>NC_045431.1:30362500-33198333 GCF_902635505.1 Sarcophilus harrisii | reverse complement strand
CACCATTCAAAATAACTAAAAAATGGAAAAAAAAAACTATCAGGAAGTAATCCTGCTTTACCAAGGCACCTGAGGGATTCATCTGCAAATATTAAGCTCCCTTTACAGAAATAAGATTTAAATATTTAGAGAGATAATTATTGTTCATAGTTGGTCCATTGTTCATGTAAATAATATAATATTCCTTAAATTAAATAATGATTTTATCCCATGCTAATCAAGTTACTAAAACAAATTGATAGGAGGGGGGAGAAGGAGGGAGGTGAAAGGGGGATGGGAAAAATAAGGCTAAAGCAGACATAGCATTGCCAGATCTGAAACTATATTGTAAAGCAAGCAGTAATCATTAAAACTATTTGATATCATTTAAAAACACATATAACATGCAGCTAATAAAAGAATGTACTAGGTAAGTTGATTCTCTCAATAACATTGTTATATACATATTTATGCACATAAATATTCTTTCCAACAACATTTCTGCTTTATGTTTTCCTTTTTAGCTATCTTTATATTCAGTTATTACAAATATTAAAGTAGAATATTAGATGTCTAAGAAATTATATGAATGATTTCTTATTTTTTATACTGATGGGAAATGTGATTTTTAATTTTTTCAGATTTTAAAAAATGTAATTATTTTAAATAAATACAAAATGGGAAAAGGAAACAACAGCCACTGCATGTCTCAGAACATGGGAGGATTCAAAATATAAAGCAATAAATTTCCATTTTCAGAAAACCTATGTAATAAATACTATACATTGTGTTCAAAGCTGTTCAGCTTTTCTTTGCTTCTGAGTAGGTTTTCTTTTGTTCTCTACTGTCCAAGTGTTTATTTTATTTTTATATTTCCCATTCTTTCCCTGTCTCCCAAGAAAGCCACAATTAAGTTCATATATACAGATACAAACACATATATACACCCAGACATATGTACATATTGAAGAGGAATCCAGAAACTCTAAAAAATCCTTGAAGGAGAAAATCTCCTTCAACTCTGCCTCAGTGAGGGACCCCACCCGAGGGAAAGCAAACAAGACAGTTTCATTCTGTTATCTAGCAAAGGAATTCCAATCCTATTAAACTGAAGAAATTCATAGAATTCCAGCTCAAGCTAAAACCCAGCAAGTAGATGAGCCAATTTGGGATTCCATCCACGAGTTCCCTTCAGCTTGTAGCCAAAGCTCCTATTATAAAAGAGCCAATCTAAAATCCTCTCTTTAAAGAGGTTCCAAGCATGCCATGCTAGACTATGCCATGCTATGCCAAGGAGGCCTTTACCCACCCTCTCTTTATCCTCACCTATTTCCTTAACCAAACTTTATGCCTCTCTGTCAAGATTTCTAACTTTAGTTCCCACTCCCTATAATTAAACCTCTTTTATCAAACTAGGTTTTCAGGTCTGTAAATTCTTTTATAGGGAACCTCTGCACTGCCAGAAGGAAGATCCCCAAAACTCTCTTTCCTTATGCCGACTCCCAAGGAGGTGCAGGGAAGCCAAACCACTCCATTTGGTTCCCTGAACCATGAACCTGCCACTACACTTTATCATTTTTCCCTGACCATCAGAAACCCTAATCTCATTTTGGTTCCCTAAATCTAGACCTTATCATTATCATTTTGTTCCCTACTAAAGGGAACCCCAAAACCTAAACCTCATCAATATGTACATTGTATCACACATACACATACATCAGAATCTAAAATCATACACATATATACATATACATTCATATGTGTCTATGTAAGATGCATCTGTGCTTATTCTGTTTTTCTGAAGATAGATGATCTCATTTTTCAGAATTCCAAGTTTTTCCATGTTTTTCTAAATCTACCACCTCATTTCCTACATCACAGTAATATTCTAAACTTATACTGTTTAGTCATTTTAAATAGTCTAAACCAGGATTGATTGATATTGGTTGATAAATAGTGTGATTTTCCTGTTTTTCTCTTTTGATTAAATCTATTTTAGTTTTAACATTGTCTGAGATCTTGATTACTATCCCTGTTGTTTTTTTTTTTTTTTTACATAATAAATTCTACTCCTGATCTTTTTTTTGTTTCTGTGTATCTATTGCCCATTCTTCCTGATTCCTCTGCTTTATTTCTACCCACTACCTTGTCTTTTTATTAATTAACCTACTCCCTCTAAGGATCCCTCCTTCATCTTTTCTCCCCATCCTTTCTCCTTCCTCTCTGTTTTCTATACTAATTTAGAAGACTTTAATAGCCTTCCAAACATATATGTTATTCCCTCTTTATCCTGTTCCTATTCATTTACATAGCCTTTTATAACACCCTTATCTTAGTCTCTCATTTCTTTATGTAGAAGGCTCTTATTCCCCTCTAAATGTATATGTAGTTCACTCTTTAATCCAGATCTGATGTGAATATGGGTTCCCTTTAAAAGTCCCTCTCATATCTTCTTTCCCTTTCCTATCCTTTTATTCTCTTATTTCCTTCTTAATTAAAAAGACTTTTATACCTTCTGTGAATTTTTCCAAAAATTTAGATGTTGTGTCATTTAATGCATTTTAAAAGCCAAATATATATATTTTTTTATTTGTTTAGAGACCACCTGATAAGGAACTTTATATCTCAGACACAATTTAGAGTCTGAGAGAATTGTCTGGGGCACATCAAAGAAAAATGACTTATTCTATATTATGTGATCAGCAGGCATTATAACTAAGACTTTGAGGTCAACCCCCTACTTATTACACTTCCTTGCCCTTTTTGTTTGGCATGGGGGGAAGGAGGTTATGAATACATATAATGATATGGTGTCATTGTCTATAAAGCTTTTAAACATAAGACAATTTTCCCATCTAAGTTCATTGAAGTGATCAATTTTTATGATTTTTATTGCAACTCTTGGTATCCACAAATAACCTAAAAAATAAATACTTCATTCCCCTCTCCCAAACTATCTTTGTTTTAAATTGAAATTCTTTATATTTTAGGTGTGTATCTTGTGAAAATATGACCAATTTAGATTGAATATGCATCCTGGGATTTGATAAGATAATTTGTTATTTTGTAAGGGATATAAACAGAGTAAAAGAAGCATTTGCTTTTCTTAAGGGTATAAGAGATGAAGTGGTTCATTTGCATATGAAAAGGCTGAAAAATGAGTGGTTTGTGGTAAAAAGGAATTTCTCCCCTTGGCACAGATTGTCTAGGTGTATTTCCTCATTCTTTCAATTACATAGAACTAAAAGAGAGGTTCAAAGTTTCAGATACTAGGAAACCCAGAACCCCAAAGCAATTTGTTGACTACTGTATGAATAGTTATTTCGTGATTATGGTTTGTCCAATGGGCAATAAACTTTTCTCTCATGTGTAAGAGACCAGTTAGTAAGTAATTTATGTTTTGTGAGCCAAGAATATTAAGTAGGTGCATATATAATAAAATAGAAAACAAATGTACAAAGTAAGTTATTAGGACAGTCTGAGTGAAACCCAATTTTTAACCTTGCTCAATCCTTGGGTAAGAAATTCAAATATTCCACAGGAAAGGGCTAGGTTCATTTAGAACTAATCATGTTTCCTATATACTACTCCCATCACCTAAAGGCTAATGCCATTTCCCAAAGGTGCTGTAGTAGAGAAGAGCTAAAGAGACACTATTCCCACTGGGAATAGTGTCTCTAGCTCTTCTCTTTGATGAAAGGTCAAAGCTGATCAAAGTTGGAATATAGCAGCTGGTCTCCCTACAACAGAATTTAGTATCTTTGGTCTATGTATACTTTTCTTAATTACCCTAATGAGGATAAAGTTTTTAGGAGTTACATGTTTCATCTTTCCATGTATAAATATTACTCATATTTAAGAGTACTTATAGAGTACTTATATAGTACTATATAGAGTACTTACTCTTATATTTACTCTTATATTTATACATATAAACTTACTCTTATTTTAACTTTTTCAAAAGTTTGTCTTGAGTTTCCTATTTGAATGTCAAATTTTCTAATCAGCTCAAGATTGCTTTAAATGCCTTTACTTTATTAAACGTTTATTTATTTTCCTCCTAGATGTTTATACTTTCTGGGTAGCTAATCACCTTTTTGTTTGTAATCCTAGCTCTTTTGTCTTCCAGAATATGATATTATGAGCATATGATCCTTTTATGTGGAAGCTGTTAAATCTTGAATGATTCTGACTGTGGCTGCATAATATTTCTTTTTTTTTTTTTTTTCTTGCTTAGAACATTTATTCCTTGATCTGGCTCTGGAATCTGAGTAGAATAATTCTGGCAATTTTCATTTTCAGATCTCTTTTAGGAGATAGTAAGTAGATCTTTTCAATTTCTGTTTACTCTCTGGATCTAAAATATCAGGGCAGTTTTCCTTACTAATCTGTTGAAATATAATTTTTAGATTTGGGGTAACCAAATGAAAATGAGGTCTAGTGGCAGGTTTGGGATACAGGGAGTCAAAGGGGACTCCCCTGCAACCCCTCAGGATTAAATCATTCTTTGTTGTGATTTTCAGTGCAATAATTTTTAAAATATCTCCCTTGGATCTATTTTCCAGGCCAGTTTTTTTTTTTCCTGATAAGATATTAGGAAGAGGGGATTCTGGAACTCAGAAAATCCTTGAAGGAGAAAATCTCCTTCAATTCTGCCTCAATAAGACACTCTGCTGCCAAGTTTTTTTTTTTTTTTTTTTTTTTTTTCTTCTCTTAAATGAATTTAAGTTTTAACTGCTTGAGGGGGGAATGAAAAGGGGAGCCCGGAACTCAGAAACTCCTTGAAGGGGAAAATCTTCAATTCTGCCTCAATAAGAGACTCTGCCCCAGTCCTTTTTTTCTCTTAAATGAATTTGTTTTAACTACTTGAGTGGGGAATGAAGTGGGTTGTGGTCCCTTTAAGAAACTAGTCCTTTCAGATTGATTTATTCCTTTCTGATTCCCAACCCCTCCTAGCTGATGCATCATCAATTCAGGAAGCTAGGACCTTTGATTCACAAATCCTGGTCAAAAGCACCCCTCTGAATTCCAATAGGAGAGCCAGGCTTGTCCCAGCCCCTATCAGATCTGAGTCAACTTGGACTGTCCCAGCCCCCATTCTAATGATCTGCTCAGGTTTCCCAACCCCCACTAAGCAAATTCTAGCCCTGAATGAAACCTCAGGAGGAGCCAACTTGGGACTCCACCCAGCCCCTTTAGCTGAATCACTCATTATAAAAGGAGCCAGACTAAAATCCTCTTTTTGCAGAGGGTCCAAACATGTCAGCTATGCCAATGCTTGGCATCCCAAGGACTCTCTGCACATTGAAATAGTTTCAAGTGCCAACCTCTCTTTATCTAATACATTTTACTAACTACACTTGAACCTTACTTCCAATCCCCATAATAAATCTCTTTTATCAATCTAGGTTTTTGGGTCTATAAATTCCTTTCCAGGGAACTCTTGCGCTGCCACTCACTAGACTCATTTAACTCCCTACCCTTGTGCCGAATCCTGAGGGGTTGCAGGGGAGTTCCCTTTGACTCCCTGTATCCCAAACCTGCCACTAGACCTCATTTTCATTTGGTTACCCCAAATCTAAACCTCATCATTTATGCATTTTTTTTTTCTAAAAATCTTTTTACTTTTTTTTTTTTTTTTTTTTTTATTACTCCTTAAAATGTCATGGAATCATTAGCTTCTACTTGATCAATTCTAATTTTTAAGGAAGTATTTCTTCAGTGAGATTTTGTGCCTCCTTTTCTTTTTTGTTTGTTTGTTTAAGAAGTTTTTTCTTCAGTGAATTTTTGTAGCTCCTTTTTACCAGTTGGCCAGTTCTGCTTTTTAAGGTATTATTTTCTTCAGTATTTTTGGTGCCTCTTTTACCAAACTGTAAATTTTCCTTTCCTAATTTTTTTTTTGCATATGTCTCAATTATTTCCCCATTTTTCCTCTACTGTGATCCCTTTCTTTACTGCTTGCAGAATTGGGATCTTGTTGGGTTTGGATCTATTCAACATTTTTCTTTTTTATTTTGGGGGGGGGGTAGGTAGCTGTTTTCACATTGTTATCTTATTTTGAGATTATTTCTTGGTCTTCCTTGTTATGTGGTGGCTTTTTAAGATCATTTCATTGTTGTTGCTGATTTCTCACTTTTCTAACCTATTTCTGTACTTTTAAATTCATGTTAAAATTGGGTTCTGTTCCCTTGAAGAGTGGGAGATACCCTCTCAAACTTCAAGTTTTTTTGTGCTGAAATTTTCTGAGCTAGTTCTGGAAAACTAGAACTATTTTGTGTTTCCAAGGAGATGTGATCCTGGGATCGTTATGGTCAGTGTTCTCCTGATCTGTGTTCTGGTCTTTATCCAGGAAGGACTCATGATCCTCTCCAATTGCATAAACTAGTACTTCTCTCTGCTTCAGTAGTGTGACAGATTGTCCCCTTGAGACTGACCACCAGAGCTCCTCTAAGGCAGGAACTGTGATATAGAATTACTAATAGGAAATGAAGTTGTCCAACAGTACTAGCTATATCCAGTTCCAGCAAAGGCCCCCTGTAATCTCCTTCTGAACCATGTCTGACCCTCTTATTGTCTGAGCTGAATGGTCTGAAAACCGTGACTATGGTTGCAACCACTACTGGCTACCATAGCTTATGGGGACTGTGGTTATTTCTCCATCAAACTTCTATCCTGGTGTTATAGACTTTCCTGCTACCTCTTATGTTTTCTTAAGCTAAAAAAATGTCTCACTCTGCCTTTTTTGTTGGCTTTGCCTCTCCAATATTTTATTTGAGATGTTATTTTAAAGTTATTTAGAGGAGAATGTTCAAAGAATTCTGTTGGCTAGCTACCCTTAATCTACCATCTTGGATCCTCTTTCTTTCAACATAGATTTCTCTAAAGTTGAAATGATATAATTCTTCATAGAATAATCATGATGACAAAGAGATTTAACATTTTGTAACATATTTACTAAAGCAAGGGATTTTTTTTTTTGTGTGTGTGTATATGAGGGAAATTTTTTTACTAAATTGGAGTTCAATGTTACTTATCACAATCAAATGAAAATGTTTTTTTAGTTAATGATACAGTATAAGACACTGTGAAGAATGGAAAATCTCTAGGAACAGAGTTTTTAGGTAATTAATAATTAATTTATTAATTAATCTAGCTCGTAATTCCCCCCAAATTGATGGTCATTGGTTTCTCTCAATAACCAAAGAAAAATCAATAGAGGACCTAATACCCTTAAATACTTTTTTGAAAGGGAATGTCAAAGATAAGTGAAAATCAATCCTGATTGGTGGACACTTAATGAGGAGAAGGGCTAGTAATCTTCAAGCTCCTTCTGCTGACAACATGGTTTGATTTTGAAATTCCATCAACTCTAGCAAACAGGACAGGAAACTTCATGTCCATCCAGACTATTTTGATTTTCTCCTTTGTGAACTGGGTCACCCTAAACTCCAATGAAGGAGTGCAAAGATAGGGATTTATTTCTCTAAGGGAAGAACTTGCCAAAGCTGGGTTATGTTTACACTCATAAGAGAAGTCAGGTCTCTTAGGTGGGGTCCTGCCCATAATTGAGGAGTATCTTTACTTGAGGACTAGCATAATCTCATTAATCAGTAACTTCCAAAGACTGACTTTTTACTGACCAAGAACCTTAAATGAGGAAAAAAGGAGAAAACATGGACTCTAATTTAATAATTTGTTATTTATATGATAGTAAAATAATTTGACTTTATGAATTTTATCTTTTAAAATATTTTATGATACAGATAGCTATTGACAAAAACTGATATCAGTATAGAAGTATATGATCATATTCATCCTTTGCAAGGTATTTATAGAAAAAATGTTTTTCCTTTGATGTTTAACATATAATATTGAAGATTAATAATTTCTGATTGAAACTTTGGTAGAATATCCTAAGTCACATAAGTAAATAAATTAAGCTATAAAAATTTCTTTTGTATTTGAATTGATATAAAAAAAATTGCTAGAACTGTAGTTTGAACTCTCAAAAATAAATCTACTTCCAAATTGTGTATGGATCAAGAACTTACTTTTTTATTTTAAATTTACAAAGCACGGGAAGAATATAAAGCATCTTGGCACTACTTGAGATTCAAGCAAAATGTTGGTTATGGTCAAATTAATTTTCCTGTAGTATAAATTTCTCATATGAGAGATGTTTTACCTTGTAATCTTAGGCCGAATTAATTAGGAAAAAGGATCAATTCTACAACAGAAACTAATTTACAAAGCCATTCAGTGTTTGATAAAGTGGTTGAAGTTGGTTCTTCTCATTCAAAAATATTTAAATCTCATCTTTCAGCTCTAATAATTATGTATTTTTTTCCTCTTTTCTTCTTTTGACATGATTGACATGCATTGGTAATAAAATAAGATCTCATAGTACAGAGATATGCATGATACTTGAAATGCTATTAAGTTACAACTGTCATTATGATTTTTAGGGCTTCAAGTAGCACTAAAAGAGCCTCCATAACTACTATTCAACTCTGTTCTTGTAAAATAAAAATAGCCATATACAATTATGTAAACTAATAGTATTCCAATAAAACTTGACTTTAAAAAATGTAACACAAAAGATTCTTTGCTTCTAAATCATACAAAAACAGGTGAGAGACCAGATTTGGCTGGTAGCCCATAGCTGGTATAACCAAGGTCTAAATTCCTGATATGAAGATTTAGGAAATATGCTGGTTATTCACCATAAATTAAGGCAGATCTCCCAGTGATATAATCTAACCCTGCTCAGAAAGAATGGTTTAAAAGAAAAACTTTGCCTAAGTGTTAGGATTCTTACAAGATGCTAAGTAAGTGGAATTGAGGAGACAGTGGTTAAATCTAGTTCAGCATTGATTTAATCTTGCAACAAATAATGGTTTCCTAGTGATATAATGATTGATGTATACTCAGTGTACAGCACATAAGCAAGAAGCTCTCAGGTCCAGACAGAGAAGCCCACTAGAAGTTCTGAGCCTCAGCCAGGATTCAGTCAGGGAGATTCACAAGCCAGAGAAGGCAGTTTAAGATCTCAGAACCAAGACTACAGAAGGCCTCCAGAAAAACTAGCCGAACCCCAAGTGAAGGAGATGAGACTTTGAAAGAAACAATAAAGGATTTTGACTTTAACTCCTGGCTGCATTTGGGGTGATTATTCTAAACTGAAAGGCTGCTTCCAGAAGCCCCCCAAGAAACTTGCTCCCAGAGAAGATTATATTTTAGAGAAGAATATTTCACCTAAGAAGATCTAATATGACAAGATAACCATAGTTTCCTTCCTCTTCCCTGGGAGATATCAGGTTTATAGTTAAAGCTCCAGGATATAGAACTAGAAGAACTATTACTGGTTCCATAGCAAGGATCTTTGTGTTTGTGAAAGTATTCTCATAACTCAATTAAGTCTGGAGCTATAGGAAAGAGAAGAAGCCATAAGAAGCAGTATGAAACTTGAAGAGCAGGAATGTACATAGAGGGAGTTACTGAAAGAAACAGGATCAGGGGACAGGCTGTGTTGGCTTCTTGGGGGAGAAGGATATGGAGACTGATGCTGTGTTGCTCAACCCCTTTTGATATCCCTCTGTTACTTCTATCAACTCCAAGTTATGAACTCTATTTCCTTTTTTGACTCTCTCATGGAAGCCTGCAGAGGGTCAAAACTCTGGAGAAGTATACTATAAAGTGATATAATCACTTTAGTTTGACATAATGATACAATCACTCTAGCTTGATATAATGATATAATCACTCTAGCTTGGCTTATACTCAGGATACTGTAATGATGTAATTATTATAGGGGATTTAAGGGCTGAGAGAACTAGGGACAGAGTCAGACTCAGACTGAGACTGGTTGAGATGGTAGACTGGCAAACTGCTAGAGGAGACTGGGTCAGAATATGACAGACACAGACTGTGAAGGAGACAGACTATGAAGGAGACAATAAAGACTTTGCATTCTATGCTTGTTCATCCTCATATTGACTAACCTGCTGAGACCAAGCCCCTTCTAGAGGACCTCCAGAAAGCTAACCTGAATGTTACATTTTGGCGCCCAATGTGGGGCCATCCCTCTAGTGATTATATCATATCACACTAAAATGATTATATCATTATATCATACTAGATACATGTGAACTAGAGAACTATTATCTCATCAAGTCCATTAAGTTAACACCTTGTTTCAAGTATACTTCTCCAGAGTTCCAACCCTCTTCAGGAGCCCCATGCCTTTTAACCTGGTCATGAAGAAAGTTTTTTGGTTTTTTTTTTAACCTTTTATTTGTATTTTTACTTTGTCATCATGAACTCAACATGAAGTTTCTACTAGTTCCTGTGTACTTATTGGGAATATCCTTAATAAGGAAGAATTCACAGGGAAAGGTACTGCTGAAGAAGAGAGATCAAAAACTGAACTGTTTAACTGTTTTGTTGTCAGGGAGATGGGAGCTATGAGCTTTAAATAACAAACAACAACAATAAAACAGAGACTTTTTTTTTTTTTTTTTTTTTTTTTACAGTTTCCTAGGGCATACAGAGAACTTCTATATCTATAAACACATCTTGGCAATTAGTCAATAGTAATTTAGGGAAGGGTCAATCAGGATTGGCTAATCATTACTTTACTCTCCCACTGTTGGTTTTTTGGGGATACTGTTTGTTGGTTGTTTTTTGTTTTGTTTTTATTCCTAGTAGTTTTAGTTTAGTAGTTTTAAAATGGGGTCATTAATTCATTAATTTTTAAAGAATATACTTGTTAGAAATGAAGTTCCCTTCATTAATTATTTTATGTTGATTTATTTTGTTTTCTTTTATTCCTCTTTTATATCAAAATTCAGTTTGTATGGATTTTTCCTTTTCATACAGTAATGATTTAAAAATTATTACTTGAATTTATCTAACTCTTTATTTGTTTACGTTTCTAAATTATTTTTTAACCGCATAGTTACAAAGGCTTCTGCATTTTACTGCTTCTGGTTGTTAATGAGTTGCAAGACTTCATTGCTTGTAGAACCTCTGATTGAAATATTCCTCTGGCCACTTTTGCTAAATTAACTTAATTAGTTTACTTACTGAGAGCTTTTCTCCTTAGCTAAGAATTTCAAGGAGATATTCAACCTTTCAAGGCTACTCTAAAGTTTAGCCTTTAAAAACATATCATTATATTTCTCCCTCTGTTGTCCATTCCCAAAAGTAAAAACAGAAGGAAAAAAATATTCTGGAAAGCCTTTAGTATATGCCCACATCTTATAATGTTTCTAATGAATTACTAGGTTTACCTAATATCTTATTTTTCCCTTGAATGTCCTTGTTAGTATGAGATATTTGCATTTATTACTTAAAGTTGACTACTAACTTGGATAGCAGCCAAGCAACTTCCAGCTCCCTTGGGGTGATTTCTTGAAAAGGTTTTGCCCCTTTTTGCAAAGACTTAAAAATTGGATATTAGATTAATTTTCAAAATGTTGCTTTACATAGCAGTTTCTTTATACCATCTTTGAAGAGACCACACAATCTCAATGCCTTAGTGAAAGTCTTTCCTAATACCTCTAATCACATATTGATCTCTTCCTCTGAACCCTGATATCATGTATTGTCCAGATACAATGATACATCATTTTTTTTTAATAATTAGAAGTAAATAAAAATTGAGGATATCAAGAAGAATTGGGTTCTCAATTTCTGGAGATGCTGAAGGTTTTGAGGCTGAATGATCATTTTCAAAATTTTATAGAGAAAATTTTTCTTCCTTATGTTTTTGGTCAATATCTACTAAGTACTTTCCAATACTGACATTCATTCATGCTTTTGCATCCCTCTTCCTTTGCACATTTTGATGTATACTACTCAAAAAAATCCTCATATTTACCACAGATATATTTAGCTAGCAGTGCTAGTCAAGTGACATAATTGGGAGGGGGGAAATATAAGTCATAATATGTAGCTAAAACTGTCTTAATCCATGATATTGAATTTGGGTTTGCTTTTAAGAAACTTCTAGTTCTCATTTTATAGATTTTAAATATCTCTGTTTCAAAAATAAATAGCTTCATCAGCATCAGTGTGAATAAATCTATCCTAGATGTATATTAAAACCTTTATAAAATGTTACAAGGCTGTTTTTATGCCTTTTATAATATAATGAAAAGTACTAGATTTAGATTCAGAAGATAAATTACAATCAAAATTTACCAACTGTTTAAAGATGGATAAATCTCTAACTCAATAATATTGATTTATGGAAATTGATCTTCAAAGGGTAAAATATCAAGATCAAGATTACACAAATATCAGAGGAAGGATCTGACCTAAACTCACACTTGTTTTCAGGCCTACTGCTTCTGACACTATGGCAGGTTGTCTCCCCAAAGCAGGTTCCTAGATAGCCAATAAATGGGAGTAAGGAAATCCATTCTCCCAAAGAAGGAGCATTCATGCTCTACATCAATGATCTGTTTTTCTTTCCAGCATAGAGACATATTCATACAAAAAAAGAAGCAGGAAAAAAAAATTGTAAAGAAGAAAATATTGCACAATGTAAAGGACATTCTTTTTGAAATGAGAGGACCAGATTTGAAATTTTGTCTGTGTTCCTTTATCTATGATTTCAGCATAAAACTAAGGATATTAAAACATACAATATATGCAAATGTTCTTAGGAATTATTGCTGAATGAAACAATTCAGAAAGGTAAATTTTTTATTGTAGAAGCTTCTTAATCACTTACATGTCATCAAATTATTTAAGCCCTAAGGTGTGACTTATTCTATTTTATAATTAGTTGCATTAAACAAAAAGGCATGAACTATTTTTTCCAAAGGGAATAAAATTCAATCTATTTACATAAAAATATTTGAGGAATATGAAACTGATCTTATAATTTAAAAACAATTAACAAAGCATGAATGTCAGATAGCAAATTGTTGTATCATTTCTCAAAATGTCAAATATTCAAATAGCCCTGAATATGACTATTTGAAGTTTTGATATAGTGATTTTAAAATATAGTATTTTCTATTTCAAATTTCAAATGCTATTAAATTGGGCAAACTGAGCAGTAGGAATTTATGGCTTTTTCTATATTAACAATTTCAAATATATGGCTCTACTGATACATTAACATACCTGGTAAAGTGCACAAAAGACTCCACTTGAAGCTATAAAAATTTCTCATTAAAAACAAAAATTTTAATAGTAGAACCCAACTTATAGATGTTCTGATCATCTCAGAAATGGGAATGGAGTTAGAAATCATCAAATTAAGGGTAAAAATAGTTTAGAAAGGGTAAATACAAATAGACTTTCAGAATTATTCTTGGAGAGGGCAAAGCTCTGGATTTGATGACTAAATATTTTAAGATAGATCTACTATTTGCTAGTTGTGCAAAATTGGACAAATCATTAATCCTTTTCTGAAGAAATAGTTACCTGTTCAGCCATATTGAGAGTATTGAATAAGACATTCTCTAAGGCTCTTTTAGCTCTGACTTTCTCTAATTAAATTCTATGATTCATAAAGAGTAAACAAATTATAAACCCAAAGACAATTAAGCTTTATTAGGTGATAAGAATATATTTTAAAATTAATGATATAAATGAAATTCAGAAGATCTTGGGGCAAAACCAGAAAGAACTTTCTTCGAAATATTTCTTTTCCAAACAAATCAAAAGCAACTCTTGTTTTAATTGTACAATCATTATTCCTTCTCAGGACATAGAACATTATTAACAAATTCATTTTTTCCCCATTGGCAATAAAAACAAAATCCAACACAACTGTTTCTTGTTTTACTCTCCCCTTTGTTAATATCAAAAATATCTCCGATTAATAAAGATATTTCCATACAAGTTATTTTACATATTATCTCATTAATTCCTACACAATCGCCTTGAGAATCTGGATAGAGTTATCAGTCATACTATACAAAGGGATATCTTGCTGGACGGAGAAATTCTTTCTTTGATCCAATTCTCCACAGAGTGGAGATATCAATAGAGATATCTAGAGATATCAATACCCAACCATGTTTTTTTTAACTCTAATTTAATCATAGTACATATAATTTTCCCCATAAAATATATGGTGTCAGATTCTGTTCAGCAAAATATAGTAGATACTTAAAAAAAAAATCAGAACATTTAAAATCCAATTTAAATATATTTATTTTTTTTCAAAAAATGAATCTTTTCCTGAGATATGAAGAAACTTCTGAAAAACTAACAAATCATTTGAAAAAAATGTTTTTTCACCAGTTTTGAGTACTCGATCTTCCATTTTATATATCAATAAACTCATGCTTTAGGTAATATAATTTATCCACCATTTTAGTTACTGAAAATGTTGAACTAAATCTGAGTAGTCTATGGAAGAATGGTTTTTTACCTATCCATCCCCTCCCTTCCTCTATTTTTCAACAAGCTGTTTCATTATCTTGTAGGTACAACCTTAATCACACAGTTAAAAGTTGGCTGTGTAAGATTAATTGTGGCATCAGGCAAGGAAGGTTATAAGGGGTCCAATAAATGCCATTTTAATAGAAGTCTATTTGCACTTCTAAGTGTCTTTCATATCATGTGCTTCAGCACTGAAGGTTAAATGATAGAGCTCAAACTGCAACCACTTAAAGTATACAGGAGCTATCTGAGATAAAGTAAATTTGTCAGTTAAAACTCACATTTAAATGAGAAGCCACATTTTAAGAGAATCTATTCTCAATGTTCTGTTAATAGCCTCTAAAGCAGGCTTCTATGGTTCATGTGGAAAATGAATTGGGGAGTGGAGGGAGCACAACACAAGAACAACCAATTATAATGAGGATTAAATACAACAAATTTAGTTCACATAGAAGAGAGAGACATTTTTATTTGGCAATCAATTAGTACTTAAATACCTACTAAGTGCCAATCACTCTGCTGGATGCTGGGGCTACAAGTATATAGAATGAAATTATCCATTCTCACAATGACCTTATAGTCTAATGGAAGGAACAACAATCATATCTCTGTATCTATATATAGCCCTGAGTTTTCCTTTAAAGATGGCTGAAGCTGGACACTCCAGTTTCCTGAATTGAACTGAAAACTGATAATCTCTATCCATCCATCCACATGTATATATGCATATGTATATTTATATCTATGTGCCCATATGCATACACCTGTGCAACCATGTATACACAATATTTTGTATGAATAAAAATTAATACACATGATTTAGTAGCATATAGAGAAGTTTACAAGGATACACACCACATTTGGGGACAATTATAAGGGAATTTATATGTGACTGTGGCTGAGCTTCATCTTTTTATTATTATTATTAGTAGTAGTAGTAGTATAGCTTTTTATTTACAAAACATATGCATGGGTAATTTTTAACCTTTTGTTCCAAATTTCCCCTTCTTCCTCCTACCTCTTTCTCTAAATGACAGGTAGTCCAATACATGTTAAATATGTTAAAATATTTGTTAAATCCAATATATATAAACATATTTAAACAGTTATCTTGCTGTACAACAAAAATCAGATGTAGAAAGAAAGGAAAAAACCTGAGAAGGAAAACAAAAATGCAAGCAAACAATAACAGAAAGAGTGGAAATGCTATGTTGTGATCCATACTCATTTCCCATAGTCCTCTCTCTGGGTGTAGATGATTCTCTTCATTACTGAACTATTGGAACTGGTTTGAATCATCTCATTTGTTGAAGAGAGCCATGTGCATCAGAATTGATCTGCATATAGTCTTGTTGTTGCCTTGTATAATGATCTCCCAGTTTGGCTCATTTCACTTAGCATCAATTCATGTAAGTCCAGCTCTCTCTGAAATCATCCTGCTGGTAATTTCTTACAGAACAATAATATTCCTTAATATAGATATACCACGATTTATTCAGCCATTCTCCAATTGATGGGCATCCACTCAGTTTCCAGTTTCTAGCCACTACAAAGAGGGCTGCCACAAACATTTTGGCAATACAGGTCCCTTTCCCTTCATTAATATCTCTTTGGGATATAAGCCCAGTAATAGCACTGCTGGAGCAAAGGGTATGCACAATTTGATACCTTTTTGAGCATAGTTCAAAATATATATATATATATATATACCCATGCTCACAAACATACACATAGTAGATAATAGAAAGCCACTGGAGTTGGTCATTAGGGGAATCACATTATCAGATATTTCCTTAAGGAAAATGACTTTGCAGCAGTATGTCAAATGGGCTGGCAAGATTAAAGATTTAAGTCAGGGATAGAAATTATGAAACTTGCTATAGAATCTTTCAACTAAGATGATAGTGTTTTAAATAGAAAAAAAGGGGCAAGAAGAGAAAGATATGATAAAGATAGACACAGTGAGATTTGATAACTGAATGGATGGCAATGTGGGAAAACAAGGACTCAAGAATAATGCCAGGACCAAAAATCTGAGCAAATGGAATGTTCATAACACAAAGAGAGAAGTTTGGAAAAGATAAGGGTTTAGGAGAAAAAATATTAAATTCAGTTGTAGATGATTTAAATTAAATCTGTCTCTAAGATGTCCAGTTTGGAATTTTCAAAAGACAATTGAAGCAATGTTTCTAAAATATTAGAGGGAAATTGAAAATCCAGAATAAATTTTAACCATTTCTGTTACAAGCAATACAAGTTGGGACAAAGTAGAAAAAGCTCTGGGTCTAGTGTCAGAGGAACAATGTTCAAATTCCACACTTGAAATTTACTATTTAGGTGACATGTGACTGGCAGGTATAATTAGGTTGTATTCTATATTAAGAGAATGGACATGCAAAATAATAAATTCAGAGTTTCCTTTGCATATTTGAGTAAACAATTTAGAAAATTTCCATAAACTTCATATTCCTACAATGAATCAACCTCCACTGCTCCAACCAATCCTTTTCTCTTCACTCTCATTGTCTTCATCCTTTTTCAAGATTTTTATTATGTCTCACCTGGACAATTCTAATAGTTTCCTAATTTTGTCTTCTTGTTTACCATTATTTCCCTCTTCAATTCATTCTCCACATGCCATCATAATTATAAATATCATGCCATATTAATTAACAATGTTGAAAGTCTTCAGTGGTTCTTTATAACTTCTAAGATAAAATAAAAATTTTCAACCCTGTATTTAAACCCTTCCCAATCTGCCTTTAGAATATCTTCACATACTCAATAGATCTATGATCTACAGTTCCTTGACATGCCATTCTCCATTGTTAAGCCTTTGAAAAATCCATCTTTCATTTGTTAATGCAAATTTCTCTACTCTGCCTCTTACATTCCTTGACTACTTAGCTCAAGGGCCACTTCTTTTGTGATGTTATTTAAGTATGTATTCAAATGCATTCTTGACATCCTTAGGAAAAGAATATCAAGATTTTCTTTCTTAAGTAGTTTCATCTTACTTTCACATAGTCCATGATAAGAGCTGGAGTTTTAAGCACAGGTAGCTAAAATATCTGTCACTTTTTCTAGACTTTTAAATTGAACAATAATTCTGGTGATGACTATGCCATACGTGTTTAATCTGTCCAAAATGTTTACAATAACTTTGCCAGCTCTATGATGATTGTTGATTTCAAATTCAACAATGACCTGTTCTTTTGTCAAAATTCATAATCAGAAATAGACTTTAAACAAGAAAATGGGAACCTCCCATTTTCCCTAGGTTTTCTACATTACTGATGCTTGTAATGCACTCATGTACAGAAGGGTAAAGGTATGGGATTATGGCACAAAAGAATAGGATGGTTGAATAAAGAAATAAATGATTTCTCTCTGTCTTTATCTTTCTTTGTGTGTCTGTCTCTGTCTCTATCTCTGTCTCTGTCTATTTCTCTTTCTCTGTCTCTCTCTGTCTGTTTCTCTGTGTGTATCTGGCTGTTTTTCTATCTCCTTCACTATCTTCTTTACACCTTATCTCTTTGTCCTCAAGTTACTTTGTTTTTAGCTATCTGCTTAAATTTTGTATCCCTAAGAACATAAGATACTTGAGCAAAGGATTTTATATTTCTGATCATTAACTCAGTACTTGTATTTCCACTAACATATTATTACATTTTCACCCCAAAACTTTAAACATATCCTTTCTTACTTACAATTTCCTTATTGTTGAACTCAAATTTTTTCCCAATCTGACCCCAACCTTACATTCTAGAGTAATCTCCCATGATATGCCTCCAGGAATTCAGTCTAAGATTCTAGACATATTTTTGTCTCATAACACTTTTCTTAAATCTGACCTTTGCACCTATCTTATAATCCTTGTATTAAATTTATTTTTCATGTCTTATTCCCCAAAATTATTAAAAACACTTTGAAAGAAGGGAAAATGCTATATTTTTAAATGACTAGAAATACATTGTTTTTGAATTTCCATGGATTTCATCTGGAAAATTATTCAGACACTCTGATGACACTAAAGTATTCATGACTGCAGAAGCCTATCTCTTTAACACTATTATTTTTAAAATTATCCTATATGACTGCAAATCATGAAATACTTTTGTTGTTAAAAATAAATTATAAGCAAACTAAAGGACAATGGAAAGACATAATAAGCATAAGCAAGCTGTAACATGATTAACTATAATAACATGTTTTCAAGAAATGCTATAAAAGACTTTCCTGGGAATATTTATGTAATGAAAGGAGATGCACTGAGCACATAAAAGATGTTATGTAGTAAGTAAAGTACATTGATATCTCTGAAGTGAATATCAAAGAGAAGACTTGCAGCATTATTTTTATCACTTTGATGGGGTATTTGGAAAGAAAGAAGGTATCTGAAGAATAGTAAAGAAAAATGAATATATGAAAGAGATCTTTTTCTTTTTTGCAAATAGTATTTTCCCAGAAATTATGTGTAAAGATAGTGTCCAACATTCATTTTTAAAATAAAATTTTGTTTCAATTTTATCTTTCTTTTTCTCTTCCATTGCTTTTCTTCAAAATGGCAAGCAGTATGATATAGGTTATATATGTGCAATTATGTAAACATATTCACACATTTGTTATGTTGTAAAAGAAGAAACAGAACAAAAGGGAAAAGCCTTGAAAAACAAGGCACAACAACAACAATAAAGTAAAAGTAGTAAGCTTTGCTCTGCAGATTCCAGTCCGTTCTCTGCATGTGGATAACATTTTCCCTCATGAATCTTTTAGAATTGTCTTGGATCAATATATTGCTGATAAAAGTAAAATAATCATAGCTGATCATTACACAGTGTTGTTGCTACTGTGTACAATATACTCCTGTTTCTGGTCACTTCATTCAGCATTAATTCATATAAATCTTTCCAGGTTTTTATGAAATTTGTCTGCTCATCATTTCTTATATAATAATAGTATTTCAATACATTCATTAACCACAATTTGTTCAGCTATTCATGGACAATCCCTCAATTTCTAATCCATTGTTACTACAAAAGATCTGTTGTAAATAATTCTGTATATGGTGTGTGTACTTTTCCTTTTCTATGACTTTTTTGGGATAAAGACCTAGTAATGGTATTGATGGGTCAAAGGATATATACACTTTGATTGCCTTTGGGGGCATAGTTCCAAATTACTCTTCAGAATGCTTGGATCATTTTACAACTCTACTATCAATGGATTAGTATCCCAGTTTTCCCATATCTTCTCCAACATTTATCACTTTTCTTTTCAGTCATGTTAGCCAATCTGATAGAAGTTTCTTTAAGCAACTTCTGATATTACATAGAAACTCTTTTACTTTCACATATAAGAATTAATTATCTATTCTTAATCAGATAGGGCCTAAACCAAACTATTCAAAAAATTGCCACATATATTTTTTTCCCATTTTGTTAAGATAAGAATTTAGTTCAATAAAATTTCCACTAAATACTGCCTTGTCTGCATCCCATACATTTTGGTATGTCATCTAATTGTTGTCTTTCTTTTTAATGAAATGATTGATTGTTTTTATGAATTGTTCTTTGAATCATTTATCCTTTAGGCTCAGATTATCTATTGTCCAGTTAATTTTAATCTATCTTTTCACTGCCGGTTGTTAAATGTTATTGTTATTGCATTATGATCTGAAAAGAATATGTTTAATAAATCTACCTTTTATACATTTGCTTTTGAGGGGTTTATGCTCTATTTCATGATTTATTTTTGCGAAGGTGCCATATGCTGCTGAAAAAAAGTATATTCCTTATGTTACCATTCAGTTTTTTCAAAAGGTCTGTCATATCTAATTTTTCCTAATATTCTATTCACCTTTTAGTGTCTTGTTTATTTTTAATTGCATTTATTGAATTTTGAGAGGAGACAGTTGAAGTCTCCTTTGGGTATAATTTTACTATTTCTTCCAATACCTCACTTAGCTTCTCCTTTAAGAATTTGGATGCTATGCCATTTGTTGATATATGTTTAGTATTTATATTTCTTAATTGTCTATGGCACATTTTTAACAGGAAGTGGTTTTCTTCCTTACCCTATTAAATTAGGTCTATTTCTGATGTGCTTTATCTGAGATCAGGATTGTTATCTCTCTTTTTTTTTTTTTTTTTTTTTAATATTACCTAAAGCATAATAATGTCTACTCCAGGTCTTTACTATTACTCTCTCTGTGTTTCTCTGCTTCAAATATGTTTCTTGTAAACAATATCTTACAGGATTCTGTTTTTTTTATCCATTTTGGTATCCCTTTTTTATGGAAGAGTTTATCCCATTCACATTCAGTTATGATTACTAATTGTATTACTTCATCCTATACTATAATTCCATCTGGTTGTCCTTTTTCTTTCACTCTTTCCCTCCTCACCAGAATTTTGCTTTTGATTACCACCTCCTCTGATTTTCTTTGCCTTCTCATCTTCCCACATTTTTATTTAATCTTCCCCCATGGTACTTACTTGTCAGGTAAGATAGATTTCTCTATGCAACTGATTGTTTATATTATTTCCACTTTGAGCCAATATCAAGGAGTGTAAGGTTCAAGTGATGTGCATCATCCACTCTCCCATTTTTTCCTCTTCTGGAATATATATTTTGTATTTCTTCATGTGAAATAATTTAAATATGTCTTCCTCTCTCTTTCTTCTGCACTCAGTGTACTGTTTCTTCTCAACCCTTAATATTTTTAAATGTCATTCTCTCAAATTCACCTTATACCCATATCTTCTGTCCAGATATATTCCCTCTATTTGGCACAATTGTTAAAAAAAAAAATTACAAGTCAAATTTTCCCTCATAGGGATGCAAACAGCATATCTTTATTGAATTCTTTATATGTTTCTCTTCCATTTTTATTTGCTAATACTTCTCTTGGCTCATGGACTTAGAGGTCAAATTTTTGTTTTAATTCCAGTACTCTCCTTATGAAAGCTTGAATTCCTTCTATTTCATTGAATGAACAATTTTCCCCTTGAAAATTTATGCTTAATTTCACTGGATAAGTGATCTTTGATTGTAGACCTATCTCCTTTGTCTTCCAGAATATTATATTCTCTGATCTCCAGTCTTTTAAAGTTGTAACTGCCAAATTCTGTTTGATCCTGATTGTGACTCCTCAATATTTAAATTGTGTGGGTTTTTTTTTTTTTCCCAGCCCACTTGGAATATTTTTTCCTTGATCTCTTAATTCTCGATTTTGGCTATAATATTCCTTGGAGGTTTTTTGTTTTTGTTTTTGTTTTGAGTTGTCTTTTATGAGATAATTGGTGCATTCTTTCAATGCCTATTTTATCATCTGATTTCAAAATATCAGAAAAATTGTCATTCAGTTTCTTGTAAGATGTTGTCCAGGTTGTCCTTTTGATTATGGATTTCAGGGAGTCCAATGATTCTGACATTGTTTTTGTTGTCAATTTTCTAGATCACTTGCTTTTTTTGCAATGTATTTACATTTTCTTCCATTTTTTCATTCTTTTGAATGTGATTGATTCTTGATATCTCATTGACTTCTACTTTTCCATTTATCACTTTTAAGATGTGGTTTTCTTCAATTAACTTTTGCACTTTTTTTTTTCATTTGGGCAATTATACTCTTTAAGAATTTGTTTTCTTCAGTGGATTTTTGTATCTCCTTTTCCATTTGATCAATTCTACCTTTTAAGCAGTTTTTCAAGCTTTGGCCTCTTTTCCTCTCATTATTCTCTTGCCTCAGTCTCAGTTCTTTTCCTAATCTTTCTCCTACCTCTCTTATAGTGATTTGTAGCTCTTTTTTGATCTCTTTCACAAATTCTTTCTGGGCTTGACATCATTTTCCATTTATCTTTACAGTTTTGCCCACAATAGCTTTGATATTGTTATAGTCTTTTGAGTTTGTGTCTTGGTCTTCCCCGTCACCATAAGTTTCTATGGTCCGATTCATGTGTGTGTGTGTGTGTGTGTGTGTGTGTTCATATCCCTCCCCACTTCCTGTCTCCCTTTTTGTCTCCTTTCTTTTAAATTTGAACTCTTCATTCTGGGTCGAAGGAATATTATTTCAGTCTTCTTGTGCCAGTGGCTATACACTCTGACGATTTGTCTGATACTACACTGAAGTTACCCTTAGGTTCATAGGAATCACTCATGTCTGCTGCTGGGTGGGTTGGGGATACCTGACAATGCTGGAGGATTTAATCATTAAGTTTATTGTGGTGCTGAGCTGGAGTCCTAATGGAAGTTTTCAGAATGTGCTTAGTCCAAGAGTGGTGTTTCTGTGTTTCTCTGGGGACACAATAAAGTACTGGGTGTTCTGGCCCCAGGAGGATGACTGCTTGCCTGGACTGTGCTGATACATGTAAAAGTCTGGCCCCTGGACGATTCCTATTTTCCCAGGCCGTACATTAAAACACAAGATGATTCTCACCATTTGAGCCTCCTGGCTTTCCTGGTTTTACTAAGGCATATGTAGAAGGGGGATCCTGGTGTTGACATTCACCTGCTCCATCACCCTTTGGCTCAGGATCTCCTGCTGGTTCATTGAGGTGGGGTTTGTTACTGCTCCCTGGAATGTTTCCTCTCTTGGACTGCATTGCTCCCTTACTAGAATGAACTGGACTCCTGGTGAGCCTTCTGGTTTCTTGGATTAAAAATTGTTTCACCTTGTCTCCTTGAAGGTTCTACAATTCCAGGACCTGTTTTGGGACATTATTTGATGGTTGCTCAGAGGTAAACATTAGAGGGTTACATTGATTCACTGCTTACCCTCCCATATTGACTCCCAGAAGCAGAATCCTTTCTTTTTTATAACCCAAGTTACCTGGGAACAAAAGAAAATATATTGAAGTAACTATCACCCAAGAGGAGATTATTTTTTAATCTTTTAGAAAATCACTCTTCTAGATATTAAAATTCACTAATACATTCTCACACCTTATGGAAATGTCACTATATAAACCCAATAATATCATACAATTTTCCTTCTTTTTCTATGTGTGAAAGAATCCATTCATGGAACCCAAATACTGCATGTATATGTATATATGTATATACATATAAACATATATGTACATATACATATAATAATACCCACACATACACATAGGGGCATATATAACACCAGTATTACAGGAAAATATGTTTTTTTCATATATGCAATATAAATATACATTTAAACATATATTAGAATCACTTTGTTTTACTTTATGATTACTTTTCTAGGTTCATGTACTGTTCCAGGTAAAGTAGGACATTTTTTCTACATATCAACAGTGCCTGAAACTGTTGCCTTGTATACAGTATGAGCCTAATAAATGTTGAATTGAAAGAAATATTGAAATGGATTTTTACTTTTTGGATGTACATTTCTAGTTTTGTCCTTGAAATAATTACTGTGACAATAGAGTGTTCAACTCAAAGAATCAACTGGAATCATAGTTTCAAACTTCTGGCAAGTCTTATCACCTTTCTGGCTTCATTTAATTCATTTTTAAATAGTGGTGATAATTTTACTACTCTACCTCACAATGTGATATGAGGAAAGAACTTTGCAACACTATAAAGTCCTGCAAAAATATAAACAATTACCATTATAGATGAGGCAGGCTTACTGGGTCTAATTGAAATTTCTGACTCCAAAATGATACAATTATTTTGCCAAGACTAGTAATTCCCAACTCTAGTTTTGTGATGCTAATTATCTCCAGAGAATCTCAATTATCCCAAGGGGTGTCACAAAATTATCAAAACAAAATTAATTTTAATTCACTTTAATTAAAATGAATATATCCCAGTCATTACTTTGTAAGAAAATGATTTGAGCAACAAGGTGCCAAAAATCAAATAACTAGACCCACAAGTCTTGACATAGTCTATCTCCCTCAGGTAATCATTTCAGTGAATCAGTAATGGTAAGACAGAATTAATGCTTGAGCACTAATCCTAAGACTTCAATAACCTGGTTCAACATATTTTAATTGAAAAAAAAATAAATGAAATGTGAAAGAGCAAGGTGCCTCATCTAATTTCTTTACTTTTTCATTTTTCTTTCTTTCACTATACAGAGCAGTGGAGCAGTACAGGAACCTTTACATCTTTAACCTTCTATATTATCATAGAAGATGCTATTAGCAATAATGGATTCAGATAAAATAACTACTGGGCTTTCTATTAACAGTTCTGGAAAAAAATTATAAGTATTATAATTCAAATTTCAATTTTTCCTCTATAAGATATATATTTGGAGAAAATGTGGTAAATAAAACTGGCATTTTAAATAGCAATTTTTTTTTTTTTCCCAAAACTACTTGTTGGTATTTACAAATGAATTTCACGAATATGCTAAGATGAATAAAAAGGTATAACATTTTATGTTGTTAATAAAAGAAAATTTAGAAGTTCTTATTAGCAAAGAGCATTACAAAAACAACATTTTAAAAATTTTCTGAAGGAAAAACTTCAGTATTTTGAAAGTAGAAATATAATTTGGATTAAAACTTATTTTAGAAACAGAATACTTCAGTGGAAAGAATCAATAGTCAATATAGAAGTATCTTTAAATTTAAAAAAGGGCCCCAAACATAAAGTCTACAGATTGCCATTTTCTGATGAAATTATTGCCTTTTTTTCTTCTTTTTTTCATCAGTTGTAAGGGGAAAAAAGTATTTTATTTTGGTAGTGCAGTGTAGGTTAAAAGAAACAAATCACATTTGTTTTCACCAAAATACTGATCTCAACTGTGAGTGAATTTTATGATCTTCAAAAATTCAGGTTGTATAGTTTTCTCAAGGCTAAAAATGATTAAATTCTTTTGTTAAAAATGATTTTGAAAAGTTTCTTTCTTTTTCTTTTCTTTTTTTGTTTTCTGAATCTAGGTATATCTTTCCATTCATCTTAATATACCTAGATAATTCATTTTTAAATTCCAAAAAAAAGTAATTTGGAGAAGAAACAGAAAACATTTGCTATTTAAATGTAAGTTTTACTTGGTACTTTCTCCTTCCAAATACATAACTTTTATATATTTGAATTGTAGTACTGATATATATATTTTTAAATAGATCTCAATAGAGATACTCTATTCAGGCCTCCTCCAGTTTCATTTTATGACTGATAGGTCATACTCCTTCCCTCTCCATTAAAAACAAAAACAAACAAACAAAACATAATGGTTTATTTTGTCACATTCATCATATGAATGAATGAATATATTTTCCTATATTTGATAATGTTCCATTACATGCTTGAATGTATATGCTCCAAATTGCAAGTTCTTGTTATTCAATTATTTCAGTTATATCTAACTCTTCATGACCCCATTTGGGGTTTTCTTGTCAGAGACACTGAAGAGGTTTGATATTTCCTTCTCCAGTTGATTTTACAGATGAGAAAACTGAGGCAAATAAATTTAAGTGAACTTGCCTAAATCACACAGCTAGTGTCTAAGGCCAGATTTGTCCTCAGGAAGATGAGTCTTCCTGGCTCCCGCCCTATCTATTACATCACCTAATTGCCCAACAAATGCTTACCCTTTCCTTTATTATTAACTATATGTAATTTCTTTCTAGAATTCTGCCATTATAAAATAGAGTTGCTATGGCATTTTCGCATATGTAGGACCTTTGCCATTGACATACTTGGTATATGATCCCCAAAATAAGACACTTAGATAACTTTTCTTAAATAAGTTCATTAATTTTTTTCCCCTTGAATACGTTTGATCCAAGTAACTCTATTAGTAATGAACTATTGTGCCTCTTTCCCAACAGGAGCTTTCTATTTTTACCAAGTGGTTGTATGTGAGGTGATACCACAGTTAATATTTTAATTACTATTTCTATTTTAATCAGTGATTTTGAATTATTGCTTGCAGATATTTTGTATTTTGTCTCATGAAAATTATTTAAGTCCTTTAACCACTTGTATATTAGAGAATGACTCAGGTTTAAAGATTTGTCTTGATTATCAACTCTATAGAAGAGAATGCAAGAGGATAGATTCTGAACTGAAAGCTAAACTAAAGCATCTTGCCATCCTCTTCATTTAAAGATAAGGAATTCTGTTTCAGAGAGGTTAAATGACTGCCATAAGGTCACAGAGAAAGAAAGGAGGAAAATTTTGAATTTTCCACATCCTCTTCTTACTCTACTGTCTTCTTGTTAGATAGGATTGTTTCCCCAATCCAAATCTTTTCTCGTTCACTAGATAAACTTGTCTCTATCTATTTCCCTTTTTCTCTCAAAGTACAATATGAGCATATTTAATTAATTTGCAATTTTTGGTATGTAAAATTTAGAAGCTATAACAACTGTCATCAAATATTTGAAGGACTTCCAGGAGGGAGAGGTATTGTACTTCTGCTTGAACCTGGGAAGAAAAGACTATGATTAACAAATATAGATTAAAATGTAATAAATTCAGGTGTAAAATTAAAAAAAAATCTCTCTGAAAATTTGAGGTATGCAAAAAACAATTTTGCCTTGAAGTTAATACAGCTCCTTTCAAAGAAGTTTTCCAGTAATTGGTCACTTGCTTAGTATGTTCTGGAGAGGAACTTTGTTCAGATACAAGAAGTACTAAAAGTTGTACTTCTTCTGAAGTGCCTTTTAACATTGAGATTCAATGATTCTGTGAAGTGTTTAAGCCATATACTCTGTGAAGCTGGACTACATGGAGAAAAAAATTAGCTTTGTCATCCATTATCTATTATAATCTTGTAACTATCTGGAGATTTTTTCAGGGTCAAGGTAGTTTTCATAATTAACACCAAAGCTTGTTTGAAAACAAAAGTGGAACAGCATAATGCCACTTGTCTTTTTTCCTAAGACAAAATTCCATATGAATGTCATACTTAATCAATCATTCAGCAATTTTCTGTAACCTATTCCAAGGTTAAGTTTTATTTAGGAAGCAGAGAAGACAGATTTGTGAATCAAATAGAGTAAAGCAATCCTCAATTTAGGAAGAAACAGCTATTGGTTGTTTAAGCCCATTACATCAATTAAGTAATTAATCCTTATACCCTTTTCCTCCCCAGAGATATTTAAATGCGGAATTTATGCCTTAATAGCAAAACTGATGTATGTTAAAGGATTTGTCCAACATCACTTAGCATGTCCCCAAATATTTCAAAAAACTATTGTATATCAAAACTCACTTAAGTTAGCCTCCTTAATTAAATCAATCTTTCTTGCTTTTGTCAAGCTCACAGTCTTATTTCATGACCAGATTGCAACTTTCCCCACTCACATGTACTTTGTCAATTTTTAGATTTCTTATGTCTGTCACTGTTAATAATTTGTTGTCTCTTACATCAAGTGGGTTTTCCATTGTTCCTTAGGTCACCTACAATTCTAATTATTCTGAAGTTATGTTTTTCTATGCTTCACAAACATTTAACATCACTAGGAATATAAAGAAAAGATAGATCTCAGTGGTGATGGGCATTTCTCTGTGATTTACCCTATTCTCCCCCTTCTTCAATTTCGGGCACACTTCATTGTCCAAGATGTATATTTACTGGTGGAATAAATTAGTCATTTTCTCATTGATTTGCATGTCATAGTCTGAGGAATATATGCTCTCTATCTTCATTCATTTCCTCTGCAAATGACTGAGCTGATGTCTTTTGAATGAGATGCCATACTGTTTTATGGATGAATATTATCAGGTTAATGTTAGAGTCAAATCAAAGTTTCACTATTAAGTTCTCCATTAATCGAGAATCAGTT
This sequence comes from Sarcophilus harrisii, assembly GCF_902635505.1. Classification (NCBI taxonomy): domain Eukaryota; kingdom Metazoa; phylum Chordata; class Mammalia; order Dasyuromorphia; family Dasyuridae; genus Sarcophilus; species Sarcophilus harrisii. Next base: position 33,170,209 of record NC_045431.1, on the reverse strand, counting down.
TTCTCTTTGTACTTTGAATAGGAAATCCCCCATGACAATATTGAATTTTTTTGGTAGTTTTTATCTTCTCTTCTGATGTTTCAATGTATCTTGATATTGGTAATGAGAAAGAAATGAAAGACAGAGAGAGACAGAGAAAGACACACAGAGAGACAGATTCAGAGAAAGGGAGGGAGAGAGAGAGAGAGAAACAGAGGGAGAGACCCAGACAGAGAGAGGGGGACAGAAAGACAGAGGGAAAGAGGGAGAAAGGGAGAGAGAGGGAGGGAGAAAGCTCCTAGTAGTCAGGATAACCTGATCATTTCAAATATCATCCTCTCTGCATTCTGGCTTTTTTATAGCTCTAGGCAACCACCTAAAAACTTTACAGTACTCCAGGCAACTCTCTAAGTGTCTAAGTTGCCCAAATTTTCTTGATTTCATTGATTGTGGCAGGTTACTCACTAGAAATTCCCTTCACTAATGAAAGCAAGTCCTAGGCCAAAAAACAAGAAAATAAGCAACTAATAAACAAATAACCTGCTGAGAACCCAATAGATTGCAGAGCACAGCTAACTCCTTGGTCTTATCTAATAAGGTTTTTTTTTTTTTTTTTTTTTTTTTACTCTTTGTAATCCCTTATCACCCAAGAATTTTACATGATCCCATCTTGAATCGGAGCTGAGTTGTTTCTCACAATGTGGGAAACATGCACTGCATGTGCAATGCAAATTGTGTATGTTGTATTTTCAGAATCATGGCTTCAATGAAGTTCCATGATGCAACATTGGGCAAGCACTGCCAGGAACACATCAGATCCTTTGTGCATTTGATTTTGAATTAATTTTTGGTTGTTGTATTCAGAAACCTTTTACCATTGCCTTATCTTTTTTTGCAACCTCCATATTCAATTACAGGAACCCAAATGGGTCATCACCCCCAGTTTAAGAAGCCTTGATATATAGTATGAATTTTTGTAGTATAGTCTATAGAGTATTGAACTTGCATATAAGAACTGGATTAAAATCCATACCATCACTTATTTAATGTGTGGTGACATGTAAGAAACTCTCTCTTACTTTCAGTTTATTCATTGGGAAAATGGATGTGAAAAAATATGATCTCCAACAACTCCTTGTTGACAGCATCAAACAAAAAAAAAATCATGAAATAAAAATTAAAAAATTAAAAGCATTGTATCATTGTTCTTTGTTACTATCATTAACAGAATTATCACAAAATCACAGAATTATATATATGTGTGTGTGTGTGTGTGTGTACAGAGAGAGTATCCAGTTCATAAACAGAAACCCCATTATAACATCAATCATTCAATTAATAAACATTTATTTGATATGTATCAGTCAATGTGACTGACTCTGAGGATACACAGACATGAAAGAAGAAGAAAAAAATCCCTACTTTATAACACATCTGGTCACCCACCTTTTCTTGGAGACCTTCAAGGAAGAAGAAGGTACCACTTCCTGAAGAAGCCCATTTAACTTTTGGCAAAAGTCTAACAGAGAATTATTTTCATGACATCAGACATACATCTGTTTGGTTTTTTTTTTAATCCAATTTCTACTGATTTTTCCTGCTTTTGCCTTCTGGTGTCAAATAGGAGAGGGGCTATTTTCTTCCTTATGTTAGTCCTTTATATACTTGAACCCATTTCATGTACTTTTCCTCACCTCAAGTCTTCATTTCTCTAGAATAAACACACAATTACTTTAATTCATGGACACTTTAGAAAAGATTTTATATTCTAATATTTCTTCACTGAATCTTATACTTTAGTTTTTGTAACTTGGATACAAAAGCCATAATGGACTCTTTCCATGGAATTCACAATTATGTAATTGTGAAGATATGGTCTTTCTCTAAAATGCTACCTATAGCCATAGAATTTTACTGATTATATTGTCATTATGTTTTTATTAGCTAATTTCATATGAAGGAAATTGAAGGATAGGCATAATAAATGATATTTGCTCAAAGCCATACTTGGAAATTTAGGTTTAGCCAGTTATAGGCTGGTATATAACCTTTCTTACAAAACTCTGCGTTTCCTAAAGAGAATGATATATGTTGATGCAGTTAGATGGTGCAGAACATAGAGTACCAGGAGTCAGGAGGATCCGAATTCAAATCTGTCCTCAGGCACTTAACATTGACTATCTCTGTGATCCTAGGCAAGTCATTTCACCTCAACTGACTAGCCAAAAAAAAAAAAAAAAAGAAAGAAAGAAAGAAAGTAAAAAAGAATCATAAATGTTACACTTTTGTATGCATACACATATATCTATTTATATCTATATCTTATTTAGAGCATTATCGGTTATGAAAGATTTAAATCAACAAAGAAAAGCCATAAAAGAAAATAAAACATACTTTTAATACTTTATAAGAGGGAGAAAGTCAAGTTAATTATATTTTACCAAATAGCAAAGATTTCACAGAGGGATATGAATTCCTGTGAATTAATACTAATCACCCACATACTAATTTCCTACTATGATTAAAGTTAAGAATGTCTTTCAGATCTTTTTTATTAACATATTGCAATATTAATTGGCCTATGTATAATTGAGGAAAGTAAGTTTCTTGTTACTGTTCTTAGAAAGATTCTTTTTTTTTCCATGTGAGATGTGAGTTAATTAATTTTTCTCTTAATGGGCTTTTCACAGACATTCAATGAACTTTAAAAGATGCCTCATGTTGAAAATCCAGGTTCATATTTACTTTCAACAAAGAAATTCACTTGAGCCTTGATATTTTATCACAATTATCAGACTCTGTACCCCTGTTCCCAGACTAGGAAGAGATAAGATAGTATTATAAATAAATGTATGTTCCAAAACATTAAATCCCCACCCCCACATTCATTTCCACTCACATGTGGTTGTTCTTTTTATCACTGAAATGAGAACACAGTGACAGGTAAGTGATCATGAGACAATCGTAGTGATATCTATTTTTATTCTCGCAGTGGCTGTATCATTTAACAAGAGGAAAGGAAAGAAAACAATGATATAAAACTGGCAAATTGGAGACTAAGTCAGATTCATTTTCTCAGTGATCTTGAATCTCCATTGTTAAACCAATTGTTATGCAGGATTGTACCACAATAGAGTTACTGTATAAGCATTTTCCAAAAACACTTGTAATGAATTGTCCTTTGTTGAAGATTTTATCATTTAATATGAACATACATGGGAGATGACAATAATCAGCAATATACGGACAAATATGTAGTTAGATGGTACAGTGCTTAGAGCATCACATCAAGAGTCAGCAAGACCCCAGTTTAGATATAGCCTGAAAAACTAGATGAATGACCAAGCAAGTCATTCAATTTCTTTCTGCTTCAATTTCCTCAATTGTAAAATGGAAATATTACTGCAACATACTTTACAAGGTTGTTGTGAGGATAAAATGAAATAATACTTGTAATAAATTTTTTTTATATTTTGAAGAAAGGCCTATAATGTTAGTTATTACACAAGAGAGCTATCAGGTGAATTTGTAGGAAGTGAGAAGACTTGATGTGCATCAATGAGACACATTTGTATGACTTTTCAATTTAAAAGGATCATTTGGTCTCATCTAATCCAACTCCCCCTTTTATCAGAGAAGAAACATATGACTCAGAGAAGGAAATCATCTGATAGAGCTAGAAAAGGAAAACAAGGCAATTCTGAATTTAAGTGTAGTGCCTTGTTTTATGTAACACTTTATGTCCTTTTTATTATAAGAAATATAAAGAATTTTAAAGTATTAATGGAATCTTCGAAACAATTTTTAAGTTGACAAGAGTTAGTGATATTCATTATTTCATCATAATGAATAATCATTCACATTCATAAAATATTTTTATGAATATCATAAACAACACAATAAATCAAATAATGCAAATAGCATCTCAAATGACTCCTTAGTTTGATGAGGGAGGTTCATGTGAGAAGCTTCCTATTGGAACATCTTTCATATTTAAGAATCCCAGGTGGTTGTTCTTTAATTATGGATCTGAATTACTCCTTAGATTCTTTTCAAATATTTCCCCTTTTCTAGTTTAAAAACTAATTAACTCTAGTTTAAAAAGTTAAGAATCTGTATGTATATGTGTGTGTGTGTGTACACATAACATGTGTATATATATATATATATATATATATATATATATACTTACTAACTTGGAAGAACTCAAAACTTACAGAATCTCATAACTGGCTCTGAATCTAGCACAAAAAGCCCTTAAACTTGGGACAATATTCACACACACACACACACACACACACACCCAGAACATAACCAATTTTAATATAAAATTAAAAGTTAAGAAATGGCTGGAAAATGAACAAACAACAACAAAATAATTTGATTGAACTTGATCATAGAGAGTTACTATGCTGACAAGGAAGGACAAACTCAGAAGAATATAACAAAGTTGAAATGAATTGGTCTCAGGTCCAACAAGTACTCTTGAAAGAACTCAAAAAAGAATGCTAGGTAGAAGAAAAATTGAGAAAGGGAATGAGAGTGATGGAAAAAAATCATGAAGAAAAAATAAACAGACTGCTAAAGCATACACAAAAAAGTACTGAAGAAAGCAAGCACTGAAAAAAAAGAGTAGGTTAAATGGTAAAAGAAGGAGAGAGAGAGAAAGAGAGAGAGAGAGAGAGAAGAGAGAGACAGACACAGACATAGACACAGAGGCAGACACAGAGAGAAGAGACAGAGAGAGAAGAAGAGGAAAAACAAAAAGAAGAATTCCTTAAAAGGTAGATAGAATTGGCCAAAAAAAAAAAAAAAAAAAAAAAAAAAAAAAGGAGTTTTTAAAAATCACTGAAGAAAATAATTCCTTAAAAATTAGTATTAGAAAAGTGAAAGTGAATGACTCCATGGGACATCAAGAAGCAATAAAACAAAATCAAAAGTATGAAAAAAACAGGAGAATGTGAATTGTCCATAAGGTGTTAATGAAAGCCATACGTAGGTCTTTAGGTATGGAATGTGGGGTCCCTATCAGGGTGAAAGCCATTATAAGAACACTACATCAAGTAAATTACCTTGTTTGTCCCTGAGAACTTACTCAAACTGACCAGGACCAGCCTTGAATACGTGAACTATGGTTATAGCAAGCCATAACAAGGATACATTGACCAGAACTTAAATTCCACAGCTCAGTAGATAACATTGGATGTCAAGGCACTCATCCATCAGGCTGGCATGATGCCCAAATGCTGAAATAGGCCCCCAACTCAAAACTGCTTGCTAAGTTAAATATAAATACATCAGCCAAATTACAATGACATAGGTATTGATATCCTATGGCCTCTCCTTCTGTTGTTTGACTTCTATAATTACCATAGGATTTGGGGGTTGGATTGTGGAGAGCCATTAAATAATCTGATCACCTCCCCAGACTGCAAATTTACCCCTTGGTTGGGAGTGTCCTTTGGTTGGAGAACTTTGGACCTGAAAGTGGCAGAAACCCATTGAATAGTCTGGCTGCTGCCCCAGACTTTATATTGGGAAGAGATCAATTGATTCATCTGGTAACCACTCCAAACTGTACTGCTATCTAAGTAACTCATATGATCATACAGATTATATAATCACAATGGTGCTCCCAGCATCTTACTTCAGTTTCAATTTGTCCCTTTCATGGAGGGGTATCCCTTGGTCTGGGGAAGGCTCTGAATTCCCTTGGGAGAAGATTATGGACCCAATGATGCTTGTGGAAAAACAAATGACCTGGAAAAGAAATCAAGGAAAGATAATTTAACCATTATGGCTATACTTGAAAGTCATGACTGAGGAAAAAAAAAAGCCCAGACATGATATTTCAAATAATTATCAAGAGAAACTGTCCTGATATTCTACAACCAAAGGGTAAAATAGAGATTGAAAGAATCCACCAATTACTTCCAGAGTTCCCAGAATAAAAACTCTTAAGAATGTTACAGCCAAATTCCAGAGCTCTCAGATCAAAAAGGAAATATTTTAAGCATCCTGAAAGAAACAATTCAAATATTATGGAGCCACAGTGAGGATAACAAAAGATGTAAAAGCTTCTGCATGAAAGAATCAGAGAACTTGAAATATGATATTACATAGGATAAAGAAATTAGTATTATAAGCAAGAATCATTTACCCAGAAAATCTGAGTATAATTCTTCAATGGGAAAAATAAATATTCAATAAAATGGAGATTTTCAAGCAATCACTATGGAAAGATCAAAAAAAAATTTTATATTCAAATAGAAGACTCAAGAGAAATATAAATAATGTGAAAAGAAGAATAAAAAGGAAATTAATAAAGTTAAAATTTTTACATTCCTATAAGAGAAGATGATACTTATAACTCCTAAGAATGTTACCAAAGTCAGTTAGAAAGAATATAAATAGAGAGCATGGTTATGAGTTGACTTTGCTAGGATAATTAACCAAAATACATAATATGAAGGAGTGAGAAAGAGAGAAGAGAGAGGTAGAATAGAGTAAATTGTCCCACATGAAAAAGGAGGTTTTTTACAGTGGAGGGGAAGAACTTTATTCCCACCAAAATTAGCTCAAAGAAGGAATAACATACAAACTCAATTAGGTAGGAAAATATCTCTTATCCTACAGGGAAGTAAGAAATGAAAAGGAAAAGTGAAGAGGAAGTGTTATAGAATGGTGGGTATATTGGAGGAAGCAGTCAAAAGAAAAACAGTTTTGAGGATAAACAGGATGAAAGGGTATAGGGAAAGGACCCAATTTTTTGTGGGAGATAAAGTGAAGGGAAATGCAAAATATTGATAATTGAAAAAAATACATCAGTCTTGTAGAGGTAGAGCCAAGATGGCGCAGTAAAACCAGGAAGCTGCTGGAGTTCTCCTAGTTTCCTTTAAAAATCAAATGAAAGCAAGCTGATGAACAAAATCTGATGGAATGAAACCACTTTTCAGTTCAAGACAGATTGCAAAAACTTCAAGAAAGGTCATTTTCACTGGGGTGAAAAGGCTATTCAACACAGCTCAGATGGAGTCTGGGAGAGCCAGTGAGAGGTTCTATATCAACAACAACTATGACCCTCAGGACTGGAGCAGGAGAAGAGGCAACCTCTAGTCCCCACTCAGAAAGCAAACTCTGAGAGACCAGGATTTTCCTGGAAAGAGAAAATAAAGTTACCCCCTGCAAACACATGGGGTCCCTGAGTACAAACCCAAGACTCAGAACTGCACAGAAAGATTGAAAAGGTACCTCTTTTACCCCAGAAGCATAAAAATACAAAAGAGGAAATATCAAAAGAAAAGGAAAGAAAATGAGGAAGAAACAGAAAAGAATCTTGACCATAGAAAGCTACTGTGGTGAAAGAGAAAACCAAAACACCAACTCAGAAAAGAAAAAAAATGTCCATAGTGGAAATCTGAAAGAGTGATATGAATTTGGAAAGAGTGAATGAATGGGTCTCAAGCCCAAACAAGGTTCTTGGAAGTGCTCATAAAAAACAAATAAGAAATGTAGAAATAAAAATGAGAAAAGAAATGAAATGTATTCAAAAGGGAGTCAACAGATTGGAAAAAGAAGGTAATTCTTTAAAAAATACAATTGGCCAAATGCAAAAAAAAAAAAAAAAAAAAAAAAAAATCCACTGAAGAAAATAACACATTGAAAAGTAAAATTAATCAAATGGAAAAAGAGATAGAAAAGCTAAATGAACAAAATCACACTGATAACTAAAATGGGTCAAATGAAGACTAATGTCTCTGTGAGACATCAAAAATCAGTCAAACAAATTCTTTAAAAAATGAAAAAAAATACCTCATTGGAAAAATAGCCCTCTTAGAAAATAGATCCAGAAGAAACCATTTAAAATTATTGGTCTACCTGAAAGCTATGACCAAAAAAGAGCCTGGAAAGCATTCTTCAATAGATCATCAAAGAAAACTGCCCTAATATTCTAGAAAGAGAGGGGGAAATAGTTATGGAAAGAATCCATCTATCACTTTTAGAAAGAGATACTACAAGGCAAACCCCAAGAAACATTATTGCAAAACTCCAGAACATAATGTCAAGGAAAAATATTGCAAGCTGCCAGACAAAAGCTAAGTATCAAGTAGAAAAAGTCAGATTACCCAAGATCTGGCAGTGTTTACAATTAATGATTAGAGGACTGGAATAGCATATTTCAGAAGGCAAAGGACCTAGGGTTATAACCAAGAATTAACTACCCAGATAGATATAGCATCATCTTTCAGGAGTGGAGATGGATCTTCAAAGCAAAAGAGACTTCTAATCATTTCTTTAAAAAAATCAGAACTAAACAGAAAACTTAATCTTCAAACAAGGATTCAAGAGAAGCATAAAAAAGTAAACAGGGGTAAATATATACATGGGGAAATGATATCTGTAACTCTTGAGAACTAAATCTATTACTGGAGAAGTTATTGCATCCACAGACAGGAGAGTTTGGTTGTGAATAGACTCTGATGTGATATTATCAAAGAAAAATATATTAAGGGGTGGAAAAAGGACTGTACTGAGAGAAGAGGAAAGGGGAGATATAATGGGACAAGTTGGATCACATGAAAAGACTCAAAAGACCTATTACAATTGAGAGAAGTAAGGGAGGTGATTGAGAATTGTCTGAAAATTGATCTCATTAGTTTTAGTTCAAAGAGGGCATAATTTAATCATTTAGTTAATTTACCTTATCCTATAAATAAGGAGAAAGAAAAGAAAAGGAAGGGGCTGGATAGAAGTAAGGGTAGAAACACTAGGAGAAAGGCATAAGAGAAGAGGAGTTTTGTGATAGAAAATAGGGCAGGTAGTGGGTGGGTTAAGTGAAAAAACAAAATACTACTAAGGAAGTACAGACTGGAAAAAGACAACAAAAAGCATATACAAGGGAAAAAATAGGATAGAGGGCAATACAGGACTAGTAATTATAACTGTGAATGTGAATGGGATGAACTCTCTCATAAAGTGGTAAAGTCAAAAACAGAATCTTCCAATATGTTGTTTACAAGAAACTCATTTGACACAGTGAGATACATACAAAATAAAGGTAAAATGTTGTGGCAGAATTTGTTATATTTCAACTGAAATAAAAAAAAAAAATCAGAGGTACCAATTCTGATCTCAGATATAGTAAAAATAAGAATAGATCTAATTAAAAGAAAATGAAAGAAAATATATCTTAATTAAAGATACTGTAAATAATAAAGAAATAATGATACTAAATGCATATATATACCAATCGGTAGAGTACCCAAAGTCCCAGAAAATATATTAAGGCAGTTATATGAAGAAAGAGACAGCATAACTATATTAGTAGAGGACTTCAATCTTCTCCTCTTAGAATCAGACAAATCTAACCACAAAATAAACAAGATAGAAACTAATGTGGTTAATAGAATCATAGAAAATTAAGATATGATAGACCTCTGGAGAAAATTGAATAGGGCCAGAAAGGAATAAACCTTTGTTTCAGTAGTATATGACAACTACACAAAAATAGACCCTGTTCTAGGGAATAAAAATCTCACTATCAAATAAAGATAGGCAGAAATAGTAAATGCTTCCTTTTCAGATTATGATGCAATAAAAATTATATTCACAAAAGGGGTAGGGAAAGAGATTAAAAGATAATTGGATATTAAATAATCTAATTTTAAATGAGTGGGTCAAATAACAAATCACAGAAAGAATCCATAATTTTATCCAAAAGAATGACAATAATGAGACAATATACTAAAACCTATGGAATGCAGCCAAAGCAGATTTTAGAGGAAATTTTATCTCCATGCATTTAAATATCTCCGATATAGTTACATGAATAAAATAAAGAGATCAATCAATTAGTCATGCAACTAAAAAAATCTAGAAAAAGAACAAATTAAAACCTCCCAATTAAATACCAAATTTGAAATTCTGAAACTCAAAGAAGAGATTAATGAAATTGAAACTAAGAAAAGTATTGAACTAATTAATAAATTAAGAGCAGGCTTTATGAAAAATATTAATAAATCATTGGATAATTTTATTATAACAAGGAAAGAAAAATTACTCTCATCAAACATGAAAAAAGTGAATTTACCACAAATTAAAAAAGCAAATTGAAACAATAATTCAGAGCTATTTTGCCCAACGATATGGCAGCAAATCTGACAATCTAACCTAAATGGATGAATATTTACAAAGATATAAATTGCCCAGATTAACAAAAGAGGAAATAAATTACTTAACTAGTCCTATTTTTTGAAAAACAAATTAAACAAGCCATAAATGAAGTTCTTAAGAAAAGATCTCGAAGGCCAGATGAATTAACAAGTGAATTCTACCAAACCTTTAAAGAACAATTAATTCTAATACTATATAAACTCTTTGGGAAAATAGTTAAAGAAGGTGTTTTGTCAAATTGACACAAATATTGTACTTATATCTAAACCAGGAAGAGTCAAAACAGAGAAATAAAATTACAGACCAATATCTTTAATAAATATTGATCCAAAAATAATATTAGCAAAGAAATTACAGCAACTTATCGTGCTGGATAATGAACTATGACCAAGTGCAATTTATAGCAGGAATGCAGAATTGTTTCAATATTTTAAAAAAGATTGCGATAATTGACCATATCAATAACAAAATCAACAAAAACTATGATAATCTCAATAGATGCAGAAAAAGCTTCTGATACAGCACTCATTCCTATTAAAAATGAGAGCATAAGGATAAATGGAGTTTTCTTTAAATTATAAACAGTATCTCTCTACAACCAACAAGAAGAATTATTTATAATGGAGAGAAGCTGGACACATTCCAGTAAAATCAGGATGGAAAAAGGATGACCATTATCACAATTATTATTTAATATTGTATTAGAAATGTTGACTTTAATTATAAGAAAAAACAAAGAAATTAAAGGAATTATATAGGCAATGAAGACATAAAACTCTCACTCTTTGTAGATGATATGATATCATATTTAGAGAATCTCAGAAATTCATCCAAAAATCTACTTGGAAAAATCCATAACTTTAGCAAAGTTGCAGTATATAAAATAAATGCAGACAAATTATCAGCATGCCTATAAATTACTGACAAAACCCATCAGCAAGAGATAGAAAGAAAAATTCCTTTTAAAATAACTGTAGACAAAACAAAATATGTGGGTAACTACCTGCCAAGAGAAATCTGCACACAATTACAAAATACTTCTCACACAAATAATGTCAGACCTAAACAATTATAAAAATATCAATTGCTCAGGGGTAGGTAGAGCTAATATAATAAAAATTAAAATTCTTCCTAAATGGGTCTAGTTGTTCAGTGCTATAGCAAACTGCCAAAAAATTATATTATAGGACTAGAAAAATTAACAATAGAATTCATCTGAAGAACAAAAGGTCAAGAATATTGAGGACATTAATGAAAAAAAAAATAGAAAGGATAGTTAGTTTAGTGGTACCAGACCTAAAACTGTATTATAAAGTAGCAAACATCAAAACTATTTATTACTAGCTAAGAAATAGAGAGGTAGATCAGTGGAGTACATTAGATACCCATGACACATAAACCAATACCTATTGTAATCTATTATTTTATATAAACTGCCCAAACTCCAGTTTCTGGGATAAGAACTCAGTATTTGACAAAAATTTCTGGGGAAACTGGAAAATAATATCTCAGAAAGTCAGCATAGACCTCTGTCTCTGTCTCTGTCTCAGCAAAATAAAGTAAAACTAGATACACGGATACATTCATAGAGGGTGATATCCTAAGGAAATCGAGAGAGCAAGGGATAATTATCCATCAAATCTTTAGCGAAGAGAGGAATTTATGACCAAATTAAAACTAGAGAACATTATGAAATGTAAAATGGACAACTTTGATTACATTAACTTAAAAAGGTTTTGCACAAACTAAGAAACAAGATTAAAAGGGAAATACAAAAAATTTTCAAAGTCAGTGTTTCTCATAAAGATCTCATTTCTAAAATATATAGAGAACCATGTCAAATTTATAAGAATACAATCATTCTCCCATTGATAAATAGTCATAGGATATAAAAAGATAATATTCAAATGAGGAAAATAAAGTTATGCTCTAAGTCCCTTGATTACAGAAATGCAAATCTCTTATGTCCCAGCTCACACCTCTCAGATTGGCTGATGACAAGAAAGGATAATGATAAATGTTGGAGGGAATGTGGGAAAACTGGGAAACTAATGCATTGTTGGTAGCTATAATGAAATACCTTTGTGACCTTAGACAACTCATCTGATTTCTTTGGATCACAATTTCCCCATTTATAAAAACTGTAAAACTGTAGATATATATATATATATATATATATATATATATATATATATATCAGTTTCCTCATCAGTAAAGTTAAGACTCTATATTCCAATTTTAATAATTTATGAATTTAGGTAATTCAAAAAAGTTCATACCTGAACTGCAATCACTTTTTATTGTACAAGATAAGCCGTCATTCAGACTTTTAAACATCTTACTCTATTTTATAGCCAGTGTTATTTCTGTGATACCACAGATCTTTCAACATAGCTTGTGGAGAAATATTCCTAACTTCCCTTGCTAATTGTTTCTTTGGGAATTATCATTTTTATTTTCAATTTAATGAAAAGAAGAACAATTCAATAATCTAAAAGATTATTAGATGATGTTAGATTGGTTTTGTATTACCTGTTATTGGAATCAGGGCATAAGCTTTCAAGTGTGAGCTCTGTTACCATCTTATTTTGTGAGTCTGGCAATTCTGGGGACCCTATTTTTACTACTTAGCACTATAGACTCAATGTAATTCTTAAACCACTATAAAATGCATGCATCCTCAGCATCAGACTCTGAGCTCTCTGAGGTCAGGGATTGAATTTTAACTTTATTTTTCTATTCATAGTACTTAGCACAGTGAATGCCTGGTGGATGGTAGATTCTTGATAAATGTTCATTGACTGACTGAATTACTGTTGCGGATATATTTGCTGCTGCTGTTACTATGTAGTAGCATATAATATAAAGAACAATATAACTGGAGTCAGAAAATATGAATTCAAGTGTTGTCTTCTGTTTGAACCTGGACACGTCACTTCTCTGGGGCCTCAGTTTTCTTATTGTGGACTAGAAGCTTTTTGTCCCTTCGATTTCTAAATGTATAATTCTATGAATTATCTGTCACGCTACTAAAATGTATAGTGTCAGTAAAGGCAATGATGATGGGGGAAAAGCTTCTATGATACAAACGTGAAATATGAAAAACATTTATATAGTTAATTAGAAGAAGTAAATCTTTCCATTTCTTATGAAACTTTAGGAAGTCCCTGATGATGAAATTCAGATTGTTATCTTTTGGGATATGTTTTATAAGAATACAAGACTTTAATCATTTCCACGGCTTTTATTTCCACCCACATGGGAGAATAATATTTTTCAGTTCCTTTTCCCTGAAGCACATTAATGAGAGTGTTGAATCTAAATGACAGAAATTTGAGACTTTGTGAGTTCTCAGAAAAGTACAGAAGCCATAGCTAAGAATGGTCTGCCGAAAAGCAAATATTAAGCACTTACTATTTGCCATGCAAAGTGCTGGGAATAAAATGAAACATAACATCATGGTTCCTGTTTCTGTGTGCCTCATATCCTTATAGATGAGACAACATGCAATTAAAAAAAATAACTATGTACATCCTATGTATGATACACACACAAGATATAGTGTAAATGGGAAATAATCTCAAAAAGAAAGTTCTAGTACTAAGAATTGTTTTAAAAGACGCATAATTTTCCCAAGATGTATAGAAGGTAATGTGGGTAGATGGGTCAGAAGTTTCACTGAGTGATTCAGGGCCAAATGATCCTTTTATTACTCTTTAGTGTCAGTCATCAGCTGCTGCATGGGGTCATTTCTCTCGATCACAATGAGAAAGAAATCATCATTCAATTCATTTTGATGAACAAAGGAATAGAATTACCCTTCTTATGGGGCCCAATGTAATTCTGAGTGGAGAGAGAGCAACACTGACCCCAAAGTAGAAACAGTTATACCCAAACTACAGAAAGGGCCAGGAAGTTTATAATCATGCTTGAGTGGCATTGAGTGAGGAAAGGATGTTTTTGTTATAATTCACCTATTCAGATGATTGTGGACTGGATAGAGCACTGGCTCTGGAGTCAGGGGGACCTCAGTTCAAATTCTGCCTTAGACATTTACTAGCTGTGTCATCCTGGACAAGTCAATTAATTGTGTTTGTCTCAGTTCCTCTTCTGTAAAATAATCTGGAGAAGGAAACCACTCCAGTATCTCTGCCAAGAAACCCTAAATGTAGTCACCAAAACTTGGACATGACTAAAAAAGTAGCTGAATACATTCTGATAATTCTCTGCTGCTACCCACAATTTTTTATTTTCATTGTTTTCATTTTTTTTTTCAAATTTTTAATTCATGTAATAAAACAAGCATTTTCATACATAGTCTAATAAAAATGATTGTACATGAAACTGCAAATCTATTATGTACTTCTTGCTATTCCTTTTAAATATGACATTTATCATTTTAACTTCTTTTATTTACTTATTTTCTTCTATCCTCTCCCCTGCCTTGGGGGTAGCTACCATTAGACACAAACATGTGTGTGTGTGTGTGTGTGTGTGTAATAATACTTCTATTTATCAGTTCTTTTTCTGCATGCAGATTATGATTTTCTTTATATGTTCTTTGTATCTAATTTGGATTTATAATAGTAAAAAATAACTTATTGGTCTAAATTGTTCTTAAAACAACATTACTGTGACTGGATGCAACATTCTCTTGGTTCATCTTAATTCATTCTTCATTATTTCATGCAGGCCTATCCAAGTGCTTCTAAGATCATTGAGTTTACATTTCTTATAGCACAATAGCATTCCATTGCATTTATCACAACTTTTTAGGACATTTCCCAATTTACATTTAATTGTAACTACATTTTCATAAGTCCAACATTATCATTGAGTAATTAGACGCAACACCACTCCTAGAGCCAGGAAGACCTATCTCTCTGAGCTCAAGCTCTGAGTATCCTCCAAAACTTAATAGCTTAGTGACCCTGGTAAAGCCACTTAACTCTTACTTCCTCAGTACCCTCATATTAAAGGGAGTTGGAGACAGAAACAGCAAATCACTTCAGTATCTTTGCCAAGAACTCCCCAAATGGAGTCACAACAAGTTGAACACAACTGAACATTATCACCATTTCATTCACATCTTTATGTCTAAATAACCCAGATAGAAACAATTCTGGAACAAGGTACTCTTCTGTTATTGTTCTTTCATGTTTACTTTTGGGGAAACTACTGTACAAATGGATAAAATGTTTTTTTTTTTAATTAATACAAATATTGGGATGCAGACATCTTTTGAAGGTCACTCCCAGCATCTTTGGGACAACCCTAGTAGCAGACATAATGACTGATATAATATGTACTTTTCCCTTTTTATAAAGAAATCGATTTCTTTCATTAGGCCTCCATCTTTCTATAGCTTTTTCAACCAAATGATTCAGGAGTTGGGGGGTGGGATTGATATTGACTTAAAGTATTACTCCTAACTTTTTCCAGGACAATGTTAAATCGAGATGATTGAAAATGATGGCTATATCTGCTTAAAGCTAATTCTCAATATGTGTTAAATTCTCACGCATATATTAAGTTTTGTATTTATGGTAAAAATATTTATCATCTGTTAACTTATAGAGAAAAGTAAGAGTCTGATTTATAAATTTGTCCATTTGATGATTGTCTTTGTAGGTATTCAGTAAGTGCTGATTATTTTCCATTCCACAGAAATATGTTATACAGTTTCTGCCTTTTTTTGCCAACTACACACGAGTCAATAAGGCAAATAAGGCCATCCTTTAGAATGAACTTTCTGTAGTTATTCATACCAAAGCCTTGATCCTAGATCACTACCATAATGGATTTATAAGCAGAAGGAACTTCAAAGACTATCTAATCCAACTTTTTTTGTTGTTTTCTAGGTCCCCAATTCATCTGTGTTTATAAAAAAGCACACAACTCAAAAAATTTTTGGTGCTTCTTTGTAGCCATTTTGTTCATTTGCTTCATATAGAATGTTGCCTCAGCTGGATCTTTGGATAAGACCTTGGATCTTAGCCAATTCATAGGCGCCATCCAGTGGCAAACCTATGTCTGTTATGGTCCAGTGTCTCATGTCTACTGCCCTCCTTAACCTGCAGAGGGGTGTCTAATTTTGTTTAGGGAATGTATATTTCTATACATTTTATACGTATCCATGAAATGATAGTTATATTACCCAACCATCAAAAGGTGTTTATGTCAAAAAAGACTAATGTGTGTTAACAAAAATAAAGATAAGCCAATTTTCAAACAAGAATAAAAATAGAAGGCAAAAGCAAAGAAAACAGTTTTCTTGACATTCTAAATCTGAATATTTTAAAAATCAAATTATTGTACAATGCATATCTCTAGCAGAAAGCATTATTAATAAAAGTCATTAAAACTGTCTCATATATTCATAGTTACACTGTACCAGCCTGTATTTTTCAAGTATATATGAGTATATTTAAGAAATCTTTTATTTTTATAGTGGTCCCATTGTAGTTAACATTTTAGTCTGTTAAAAACTAACATTTTATAGCTGTTTTACCATGATAACATCATAATTATTTAATAACTGAAAATATTAAAATCAGGTTTTGTTAAAAAGTTAAGTTAAAACTCTGAAAAAAATACTGTTTTCTAGTTATAGATTTTTATTTTTATTTTATTTTTGCTATTGTTGGAGCTTTAAATGCTGTCAAAAGTTTTCAATTCTATCAATTTCTTGGATTTTTTTTTTTAAAAATTGACAAGAGATCTAGATAAAACCTAAGAGAATGGCAATGGTTAATCTAGTCAGTTTTATCTGAACAACTAAATGTTCTCATTTTGCTAGGTCAAACTGCCCCCAAATGAGATATTTTTGACTATAATAATCAGCAATGTAGGACTTCCACAACCTGAAAATTGGGATTAAAATCAAAAATAACATCTTGATTCATGCTTTTTTAGAAAATACACTGAATTCTGAGTCAAATTGGATTTTTTACTGTGGTTAGCATGACCTTCCCATGTCAATAGGTACAAAACATGACCTAAGAAGTAAAGAAAAGTGAACTCAAGACTTGGTTCTGCTACTTAATGATGAATAATTTTGATCCAATTAACTTCAGCAGGGACAGGATATTATTGTCAATACATTTCTTACTCAATTACTATGACAATATCTATATCTATATCTATATCTATATCTATATAAATAATCTTATTCAATTGTATATATATATATATAGCATATAAGTACATGTGTATGGTATATATAGCATATACAACACACATATAACACATATATGTTATATATAACATATATAACATGTATGTATATAATACAGAATGCAATGTAGAATGTAAACACATACATTCATTAGAAAAAATCATGAATATATGAATTTATAGAAATACTGTTATTTCTGTTTATTCAAATTGATACATTGGAAAAATGTTATGTATGGAAATATGCATACATACATATATAATGCATTTGTATATGTGTATACATATGTGTATTTAGTAAGCCATCTCTAGATGTTCATAGATCCAGAAATTACTTTGGGAGATACAGTAGTGTAAGTTATGTTACCTGCCCTCAAAGACATTACTTTCTACTTGGAGGATAACACTAATATGCATTACACCATTAGTGGACAAAAATGCCCCCCAAACAAAATAGCACATCATTACATGCTCTATTATATGATAAAAAATTATATATTCAATACAATGGGGGAAATCAAGGGAAGGATTTAAACAAAAGTTAGAGCACGCAACAATTTGGTGGAAGATGTGGGATTTCAGCTGTCTGAAAATTGCATAATTTTCATGGAGTAGGAAGAGGAAATCAAGTCAGACAAGAACAATGGGAACAATGTTATGGAGGTAGAAATAAGCATGTCGTTTTGTTGACAGGGGTTTGAAGAGACTACTCTAATGAGATTATTGACTGCCTAAAGACAAAGCTTCTTCAATGAAAAGAGCATTCTTCATCTCAATTTTGTATCTCCCAGAGCTTAAAAGAGTATTCTGTTTAGAGTATGTATTCAATGAACATCTGCTGAATTACTGGTGGTGGTCAGGCTAAGAAATTTGTACTTTGTCTTTGACACAACAGGGAGTTATTATACAACATCCCTAGAAATTGCTAAAGTGTTTCTGTCTGAGTCCTATAAGATATGACCCAATATTCCACAATGTCCCATAGTCTTTCTAAAGCCTTTTTTTTATCTTTTTAAGTTTAAATCACTGAAGCCATACATGTAAGAGATGTTCCATAAAAGACTTTAAAAGTCAATTTATTAATGTTTAGGACAACTATATTGCACAGCTGTAGACAAATTGTTATTTCTATTCAGCCACGAACACAAAGTGACTACTGTAGATGAGAAAGTAAATTGTCCTATTGAAAACAGAATTGAAGTCCATATCAGCTGTGAGAAGAAAATTTAATTTGCCTTTAGATGCCATTTACAGATTGTTTCTCCCATTCCTCCAGCCTAAGTGATTCAACTTTAAAAGCTTCAAGAGAATTTGAAGACTCTATTACAATTCCAAATTATAGCAGGACCTACAATAAAAAAAAAAAGTATAATTACATAAAGGCATAGGCAGTGTACTACTCAGATTTTCTTGCTATTAAACATGATAAAATAAAAATAATAATAGAAATAGCATCTAGCATACTGTATCATCACGATTATAACTGACTAGAGCCATCAGTTTTTACTCCAGTTTCCAAAAACTAATTCAATATTAAGAAAGAGTGGTAGACTTGGAGTTGAAATCTGGGTTCAAATCCCAGCTTTGAGACTTAACCACTCATGCTACTTTGATATCTCTTGATTTGGACATCCTCATTTATAAGATGAAAAGTCCATACTAGATCTCTGATGGATCTCTCAGCAGCAAATTCTATAGTTCTGTTCTTAATGAGAAACTCAGTAGTCAATACTAATAGAGTAGACTCATGAAAATAATTCTTAGAAAGATATATTTCCAACTGCTTTATTACCCTACTTGCTAACAAATCACATTTCCCCTCCTCTAATCCTGGAGACACCTAAGGCAGTTCTTGCCCTCACTCCAACATTCTGGAACATTTTAATGTTGAGGCAGAGTAAATGTGATTGGCTCCCACATGACAAATAGTTCAAGATTGCCCTTGGATTTAAAGCCCATGTATTTCAATAAAATCAATGGCTAATGGCTCCTTCCAATTCTTTCTCTGGCTAGTGTGTGTGTGTATATGTGTGTGTGTCTATGTTTGTCTAACATAGCTTGTAATGTACACTTATACATCCCCAAACATATATTTATTTTTCTGGCTTCCGAATAACTGGAATTATGTATTCCACACTTAAATTGATATTTCTACCTATTATAATTTTGAACAGCTATACAAAAATGGGCATTTAATTTAAACAATAGACTTGGTTTTGCTAAATGTTAGATCACATATACTTTCCTATGTTGTTAATAGTTATTGTCATGACTACCACCATAAGAATAAGTGCAATTTTGAGTAAATGAGTGTATGTATCTGTAGATATGTTTATACATGCATGGATGGATTTTTAATTTAAATGGAAAGTATGACAGATTTTAATTATAGTGTCACCAAATGTGATACTAATAGCTAAACCCTTATGACTTGTAATGCTTGATGAATGAAGAAAAAAGCAAATAAATTGTATAACAACTGTCCATTATAAAAGTCTTATCTTACCAACAGCAATGAAAATAAAAATATACAGTTTAAATGAATGAAGCAGGTTCATGTTTAATATCAGAAACATAACTTCTACTGGCTTTGGGCGTAAGGAGGCATATGAGCAGAGTTAAAATGATTTTCTAAGGGAAGTAACAAAAATTTATAAAACTGGTTTAAAAATGCTAATGGGCAGCAAAATAACACCCCTCCCCCCAAACTATGTGTGGTGAGTGGATGTACTTTGTCAAAGGGATAGACAAGCTTTAGGCTAAACAGATGGTTAGTTTGACAACTATTGGGCAGTAGAGCCACAGATATGCTATTGTGCCACAGGAACTTTGATTTGAAAATTAAGAATTATAGATTGAAAGTAGAAAGTGACCCCAGGAACCATCCAATCCAATCCCTACTATTTTACAATGAGGAAATAGAAGCCAAGAAAGATTGTGAAAACAGTTTGCCAAGAGTCACAAAGATTGTAAGATTGTAAAGCTGGATTTGAACTGCCCAAACTATTGTCCACTGGAGATGTTGCTGGAAAATTAATTTGTATTATAGGCTACTGATACATTGGTGGCTTAACTAGTTAAGAACTCACCCCTGATACTGTCTTCAGCCCTTAAGAATAATAGAAAAGCAAGGTCCTCTTACCCTAGGAAGAACAGCATATAAAACGTCTCCTTCAAGCTAGGACCAGTGACACTAACCCATCTCCAAGATGTAAGCATTGGGTATTCACAGGAAAATCCGGAGGCTAATTGACTTGCCGAAGATCAAATATGATATGAAGTCAAAGTGAAATGGAGTTAGATATGTTGGGCACCCAAGGATACCTAACTCAGATATGCCTCAATGCTTTTGTTTGGTTCAGACCATAGATAGCATCATATTGCTATCAATTTTTTCCACGTAGTTCATAAATAGCTGAGACACAGTGAAAGGAAGAATGATGTATAAGTGATGTGGGGTTTATAATTCTATAAAGGGTATTTTTAGGATACTAATTATTACATAATGCAAAGGCTCCATAAAACTGCACTAATATGTAATCTTATGTCAGCTCAGAGTCAAAGATAATTTCTGGAAGTTCATTTGATATGACTATTCAATCATATACCCCTACATGTTATTAGTTTGCATAAGGAACAACTTTTAAGTAAGAGGAAGCTAGGATTTGGCCAAAGGGGATAGCCCCTATTATTTGTCATTGTCGGTGTCCTCATTGTGTAGAGATTATTTCATTTCATGGAGATTAGAGGACCAAGGAGATTTTTATTCTGGAATTATATTTTGATAGTTCTAAAATGTGATGATATGTATCAATAGATTCATTGAGTAAATCTTTATATATACATATCTGTTAAGCAATTCTTTGCAATATTTTAACAAAAATACTCATTGAGGATATAAAGATATAAAGATAATGAATCTAGAACTAGGAGGGATCTGAGTGACCCTATATTACAGCTGTCACAGTTTTCAAGTAAGGAAACCAAGGCTTAGTTAGTAAACTTGTTCAAAGACACATACATAGTAAACAGCAGAAGTGGAGTCAGAACCCAGATTTTCTTACTCCACAGCCAGTATTCTTTCTACAATATTATGTCTTCCTTTTGATATTTTACCATCTCAAGAACACTAATGTCCCATTTTGAGTGTTCATCCAATCCACTGTCTTCAATTCTCAATACATGTTCATTACTTTTATAACTAAAACAAACCCTCTCAGAGTTGAAATAACTTACAGTATTGGTGGGTTTGATTTTTGAGTACGTTTCCCTCAACAAAGTCCCCATTAAGTAGTTACCCACTGTCTACTTTAAGACATTTGATGTTTCCTAGTGACCTATTTTTGGTATTTCAACTTCTCAGTGTCCTTGTAAGAATAAATTAAAATAAATTTATTAAGATTTACTATATTCTAGGTACTAGAGTAAAAATATAAAAAGCCAAGATCCTGGTGTCAAGGATCTCATAATATTTTTTTCTTTTAATAGCTTTTTTATTTTTCAAAATACATGCGAAAATAGTTTTTAGCATTCACCCCTGAAAAACCCTATGTTCCATATTTTTGTTCTTCCCTCTCCTCCTCCCTGTTCCCCCAGACAGGAAGTAATCCAATATAGGTTAAAAATATGCATTTTTCTAAATATATTTCCATATTTATCATGCTGCACAAGAAAATCATATCAAAAAGGGAAAAAATGAGAGAAAGAAAATAAGTAAGCAAATATCAATAGCAACAAAAAGATAAAAATACTATGTTGTGATCCACATTCAATTCCCAAAACTCTTTCTCTGGATTCAGATGGCTCTCTCCATCACAAGTCTATTGGAATTACTCTGAATCACCTCATTTTTGAAAAAGAATCAAGTCCATCACAGTTGATTATCACAAATCTTGATGTTGCTGTGTTCAATGGTTTTTAGGTTCTACCCATTTCACTTAGCATCAGTTCCTGTAAGTCACTCTAGGCCTTTCTGATCATTTCTTTTAGAAAAATAATATTCCATTACATTCATATACCATAATTTAATTCAGCCATTCCCCAACTGATGGGCATCCACTCAATTTTCAGTTTCTCTCCATTACAAAAAAGGGCTGCTACAAACATTTTTGCACATGTGGATCGTTTCCCTTTTTTATGATCTCTTAGGGATACAGACCCAATAGAGAAACTTCTGGATCAAATGGTATGCACAGCTTGATAGATGTTTGTGACAGTTCTAAATTGCTCTCCAGAACATTTGGATCAGTTCGCAATTCCACCAACAATGTATTAAGTAGTGTCCCAATTTTCCTACATCCCCTCCAGCATTTATCATTATCTTTTCCTGTCATCTTAGCCAATCTAAGAGGTATGCAGTGGTACCTCACAGTAATCTTAATTTGCATTTCTCTAATCAATAGTGATTTAGAGCATTTTTTTCATATGACTAGAAATGGCTTTCTGAAAATCATTATCTAACTGGGAAAGAAAACCAGAGTAGCATTTCAACTGCAAGATAGATAGATATGAAGTCCTATATGTTCAAAATGGGAAGAATGGCAAGTTATCTTTTGAGTACACTGGCAAAGTCCTACAACACTACTCAGGGACAGTGGATAAAGTGACAAGGGTAGATGGAACCAGTTCCTTCAGTGACCATATTTGACACACTATAACTCTCTTGAAAAAACTCATATTATCTAGATGTAAATATTATGAATTTTCTTCAGTTTTAACCATTTAAATTTCTGAATAATAAACCATAAACTACATTATGGTTTTTGCTTTTCATATTCCTGTCTTCATTTTGAAATATAAGGTAACAACAACATATAGGGACTTAATTTGGAAAACATTTAAAAATTATTTATATAGATATATTTTCTACATTATCAATTGATACTAGTGCATAAACTGCAATTAACTTCATAGTGAGCTATTTACATAAGTGCATTCTAAATTTTGAAAAGGAAAATGATTTAGAGATTAGGATAGGGAATAGACATCTGTTCTTATTCGTATAGTGAACTCCTGGGTTAGGAAACTCTATATCCTAAATACAGATCAGATTCTCTTCTAAAAGTTATAGTCTTAGAAAGTTGCTTAGAACACTGAAAAATTAATTTGCTTTTCTAGGATCAAAAATATATCACAACCATAAGAAGTACTGAAATTTCCCTAACTTTGACACCATCTCTCTATCTACTTAGCAACATAGTTATGGGAGCAAATCATGTTTCTTTCTTTTTTCTTTTTTAAAGATATTTTTCCAAATGCATGTAAAATGATTTTAATATTTTTAAAATTTCCAATTCCAAATTCTCTTCCTTCTTTCCTCTAATCCCCTTTCATGAAGGCAAACATTTGGTAAAATTATACATGTGCAGTAAAGCAAAACATTTCTATATGAGTCATGTTGTGAAAGGAAATATAGCCTTCCTTTCATCAAATAGATACACAAGAAAAATAAAGTTGGTTTTTGTTTTAACTTTCCTTTGATCTGCATTCAGAGACCATCATTTATTTCTTTAGAGGTATATTTTTTCTATTTTCTTTTTCTTTTTCTTCTGATTTAAACCATAAATCTTTTAAAATTGTTTTCAATTGCTGTGTTCCTAGAAATAGCTCAATCAATTACAGTTGATGATTATACAATATTGCTTTTACTGTGTAGTCTGTTCTAGTTCTTTTCATTTCATTTTGCTTAAGTGCTTGTAAATCTTGTCAGGTTTTACTGAAAGCATCCTGCTTGTCATTTCTTATACCACAATAGTATTCCATCATACTCATATGATACAACTTATCCAACCATTCCTCAATTGATGGCCATCCCCTTAATTTCAAATTCTAAGAGATGCAGTGAATACTTTTGTAGACATGGGCCTTTTTCTTTTGATTTTTAATCTCTTTGTGATATCGTTATTGTTGGGTTAAAAGGTATGCAAATTGTATAGCCATTTCAGCATAGTTCCATATTGTTCTGCAGAATAATTGGTTAAGTACACACTTAACTGTACATTAGGGTCTCAATTTTCCCCCTGCCCTCCAAAATTTGTCATTTGTCATTTTTCTTTTTTGTCATATTAGCCAAACTAAGGTATAAAACACTGAGGTATATATAATGTTGTTTTAATTTAAATTGCTCTAATAGTGATTTGAATATTTTTTCATATTACAATAGATAGTTTTGATTTGTTTAGAAACTGTTCATATACCTTGAGCAGTTATTAATTGAAGAATAACTGATATTCTCATAAATTTGATTTAGTTATCTATATTTGAAAAATGAGGCCTTTATCAGAGAAACTTGCTATAAATATTTTCCTCATTTTCGGGGAAAACTATTCCATGCTCTCCTAATTTAAACATTTAAATCTAAATCATGCAAACTACCCTACTATCCATTTACATTTAACAAGGGTTTGTCCCATCATATTTATATTTATTACTATGTATTTTCATCCATCTTGCTTTTCCCCTATTTATACTTTTCTTTTTCTTTTCACCCTGTCCCTTCTCAAAAGTGTTTTGCTTTGCTTCTGACCAGTAGTTTCCTAATGGGTCCTCTTTTCTAATAGCCTCTCCCTCGCCTTACTGCCCCTCTTCTTCTCCATTGGGCAAAATAGATTTCTACACCAAACAGAGTGTTATTCCTTTTGAGACAACTCCATCATGAATAAGATTCAAATGTTGTCTATACACTCCCACCTCTTCTCCTCCACTATTAAAGCTCTTTTGATCTTTTATTGAGATAAATTAGGCTAATCTGCCTTTCCTTTTCCCATTCATCTAGTGCATCCTTTTTTCTTACTCTTTAATTTTACTCCTTTTACATTCCACTTACATTCTTGCCCTCTGTCTACTTATATTCCTTCTAATTTCCCTAACAGTGAAAAACTTTGTAGAAGTTATAAGTATCTTTTCCCCATGTCAGAATTTTAAAGTTTATTATCAAATCTCTAAAGATTTCTGTTTCCTATATAACTTTTTATACTTCTGTTGAATCTTGTATCTGAAATTAAAATTTTCTTTTCATCCCTGAGCTTTTCATCTGGAATGCTTGGGAGTCCTCTATTTCAGTGAATATCATTTTTTTTTCCTCTGAAGGATTTTCTTCAGTTTTTCTGGATAGATGATTCTTGGTTGTAATTACAACTGCTTTGTCCTTCAGAATATTATATTCCAAGCCTTGTAATACTTTAACACAGAAGCTGCTAAATGTTCTATTACTCTCAATTCTTTCTATTTGGGGGATTGAAATATTTTCTCTTTGAATTGGTTAATCTGAAATTTGATATTATATTTCTGGAAGTTTTTGATTTGTCTTTGTCGGGGGGGGGGAATTGGTGGATTCTTTAAGTTTCTGTTTTAATCCTCTGGTTCTACAATATTAGAGCAAGTTTTTATGATAAATTATTGAAATATGTTTATGCTGGTCTTCCCCCCCCTCTTCTCTCAGTCTCTCTGCCTCTGTCTCTGTCTCTGTCTCTGTGTCTCTGTTTTTCTCTCTCAGGGGAATCTGTCTGTCTATCTGTCTTTCACTTCCTATCTCCCTTCTTTCCATTAGCTCTCAGTTATCCAATAATACTTGCCTCTTTTGGATTTATTTTCCAGGCTAATTTTTCAAATGGGATATTTCCGATTTTTTTCTATTTTTTGTTTACATTTCATTTTGCTTTTGCATATTTCATGGTTTTATTAGCTTCTTATTGCAGAATTTTAATTTTATTGGCAGAATTGTCATTTTTGTTATATTAGCTCAGCCCAGCTGTGAACAATTGCTATTTTTCCAATTGTTTAGATCTCACTTTATTTGTGAGAAATGAATTGTAATTATGTTCATATAGTTCTTGGCTTTGTCTTAGCTGGTAGACCCCCTAGTATTTTATTTTGTCTACAGTAATTTTGAAAGGAATTTCACTTTCTAATTCTTGCTGATGGTCTTTATCAATAATATATAGAAATGCTGATGATTTGTGTGGGTTTATTTTATATCCTGCAACTTTGCTAAAGATGTGAATTGTTTCCATTAGTTTGCATGTTCTAAGATTCTTTAAGTACAACATCATTTCATCTGCAAAGAGTTTTATTTTTTCATTGCCTCTTCTAATTCCTTTAATTTCCTTTTCTTTTCTTATTGTTAAAGCCAACATTTTTAATATAATATTGAATAATAATTGTGATAATGGGCATGCTTGTTTCACCTCTGGTCTAATTGGGAAAGCACCGGCTTTCTTCATTACAAATAATGCTTGCTGTAGGCTTTAGAGAGATACTGCTTATTATTATAAAGGAAAGATTCCTTTATCTCTATCTATGCTCACTAGTGTTTTTTTTTTTTTAAATAGGAATGGGTGCTGTATTTTGTGAAAAGCTTTTTCTGAATCTATTGAGATTATCATATGAATTCTGTTGGTTTTGTTATTGATGTGGTTAATTATAGTAATTTTTTTTCCTGACATTGAACCAGCCCTGAATTGCTGGTTCATATGTGATTTTTTTTCAATTAGTTTTCATATATCTTTTTCCATTTGGTTAATTCTACTGTTTAGGGAGTTGTTTTCTTCAGACACTTTTTCTTTCCTTTTCCAAGCTTCTGACTCTCATGCATATTTCTAATTTTTTTTCTCATTTTTTTCTTCTCTCTTTCTTATTTGCCTTTTTATGTCTTTTATGAGTATTTCCAACAAGACTCTTTGGGCTTGAAACCAATTTATATCACTGTGAGATTTCCTCTGAGGAGATTTTTCCTCATCTGAGTTAGTGTTTTGGTGTTCTCGGTCATTATGGTAGCTTTTTATAGCCAAGGTTATTTTCTGTTTCTTTCTAATTTTCTTTCCTTTTCTTTTGGTATTTTCTCTTTTATATTTTTAATGATTGAGTTCTGCTCCTTCAGTGTAGGAGGTGCTGTCCCGATTTTTCCTGTGCAGCTCTGATCCTTGGCTTTGTGCACAGAGGCTCCTTGTGTTTGTAGGGGGTAGCTTTGCCTGCTCTTTTAAGGAAACAGCATAGTTTTCCAGAGTTTCCCCTTCTGAGCTGAAAATGAAAGTTGTTCTACTGATTTGCTGAGACTAAGACTCTCTCACTGGATTTCACAGAGTTTATCTGAGCTACTCTGAACATTCTTTTCACCCCAGTGAGACTGATCTTTCTTGAAGTTTTTTCAATCTATCTTGAGTTGAAGAGCAGTTTCATTCCTTTAGACTGTTCAGTGGCTTGATTTCATGTGATCTTTGAGGGAAAGTAGGAAAGCTGGAGCAGCTTCCTGAGTTTACTTTGTCTTCTCTCAATTTTAATTTTTAAAGAAATATTGTCTCCATTGAGCTTTTGTACCTTTTTCTCCATTTGGGCAATTCTATTTTTAAGTCATTTTTTTCTTTAGTGCATTTTTGTATATTTCTTTTTTTGCATCTTTTTTTTGACCATTTGGTCAATTCTGTTTTTTTTTTTTTAATGTTCTCTTCAGTCAATTTTTGTATCCTCTTTATCATTTGACCCATTTTTAAAGTTGTTAAATACTTTACATTTTTGTCTGCTTTACTAAGCTGTTCATTCTTTTGTCATGTTTTTCTTAAACCACTCTCATTCCTAATTTTTGTGTATCTCTATTATTTGATTTTAAAAATCCTTTCAGAACTCATTCAGAAATTCTGTTTTGGAGGCCCATGATCAGTTCACATTTTTATATGAGGCTTTGCATATAACTATTTTGACATTGTTGTTTTCGATCTTCCCTTTCACCATAATTGTTTATGGTCAGGTTCGATTTTTTTGTTAATTCATTTTTTCTAGCATATTTATTGACATTTTAATTTATATTAAAGTTGTGCTTCTTTCTCAGCGTGGATAGGAAACAATCCCAATGGTTCCATAAGTTTTCAGTTCTTCTATGTTGATATGATCTAAGGAAAAGTGTGGTCATTTTTCTCTTGGCCTTTACAACTATTCAAGTGACCACAAGCACTCTTATGACCTGAAAAAATTTCCTTTTTCTGCGATTGCCCCAGGACTTTGACTCAACCAGATGTGAGTAATGGAAATGATGTTTTTCGGTGTCAGTAAAAGGCCCCCTGTAATCTCCTTCTAACCAGTTGTCTGACTCCCTTACCAAATGTGGGCTGAGAAGTCAAGAAGCCTTTTCGGCTGATTCAAGTAACTCCAAGGCCTGCTTCTGTCTTCTCCAGGCAAGGTTTACCCTAGGGATGCCTTCATTGCTCTATGCTCTACTCTTACTCCTGAAAGATAGCTTTTTCCTGCAACCATCTAAATAGTTTTGGCCTGAAAAATTGTTTTACCCTGCCTTTTTGTTGGTTTTACTACTTCAGAATTTCAGAGAGCTCAGGTAAATCTCTGCCTTTCCTCTGCCTCTTTGGCTCCTTTTCCCTCAAAAAAGATGTTTCTTGTTACCATTGGGCTTATTATCAAGTCAGTTCCACCAGCTCCTTTATTTTTCTTTCCAATAAAACCTGAGGATTATCTATCCATCTATCAATGTTATCTTTATGTCTTCTTATTTAATTTTTAACTTAAATGTTAGAATTCAAGTTCTTCAGTAATCAAGGAAACATGTGACTTAGAGCTTGAAGGAAATGTAGAGATAATCTAATACAATCTTCTGTGTGTCAACCAGAAATCACCCTTTGAGAATCTTGAATGATTATGTGTATAGGTAGCCTACAAAGTCAATAACTTCTACCTCCTATTTCACTAATCTCTCATCATTACTGTAGTAAAATGTGCATAGTGAGAGTCATTTCCCATATCTGTACATCATATAGGTTGCCATGGTAAAAAAAAAAATAGTCATTAACATATTTCCCTTTCTTTTTGAAGGAGCAGGGTATTTATAGTTTTCCAGCTTCACAATTTATTAATGAACTCCTGCTTTTCACCTTAGTAAGATTTGTTTGAGTTTGTAATCCATTGGCTTACTCTGTCAAAACAAATACACATCTATGCTAAGATACTCCATGCCAAAATTGGATTTTAGTAAAGGTATCTTACATTTAATCAAAAATTTAGAGTCATTTCTTAAGTTGTTTTTATTACTACCATTTTAATTATCAGTAAGGACTAATGCTGACATTTTAGCTCTTAAAAATTTCCTCACAACTTCAGGAGGTAAATAGTTACTCATTTTATAGATGAGAAAATTGTGGTTCAGTGAGTGATTAATTGACTTTCACGGGAGCATAATGAATAAATGAACCCCATCTCAGCTATTCTGACTTCAAAACCAGGAGTCTTTCTCCTATGATACTGAAATATTTCTAAGCAAGTCACTGTATTGATTTGTTTTTTCTGTTATTTTTTTATTTGTCCAGAAAAATAAAAAATTGATTGAAGTAAACTATGGTTTGCTTTAAAAGGCTGTCATAATATAAACACAGAATAAAAAAGCAATTCTTCCATTGTCTGAGTAGAAGTTTAGATACTGCTAAGCAGTAGATAAACCCCAAATCACATTGGATTCAAATACATTAATATTGATATATCATAAGCAGAGAATGAAGAAACCAAAATAATGAAACTGCATCCAAGAAAATCTTGAAAGCTAGCCAATCTTTCTCTCCTACCCTTTTCAATTCCTCCATCAAAAATGACAACTTATATTTAGAAATAATTTTAAGATTTATACCACTCTTTTACCCCCCAAAATCTTTGTATTTAATCTTCCCCAATTGACATATGAAGAAGAAATGGAAAAATGCTTAGAGAAGCAATTAAAGTGAAGGCCATTTGGCAGATTTGGACCCAAGGTTGGATTGAAAGTTTTCCCCCTATACTACATTTTCCTTATGAACCACACTGCTTCTCATTTTTGGAATTAGATAGCCAGCTAGAATTCTCTACCTTCCCATTAATTCAAAAAATTAACTGAAGCTGACCTGTGCTCTAATATGAAGGTTTCTGTCTGTTTTAAGTATTTTGTTTATAAAGATCATTTCTGACATACCTGAAGAGCAAGTCACTCCCTAAGTTGAAAATATCATTAGAGTAGGTTGCATAAACAAAGAAGATGCTATTAAGTACCTATTAAGTGCCAGGGACCATGTTGATCCATGGATGGGGGAAAGGGACAGGTGGGAAGAATTGTCTGATTTCAGGGAATTCATAGTCTAATAGAAGAGATTATATTCAAGCAAGGGTGGACAAACAAGATATAAACATATTAAACTGGAGGAAATTGACAAAGGGAAGGTGTAAAGAACGATTAGGAAAGACTTCTTAGAGAAGGTAAAAATTTCTGTGACTTGAAGGATGCCATGGAAACCAATAGGGGGAAATGAGCAGTGAGAGAAACCTAAATATAGGGGAAAGCCTGTGAAGAAGCATGGAGTCCAGAGATGAAATAGGAGGTCATGTTACTGGATCAAGGGATATTTGGTGGCACCTGGGGAGAAAGTCAAGAGCAGAGAAAAGATGATTGTATAAGAAAGCGCAAATCTATTATGTATAACTTGTTATTCCTTTAAATATATAACAAATATATAGCAAAGTTATCACTTTCTTTTTTCCTCCCCCCTTTTTTTTATGCCCCTACCATATTCTTTAATTCTGTCTTTGGAGGAAAACAGAATAAATATCTTTCCTCTTCTACATGAAAATATTTCATGAACTTGAAAGATTTGAAGGAAGTTGGGTATCTAGACTAATTTCTATAACATTTGATTAATGTATCATTCTAGTAATTGTAAGAAAAAAAGTTATTCACTATGTCAAAATCCATTCTTGATGAAATCTTAGAGTAATCATTGCTTCCCTGTCAAGATATTCATAGACCATAATTTTTAATATCATTTTAGAATTTTGCCAACAGTCAAGTACCTGAAGTATAATTTGAAGGCTTCATTGTCATTGGGATTTTTTGTCTATTTTTAAAAATTTGGTAGGGGGATCATTTATGCCTTTCTGGTCCTTCAGTCTGTCTCTTTCAAAGATCATCAGAGATAGTCTGATAACAGTATCTTATATATAAGGGTGAATCTTCATAGATACAGGCTTAGAAGGAATATTAGAATTCATGTAATCCAATCTCTTCATTTTACTGATGAGGTCCAGAGAGGATAACAACAGGAAAAATGCTCACAGCCAAATCCTGTGGCTCCAAGCCTAGTACACTTCTGTGATAAATTCATGTTGCAGAAAATCCAACACAGTGTTATACAGAGGATGATGACTATCATTTAAAAGTAATGATGGATTTTAGTTTAAATTGGTATAAACCTGAATTCTTTAAGATGGTCATTTCTAAAATGCCCTTTTAAGATTTAAAATTTCTAGGGAGTTTTAAAGTATATTTGTTTATGGCAACCAACAACTTAAGTCATCTTTTTGTCTAAAATTTTTAGGTTAAGACAAATTCAGATGCTGATTAAATTCTTTAAAAAAAAGAAATCACTGATCTGAATTGATACAATAAATGAATTTTGCTCTTTATATATCATTTCAACATTATCTTCTGACTTCATTTGAATCTTTGGCCTCTTCCCAAAGCCTTTTGCAGCTCCAGATGGGCTTAGAGATGAGAGTAAATGACAACAGAGATTTGGGGCTGGCTAAATAAAAGAAACTCTACTACATAATGTGCTGGTGCTGCAATTTTTTGTTTGAATGATCAATTCTGCATTGGGTAAGCAAAGAGTAGAATTTCCAAATGTGTTACTGTTTGTAAGCAATTTTAAAATTGTCAAATACTGCTGCAAACACCCCCAAATGACAACAACAAAAACAAAATTTCTTGGAAGGTGTTAGTAACTCAGCCAGTGCTTTATGCCCTGACTTGCCCCATATCTGGCCAAGTCAATATGCCATAGAATTAACACCTTGTAAATAACTAAGATGTATGTGCATGGGAGTAAAAACCCACCTTTACTAAAAACTATCCACCTTTACTAGATAGTTTTAAGTAGCTTCTACCTAGGTAACTTAATTGATAGGTATGCCCATTAGTATAAAACAACATCCTTTAAACTAAATTTGCCCACAAACCCACCCTTTTGAAAATTGTCTGTTCAATCAATATGCACTGTTCTGTTGACATTTTTAGATTAGCTTACTTCCCACTCATCTTTCCATGTAGTTTCTGGCTAGGAAAGGTCCAGAAATTTTGTAATAGAATGGAAAATCTAGTTGTTTTTCTTATCAAATTTTCAGCCAAAACATGAAGCATCAAGAATCTAATAGGAAGTATTCCTTTGTTATTTCTTAATGAATTGTCAATTAAAGTATAAAACTATTAACTGATTTATTGCAACATAAGTGTGAGAAGGGGACATCAGGTTCAGCTTCCCACTCTTTATTACTACCAATGAATTTCTTGTGCCATACTTGTTTATGATAGAGCCATCCAAAAGCTATGAATAATTTTAGTTCTAGTGATTCCAATTTGTGACAAAAGGGATGTTGACAACTAATTGTAGACTGGAAGTAGTAAACTTCTCTGAGCTGAAGAAAGGATGGCATTTTTAATTCTTTATATACTTGGTTCTTTGGGTACTCTCTGACAAAGATCATGATGACCACAAAAGGAGATTAATGCTTGAATTACACTTTAACATGGTGCAGACAGTACAGAGACAAATCACAAAACAGAGATGGAAGTACAGAATCAGATAGTTTAGGGACTAGGGACAATAGATGGCATGGTGGAGGAAGCTAGGGCTAGGCAGTGGTGAGGAAGAGAATAGGGAAGAGGAGATGTATAGAGAGTCGCTTATACAACCTCAAATGGCAGTATGGAACATTTGGGTATCATGGACCCATAGCCTAGCTTATGGGGAAGGAGTTTTGGTGATAGAGGATACATTAACTCTTTTCTATGCTACTCTAGATTTGGTTCATCATTAACATGTCAACATTATCTCAAAATTATCATTGTATAGGGATCATCCATTAGTCCATCATTTTCTTTGGTCAGGACTTTAATCTGAAGATTTCAGACAAAGGGCAATTAGAAGAATCCAGGGACCTTTACATTAAGGCCTTATTGGTTTCCCCTATTTTAGCACAATAGTTTCAGAATATAGCTTCAGTTAATTTATGAGGCAGTTTACCAGACTTCTGTGCTCCCTAATTTATGAGACTGTTAGCAAATATTTTATGTGCTCCCTTAATTTATGAGACAGTCTGTAAGTGACTACCATACTATCTTTTACAGTCTTACTTCCTACTACGGAATTTATTGACTATATTAATTAGGGAATGAATGGGTGGTCAGGAATATGAGAACAACTGTCACCTGATTTTTGCTATTTTCCTTTGAAAATAATTAAAGATATGTGATAAGCTCATAGAATGTGTCCAACTGTATAATTTGACCAGTGCAATGTCAAAATATTATTATATTACACCTATTAGGAATAAACACATGATATGATTAAAGTAAATGTGATTAAAAATATTTTATTTATTTCAAGATTGCTAACATTAGTCTAATATATTTTGAAAATCTTGCAAAAAATAGACCTGAAAAAGCAAATGCAATCTTATATCAAGAGAATTTTAAGTCCTGTGAGTGGGGAATTGATAATTCTATTGTAGTCAGACACATTCAGACAATAAGTATTGTATAGTGTTAGGTTTCCAGTTTAGGAAACACATTGATAATCTGGAGAATATCCATGGGAAAATCTCTACAATGGCAAAGGGTTTCATGACTGTAATATATGGGGATCATTTGAAATAAGTGGACATGTTTAGTCTAGAGAAGAGAGAAAATTGAGCTTAACAGATAAGCATACTTAAGAGCTTAACAGATTGCCATATAGGAGAGGGATTGAATTTGTTTTATTTGTCCCCTAGGAAGGCTCCAAAACACTGGACTTTTCAGTGTAGAGAGATAAATTATGATTTTATATGAAGAAAAAAAAACTTACATTTTTAAATTAAACCTAAATTTAAGAATATAAATACTAAGATTTATTTCCTAACTCTAACTCAATCAATTTACTAATATGGGACTCAGTTTCATCAGATTTAAAAATGGCATTCACAGAGAGAAGAAACCTTAGAGATAATCTAATCTTACCTTCTGATTTTGCAGAGAAGAAAATTGAGATCAAGGGAGATGATGGAAATTTGAGAACTAATCTCAGACAGGAAGATCTGGTTCATATCCTCCATCTAACACATACTGGCTATGTGATCCTAGGGAATTAATTTAATCTCTTAATGCTCTAAACAAGTTAAAAGACTTTAAGTTTGCTAAGAGATATTAAACTCAGTTGGCACAAGGAGTGTCTTCCTCTGAGAATACCTTATATTGCTAAAATCATAACTCCAATGCTTATGATAAGTAGCAAAGACACAATTTCAATCTAGATTCTTTAATTTTAATTTCAGCATCATTCCCACAATCTCATAATATCTATTCTAACTAGTCAAGAAATCTTGGGAGGAAGAAATGAACATATTTTATAAGCAGTAGAGTATAATAGAAATATAAGGGAATTCCTTCCTGGAATGGATTTGAGTTTTTAGCAATAGCTAAAACAATTTGAAGCCATAGAGAGTGAATTAGGGAGCTGGTAAATAATACTTATGGTTTTAAGAAAGAAATTGCAAAACTATAAAATGACCAACATTTTTATTCAAGTGAGAGCTATCCAGTACAAAAAGTCTGTGATGTTTTAAACTTTTTTGGAGGGAATGATAGTGCAGAGAATAGTCTATCTCAAGTTGTACTCTTTTGGGACACTGAATTTCCAGTGACTGAAGGTTCTCATGGGAAGCACAATTCAATATGTTTATTTCCACAAGGTCTTTATTTACATTTTGTCTGACAAAGTACATTGGTATAGTAAAAACTTTATGAATCATTGTTGGCTTGGTTGGACTACAGTGATGATACTCACAAAGACATAAATTTTGTTTTGCTCTTTGATTCAGGAGTATGAACGGTCTCAAATATGGGTCCTGATATTGTATTTATGATATTTAAAACTACTAGCTTACTGGGCACATTCAAGTTGTAAACTGTCTTTATCAGCATATATTCAAGTAGTTTTCATCTTATTTAGAGAATGGGTTAGGGGACTGATGAGATTCATAAAGGAACTATTGAGCAGCAATGAAAATCCAGAGGAACTTGTTTTAAAGGCAGTTCTAAAAGGGAAATTAAAAAAAAAAGTCTCAGCCAATGGATATGTCAGTGTAATTAATGTATGGCCTCCAAGGTTAATGACCCCTTACAATGACATCTCAGTTGACTCTGCATCTTCTAGTATGATTTTATAAATGATAATTTGGGTACTGTTTAGTCATATAGTTTGGGTCAAGAATTTTAAGGGAATTAAGGAAACAAGGTCACCTAGCTGCACTAGACCAAAAACTATATTATAAAGTAAAAGTCATCAAAATCATTTGGTACTGGCTAAGAAATAAAGTAGTTGATCAATGGAATAGGTTAGAAACACATGACACAATTGTCAATGAATATAGCAATCTGGTGTTTGATAAACCCAAAGATCTCAGCTTCTGAGATAAGAATTCACTATTTGACAAAAATTGCTGGGAAAATTGGAAAATAGTATGGCAGAAACTAGGCACTGACCAACACCTAACACTGTATACCAAGATTAGATCAAAATGGATTCATGATTTAGAAATGAAGAGTGATATTATAAGCAAATTGAAAGAACAAAAGATAACCAACCTATCAGATCCGTGGAGCAAGAAGGAACTTAAAGTCAAAGATGAACTAGAATATAGTATGAAATAAAAAATGGATAATTTTGATGATATTAAATTAAAAAAGGTTTTGCACAAACAAAATTAATGCAGACAAGATTAGAATGGAAGAAAAAACTGGGAAAAATTTTTACATCAAAGGGTTCTGATACAATCTTTATTTCTAAAATTTAGAGTATTACTCAAATTTATAAGAATACAAACTATTATCCAATTGATACATGGTCAAAGATTATGAACAGGCAGTTTTCAGACAAAAAAAAATTAAAACCATTTCTAGTCATATGAAAAAGCGCTCTAAATCACCATTGATCAGAGAAATGCAAATTAAGATGACTCTGAGGTACCACTACACACCTCTCAGATTTGCTAAGATGATAGGAAAAGATGATTATAAATGTTGAAGAGGATGTGAGAAACCTAAAACACTAATAAATTGTTGGAGTTGTGAACTCATCCAACCATTCTGGAGAACAATTTGAAACTATACCCAAAGACTATGCAACTGTGCATATTCTTTGATCCAGCAGTGTCTCTACTGGGAGTTTGTAATCCAAGAAGATCAGGGAGTGGATAACCATCAGTTGGGGAATGGCTGAAAAAATATGGTATGTAAATGTTATGGAATATTATTGTTCTATAAGAAATGATCAGAAGAATGATTTCAGAGAAAGTCTAGAGAGATTTACATGAATTGTTGCTAAGTGAAGTGAATAGAACCTAGAGAACATTGCACACAGCAACAATAAAATTATGATATGATCAACTTGGCTCTTTGCCACAATGAGGTAATTCAGGCATTTCCAATAGGCTTGTGATGGAAAGAGCAATCTGCTTCCAGAAGAAGAACTGTCAGAACTGAATGTGTATTGTAACAGTATTTTCACTTTTTTGTTGTTGCTTGCTTACATTTTGTTTTCAAAATCAAGGTTTTCTGTATGCCTATCCTTGTGAATACCATTTTCTTGCTAGGTTCAGATAAATATTCTTTTGTTAATTGTTTAATGATATCTGATTGGTATTATACCCGTATACCTATATACACAAATTGTGTATATATGGGTACATATGTGTATGTATGTATATATTTTTCTCTAGTATCAAACCTAGAATACTAGAAAATTGTCCTGAAACACTAAAACAGACTAAAACACTATTTACCATTATGTGACCAGGAGAAAGTATCTCCACAATTCTCTGCATCCATTTCCTCATTTATAAAATAGGGATAATAATAGTACCCACTTAAGAAGGTTGTTATGATGATACAATGAGGTAACATGTTGAAATCCTAGTGTCAACTCAACTTAAAACAAGGTGAAAACTCAAGGGTGATGTCAGAATCCTGGTATTAACTCAATAGAATTGATACAGTGCTTATTGGTTCACACCTTAGAGCGAATCCTTACAAGGTGATAAGTTGCTAATACTGATAGAAACAATGCTTGTATTCATACCTTTAGAGAGCTCATAAGTATCTAAGTACTCAATGGAGTTCACATGTTTGGGAGAGTTCAGGGCTTAGTATGAGATCCGAATTCACATCTCCCTTAGGGCCAGAGAGCACTCTGGGAGATAACCCATAATACCTCTCTCTCAGAAGAGATCCTATATAAGAAACAGACAGAGGCTCTCTCAGAGAGTTGAGCTGAAAACGCTGAGAGAAGAGTTCAGCTGAATTAGATTGAAGAAGGGAGCGTTATTCAGTTCAGCAGAAGCCCACTCTCAGAGGCGCAACCAGATTGGGAGAACAGAAGCCTACTCGCCTCAGTTGGAGATTGAGAAGTCACCAGTCGGAGTTGAGCTGGAGGCGATAAAGGACAAAGCTGCAAGAGCTCTTGGAAGAGATAGGCCTCTCAACTAACTGGGCTAATTTGGAAGGAGAAATAAACATTTGCATTTTTACCAGCTGGCTGCATTTTGGAGTAATTATTAATTGTAACTGAAACTAAGGCTGCCTCCAGAAAACTTTCACAATAATATATGTAAAAAAGCTTTTCAAAACTTAAGGATAAAATTTCAGTTATCATGATTTTTACATCAGTCCTGGTTCTTGCTCATTTATACATCATTCCAGGGAATCAACAAACATTTATTTGAATTACTAGAGTCTGAGACGTATACTTTTGTTTTACTTTTACTTTGCTATTATCAATATTGAAGACCAACAGTGTTGAACTGAGACAGTACACAGTTAATAGTATTGAATATGAAGAAGCTATTCAAAACGACAAACTTTATTTCTTGCCTTAAAGTAAATATGAATAATTATAGAATTCATGTGTAAATTTCTTTCTTTCTATCCTATATTTCCTGCTGAACTATAAAGTAATTTCTTCCCTAATATTTTTATGTTCATAAATAATTCTCTTCTATATCTTTTATTATGCCATTTTTACTCTATTTTCCAATGTACTGTAGGTATTCAAATTCTCAAATTAGTTTGTGATCTCATTGATGTGGTATTCCTTCCATGGTATAGATCACAATTCATCCACTTATACCAATCTCATAATGTTATTTTTTGTTAGATGGGATAGCACATGCTTTTTGGTAAGGACCAGTATAGTATACTGTAGAACTTCCTCACTTTCTTGACATCATGAAGTTGTCAATATTCCACACAGATCATTCATTATCCCTCACTACCTCCATATTGCCAGAACATCTTTTTCTTTCCTTAATTTCTTTGATGACACTACTTTTAATGTGTCTAACCTACTTTTAATGTGCTTTGGCCTACTCATTCTTAAGTAGTTGTTCCATTATGCTTTGGGCAATAATTTTTATTCCTTTAATCCTTCAAATTGTAGTATTTTAAAACTCTCAATAGAATATTATCTTTGAAAAAAAATTGATATTATTTAAAATGGCCTCTTTTTTAGGGAAAATACTGGGGCCCTCAAAAAATTTTGTAATTTCCCCAAAGTAGCCAAGCCCTATCCCCTCTTTTAATTCTGGGAACAATTGTTTGTTTTTAGTGTCAGTCTAAGATAAAGCCCATGGATAGAAGGAATCATTGGTTGTCCCTACAACTACATATCTTATTCTGAACAATAAGCCTTCTTCATTCACATGGTTTGTCCCAGTTGGATAGTTAAGCCAAGCAAGTGATCGTGGACATTAGCTAACATCTAGAGCTATCTAGAAAATATCACCATCTTTAGGGAATTTATCTTTGATATACATTCTGTTCTGCATCTCAAGATAAATACATCCAGTGATTGTTCATCTTGCTTTTTTATATTATACTTATTATTGATTATAAGATGTCATAGAAAATAGAAAACATTTAACATTGTTCTTATTTTTTGACATGTGCAGTGGAGAAAAACTGTTGAGAAGTGATCTTTGAAGGAATTTTGCTCTATTGAATAATTTTTAAAGGAAACTATTTCCATATTGTGATCTTGTATTCTCTACATTTTTAGTCAATTGCATAATGATGAATGCAATGATGAATGAAAGTTACGGCTTCCTAGGAATGACACATGGAAAAGCACTCCTCTTTTCTACTAATGTACATATCAAAAATGTCTTCAAAATAAATTTCTTTGTAGTAAATATATGAGCAATAGTTTTAATCTACTATTTTTAATGTTCTTTCCATATCCTTTTTTGGAAATTTTTTCA
This sequence comes from Sarcophilus harrisii, assembly GCF_902635505.1. NCBI lineage: Eukaryota > Metazoa > Chordata > Mammalia > Dasyuromorphia > Dasyuridae > Sarcophilus > Sarcophilus harrisii. The sequence goes on along the minus strand of NC_045431.1, from coordinate 33,130,576 downwards.
CTAATAAGAATTTTTCCATGATTTGGAAATCTTCCCCTCCTTCAAAACTTTCAGAATTGTTAATTTGATGCCCTCAACATTATATCATCGCCAAATAGACTTTCTCCAGATCTACTTAGTCAAATATAAATGGTTATTTTTCAGAATAGAACATTGGACTAGAGTCAAGAGAAACAGTTCAAATCCAGCCACAGCCACTTATAAGGTGTGAAATACTGAGGAACTTGCAAACCTTTCTTCCTAAATTTCCTCTCTGCAAAATGGGGGTGATAACAGCATCTATTTCTAAAGATCATTATGAGACTAAAATTGGGTAATATTTGTAAGTGCTTTGTAAACCTTAAAGTGCTATATAAACATTAGTTAATATTGTTATGGAAATTCTTCACTATATTTTTCCTTAAGATTTTCAAATAACTACACACACACACACACACACACACACACACACCAGAATCAGCCTTGATTTTGAGTGTCAAGTAGGTCATATTTGCAGAATAAGGGAAATTTTCAGTTTTTTGTCTCTTTGTTATTGAAATTGATTTGCCTATGTAAAAATTCTGCATAAAAATTATAATCAGCATCTATGCCTTGTTAACTATTTTCCTTTCACTTTTTATCATAAATTAGGTTAGATAGGAGTTATTTTTTTCATTTGTATTTTTCTAGTTCTATATTTTAATACTTACCATGAGATTTTCTTGGCAAAGATGCTGCAATAGTTTGCTATTTCCTTCTCCAGTGGATCACTTTTTTTCATAATTCTCCACTATGACTTGTCTGTCTTAGGTAACCCTTTATGGCATAGCTCATAATTTAATAAATCTCTCTAGCATGAGAAGGCTGCGATCTAAACCTAGAGTTGATCGTGGAGTGGATCATGAGCTTTTTGATGCAAAATATACTCACAAATTGAAGAAAGGAGGAAAAACCATCAGACTGTATAGATATAAGCTAAATAACATTCTTTTCAAATATGAAATTAGAGTAATGATTAGACCTAAGAGTTTAGATCTGGTGAAATGTGCAAAGAACTATGGGCAGAGTTCGTAAAAATGAACAAGAGGCAGCAAATATAAATATAATCACAAAGAAAAAGAAGAGCAAAAAACCAAACCACTGTTTGATGAGACTTTCAAAATAGCTGAGGAATGAAGGAACACAAAAGGCGAAGGAGGAAGGGAAAGATATATCTAACTGAATCCAGAATTCCTGAGAATACCTAAAAGAGATAAGAAGTTAAGCAATTCAAAGAAACAGGAGACAACGGAAAGGGAAGAACAAGAGATTTCCTCTATAAAATTAGAAATATAAAGGGAATATTTTAGTTGGGACTCAAAAGAAGTAAGGGAGATCCACAGACTGAGTAGAGAGTAACCAACTTTCTGGGCTAGAGACCATCCACAAAGAATTGTTGTATACAAGATATAAAGGGCCTTGTTTCTAGAAGAACCAGAAAGCCAGTATCACTTGATCAAAGATCAAGCAACAGGGAGTGAAATATAAGAAGGCCAAAAAGGTAAGAGGGGGTTAAATTATAGAGGGCTTTGAATGCTAAAGTATTTTATATTTGATCCTGGAAGTAAAATGAAGTCACTGGAATTTATTGAGTGGGTTGAAGAGGAGAAGGGTTGGCATAGTCAGAGCTGTGCCTAGGAAAATCAATTTTTTGAAATGGGTATAGACTTGAAGAAGACAGACCATACAGCAGGCTATTGCAATAATGCAGATATGAATAATTAAGGTCTACATTGCACTGATGTCAGTGTCAGGAATAATACCAAGGGAAATATTACAAATGCCTTGGCAACAGATTGGATATGGAGTTAAGAGAGAGTGAGGTGACCAGGATGACTCCTTGGTTTTCAAAATGAGTGATCGGGAGAGTGATGTTACCTTGTACAGTAAAGAGGGAATGTAGGAAGGGAGAGTATTTAGAGGGGAAAGATAAGTAGTTGGCTTTTGGAGATGTCAACAGGACATCTAGTTCAAGAGGTGAAAGTGCAGTTGGATATTTGAAATTGTAAATCATTGGAGAAATTGGGATGACAAAATCATTGGCATAGAGATACAAATTAAATCCAGGGAAACTGATGAGCTCATTTGATGAAGTAATATTTAGAGAAAAGAGAGTCCAGGACTGAACCTTAAGGGACACCTACAATAAGTGCATATGATCTAGAGGAGGAGCCAGCAAAAAAGACAGAAACAGTGGTTAGATATAGGAAGAAAGCTAGGGAAGAATCTATGCTAAAAACCTAGAGGAAAGGGAGCATGGAGGAGGAGAGGGTGATCAAAGGTGATCAAGAATATGATCAAGAATAGAAAGACCAAGAAGAGTGAGCATGAGAAAAGGCCCTTAGATTTAACAAATAAGAAATCATTAGCAACTTTGGAGAGAGAAGTTTGATTAGAATGATAAGACTGGAAGTCAGATTCAATTCATTCCTCTTCCTCCAACCCACCTCAACTTCCCCACTCTTAAACAGATAGACAGATACACACACACACACACACACACACACACACACACACACACACGAAAGTATTAAAGAGTTGAGAAGAAAATAAGAAAGAAAAAGAAAATTGAGAAGAAAATGGAGGCACCAATTACAGATAGCCCTTTTGAGGAGGTGAGTTCCAAAGGGGAGATGAGAAATAGAATAATTAGCAGGGATTGAAGGATCAAGTGAGGATTTTTTTTTTTTCAGGATAGAGGAGACTTGGAAAAGTTTGTCGGTGGTAAAAATTAACCAGTATAGAGAAAAAATTGAAAGTAAGTGAAAAAGTGGGGATGACAGAAGGGACAATGTGTTGAAAAAGACAGGATAGAATGGGGTCACTCGAACAAGTAAGGATATCAGCTTTGGTAAGGAGTAAAGCCATTTTATCTTGTGAGACAGTAGTGAAGGAGGAGAAAGTGGGGGGGGGAAGCTTCTGAGAAATAAGAGATGAGAAAGAGGGAGAAGAGTGTAGTCATGACAAATGGTCCTTTTTTTCTGTAAAATATGAAACAAGTAGGAATGAGGAGCTATAAAAGGTGAGGTCACCACCAACATGTAAAATCTCTTCAAAGAATCAAATACTTTTGTATTTTTCTTTATTTCAGAGGTTGCCATGGATAAAAATTTAATTACCAAATCACAAGTATGTACTTCTTGTACTTTAGAAAAATATAATAGGATGCAGACATATTACGAGAAATATTACTATTGTACTATTAACATAGTCAATAATGTCAATAACATTTTTTGGTTTTTATTAGAAAAAGATACTAATGAGACCACAAATACGAGGTCAATCTATGTATCTATTGCTAGCTTCCTTCTGTTCCACAGCCACAGACTTTTAATTAAAGCCTCCAAACCTGAAAGACTGTCAAGTGAATCAATATTAGTCATCCCAGGTGTATGAAAGAGTAAATAGGTCATTTTGAATTGTGCAGTACCAGTAGGAAAGAAACAGAAATTATATACTATTGTTGTCTAGATAAGACATAATTTTCATTTAAGGAGATGGCAGCTTTCCTAAAAATGGAAAAAAAATTTTGCTTTTTAATTTATATTTGTGACTAATATACTCAAAATAGTTAGGAAGTTTGGGGGAGATTATTTCCCAAAGCAAGGAAGCAGACCGGATTTTTGTACTAAGATTTGAGAAATTACTGCTTCATGTAAAGCAGAGATGGGTTTGTCAAAGTAACTGTTTACTCAAAGGAGAACAATGTACCCATAACATGAATTGAAACCACTTGGCAATAGAGATGGTATCTTTTAAATGTATAAGAATTTGTTTTGCTTTTTACTTTAATGCAATAATTACAACAACTAATCTTATGGAATGGCTCTGAGTCCAGAATTTATGTCTATGCATAAAAAAATTCTTCCCCTTTTTGCCCCATATTCATTTTATTAATGATACTGAGCTGTTTTTTTTGGGGGGAGGGGGAGGAACTGAACAGTGAAATAGAACGAATAACGGTATATATTCAACAAATAAGCTTTTACTGAATCACTTCTTTGTTTAATTTTACTTATTTATTTTGAGCTAGAAACGTATCAATACTCTCAATGCAACCACTACAATCTTATCCAAACCTCACTTCCCCAGAACAGAAAACATAGAGGTGAAAAACAAACAACCTTGTTATGTCAACAGCATAGTTCAATTGAAAATGTGCTTTGCTGCGAACACAATGCACAAGACTAAGAAGGCAGTGGGAGCTTAATTTATCCAAAACACTCTTGAAAATAAAAAGTTCTATCAAATGGTGACAGCAGGGGTAATGCTAAAATCAAATCGCTGACTATATATGTCCTAAAAGCCTAATTGCTAATGGCAGGTTGAGTCTACTGCTGGGTCAAAGGGGGGAAATCTTTCATGTAAAAACCCAGAGAATATTTGAATGTCTCCCACTTGAGCTGTGAAATGCTACTTTCATTTCCAGAATTTTGTGTGTAGAATAAAAAGGAACATAGAGGATGAGTAGCAAACTGGACATCTCTTATGGTTCAGCTCAGACCAAATTATGGAATGAGAGGGGCAAAATATTACTTCCCAACTTTTGACACTTACACACACACACACACACACACACACACACACACATCCAGAAAGTATTAAGCTCCCTCATTCTCTTAATTTTTTTTCCAAACCCCCTTTCTCAACTTTTAACCAAGAACAATTAACTCCCTTCTTGTGTTGCCTTGTTGGCTCCATGTAGCTGAACTTTATTAGGAATGAGTTCATAATAAAAACAAATTCTTCTATCATAAAGATAAATCACATCTTCAATCTTCCATTTGGAATACAATGCCACATGAAGCACAATTGTTTTATAAAACTGCTAAATATTCTATCTTCCGATATCATTATAAAAAGGGTTCTTACTGATACTTGATTTCCAAAGGTCTTTTCCAGATGGCAAACACTAATTCTACCAATGATTCTATGATTTGAATATGCTGAACTAGGGATTCTATGAGACTATATTCAATGCAAGCAAAAAGATAGATCTATAGACTGATATAGAAATTAATATTACATATGCATACACAAAAGAACAGATACTAAGCTCTTGGGGAATTCATCCTATGGACAGAATTACAGAATTGTAAGTAAGTAAGGTAAAAAAAACCTCAGAAAGAGACCATAATTTACATCCAAGAGTAATCCTCACTATCCTCACTAGAACATACCTAAAAAGTTATTTATCAGTTTCTGTCTGAAGGCAAAAGGAAGAAGAAGTATTCTTTCTTTGACTCATTAAGGTATAAAATTGAATCTGGTTCTTAAAAACTATTCCAATTGAGTACAAAAATCTGTAAGATCCTAAAAAGCTTAAAAGACTGAGTTTAGGGTTAGAGATAAAATATATCCACATTCTAAGACTTTGCTTAAATTTAAAGTACTCGTGGAAACTGATTATAAGATATTGTGGGTTTATTTGTTTGTTTTGGAGAGGTATGGAAGTAGACATAAAAATGCATCATGCAAATGTGCATCATACCTTAGAAACTGATTACAAAGACATAGAAAGTATTGTGGTCATGGGTACACATTTGGTCCAAATGATCATTCAAGGCCCAAGCTTTCAGATAAACAAGTCCTTTAATAAAATAAGCCTTGAGTAAAGACAATCTTCAATGCTAGAAAAAGAAATGGCCCAGGAGGTCAAAACAACTGAAAGTCATGGGAATTAAAAATGGTTTAAAAAATTTCCTTCCTTTCCTTTTTTTTTTTCCTTTTCCTTCCTTCCTTCCCTTCCTTCCTTCCTTCCTTTCCTTCCTTCCTTCCTTCCCTTCCCTTCCCCTTCCCTTCCTTCCTTCCTTCTTTTCCCTTCCCTTCCTTCCTTCCTTCCCTTCCTTCCTTCTTCCTTCCTTCCTTCCTTCCTTCCCTTTTTCTTTCCTTCCTTCCTTCTTTCCTTCCTTCCTTCTTTCTTTCCTTCCTTCCTTCCTTCCTTCCTTCCTTCTTTCCTTCCTTCCTTCCTTCCTTCCTTCCCTTCCTTCCTTCCTTCCTTCCTTCTTTCCTTCCAGATTTTTCATTTTTTCTTTTATCCCTTCCTTTGTTCCTTCTTTTATTTATATGGGCAGAGTTACACAATTGTGAGATGTGAAAAAAAAAAACTGCACTTGGATCTAAATGTGGTTTCCTTCTGAGGTCTCCTTCCTTCCCTTGTTCCCTCCTTCCCTTCTTCCTTCCTCCTTCCCTCCAGCCTTCCTTCCTTCCTTCCTTCCTTCCTTCCTTCCTTCCTTCCTTCCTTCCTTCCTTCTTTCCTTCCTTTTTTCCTCTTTCCCTCCCTCCCTCCATCTCTTCTTTTATTTCTTCCTTCTTTTCCTCTTACTCTTCATTTCCTTCTTATCTTCCTCACTTCTTTCCTCTCTCCTTCCTTCCTCTCTTTCCTCCCTCTGTCCTTTCCACTATCCTTCCTTCCCTCCTTCCTTCCTTCTTTCTTTCTTCTCCATCCCCCTCCCCCAAAACTTTTTATGTAGATCTAATAGATTTAAAAGGACAACATTAATTCGAAGTACTCCAAATTTTCTCCATTGATTCATGGTGCAAAAGAGACCCATTAATTGTATGGAAATGTAGGAGTTAAAAGTCAAGTTTTACTGGCTACTAAAAGAGTGAGATTATAATCAGTTCACAAGAAAGGACCATCCACACCAATAAATAATAATTTCTGTTTTGAAGCATTTGTACTTAGTGGCTTCCTGATGCCATAAGAGCTACTTGAATCAATCAGTCCAACAAAAAAGCGGATTGCTTCACTGAAATGTATCCAGTCATCTGGTGTTTAGCCTCATTCAGAACCTCATGCTTAACTTATCAAAGTTTTCATTTTTAATTAGATTTATTGATATCATATCAGCACAGCTCTAGAAAAATCATGTCACCAGTGAGTTCAATAAAATGTTTTTTTTAGCATTTCTCAAATTTCATCTTTTCAATATTGTATGAATATCTAGATTCAAAAATGACATAATCTCAGTTTACTTGGGGCTCTTCTCTTTTCATTTTGCTAATGATGTGGTTATTTTCATCACAATGATCCTTTAATATAGTCTCTTTATGGGTATAACAAGGTATGATTTTTTTTATTCCTTTTGGAAAGCTGATTGTGCATTGTTCGGAGGGCAGGGAGACAAGCATTTGATGCTTTAGGGCCAGCAGATCATCCTAATGACTCACATCAAAAAGCTATTATTCCAACTGAATGCTATTCTTTCAGAATATGGACTCTATGACCCTAAACAAATGTATTGTTTTCCCTTTTTGAACAAAAAAATATTTTCCACAGACACTTTTTCATTTCTCTTTCTTTCCCTTGCCTCCCTGTCCTCCCCCACTCTGTCAGTTTCTCTCTATTATGTGTGTGTTTGACATCTTCATGAATAATTGCACTTTGAACTTAAAAAAATCAAAACCTATTGAAGAATTATCATATGAATGATAAAAACAATGAAAGCTAAATATCATTAAGAAATGTTCACCATATTATACAATCTGCTTGTGCCATATGGGTCAATAAAATGGGTCACTAGAGTAATTAAAAAGAGATCATGAACAAAATAAGCTTAAGCTAAACTGAATCAATTTTAAGGTCATTTAAAAAACATGCTACTATCATGGCAAATTAGTGAATAAGTTAAACTTACTGATGCATTGTTAAGAGAAACCTTAAAATACAAGCAGGAGTAAAACACACACATGATTATTCCATTTTAATGGTATTTGAAATTAAAGAATCTCTTGATATTTCTGAATAAAAAGGTGACAAAAGTGGTCACTGTAGTAATTAAGAATAGTACTGGACTTGGATTAGGAAAACCTGACTTTAAATCCTGCCTCAATATGTTAATAGCTGTAATTCACTTAGAATTTTCTCTGCCTCAGGTTCCTCATTTATAAAAGCAATGTAGTAATAGCACCTATCTCACAGGTTCAATTCAAGGATCAAATAGAATAACATATGTACAGTGTGTTCCAGCCTGAGAATGCTGTAAAAATGGGGCATCTAGCCCTGAAGAAAAGAGGAAATGAGTTCAAATTTGACCTCAGATACTTAATACTTCCTAGCTGTGTGACCCTGGGCAAGTCACTTAATTATTATTATTATTACTAATGATTATTACCTGTTAACAGTAAGGTACTAATATGAAGATATGTTTATAAGTATACCCAGAGTATAAACAAATATGTCTTTCTTATTCCTAGGATTATTGGTTATAAGTATTCCATGTAAGCAATAATTGTCAACAAACATTTATTAATTAGTTAATATATGTCAGGACTCTACTATGCCATAAGTATACAAATTAAGACCAAAAAAAATCCCTTTCCTCACATTCTTATAATGAAGACTACATGTAAACAATTCTCTATATACAAGATATATTCAGGGAAAATTGCAGGAAGTGGTACAGGTCTTGTTTGTTTTGCAAGGGCTCAACTAATGAAAATAAAATATTTCAAAGTATACTGTTATCTATGACCCAGTATTAGTCCTGAAGCTTCTCAAGGAAAATAATTATCAGTTCAAAATATATCCTTTGATAAGCAATTAGAAATATGTTAAAAAAAACCTTTATGCTAATTGTTGTCAGTATTTATTATCCATATGATTATGGTATCTAAAGAGAGCCCTGTACAATAGATATAGAGCTGATTTTGGAGCCAAGAAAATAAGGATATAACCTCTGATATATCCTTGCTTTGTCACCCTGGGAAAGTTAAGTGACAAAGTGCCAACATGCATTGAGAGAGATAGTTTATTCACTGGAAAGTTCCTTGTACAAATGAAATCACAAATCTGAAATGACCAAAAAAGCTAGACTAAAACATGAAAAATTAATACCATCATTTTCATCATCAATATCATAAATCACATGAAAATCAATAAATCTGATGGAAGCCCAGTGGAGAGCATTTGGGTTAGCCTAAGAAAAGAAAGAAATACTATTACAATTGTTCTGAGAGAATGCAATAAACCATCAAGCCACAAAGGACGCTGGTGGTGTATTTCCAGGCAAAAAACACATTGCCCAAATCCCTCTAATAGGAGGTACTTGTTATTCAGAATCATGTGACTTTGAGACCCTTTGGGGTTTTCTTGGCAAAGATCCTGGAGTAGTTTGCCATTTCCTTTTCCATGGGATTAAGGGAAACAGAGATTAAGTCATTTGCCCAAAGTCACACAACTAGTGCCAAATACAAACATATATTTATATATGTTTGTGTGTGTGTATGTGTATATACACACACAAATACATACAAATAACATTTATGTATATACATATATTTATATATACAAACAACATAAATATGTGTTGTATATATGAATGTGTATATACATATTTTCATATATATGTAATATGTATATGTATATATATATTTTCATATATATTTATAATAGAGATTTGTGTATGTGAGCAGATTCATCAGTCCTGGGAATTCTAAAATAAACTCAAACCTTTAGACATATTTACATCTAATAGGAGAGTGGAGTGCATAATAAAAGATCCCAAAGATGGACACAGAAGAACAGTGTGTAATTAGAAACAAAAGTCACTAACTATAGCTCAGGCTCTCATAACCACCAGTCAGCCCTGCAATCCCATCCCCATAATAGGCTGAATTCAACTCATAAAGATGAATTTTTTCTTATTCCAAGTCCATTATTCTATCAACTACCTAGTTACTTTTCAGTGCATGCAGATTCTTTTAAATACAAAAAAATAAGTGATATTATTTTGTGAGAATACATTAAACCATCCAGCCACAGAATACATTGATGTTTTCCTAAGATAGACTACAAACCTGGCATGGAGATGAAATTTTAAAAAATTCTTGGAGGATTTTCAGAATTTTTATATTTGCTACTAGTCAGACTGATAATAATAATTCATCTGATACACTATCTTCTCTTGTTGATCATTTAAATTTCCCAAAAGTAAAGGTACTAATGAAGGAAACTTCATGAACTAAAACAGAAACAACAAAGGTGAATTATATTTAAGGAAATTATGGGAATACTGGAAATAAACTTAACAATATTTTTTGGGGTTAAAGACAAGGAACCAAGCACAAGACCTAGGCCTGAGGCTTCCATATATCATAATAAATATGGGCTTGATGTCATAGTCATAGATACACTAAATAAAGATGACTTGAGCTCTGTTAGTTTCTATAAAATTGAGTTTCAAAACTTAATCTCAATTGTTATTAATTCAAAAAATTTAGATACATACATACACACCCATACATATGTGTATGTATGTATGTATATATGTATGTGTGTATATATGTAAATCAGATATTAAAAGATGCATTGTATATATGTATATATATATATGAGATATAGAAAAATGCATGTGTATATGGGTGTGTGTAAATGTGTATACTTGAATGTATTCATCTACCCAGGGAATTCTAAAATGAACTCAAATATTTAGATATATTTACCTATAAGAAGGGAATAGATCACACAATAAAGGATCCCAAAGATGGATAGAGGAGAATAGTATGGAATTAGGAAAAAATATCAATAACTAAAGTTCAGGATCTCATACCAACCAGTCAATCCTCCAATCCCATTCCACCAAATTAAGAAAAAAATGAACTTCTTTTAGCTATATTTGGTGAGTAAGGTAGAATAAGAATCAAAAGACCCATTCATCAAGCAAATAGCATCATAATATAAAGCTTAGGGCATCTACACGATTCAATGGATGGAGGCCAGGCCTGAAGTCAGAAAGACTCAACTTCCTGAAAGTAAATCTAACCTCAGAAACTTCCTAGCTGTATGTATAACTCTGGATATGTCTCTTAATCCTGATTGCCTCAGTTATCTCATCTATAAAATGATATAGAGAAGGAAATGGCAAACTATTCCAGTATCTGCCTAGAAAAACCCAAATACAGTTACAAAGGTTCATAAATAACTGGAAAACAACTTAACATAAAATTATCAAAGTGAACCATAAATACAAATGCAATAACAGAACACTTGACTGCCTTTAATTAAGTTTGAGTACCCAAATCCAGACAGATTATTCCTGGGATACTAAAAGAAGGTACAGATGTTACTAAGGAAATATTGTAATTTTTGAGAAATCATGACAAATGGGAGAGCTGGAAAACAACTGAAGATGGATAAGTGGTCTGACTTGCAAAGTAAAAGAAAAAAAATTATTTTGAATATTGAGGTTAGATTCCTTTAAATTTTTCATTACCAAAATGTTAGAGTGGATTATTAAACACATTCCATAATTTTGGAAGAATTATAATTACAAACGGTCCCAAAACAATAGAATAATACATAGGTGGCAGAAATAAAGGAGCTAAAATATTTTTACCAATAAATATTTATTTCACTAGAAGCTATTTTTAAAATGTTGTTATTAAGGGTTTTTTTATATTCTATAAGAAATGATCAGCAGGATAATTTCAGAAAAGTCTAGAAAGACTTACATGAACTGATACTGTCAAGTGATTAGAACCAAGAGAACATCATACACAACAAGAAGAAGATTATGTGATGATCACCTCTGATGAATGTGGCTCTTTTCAACAATGAGATTTTTCAGATCAGTTGCAATAGACTTGTGATGGAGAGAGCCATCTGTATGCAGAGAGAGGACTGTGGGGACTGAGTATGGATCACAACATAGGATATTCACTTTTTGTTGTCATTTGCTTGCATTTTTTCTTTCTCATTTTTTTCCTTTTTTGATGTGATTTTTCTTGTGCAGCAAGATAAATATGGAAATAAGTTTTTAAAAATTGTACATGTTTAACATATATAGGATTACTTGCTGTCTAGGGGAGGGAGTGAGGGAAAGCAAAGGAGAAAAATTGGGAAGGAGAAAAATTGGAACACAAAATTTTGCAAGAGTGAATGTTGAAAACTATGCATGTGTTTTGAAAATAAAAAAAATTATATGGCAAAAAATGTATCATGGAACAGAATGTGTGTATATGTATGACACATAGAACTATATATCTGATAATCTTGAGAATTTTTTTCAAAGAAGGAAAGACAAGTTCTTCTTTATGATAAATTGATGGTAAAATATCATATTAATATATTCATGTGGCTAATTTAAATGTATTAAAGTGATTACCTCAGATTTAATAAGTAGTTCAAATAATTTTAAGCTCATTTTATAAAAGGAGAAACTGATTCTCTCATGATTTAAATGAGTTGGGCTAAAATAGATATCTCACATATTCAAGACCTAAGTTTCACATAATGGAAGTCTCTCACATACTTGCTCATTGATACCAAACTATACAGCAAATTGTGGGAAATTCAGGGTAAATTTTGTATGGTGCAGAAAATCATATCATAATTAAACTGAGAATAATTTTTATGTCCAGTTGTCAATTTAAACCCTCTCTTGTTAACTATGTAAGCTAAACAGGCAGCTCCTTTCTAAATCCCAGTGAGCATTGGTCCAAAACATCAGTTTCAAAAATTTCTGATTAATGTGTTTTTAAAAACCCAATGACCCAAAGGAAATAAATGAAAAATAAAGTGGTTGATTTTGACAAGTTTAATTTGTTTTAAATATTGTTTTGCTAACCCCATTTGAAACAATTTTCATTAGCACTACATATTTTTCTCTTCATGTATTTCTATAAAATCAATATTCAGTGTGTTTGGATGACCTATTGCATTTTCTCTTCAAATAAAATGACCAAAAAATTGTGCTTGTTGTCTCATTGATTTTCTCACTTAAGTCAATTTAAGCAACCATTGCCTAAACATGTCAGTGATAACAGAATAACTCAGACACACATATTTCCTTTCAACAAAACATGACCTGATAACTCATCAGAACATTCCCTTTCATGAATAAGAAAGGCTGATGGCCATTCCCAAGCCTTAGTCTGCCATGTTAGTGAATGCCTCAGAAAAAAAATTTTTTTTGATAATTTCCAACTTAAACATAAAAATGAACCTTTTCCTTTCACAAACTGCAACTAAAATACGGTCATTGTCATCATTATTACCTCTCTGTCTCTCTGCCTCTCTCTCTCTTTCTCTCTCTCTCTCCCTCTCCTTTACTTCCTCCTCTTCTCTCTCCTCCTCCCCCATCTTTAAACTTTGCAAATTGCAAAGTGCTTTATGTATACTGTCATTTGAGTCTTAACACAATACTGTAAAGTAGGTAGTAAAAATACCATAGCTATCTCCACTTTATACATGACAAAACTGTGCTTCACAAAGTTCTAAAATGATTTGTCCATAGTAATAAGCTAAATTACTAGAGCAGAATTTGAATCCAGAGTTTCCTAAGGAACAGAGAAAGTTTGAGAATATAAATGTTTTAAATTAGAAACAATTGATTATGGAATATTATTGTTCGGTAAGACATGACCAACAGGATGATTTCAGAAAGGCCTGGAGAGACTTACACAAACTGATGCTGAGTGAAATGAGCAGGACCAGGAGATCATTATATATTTCAACAACAATACTATATGATGACCAATTCTGATGGACCTGGCCATCCTCAGCAACAAGATCAACCAAATCAGTTCCAATGGAGCAGTAATGAACTGAACCAGCTACGCCCAGAGAAAGAACTCTGGGAGATGACTAAAAACCATTACATTGAATTCCCAGTCCCTATATTTTTGCCCACTTGCATTTTGGATTTCCTTTACAAGCTAATTGTACAATATTTCAGAGTCTGATTCTTTTTGTACAGCAAAATAATAGTTTGATCATGTATACTTGTGTATCTAATTTATATTTTAATATATTTAACATCTACTAGTCATCCTCCCATCTGGGGTAGGGAGTGGAAGGAAGGAGGGGAAAATTTGGAACAAGAGGTTTGGCAATTGTCAGTGCTTTAAAGTTACCCATACTTATAACCTTTAAATAAAAGGCTATTAAAATTTAAAATAAATAAATAATAAGTTGGAAAAAGGGGGAAAAAAGAAACAATTGGATATGAAATTACACGAGGATAATTTTAAGCATTTTTAAAGTACTACACAGCACTGAGACTCTAAGATGTATTCATATAACATAATATCAAAAATAAATATTTACAAAAGTGCAAGAAATTAAAACATATAATGTGGAGTTTAATTGACACAAGAAAGGATGAAGATTTGGAAGTGGAAATGGTACAGCAAGTGCAGGAGTAATGACCTCAGGAAAAATTAGGAGTTGAGGGATAGGAGGTCACAGAGAAAACAAAAAAAAAAAATTAGAGTTTGGAAGGAAGAGGGAAATAATCATAGATTATGTTCAGAAAAAATGAGTTCATTAATGTGGAAATGCAGTCTTTGGGGATGATGGCAAGATCAAAAATATTGTTTTCTCTCTATGAAAGTGAAATAAGATGGAGAAGCAAATATTGAAAAGTAATTGGATTGAAGAATTGGGAAATAAAGACATTTTAAACCATATAGATGTGAAGGTTTCCTAATTGGACATCAAAAGATTGGGATGATAGAAAGGTGATGATATAGGACTCTGAAAGCATTGAGGAAGGGACAAGAATGTCCTAGGGATCGATTGACAACAGTCATCATTTTCCAACCTCAACAAAGGAGAAATGATTTAGAGATGATAATAGACAAGCCCTAGATGAGGCAGTGAGAAGCAAGGAGTATCTAGACTTCCATAATGGCAAATGAATGTAAGTTAATAGGAAATGCATATTACTAGAAAAGATGAATGGGAAAGCTGTATCCTCCAGTGAGAAATGTCTCAGTTCTGGATTTGGAGCCTCTGTGTCTGGATTCAAGACCAGGAGGTCTTATGTAATATTGGTTTGATGATAGGAAACACAGTATCTCGGAGCCTTCATGTACTCATCTATAAAGACTATTGAACTAGAAAGCATCAAAGACCCCTTTATTTCAAAATCCTGTGGGAAAAAATATAGTATATTTAGTTCCCATTGACTTATTCTACCAAATGAGTTATATCCTCCAGACTCACTATCTGATTAAATTTTATCTGCACCATGCTGTTCTGTCACCCTTAGCAGAAACTGTAGTGAGTAAAATTGATTGCTGTAATATTTTAAATTATAAACAAAGGAAAACCAAGTCATTCAATTCAGGGGAAAAAAAACATTAATTAAACTCTTGTTATACACAAGGCGTTAAGTACTGGCCATACTAAGATGAAAGTTAAATGGTATATTTAATATATAAATAAGGATGTATACACAATAAATAAAAAGTAATTTGTGAATAAAAGAACTAGTAGTTGCAGCTGAAAAAAAAGCCTTCCTGTAAAAGATGGTGATTTATCTGGATTTTGAAGAAAAATAATCCCTTCAAAACAGCAAAGAGTTGAGGAGAAAGTTCATTCTATGGAGGGCAGATAACAAGGAAAAGACACAGAAACAATGTCAGAGTTAATGTTGAGAGAAAGACCAGTTTGGCTGGACAACGATGTCAAAGGGAAGTATTTATTATAATGCAAGAGTTGGAGTGATTACATTATATTTTTGTAAGTATAACTCCATTTCACTTAGATTGTCAGATTAATATTTGCAAAACTACACATTGTCCACATTAACAGAAAATGAATTAAATACTTATTGAACAAGCTATCAATGAACTCTCTAAGTTCCTTGTTTCTCTAAGTTCCAAGTTTCTAAGTTACTCTAAGTTTTCTAAGTTTTCTCAGGACCAGATAAATTCACAAGTGAATTCTACTAAAAAATTAGATAATAATTGATTTCAATACTATAAAAATTACTTGGAAAAATAGGCAAAGAAGAAATTCTTCTAAATTCCTCTGACACAAATATAGTTTTGATTCCTCAAGAAGGGAGAACAAAACAAAAATGTGTAATGTTTTTACATATCAATTTCCACAATGAATATTGATCCAAAATTTTCAAATAAAATACTAGCAAGGAAATCTTTGCAATATATTACAAAGATTATACAACATGACCACGTGGGATTTATACTAGGAATACAAGACTAGTTTGACATCAGGAAAACTATCAGGATAATCAACCCTACTAATAAAAACAACAGAAATCATATTATTATATTAAGAGACACAGAAAATCTTTTGAAAAAGTAGCATCCATTTTTATGAAAACATTAGAAAGCATAGGACAAAATGAACCTGTCCTTGAAATGATAAGTAGCATATATCTAAAGCCATCAGCAATCATTATCTATAATGTGGATAAGCTAGAAGCTTTCTCAATAAGATGAAGGGTGAATTGATGATGCTGACTATCACCACTATTATTCAATATTGTATGAGAAATACTAGTTATAGTAATAAAAAAAGTAAAATGAATTAAAGGCAGTAGAATAGGACTATTTTCAGATGATATGATGGCATACCCAGATAACCCTAAAGAATCAACTAAAAACATTGAAACAATTAACAACTTTAGTAAAGTTGTTGCATATAAAATAAATCCACACAATTCAAAAGTATTTTTATATATAATCAACAAAGTCAACAGGAAGAGATAGAGAAATTCCATTTGAAATAACTACACATATAAAATACGTGGGAGCATATCACCCAAAACAAATCTAAATTCTAAAACACTTTTTCACAAAAGTAAAGTCAGACTTTAGTAACTGGTTTAATATGCTATTTGCTTATGAATAGGTTGAGCCAATATAATGAGAATCTACCAACATTAAATTATTTATCAATGTCATACCAATCAAATTACCAAAAAATTATTTGGTTGAGCTAGAAATAACAAACTTCATCTGGAAAAACAAAAAATCAAGAATATCAAGAGAATCAATTTTTAAAATGTGAAAGAAGGTGTTGTGGAATTACCAGATCTCAAGCTGTATAATAAAAGGGAAATCATAAAAACTTTCTTGTACTTTCTAGGTTATGGAGTTATAGATCAATGAAATTGATTAGGTTCACGATTCACAGTAGTAAATGACCATAGTAGTCTGGTGTTTGCTTTGTATGAGATCTTGATTACTGCATTTGCTTTATTTTTTGGATCATCTCATATAAAGCATAACAGATTCTACTTCAGATATTTAGCTTTACTCTTTATGTCTTTTCAATAAGTCTTTTTCTTGTACATAATAGAATTTCTTATGTTTGAAAATCAAATTTTCTATTCATCTCTGGTCTTTTCATAAGAAATACTCGAAAATTCTCTATTTTATTAAATATCACTATATTCATCCAAAGGATTACACGTAGTTTTGTAGATTGATGATTCTTGGTTATAATCCTTGTTGCTTTGCCTTTCAGAAGATCATATTCCAACCTCTCTGATCCTATACTATTGAAGCTAAAAGTTGTGTTACTCTGACTGTGACTCCCCCATATCTGAATAGTTTCTTTTTAGTTGCTTGCAATATTTCCTTTTGACCTAGGGGCTCTGGATTTTGATGATAGTATTCCTGAGAGTTTTCATTTAGGGTTTTCTTTCAGGAGGGAATGGTGGATTCTTGCAATTACAATTTAACCCTCTGGTTCTAAAATGTTAGGGCAAATTTTCTAGGCAATTTCTTGAAAAATGATGTTTAGAGTTTTTTTTTAAATTATCACTTTTAGGTAATCTAATATTTCTGAAATTATCTCTTCTTGATCTATTATTCAGGTCAGTATTTCTGTTAAGATAATTCATGTTTTCTTTTCTTTTTTTTCATTCCTTTGCTTTTGTTTCATTGTTCTTTATATCTCAAAGTATCATGATCTTCCACTTGCCTGATTTTATTTTTTAAAGTATTTTCTTTAGTGAATTTTTGTATTTTATTTTATATTTGGTCAATCATTCCTTTTAAGGACTTATATTCATTGAATTTTTGTTCCTTTTACCTTTTGACCTATCCTGTTTTTAAGGCTTTATTTTTTCCAATTTTTTGCCTTTTCATCCAAGTGGTTGACTCTTCCCTCCTGCCTCATGATTTTCTTGTATCATTCTAGTTTGTTTTTTCCAGTTGTACCTCTATTTTTCTTATTTGATTTAAAAAATTCTTGCTGAGTTCTTCCAGAAAGTCTTTTTTTTGAGGACCTGAGAGCAATTCACATTTTTCATTGGAGTATTTCATGTATCAGTTTTGATTTCACTGTTTTCTTCTTTCTTTGTGTTTTGAACTTCCCCAACAGCACAGTAAATTTTTTTTGTCATGTTCATTCTTTACTATTTATTTTATTTTCCCAGACTATTTCTTGACTCTACTTGATCTAAAATCAGGCTTCTGCTCTCAGAGTGGAGGTGCACCATTTCAAACTTCAGATTTTCTGTGCTGCTATTTTCAGAAATAGTTCTGGAGGGGAGTGGGAGTCTACAAGTTAGGCTCTTCTATAGTAGTATGATCTAAAGAGTGATATGATCACTGCTCTCTTGTTCTGTGTTGTGGTCTGTGAGCAAGGCCAAGTGCACTTTTTTATCCTGCAACTGTGACCAGGGTCCCCTCCCTATAAATATTCCTCCTTGCCCTGGGATTGGTACACAGAATTATGTAGAAAAATGAAACAGACATACGGAAACATAGCTCCAAGTTCAAGCAAAGGGTCTCTTGTAATCCCTTCTGACCAGTTGCCCAACTTTGTTATTGTCTATAGGCTTAGAGCTCCAGAAGCCCACCTCTATCACTCTGCATTCAATAAGTTCCTGGACTGTACTTTGTTCTTACCTCAGTGAGACAAATGTTTCCTATGGACCTTCAAAGTTACTTTGAGTTATAAAATTATCCCACCCAGTCCTGGTTCTTCTACTTCAGAATTTGGTTTGAGATTTTAACATTGTTTGGAGGGAAATTTGGGAAGTTTACACACTAGTCCCTGCCTTTACTTTTCTATCTTGGCTCTGCTTCCAATTAAGAAATTAATTTAAATTAGCAGATTATATACAATGTAGAAAAAAATAAAAGCTTAAATTTGTTCTAAAGGAAGAAGTTAATGAATGTTTAAAAAGCGCACCTTCCTTTTGTACATCAAAATTTAAGTAATTCTTCAGCAGATAAGAAAAGCAGCTTCTAAATTTGCTGACTGGAAACTAGTGACAAAGGTTATTATTCTAACAGTAAAATGGGAAAATCTTATAGTTGACTGGATATATAGGATGAGTGAGAGTGACTAATTAAAGATAACACATACTAAGGTGACAACTATGGGTCATTGAAAGGATGATGGCATCCTTTTCATAAAGAGCGAATTTAAAAGATGTGATAACTTGAAGGAGAGAAAACCAGTTCTTTTTAAAGAAATATTTTATTTGAGATCTCATTCAGTCCAAAATTTTCGATAAATATTTGATGATATAGGAAAAGGACTTAAGATTCTGATAGACCAGATGTATAGAGCTGAGTATCATCTGCACAAAGGTAAACTACATGTAAACTACAGGAATCATGAAATAAAAAAGGATATAGGTAAAATAGAAATAATACAATACAGAGTCTTGGGTACAGAGTTGGATAATATCGCATACATCAGTGGTGACAAACAGAAACGAGAGCTACTAATACATTCATATGGATTCCTATAGGCCACATATTGACATAATTTTAAGCCATAATATTATCTAAATTTCATTATATTTCATATATTTTGTTAAATATTTTTCAATTCTATTTTGGTCTGTTCCAGGCTGTACTTGGGAGTGTTGTGGGCTGCAAAAATTTGACACCTTTGGTACACATGATGAATGCAGAGACAGAGATGAAGAAGTTAGAAAGGAGAAGAGCCAAAACAACTCTAGATTAAACATGACCACATCAAATGCATATTTATTTAATGGAGGCTTTGATAAGATCAAAAGAGAATTTTAAACAAAGCTATTTAAGAAGTCTGATGGAAGAAAGATAATCTTCAATTGATGAGCAATAAATGCCTACACACACACATTCTCATAATCTTGTGAAATGTATTGTATATAAATGATATGATAAATTATGGTTAATTATTGATTATATGATATATGACTCTAAACCTGAGTCTTGAGAAAAACAAATGAGAAGATGAAAGGCATGTATATTCAGAGATGGTGGTTGATGAGAGGGAGGGACAACATTGGAAAACACAAGAGTAACAATTGCAGTGTTCGAAGGGTAACATCCATTTTGATTGGAAAATAGAATAAAAGGCAGACTACTGTCAAATATTAAGAGTCTCAGATACTATAGTGAATGTGGTATTACTCTTGGCACCACATATTTCAGAATATCTCATATTCCTGAGAAATTTAATTCAATTTGTTTGAAGGCTGCAAAACAACACCTTGAGTTATATAGCATTACATGAGAGACAATGTGATATAGTGCTTAAGAGTGGCAGATGAAGTTGAAAGACTTGGTTAAAATTTTGTCTCTAAAACTTCATAGTTGATTCTCTCTGGCCAAATCACTTAAGTTTCCCAAAGCTTGGCTCGCCATATATAAAACAAGCAGTTTCATTTATTTGATCTCTGAGAATTTTTATTCTCCAATGAAAAAATACTGAAAAAGAATTTAAAAAACTTTATGTTGAGTTATTAGACTTCAGATCTGCTAGTGCAGAGTCAGTTCTAGTGTTCAACAGTTGCCTGGGAAACTAGCAACCATATGTAACTTTATTCTTTTTCCTAAAGAAACATTGAGTCACATGGATTTCCCTTGTGTCAGATGCCGTTTGCTTATGTCTTTGAGGGAAATCTACATCTGTTCAATGGGGTTTTCAGATGCAACTTCTCTGCCAAAGCTTTCCTCTTGCTCAGTCTTTTCTGATGTTATGTTGGTGGATATCTCCAAAGTGCCAACATAAGTAATCAGCTACTGAGACAGATAATCAGTTGAATTTGAGACTAGTTTCTGCAACAGTGTTCTCAATTATTTGATTAAAAAATGT
Organism: Sarcophilus harrisii; assembly: GCF_902635505.1. Classification (NCBI taxonomy): domain Eukaryota; kingdom Metazoa; phylum Chordata; class Mammalia; order Dasyuromorphia; family Dasyuridae; genus Sarcophilus; species Sarcophilus harrisii. The sequence goes on along the minus strand of NC_045431.1, from coordinate 33,109,752 downwards.
ATGCTTTTCAAAATGTTGCACATTCCAATTTAATTTACATAAAATAGGACAACTAAGCAAATCTGAAATTCAGGAAGGGAATCTGGTTTTAATCTCACAGTTCTGAGCTTAAATATATATTATACCTAATATTAAATAAATTTTCTAGCTTATGATAAAATAGTTATAATAAAACAGATTAAAGGCAGATTGCTACTATTTTCATGTCTATATAGAAGGTTTTTAAATTCATGGTAACTATTTTAAAAATAGAAATATAATTGTATATATTTTGAATATTCCTAAGTATTTTAGTGTTGTCTATGACATTAAAATGTACATATTGATAACAAGGATTGAGTTTTCTCTGTGTGTGTGTGTGTGTGTGTGTGTGTGTATGGACCGGGTATTGAATCAAGAATATGAATGGACAGGTGACTTCCAAGAAAACTATAGATAGTGCCAACAAGTACAGATAAATCAGTGAAAAGAACAAATTGAAGTCTGGAATTTGAAGGTGGAAAAGTTAAACAACAAAGATATACTGGACAGAACAACTGAGACAGCAAAAGATCAGTATTGAATATAGATATAATGTATTATTTTCTGTTCACTGATATTCTATTATGTGATATAAACATATATGAACATGTATACAATGCATATAAGTATACAATATACATATGTGTACGCTACCTTGTCTGTATGAGTATACATGTGTACAATATCTGTGCATACTTTTATGTTTATACATATGAATTCTTTTCCTGCATGAGTTTTCCTAAGTTGGACTTCTCATTCAATTGCATTCAATTATTTGAACAAAAAATATCATTACTCTGTGTGTGTGTCCATGTTTTTTTAATCAGCCAAACCATTACGATATTTGTTCTTGATGCATTCACTTTGTCCTTGATGAGGCCTTATAGAATTATGGCACAATTCATTTAAAAAAATGGACTGACAAATAAAAGGGAAATTTGAGGACTTTAAATTTTGTGGTTTGTTTATAAAATACTAAAGAAGAGAGAGAGCAGGAGGATATTAGAAAACTAATTTTTTTTTACTTCATTATTACTAAATGGATCATTATAACTAAGCCCCAAATTCTCATCATCATTTTAAAACAGCAATAAATATTAGCAATAAATAAAAATGTCACACAAAAAGGGGAGAGAAGATATATGAAAAAAGCACATTTTTGAGGAAAAACATTGCAATAAAATTTATTTGGACTGATAAAAAAAGAAACCAAAGGAAAAAGAAAACCAAAAATTGTAATAAAATCAAGAAGTTCTTATCAGATCATCTGCACATATATCCTGCATAGTGTGGTAAATAATGCATAATAAATATCTTACAGAAATATGAAGGTGAAATTTATATTTGACTAAAAGCATGGTGGGTTATACTTGAGAATTTGAATGTCACTTTCAGGAAACTAGAATTGAAACACATCCAGGCACATATACACACATACAAGATATGTATCTTATAACTGTGACAGTGGAACATCATAATCTCTGAGAAATTAAAATTATGGTTATTCAGAGAGTAATGGATAGAATGATAAGAATATCACAATTGATGATTTATAGTTATGAGATGCTCCAGACCACCATTATTGCTTCCAGTTCAAACAACCCTGACAGCCATCATACAGAGAAACAACTATTGTGGAGAAGAGGGAAGTCATCCCTCTCAAATACTAACCAACTACCACCCAAAGGGCAAGTGAACTAAGTTAGCTGAAGCAACAAGTCATCCTGAGGGAGAGACTTGAAGAAGCATGCATCAGTCAAGTCAAACCACCTTGACTACTTTCCTACTTCACATTATTATGAGCATAGACTAGCATTCTGAAGTCAAGAATCCTGGAAAGAAAGATATTACATAATGACAATCAAGAAAAACCATTAATATCTATTCTGCCACTGAAACCTAAGTACCATGGAACTTTTCCATCTGACTTGAAGTAAAAACCTTTCATGCATTGTCTCCCCTGTTAGAATGAAAGCTCCAGAGGCAGAATCAAGATGCTGGTGTAAAGGCAGGAACTTACTCAGTCTTTCCCCCAAACTGCTCCAAATTTCTTTAAATAATGACTCTAAACAAATCTTAGAGGGTCAGAACACCCAAAAAAAGTCAGAGTAGAACATTTTCCAGCAGAAGGCAACTTAGAAATTCAGCAGAAAAGGTGGGAGTCCAGCATGCAGCCTGAGCCCCAGCTCAACCTCTGAATCAGGAGCAACTATGCTGAAAAAGCTATGATGAAAAATCTTAGCCATAACCAGAGAAGGAAATGCTGAAGTCTGAATACAGATGGAAGTATTCTCCATTTCTCTCTTTATTTTTTAACTTACTTTTTTTTTTGAGGGTTTTTATTTTTATTAGGGTAAAAGATTTATGTTTGGTTTTTCACAACTTGACTTTTATGGAAAGGTTTTACTTAACTCCACAAATGGTTTCTTAAATTAAAAAAATGTTCAATTCAAGAATCTTAAAAAGCAGATATTTAAAATTTGTTTTGAATGTAATCGGGGAAATATTAAATAAATAAATATTAAAAAAAAGTAAGCTCCTTGAGTGCTGGGCCTGTCTTGTCTGTTTCTATCTCTAGTGCTTATATTTTGTGCAGATATTCACTTAACATATGTTTTATTCATTCTTTTATTTATTCAAGAAATGGCTGTAAAGACATTCAGAGATATATGATTCCACAGGTGGTGGCAATGTTACGGCCAGTCATATAATTAGAGCAAGAGATCATGAATGGGAAATTCTATGAGTCCAGATAATGTTAACAAAATAAAAAACAAAATCATAGAGGAAAAGAGCATGTGGTTCCCTATGGAGGGTTTTCACTTCAGGGTGGAGAATCACTAAAACAGAGAAAGCAGGAATGAACTGACAACTATAGAGCTGAGAAAGTGTCTTATAAATTATTTCACAGATTCTCTAAATATGGAAGCCTCTAAATTGTGGAATGCCTCTGAATTTTAAGACAGGATATAATCCTGTTTGTGCCCAATTTAAATAGAAATAGTATATATTAGTGATTATTAACATACTATTTCTATTTAAACTGGGCACAAACAGGAACAGCACAATCTTCAACTATCTCACATAAATGAAAAAGTATATAGGTATTAAATTGTTATTTGTAGCCATATCTTCAGACAAAGATAGTCATCATTACATTAGAACATTTGTCTTACTAACTAGAATTTTCTTCCTATGTGTATCCTATTTAAAGTATTCTCAAAATATACTGCTTATAAAAATTTTTCCAAGGTCATCTCTAATCTATAAATTTCATGTCTTCTTTCAACAATCTCATTTGATGCTTATAGAGAACCAAACTTTCTTTTTATTTCTTAATAGGTTTATAAACTAGTCTGCTTACACTAAGCAAGCTAATTCTTTCTTCTAGTTGTATAGAGTGAGAAGACTAGGGAAGAAGAAAAGTTGTTATAATCTTTTTCTCTCCTACTGTGTGAGTTCATAACTCTTCTTTTATATAAATGTTATGAGCAATTCAAGTTTCACTGGTGCAATTATAGAGGATAACATTTTCAAAGTTTCCTGTCTGATAGAATTTATTGAGTTTATTATATAATCTTTGGTTTTCTTTTTCTTTCTTTGGTTACTTTTTTTTATAAGTCCAAGCAAATTTTTTTGTGAGGTTTTTCCTCAAAGATTTGCTTTCCTTACATACTTTCTCTCCCCCCCCCCACCCTTTTGTGTGACACTCATTTTATGAGAAATATTTATTACTGTTTTAAAATGGCTAGAAGGTTTGGGACTTGACCACAATGACCCATTCAATAAAAATGAAATAAACAAAATAGTTTTCTAATGCCCTCCTGCTCTTTCTCTTCTTTAGTTTCTTATAAACAAACCACAAAATTAATAGTCCTCAAAATTCCCTTCTACTCTATTATTCCATTTATTCAAAAGCGTCAACAGATCATCATTACTAACAGAAAATTGAAAACTATTACCCACTGAAAACTATTACTTCATTCTAGCTACAATTTACCTTTCTGTATTTTTCCCTAATGTACGACCTGCCCTCAGCAGCCAAAATGCCTCAAGAACACAACCCTTGCTGGTACATGTATCCTTATTCGACCTGTCCTGTTCCTTCCTTTATCACTGAGAACAGAACTATTTTGAATATGTACAATAGACACACATTACCTATTTCAGCTATCTGACAGTTATAATTTACACTTGGATTTGTGATTAATTAGGCGTCTCTACTTGCCTACTGAGGTAGCATGGTATGGTAAACAGAGCACTGATTGTTGAGTCAGGATGACGTGGATTCAAATACAGATTCAGACACTTACTAAGCTATATATATATGACCATGGGTAAGCTTACTTCTCTTTATCTCCATTTTTCCTGCCTGTAAAATGATAATAGGATTATCTAAAGAACATATTTCACAGGCTAATTATTAGGACCATGTAAGAATATTTATGCAAAGCTTTTTGAAAACCTTGAAGTGCTACAGAAATATCAGTGATTACTTCCCCAGCCAGACTGTGACCTACTTGAAGGCATGGGACTAACTTAAGCTTTTTAGTAGCCTTTTCAGTGCCTGACATTATGTATTGTTCTTAAAGGGAATTTATTTCCAAAAAGGAAGTAAAGACACTTGATTTGGTCTCATGGGGAAATTTACTCCTAACAAGGTATTAGAGACAAGACATTCTTTTTTCCTATTTAGCATATAGAAAAGTGAAATGGGAGGGATAGTTGCCTCATCTCTCACTAGTTATGTTGTTAGCATTACTGCTTTATATAATACAAGCTAAACACTCTTAGAATTTTCCAGCTGATAGTGGCAAATTTCACCAAAACTTCTATTTTTGCTACTTTAGATGGCACAGAAAATAGAATATTTGACCTGTATTCAGAAATATCCAAGTTCAAATATGGAATAAGATACTTATTAGCTGCATGATGCTGGACAAGTCATGTAACTTTCTTTTGTCTCAGTTTCCTCATTTAAAAATGGGAACAATAATCAAACCTATAGACTGAGATTATAGGATAAAATAATATATTTATAAAATGATTGCAAACTTTAAAATATTGTTTACATGTTAGTTTTGATGATGAGGAGGAAGACAATTTCTCACCAAAACTCTGCTCATATCTCATTGCAATATGCCAGTCATCTTGACTTCTTGAAGGAAAAGAGATCATTTTCTGGCAAAGCTTTTAGTAAACTGAAAGTGCCTTGACTATAATATCAAAGCATGAATGGTATCTTATATCATCCAATGATCATAATAGCTTTGAGACACTCAACAAGAAGTTTGGTGGTAGGGTATTGGCTTATATGGTCACAAAACCTGATAAATAATAATACAAAGAATAATCTTGATGTGCAATAGTGATGGTATGAGGGAGGATACCAATACTTCCAAAATCATGATCCTTTAAGTATTAACATATACTTCCTTTGGGACTCCGAGAACAAGCCAGTGAGGTAAATCACTTAGATACTTCAAGAGAATTTTGATTTCACCTATGAGTGTATCCCCTGCTCATTCAGATGCACAAACTATTTTATATTTAGTAATATTCTGGAGACAAATAGGTCTAATGATCTAAGGTGTTTTTGAAGAAAGTTACTTGAACTTGACTTTCAGAGAGGAAATTCCTTCGAATTATTTGGAATATTAATAGTATATTGTCATTTTCTAATCAGGGTTCAGTAACTCATGCCAACTATAGAGGCTGTGGAAAAAGCTATCTGCTCAAGCAATTCAGTAAATGATCCTTTCTTAAATTTCAGCCTTATATTTCCTCAGTCTTCTGATGCCCAGTACTAATATAAATGGTATTGGAACACTGGTAAGTTTAAAATAAAGTGTGCTAAATTAATGTAACATTGAAAAAGAACTCCTAGCCTCTATATATTTAAATTAGTATTTGCAAATTTACAATATAAATTTATCTCCAAATGGTACATATGAATTATTTTGGGTGCTGTTGAGATCCATCTCCTTGGAGGTCTCCAGCAAAGGTCAAATAAACTATTTTCTTGAAAAATTGTAGAAGTGATCCCTGATTAGGCAGTGATTGGATAAAATATCCACTAAGTTCTCTTCTATTTCAGAGATTCTACAATTACTCAGTATTGATTTATTCTTATTCTAGACCCACAGTGAGAATTCCTTCAAAATAAATAAAGCAAATGCCTTGATATTTCTTGAAGGTCCGATTCAAGAGGATGAGATATTAACAAAAAGCACCTGCTACTAGAGGGCTGCCACTTGGCTGGATATAAAGAAATTTTTAAATATCTTCAATGCATCATGCCCAGGGTCACTGTCTCCTGGCCTATTTCTCACTAGCTTTATTTCTTAAAGGTTGTTGTGTTATGTGTAAGCTCAAAATGAAGCAACCCATTCTAGATTTCAGGATGATAGATAGTTTATGGCTAAGTGGGAGCAAGAATATTGGGAGGAAAAAAAAAAACCCAAGGAAAGCAGAAAATGATGGAGGGGAAATCTAGCATTCCAGGAGCTATGCACCAGCCCAGAGTAATAGCACTAATAAGTGGTGTTGACCTAGTGAACAGAAACCCAAATCTGCTGCTTTCTCTCAGCAGTCTAGAAGTAAAGTTGGTTCCTAAAAACTGAGGGAAGACCAAATAAATCTGGAACTCTTTTTTCATTGGATTTAGGTTGTTTCTAATTGAAAACTGAATAATTAAAGAACTAGTCAAGGTCCTTTGCTGTTCGGGTTAATACTATTGCTATTTTAAGATAGTGCAAGATGTCTTTAACTGTGCAAGACAAAAAAAAAGACTTCTAAACTAGCAAAAGATGTCTTCTTATAAAAGGAAAACAAATGTCAATAGACTAAAAGACATATATTGGTGAGCATCATGATAACATTTTTGTTATTTTATTTTCAACATTTTAACAGCATTGACAGCATTTTAAACACTGCTTTGAGTGCGAGGATCAATTCCTCTTTCCTAAATTTGGAAGAAAATGCACTTGGAAAAACTGGAGGAGGGGAGGCAATAAGATGTGGTTTGGGGGGAAAAGAATGATTATTTATATTACATGTTGTCTTCCTTTCACTTTCCATGCCTTGGTCACTTTGATAGGAAAGAGAGGTTTTTTTTTTTTTTTCCCCCTCTACTCTTTTAAATGGTCTTTGTTTCTTGTGGTTGCTAAGTGATACAGATAGTAGAGCAGGAACAAACTGCCCCTCTCAAGTACCCAGCAGGATTCCCAAGGGCAATGCCAAACTTAGCTCTGCCTCATTTAATGGAATCACTTGCTAGTATCTAATTCACCCCTTGGCCATACATCTAGCGTCAAAGTTTCCTTTCCCCAGTTGTACCTGGCCCAAGGTAAATGTCAAGGTCATATTATATATTTCTGATGTAAGAAAAACAGGAATGTAGTTAAATATAGTCAGAAAATAAAATGGAAAAAAAAGTAGCATCCACTGATTCACAGAATTTTAGAGCTGGAAGGAATCTCACTGGTCAGAAAGAGAGTGAGAATCAAAGGGGGGAGGGAAATAGAGAGAGGGGGGAGGGAAGGAGGGAGGGAAAGAGGGCAGGGGGGGAGGGAGAGGAAGAGAGGGAAGGGGAGAGGAAGGAGGGGAGAATGGGGGCAAAGAGAGAGGGGGGAGGGAAGGAGGGAGGGAAAAGAAGAAGAAGAAGAGAGATGGGAGAGGGAGGGAGGGAAAAGAAGAAGAAGAAGAAGAAGAAGAAAGAGAGCGAGAGAGAATAAGAGATACTGAGACAGAGATATAGAAACACATAGACAGAGATAGAGAAAGGACTTATTAGGGGACAAGCATTGCTCTAAAAGCTAGAGATGTAAAAGTTAGAAAATTAAATAGTTTCTAGATTCAAAGACTTTCTACTACCGCAGAGGAAAAGAAAAACATCAAGGAAAATTGGAAGGATAGGAAGAGGAAAATAACACCCCAATGGCAAACCAGTTGCTGGCGATGTGATGTATTGCAGAGACTGAGTTAAATTAAAGGAGATGAACATCATAGCCAGGGCCACTATTGAAATGATTCCAGCCAGCAACTGACCAATAAAAAAAAGTAGATCTTTAGAGCGAAATCACCATAAGGGAGGGGGCAAGACAGTGAATGACTTGGGCTGAAAATGAAATGAGCATCATTCTTGTGGTTAAATAGAATAAGCCTAACATCCTCTCAAGCCCGCATCACACAATATCCTAATGCTCCTAGTTCCTCTTTTCTATTCTAACTATTAAACAACTCTCTCTTGGGCCACCCCCAATTCCTTTAACTGCTCCTTTTATTACAGGAACAAGGACTTTCACCATCCTTACTCTCCTTCCCTGGATATAATTTTACTTATCAATATATTGATATTGATAATTTCTTCAACTATTATGCACAGATCTGAACAAAACATTCCAGATGTGCTCTGACCAGGATACTTGTCAGACTATCCAACTATCATATCCTTATTGCCAGAAGCTTCTTATTTCAATGCATCTTATGACCATATTATATTTTTGTGATTGTCACATTACACTTCTGCTGCCTAGTGAATTTACAATCTATCAAAATCTTGGGTCTTTTTTAAGCCAACTTTTCTCTAAAAAAAATTCCTATTCCCTATATGTGAAGTTAAATTTTCTGATTCTAAGTTAAATTTTGTGTTTATTCCCATAGAATTTCCATCTAATTAGATTCTTCTTAAAAGTTCTCTCCTGTCAACATATTTTTGCATATCAACTATGTTAGCTATACCTATAACCTTGTGTCATCTTCACATTTGCTAATATGTCATGGATGCCTTTATCCAAGACACTGATAAAAATGTAAAATAGGACAGAGCCAAGCCCAAATCCCTTGGGCATTTCAATGGAAACCTCCTGTCAAGACAATACTGAATCATTAATGATTTCTCTTACAATTGTTCAAAGCAACCAGAACTCAATCTAATTGGATTAGGCTCTCATCAACATCCCTCCTTCTACCTTCCCTCCCAACACAAAAATAATGTGAAATATTTTTTCAAATATTTTGTTAAAATCTAAACAATCTGATCTATAGTCTTTTCAGTCAATATTACCCTGATTTAGACAGTCAGTAAGCATATCAAAAGAGGAAAATAAGGTTAGTCAAGACTGAATTGTACTATATGAATCCATGATAGTGTAGATAATTGTCATGTCTTTTTCTGGATAATTTACTAACCATCTATTTTTAAACATTCTATCTAGATTTTCCCCCCTAGGAATTGAGTTTAATAATAGCATCTATAAATGATCCTATTCTCTTCCCATAAAAAAGTGGGGTTAAGAGAAGAATGGAGGCCAACATTTGTCTAGTAATTTTTTTTGTTTTGTTTTCCTCAAATTTCCAATATCAATGGCCAAATTAAAAAAAAAAATACAAGCTTTGCTTCCTCTCTTAAAACAAGCCCCCCCCCCCAAAAAAAAAAAAACCCAGGATACCATTAAATATTATTGCTTCCTTTTTATAGCATAATAGCTGTGACTTTTTTTTTTTTTTTATTTCATTCAATTTTATTTTCAGGTTTGAATCAATTTCTTTCTCCCATTCCCACTGGTCCATTTAAAAGATAAAGCAAAACAAAGTTCATTATAAATATCAATATTTTGCAAAGAAGATTAGTTAATTAATCATGGTGGGGGATGGGAGGAGAGAAAGAGAGAGAGAGAGAGAGAGAGAGAGAGAGAGAAAGAGAAAGGGAAGGAAAGAGGGAGGGAGGGAGGTTTAATTTGTACTCTTGAGTCCATACATTCTCTATGTAGAGATGGGTAACATTTAATGATGACTCCTTTGGAATTGTGGTTGGTTATGGTATTGTAAAAATTAACTCAAATTTTCAAAGTTGATTTTATTTTACAATATTGTTGCTATTAATAAAAAATGTTCTCATTTTTTTTTCTGCTCACTTTTGTTTGCATCAGTATATAAAGTATTTTCAGGTGGTTTTTTTTTTAATTTTCTCAAATCTTCCTTCTCATTATTTCTTATAGAAAAGTCATATTCCCCCATTCATAAACTATAGCTTGCTCGGTAATTCCCAAAACACATCCTTTAATTTCCTGTTCTTAGCCACCACATAAAAGAGCTGATATAATTTGTTTTTTTTGTATACATGAGTTTTTTTCTTCTTGCTTTGATCTCCTTGGAAATACAAAGTTAGTACTGGAATTGATGGATCAATGGGTATGTGCAGTTTTGTTACTTTTAAAGCATAGTTTAAAGTTGTTTCTTCTCTACAGTTAATGCAATTCTTACAAAATCCTTGGCCATAAAAACTCTTGTAGGATTTTTTCTTTTAGGTTCTCTAATCTAGAATATATTTTGAATGCATAAAATAAGGGAGTTCTACAAATTTATAATTTGTAATTTAGCGAATTGCCTGAGGAATTGAAAGATTAATTACCACAATAGTCCAACTAATATGTGACAGCAACAGAGGCTGAACTCCTTATTGTTGTTCATTCATATCCAACGTTTTGTGATTCCACATGAGAATTTCTTGACAAATATACTGTTGTGGTTTTCTATTTCTTTCTCCAGGGGGTTAAGGCAAATAGGTTAAGTGGCTTTTCCAGGATCACACAGCCAGAAAGTGTCCAAGGCCAGATCTGAATTCAGTTTTTATACTATGATACGTTTCACATATCACTGCCATCACACTTTGGCTTGTGATATTCCCCTTAATCAAATTTCAACATCAGACTCTTGAGTTCTGAGATTTTCTATTGAATAGTATATTTCTATTTAGCTACATATAACTCTAGTTACTCTTCAACATCTACTTGAGTTCCACACAGACACTGAAATTCATTGTCTTGCTTTGATTGACTCCCCCCCAGAATATTCACTTTTGCTCAGGCTGCCAACTTTACATATTGCCTCTCTCCTTTCCTTTAAAGAACAGTTATAGATGCTGACTTTGCTTAATGACTTCTACAGGAATGTTATAGTCAAAAGTTACTTATCACAAGCCTAAACATGACTGTGCTTCCACTCCCCTTACTTTCTAAATCCCTTTGTGTATTGCATTTCCCTATGCCTATAGTTCCAGGATTCTAGGATATAACCTCCTTGAAAGCATGGGCTTTCTTGTTAGCTTGCATTTAAATCTCCAGTGCTTAGCATTGTGAATAGCATAGAGTAAATGATGAATAAATGATCTGACTACCTAATAAATATTTATCTACCAATATACTGAATTTGGTCGATTCTAAAATCCAGAATGCTGAAATGAATGTCTAGTAGTTCACCTCTTGCACATTAATATATTCCTTCCTCAGTTTTGGTACTCCCTTTCAAGTGTCAAAGTCAGGTGACCCCTATATAAAGTCAATCTTTCTTCTTATCAATGAAAGGCTACTATAGGATAATTATAAGGTAGATAATTGTTGTAGGGGAAAAAAACACTCTTCAGAATCTTAAAATATCTTCAAAGACTTATAACAGCAAAAAACAAACAAAATAACTAGGGAATGAATATCTTGTTCTCATTGCCTAAATTTCTTTTGGATATTGTCCACAAATTAATTCTAAACTTTACCAGAAGAAGGGAAGGGAAAACCATTTATTAAGTATTCATTATGTGCCAGGAATTTTGCTAAGTAATTTAGGTATTACTTCATTTGATAATCCCAACAGTTAAGGGCTGTTATTGGGAAGGATTAAATGACTTGCCCCAAATCATAAGGATAATAAATTTCTAAGGTAATACTTGAGCCAGGTTTTCTTCACAGATCAGCACTCTATCCATTGCACACCTTTCTCCACAAGGAAATGCCTCAATTATTTAGCAATCATATTGCCTGCTTTACATCTTCTAAATTCTAAATACAACATTCTAAAACACTGCAATGGTTTTGTTGTATGAAATAGTTGCCAGATCCTTTGTCCATATCTATAGTGCAACATATTCCTATATTAATGTGTCAATTTCAGATTATAATCTAAAAAAAAATGAGGTGACAGCTATCACACTATTCAAATCTGTTTTGTTTCTTTTTCTTTATTTCTTTTAAGTGATTCACAAATAAGCATTCAAAAACCATTCTTTCAAACATAGGCACTTAAAGGAGCTTCTATGCCTGTTTTGGTATCAAATAGATACTTGAACTTGAACCCAGTAGATCAGCAATTACTTTAGAAATGGAGCTAAAAAGAAATGAAAATAATTATCCTTTAATACCAATTCTTTTTTTTTTTTTAATATTTTCAGAGGAGACAGGAAAGACTTTTGTTTATAAACTTTTAATTGTGCAACTGGAAAAAAAAAAAAGCAGAATGAAAAGGTATCCTAAATAACAACTTATTAATTTTAGAAAATATGTGCAATATAGTTTTATAATCCTATGAGTTCTTCTTATATTACACATGTGCTCTGTTATTCAGTCATTTCAGTTTTGTCCAACTCTTCATGACCCCACTGGAAATTTTCTTGACAAAAATATGGGAGTGGTTTGGCCTTTCCTTCTCCAAATCATTTTGGAGATGAGGAAATGAAGCAAACGGTGAAATGACTTGCTTAAAGTCACACAGCTATTATGTGACTGAGGCTGGATTTGAACTCATGAAGATGAGCCTTCCTAACTTTAGACCTGTTACTCTGTCCACTGTGTTACATCACTGCACTTACATTCAATGCTAAAACCATTTTATTTTCATATTAACAATTGCCAAAATAATCGCCAAAAAAAAAAAAAAAAGATTTATTCTTTCCCCAAAAAATTTTAGTTTTCCTAATTACAGAATAAGTAGAAATCATGGGGAAAATAAAGTAAATCACATCAAAGAACAGAGGCTTAATTGGTCAAGTCCTTAGGCTAGAATAGTGCTTATTGGGCTCTATAGGAATTCCCTGATTATAACTAGATCAGTTATCTCAACAGTCATGCCCCAAGCCATTAACTGAGTGACTAAGGCCTAAGTGATTATTATTGGTGAAGTTATCCAAATAATTGGAGCTTGGCTAATTATACTCATACCTATCTCCTCACTACCTCACCAGCATAAATAGCTCTTCCCTATAAAGATACAATTAGGAAAAAAATAAAGTGAAACATTAATCTAACTTAGCAAGTCCAAAGGGGAAAATTGTGTCCAGTGAGTTTTAGCAAACTATCTTTATTCTCTAGGGCACAGAAAGGGAAAAGAACCAACACAAGAAAAGGAAAATCAGAGACTCTTAGAATTGTATGGGCATAAAACACAATTGATTAAAAAAAAAAAAGTGGATTCAGGAGAAGTGGGTCTAGATATACCTCTGCCATCTGTGGGATCTTTGACAAGTAACTTAATATCTAGACTTCTTAATTTCCTCATCTATAAAATGGGATGTAGAATTAGATGATCACTCAGCTCCCATTCAGTATTAAATCCAAAAGTCATCTGGTAGAATCTCTTTAGCAGATGGTCAGCTAGCATCTCAATGAACACTTAAAATAACAAGGATCTATTATATCATGGGGAATCCATTCAATTATTCAATCAATACAAGATATTTGAATTAGCACTCCACTACATTGAGCTGTTTGCTTGTAACTTGTCAACTATTGGTCCACTTTCTATTCTCTAGAACCACAAAGACTAAATTCACACCTTCTCTCACATGACAGTGTTTCAATTATTTAGTAATCACATTCCCCTTCTTCACATCTTCACCTTGTTGAACATCATAAATTTCTACAAAAGTTTTCATGTATGAAATAGTTGCTCCTCTTTATCCTTCACTTTGTTTTTATCAAAAAGTCTAGCTTATTTGTGACCTTCCTTAAATTCAAAACCCAGATGAAACAGGCTATGTCATAAATAACTATGTCACCAACCCCTTCTATCTCTCTCTTTCTTTTCACTTCAATAGATTCAAACTCTAGCCTCCTGCTGCTCAATCTGGGATGAGTCATTAATAGTACATCCTCCATCTACAACCTAATGTTACATAAAGTGCCAGATTTTGTATGCATCACAGAAAGCCCACTAGATAACAGAGACAGTCCATTATTTGGATAATTTTCAGTTGAGTGCTTAATGCAATAGGAGGACAGAGAGTACTGAAGAGGGGACAGAAACACAACCTTTGCATCTGACCTCCATAATGTCCTACGAGAAATTCAAATATGTATCTGTCAATACAGTATACCAACAAGACGGAGAGTTTAAAGTCTCATTTTAAAAAACTTTCATTGTGTATACTACCAATCTTCCTTGGAAATTCACAAAATTGCTCTCTGAAATATCATCACTCAGAGTATTTTGAGCTTCTTAAGAACAGATCTGTTGCCATTATCAGTCCTTAAAACAGTGAATGACAGGTATTTAAGAGATGGTTATTGACTGTGACTTCCATACAGATACTATAGCCCTAATATGCAATAACTCAAAACTTTTGTTTTACTAAAATTATTATTTTAATTTTTAAAATTCTGCAAACCTTCATATTAAAGAAAATAAATTATATGTTTTATGGGATTTATTGCTGAGCTATCATGTATGCCTGAAGCTGAGTAATGAACAGAGAAGCATTCAAGTTTATAAACTGCAGGAAAAGTTTCCTCTTAGGCTGTTTAAATATAGAAACACTATAGCAGTCTTGGAAGAAGCTAATGATGCCAGATGACAGAATTAGAAATTTTGAGATACAATTGATTTTAAAAATATAGAAGAAATTATGTTATTTTATATAAAAAAGTTGAGGTCCAAGGAAATTGTATAACTTACAGGGCTATGTATTCAGAAGGACTCTGACCAAGAGAGAGTTTTATAAAAGAAGGAAAGTTTCATGATTAGCTAATTGGGAAGAGAAGAAACAGCAATTCTTTTTTCTATTCAAGGCAAAAGAATGTTAAATTTCCCCCCAGACAAATTTAAGGACAAATGGCTACAATACTTTACTACTTCTTTACTTTACTATATTACTGCCTTCTGTGCAGATGCCCTCTCTATTGAACCATATTCCAAATCTCTCATGCTTTCATAGAAAATCTTTGTCAGTTATTGTGGCCAAGAAAAATACTTATCTGGATGAAATCCTTTCTCCACATTTTACTACCTTTGTTCTTGCTTGATAGAGATATAGCATGTGAGGATCTGCCATTCTGTTGCCACAGAATTGAAGTCCAGCCTTCCAATAACAGTATAATGACCCAAGGGAGGAAATTTTTAATGGAAAAAGATATAATGGAAAGTAAAAATGGTCATTTAGTGACCAAGGACAAGACTGACAGAGCATAATTAAAAAAAAAAATAAAAAAAAATGTAATGCTTACACAAAAAATAGGTTTTAATGAACAATTCTATATTTGAAATCAGTTGATGGTATAGCTAATATTTGGTATGCTAAGGAGAAAGAGATTATTTGATTTTCATTTATAATGGAAAAAATCACCAGGACAAAACTTCTATTAATGCTGTTCTAACTGTTCTGCAAGATATAATCAGAGACTTGCCTGGGTCTACAAGAGATGAAGGATGCTGTTCACAGTCACATTTCACATGACAATTATGTTTGAGGGACATATTTAACACCCAGGTCTTTCTCACTGACACTAACTTTTTAATCTACTGTATCCCTATTCACCTACTATTTGGATGACTATTCTTTAAAAAATAAGCTACGAGATGAGTTGTCTTTGAAATATCCATTTGGATTACAAAAAAGTTTTCTATTTGAAAATAAACAGTTTTGACTCATAGAAATATTTTTGAATAAGGGAAAGAACACTGGACTAATGGGCCTAGGATCTGTCACTAATTATACATCTAATATCTTCTCCAATACTGTCGTTTCATTCTTCACATCTTTTAAAACAATATTTTAAAGACATGTCACGACAATTCAGCATTCATTTTTTTATGTTTTTAAGTTCCAAACTTTCTCCCTCTTTTCCTGCCCTCCTCTCTTCTGGAAATGGTAGGCAATTCGATATACTATTGTATATACATGTACTGTTGTATAAAACATATTTACAAGTTACATTTGTGGGAAAAAAAAACAGATCAGAAGAAAAAAACAGAAAAGAATAAAGTGGAAAAAAGTATGCTTTGATATACTTTCAGAATCCATCAGTTCTTTATCGGATATGGATGACATTTTCCTTTATGAATCATTTGTACTTGTCTAGAATTACTGTGGTGCTGAGAAAAGCTGAGTCATTCATAGTAAATCATTGCATACTGTGTACTGTGTGCAAAGATCTCCTGATTTCATTTTGTATAACTTTGTGTGAGGTTTCCCAGGCTTTCTAAAATCTGCCTGTTCATAATTTCTTATTGCACAAGAGAATTGCATTACATTGATATACCACAGCTTATTGACCCATTCCCCAACTGATGGTCATCTCAATTTTCAAAATTTTGCCCCTATAAAAAAGGGCTATTATAAATACCTTGCATATGTGGGTCCTTTCCCCTGTTTTATGATTTCTTTGGCATATAGACCTAGTTTGTCTGGATAAAAGGATTTTGATAGTTTGGTTGTCCTATGAACATTGTTTCAAACTCTCCAGAATTATGGAATCAGTTCACAACTCCCCCAAGAGTGCATTATTCTCCCAATTTTCCCATTTATTATTATCCTTTTTTGGACTTATTAGCCACACTAATAAGTTTAAGCTGATAATTCAAAGATTTTTAAAGTTTCATTCCTCTAATCAAAAGTTATTTAGAACTCCTCTTTATAGACCTATAGGTAAATTTTTTGTCTTCATCTGAAAATTGCCTGTTCATAGTCTTTGAGCATTTATCTATTTCAGAATGACTTATATCTATACATTTTCTCAGTTCTTCATATATTTGAGAAATGTAGCCTTTATCAGATTTACTTCTATAAAGATTCCTGCTCAGCTTTTTGCTGTCCTTCTAATGATGTTTTCGTTGGTTTTCTTTGTGCAAACGCTTTGTAATTAACTTTATTCAAAACTTCTATATTACATTTCACAATGCTCTCTAACTTTCTGTTAGTCACAAACCTATCACTGTTTTAACTTTTTTAATAATTCATATAACACTTGGTGCATACATATTTAGTACTGATTTTGTTTCATTAACTAGAATACCTTTTAGCAAACTGCTGTTTCTTTCCTTAGCTCTTTTAGGTCTGTTTTTGCTTTTGTTTTGTCTGAGATCAGAACTGCTATCCTAACTTTTTTTTTATTCAGCTGAAGCATAATAGATTCTACTACAGTCCCTTTACCTTTACTTTGTGTGTCTCTCTTTCAAGTGTATTTCTTCTAAACAACATATTGCAGGATATTGGTTTTTGATCTGCTCAGCTATCCATTTCTTTTTTATGGGAAAATACAGACCTTTTACAGTTAGGATTACTGTGTTTTTTCCTATATCCTGTTTTTACTCCTTTATGTCGTATTTCTCCTTCCATCTTTTCCCTCCTTTCTTCTGACTACGGTCTTCCCCAGTCTCCCTCTAAATCTCTGTCAGGTAAAATAGATTTTTACATTCACTTGACTGTGTATATAATTCCCTCTTTGAAATAATACTGATTAATAAGGTTCAAGCAATATTCATTACTCACACTCCCATCTTAATCTCCACTGAATTAGGTTTTTTGTACTTCTTCATGTGAAATAATTTACCCCATTCTATCTCCCTTCCTTCCATACCTCCTATACCCTTTCTCATATCTTAATTGTTTTTATGTCATTCCCTCAAAAAAAAAATAAACCTCTCTCTACATATTTTCTTTCTAGCTGTGCCATTAGTGATGCAACTATTAAGAATTACACATTTTCCCATGAAGAGATATAAAACACTCGAGTTTTACTGAATCCCCTTTTCCCTTTTTAGACTCTTCTAGGACTGCATATCATTATCATTTGGAATATTATATTTTATGACTTCCAATCCTTTACTGGTGCAGCTGCTAATTCCTGTACAATCCTGATTATGGATCTCCAATATTTGGATTTATTCTTTCTGGCCACTTGAAGAATTTCTCCTTTGATTTGATATTCCTGAAATTTGGCTCTAAAGTTCTAGGGTGGATTTATTCAATGTCTATTTTGCTCTCTGCTTCCTGTGTATCAGGATAGTTTTCTTTGAAAATTTCTTGAAAGATGCTTTCCAAATTGTTCTTTTGATTGTGGCTTTCAGGTAGTTCAAAGACTCTGATATTATTTTTCTTTGATGCACATTCTGTTTTGCCAGAGAGATTTTTTATATTTTATTATTTGTTTTTCATTCTTTTGAATTTGATTGATTTTAATATCATAGACACATTAGCTTCCACTTGCCCAATTTTAATATTTAAGGAATTGTTTTCCTTATTTAGATTTTATACTTTTTTTAAACTTATA
This sequence comes from Sarcophilus harrisii, assembly GCF_902635505.1. Taxonomy (NCBI): domain Eukaryota; kingdom Metazoa; phylum Chordata; class Mammalia; order Dasyuromorphia; family Dasyuridae; genus Sarcophilus; species Sarcophilus harrisii. The sequence continues at coordinate 33,091,417 of NC_045431.1, read as the reverse complement.
AAATTGTACTTTTTAGTGAATTTTCTTCAATGGATTTCTGTATCTCCTTATCCATTTGGTTTATTCTACTTTTTAAGCAGCTATTTTTTTGTGATTTTTTAAAAATGATAGCTTTTTTTTATTTTCAACATATGTGCAGATAGCTTTCAACATTCATTCTTGCAACTTTGTGTTTCAATTGTTTCTCCAACCATTCCTTCCACACCCTCCTTTAGACAGCAAGCAATCCAATATGTTAAAGATGTACAATTGTACTATAGATATTTCTACATTTATCACTCTGCACAAGGAAAATCAGATCAAAAAGAAAAAAATGAGAAAGAGAAAAAAAGCAAGCAAACAACAACAAAAATGATGAAAATATTATGTTGTGATGCACATTCAGTCCCCATAGTCTTCTCTCTGGGTACAGATGACTTTCTTCATCACAGGTCTGTTGGAATTGACCTGAATCACCTCATTGTTGAAAAGGGCCAAGTATATTACAGTTGATCATCATATAATCTCGTTTCTGTATACTATGTTCTCTTGGTTCCATTCAATTTACTTAACATCAGTTCATATAAGTCTCTCCAGGCCTTGTTGAAATCATCCTGTTGATCATTTCTTATAGAAAATTATATTCCATAACATTAATGTACCATAAGTTATTCAATCATTCTCAAATTGATGAACATCCACTCAGTTTCCAGCTCCTTGACACTACAAAAAGGGTTGGTGCAGACATTTTTGCATATGTGCAAAATATGATCTCTTTGGGATATAGAGCTAATAGACATACTGCTGGATCAAAGGGTATGCACAGTTTTATTGCCCTTTAGGCATAGTTCCAAATTGTTCTCCAGAATGGTTGAATCACTCTACAACTCCACTAACAATGTATTAGCATTCTTGGTTTCCCACATCCCTTCCAACATTTTTCATTATTTTCTCCTGTCATCTTAGTCAATCTGAAAGGTGTGTACTAGTAAATCAGAGTTGTCTTAATTTGCATTTCTCTGTTCAATAGTGATTTAAACCATATTTTCATATAACTAGAAATGATTTTAATTTCTTCATCTAAAAATTCTCTGTTCATATTCTTTGACCATTTATCAATTGGAGAATGGCTTGTATTCTCTCTCTCTCTCTCTCTCTTTTTTTAAATAGCCTTTTATTTACAGGTTATATGCATGGGTAACTTTACAGCATTAACAATTGAATGGCTTGTATTCTCATAAATTTGAATTAGTTATCTATATATTTTAGAAATAAAGCTTTTTCTCAGAATCCTTCAATGTAAATTTTTTTCTTCTTTTTTAAGCAGCTATTTATTTTCCAAACTGTTGAATTTTTTTATTCATAATTCTCTTGTATCTTTCTCATTTATTTCCCAAATTTAACTTCTGTCTCTTTTACATGATTTTTAGATTCCCTTTTGAGCTTTTTCATAAGTTCTTTCTAGACCTGAGACCACTTTCTCTTTACCTTTGGGGTCTTGTGCATAGGTGTTTTAACATTGTTGCTCTCTTCTGTGTTTGTGTTTTGGTCTTACCTGTCAGTATAATAACATTTTATGCTCAGATTATTTTGTGTTCTTTTTTGCTCATCTTTTTTTTTTAAATCTATATACATTCTTTTAAATTTGATCTCTCCCAAGATGGAAGAAGCATTGTCTCAGGCTTCTTATGCACTACACTGATGTTGCACTGAAGCCTGTTAGAGACCCTTGTGTTTGGTTCTGCACTGAAGGGGTTCTCAAGACTGGAAGTGTAAGAGGCTATAGGACTCAGTCAGTTTATTGATGCTTATCTGGGATTCTAGTTCTGGATCTGGTTTGTGCTAATGCTAGTTGGGTGTTTGTGCATCTCTCCAAGATACACTAAAGCTTATGGGGCTCTGGCTGTTGGAAGATATCGATTTTCCTGTTGCTATATTGAAGCAAGCAGTGGTTCTTGAAGCTGGATTCTGTCAATTATCCCAGCTATGTTGAGGCATGTGGGAGATTCACGGATTATATTTGTTTGCTCCACTGAATTGGGTTTAGGATTTCTCACTGGTTGGGTGAGGTAGGGCTTGCTTGGATATTTCTTTTTCTGACTGCATTCCCCTTTTATCCAAATGAGGCAGACTTTTCTTACTGATCTTTTATTAATAGATTGTTTCACCCTATCTTTTCTCTGATTCTGCTGTTTCAGGATTTGTGTAAGGGCACTATTTTGTGGTTATTTCGAGGTAAATATGGGAAACTTACAGTGATTTACTACTTACTCTACTACTTTGTGTAATGTTCTGGCTAGCTCTCTGGAGGTCCTCCTACAACTTTGGCTCCCAGCAGTCCCCCTTCATGTCTTTTTTAGACAACAATTTTCTCTCAACCTAGATTATTATTACTTTTCTAAAGTGATTCCTCAATAATTTTCTTAAATTTTGGACTGTTTTATGTATTTAAAAATATATTTTTGTTAAATTATATTGCTTAGAATTCCCAAGTAGAGCTTTACCCTCCCAGAGATTTATCCTATATAATACTTTTTTTTTTCTTTTAAAAGAGGCAGAAGAAAGAAATAGGCAAAACCAATAAAAACACTGAAAAAGATCTCTTCTTTGAGGAAAAGTTTATTTTTTTGAATTTTGCAACATTTTCTTATGCTTTAACTATATTTTGTTTCTTCTTATTCCTATTTGTATTACTTTAAAGCATTGTATTTAGTGCTTTGTTTGGCTCTGATTACTCTACTTTTCCAGTCCACTGAAGTCATACTTTACAATGGTGACTAATTGCATTCATGGACTATAATTTGTTTAGCCATGTCCCCCAATGATGGCATTCCATTTTAATTCATGTTTTTTGTTTCCATAAAAAGTGTTGCAATAAATGGTTTCTTGTATGTGAAGCTTTTTTTTTTCTTTTCTCAATGCCTTCCCTAGGTTATATGTCTGTCCGTAAAAACTTTGGGTCAAAGATTATGGGCATTCAGGTAAGATTTCGTGTACTTCCATCAATCCGTTTATTCCATTCATTCATCCTCAAAGTTCTTGAAAATTTTTGTCCCTCAATCTTTCCAATAAGAATTTTGTCTCATATTTTACTAAGAAAAAAAAATGGCTTTTCTAAGAGACCTTCCTCTTTTTCTGTACTTCTCTACTCATATTATTGAGATTCCTTCCTTTGTTATCTCCTTCATCTCAAATTCATATAAAGAAATGCCTCCCTCTCCTTTTCAAGGCAATGCCCCTCCATGCACAAGGGATCCCATCTTCTCTAGCTTCTTATTTCTTATTCCAATCTCTCACTCATCTTAAATCTCTCTATTGATAGCTTCTCACCTGCCTATAAACATGCTTCCTATCCTCAAAAAACCTTCACCTGCTCTCTCCAACTATCTTCCTCTTTTCCTCTGTTTCCTTTCTTCTGATCTGGTTTCTGACCTCATTATTCAAATGAAACTACTCTTTTCAAAGTTACCAACAATCAAATTTTCCTTTTTTTTAAAGCATTTCCCAATCTTCACTGATCTTGAGCTTTCTGCTTTCTTTGACATTGTTGATTACTCTCTACTTTTGTAAACTTTTTCTTCAAGTTTTTATGAAACTCATTTATCCTTGTTCCCTTCTGATCAGTCAAGATTGATATTTCTCCACTCTTTTCTTGATCTTCATACAAGTCCCATCCATCAACTATGGATGTTCACTAAGTCTTTTTATGGACCTTCTTTTCTTTTCTCTATATTATTTTGTTTAGCTATCTCCTTAGTTTCTTATCTCTGTGCATATGATTCTCAGATCTACCTGTCTAGCCCCCACCTAGTCCTAGAACTGGATATACTATACATATGTAAAATTCATCTCAAATTAAACTCATTATTTTTCTTACCAAACTTTCCCATCTTCCCTAATTCCCTATCATTGCAGAAGGCACCACCAACTTTCCAATTACGTAAGCTAGCAATCTAGGAGACACTAAGAATTGCTCACTCTCTCAGCACCCAGATCCATCATATTGCTAAATTCTATAGATTTTATTCTCAAGACATCTTTCACATTTTCTATTTTCTATTTTCTAACTCTATATTCACTCTGATGGATTCCTTTATCAATTCATATTTGATTTAATAGGTCTTTTCCATTTTATATATCCTGCTCTACTTTGGTTTAACTTCATAAAACAAGATACCACCTAATTTCAAACTCTTCCCTTTTCTGCTTCTTTTTTGGTGCATTGTGTCACCCAATTAGAATATAGCTTCTTGAAGGAAGGGCCTGCCATTTTTTTTTATTATTAATTGTGTCTTCAACATTTACTTCACTCTAGGTTCTTGTTAAATGTTTATTGTATTTATTAGTTTTCCTTGGCTCCAATCTTTCCCCAAGATTATTTATTCTCCTTCAGTTCTCAAATTGGACTAGCAAAACTTCATGTTTGACCATATTATTTTGTCATCCAATAAACTCCAGGGACTCAATATTATTGCCAGCATCAAATATAAAATCCTGTTTGTTTTTTAAAGCCTTTTATAACCTACTTCTGTTCTCTCTTTACAAAGCCTTTTTAACTTATTCCATTCCATATTCTGATATCCAGTTACACCAGTCTCCAAGTTTTTCCTCTCCTAGCACACTCAACTCTCCTTTTGTCATTTCCTTCTTCAGGTTTTCTTCTTTAAACTTTACTAAACACCCACCTTCTGCAAGAAGTCTTTCCTCATATTCCTTAATCTTAATCTCTTCCTTCTGAAATCATCCCTAATTTATCTTTAAAATATCTTATTTTTAACATGTTCTTTATATTTTTGTCTCCCTCCATAAGCCTGTGGGTGCTACTTTTGTTTGTTTTATTTTTGCCTTCATTATATCTGTAGAGCTTAGAACATTTGTTAGCACATGGTAGGCACTTAACCAATTCCTGATTATTGGCTGACTTTATTACTTTTGTCTTCTCTTCTGATTAAAATAGCCATCTGATTGGTCTCTTACCTCTATTCTCCAATTTATCCTACATTTAGCTTTAAACTTCTGAAAATTTTAACCCAGGAAGATATAAATTCAATAAATTCCAGGAATCTTGATTATCTTCAGGATCAAATATAAAAACTACAGTTGGACAATTAAAGTCTTTCACAATCTGGCTCTTTCTTCCATTTCTAATCTTCTTAAACATCACTCCCCCCTTCTTGTTCTGCAGTCCAATAAACTGGACAATTTGCTATTTTTCACATAAAACACTCAATTTCTTCAGGCTAATTTGCCCTGGATGCTCTTCATACATGGAATGTTCATTCTCCTCATCTCTGATTCCTAACTTCCTTTGAGTTCCATTGAAACTTTGCTTATATCCCACCAAAGCCTGGAGTCAGAATTCTCCCACCATGGCATTCCCCAATCTCTTCCCTCTTATATTGCTTTCTATCTATCTATCTATCTATCTATATTTGTATGTGTGTATATATATCTATATATATATATATAGCAATTTATGTTCATATGCATGTATAATATGTATAGATGGAATAACAGTAGTGACTTGAATTTTTGTATACTTCATTAAGAACTACACTGAAGAACCCTATTTTCCGCTTTCTTAGTATCCTTAGCATGTAAATTAGTACATATTAAGTGATTAATAAATTCTTAGACAGAATGATTGAATGGATGATCTTGGGCAACTCATTTTGCAGTTGAGGTTTACATTCTCCTCATGTGCAAAATGGAGGGTTTAACTCAAAACTTAATTGTGACATATCCTTCCATTATATAAGTTCTACTTGTTAGGATACTGAAAGGTTACTTCATATTTCGATCTACTTGGCTATGAGAGTGGGAGATGACCTAATGAGACTTTGGCTGGACCTAGAGTCAGGAAAAACAGAATTTATATCTGACACTGACATATTAGCTGTGTGACCCTGAATAACTAATCCTCTCAGTGCTCTAAACTTACTAAGTCTGTAAGTTATGAATGAGTTATAAATTTGCATCAATGGAAAAAAGTTTCCTCACCATCCCTCACAATGAAGAAATAGCAGATCTTAACTAAAAGGGAAGTAAAAAAGTAATTATTTTTCAATGGTATGCAAAGGAAAATGAAACTTTTTGAGTAAAATAGTCCTATTTACCTAATTATTTTCTTTATTTGAAAAATGTTTCTAAGAGTCCAAGTACTGTTTAATAATAACAACTCATCTATGTTTGTATTTTGTAGTTCATATGCATTGCATTATTTCATCTGTCTTGAGACCCAGATGAAATAATGCAATGCATATAAACTACTTTGTTATAGCATATTCTGAAAGTCTGTTGTCATGGAAATGGATAGTCCTTGTCTTTAAGAGTTTGTTACAGAATAATAGACGGTCAGAAGGACAAGTTTTTCATCTACTTCATAATTCATCCTCAATTTCTGATAAATGATCAAATGTAATAGATATCTAGATTTATGAAGGTACTAAAACAGTACAAGAGCTTTCATGGCCTAAAGAGGAATCTTCATGGGAAAATTTTTCTACACATCAGTTGACAAAAGCCATCTTGGACAACTTGAACCCACAAGATGGCTATAGGAATATTTTACTGACTGAAGTGACATCAAAAGCAAAGAGAATTTTCTTTGACTTGATAGGGAAAGAAGAATTACTTTTTTTTTTTTTTTTTTGCTTACACAAATAGCAAATAATCTTTACTTTTTAGTCATAATACTGACAAAGGGAAATGAACTAGATGGGAAAAACAAAAGAGTTTCCTAATGAGGAAATTTAATTTGATTACCCATTTACTCAAATGGTAATGACAACGTAAGCTTTTTGGAGATTGTGTGTGTGTGTGTGTGTGTGTGTGTGTGTGTGTTTTGGTTATGTAATAGGGATTATAATGATGTTGCTAAACACTGTTAATTTGAGATACACAGGTTTTAAAGTGGTAGATAAAGCTACAAAGTGTAGTCAAAATACAATTATAACCTATGTAGGAAATATTTTTTAAATAAATAAATACAACACAAAGAAAATATTAATGTGTGGTTTTCTAAGTCACTTGTCTATATGGATTTATTTCTATTTGAGTTTGATAACATTTTAAGAGGGTCACTAGGTAACAATGGATAGAACACTAAATTTGGAATCAGGAAGATTCATTTTTATAAATTCAAATACAGCCTCAGACATACAAGCTGTGTGACCATGGGCAAGTCACTTAACCCTATTTAAACTAGTTTCTTCTTCTGTAAAGTGAGCAGGAGAAGGAAATGGCAAACTATTCAAGTATCTTTTTCAAGAATCGCTTCCCCATGGGATCACAAAGACTTAGATAGGACTAAACAATAATAACAAAAACCATTTTAAGAGAGTTGTCTGAGAAGTGAGGTGACTTTTCCCCAAGGTTACAAAGCTAGTAAGCATCAGAGACAAATCTTTTCCATATACAAAGGATGACTTTTATATGGACTTTAGAACAAAATAATTAATATTGCTACTAATTGAAAAGAAGGAAACCTAATTCTCAGAGAAAGTCTGTTCAAGGTATCCCTAAAAAGAACAAGTATTAAGCAGGTACTACCATATTGAAATGACTTTTATAATTGGAAAATCAATGGATCATTTCCATGTGATCTGATCACCAGTCTGTTCAATTCAGATAGTGTAATGGAGTTTTCAGTCACAGTAACATCAATATCTCAGGACTCACACTGAATGAAATCAATAATCAATATTATTGATTCAATATTCAATAAACAATAAATGATTAATACTGTTCTATAGATTTCATAATCTTTATAGTTAATCTTATGTTCTTTAAAATAATTGGATCAGTACATGATAAAGTAGAAAGAGTGTTGGACCTGGAATCAAGGTGGGAGGTCAAATTCATCAACAGATACTAACTAGCTACATAATCTTAAGCAAGTCACATACCCTCTGTCTGCCTCAGTTACCATATCTGTAAAATGGAGATAATAATAATGCCGTCAGCCAAGACTTGTTGGGTGGGTCAAAGTACTATTTGTAAAGGAATATATAAATCTTAGCTATAAATATACAACTCTATATTTGTGTCAATTTTATCTAGCACAATGCCTATTTTTATGTTCTTTCTTGATTTAAAAAGCATGGTAAAGAGAAAGTTGGACCAGACTTCTAATTACCAATACTATAGGTAATTTCCAATCCTTACAGATGTAAATCATCAAGTGTTCTGCAATTGAAGGTCTTAGAACATTGCTTGGGGGCAATGAGAGTTACACAGTCAATAGGGTAGTTGAGTTTGTACATGATACATGGTTTCTATACACTATTCTAAATTGTTTCTCTTTTCCTAAAGTTTTAGAGATTGGGGTTAAAGGTTACATTTTTCAAAAATGAAAACTGGCTAGATATTATAAATAGGTTCTCAAATAATAATTTTTCACTTATAGTTGATAAGTAAGAATAAAAGCATAGGGTGCCAAGATGACAGTGACAAAACATGGTCTTCTCTGACTTTCTATGCAACCCTCACATTAATTACAAAATCCAGACTCTGAATTACTTTGGATGGACAGAACCCACAAATATTGGGAGTGCAACAAATTATCAGCCAAAGAGAATTTCAGAGACTGCCCCAAAAGGTCTGTTTCAACTGGAAACAGGAGGGAGGCAGCCAGCACAACCAACTGAGTACAAATGCCACACAAACAGCACAGAGTCCTGGGGAAGTGCAGTCTCTGTGTGGTAGTGCAGACTCCACATGGCAGAAAATCTACAGGAGGAAACAGACCAAAGCTCTGTTTCAATCGAAAATGGGAGGGAGACAGCCTAACACAAACAGCTAACCATAAATGCTAGCTCAGACAGCACAGAGGGGTGTTGCTGACTCCCTGGGGTGGTTCAGACTCTGCAGGTCAGAGAATATATGGAAGGAATATACAGGAATCTAAAGCAGTGTTGGCCACTCAGCTCTGGTTGCAAGCTAATGGATCAACAGAGAAGTTATAAAACATCCAACACAAACCAAAGGATCAATAGTAAAACCCAAAACACCAGCATCTATGGGGGAATTGGCCACACCCACCCAGCATCAAGAGTGAATCAGCATTGATGGAGTGCAGCTACAGCCTCTTGGAAAACCTCCCACACCCTAAGATCATACCTTAACTTTCTAAAAAAATGAGTAAAAAAGTAAAGAGCACTCTGATAATAGACAGCTTTATAGTGAAAGAGAACAGATTTCAAACCCTGAGGAGACTAAAAGCAAATTGTTTCCAGATGAAGCCCCAAAAAGCAATATAACCTGATCTCCATCACACATGACTCTCCTAGAAGAAGTTTTAAAAAACCCTAAAAGAGAGCTAGAAAAAAAATGGGAAAAGGAAATGAAAAATTTGCAAGAGGGTTCAGAAAAGGCAATACAGAAACTATCTGAAGAAAATTCAATACAATAGACCTAGTGAAATTGAAAAAGCATATAACTCATTAAAAGACAGATTTGATAAAAATGGAAAAAGAGAGCAACTCCCAGAAAAAACAGAATTTGGGAAACAGAAAAAGAAAATAACTCTTTAAAAAACAAAATCTATGAAATGGAAAAAATTACTCCTTAAAAAAATAGATTTTATGAAATGGAAAAAAAAATTCCACAGAACAAAAGAACTCATTTAAAAATTTAGTTGGACAAATACAAAAAGAAGTAAAAAAAAGTAAATTAAGAAAATAATTCACTAAAATTAAGAATTGAACAAATGGAAATTAATGACTCAAAAGAAAACAAGAATCAGTCAAGAAAAACCAAAAAAAGAAGAAAAAGAAAAAAAAATGTAAAATACTTAAATGGGAAAACAACTGACCTAGAAAATAGATCTAGGAGAGACAATCTAAGTATTATTGGACTCCCTGAAATACATGATGAAAAAAGAGCATAGACACTATCTTTTAGGAAACCATCAAAGAGAACTACTTGGATATCATAGAAACAGAAGGTTAAATGACCACTAAAGGAATTCACTGAACACCTCCTGAAAGAGACCACAAAATTAAAACCACACGAAATATCATGGCTAAATTTGAGAATTATTGGACCAAGGAAAAAATATTACAAGCAACCAGAAATAAACAATTCAAATACTGAGGAGCCACAATAAGGATCACTCAAGTCTAGCAGCTTTCACTTAAAAGGATAGAAGAACCTGGAATCTGATATTCCAAAAGACAAAGGAACTTGGAATGCAGCCAAGAATAAATTACCCTGATAAACTGAGAATTTTCTTTCATAGAAGAAAATGGACATTCAATGAAACTGGTAAATTCCATTTATTTTTGATGAAAATACCAGAGCTAAAAAAAATGACCTCCAAATATAGAACTCAAGAGAAACATAAAAAGATAAAAAGAAAAAAAAAGAAATTCTTGATAACTGTATTTTTGTTATAGATATACATTGAGAGTACATGTATAATCTGATTTTACTGTTATAATATAAAAAATAAACTAGAGATGAAAAGGGGATTGTAACCAAAAAAGGGCAAAGTGGAGGTAAAATGAGGGACACTACATCTAAGGAAGAAGCAAAGAATGCATGTTATAATTGAAAGAAAGAAGGAAGGGGGGCGATTATTGTATGAATCTTACTCTCATTAGATTTGGCCCAAAGAAAGAATATTGGATATATTTTGTTTCACTGAGAAAAATCACTCTTCTTATAGAAAAGTGGGAGGGGAAAGAGGAAAGGGAAGGGATAAGCTGAATAGAAGGGAAAAGAGAAATAGCAGAGGAAAGGTATAAGAAAGTGGGAGGGTCTCTAAAGGGGAAGGACTGCTTGAAGCATGTATTGCTCATAAGTAAAATACTGGAGAAGAGGGAATGGGCAAAAGAAAAGAGAAAAGCATAATTTGGAGTTAATAAGATGGCAGGAAATACAGAATTAGTAGTTTTAACTGTATATGTGAATGGAATGAACTTTCCCATAAAACTTAAGTGGACAGCAGATTGGATTAAAAGCCAGAATCCTACAATATGTTTACAAGAAACTCATTAAAAGCAGAGCCATAAATACAAAGTAAAGGTAAAAGGCTGGAGCAGAATCTATTATGTTTTTCCTGTCATCTTAACCAATCTGACAGGTATGTAGTGGTATCTCAGAGTTGTCTTAATTTGCATTCCTCTTATCAATAGCAATTTGGAACACTTTTTCATGTGGCTACAAATAGTTTTAATTTCTTCATCTGAAAATTATCTGCTCATATCCTTTGATGATTTATCAATTGGAGAATGGCTTGAACTATTATAAATTTGAGTAAATTCTCTATATATTTTAGAAATGAGGCCTTTATTAGATCCTTTGGATGTAAAAATATTTTCCCAATTTATTGCTTCCCTTCTAAACTTGTATGCATTATTTGTGTTTGTACAAAAACTTTTTAACTTAATACAATCAAAATTATCTATTTTATGATCAGTAAGTATCTCTAGTTCTTTTTTGGTCATAAATTCCTTTCTCCTCCACAAATTGGAGAGATAAACTATCTTGTTTTTTTCTAATATGTTTATAATATCATTCTTTATATCTAAATCATGAACCCATTTTGACCTTATCTTGGTATACAATGTTAGGTGTCGGTCTATGCCTACTTTCTGCCATACTAGTTTCCAATTTCCCAGAAGTTTTTGTCAAATAGTGAATTCTTATCCCAAAAGCTGGAGCCTTGGGGTATGTCAAATACTAGATTGTTAGAGTCATTGCCTATTTTGTTCTGTGAACCTAACCTATTCCACTGATAAACTTCTCTATTTCTTAACCAGTAACTTTGCCAGTACCAAAACCTTAGCCAGGTTTTTATGACTGCTGTTTTATAATATAGTTTTTGATCAGGTACAGCTAGGCCACCTTCATTTGCTTTTCTCTTCATTAATTCCTTTGAAATTCTTGACCTTTTGTTCTTCCAGATGAATTTTGTTGTTATTTTTTCTAGATCAGTAAAATAGTTTTTTGGGAGTTTAATTAGTATATCACTAAATAAATAGATTAGTTTAGGGAGCATTGCCATCTTTATTATATTTAGTTGATCTATCCACCAGCACTTGATATATAAATATAAATCAAAAACCAGAATTTTTGTCCTTGTTTGGGAAACTTGGGGTGAGAATGAGTATAGACTACTCTGTTTCCATTGGTATGGGAACTTCTTGAACCACTGAAACTTAGCAACCCCTCAATTTATAGCCTTTGAAAATTGCCTGGGCCCCGAGAGGTTAAATGATTCAACCAATGTAGTCATACAGTCAATATGTACCAGAGTACTTGATCCTGCCTCTTCCTGGTGCCAATTTGTCACTCTTCTGATAGGAAGAAAGTTATTTTAAAAAACAACAATTCAAGGTGAGTGATACAATTATTATAAATAGCAAACTCAATTTAAATGACAAAAACTTATCTAGGTAGGTCACATAGGAATATCTTCTTTACATCAGTAATTTTGTTTCTGTTTCAGAGATTTCATGTTGTTAACTACTTTTTTGCTTAATTGATGTTTAATAAAGGATTGTTTGGTTGAATTGAGCTTGATTTATTGAATTATCAATGAACTGAATACTTGAATTATGCATAATTATGAAGCCAAAGCTGTGCAAATGATAAGTGGAATAATTCTGAAGTTAAGAAAAGGCAGACAGTTCCAATGGTCTTGTGATGGAGAGAGCCGCCAGAGAGTCCAGAGAGAGGGCTGTGGGGGAATCACAACATAATATTTTTTCACTGTTTTTGTGGTTGTTTGGTTGCATTTTGTTTTCTTTCTAATTTTTTCCCATTTTGATCTGATTTTTCCTGTACAACATGATAACTGTGGAAACAAGTATAGAAGAATTGGACATTTAACATATATTGGATTACTTACTGTTTAAGGAAAGGGGTGAGGGAAAGGAGGGAGAAAAAAATTTGGACTACAAGGTTATGCAAGGGTGAATGTTGAAAACTATCTATGCATATGTTTTGAAAATAAATAGCTTAAAAAAAAGACAGTGATCCTAGGGCTTGAGTAAGAAACTTTTATATATAAAACTCTATTAAGGAGATGGCAATTAGCAAACACATTACCAAAAAAGATGTATCTTAAAATAAACTTTAATATTAAAAGAAAAAAGGAAAGAAAATATTTGAATTTGCAGTGTATTTTTATACATTTATCAAGCATTTTGACAGATAACTGCTCATACAATGAGAATAAAGATTGTTCTTCATTGTTCTCCACATGTTGCCAAGAGATCCAGAGATTAATGCTCTCCTTCCTTATAGAGAATTTACAGGAAGGCATTGACAAAAATAAGCCCAGCTGAGAAATTATGAATGGGTTACAGCTGTCACTGATTTAAGGAGTACCCACATCAGTGAGATCATAGATATCTCAAAGTATGGAAGCTTCACATAAATTTATTCTCTAAGAGGTTCTGCTTAATCAAATGTGTGGTAAGTAGGCAAATAATTAACATTAGAATTAACGTAAGAGTTGTGAGGCTAGAAATGAATAAAACCACATGTAATTAACCAAAATAAGAAGCAAAATATCTGGTCATTTCCAGGTCAAAGAAGTCCAAAATCACAAAAGAATAGTTGTTTATTCAACATTTTTGCACACACACACATACACACACACACACTGTTTTAAAGGTAGTGCTTTAGTCACCCTGGACTTTTTAGACTTTTTTATTTGGTATGATAATATAGACGGGGTGAGAATCAGGCCATGAAAAAAGCTTTTTAAGTCCATTAGAATCAAACCATCCAACTGTCACTGGCCTGTTTTCTCTGAGGACAATTCATTCACAAAAAATACTGGGCATTTTGATGACTTAAGCCTGCACACTCCCTGGTGAGATAATTTTCAGAGTAATTTTCTTTGGAAATAGGAACCCAGTAACCAAAGATTATACGAGGTGAGCTACAACAATGAATTGAAATCTCTTTTGGCCAGCAATGCAAGCAAGAACCAAATCAGACTCAAATCTAAAAGATGAAAATTTGGGGAGAAAAAACACAAAGATGTTCTGTTGGTGAGATTTAGTATAGTATCAGGAGAAATCTGAAATGTTGGACACGTGAACATAATAAAGGGCAGAATGTCGTATCCTTAAAAGACCTACTGCAAAGCTCTGTCTTAGCATGGGGATGACCTTGGAATCTCAAAGTTTGCACCAGGGGAATGCAAATCCTGGCAAGCATTAGCAACCTGAAAAGGCTTTGAGAATAAGTATGCTCAAATGAGGTAATATAGATAATAATGATCATCAAGTGCTTTGTCAACATAAAGGAATTACAATGAAAGTCAGCTATTATTATTATTAGCCAGGAATGTACTTGCTGATGTTTGTGATTACTTAGCATAGCTAAATTTGGAGATGCTTATCATCAGAAAGTTGGTTACTAGGGATTTTTGTTTATTTGAGTTTATGTGATTATATTTTCTTTTGTTTAGAAAAAGTAACTGAGATGGTCTACCAAAACTTAGAGATGGTTGCTAAATGTACCAATGAAATTATCTTTCTCTCTTTTTTTTTGGTTAAATTTCAATAGTATTTTATTTTTTCCAATTATATATAAAGATAATTTTCAACATTATTTTAGAAACTTTTAATAGCTTTTTATTTTTCCAAATACATGCAAAGATAGTTTTCAACATTTATTTTTGCAAAATCTTGTGTTTCAAATTCCTCTTCTTCCTTCCTCCCTCTGATATAGGTTAAACATGTGCTGAAATTATTTATCTTTTTTAAAAAAGAACTTATTAAGTGCTTAATATATATCAGGCACTGTGTTAAAATATTTTAGAAATGTTATCTCATTTAATCCACATTACCTTCATCTGATTATCTTCAAATTATCCTCAATTGGTCCCTGGGAGGAAAGTGTTATTATTTACATTTAAAATTGAGAAAATTGAGACATTTAGAAATTAAGAGATTTGTGCAATGTCATACAACTACTAAGTATCTGAGATCATATCTGAACTCAGTTCTTCCTGACTCCAGTCCCACTGCTCCATCCACTGCAGAATATAGAAGACCAAACCACTCCTCTCCCAATCGACCTTTCTATATTCAGTCTATAGAATAAAATGGGATTCAGCACATACTGAGAGGATAAACTGTCTTGCCTTTTGAGTCATTGACTCCTAGCCACAGACTATTTGGGGCAGCAAGGTGACTCATTGGTTAGAATGCTAAGGTGGGAGTCAGGAAGACTCATTTTGCAGAGTGAAAATATAATGCAAGACTCTTCATACTCTGTGACCCTGGCCAAGTCCCTTAGCCATGTTTCTTCGATTTCAGTTTCTTCATCTCTAAAAATAAATAAACAAGAGAAGGATATAATAAATCACTTCATGCCTTTGTCAACAAATGGGGTCATGAAGAATTAAACATGACAGTAACAACAAATAAGCTATTCAGTGTATGAATTCTACTAATAATTATTGCAACAATTAAATTTATCCATATGAATTATTTTATTGAAATAAATTGTCATATTGAATTGATGATACTAAACAATCATCTCTCTTTATGAAAACAGCTATTTACAGGATATCTCCTATGATTTATTTAAGCTTGACTTCTTTAAATCTCTATTCTTAAAAACACCCAATTTCCATTTAAGGGAACATCATCCTGAAAGCTAAGAGGAATATATAAAAGGGTTGGAATACAAACAGAAAAAAGCATGCTATAAGCCATTAAATAAAAGAGTAATAGAGCTGGAAGGGATCTTGAAAGGCTATTTTATCTCCCTTGGTCCTGTACCCTGCTTATGGATAGAATTTCCTTTAAAACTTTGCTTTTTCTCTTTTTCACTTTAAAGACCTCTAGGGAAGGAGATTATACAAAAGCCTACATCTAAAACCCTCTTCTTATACTTGCAGGGGCACTATTTCCTTTATAATACATTCCAGTAGAGTCACCTTTGGTCTGCCCTTGCTAGAGGAGGAAGTTATTAGTTCCATTCTCATGTTTAATTCAGCATCAGATTACTAGAGAACTTCAGTTCCACACTTTGGGTGATGATGATGATGATGATGTGTTCATCACATTTGCCAATAACTTGGCATATTGTCATATGTAATCTCTGAGCAATCATGTGAAATATGTATTGCTCTTCTAATTCAATTTCCCTTTCTATAAGTTGAATCATCAGGTTTCTTTAGCCTCTACTTTTCAAATCCACCTCCAAATCTTCAGTGGATTTCTCTCTTATGAACTAAGATTTGATTTTTAAAAAACTTTTCAGAAGATAACAATAAAGAATTAAGGCCTGATAGTTATTCAGATAATAACAAATGTTCTCCTTGAAATGGAATGGAATGAGATCATATGGATGATGAAATGTAATTAAGTTACCAAAAAAGTTAATAAAAATGATTTCTTCTGCCTTTCTTTAGTTTGATTTGGATTAGTAGAATCACTCAATGAACATTATAATCTCTTGTATTTTTCCATACCTCCAAAATTCTCATCACTAAAATTCCAACTCTGATTAAATCTCTTCATCTTATCTATTTCTTCCATGGTTTTAGTGAAAACATTCATTAAACTTCTTTATCTTATCCATTGTCAATCTTTCATTTTCTATTGATTCATTCCCATGAGTTCTCAATCATATTCAGATCTCCCCTATCCTAATAGAAACAGTGCTTTAAGCCTTCTGCCAAATACAACCACCAACATATTTCTGTTTGCATTCATTGTAATACTTCTTTAAAAATGTCTATAAAGTATTTCTACAATTTGATTAAGTAATTAGTGATGTCTAAATCTGATGTTCTTTTGTCACATAAAAATAACAAAACAAGAAGCAAAGTGAATAAGCCCTGAATTAACTCCCAAGAAGAAAAAACAAAAACAGATAAAAATCTTCTAACCCATATGTACTAAAGAGATAATTATAGCAAACATTTAAAGAACAAATGGCTCTGCTACATAATTTTTTTTACCACTATAAAGAAGACACTCTACTTAATTCCTATCAGATAAATAATACACTAGCAGCAAAATAGGAAAGAGATGAAGGTGAGAAATAGAAATAAAGGCTATCAATTAAATTGAAATTATTATTACTACCAAACATACTATATACATATATATATGTATGAATATATATATATTCTATATAGGTAAGTTATTTTCACATGCAAAAATGAAAAGTGAATTCAAATTCAGAAAATATTTAAAAAGCACAAGTGGAGCCAAGATTGTGGGGAAGAGACACATCTTTTTTCTGAGTCCTCTCCATGTTCCTCAAACTAATAGCAAATACAGCCTCTGAACTGATTTTGGAGTAACAGAACCCATGAATATGGGGAATGTAACAAATTTACAGTAGATGATAATTTCAAAGATCTACAGAAAAGGTCAGCAGATTAACTGTAAGACATTCAATGAAAATAAAAAAGGCAAATACTGCACCCATAGATGCCAGAATTTAATGGGACCTAGCCATATCTACCCAGCACTGGAAGTTAGTCAGCTCTGACCCAGCACAGCTACTGCTGCCTGTAGAGGAAGCTTGAAGAATATCCCCTTTGCCCTAAAAGCAGACCTCAACTTTAAAAAAAAGTGAGCAAAACAGCAAAAAGAAATCTGGCCATAGATAGTTTTTATGGAGAAAGAGAAGAACAGATTTCAAACCCTGAAGTCACTAAAAGCATATGGTCTTCAGATGAAGCCTCAAAGGGTGATATAAATTGGTTAGCATTTCACAAGGCTGTCTTGGAAGAATTCAAAAAGGATCTTAAAAGAAATCTAGAAGAAAAATGGGGAAAGAAAATAAGAACTCTGAAAAAGGGTTTGGAAAAGGAAACAAAAATTATCTGAAAAAAACTCTTTACAATATAGATTTGACAAAATGGAAAAAGAAAACAACTCACTGAAAAAGATAATTTGTGAAATGGAAAAAGAAGACAACACCCTGAAAACCAGAATCTGTGATATGGAAAAAAATCAATTCCTTTTTTTTTTTTTTTTTTAATAGCCTTTTATTTACAGAATATATACATGGGTAACTTTACAGCATTAACAATTGCCAAACCTCTTGTTCCAATTTTTCACCTCTTACCCACCCCACCCCCTCCCCTAGATGGCAGGATGACCAGTAGATGTTAAATATATTAACATATAAATTAGATACACAATAAGTATACCTGACCAAAACGTTATTTTGCTATAGAAAAAGAATCAGACTCTGAAATATTGTACAATTAGCTTGTGAAGGAAATCAAAAATGCAGGTGGGCATAAATATAGGGATTGGGAATTCAATGTAATGGTTTTTAGTCATCTCCCAGAGTTCTTTTTCTGGGCATAGCTAGTTCAGTTCATTACTGCTTCATTAGAAATGATTTGGTTGATCTCGTTGCTGAGCATGGCCTGATCCATCAGAACTGGTCATCATATAGTATTGTTGTTGAAGTATATAATGATCTCCTGGTCCTGCTCATTTCGCTCAGCATCACTTCATGTAAGTCTCTCCAGGCGTTTCTGAAATTATCCTGTTGGTCATTTCTTACAGAACAGTAATATTCCATAATTTTCATATACAACAATTTATTCAACCATTCTCCAACTGATGGACATCCATTCAGTTTCCAGTTTTTAGCCACTACAAAAAGGGCTGCCACAAACATTTGTGCACATACAGGTCCCTTTCCCTTCTTTATAATCTCTTTGGGATATAATCCCAGTAGTAACACTGCTGGATCAAAGGGTATGCACAGTTTGATAACTTTTTGAGCATAGTTCCAAACTACTCTCCAAAATGGTTGGATTCGTTCACAACTCCACCAACAATGCATCGATGTCCCAGTTTTCCCGCATCCCCTCCAACAATCATCATTATTTTTTCCTGTCATCTTAGCCAATCTGACAGGTGTGTAGTGGTGGTATCTTAGAGTTGTCTTAATTTGCATTTCTCTGATTAATAATGACTTGGAGCATCTTTTCATATGACTAGAAATAGTTTCAATTTCTTCATCTGAGAATTGTCTGTTTATATCCTTTGACCATTTTTCAATTGGAGAATGGCTTGATTTTTTATAAATTAGAGTTAATTCTCTATATATTTTGGAAATGAGGCCTTTATCAGAACCTTTGACTGTAAAAATATTTTCCCAGTTTATTGCTTCCCTTCTAATCTTGTCTGCATTAGTTTTGTTTGTACAAAAACTTTTCAGTTTG
Organism: Sarcophilus harrisii; assembly: GCF_902635505.1. Lineage (NCBI taxonomy): Eukaryota > Metazoa > Chordata > Mammalia > Dasyuromorphia > Dasyuridae > Sarcophilus > Sarcophilus harrisii. The sequence continues at coordinate 33,072,261 of NC_045431.1, read as the reverse complement.
GTATAATCGAAATTTTCTATTTTGTGATCAGTAATGATCTCTAGTTCTGCTTTGGTCATAAAGACCTTCCCCTTCCACAAGTCTGAGAGGTAAACTATCCTGTGTTCCTCTAATTTATTAATAATTTCATTCTTTATGCCTAGGTCATGAACCCATTTTGACCTTATCTTGGTGTACGGCGTTAAGTATGGATCAATGCCTGGTTTTTGCCATATTAGTTTCCAATTTTCCCAGCAATTTTTATCAAACAGTACGTTCTTATCCCAAAAGCTGGGATCTTTGGGTTTGTCAAAGACTAGGTTGCTATATTTGTTGACTGTTTTATCCCTTGAACCTAATCTATTCCACTGATCAACTAATCTATTCCTTAGCCTATACCAAATAGTTTTGGTAACTGCTACTCTATAATATAATTTTAGATCTGGTACAGCTAAGCCACCATCATTTGATTTTTTTTTTCATTAATTCCCTTGAAATTCTTGACCTTTTGTTTTTCCATATGAACTTTGTTGTTATTTTTTCTAGGTCATTAAAATAGTTTTTTGGGAGTCTGATTGGTATAGCGCTAAATAAATAGATTAGTTTAGGTAATATTGTCATCTTTATTATATTTGCTCACCCTATCCAAGAGCATTTAATATTTTTCCAATTGGTTAGATCAGACTTAATTTGTGTGAAAAGTGGTCTGTAATTTTGCTCATAAAGTTTCTGATTTTCTCTTGGCAGATAGATTCCTAAATATTTTATATTATCAGTAGTTACTTTAAATGGAATTTCTCTTTGTAACTCTGACTGTTGGATTTTGTTAGTGATATATAAGAATGCTGATGACTTATGTGGGTTTATTTTATAACCAGCAACTTTGCTAAAGTTGTGGATTATTTCTAATAACTTTTAGCAGAATCTCTGGGGTTCTCTAAGTATACCATCATGTCATCGGCAAAGAGTGATAATTTGGCTTCCTCATTGCCTATTCTTATTCCTTTAATCTCTTTCTCAGCTCTTATTGCTATAGCTAGCGTTTCTGATACAATATTAAATAGTAATGGTGATAGTGGGCAACCTTGTTTCACTCCAGATCTTATTGGGAATGGTTGCAGTTTGTCTCCATTACATATGATGCTTACTGATGGTTTTAAATAGTTGCTGCTGATTATTTTAAGGAAAAGTCCATTTATTCCTATACTCTCAAGTGTTTTTAATAGGAATGGATGTTGGATTTTATCAAATGCTTTTTCTGCATCTATTGAGATGATCATATGGTTTTTGTTAATTTGGTTTTTAACATGGCCAATTGTATTGATAGTTTTCCTAATATTGAACCAGCCCTGCATTCCTGGTATAAATCCTACTTGATCATAGTGTATTATCTTGGAGATGATTTTCTGTAGTCTTTTTGCTAATATCTTATTTAAGATTTTAGCATCAATATTCATTAGGGAGATTGGTCTATAATTTTCTTTCTCTGTTTTCAGCCTACCTGGTTTAGGTATCAGTACCATGTCTGTGTCATAGAAGGAATTTGGTAGGACTCCTTCATTCCCTATTTTATCAAATAATTTATATAGCATTGGGGCCAATTGTTCTTTAAATGTTTGGTAAAATTCACATTTAAATCCATCTGGTCCTGGGGATTTTTTCTTAGGGAGTTGTTTAATTGCCTGTTCTATTTCTTTTTCTGAAATGGGACTATTCAAGCAATTTACTTCCTCCTCTGTTAGTCTGGGAAGTCTGTATTTTTGGAGGTAGTCATCCATTTCACTTAGGTTATCAAATTTATTGGCATAAAGTTGAGCAAAATAACTCCTTATTATTTCTCTAATTTCCTCTTCATTGGTGGAAAGTTCTCCCTTTTCATGGCCTGGGGCAGTGACACTTTCACCCCTTAGTCTCTAGCCGAGGGCAATCGCTAACCCACTCAGCCCTACTAAGCAGTTTGATAGCTAGGCCAGTGCTGAATCCACTTCCTGTTGGGGGAAGGGAAAACTCTCACTCAGAGCACTCCCATACCTCGGAGCCGGTTTACATCTCTCCCTGCTCTGCAGAGGAAGCTGGTAACCCCCTTGCCTAGGAGACCTACCCTAAAGGCTTTAAAACATGAATAAAAGATGAAAAGAACGATCGACAGCTTCTATGCAGAAAAAGAGCAGGTCAGCAAACCTGAAGAGACCTCAAACAGCAAACATGCATCAGACTGTCCTCCTTTACATGATGCTCTCATAGAAGAGACCATTAAAAGTCTCAAAAGAGAGTTAGAAGATAAATGGGAAAGTAAAGAGAAGCCTTACAAGAGAGCAACAACTTCCTGAAATATGAATTGGAAAAAGTAAAAAAATCTCAGGAAAGTAAGAATTGTGAATTGGAAAAAATAAAGAATTCACTAGGAAGTAGGATTTGTGAATTGGAAAAGACAAAGAACCCGCAAGAAAGCAGGATCCGTGAATTGGAAAAGACAAAGAACACGCAAGAAAGTAGGATCTGTGAATTGGAAAAAGAAAATAATTCACTAAAAAAAAAAAAAATTAGTGAAATGGAAAAAAATTCCACAGACCAAAACAATACATTCAAAAACTCAATTGGACATATACAGAAAGAAGTAAAAAAAGCTAATGAAGAAAATGATTCTTTAAAAAAAATCAATTCCTTAAAAACAGAATTTGTGAAATGGAAAAATAAATCCTTAGAACAAAACAGCTCATTTAAAAATTCAATTGGCTAAAAAGGTAAATGGAGAAAATTATTCACTAAAAATTAGAACTGAACAAATGAAAATGATTGACTCAATGAGACATCAAGAATCAGTCAAGCAAAACTAAAAAAAATGAAAACTCCAAGGAATATCACAGCTAAATTTCAGAAGTATTGGACAGAGGAAAAAATATTGCAAGCATCCAGAAAGAAACAATTCAAATCCCCATGAGCCACAATCAGGATTACCCCCGGACCTAACAGTTTCCACTTTAAAGGCTCAAAAGGGCTGGAATATGATATTCTGAATGGCAAAAGAACTTGGAATGCAGCCAAGAATAAATGATCTGGATAATTGAGCATTTTTTTTCAGGGAAGATGGACATTCAATAATACAGGTGAGTTTCATTTATTTCTGATGAAAAAACCCGAGCTGAACCAAAAAAAAAAAATTGACTTCCAAATATATAATTCAAGAAAAGCATAAAAAGGGTAAAAGGTAAGAACTCTTGAGAAGTATGTCCCTGTTATAGGTATACTTAGAGAGTGTAGGTATAATTTGTTTTTACTATGATCATAGTAAAGGTGGTAAGGGGATTGTACTGAAAAAAAGAGGAAAATGGAAGTAAAATGAGGGAAATTATAGATCTCATAAAGAGGCAAAGAAGATGTATTACAATTGAGGGAAAGAAGGGAAGATGATGAATATTGTGTGAATCTTATTCTCATCAGATTTGACTCAAAGAAAGAATATTAGATATACTTGGTTTCACTGAGAAACATCTCTCATCTTATAGAAGACTGGAAGGGGAAGGGGGAAAAGGGAAGGGATAGGCTAAATAAAAGGGAAAAAAAGAAATATTGGGGAAAGGAATAAGAAAGGTGGAGGGTCTATCATTATTGATCACAAAATAGATAATTTTGATTAAATTAAGTTAAAAAAGATTTTATACAAACAAAACTAATACATACAAAATTATAAGGGAAGCAATAAACTGGAAAAATATTTTTACAGTCAAAGATTCTTATAAAGGCCTCATTTCCAAAATATATAGAGAATTGACTCAAATTTATAAGAATCCAAGCCATTTTCCAATTGATAAATGGTCAAAGGATATGAACAGGCAATTTTCCGATAAAGAAATTGAAACCATTTCTAGTCATATGAAAAAGTGCTCTGAATCATTATTGATCAGAGAAATGCAAATTAAGACAACTGACTTATCACTACACACCTCTCAGACTGGCTAAGATGAAAGGAAAAGATAGTGAAGAATGTTGGAGTAGATATGGGAAAATTGGGACACTAATACATTGTTGATTGAATTGTGAACTGATCCAACCTTTCTGGAGATCTCCAAAGAGATATCAAAATGTTCATATCCTTTGATCCAGCAGTGTTTCTAATAGGCTTATATCTGAAAGAGATCTTAAAGGACAAAAAGGGATCCACATATGCAAAAAATGTTTGTGGCAAGAAAATGAAAACTGTGTGGATGCCCATCAGTTGGATAATGTCTGAATAAGTTATGGTATATGAATGTTATGTAATATTAACGTTCTATAAGAAATGATCAGCAGGGTGATTTCTGAGAGACCTGGAGAGACTTATGTGAATTGATGGTAAGTGAAATGAGCAGAACAAGGAGATATTGTACATAGCAACAACAAGATTGTAAGATGTCTCTTTAATAATGAGAGGATTCAAATCAGTTCCAATAGTCTTGCAATAAAAAGATCCATCTACAACTGGAGAGAGGATTATAGGAACTGTGTGTCATTCACAACATAGCATTTTCACTCTTTTTGTTGTTGTTTGCTTGCATTTTATATCCTTTCTCATTTTTTTCTGTTTTAATTTTTCTTGTGCAGCAAGATATTGTATAAATATGTATGCATATATTGAATTTAACTTACATTTTTACCATGTTTCAAATAGATTATCTGCCATCTAGGAGAGGCCATGGGAGAAGGGGGGGGGCAATTGAAACACAAGGTTTTACAAGGGTTAATGTTGAAAAATTATTCATGCATATATATATATATATATTATTTAATAGCCTTTTATTTACAGGTTATATGTATGGGTAACTTTACAGCATTAACAATTGCCAAACCTCTTGTTCCAATTTTTCACCTCTTATCCCCCACCTCCTACCCCAGATGGCAGGATGATCAGTAGATGTTAAATATATTAAAATATAAATTATATACACAATAAGTATACATGACCAAACAGTTATTTTGCTGTACAAAAAGAATCAGACTCTGAAATATTGTACAATTAGCTTATGAAGGAAATCAAAAATGCAGGTGGGCATAAATATAGAGATTGGGAATTCAATGTAATGGTTTTTAGTCATCTCCCAGAGTTCTTTCTCTGGGAATAGCTGGTTCAGTTCATTACTGCTCCATTGGAAATGATTTGGTTGATCTCATTGCTGAGGATGGCCAGGTCCATCAGAACTGGTCATCATATAGTATTGTTTTTGAAGTATATAATGATCTTCTGGTCCTGCTCATTTCACTCAGCATCAGTTCGTATAAGTCTCTCCAGGCCTTTCTGAAATCATCCTGTTGGTCATGTCTTACAGAACAATAATATTCCATAATATTCATATACCACAATTTATTCAGCCATTCTCCAACTGATGGGCATCCACTCAGTTTCCAGTTTCTAGCCACTACAAAGAGGGCTGCCACAAACATTCATGCACATACAGGTCCCTTTCCTTTCTTTAGTATCTCTTTGGGATATAAGCCCAGTAGTAACACTGCTGGATCAAAGAGTATGCACAGTTTGATAACTTTTTGAGCATAGTTCCAAACTACTCTCCAGGATGGTTGGATTCGTTCACAACTCCACCAACAATCATGCATATATTTTAAAATTAAAAACTTTAGTTAAAAAAAAAGCACTGGAGGTGTTACTTGTAAGTAACATTAGGATTTACTTAAAAAATGCTAGATAATTAGCAAACATAATATATGAAATATCTTTAGCAATATAAAAGAATCCAAAATGAATTTATAAGAAAATTAGTATTTCTAAATGGTAAAAAAAAATGAAAGAAAAGTTTTTTTAAAAAAGAAATACCAGTAAAAGTAACTGTCAAATGTTCAGTTTAACCTTTGAGGAAGTTAACCTTTAAAGATATCAAAATTATGAATCAAGAGAAAAAAAAATATATATATATATATATATAAAATGTGATAATAATGTGAAGAAACATGGATGCAAATATCTGCTGTATATTTTCTTTTTAGTAGTAAAACTATGAAGATGCTCAAAAGATTTATATAATAAAACTTTCAGAATAAACACAAATTAATAATTTGAGTGTTATTATCCATAACTGTGTAATGGCTATGAAGTATCAATTACTATCTAGGAGCTTTATCAGACAACTAGTATAAATACATCAGCATAATTGTGGGAATAGCATTGAGACAGTAGCATTAAAATAAGGAGAGAATTATCTTATTTTATGGAGGGGATACTTAAAGAATGGCTTGGGATGAGCAGTGTGATTCCAGTGACCTTAACAATATCAAATGTACGAATTTATCATCTTTGTTTATGGCTTTCCAACATGTATACCCTGGAAGCATCATTCATCTTTCCTTCCCAGGTTGTTGTGAGGATTAAATGAGATGATATTCATAACAGTGACTAACAAAAGGCCTGGTACATAGTAGGAATTTAATAAATGTGTATTTCTTTCCTTCTTTCAATTTTCCTAAATGTTATCTTTCTCATATTTTGGCCATATGCGGTCCTTACATTTGCGTCACTCCCCACATTCACTGTATATATCCATCCTTCTTACTTATGATGAAAATATTTATTGATACTGTTCTCCTGATATATTGAGGGGAATGTTGTTTTATTACTTGTCTCATTATGGTATGTATTTAAATGTTTTGATTTTAAACTAATTGGATACTCCAGACCACTAGAGTTGATTTCTTAATGGCATAGATAAAATAGTCCAAATGAATTTATTACATAATTCTGTCGAATTAAAAATTATTTCTTCCCCCTTTACTACTTTTTGTATTTTCTTTCTTTTACTAATATTTAAAAGTTTGATTTTTTTAAAAAAAATTTTGAGTTCCAAATTCTCTTATTTTCTCCTCTTTCTTTTACTTCCCTCATTTTCTTTCCACCATTGTCCTTGAGAAGACAAGAAATCTGATATAGATTTTACATGTTTAATCACACAAAATGCATTTCCACATTATCCATGTTAAAAAAAAACAAAGAACAACATCCTCCACCCATCAAAAAATGGTTGAAAATTATCCTTCAATCTGAATTGAGGTTAATCAATTAATTTCTCTTCTTTATCTGGATAAATTTTTTCATCATAAATAGTTTGGAATTGTCTTGGAGCTGAAAATAGCTAAACTATTTTAGCTAATTATCATATGATATTGCTGTTATTGTGTTTGGTTTTCAGGTTCTGCTCACCTCACTCTGTATCAGTTCACAGGTCTCCCTTTATTTTGCTGAACCCATCCTCCCATCAGTTGTTACAGAATAATAGCATTCTTTCACAATATAATTTACCACAGTTTGTTCAGCCATTTCCTAATTGTTGGGCATGCCCTTAATTTCCAAATCTTTGCCACCAACAAACACATACACTCACATAAACTATTAGAAATATGTCTGTATATATACCTTTCCCTTTCTCTCTTCCTCTTCCTCTCCCTCTATTTGTCCCTCTCCTTCCCTCCCTCTATACATCTCTTTTTTTCATTTTTATAAGTAATAAGGTTTTTATTATGTTGAATTTTATGTTTCCATAATATTTGAATTATGATTTAGGGAGATGTCTGTTGGCTAAATATCTCATGAAGATAATAAATCTTTTTTTTATTCTCTAGTTTCAATTTTTTGAATATCTTCTATAGATAATTGTGAGATCAGAGACAAATTTCAAAAGTCTCAGGTCAACTGTAAACAACATGACTGTGGGTCTTTATTTCTATGAAGAAGTGACATAATTTTCATTTCATACTTTTTTCTGCTTTAGGTTCTTTACTAAAGGAGAAGTATCACTAATAATAAGATAACTGCAAATTGAAATAACTATTTCAAATTATAAAAAAAATTAGAAGTCCTCTATTTTTTAAAAAATCATTTCCTCTCTTCCCTATTTTCCACCCCCTGAAGATAATACACAGCTTTGCAATTCCTGATTGTACCTATGTTTATTTTTTGTTTGTTTGTTTTTATTTTTGTTGGCTCACTTTTCACTTCATTCACAGTAAAAGCTGCCAGGTCATATGTGACCTCAGCTGTGGTCCCATCACCATTTTAGATCTTTCTGAATGCTTCCAGTGTTTGATTTGTCTTTTTTTTTTTAATTTACAAGTTTTGAATTTTGGTTATTCTTGCCTCTTTTCCACTTGGAATGTCTTTTAGGAGGTAACACATGATTTCTGTGTTTGGGGGAAGTTGTTTATTATAATTTGTTGAAATATTTTATCAAGCCTTTTAAAAAGCTAATCCTCGAACAGTCTAATGATTCTTAAATTATATCTGCTTGACCTGCTTTCCAAGCCAGTTGCTTTTGATATTCATTCAATATTTTGATTTTTGTTCTAATTGTTTTTGCTATCTCAGGAATTATTGACTTGTATTTGGTCTGTTTTGGTTGTCAATATCACTTAATTTTTTTTTTTTATTTCTATTATAAATCATTTAATGTCCTTATAATTATTTCTACTAGAGTTTTTATTTAATCTTCAATTTTTTATCTTTTATTTCACTTCTGGGTAGTTTATGTAGTTCTTTTTTTCCCCTTAGTATCTACCAGCAGTTGTTACAGAATTTCTTCCTGGGGGTGGGAATTCTTTTCTTTTTCTTTCTCTCTGTATCTTCCTCTCCTTCATTGTTTTCTCTAATTTCTCTTCCTTTCACCTCTCCAATTTTAATGACAGAGCAAGACTTTTGCTCTTCCTGGATAGAGTGATTAGCCATCCTTTTATTCATCTTGGATGCCATGAGTTCTTGTTCTGATTTCTACTTGTAGGGGTAAACCCTACCCTGTCAGTTGGCTTAATCATCAGAGCAATCTCTGTTCTCTCCAGAGAGAGTGATAGGAAAATTATAGCCCTTAGAAACTCAGGTCTAAAGTGAACATTGTTGAGAGGGGCTGGTTACTACTAACTGCTGCCCTCTACGGCTTCCAAATACCCAATCTGGGGTTTTCTGGATAGTGATTTCTTGAGGTATCCCTCTTCTTGCCTCTCCCAGAAGTACCAGATTAGCTATATGTGTTACTATCTCGCTTCATGATCATAGGTTACTCTAGGTTGCAAAGCAACAAAGTTAGTGGTTCCTTTCCCATAAATCCTCAGGTCCTGCTCTAGTACTGATTAGAAGAAGTTGCTTTTTTAATTGAATTCTTTTGAATATAATTTATATGATTGCAAACTTCAAGATTTTGCCAGTGTAGCTGTTTGGTAGCTGAGGGTCTGCTCCCTATTCAGGTATTCATCTTGGCAAAAGTCCCCATTTTGAGGATTTTCAATGAGAATTTTCATTTAAATAAGTAGGTTAAATATGCTTTAATTTCAATATTTACAAGTTACAAAAATGACTCATACGGACAATCAAGATTTTGTTCATTCTTATACTCTTGGTAAACCAAACAGGATTGAAATGCAAGAATGAGAGACGTATAAAGTATCTTTCTCTTTTGCACCTTACACAATGTGCAAAGTTTCTGCATCCTGAGCCGCTAAAGTAAATCAAGCAATAGATCTAAACACACTTAGATAACTGGACTCAAAGAATCATATTCATAACTTGTTATATATAGCATTTTAAAGAATACAAAGCACCTTCCACAAAGTACTGTGAAATAGGCAAAAAATAATATTACTGTCCCCATTTTGTAGATGAGGAAACATCCTCAGAAAGTTTCAAGGAGTTGTCACTCATGATTCAAATACCCAGTAATACCTTTTTCTTTCTCTAGAGTCAGGCTAACAGCTCAGTCATTTTCTTATCATAATAATAAGACTGTGTATCCAGAATACTGCTTAGTCTGACTATGGATTTCATAAAGATGGCATCCCACTTACATGTTAATAGGCAGGGAATCTATAAAAATAAAACCTCTGGAATGCAAAATAAATAGCTTGGGATTTGATCCAAGAAGAAGCATCTTCTTCTTTTAAAACTGATCTTCCTTTAAAGATAGGTTTCTAATTATATGTCTACATATAATCTTCTAGAATAGACTCACTTCTTTTCCCCCAAGGAAATAGGGGTTGTTAAGTGACTGATCTGAATGCATCCTTTAAAATGCAGTTTGTTGTTGTTTTTTTCAAAATATTTTCACTTTAATATAGCAAAATTAATTACAAATTCAGCTCAGCAGTAGTTAAAATTATTACTCCTTCCAAGATATTAACATTTATCCTGACAAGTACCTTTTAAGCTCATACCATTCTGAAAATAGCATTTTTTTTCCTAAACCTGTTAACCGAGGCTGGCACATTGTCAGTGAGAAATACAAATGTTCCTTTTTATTGCCCCATTTGTTATTGGATAACCTTAGGAAAGAAGAGGGATGAAGACACGATTCTGAAAGATCTGTCCACAAATAATAAAAAAGAAAATACTTTGCAAAGCATTGGATAAAGTAAATATTAAGAAGTTAGACCTTTAAAAAGTTTTCTACCAGTTATTTGGAATCGTTAATGCAAACTTGGTGCTTTCTATTAATTAAAAAGTAATATCTGTATTATAAATCAGGATCAGATTAAGAAAATTGATAAATTTTTCAAAGATAAGTGAATCTCAAAGACATCATATCAATGTTTCCATAGTGATTGAAAGTATACCATGTATGGGTTCAAAACCAATATAAAATGTAATCAATAAAAAGCTAATTAACTGTATTTTTAAAGAACATAATAACAAAATGAGTAATGCAGGGAATAATGGTTGAAAGTAAAAACTAAGGAGAGCACTCCAGCTTAGGTATATATGTGATATAGGGTCACATGACATTTTAAGGCATCTGGTATATATTTAGAATGGAGTGGATGAGAATAGGAAATATAACTTGGTATCGTAGCATCTAAGTTTGAATAGTAGCTTTCCTCTTAGTGTCTTTGAATGTTAACTAATTTGTGCTTCAGTTTCTTTGTATGCTATCTGAGAGCATTGGATAAAATGACTTCAAAATTTCCTTGTATTTCTAGATACATGATTCTATAACATCCCATAAACTTGGGTGTTCCACCTCATTACTACATTTTACTTCTTTTATTGGAAGATGGGACAATTAAACTCCAAATATCCATTTGAGAAGAGAGTTTAGCTCAGACATCTTATTTCTCATCTAGTTAAATTACTTTGAGCTTGGGCAGAATGCATGGTGGAGAGGCAGTAGAAGGTCCAAACTCCATCTCATTTTTTTCAGCTTCCTTTTGAATTTTGTCTTCCATCAACATGGTAGCTCCTAAATAAAAGAGATTATCTTTTTTTTTTCATAGCAGAGGGTAATCTCATGGAAGGAAGTGTATATACTATAAAATATGAAGGATTTTGTACCCCAGGTCTAAAACATGATGCGCTTAATAAGTGTCTATGAACTATATTTTTACACTTAGCTGTAGGTCTTTTGCTAATGCAGAAATTTATGAACTCCTAATCTTTTTATTTAATACCACATCACAACAATTTACAAACTGTACAAATCTTCCATTTTAAAACTACAAGCTAACCCATAATCATTAATTTCTTACTATGTGTACAAACTCTGTAGTAAACTCTGGGAGCACAAAAATGGCAAAAAAAATCTGCCATCAGAAATTATATTCTAAAGAGGGAAAGATTATATAGGTAAATATTATAAAATCACAGAATTAAAAGGGACCTAACAGATCTGTGAACCTGTATAGCTCAAGAATGTTTTGAAATCAGCTACATAAATTCACAGGAATAATAGCTCAAAGTATATTTAGGCAAGATAGGATAATGCTATTAATCAAATAAATACATGTGAATTACACAATGCATTATCAAAAGTATTTGTTATTTTTTTATTCAAGACCAGTCCTACAGATTTCAACTCACCTAAGCCAGTTGTATTGATGGTTGTGATGATGATGATTAGGGATGGAGTTGCCCACAAGAATGTATAGAACAGAGATTAAATATGTTTGAAAATGTATGCTCACACCAGAATAGGAAGAGACTGGAAATCCAAGGAAAAACACACAAACAGTAGCAGCAACAACAACAACAGGGAAAAAAACAACCTTTTAACTTTGGTGGACAATAAGTAGTCACTAAAGATTTTTGAGCAGAAGAGAAACATGGTCGGATACAGAGACAGGGAAGGGTATTTTGGCAGAATTGTCTAAAGAGATTTGGACACTTATTAGGAGATTTTGATTAGTATCTGAGTGTGGTTATAAAAAAGTGCCAGATTCAATATTTTTTTTTCCATTTACTAAGGATTTGAAACCACTTTATCAGTAGTTGATTACCTAGTAAAAGAAAGACAATGAGAAATCAAAATCATTCATATTTTATAGAATATATACTTCTATGGGACCACCCTCTCCTAATTACTTATGCTTAAGTAGGCTTAAATATGCCTTCTTCTTTCCACTGATCCTTTCTGGTTTAGACTCAAGGTCTTTCTTTATCCTGTCTTTCTCTGGGGAACTCAACAGTCGACTCCTAGCCTTCTAGATTGTAGCATCCAGAACAGAACAATGTACTCTGGATAAAACCAAGCACACTAAAATCATTCCACTGTGAATTTCTTATTCTTGGGAGGTCTTGACTCTTGACTCTCTTAATGAAGCCCATCATCACATTAGCTTTTTAAACTGTCTCATGTGCTGATTAATATGAACTCAAATCTATATAAAAGTCTTTAACATCATTTAGAACAACTACTGTCTCTCCAAATTTTCTCAATTCCTCATATTATAATCTCTAACTTTATTCAAGACTCACCTTGGTTGTCACCTCCTATAGAATCTTTCCTTAATTCTCTTAGTTCTTAGTGTTCTCTCCTTCCTAAAATTACTCTGTATTTCAAAAAAAAATGTATATGGTATATTATCCCAGTAGAATATAGACTCCAAGAGAATTTTATTTCCTTGTAAAAGTGTTTTCATGGTTCTGGTTTCCCGGCCCACAGAATAATATCTTAAACATAATATGATGTGTGTCTCTGTGTGTATGCAGCTAGGGACATAGTGGATAAAGTGATGGGTGTGAAATTAGAGTACTTATCTGCATGAGTTCAAATCAGGTCTTTGATACTTATTAGCTGAATGATACTGGGCAAGTCACCTAACCTTGCTTAGTTAAGTTTCTTCATCTGTCAAATGAGCTAGAGAGAGAATCACTATAGTGTCTTTGCCAAGAAAATCCCAAATAAAGTCATGAAGTGCACAGAGCTTAAATGACTGAACAATATTTTAAAAATTAAGTAATTTCCCAAATTTCTTATTGACTATATATATATATATATATATAGAGAGAGAGAGAGAGAGAGAGAGAGAGATACCACTGAAACTGTCTAAAAGGATTTTAGCATGACAGAACATTGTGCTGTATCTGCAAGCTAAAATTCAATAGGGATAAATGTAAAGCCTTACACACAGGTAAAATAAAAATAAACAAGATTATATAGGCAGAATTGGCATTTATTCTGAAAGAGATGTAAGAGGGCAGGTTAATAGATTCAATATGAGTCAGCAGTGTGATGTGGAAGTCAAATAAACCTAATGTGATCTTGAACATTAAAGAGAGACCTGACTTTCAGTAATTAAGAGATGATACTCCCTGATCTCCTCAGGTATCATACGAAATATTGTGTTCAATTTAGGATGTCGTAATTTTAAAAGGACAGGGATAAACTAAAAATATCCAGAAGTAGGTAACCAGGATGGATAAGAATCTTGAGTCTACAGCAAGGTTGTGCATACTGGCCATGTTTAACTTCAAAAAGACTATGGTGGCCCATGACATCTATTTTCAATGCTTGATGGATTCAAAGAAGAGTAAAACATTTCAGTTTGGCCTCAAAGGACAGAATAACAAATAATAGATGGAATTGGCAAATAAGTACATTTAGGCTCAGTGTCTGTGAATATTTCCTACCAATTTGACCTGTCCAAAATTTCAGTACTTACATTAAGAGGTACTGTTTTTCTTGATTACTTTTCAGTTTAAATTTAATTAAATATCAGCTGATAATCCTTCCAATGTTCAATCATGTGATTTGGAGTATATTCCAATCGCCCATGTAAATGAACAGAGATAAGAGAGGTCAGTAGAGGGCCCTTTCACCTAGCTCAATACCAGGTATATAACAAGTGTTTACTAAATGCTCATTAACTTAACTGAACTTTGCAGATATATATATATATATGGAAATCTAGTTTATTTATAGGTACAAGCATTCAATGGAGGTGTTTAACTTTTATACAAAATGCAACAGGAAACCACTCGAGATTCTAAGCAGCAGAGTAACATAGTTGAATTTATGTTTAATGAGTTGTCAATATGACAATAGCATAAGTAGGTATATTTGAGAAAAGACAGAATAGAAGCTAGTAGACATGTAGTGATATCATTACAAAAGTACTGGCAAGAGGTTACTGGGGTCTGATCTAAGGTGGTAGGTTACCACACAAGAACACAAATGTGAAAGATGTTGTGGAAGTATAATAAATATCACATAACAACTGATGAGAAATGATGAGTTGAATATAAGCAAGAGTCAAAGATGACTCAGGTTGCAAAACTCTGATGATGAATGGGGATGAATCATTCAACAGACAAAGGGAAATGTGGAGGATGGAAGAGTTTAGGGAGATATAATGCATTTATAGTATCATTAATCTAGAAGCTGATGAAAAATCCCTTTGGAAATGTTCAAAAGAACATTGAGGAACTATTGAGATGTTCAGAAGAGAGATCAGGAAAGAGGGAGAGAGAAAGAGAAAGAGGCAGAGAGAGAGTGGGGGGGAGAGAGAGATAGAAAGAATCAGAGACAGAGACAGAAAGGAGTGAGAAAGGGAGAGAGGAAGGGAGGGAAGTAGGAGTAGAAGAAGAGGGGAAGAGAGCAGAAGAGGGAGAGCAAAAGGGAGCAAAAGTGTATGTGAGGCATAAATGATTTATGTCTTGGAAAATGAATGATGATCCAGCAAAGGAGATCAGTAGTAGTCATGTGGGAAGGGGAAGAAGCTAGAGAGAGTAGTATCCTAGAAATCAGGGGAATTAACCTGAACTCAAGGGGAATATTCAGGAGAGAAGCTGATGATGTCAAAAGCTTCAGAGATCAAATAGAAGGAGTAAAGTCTATATATTTTGTCATTTAATAGAGTATTGATGTCCTCAAAAAGAGTCTTTTTAGGACAACTAAAGCTAATGTATAAGTAGGGTTAATATATAAGTAATGATGAATTGCCAAAGGGTTAACATATAAGTAGATGATGAACAAACAAGGCAAGAAATGTATAGGATCCTTTTTTAGAATTTTGGTTCAAAAAGAAAGATTTACCATGTTAGCTTTACAATGAATGGATTTTTTTTTTGTATTTTCTATTCAATTTAATTAACAAATATTCGTAAAGCAACAAATCTTCAATTCAATCAACAAATATGACAAGGTAGTGGAGTAGATTACAGGAAATGCAGACAAAAGTATGGAACTTACAATCTAGTAGTGCAGGTGAGACAAGAACAAAAATATAACATAAAAGGAAAACACATGTGCAGCCTATTGTCTTCTAGGCTTATTCTAATTCATTTTATTTTTATGAAAATTAGATTGTAAACTTGAAAAGATTGGAAGTTGAGCCCCATTGTTATTGCTAGTAGTTTTGGGGAGCTGTTAGTTCACTAACTTAAAGTCTAGTAGATAATCTATGCATAAAAGGAAATTCATGAAAGTTCCATAAGAGAAGCAGATTTCCTATAATCAGGAGCTATTAATCACCCTTTTAGCTAAATGACTGCTTATAAGCTTGAACCCACTTTCCATAAAGGACTTCATGTATACATGAGGAGAATGTGTCCTCAAAAGGGGAACATGTAATAACTGTTCTTGCTATTCTCTATTAGAAAATATTCTTTCTTTTAAAACTAATTAAGTCTGGTGACTGATAATGAATGGAGGTCTCACTGGATGGATGCTCACTACTGTGATAAAATCAACAGCCCCTCAAAATGACCTTTAAACACAGAGAGAAGAAATAATCACTTTCTGGGGATTGTACCTACTAATGTGGAGGGGAGTTGGAGAAGTAGCTCCTAAGAAGATTCTACCTATATAAGGAAATTAAAAGCTACAATGACCTTACCAAAGTCAATTGAGCAAGTATATCCTAATCCTCTGATTCCAAATCTAGTAGTCTTTCCAAAGAATGATTTGTTGCCTCCTAAAGAGTGCCTACTATATAATATGATGGCCATCTAGGCATCAGGTCACAACAATTAAGATGATTAACTTTAGGTTTGAGGAAACTTAGGTATGAATTCCAACTTTTATACTTATTGTATTATCAGGGATGAGTCATTTTATATCTCTCAACTTCAGTGTAATGGGACTAATGATATTTGCATTATATAAAGCACTTTGCAGACCTTAAAATTCTCTGTGATGTTATCATTGTACCTTAAAATAAGCTGATATACTGAGATTTATCTGCCTGGATGGCCCACTGAGACTCACTGCTCTTAAAGGAACTGCCAGTGGAAAATATCAAAATTTTACAGGTGAAAGAGAAAAGAAGGGGAAAAACTGGTACCTTTTTATTTTTTTCTTAAAGCTTTTTATTTACAAAGCATATGCATGGACAATGAATGGATTTTCTTAATGTCTTATTAATGTATGTTGATTGTTTTTACCATAAATTTACTGTCCATTAACCACACCTCCACATACACTGAATCATGACAGGAAAAATTATGAATTAAAAGATGGTGTCTTATGAAAAACCTGCCATTAACAGAGAATATGGCATTCCACATTCTTGTCCTATTTATTACCTTTTAACCTAGAGGAAGTCATCTGGAAATATCATTACTTTTTCTCCATCTCCTTACGACTCATATCTATATTATACATTCTAACATTAAATGATTCCCCAAATTCTGCCCTGGGCCTTCTTTTCCCTCGCTATACACTCATAATGACTGTAGAAACTACTTCAACTTAAGTTATCATCCCTATTATGAACTGTAGATAATAATTTAGCTTCAGTCTTTCTCTAAGTTTTATTCTAATATTATGAGTAGTCTACTAAAAAATTCATTGAATATCCATTTTTACCCTGAAAGATAATGCTTAATTTTGCTGGATAGTTGATTCTTGGCTGCACTCTAAGTTCCTTTGTCCTTCAGAATATCATATTCTAGGCTCTTCAGTCCTTTACAGTGGAAGCTGCTAGGTCCTAGGAAATCCTGTGTGTGGTTCCTTGATATTTCAATTGTTTCTTTCTGGTTGCTTGTAATATTTTCTCCTTGATTTTATAATTCTGAAATTTAGCTATGATATTCCTTGGAGTTTTGTTGTGGGGTCTCTTTCAGAAGGGAATTGGGAGATTCTTTTAATGACAATTTTACCCTTTGGTTCTAGGACATCAGGATAGTTTTCCATGATGATTTCCTGTAAGATGTTGACTAGGTTCCTTTGTTTATCATGGTTTTCAGGAAGTGCAATAATTCTTTGTCTCTCTATTTTCTAAATCAGTTATCTTTGTAATGAGTATTTTACATTTTCTTTTATATAGTTTGTGTTTTGTTTGACTGATTCTTGATTCACTTCCATTTGTTCAATTCTAATTTTTAGTGAATTATTTTCAGCTATCTTTTTTATCTCCTTTTTGCATTTGGTCAAATGAACTTTTAAATGAGTTGTTTTGCTCATTTTTTTCCCATTTCACAAATTCTGTTTTTTATGAATTGGTTTCTTTTTCCATTTTATCATATCTATTTTGTAGGGATTCATACGATTTTTCCATTTCAATAAATCTATTTTAAAGGAGTTTCTTCATATAATTTCTATGTTCCCTTTTCCAAATTTCCTTGCAAAGTTCTCGTTCCTTTCCTCATTTTTCTTCTAACTCTTTTGAAATCCTTTTGGAATTCTTCCAAGAGAGCCTTCTGAGATGGAAAGAATTCATGTCAGCTTTAGGGGCTTCATTTGTAGATAACTCACCTTTAGTGTCCTCAGGGTTTGAGGTCTGTTCTTCTCTGTATCCACAAAAGCTAAATCTATTATTTTTTTTTATTATTTTTAAAGGTTTAAATCTGCTTTTAGGGCAAAGCTTAATCTTCAGGTGATAGTGGTTTCACACTGCCTTGTGACCAATGCTGCAGCTGGGTGGGTGTGGCCCAGTCCCCAGTTATTCTGGGCTTCAGCAGTTTACTAGTTGCCTTTTGTTATTGCATGGATGTTTCACAGCTAGTCTGGTGATCCACTGGCTTCTAAATCAGGAAAGAGTAGCCAATGCTGCTGTATTTTGGCTGAACATCCTGTTAGATCCCCTGGCTCTCGGTCCCTGTGCTGTCCCTGCATTTGGCTGCTTTCCCTCACTACTTTTTTTGTTGTTTCTCTTTTGCTGTTATTTTGAATGAAAATTATCTTTTCATCATTTCCTTCTGGTATTTGTTAGTGACATACAGAAATGCTCATTTTTCTGAATAATTTTTATATCCTACTACTTTGCTAAAGCTCCTAATCATTGTGTTTCCATCTGATTCCTTTGAGTCTTCTCAATAAACTATTACAATTATTTATGAAATATGGATATTTAAACCTTCTTTTCTGATATTTATTATTTTAATATCTTTCTGTTGCCTTTTTTATTTTTACAATATTCAACATTTCTAAAACTATGTCAATTAATATTGTGGAAAAAGAGAATTCTTGCTTTGCTCCTGTACTTGATAGGGATTCTTCCAGTGTTTCTCCTTTTAGACTTCATCATCATCATCATCATAGCTAACATTTATGTCAAACTTGCTATTTTCCTGGCACTGGGATAAGCACTTTATAATAACATCATAATTTATAATATCATTTGGTCCTAACAAAAACTCTTGAAGGAAAAAGCTATTATGAAGATGTGTTCAAATCTAACCCCAGACATTTACTAGTTGTGTGATTCTTAGTGATCTGAGTGAGTTACTTAACCTCCAATTTCTTTTCAGAATGGCTGGATCAAATAATTGCTACATCATCTTAATGCATTCAAATATCTATGTTCATTAACAAGAAATGCCTCATTCTGCATATTTACTCTATCATCTTTCTGTCAGGAGATCTGTTGTATACTTCGTCATTCATCCTCTGCAATAAAAATGTTGGTTATTTTATCGATTAAAGTTCTAATTTTTTAAATTGTTCATTAACATGATGATGTTATAGTGTAAATTGCTTTCTGGATTCTATTCAGTTTGTTTTGTATCAGTTCATATATGTGTTTCTTTGAAATTGTGCATCTTTATCATTTCCTATGATACAATAATGTTAACAGGGTTTGTTTTTTCTTCCTTTTATTTGTGAGTTGGGAAGAGGGTAAGAGGAAGAAAAAATATTATTAATTGAAAAATAAAATTTATTCAAAGAACAAAGAGATGCATTAGTTCTTTGACTAAAAATATAAACTAGTATCATCCTGATCAGCTTTATTCAGATTACCACTTGTGTTTTGTGCTCATTTTGGGGAACTACAATTTAGTGAGGAATTTGGTAAGTTGGAGAGCATCCAGAGCAGAACAACCATGATGACGAAGAACCTCAGATTACCAACATGTGGAGAGAGATCAGTTTAAAGAAGTATAGATGTTTAGCCTGTTTAGGGAAATAAAGAGATGCTTAAAAGAGAACATTATAAATGTCTTTAAGAATCTGAAATGAGGTTGCACAAAAGTAAGATTAGATTTGTTCTAATTTGATCAAGAGTTCAGAACAAACACAATATCTTTAAGTTACAAACAGGGAAATTTAGATTTGGTGTATTGTAAAATTCCCTCATTTATTTAAAAAAGAATGGGGTCAATTGCAACAAAATATTGATTTATCACTCACTGAAGATCTTCATGCAATTATTATATTTTTTATTATGTTGAAGAGGGGAATTGGTGCATAAGTTTACAGAAAATCACAAAACAGTCTGCAGATGAGAAAATATATATTCTTCTGCCTGAAATAGTTCAATGCTGAATAACAGACAAGAGATTGACCTACATATAGAGAGAAGAATCCAATTTTGATATTCAAGAACCTAATGGACCTATACAGTTTTATGCTTAATAGAATATTGAAATATCTCCCAATCTTATCTACACTCCTCCTCTCTGGAATACTCTTTATTCCATCAGAACTTCTATAACTTCCATAGAATCACTGATGTATGTTTCAATAGATCCTGCTTCCATCAGTAGAAAACAAACCTCTCCTTCTTTTTAGCAGCCAGTCTTTATAAGTCACTGAACCAAAAAAAAATTCAATTAATTGTAATCAGTCTTCTATTAACTAGACTGGTATTTAGATTACAAACATATAGTACATTCTCAAACCCATAAAAGTTTTCAGCTTGGAAGACACTTCCAAAATTTGTATTACCCCAGTTTGGCTAAAGAAAATCCCAAGTCCCTATATGTTGCAATAAAGTAGGAAATGTGACCTAGATTTTGCAATTGAATTAGCCCCCTGTGCAATATAAAAATTCCACATGATGATCACAGGTGATAATGAGAAATTTAATGTGAGGTTCTGTGTAGGAATGAGGATCTTTGTTATTAAGTATATAGATGGAATTAACAGATAGACTCATGGCAAACATACATAAAGAGAACTAGATAGAGTTTTCATGATCAATTTGTGTACCATTATTACTGAAACCCAGAAAAGAGAAGTGACTTGAAGAAAGTCTCAGAAATAGTAAGAGGCAGTAAAAAATAAACATAATTCCTTTGACTCAAAATCCTGTAGAGTTTTTTCCCCCCACAATACTTAAATCAGATAGAAATCATATGCCCCAGAGAAGTGAAAGCAAGTATATTTTGATATGCCTTCAACATTATGAGACCCTCAAGGGCATTAAATGTTTCACAACACATTTTATACTCTAAAAGGACAAACAGAGCTGACCTCCAAATCACAAAGACATACATTTGTTAACATACCTTTTTATGTTCTTTGAAATAGGATTGTAACACCAAATGCTTAATTAATCTGTTCTGTGAAATATATTTAGAATTTTAAATATTGGAATTTTCTATTAAGTGATATATTATTAATAATGTTCAATTAATTGTAAATTGCTTAATCTCATATTATTATTATGGAAAACATGATAAATTTACAGAAGTTCTATTTCTCTCCTGTTAATTCCCTGAGTGTTTACTTGTCCATAGCAATATACATTTTATTTTTAAAAATAATACTATTTAAATATTTCATGCAAAATGCCAAATACGTGGTTTATTTTTAACAAAGATGATTGGTAATTTTACTAGTATTTCTATATTTGTGATTTGTAAGATTGTAGAAGGCAACTAGGTGGAGAGTACCAGGTATGAAGTCAGAAAGATTACTCTTCTTGAATTCAGATATGGCCTTCAGATACTGGGCAAGTCATTTAGTCCTGTTTGCTTCAGTTTCTGCATCTGTAAAATGATATTTTTGCCAAGAATACTACAAAGGGGGTCATAAAGAAATGGACATGACTGAAAAAAGACTAAACAACAAAAAAGTTGTAAAATGTAGGACCTTTTTTTCAAGATAATTTTTATAAGTAGTCATGCTATGTATTGGGCTTAGAAAACATGACACTTTTTATATTTCCAGATCCTGTAAATTATATGTTGAAACAACACAGTATAAGAAAGACTTGCTATAATCAAACCTTGGGTTTCAAGTCTTGTCTCTATTTCATCAACAAGCCAATTAATCTTTCCATGTCCAGGCACCACTCTAAGATCAAAAGTTACTGAAGACTTGTCAAAACTCTTTCTATGCTCCCATACACAACTCACAGAGTTATATAAACTACTTCAAAAGATGTTATACTTAAATAAAAAAATATAATTTATATATACATATGTGCACACATATATATGTGCATACATACACATAAATATACTTACAAACATATCTATCTATATTTCCATCTCTATCTCTATCTATATACATATATATATATATATATATATACATACACATATAGCTATAGCTATATCCATCTATCTATCTATATCTCTACCTATATCTATATCTATGTCTATATAAAAGTCTGCATATAAAATCCTCACCCCTAGTTATGTCTATACTTCTCAATGGAGGAATAAATGTTTAACTCTGTTATCTTAATTCCTTCTGAAGAGAAATATTTCTAATGAGATTTTTCTTTACTCTTGCAATTTTTCCTGTGTAGTACATGGAACTGATTCTTATTTTATTTTATTTTTTGAATTTGAGTTCCAGAAACTAAAAAAATTTAAAAAAGATAGTAATATCCTATATTTCAGTAGCCAACAACAGTTTTCAAAGTATTTTTATGTACATTATCAAATTTAATCTCCCAACACTAATAAGTGAAAACCATAATGAATTGCCTGGATGGTAAAGAGTCTTCACTTTCTAGGAAATTTTCTACTAAAATTTGGATCAAATTATTCCTTTAAACACATAACTATGATTATAGTTATATGTTTTCAATCATCTAAAAGTACTTGAGTATCACTATTTAGAGACATTATTAGAAAAGATATTATAATCACCATCACAGTCCCTTCCAGAGGAGCATTCAACTAATATGTAAGTTGTTTTCAGTTCGTTTGTTTTGAAGATGGACACTTGAGGGAAGAAAATAAATAACACAGAACATATTCTGTGTTGACAAGGGGGAGAGTTTATACTTTAGGTTGACCAAAAGATTGCCCAAGTTTGTTGTTGAGGATTTATTTTCCCTCTATCAGTTTCAACTTTTCACTCCCACTACTTGTCTAAACGTTGTAACTAATTCACTCAAAACATTCACCTCTCTATGCTAATATTTCTGAAACAGTGATAATATAAATAAAGATAGTTTTTTATTACCTATCATTTTCAATATTGGTCTTGGCCCATTTAAGATGACCATTCCTAGAGAAAAAATACTATCAGTACTTCACAAAATTTGAGTACATTCAAAGGAAGTAGCATCTCCTGACACAGGAGAGAAGAAATAATTTCTAATATTATTATCAGAATGATGGCAAAGAAGTCCCATGGTTGTTTAAGATGTCCACACTGTTCCTTTGTTTTCAGGGTTCTTGCTCATTCTTAGTTGTCAATAAATATAAGGAAAAATCCAAGATTCAGCAACAGCTTTCCAAGGAATTCTTAAATTATTGCTTTGTTTCACCTTAATCATATAACACATTAATTTAGCCAATGATGATTATATAATAACCTACTATCATGGATATATGGTGGATTAAATAGTTTTTTTCTAATCAGGTTGGTATCAGAAAGTCATGAATTCATTCACATTTCTGACACTGTTGAAGTAGGCAAATCATTAGCTTCTATGTGACTTGGGTCATTTCTAAATAAATCATAGATTTCTGAAAACTTGGCAGAGGAGACTTCTGCACTAAGGCATTATAAATGCCCACTGTTTATTTAAAAAAAGCTTAAACACTTATGACATGATCAATAGTGGAGAAGGTACAAAGACAAAGAGGGTATGATTTCAGCTTTCTCAACGTGCTTTTTATCATGCATGATTATAAAGAAACATAATTTTAGTTCTGTAAATGCTATGGTGAAAACCTACATTTCTCAAGGAGCTTTCACAAATTGACTCCTGATCTCTTCTCTCTAAGATACGTTTTCAACAGTAACATAAATATTTCTTTGGATAAAATATCTTTTCCCCCAGAGATTTACATTTTCATTGTTACTTTTAGTTTTCTATATTTTTCCTTTTCTATTCATATACTTTTCTATTTTGATCATTAGCTGAGAAATACCCAATATTCAAGGCAACTTTGTCAACTGAGCAAAGGAAAGATATTTTAAACAACAATAACAAAAAGCTTAATTAAAGAATTTTGTTGCATTTAGACTAGTTTCCTTTGTAAGGATCATACTGTTATTTTTCATGATACTTGCATTCATTGAATGAATACTTTTGTGTTTTCTCATTTTCAGAATTGTTTAGGTAAAAGGTTGATAATTATTTTAGCTAACTTGAAATAGAAACAAAATCACACAACTTTTTCTTTCGTTCTTCCATTTGTTTTTAATAAAATTCTCCATAAAATGTATTCATATTATTAAGTTTTAAATGTGCTTAGCTTTAGTTTGAAAAGGAGTACAAAAGAGAGGGATAGAGCCAAGATGGTGAAGAAAAGGCAGCAACTTGCCTGAGTTCTCCCTTAAATCTCTCCAAAAACCTTTAAATAATACATTCCATAATTAAATTCTCATAGTTACAAAATCCAAAAAAAGATGGTATAAAATAATTTTCCAGCCAGAGACAACTTAGAAGATCAGTATAAAAAATCTGTCATGTGTGCACAGGAGTGGAGCACTGTCTAGTGCATATGTCCCCAGCACAGGCAGGCACCAGCAAACCAGGAGCAGGCCTGGGAAGAAACTGAATCTTTATCATCATTTTTATCATTATCATCATCATCATCAATTGGTGCTACTGCCATGCTGCTTCTGGAGATCTCAGCCCGCAAGATAAGGGGAGAAGATGTCAAATAACTGATCAGAAACCGATTATAGTAGTCTCTTTGCTAGTGATGAGTAGGACCCCATTACTTTATCTATACTTTGATCCATACGGAGAAGGAACATTAGCACACTGCAGAATGAAGCTGTATTTGTGTTGCTCAAAGACAAGGGCCTGGGCCAGGAGGGTAAATCCACTTTTCCTCAGATCATGTCATCTTGGAAAGACAGAAAACTTAATAGTGGAGGGACTGTAGGGGAAAATATGATATCAATTCTCTGTTGTTATAGCTGTGAACTAATTCAACCAATATAAGGAGCAATTTGAAATTAAACCCAAAGGGCTATGATACCCTGCATACTCATTGATCTAGCAATGCTCTACTAAATCTGTATCCAAAAAGATATTTTAAAAACTGAAAAGGACCTATATGTACAAAATATTTATAGCAGCTCTTTTCTGGTGGTATAGAACTGGAATTTGAGGGGATGTCCTTCAACTGTGGATTGGGTGAACAAACTGTGATAAGTGATTATAATGGAGTAATGTTGTGCTGTAAGAAATTATAAAAAGGATGTTCTCAGAGAAACCTGAAAAACACATGAGCTGATGCAAAGTGAAATGTGCTATGTTCAAAGTAACAGCAATCATGTATGATGATCAGCTGTGAAAGATATAACTATTCTCAGCAATGCAATGATCCAATACAGCTCTGAAGGATTTATGATGAAAAAATGCCAACCATGTTCAGAGAAAGAAATAATGGTTTCTAAGTGCAGATTGAAGCATATTAAAAACCAAAACCAAAAAAAAAAAAGCTTTTTTTCTGATCTTTCAATCTATTTTATTTGATAACATAATTAACATAGAAATATTTTGCATGAATATACAAATATAATGTAAATTGATTTACTTTGCCTTCTTGGGGAGGAGAATTTGATTAAAGTTTTAAAAACAAATGTTAAAAATTGTGGTTACAGTTCCATCTACATCCAAAGAGAGGATCATGGGAACTGAATGTGGTTCACAACATAGCATTTTCACTATTTTTGTTGTTATTTGCTTGCATCTCATGTTCCTCCTTCTCTTCCTCCTCCTCCTTCTTCTTCTTTATTGTTTGATTTGATTTTTCTTGTGCAGCACAATAATTGTATAAATATGTATGTGTATGTTGGATTTAACATATATTTCTACCATGTTTAACATATATTGGACTACTTGCCATCTAGGGGAGAGTCAGGGAAAGGAAGGAAAATTGGAACACAAGGTTTTGCAAGGGCTAATGTTAAAGAATTGTCTGTGCATATGTTTTGAAAAATAAAAGCTTTAATAAAAAAATTGTGGTTGCATATATTTGGAGCAAAAGTAAATGTTAAATAGGAAGAAAGAATGTGGAATAAGATTAAGCTAATATAGGCTTTCAAAATAATTTGAATTGATACAACCTTCAGTGAAAGTTTATAAATATAAAGCTATGCATGTTGAAAAAATACATTATTCTAGCATCATAAATAACAGTCCTTGTATAAATATGCTCAGGAATTATTACAGGTTAAAGAAGAATATAACATAACCAGAGGAGAAAATTAAGCATAAGATTTTTTCTGAACCAATTATTATTATGAATACATAAAAATGGTACCAGAGACAAATGTAAAATTAGCAGATTAATAGGAATTGTTTAATCCATTCCTGACTATCCTTAGTTGGAGGTATATAGCAGTAGATATGCCCACATTAATGATAACTCAAATATATATATATAATATACATATATATAAACAATTTGGAATGTGTTTTGTGAAATTAATTTTTAATATGGACAATCATGTTTAGGATATTCAATTCCAATAAATAAATACAACAATAGTATTGAAATATTCATAAATTTGGAAAGTCTGCAAAGAAATTGAGAAATTTTTATTCTCTCTCATCTTGATCTTCTTCTTCAAGTAGTTTCTGGTCCTTAATTCAAAGATGCAAAGATTGTTATCTTTCAGATTTAAACGAAAAATCAACCAGCAGAACAGACTTTCTACAATGACATTATTGTTTCAGACCTTCCCTGGGGAATAATATTAATAAACATTTTAAAATACTGGAGTAACAAAATTTTCTTTATATATATTTTTTCAGAAAAAAGTAAAAACAAAAAAAAACATTAAACATGTGACTACTCTGAAGTTAGTATAAAGTGAGTATGTATTTTAGTAGATGGTTCTAGTTTAGAGGATTAAGTTTGAATTGGAAAATAAGATGCTTCAACTACTAGTTCATTAGAAAGTTATTTTGAATAAAATCTTAAAAAATCTTTATGTAACAAAACACAAAGTATTTTTGACTCATTTTCAATTAAAAAAAAGTTTAATCAATAAGATGTGCCTGATTTATCTTTCTATTCATGTCTTTTAATTTAACAGATTAGGCTTTAAGCACAAAAACTTGATAGTGTAGCAACTGCAATTCTCCCTCTGTATACTGAAATGTAGCCCCAGATTTTTAACACTTGTGAAATATTAATACCCTATAGCTGAATAGCTAAAGTTTCTCCAAAGATAAGTTTCAATATATCGAAAAGACAGAATAGATGATGAAGCCACATTCCCAAAGTCTTCAATTCTCATTCTGGACCCCTCAGAGAATAGTGTAGGGAAGTGTTACTCTTGCTGGATAGATTATTACAAATAGCTTTCATTTTGAGCCTCTATTTTTAAAGAGCATTTTTTTATTAAAAATATTCTTTTTATATCTGAGTTAAATATTTCCATTAAAAGTTTATTTATTTGAAAAAGAGGGAGTAATATCAAAGTAAATTATAGCATTGTAATCATACCAAAGGATATTCTAGCCTCTTAAATTCTATATATGCATAATTAAAGCCAATTATCCCTTAAGTTTCATAAACTAGTATCTTAAAACAAAAATTTTCTCTGCGTATATGAACATATGCAGAAAAAGAATAACCTAAAGGAGTAGTAGAAATTGGTACTTTATTCTTTCAGTCACTATTTCCATCCAGTCAAATCAGCAGGGATTTATTATTATTTATTATTTCTCATATGCCTGTCACCATGCTAAGTTATAAAGAAAGGTAAAAGAGAATCAATCCCTGATCTCAAGAAATTAACAATCGAATGGGAGAGACAAAAACAACAACCAAACAACCACATACAAATAAGATATAGACAAGAGAAACTGGAGATAATCAACAGATTATTATTTCCACATAATAATGTATAAAACTATATAAGTTTCTTAGACTTAAAGCTAACATAACGACCAGGTCTTTGTCTTCATAAAGAAAAAAGGAATGAGCTATTTTTTCTATGCATTTGACTTAATCAGCAAAGCTAGGCAACACATTCCTATAAGGAATCCTTGGTTTTTCATCAACGTGTTCAAAAGGAAAGGATTGTTACCAACTCACATTTTAGACATTCAGCTAATCGTATTGCCGAGTCCTGCTGATGCTGTCATTCCCTTAATTGTATATATTGTTTTCCCCACCTACAAATTTATGCTCTTTGTTCTAAACAAAATAGGAGTGGCAACTGCCTTTCATCATTCAGGTTTTGAGCTCTATGGGGAAGCCACTGGCTCTCTTCGCAAATAACTTGCTCACCTAAATAAATTGATAGACCTCAGGAGCTGGAGGAGGAAAGAGCTTGGCTTTTTCAGAGACTGACTATTAAAGTCTAACAGTTCAATTTATAGTGTATGTCATAGGTCCAAGTCTGAAAGAGAATTGGATAGAGAATATCTTTGAGATAGAAAGAATGTTTCTTCCCATATCCATCTCATATATTGTCCTTGATGATGATACCTCAGATTCATTTATTTCTGAAGAAAATACAAAAATATTTTCCTCACCTTATAGATATTTTGCAGATGTCTACCTTTATATAGACCTGAACTGCATTACAAAGCAAAATGCTCAAGAAGGAAGTCAATGATAATAATAAAATATTATCTCTTAATTCTTTCATGGACAGATAGGGGATGATAGATGGAATGCTAGGTCTGGAATCAGAAAGACTAAGTTCAAATCCAACCTCAGACACATACAATCTGTGTTAGTCTGGACAAGTCACTTAATGCTATTTGCCACATTTTACCTATCTGTAAAATGAGCTGGAAAAGAAAATAATAAACCACTTGAGAAACTTTGCCAAGAAAACCCCAAATGGGATGAGGAAAAATCAAACCAAATTGCAAATTACTAAACAAAGAAACAAAAAGTTCTTTCATCCAGTAAATTAAACTATTGGCAACACACACACACACACACACACACACACACACGCCTCCAAAAAAGAGTGCTTACTTCATGCTGTGTGCCAAGGGCTTCAATAATAACACTGAAATTAGATTGGGGAGTTTAAAATATAACAGGAATAACATGACTTAATCTAAAAGATTATGACCAAAGAGTTTCAAAATATTTATCTATGATTAAAACTTTCTGTTGCTTGTCATAAAATAAGTCTGCAATAGCAAAGGCTAACTGACAGCACTGTGATTGGTTGAATTGTGCTACTAGAATCTATGAAAACCTATTAAGTTCCATATTTAAGTGCAAAACCCAGAAAGCCTGTAAAGGATTAAAGGGGACAGTACCATAAAGGGCCTGGTGGATTCTTTGAAAGTCTCCACAGCTGTAAATCCTAATACACTCCAAGGAATTGCAAATCAACATTTGCTGTGAATTGAGAAAGGAAAAGAGGCAAGCGAGAAGAGGAGAGAGTTCAAAGAATGCAACTGCCTCTCAGTCTCCTTTTATAATTATCATCCTCTCACATGAAGGGATCTATTCTGCTGGTCAGAAGTAGATTCTCAGCAGCCACTAGCAGATAGCTTCCGTAACAGTCCACCACCTTGAACAGTAGATCCCATGCCATTTCAAGGCCAGAGAAAAGTGCCAGGTAGCAGTATATTCTGGTCCAAGCTGTGAGAATGCCATACATCATCCAGAACTACATCATCATTCTACCTCTAGCAGAAGCTGTTACCATATCCTCTAGTTTTCAGGAATTATGGGAGCCACAGCTGTCTGTGAACTTTTTCCCCAGTGAGCATCCTTGCAAAGAATCACCTTTTTTGACCAAACGATAATCAATCAGTAAACATTAATTGAGCATCTATTACATTCTTTGAGTTAGGTATGAGACACATAAAAACAAAACTGAAACAAGTCCTATTCTGAAGGAATTTACATGATACATGTATAAATAAGTATATAAGATAAAAGTTCAAGGTAATTTGTGGGGAAGGATGCTCCAGTAGTTGGGGAGAGTAAGGAAATCCATCAAAGAAGGTGGCACTTGAGCTGGTCTTTTGATTAAGCTGAGAATTCAAAGATGTGGAGGAAAGGAAGAAATAAAGTTAAAGCTCCTGTTGGCTTAGCCTATGTTACACTGACAAGCCTTTGCTGGCCATTAAGATCTAAATACTAGAATTCCAGAACAAGATCTCCATTTGTGGGGAACTCAGAGAGAATACCAGTTGTGAAGGGCTTGAGCTGGTTGGAACAGAGCCAAGGCAGGAATTCAGTCATAGAGAAACAAGAGGCATTGGGCTATTCGCACTGAGACTGGAGGGAGAGAGGATTGGTATAAAGATATGACTCAAGCCTAATTTTAGTGGTGTTTGGAATAAGAACAGGAACCATAACCAGGCTGGATATTCTGAGCTGCCCAAACTATGAAACTATGCTAGTAAGAAGATACCTTCTTCACCTTACTGCCGTCCGTCGTAGGAAAGAAGTCCCTTTATCACACATTATCACACTCTGGGACTTTATGGCAACCTTCAACTTTCTACTCCCCCATTATCTAACAGCACTGAAGTATACTATGCATTTTTGTGTGGTTGTGTGTGCCTGTGTGTGTGTGTGTGTGTGTGTGTGCATGTGAGAGATAGAGATAGGCAAACACACAGAGAGACAGAGAGAGGCAGACAGCAATAGAGACAGAGCAACAGAGACAAAGAGAGACACACAGACACAGAGAGACAGAAACAGAGAAAGACAGAGAGAGAAAGAGAGAGAGATACACACAGAGCCAGAGAGAGACAGAGACACATACACACAGAGAGAGAGAAGAGAATGAGACACACAGAGAAAAAGAGAAAGAGCATATGTTTCAGCTTACTATCCAGACTGAGAATAACTAGACTTGAGTACTGATTCCTCATTCACCTACTGTGTCATATTGAGCAATTTCACTTCTTTAATTCTCACTTTACTTAGTTGGAATGGGGAGGTAGCTGTCCTATTTATTTAGCTACAAAAAATAATAACAAGGACAAATCATTTTTAAATGATATTTGTCTCAATAAAAATTATCTTGGAGCACGGGATTAAATAAATGCAGTGGTTTAATTTCAGACAACTATTAGTCATTTAGAAAATGCTCCCCCATAGTGGACTGTGTACCTGTATGACGAGATTGATAGTCCACAGAAGCTTATACCTTCTCAGAGTAATCAGAAATGAATGGCATTAATGTGAAGCAAAGTGCTAAATTTTGTCTAAACCACTGCCACCCTTCAGGGTTGAATATCTAAAGCCAATTATATGACTCAAAACCGAATCTGATCCCTGTGATATTAGCAATGGAAGACATGTTTGGAAAGTTCTTGATGTGGGTTTCAAATGCATAAATTAAATAATAGCTCTGACAGGCAGGTGTATACACAGGCAAGTGGAAGAGAAAGGGCTTTGTTCTCCATATTTTGACAGCAAAGGTCCTTAGCCTTCAGTACCTAATGTGAAGTAATATCAGCCATCAAAGAATGAAAGAATGCATTAGTGAGTGGACATGAAATGTTTTTCTCTTTATTTATGGCATGGATGGTTTGATGTAGCTAACATGGGGCATAATTTGTTTGAAAAATCATACACCCCTAGACAAGGTTTGGAACTACTTTCATATTATGACACATCATTTGTGAAATCTCAGTACAAATATAATAGGGAGGGAGAACAGAAACTTTTCCCCTTATCTCTAAACCAAACTAAAACAGGGAGAAACCAAATTTAGATGACAAAACTGCCATAGTGAAAAGAAGCAAGGGATTTGACTGTTCCTAAACTTCCCCTCTGCCAAATAGAAGGCTTCCTCTGTCTTCTGTGTCTTATGGATCCATAAGAATTTCCATAACCCGGAGGGCAAAGTTTAAGATTGATGTGGGTCAGTGTTTTAGTGCCCCCAAATTTTATTTTGTAAAATAGTTCGTGGTCCTATTTCCAAAGCTCCTAGAGTATCCATGAGAAGTAAGGCATTGGACTCAACATTGGTTCTGGAAGTCATTCTTGCCTCTGATGTAGTTTACTACCTGTGTGACTTCCCTGAGCCATAGTTACTTTATTTGTCAAATGAGGATTTTGGATTAAATGACTTTTGAGTCAATTTCCAGGTCTAGATCTGTGATCCTATGAGTCATATAGTAGATATATGTTAAATCCTCTATGTATAAACATATCTATACAATTCTCTTGCTGCACAAGAAAAAAAATCAGGTCAAAAAGGAATGAAAATGAGTAAGAAAATAAAATACAAGCAAACAACAACAAAAAAGAATGTGAATGTTATGCTGTGAAAATTTATAATCTTATAATACATTGATCTCCTGGTTCTGCCCATTTCACTTAGCATCAGTTCATGTAAGCCTCTCCAAACCTCTCTAAAATCATCCTTTTGATAGTTTCTTATAGAGCAGCAATATTCCATAACATTCATATAGCATAACTTATTCATGCATTCTCCAACTGATGGGCATCCACTCAGTGGGAACAGAACTTTGAATCAAAGAATTTCTCCCCCTTCATGCTTGTTCCAACTCTGGTTAACTTGACATAGAGGGGTCCATGCTTTGCTGATAACTAGTTTATTTTTTTTCTGAGATAATTGGGGTCAAGTGATTTGTGCAGTGCAGGATCACACAACTAGGTAGCATTAAGTGTTTGAGGTCAGATTTGAACTTAGGTCCTCCTGACTTCATGATTGGTGTTCTATCCACTTGCTTATTAATTTTAAAAATAAGGGAGGGGGAGAGGAAGGTATTAAGCTTCCAAAGCTTCCAGATTTCTAACAACTAATAGGTTGTAATAGTGTGTCAGCTGTTATAGTGTTGCTAGGGGTGGTTAATCTGAA
Source organism: Sarcophilus harrisii (assembly GCF_902635505.1). Lineage (NCBI taxonomy): Eukaryota > Metazoa > Chordata > Mammalia > Dasyuromorphia > Dasyuridae > Sarcophilus > Sarcophilus harrisii. The sequence continues at coordinate 33,039,682 of NC_045431.1, read as the reverse complement.
GGCTCATATTGGGATGCAGTGATTGATTTTGAGAGAGAAGGAATCATTGCTCAATAAAGAAAGCAAAAAGTAACCAAGGAATGCTTCATGAAGAAAGTATCCTTTATGTTAGATCTTGAAGAAAACAAAAAGTAACCAGGAAAGGTTTCATGAAGAAAGTATCCTTTGTGTTTGATCTTGAAGAACACAAAAAGTAACTATAGAAGTCTTCATGAAGAAAGTATCTTTTGTTGGATCTTGAAGAAACGAAAAAGTAACCAGGAAAGGCTTCATTGAAGAAAGTATCCTTTGTGTTTGATCTTGAAGAATGAAAATAATTAAATCTATGGAAATTTGTGGTAAGTTCAGTTAAGATGCTGAGGATGGCATTCATGAAAATATAGAGAAAGGAGAGGATAGAATTAGCCTGAAACACCATGGATAGTCCAATTTGACCGAAACATGAGTTGGTGAAGGAGAGCAATTTCAATTATATACTCTTTCCTCAGTTTTCCTTATATTTTCTTACCATGCTGTATCTTTGATATAAATCCTTGAGTTTAGGGATTGTTTTGTTTTTGCATTCTAAGTGTCAAGCACAAGACTTTACAAATAGGTCATGTTTAATAAATGGTTGTTAAATTGAACTGAAATGAAATAAGACTGCAATGGTAGGCTGCTGACAGCCTTCAATAGCAGTCTGATGAATGTGTGTTCTATTTTTGAGAAAGAGGGACCCACTGATGATTTTATGATTAAGGCTATATATAAAGGAGATTATCTTAGTAGTGTTATTGAGATATGATTGAAGAAAGGAGGGAACAGAGGCAGCAAAGCAAACGTCTAGACAAGAAGTGACGAAGAAAAGCTATAGTGAAGAAATCTCTTTCAGTGCAGCTTGCCTGACACATGATAGACACAATATTTATTGCCTTTATGCTCTCAAAAATGTAAATAGAAAGAGATTTCATGTATTCTCTTACAGGAAAAGAAACATTAATTTAAATAGGAAAATCCACATTTTATTAAAAATCAGTATAAGTTTCATATTTTGTATCATCTTATTTTCAGGATGTGGTAAGTGAAGAGAACACATTATTATTTATGGCCTAAATTTATTCTAAATTTCTGAAAATATGTAGAACCTTATTTTATTTGAGTTAGTCTCACCACAGCAAGAGATGTAGGGGAGAAATCACAAAGGATAAAATGTAAAACTATTAACCTCTCTATTCAAATAGCAACAATATTGAGGAATATATAATTAAAGAATTAATAAAAATTGTATCATTATCAAAAGGAAGGAATTTGGAGAAACTTTAAATTTCAGGTAACCTAAAGAAGCAATAATATTAACTGATCTCAGTTCCATTTAAATTTGGAGAGTTTATTTTTAGGACACTACACCTAGATACAGTATCTTGGTTAGAATCTCTATGAATTGTTATGGGAGGACACGGACAAGGATTAAGAAGGATGAAAAGATACAAATAATTTCTGTAATAATTTGCTCAAGTCTATCTTGTTTCTATGGAATTCATTTGACCTCATGATCTGGTAACTTACAAAAATTAAAGTAAGATTAACATATTTCTTGCTTTTAGTGAAATCATGGTGGCTTTTTTTTTTCCTAGGATGTTGGCAGGAAAATTGTTCCTGAAATGCACTTTGCCACTACTTTAACAAATTGAAGCATTTGTCTACCTTCACTTTTCCAATAACACTCCTCAGCACTCAGTACAGTGCTTGACATATAATAAACATTTGTTTATTTTTATTTGTTCTCCTATCTACATTATTTTTAATGATTAACTACACAGTTTCTCACCCCTAAATATATAAGCTTTCTCATTCTCTAGATTTTCTTGAATTTGCTCCTTACCATGTTTTTGTCTTGATTTGTTCTTACCACTTTCTGTTTAAACATATATCCTCAATAAACAACATAAAATTAAAATAGAAATTCACCAGATTTTCTTTCTCATTTTTCCCCTAATTGTTCCTCCATCTTTTTTTTTATTTGATATTCAAAGTGCCTTTGGATCTCTTTAATGACCTGAGGCCAATTCCTATTTTTCTTAGAGGATTGAGATTAGGAACTTTGACTTTGTTACCATCTTCTGAATTTTTATTTTGATCCTGCTTGTCACCATAATAACTTTCAATGGTAAGAAACACTTTTTTTTGTTTTCTTCTTATTTTTCTATTACTTTGCTTTTAATTCTTTACTAAAGTAGAGTTCTGTTTTTAGGATAGAGGGTGCACAGTTCCAAGCTTCAGGGATTTTGTGCAGCCGTTTTCAGAGACCCACGTAGGAATCTGAAAACAAGTACTCTTTTCTGCCCTGGAGCTGTTAGGGGTGTTCCCACTGGAGCTGTAATATGAAGTGTGCTAGCCAGGTCTGAGGCTATGTCCATGGGCTGTGCCAGGGTGTGCTACCCAGAAGCTGCATGCTGAATTCCCGCCCTGGGGCCACAGACCTTTTCTGCTGAGCTTCTAAGTTGCTTCCAGCTGAAAAAAACATTCTATTCCATCTTTGTGGGTATTCTGATGCTCTGAAATTTGTTTAAAGTCATTATATGAAGGAGTTTGGGGGAGAAATTGTGCAAGTTCCTGCCTTTACTTTGCCATCTTCTTCTTTCTTTGTGTATCTTTCATATTTAAGCATGGCACCAAATTCTCCAGAATGGGGGAGATGTCCATCTTTTCTGGTTCTTTCTATTCCAATTAAATCCCTTGTGTAACTTCTTGTTTTGCAGTTCTTTAAAAGAGCTTTATCTAAGTCTTGCTTTAGCTTCCCTACTATTTTCCAAAGCATACTTTGCCATTCTTTCATGTTCAGTTTTGATTATATTCCTTTCCTTTAATCTTTTATAAAATCTGAGCTCATCAGACTTCCCCTGTGCACGTAACACTGCCTTCTTTAAATACATTCCTCTTTTCTTTCTTGTTAAGATTATTTCTGATTGTGGAGACCACAATTTTTTTTGAGCCTTCCGTCTCTCCAAGGCTATTTTTTTTAGTCTTCCTGACTATAAGATCCTATATATAAGCTTTTAAAAATGAAACATCTTCTTAAAATCTCATATTTATATAACACACACATATGCATACACACATAGAGAGATGGTATAGAGGGATGGTGTGGAGGTATGTAGGGTGGAGTCAAAATGGTGTCCCTTCAAATACCTTTAAATAATGTCTCTGGACAAATTTTAGAGCAGCAGAACCCACAAAAAGACATGTGGAGCAATTTTCCAACCCAATACAACTTAAATCAGGCAGAAAGGCTAATTGCACCAGGGTGAGAGTGGAACACAGTAGGGCACAGACCAGGCCCTCACAACCCAGAGCCCAGAGAACCAGAAATAAGTCTCAGGACAACTGAATCAGTGGCAGTATGTAGACCTCCCAGCCTGAATATATCAAAGACAATTTAGATCAGCAGGAAAGGTTTATCATACTTGGATAATAATGGTGTATAATCCAGCACAGCCTAAGCCCCAATATACAGAGCACTAACTCACCAGACCTAGTAGCCACAATGAGCTGAGAACTTCCTTATAGTTCCACAGAAGAAAAAAAAAATACTGCCTCTCATAGACCTGATCACAGGCCATGAGTTTTGGTAAACTCCTCTCCTTAGATCATACCACTTTGAAAGAACTGAAAACTTCTAGATCCCTAAAAACATCTATGAAAATGGTTGCACAAACCCCCTGAAGCTTGAGATACTGCACCTTCCCCATTGGAAGTAGAGTCCTACTTTAACAAAGAGTTATATCAAATTATATGCTGAGAAAATAAACAAACAAGAGGAAAATATTCTGACTATAGAAAGTTATTATGATGACTAAGAATTAAAATATGATGACTAAGAACATTTAAAATTGTTTTTACATATACCTAGGGTAACAATAAAATACAAAAAAATAATAATAGATTTCAATTGTTATTATATGGAATGGACAAAACACTTGTTTTTCTTGACTTCGGAGACTAAAATTAGTTACATTAGGTAGAGGAAAGAGAGAGTTCAAAGAAAGATAAATTCATTCATAATATATGTGAAGTCTTCATAAAAATAGGATCTGCTTAAAAGAGGAATGGGCTAAAAGAGAGAAAACTTTCGTGGATTCACTTCCAATGGAGGGCTTCTAAATTAAGCTGGGTGTCTCCTAGTTAGGTGTGTTGCAAAGTAGATTATTTTACATGTATGACTTGGAGTAGAAAGTCATTGAAGTTTTTTATATCTCTGAAGTTTCGTGGTTGTATAATCTGTATATGCATATCTGTTTGAGAGGCTAGAAGGTATGTCCAGCTGCTTTCAAAATTTGGGAAATGTACATTATACATTTTTAATTGACTTTGTTGTTCCACCGTGTAGGATATACTGCTTTCTCTGGAATAGCTGTGGATTTCATGAAAAAAAGACTTTAAATTACATTTATATCAAAAAAGAAAAATTGGGTTACTTATAGGCAAATAACTATTTCTGCAGGAAAAAGTAATAGAAAATTACTGCTTCAGTCATTTCAATATAGAATTTGATTAAGATTGAGAAAGGCTACTAGAAGATAAGGTTCTTATCATGCCAGAGGGAGAAGAGTTCATCAGTACTCAAAGATCTAGTTTTAAAGTTTTTGGGGAATAGTTAAAACAATGCTAATAACAGAAAAGGTGGATTTGTTCTTTGTTTTAGGATTACAACACACCTTTTAGAATGATTTCTAAAAGTACATATTGTTGAATCTTTAATAATCCAGAAATATTTTTTATATATCTATGACCATATGCTAAAATTTATTTTTTGAAATAGTACAAGACAGATACTTTATGGCAGGCAAAACTGCCAAAAAACAAATGAAGGATATAATGCTATTAATGGATTCCCTTGACATGCATCTCCTGAATGTTGAAAAGTAAAATAATAGACCAGGATAGTTCAAATTTGGACAAAAGTTCAGTAGGTTATATAGAAGGGAACTCTGGAAGTCATAAATAATTTATTATTAACTATTGAAGAAATAATATTTCCAGGATGGTAAAAAAAAAACATACAATTTGTGAACATTTTAGAGGGAACAAAATATTATTTTTCAAAAACTGGGAGTATCACAACTGATTTGTATTTTAGATATCTATGTTTTTAAAAAAGAAAAAAAAATGGCAGAACACAAGTATTGAGGAAAGATGATAGAGAGATAGATGCTAGGTAGATAAATAAATATGCTCCTAAAACTTCCTAAATGTTCTCACACCCTTTCTATATTATTCTATAAAGCATGTTTACAATGACATTTCTTTATTTAAAATTGAAAAGTAATTCTAATAGTCTTCTTGGGAAATTCATTTAAGTTCACTTGGTCTTATTTTAATCATTTATCAAATGAAGGGTTTGAACTAAGTGGCATCTCATATCTCTTCCAGTTCTACATATGCTGTCTAATGATGTTCATTTTTTGTCGATTTAAAAATGGTCAGATACTGATTTAAATGAAGATCTCACTAAGTTGGATCTAGAAAAAGTGTTGATTATATTGTCACATTTTGAAGACAGGAAGAATTAGCAAGAAAAATATGAAATATAGACAAGAATTAAAATGAGGGAGGAAGGGATAGGTGTTTAGAAGAAGTAAAACATATTGAGAGGATTAGTGAGGTTGCAAGAAAGAGGGCAGGAAATCCTTGTAAGGATTTAGGAATTCATATTGAAGGAATGGCAATTCTTCACTTTTGAAGCATTAGCTAGGAATCTCTTGTAAACAGCAATGTGAAAGGTAATGACAATCACTGGGGCATCTAGGTAGCAAGGTGGATAGAGAACCAACTCTGGAATCAGGAAGCCTTGAGTTCAAGGGAAAAGCTAGAAATAGTTTATCTTAGGCCATTTAAAATTAGAGTTTTTGATAATGAGAATATAATTTTATTAGAATTGTATTATATATGTATATTATATTTATATGTATGTATGTATATGTGTGCATGTCTTCGTGGTTCTGATCCCAAAATGGGGGTCTTAATTAGCTCCATTTTTCTGACCTGTGCTGGTTTATTGCTCAGATGCCTGATTGGTTTTAGCTGTACTGTAGCTTAGGGCATCCGAACTGAAGAGATCCATCAGCCTAGCCTCCATATCAGTAGAGACTACAGACTTATGTCATTATTTTTGTCCTACAAAGCGTTTCTTGAGTGTGTGATATTTAAATACATCATTATCTTTTATGGATCTAATCCAGATAGATAGACTCTTAGTGTTTATTCCATATAATCTGATTTTTTTTTGTAATAGCCAGTTTTTCATCTGTAGAATGGCTTATACTACATTTTTTCAGAATATTAAAGTTTAACATTTTCTTCATCAAAATTGATGACATAGTTGTGGAACCACTTGGTCAAAAAACACAAGCTAATTAACACCAGGGAACATGACATTTTACATTATGTAACAAAGCCTTCAGAGTTCTTAAATATTCCATTATTTTAAGACAAGAATTGAAAAATGATGCCCTGGCATTTTAAAGTCAACTACAAATAGACAATGCATACAACTATCCATCACATGCATGAAAGACAGGGTTGATGCATTATCTTCTCCTAAAGGTTATTTTGCCAAGTGAATACAGTCAACAAAATTTTCTTATAACCTCATTATGGAGCATGCAATATAAGGGGAAGTGGAAAGGAATATTCATCTTAAAAGCATTTCATCATCATCCAGTCTTTGTGTTTAGTATTTTTTTCCTTTATTGAAGTGAATGGAGAAGCCAACTTATTTTAAAAAGCAAAGTGTAAGACATACATTTAGTAATTTTGTATAAAAATTTCCAGGAGGAAATGTGATTCTGTAATTATAGGGAATATGAATGTTTTCCCCTTAATTTATCCTTCTCCAATGAAAGACTTATGAGAAAATAATGTTTTCTAAAAGGCTTGTGAACTGGAAGGTTAGGGTAGGTAACTGATTATACTGGAGAAAGGGAATAACAAAGTTAAAAAGAAAGGAAAACTGGGACTCTTTTATCCACATTTGGTTTGCTTTGGGGAAATGAGGATAAAAGCTGCAAGAAGTTGGAATCCTTCTTCATTCTGCACTTAGAAATTTTCTACATTGATGACTATACTACAGAGATTGAGAGAATTGTGTAGAATTGAATGATATCAAAAAAGGAAGGGGAAAAAAACAATATTCCCTTTCCTAGTTAGAGCTACAGAGAATAGCAGCCTTGTAAAGTTACAAGTACAGAAATGTGGTAAGTTTTGAAATAAACATCCTGATATTGGGGAATATAACACAAATTATGGATATTTTCATACATTTTTATTTTCTTATCAAAGTCTCTGTTGTCCCCTCTCCTTCTTATAATATAACCATATTCCATAGTATTGCACATGTTGATTTAGCCTCACCTATATAGCCAGCCAGATCTATGGAAACTTATGAAAATGGTGCTAAAATTACTGTCAATACTGATCTTTTTCAGGCTGAGGATGGAACATTTCCAGGATACTTGAACAAGTGCAAACTCCCAACTGCCTGGGCCACTAATTGCTGTTTGGAAAGAGTTGAAGCTACATTTTAAGGATTCATGATTGACTGTGTGGATTAAAGAAAAGAATAAAAGGATAGTAGTGAAAAAAGAACCATAGCCATGGCCAAGAGATAAAAGGCAGAAGAACCTACAAAAGAAAACAAGAGTGAATAGTTCTTTTATGTAGCTAACTTTTGCTAAGACATTGGAGCCAAAATTATGTTTTCTTAACAATTGTATAGCAGAATTACATAACAGCTGAAGAAGGGTTCAAGAATTGTACCTTGACTATAATATTTGAGTAGGACTAGGATTGCAGTGAAATATAACTTAATAAAAATGTGTGTATGTGTTTCAAATGGAAGCCATCTGGGTTGGAGGGGGGAGAAAAAATAAATTTACATGATAAAGGTGTTGTAAATTTATTTGGAATGAATAGCATATAGTAGATATGCAGTTTCCAATGCAATCATTTTTTGTTGTTGTTGTTGTATTGTGTTATGGGAATGTTTTTTATCATTCCATAAATTGAAAATAAGATAAATCTTAAAAATAAATATAACATTCTGTGTTCAAGTGCTAAGGGAGGACTTGAGTCATACCTATAGAAGACAAACCCATTTCTTGTAATCCCTTTCCCTCCACTCTCACAATTATGTAGGCTTAGTAGTTAAATTCAGCTTTTCTTCAAAGTTTCTCTATCACCTTGGAAGGCCAAATATTAAGCAAAAGTTAGGGAGTTATTAAATTTACTCTTGAGGAAGGAGTTAAATCAATTGAAATGTTATTTGATGACACATTTCCACTATCGTTTTCCTTCCCTGAAAATATACTTACTTCCTTGGTTTCATATAGAATCACATACCTCCTACCTTGCTCAATAGATTTTGTATTCCCAACAAACTTGGTCTTGGCCCCTATATGTTATGATGAAGATCCTTTTGGGGTGTCAATTGGTTTAAATGACTGTTATCTTCTCATAACTTACAAATTCTATTATACTATAAGTCACATATACCTTTTCTTCAGTAAGATTTGGCTCTAAATCCTTGATAAAAACAAAACAACAACAACAATAACAACAAAACAAAACACTTTCCATTACTGTCATAGAGTGAGCATTTAACCTTAACCATAGTACTTTATTTTCACATGGGAATGGACAGATGGAATACAGAGAGCCCACTTGCCTTTGAAAATAGAGGGGGGAAACTGAACATAGTAGTGCCTTATTATATATATGCACTTTCTTTTTAGTTCATCTTAGATATCTGACAAGAAGACTTGACAGAATAAAATACACTCACAATTGAATGTCAAAAAAGGGGAAAAGCAATGAGTTTAGATAGTCGTAGCAGGGTCAAACTGTAAGACAGGTAGTAAAAAATATAATTCTTCCTGTTTCAGCAGAAAGTTTCTCTGTCTCACTATGATTTTCTGCACCCAGATGAATAACAAAAAGTACATTAAGAAAGGGCTGGAAGGTCATCTGTGAGATTAAATTTCCAGTCCAGTGATGTAACCCAACATGAATGAACTCTCTGCCCTGAAACTTACCTCCCATTTTGATTTTTTCCTCTTCCCAATAGTATCATAACTTATTTTTTTTCTCTGTATTCTTATGTCTTTCCTCACAATAGTATCCTCCATACACACCCCACAACACTAGTGAGGATTTAAATAATAAACACTTTTCAAGAGATATGTTTGCCATTTTTTTAGTCTTGGTTTTAATAATTTTTTTCAGGCTATCTTAGCTTAAGATTTTTAAGATTTACTAAGTGCTTTATATACATTATCAACGTGACCCTTATAATAACCCTGGGAGGATAGGGCTAATATTATTATTTTAATAATTCACATATATTTTGTTCATAATATTTCATTTTAAATAGTAAAATATTTATATAATATATTCATTAATATATGTTATATAATTATATAGTATTCTGTGTACTTATATGTATGTGCTATTTTTTATAATTATATAATACAATCTAGATATATTATTTTATTAATAACATATAGTAAAAATATTAAAAAAAAAAAGATGACAAGAGAGATCAAATGACTTGTCCACATGGTAGAAGTTGAGATTAGGGAGAGGGTGTTTACATTTCAAATCTAAATTCAGGTCTTCCTGATTCCAATTCTGTCAAGGTCTCTGTTACACTAGGATATCCTGGGAAGATTGTATTATCTCTGCCATTTGGGGGTAACTCTTCTGCTCTCTGTCCACATTAATGTTTCAGTTTTTAAATGTGAAATCCACTGAAAACAGAGATAGAAAATACTTTCCTCAAATTTATCTCTTTACTAATTCCTTTGATGCAGCATTATGTACATATTTGACTTAAAATTTTTAAAAGTAGTTTAAGATCACTTGTGGAACAATTTAAAGTAAATGGATTTAAACTTTTTTTTCTTAAATTCTGAATCATCAGCATATAATATTAATTTAACTTTTGTTTGGGTACTTGAAGTCTTAAACACTTTAAAATTTTGGGAAGAAATTATTATATACAAAATTCAGAGTTTAGGGTTTTTAACGAGGGGTCTTCATGTAAGCCATATATAAATAGAGAGAATAATTTTTTTCAGATTATTATACATCTTTGCTTATGTCAGATAAGAATAATTAGGTCTTACCTATGTTTTCAGTATGTTACTTATATATGGAAATATAATTTTCAGGGATCAATAATTGGCTACTGAATAGAATCTGTACCTGGCAGGGTTCTTAGAAACCATCTACCACAAAACCATTCATTTTATCCAAAGGGAAATTCTGACCCCAGAAGATTAAATGACTTTTGACAAAATCACTGGAAGATTATATAAAAGAGCCAGGATTCATGTCTAAGTTCTTGAATCAATCCTGTGTTCTATTTCACTATGAATTTACACACCCAGTTTTAGCCTGAAACCAAATTTTGACTTGAGAAATACATAATGCCTACAGTAGAGATATATTTTTTCTAATTTAAACTAATCGAGTGCTATTATTGATTTTCAATGACTTGATTATCACTAATTTCAAAAATAATTCATAATTTAACCATATTAAAGATGAAAAATCTCCTCCTTTCAATATAGTTATCATGTAAAAAATGTAGCTCACAACCAATACTTGTTTTTCTGTGAGACTCCTATCTGTGTCCTTCTATAAATTCACCAAATTTACATGTAGTAGTTTTGAGTGGACCTCTCCATACAGGAGGAATGCCTGTCCATATTTCTTATATTTATCTATTTCAACTTACTGACAATGCAGGCACTTACAGGATAGTAGGTCTCAGATTAACAGGGGAAAATGTTTTATTTGCTCTGTTTTTTTCTTGCTTTGTGTGAATGGGATATAACAGAACAAAATTATATTTTATTTTAAAAATAAATCATTCTTTTATTGTTTGTTTTTATGGCACATTTATATGAGTAAGATCTTACACTTGCTTCTACACATTGAGTCATTCCTTATAACAATGAATAAAAATATATTTTAAAGAACAATTCAATTAAATTAGCAACTCATCAACTGCTTTTCTTACTAGTATATTTCATCAAATAGCTTTATTTCTACTAATTACAGTCCTTAGCTGGCAAATAAATGGAAATATATCAGAGGAAAGCCCTGAGACTATGATTTTGAGTGCATGCAGATCTTGGGAGTCTTCTGAACTAGAGATAGTCTTATCTGATCTGAAGAATCTACTCTGATATGGAAGAAGGGTGTTATGGTGCCTTCCAATGCTGCACTCATAATAATAGTACCTGTTATGGGCCAGAACTTGAAACAAGGAGCTAAGTTAGTGGAATTGAGGAGATAATGGTTAAATCTAGTTTAGCATTGATTTAATCCTATAACCAATAATGGTTTCCTAGTGATATAATGATTGATGTATACTCAGGGTGGAACATATAAGGAGGAGCTGTCAGGGCCAGAAAGGACAAGCCCACTAGCCAATGAAAAGGGAAACATAAAGTGAGGGTGTGTGTGTGTGTGTGTGTGTGTGTGTGTGTGTGTGTGTTTGGCTGGAACTAGAATATGAGAAAGGAAGAAATATCTCGGAGCCTCAGCCAGGATTCAGTTGGGAAGATTCAGAAGCCAGAGAAGGCAGTCGGGCAGAACTAAGGAAGACAGAGAAGTGGTAGCAGGCTGTCCTGTGGAGAACACTGAAACCAAGATCCCGAAGACTTCCAGAAAACTAGCCGAGTCCCAAGTGAAGGAGATAAGACTTTGAAGGAGACAATAAAGGATTTGGACTTTAACACCTGGCTGCATTTGGGGTGATTATTGAATTGAAAGGAAGGTTGCCTCCAGAAACCCTCCAAGAAACCTGCTCCCAGAGAACATTACAATTTAGAGAAGAATATTACAAATACCTCCATTTCCCTTGACTTTGTAGTGGTTAAAGTACAGAAGTTATTACATATATAATCACATTTAATTCTTACAATGAGGTAGGTAGGAAAAGCAAGGATTTTTAACCCTGGAATGGCAAAAGAGAAAATTGAGTATCAAAGAAAGTAGGAGGATTAATAAAGAACATTTGAAAATAAATAATAGAGCTGGAATTTGACTCATATCATTGGATTTAGATTTTTTACTATATCTCAATTCAATCTTATTCTCTCCTTCCCCTCCCCTCACCTTCCCTCTCCTCCCCCCCTCTCTCTGTCTCTCCCTCCTTCCCTCCCTCCCTCCTTCCCTCCCTGTCTTTCTCTCTCACTACTGTATTTTATCTTCCCATTTTGTCAAGGCTAAAAGTACAGGGATTAACAATAATCACTGGCCCAAACCAACTACTGATCTACACTGAAGCTTTGATGTAGTCTGTTTTTGGCTTGGACCAGAACTGCACTCTCTTGAATCTATGTGGTTCTTGCCATCCCCTCATCCCCCAGTGACTTCTAGCGGACACAATCCATTTTAATTGAAACTCTAGAGCTCAAAAGATACTCCAGCATCAACCTCTTCATCAGAGTGGATCACAGATATGTGCCTCCACCATCCCCAATACCAATTTTACTCTCAATTTTATGCTCTATCAAAAAAAAATCATTCTGTTAAAATCATGATAACAACAAAGCTTTTGGTTAAATAACCTTTTAAAAAATCCCCTATAGAATACAAAATGCATCAAATTAATTTTGCTACTATTATGTGTATGTGTAAGAAAAAATGAAGTAAAATTACTCATATCATTATACATTTTAGACATTCTAGAATGTCTATTATCAATATTGTCAGTGATATGTTAAGTATCATATGATATGTTGTTTTATACACAAATTTATATTCATTATCTCATTTGAGAATTACAAAAGTCTTATGATACAGGAAATAGAATTATTATTTTCCCATTTTCTTCTTTTTCAGGAGAGGAAACAGAACAAATACACATATTGTTCCCTCCCCCCACCAAGATCACACATCTAATATGTAGTACAGCAAATTGAACACAAATCTTTTGAAACCAGATATAGTGCTCTTTTCACCAGACAAAATATATTTACCCACCTCCATCATCATTTGCACTCCTAGTCCATTATACTTTATATACTTTGGCCTATTTCCTGGACATAACCTCTCTGGTTTACATTATCTGGTATAACTGTGTCATCAAAATGTTCGTTTCATGATTTTTTTTGCCTAAATGAATTTTGACTTTTATCCCCTAAAATTCAATCCTGCCTTTTCAAATAATGGAATTCCTACCATTGAGATTTAATTTTGTTACTGCTTTTTTTGTACTCCTAGAATGTCACAAAATACCTTAGCAGAGCTTAGACTACTTGATGGGTTATATAATTCTGACCTGCATTTAAAATGCATTTATTCATAGGGCTCAAAGTTAAAATTGCCAAATTGCATGATTTTTTTCCATATATTTTTATGAACTCAGCATGGTAAAATGTCTTGGATATTCAATAACTGTCTAAATATGTGTATCAAGGAACATAGAGTCCAGCAAAAGGAAACAGGAAGATCTGGATTCTAGCACCATTACTCATCAATTGAAAAAATGAAAAAAAAGAAAAAGAAACAAAAAAACTGTTATTACCTGGGAATAAAAAAGAAAATAGCTAATCTTAAGAAGCTTTTATTCTTTTGGTGTAAGGCTTACAACATATACATATGAAAGTGTATAGAGAATAAATATGCTATAGTTATTGACTATTTTGTCCTGTGAACCTAACCTATTACACTGATCAATTAGACTATTTCTTAGCCAATACCAAATGGTTTTGATGACTGCTGCTTTATGATATAGTTTTAGATCTGGTACAGCTAGGCCACCTTCATTTGATTTTTCTTCATTAGTTCTCTTTAAATTCTTGACCTTTTGTTCTTCCAGATGAATTTTGTTGTTATTTTTTATAGGTCATTTAACTAGTTCCTTTGGAGTTTGATTGGTATAGCACTAAATCAATAGATAAGTAGAGGGAATATTGTCATCTTGATTATATTTGTTCAACCTATCCAAGAGCACTTAATATTTTTTCCTATTGTTTAGATCTGATTTTACTTGTATGGAAAGTGTTTTGTAGTTTTGCTCAGATAGTTCCTGATTTTTCCTTGGCAGAGACATTCCCAAATATTTTATACTATCAACTGTTATTTTAAATGGAATTTCTCTTTCTATCTCTTGCTGTTGGATTTTGTTAGTGATATAATAAGAATGCTGATGATTTATGTGGATTTATTTTGTATCCTGCAACTTTGCTAAAGTAGTGGATTATTTCTAATATCTTTTTAGTAGATTCACTGGGGTTCTCTAAGTATACCATCATATCATCTGCAAAGAGTGATAATTTGGTTTCCTCATTACCTAATTCCTTTAATTTCTTTTTTTATCTCTTATTGCCAAATCTAGCATTTCTAATATAATATTGAATAGTAATGATGATAGTGAGCAACCTTGTTTTACTTCTGACCTTAATGGGAATGGTTCCAGTTTATTTATGCCCATTACATATGATGCTTACTGATGGTTTTAAATCGATGCTACTATTTTAAGGAAAAGTTCATTTATTCCTATATTCTCCAGTGTTTTTAATAGGATTGGGTGTTGGATTTGATCAAATGCTTTTTCTGTGTCTATTGAGATGATCATATGATTTTTGTTCATTTGGTTATTGATATAGTTAACTATGCTAATAGTTTTCCTAATATTGCACTAGCTCTGCATTCCTGGTATAAATTCTATTTGGTCATACTGTATTATCCTGGGGATGATTTTCTATAATTTCTTTGCTGATATTTTATCTAAGATTTTTGCATCAATATTCATTAGGAGATTGGTCTATAATTTTCTTTCTGTATTTTCATCCTACCTGGTTTAGGTATGAGTACCATGTCTGTGTTATAAAAGGAATTTGGTTGGAGTCCTTGATTCCCTATATTTTCAAATAGTTTATGTAGTATTGGGTTAATTGTTCTTTAAAGGTTTGATAGATTTCATATATAAATCTATCTGGTCCTGAGGACTTTTTTCTTAGGGAGTTGATTAATAGCTTGTTCTATTCCTTTTTCTAAAATGGGGCTACATAAGCAATTTGCTTCCTTCTCTGTTAATCTGGGTAATTTATATTTTGTAGATATTCATCCATTTCACTTATGTTATCAAATTTATTGGCATTAAGTTGGGCAAAGTAACTCCTAATTATTGCTCTAATTTCCTCTTCATTAGTGGAAAGTTCTCCCTTTTCATTTTTAAGACTAACAATTTGATTTTCCTCTTTGTTTTTTCTAATCAAATTTACCATAAGTTTATCTATTTCGTTGTTTTTTCACAAAACCAAGTCTTAGTTTTATTTGTTAATTCAACAGTTGTTTTTAAACTTTCAATTCTATTAATCTCTCCTTTTATTTTTAGAATTTCAAGTTTAGTATTTGATTTGAGGGGGTTAATTTCCTCTTTTTCTAGCTTTTTTAGTTGCAAGCCCAATTCATTGAACTTCTCCTCTATTTTATGCAAGTAAGCCTCTAGAACTATAAAATTTCCCCTTATTCCTGCTTTGTCTGCATCCCCAAAATTTTGGTTTGTGGTGTCATTATTGTCATTCTCTTGGACGAAATTATTAATTGTGTCTATCATTTGCTGTTTCACCTATTCATTCTTTAGGATGAGATTATTTAGTTTCCAATTACTTTTTGATCTATTTTCCCCTGGCTTTTTATTGAATGTAGTTTTTATTGCATCATGATCTGAAAAGAATGCATTTATTATTTCTGCCTTTCTGAATTTGATTTTGAGGTCTTTACATCCTAACATATGGTCAATTTTTGTATAGGTTCCATGAAGTACAGAGAAAATAGTATACTCCTTTCTGTCTCCATTCAATTTTCTCCAAAGATCTATTATACCTAACTTTTCTAGTATTCTATTTATCTCTTTAACTTTTTTCTTATTTATTTTGTGGTTTGATTTATCTAGTTCTGAGAGTTCAAAGTTGAGATCTCCACGATTATAATTTTGCTGTTTATTTCTTCTTGCAGCTCTTTTAACTTCTCCTTTAGGAATTTAGATGCTATACCACTTGGTAATATATGTTTAGTATTGACAATACTTCATTGTCTATGCTATCCTTTAGCAAAATATAGTTTATTTTCTAATCTCTTGTAATTATATCAATTTTTGTTTTTGTTTGATCTGAGATCAGGATGGCTAGCTCTACTTTTTTTACTTAACCGTAAGCATAATAGATTCTGCTCCATCCTTTTACCTTTACTCTGTATGTATCACCCTGCTTTAAATGTGTTTCATGTAAATAACATATTGTAGGATTCTGGCTTTTAAATCGGAGTGCCACTAACCTCTGATTTATGGGAAAGTTCACCCTATTCAAATTTATTGTTAAAACTATTAATACTGAAATTCCTGTCATCTTATTATACCCAGATTATACTTTTCTCTTTCCTTTCCTCCTTACTCCCCTTCTCAGTATTTAATTTATGGTCACCCCTTGCCTCAAGTAGTCCTCTTCCTTTAAAACCCCCCCCCTTAGAGTCCCTTTCCCTTTCTCATACCTTCCTTCTACTATTTCTGTATTCCCTTCTATTTAGCCTACCCCTTCTCTTTTTGTTTTTCCCCTCCCACTTTTCAATAAGGTGAGAAATATGTCTGATATTTTCTCTTTGAGCCAACTCTGATGAGAGTAAGATTCACACAATATTTATCTCCCTCCCTTATTCCCCTCAGATAAAATAGATTTCCTTTGGCTCTTCATGAGATGTAATTTCCCTCTTTTTACATCCACTTTTCCCTTTTTCTAGTATAATCCCATTTCCACCTCTAGTTCCTTTAATAATCAAATTATACATGCACTCTCTATAAATATCTATAACATAAATGCAGTTCTCAAGAGTTCTTTTTACCTTTTTATGTTTCTCTTGAGTCCAATATTTGGAGATCAATTTTTTCGTTTGTTTGTTTAGCTTTGCTTTTTTTCATCAGAAATAAATGAAATTCACCTGTTTCATCGAATGCCCATCTTCTTCCCTGGAAGAAAATGCTCAATTTAGCTGGGCAGTTTATTCTTGGCTGCATTCCAAGTTCCTTCACCTTTCAGAATATCAAATTATAGGCCCTTTGATCCTTTAATGTGAAGTCTGCTAGATCCTGAATAATCTCTATTGTGGCTCCTTGGTATTTGAATTGGTTTTTTTGGGGGGGCTGCTTGTAATTTTTCTTTAGTCTGATAGTTCTGAAATTTGGCCACAATATTCCTTGGAGTTTTAATTTTGGGTTCTCTTTCAGGAGGTGCTCAATGAATTCTTTCAATAACTATTTTACCTTCTGATTCTATGAGTTCTGGGCAGTTTTCTTTGATGATTTCCTGAAAAATGGTGTCTAGACTCTTTTTTTCATCATGATTTTCAGGGAGTCCATTAATCCTTAGATTATCTCTCCTACATCTGTTTTTCAGATCTGTTGTTTTCCCAAGTAGGTATTTAACTTTTTTTCTATTTTTTTCATCTTTTTGGTTTTACTTGACTGATTCTTGATGTCTCATCAAATCATTTATTTCCATTTGTTCAGTTCTGATTTTTAATGAATTACTTTCTTCATTTGCTTTTTTTAAACTTCATTTTGTATTTGTCCAATTGAGTTTTTAAATGAGTTGTTTTGTTCTATGGATTTTTTTCCCATTTCACAATTTTTTAAGAAGTTAATTTTTTTTTTTTCAAATCAAAAATTATGTTTCCCTGGGAGCTCTGTACCTTTTCTGTTTCTCATTTCAGGGAGTTGTTTTCTTTTTCCACTTTATCAGATTTTTCTTTTAATGAGTTATATGTCTTTTCCAAACCCTCTTGCAGAGTTTTCCTTTTCTTTCCCCATTTTTGTTCTAGTTCTCTTTTAAGATGCTTTTTAGTTTCTCCTAGGAGTGCCTTCTGTGGTGGGGATCAGATTGTATTACCTTTGGAAACTCATCTGGAGACAAACTGCTTTTAGTCTCTTCCAGGTTTGAAATCTGTTCTTCTCTTTCACTATAGAAGCTGTCTATAGAGCTCACTTTGCCTTTTTATTCATTTTATTTTCACTGAAATCTGCTTTTAGGGCAAGAAAATTCCAAGCTTCCTCTATAGACACCAGGAAGTGGCAACAGCTGTGCTGGGGATCACACTGAGTCATTCCCAGTGGTAGGTGGGTGTAGCCAGATCCCATGAGACTCTGGTGCCTTGGGGTACACCCTTTAGCTTTTATGTTTGTGTTGAATGTTTTATTACTTCTCTGCTGATCTACTGGTTTGCAACCAGGGCAGAGTGGCTAGTATTATGGTAGAATACTTCACATAGATTCTCTGTCCCATGGAGACTGCAAACCACCCCCGGTCTAATCACCATGTGCTGGACTTTATGTTCTGCCCCCCGCCTGCACTTGGCCTCCTCCCATGTCTGCACCCAACCAAAACAGACCTTTTCTGGTGATCTTCGAAATTATCTTTTGCTGGTAATTTGCTGCACTCCCAATATATGTGGATTCTGCCAGTCCAGCAGTATTTCAGAGGCTGAATTTCGTAATTAGTGTGAAGGTAGGAGAGCTCAGAAAGAAGTGTGTGTCCTCTCCTCCATCTTGGCTCCCTCCCCCCCAAACATTGTATAGGTGAGAAATGATGCAAACAGGGTTAAGTGGCTTGTCCAGGGCCACACAGATGGTAAGTGTTGGAGGATATATTTAAATTCAAGAACACGAATGATACTGGCTCCAAGCCCAGAAATCTATCCACTGAGACACCTAGCTGCTTATGTTCCATAGTAAGATAGCAATTTGGGACCAGGTCTCAGGGGAAAGTAGAACTGGATTATCTGTGATTCAAAAGACTTGAGATTATAATTAAATTCATAGAAACTATACAGGAAAATGACAATAATGAACGATATTTCTATAGAAACTAAGGAAAAGGGCTAGAGATTGAGGAGAAAGCAGAATGTACAGAGTGCTTGGCAAACAATTCATTTTACCAGATAATTCTGAGAGATATTGCTGATAAAATTTCAAGGAAAACATAAGTAGAATATTTCTTTTGACACATTTTAAAGGAGGTGTTTCAAGAGCATTATTTTTCCAATGATACAAATCAAAAGCTAGCTTGTAGCACTTCATAATTTATGACTAAATGTCATATGCATGTATGAATACAAACACTGACAATTCATATATGCATATATGGATATATAGAGATACACACACATCTAGACAAATGCACACACATATGTGTGTATATAAATATGTCATTCACGTTTCTATGTATGTGCATAAGTATAAATGTATGTACAGGTTATATCTAATGGGATTTTCTAAAAATTTATTAGATCATTTTTAAAGGAAGGGATAGATGGACAGAAAGATGAATAGATGATAGAAAAATAGATGATGGGTATATAAATGGATAGACAGACAGATAAATAGATAGTCTGTGCTCATACACTATGTTCATTTCCACAGTTTCTGCATTCAGTCTGAAACAAACAACAACAACAACAAAAACACTTTTAATTTTTATATAAAAAACTGAACTAAAAATCCAATAATTTCTTCATAAAATTCACTGTTTAATAAGTGGTAATTTGCATATACATAGTTTTACAAAAGAGAAACAAAGAAATGAGGAACAATGTTAGGCAAAGTTCCAGTTATCTAATTAAGTGCAAAAAACAGAGAGTTTAAGAGATTTTTACATGGATTACAAGGATGTGATACCAAAATTATATTTAAAGGCAAAAGCAAAAATCAGATCATTCTAATATATATTTTTAAAACTTTAAATGTTCTAGGCATGGGCATTCATTGTAATAAAATAGATTAATGCTACTAATCTTCATAAGGTACAGGTCTTCATAAATTGTGATGTCCAATACAATACTTAGAATTAGTTTCTATAGTAATGAGACTTTTAAAAGTAGGCTAGAATGGTCCTCAGCCTGCAATCCTTGTAAGAAACATTTTTTTTTGCCCCAATCAGTAGTAAATCTAACAGATCTTTTTGTTCTGCCTTCATAATTCTCATAAACTTAAAGTTATTGCTCTCCATATGGTATTAGATTAAGACTTAGATGAGGTCTGTGATACTAATTCAACAAAGAATAATGGATTGAAAATTCACTGTAAGTTTAGTAGGAACATTTTAAAATGCCTAAAAATTCACAATATTATTTTTTTAAAAAGTTTTCCTATCAAGGTAATTATAAATGAAATGATAGTGTTTCATAAAATAATATTGGATAAGTAGACCAAATCACATTCTGGAATTGTCACTATTACAAACTCTTCTATCTTTTTTCTGTTTTTTTCTAGAGAATATTAGGTATTCACAAATCAAATATTTACATTTTCATTTCTTAAAATTGTTTTTTTCCTTCTCAGTGACTCTATTACACATAATAGAATTATACCATAAAATAAAGGAAAAGGATTCAGAAACTTAATATTTAATTCAGTATAGCATTTTCCTAGTTTTCTCTTCAAAGCATCAGTTTAAAGTACAGGACATATCCAATGCATTTTCTAAACATTTGTTAAATCTTTTTTTTTTCAAAAGAAGCAGCATATCTTAATAATGTCTTCAAACTCCCTTGAATTTATTCAAATATAATTACAGCTCAGATGAATATTTAAAGAGCACTGCTAAAGAATATTATAAAGAAGTGATGTATCTTTTACAGACTTTTAAATTGTCTATGTTAATATTTCAACATTAATAATCTGCCAACAATATTCTGCACAGTTTGCAACTCCATAGTGTCAAAGACTGATTATAACTGATACTGCAAGCTAACCTTGCATAGCTATTATTAGTTTTAAGATAGGGATCCTTTATGAACTCTTACAAAGGGACAAATATAACCACAGAGATTCAGTAGATGTCAAGTCCCTCAACCACTATTATATAGAGTGAAGAAGCCTCAGATACCATTTAGAATAAGGTATAATCAAAGTCTTGGCTATGTGACATTCAATAATATTTCATAACAAGTATGTTAAGGCCTCTTTCCTTCTTTCCTGATCCAAGATAAATGGGAAATATGTGTGGTGTGTGTATACACACATATAGAGGGAGATACATATACATACATATGTGTTTACACACATGTCTTGTAGTCATTCAATCACTCAGTGAAATGGAACTCAAAGAAACGAACTATGAGTTAATTTCAGAATTATTACAAAGAAATTCTGGATTTGATGATGTTTAGCAATTGTAATATTGCTTCATACTATCATCTAGCTCAATTGTTGATTGATTCAGAGCCATTTTTATTATTTATAAGCAATTACCAAATCACTCTGCATCTATCACCATGTTAATACTGACAGCATAATGCACAGACAATACCAATTTGAACTGTCATCTTTTACATTTGATTTTAATAGGCACTTTGTGTCCAGAGTAAAGTAGACAATCTGGTGGACTTAACATGAGAAAAGGAAACTGAGCTATTAAATAAATTTGGTAAGACATTCACAGCATTGTAACAAGTGACAACTGTAGATCATATATTGACATTTAGTCTGAGAGTCCATTTAAAAGGTCATACAATACCAATAATGAAAAATGGATGAAAACTACTACTTCAGGAGGAAGAAATCTACACTATTTATTTGAAGAGGAAAAAAATACTCTTGGTTATTGGGTTCTTGATTTTTTTATTGTTTTGAAATCTTTTAGTCATTTTCAGTCAAGGAAGTATAGTTCATTTTTGAAATAATTCTTGATTTTGTATTTTTAATGAAGAAAGTCAGTATTAGTACTTACCTATTGACAGATGAGGAAAACATAAAAATCTTGGGGTGGTAATTCATGGTTGACTCCTTGGATAAATACACTATTTTTCATTGAACTTTTTATTTTCTAGATCAGTCAATAGCCAGTAAGACACTTTTTGTCTCTGGTTTGGGGAGTTGTATATAGAAAGTATGAGGTCTGCAAAAAGATTGTTTATTGTACATCTTAAAACCTCTTTATCAATGTTAAACTTTTCCACTTCAGTTCACCTGCTTATTCACAAGCATGTCTTTAACAGCTGCATTTTCTAGAAGAGAATCAAATATTTTCTACCATCACTAAATGCTTGAATGTCATTTTTAAATAGGTATTTCCATGACAAACTGAAAATTTTTTGGCATGTGCTACAATTAGTCTTTAATAAAGTTACATATGGAAAATGGCTATATGTCACTCATGTTTAGACATTTCTCTCATAGATTAGAATTGCTGTCTATTCTTTTTCAGTGAATAATTACTATGGGAGAAGTGATTTTTAAGTTAGTAAAACTAAGGTAAATTCCTAGAGGGTAGGGATAAATTTTATTTTCTGTGTAATATCACATAGTATTTTTTACCTGCACTCAAATGTCTAATAAAAGATAAGGACATATTTTTTAACCATTGGGTTCTAGTAGTATTTTCTAGTTCTCATGGAGACACTTCAGCACTATCATTTCTAAAGTGGAAATGCTTAGGGTTTCACTTTATTTGGCTTAAAGTAAAGAACAGTCTAAAAAGAAAATACACAAAATTAAGAATTCTAAAAATCAAAGGGGATATTAGTAAAATTGGAAATAAGAAAACTAACTACTAAATAAAAATGAAGATTCAATTTTATGGAAAATACATATAAAATAGATAAACATTTGGTTAATTTTATTTAAAAAAAGAAAGGTAAACAAATTATTGGCATGCAAATTGAAAAGGATGACAACTGTATACTAGTTAATCTGACAATTGATGAAAATTTACCCAAAAAACCCATCATATTGCTCAGATTAACAGAACAGAGAATGAAATACTTAAAGTACCCTATTTTAGAGAAAGAAATTAAACAAGCCATCAAAAATTCCTTAAGAAAAATTCTTCAGGCTCATGGGTATACATGTGAATTATACCAAACCTTTAAGAACAGGTAATTCCAATATTATATAAAATATTTGGAAAAATAGAGGAAGTTCTATCAAATTCCTTTTATGATACACATATCATCCTGATATCTAAACTAGGAAGAGCAAAAACAAAGAAAATTATAAATGAATTTCCCTGATAAATATGGAAGCCAAAATGTTAAATAAAATATTAGCAAAGAGTTTGCAGCAATTTATAACCATCAAATCATAACTATAATCAATTGGGATTTATATCAGATACACAAGGGTGGTTCAACATAATGAAAACTATCAGTATAATTGACTATATCAAAAACAAATCACATGAATTATCTCATTGCAAAAAAGCATTTGACAAAGTACAGCACCCATTTTTATTAAAAAATACCAGAAAGCACAAAAATAAAAGGAGCTTTCCTTGAAATGATAAACAATATATAGCTAAAACTATCAGCAAGCATTTTATGTAACAGAGATAAGTTAGAATCATTCACAATAAGATTGGAATGAAACAAGTTGCCCATCATACCGACTTTAATATTATACTAGAAAAAAACTATTGTACTAGAAACGTTAACTTTATCAATAAGAAAAGAAAAAAGAAATTAAAGGAATTAGGAAAAGACAATGAGGAACATAACCATTATTCTCTGAAGATGTTATAAGGTTATACTTAGAGAATACTAAAGAATCAATTAAAAAGACTACTTGAAATAACATTATCAAAGTTGCAGGATATAAAATAAAATCATTCAAGTTATCAGAATTTTTATATATTACCAATAAAACCCAGCAGCAATAGTTAGAAAAAATCCATTTAAATTAACTGTAGAAAATATAAAATATTTGGGAATCTACTTGCCAAGACAAGTCCAGGAAGAATATGAACACAATTACACAAATTTTTACACAAATAAAGTCAGATCTAAACAATGGAAAATATCAATTGCTCATGGGTAGGCTGAGCTCATATAATAGAAAAAACAATTCTATCTAAACTAGTCTACTTATTCAGTAACATACCAATCAAAATGCCAAAATTATTTGCTAGAAGAAGAAAAAATATTTTTACAAATTCATCTGGAAAAACAAAAGATCAAGAATATCAAGGGCAGTAATGGATGGAGGGGAAAAAAGCCAAGGAAAGGGGGCCAGCTGAAACAGATCTAAAACTATATTATAAAGTGACAATCATCAAAATTAGTTGGTACTGACTAAAAATTAGCATGGCAAATCAGTGAAGTAAGTTAGATACCAATAATCAATGATTGTGGTAATTTTTGATAAACACAAAGATGACAGATTCTGGCTGAAGAACTGACAATTTGATAAAAAAAAAAAAAAACTGCTGGGAAAAATGGAAAATAGTATGGCAGAAATTAGGCATAAACCAATATCTCACACTGTATACTAAAATAAGGTTGAAAGGGGTACATAATTCAGACATAAAGGGTGATACCATAAGCAGATTAGAAGAACAAGGAACAGTTTACTTGTTGGATCTATGGTGAAGGGATGAATTTATGACTAAATTAGGGAGAAAAATTAGGAAAAGCAAAATGGATAATTTTGATTATATTAGATTAGAAAAATTTTGCAAAACAAAATCAGTAATACCAAGATTAAAAGAAAGTAGAAGCTATGAAATATTTTTACACCAGTGTTTCTGTTAAAGGGCTCATTTTTTAAGGATATAAAAAACTGAATTGAATATCAAAAGATGTAAGCATGCAGTTTTCAGATGAAGAAATTAAAGTTATCTATAATTATATGAAAAACTGCTTCAAATGCCTATTATTATAGAAATTCTAATTAAAACAAATTTAAAAGAAAATTAAATTGAAACAATTTTTTTTTAAAAATACCACCTCATACCTACCAGATTAGCCAATAGGACAGAAAAGGAAAATGATAAAAGCTTGAGAAAATGTGCAAAAATTGGAACACTAAGGTATTGTTTGTAGAGTTCTAAACTTATCCAATCATTCTGGAGAATAATTTGCTTGGTCTTTTGGGAAGAAGGAGAAAAGTCAAAGAAGAAGAAAAATTTGGAACTTAAAATCTTGCAAAAATAAATGTTGATAACTGTCCTTACATGTAATTGATAAAAATACACTTAAATTTAAAGAAAAGGGGGGAAAAATCCACAAGCATACCAGGGTAGGTAGAGAATGCAACTTGTGTTAAATCAACTTTAAAAAAGAAAAAAAAGTCTTTGAAATACTTTTCACTTTAAATTAACAAATGACTTCTGTAAAAGCTTATTTTACTATTTGATGTAAATCAGTTTCTTTTCCCCCTATTTATAAAGTCCCTAGTGTATCTAAGCAGTTTTCAAGTCCACTGAAGAAGACAACATGTACACAAATAAGTCCAATGTAATTTAAGCATAGAAAAAGACTAACATTTAGGAAGAACAGAAGATGTTTCATGTTAGAGGAGTCACCTAATCTGAACAGAGATGTAAACTTAAAGATTCTAACAAGCAGGAGTGAGAAGAAGATTAAATTCAAGCATAAGAGACAGCCTGTGCAAAGGCATGGAGGTGAGAGATGCATTGCTAAATTTGGAGAACAATAATTAGGTTTATTTGGATTAAACACAAAGTACATGAAGAAAAGTCATGTGAAATAAATATAGGCTAGAACGAGATTGCAAACAGTTTTAAATGTCAAGCTAAAAAGTTGTTTTTTTGATTTTTTATAATTAATCTAAATCAGTTTTCTAGGAATTGTTTCCTTATTACAGTAATGAAACTAGATTTCTTTTTTGGAAGTAATAGTCTATAAAAGACTAGCAATTTAGAAATATAATTCATTTTTTTTTCAATACAGGTGTTCTTTTGCCTTATCCAAAGAATACATTATCAAGAAAATAGTCTTATTTAGTACTAAAAACAATGCACATACTGCAAAATATGTCTACTCAATGAATTTCTGTGGCTCCCTATAACCTTCCAAATCAAATAAAAACAAATTCTGGTATTTAGCATTTAAGTCCTTTCCTTGCTTCACCCTAGCTGTCCTTTGTAGTTTTCTTATACTTTCCTCTCTTCCTCACATCATTTAAATTCACTCTATTCCTGGCCCCCTTCAAATTCCTCTAACACAATACCCTATGTCTTATTTTAGTGTCTTTGAATTTGTCTTTCAAACAAGGAATGCTCTATATCTTTAGACTTCAGTTTCTCCTATTTTCTTTAAGATTCAGTTCAAAACCTTCCTTATTCCTAAAGGACTTTATCTAGTATCCCACATTTGCCCATTGCCAGGTCCTAATACTTTCTTTACCTTTCAAAGTCCCTTCTGTGAACTCTATATGACTATTGTATATTAATCATTTCCGTGTTTTCTCCTTCATTAGATCAAAAAATTCAGGAGGCAAAAGAGAAGGTATTGGTTATTCTTTATATCTTCAGTACTTAACAAAGTTTCTAATATAGTAAATCCTTAAGAATGTTTTTCCCCTATTGATTTGACTCTTTAAATAAGCTCTTTAGGGAAGATAATCAAACTACCTAGTAGGATTAGAAATATGAGATCACCATTAATTCTTTTTATACAATAAAATGCCATAAAATTTCCTTCAATCATGTTTATGATGTGGTTTATATCTATCCTTTGTGTGTGTGTGTGTGTGTGTGTGTGTCTGTGGCAATGGGAGTTAAGTGACTTACCTAGGGTTACATAGATGGTAAGTGTTAAGGGACTCAGGCAAGATATGAACTCAGGTCCAGGGAAAATGCTATATTCACTACACCATCCAGTTGTCCCATATCTATCTATTCTTAACTTTGATTGATTTAACATAGTTTCTTTCTCAAATAGTCTTGATCAAAGGCCATCCATGGTTTCTCATCCTTCTATGCACTTGTCTATATTAATTTCCTTCCCAAGAGGTCTAATTCATATTGTGAGAGCCTTTCTCTAAATTATTATTTTATTTTTCTTTTTTTCTTCTTCTTTTCTTCTTATCATTATTAGTATCACTATGATAGTGATGTAAATTATGGTGAAGCACAGAGCATCCATTGGTTATCGCTAGTTTTTGAAACATGGCTAGGCCACCTCATTGATGCCAGTAATTCTCCTTTGATTACATTGATTACATTAATTCTCTTGCACAGTTGTTCATCAGTAAATGTCATATTCAAATAATACCTACTTTGAATGTTTTCATTGTTTTTTGAGTGATTTACACTCAAAAGATTAAAAATTTTAGAGAGTGGAGCAATTCTTAATTTACAGAAATTATTTATTGCTTATTTCTCTAAAACAATCAGTGTTAAAAGATGAACCCTATTACAATCTCACAGGATGGGAAGAAATAAATGAGTTGTGATATTCAATAGAGATCTCAATATTTTATCCTTTCTCTAAAATCCACATCTTTTCTGATTTTTGTTATTATTTAGAGCACCACCAATCACCTAGGTCTACATTTTCATTTCATCTTTGGCTCCTTTCACTACTTCAATCCACATTCATATTCAGTAGGAAAATTGTGTCATTTTCATCTTTTTTTTCTATCCATAAAGCCATAACTCTTATTAAAACCATCTTTATCATTCTTCCAAATGTAATGGCCCTATAACTCATATGCCTGCCTCAATTCTATCCCATCCCTTACCAAATGCCAACAAAAAGTCCAATGGTGATTTTTCTAAAGCACACATTGGACCATGTAATTTTTCTAATCAATAAGTTCCATCTTAAATTCTGGGTTTAAATATCACTGGATCTTGATTTTATATTTAACTTTTAAGCTATTATAAAGCTTACTAAAAGTAGACATTAAATACTACCAACAGCACAGTGGGTGTATTTAATATAATACATATGTTTTATATATGCATATTCATGTACTTCATGTTTATAACATATAATTATAGATACATAACTGTAATGTTCTAGTGCCAAAATGTAGTGTTCTTCCTGGGTTTTCTGGAGGTCTCTGAAGCAGCCTTCTCTTTGGTAAGGTAATTATCACAAGAATAGCCAGGTGTTAAAGTCCAAAGTCCAAATTCTTTAGTGCCTCCTTGCCTGGGGCCCGGCTAGCTTTCTTAGAGGCTTTCTGAAATCTTGCTTTCAGTGGGGGGGGACCAGGAGCCTGGCTGAATTGAATCTCACCCAGTCCTTGCTGAATGTTATATACTCCATTATCATAGGTGTGAATCTTTTGGAACTATATTAAGTACTAAGTACATGTGCTGAACTAGAGAACTATTAAGCACCATGCTAAACTAGATATCCATTGTTTTTATCAATTCCACTGACTTAACACATTGTAAGAATCCTTGTTTGAGAATTCTGGCCCATAACATCTCCCGCTTTCTTTTGTTTTAGAACATAAGGTGTTCAAACTCTTCCTGACTTCTCAAGGAGATGGGAACCCCAAAAGGAGGTGATCATGCCTTCCCTGACTCCACAAAAAGGGATGAAAACACCAAAAAAGAAGATGAGCATGCCCTCCCTGACATCTCAGGAAGGGAGATGAAAACACCAAAGGAAAATGGGGAATCAAACCAGATTAGTGGGTTTCTAAAGGATCTCACTTAAAACAGATATACATAAATCCATCAACATGGGAGTTATTACGTAAGTACAGAGCAATATAACACAGGTTAGTAGTGATGTAACAAACATGAATCAACATGAGAAATTATACATGTTGATAAGTCCTAGAAATAGTCCAAAACCAATCTATTGTCCATTACTTCATGTGTCAGGAAATCAATAACTCCTGCAAGTTTTGAAGTCTTGCAATAGTCTCATCATGTCTCAGGAAATCCAATGATTCCTGCAGATTCTGAAGTCCTGCATAAGTCTCATGAACACTTTTTCATCTTAGGGAATTCAATGATTCCTGTTGTCCGAAGTTCTGCAACAGATCTCAGGAAATCCAATGATTCCTGCTGCCGTGCTCTTTCAGTGTCAGATGTTTCTTAGGTCTTCTCCTTTGTTCCGAGGTTTTTCTCTTCTTCTGTCTCTCCAATGGACAAGGCCAATATGGCTTGTTGGCACCCATCTTAATTGCTTCTCTATCTGTAAAAATATAAGCAAATCTCTCCTCCAAGCAGTTAACCTATATAGTCCCTTCCATTCACCATTTTCTAGATCTCTCCTCATCACCTGGCAATTGCATTGGAGCTTCTTGCACTGGACACTGACTTTCTGTTGGGTTAAAAAGCTTATATTCTCTCCAATTGTAATCCCTTTCTCCCATCAGATTGCTTCTCTGCTGATTGTTCATATCAGAGTATTGAGCTTCTAAAGACTCTCTGGGTGTAACCTCAGCTGCCATCATGCCCCACCTGTTTTTTTTTTATTTGAGGTCTTGGAGCTGGGCTCTGCCTCTCATTTCCCTGGGTCAATCTATATCCGGAGGTCCAGTGGAAGCCCTTATTGCATGGGGTTTTGGGTCTTGTTCTCTCACCCTGTCTTCTTATTCTATCTCTATGTCAACACTGAGCTTTCAGATGGCCAACTTTACCATACTGAAAGCATTTACAAGTCTCTCTTGAAGTCCCTTGCCACTAGAGACCCTGTTGTCCCATGTGCTGCATTAGAGCCTGGGTATAAAAGGCATTTGTGCTCACTGTAGCACAGCATCTTATGATCTCCTCTAAAGGAGCATCCTTGTGTAGTCCCCATATAATTCTTCTACAAACCTTATTAGCATTCTTCTTAGCCAGTTGTCTTATAATTCCTGTAGCTGCATTTTCTCCAATTGTTTGTGTGACAACTGTCTGCAGATGTCCCACAAAATCAGCAAAGGATTCATTGGGACCTTGCTCTATTTTCATGAAGGCTTCCCCTTGATCTTTTCCTGGGAGGGAGCCCCATGCTTTGATAGTAGCAGCAACAATTTGCTCATATGCTGCTATGGAGTAATTAATCTATGCTGAAGCATCTGCATACTGACCATTACCTGCTAGTTGGTCAAAGGTGATTTGTATATTAACTCCAGTTTATCTATTTTGTTGGGATTGTATCCTGCATAGTTAACGGTACTCTGAAAGCCACAAGTTTTTTCCAAGTTCTAAACATGTCCTTGCTGTGAATTTCCAATCAGTAGGGGTTAAAATTTCATAAGCCAAATTCTCTAATACCATCTTAACATAAGATGATGTAGCCCCATAAAGAGTGCAATCCTTTTTCAAATCCTTGATTTTTTCCAGACCAAAAGGAGTGTATCTTCTCCTGACTTGACCTGAAGAATCAAACTCTTCAATAACAGGGTATGCATTTATCAAATCAAATACATCTTGTTCTTTTTTTAGCTTTAACTAGTGCCTTTCATAATCTTGTCATAGAGGGTGGACAAAGCTCTTGCAAGGGTGGTATTGATGATGTCACTGCCCCCCTCCTCCTTTTCTCTCTACCCATGAAGGGTTAATTGAGGGGGAAGGGCAGGAGATGGGGAATGCCCTAATGGCTCCTGCTGTGAAACACCACACTCCTTAATTTCATCAGAATTGTACTTAACTCCTTTCTTATATGATTCTTCATCCTTTTCACTTAATTTGTCAGTATCCTCCCCCTGCTGCACTTTCTTCTTTTTCCTTATTCTAATACTTTTATAATTCCTTAAAGCCAATTGTATTGTTATATGTATAGAGGATTTCTTTAGCAATTGAATCAGGTCCATTATCATTGCAATATTCACTTAATTGCTCTCCTACTCATTTCCATTCCTCTGGATCTAATTCTTTTTCCTTAGAGAACCAAGGAGATGTGTATTGAATTGTTTCTAAAAGTCCAATGATCTTCACCCAAGTTACAATCAAACCTTGGTTTTTTTTTTAGTCTAACCAAGGTTTAGACACATTTTCCTTGAAGGGGAAAAGAAGTTTTCTTTCTAAACATCTGTCCCATTTCAGCTGAAGTACTAGTTTAGCCCTTTACAAAGTTTCCTTCTTGTCTGTTTTTGTACTCACCCTACTTTTGGGTCATAGATGTAGGTTCTTAGTCCCACATTTGGAGGTCAAAATGTAATGTTCTTATTTTGGTTTTCTTGAGGTCTTGGAGAAGCCTTCCTTTCAGTTCAGTAATCACCATGAGAATAACAGGTGTTAAAGCCCAATCCTTTATTATCTCTGTCAAAGTCTTGTCTCCTTACCTGGGGCTTCAGCTATACCAGAGTCTTGGTTTCAGTAGAGAAGCAAAGTAGGACAGCATTGTTCACCACAGTGTGATGAAGATGGAAATGAATCTCTCTCCTTGGTTCCCAGAACTTGAGCTCCCGCCTCTAGTCCTTTGTCTTCTCTGGCTTTGACTCTGGCTGAGGCTCTCGGCCTATATGCTCTACACTGAGAATAAACCAATCATTATACTACTAGGAAATCATTGTTTGTTGTAAGATTAAATCAATCATACTGAGCTTTGAGAACTATTAATCACCATGCTAAATTAGATAATCATTAACTCATCAATTCCACTGAATTAGCACCTTGTAAGAATCCTTGTTTCAAGTTCAAAGTTCTGGCCCATAACACATACCTAAATATAATTTATAAACATGTAAGAATAAACATATTGAGGATAAGTACTCAGAAACATTTTACTGATGTGCAATCATAGAAGCTTAGAAACTGTTCTTATAGAGTCTAGGCAAGATAAATAATTCATTCACTTGGTTTTCATTATGTGGCTCAACCAAGGTTACAGAGTGTGTTGACTTGCTTGTCAGCAAGTGATTAAGGACTTTTTTGGGGTTTGGACTGGGTGGACTTGAGCCAACAATCAGAATATGATCATTTTCCTCTCAAAGATCTGGGAGCCAAATTCATTTGGGAAAGGGTCAAAGATGAGGCCCATGATTAAGGAAGGGGAGGGGGGTTAGGCTGGGGGCAGACAGCTTTATGCTGGGGTGGGTTAGGGGAAATAAGTAGGATTCCATCATGGCCATGTACAGGTTAGATTCCATTTCCTTTCAGGTGACAGAATAAAGCATCAACATATATGAGAACAATGAGATTAAGCCTAGTCAATTTTCTAAACAAGTTGGAAAAGGCTGATCTAGGTTCAATTTCATTTACTCATTAATTTATCAAAAATTTATTAAATACTACTGTGTGCAGAACAACTTAAGGAGATGAGGTAATTTAAAAATTGAACTAGATATCCCCACACTTAATCCTTGCCAAAGGAATATGAGAGTGTACTCTCATGCATGCAGTATTGCATGTCTCTGGACCATCTGTCTTTCAGATCACTGACAAAACTAAAATGGTTGGCAGACATCTCAGGTTCTCAAATACCATTTCTTAGACACTCCAAGATTTAAAATAGAAAATTACTTTATGCAAGAACAACTATTAGTAGCACTACTGTGACCACCACCACCACCAAAAGAGCTCCCTCACATTGACTCCATGGGCAAGAAAATTCTTGATAGCACCTGTTCTATATCCAGCCACACACTGATCTTGTATTCTATTTTGGTATTTTATGCTTGTCTTAGCCTTTTAATATAACCAATAAATTAAACTGGAGAGAAAAAATGTTTATAATTTTTATTTCCTTGAATGAAAAAGGCTATATAAGATCAAATACTAAATTAATGATTTGCAGACTGAAATTACTATAGTCATGTATCTCATCTCACTGACTTCATGTACCGTCAATGGAATTGTTCTGTTCGTCCTGATTGCATTTCAAATCATGGCTGCATTTTAAGTATTAACAATGCATGCCGCATACAGTTTTATAGAACAAGCACAATATGACAGTAAGTTTTTGCATCATTAAGTCTTTAAGCTTTAGGCTGCTTTTCAGAAGGCTAGAAGTCTTAGTGAGCCTCGTTAGTCTAAAAGCTATAGTGAATAATTCTTCCCTACTTTATTTATGCAAAACCTTATCTCAGTGTCATCCTAGAGATACCACTAATTGGGAATAAAAAGTAAACTTTAACATTATTAAGAAGGAAAATGATTAGGAAAAATCCATGCTTTGTTTGGGTATAGCTGTTTATTCTTATGTCTGGGGTTTCTAAAATATTGCATTATAAAGATTTTTAAGGGATTTTAAAAAATGCAGAGTGTGTGTGTGTGTATGTGTGTGTGTGTGTGTGTGTGTGTGTGTAAAACTCAAAAAATACTGTCAGCATCTCTGATATTATTTCCAAGCATCATACAGAACTGGGCAAGTCAAGGATGCTAATTAAGGCCAATAACAGCTTTAGAGAGCAGAATATTATAGTTCACAGGCAAATCTTTGTGACTGTCCATTTGATATGCCTTGGGAATAAAAATATGTGGCAATATTTTAAGCTAAAAAGGAGAGTATTCTGTAAGATGAGCAGAGAGAGTTTCATAAATACTTCATCTTGTCCATCTGCTGAACTTCAAATTATGTGACTGCCTAAGATCAAGAATGCATTCATCATGGTGGCCAGTCACCGAAATGATAGCTGAGCATTACATTCCAGGCGTTGGAGCCATGTTTCAAGCTAGACTGGCTATAGTTGAATGATGTACTAACATAATCCATCTACTCTATTGTACCTGAAGCACTACAATTAAAGAGAATATATGATTGAGTTTAGGGCTTGAGCAACTCTAGGTAAAGAGTGTCTCTGATCTCTCAGTCATACACCTCAAGTAGGCCCTGAATAAATCAAACACTCTTCAGAATGTTGTAACTGACAGAGGATAAAAATTGAAACACATTCATACAATTATCAACTAATACCCTAATTAGTGTACATAATTCAATTCAACAAACATTTATTAGGTTCTTATTATGTACAAGACACCTTGGAAGGATATAATGACACAAGAGTATAGTAAGCTTTTATTCTCAAGAAATTTACAGCATAATAAGGTAGGGACAATTAGAAGAATGATTTATTAAGGGATATAAAATGAATGTTAAAGAAAGTCACAAAGAAAGTACTCTAAGTTTTTTAAGGAGTCATGGGTTACTTTCAGCTGTGTTTAGTAGGTCTATCAAACACTTCATAGTGGAAGTCACATGTGGTTTGTGTTTTAAATGAAGGGAGGGAAGCACTATAAGAGACACAGTTGGAGAAGAGTAAATCAATTCCAGTATTGAGGAACAGCCTGAGCAAAGACATAAAGGTGGACAAAATCAGAAAGAAGATTCAAGATTGAGAATGATCTAGTCTAATTATAATGTGGAGTTTGTTTGATGGAAGGGGAGAGATCAAGATACAAAAGCAAGATGCTGGAGACATCTTAATGTCAACATAGGAATTAATATTTTTCTTAGTAGCTTTTGAAGAACTTGATGAAGTCACACAGGCTGGTTGTGTCAGAGTTGAATGAAAGCTTTCTTTAAGAAGCAGCAGATTGTTTCTCTAATATACCATGATGCATGCTGAGTTAATTTTTTGATCTGTGAATTTAAGGTACTAGCTCATCATCCAGACAGAGATATCGAGTATGTAGCTAGAAGTAGAAGAATTCAACTATCAGAAGGCATTAAAAGAATAAAATAAAAATCTGAAACTTAGTTCTATAAAAGTAGAAATTGAAACTCTAAAAATGAATGAGATCACCAATGGAGAAAATGAAGAGAGAAAAAAAAGAAAAAAGCAGCCCTGCTAGGACTTTATCTGTGGGATATCGGTGTTTAATGTGTGAGACGAGGAAAAAGAGGCAAGAAAGGGGTCAAAAGAATCTGTCAGAAAGTTGGGAAGTGAAAGGAGTACTTTGTTATGTAAGAAAAAGTAATAAAAAGTACAATGAGAGAAATGGTGAGGAGTTCACAGTATTATGTGCTATGAAGAGGTGAAGGAGGATTAGAAAGTCTAGGATCCTAAAGAGAGAACAGTTTTAAGAGAAGTCTATGGATAAACCATGCTGGTGGATAATAATAGAAGTCATCGGTAAAGAATTCAATTGACTATGAGAGGTGTTGAATGGTCATCAAGTATCCAAAAATAATAGAAAAGAAATTCCAAAAAGGTATATCCAAGCCATTTGCCAAAATCATCTTAGAAAAATTCCCAAGAAGTAACAATATGAAAGATTCCAGCAGGAGTCATGAACATCAAATGAGAATATGACGGTGAAGAATGGGAGTTTGAATGGCAATGGCGATTGAGAATTATTCTGACATTTCAAATATACATGGGAAGGAATCCAGAGCAAATGATTCCCTCCTTTTCATTCATCTCTCCCTCTGCCTTGGTCCTCCTAAATATATTCTTTATTTTTTTCTCAATCTCTTCAGCTTTCTAAATCGGTCATCCTTTCTCCAGGCTTAATTGCTTCCTTGATGCGTGATGCTACAGTTCATCATTTTACTTTTTTCCCCCATGTTCTAAAATTGAATCAATTGTCTTATTATTATTCATCTATTTCCTTCACTATCACCATCCCCTAAGCTGGGTTAAACTACTCTTTAAATATTACTCATTTATTTTCATATGTTGTTTAAAAGTTACAAAAACAACATGCCTAAAACTGCTACATATTTATGTTATTTATATTCAACCAGACCCTCACTGTTATACTTCAGCTCTGTTGCTTTTTTCTGTATTAACTTTCTGACATATGTCAGAGAGCTTCTGTTTCAAACCTCCTCTTTTGAAACCATCTAAACCAGCATCATCTTCACCTGCCTTCTCAGTACAGAAACATTCTTCATATTTTAATTTTAAAAATTGGGGGAGATCATGGGCTTCCTCTTCTCCATAATATTACACACCTTAAATTTCATCTTCACATGATTTACCCTCTTCTTTTTGTTCTATTATGAAAGGAAGGGGTTTCATTTTTTTCCATTGCTTTTCTAATGTTGTGTAACTAATCACATATTCTTCCATTTCTTCTTTGTGCTAATTCTTTTAATATTCCTTATCTCTAAACTTTGATATCTTTCCACCGGTTTTTTACATGCTACCAAGGGCTATAATACTTGGAGATGAGTTCACAGTCCTGCATTTAAAGGAGATGATTAAAATAATTTTCAACATTAATGAATGGAGGTAACTCTTATTAGAATGAATTCCAGACAATGTTATGTACTACTCGTAGACTGCCTCAATATCTACATTTTTTGACTATCCATGCAGTTTAGGCATAAACATACCCTTGGAAAAAGTTGAATTGTCACAATGAACATAGAAAAGCCCTAATCTATCAATCCCTGAAAATTTAGGAAAAAAAAGATTTGGGGATTCTATGACGTCAGATGTGTGGTAGAAGGTTAACAAGACAACAAATGTGGTCTTCTTGCATTTATGGGATATAGGATGGGCCTGAGGGGGGGCACAAGATCAAAGTCACCAATTTTTAAGATTCTAGGAAAGAGCTAGAAAATTTTTTTAAAAAAAGCTTTTATGAATGATGAATATAATTAGTGATTATCTCTAGAAGCTGGAAGCAATATTCATCACCATAGAGTCTGAGTCTGTGTATACATAGATATATGTGTGTTTATACAAACACATATCATCCATAGTGATGACACTAAAAAAGAATAGGAAAAAAGTACATGTTAATTACTATGCCTTGAAACACAGATCCAAAGTGAAACAATAAAATATGCTATGAATCAATGTGCTTGGATTGTCCATTAGATTGGCAGTAATTTTATGGATTACAAATACATAATTGTGCTACCACCAGTCTTTAAGGCAGAGAAAGACAAGAAGATTGCTTACAGCTGTTCAAGCTCAATGTAACAGCCATTCCTTCAGTGCCTAGATCAGCTTACTTAAAACACCAAATGAGTACATGGATGAGTAAAGATCTTTGGAGTTTTTTTTTATCACCATCTCAGGAAGAAAGGGAGCTATCCAGGATCAGAAAGAGTATTTTCCATTAACTAGGGAGTTTAGTTTATTAAAAAAAGAAAATATGAAATTACAAAATTTGATTATGAAATCTGACACAGAATCATCAAAGCTCAAAGGCCTGGGAAAGGTAATTTTAAAAATTCATGTAAAACTTCCTCAAGACACTAAAAATATATTGCATTTGAGACTATAGACTTTGCCAAAATAAAGCCCAACAGATTTGCTGAAGACAGCAAATATAAAAAATGGGAGGAGGAAGGGGGATGTAAAGGTGAGACTCCATTGATTATTTCCTCTTCACACATGATTAACTCTGGTAGTTCAGAACACTTCTCAATCAAATCATTCAGAACTTAGGGTGACTGGGGCATGTATAACACTTTGAATCAAACAAAGATCTACTGAAGGAGTCCTGGTCATGTCATGAAGAACTTGTCTAAATAAGAGTAGCTTTCTCAAAAACCTAGAGAGATTTCAAGGAATAGATTTATCTTCTGTTGCAATAGAAATACCTGTCAGCTTAAGGGACAATGAGCCAACAGAGAAAGAGGTTAGACTGAGTTATAGCTGAAAGGCGAGATATGAAGGATAACTACCATCAGTACAGATATTTCATATAAGGAGAATGAGGCCAATACTATTGACACCAGTTTTATCAACATGTTCAAACCCTGGGGAAAGTTCAAAGGGAAAAAAAATATAAAAAGGCCTTTCTTCCCCTCCCTTTCACCTTGTCCCCTCTGATACCTGTTGATAGATAGCACTGCATGTCCTGCTACTTTTTTTGGATCAATATTTCTAGCATTCTGAGCACCTCTTCCACAAAGAAACCAGGATTACCTAGAGACCAAAATATGTGTAAATTCAGGCAGAAAGTCAAACCTCTTCCCACATGTTAGGCTTTTTGCTAATTAGGGCCTTAGCGAATTGTGAATCTACTCATAATTTTCCATCTAAAATAAACTCACAAAAGCCAGAAAAGAGAACTACATGAATTTGCTGGGGTAGTGTTGGTGTTTGTGGGGGTGGTAATTATATTGTCCCTAGGCTTAAAATGACCTAATTATTATACCAGGAAGTTATAATACATAATATTAGTTTAAAATATTTTATTGAACCTGCAATCTCTTCTTTTCTTCTCTCTTGTTTCTTTGCCAACTCAGAGAAAAAACAGATATATTCATTCCTACTGTCCCCTCATTTTACATTCATTCCTTAATCTAATTCCCTACCCTACCTGATTATTCCATTGAAAATGATCTTTCCAATGTTATCAGTGATATCTTAATTGTTAAATCTAGTATTTTTGTCAGAATTCATGTTCTAAAAAAAGAAAAAAATCTTTTAAGCACTGACCCTTTCCCATTAATAGGTATTTTCTGATCCAGTTGCAAATAATGATTTAGGATTATAGCTCAGAAAAGAGATGAAGGCTGAATATGTAGATCTGAAAGGAATCTACAGAACTATGATAAACCCAAAAGAGCTTCTGAGATAGTGATGGACTTCTGGCCAAAATGGTGGAGAGGACACACACATCTATCTAAGCTCTTCCTTGTCCTTAGATGACTTTTTTTTCATCATAGGGCCTTGGAATTAATGCTTGGCTGAAAAAACCCACAAATATATTACCAACAGAAGATATCCTCAAAATTCACCAGAAAAGGTCTCTTTGCTTGTGGACAGAGATGGTTAGACCAGGGGCAGAACATAAGCAGGCAGTAAGAGCACAGAAGGCAGCTCACACTGAGCAGACTTGAGTGGGGTGGGGTGTAGTCTCAACCATCAGAAAATTTTGGGGGACAACTTTACCCAGTGTGAGCTTCTTTGCCCTGGCAACAAGCTAGATCAGCAGAGAAACTATAAACATAGGGGGTAAAGACTTCAATCCCCAAAAAATGGGGTCTCTCAAAACTTGAACACACCCACCCAACACCGAGAGTAACTCAGCATGCTCTCAGAGTCTCAGAGAGTGGCCACTGTGCACACAGCGAAGCCATTACTGTTCCACTGCTGCTCCACTGGTACTTCCTGTGTAGTTTGTAGAGGAAACTGGGTAACACCACACTGCCCAAAAAGCAGATGGCATTTGCTTTTTTGTTTTGTTTTGTTTGATTATTTTTTGTCAAAAGGAGTAAAAAATTAAAGTGTGCTCTAACTATAGATAGCTTTTATACAGATAGAGACAGACTTCAAACCCTGAGGAGACTAAAAACAGATTGTCTCCAGATGAATCTCCAAAGGGGGATATGATCTGGTCCTCAACACACAAGACTCTCAAAGAAGAATTAAAAAGGCTCTCATAAGAGAGCTAGAAGAAAAATGGGAAAAGGAAAGGGAAGCTTGGCAAGAGAATCTGGATAAGTCATCCCACTTATTTAAAGATAGAGTGTATAAAGAAATCAAATCCTTGAAAAACAGAATTAGTGAATTGGAAGAAGAAAATAGCTCTCTAAAAAATAAAATTGGTGAAATGGAAAAAAAATTCCACAGAAAAAAACAATTCATTTAACAACTCAAATGGACAATTACAAAAAGAAATAAAAATAAATGAAGAAAATAATTTGTTAAAAATCGAATTGAACACATGGAAATGAATGACTCAATGAGACACCAAGAATTAGTCAAACAAAACCAAAAAAATGAAACAATGGAGAAAAATGTTAAATATCTTCTTGGGAAAACCACAGATCTGGAAAATAATAATCTAAATCTAAATATTATTGGACAATAATCTAAAAATTATTGGACTTCCTGAAAATTATGATTTTAAAAAAAAGAACTTAGACATTATTTTTCAGCAAATCATCAAAGAGAACTGCCCAGATGTCATAGAAACAGAGGGTAAAATAGACATTGAAAGAATTCATCAATCACCTACTGAAAGAGACCCGAAAATCAAAATTCCAAGAAATATAGTGGCTAAATTCCAGAACTATCAGACCAAGATAAAAATACTACAAGCACTAGAAAAAAAATTAAATATAGGTGAGCCACAATAAGGATACTTAGGATCTAGCAGCATCCACATTAAAGGATCAAAGGGCCTGGAATCTGACATCACAAAAGGCTAAGGAACTTGGTATGCAGCCAAGAATAACTTATGCAGCCAAAATGAGCATTTTTTCCAGGGAAGAAGATGGGCATTCAATGAAATAGGTGAATTTCATCTATTTCTGATGAAAAAAAACAAACAGAACTAAACAAAAAGTTTGATCTCCAAATATAGTACTCAAGAGAAACATAAAAAGGTAAAAAGAAATCTTGGGAACTATATGTCTGTTAGGAATATACACAAAGAACACATGTATAATTTGGTTTTACATTTATAATATAAAAAAGAAATTAGAGGCGGAAAGGAAATTGTACAAGAAAAAGGGTAAAGTGGGGGTACTACATCTCGTGAAGAGACAAAGGAAACCTATTATATCTGAGGGAAAGAAGGGAGGAGGATGAATGTAGTGTGTATCTTATTCTCATAAGAACTGGCTTAAAGAGAAAAAAATTAGACATATTCGATTTACAGGGAAACTTCTTCCACATCATTGAAAAATTGGAGGGGAAAAGTGAAAAGGGAAGGAGTAAGCTAAGAGAAAGGGAATGCAGAAATGACGAGGAAAAGAGGTAAGAAAAGGGGAAAAATTCTAAGATGGGGGAGGGATCCTAAAAAGGGAGGGCTGTGAGAAGCAAGTGTTGCTCACAAGTTTAATACTTGGGAGAGAGGTAAGGGGGAAGAAAAGGAGAAAAGCATAAGCAAGGATTAACAAGATGTCAAGAAATACAGAATTAGTCATTTTAACCATAAATGTGAATGGGGTAATTACATTACATGGATGATATATTGGGATGTGCACCTGAGGAGCAAATGTTAGAAGTATGGCTACAAAAGATCATAGAAACACTAAGGAACTACAAATCGCATATAGTTCCAGAAAAAAAATTCAGACATGCTCCTTTTCAATATTTAAGTTATGAATTATACCTAAGGAGCTTACAGTACAAAACCTTTCCTTAAGAACAGAGAAGCTAAACACCTTAAATGACTTTCAGAAATTGATAGGGGGTATCCAATAGATGCATCCAGTATTAGGCTTGGCTACCTATCAATTACAACCATTATATCACATTTTAAGGGAAGAGAGTGCTTTAAACTCACCACGCCAACTTACAGAAGAAGGCTTTGAGAGAAGTTAAACTGGCTTTATCCAATTTGGTTGAAAGAGTCACTCAAAAATCCTTGGAAATATCAGTTTTTGCTACACAAAAAGCACCCCCACAGCAGTCCTTCATCAAGGAAACAGTGTGATAGAGTGGGTGAACCTCCCAGGACAACTAGAACAAAGCCTGACTCCTTATCCAGTGCTTGTGGCTAGAATTATAGTAAAGGCCATTAAGAGAGCAGTACAATTATCTGGGATAAGACCTTGCAAGATATACACGTTTTATACTAATGCACAAATTAATGTATGCTGTGAAACTATCCCAGAGTGGCAAATTTTACTGGCCACAGCTCCAAATTGTACACATGGGTCTCCATTAAAGATAATCTGACTATTACTATTACATAATTGGCAATGGATTCTTGAGGAAAAGGTTTCTAAAATTCCTCTTAAAGGACCAACTATCTTTACAGATGCTTCCAAACATAACATTTGTGCTGTATACTCTCATGACTTAACTATAGAGTAGTCAGAAATCCTCCTTTTCAGTCCACTCAGCAGAATGAATTGTATGCAATCATTCTAGCTCTTACTTATTATCCAGGAGATATAAATATAATATCTGAGTTGGCCTATTCAGAAGATGTGGTACAAAGAATTTTTGTAGCTTCCAATATATATCAATATCTATCTATATATATATATAGATAGATAGATAGATAGATAGATAATATATAAATAAAATTTATAGCTTCCAATATATATCAGCTCTTTAAGGAACTTTAAAAGCAAGTAAGAAAGCATCCAGGTAAGATTTATTCTTGCATGTCCACCCTTGTTGTGACTTCCAGGTCCTACTTTTGATCATAATTCAAAGGCACAAAGCCTTCTAATTATATTAGCCAATACTCCTTTTTTTAGGCAGCCCAAGAATCTCATTCTAAATATCATCATGCTGCTTGAGCTTTACGTTTACAATTTGGGATAACAAGAGAGAAGCTAGGAGCATAGTAAAAGCCTGTATGGCTTGCCTTCCTTTCCATGCTCCTACGCCCCCTTTAGGGAAGAACCCTTGTGGTTTTAGACC
This sequence comes from Sarcophilus harrisii, assembly GCF_902635505.1. Taxonomy (NCBI): domain Eukaryota; kingdom Metazoa; phylum Chordata; class Mammalia; order Dasyuromorphia; family Dasyuridae; genus Sarcophilus; species Sarcophilus harrisii. Next base: position 32,997,768 of record NC_045431.1, on the reverse strand, counting down.
CAATGAAATTTGACAAATGGTTGTGACCCATTATAAATCTTTTGGCCATCTGTATTTTTATCCATGTTGTGATAGACACCTTTTCAGGATTCACTTTTAAATACCAGCAGCAAAAGAGACAGCCTGAGTGGTCACTGACTTCCTTATACAAGCATTTGCCATTATGGTATGCCACAAGCAATAAAAACAGACAAAACCTGCATATACTGCTAAACATGTTGCATGCTTTTGTGTACAGTATAAGATTTTATACACCACTGGCATTAATCCTCAAGGACAGACAATAGTAGAGAAGAGAAACAGAGACATTAAGACACTCCCCCAAAAACAAAATAAAGGGGGAGCCGAAGATAACCTTAGAGAACATCTAAATTTAGCTCTTTAAACTATTAACTTCTTGATTTTTGATAAAGATGCACTGGCTCTGGCAGAAAGGATTTATATCCTACTGGAAAGGCAGCGGCCAGTGTGAATAGCTCCACTATATTTAGATAATCACCAGGTGATGTGGAGAGATCCAGAAAGTAGTGAGTGGAAGGGACCATTAGAAAATACGCTTAGGGGAGAGGGTTTATTTGTATCTCTACAAATGGAAAAGTCATGGAAATTTTTTACAATACCATGTTGATTCATATTGTTTGTTATATCACTAATTGCATGTACAATTCATGTTTGTTACACCACATTAAGCCTATATTGGCTGTGGGGAGTCATTACTGGTAACCTGTGCTTTATTACTATGTGCTTGTGTAATATCTCCCATGCTGATGAGTTTGTGTATACCTGTTTCTAGTAAGACCCTTCAGCCCAGAAGCCTGCTAACAATATCTGTCTTGACTCCCCACTTCCCTTTGGTGTTTTTCATCTCTCTTCCTGAGAAGTCAGGGAGGGCATGATAATCTTCTTTTTAGTGCTTTCACATCCCTTTCTGAGAAGTCAGGAGGGGTCGTGATCACCTCCTTTTTGGTTTTTTCACCTCCCTGATAAGTCAGGGATGGCATGACCACCTGTGTTCTAAAACAAAAGAAAGGAGGAGATGTAGAGGGCTGAAACTTTGAATAGGTGTACTTGAATCAGACCATCAATCACTTAAGGCTAATTGCCTATTCAATATGAAACAATGACTCTATTAGCGTATGTTTGGATAAATGGCTCTTCTCACCGTTGATGCTTGGTGAATGTTTGGTGTTAAGAAAATCATAGGCAAGGATTAGAGGGATGAGGGACAGAGGCCAGGGGGACTTTGCCACAGGACTAGCAGGAGAGAAGTTGGTGACTTTGGATTTGAAAATTCAGGAGACCATAGGCAAGCCTCATGGCAGCTTGCATGGATCCTTTACTTCTCCCCCTAAAGACCAAGGACTTTAATTTATTCTGACTCCGGTTGACTCCAAGGTCCTCTAGGGAGCTAGCCTGTATGTCTACAAAGATTAATAAAATTGAAAGTTAAAAAAAAAACTATTGAATTAATAAATAAAACTAAGGGTTGATTTTATGTAAAAAACAAGAAAATATATAAATACTTAGTAAATTTGATTACAAAAAGGAAAAAGGAAAATCAAATTGTTAGTCTTAAAAATGAAAAGGGAGAACTCACCACTAATGAAGAGGAAATTAGAGCAATAATTAGGAGTTACTTTGCCCAATTTTATACCAAATAAATTTGATAACTTAAATGAAATGGATGAATATCTACAAAAATATAGCTTGCCTAGATTAACAGAGGAAGAAGTAAATTGGTTAAACAGTCCCATTTTAGAAAAAGAAATAGAACAAGCTGTTACTCAACTCCCTAAGAAAAAATCCCCAGGACCAAATGGATTTACGTGTGAATTCTACCAAACATTTGAAGGACAATTAACTGCAATGCTATATAAGCTATTTGAAAAAATAGGGATTGAAGAAGTCCTACCAAATTCCTTTTATGACACAGACATGATACTGATACCTAAACCAGGTAAGTTGAAAACAGAGAAAGAAAATTATAGACCAATCTCCCTAATGAATATTGATGCAAAAATATTAAATAAAATATTAGCAAAAAGATTACAGAAAATCATCTCCAGGATAACACACCATGACCAAGAAGTATTTATAGCAGGAATGCAGGGTTGGTTCAAGATTAGGAAAACTATTCACATAATTGACTATATCAATAACCAAATTAACAAAAATCATATGATTATCTCAATAGAAGCAGAAAAAGCATTTGATAAAATCCAACATCTATTCCTAATAAAAACACCCAAGAGTATAGGAATAAATGGACTTTTCCTTAAAATAATAAGGAGCATATATTTAAAACTGCCATTAAGCATCATATGTAATGAGGGTAAACTAGAACCATTCCCAATAAGATCAGGAGTAAAACAAAGTTGCCCACTATCACTATTACTATTCAATATTGTATTAGAAACACTAGCTTCGCCGATAAGAGTTATGAAAGAGATTAAATGAATTAGAGTAGGTAATGAGGAAACCAAATTATCACTCTTTGGAGATGATATGATGGTATACTTAGAGAACTCCAGAGACAACTTTAGCAAAGTTGCAGGAAATCCAACAGCAAGAGATAGAAAGAGAAATTCCATTTAAAATAACTGTCAATAGCGTAAAATATTTGGGAATCTATCTGCCAAAGGAAAGTCATGAATTATATGAGCAGAACTACAAAACACTTTCCACACAAATAAAGCCAGATTTAATCAATTGGAAAAATATTAAGTGCTCTTGGATAGGCTTAGTGAATATAATGAAGATGACAATACTACCTACACTATTCTATTTATTTAGTGCTATACCAATCAGGCTCTCAAGAAACTATTTTAATGACCTAGAAAAAATAACAACAAAATTTATATGGAAGAACAAAAGGTCAAGAATTTCAAAGGAAATAATGAAAAAAAAATCAAATGAAGGTGGTCTCGCTGTACCTGATCCAAAACTATATTATAAAGCAGCAGTCACGAAAACTATTTTGCTATTGGCCAAGAAATAGACTAGTTGATCAGTGGAATAAGTTAGACCTACAGGACAAAATAGTCAATAACTATAGTAATCTAGTGTTTTCCAAGCCCAAAGATCTCAACTTTTGGGATAAGAATTCAGTATTTGACAAAAACTGCTGGGAAAACTAGAAAGCAGAATGGCAGAAACTAGGGATGGACCCACACTTAACACCATACACCAAGATAAGATCAAAATGGATTCATGATATAGACATAAAGAATGAGATTATAAATAAATTAGAGGAACATAGGATAGTTTACCTCTCAGAATTTTGAAGGAGGAAGGAATTTGTGACCAAAGAAGAACTAGAGATCATTATTGATCATAAAATAGAAAATTTTGATTATATCAAGTTAAAAAGCTTTTGTACAAACAAAACTAATGCAAATAATATTAGAAGGGAAACAATAAACTGAGAAAACATTTTTACAGTTAAAAGTTCTGATAAAGGCCTTATTTCCAAAATATATAGAGAATTGAGTCTAATTTATGAGAAATCAAGTCATTCTCCAATTGATAAATGGTCAAAGGATATGAACAGACAATTTTCAGATGATGAAATTGAAACTATTTCCACTCATATGAAAGAGTGTTCCAAATCACTTTTGATCAGAGAAATGCAAATTAAGAGAACTCTGAGATACCACTACACACCTGTCAGATTGGCTAAGATGACAGGAAAAAATAATGATAAATGCTGGAGGGGATGCATGAAATGATCCACTGATGCATTGTTGTTGGAGTTGTGAACTGATCCAACTATTCTGGAGAGCAATTTGGAATTATGCCCCAACAGTTATCAAACTGTGCATACCTTTGGATCCAGCAGTGTTACTACTGGACTTATATCCCAAAGAGATATTAAAGAAGGGAACAGGAACTTTATGTGCCAAAATGTTTGTGGCAGTCCTTTTTGTAGTGGCTAAAAACTGGAAATTGAATGGATGCCCATCAATTGGAGAATGGTTAGGTAAATTGTGGTATATAAATATTATGGAATATTATTGTTCTGTAAGAAATGACTAGCAGGATGAATACAGAGAGGCTTGGAAAGACTTACATGAATTGATGCTAAGTGAAATGAGCAGAATCAGGAGACCATTACACACTTCAACAGCAATATTGTATGAGGATGTATCCTGATGAAGTGGATGTCTTCAACAAAGAGAAGATTAATTCAGTTCCAATTAATCAGTTCTCAGTGAAGCTCCATATTACTCTCCCAACCAAACATTAGTTTGGTAGAATAATATCATCTGAATTTTGACTCTCTATTACCTCATAAAATATATGTTTTTCTGTTCAGAAAGCTTTAGTGGAAAAATTGGACACATAGATACCTAGACTTACATATAATTGGTACTTCATTTTTAGGATAAAGCTTATAGAATAAAAGCACTTTTCGCCAATATAAACATTGGGAACAATACCCAGGATTGTGTCCATATCCCTAAAGCTGCTTTTAACATTCTTCAAATCTTTTTCATATCAGCCAGTTTTCTCAGAAACTAGTGCCTGAGTTGAAATCATTTGTTCTAGCTAAGGGATCTGTTATTTCTTTCATTTGGTAGTCAGTATGAGGTGATATATTTTCTCATATTTAAAATCTTATCTATCCAATGCATGTGACTGAAATATAGGTATGATGAAGGGAAATTATTCCTCGAGCAATATATCTTTAAGCCTTAAACATTCATGCCATTCACCTTATTTTCTCCCTGTTCATGCTCAGACTGAAATATTTAAAACTTCACCAACCAGCTAAAGTCGATTCTAAATTGGTTTCCATAGTAACCACAGTTACTCTTATTCAAACCTACTGCAAAGAAACTATAAGCAAAAACTATTTTTCTTCCACTGAATATATTTGTTTAGAATGGGGTAAACCATTAAAGGATTGCTCTGAAGAGTGGGAATTCAGAAACTGTCAGAAGAAAGGCATTACTTCTTTTATGCTTTTATGCATAAAAGAAGTAACTGCAACCAGGAAGAAATGAAATAGGGAACTGAGAGTGATCCAAGAGATGAAGAAAGCCTATCTTATTCTTTGAAATTATTTTTGATAAATATTCCTTTAACTCATTTGTGGTTACCTTCCACTGAATCTTGCTTAGTTGATCATATTCAATTATCAAAAATTTAAGTGGATATATAGAGATGGAAATTTAAGTGGATAATAGAAGAATATTTATCACAAGCAATCCCAAGAAGTAGGGAGAATGAAGGAATGAGCTTCCACTATATCACTCAAAATGAACTCTTAATAAAGACCATCTATTGTTAATTGGTTTAATAAAGTGACTATATTTTATGTCACTATTTTTCTATAACTTGTCAATACTTTTAGGATCAAATATAAATTTTTGCTTTTAAAGCACTTTACAATGATTGAATAAAGTATGGCATATGAATGTAATGGAATATTATTGTTCTATAAGAAATGATAAACAGGATAATTTCAGAAAACCTAGAAATATTTACATGAACTGTGATATAAGCAAAATGAGAACCAAGAGAAAATTGTACATAGCAACAACAAGATTATGTGATTAAAAAAAAAAACTTTAATGGACTTGGTACTTTTCAACAATGAGATGATTCAAGGTAATTCCAATAGACTTGGGATATGGAGGATGAACCATCTGCATCCAGAGAGAGAACAATGGAAACTGAATGCAGATCAAAGTACAGTCTTTTAATCTTTTGTTTTTATTGTTATTTGCTCATTTTTTCTTTTCCAATTTTTCCCCTTTTGATCTAGAATGAATACAGAAATGTGTTAACCTATATTGGATTGCTTCCTGTCTAGGGGAGGAGAGGAAATGAGGGGAACAGAAGGTAATGCAAAGGTGAATGTTGAAAACTATTTTTGCATGTATTTGGAAAAATAAAAAGCTATTGAAAAATAAAACATTTCACAAATTGGGCACCTTTTAATTCTTTAGATGTTAGTCATTGTAGTTTTTCACAAATTGGCCTATTTGCATTTCTTCAAACATAGTGTTCTGTCTCTCATTCCTGTGCTTTCATATTGTCTTTCATTATTATGCTGTAGTGAATATGGCACTTAGAGTGAAACCTGGGTTCAAATCCTGCTTCACAGTCTTACAATCTAGTCAAGGCATTTACTATTGGTAGGACTGTTTCATTATCTCTAAAAGCTCCAAAATCAAGTGATTAGACTTGATGATTTCTAATGTTCAAACTCTAAATCTATGATCCTATGTGATTATGATTGATGGTCCATGTTTAGAAAATATGTCCTCTTCACCTCCATTTCCTCCTTAAAGAATCATTGAACGTATTACCTTTCAGCACATGGCCTTTCCCTGTCTTCCACACCTGTTGTTGTACTTTACAATAAATTAAAAATGTGGTAGTGGAATGAAGGTTTTAGAAGAATGACAAGTCTGTTTTAGACAGAGCTGAGTTTAAGATATTTGTTAGACTTTTAGTTTTTAGAAGTTTGAAAAGCAATTGGAGATCAGCACTGAGATTTGGTCTAGAATTTTAGATTAGCATAAAGATGGTAATTAAATCCTTAGGTGTTGAGGAGATTGCTAAGTGAAAAAAAAAAAAACAATTGTGGGAAAAGAAAAGAATACTCAGGACAGAAGCCTGAGGGATTCCTACAGTTAATGGCATAGAGATAGCAAAGGTGTGATCAGATCCACATAAGAACAATCAGGAGTGAAAGTTATCTAGAAAACCTATAGAAGATAGTATCTAAGAAGAGTATCCAATAGTATCAAAGAAGTCTAGAAAAATTGGGATTGAGAAAAGGCCATTGCATATGACAACTAAGAGACTTTTGCTGAGAGCAGTTTCAATTGAATGACAAGTGGAAGCACCTATTGTAGGTAGCCTTTTCAAGGAGTTTAACTTAAAAAAGGGCAGAAGTGATGTTGAAAGATAGTAGGGATAGTTAGCCAGAATAGAAGGATCAAGTGTTTTTTCAGGTTAAGAATGAAATTGGCATGTTTGCAGACAGTAGGAAATGAGCCAATAGACAGGAATAGACTGAAAATAAGTAAGAGTTGGGATGTCAGAGAATGCAATCTGTTGGAAGAGATGGGATGGAATGGGATCACTTAAACAAGTAGATGGGTAGTCTTAATAAAGAGTGATACCATGGCATTATGTGAAACAAGGATAAAGGAAAAGAGGAAGTTCATGGGAAATGGCTCAACAATTTTTCCTGTAAGATATAAGACAATATCCTTAGCTGACAGAATGGGGAGAGGGGAAGTCATGGAAGGTTTGAAAAAGGAGCTACTATGGAGATTGCAATAGTGAGTGCATCTAGATGGATTGTCTAGCAGCAGTGAGGTCATAGTTGAGGTTCTATAGCATACAATTGAAGACAACCAGTGAGAACAGTTTTGTGGGGGTTTTTCTACCTTCAATTAGCAATGTCTGTGTAAGGGTAAAGGTCAATAAGTGTTAGGATTATGTTAGAACTAAGGCTTAGCTGGGTAAAATCAGTAACTTGATAAAGGAACTAAGGAATGAAAAGAGAAGGACAGTTTTGAGATGAATTGGCTCACCAAGGAATCATTTTGAGAAATAGAGAATGACTAGTTCTGAGGAGGTGGCAAACGAGAGAATTGATGAGTTAAGATACTAGAAGTTACAGTATAGAGGAAATTACTTTTGGGAAGGAAGAAAAAGGCTGAAAAATCAATTAATTATGGTCAGATAAAGATATTTCAGAATTCTTGAACTTGGAAGTGGTATATTTTTGGCTGATGAATTCTCAAAGGATAAACATCTTTTTGGGTATCTGAGGTGGGGTGGAGCATAAGCTCTTAAGAGGTAAGTTAAAGAACTGAGTGGTAAGGATGTGTGAGGCAGAATCAATATATATATAGATATATATCTATATAGCTATATATATCTTGAAATCCTTTAGTATAAGGGCAAAAATTGTTGAGAAGAAGCAAATTATTAGCCAGGTATAGAACTCTTTGAGGAAAGTGATCAAAGGGTCTATAGATAACATCTACCAGGATTTTGATTGGGTGGTAAATATGAAGAGCATATATCTCAAGGGAAGAGAAGTTACTGGTCGAAGAAGAAAGGGAAAAATCTGAAAGTGGCAAAAGGATCAAGGTATATTCTAACATCCTCTCATTGACACTGAGCTGAGGAGAATGAGTAAAGATAAAGTCATAATTAGAAAAGGTGGCCAGGAGGGTTTTGTCATCAGGGAGAAGCCAGTTTTTAGTTAGAGCTAGTAGATAAAAGGAGTGGGAGATGAATAGATCTAAGATGAAAGTGAGCTTATCGCCTATGGAACAGGCATCTCAGGGGGGCATAGTGGAAGGGCAAGGTAAGGTTAGAATTAAACTTTGAGGTGGAAGGTTTCAAGGGGAATAAGAATAAGGTATAAGGTGATAGGGGGTATGGAATAGGATTTGGATGATTTATCTATGCATATATTTTTAGCATATACATACACATATGTATATATATGTATATGTATACACACAGATACACACAAATATGTATATACATACATATGCATGCAGTCTCTTTCAGAGGGCAGGGAATGTTTCACTTTGGCATTTTATCTCTTGATTTTTAATACAATGCCTGACAAATAGGATTCACTTAATAATGGTTTATATATTGACATGATTGATATAAGTTGCTATTTCTTTATTAAATACATGATAAGAGGCATATATTGAATTTCAAAAAGAAAGCTGAATTTTTTATTTGAATAAAACATATATATCAATTTGTGTTTTTACCCAACCTTTTATTAAAATTATGAAAAGAGCAAGGCTAAAAGCAGGAAATTTAAATAAATGAAGTTAAGAGGAAACAGATAATTTCCTACTCTAATTCCTTTAATCTCTTTTTCTTGTTTTATTGCCTATTCTAACATTTCTAATATAATATTGAATAATAATGGTGATAGTGGGCAAACTTGTTTCACCCCTGATATTATTGGGAATGGTTCTAGCTTGTCCCCATTATATATGATGCTTGCTGATACTTTTAAAAAGAAGCTACTGATCATTTTAAGAAAAACTCCATTTATTCCTATATTCTCTAGTGTTTTTAATAGGAATGAGTGTTGAATTTTGCCAATTGCTTTTTCTGCATCTATTGAGATAATCATATGATTTTTGTTAGTTTAATTATTGATATAGTCAATTATTCTAATAGTTTTCCTAATATTGAACCAATCCTGCAGTCCTGGTATAAATCTACTTGGTCATGATTTATTATTCTGGGGAAAACTTGCTGTAATCTCTTTGCAAGTATTTTATTTCAGATTCTTGCAGCAAAATTCCTTAGAGAAATTGGTCTATAGTTTTCTTTTTCTGTTTTCACCATACCTGGTTTAGATATCAGAACCATATCTGTGTCATAAAAAAAATTTGGTAGGATTTCTTTTTTCTCTATTTTACCAAATAGTTTGCATAACATTGGAATTAATTGTTCTTTCAATGTTTGGTATAATTTACATATAAATCCATCTGGCCCTAGAGATTTTTTCTTAGGGAGTTGATTATTCAATTTCTTGTTCAATCTCTTTTTCTAAAATGGGACTATTTTAATAGTCTGTTAATCTGGGAAATCTATATGTAAATATTGATTTATTTCACTTAGATTGTCATATTTATTGGCATATAGTTGGGCAAAATAGCTCCTAATTATTGCTCCAATTTCAAAAGGTTGGCAATTGTCAATGCTGTAAAATTACTCATGCATATAACTTCTAAATAAAAAGCTATTAAATTAAAAAAAATAAATCTAGCTCTTAATTTTGTTTATTAGCTCATTTTTTTTACTTTGAATTTTATTAATCTCTCTTTTATTTTCAAAATTTCAAATTAGCTATTTACTTGGTTTTTTTTAATTTGTTCTTTTTCTAGCTTTTTTTTAAGTTGCATACCTGATTCATTGAGCTTCTCTTTCTCTATTTTAGGCAAGTAAGCATGTAGAAATACAAAACTTCCCCTAACAATTTCTTTGGATGCATCCCACAAATTTTGGTATATTGTCTCACCATTGTCATTCTCTTGGATTAAATCATTGATTGTGCCTATGATTTGTTAATTTATTATTTTATCCATTCATTGTTTAGGATCAGATTATTTAGTTTCTGATTAATTTTTTTTCTAGTTTTCCCTGGCCCTTTATTACATGTTATTCTTATTGTATTGAATTTCCATTTATGTTTCTAGCTGAGCATTTAATATAGAAATAGCAACACATATTATATATATCAATTTAGAAAGCACTGATAATGTTGGCATTATCTCTCAAGCACTCAGACAGGAAATATTGAAGTTATCCTTGAATTTTCTCTGTATCCCTATCCTCCCAATTATGCCATCTACACGGCATTTCTGAATTCCCTCATTGAGTCTCTTCTTAGAAGCTCTCATTATCTTTTTGCCTACATTACAGTTCTGACCTCCTTACTAATCATACTACTTTCTATATCTTTTCTCTCCCATGAATTTTTATATCACTTATGAAAGTTATTTTTATAAAGCACAAGTCTATATTATTACATTCAAAAATCTCTATGCTGTTTATGAGTTACAAAATAAATGTTTTGGGTTATAAAGGTCCTTTACAATCTGGGTCAAATTGACTTTTCCATTCTGAGTTTACATCATTTTTGAAGAGGAATGCACACTGTATTTCAACCAAACTGCAACATTAGTTGTTTTTCCCCAAACTTTCATGTCTTGATGTAAAACTGCTATGTTTGAAATGCTCTCACTTCTAATTTCTGTCAAATGATTTTTTCATATTTTATTTGGGTGCAACCTCCTTTGTGAAATTTTCTACCTAATAGATATCCACCTCTTTCCTCACATTTTCTTGGAGAATTTTGTCATTTTATTTCATTTTTATGTAGAATATTTTTGGTTTACATTCATTGTTCAAATTTTGAGTTCCTTACCTTCCCATTGAGAAGGCACATGTGAAGTTATGTAAAACATTTCTATGTTATGTGGCAAAAGAAAACAGATTCCACTCTCCCCTTCACCCAAAAAACTCTCAAGAAAAATAAAGTTTAAAATAGCATGCTTCAATCTGAATTCAGATACAATCAATTCTTTTTCTGGCTATGGATAGTATTTTTCATCTTAAGTCCTTCAGGATATCCTGGATTATTGTATTGCTGAGAATAGCAAAGTCATGCACAACTTATCATCCCATAAAATTTCTACTACTTTGATCACAGAACATTTCACTTTGTATGACCTTATGTAGGACTTCCAAGGTTTTTCTGAGAGCATCCTGATCTTATAGAACAATATTACATTATAATCACATACCACAATTTATTCCTCCATTCTCCAATTGAAGAGTATCTTCTCCATTTCCAATTCTTTATCCTGAGAAAAGAGAAAATATATATATATATATTTAAATTATAGGCCCTTTTCTCTTCTTTTGGAATATATGCCTAGTGATAATATTGTTAGCTAAAGGGATAGATATGATTTTTACAAACTTTGGGCAGAGGTCATATCTTCTGATCATTTATCAACTGGAGAATGGATCTTTAAAAAAATAAATAAATTTGACTCAGGTCCCCATATATTTAAAAAATGAGGCCTTTATCAGAGAAACTTATTTCAAAATTATTTTCAGAATTATTATGGTCAAATTTATTTCCTACTTATTTATTTTATTTTCTTTCTCCTTTCACTCTATCTCTCCTCAAAAGTTTTTTTGTTTGTTTGTTTCTGACCACCTCCTTCCTCAATATGACCTCTCTTCTTTCACACTTTTTCCTTCTTGAATCCCCTTGTCCTCCTACTTTCCTGCAGGCCAAGACCAATTCCAATGAGAATAAGGTTTACTCATTACCCCCTCCAAATCCTCTTTCCCTTTCCATTGTAAAAGTTTTTTCTTGCCTCTTTTATGACAGTTAACTTATGCCATTCCATCTGTTCCTTTTTCTTTCTCTCAGTACATTCCTCTTTTACACCTCAATTTTATTTTTTTAGATATCCTTTCATATTCAATTCACAACTGTGTCCTTTATCTATACATATAATCCTTTTAACTGTCCTAATACTGAGAAAGGTCTTAAGATTTATAAGTATCATCCTTTCATGTAAGAATACAATTTCCTTATGATTTCTTATTTTTGATTTTCCTTTTAGACTTCTTCTGAGTCATACATTTGAAAGTCAAATTTTCTATTCAGCTCTGGTGTTTTCATCATGAGTGCTTGAATGTCCTTTATTTCACTGAATGTCTATCTTTTCCCTTGAAGATTTATGCTCAGTTTTGCTGGATAGATAATTCTTGGTTGTTATGCTAGCTCCATTACTGGGTGGAATATAGTGTTTTCTCTTTGACCCGAGAGTTTCATGATTTGGCTGTAATATTCCTTGGAATTTTAAATCTTAGAACCTCTTTTAGGAGAGCATCAGTGGATTCTTTCAATTTATATTTTACCCTAAGGTTCTAGACTATCAGAACAGTTTTCCTTGATAATTTCATGAAAAATGATGTTTAGTTTGCTTGTTCGTTTTTGATCATTGCTTTCAGGTAGACCAATAATTCTTAAATTATCTCTCCCAGATCTGTTTTCCAGATTAGTTTTTTTCTGAGATATTTCACATTGTTTTTTATTTTTCCATTCTTTGGTTTTGTTTTGCTGTTTCTTGATTTTTCATAAAGGCATTAACTGCCATTTTTCTCAAATCTAATTTTTAAATAGTTATTTTCCTCAGTGAGCCTTTGTACTTCCTTTCCCATTTGGCTAATTTTAGTTTTTAAGGTATTCTTCTCAACTTTTGTATTTCCTTTTTCATCACTCATTTCTCTTCTCAATTTTTTATACCTCTCTGATTTTCAAAATCCCTTTGGAGCTTTTCCATGGCCTGAGACTAATTATTCTTTTTCTTGGAAGCTTGAGATGTAGGAGCTTTGACTTTGTTATCTTCTTATGAATGTGTATTTTGATCTTCCTTATCACCATGATAACTTTCTATAGTCAGAATCTTTTTCTATTGTTTGATCACTTGTCCAGCCTATTACTTAAATTTAACTATTTGTTAAGGTAGGGCTCTGCTTCCAAGGTGTAGGATGAATTGTCCAAAATTCAAGGTTTTTGTGTAGTTATTTTCAAATATCCTTCTGGGAACCTGTACTGTAATCCAACATTGCAAATTGGATTTTATGACCAAAGCAACAGAATCCTGCCTCAGTTCTACCAAAGAGACCCCTGAAATTTCCTGATGAGGTGTTCTGACCTGCTGATCCTTACCCATGGGGACCTTGGAAATCCACTTCTGTTGCTGCTTATGCTATTTCCAGTGCTGTTGCTGCTAATACTACTCTCACTGCTGCTGCCACTGCTATTGATTAAATAGCTCCCCAGCCTGCTCCTGCTATGCTTGGAATCTATTTACACCTTAGTGAGACAAACTTTTCCTGCCAACTTCCCAAGTTATCATTGTCATTTGTGGGCTGAGAGTTTTAGATACCTTTGCTGCTGCCACTTATTTATAGGTCCCAGGTCACACTCCTGCTTTGTTGGGCCAGAGCTGCATTGGTGTGACTTGTACCAGGAATGTGCTCCAGTCTCACCCTGGTGCAAAAGACCTTTTCTACTGACCTTCTGTGTTGTATTTGGTTAGAAAATTGTTTCATTCTGTCATTTTGTGGGTTCTGATGCTCTAAAATTTGTTTAGAATCATTATTTAAAAGTATTTGGTTTGGGGAGAGCTCAGGTGCCTTTATTCTACTAACTTGACTCCACTTCCCTTACATACATTTTACATGTGTTTCCCAACACATTCTAACTTGCTTTTTACTTACCTCTGTTAAAGCCATAGTTTCCCTAGTTAAGACTGATTTTCACAGAGCAGGTACTGACATTTTTTTTTTACCTATAATCAGCATTAAGGACAGGATTCTTCATATAGCAGAAAGTTTAAATACTTACAGAATTGAATTGAATTGATAAAAACAGATCAGGACTACCAAAATGGAAGGCTTCTTCTCCTGGTATATAACTAGTAGTCAAGAAGACACAGATCTATCTGTTTTTAATAAGAGATAACATGATAGGCTATCTAGAGTCAAGAAGTTCATAACAGCAGCTATGGCAAACCAGCTCATATGTATTCTTATAGGCATTCCTGTGAAAGATTATAGTTAAAGTAACTTAAAAATCTGGTTCAGCAATGCTTTTTTTTTTTTACTTGTGCTAATTCTGGCCAATTATATACAAGGACAAATGTGAGACACTATGAAACATTGAAACCTCTTATTTTACAAAGAGAGGAAATCTGAATAGGAATTCTTTGCCTAGGATGCTGCGGGAAACGTTTCCATTTTGAATTTATCTGTGAGTTCTTGGGTCTCCCTTGAGAACATTGGTCCAGGAAAGTATATACTGCCTTTGAAAAACAGAATCCCATTAGTCTTTGTTTATTTGTAGGTAAAAGAAAGATACTGAATAATTGGCCTGCACCAGCTAGATTTACCAGAGGCTGAAGTTGCTAGTTTCATTATATATGAATTGGGCATCTGTCTCAAAATATGGCTTTGAGGCTTCCTTTTCTCCACTCTCAGTGATTAACATTCAAGGTATTCTAAGAAAGAAAGCAGAACCTTTATGACCTGGTACAATAATTTTAAGTGTACTTTTGTCTACATTGAAAGGAGAAGTCATTCTTGTTGAAAATAATTACACAGAAGGTATTTGTTTTGCAGTTTCTATAACTTACTATGTAGTCATGGAAAATAATCAAGGGGTTAGATACATAGATCAAAGTAATCAAAAAAAAAAGAATATGTCTTCTTTTTGCAAGACTGGTTAGGTTCAAAGAACTTTTGAAGATCTATTTTCTCTCAATATATTTGTCTATATATGGTGGTTTTTTTCCCAAATCATTTAAAGCATCCTTGGGTACATAGATACAGTAATTTGTAACCTTTATTGGATAGGTTTACCCTAAAGTGATTTAGTAGGTATAATAGGATGCTTTAAAATTTTCCCACAATAAAAGCTTTAAAAATGGATTTCCTTTTCTTGGAAATATTCACATTGAAAATGAAATAGATATTTCCTTGATCCTTTCATTTCCTTAAACTATCTTTGCTATATTTCTCTTCCTTTTTAAAAAAAATTAAAATTAAAAAAACCTCAAAAGAAGCTTTGTATACTAATTGCATTCATCCCTTTTTTTATCAACCACATTTCAATCTTTTTTCTAAGTTTCCTCAATTTTTCTTGTGACCTTACTAATTAGTTCAAACTATTCTCAAAGTCACCAATCATTGCTTTAATTACTAAATCTGATGGTTTTCCCCAAAATTTCATTAAACTTGACATCTTTGAAGGAATTGAAAGAATGGGACACTCTTCCCTCTTGGGGTGGCTCTATACCATTTAGTGCTTTTTTATGACACTGATCTTACCTGGTTTTTCCCCTTTCCTCTTTCCTTTGCTTGATCCTAATCTTTAGTCAGCTCCCAATGAGTAACATACCTCAGTAATTTGTACTCAACACTCTTTTCTTCACTTTCTAAGCTCTTGAGGATCTCTTCAGCCACAATAGGTTTAATTATCATCTTATACATACTAATTACATATCTTCATATCAAACCCTAATCTTTCTTCTGACCTCCCAGCTATAGTCCTTGACTGTTTACTGAATATGTACAATTGGATGTTTTATAGATTTCTCAAATTTGGTACATCTAATACATGATTCATTATCTTCTCAAAACTTCCTCTTCCAAATTCTGTTAAGTATTTCAATATGCTCCTAATAATCGAAGTTTTCAACCTCAGCTTCATCCTCACTTCTCCATCAATTGCTAAATTCAAATTTCTGACAAATAATATGAAGCATACATGCAATATGTCATATATATATTCACTTTTTTTGTAGTAGAACAGCCACTACTTTATTTCAAATCTCCATACTCTCATCCTGTTTGATTGAGCACCAATCTCTCAAACTACTTAACTCACCATTTGTATGTCACCAAAAAAATTCTGAAAATAGAAGTATGATAAAACTACCCAAGAATTTTGTGTTTTTCTTACTCCTAAACTGACTTTATATCTTAGAAAATATCAACTCTTTTATTATATATTTAAAGCTTTTAAAATCTGGTTTTAGTTCACATTGACACATTAATTCTCCCTTTTACATATACTACATTCTAATTCCAAAGAATTGGTCTATGGTCAGTCTCACTATAGCAAAACACAGATTACCAAAAATTCCCTTTTTGAAAAAATTAGTCAATAAAAACCATAGAGGGTTCTGAGGAAAGTAAGATTAGGGACATGACACTCAAAAACTATGTCAACAAGATAAAAAATATAGGAACCTAATAAAAAACTAGAGCTCTATGTCTCTTCTCTCTGGATCTCTCTGTTTCTGTATCTCTCTTTTTAATTATGATGTACAAAATAGCAGCCCTACTCTTGGTCTCAGAATGCTTCTATGTTCCTCATGGTTTGTTCCATTGGGTGTGGGATCAGAGGGAACTGACAAATTCTTTCTCAAAAGTTGAATGGATCTAGAAATTCCTGTCCTTCCATCCAGAAGCCAGGAGATAGTACACTGCAGTAAAGACAAATTTTCTTTTTCTTTCAACTAGCTTTGGCTCAAGGATAAGGAATAAGTATGACACTTTACCTTGATAAAGGTCTAAAGTTTGTTTATGAAAGTTGGCTTTGGAAGTGTCACAGATGGTGAGTTACTGCAAAACAGTGGTTTTCTGAATATCCAGTATTTCTCAAGAAGAAATAATATATAAACAAACTGAAAATTTGTTTTATACTAGGTTCAAATTATTCCCTAATATATCAGTCATATTGGAACAAGTTCATGTTTTCAAAACATATGTTATAGCAGAATTACTTGTTAATTTCTGAATTTTTAATATATCTCACATTTTTTTTTTTTACTTTTGCACAATCTGCCCTTCTTGGCTAGAATTTGCTCCTTTCACATCACTGATTTTTAAAATCTTTGGTTTCCTTCAAAGTCTAGTTTGCATACTATTTTCTATGGAATCTTTGCTAATTTCCCCCAGAAATTTTCTAGGTATTAATACTATCATTTTCCTTGAAACATTATACATATCATATATTCATATATATATATAATCTTCCTTATAGAATGCAAGCTCCTTAAAGGGAGGGACTGCTTTTCCTTTATTTTTCTCCATTTAAATCCCAGAATTTAGTTTGATATTAGAGCCAGTATATAATAAGTGCTGGTTTGATTCAGTTGATTTAGTGATGGGGGTTCAAAGCAATTAGAACATTAACTATGATTCTGTAATATCATGGGTTTAATTTCAAAAAGAAAACTATCAAATCACATGATGAGTCTACTTTGGCAATTCAATGCATTTATGATCTTATCAACATGGTATTCTATCCATCTTATCAACATAGTATTCCATTCATCCATGGAAATCATCGTCCATCTATGATTCATTTTGTGTGATACTTATCCACATATTTTGACAAATATCCTTTAGAAAATCAACATAATCTACTATAAACCTTTCTCTGCCTCTTTTAATGCCATATAGAAATCAAGGCAACACATACACTTTCACTCTGTTGCCTGTCATGGTCAATTGATGATTATCTTCTTGTCCAATCAAGAATAATTTTTCTACTTAAGAATATGTTAGCATTTATAATACATTGTCACTTGCTTACTTTCAGAATATGTCTTTATGTTGCCCTTGATCACCTGCATTTTTTATGTTCCTAAAATCATGGGACACCATAACTTGTAGCTTTATGTCATCATGAAAAGAATAATGGTACCAGAATGTGTATCTTGGGTAAGAGAACAGTTAAAGATCATTGAAACATTTAGATAATTTTCATTTCAATAAAAAAGTTCTTTTCTGAGTCCAATCCATGTTCATCTGCTCTTCTTGTTAAAGTTCTACATATGTATACACTATCCTAATAGAGACATCTCTATTTTTGCCTGCTCAATTAGCCTAAGTCAGGCATCTTGTACTTTGATCACAAGATGATTTTGGTCCTTGTTGAGTTCAAAAGGAACAACAATCAATCAAAACTTCCCTAAGAGCTGAGAATTCCACTAGCCTCATAATCAACCTGATAATTAACTTTTAAATGTTTGTGGGGGGTTTGTGTTGGAGATTTGGATTGTCTTTCTTAAAAGTCCATGGACATCCATAAGGAAGTATCACAGTGATTAGTGGCTTAATATATTCAATAGAGTGACATCAGAAAAAAAGAAATCTGAAGGGTATCTTTCTTCTGATTTGGATTATATAGAATATCCTACTTGGATTTCCATATCTTCAATGATACTTATCTTGAGAAAATCTTTGAAAAAATTCATACATGGAATTTTATATGATCATAAAATAAAGGTGACTGGCAAATTTTTTGGGGAGAGAATCTTTAAGACTATTTTGTTCTTTTTTTTAAAATAAAATGCTGTGCTTTCTTTTTTTTTTAAATCAACTAATACTAATAGTAAATTCAGTAGTCCTTATATCTCTGTACCTTTCCATTAATTCTGATATTGTAATGCAAAAATTTTCTTTCAAAGTGTACTTATAACTTTTTCTATTTTCATCCAATACCTCTCTCCTTCTCTCTCTCTAAATCTCTCACTATCACTCTTACTCTTGCTTTTTCCATAATCTTTATGAGAATAGGTGTGAAGATCACTTATTTTTAAATCAGCAGGAGTCAGGAATTCAGGTTAGGGGAAAATCGTCAGTCTTTATTCTCAGTGAAGAAGGATCGGAGGTGGAAGAGAATCAGCAATAGCAATGTGTGCAGCTGAGTCAAGAAGCTAGCTAGACCAGCAGCCACACGACCAGCAGCTAGGAGTATCGAACCCAGGCCCAATCTCTCCCAGCTTCTCTTCCTGTCTCTCTCTCTGCCTCCACCCACCAAAATCGTCATTTCCTATACAACACATCAGGACTTGCACAGAGAGTGGGCAGGGACCATTCTTTATCCAATCATGTATATTAATAGAGTATAGCCCAATTACTATTTAGCCTCATGTGCTTGGGACCTCAGTGCATCAACTCAAACCTCAGCCCATTACAAATAGGAATTGAAAGATATATACATATTATCTATAAAATAGTTATGACAATATGTACATACATTCACATATACATATTTGTATATGTACATCTATACACACATATATATACACATAGACATGTCATTTTCAAAAAGTTTTTTTTTTTGAGTTGAGAGGTTTATTATGAGTTACTATTACTCTCTTAATTACTCTTGAAGAAAAATTATTTCTTGGATGTAAGTACGGGCTAGCTCCCTAGAGGGCCTCAGAATTAGCCAGTCTCAGGATAAATCAACGTCCTTGGTCTTTAGGGGGAGAAGCGAAAGAGGCAGGCACACTGCATGGCAGCTTGCCAAAGATGTATCCTGAATTCTGGAGTCTGGAGTCTCTGGCCTCTCTCCTCCTCATCCCACTGCCAAGTGCCTTTCACTTCTCCCTCCAATCCTTGCCTACGATTATCTTACTACCAAACATTCAGCAAGCACCAATGATGAGGAGAGCCATCATCCAAATATATTCTAATAGAGCCATTGTTTCACATCAAATAGGTAGTATTATGTGTTCTCTTGTCTGATTCAAAGTTTCAACTCTCTACACTTTTTTCTATTCATTTGAATTTTTTTTCTTTTTCTTAGCTTGAAAATATAGCTCTATTTTTACATCCAAGGATTCTGATAAAGGTCTCATTTCTAAAATATATAGAGAATTGACCCAAATTTATAAAAATACAAGTCATTCCACAATTGATAAATGGTCAAAGGATATAAACAGACAATTTCAGATGAAGCAATTAAAACTATTTCTAGTCTTTTGAAAAATAATGCTCTAAATAACTTTTAATCAGAGAAATTCAAATTAAGACAACTTTGAGGTACCATGTCACACCTCTCAGACTGGCTAAGATGACAAGAAACCATAATCATAAATGTTGGAAGAGATATTTGAAAACTGGGACATGAATACATTGTTAGTTGTGTTGTGAACTGATCCAACAGTTCTGGAGAACAATTTGGAACAATGTCCAGCTCTGTGTCTACTGGGTTTGTATCCCAAAAAGATCATAAAAAAGGGAAAAGGAGCCACATATGCAAAAATATAACACTTTTTGTAGTGACAAGAAACTGAAAACTGAATGCATGCCCATCAACTGGAGAATGGCTGAATAAGTTATGGTATGTGAATATTATAGAATATTATTGTTTTATAAAAAATGATCAGCAGGATGGTTTCAGAGAGGCCTGGAGGGACTTACATAAACTGATGCTAAAAGAGATGAGTAGAACCAACAGAACATTGTATGCAATAACAAGAGATTGTGATGTATATGTGTATGTAATGTGATGATTAATTGTGATAGACTTGGCTCTTTTCAACAATGAGATGATTCAAGCCAGTCCCAATAGAACCTTGATTGAAAGAGCCAATTTCATCTAGAGGAAGGACTATGTTTTTGTTGTTGTCATTTGCTGGCTTTATTCTTTCTTTCTAATTTTCCCCTCTTTTATCTGATTTTTCTTGTGCAGCATGATAAATGTGAAAATATGTTTAGGAGAATTGCATTTTTAAATCTATATTGGATTACTTGCTGTCTAGGGTAGGAGGAGGTAGGAGAAGTAGGAAGAAAAATTTGGAATACAACGTTTTGTAAGAGTGAATGTTATAAACTTATCTTTGCAGGTATTTTGGAAAATAAAAAAAATATTATTTTAAAAAGTAAGGAAATATAACTGAGTGCCTTTAAAATGGGTCATCTCTGGCATCACAACTTACTTTCGTTGCATATTTTGCACTAGGATTTGGGAATATAAATGTGTCAGAGCAATGCATTATTGTTGAGAATAGATTGCTATAAAAATTCTGGCAATTTGTTTTTGTTAGGATCACCAGTTTTAGTTATAAATGCTTTCAGGGATCATCCACTGTGTTTCATGCCATACTTCTTACAGGATTATTTTCCCCTTCAGTCTCACTGGGATGAAAATGGTACTCAGCACAGTTCAGATACACTCTGGGAAAGCTGGTGAGTGGATCTTAATAACAGCAAATTAGCAAATAAGACCCTTAGTCCTGGCACAGTAGAGGAGCAAATCAGTGGGGCGGCTTCCAATCCCAGGTAAGAAAGCAAACTCTGGAAAACCAGGATGTTTCCTGAAAATTACAGGCAAAGTTGCCCCCTGAAAACACAAAGTGTCCCTGTGCTCAAAGCCAAAGTTCAGAGCTGCACAGAAACCTTAGGACAGTGCCATCTTTATTCCAGGATTAGAGCTCCACCTTGAAATTAAAGAGAGAGAGAGAAAGAATACCAAAAGAAAGGGAAAGAAAATAAGCATGAAAGAACCTTAACCATAAAAAATTACTATGGGCATATCAAAACACAAACTCAGAGGAGGACTGAATGTACACAGAAGAAATCTCAAAGAGTGATATAAATTGGTCTGAAATCCAAGAGAGGCTTCTTGGAAAAGCTCCTAAAAGACTTCACAAAGTAGATAAGAGAGGTAGAAAGATAAATGATAAAATAAATGAAAGGTGTTCATGAGAGATTGACTCTCTGTTGACCAATTTGGAAAAGGAAGGGAAAAAGTTGCATGAAAAAAAAACTTAAAAAGTAGAAGAAATCAAATGGAAAAAAGATACAAAAGATAATTCAAGAAAATCAGACATTAAAGAGGTGAACAGAGGAAGCTAATGACTTTCTAAAACAGATTTTGAGCCAATTACAAGAAAAAATTCAGAAAGGCAGAAATAGTGAATGTTTCCTTTTTTAGAATAAATGCAACAAAAATTATATTCAGTAAAGGCCCAGGGAAAAATAGATAAAAACCAGTTGGAAATTAAATACCCTAATTCTAAAAAATGAGGAAGTAAGCCATAATTTCATCCAAGAGAATAACAATAGTGAAACAACATACCAAAACCTATGGGATGCAGCCAAAGCAATTCTTAGGAGCAATTTTATAGCTTTTAATAGCTACATGAATAAAATAGAAAAAAAAAAAAGAGGACATCAATGAATTGGACATGCAACTAAAAAAAGCTAGAAAAAGAACAAACTTAAAACCCCTATCAAATTTGAAATTCTGAAACTCAAAGGAGAGATTAATAAAACTGAAACTAAGAAAACTATTGAACTAATAAATAAAACTAAGAATTGGTTTTATGAAAATATTACCAAAGTAGACAAATCTCTGTTTAATTTGATTTAAAAAAAAGGAAAGAAAAAAAAAAACAAATCACCAGCATCAAAAATGAAAAAGTAAACTTACCATCAATGAAAAAGAAATTAAAACAATAATTAGGACCTATTTGGCTCAACTATATGGTAGCAAGTCTGGCAGTCTAACCAAAATGAATATTTACAAAAATATAAATTCCCCTGGTTAACAGAAGAGGAAATAAATTATTTAAATAGTCCTATTTTAGAAAATGAAATTGAACAAACCATTATGTACCTCTTAAGAAAAAATTTCCAGCACCAGATGGATTCCCCAGTGAATTCTACCAAACATTTAAAGAACAATTAATTCCAATGCTATGTAAACTATTTGGAAAAATAGGTAAAGAAGGAGTCTTGCCAAATTCTTTCTATGACACAAATATGGCACTGATACCTAAACCACAAAGAGCCAAAACACAGCAAGAAAATTACAGACCAACCTCCCTAATGAATATTGATGCAAAAAATTTTAAATAAAATATTAACAAAGAGATTATAGCAACTTATCAACAGAATAATGCAATATGACCAAGTGGGATTTACACCAGGAATGCAGAGCTAATTCAATATAATGAAAACTATTAGCATAATTGACCATTTTAATAACAAAACCAATAGAAGTCATATGATAATTTTAATAGATGCAGAAAAAGCTTTTGACAAAATATAGCTCTCATTCCTATTAAAAACAGAAGTGAGCATAAGGAGAAGGGGAGCTTTCCTTTAAAAAAAATGTCTACAACCAACAGCAAGCTTTCTTTATAATGAAGGGAATATGGATGGATGCCCAATAAAAGATGAAACAACGATGCCCATATCACCACTATTATGCAATATTGTGCTAGAAATGTTGGCTTTAGTAATAAGAAAAGAAAAAGAAATTGAAGGAATTAGAATAAGTAATGAGGAAATAAAAATATCATTCTTTGCATATGATATAACATAGTTAGAGAATCCTAGAAAATTATCTCCTCTCCCCCCCCAAAAAAAAAAAAAAACTACCGGAAAGAATTAATAGCTTTAGCTACTAAAAATTTTACATATTCTACATGTTTCTATATATTACTGACAAAGCCCATTAGCAAGAGAGAGAAAAAAGGAATTCCATTTAAAACTATTGTAGACAAAATAAAATACTTGGGGGTTTTGTAAGAGTGAATGTTATAAACTTATCTTTGCAGGTATTTTGGAAAATAAAAAATATTATTTTTTATAAGCCCAAGAACTATGTGAACATAAGTATATAACACTTCTCACTCAAATAAAGTCAGATCTAAACAATTAGGAAAACTTTATTATTGAATGTAAATCAACTATTCTATGTTCACTTTCTTTTTCTGTTTTTTTCCTCTCCCATAGTTTCCCCCTCTTGTTCTGTTTTTCTCTCCCAACATGATTCATAAAGTAATATGTATTTTCACATGAATGAATGAATGATTTTTTTAAAATTGTGCATAAAAATTAAATGCCTAATATGTTTTGGCCATCAGATAACTAGGGAATAAAATACAGGGATGAAAATGAGAAAGACATAATCCCTCTTCTCAAGAAATTCATATGCTATTGTATATTGTGGTGAGGTGAGGGCAGAAGTATTGGCAGCTATAGAGAAATATAAACAATGCAACATAAACATAAAATATTTATAAAATAAAAATAAAATATTTTCTAAAGGGTTAAGGAGTACTGAGAACAGGGAAATCAGAAAAGTCAAGGACACTGGAGGTAAACTTTAATAGAACCAGAGTATCTAAAAGATGGACAAAAGAAAGGCAAGGTGAGTCGTCTGTTACAATTAGAGTAGGGATAATGATGAAGGGGAAAAAGAATTCATGAAACAGTAAGGACAAGACAAATTATGTGTGCAAGAAGATTGTGACATATTTCCAATGGTGTATTATATACAAAATATGTCATAAAAGACATCATCAAATGTACATATGACAAGAAAGGGATGTCACACATCAAAAATTAGAGGCAATAGACTACTAATATGCTGAACACCAAATTTGTCTTTCAAGGTATTAAAAGAATCCAAGAAATTTATCTACAAGATTATCTGGATATCCTATGAAGGTTTAAGAGAAATAAGGTAAACCATGCATGAAGATAAGATATAGGAGAAGATAAGAAAGGTTTGTTACAACCTTTATTATTGGAAGAAGTGCTGAATGAATATCAATGAAAACATAGTTTTATCAGAGTACCAAAATATAAATGAATGTGGTTCTAGGAGACAAAATATTTATGCAGCATTCTATCTTGCTAAAAATTTTATTTACACTGGATCATACACACAAAGAATCAGCTCACATCACAAAAATCCATCACAAACACCTATAAGATATCTTATATATTTTCATAATTCTGCTTGGATTCTTCTTTTTGAAGCACTTAGCATATTTCAATGATAATCAGGTATGCATCCTGAGTGCTCAGTAACAGCATGTCATATCATGTTGTACCCACTTGAAACCTTGCAGCCACAACTTCTGAACAGCCTTGAAGCATCCTCAGAGACATCTGCCTCTTGAATGCATCATTATTATGGTCTTGTATACCAAGATCTCCCCATATTTTCCTAAAGGAATAGTCAATGTCTCTCTCAGAAATATACATTATCATGGTTCCTTCTATAACTCAAGAATAGAAAGTTAACTTCTAGACATAAGAAAATCAAAGCCTTAAATGCTATAATGCTATGTGTAAAATAACAGTAAGACATAAGGTTCTCTTTTTGCTTCTTCCTAAATCCACATGTTAATAATTTGTAAATGCCTAATTATATTTTAATATTTTAACATAATACAGTGCATTCCATCTTTAATTAATGAGTTCCTTCATTGTTTCTAGTTTGGATAGCATCAGAAATTTTTCTTCTAATGTCTGAAATGTACTTTATTACTTTTAGCTACAAGTTATGAAGCTCATTTTTTTTCTGAAACAAAGTTTAGTAAAGAAATTCTCAAGCAGGAATTGGCTAAATCTGCCAAAGAGTAATTACTTAGTAAATGCTTGTCGACTGAATGGTAACTGGCTGAATGACTAATTTAGAACAAAAAAAAAGTATCAATGTGGCTTTATTGACATAAGTGTTTACATAATAATTTCACAGGCAGTATATAGCTGGTTGTCATATAACCCAAATGATACAACTAATTCTTGCCGTTGCTATGTGATCACAAACAGAGCAATAAATATATAGATACATAAATAAATGGATACAGAGAAACAAAAATATGTAGCTGGGTAGATAGCAGAGCATATTTTTATATAATCTTAGGTAATTTATTTAAGCATATAAAATATGCTGTTATCTATGTATTTTCATGAATAATCACAGTCATAATCATATATTCGAAGGCAGAAGAGACAAAATGAAGGCATTATCTACCATAAGGACATCATTTTAAGTACAACAACAAAAGTTGACATTCTTTCTCAAGTTTTAATTTAATCTTTTCTTCTGCCATATTATTGAATTCCTATTGATAGAGTTCACTGAAAACTCATATAGTCTCTCTATTGGTATAAGTCTAAGATTTTTTTTATATTGAGTTTTTATGTTTTTAATGCATTTTGATAATGGTATTTCAATGTAATTGTTTTATTTTATAATTCTATTTATTTGATTGTGGACATTTATTTACAAACTATTCAGAGGAGGGGTCCATAGACTTCACCAGAGTGTTAAAGACATCCAGTGTACAAAAAAAAAAAAAAAAAAAAAAAAAAGAAAGGAAAAAAAAAGGTTAAGATTCCTTACTGTAAAGGCCTTGATTATAGTTCTGGCAATAATTATGTCTTCTTTCTGTGGACAATTTTAATTAAAAACGAAAGGCTCATCACCAGTAGATTGGTCACTTGTTCAAAAAATTCCTTGACCATGGCAATTCATGAAACAAAAATGCAAAATGAGGGTTGGACTTATATTTCTCCATTTGGTGAGAGAACACAGTGGTGAAAGAGTAGGGGCAAAGGGAAGTAAGAATCATAAAAAAAATTTCTATAAAATTGAAGAATGAAAGGATACAAAACCAAATATAAAGTTTATCAATTTAAAATTATCATAGACCTATTTAAAATAATGTGTTCATTTTTATAATGCAAAATATCACCCAACACACAAGTATTTTATTGCAGTTTAAGATCAGATTTCTACTGAGAAAATGCAAAGTTATAAATTGATCATTATCTGGTTAATTTGAAAAATAAAAAAATTATACTTAATGATGCATATATCTATATCTATACATGTATGTATATGTAGATAGAATCAGTTTTGGCCTTAAGAAAAAAGATATTTAATGATTTTCTCTACACTTTTGCCTCGGCCCACGAGGCAGAGTGTGTGGACCCTGGAAGAAGAGAGACAAGGAGCTTGGGACAGGGGACGGCAAAGAATAGAGGCAAGACAAAATGATCTGATCAAGACTCATTTTAATGAATGCAATAATACAGGTATATATAGCAATAGGAAAGGAAGCAGGGACAAAGGATTGGTTTCCCACCCAAAGATGAGCTGACCAGGTCTTTGGTCACATAGGAAGCTCCAGGACGTGATTAGAAGATGCCTAGATATATGCCTATTCAATGTTAAGGCAGTCTTAGGAAAGTGGCCTTATCATTTGTATGGCCTTTTCACCTGTAGATTAGTACCTGCTCCCCACATACTTTATAAAGTAGATAAAATTTTTATTGAATTTATGTTAATACCTTAACCTGACTAGTAATGTTTACTCTAGTCAAAAAGAAATAGAGCTTTAAAATAGAAGAAAAGGCATATCTTTTTTTGGTGCATATATATTTCTGGATAAAAAATAGCCATTTGAGTTAATGGCTTAGGAATGATAGAAATCATTGATTTTTTTTTTCCTTGAAGAAAAGGAAGACAGGTAAAGAACTTTCTAAATGTGTAATAATTGATTCTTACTTTTTGAAAAGGTCAGAAAAATTAAATTAAATTTTCTTAGCCATAGTGAAAACCTTTATTCACTGTTTTCAACAAAGAGAGCAACCTAAAACGTTATTCAGTCCAGCTATTGAAACTTAGAAATTTGAATGTTCATTCATGTTTGATGTATTTTGATTCAAATTGTAACACATTTCTGTGTTCCAGATTTCAAGTTCCTCCAGAGATGTTCAACTATTTTTTGAAAATAGCAGTGTCCTAAATAAAAAGACAGATGCAGTACATGAGTGAGAATTTTTACACCTCAGACTTTCCACATACATTCTTAGATGCATTGATCTTTAAAGAGCTAGACAGAAACATTTGAGGCCCAAATAGCTTATTTCTTTTGAAATTATATGCATCACATCTTTATGCTTTAATCACAGATATCTCATCCCTTATTACTGTTCCACATTCCTTTTTGGGGGCATATCAAATAAATTTTTCTTATTTTGGATTCAAAAGAAATGATTGTTCTTAACATTTCATAGAAGTGTCCTAAAACTAGTTGCCTAGCTCTGTGAGCTAAACTGATATTTTTCTTATTGATTGTCTATACTTGAATATCTCCCAATACCCCCAATCCAATGTATTCAGTAATCTGCATGGCCACTACTTGCTGCTCTGACATAATCAGAGTTGACAGAAATTTTCTTAGACCAATCTAAATTGTAGAAAATCCTGATATCATATAACTGAGGCAGAAGTCAAGTAGTTTACAAGACAGACTTAACCTAATGGAAGCTATTGGATTACTGGATGTTGCTTTGGGCATGACTCACAAAAGATTTGAAAAAGCTCTGAGTTATGGGATATTTCACAAAATTGTGACCTTAAACCTCCAGTGAAAAAGTCTGGCAGCTGCAGTTCAAAGGAAGATTAACAGATGGCAGTAAAACAGAGAAGAAAGGATAGCAAACAAGACTCCTCCAACTACACCTGGCAGTAGAATTCAAGTAGAATGAACTATTGGCAATTCATTTGAAAATATAGTCTGTTTATAACATTACCAATTCATAGCTCATTGGAGAAGAAAGCTTGCACATCTATAGAAGGGGCAGCTCAAAACATGACATCACTGGACCATCAGATAGCAGAAACAATTCTTCTTGGGAGCTGAAAATGACATTGTTAGATATAGAGAGATATTTCAGCTAATATGAACTAGTCCAGCCATTCTGGGGAACAATTTGTAATTATGCCCCAAAGGTCTATAAAACTCTTCATACCCAATGATTAAGGAATATAACTTTTAGGTCTATATCCCAAAGAGCATTTTCTTTAAAGAAAAATGATCCATTCATATGCTAAAATATTTATGGCTGCTCCTTTTTGTGATAGTAAAGAACTTGACATTAAAGAAATGTTTATCAATTATTTCTGTCTCTGTCTCTGTGACTCTCTGTCTCTTCTCTCTGTCTCTAAGTCTTTCTTTCTCTGATTGCAAAAAGGAATTCATTATTATTCTCCCCACCCCCAATGATTATGAAAAAGCAATTTAAATTTCATGACGACTGTTTGCATTGTAAATTCCTGGCACAAGCGAAGTCATAGTTGATTACAAAGAAAAATTAATACTTAGGTGGTACCCAGATATAGGGAATAAATTGAATAAAATTAGCAATGTCTAATGGAACAATCCAACTATTTGAAACACATGACACTACCATTTCTCTTCTTACCACAGTGGTAGATTAGGGGATTTGAAAATATAATCAAAAAAGTCTCTGAAGGAATATAGCTAAGATAATGTTAGAAATGAAAAAAAAAAAACAAAATGGGGGGAAGGGGGAACCAACTCAATTATTAATGGTGAGAATTTTTAAAAATCTATTTTGTAAACACAGAGGGTTGGCTAATTTACTTTGCAAATATATTCATTGTTTGCTGTATTGAATAAATAGCATGCCTATTCAAGTCTGGGTTTTCTTAGATTTTAAACTTTTGAAGGGAAAGGAATATATTTGTGTAGTGACTCACATGGCACCACAAGACGATGTTACTTAGTGAATTCATGTTTATAGAATAATATTAAAGTCATAAAGTGTATACCATAGGCTAAGTGAACAAAGACAAGGCACTTCTCTTCTAGCCTACTATGTGCTAAATTTCTTTGTAGATCTTCTACAAATCATCATAATTACTTTGCAATATCATAACTGTTATTTTATACCACAGTATAGCAAATTCAGAACCTTTTTAAATATTTAGGCATTTGAATGAAAGTGAATATCTATTAACTTTATATAATGTGCTGAATTCTAGTCATTTTTCAATTTTATTAGAATTCTTCCTTC
Organism: Sarcophilus harrisii; assembly: GCF_902635505.1. Classification (NCBI taxonomy): domain Eukaryota; kingdom Metazoa; phylum Chordata; class Mammalia; order Dasyuromorphia; family Dasyuridae; genus Sarcophilus; species Sarcophilus harrisii. The sequence goes on along the minus strand of NC_045431.1, from coordinate 32,968,224 downwards.
AACATGATGAGGTAAAGTCTAGTTTGGGGGGCTCCCGGTATGGGAACCAAAACATGATGATGTTTAGGTTTGGGGGTTCCCTTTTGTAGGGAACCAAATGATAAGGTTTAGATTTAGGGAACCAAAATGAGATTAGGGTTTCTGGTGGTCAGGGAGTTAAATGATAAGATCTAGTGGCAGATTCGGAGTTCAGGGAACCAAATGGAGAAGTTTGGCTCCCCTGCACCCCTTGGGATTCGGTGCAAAGATAGGGAGTTTTGGGGAACCTCCTTCTGGCAGCACAGAGATTCTCTGTAAAGGAATTTACAAACCCTCAAACCGAGATTGATAAAAGAGGTATATTATAGGGATTGGGAAGTAAAGTTAGAAACCCTGACAGAGAGGCATAGAGTCTCTTTAGGGAAATAGGTGAAGGTAAAGAGAGGGTGGCACTGGAAAAGAATATTATTCCAGCAGGCAGAGGTTTCCTTGCCATGGCATGATATAGTCTAACATGGCATAGCATGGCATGTTTAGAACCTCTACAAAGAGAGGATTTTTAGATTGGCTTTTATAATAGAAGCTTTGACTAAAAGCTGAAGGGAGCTAGTGAGTGGAGTCTCAAATTGGCTCATCTATTAGCTGGGTTTCAGCTTGAGCTGGAATTTGAATATAATTGAATAGAAGAATTAATTGAATAGGCTTGGAATTCCTTTACTCAGGACTGAATCAGCCCCACCTAGATTACAAAATGAAACTGTTTGTCTTGTTTCCCTCTGGTCAGGTCTCTCACTGAGGCAGAGTTGAAGGAGATTTTCTCCTTCAAGGAGTTTTAGAGTTTTGGGGTCCCTTCTTCAAACACATTTTAATGTGTAGGACAGTTTTATATCCATGTTAATTTTAAATTTGAAAAAAGTATATAGAATTTTCTTTCACAGGAAAATAATTTCAATGTCTGTAGTTATTTCACATATTTTGAATATTCATGATTTGCTCAGAGAGAGTGCCATTTCACCTTGGCAGATTGCAACTCAGGTGGTCAAAGTTTTGATAACCTTATCCAGTATTATCCTCTAACCACAAGAATGTCATCTATCACCAGCCTCACAATCAAAGCTTCTCAGAGTGGTTAAATCTACCATAGCTGAAATATTGGGTAGACTAGTGGATATTGGGTGATGTTGACCCAGATTTGAATCCTGAAGATTAATTATCTCTTTTTTTATTATGTATCTTTGATGGAATTTTTATACTATTTCTGTCAAATTTGTTGGTCATATGCTTCAATATTAATAACCACCATGTGTTTTTTCATTATGTTTTGAACGATCACCATTTTGATTTTTCAGAGATTTTGATATATTCTGTTTCTTAATCATGTATTAATAAAAGAATATCTGTGTTAAAAATTTCCACAGCCTTGCAAATTTATGAGGAAAATCTCTGTTCATACAATCATGGATTATGAGCTGTAAGGGATTTTATAGATCATCTTTCCAGAAACTCATATTGTTTCAGAAAATAAGAGACATATATATTTTAATTAAAATATTTTTTTCAAAGGAAAATTTGCCTTCTACCTTTCCCAACTCTTAACTCCAATGTTTTGAGAAAATAAGGAAACACTTAATTACAAATATGCATTGTCTAGGTCAACAAATACATACATATAATGTACATAAATATTGTATGTATATATATATATATATATATATATATATATATATAGTCAAACAACTTCCTCTGTCTCTCTGCCTCCATCTCTGTCTCTCTTTTTATTCTCTCTGTCTCACTCTGTCTTTGTTTTCATCACTCCTTCTTCCTACCTCTCTACGTTTCTCTGTTTGACTGCCTCTGTGTTTCTGTCTGTCTCTATATGTGTGTCTCTGGATCCCTCTATCTCTGAACATCCGTGTCTCTGTTTCTTTCTGTGCCTGTCTCTCTGTTTCTCTCTGTCTCTCTTTGTCTCTACCCTCCCATATGTATTGAATGCATGTGTATATGAGCAAACTATTAATCACATTTCCATTATGAGATAAATAGTATGTTTTATCCTTTAGACCTCTGGAATCATTCATGATGGAACATTGTGATCAGACTACCTTATATCTTATTAATTTTTCTTTATAATATTTTTTCTTATAAAATTTTCTCAGTCTTCCTTACATTTCATCAATTCATTCAAGTTTCCCCAAGTTTCTGAAGAACTGTCTCCATCATTTCTTAAAGTATAATTTTATGTTTTGTAATCATAAGTAAAAAATTATTCAATTAATGGTAACCCACAATTTTCAGTAATTTAACACAACAAAAAGAAGTTCTATAAATATTTTTCTACGTATGAATCATTTTTATGTTCTTTGTTCTTTTTACTCAATATAATTTGTAGCAGTATCTGGTTTAAAGATATGCTTAGTTTAATAAATTTTAGGCCATAGCTCCAAATTGCTTTTCAGAATGCTATGATCAGTTCTCAACTCTACCAATATTACTTTCATGTTGGCTTTCCTATAGGCCCTGAAGAATTTTTTCAGTTTTGTGTGTGTGTGTGTGTGTGTGAGTGTGAATATTGTCTAATCAATGATATGAGGTAGAATCTCATAGTTAAATTTTGTTTTTCTTATTATTAATGATTTTGAACAATATTCCCCTTATTATTATTGTTATTTTGAATTTTTTCTATTGAAAACTACCTATTCATATACTTTGACCAGTTTTCTTGTGAGGTATCACTCTTTTTCTTAGAAATTTGAACTTTCTTTATATATCTTAGAAATGAAAGCTTTATCAGAGAAACTTGCTACAAATATCCTTTTACTTTTTGCCTACTTCTCTTCTAATTTTACTTACATTGATTTTGATTTTGATAAGACTTTTTCCATTGCATCTTATAACAATGACTATTATACTTTCCACAATACTCTCTATCTCTTGCTTATTCTTGAATTTTTCTTTCTCCAGAGATCTACTAGGTAACTTCTTCCTTACTCCTCTAATTTATTTATGATGTCACTTTTAAAATCACACACACACACGTATGTGGTTGTGTCTTTGAAGATAATGCTGTTATACTTTGTGAGATGTTAGTCTACACTTAAGTACTACTAATCACTTTCTAGTTTTCTCAACATTTTTTTCCCAAATAGTGAAATCTTTCCCCAATTTCTGGGATCGCTGGGCCTATCAAACATTGTGCTACTGTGTCTAGATTTATAGCTGTTTATTATATCTGTTAAACTGATCTTTCTTAATAGCTTCAAATATTTTTGTTAGCTATATTTTTGCAATGTTATTAGACATTTTGCAATGTTATTAAAATCCCCTTACTTCCTACAATTTTTGGCACTTATTCCCCTAAGATTCTTGATTTTAAGATCCTCCCGATCAATGTTAATTTTTTCTAAGTCTTTAAAGTAGTCCTTCTTTGATATGATTGCTATAACAGTGAATACATAAATTAATTTAGATACAATTCTTATTTTGGAAATAATTTACATCTATTTTTTTTTTTTTGGTAGAATGTGTTTTGTGGTAACATTATGTGTCTTGGCCAGTATACTACCAAGTATTTTGTGATTTTTATAACTTTTTAAAGTAGGATTTCCATAATTTTTCAGGCAGGATGTTCTTTGTAATATACAGAAATATTAATAATTTATGTGCATTTTTTATATCCCACAACTCTTTTGAAGTTATTGCTTCAGTTTTTTTCAGTTGGTTCTCTAGGGTTCTCTAGGTAAATCATCATATCATCTGCCAAAAATATTGCAATAATATTCTTTGCTGTTTGTCTATTCATATTCCCTAGTTATTATTTTTTTCCAGTCATTGCTGTAGCTAGTCTTTCTAATACTAAGTTGGGCAATTTTGATAATAACATCATTATTTTATCCTTGATGTTACTGGGAATATCTTCATTTCGGAGTGCATTTTTATTAATTTTGGCTTTTGGTTTTAGGCAAATACTAATCATCTTAAAAAGGAAAAATCATTTATTCTTATTCTTTCTATTATGAATTTTAACAAGAATCGGTGTTACATATTATTGACATGCTGTTTGTAAGTTTGTTTGTTTTTTTTGCTATTGTTAATAATATAGAAATCTATATTTGTAGTTTGCTTGATATTGAAACACCCTAACATGTTATAATGTATAAATCCTATGATATATTACTTTTTTTCTGTTAAAAATCTGCTACTATTTTTTCCTCCCTCATTTGGGAAGTTATTTATGGCTTGTTCAATGTCTTTTTTCCATCAGATTTTAGCTTAAGTCCTCCATTCATTAATTTCTTAATTTGGACATTTTATATTTTTAAATATCTGTTAATTTATTCAGATTTTCATATTTATTAGAAAGAAATGAATAAAAGTTTCTCATAATTTAACTTCCTTTTTATTCATTGTGACCCCCTCTTCAGTTTTTTTATAAAGTTATTTTGGTTTTCTTCTCCCTTGTTTGTTTTAAACTTTGATAATGCCTTTCATCTTAAGAGTTTCTATTTTGTTTACTTAGGGGGAAATTAAGTGGTTTTCATTTTTTTTAGTTGTGTGCTCCATTTACTTATTTATTTTTTATTTGTTACTGATTACTATGTTTATAGAGATATACATTTTCCATTTAATCAATGCTTTGGCACCATTCCCAATTTTATGTATGTTGTCTCAGATTTATGATATTTTTATGAAATTATTTTTGTTCCTATGGTATACTTTGACCCATCTATTCATTAGGAATAAGCTAGTTAATTACTAAATAAATTAATATTTATTTATTGAACATTACTCAATAATTATTATTTTGTGTTTAATAATGGTGATTAGTATTTTTCCTTTCTGAATTTGTTTTTGTTTTATGTACTATTACATAGTAATTTTTAAAAGTGCCAAACACAATTAAGGATTATGTTTACTTTAATCCATATTTTCCAGAGATTTCTTCTATTTAATTTTTTTCGGAAATTCTATTTAGAGTTGCTGCTTATTTTGGCTTATTTTAAAATTAGATTTATTTTGGTCTTCAAGGGAGTAACTATCATCTTTTTACTCTCTATTTTCATTGTAACTCATTTACCTTTTCTTAAGTATCAAAAGGCTATGGCATTTGAGCACAGGTTTATTTTTCATTGCTATGATATCATTCAGCAAAATAATTTCTTTTTTTCATCTCATTTTGTTGTTGGTTTTTATTATTGCATTATTTAAGATTTTTATTATTATAATGACCATTTTTTCTTCTTCTAAAGCATAACAGATTTTCCTCTAGCTCTTTATTTTAATTCAGTGAAAATTATTACATTTTAACTTTATTTCTTATAAATATGTAATTGGTTCTGTTTTATAATCTATTGTGCTATTCTGTTCTATTTTATTAGTTCATCTTATCGAAATTTAAAGTAATTACTGTTGTTTGTCTCACTCCATCATTTTTTAAAATATTTTCTTTCTATTTGCTTCACACCCTGTTTATAAAAAATAGAGGGATATGATTAGAACAAGGAGACTAGTGGTGGTGCAATCTACTTCAGCCCTCTTTTCCTTTTTGTTCACCCCATATCCAGTAATAGGTGCTCATCTTTTATTTCTTTTCATTTAAAACCCTCTTCCAGATCCATTTTAAAAATTTGTTTGTTTTGCTCAGGACTAATCTCTCCCTTAATTTGTCTTTTCTTTCTATTACTTTTCTTTCTTCTTCCTTTTCCTTTTTTTTTTCCTATTCAATGAAATATATTACTGTGCTCAACTCTGTGTATTTTTCATTACTCAACCTATTTTAGATGAGAGAGAGAGAGAGAGAGAGAGAGAGAGAGAGAGAGAGAGAGAGAGAGAGCCCTCCCCCAGTTTTCTTCTTTATTTTCATAGTCTGCTGCTACTTTCACATCTCAGGTTGGTGAGATAATTGGCCTTGGTTACTCTTCCTGTTGGTGTATTTTGTTTATCTACCTCTTTCATTATTCTTTGGAGATCATCAAAACATGATAAAGTTATTTCCAAAATGTCTGTTTTTATGTAACTCCTAAGAGCCTTACTAAAGTTATTGCTCTGAGTGTAGAGATATATATCTCTCTGTATTTTAATATAAACCAGTTATATCTTCTATGTTATGACTGATATAATTTCTCGTATTTTACTTCTTATGTTTCACTTCTTTATTTGTAATTCAAAATTTCTATCTAGCTCTAGTCATTTCATTAGAAATATTTAGCAATCATATATTTGGTTAATTGTTCATTTGTTTCTCTGACAAATATTATACTCTACTTTGTGGGGACATTATCACAGTTTATAAACATATATTTTGTTTTCTGAAATATTGTATTCTAAGTTATGATTATTTATGTGGATGCTGATAAATCTCATACATTCCTGGTGGTGGTTCTTCAGTATTTCAGTTTTTCTTTTTTCTGGATGGTTGAAGTATTTTCATTGATGTAGAGGACCTATATTTTGGTTAATTCTTCTTAAAAGTTTTAATTTGGGTGTTTCTTCTTGTGCTAACCAGAAGGTTGTTTGTATTTTCACTTGGATCTCCTTTCCAAAGATATGTTGCTAGTTTTATGATGATTAGAATCATTTTATCTCCATAACTTAAAGACTATACAATGATTCTCAAATTATTTTTTCTTAATTTGTTTTATAGATCAGTTATTCTGCTGAGATATTTTGCATTTTGTTCTTAGTTAAAAGTTGTCCCTGGTGTCTGTAGATCTCTTTGTATGTCTACCTATGCTGATCTGGAGAGTCAAACTGATTACTTTGATTGTTATAGTGCTTTTTAATCCCCCTATGATTTTTCAATCAGATCTTTGGAGTATTGTCTCAATCACCAGGAAGGAATCAAGGTAAATGCATCATGTAAACATTGCTACCCATTACTTCCTGTCCCATTGCCATCTTTAATAGCTTAAGAAGCTAAACAACTTACTCTATTTCACAGAGGTCGTTCATATCTAAATCAGGTTTCTAAACCAAGTCTTCTTGTTCATCACTCTACTACATCAGGCTTCTCTAAACTCTAATGATGGTGAGCAAATATGTAGATATCAACAATCATTTGGATCAATGGTTCAGTTTTCAAATTCATTTTAGATTTTAAATTACAATTCCTTTGGAAAATGCATTAACTCTTTTAATGCATGAAACAATACCTTAACCAAGGTGTCACAATAGCCTTAAATATTTAATTTTCCCTGGTATTACTTACATAGGCTCTACTTCACTTAGGAAAACATTATATATTTAAACTTAGAAGGTTATCTTGTGGAATATTACCTCAATGAACAGTTTATAAGGGCATAATTTTTTCTCAATGCATCCATCACAATTTAATCTTATTTTCAGTAGTCTATCATATGACACTGAAATTTTGCATATTTAAAAATTAATATGGTTGGAAAGGTCTGCTTACTCAAAGGAAGCTTGAGCATTAAAAGTTAAAGTGGAATAAATTTGAGTTTAGTATAAATTGGACTATTTAAATATTAAATGCTGAGTATTTTATTCTACATACTATATTGCTCATGCATAGTAAGCTGCTTTCCTTAACTGAATTCAATTCCAAAGGAAAGCCAGGCTCTCTGAAAATACTTGCATGTACTTAGTCACACATAGTCTCTCTTTATGCAAAATAAAAACAGTAATTTCCCCAATATATGCTTAATCAAATTCATTATTTTTAAAGCTGCTGCTGTTCAGATTTCAAATCAACAAAAGCAAAACCAGCTACATGGAACAAAAGCAGTCACTAAAAAATACCTCTAAAATGATCTTAAGCTATCATCACAAAAATATGTTAAATTTTCAGGAAAAGCATATACAGCATCTGTTCAAATGAGGGATTTTTCATTTACTTCTTGGAAATAAACTGTTCAACTTTATAAATAGTTGGGGTTTTTAATAGCAGAATTGAAAAACAGAAAACATGTGGAAACATTACATGTTGGAAAACAAAGTCAATAAGTTAAAATGCTCATTTTAGCAAAGGACAATTTTCTTATTTGTCAATAATAGCCTATTATAAATTGATGTCATTTCTGGTTAATCTTTTGATGACCTTATGCTTACAAATATCCTCCAGATTTTTGGTAGATCAATATAAATTGCAAATCCTGCAACTGTTTCCAGTTTAGAAATCTTTACAGCTCTGGGAGTTTAAAATGTGCTTGTGAGTGTGTGTGTGTGTGTGTGTGTGTGTGTGTGTGTATGCACACTGTAAGTCAGAAATAGTGCAGTATTTGTACAAGAAGACAGATTTTGGATTTCACTATTTCATTGAATAGTGAAAGTTTGACACATATTAAAAGGAAACTATTAAAAATAGTTGTAAATGTAAATGACAATCAAATGTTTGAATGTCAATGAGAGAAAATACTTGCTACAGTTAAAGCTATAAAGACACGAGGTGGGATATCTGCCATCTCAATGACTATCAACACATATTGGACTGAAGATGGTGCTCCCTTCTTCACTACCTTTTTATGAAACTATATATTTGGTTGAAGAGAACAATTTAGTGATAGAATCAAAAGCAATTGTTTATGCCAAAAATAGTGGTTATTGGTGTGGCGTTCTTCACAGCACTCATTTAATACTGAATTTAGATTTAGACAATCTGAATTCCAATCCTGTCTCTGCCTCTTGGGCAACTAATAAATACTTCAATGTATTTCAAGTTCCTCATTTGTATAATGGGAGGATTGCATTGGGTGACCACTGAGCTTCTTTTCAAGTCTATAACTGAGATCCTGTGGTCTTTGGAACAGAAACATTTTTTGATTAATGTATTAAATCACTTAGATATTATGGACCTTAAATGTAAAGATTCACTTTGAAATGCAACTAAGATAAATAAGTATTTCTACTCCTTAAAAGGTTCATGAGTCCTGTAGCCATAAATATTTGGAAGGAGACTAAACAATTACATATTGATCAAACCATACAAGCTTTAATTATACAATAATTGAATTGTGGAATATTGTCAGGTAGTCATGACTTTTCTCTGTGACATTAACCTCAAATGATGTCACAAAACTATCCCTTATAGTTATTTACCTTCCTGCTTTCTTTCTTGATCACCCAAACCCAGACATTATCTTCCAAAACAACCCAAGAGGCATTCAAAGTACCAATAGTATGTTGTTCATTCTGTTTTATATTCTCTCCCCTTGACTTTTCGGTGGTCATGTGTGTAAAAGACATGTTTGGCACAAGGTGCCATGTGACTGCATCATTGCACATAATCCATCTCAGAAAATGTATATAGCCAGATCTTTCCAGCATCTCATTTCCATATTGTTTCATTATCTTCCCTTATTTTCTCCTCTATATTTGCTATTTCTTCGTTCTCATCAAATTCTCTTCTATTTCTTGAAATTAAACTTTCTCTATGTTAAATATCATGTCACACATCTCTAACACTATTGAATAATTGCTCCCACTCTACCCCAACTCAAGGATTCATTAAAAACCCTATTTTTTACATCTATGTTGCTTTCTTCATTGTACCCAGGAACTTTTGAAAGTCCAAAAGAACTCACACAAGCCTATAGGCTGCTTCCTAATATCCTTAAATGGACTCGGGGAACTCATAAGCAGCTGGATAGCAATTCAATCTGCAGTAGCCAGTAATTGTTCATCCTTGGTTCTATGTTCCCATAACACATGAAACAGAAGATAGTATTAGACCAATAAAACCAAACAACCTCATTTCCATTAAAAAGCAGATCAAAACATAGTTTTTAATATATAAGAATAATTTAGGAAGTAGTTATATTTTCACATCATCTCATCACTTGGAATAATACATTCTATAAATTTACCAGCTTCTGCAAATAAATATAAGAAATAAAATAAATAAAATACTTTAAGTTTCAAAGGATGGTTCCGAATTTTTAATGTTAGAAAATAATGGTATTTAGGGCACAGTTCTGTTAGCTATGCGCATATATTTCACAATTTAGTTCATATTAATAGCTAGAATATTCAATTTCCAATAAAAGTAAATTTCATTGAAATTCCTACAGCCTTTCTAAAGTCATGTAAAACTGATCTGATAACACAAGAAAAATTGCCAGAATTTGATTAGGTAGCTAACATTTCTTTTGCTTCTACTAATAAGAATTCAAAAGATGATAAAATCATAACTTTTTGAGATAGAATGGACTTTAAAGGTCTTTGAATCCAAATCCAATAAAATATATATGAGAATATTGAATTCAAAAGGGTAAGTTATTTATCTAAAGTCAAGAGGTGGTAATTCTTTAACTTTTACATTAGCATTTACTAGCCTTTTATTTGTGGAAAAATAAATCAAAGTCTTAATTAAAACAAACAACAAATTTAAATTTAAGTTTGAGAAATCTCTTCCCAATATTAACTCTGTGAAGTGGGACTAATTTCAGTTACTTTTTAAATTCATAGACCACATCTCTGTAATGGGAAAATTTAAATATATATGTGTATAAAAATAAATAAATTCATACACAGATATACACATCATGTATGTGTATACATATATATATATATATATATATATAATTTTTTATAAAATGCATATATTACATATATATGCATTTTATAAAGATAATTTAATGCTTTGTAACCAAAAAATATTTTTCCTGAAGATAGTGTGATATGGCATACTCAAAGGATTCTAGGATTGAAAGGGATTTTAAGGAATCATCTGAGTCAAGTAATATGCCTTCAAAGCTACCATTCATCATTTTGATGATTGTTTCCCCACTTTTACAACTTCTCTAGAAAATAATAAGAGATAGTAAAATAGCAAATTGTATCATTATGAAACTTTGGAATTTGTAAAACATTTTATAGATAGTGTATCATTGGAGTCTTGTGATAATTCTTTGAGGTAGATTCTAAAGGCATTATTATCTATATTTTTCATAAAAAGAAACCAAGATTTATAGAGAGATGTAAAATGTCTTTATGATGCTTGTCCAGTAAAATCAGAATAAGCCTCTTGATTTGGTTCTTTCTACTATGTCCCATCTAAGAAAGATTCAATAATCCATTAACAAATGTATATTTCATTACCACAGTATTATTTCTTACCATTATATTAGGTATTTGGTGATACACAGTAATTTAATGAATATAAAAATAACAGTGATATATAACTTTACTTATCATGAAGCATTTTCCTTATAATAATAACATGAAGTAGCTAGAGAAATATTTATTATCTGCAATTTGCAGATGGGTGAACTGAGGCTCAGGGAGATGAACCGTTTTAGTCATTGTAAAAGATCTAGTAATTTGTTGGCTTTGTATTCTAGTTCAGAAAACAAAAGTGATACTCAGCATACAAGAGCAACAATCAACATTAGGCAATATATAATTAAGAGCTCAATTGTGTGGTACAGATTGTTAAGACCACATCTTTTCTCATTAGCTCATTCTAGTGCTTAGCAATCTTCAAAATAAAAAGATGGGCACTCATTCTGAATCTATTTTGTCAGTTCTAAAATGGCCATGATGTTATCAAAATCTTTTACTTCCTATGAGAATTACAGAATGAGTAAAATAATGGTAATGCCCATTCATATACCAAATGTCATCATACTATAAGATCCAAGAGTCATTTACATTATAGTATATTTAGATGGTCTGATATAGAACGAACTTTCCCCACATTTTAACTTTCCTTGTCGATTAAAAAAATACTTTTTGATTAGTTTTTTTTTCACTCTGTGCTTGTGTGCTCAATGCCTTCATAATAATTTTCTACTCCTCAATAAAACAAAAACAAAAACAAGTTTGATTCTGTTATGAACATGTTTAGCACACATGGAGGTACCATAAGCATTTTTGACATGTCTTTTTGTATTTGATGGCCTTCTAAGAGCTTTAAGTCTCACTACATGAACATCTTGGAGTCTTCCATCATACACCAGATGCCCATTTTGCTGCTTTCCAGCTTTCTTGGAATAAAGGTTTTAAAAAATTTATTACCAGGGGGTTTGTAACAGCTGAGTTTTGGAAGTGGTATTATAAGACAACCTATGGTGATATGTCAGATGCTGAACCAGTTTTAATGTCTGTCAGGTCAATAATGAAAATAATTAATCTAGGTTTTTGTTCTTTTGTAATATTTCTGTGATCCACCAAAAAAATTTAGCCCTCGTAAAGAAAAATAACTATGGAAATTTCCTCCAGATACATATTATTTTGTCTCAAAATTCAGGTGAATTTATCTTATAAACCATAGTGATATTGATTCATTTTTTAAAAATTTGGCTACCATCAAATCATTTTTAAAGTGATAATGCATTTTATACTTGGATGTAGAAAATATAAGTAGATATTGAAGGAAAAACAATAAATAATATTAATAATAATTCAATAAGTGTAGAAGCTATTGATGTCATATAAATATAAATATATATATGTACATATTCTTTTGCTCAAAGATGTTAAATTACATTTTCTTATGTTTATAGAAGTCCCAAAAGTCCCTCATCATTTTAAAGACATTATCTTTCCAGTTTATTCTAAAAATATAATCAATCCATAAAACTTTATTCATTTCGCTATTTTTTAACAAAGGCATCACAGAAACTGTTTATTGGACAATCACTTTTGCAGAATTAATTTTAGAGAAATCCTTCATCATTCAGTAAGTAAAATCACATCTTTATGCTATCTATATGTGAAAGGAAATCAGAAACAGTGATATAACTCTTCTACAGCAATGACCAGCTCCATACACATAAGATCCAAGATTTTGAATAATTTGACCTACAAAAGAAGAAAAGAATGTCTAAAATAGGAACATTATAATTTTCATGTCATCTATATGCCAAAAGAGCAATAATTGGTAGAAAAAAAGTAGATGCATATCATTTGGGGAATGGCTGAATAAGTTATGATATATAAATATTATGGAATATTATTTTTCTATAAGAAAGGATCAGCAAGATGATTTCAGCAAGTCCTGGAGAGACTTGAATTAATGCTAAGTGAAGTGAGTAGAATGAAAAGAACATTGTACACAGGAACAAGATTATGTGATGATCAATTTTGGTGGATGTGACTCTCTTCAACAAGGAAGTGATTCAGGCTAGTTCTAAAAGATTTGTGATGGAAAGAACCATCTGTCTATAGAGAGAGGGCTATGGGGACTGAGTATGGATCCCAACATAGTATTTTCACCTTTTTGTGGTTGTTCATTTGCCTTTTTCTCAGTTTTCCACTTTTTGATCTGATTTTTCTTGAGCAGCATAAATGTGGAAATATGTATCAAAGAATTGCATGTTTAACATATGTTGAATTACTTGATGTCTCAGGGAAAGGGTGAGGGGAAGGGAGAAGGATAAAATTGTAACACAAGGTTTTGCAAGGGTGTATGTGGAAAACTATCTTTGCATGTATTTTGAAAATAAAAATACATTATTAAAAAAGAAAATTAAAAAAGCAATAGTTGCTTATCATTATTCTATATATGTAATAAGATCATGAGACTGGGGATATTAATCTGCAAAAATAATGAGACCTTCATGTGGAAGAATAAAAATGTTCAAAGTGTAGAATATTTTCAGGCCTATCAACTGAAGCCATCTGTATTTGAATGATCTTTAATACTTATATCTGTTTCCAATGATCACATTTAAATGTGGAATATCATTATTGCTTTACAATTTTACAATTTTTTACAATTACAATAAAAAGAGTCAGCTTGTTATAATGGACATCACACTGGACTTTGTACATTTCAATGCCTCTCAGTACTAAGACTAAAATATAAGGACTAAACAGCTTGTAGTATATAACTGATGATGATTAACATGCAAATAGTAGATATTTTTAAGGACAAATGTGATTGAAATAGGAGGTAGAATGGTCAAAAATGAGAATTAGCTATAATAGAGTGATAGTCTTAAGTATTTAAGAAGAGTCTTTAAAAAAATTAATAAAAGCCTATTATGTTGAGTATACCCTATATGAGAGCAATGGAAGGGCATAGACAAGTACTGTTAAGGATAAGAACAAGTAGATGGGACATGATTTATATGGTTCAAATATTCACATTGGTAATATGTATCTATCAAATTATAGTTAAATATAAAGTCTATTCATTTAACCTTAAATTATTTAAAAAACATTAGTTACTCATGAATTCTTTCTATGTGCAAAGAACATTTCTAAAAAGACAGTTTGGGGCTGAATTGTGATGAGTCTTTTTTAAAAAAATGTTTTATTAAGTGGTTTATTTTTCTGGTTACACATGTATATAAAATTTTAAAATACATGTTTCTTTATGAATCCTGTTGAGAGAGAAAAATCAGAACAAAGGGGGAAAGCCAGGAGAGATAAAAAAAAAGCAGTAAAAAGAAGTGAACATAGCATATGTTGATTTATTTTTAATCTTCATAGTTCTTTTTCTGGATACAGAGGGCATTTTCTTTCTAAAGTTTATTGGGATTGCCTTGGATCATTGAATCACTGAGAAATACCAATCTTTTATGGTTGATTATCATACAAATTTGATATGACTGTGTACAACATAATGTATTCATGGTTCTTCTTGTTTCATTCAACATCAGTTCAGGTAAATCTTTCCAGGCCTAAATCAACTTGCTCATCATTTTTTAAAAGAATAATATTATCCCATTAATTTCATATACCATAACTTACTTAGCTATTTCCCAAGTAATGGGCATCTACTCATTAAAGATGAACCTTGAATGACAAAATAATTTGGGTTCATTTAATACACCAAAATGACCCATTAAAAATTGTTCAATACTTCTGCAGCATCATAAAAATAGCAGTACTTTTAGAAAGATTAATATGCTGGCGCTAATCAGAATAAACTAAAGATATAGAAGAGATATAAAGCAGTAGTTTTATTCTACTAGAGACTAAGACTCTTTGACTGTTAAAAGGATTCTTCTCTGGCTGTTAGTGATAGCAATATACCAAAAACAACTATATGCATTCAGAATGATTGCACTAGAAAACAAATCATCTCTCAAAAGATGTAGTTCGCCTCAACTTAGGCAAAAGTATGGTTATCTTTTATAACTTTTTAAACCTTCTTCATAACACTTAATTACGAAGAAAAGTTAGTTTGGATTCTTACATTCTCTAGATTTGTCAAGTAGTAAATTTCCCCTGGCTTCAAATTTAGTCTTTCTAGCTTGAAATTTAAAAAATACATGGGGAAAAAGAGTTTCTTCTTTAAATTTCAATAATAATAATAATATATATATATATATATATATAACATATATATACTTCCACAGTTACTTAATGAGAATTCGTATATCTTTAATTCAACATCTGTGTCTTTTAAATCTTAGTATCTTCCTAAATAAAATATTCATCTACCAAAATACCTATTATTTTAGTTGCACATGATATGCAAGATAAATAATTTTATTTAACCCCATAATAATAGCTGTAATTATGAGAACATTTTCTTCCATTGCCCAGGAATTAAATTAGAAGAGGCAATAGAAAAAAATACCTCTATCAAATTCATTTTTTAAAAATTTAATTTTACAAGATAATTTGAAAATGTCATGTTTACTGATGTAAATAAGTAGTAGTTTATAAAATTAGTTTCTTGATATAGGAGAATATCTGCTTGTTTTAAATAACCATCACTTCCCTAGACAGAACTGAATTATTTTCATTCTTTGTCCTGAAGTCTTAGTGGCCCCATTCTTTTGTTTCCTAGCCAAGGGAATCTTCTTGGCAATGGCCATTCATCTATTCATCTAGGGTGATAATAATGAGATGAAGAAAAAAAAAAACACTAGTTTCAAATCTAATTTTCTTCTTCATGTACCTTTTAGGGATAAAATGACCTAATGAAACTATCAATGGGTTAGTAAGTTTGGAACTTTCATTTATATAAGGTTGTATTTGTTTGTTGTTGTTGTTTTAGAAGTGAATTCTTTTTCATTGTTTATTCTTTAGCTTGAGTCTCCCCAAATGGCCTAGACTGGAAGTACAGCAAATATTTGTAGACTCAAACTCATTGAATATCATCACCAATCTTTGGTCTGCTTGGTGTTTAATGTTCACCAGTTTATCTTTCTCATCATGTGATGGAAGGAAATACATAAATAGTAATCATAATTTAATATTAATGAGTGAACTTATCCATAAAATTGAAGAAGATAACATAATGGATTAAAAACCAAATCTAAAATTATTAAAAATTATTTAAAAAGCACTCTTGAAACAGAGAGACAAATATGGAGTGGAAATAAGGGATGGGAATAGAGTCTATTATTCTTTAGATGAGATTTTTTAAAAGGTCAGGGTAAGAATCATGATCTCAAACAAAACAAAAGTACATAAAACCTTATAACCAAATTTAGAAATGCAGAATATCAAATGCATGTTTTAGACCACAATGTAATAAAATTTAATAGCATAGATTAAAAGCTAATTGGTAATTAAATAAATTAATCCTAAAGTTAAATAGGTTAAAAAAGACATCATAGAAACAATAATTTCATTTTCTTTTTAGTGACTCTTTCTCCTCCCCTCCCTCTCCTCCCCCCGTATATCTTAGGACTTCTGGATTGAGATAACTAACTTGTTTCCCATTTCACATAAGTAATTTATTAATTATGGTTCAAAAAAAGATCCCCATCTTGTATTCGATCACTTAAATAGAGCAATTTAATGTGTTTACTGGTAAATCTGTACCCTTTGCCATAGCTTCTTCCCTTCTTTCCCAGAAGAAAGCTGAAATGTAGGCTAATTTTCCTCTCACAACAACAGGTCAGAAAGTCCAATAAGGAGATTAACATAAGCCCAAGTGACTATATTTGAAATGTCTGAGTTGTCAGTATGTTCCTTCCCCATCTTTCACCACTGACACTGCAGTCAGAATTTCCTTCCATATCAAGACCTCCTAAGCACCCTTATTCCCCTTTAGCAGATGATGTATAACTCCTATAATTTTGACCATATCCAAAGGTCATTATACAATTAAACCATGTACAGCTATTTATAGACTTGAAATATGCTCAAGCAATAGATTATTCATCTTAAAAAAATACTACACTGCTAATTGCTTTATGGTATTAGATAAAATTAAAGTCATTTTCTGCAGTAACTTTTAGCAGCAAGTCAAATTCATCTGGGTCTATCATATTATCAACATATTTCTATCATTTACCTTATTGACTAAACATATGGAAAAGTCCAATCCTGCCATCAGTTTTTGTTTTTAAAAGAATGCAATGTGCTTTTTGCAATGAAAATTCTATCTTCCAGACTTTCATAGTTATAAAAGAAAGACATTTCTATGAATTTTTCTAAATTGTCAGAGTGAAGTGGAGAATTGAAACAATTATCTGAGTGATTCAGGACAAACAAACCAAATAGCTTCACTTGAAAAATTCTACTATTGACTCAGAGATGATATTTTGATAAATTACTTAATTCCTTATTGTTGTTTTATGGTTTAGATTTGGATAGAATTTTCTAAAGACCTATTAGTGCTTGATAAAGGAAATTATCTTTATAAGAAAAAATGATCATTCCTAACATGTTTCTAAAAATACTATTGTCATGAAAACATATTTTCTAATGTATGAATCTCATCTTCATTGATGACTGCATTTGAGTTTTATCAGAAAGAATGGTCTTCTAAGGAAGAAAAGTACCCAAGATATACCTTGAGAAGAAACAAAAACACATTCTGCTACATGAGATATAATGTTGCATTTATTTTTCTCGTGTTTAGTTTTTCCTTAACTTTCTACTGGCAAAAAGAAAAAAATACACTAAAAAGAATCTGAAATAATTAGAAATATAAATCACTCAGCATTAAATGTAGGAGCACAAGTTGGAAATAGGAAGCACCCAGAAAGAGGACAATATTGAGCCAAGGATTCTTAGAATTAGCTGGACAAATCACAAATGCCATCAGGCCATGCTCAATAAATCATTTATTAAGTACCTGTTGCCATAGGTATGAAAATCCTGGTTAATGTTTTTAAAGTTGTTTAAGAGTAATGGTAATTTTTTAGAATATCAAACACAAAGTGTATTTAATTTGTATTCCTATCTTTAATCTTCATGAAAATATTATGGCAGTTTGATGCTTTTAATTTTTATTGTCAAGTGCTGAGAGATTATAACCAGGTTTACATATGAATGTGCTAGTAGGGAAAAATAAAACAAAGCAACCTATCAGATATTTATATGGAACACAAGGCTATATTCTCATAACAACTACTTCTTAAAAATAGCAAATACATCTTTAGTTTCACATATTATCTAAGAATCTCCACACAGGAAAAAAAAAATACAATACCTATTCCATCCCCTCTCTAAATCAATGGAAGGCAAATGTTTGCTGCTGATAATAAATATTGAGAATAAAATTCATGATCCAAATTTTCAAATTATTAGTGATAGATAGAATCCCCAAGTAGGAATTCTTATATCAAGTACAAAATCAATTCAGTGAAAGGAGGCTGGAACAGAAGACTGAATGACTAGTTTAATAGAGATTGAATAGCTAGTAATTACAGAACGCCAAGCCTACACCACTGGAGTTGAAAAGTGAAAGGTTAGATTCAGAAGAGGAGCACAATTGTAGCTGGATGCATGGGCTACCCATGGTCCAAAGGATTCCTATTGCCTCAAGAAGGATGAAGACCCTGCTTCCTAAAGAGAGTCTATCTTTCAGCTTTTTAGTTTTTTAGCAAAAAATTATTTCCCCCTTGCTAGTTATAACTCCACAGAAGGGAGTCTCAGATTTTTTTAGAGCCATGGATTTTTAAAGCCTATACATGCTTAATGGTGCAAAATGAAATCAAGAATTTATTTCTAGTGAGTTATATCTAGATATCTGAATGATTGAACACTAAATTCATTATTTTTTCCTGAACTATTCAGATTATTTCTTTAATTTTCTATTGTATTTATTGAATTATATTTATAAAACAGCACATTTGTTTGTAGAAACATAGACTTCCAAGTCTAAGACAGATTCTCTTGGATGTTATTTAGTCTATTCATGTCAAACATGTGGACTATGTTGCTGTCTACAACAGTACTGAGTGCACTTGAATGAAATTTTTTTAAAAATGGGAAGTATTTAATATAATAAATAAAAATGCAATCGAACATAAATAATATTAATTTCTGAGGTTTAAGTCAACATAGTATCTGGAGAGATCCTTAGAAAGTATTTAGTAACCATTGTTTCTATGTGATTTTGACATGACTTGTCTAGTCCAACTTACAAGTACAGTACTTAAAAGTTTTTGTTAACAATTCATATCTGTAGAAGAAAATTCTAAGTCTATTCTAAATGAGTTAGACAAGAGCTAAAAGTCTGGTTGTGGTGGTGGCAACAACTTTGTTCCACTCTATTATGTGTGACCATTTTTCTATCCTTTCAGAGATTATTCAGTACAATTTCAGATTATTCTATCTTCCTATCTTTCTTTCCTTACCCCTCTCTTCTTGTTCTGATGTTCATTTTCTCTGGGCAGAGTTGTCACAAGGAAAAATTTTGTAAACTCAAAACTGTTAAATGAATGTACATTAAGATTTTTTTTAAGGAGCAGTCAAAGAGTGTCAGTATTTTATGAAGATCACATATTTATGGCAAGTTTGTTGCTGATGTATCACTCTACTAGGTTCCCTTGGAAGAATGCATAAAACTATTTGAGCTCTGTCCTCAAAGTGGGTACATAGTTGGTGATACAATGTGAATACGAAGTTATTTGAAGACAATTTCTCTTATGTTGTTAATGAGATATACATGGTCTGCTGGAGAGTGTGAAAGGAAATGGTGGTGCAAAGGAAGGAAAAGGGAACAATTGTAAGATAAGGTGTCAGCAAAAGCATTTTTTAAAAAAGTCTTCCTAAAACCAAACCAAAGCATTACATGTAGGGGGTCTCCAGACTCAGCTGAACTGAACAATGTAACCTGCTGTTTCTGACAAGAAAAGGGGTGTTATGATTTCCAGTGCAATTTCAAACCTTGTGATATGAACTGGCTGTCACCCCAGCAGACTGGAAGATCACATGCCTGAATGAAAGGCAATTCTATTGCTGTCATGGGGTGACTTTTCAAGATGGGCTCTTTGGGGGAAATGTAATAAAAATTCTTAACTTACATACAGAAAAGCATGTAAGATGTCTATTGAATCTCAAGTGTGAACCATTTTATTTTGTAAGGTCTTCCAACAAACACTTTAGGAATAAGAATGAGTTAGGCAAACATTTTTCATAAATATAACGATAAACAGCATTAAAAAATAGAATTGACTAGTAAGATAGCTTTACACATTTATATTTGTAAATATGGATTAAGAATACCAGCATTGTTCAGTAATTTGAAAATAATAGAGAGAAAGTATTATCTGAATCTATAAGTGTCTTTTAGGACGTTAGGGTGTAAACATTGGGATGCAGGAATGTAGCAATCAGCTATACCTGTACAGAAACAGCTTTAATCTATTCAAAATAAGAGTCAAAAAGAGTCATACATATATGAGAATTAGTTGCAATGTCACTGTCTGTTTTATAACTAAATTATAGCAGTTGACAATGGAGGAGCTTTGAAGACAGACCAGTCTTCCTGCTCCAGTTAATTTGACCATTTCAGTTTTCTGAGTCCTTCATCTAGTGGAAATAAGTTTACTTTCATATGAACAGGAAATTCCCACCCAACAGTGATGCTAGAAAACAAGCTAAAATCAACTCTCTTTTATAACAGTTCTATATCAGTCAGCTGAAAGATAACTGAGAAACTAATATAAAAATAAATCTCACCCAGAGATCTTTCCACACAGGTAAGAATGTGCATGTGCATTAATATATGGCAATGCTGAAATGTTTCAATTCCATTACAGAAACTGATTTTAAAAAGTCTACGATTCCTCCAGTTTGAGACAATCCTTCAATTGTGATTCATCTCTAATTTCTCCATGATTCAAAAATAAGAGTTATCAACTAATAAATCAATCAATAAGAATTTATAAAATACTTTTATATGTTTAGCACTCACCTTAGAACAGGGGATATAAAATAAATGCTTAAAACGGCCTAGCCTTCAAGAGACTTAATCTGAAGAAAAACCAAGGTTAAGTGACTTGCCAAGTGTGACCAACCATATAAATGTCAGCTGAGGGATTTGAATCCATGTATCCCTGACTTTATGAACTGCATCCTATTTGGTACAGAGGACTTGATTTGTAATGAAGGAGCTAACATTTATATAGAATTTGATGTCTTTAATGTTTTTATCTGCTTTATTTCATTTGTAATGTGCAGTTCTATAAGAAAAGTAATAGAATTGTGATTTTCTTCATTCTATGGCTAAGAAAACTTGCTCCTAGGAAGAAAGTGACAACCAAGCTTCAAATCCAAACTTTACTTGGTACAGTGCCCTTTTAATATACCACAAGTTCCTGAAATGAATAGTCTTCTGAAGTCACTTCTTGGTTTTGGAGCCATTTGTCAACTGAGGTTGATTGGAATTGAGTTTGATTTACAGTATAACATCTATCTCTGTAATTAAAGGGATTGTCACCACATTGAATTGCTGTCTCTTCTCTCTATCTATCATCAGTAAGGAGAGAAAGTGCCATCTATGGAACTCAATCAACTCTATCTCTTATGCCAAGTTCTTATCAACATTTTGAGTTCAAAGCACATTTGGAACATGGTATATTTTTCATAATGATATTGGAACAATAGAATATTTCTGAAGTTTTGTTTATTTATAGTCTTTTTCCCCTTTGTCCCATAAATGAGACACTCTTCAAATCGACCAATTTGGAATTTGAAAGGGTATTTTATTGGTATGAAACAATTCAGTGTTTAACATGAAAAAATACTACTTATTGGGTAATCTGTGATCATCATGAAGTAGTTTTTTTGGGTTTTTTTGTTTTTTGTGTTTGTTGTTGTTGTTTGCAGAGCCAAAATGGTGGGTAGAAGTGAGGAAATTTCCTGAGCTCTCCCAATTTTTTTCTCGGAAACAATCATTAAGCAAACTTCTAAACACATTCTAAAGCAACAGAACCTACAAGACTGAGTGAAACATTTTCCAGCTTAAGATAATTTCAAAGGACTTTACAAAGATCTGTCTCACTTGAGTAAGAAAGGAGCACAGTACAACTCAGAGGGTGTCTGAACAAGGTAACAGGAGACTCTCAGCTGCTGCACAGAACAGCAACCAAAGCCTTGCAGTTCTGACTCAACAGACCAGTGGCACAGCAGGTCAATTGTGAGGCCTTGAGCACCAGTAAAGAAAGCAAATTGCCACCCTTGGCATCCCTGCACAATGGAAGAAACTAGGCTTAACCATCGGAGTATAGTAAGCAAGGTGTAAGCACCAGAAGCTCAAAAGCAAAAAAGTCAATAACTATGTCCCTAAGCACCAGCACAAGAAGCTTGAGACAGTGTCCACTGTGCTCAGTAGTAGAATTAAATTAAAATAAAATCAAATAGAGCCCTGACCATGGAAAGCTACCCTGGGTGACAAGGACATTCAAAACAAACTCAGATGAGAACAACAATGTCAAAATGCTTATATGTGAAGGCTCAAAGTGGAATATCAATTGGTCTCAGAAGTCAGAAGTCCTCTTCATAGAGCTCAGAAAGGATTTTTAAAATCAAGTAAGAAAAGTAGAAGAAAAATAGGGAGTTAATGGAGAGTTATGCAGGAGAATTATGGGGAAAAGAATTTAGAAAAAGGAAGCACAAAAATTGACTGAAGAATTAGCCAAAAGAAAAAGAAAGTATAAAAGTTAACTGAAGAAAATCATTCCTTAAAAATCAGAATTTGAATGGGGCTGCTAGGTGCGCACAGTGAATAGAGCACCAGCCCTCAGAAGTATCTGAATGTTTAAATGTGGTCTCAGACACATAACACTTTTTTGGCTGTGTGACTCTGGGCAAGTAATTTAACCCTGATTGCCTCAAAAAATTGGAATTTGAAAGTGGAAGCTAATAACTCAATGAGACATCAAGAATTAATCCAACAAATATATATATATATATATATATATATATATATATATGTGTGTGTGTGTGTGTGGAAACATCATGCTTTGTAAGTCTAAGTCTTTATATGTTTTTCTGAATTTACCAGCCAACATTTCCTGCACTACATCAATATCTCAACCTTAATCTATCTAGTTATTTGAAGTCTAAAATAAATATGGAAGACATATAGTGTAGTTTCCCTATTTTTTATCTTTATTCAAATCTATTTAATTTTAACTTTGTCTGAAATCAAGGATTATTATACTGGATCTTTGTAATTCTAATTATTTATGTTATTGTTTTTATTATTATGTTTTTGTGTGTCTCATATCCATGTTGACTCCTCTACCTCTTCACACTACCTTGCTTTGCTATAATTTAACCTATCCCCTTCTCCAAGGTTGTCTCTTTTATCCTCTTCCCCCATTCTTTCCTTTCTTCTTTATCCCATTCCCATTAATCTTCATACTTTATTTATTCTTTTAATATATATATACCTTCCCATACTCCCTCCCTCTTTTTTCTTTATAAATTTAGAAGAGTTTTGTACCCTTATACGTATTTTCCTCTTTAACCTAACCCTCATGTGAGTAGGATTCCATAACTATTAGCCATTACATAACTTCTCTCCCATCTAATTCCTCTATATCATTTTCTCCCATCTACCTCATTTGTATAACATACTCTTTTAACCTTTTCCTTTATAGTTTTGCTGTTTAAAATTACACCATACTCAGTTCTATGCCATTCTTTCTTTTCAACAATCCAATTACTAATGACAATCTTAGATATATGGTTTACATTTCCACATATAAAACATAAATATTTTGTCCTTAATAGAGTCATGAAATTAGTCTTTGATATTTACCTAATTTTTTTGGATCTTACATGTCTAATTTTCTATTAAGTTCAATTTTGGAGTTGGTTTTTTGGGAGGAGTGGCCTTTTTCTGTTTTTGCAACAAAATCCTGAAAGTATAGCAATTAATGGGAAAATCTTTTTCATTTTGTTCATGATTAAGCTTAACTTTACTGGATATGATATTTTCTAGCACAATCCCAGTACTTTTCAATATATAGGGTTCTAAGACCTCTGATATTTTAATATAGCCCCTGTTAGGTCTTGAGTGATTCTAACTGGGGCTCTTCATATCTGAATTATTCTTTTCTTGTTCCTCATAATATTTTCTCCTTGATGTGGGGGTTGCAGAAATTGGCTAATAATGTTGGACATCATCTTTAAAGAAATTATCAAGAAAAACTGCCATGTTATCTTAGAACCAGATGGTGAAACAGTCATGCAGAGAATCCACTGATTACTTTCTGAAAGATATCCTAAAATTAAAATTTCAAGAAATACTGTTGTGCACTTCTCAGATTGACTAACATGACAGAAAAAAAAAAACAACATAATGATGAATGTTGGAGGGGATGTGGGAAAACTGTCACACAAATACATTGTTATGCATCACCTTTAGATCATGAGGCAATAAAAATTACATGTAATAAAATGGAAAAAATAGACTAAAGCTAATTGAAAATTAAATAACCTAATCCCAAAGAATGAGTGGGATAAACAACAAATCGTAGAAACAATCACTAATTTCATGAAAACAATGACAATAATACCAAAATTTATGGGATGCAGACAAAGAAGTTCTTAGGAAAATTTTATATCTTTATATGCTTATTTGGATAAAAAAATTTAAAAGATCAGTGAAGTAGGCACGCAACTAAAATAACTAACAAAAGAACAAAATAAAAATATTTAATTAAATTACAAATTAGAAATTCTGAAATCAAAGGAGAGAGTAATAAAATTAAAACTAAGAAAACTAATAGATATACTAATAGATATTGAACTAATAGATATAACTAAGAGCTGGTTTTATAAAAATAGCACAACAAAACAGGTAAACTTTTGATTAGTTTGATTTTAAAAATAAAAATCTAAATCAGAAGTATCAAAAATAAAAATGTTAATTCACCAACAATGAAAAGGAAATAAAAAAACAATTAGTAACTATTTTGCCCAATTGTATGCCAATAAGTTTATCAATTTACATGAAATTTAAAAAAAAAAAACATAAGTTGCCGAGAGTATCAGAAGAGGAAACAAAATATTTAACTCAATTTTAGCAAAAACAAGCAAAATAAAACAAAACGAACCACCAATAAGCTCCCTAAGAAAAAATTGTCCAAGACCAAAAGGATTTTCAAGTGAATTGTAGCAAATATTTGGAGAACAACTAATTCCAATAATATATAAAATATTTGGAAAAATAGACAAAGAATTAATCCTACCAAATTTCTTTTATGACATAAATATGGTGCTGATACCTAAACCAGGAAGAGCTACAACAGAAAAAGAAAATTTTAGACAAATTTCCCTAATGAATTTTGAGTGAAAATTTTAAATAAAGCATTAGCAAAGAGATTACAACAGTTTATTAACAGGATAACAATTTATGACTAGAGTGATTTATTTATTTTTTATTTAATAGCCTTTTATTTACAGGATATATACATGGGTAACTTTACAGCATTAACAATTGCCAAACCTCTTGTTCCAATTTTTCACCTCTTACCCTCCCCCACCCCCTCCCCTAGATGGCAGGATGACCAGTAGATGTTAAATATATTAAAATATAAATTAGATACACAATAAGTATACCTGACCAAAACGTTATTTTTCTGTACAAAAAGAATCAGACTCTGAAATATTGTACAATTAGCTTGTGAAGGAAATCAAAAATGCAGGTGTGCATAAATATAGGGATTGGGAATTCAATGTAATGGTTTTTAGTCATCTCCCAGAGTTCTTTTTCTGGGCATAGCTAGTTCAGTTCATTACTGCTCCATTAGAAATGATTTGGTTGATTTCGTTTCTGAGGTCCATCAGAACTGGTCATCATATAGTGTTGTTGTTGAAGTGTATAACGATCTCCTGGTCCTGCTCTTTTCACTCAGCATCAGTTCGTGTAAGTCTCTCCAGGCCTTTCTGAAATTATCCTGTTGGTCATTTCTTACAGAACAGTAATATTCCATAATTTTCATATACCAAAATTTATTCAGCCATTCTCCAACTGATGGCATCCATTCAGTTTCCAGTTTTTAGCCACTACGAAAAGGGCTGCCACAAACATTCGTGCACAAACAGGTCCCTTTCCCTTCTTTATAATCTCTTTGGGATATAATCCCAGTAGTAACACTGCTGGATCAAAGGGTATGCACAGTTTGATAACTTTTTGAGCATAGTTCCAAACTACTCTCCAAAATGGTTGGATTCGTTCACAACTCCACCAACAATGCATCAATGTCCCAGTTTTCCCGCATCCCCTCCAACAATCATCATTATTTTTTCCTGTCATCTTAGCCAATCTGACAGGTGTGTAGTGGTATCTTAGAGTTGTCTTAATTTGCATTTCTCTGATTAATAATGACTTGGAGCATCTTTTCATATGACTAGAAATAGTTTCAATTTCTTCATCTGAGAATTGTCTATTCATATCCTTTGACCATTTTCAATTGGAGAATGGCTTGATTTTTATAAATTAGAGTTAATTCTCTATATATTTTGGAAATGAGGCCTTTATCAGAACCTTTGACTGTAAAAATATTTTCCCAGTTTATTGCTTCCCTTCTAATCTTGTCTGCATTAGTTTTGTTTGTACAAAAACTTTTCAGTTTGGTATAATCGAAATTTTCTATTTTGGGATCAGTAATGATCTCTAGTTCTGCTTTGGTCACAAAGACCTTCCCCTTCCACAGGTCTGAGAGGTAAACTATCCTATGTTCCTCTAATTTATTAATAATTTCATTCTTTATGCCTAGGTCATGAACCCATTTTGACCTTATCTTGGTGTACGGCGTTAAGTATGGATCAATGCCTAGTTTCTGCCATATTAGTTTCCAATTTTCCCAGCAATTTTATCAAACAATAAGTTCTTATCCCAAAATCTGGGATCTTTGGGTTTATCAAAGACTAGGTTGCTATATTTGTTGACTGTTTTATCCCTTGAACCTAATCTATTCCACTGATCAACTAATCTATTCCTTAGCAATACCAAATAATTTTGGTAACTGCTGCTCTATAATATAATTTTAGATCTGGTACAGCTAAGCCACCTTCATTTGATTTTTTTCATTAATTCCCTTGAAATTCTTGACCTTTTGTTTTCCATATGAACTCTGTTGTTATTTTTTCTAGGTCATTAAAATAGTTTTTGGGAGTCTGATTGGTATAGCGCTAAATAAATAGATTAGTTTAGGTAATATTGTCATCTTTATTATATTTGCTCGCCCTATCCAAGAGCATTTAATATTTTTCCAATTGGTTAGATCAGACTTAATTTGTTTGAAAAGTGGTCTGTAATTTTGCTCATAAAGTTTCTGATTTTCCCTTGGCAGATAGATTCCTAAATATTTTATATTATTAGTAGTTACTTTAAATGGAATTTCTCTTTGTAACTCTGACTGTTGGATTTTGTTAGTGATATATAAGAATGCTGATGACTTATGTGGGTTTATTTTATAACCAGCAACTTTGCTAAAGTTGTGGATTATTTCTAATAACTTTTTAGCAGAATCTCTGGGGTTCTCTAAGTATACCATCATGTCATTGGCAAAGGTGATAATTTGGTTTCCTCATTGCCTATTCTTATTCCTTTAATCTCTTTCTCAGCTCTTATTGCTATAGCTAGCGTTTCTAATACAATATTAAATAGTAACGGTGATAGTGGGCAACCTTGTTTCCTTCCACATCTTATTGGGAATGGTTGCAGTTTGTCTCCATTACATATGATGCTTACTGATGGTTTTAAATAGATGCTGCTGATTATTTTAAGGAAAAGTCCATTTATTCCTATACTCTTAAGTGTTTTTAATAGGAATGGATGTTGGATTTTGTCAAATGTTTTTCTGCATCTATTGAGATGATCATATGGTTTTGGTTAATTTGGTTATTAACATGGCCAATTATATTGATAGTTTTCCTAATATTGAACCAGCCCTGCATTCCTGGTATAAATCCTACTTGATCATAGTGTATTATCTTGGAGATGATTTTCTGTAGTCTTTTTGCTAATATCTTATTTAAGATTTTAGCATCAATATTCATTAGGGAGATTGGTCTATAATTTTCTTTCTCTGTTTTCAGCCTACCTGGTTTAGGTATCAGTACCATGTCTGTGTCATAGAAGGAATTTGGTAGGACTCCTTCATTCCCTATTTTATCAAATAATTTATATAGCATTGGGGCCAATTGTTCTTTAAATGTTTGGTAAAATTCACATGTGAATCCATCTGGTCCTGGGGATTTTTTCTTAGGGAGTTGTTTAATTGCTTGTTCTATTTCTTTTTCTGAAATGGGACTATTCAAGCAATTTACTTCCTCCTCTTTTAGTCTGGGAAGTCTGTATTTTTGGAGGTAGTCATCCATTTCACTTAGGTTATCAAATTTATTGCCATAAAGTTGAGCCAAATAACTCCTTATTATTTCTCTAATTTCCTCTTCATTGGTGGAAAGTTCTCCCTTTTCATTTTTAAGACTACTAATTTCATTTTCCTCCCTCCTTTTTCTAATCAGATTTACCAAAGGCTTATCTATTTTATTGGCTTTTTCATAGAACCAACTCTTAGTTTTATTAATTAGTTCAATAGTTTTTTACTTTCAATATTTTTAATTTCTCCTTTTATTTTTAGAATTTCCAATTTAGTATTTGATTGGGGTTTTTAATTTGGTCTTTTTTTAGTTTTTTTAGTTGCAAGCCCAATTCATTAATCTTTTCTTTCTCTGTTTTATTCAAGTAAGCCTCTAAGGATATAAAATTCCCTCTTATTACCGCTTTGGCTGCATCCCACAAATTTTGGCATGATGTCTCATCATTGTCATTATCTTGAGTGAAATTATTAATTGTATCTATAATTTGCTGCTTCACCCAATCATTCTTTAAGATGAGATTGTTTAGTTTCCAATTACTTTTTGGTCTATTTCCTCCTAATTTTTTGTTGAATGTAGTTTTTATTGCATCATGATCTGAAAAGAAAGCATTTACTATTTCTGCTTTCTTGCATTTAATTTTGAGGTCTTTATGTCCTAATATATGGTCAATTTTTGAATAGGTTCCATGAACTGCTGAGAAGAAAGTATATTCCCTTCTATCTCCATTCAATTTTCTCCAAAGATCCAACATACCTAATTTTTCTAATATTCTATTTACTTCTTTAATTTCTTTCTTATTTGTTTTGTGGTTTGATTTGTCTAATTCTGAGAGTGCAAGGTTGAGATCTCCTACTATTACAGTTTTGTTGTCTATTTCTTCTTGCAACTCTCTTAACTTCTCCTTTAGGAAGTTGAGTGCCATACCACTTGGTGCATATATGTTTAATATTGATATTGCTTCATTGTTTATACTACCCTTTAGCAGCATGTAGTTTCCTTCCTTATCTCTTTTAATTAGATCAATTTTTACTTTTGCTTGATCTGAGATAAGGATGGCTACCCCTGCTTTTTTGACTTCACCTGAAGCATAATAGATTTTGCTCCAGCCTTTTACCTTTATTCTATATGTATCTCGACTAGAGTGATTTATATGAGGAATGCAGGGCTAGTTCAATATTAGGAAAACTATCAGTATAATTGACCATATCAATAATAAAACTGACAGAAATTATATGATTATCTCATAGATGCAGAAATAAGCTTTTCCCAAAATACAACACTAATTACTATGAAAAAATCTTAGAAAAACATAGAGATAAAAGGAGATTTCCTTAAAATAATCATCAGTATCTTTCAAAAACTATCAGTAAACATTGAAGGTTGAAGCATTTCCAGTAAGATTGTAGGTGAAATCATGATTCTTCTTAATATCACTATCATTTGATATTGTACTAGAAATATTTGCTTTAAAAGTAAGAAAAAAAAGAAATATAAGGAGTTAGAGTTGGCAATGAGGAAGCAAAAATATGATTCTTTGCAGTTGACATTTTTGTATACTTAGAGAATTCTATAACATCAAGTAAAACATTACTTGAAATAGCCACTTTAGCAAAGTTTCCAGATATAGGAAAAACCCACATAAATCATCAATATTTTTTTATATGACCAACAAAATTCATCGGGAAGAAATAGAAAGAAAAGTTCAATTTAAAATAATTGTAAGCAATATAAGATACTTAGGCATCTATCTGCCAAATCAAACCCAGTAACTATTTGAATATAACTACAAGTATTTTTTTCCACTCAAACTGGGAAAAAATATTGCTCATGGGAGGCCAAGCCAATATAATAAAAATGACAAGGTCATGCCAATTAAACTATCAAAAAAAATTATAGAGCTAGAAAAAATAGCAAAGTTCATTTGGGGAAAAAAACGGTCAAGAATATCAAAGCAATCAACTTATTTAAAAGTACTAAAGAAGGTGACATCAAACTTTATTATAAAGCAGTAATCATCAAAACTATCTGGTGCTATTAAAAAATAAAGAGGTGGATCACTGAACTAGATTAGGCATATAAAACAATGACTAGTATATAAAAAACCCAAAGATTCCAGCTTTTGGAGTAACTTACCATTTGACAAAAATTATCAGAAAAACTGAAAAACACTAGGACACAAATGAGATATAGTCCAAAATCTCACACCACATAACAAGATAGTCTAAATGGATTCATGATTTGAACAAAAAGAATAAAAGTATAAGCAAATTACAAGATCAAGCAATAGTCCACCTATCAGGTCTATAGGAAGAGGAAAAATTTTTTTCAATGAGAGAGTGAATATTACAAAATAAAATTAGAAAATTCTGATTATAATATTTTCAAAGCTTTTGTACAAACAAAATAATGTAATCTAGATTATGAAAGAGAACTGAAAATCTTTACAAGTGCTTCTTATATAGGCCTCATTTCTCAAATATATAGAGAACTGTGTTGTTTATAAGACTATAAAACCATTTTCCAATAGATAAATTGTCAAAATAGGTAATTTTCAGATGAAAAAACCAAACTCTTTCTAGATATGTGAAGAAATGTTCTAAATCATTTTGATTAGAGAAATGTACATTTATTTATTTATTTATTTTTAGTATACCTTTTTTATTTACAAGATATATGCATGGATAATTTTTCAGCACAGACAATTGCAAAACCTTTTGTTCCAACTTTTCCCCTCCTTCCCCCCAAACCCTTCCCTAAGATGGCAGGTTGATCAATGCATGTTAAATATGTTGAAGTATAAGTTAAATACAATATATGTATAAATCCAAACAGTTATTTTGCTGTACAAAAAGAATCGGACTTTGAAATAGTGTACAATTAGCCTGTGAAGTAAATCAAAACTTCAGGCAGACAAAAATAGAGGTACTGGGAATTCTGTAGTGGTTCATAGTCATCTCCTAGAGTTCTTTCGCTGGATGTAGCTGGTTCAGTTTATTACTGCTCTATTGGAACTGCTTTGATTCATCTCATTGTTGAAGAAAGCCATATCCATCAGAATTGATCATCATATAGTATTGTTGTTGAAGAATATAATGATCTCCTGGTCCTGCTCACCTCAGCATCAGTTCATGTAAGTCTCTGCAGGGCTTTCTAAAATCATCCTGTTGGTCATTTCTTACAGAACAATAATATTCCATAACATTCATATACCCCAATTTATTCAGCCATTCTCCAATTTATAGGCATCCACTCAATTTTTAATTTCTAGCCACTACAAAGAGGGCTGCCACAAACTTTCTTGCACTTACAGGTCCCTTTCCCTTCTTTAAGATCTCTTTGGGATATAGATCCAGTAGTAACACAGCTGGATCAAAGGGTATGCATAGTTTGATAACTTTTTGAGCATAGTTCAAATTGCTCTCCAGAATGGCTGGATGTGTTCACAATTCACAATTCCAATAATGTATCAGTGTCCCAGTTTTCCCACATCCCCTCCAACATTCCACATTATCTTTCCCTGTCATTCTAGCCAATCTGACAAGTGTGTAGTGATATCTCAGAGTTGTCTTAATTTGCATGAGAAATGTAAATAAAAAAAAAAAAAAAACCTCTAAGGTACCACCTCACAGCTTTCAGATTGATTGATATGACAAAAAGTGATAAATGTTGGAGAGAAAATGGGAAATCTGATACAATAATGTATTGTTGGTAGAATTGTGAGCATATCCAACAATTACTGGAGAACAATTTGGAACCATGCCCAGAGAACTTAGTTTACCATCAAACTATGAATATCCTTTGACTTGGCAATATCACTACTAGGTCTCTATACTAAAGAGAAGACTTACATGTGCAAAAAATATTTATAGCAGTTCTTTTCATGTTTACAAAACATTGGAAATTAAGGGGATGCACAACAATTGGAAAATGGTTTAAGAAGCTGCAGTATAGACATGTAAAAGAATATTATTGGAAAGTAAGAAATGATAAAGAAGTAGATTTCAGAAAAAACCTGACAAGTACTCTTCGAACCAATGCAAAGCAAAATGAGCAAATCCAGGAAAATATTGTTTATATATCAGAAACATTGTGTGATGATCAACTATGATTGATTCAAATCTTTTCAGCAATAAAATAATACATGACGAGTAATGCTCCTTTCACAAAGAACTGACTCAGAATACAGATCAAAGCATATTTTCCTTTATTCTTATGTCAAAATCTTATAGAGATGAATACTAATGTTTTTTCCTATGTATCGAAGTAAAAATACTATTTTATTTAAAATATATCTTTTAAAAAGAAACTTCTTTCAAAAAAAGGGAAAAAATTCTGAAGACAATAACAGCTTAAAAAAAAGAATTGCTCAAATGGAAAAGGAGGTGCAAAAATTCACCAAAGGAAATAATTCCTTAAAATTAGAATCAGGCAAGTGGAAGCTAACAACTCCAGGAGCCATAAAGTTGTAATAAAACCAAAGTCAGAAGAATTAAAAAAGAAGAAAATGTGAAATATTGTATAGAAAATTAACTGATCTAGAAAATATATCCCCTAGATTTCCAATTCTTTAGCAACATAAAAAGAACTTCTATAAACAAATTTTGTACATATAGATCTTCCCTCTGCCTTTTGTTTGCTCTTATAGAGTATAGAACTAAAAGGGTATGCAAATTTTTAGAGCCATTTGATAATACTTCTAAATTGCTATCCAGAATGGTTGAATTAGTTTACAATAACACGAAAAGTACAAGTGTTTCTATTTTTCCATATCCGCTACAACATTTGTCATTCCCCTTTTTTTCCCACATTACCCAGTTCAATAGATATACAATGGCATCTAAGAGCTGTTTTAAATTGTATTTCTCTAATTAATAGTGAATCAGAGCATTTTTTCACATGACTGCAGATTACTTTGATTTCTCCTTGTGAAAATTGTACATTCATTATCCTTTGGCCATTTATCAAATGAAGAATGACTTTTAATTCTTATAAATTTGATCCAATAATTGATATACTGGAGAAATAAATCCTTTATCAGTCACTTGCTATATAGTTTTCCCAGTTTTCTTCTTTCCTTCTAATTTTGGTTGCATTGAATTTGTTTATGCTAAATCTTTTTAATTTAATATAATAAAAATTATTTATTTTACTTCCTGGAATGATCTTATTTTGTCATATTTCCCCCTCATCTATAAAATTTATTAAAGAAGGAAGTGGCAAACCACTCCATCATTTTGTCAAGAAAACCCCAAATGTGATCCTGAAGAATTGTACATGACTAGAACAATAACTAAAAATTTTGTGTAAGTAAACTTTAGGGTTTTGATATTTAGACTATCTTAAAAGTGGCTAAGTGGCTTTTAAACTTATGCTTTAGCACAGATATATAATAGAGTTAGTGGATATGAGACAGTCTATTTGTTTCACTCATCAAACAAACACACACACACACACACAGAGGAAATATGTTTTAGAAAAAGTTTAGTCTCTTAACGATGTCATTAAATTGATGGACTCATCAAATTGATCTGGGATCTATGAATTGATCTACTCACTCCCTAATACACAAACAAATTTAATAGGAACCTATTAAAATATCTTGCTGATTTTTTATTTATTATATTTATTTCTTTACTTGCTTAAGCATTTTTGAGTTTATCTGGCATTTCAGCTTACATTTTATTTTTTGCCTAATATCAATTTCAAATTTAGATGTTTAATCAATAATGGTCCCAGATCAACTTGATAAGGCACAAATTGTATTTACTATGGACAGTGTGAGTGTGTATATATATTCAGCATATTTACTGGGATATAATTATTGATAATCTCAAGAAGTTTGGAGAACATTTATTACGATGTGACAGTTGCATCCAATTGCAAAAGAAAATACTTCTTAAGTTTTTAAATATAGGGGCCAAAATGCTTGGCTTGGTCTATTATGGTGATAACATAATAAGTTTGGGTCAGAACATATCTACTTTATATCTCTTTAACTGATTTATGCTCAGTCTATAAAAGAAAGACAATTCCAGTGTTTGCCTTTCATTTTCCTTTTTTCCATAGACAGGACAGAGCAGAATAAGTCTAAATGCATACTTAGGTCAAGGTGGATAAGAGAGAAATGTGATCATATATGCAGCCTCCTATCATGAATTACTAGTATTCTAATATTTAACTTGCCTTGAGCCCAAGAAAAGAGATTCTGGATTATAAGATCCAAGACCCAGGTTTCTATAATACAAGAGGCTTTCTACTTAGGGCTAACATTTCAAGAAGAAATGGATGGTTGCATTTCATTTAATCATAGAAGTAGAAATTTCTTAGAGTCCCAGATTGTTGAAAGAAAAGGATCATACGTAAGACTAAAATCAAGGAGATTTGTATGCATATATATATATATATTTGTATGCATATATATATATATATATATATATATATATATATATTGAGGACTTCCTCAATTGAGAAAATAAATAGGGAATAATCTGGTTTTCAAAAATATTTTTAGTTAAACATTTCTTTACTATTTTATGATTACCTGAAAGTTAAATAAATTTTAACATATTATGCTCATAAGATTGGCTATTTTATAACAATAAATCTGTATATGTGTGTATGATTTTATTAAATTGTAGCTAAAATTTAGCATTTCATGCAATCATGAAGATAGTCATCAAACCATTGCTGTAAAAAGAGGTTCATATACTTCATCAGACTGCCAAAGGGGCACATAAAAGGTTCATTATCTCTGATCTACTACGTATGTTATGCTCACATATATACCCATGTAAAGGTCTTAAGATATGTGCCTGAATCAAATGAAAACATTCACTTTCAATATACTGAACTATAAATTCCATGCTAAACTTAAATTTATGGCTGAAATATTTTTAAAATAGAGAATGATTTCTTTCTCTAAATCTGCCCATGTCAGGTTGATAGCATCTAATTGGACTTTGGCATTCCAATTTTTGTGTTTAAATATCGTCTTAGTTTCCAAGTTTAAGTATAAAAGGACATGTCAGCATTTTATTAAAATAATGAAAATAAATTATCTTTCCCACCATCATTATATGATTTTAACAAACAGAAGGGAGAATGGGTGGCAAGAATGACAGGGAGAAGAGAAAATAATTTACTTAGAAATTTTGATTATAGTAAAGTTGACTCCCTTTTTCCCCCCTTATTTCCTAAGAAGGAATGCTATCATTCTGAGAAACTACTTATCACCAGAAAGGAAACAATGCTTAGAAGCAGATGTTGCTGCATTTCTCTGTAACTGAAAAGAGGCCCTTTCAATTTATTTTCAACAAAGAAAATAGATCAGGGCCCTAATGGAAATACATATTTTTGAAGTACATTAGATGCTGGGATAAAGTTATATTTGATATTAACAAAAAAGTGTGCCAATATCAAAGGGAAGTCTTTTCTGGAGCTCTTACTATTACAAACCTACTCTGAATGCTGTTTGGGGACAATCTTATAGAATCATAGGGCTCAATAAAGTGCTTGAAAATATATCATAGAATAAAGTCTCTTCACTTAACATTTACCAAAACAAACCTCAAAGAGATAAAATTAATTAGTCCAAATCACAGTTATTCTGTAATAATTGTCCTTTATATTATGATGACATTCTGATATAGGCTATTGTAATCTATTTTGACTAACCACTTGCTTTGAATTAGTCTGTCATTTCTTTTGGACCCTAACCTATATCACTAACAAGAGTCATTTTAAAATGATCGCTTAAGAGATACAATTTATACCTTTAAAATAATGTAAATGTATTCTACCCTTTGAGTGATTAACCAATATTCTTGATTTTACAAACATTATACTTTAATCACTTAAATGAAGCAGACCCATAAAGTGCACCACAATTTGTTATGCCTTTTCTTAAACCAATAAAATATATTTCCCTAAATTATCTGGACAATTTAAAGATTTTTTAAAATTTCCAGTTGATGATACCAACTGGTCCAAGATTTATAGATCTATTGCTTAGGCATATACACTCCTGAAATGGGACATTATTTGAAGTCATATTAAAAATTAAGCATGGATTTCTTATTTGGATAGCTTGCTTGCAACTATAAACTTTGATGCATTATGATGCTCTAAGTATTACTTTCTCAACCTCATAGTTAAAATTATTTTCTGTAGTCAAAGTATCCTAGCTAAGATGTGAATTAGGAATCATTATAAGCATGTAGTTTGAGTCCAGTGTCACATTAAGTGGAGACAGTATTCAGAGGTGCTTCATTCAAAACTTTTCTGTTTCTTATAATGATTTTATTATCTTCATTGCTGAATATACCTGAAAATATAAATTTAGCTCTAGGCAAAAGTAAACTACATTTGAACTATGTTTCTCTGATTAAAAAAAAAAAAAAACTGAAAGAAACGGATATTGGCTTAAGTTCAAAGGCAAACGCTGCATTTCTCTGACTGCTCTGCTTCTATTACATTTAAACTTGTGGACTGAGTGTATGCCTTGGGGAGGAGTGGTAGGCAGAATGTCCATATTTAATTTTAGTGATTCCCAGGAACTCTACAGTATGTTCATAAAGGTAAGCATCATGCAGGAATTGCTTATTTTTAGATTTATAAAATAAAACATATATAAGAAAAAAAATTAAAAAAAAAAAAAACATATATAAGAAAACATTTTCTGGGCAGAGAATTATACCCCCTCCCAATATACCACTTCATAAATCCCTAAGATAAACACCATAGACTCATATGTTACATGATTTTTTAAACTGTTCTCAAGTTTCAGGTACTTCTTTTTAAAGCAAGAGTTATAAAAAATAAAGAAAGGGAAATACAGTTGGAGAACATTAAGGTGAATGTTGGATAGTGGGGCAAATTATTTTTCTATCATATTAATAACCAATGATTAAATTAAGATGAAGGGTTTTTTTTTCTCTTTATGTCATCATTAAGGACCAGCACCTGTAGGTTATTCAATTAGTTTCTGAATAAGGCAAATAAAGGAGATTGTCCAAATCCTCTTGATCTTGTTTAGAGTGTAAACAAAAATCTAATCTAGGTGAATTTCTGCTCCAAAGTAAGGAGACTAGACCTTTGCAACCCACCATTGGAGTTGAGGGTAATTCAGCTCATTCATCCAAAGTGATCTGGGTAAAGATGGATTTCTATGTTTAGACTGTTGGAGGCAGCTGAATCAAGGCATGTTTAGAGAAACAGGAGCTGAAGACATTTAGCATAGCTCTTCATTAATGTCCCCCACCCATTTACTTGTTAATCAATCAAGGTTGATTTTCACCTTTCACGGGCACCTGCATTGTCTAAAAAGATATTAAGTTATTTATTGTTTCCATCAGGTGTCTCTGATTATCTAGAGAAACCATTTTTATTAATTTATTGATTATTAGCTAGCTTACTTAATAAATTGATTATGAATCACCCAGAAAATGTGTCTCATATTTTTCATTCATCTCAATGGATAAATGAATGGATGAATAGGTACAGATTGCAGAGTAGAATCAGATTAGTTTTGGGGAAAGTAAAGGAGTGGATCTATTGACTTCCCTAACTTACTTCCTCTCAATTAAAATCCAGGAAGCCTTTCCTAGCCCCTCTTAATTTTAGTCTATTGCCTCTATTATCATATATATATATATATATATATATATATATTTCCTGTTTTATATATGTTTGTCTATTGTCTCCTCTATTAAACTTGAGGACAGGAAGTGACTTCTGCCTCATTTTGTGTCCCTAGGTACATAATAGGTACTTAATCAATACTTACTGATTAATAGGTGACAAAAAGAGGAAGTAGGAGAGAGGGCTCAATGAAAGCTTACTCATTTACAATTTTCAGCCATGTCATAAAGCACAATCACTGCTAGAAATGCTAGGGACATGAAGAAAGACAACAACAGTTCCCTTCCTTCCAGAAATTTCAACTCATAGAACTGAAAGATATAATGGAGATTTTCTAATTCAACATCTTTAGTTTACAGGTATTGAATGTGAAATACAGTCAGTAAATGAATGGCCTAAATTAGTGACATAGCTGGATTTAGAATGCCCAGATCAAGGCCTTGAGTCCAATATTCTTTCTGGCATACTACAATGCCTCTGCCTTATACCTTGTGTACCTATTTTTTGCAGTTCCCACAGAATTATTCCATTTTTGGATTAAGCTTCTTTTGCTCTTTTCCTCTGAGCTTTTTTGGAATGCAATATGCACCAAAATATCATTTTACTATTATATAAAATGTTATATAAATGAGTCTTGTCATAACCCAAATATTCTATTCTGAACTCAGACTTGATAGTCATCTAGAAATAGCATGATGACTCATCACTATTGATTGGTGCTCCAGAAATGCAGATTACTGGATAACTTGTTTAAAAGTTAATAAAATTTTTCCCTCATTCCTATCAGTTTTGAATGACAGTTTCAATTACAATTCCACAAAAACCAAAATAGATTCACAGAATT
Source organism: Sarcophilus harrisii (assembly GCF_902635505.1). Taxonomy (NCBI): domain Eukaryota; kingdom Metazoa; phylum Chordata; class Mammalia; order Dasyuromorphia; family Dasyuridae; genus Sarcophilus; species Sarcophilus harrisii. Next base: position 32,929,322 of record NC_045431.1, on the reverse strand, counting down.
TTCAAATGTCCCAGGGGAATATCTTAGGTCTCTAGATAAAGGAAGCCAAACTATTTTCTTGACTTGATTATACAGTAACCCACTTGGTTAATAGTTCAAAGCTTTTGTGGAATATAAAATAGCTCAAGATGCCTAGAATAGTTTATATTTTTTGAAGAAAAAAATCTATATTTTCTTCTTTGGAGGAAGGAAATAAGATAATTTGAGCTAGAAAAAAGTCAACCAAACAAATATTAAGTAACTACTTAATAATACCTGAGTGTTGTGATGAAGCTTCCTCATTTTTGTTAGATAAAATAAGTATTCCTTTAATTTCTTATAAATCCTGTATTTATGCTGTCCCTGAACATTGACCTAGGATATGGGCTTGATTACCATTATGCATGTGGTTATTTTTCTGTATCCTAAATCTTACTAATTTGGGGAGAAGTAACAATGGGGGCAAACTCTCTCTGGATTTTTGCTTTCTGGAATTATCTAACCAATCAATGGAATAAACAGAAATTATGAGATTCTTCTTTACTATTCACTGTTCAGGTCATGTATATCTATTTGCCTCTCATTGCCTCCTACTGGTTAATGCAATGTCTGACATATAATAGTTAATTAATAAATGTTAGTTTAATTTGAACTACATTCTATATTCCCAAGCTTGTGTAGTTTAGAATTTAATTACATACACACATATACATATACATAACAGTGGTGGCAGGCTTATGGATTTGCCAGTCGCTCCTAGAATTTTTCTTGATGTGTCCAACTTCTAGCTCTTGAATGTAAAATGAAGCCTGCCTTAGCTGAATGAGATTTTTTAACATCAATTTTCCTGGTCGTCCTACATAGGTATATATCAAAGCACATTACAACCTCTGAAGTATTGAACTTATGGGTGATCTTCAGGCCAGTGTTGAGGTACAAGGTAGGCATAAGGGATGTATACCATAATATAAAGAGAAAGATAGAATCATGGATATTTATTGGGAAAATGCCTTGAAGCGAATCTAGTCTCCTCTGGGTCTGAAAAACAACCACTGCAATTACATTATTTAAGAGTAGTTATCTAGCTTCTGCTTCTGATTCCACTTCAGGTTAGTTTTAATTGTGAAACAGAGTGCTCTGTAACCCCCACTCATTAAGATTAATTCTGTTCTTTAGGGATAGTGATTATTATTATGCATGCATGAAATTCCTTCACATATTTGGAGACTGTTATTGTATCCATCTTATGAAGTACCTTGTCTTTCACCTCTCATATTTATGATTATATTTGAAATCCAAATAAAAGGCTTAATATCTTTCTATAAAACTTCATCTTAGCTATTTTGAATACATCTAATACTATATAAATATAAAAAATTGTGTAAATACAAATATTGTTATTGTTTGTTGATGATTTGTAATTTATACAACTAAAATGTCCAAATATATACTTCCTACAATGAACCCTCTCTTATAACAAAAAAAAAGTCAAATGAATCAAAATATATTACAATTGTATAATGATAACAATACTAAAAACCACAGAAGTAGTAATAATGACAGCAGCCATTTCCATAGTGCATTAATGTTTGTCATGTTCTTTACAGTCAATAACTCATTTTGTCCTCAAAACAACCCTGGGAAATAGGTGTTAGATAGCCATTCTGATTACACATCTGAGCTCTATCCTGTATACTAGAGGTGGTAACGGCATAGCCTGCAGGCAATACACAGACAATAACACTCTTGAATGTTGCCTGAACAAAACGGAAATATATAATTGGGAAAAATTTAACCAAATACATAGATAATTACACTGACTGAAAAGACATTCTATGTAACATATCCATAGGCTTTCATTTTTCATATAAGAAATGAGGAATATGTTTTATCTCCTATTCTCAAAGACCTGTCATAGGAGTTAATCAGAGTTTGGCTGCCTATTAGTACTTCTTTCTTTTATATTTTTTATAATCATTATACATATTGTCCTAACTTGGATTATTTTTCTTTGCGTAAGTTCATGCATGTATAGAGTCAATTAGTGGAAACATAAAAGCTCTAAACTATTCAACTAAATTAATCTTAAGTGGAAAGTGTCTAGAAATAAGTCTTTAATCAAGCTGTGACTCTTATAGAATTTGAACAAATGAATGAAAGTAAAGAAACACTACAAAGGAAACATCTTGTAAATGACTGAAAGGATCACAGACAATTTTGGACCTCTTGGCTCTCTGTCTAAAGTATTTTCCCTCATCATTTCTGCCTACTAGCTGAATCCCAACTAAACCCTGTCTTTTACAAGAAACTTTTCCCAATACCTCTTAATTCCCAGTTCCTCCCCTCTTTGAATACATTTCTACTGGCCTATATCTAACTTATTTGTGCCTATGTGTTTGATTATTTACCCCCATTAGATTGTGAGCTCCATGAGAGTAATTGAAATACCATTATTGGAGATATTATCTCCAATAATAAATCTCCATAAAATTCCAATGGTCTTGTTTGTGATGGAGAGAGCCATCTGTACCCAGAGAGAGATTTTGGGGACTGACTGTAGAGCTTGACATAGTATATTCACTCTTTTTATTGTTATTAGCTTACATTTTGATTTTTTTTCTCATTTTTCCTTTTTGATTTGATTTTTCCTGTGCAGAGTGATAACAACAAAAATATGCATGGAACTTCACATGTTTAACATATATTGGATTACCTGACATCTAGGGGAGGTGACTGGGGGTAAGGAGGGTAAAAAAATTGGAACGTAAGGTTTTTGCAAAGATGAATATCAAAAACTATCTATTCATATGTTTTGAAAATTATAAGCTTTGAAAAGAACCCTGTTGGTCAGTTGGCTGGGTGTTTACCCCAAGAATGTAAACATTTATCCTACTGGAATGGGAGGATGAGAACAATGTATTCCAATGGCCATAAACTTTGATGAAACAGGTGCTTTGAAATGCTTAGAGCTTGGATAGATACCAAAGAAGCCCAAGTCATCCACTTCATCTTGAACCATCAGCAGTCATCTTGAGCCTGACTTTGACATTAGACAGTAATGAATCTGAAAGAGAGAGTGTGGTCAACAAATTTGTGCAATTCTGCCTCATTTAAATGTAATTTTTGCATGAACCATAAGACATCACTATACCATTTTACCATTTCTACTTATTTCAAATTCCTGTGACAATGGGCAGGTTTTGAAAGTAGCAGATGCAGATATACATCTGTAGTCATATCCCTGCAAATAGACAGCCCAAGTCATACAATCATCTTCTTACCAGAAGCAGGAGTGGGATTTGTCAACCCTCTAGTTGTCTGAGAAGGCTTTTAAAGATCACATTACTCATCTCCTGGTATGAAGAAAGAACTAGAAAAAGTACCCTAAAAATTGTCTGCTTAGCTAACCCTGCCCTAACTACCGAGGGCCAGAACAATCAAAACACACACCCTGCAATCAAAATACACAAAAAATTATAAAAACTTCTGCAAAGATGATTCCACTACACTAGATATGAAAGATTATTCAAATAATAGCCCTGAGTGAATTAAAGATGACAAATGAAGAAGAGCTTACTGAAGCTGTATACACTTTTTTTGAGTAGCCTAAAAGAATAGTAGCACTATAAAGCTGGTGTGAATTGAAATCAAAACTACTCTTGTCAACAAACTTGTATACCATACAAAGGAGTGAACAAGAAGCTCATGATAATGTGATTAGGCCACTTTCAGGAAAATGACACAACACAAATGAATATCTATGCTCCCACCATGGCAATGCTGAACTCAAAAATATAGAGAGAATGCCAAGGGATAAAGCCAAGATGGCAGGATAAAGTCAGAAAGCTACTTAAGCTCTCCAGTTACCTTCAAAAACCACATGAAACCAAGCCTCTGAATAGAATCTGACAATATATTCATTCTTCAGTTCAAAGTAGAATGAAAAAACCTGAAGAAAGAAAAATCTCAATGGGATGAAAAGGGTATTCAGCCCAGATCAGACAGACTCTAGGAAAGCTGGTGAGAGGGTCTTAATCTCAGCAAATAAGCAATTAAAACCCTCGATCTTGGCTCAGTATGGGAGCAAATTAGTGGGACAGCCCCCCAAACTCCAAAGGCAGACTCTGGAAAACCAGGCTGAAAAGAGCAGCCAGGCTACCCCTATGAACACAAAGGGCCCAAAATCAAGGCTCAGAGCTACACAGGAAGCTTGGGACAGTGCCACCTTTACTCCAGAGCAGAGTTCCACCTTAAAAGTAAGAAGAAGAGGAAATATCCAAATAAAAGTAAAAAAAAATAAGCCAGAAAAAGAAAAGAACCTTGCCCATAGAAAGCTATTATGGGGACTGGGGAGATCAAAGCACAAACTCAGATGAGGACAGAGAAGAAATCTCGGAGTGAGATAAACTTGTCTCAAGCCCAGGAAGCTTCTTGGAAATGCTCATAAAAGACTTCAAAAGGCAAAAGAGAGAAGTAGAAGAAAAATTGAGATAAGAAATGAGAAGTGCTCATGAGAGACTCAAGTTTTGAAAAGGAAGGAAAAATATTGCCTGCAGAAAACATCTACTTAAACAGTAGAAACCACCAAATGGAAAAAGAGATACAAAATCTAACTGAAGAAAATCACACATTAATAACTAGAACAGAGAAATGACTTTGTGATACAGAAAAAGTCATTCAAACAAACTAAAAAAAAATAAAAATGTATGAAAATATGAAACACCTCATTGACTGCATTGGCAGCTATCCTGGAAAATAGATCCAGAAGAGACAATTTAAAAAATTGAAAGAATTCCTCAATCATCTCTGGAAAGACATACCACAAGAAAAAATATAAAGAACTGAGAACCTCATCATCAACACATCAAAAGAGAAAAAGCTTATTCTGGGTGATTTTAATGCTCGAGTAGCCTCAGACTACCAGACACATAAGGGAGTCTTTGAGAGAAATAGAGTTCCAATAGCAATAGCAATGATCACTTACTATGGAAAACTTCTATGTCTCATGATCATCTCAACGCAAACACTGTCTTTCATTTAGCTAAATGTATTAAACTTATTTGATGCACCCTTGCTGTACACATTGGCATTTAATAGACCATGTGATTATAAGAAGAGACAGGATGTGAGAGTGATGAACTCAATGCTGGACTGACAATAGACATATTTTCAAAGCAAAATATTCACATTCAAGAAAAGCATCTATTCCAAGGCAAAAAGACTCCCAGAAGAATTAATGCTAACAGATTAGAACAAGTCTCTGAATGGGAACAGTTTGTGGCTAACCTAAGAGGAAAAGTGGAGCCAACACACAGTTGACAACAGCAGAAAAGAAAAGGAAGAGGTAGTTTTCAGAGATTTGTTGTACAGTATTGCATTTGTTCATCTGGTCAGAACACTAGCAAACATCAAAACTGTTTTGGTGAAAGTGATGTGAAAATTCAGAAGCTGCTAAATGAAAATCGAGAATTCCACAGTATTGTACCAGCAGGATAGTTCATCTATATCAAGGAGTGTAGTATTTAATTCCATCAAAAATAAAATACAAGGAAACTTAGAGAGATGCAGGATTCTTACCTCAGCAAGAAGACAGGTGAACTTCAGTTTTATGCTGATAGTAACAATCCAAAGCACTTTTATTAGGATCTGAAAGTTAAGAGTCAAAAACCTGTGGTGCAGCTCATTGCTGATAGAGCCATGATTATTAGTGATAAGGTGCCCTAGAGATGGGTTGAACACTACCATAGTGTTCTCAACACACTGTCATAAATGTTAAAGCCATTGACAGTTTACTTCAGTTTAAAATCAATCCCTCTCTAGCTGAAGTTACAAATGAAGAAGAGGTTTGGAATGCCATTTTACTCCATTTGTGTGGCAAAACACCTGATATTAATTATATTCCAGCAGAGACTTACAAGGTGGATGATCCATGACTCATAAAAAGTTGACATTTTCCAGATTATATGGCAAAAGGAGTTTATTCCCTAGGAATTCAAGTATGCCTCCACTGTTCATTTCCAAAAAAGGTAAAAAGAATATATTTTGTCTATGACAATAATGACAGGGGGAATCTCTTTTTTAGTTATAAGAAACAATTTATATTGTTCAGGAGCAAATGCTCCTGACAACTTTAGAAGAAATTTCAGAAATCCCAAGAGGTCTGTAAACAATATTTGTGTCTGACCAAGGCATTTGATATTGTCCATCGTGAAGGCTTATGGAAAATTTTGTCAAAATGTGGTTCCCTGGCAAAGTTCATCAGTATTGCATATCAGTTTCATGATAGCATACTTTCCAGGGTTTTGAGTAATGGACAATGTTCTCATGCTTCCCAGTCAGCAGTGGAGTAAAACAACATTGTGTACTTACTCCCATGCATTTTTAGCATGATGATTTTAGTCTAAGGAAAACTTAGGATAAAGATGTGTTTGCTGTTTTTATTGAAAATGAAAGCTTAAAAATATTCACATAACTTAAAGAAGTACCAAATCCTTGAACAGTGCCACTCCCCACCCACTTCCCTTTTTCTAATTTTTAGATGCATCTGGATTCAGTTCAGTATTTGAGTACAAATTATTCAACCTTCTTTTTGAGGCTATTAATGCTTAAAAGAAACAAGATAGTGAAGTACAAAGATTACTTAACTTTGTAACAGAATACTGGAATTCAACTTCTTTGGTATTTTCTAGCTTGGGTTCCTCCACAAGTCAGTTAATTATATTTAGTCTTAATTTCCCCATTTGTAAGAAGATGAAAAAAAAAAACTAACTCTCTATAGCATATTGTGAACATTAAATGAGGTATAGTCTTGTGAGTTAAATACTATGTAACTTATGAAACTTAGCAGTATAACAGATAATATCTATAAATCCCTTTAATAAATACAAAAGACTTTATATGTATTAATGTATGTGATAATTGTAACAAACCTCTAAGTAGAAAAAAGTTCTCAGGGTCACCTAGCTAGTGATCAGGATTTGAACTCAAATCTTCAAGTCCAATACTTCATTCATTGTTCTATATAGTTATCAGTATAACTCATTTAAAAAAAAAAGCTTTCCTCACTTTATTGCCTACAGAAGAAGGAAAATTAAAAGTCTTGTTGATAATTTGAATCCCTGAAGATTAAATTCCCTCAAAACCCAAGTGATTTAGTCAACCATTGAAATGAAAAAAAAAATCCCTCTTTGCCTTTATCAGTCAGAACCATTTAAAAAAAAAAAAAGTAAGGATAGCTTTTCTGAAAGCCCACTGCTGCATTTACAACTTGAAATATAAATTGCTTAGTTAAAGGAGTTACAAAAAATCCAACATTTTGGTCAGCAAAATTAGAGACAGAACAGAGGACAAAAGTTGTTTTGTGAAGTGGAGCACCGAACCAGATAATCAAAATGGTAAGTCCTCTAGCAAACTAGCCAAGCTACTACCCAGTCCAGCTGGATAAAAAATAATTTGTTTCACACATTTGAAAATTTTTGAGTCCATTTAAAGGGTATATGTATGTGTGTTTGTGTATGTGTATGCATACATACATTCTCCAAGAAGTCCTCAAGCCTTATAGCTGTATGCCTTTTGTTAATTATACTGGTTCTGAAGGGGAAAAAATTGATTGACACAGTATCCAGAAAATGGTATTAAGTATATGTTTTTGATAAATGATTCATTAGGTGGAAAATGTAGCAAAAGCCTCAGTGTGCTAGTTCTAAGCAATGGATTTTAGCTTTGGGCTTGAGAAAATATTAAGTGCTATGGGGATATATTTTTTATGATAAGATTCTGAAGTTGGAAGTATTGAACTGGAGTTACAGTTTGATTCAATTACATATCTGGAATCATCATTTTATCTAGTCCTTGAATCAGAGAAAATTACATGTGGAAAAGAAATATTTAATAACTCTGCAGCTCTTATAAAATTCAATTTTCCTCTAACTTGGTTATGATCAGTACAAGTAATATTTGTTTTAGACAAAAAATAACGGTAGATTCTTCTACTTGAATTTCCAAAGTGGAGAAAAACAACAAATACTGATTTTGGGAGCTGCTCTATATATTTCCAAAATGTACAACTTAGTGGGAAATACAAGGAATTCCCCCACCCACAATCACACTCTTCTGTCTTTCTAAGAAGTCAGCTAATTGTCAAATACACATACTCAATTTTGGGGACATGGCCAGGATAGAAGAAAAGAATAAGGAGCTTCAATATTCATCAAGTATTAACTAAATATCTATTTTGTACCACTTTGTGTGCAGTCCTTGAGGGTACAAAGATTAATATTCAATGTAATGAATTCAATGTAAGTTCCTTGAAAGAAAGTAGTCTTTGTTACGTTAATCTTTGCTTTGTTAATAAGAATATTATTATATTATAATATAATATTATATAATATATTATTATATATTATATAATATTATTTAATATATTATATATAATATATTAAATAATATAATATAATATTATAATATATATATATACACAAATGCATGAATATACAGGATAAAAATCAAATAAAAAGAGAAAGGGGGAAATATTAGAACTGAAGAGTAGAGTAATCAGAAATGTTCAAGTGCGTATATTGAAATTTGAGTTCAGTCTGAAAAGAAGTAAATAATTCTCTATGTTGATAGAAAGAAGTGAGTGTATTCCAGGCAGGGAAGACAACAAATACCAAAGCACAGAAATGTGAGCTGGAACAAATGTGAGCATTTAAGAGCTTAAAAAGCCAACCAATTGAGGAATGACTTTCTTTAGTTAGTTTTATAAATAATTTTGCTTAGATGCATTCTATCTTACCACTTCAGAAGCTTGAACAAAGCAGGGAAAAGAACAAGTTGATAGGAAGAGGAATAGGAAAATGGTCCTCTACCCATTGTGATTTTAGAATCCAAAATACTACCTAGATACAAGGAGAAAAATAAGAAGCTTAAAACTTTTAGGCAATTAAAAGTAGTTGTTGTCAAGAAGTGTGTAGTAGCTCAGCACAGCAGAAAGAAAGCCAATTGGGAGTCAGGGTGATCTGAGCTTCCAGCCTTGTCTCTGACACATACTAGTTATATTACCATGGGTAAATCATTTATTTAACTTCCCAGTACTCCCAGAAAAACAATTTGTCAGAGTGAATAGACAGAGAGAATTTCTCTGTTATTTGTTCCACCCTGAGAAATAGGACAATTTATGTATTCTGGATTCCACTGTAGCAATATCTCTATCTGTGAAATTCATTTTATTCTTTATGCGAATCATAAGCAAGTGGTAATTTCCCTCAATACAATTTCCAAGGATCTGTTTATATTTTAACATTTTTAGTTATCTAAAACATCTTATAGAAAGAAATGACAATACATGAAAATCTTCCCAAAAGGAATTAAATATTAAAGTTTATGAATCTGAAAGAAGACATTTAGATTGCTTATAAGGAATACAAGATCTAAGAATGGAAGCTAACCTGTTATATATTTATTTTATTAACATAATGCAATATATCTGGAAGTTACAAAGTAGTATATAAAATGCCATATTTTGGCAGTTTACATTTAATTTTTATTGGTAAGTTAATTTTTAAATTCTATAATATTTCTCAATTTGAAACAAATCAGTGAACTATTTTCAAAGCAATGAGATGTTTGTTTTGGTGTGATATAGATCATATCTATGTTTAATTTATTAAAAAGAAGCTTTGAATTAATTCGGACTGATTAGAAAGGAATTGTATTCAATGCAATCATCCATTTGAGGTCAGAAATTTTAAAGTACTTCTAAAATAGAGTATATCTATAATAAGATGATGTTATACTATATATGTGTAGATATGAATTTTGTATACATGTATGTATAATGTAATTTTTATTTTGGATTAATATTTTATTTTATTTATTTTTATGAAAACCATTTTATTTTTCCAATTATATATATAAAGTTAGTTTTCAACCTTCTCTCTCTCTCTCTCTCTCTTTTTTTTTTTTTGCTGAGGCAATTGAGGGGTCACACAGCTGGGAAGTGTTAAGTGTCTGAAGCCAGATTTGAAGTTGGGTCTTCCTAACTTCAGAGCTGGTGTCTGTATTCATTTTTTATAAAATTTTGAGCTCCAAATTTTTCTCCCTCCATCTTTCCCATTCCTCCTCCCCAACATAGCAAACAGTCTTATCTGGGTTGTGCATTTGCAATCATGTTAAACATATTTCTATATTAATCATGTTGTGGGAGAAAATAGAGAATAAAAAGTATAAGCCTCAAAAACATGGAAATAGCATGCATCAATCTGCATTCAGATGCCATAGTTCTTTCTCCAGACATGGTATTTTCCATCATAAGTCATCTTGAATTATCTTGAATCAAAGCATTTTCATATATAAACAGCTAGAGATTTTAATACCTCAATGGATCCATGAACTCATTAATGTGAGTATCCCCATTCACCAATTCATCTGAAGGTAGGAGATACCCACATCAAAGACATGTTGAAATAGAAAATTTAAGCTCTACATCATCTTCTCTAATTGTATATATTTCAATTTGGGAATTTGGAGTTGTTTATATCTCCAAATAAACATGGATAATTTATATAACTAAGCAGCTTAACTAGATATGAACCTTTAAAAGATTCAGAAAGAAAAACAATCTAATAGGCCCAGAATAGAGCAAAGAATTACAATTGGCTGGTAATCATCATGTTGCTATTATTGGACTTCATGGATATTTCTTTTATATTGCATTATAAAATATTATATATGTTATATTTAATGTGAGTGTCTCAACAACCCAAAGTCATAGCTGTTGTAGGAATTATTAACCCCAATTTTTAGATGAAAAAAACTGAGGTTCATACTCAAATAAATTTCAGATGAAAGATTCAAATCCATGTGTTATGGCTAAAAATTCTGAAAAAAATCCACATTACATCCACCATTAAGCTGCATTTCTTTGGTTTATCTAGTGAGTTATATTTTTGCTTTTAATAAAAATGTGCAATTGTCATTTTCACTGATTTGACTTTGCTTGTAAAACAAGAATAAATACTGGTTTTCAAACAAATATCAGTCAGTGATCTTATTTACCTATTTTGTTTAATTTTAAAAGATAATTAAATTATATTCTATTACATCATACACTTTCTAGCCTTTTATATCACTTCTTAATATGCCAGGCTAAATATTCCAAAAGAAAAAACCTACTTTTCTTACCAGCACTATATTTTGGCATGGAAACTATCCTCTACAACTCCAACCAATTATATTGAATTTCCTTTCATTCTAAATATATTCTACTTCTCTTATAATGTATTAGGCTTCATCAAAATAAATGATCATTTGTTATGAGCTACTTTTTGTATTTTTTTTCATTTTTAATCTCTCATAATTTCTATTAAATGAAGAAACTTATAAATTATTCTTCTTATGGATCATTTTTTCCCCTTATATCTTTATGGCTTCATATTGTTGTCTTGGATTTCTATTCTAATAATTTTCCCACTTGTATTCTTGTTATATTTGAGGTTAACCTAATCACTAAATAATAAGATTTTCCCAGTAGTAACTGGGATATTAATGTCAGGGGAAGAAATAAAATGAAAATAATGATGTACTAAATGTGTAACTTCTAAAATACAAGTTTGTTTTGTGTGGCATATTTGGTAAATTCTGTCCCCAAATATATTATCTTTTCAGAGGATAAATGGAAACTTTATATATTCCAAAATTCCTAATTCATACAGTATTAGAGTAAAATATTTTGTTTATTCAGTATTAGTCACATAATACTTCCAATTAATTACAAACCAAAATAATTTTCTATCAAAATATGTTAATATTTTAAGTACTATAAAAATCAAGGAGTAAAAAGATATTCTACTATAGAATCTTACATATTTGTTTCCACCAGTTAACAAAGAGTTATTGAATGCCCATTTGGTTAAAACTATGATATTTATCAATATTAAAATGAAATCATAAATTTAAGTGAGAATACTATTAATATTGTTGACTCACCTCTCTGTCCAGTTACTAAGGCTCAAATCTTTACTTTAATTTAATTCCATCATTCAACCTCTAAATAGGAATATTTGCCGATTTTAAATTGTTCTTCCTTGATAACAATGTGTTGTTTTTCTTTTTCCAATTTTTTTGTCACTACTTTACTCATGAATTATTAACTCATATTATTTTTGGTCATTTTGATGTGTTCTTGTTGCTATTCTACATGTGTAAACTTTTCTAAAAATCAAAAAGCTAGTATACAACAGTGGGATTGAATCACATCTATATTGGTTTTCTTTAGGTAATTGAAACAGTAAGACAAAAATCATCTTTTCTTTTTTTTTTTAAAAATGTTTATTTATATTATTTTTTAATTGTGTAAAAATTTTTATCCCCTTTTAGCCACCTAGAGATGGGAACTATTAGACACAAATATGTGTGTATGTGTGTGTGTTTATGTGTAAAATTATTCTATATATACATATCTTTCTGAATATGACCTTTACAGTTAATTTGGGCATTTATAATACTTGAAACTGCTTAAATAGTTGAAATTCACTTGAAGTTATTTTAAAAACAATTTTACCATCATATATACAATATTCTCTTGGTTCCACTCATTTTACTCTTATTTCATTACTTAATGATGATTTCTAATAGGCTCTTCTTCTCACAGATTTTTTTTTTTGGAAAAACAAAGAACTAGAGGTGTTGAGTTCATATATTGTCCAGAGGCAAAAAAGAAATATTCCATGGGGCTCTTAGTCCTTTTCCTTTAGTGTAAGAACTTAACATAAAGACATCTAGTCTATGGGTCAATATTTGTTGCAGGAGAATGGAAATGATAGACATATTATATAATAGACTTGATTAGGTCTAATCAAATATTTATATCCTTATTTATCACCTTCAATTTTAAGCTGAATAATATGGATGGCAGTAAACATGCTGAAAGTTATATTTCAAAAACTAGAGGAAAGAAGCCAATGGCTTTGCATTTCTTTCACAAATTCTTTTATCAAGAAGAGATTTAAAAGATATAAGAACAAAAAACCAAATTAATCTTAAAATGATAACATCTATATTAATAAATAGGGAACAACTTGTTGATAGAAAAATCATTTTAGGTATTTGGGCAGTCATATCATTGATGGATGAGGACAAAGGGTAAAATCAATACCAGAAGAGAACAAAAATAACAAAGATTATAAAATATAAATCCATGTGATGAAAAAAACTCCAAACCAAACAGTAAAAATTTCCTAAATTAGAAATGAATGAAAATATTGACTCTGAGTATGACCACTTATTAGAAAATATTAAATCCTATGCAAAATTGTCATCATAATAATGTCTAAGAAATCTCAGAGTATTGTCTTAACAAATATTTATACTTGATCTTTGCTGTCATACAGAGTCCTATATGAATGTTATTCTTTTCTTTAACATTCATTACACTCAAAATTTTAGGTATCTATTTTATATCAGACAAAATGCCAGTAGATTGGGGATGTGAAAATAAAAACAGAAAAACACTTTTCTTCAAGGAATTTCTTTCTCTGTAGAATATATATCCCACAGCATAGATATTGGTCAAAAGGTCTGGACATATTAGAGATTTTTATAATAAAAAATTAAAATTTCCCTTTTCTAGATTGGTTGATCTAATTTACAATGCCACCAATAGACAATTGACATGCTCTTATTTTGACAACCCTTCCAGGATATACTATTCCACTTTTGTCACTTTGAAAGTCACAAGATAAATCTTTGGATTTGTTTGAATTTCAATTTTTCTTACTACCAGGACTTTCATATGATTACTACTTATTTGTTATTTTTAGTCTCTTCTGTGCTTATTCCTTGAATTCTTATCCTTTGGGAATATCCTTGGTGCCTTATATAAAGACATGTACCTTAATATTAGAAATTTAAGAGATATTTGATGGAAATGTTTTCTCAATGAATATATACACATATATTTCCAACAGTAATGCTATTCATATTTTTAAAAGTATATATTTTACCTGAGTGAGAGAAGAACCCAGTCCAGTGTAGGCCACATCAGCATAGCCCCTGCCCCAGAAAACTAGAGGGGAACTTGGGAGTCCACTGAATCAATAAATAGCAAAAGCAGTACTTCTGGAGCTCTCAACCTATAAGTAGTAAGGGGGGCAAACAACTGGTCAAAGGAGAATACAGAGTTGAGAGTGAGGATTGTTGCTTTGCCCATACTTAGATAGGGAGGCACTGGCATACCAGAGCTTGTAGCCACAGTGGACAGGGACCCTCCTTCCAATTCCAGGGCAGGAAAGAGTGTTTGTGAGTCATTCAAAGACCAAAAGACAGGTCAAGTGAGGAGTAAACACCACTCTGCTTAGAAAACACCATTGGAAAAAATGAAAACGTTCAGATCCTTAGAAGTATCTCAAGAAGGATTCTGGGAAAATAGCAGAGTACGTTAGAAAATCCCAAGCTCTCCAGATTTCTTCTACAAATAGAAAAAACCTGCACCTTGGGGTGAAAATAGATCAGGGAGAAACAAAGAACACTTGGGGCAGAAGAGGGATCCTCTGGGGACAACAAGAGAACACAGAAAAACTCCAGCCTGGAATTAATCAGCATGAAATGAAAATACCTTCTGCTCAGCTCCACACAAACACCATGTGGGGCCCCCTGGGGAGAGCTGGTTGTAGCTGGAGCCTCAGCAGAAACCATAGGAACTTTCACCTCCTTGACCAAGTGGAGAGTCAAGATCTTAGACCTGGAAGACTGAAGAAACCTCTGCTGATGAGGAACACTAGGCCCAGCTGTGCTGTTTAGATGGCATCTGGGGAAGAAGGAGCCAACACACTAGGAATACACAAGAAGGGGGGCAACTGCTGGTGTGGGCACATGCAGAAGGGGGTAGCTTTTGGTTTGGAGTACCATGTCAGAGGGGACAGCTGAAAAAAAATTGGAGTCACCATCTCTCCCATTAGAGGTGCTTACACTAACAGGCTCATTTTAAAAAAATGAACAGGTAAAGAAAAAAGAAGCCAATCATGGAAACTTACTTTGGGAATAGGGAAGATGGAATTCATCTTCAGAGGAGGACAGTGAAGTTAAAAAAAAGTCTCTTTTACCCCAAAATAGTAATGTTCAATTCTTTCTGAGATACCTGCCCAGATACAATTTATAGAAAAATCTGAGGGCCCTTTTTCCCTCCTGAGACCAGGTATAGAAATAACTTCTACAGATCTGGAGAAGAGATCTCGAAGAAAAAAAAATAAGAATAATTGAATGACCTGAAAGTTGTGACCAAAAAAAGAAACCTTGACATATTAATACAAAAAATAATCAAAGAAAATTGTCTGAAGTGATAGAACAAAAGGGAAAAGTAGAAATGAGGGAAAAGCCTCCTGTCACCTCAAAGAGATCCAAAAAGAAAACACATAAGAACATTATTGTTAAATTTTGAAAACCCTAGATCAAAAAGAAAACAAGAAACAAAAAAATAAAAAATAAAAAATTCTAATATCCTGGAGCTATAATTAGACTTATAGAATGAAATTAGAAAAGTTAGCAAAATAAATAAAAGATATATACAAAATAACAAAGGTCAGGAGTAGAATTCATTAGGGAAAAATGTAGGACTATTAATCATTGATTTCAGACAAATACAAACTAAAAGATTTGATCAAAGACTAATTGTTTAAGATGCATGTTTACATATGTGTAACTGCATCTGTATATATATGTATAGTTGTGTGTATATAGGTATATTTGTGTAAATAGAGATATGTGCATATGTGTATGAGTGCATATATATATGTGTGCATGTATATATATATGTATGTATACAATATAAATATATGAATGCTTAATTATAGTCTGCTTGGGGGAGGTAGAAGGTATGAAAAAGGAAAAAAGAATAAAGTAACAAATGCACAGCAGAGAACAAGAGAATAGCCTTCAAAAAAGCAAAGAAAAGATGGACAATCATGAATATATAATATCTATTATATGCTTTCTTAAAATGGAAATGTATTATTGCATAGTTTGAGTCCTTATTCTACTGGGCACATGAGATTTTCTTTTTTGAATTTTCCTTTTCTGTCTTTCTTTTTCTATTTTCTCATTAAATATTTAGTTTTAAATCAATTAATTAAAGAGAAGTATTATTGAAAACAATTGCACAGAATCCCTAAAGCTTGGGGCAATTATCCTCCACCCTACTAACAGAGCCCTATTTAAACAAAGAGTTAAAAGTAAAATAGGATCCTGGGAACATGAGCAAACAATAGAAAAAACTTACTAACCATAGACAGACAGTTACTGTGGTGGCAAGCAAGATCAAAGCATATACTTAGAATATAACAACGACAACGCTCCTATATCCAAAGCCTTCAAAAAATATGAATTGGTTTCAGATTGTGAAAGATCTCAAAAAGAATTTTGAAAATCAGGAAAAGAGGCATAGGAAAAATTAGGAAGAGAAATGAGAGTGATGCAAGAAAATCATTAAAAAGTCAATGTCTTGGTAAAGGAGCTGTAAAAAATACTGAAGAAAATAACACCTGAAAAAACAGAATAGGCCAAATGGCAAAGGAAGTACAAAAAGCCAATGTGGAGAAGAATGTTTTAAAAAGCTTCAGAATCGGCTAGATGTAAATAGAGGAACAAACATTCACTGAAAAAGGAAAAAAAAATCTTAAATAGTAGAATAGGCCAGATATAGGGGAAATCCACTGAAGAAACCAACTCTTTAAAAGTAGAATTAAGCAAATGGAAAGGGAGGTATAAAACTTCACTGAAGAATAGAATTCCTTCAAAATTAGAATTGAGCAAATGGAAGCTAATGACTATGAAAAAACAAGAACAATAACACAAAACTAAAAGAATGGAACAACAAAAAAATCAAGCTAACACACACAAACACACACACACACACACACAAAAACAACAACAAAAAAAAAAAAAAAAAAAAACCTAGAAGTCAATGTGAAATGTCTCACTGGAAAAAGCAATTCACCTTGAAAATAGATCCAGTAGAGAGAAAAAAATATTGCACTAGCTGAAAGTCATGATCAAAAAAGAGCTTAGACATTATCTTCCAAAAAATTGTCAGGGAAAACTGTCCTGTTACTCTAGAACCAGGGGGTCAAATAGAGATTAAAATAATACACTTCTTGCCTCCTGAAAGATAACTTCAAATCAAAACTCCCAGTAATATAGTATTCAAATTTCAGAGCTTGCAAATCAAAGAGAAAATACTACTAACAGTCAGAACAAAATAATTCAAGTATCATGAAGCCAAAATAAAGGTAACACAAGATTTAGCTGCTTCTACATTAAAAAATTAGAAGGCCTAAAATATGATGCTCTGGAGGGAAAGAGAACTAGAATTACAAGCAAAAATCAGCTACCTTGCAAAATAGTAAAATCCTCCATAATTAAAAAACATGATATTCAATGAAATAAAGGACTTTCAAGTATTCTTAATGAAAAGACCAAAGCTGAATAGAAAGTTTGATTTTCAAATATGAGAATCTAGAAAAGCATAAAATAGTAAACAGGAAAGGTAATTCATAATGGGACTTAGTAAGATTAAACTGTTTACATTCCTCTGTGGAAAATGACACTTGTAATTCATAAGAACTTTCTCATTATTATGGCAGTTAAAAAAGGATTATATGTAGATAGGGGCAAAGGTGTTAGTTGAGATGGATGATATCAAAAAAAACATAAAAAAATCAACTAAAGGGTAAGAGATGAATGTACTGGGAGATAGGGAAAGGAAGGTAGAATGAGGTGAATTAGTACACATAATAAAGGCAACAGAAAGCTTTACAATGGAGTGAAAGAGGAAGGAGGTAAGGCAGAATGGACTTTACTTTCATCAGAATTGACTAAAAGAGGAAATAAAATCCACACTCAATTGTGAATAGAAATCCATTTTGCTCCCAAGGAAATAGGAGAGGAAAGGGTTAATAAAAGGATGAATGAAGGGAGGGCAGATTGGTAGAGAGGGTAGTAAGAAAGAATATATTTTTGAGGAACAATAAGAAGAAAGGAGAGACTAGAATAAAAGAGAAAAATAAAATTAGCAGGAGTAATTGTGGAGGGGGAAATTGATAAAGGCCTCAATATTCAAACATACAGAGCAGTGAGTCAAATTTATGAAAAAAAAATCTCATTCCCTAATTGATAAATGATTAAAAAAAAGGTATGAAAATTTTTCAGATGAAATAATCATAACTATCTATAGCCATATGGGAAAAAATGCTAAAACTCACTTTTGGTTGGAGAAATGCAAGCTAAAACAATTCTGAAGTACTACCTATTGGATTAGTTAATAGAACAGAAAAAGAATAGCAAAAGTTGAAAGGGATATAGGATAAATTGACATTAATGAACTGCTATCAGACTTGTGAACTGATTCAACCTTTCTGTAGAGTAATTTGAAATTATACCCAAACCTATAAAACATGTATATTCTTTGACCTGACAATACAAGTATTGGATCTGTGTAGCAAAAGAGATGAAAAAAAGGCAAAAAAAAAAACCCTATATGGATAAAAATATTTATAGACACTCTATTCTGGAGTTAATAATTGGACATTGAGGGGAATACCTGATTTGGGGAATGGCTGAATAAATTATGGTATGTGATCATGAAGGAATACTAATGTGATAAAAAAAAATGAGCAGGAAGCTCTTGAAGAAAAATCTGGAAAAATGTCTATAAACTGATACAACGTGAAATGTACTATGTATAGAGTAACAGCAATATTGTGAAACGATCAGCTATGAATGAAATAACTATACTCAACAATGCAATAATCCAAGACAACTCTATTTTTTTTCTTTTTTTTTTCTTTTTTTTTCTTTTTATTTATTTGGTTTTTTTTTTTGTTTTGTTTTTTTTTTGTTAAAAATTTTTTTTTTATTTAATAGCCTTTTATTTACAGGATATATATATGGGTAACTTTACAGCATTAACAATTGCCAAACCTCTTGTTCCAATTTTTCACCTCTTACCCCCCCCACCCCCTCCCCTAAATGGCAGGATGACCAGTAGATGTTAAATATATTAAAATATAACTTAGATACACAATAAGTATACATGACCAAAACATTATTTTGCTGTACAAAAAGAACCAAGACAACTCTAAAGGACTTATAGTGAAAATGGCTCTACATACACAGAAAAAGAACTGAAAGTGTCTGAATACAGATTGAAGCCTACTTTTTTCTTGCTTCCTTCATCTTTCTTGATAGTTTTTGTTATTTTTAAAAATATGTTCTCTTTCACATCTTAATTTTTATATAAATATTTTTCATGAGTACTCTTATAAAACTATTATCAAATTCCTTGAATTCTCAATAGGAGGGGAAAGAGCAAGGAGGAAGGAAAAGAACCCCAAACTCAAAGTTTTAAAAATATGTTTAAAATTTGTTCCTACATATAATTGGGGCAAATAAAAGAAAAAAAGAAAAGAAAAAGAAAAATGCTTCTCATTTTCTATATAAAATTCTTTCTTAAAATAATTTAAGTAAAATGAATAGACTCTTATTTTTAAAATCATTAGTTTAAAGTAGTTCAACAATTCCTATGTTGTCTCTCCTCAATCTGTTTTCTAGATCAGTTAGTTTTGAAATGAGATATTTCCCATTTTGTTCTTATTCTTAACAAATGCAAACTTCTTGGGTTCAGGTATGGTTTTTGTGCTCTTAAGCATGTTGAAGGCCCACTTAGGGGACAAAGCAAGCAATTATTATAGAAAAGTAAAAAATTTCACAAGGGAAAGAGGATTAGTGAAACAGGGCATCATTAAAGGAGAAAAGAGGAATATTCCGAATGAAAGTAGCAATATTTATCGTTAGAATAAGATAATATTTCCTCTTCAAGAATAGGAGACAAACAGATTGGAACAAATAATTTTACTGTTCCTTTTGGACAAAACTGTAGGGTCTCATACATAGACAGCAAGTAATTGTTTGAACCGGATTAAGCTATCTACTTTACATGTCATTGTATGGGGTTTCAGATCTTTCCCATATTAGCCCACCAAGTAGTTGAGAGATTTCTATGTGAATACAACCATTTTAGCCACAACATGTAGGATATAAAATAAGAGACATGGTCATTGGGCATGTTTGTTAGGGTTTTAAAATGATATAGAGAAGTTAGTTTTAGTTATTATACAGCTTGCTTCTAGCCTGAACATGTTTTTCTTGCCTTCCTGCCTAAAGTTTCTTTTGTAACCAATACTAAAAGCCAATTTCAAATTATCTAAATTGTTATACTGCTCTTTGTTTAATATTAAGCTTAATTCTCTTGCTTGTATATGCAATATTAAATCATGAGCACAATAGAAATAATGAGCTTCACATCTGTTTTCTGAACTTTGATTTGTCATATTCATATATATAATATATAGTCTCATAAAGATGAAAAAGACAAGAAAAGGTAAACATACAACATGCTACTGTATCATCTTGATATTTTCTGTCAACATGTAGCCCTGCTCAATAATTACTAAAGAGTTCTAGGAAATAACAATTCCATCTCTCTAAACTCACATACAGTAAGCTTTATTCAACAGCAACATGGGCTTTGCTAATTAAAACCCATTGTGGGTTTTGATTAGCAAAGCCCATTCCTGATTGAGAGAGTTTAAGAAAATATTGTATAATATTGATATAATGTTACTGTGAAATGGAATAATACTGTTACTGTTATATTTTATGAGTGAAATAATACTGGATTTGAAAAGTCTAATTGACAAAAAGATGAAAAAATTAGTACCCACTATGTGAACAAATGAACTCTATGTAACAAGCATTATAATATATCAATAAATACATAAATTTAAAAAGTGGATTCAGGAAATGTAGAAAAAGCTGTTACTTGTTTCCAAGATTGATTTTGTCTTATTCTTGAACTTAATAAATCTACTTTTCTCAGATAATTTAGCTTTAAATAATTGGAAATGGGGTATGAAGGATGTTGAACCATGGAGTCTAGTTGTGCAAGAAAATTGAACCTAAGAATTGGAAACAATGCATTTGTCTTTTCTGAGGTTATAGTTAAGTGTCAGTTGTGTCTCCCACTTTCCCATTTTATCTCAAAGCCATTTCTGTCTTTCTTTTCAAAACTTCAAGTCATGTCAATTCCCATTCTGACTGAATGGGACAGGTACTTGGTCTTTTATTATCCATCAAAAGCACTTAAAGGCATGGTTTAAAGAAAAAAATAGCATTTTCTTTCTTATTTCTTCTTTCAGAGGTCATCAATCAGAAAGAAGTATATTTTTCTTGAGAGAATAATAATTTTTTTTACATCTAGCAATCATTCACTATTATAATTGCTGAATCAAAACTAAAAATTCTTTGGTGAAAAGTTTAAACCTGCCATTTTACATGTCACATCCTGGTTGCACTATTAAAAAGCTAGTTTTCAGCAGAAAATTTCACTAACTTCAATTGAACTAAAATTTATTGACTTGCATGTAACTGGTAGTATGCTGGAAATACATAAATAAAAAGATTCTTTGTCCTACAATAAGTTTACAATTTATTGGAAGATTGGTGTTGCAGATTTGAGGAATAGGGAGAGAAACAGGAAATGGGACAAAAGGGATAAAACAAGTACACAAAATAAGAACATAATTATATAAAATATAAAGGGAAGAAAACTAAATGAAAACTTTTTTATTGATGTGGTAGAACTAAGATGGGGATAGAATATGATAAGGTGAGGTATAAAAGGATATGGGCATTGAATAAAGTGTGCTGATTAATAGGAAAAGGGGGAAAGAAGGAAGGGAAAATGGAGAATAGGAAAGAGATTCTTGGGGTTAGAGAAGGGTTGAGTCAGAAAGACAACAGCAGGGAGAAGTAAAGTAGAAGAGATAGCATGAATGGGAAAGGAGATAATGTATATGTGTGTGTTTATGTTTGTGTATGTATATATGTGTGCATGCATATATATGTCTCTGTGTGTGTGTGTGTATGTGTGTGTGTGTGTGTGTGTAAATACAGAAATATATCTGTGCTTAACTGTAGCCTGCTTAGGGAAAGGAAGAAGAAAGAAGAAAAAAAAAACAAAAAGTGTATGTAAGAGAACAAAAGAAAACCTACAAGAACTAAATATAGACAGTTCTGAATATGTTTACATATTTTGAATGTACTTTTATATTATGTTGTGCACATGACAATTTTTTCTTTTATTTTTAATATTTTTATATAATGTAAAATAAAGGAAAAAAGAAAAATATGCAAAAAAAAGAATATTAGCAAAGATAATTCAGGTAAACTAGATGGAGGTAGGAAGAAAAAGAGAAAGAAGGAAAGGAATGGATAACTGGATCATTGAAAAGAAGATCATATTTTTAGGAGCCTTTACCCATGGGGATTCTGAGCTAAAGAAATACGCTATAAGGTTCCTGAAAATTACCAGCAGGGTATGAGAATAATCTTTCACAGCCATATTTAAAAATATTCACACTGATTAAAACCCATTTTGCAAGGTAGAATGAGCACAGACTGGGAATACAAAGGCTATGATAGAAGAACCCACATGCAAAGACAAAGCAAAGGAGATGATTCTATGAAGAACTGATTCTTGAAAAGAAGTCAGAATCAATCTAACTGAAAGTAGTCTAAAAGCTGAACAGTTTGTTCTAACATCTACTAGCACTCCTCATAGAGAATTAAGGTGAAGAAAAAAATAATTGGATAAAATTCTACCATATGTTACACCAGGAAAACAAACTTTTAGCTACAGTAAGGCATATTTGTTGTACAAACATTAATTTATGTATTTTTGTCATTTTGTCATTTTTTTATTTTGAGAAAAATTTATTTGGAAAATTTCTAGTAATAATCTAATCTTAACTAAATGAAAATTTGTTTTCTACTCTTTCTTTAGGTTTGCTAGGAAAAATTTGGTGCCCTAGTGACCTTATATAGCAAAGTGACCATTCTAGATTGAAAATTTAGGATACTCAAGAAAATGCAAGGAAAAAAAAATCCCTGTTCTCAAGAAGCTCATAATTTAATGAGGAAAAAAATGATTAAGAACAATTAAATAGAGGCAGCTAGATGACATAGTGCATAGAGCCTGGAATTAGAGGGCCCCAAGTTCAATTTTAGTCTCAGACACAATACTTCCCACCTGTGTGATTCTGGGTAAGTCACTTGACCCCATTTGCGCCCCCCCAAAATGGAAAAGAACATTTAAATAAAACAAAAGTATACAGGATTGGAGATAATTGAAAGAGGGAAGGCACTTGAATTGAGAGAATCACAAAATCTAGAAGGAATGATTTTTGCTGAAATTTGAAGAACACCAGAGAGGTCATGAGGCAAAGATGAAGGGAGAGAGAATTATAGGCACGAAGGACATCCAATGAAAGTACTTGGAGTTAGAAGAGAGTATATTGTATTTAAGGAACAGCAGTGATAATGTATCAGGGTGAATTATATGAAAACTGATATGGTAGGAAAGGATCAGGTTATGCAGGACTTTGAATACCAAATAAAGGATTCTATATTTGATATTTGAAATGATCGAGGGCTACTCAAGTTTAGATAGAGGGGATATGGTTAAATTTACACTTCATTTGATGGCTGAATGACTACAGATAATGGTGGGAGAGAATTAAGTAATGGAAACCAATCACTAAACTATTCACATGTAACAAGCATGAAGTGATGAGAGCCATCAGGATGTTGTCAAGATCATAGGAGATAAGCGGGAGGCATACAAGATATTTTCTCAAGATGAAAGTCAACAAAGTCACGTATACTCTGCTAGGGACAGAGGAATAATTTGTTAGTTCTTTAAAAATTTAGCATTCTTTCAAAACTACCACAGCAGCTCTTATACATAGTCACAATCCACAATTGTATGCTCTTTCCCCCAATAAAATCAAACCAACAAAACAAGCAGACAAAAAAAAAAAGATTCCTGAAGTACATATGTAATGGAAGTCACACTTCTATAAAACACATGTAATTTGTCTCATTATTATATTTTTCTCTACTTCAGTTTATGTATAAAGATAGAATCATTATCAATATTCACATAGGAAATAGGAATCAGACTGAGGGAAGCTGAAAAAAAGGTGTGTATGTGTGTGGTGTGTGTGTGTGAGAGAGAGAGAGAGAGAGAGAGAGAGAGAGAGAGAGAGAGAGAAAGAGAGAGAGAGAGAGAATGAGATCTGGAAATTTTCACCTTTTTAATTGCCAATGTTTGGGGCAGAATTATCTGGAAACATATTTGAAGTCTTCAGATCATTTTGTTTTGGTGAAAAGCCACAGTTTTTTTCAGAGTCCTTTGGTTTCATTGTGGTTTTCTCATAAACTACTTGGGTCAACTCAGTATTTCAGTCAATAGGGGGAAAAGTTGTATCACATTCTTCTAAATTGAATTATGGGAAGGAATTATTTTTTTCTAAAAGCAAATGTTGCATTACCCTAAATGTTGAAAATGTTGAATTATACTGCAAATAGCAAACTATTTAAGCTACCTGCAGAGAAGAGATAAAGTGGTTCATTGACCATCCATTTACCACATAATTTAGGTTAATCTGCAAGGTGTGTGGAATACATATTAATCCAAATAGCCCAGATATGGAACTAACTAGAGCAAATGTATCTGATTCCTCTTTATGCCAATGTGTCATTGTCCAAATTATCATGAGCCTAAATGCTAACACCGATTTATTTTCAATCTATGTAAGAATCAATAGTATCATTTAATATGTAGCCAGTTACATTTTTTGTCTTGAGATTATCTTATAAAAATGAACTAGTAGCTATTTTCATGGACAAAGAATATTCAATTTTGTGCGCTAAGACAAAGACAATTAACTTTCAAGATGGTGAGATTACAGCAATTAACTTACTTGTAGAAGGCTAAAGACTGGCAAAAGTCTAATATTGTGAATAAGAGCCATCCTCCCCATCTCCAGAGAGACATTTACTTTTTAAGTCCTGTCCTTCCACATATTTTAAGATATTGTGAAATTATGCCAGATGGACTTTTTTTTTCATTTATTTTGATGATTACACATGACATTTGATGAGTTGAGAAGTAGCTTGTGGCATGGAACACAAATACAGCTTAAATTAACAACAAGCAAACAGGATGCCAAATACCTTTTAGAAATCAGTTTTAGCCTTCAGTCATTGGAGTAGACAGACTGCCAAATCTTTGTCAAAATCTGGTCAATTACCAAGATGCATTTTGGATAGAAAAATTAGAAATCTTGTTTAATGAACCAATGCTATTTGAAACATGAATAGTAAGATTTCTTAAACCAAAGTATATGAATTCCACACAAATTAAGCTAGCAGCAATTGAAATTGTTATCCATTGACTGAGTTACATAAATGTAAAAGAAAAGCAAAAAGACCCAAACATCCAAGTTGTAACTAATTTCAGTTTTACAGAGGCTCTTTGCTAAATCTTGCCCATATACAAAACTCTGAAGGATGAACCAATATAGGGTTCACATCAAAAATAACACAAAAAAACAAATGCAAATGCCAAAAGAAAAGTTAGTTTACATACCTGGTAGTGTATAAATGTGAAAATGTTTATATTTTTTTAAAATCAATCTTGAACCTTTCAAATTTGCTCATTTATTTTAAAGGATTCCATCTGAATATATCAAAGTTTACTTTTTCCAAATTTTATAAAAGGGATAAACTATGGTCCCATTTAGCTTTAAGTCCATAATTTAATGAAATCTTCAATTCATATTAATGATTTTAGCTAAATAAAATCAAGAAAGAATACTTAAATACATAAATATGAAAAAGAAACATTATTATAAATTATAATTTATGAGTGTGATACTTTTTATTAAAAACTTAAAAGCAGAATCAAAGTATATTAATAGAATTTAGTTGGCAGAAACTTCAGAATCCAATGAATCCCACTGAGATCAGGAAAAAAAAATACCTTCTACTTAGCAAATGAAAGTTTTCTCTCTGCTTGAAGACTTCTTTTGAGTCATCCCACTTTGGGATAATTTTAATTAAGAAGATTTTCTTTACCAAGCTTAAATACCTTCCTATTATTTTTACATCATTTAGCTCACTGGTACTAAGTAAAATAAATTAATCTCTCCCATATGACAGCCCTTTAAAGACTTCACATACTTTAATATAGTTTATAAATCTCAATTCTAGTTTTTTTTTTCTTCTCTAGGCTAAATATGCCCAATTTTTGCAGTCAAACATCATATTCATGTTTTATATTCCTTTTATCATCCTAGTTTCCTGCTTCTGTTTTTAATAGAAATGGATACAGTATTTTGGCAAAAGCTTTTTCTTCATCTTTTGAAATAATTATATGAATTCTCTTGGGTTTATTATTGATATGTTCCAGTATACTGATGATTTTCATAATGTTGAACCACCCCTGCATTCCCTGGCATAAATCACACCTGGTCATAGTGTCTTGTACTGATGACAAATTGCTGTAATCTCATTGCTTATATTTTATTTAAAAATTTTGCCTCAATATTCATTAAGAGGCAGACCTTTCATTTTCTTTCTCTTTTGGCTCATTGTGGCTTAGGTATCAGCACCATATTTGTGTACTAAAAAGAATTTGGAAGAACTCCTTCTTCACATTTTTTCCCAAATAGTTTATACTTTTAAAGTTGAACTCTACTCCTGGGCACAGAGGGCAATGGCCCAAGTTTCTTGTGTGGGGGTATTAGTCACTAGCTTTGAGCACTGGGACCTCAAATGCTTTGGAGCTGGGGGAGACCTACCCAATTGTACCTATCATTGCCTGATTTCCAGGGCAAGAATTTGCCTTCTGCATTGGGGCTGAAGATTCCACCACTAGTCTGCTCTCCTACTGTCCTGTTGAGCCAAAATAAAGGGATCTTGGTTGATGATCTGTGCTCTGATTAAGATTCTTGCCTCTCGCTAGTTTGTTTGAACATCATCTGAAATTGGCTCTGCTCCCCTTTTACCTAATACAGACAGACTTTTCCTGAAGTCCTTCTAAGTTATTTTAAGATAGAAAATTGTTTCACTCAATCTTTTTTGTAACTTCTGATGCTTCAGAATCTGTTTAGAGACTTGATTTTATAGATATATATATAGATATATATAGATATTTTTTTTCCCAAGGGAAACTGGAAAGAGTTCAGGCATACTACGGGATTCTTCCTGGATTCTCTTTATCTTGGCTTAAGATGAAAAATAACCTGTATTTGAATCTTGCTTCAACTATTTACTACCTGTGTGATAGAATAAATTATTTAACTTCCCTATGCTTCAGATTCCTAATCTGCAATATCTACCTTGAGTTGATATAAGAATCAATTGAAATTATGTGTGTGTGTGTGGAATGATTTATGTCTCAAAACATGATATAAATTTGAGTTATTTATTTATTATTTTTTTCTATTGCATCAAACATCAGATGTACAAATACACTTTTAAAAAAAATTGTGATTAAACTCATCTTATTCCATGTAATTATTCCATGTACTTTGGAGGCGATAGCTTTGCCTGTTCTTTTCAGGAAACAGCCTGATTTCCCAAAGTTTGCCTTCTGAGCTGAGACTAAAAGCTGCTCCCCTAATTTGCTCCTCTACTGATCCAGGATTGAGGGTCTTAGTTGATGATTTGCTGTGAATAAGACCCTCTCACCAGCTTTTCCCTGAATCTAAATCTATCTGACCTGAGCTGAACCCCAGTGCGACTGACCTTTCTTAGAGCTTTTCTAGTCCATATTGAGCTGAAAAGTGATTTTGTTTCATTAGATTCTATTCAGGGGCTTGGTTTCATGGGGTTTTGAGAGGAAAGTGAGAGAAGTACAGCAGCTTCCTGACTTTACTTTGCCATCTTGGCTCCACCTCTATTCCATGGATTTTAGTAGTCTGTTTTAAGGTGGCAAATTTTAAGAAATAAGGAATATTTATTTTGGATATTATTTTGCAAAAAATATATGATTAACAACTATAGGAAAATTTCTAATTTTTAAACATAACCCTATCTACATAATCAACACAAAGATGACACTATTACTTTGTGAATTCTGTTAAAGATGTTAATAATCCAATAAGACAATGTTTTCAATTTCCCCCGACTCCTTCCTCCAGTATTAGTATTTGAAATAATGAAAAATACCTTACCTCTTCCCCTTGTAAATATATTCAGAATAATTGTGTATTACAAAATTTAAATTTGATAAGTGAAATTCTAACTTTTTATACAAGTTGAGTGAGAACATAATTCTCTTTTTGGAGTCTCTCTTCTGACTGTCTCTCACAAGCTGCAGTATTGCAATAATGAGAAGTTAAACCAAATAGAACTCCACACATATGGATGTCTAGTAATCTAATGAAGTCCTTTAAAAAAACTAAATTGTAATATTGTAATTGTTGCCTAATTTTGTAATTGTTGTAATATTGTAATAATTGCCTACAAATCAGTCTTTGTCTCTCTTTGTCTCCTTTTCTCTGGGTCTCTCTTTCTGTCTCTGTCTGTGCCTCTGTTTTTTTGTGTCTGTGTCCCTTTCTATTTCTGTGTCTGTCTGTAACTTTCTCTATTTCTGTCTTTCTTTGTCTGTCTCTCAGTGTCTGTTTATCTGTCTGTCCTTTATCTCTCTTTCTCTCCATTTTTTGTTCTTTTTCTCTTTCCATCCTCTCCCAAGGGCAAGGAAAGAAGTATAATGTGATAGGAGAAAAGTTTTGTCTCATATTAATAGTTCTTTATCATCCCACTTGCCACATATCTATTCTTTATATAGTATTGACAGTATTTCACATATTATTTATAGTGATTGTTTAAAATACATTATTAGTTAATTTCTGCTATCATAGCACAAAAAAGAAATTCTCCCCAAAGCCTTCTGAAGTTATTATGAATATTGTGGCCCTTTTTTTTTTTAAAGTAGGAAAGTCATCACAGATTAGATATGAACTATTATATTTAAGTCTTGACACCACATTGTAGAAAGGACGTTGAGATACCAGAAAATATCCAAAGAGAGAAATTAAAATTCTGAAAGGAATGAAAATTATGCTACATTTGATAAATTGAACCAATTAGAAAAATTAGTCTAGACCAGAGAAGGTTTAAAAGAGAAGGTCAATGATAGTTGCCTTTGAAATAGTGTAATATGTTAGGGAATTAGAGTTGTTTCACTTAGTCTTAGAATAGCTTTTATTATATACTTACTATATGTCAGGCACTGATTTAGTAATTAAGCCAGGCATATAAATACAAAGAAAAGAAACTTATATCCTAAGTGGAAGATATCATATGAAAGACAAGAAAAGAATCAGCACCAAGGGTGTAGAATTTTTATATAGACTCAATGAAAAGGAAAAACAATGTCTGTACTATTAAAGTTATCAGAAGTAAAATGACCTGTCTAGAAATATAATAAAGTTCTTAATGCAGAAATTAGATGATTACTTCCGGAAAGCTGAAGACAAAATGCCTGTGCAAGTTCAAGCCAGAATAGATGACCTTTCTAGTTCTTTATTTTTAAAATGGGAATACTGAAGCTCAGCAAAGTCACAGAATAAATGACAAGGTCAGGACTTGAAACCCTGAATTAATTCCAAATTCGGCATTATTTTTAATACAAAGGAACATAAAATTTTCCTTTTTTTAGTGTTTTCACTTATCTTATTCTTCCTGATGACATTAGGTGATACATTGTCAGAGATATTGGGATAATTACCAAATCCTACTATAGCTCATTTTACAGCTGAGGCAACTGAGGAAAACAGGGCTAAGTGACTTTCTCAGAGTCATATAACTAATGAGGGTCAGAGGCCAAATTTGAACTCAGGAAGAGTAGTGTTCCTGATTCCAGGTCTCCTACTCTATTCACCTGCAACCCATCAGCCCATGATCAAATTTAATTCTTTCTTAAAAACCAATATGAGGAAGTTGAGATTGAGCAAGGCAAGTCACAGTCTTTTAGAGAATAGAAGATTCTGAATTTGAAGAAAACTCTTCTGATTCCATTATCACTGCTATTATATATGTCACTGAGCAGATATATGTATATATGTACATATATATAAATATATATATGTATGTATACAAGTGAAATGATGCAAATTACAAAGCAAATTGAGCAATGTGGACATTACTATTCTGATAGATGATGACAAGTGTTTTTTTCTTGCCCTGACATGAATTTTGATTGCAGGTGCAGATCATGTCTACATAACTGTAAATCTTCTTGGAAAATTCATGGTTTTGATTCACTTGACTCATATTTTGATTGTTTAATTGCCTCATGGAGTACAGTGACAGGGTGCAAAGCCTATATGCACAGATGGACATTTTCTTTGTGGTTAGCAGGCTGTGTGGACCATCGCTTCATAAATGTTATGTTAGATATTGTTACCAGATGACGATTTGGCCGAAGTGATTATGTCATCTGTATTATGGTACTATTGGCTTGGTATATGTGTATCAAGTATAGATCTCTTATTTGCTTATCAAACACATGGCTGGTATTATTTTGTGTTATTATCATGTCATCCTTTAATCACTGTCCACCACACAGAATGAATTTCAAGGTCCAATTTCTTTATCCTTTCATAGTCTGCGGATTTCATTGTTTGAAAAAATAAAATGATTTCACGTGTGAGAATTTACTGTCTGGAAGTAGTAAGTTCGTAGGCTAGATTTTTTTTTTACAAATATCCTGGAGATTACATTGTGTGGCTTCCCATCATTTGGTGAAATAGAGAATAATCAGTTTTGACACTACGCCAGGTATTTCTCAATGCCTATTCTCCAGTGGAGCAATTAGCTGCCTGCCAACAGAATGCACTGCAGGTAAGATGAAATTCGTAAGAGACATTTGTCTAGAACATGATAAGCACCCCCACACTTTCCCAGATTGCTTTTGGTGGAGATTAAATCTGACAGGAATATCTATGGGAAAGGTGTAGAACAGAATTTTTGGATTTAGGATTAAGCTAGAAACATCCTTTCTAAAAGGCATAGAATGGTTAGCTTACCACAAAATTTATGAGGTTTGTCTAACCTACAAAACTAATTTTTAAAATCAGGTTTAGTAGATACATATGTATATGTGTGTGTGTATCAGAGCCTTAATATGATGCTTATACTAATATTTCTCCTAAAAGTTGAAAAGGCAAGAATAATTTTTATACACTATGCATTCTATTTGTCTAAAGGACTATATTCACTAAGATTTTTCCCCAAAGAAATTGCCCTCCCTTTTTACAGAGGTAACAGGACTTCTTTCCTTCCTTTTCCTTCTCAGCAGCATAGGGTTATCCAGACTATAGAAAATTGTATAGATGGTTAGATGGATTGTAATGGTGACAACAAACTTAGGATGCTTATGATGAGGATACTTGGAATTTCAGAATACTGGTCATTTCAGTAGTGTGGATAATTATTCTTCCATTGCAAACCCTACCATCCATCCTATCACATTAAAGTAAAGTAATATGATATTGTCATGATCATACTTGCTTCCAAAGAAGTCATATAAGAATATCCTTCCCTCCCTGTTAAGAAGAGATTAGAGATAATATATATGGAGCACTGCATATAATGTTTGACTTGATTGATAGGTTAGCTAAATTTCTGAGGGGTTTTTTTTGGAGTTTTTATTTAAAAAATGTTTCTGTGGAAATGGAGAAAAAAGCTATATTATAACAATAAAGTGGTAAAAAATGATAAAAATAACTAATAAATATCACTTTAGGATTTTTAATTCAATTCAATTCAATAATATACAAGTACAATGGGGGTAAGGGGAATATCTTCCCATAAGAGAGTTATCATCTTCTGAGAATTTTGTTGTTATTGAGTTATTTCAATTGTGTCTCAGTCTTTGTGACCCCATTTGGGGCTTTCTTGGCAAAAATAGTGCAGTGGTTGGCCATTTCCTTCTCCATCTCATTTTACAGATGAGGAACTGAGGTAAAAGCATTAAGTGACTTGCTCTGGATGAAACAACTAGTAAATGTCTGACCCTTAATTTGAATTTATGAAGATGAATTTTCCTGACTCCAGGCCCAATACTCTATCAACAGCACCATCTAGCTGACCCTTTTTGAGGGGCAACTCACTAAATAGGGGAGATTAAAAGATATCAATAATGCTCCAATTTAAGAAGTTAAATATATTGGTAAAATTGTTTATCACAAAATAAAAAGTTACATTCATAGTATGATAGATTTAACATTGAAAGTCCAAGACCATATAATATAACCTTGTCGTTGAGATAAGTAAACCGAAGTCCAAAGAAGTGACATCCAAAAACACATAGAAAATAAATGACAGCAAATGAAACTCAAAGCCAGGATTTCTAATTCTAAATCCAATATTCATTCTGCAAATAAGGGGGTGTTGTGTCATAATCCCTTAAGATTTTTCAAGGTTTAAAAGATGAGCATCATTTCTAATTAATTTGATTAGGTGTTATGTGTTTTGTTAGGATTATTACAGAATTCTTATTAGACACATATTCAGACTTTGGAATCAGAAAAGATCTGAATGTAAATCACTCCTCTTATACCAATTAACTAATTGATCAGGGATATGTCAGTGAAATTTATCAGCCTCAGCTTGCTTAGCTGAAAAACAGGAAAATAACACCTTTAATACTTATTTTACAGGGTTGTTTTTAAAATCAATGAGAAAAATTGCTTTATAAACTTTAAAAAGTATTTGTTGCTATTATTCTTCTCATTATTAATTAATTGTTATTGATGTAACTACAGAAAAAATAGTAGGTCTGAATTATTTTCCCCTTTAATGAGACAATGAAGTTGATTATTGGTCTCGGGACTGTATCATGGCACATTTTCCCTGAAGGTGTTTAGAAGTTCAAAATATTCTTTTGTACTTAATTGACAGTCTCCTCTTTACCCTGTTTTGGGAGATATGGAATCAATAATCATATCACTGAAAGGCAGCAATACCTCTATTCTCACTGTTGAGTGAAAGGTTTTATTTTGAATTATTTTTCTGTCTTAATTGCAAATCCCTCCAAATATGAAAAAGGGCCGTTAAAAGGCTCAAATCCTCAGTGGGGCCAGGGGCCAAAATGCTGCCGGATAGTCCAAGTAAGCAGGGTTTTGGGCCAATTTATTCAGCCCAAAATGCCTTTATGTAGTGGCCAGATAAGAGTGATAAGGGCATGAGCCTAAGGTAGAGAAGATCAATTAAGAAATCATTGGGGAAGCAAGCTCCCCCAGCAGCTGTGAGGAAAGAAATCGACTCTATTGAATTTTATTGGCTTGACACTTGAAGCTCTGGTATTTAAAATTGAGCACTGGCCAAAATACAAAGCCAAGGAAAAGAAGCATAAACAAGAGAATGCTTTTTAAAGAAATAGTCCTTTATATCATATTTCCTGTTGTCATTAACTTTCTAAGCTGGGAAAAAAACAGTTGTGGTCTAGTCAATTAGCAGTCAGTTATCCCCTTAGCCTTCGAATGAGAAAAGCCCTAGATAAAACTACATCTCTGATTCTGCAGTGTCCAGGGCCTTCCAATTAGAGTCCAATCAATATCTTGAAGTATTTATTTCCATATAATGCATGCCAAATTTTCTCCAGGGGTCCTAAGAAATAAGTTATCTCCTTGGATGTCCTGTACAAATTCTTTTGTTCCAAAGGGCACATGAAATCTCCACATTGGAGCAAGATCAATTTTAATTGAATTCCAAACTCATACAATAATAGCAAAAGCACGGATGTTCAAAAGGAATAAAAACCAGGTAACCCCCAAAACATATCGGCTTCCCAAAAGGCATTGAATCCTCTGGATACTTACTTAGCATTTCTAGGCCAGCAAAACAACTTGATCCAATGGCCCAAATTCCTTAAGGGACTGCTGCCCAGTTTCAAGCATTCTAATCTGTTAAAAAAGGTAAAAGCAAAATAAAACGTGAATATTGATGAAGTATTATTATGTGCTCTAGACAAACCTTTAGATGCTAACATATTAGGGATGCAAAATGCTATAAATATCATAACTTCAATATACAGATTGAATACAAAAGGTATTGGTACATCATTAAATAAGTAAAAGTTATAAGAAAGAAATTGGTCAGATATTAAAGAAAATACAGTAGAAAATGATTATTTGTTTTATGTGTGTGTGAGAGAGAGAAAGAAAGAGAGAGAGAGAGAGAGAGCACTCTGCTATTTTTGTCTTGGAATAGCTTAACTGGAGTTTTCAATGCCTATCATTCTGGATGGACAGTCTCTCTCAAGATTATTCTCAAATTTAAAGATCCCAATAATCATCTCAGACAAAGTTCCAGTGTGTAGTACTGGCTCTGAGCTGACTTTTCCACTTAATTTTTCTGGACCCCCCCCCAGAAAATAGCTAAATAATTTGAAAGGTAAGGGATTATTTTTCAAACTACTGCTTGAGTCCCTACAATTGAGCCTCTTGAAATAATTTATAATTTACTAATATTAACTGATTTATATAAATTATCTTTTACAAAGGGATATTCCTATAGGTTATATAGTAAAAGCTGTTATGAAAATATCCTCCAAAAAGTCTAGGGCACTCTCAAAAGTACATACAGATTTCAAATGAAAATGAATTCCAGAGTTGAGAGTGTATACCACAAGGAGTAACTCACAGCTCCTAGTTGTACAAAAGTCCTTTTCTTCTTTCCTTAGAATCCTCATGGAGTTCCCCTGAGGTTCCATTTCTTGACTGGTTTTTGTTTTTTTTTTTTGTTTTTTTTTTAGGACCCAATGCAAATAGTGCTGACAGCTCTGCTGTCCCAAAGACCCACTTAAAATTGTTGGTGGCAAGTCCACATCATTCTGACTTTTCAAAGTTTGGGGATTCTTTTGCTATTTTTGTCAGTATAGAGAGGAGTCAGAGACATTCCTTCAAGGATTAGGATGCAACTGTCACTACTAGACTAGCCTGCTCTTTAAATATAATTTACTCAACAAATTTGTTGTTTTTATCCTAATGCACAAATTGTTATTGAATCTTTTTTAAACAATTATCCAAAGTCTTTTGTTTTTTCATTGGAATATTTGCTTTTTCCACAGTTACATGCCTAGAAATTTTTTAATATTTATTTTTATAAGATTTTGACTTCCAGTTTTTGTTCCCTTCTTCCTTTCTTTCCCTTTTCCAAAGATGATAGGCATTTTCATATAATTCATACATGTACTATCATGTAAAATTTATTTTCATATTAGGCATCGTTGTGAAAGAAGAAACAAGTCAGAGAAAATGAGCATGAGAAAGAATATAATAAGTGAAAAATATATTTTGAGTCTTTCAGAATTTTATCTGATTATAGATAACATTTTCGTGACTTCTTTATACTTGTCTTAAATTATTGTATTGCTGAAAACTCAGCAATAATGCCGATACTGTATACATTGTTCGCCTGGTTTCAATCATTTCAGTTTGCTTCAATTTGTTTATGTCTTTCTACGTGTTTCTGAAATATGCCCATTTATCATTTCTTATTGCACAAGAGCATTGCATTATGTTCATATATCACAGCTTGTTCTGCTATTGTCCAAATGATGAGCATCCCCTCAATTTCAATTCTTTGCCACCACAAAAAGAACTATTGTAAATATTTTTGCACATGTATGTCCTTTCCTCTTTTTTTTAAATCTCTGAGATACAGAATTATTAGTAGTATTGCTGGGTCAAAGGGTATGCACAGTTTGGTTGTCGTTTACTCTCCAGAATGCTTGGATCAGTTCACAACTTCAATAGTGCATTAGTACTTCAATTTATCCACATCCTCTCCAATATTTATCACTTTCCTTTTTTGTCATAATTGCCAATCTGATAAGTGTGGTGTGTTACCTCAGAATTGTTTAAATTTGCTTTTCTCTAATCAATTATGATTTAGAATATTTTTATCATATGCCTATAGAAAGCTTTGATTTCTTTCTCTGAAAACTCCCTGTTTATATCTTTGACCATGTATTGATTGCAAAATGGCTTGTATTTTTAAAATTTGACTCACTTCACTATAGATTTGAGAAATGAGGCCTTCATCAGAGACACGATGTAAAGATTGTTTTCCAGATGCCCGCTTTCTTTCTAATCTTGGTTGCATTCGTTTTGTTTGTAAAAAAAAAAAAAAAAGTTTTTTTTTTTTATTTAATAGAATCAAAATTATTTAATTTCCATTTTGTAATGCCCTCTATCTCTTGTTTGGTTATGAATTTTCCCCTTCCCATATTTCTAACAGTAGATGATGCCTCACTCTTTTAATTATCTTATGGTGTCTAGTATTCTATTTACCTTCTTAGTTTCTTTCTTGTTTAATTTTTTTTGTTGGCTTTATCAAGTTCTAAGAAGTGATAGCTGAGGTCTCCCACTAATATAGTTTTGCTCTCTATTTCTTCCTATATAACTCACTTAACATCTCTTTTAAGAATTTAGATTCTGTATAACTTGGTATATAGTTAGTATTGCCATTGTTTCATTGTTTATGGTACTTTTGGCAAGATGGAGTTTCCTTCTTTATCTCTGTTGATTTTTAATATTTTTTTTATTTTACTTTGCTGAGATCAGAATTGCTACTCATGATTTTTGTTTGTTTCATAGAAACATAGGACTTAGAAATTGAAAAGATATTCCTAAGATAATATCTGGGATAACCTATTCATTTTAAAAATAGGTGAGGGAAACTGGAGTAAATGAGTTAATTACTTATTATAATTTAATATGTCTATTTCCATGGCATTAATATTCTTCCTTTCGGAGTTTGACATCATTTCAAACTACATTCTGAGCTAACAACAAACCATTCCTTACTTTCAACATAGAAAATTTATTATCTATAATGACATAAGTAACTAATTATTCCAAACATCAAATTAAAGTGTAATGTCACTTGAGGTTGTGATTTAAATGCAATATATTCAAATTATGAAAAGGATAAAAATCCTCATCCTCTAAGGCATTTTCTGATTATTTCCCATGAAGATAAGGGTTTAAAACAACATATATTACAAATATGTTTGTGGTGTCAGAAACATTTTCTGCTGGCTGGTGATACTGTATAGTCAATTTTCTAACCCCTATGAATTACTATGGCAGTGGACAAAATAAATCTGACATTCCAGTGATTTACTTTAGAGAAAGAACACTATTATGAATCTGGCTTCTGATATATATTAACTTTGTGATCCTCAAGAGGTTACAACTTCTCAGGCTCAGTTTGGTCTTCTTTAAAATGGGGATAAAAAGTGCCGGCACTACTTTGCAGGGAAGTGTGAGAATAAAACAATATGCTAATATGCAAAGTTCTTTGTGACTTTCAACCACTATGCAAATGTAACTTATTAAGTTAGTATTTTGGCAGGTGGAGAGAAAGTCTGACATCCCTTAAAAAATAATAGAGAAAAGAGATCAAAATCTTCCTGGTCACATTCTAAATTCACTTTTATGGCTAGCAAACATAACATGCCAGCTGACAAGCACAAGAAACAGCCAAGTGTCAGTAAAACCCAGAGGCCTGCCTGCTAATTGGTATTTCCTCATCTTCCTGCTGGGATCTCCCCTTCAAGCTGACAACTTTTCACAAACAATTCCCTGCCATGCTTGCATAGGCTATTTATACTCCTCTCTGCTCCAGCACAGGAGCATATTCCAACATGTCAAATTTAACGAGTGCACTCGGAGGAGGATCTCCAGATTAGGTGGAAAACACATGTCCTGACATCTCTGACACACAGTGGGCAAGCATCAAGGCTCCAAAGCCTCTGCTCTTTTGCTGAGTTCTTCCAACCACAGGTGGGGAGTTCGGCTCCTTGCTATTGCTCGAATACATGATCAAGTGCATCAGAAAATGAGTGGACAAAGCTGCTTTAAACTGCTAGGGATAATAAGGTAACAACTTCCTCTTTAGTCTTGCCTTTGGAGGCAGTAAAATAGGAGGGTTGCTGAGCTGTTTCTAAAAATGGTGAAACAATGCTTTCCTTCTTTTCCATTGAGGGACTAAGTATCACTCCAAAGAAAACAACAGGGGTATCCCATCAACTTCTTTCCCAATAAGATATTTTTGGAATTGATGTAAATGCAAAGAATGAAGCGATGGGGATGGCACAGGATGCCCTTCAGTGCTTCTGCTTGGGAGATGATATTCACACTCCCAAAACATTCTTCTTCTCTGCAGGGAAATTTTATTAAGAAAGTCCTTGCTAGCATAATGAAGATCTGCATTCCCTAAATACTTGTGATGAAAGAAAATAATGTTTTCCAGAACTTGACTAAATCAAAATTAAGGAGTTACATTCATTTTTTTAAATAAAAGATAGTTATAGCAGTTAAAACACTATTGACTCAATTAGAAATTTCAGTGGCGTTCTGAGAAATAAACTGTCCTTCTTTCTCATTAAAAAAATATTATTTATATGAACCTCAACACTTCCCAAAAGTGTTTCCTGATTAATACTATTTGCTTTCCAACTTTCCAAAAACATCCAAGATTCCCTTAACTTTTATGGGCATATCAGTTTTAGGGGACTTTTTAATATTTATTTATGAGATGTAATTAGGGGCTACAATGGATAGAATGTGGATTTAGGAAGAATTTAAATCCAGCCTCTCAGACTTTTACTAGCTATATGATTCTGAGCAAAACTGAAGATATTAATAGCACCTATCTTACAGGTTTAATGTGAGAATCAAATGAGATAATATTTGTAAAGCATTTAGTGTGGTTCTGGCACATAGCAGCTACTTCATAAATGCTTCCTTCCTTCATATTTCCTTGAAGGTGCTAATGACATGTAATGATACAGAAGGCTGAAATTTTGACTTCTCTCTTCAATTTCTCTACTGCATTTGTGTTACACTCAGATCTGTTAGAGTATCAGCTGTCCATTGCCTACAGCTGTCTTTCCAGCTGCAGTGGGTGAAGTGAGGGAGGCCTATGCCAACCACATTAGCCATAGACACTAAATATTCCTGCACTTCCATCCTGACCAGCTGGCTAGTTTTCCCTCTCCCCCAACCTCTTAACATTCAGCACCAATTACTAAGCTGGTCTTCTCATAGACAGAATCATTTCTATAGGGAAAAGTTGCTGGGAAAGCTCAGCTGTGTGATAAGTATCTCAGAGATAACTAGGTACGGTTCAGAAGTTAGAGGGCATTTTTAATTGGACCAGATGCATGTTGTCAACTTTATTCTGTGGGAAAGCCTTAAAAGCACATAATGAGAGTGCCAGAAGGGAAAAACATAAACTGAAAAGATATTAATTTGGGCTGCAAGCTCCCATTCTCTTTTATGCCCCACTTTTCATACATTGGTTTTTCTCTAAATCAATGTTTCTTAACTCCTTTGTATACCGTCGACCACTTTTCCGAATGTATTTCTTTGTGTAAGATGAAATATATAAGATTACAAATGAATTCATTTCTTTTGAAATGGAGTTTGAGACATAACTTCATGAAACTCACTTTAAGAATATTTGCCCTAAAAGTATATCAGCAAATCAAAGGTACGACATGGAAGAAGAGAAGTAGTATATGGGCATCCTGAACTCAATGAGCATTGTGTCCAACATAGCCAAATAGAAAATGTGCCCAGTTTTTTTATACCACAGATTTAGTGGATAAAAAGTTAAATATGCATAATTATATTTATAGAGTGCTTGAAAGTTTACCAAGTGTTTTGTATGATATCTAGGCACTTTTATTTTTTAATTGTTATAAATTACATTATTTAATATCTGGAAGGATATTAGAGATGGCAGAGTCATATGAATCATAGGATCTTAGAGTTAAATCTAATAATAGGCACCCACTTTTGGGAGATGAGGAAATTAAATGACTGGCCCAAAGCCACATAACTTTAAGAGGTAGAATCAAGATTTGAAAAAAAAAAAAAAAAAGGTGTCTTCTGACTCCTGTTGTAAGTCAGACAATGACAATTGTCCCCCTGACAATGTCTTGGGGACCCAGTTTTCTTAGGAATATGAGATCCAGAAAGTTAAATCAATTTATCCAATGCCATGAAGGTAACTAGTGATTGTTGTTCTCTAATTCTCTGTCTTGAGTTTTCAGGTAGTTATTTATACATTTAAATAATTAAGTTTCAAGGTATACGGAGAAGACACAGGAAGGATATTCCTGGTAACTCAAACCATCATCACTACTTCCTTAAACACCATCTTGCCTCAAACTGTTAGAAATCATTTAGGACTCTGAGCCAGAGAGCCTAAGGTATATCAATGCTTCCCCAAACCATAAGATATGACTTTAATTCTAGCCCCCATAGCCATGAGAAGGGAGAAATAACTATGGAAAATGGGTCCACCTTCTTCATTATCATCAAAAACAAACTGCTAACCAGTTACTACCAATAAGTAGACACAAAGGGCCTGCAAAGGATATCTCTCTGCAAAACACTTGTCCTGCTTCTAGTCTAGGGCTGATGGCTAATACCCAGAGAAGTAACTCTTATGGAAGGGGCCCCAACAACTGTCAACCAACAGGGAAGGAAATCTAATAAGCAAGGCACCTAGAGGGAAACAGAAAACAAGATGTACCATGCAACTCAACCACCACGATCTTAATGTGCTATTATGTATGGAGTGGTAGGATTAAGAAGTAAGATAATATCAGCCAGGGAAAAGTAATTAGCAAAACAAACTTCTTGATCCTGAAGGGAAAAAAGGAAATTGATGAGAGAGGGAGATATAATTACAATATAGGGGGTTGTCTTAGGCGGCCTCTTAGACAATTAATGTCTAAATAAATTTAATGGAATAGAATATGAATTAACTAGCTTATTTTACCATAAACATTTGTTAAAGAGATGATTTCAGAAAATCCTGAGTACTATAAATGGATAGAGAGTAAAGTATTCAGAGCAACAACACAAGTGACATTAAAAAGAAAATCAACTTTATAAAACTGATCAATGCCAGGACTATCTATGTCTCCACAGTGCTATGACCAACTATGTCTCCAGAGGAACTCTGATGAATAATGTTACTAAGTTTCTGACAGTTTGGGTGCAATTCCTCTTTAAATTCATTTAGCTTAACTATGTTTATTGTCTTAAATATTTTGCTTTTCTCTTCCTTTTTTCTTTCTTTTTTTTTTTTGATTAGGAAAGGAGATTTGGGATTTTTAAATTCACAAAGGAGATACCAAAATAAAAATAAAAATAGATTTTCATTGTATTTTCCCCCATTTAATTCACAGAAGAGAACAGAGGGAAGCTGGTAAGGAAGCACAAACAGGAATATTTTGAAAGGAGCTTTCTTTGATAGCAAACAGTATGAAATAGAAATTTATAATTTCATTTAGAATCCTCTTTTTTGTGTTCTTCTCTATGTAGGGAAACTCCCTCTTTTTGGTGTTTAAATTCAGAGTAAATGAAAAGAAAAGAAACAGTGACAAAGAGACAAAGTTCTTTTTAAGGCATATCTGACTCTTCATGACCCTATGAATAATAGCATGGTAGGGTATTTTTCCTTTATTATTACTTAAAGTCTTTCAAAGTTCTTATTTATTGTTTCCATGATAGTATCTATCCATCTTATTATCTGTCAATCCTTCTTCCTATTGCCTAAATTTTTTTCCAGCATCAGGGTCTTTTTTAGTGAATGCCATTGTCTCATTATGCGGTCAAAATAATTAAGCAAAAGCTTTAATATTTTATTTTCCACTGAATAGGCTGAGTTAATTTCTCTATGTATTGACTTCTTTGATCCACTTACTATCTAAAAGACTCTCAAAATAAGCATCTCAATTCAAAAGCATAGATTTTGAGGCACTCAGCTTTTATAGTTCCACTCTGATATTTATACATTGCTACTAGAAAAACCATAATTTTGACTACATGGACCTTTTTCAGCAAGATGATATCTCTGGTTTTTAGTTTGCTACCCCAATTTGCCATAGCTTTCTTTCCAAAGAGCAAGCCTCTTTTAATTACATAGCTGCAGTCACTATCTTCTGTGATCTTTGAGTCCAAGAATCTGACACTGCTTCCATTTCATTTCCCTCTATTTGCCGGATAGTGATTGGACTAGTTGTCAAAATCAATTTTTTAATGGTAGGCTTCAACCCAGCTTTTACACTATCCTCTTTAACCCTTATCAATAGAATTACCTTCTCTTTGCTTTGTGACATCATGAAGGTATCATCTGCACATCTGAGATTGTTGACATTTCTCCCAGCAACCTTAATTCTAGCTTTGAACTCATCCAGCCTGGCATTTCACATGGTGTGTATTGCAAATAAGTTAAATAAAGTGATAATATACCGCCTTTTTGTAATTTTTTACAATTTTAAACCAATTAGTTGTTCTACATTCACTTTTAACTGTTGCTTCTTGACCCAGATGCAGAAATTGCTCAAAGAGCAATTTAGGTTGACGTGTGACGATATTGCCTAAATTTTAATTTTTTTTCAAAATTACACCTTGCAAAATTCTTACTCTACAACAAATCTTGCCAATCCCATACCATAATCCTTATGACTATACTCGCCAAAAAGTTTTATATTATTCTTATTTTTATTTTGAAGGCCTTCTTGGAGTTGCTACAACAAACCCTTAAATAAAGGAAACTAAAAATGTGATCATGGCTCAGTGACTAAAATGCCAGACTTGATGTTAGGAAGACAAGTTTTCTTGAATTCAAATCAGTCCTTAGACACTTGTTGTGTGACCATGGACAAGTCACTTAACCCCATTTGCCTCAGCTTCTTCATCAGTAAAAAGATCTGTAAAAGGAAATGCCAAACCATTCCAATATCCTCATGAAGCAAATCTCAATTGGGGTCACAAAGAGTCTGGACCAAAACCAATTGAACCATAACAACAAAATATATGTCTAAATGCATGTCTATGTATGTATCTATCTATCGCTCCTATCATTGTGGAGAGAGATTATGCATTTTAAATATACAGGGATAGTGCTTCCTTTGTTTCTTTGAGGAGTAATGAAATTGTCTTTTCAAGAAGCTCTTGAATAAATTTTACCTTTCTGCCCTACATAGGCTGGTTTTGATTAATTGGAGTGACTAATGTAACCCTCACTGTTTCTGAGATGATAGAAAGACCAGGAGTCATAGGACTGAGTTCATTCTAACTCAAGTGTAGGAAACCGAATATTTATTTTGATAAATATAAAATTTTCTGCTGTTTCTGAGTGTATCCTAAAACAGAATTAGATTTTCTTACAAAAAAAACAGCTTTGGTAAAGAACATTCCCTCCTGAGTGTAATAAAAAGAAAATAAAAACAGTTGAATAACTAATTTCAGGGGAGACTTTTCAGAAGTGATAAAATAAGGAGTAATCAATGCAATCATCCATCTTGAGAGAGACTGGCTTGTACATATCCAGGCTTTATGAATTTTGGCACTGTTCTGTGTATTGTATGGAACTGTTGGCATATTAAAATCTGTAGGGGGATTGAGTTCTGAATGATGTTCATTTCTTTGTCTGCCCTCCACCAGAGCAGAAATTCAAAAGCCTCCTCAGGATATTTTGATTTGATTCCTTTGAACATGTTTACTGATCCACTGCCAGAAGAACTAGCCACACAGAATGTGTTTGAAAGCATCCTATTGCAAAAGATAAAAGTATTTCTCAACTTTTCTGTATCTACAAACAAAAAACAGAGGACCTGGAATTGAAGAAAGCTAGTAAGGATTTTGACAAATTTAATTCCTGTCTAAACCAACTCGGCAGCATCACTCCTATTTGAAAGCACAAAGTGGACATTTTAAATATTATAATGCTATGGAATCTTAAATGAATTGAAAATTATTTAATCAATTAAATAATGAATGACTTTATAAGACCTAGAGAATAGTCCATTTGTTGCAATGGGTTATTGTAATTTCTAAAATATTATTTTAATGATAACTGCAGAACAAAAACCCTAGCGACAGGGTATGTGGTATGGGTCAATAAAAGAAATTTATACTGTGAATGCATCCTATGAAATCATCACCTTTCAGAAATAAGTAGGGTGGTTGAAAAAATAACAAAGAGAACTTTGCTAAGTTTAGATGCCATATCAAACACAAAGGCAATTATTATGCTTACTTAAAGAATTATATAATAGAAATATTTTACTTATAGAAAAAATCTTATTCTTAGAATTCTGATTTCTTAGAAGACATGCTAAATGTTTACTTCCTACATTTTGTGAGCCAGAAAATTCCTCATTTTACCTTATGCTAAACATGTATTATGACACTGAGGAATATAGACCCCTTAAAGATATTTCATTCAAATAGAGGAGAGATTCTACTTGCCCCAGATGACAACATTTTTTTTAGATCCTTCAAAATCATGTAGCACAACTTGATTATATCACATTTGATTCCTCAGTTGATGGACATTTTCTCCTTTTCCAGTTCTTTGTCACCACAAAGAGAGTGGCTATAAATATTTTAGAACATATAAGTTCTTTTCCTTTTTCCCTGACTTCCTTGAGAAATAGACCTAATAGTGTTATTACTAGGTCAAAGGAAAACACAGCTCTTTGGGCATAAGTCCAGATTGTTCTCCAAAATGGATAGATCAGTTCCCAGTTCTATCAATAATGTATTAGTATCCTCAAGGACCAGTTCTAAAAATGTTATGATACTTGTGGATTAGAAATTTATTTCTCTCTTTTACAGAATTTATAATTGGAGTCACAAAGGAAAACTGATAACTCAAATCCAGAAGGTCTCTTTTGCTCTG
The DNA here is from genome assembly GCF_902635505.1 of Sarcophilus harrisii. Lineage (NCBI taxonomy): Eukaryota > Metazoa > Chordata > Mammalia > Dasyuromorphia > Dasyuridae > Sarcophilus > Sarcophilus harrisii. The sequence continues at coordinate 32,884,661 of NC_045431.1, read as the reverse complement.
ATTTGGAAATTTATTAAGGGACCATTCTTCCAACTTTTTGCACACACCATTTCTTTTTTATCTTGCATATCCCAATATTAATTGCTTCCTATTTTAAAAAAATTTAATCTCCTAAATTTGCTTAGAAAATTTTCCCCATCTCCAAAAATTATAATACAATTATATGTATCTATCTAGGCCTAAAATAGAAAAAAAAATTACAGAACTGTCACAGTATAATAGAATTTCATATCCCATTATGTTAATATGACAAATGTGCACTGAAAGATAATATCTCAATGTCATTTAAGCAATCATAGGGCTCAAGATGTCAAACATAAACTTAAGAGCTGTGGCAAGAACTAACACATTATTTACCATCCCAAATTCCTAAAATTTCAGGAAGCAAGCAAAGCTTGTGAAATATTATAAATACATGTTTACAGGAAGTAACTTTCCTATATACAAAGGGAAAAGGTAGGAAACCATCTTTGGTTTTCTTCATTTCCCAAATTACAATTATGAGCTATTAGAACTTACAGCTAACCTTCTAGACAGTCAATTGAATTCCATCTTGAGATGCAAATCATCCTGTGTCAAACTTCTTGAGATTTTGTATACATATAGTTTTCTATATGATCTTTTTTTTTTCTGTCATGGAACAATCAACAAGCATTTATTCCATAATGATGATTCACTACCAAATCATAAGTTTTGCCTGCTAAATATGGGAAACATAAGAATTAGAACCTGATAAATTTGTCAATTTTTATGTAAGAAAAATCTTAAAAAACAGTACAAATTCATTTACCACATAAATGGCCACAGCTAATTGGGATTGTAAAAAAGTGATAACTAATAATAATACATGACATTTACATAGTATTTTAAGTTTTGTAAGTATCTTGTCCAAGTGCCATGCATGCAATTGAATCAGGAGTTGCATATAATAGAATAAAATAAAGAAAAATAGTACAAGGTAGTTAGCTAAAACCATTTAAAGGAAGAAAAATAATTACTCAATCAATTCAGCGGTAGAGAGTAGATCATGATAGGATTTACGGTTATGAAAGTGGTGTCCTTGTACTTGACAATGAAAAGAAGAAAAACTTCAGCTGACAAAGATGAGACGGTACTGTATTCTACATGTGAAGGATTGAGCTATGTGTATGTGGTATGTGGAGAGGCAGGAATACATACAGATTGTTGAAAGTACAGGAAGGTGAATTAAGAATAGAAAGTTAAATATCATCGAGATAATGGAAGGTGAAAGTTTCTGTTTTATTTTATAACAATAAAGTCTCTGAATATATTTGAATCATTTTTATAACTTTAAATTGTTTTGATTTCTTCTTCTGAAAACCACCTGTTCATATCCTTTGACCATTTATCAATTGGGAAATGGCTCATATATTTGACAAAGTTCTTTTTTATATTTGAGAGATATATTTGAGAGAGAAGTCTTAACTTGAGAAACTGTCTATAAAATTTCCTGCAGTTTTTTTTTTTTTTTGCTTTCTTTCTGATCTTAGCTACCTTTATTGTTTTTAAACAAAAACTTGTTGATTTGATGTACTTAAAAATCATTCATTTTACACCTAACTCTGGTCTCTCTTGTTTATTTATAAATCATTCATGTATTCATAAGTTTGATAAGTAACATGTTCTGTGTTCTTCAAATTTTCTTTTAATATCTCTTAATATCTAGGCCAGGCATCAATTTTGACCTTAATTTGATAAACAGATATTGCTTTATACCAAATTTTTACAGAGAGCATTTTGGTTTTCTAAAAAAGTATTTTTAATCAAATAATGAATTCTTATCCCCCAAACATAAGTGTTTATGCTTGTCAAACACAAAGTTATTATATTTATTAGCTTTTATAATTTTTATATCTATTCTGTCCCATTGAAATTCCAAATTGCTTTCCAAAATAGTTGTAACTTCTGTACAGGTCTATCAGCAGAGATTTATTATGCTCCTAAAACATTAAACTAATTGAATCTTACCACTTTTTGTCATCTTTGATGATTTTCAGGGTCTAAGGTAAAAACTCAGGATTGTTTTGATTTGCATTTATTATATTGTTAGTGATTTGAAGCATTCTTTCATATGTTTTTAATCATTTGTAAGTGTAAGAAATATATTTTTCATAACCTTCATTTCTATATTGGGTAATAGTTTTTTTGGAATATATACATATATACATGTGTTGATTATTTACATATGTGTATATATAACATCTTGAGAATCAAACTCTTATCTATCAAATGAGTTATTCATAAAGAACTTAGTTCATGGAACACATTAGATTCTTAATAAATGATTGTTTCCTTCCAATGTTATGAGAGATATACAATAAAAAGTTATAGTTCCTCCATTTGGCCTCTTTCCTTATTCTCTTTAGTTGATTAATTTTGTTTATACAGATTTTTTTAATTTCATGTAAATCATATTTATCTAGTATATCTCTGTAATTGTCTCCATTTCTTGCTAGTTAATATATATATATATATATATATATATATATATATATATATATATATAACATATATTGTATTAACTCTATATAACTCCCTGTAACTCTATTCTATTTTTGTAGTATGAATTTTAAAATTAAATTCACATATGTTTAGAATGAATTGTAAAAAATTGTGTAAAGTGTTAATTTAAGCCTATTTTCTGCCAGAGTGGTTTTTAATTTTCCTCTTTTTTCATTCAGAAAAGTTTTTTTTTTTCCTAATTCATCCAATTTTTCAAGAATAGGATTAAGTTCCATTGTTTCTAATAATCTATCTCTCTATTTTAAACCAATACCAAATAATGCCATTGGTTTCTGCTTGATATTACAGTTTGAAGTCTGAACTTTTTTTTATTCTACCTTCATCTCTGCTTCATTTCATATTTAGGTCATGTATCCATTTTGAGCTTGTCTTTTCTATAGTGATAGATGTTGACCTAAACCAAATTTCTGCCAGATATTCTCAACAATTTTTGTCTCAACAATTTTTTTTAAGGAGAGCATCCTTACCTCAATATTGAGGTCTTTGAGTGTGCTGAATCCTAGGCTACTAGGTTTGTTTGCTTTGATATATTATGTACCTAATATTTTCTAATAATTGGCAGCTCTATTTTTCTATTTCATAAAATCAATACTAAATTGTTTACCTCATGGTATAAATTTAGCCTTGTCATAGCATATAATATTTTTAATATGCTAGTATATGTAGCCTCTTATGATAACAATTTGTTTATCATGTTTGTTTCAGTGTTTATAAAAGTTATCACCCTATACTTTTTATTTCACTTATAATTATCCCTGACTTGGATATCAAGATCACATGATACCACATAAATAATTTCATACTTCCTTATAAGAATAGAAAATGTTACCAGGAGACTTCTGATAGGTTTTTTTTTTTTTCTTACAGCTTGACAGCTGATCTTTGTAAGTTACTATCTAAAAGTTTTCTTCCCTACCTTACCATAGAGTGGCTTACTAATTGTTATATCACCATGAATGGTAGCAGAATAGCATTTGACTGTGAAAAGACTATATGCCCCTATAATAACACATAGTAGCAGAGCATATGCAATATCCATGAGACAAGGAGACACGCAACAGAGAACAGAAAAAAAATGATTGCCAGTGGAGATAACACAAAAACCAGAAGGAATGATTTGTTGTAGAATATACAGAAATAAAGGAAAGAAGGGAAAAGGAAAGGAGGATAATAGAAATCATGAAATGCCTTCTATATGTCAGGAACTGTGCTTTACAAATAGCACCTCATTTTATCTTCATATCAAATATGTAAGATAGGTTTTATGATTACCCCCATTTCACAGATGAAGAAACTATGGCAGGCAAGAAATTAAATATGACTTTCCCAGAATCACACAATTTGTCTAAATCTAGATTTGAACTCAGGCAAAGATGCAACACTTAGAAGAAATGAGATAACACACAATAAAATAACATTACCAGAAGACAATAGTGTATTTGCATTATTGCAGGTATGAATTGTAGCAGTGAAATATATTCTACATATATTTTCCCTGGACATATCTTTCAACAGCACGTAATATATAATTTATCATCCCGGCTCACAATAACTTACCTACACTAATGCTCTCTATATATGCCCTATAGTCATGTGTTCTTTTCACTAGTGGTTTAATAAGATATGAAAAATTATGTGCCATATGTACATAAGTCTTCTTATCTCTTATTTTACTATTCAATGCCTTTTGCTTTGAACTACCATATCGTCTGATCTGATAAAAATAAATGCATTGATGAGGGCTCATGAGCTATAGTTTTCAGGACATACCAATGGACAAAGTCCCTCAGAGCTTTGAGAGTTCTCTGATGAATATTATAAAAGGGAGCCAAATATAAACACATTAAAATTAGATGCTTGTGGAGTATCATAAGGCAATCTATGAGTCTCTTTAAGTTGTTAATTTCTTTCTTCCTTATAAATACAAATAAAATACACACTGAATCTAAAGAAAGAAAGTTGGGAGGAAAACCTAATTGCTGACTGACCAATAAATGTCTGTAGGCTTTACACAAACTAGAATTATGAGCCAAATCTGACAAGCTGAAAATTTAAAAAACATAAATGTAAAGTCCTATATTTAGGTTTTTTTAAAATAAATTTCACAAGTACAATACGTCTATGTGTGCTTCTTTTGGAGGATGGTTTAATAACAGTTCATTAGAAAAACAGTATAAAGGATTTTAGTAAATGTCATCTTGAATATGAGTTAACTGTACAACATGGATGCCAAAAAATAGTTCTAGGGGGAAAACATTTAAGGTAGATTTTTTTAATGAAAAGCTATCAGAGACATAAAGCATTTCATATAAGGAATAGTTAAAACAAATGAGAATATTTAATCTCAAGAATAAAAGACCTGAGTAGGATGTGACATTTGATTATTTTATTCAAATAATTGTAAGGTGGATGGAAAGGATGTTGGAAAAATGGAAAGATATTCAAATAATTGTAAGGTGGATGGAAATAATTGTAAGGTGGAAGGAGACATCCTGACTGTTGTTGAAGACAGTACATGTAACGTTATGGGAATGACAATTAAAATTACTGATAAAAAGAAATAGGCTACCTAGCAATATCATGTATTTCCTATAAATGAAAAGCTTTAAACAGGAGCTTGATTACTCATCATGTCCATAAAAGGAATTATTTCACTCCTTCATCTTCATGTCTTTTGAAATGCCAATCTATAATCTATATAATCTATAATCTAAATTTCTAGGATTCCAGTGAAGGGATGAATGAATGAATAACATAATTTATTATGTTTTATGTATTATGTATTAAGCATTTGCTATGTCTAAAGCATTGGAGACAGAATGTAAAAGAAAGTCTCTGTTCTCAAAAAGCTCACATTTTAATTGGGAAGACAGTACAATAGAGAGGGTTTCCTCTGGAAATCAGTTACAGGTGCCATGGTCATTAGGATGCAGCTGGAAATCAGATGGTAATACTTCTCTGATGTAATTTGCACTAAATTCTGACAATGTTAAGGCTTTGGGGGACAAGAATTTCCCTTTATGGATCATCACTAGTTATGGCTGTTGAACTTGTAAGAGAAGTTTTCAAGCTTCATCTCCATAGGTTTCTCAGAGTGATGGCAGAAAACACTTTGAGTAAGAGCTGTACAATTCCCAAGGTCTTGGGGTTCAGGGTTCTTTCTATCAGGGCTTGAGGGAAGGTATTGATTCAGATGTCATTGATGGTTTGCCTTGTCTTATCTGCTATGTGAGTGAGAGTTCACTATCAGTTGAGATGGCCAGCCCTGTCTCCACAGGAACAACTTTCCCAAATAATGATTGGTTTTGAATAGAAATAAAGATATGGTAGTTGTTGCTGCTTCCAAGGCTTTGGGGCTTAACTGCTTTTTTCGGTAGCTTATCAGCAGTTGTTTCTGGAGATGAAAAAGAAGATGAGCCCTATCTTCACAATAGTCTCTCCCTTCAATAATAGCTGGGGGGGTTGTTCTGTAAGCTAGAATAATAATTTATTATTAATAATACCTTAAATTGTTGTGTCATCTTTTATGTAGCACTTACAAACTTTAGTGCCAGGTGACCTAATTTCCTCCCTTTTGTCATTTTGTTTTGTTTTACTTAACTCTTCTGTTTATTTTTACCTCCAAGGAAACTAAGGGTGACAGAGTTTATGCCAGATAGGTATAGATAGTTTCCTTGTGTGTGCATGTTTATGTTATGCAGTGGGTGAGCTCACAATTTACAAATCCTATGATAAATATTTTAAGAGTGTGGATATTTGCTCCTTATGATGATTGAATATACAGCATAACTTTGGCTTTTATCTAAACCTTTTAGGTATTACTTTAATGCTATAGTATGATATAATATTATTTATTGAAAACACATTTTATTCTAACGACAGCACAAAATGTATTTTTAAAAGTTTGTTCTTACAAAAGTCTTTCCCAAGGTTATGGGTCCATCGTTACAAAAAATAGCATGACTAACAAAATCAAAGCTTTTCGACAAAATTATGCCACTTGATTAGAGTTGAAAATGTAGCATTCACATTAATTTCAAATAATTGTATTTCTGATTATGAATGTTAATGTAGAAAAGACCAATCTAATGAATTATTCTTTCTAAATATTTCTTTAACTATTTTATTTTTAAATTTCTCAGTTATTCATTTTGAAAAGTCAGATGTTGCTTTTGTTAGTAATATTAGTTTTTATCAACAGTAAATATGACATTGTATATGTGTGGTTCATAGTAATAGACAAGCAATGGATAGTGCCATACATTTTCAGCTATCATATGAAAATCAATAATTATATTCAAAGGTACATTTTTCAGTGTACTCATAATAGATTGTCACTGCTATATGGCCCATGAATGATATATCTGGTCTATGTGAAGCATATAGCCAAGCATTCAACCAGGCTATGTTATAAGAGAAAAAGGAATTACACACAACGTACACACGTGTGTGAATGTTTATATACACACATGTGTGTATGTCTGTTTTCTGAGTTTATACTGCTTATTCTTAAGTTCCTATCTTTGGATTTTGTTTTTGTTTTGTGAAATATAATAAAGTCACATTGCTAATAGTTAGAAGAGGGTTTTACATATATGTGTGTTTATATGTATGTGTGTATGTATAATTGATTTTTGATGGTATTTTTTTGAGTTCTAAAATCTGCCCTTGCCTCTAGGCCTTTCAATATTTACTATGAAGCCAAGCAATATGATATCAGTCTTATCTTAATTATCAATATATATGCAATCATCATGTTCAAAAGATATTTCCATTTTTTCCACTAAAAATCAAGAAAAATAAAGAGACAATTATGCTTGAAATTGCATTTAAGTCATCAGTTCTCTCTCTAGAGATTGATAGTCTTTTTCATCATTAGTCCTTCAGATCTGTCTTGGATTATTATATTCATTAAGGTCAGTCTAGAAGAGGAGTTTTTAGCAACTTTGGTGACACCTGGAATTTGATCCTAATATCACAAAAGATCAAAGATTTCAAGCTAGTAGTCATCTTAGAGGTTAGTTAATCCAACTTCTTCATTTTAAGACATAGAAATTGAACCCAAAGAGAGTAAGTGACATTCATATAACTAAAAAAAAAAAATCTGCATTGGGGAATCAGACCAATATTCTTCCGATTCAAAGTTCAGCATTCTGTTAGAATGCGGTTAACACTTTAGATGGTACCCTCTCTGAGGATCTGAGTGTTATAATTGGCTTATTCATTAGAGCTGGGATATCAATTGTGGATAATTGGTTTTAACTGACCTAGACTGTGGGAAAATTGTAAATGTTTCCTACTATTTTCATTTCTTTTACTGTATGAACTCTTTAAAATTAAAAAAAATCATTTTGGTGATAGAAATGGAGACTTCTCCATTAATAATGCAGCTAGTAGATCAAATGAAAGATAAGCATAGGAGATACACACACACACACACACACACACACACATATATATATATATATATATATCCACACTTCATAAATAATCTCATGCCAGTAACCCTCCAAACCAAAATGTTCATTTCATTAGTAGCTCTTTTGCTGTTCTCTCCTGATGTCAAAAAATTTGAAATTCACATTCCTTTCTACTTCAAAATATTTGCCATTAAACATACACACACCTATATACACATATATGAGGCTTTATCTCTCTATATATGTGCATGCATATAATATGTAAATATAAATATATACATATAAGTATATATGCAAATAATTTATATGCACATATATAAATATGTGTGTATGTATGTATGCACTTTTGATTAGATGGTGGAAATAAATAGTCCTCAGTCAATCTATTAGGTATTAGACTCTGGTTTTATTTCCCTAAATTAGTGTTAGAATGTTTATCAGGAGATATGGTTTCAAATTTTGACTTTGCCAGATATGAAATATTAAGCCAAATGATTCAATTTTACATCCTTGTGTATATAGTTGCCTATATAAAATTTTCTATAATTCCTCTCTAATATTTATAGGTGAACTACATTTTAGTGTAGACTAAAAACAAGAGGGCAAAAGCTTAAACTGTTTTTAGAATATTTATTTCTAAGATATGAAGATTTAAACCTAGAAACACCTATTCTATCAACCATCGACAGAATTGCCTTAATGGTACAATGAATGAAATGAAGTTGTGTCTTAAAGCATGGATAAAAATAGTCAAAGGCTATTCTGGCAAAGACCAGAGATCCATGGAATACTGGTTATCCTTGGCAATATTATAACAAGGAGTTAATTTTTAACTATATAAATATGGTTTGTGTATATAGGAAACATGTATTTGTATAACACAGAGGAACTGAATAACTTTTATATCTAAATTAGCAGAAATTGGTTTTCACAAAAGAAAATTTCTCTAATGAGTCAAAGAGATGACTTTCATAAATATGACAGGATCATTTTGGTTCAAGATGGCTTTTTTTGTGAGAGGATAGGTTACCAAGTGATCTGCCTACAGATTGAAATATTGATGAGAATAAATTTTCTCATCCTTGGAAGCACCAAGTCTGAATTTTAGGAAGAGGAAATATGAATAGAAGCCTGTCTGCTATTTAATCATAATTAGTAGTGAGACTTTGGGGGTTTTTCTTTTGCTTTTTCTCTATTTCCTCTCACTTGGTCATAAAAACAATAATCTTCAGGTGCTGTCACTACTCTATTACTTAGTTGGTGCAATGAAAGGCAGAATATTTTTTGGTTCTTTATGTCTACTCCATCCTGGATCACTTATCTTCTGAAAGAAAAAGCAGAGGGAACTTAATCATTCATTAAATTATTCAATGGGCATCAAGGAAAAGAAAAATATTACTCAGGTGGCAAAGAAGTTGACATTAGGCTTTTTTTTAATATAATTTTATTTATTATTTATAAAAACATATTTTGAAATAGTGTCATCGTAAGCACAACTAGGAAATATTACCATTGTTACTGAAATAATTTGTGTTCTCTATTGATAGCCCATTCTTAAGGACTCTATTTCCATTATATGTCATTTTTGATAGATACACGAGTGTGGGATTGCCATGATAAATAATGAGCTTGGAGGACCTCAATTCATATTGTATTTGTATGTTTATTATTAGCTTATGTATATAACATAAGCTAATAATAATATATATAGTGACTATTAAATACATTTGCCTCTCTTTCTTTAGTATTGTTATTGCTAATTGCATTGTCATTTTATGAATTTCATCTCTCCTATTCAATTCACCATTTATTTAGCATCTACTATGTATTAGATACTCAAGGGAATTTTATTTCCTTATAAGACCCTGTGAATGTTATTCCTGGAAAGAACTGGATTTTAATGGATTCAGTAAGAGATGGTTTAACACACAAGTATGGAGCTAATAAGTACCCTACCCTTTCTAGTATATATAACAAAATAACTTGAAAAAAAAAAGAAAATTTCAATACATTGGCAGTACTGAATCCTCCTTATAAAATCAACTTAACTTAAGAATGATCCCCTGGTTATATATGAAAACTTTATAATTAGAAACAAAGACAAACATGTACTTGATTATCTTTTCATAATAACTACTAACTGTGTTTATGAGCAATAAAGCCTTGCTATTAAGGGCAAAACTTATCAAATGATTGAGAAAAAGCTCATATTTGAAGATTCAATGGACTGAATCTAAGCAAGTGGCAACAGTTTGAGCAATGAAGAATTTCAAGCCTCATTTATCCTGAGACAGAGTTTGCTAGTAGTTTATAAAATAAATGTAACAACGAAAGACACAAAGGAGATCCATTTCAGGTTGAACATCAAACTCAGCACCCAGAAGACAAGAAAAGAAAAACTAGATGATAAAGTTACTCTTGAAAAGTATTTTAAAATAATATTCATCAAGCTTACAAATTGGAAATATGTACTAAATGATGCATGGTGAACAAAATACATAAAGATTTCTTGACTTTAAAAAGTTTGTACTCCACTGGTGGTAGGGGAGAAGTGTGGTTATGACATGGGCACATATTGTTTAATAGAAATTGATAAAAGTTGATTGGACAAATTGTGAAAATCTTTATTCTGAATGTTATACTTCAATTGAGTCTTGGAGAAAGTTAAGAACTCTAAAAATAAAAATGAAAAAGAAGTCCATCCCACATTATAGATGGTTTATCCAAATACAAAAATATGGATAATTTAAAATACATCTCTAGAAACAGTTGCCAGTGGATTTTTCCTGATATATTGAGGATATGAGGATAGGTAATATGAAACACAGATTAAAAAGATAGGATACAATCAGACTGACACCAAAAATGTCACTCTTGATGGTTTGTCTTCTAAATCATGAGCAATATGGAATAATAAATGGATTTTGAGGAAGGGTGTTCATCCCTGTTCCACCCCCCCAACTAAAAATGTCTTCTTTAGCTGTTTGGAAGGGGGGATTCAATAAGGGAGGGAAGAGAAGCAGGAATATCAAAAAATAAACTATTGAAATAGTGCAGGTGATAAATCATTTGCACCTGAACTCAGGAAGTAGCTTGTATAGATGGAGAGAAGAAAAGTGCAAGAATTTTATAGAGGTTAGCTGATTTGAGGTCTAAGATCAAAGGGGTATTCAAAATTGTTCCTGATCTTGGTTACTAAATGACTAGGTGAATGGTCAATGACCAGTTTTAGAAAGAGTTATAGAAGTTTAAAAGTGACACAGAGTTAAGCAGAAAGATCATACGTTTGATTCTGGATATGTTGAGTTCGAATGACTAATAGGACAACTGAAAGGAGATGTTCAGGAAGGAGTTAAAGAAATGAATCTAAAATTTAGGAGAGATGAAAATTGGATGCAAAAGTTAGGAACTTGTGTGTAGAAATATGCTAATGTTGATACACATATATGTATCAACAACCATTAAAAATATCTTATAATGTAGCTTTAGAAGGGAATTACATTCAATAAATGGAAATATAGAAAATAAAATGTATGATTATTAGTTATATCTGTGGTTGTCTTATGTTAAAGTAAGTGATTAACAGGCATTTATTGAGTATCTACTCTGTTTAGCCTGAGGACTCCTGAGTTACAAGATGGAAGATCATCCTTTACTCTGCTTCTTATATTTGGTCCTGTAGGCAAGGCTAGATTCAGTGGCAGGGAAAATTGCTGCTTATTGAATGAATAGAACAGCTGCCAGAAATACCACATTTTGTTCTCTCTGAGTGTTTTCCAAGGTAGCTTTCATTAGATTTCTTCCAAATTGAATCCCAAGTAATAAGCAGAAGAAGAAAATTTGGAGAAGAGAGCAATAAAAATCTGTAGGGGAAATATAAGGAATATTACAATAATGATCTCTGACACCTTAATAGCATTTTAAGATTTACAAAGTACTTTAGAGATATTATTTGATTTATCACTTACAGCCCTATAAAGTAGATAAAGCAAGTATAATTTATTATGATTTTTGTGATGAAGAAACTGAGGCTCAAAAAGTATGACTTGTCTGAGAACAGTACATAGAAGACAGAAAACTCAAATTGAGGATTTCTCCCTCCAATTTTAGTACCTTTTCTACCACCTAAGATAGGCATATGGTGTCAGAGACAGAACAAAAAAGGGGAGAAGATCAAAATTAATATATATTTAGTTGAATAAAAGAGAAGCTAGATGATTGTAAAATTCAAACCATAAGAAAGGAGAAAATTGGTAATTATTTTAGTGATACCCACACAAATATATATATATATATATATATATATATATAGTATATATATATATACATATATATAATAAATATATGTATGTGTAAAATACATGTGTATATACATACATATGACAATGATTGCTTTTGTTTGATTGTTTTAGTCATGTCTGAATCTTTGTTGATCCACTTTGGCATTTACTACCACTGTAGTGGTTTGTCACTTCCTTCTCCAGCTCATTTTACAAATGAGGAAACTGAGGCAAGGAGAGTTAAATGACTTTCACAGGTCACATACCCTGTAGGTTTCTGGGGCCAGCTTTGAATTTATGAAGATGAGTCTAATTCCAAGCCCAAACTGCTACCCACTGTACCACCCAGCTGCCCTAGAATGATGATTAACTAGCATTCATACATTTTAATGTTTATGAAGTATTCTACATCTATTATTTGAATTTATTCTCACAACAGCTTTGTGATATAAGTTACACTGTGAAAATCAGCATGCCTTCATTTTGTGAACAACCTCCATTTTGAGATTTATTCCTAAAAATCAATTAATTTGGGAGAATTCTACCTATTCACTTGCTTTCTTCCAATTCAAATAATTCCAAATCTGTCTTCCACTTTTAAAAACTCAGATTACTTAATCCCATATTCTGTTTGTTGCTTGTAATGTATAAGAATCTGTGCTAAAACCATATACTGAGGGCCCCTGAACCCAATGTATTATACACAGATTGCTAATAAGTTACATTGACTGCCCTCTGTCTTCTTAGTCATTACAAGTCCACTCATGACAGCTTTTGATGAGCCTGAGTTCTATCAGGAGGCTACAGGAGGATCTGCAGCCCCTAGGATGAATTTTCAAAACAACTTTGCAGGGGATTTTTTCAAGGAAGACTGTCCCAGAAATTGATTTTCCCCTCAATCTCAAATTCTTCATAAGGTAAGCCTGTACACCATTTGTGGAACTCCATTAATGAAAGCAATCCCCCTGGAAATAGAGATTTTGTATATATCTTAGGATGAGGAGAACCTTTTGGTTCAACCAAAAATGACCAAAAGTTAAAAAAAATGCATTGTATGTGAAGTTTGGTTCAAAACTCTAAGAGATTTAGCTGGTAATCTGTCTTGGCTCCAATATGACACTTTTCATTATTTCAATTAAAGAAATCTGCATTCATGTCAGATGTACTATTGGTTTCACTGAGCCACTTTATCTGATACATTGTGTTCAATAATATTTAAAGGACTTCCTTCTTTGTATTCTCTTTGATCCTTTGACTTTTCTATCTCCCACTGCTAAACATGCTACTTACAATACAGGCTTTCCCCTCCCTCCTTCCTTTTCTGCTCTTCTCTCTTTCTCCCCTCCAAAAGTGACCAGTAATTTTATCACTTTTGAACATGAAGGACCTGCTAGAAACATATTTTCTCTACAGGAAATATTTGATCTAACTATTCCAGAAATTGTAGTTCCCATCAGAAATCACCAGCTTTTTAATTCATCTAAACCCTTCACATGGCCAAGAGATAATCCTAAATTTCATAAGGATCCTAGAGTTGCTATAAACTGATTGCAGACCATATTTAGAGGTTATAATCCATGCTGGAAGATTTAATTGATTCTTGTCTTTGAGAGAAAGAACAGTCTATATAGAGGCAACAAATAATGTAATTCTGGTGGATGGGGGAGATTCCAACCCAAGTTATCTTCCTAAATGCCTTTTTAGAAGACCCACATCGGAACCAAAATGTCCAGGTCAATTACACCAGATCATGGCAGGCAGAAGTCTTTGATGAGCTTCATAGAGGCATGTGCTATCCATCCTGAGAGTTGGAACAAATTCCAAGAAACTATTCAAGAAGAAAAAGAAACCTCTAATTTTTTTTTTAGGATAGGCTGTGAAAGAATGCTAAATTGTATGTGGGATTAGCCATACTCAATCCATGAGATGCAAAATCATTAATTGTTTTTTTAGTTAATCCCAGTCAGAAATATGAAAATATTTCCATAAAATTTCCCTAAACAGTATAAGGGCATGGGCAAGTTCAAGAGCATCACCTTGTATGTGTATAAGGAAAGGAATAAAGAAAAAAGAAAAACTGAACCCAATTGCTTAGACAATCTTGGCCCCTGCTCAAGTAGCTCTGGCTATCTTTCAACTGTCAGGAAACTGTGGGCTGCATGACTTCTTTTATAGTCACAGAAAAGACCATTTTGCCAGTAGAAAGACATGGAACTTAAAAATGGGAATAAAAGGGGTCATGGAAAAGCACAGAGACGATTTTTGGCATAAGAATGGGTGAGAATAAAGAATGATAGTTTCTGATTAGCAGCTCTTCATTTTTTCAGACTCCCAGTAGTTCTCAATCTTGCTACCACCATCTCCTCAAATCCCACAGTTTTACTGTCTTAGATTTTTGCTCAGTTTTTTGTTTGTTTGTTTGTTTGCTTACTTGCATCCCCTTCATTCAGATTCCTAATACCAGTTTGCCTTTATCCAGAAGACATAATGGATATGGACTCCTCTGCCTCTAAGGGATGTAGAAAAACCATAATCTGACCTCTTAAATCTTGAAATTGGACTTGCCTTTCATCACTTTCAAGGACTCTTCTTTGATTCAGTATATTGAGGTCTATCAAAATGATCAGTGCCATCTTATCCACCTTCATCATAAGATTTCAAGATCTAGGTCACAGTAGTGCCTTCCCCAAGTAGAGTGCTTTGTTTTCTTTCTGTCTCCTTGCAATTGTTCTGTTTTCCCAAAGAATGTATAGACTCTTCATCAAGTATCACTTACCATGACCAAATGTTATTGGGAAATAGTCAGATATTGCCACCACTGGATTCTGTCCTTTGATGAGATTACTAATTCTCTAGTATTCCTAAATAAAGATAATATTTCCAAACTTTACAGCCTGACCCAGGATGTCTTGCTACCATTGTAGACTCCACAAAATCCCTGCTATTAACTCCAAGACCAGAATATCCAGATTGTAGTAATCCCATTTTTCATTTTATACATGAACATAAGGGGATGTCATCCAGTTCCCTGAATCCTCTCTATCTTGTATCATGATTCTACTCAACTAGATTTAGTGACTATCCTGAATTCAAGCATTAACAGCCACCACCTTCTTAGCTGAAAAAAAAAAGTGATTTATTTTTAGGTGCCCCACTTGTTGTGCAGTGCTCCTATTATGTTGAGACTATTGAAAGACTACTCTAGCTTTCTCTGATTGCTAGATACAAAGTGACATTTTATTGGCCGAAGAAAATGTGACTCTAAAGTATTGTTCCTAACCTAACTACTGTTGTTGTTTTTGTTCTTTGTTCTTGAAGAGGACCACGACATCAGTAAGGTGATTCCATGAGTTTCAAGGGAATTTGATTGAAGTTAGGGGGGGGTCTGGGCAAGGTCACCTGCATCACTTTTCCCTCCAGAGCCATATGGTTCCAAGGGTCAGATATAGATCAAGATGACTGGAGATGGCCTATGATAAAATGGGAGATCTTGACCTTTGAAATTAAGGTTTTCTACATGTCTCATTATGATTGAAGCAGCACCCGTTCAATGATTAAGGCTAGGTAGCAATTGAAGCAAAGATTCTCCTCTTTCACTTAGTCCAAAAAAAATCTAAATATATGAGTAAATTAATCTGGAAGGGGAAGAGCCTTGGAATTTTTGGCCAAAGTAGAAATGTCTGCTATTTACATTCAATGACTTTTTCTCTGTGGTAGGCAGGGCTTTGAAACCCCACAATAACCTTTCTGAAACCCCTACACACACCATTCTCATCCTTCTTTTCCACTTTGCTTTTATGAGAGATGGCATCTACTTCATTGGCACTGCTGTAATTTCTGACCATAACTGAATTTGGGCAGCCTCTTTGCCATCTAACTTCAGTGTCCAAACTGCCAAATTGATTGTGCTAACACAAGCTTGCCATCTGGCTGATAGACAGAGTGCAACCATCTATACTGGCTCATACTATGTCTTTGGAGTTTTTTCATGGCATCAGAATGATGCGGTTGTGAAGTGGAGTCTTGACTTGTTCTGTAAAGTCATTGTGAACACACAGCACTTCTAACTGCCTTGTTAACTTCCCAGTGCCCATCATCCTGCCCACATGAAAGGCACAGATCCTGTTTCAATAGGTAACAGTCTGATGCTTTTGTAAAACTTTCTGCCCTATAGGGCCCTAAACATGTTTAATTTTTTTTTCTCCTGATAATTTCAACTTCTCTTTATCTTATAATGACTAAAATTGCAGAGAAAAATATCACTTTTTGTAGCAAACAGGTTATTTAGGATGTGGAGGATTGTGTAGGGCAAATCACTATCCCCTCAGAGTTTATGTTCATAAAGGGCAGCATGTTGTCATACAAGGGAATGCTGACAAGATTAGGAGGGTATGGGTCACCCCTAGTGTTACCTCTGTTGTTATGTATATTTGGTCCTCTTACTCTATACTCATCAGGCATCTAATCAACATATCCATTCAATTAGGTCCCTTTTGATGGCTGCCCTCGAGCTTATATTGCTCTTGAGTACTTGTAAATTGATTTTTTATGCTTGTCTAAGTCTGTCCACTATAGAGTCTTCTCACTTGTTATGTGGAGGGATTTCAGGTTCTACTACAGCTAGTTTCATAGCTAAAATTATCAAAGGTATTCTGGCTTAGATTTGGCTCTCCTCATATAGACTCAATTAGAAGGTCTCTTTCACTGATATGATCCTCTTCCAGATTTATACCTTTATTGAGGTAAATCCTAGGTTTTATACCCCAATCCATGGAGTTTCGGTAAGGTTTAACATCTGAACAAAAAACTAAAGATCCTGACTGGTAAACTGTGTTCTGAAACATATCTTAAGGGGCCTTAGTTTATCCCATATGTGAAAGCCTATCAAAGTTGGAATTATAGCTTTCTCCTTTTGAAAAACTTTTTTGGTCAGCTTCCTATAGAGGCAAAACTTTTCTCCTATGTATGTACATCTTACTGGAAGGAGATTCTTCTGTTGTTTCATATATAAGCACTACAGAATAGATTAAGAGAACTTCATGGGTCTGCAGTCCAGACAGGACATTTTGACTTTTCACTACATGATTTTTACCTTCAAGATAAGCCTATGTCAAGAAGTTCCAATGGGACTCAGCCTCCATGGGAGAGTCTGTTCCAAGTACTGCTTACTACTCCAACTACAATCATGATAAGCAAAAATGATTCCTGGATACTTTGTTCCCACATGAAACCTGTCCCTTATATTGTTTCATAATAATTTTACTCTGCTTCGTTAGTCATTTTTTTTTCTTTTTCCTAACCTACTCTCTTCACTAGAATTGGAAACAAAAATTTAACCCTTTTAGTAGTCTTCCTGGGAAATCTGATCACATGGGAAAATTGTGAGCAATTGATTAGCTCACATCATAGAGCAATTAAAGGGGATTGAATGCTGAGTTAGTCATCATATCCATCCATATAGCCTTGATCATTATGTAATACTCCTTATAACCAAAAATGAAATTCTTTCACAATCAGCTGATTATGTTAAATTACTTAACGCACTACTTTTGAAAGGGACTTTTACTCTCTTTGCTTAAGGTACTTTTTGTAGTAATCCACCAGAAGGAATATAGAAGATAAGAACTAGGGCCAATAAAATGAGCCAACTTTATAACAAACCAGTTTTTTTCAGATTTACTGAGAGCTTATTTGCCATCACATTTCAGAGTGCATCACTTAAATCTGCCCCTCTCCTTTTGAGCTTTCTTTTTAGTGTTATCAAGAAACAAGATCCTCATGATATTATACATTTAGAAAAGCCAAAGATGTGTAGATTGACTTTTGCTGTTCCTGATATTAGCAAAGAAAACCCTTTTAGTTGTGCTAAAACCTATTTTATTAATAAGATTACAGACAAGAAACCTCAACATATTTCTTGGTCTAATTCTGCTTTGAATGGCTCTAGCTACGCCAAGTTTGATATCACCTTTGGGAGAAATTAATAAAATAAGTATAATCAAAATTTTCAAATGTTCCCTGAGTACTAGTAAATCCAGGACATTTTTTTTATTTTTCTTTTTTTTGTGGTGATAAACCTTACTATTTTCTTCCCCGAATTGGTCTGAGCAATGGAATTGCTTATTTGACCCTACCAGTATGAGTTTTTAATCATATTACAGGATTACTGGGGAAAATCTTTGAGAGCATGGTGATTTCAGTGTCAAAAAAAGAAAAAGAGACCTAGCTAGTGGCGATATAGTTACAATCTAAAACCTCATAAAATATCAAGGGCAGGAGATGAAGTTTTTCTGGTCCCCATATCCACATATTTTGGGGTTCAGCACTAGAGCAAGCTATTAGAAACTTTATATTTGGAATTGAAAAACTTGCACAGGCTATGAGTGAATTCATCTTCTCCTTACAAATTAAGCACAAATGCTATTACAGAACCATATGGGTCCTATGCTGTGATAAATTAATCTTGTTTCTACAGTAATCCATGAAGTAAAATCATGGTAAGCCTTCATAGAATCCAAGAGATTATAACAGACACCATAATTTAAACCAAATAACCTCTGATGGAATTGTTTCTCCTAGTTCTCTCGGTTCTACAGTAATGGCATAATAGCCACCATAGGTAAATAGGCTCTCTTCAACGTTGTGTATTTTTTTTGCTCTCAGATTCTATATTAATGGTTGCATAAAAAACAATGTGAAAAAAAAATCTTCCTAGTGGGCTTTTCTTGGTCTGATACTGATAATAAGCATATAAAAGCATTATAATTTTAGATTATAGATAGTGATCCATTGAGGGTGAGAAAGAGAAAGGGTCAAAATGGGAAATTGTGAGAACAAGATTGACTGTTTTATGAAAAAACTTTCCACTTTAAGACTTATTCCTTTAAATCTATGAATTTCAGTGAATTTTACCAACTTACTCACCCTTCTCAGCTAAAAAATCTATCCTTCAATAAGAAATCATATGACCTAATCCTACATTTTGTTTTGTATCCTATTTATTGTTTTATTTTAATGCATAAAAATCTGAATAAAATCTGTATTCAGGGTCCTTGTAACTGCTAAGGGGCTCTGGATCCGTTTTATTATATTGGTTTTGCTAATAAATTGTATTGTCCAAATGCTGTCTCCTCTATGTTTAAAAATCTACCTATCACAATAGTATTATACCAATTATATAAATGAAGAAACTGAGGCTAAAAGAAATTATTTGATTTAACATCACAATTTTAAGAAATATCTATATCAGGATTCAAATACAAAATTTTCTAACTCCAGTTCAGCATTCTTCCTACTATACCATTTAGCTATCAATATGATAACTAATTTTAAAGTTTTAGTGTAATATCAACAAAATTATTAAAAATTATTTAATATAATATATTTATAATATACATAAGGTGGTTGAAGAATATGAACAATCTATCAAAGCATTAAGAACTACTAAACAACTATGAGAAAGAATAAATTATTAATGATGAGAAATGCAAATTATAAGAACCCTGAAGTTTCAACTCACATACTGAAAACTTCCAGAGATGATCCAAAAAAAATGGAAAAATCAACATTGGAAAGGCTTTGAGAAGATACACATATCTGGCATTTGGGGCAGAGGTATGAATTAATACAAAAATCTTGGAAATCAATTAGTAATTAGGCAAAACAAACAAACAAACAAACAAACAACTGAATGACCCATGGACTCTAATATAAGACTTAAAGTCCAAGGAATATAATAATATACTTCATAAGAAATAGATATGCGTGTGTGCGTGTATACAAAAAGTACAAACTTTTATGTGATAAAAAAAAATTGGAAACATCTACCATATTAAGCAACTAGATGCTTATTTGGAGGAATAACTAAATAAATTATAATGTGTGAATGTCATGGAATATTAAGGTGCTAAAACAAATGAGCAATGTGAGGAATACAGAGAAACATCAAAGTATTAGTTCAAAGATGGATACTTTAGAAAGATCATGATATTAAATAAATAAAAATATATTCAATGTATTAACAGGGTCTTATTCTAGAGCAACACTTGAAATTACTCAACATGTACTCTACAGCACCTATGAAACATAGCTTGACCTTTCCTATAGGTAAGCAGGAATTGGCCAGTAAGATAGTTGATACCATATTAATCTTTATTATTTTGAGTCAAAGCTAAATATCCATAGTTTATGAAGGCTTGTTTTTTTTCTTTATTGGGGCCATTTTTGTTCATGAAAACCAGAATGAGCTTACAGATTAAGAATGTATGATGATTCAATATTAATTCTAATGGAAATATCTATTAAGATAAAATAGAGCTTATGACAACATGTATGAAACATTACCCAATTTTTCCCATATGGGATATATTTCCATTTCATTTCTCCATTTCTATGTCAATGACATTTTTTAAAAGTTCATGACTTTTCTTCCATGACTGCTACTATATCATGCTTTTCATTCTCTTAAATATAATTCCTCTACACTGAATATTTTTTGCATTATACACTTATTTTGCATATCTATGTGCTTTTTTTGCATTCACAACTTATTTCTGAATTTTCTTTAGGGGTAGGGAACCTTTACTTTGGCAATGATTTGTTTATAACATCATTAGTTAT
Organism: Sarcophilus harrisii; assembly: GCF_902635505.1. Lineage (NCBI taxonomy): Eukaryota > Metazoa > Chordata > Mammalia > Dasyuromorphia > Dasyuridae > Sarcophilus > Sarcophilus harrisii. Next base: position 32,863,798 of record NC_045431.1, on the reverse strand, counting down.
CCATACATAATTATCAGTTTATTGGATTCAAGCAGAAGGAGGTTGTTCCACCTAGCTTTCACCTCATCATTGCCTGAGGTTCATAATGCAAGTGACTTAGCTGGTTTTATACAATCTAAAAGCTTTCAGGGACATATTTTCCATTTTCTTAGTAAATCTGCCCTACTCTACCCAAATCTGTATTATACTTTTAGTAAGTTTGGTATATTCAATAGATGCTGTATATGCTTTTAAAGAGAGCATGGAGGGAAAAAAAATTAGTGGAGTACCTAGAAATAGAATGTAGGTCTTTTTGACTTTTGATAAATAAACCATTTTCTTACAATTTTCTTTTAGTATTTAGCATCAAGAATAATCAATTGATAGAATCTCTATTTTGTTTCATTTTTTCTTTCTAATAGATTTTTGGGTTATTTCAGGAAAAAATTTGATGCAAACTTGCATGTGTTAATTAGTTCAAAAAGGTAAATTAGCAAGTTGTAGAATAAGTGCTTTTGAAACCAGCATGAGGGATACAGTTGAGTGATCAATTCCTCATCCATTTCAGAGAAGCAGGATAAGCCCTAGGCTTCCAACTGTGAATAGAAACTATTCAATGTACATGTTATAATTCTGCTATATTTTACCCTAACAATGAAGAATACCATTTTTGTCTTAATGTTACTTACGATATCTAGTTATTCAAATTAGAGTGGAATCAAATATCCTCATCTGATGTAATTATACTGACTTTTAAATATTTAATGATGCATGATATAATTTGGTCAACCAGATATGTGTAGGTAGTATAATATAGAACTAGAGTTACACATTGCGCCAGATTTCTGTTTTCCATAAAACTTGGTGGTAGCTATTGCAGAAAGTTTGCTTATCTATCCATCTGTCTAGTTATTAAACATTTATTGAAGGAGAATATATACCAAGCCATATGCTAGATACTATATTAAAAAACAAAAAGGGTATACCAAAAACCTCTTTTAGAAGCATTTTCCTATTTGGTTAAGGTAACATCATCATTACCTTTGAAAAATTATTGACAAATAGAAATATATTTTTGAATGTATGTATATGTGTGAATGTGTGTATGTACAGGAAATGAAATAGAAAATAGGAATTAGGCAAGAAAATAGAGAAGGAAAAAGAAAAATAATTAAGGACTAGAATAGTCAGGGAACTTTCATTAGAGAGAAGGGGGAGGAGCTGTTTCAGGTCAACCAATAACAGACAGTGCCAATGAATTTGGCATATGGAAGGACCAATAAAGTGGCAAATTTTATTGGCACAAAGTGTTCAAATGAGAGCAATGAGAGATATTAGTGAGTAGATTGTGTGGCATAGTATATAGCAATGCATTTGTCAGCATGGGAACCTGAGTTCAGATCCTATGTTAGATACTTACTATCCATAGGATTCTGAGCAAATCATTTAATCTTGTTGAGTCCTAAGGGTAGATCATACTGTGCTAATATTTATTTAAATGAATTACCTTTGTTATGTAGTGATTAGAGTCTGGTGTCAGGAATGTTGTTGTTCAGTCATTTTCTGTTGTGCCTCCATCTTTGTGACCCAATTTGGGGTTCTCTTGGCAAAGATGTAGCATATGTTATCCTTTCCCTCTTCAGCTGATTTTACAGGGTCAAGTGACTAAACAAGGATCTTATACCTAGTAAGCATCTTTGGTTAGATTTAAGGTCAGGAAGATGAGTCTTCCTAACTGTAGATCAAGTGCTGTGCCATTTAGCTACTCAGGTATATCTAAATTCAAATCCAGAATCAAATGATTACTTGCTATGTGACTCTGGCCATATCAATTAGCCCCTATTTCTGTTTCCTCAACTGTAAAATGGGGATAATAGTGCCTACTTCCCAGGGTTGTTATGAGAATCAAATGTTATTTTATTTATAAAGCACTTAGCACAGCACCTTGCATATAATAGATTGTATGTTCCTTCTCCATCTTCCCTCAATAAGTACTCTGTAAAGGTCAAGTGAAATATTATACAAAATATTTTCAATGTCTAAAACATTATGTAGATGTAAGCAATTGTTATTTATTATAGAAAGCCTGAGAGTAAAAGGAATCTTGGAAAAATATTTTGGTGGAAGCTATCAAAGATATATTTTAAGCCTTAATACCTTCGTTGGGTTAATGAATTGATATATGGTACTATGCCTGTTGTTTAGTCATTTTCAGTCACATCGGAATCTTCATGACCCCATTAAAGGTTTTGGGCAACGATATTTGGATAATTTGCTCTTTCTTTCTCCAGTTCATTTTACAGATGAAAACATTGAGTTAAATAGGATTAAATGACTTGCTCAGAGTCTCTCAGCTAGTAAGTGTCTGATGCCAGAATTTTAGTCAGGAAGATGAGTCTTCCTGACTCTAGGTCCGGCATTTTATCCACTATGCTACATGGCTGCCTGATAGGTAGTAATTATCATTTCAAAGAGTTTAAAACAAAGAAAAATGCAATTTTGTCAGAACTACTACCAAGGCTGATACTGAATAAGAATTCACAGGATTACCTGATAACTATTTCAAGCTAGTAAAAAAAGAGTCTGACTTTATCACAGAAAGCATTTTTATTGGATTCTTGGGTTTTATGATAAACAAGATGGAGGACTAAACAAGTTCTTTCATCCTCATAATATTTTTATTCTCATAATTTTTTAAAATTTCTCTAAAATATGAATTATGGCAAAAGGGGGCAATGTCCTCTAGCTAAGGCTACTTCTTTTCTCCCAGAAATCATTTGATACAGAAAATCATTAATGGTGGTAAAACATTACCATCTAGGCATAGGCAAGAATAAGACATCATAAGATACAACTTCTTGGGTAAGTGTCATCAAAGCAAGAGAAATCTGAAAGTGAAGGATGGGGAAAAATAATGGGGAAGAAAGATAAAAATTACCAAATCTGTCAGGAAGAGCATGGCTTTTGTAACTAAAGAAGATAATGAGATTCATTTTATGTCAATTCTCACCTGGAAGTAAATTCTTCTAATAGTCTGAGATTGTTATATTTTACAGACATGTACTGAATGGCTAAATTGTCCAAAAAAGGACAATAGTCTTCATTTGAAATGAACCTACATTACTACTTTTTAGCTATTTAATCCATGAATCAGTTTGCATTGGTATCTCTTTAGAAGCCTTATCAAAAATAAATCAAATGATTTGGTAAAAGAACACTGGACTGGAAGTAAGTAGTTCTGAATTTGTCTTTCCTCTGCCATTCATCTGAAATGTTGCTGGTGGTTGAGTGACATCTCTTGGACTTTATTTTCTTGTCTTTAATACTGGAATTAAACTAATAAATAATGCCATTTCCAGGCCTCAAAATACTCTAATTTCTACATAAAATTAAATACATCAATTTATTGGAATTGTATTAAATTTATGCTTTCATGATCAGAATTAACCTGAAATCACAACTCATTTTCATTTTTCTTTCCTTTATAAGAAATTATTGATATTAAAAACTTAATAGAAATAGGCCAAAAGAAAAGCTCTAAGGCCATCTTTCCTCCAAAACCATTTAAGCCAGCTATTTGCTCCCCAGTGTAAATAATATTCTACTCATCAGACTTCCCTGGATTCAGGAGTGGAATGAGGTTAGGCCTTTCTAAATTGCTATTAAAATCTATAATCAGTTCTAAGAATAATAGGGCCCCCAAATAGATACATCCATGCTTCTGGAAAAGTCTTTGCAAAACTAGGTATTTTTTTAAAGACAAATGAGATATCAAATCAATGCCATTTTAAATATCAACTTCAGAAATAAATCTTTTATTTCCAGTTATTCTCTGAATTACCAAAGTACAATTTATTAGACTATGGTCCCCAAGAACTACATTGAAGAACCTGGGAGTCATAATTAAAAATGAGCCTAAAAGTGTGACTGACATTTTCTGTAAGTGGGCTTGCCCTCTCTGAACCTACCCAAATATCTGCTTGGCAAAGAAAATAGAAAGACATTCTGAATATGTTGAATGTCAACAGAAATGCTTCAGCATAAAAGTAACCCTTTCCCTTCATGAGGATAAATAATTCCCATTTTGTTCCGTTTTTATTTTTCACTGGAATGAAAATCTAATTTGCATTGACTTTGCCTTTATCCATCTAAAAATATTATCACCACAGGACAGAGGGATATAGATAGAGAAAAGAAAAAGCTACCTGCATTGAAATGTGCTGTTTATAATGTAACTCTGAGAATTTAGTTTCTACTATGTTGTTCCCAAGTTTGATGTTGATGTTAATATTTTGTGAAAGGAAACAGGTGAAGTCAATAAAATCATTAAAGTTGGAAAAATTGAAAAAAGGGTTTTTGTCACAAATTATAACAAACACTCCAAATAATTGGATAGTGTACTAAGGGGAAAACTAAAAAAAAAAAAAATTTCTCTTAAATTGGAATGTAAAGAGAAATAAATTATGTATGTCTGTGGTAAATATGTGTATATGTCTGTCTCTCTGTCTCTCTGACTCTCTCTCTCTCCCGCTCTCTCTCTTTCTCTTTCTTTCTCTCTCTCTCTCTCTCTCTCTCTCTCTCTCTCTCTCACACACACACACACACACACACACACACACACACACACACAAACCCTTTTTTTTACCTTAGGGAATTTTCCCTATATGTAAAAGGAAGGAAATTTGGTTTTTTCTACATAATAATGTTTATGAATTGAAAACTGTCAGAGGTCTATAGCAGCAATGTTTACAATGACTCTGTTGCTATTGTTGGATGGAGACATTTTGTCTATTTTCTCCATGTGAGACTTGACAAGGTTACTAACAGGTATCATAATGACTTGCATATAATGTAAATAAAAAGGTTCCTGAATGAGTGCATGAATGTGAATCAATGTTGAACAAAAATGAATCATGTTATTCTGATTGACCTTGTTGTTAGGTCAGGGATTCTTAACTTTTTTACTTATGTGACTATAAAAAGCTTATAGGTTCCTTCTCAGAATAATATTTTTAAAGGTATAAAATAAATCACATGGGCTTACAAAGGAAACCAATTACATTGAAATAAAATTATAATTAATTTTAATAAAGTTCAAGGACCTCAGGTTAATAATACTTGTCTTAGTTCTAGAATGATTCAGTTAAATATGCACACTAGACTTGATCTTTTATTTGCACTCTAGGAATAAAACTGAAGAGCAGCTAGAAGCCCTGGGGCCTTCCTGAGGGATACTATGCTTCCCAGTTTCCCACTTTGTCCTCTAGCCCTCCTGGTCTTTTTCTGTTGTTGTTTTTCTCAATAAGTTGACAGGTTGACTAAACAGGGAAAGGAAGATAGAATCCTATATTTAGACCTAGAAAGAATTTTAGAGTCATCTAGTCCAAGATTATTTCCTGAAGAAATCAAATTTTTTTGTCTAGGGTCATATAGGTTATATGAGTTTCAGAACCAGGAATCAAAGCCAAATCCTATGAGAATTAAACAAACTTTATTAGTAAGAAATAGATAATGAAGTTGAGAGAGAGCTAGAAGATAATGAAATGATGAAGAAATAAAGATATTCTCCATAGTAAAATAAGATTAGTGGAAAGTGAAGCCATATATCTACTGAATGAATGAGAGTACAATTACCTACCAATCAATCAAATCTTTAGTTAATCTATCCATATGCAAAATGTCATATAGATAAACACACACACACACACACACACACACATATATATACAAACATATGTATGTATATGCATACACAGAGAAATATACCATGGTAGTTAGATGTATGTGTGTTGTTGTTTTGGTGTGGGAATGATCAAGTGAATCAACCACTTCATCTACAAATAGCCCTTTGACACCATATAATATCTTGGATATTTACCAATATATTTCAGACACGTTTACACAATAACAAACATCTATATAGAAGAATGACTTTATACATTGATCAATTTCAAAACAGATCTTCAGGAATTGTATGGACATTTTAACATCATTTCAAAACATTTTTCTAATCTGGTAAAACATCATTCTTGGGGAGAAATTGGAACAAAAGGTTTGGCAATTGTCAATGTTGTAAAATTACCCATGAATATAACTTGTAAATAAAAAGCTATAATAAAAAAATCATTCCTAAGTTTGCTTTTAATAATTAGTGAGACCCCAAAATTACAAACTTCTTGATACAAAAGGTGAGAAAATAAGTGAAGGTTATTGTTAAAAATGCATAAAACATTTACTTAAGGACTTGCTATCTACAAGCCAATGTGCTGTTAGAGGCAGCATAAATGATTACAAAATATGGGCTGTAATCTCAGGAAGCTTACAGTGTAATTGGGGAAAACAAATGATGAAATGTCAAACAACATTTTTTGGTTCAAACCTAGGACTTCTTCAGAGCAGGAATTCACTCTCATGAAGATATCTATCCACTTGTAATATAGTCTTAGAGACTCTACAGCTCAATGATCATTGTTCAAATATTTGGACAGTAAATATTTTATTTGTTTATTTAATATAAAACAATAGAATAAAGAAGTGAAATAATTTGTGTGTTGTTTGGCTCAGGAAAACAATTGTGATGCTCACATGTATCATTATAAGTTAGTTAAATTGAGTCACTGAATTTTGAAGATGGAATAGCATTGTGTTTGAGATCAGAAGACTCAAGTTCCATTCTTTGTTCTCCTATTTCTTATTAGAAGACAGTTACCTTTCAGGTTTCTCATCTGTAAAATGAAGGATGGCTTAGATTATCACTAAGATCCCATCAGGTCTTAAATTCTAAGGTCCATGAGGAACATGACAAAAATTAAGGCCATCATAAGAAGGAACAAATTGCCCCTATCTCTGTGCTCTCACACACACTTCTAATACATCATAATAGAATACTAATAATTGAAGCTGCAAGACTTTAGACATCATCTAGTTTATTTTGCCAATGAGGAAAAAAATGAGATTTAGAGAGGTAATAGGATAGCTCATTATAGGTAAGGACCAGAATCGAAGTCTTTGGATTCTCAGAATAGTATTCTGTAATGGGCTGAGGTTTGAGTTGATGCACTGAGGTCCCAAGTACATGAGGCTAAATTATAATTGGACTATACTCTATTAATATACATGATTGGATAAAGAATAGTCCCTGCCCACTCTCTGTGCAAGTCCTGATGTGTTGTATAGGAAATGACAATTTTGGTGGGTGGAGGCAGAGAGAGACAGGAAGAGAAGCTGGGAGAGATTGGGCCTGGGTTAGATTCTCCTAGCTGCTGGTCATGTGGCTGCTAGTCTAGCTAGCTTCTTGACTCCGCTACACACATTGCTATCGCCGATTCTCTTCCACCTCCGATCCTTTTTCACTGAGAATAAAGACTGATGATTTTCCCCTAACCTGAACTCCTGACCTCCTACTGATTTAAAAATACACGGTCTTCACAGTATTCTACATGTTACACAATGCACTTGCCATGAGACATACCATTTTAAGACATTGGGATTAAGGAAGTGAAAAAATATATATGCTTCAAAAATGTAGACATGCAAAGTAGATTTTTTTAATAAAGCCCGTGATACCCAACAGATGGCTATGTTGCAGTGACTCTCTGTGGGTGGCTATATTTGACACAAGGCAATGCATCAGCAGGTAGCATAATCCCTGTAGGCCGCAATGGATTTCACAGTATGTCAGGCAGGGCAGAAGTCAGCATTTAAATCTTTCTTTCTCAAGGGACCTTGAATGTTGAATAGTTGAATAGCTAGTTTTATCTGGTAGCTGCTGGTCTGCCTGTTGCAGCTTGAAAGAGGTAATGTACAATGGAGAGCAAGAACAAGTGAGCACCCTCATATTCACATATTCAAATTAAGCAAGTTTCAGATTGGCTGTTTACACAGATATGTGAGAAGTCCTTTAGGAACCTATGCCTTTGGGCAAAATTCCTGCCAAATATATGAGAGAAGTTTTATATATGACAGACATAATATTTATATCCCCGGTGATTAGCAATTTCACATGTAATACATTTAACAAATGCTTTATATAATGATTCATTTATTGAACTGATGAAGAATAATTATCAGGAAAATGAAAGAGAAATATCCTTAAGTTGCTCCATGTAAATCTTACTCTGTAAGAAGATAAGTAGGAATTGCCAAGTCAAGTCAACAAGTATTTTAAGCACACCTACTATATGTGATACATTACACTAGGGATACAAAAGAAAAAAAAAAACAGTTTCTGTAAAGAATATATATTTATATGTATATGTATATATAGGATATGTGTACAGGATAAATTAGATATAATCTTAAGAGGAAGGCACTAATATGAAGGGATATGCTGAAAAGCTTTCTTGCATAAATTAACATTTTAGCTGAGATTTGAAGGCAGGTAGACAATGAGTATCAGGAGAGAGAGAATTAATGGCATGGAGGAATGGAGGAAATCAAAAATATATCCATGGATTTATAAGATGGAATATTTTATTCAAGGAATAGAGCGAAAGACATAATCATTGAACAATAGCAGAAAGTGAGGTTGAAGAACATTGCAAAAAAAAAAAAGAAACCAGGTTATGAAGGACTTAAAAAGCCATCGACTAGCTGTCATCTGTAGAGAACAATCTCCCCTTTCCTCCAAGAGCAGACCTTAAGCTTTAAAAATGAGCAAAAAACAAAAAGAACTCTGAACATATTTAGCTTTTATGGAGACAGGGAAGAACAGGCCTCAAATCCTGAGGACATTAAAGACAAAACATCTCCAGATGAAGCCTCAAAGGGTGATATAAGTTTGCTTTCATCTCACAAGGGTCTCTTGGAAGAAGTTTAAAAAGATCTTAAAAGAGAGTGAGAAACTAAATGTGGAATGGAAATGAAAACTCTGAAAAAGGAAACACAGAAATTGTTTAATGAAAATCATTCCTTAAAAAGAGTTTTGGTGAAATGGAAAAAGGAAACAACTTGAAAAAAAATTGTGAAGTGGAAAAAAAAATTTGATGTACAAAACAACTCATTTAAAAGTTCAATTTGACAAATACAAAGGGAGACTAAAAAGAAAACTGAAGAAAATAATTCATTAAAAATTAGAATTGAACAAATGGAAGTGAATGAATCAATGAAACATCAAGAATCAGTCAAACAAAAGCAAAAAATGAAAAAAAAAAGGATAAGAAAATATAAAATGTTTCATTGGAAAGACAACTGACGTGAAAAATTGATCCAGGAGATATAACAATTATTGGAGTACCTGAAAAACATGATGAAAAAGAGACCCTAGACAACTCCATCAAGGACAACTGCCCTGAAGTCCTAGAATCAGAGGGTAAAATAACTGTTGAAAGAATGCACTTAATCACCTTCTGAAAGAGACTCAAAAATAAAAAAAAATAAAAATCCAAGAAATATTGTAGCTAAATTCCAGAATTATCAGATTAGGATGTTTTCTCCTTTCTCCTGCAAGTAGTCAGAAAGAAATAATTCAAATACTGAGGAGCCACAATCAGGATTATCCAGGACTGAGCAGCTTCCACTTTATTGAATTGAAAGGCCTAGAATATGATATTCCAGAGGACAAAGGAATTTGGACTGTAGCCAATCAAGTATCCAGCAAAAGTAAACATTATCTTTCAGGAAAAAAGATGGACATTCAGTGAAAAAGGTGAATTTCATTCATGGATGGAAAGACCAGAGCTAAAGGGAAAATTTGATCTTCAAATACAGAACTCAAGAGAAGCATAAAAAGATAAAAAGGGAAGAAAAAATATTTTTAAAGGTTAAAATGTTTACATACTTATATGGGAAGAGAATATGTTTAACCTTTGAGAACTGTATCTTTGTTAGTGGTATACATAGGAGGTGTAGTTATAATTTAACTTTGTGTGATAATATGCAAAAGAAATTGGTGTGGTAAAGGAACTGTACTGGAAAAAGAGGGAAGGGGAGATAAAATGGCATAAATTGCATCACATAAAGAGGCAAAAAAGATCTATTACAATGCAAAGAAGGGAGGGGAATGAGAATTGTGTGAGCCTTAATCTCATCAGATTTGCCTCAAAGAGAACATATCAGACATATTTAGTTTGATATAGAAACTTGTCTCATCCTATAGGGAAGTAGGAGAAGAAAGGAGAAAGCAAATGGGGGAGGTAATAGAAGGGAGAACAGAAGCAGCAAGGGAAAGGGATAAGAAAGGAGGTGGGGGGCTAACTGGAGGGGTAATGGTTTGAAGCAAAACACTGAGGAGGGTTGAAGGCTGAAAGGAAAGAGAAAAGTATAGCTTGAGGAAAATATGAAGCTGGGAAGTAGAGTTAGTAATCTTAATTATGAATGTGAATGGGATGAATTCTCCCATAAAACAGAAGCAGATAGAAGACTAGATTAAAAGCCAGAATTCTACAATATATTGTTTACCAGAAACATACTTAAAGCAGAGTGATACATACAGAATAAAGGTAAAAGACTGGAGCAGAATATGCTTCAGTTGAAGCAAAAAAAAAAGTGGGGCAGCCATTCTGATCTCAGATAAAGCAAAAGCAAAAATAGATCTAATTAAAAGAGATAAGGAAGGAAAGTACATCTTGCCAAAAGATAGCATAGATAATGAAATAATATCAATACTAAACACATAGTATACCATCCAAATTCCTAGTGGAGAAGTTAAGAGAGCTGCAAGAAGACATAGACAGAAAAACTATTCTAGTGGGGGAATCTCAACCACATACTATCAGAACTAGGTAAATTGAACCACAAAACAAATGAAAAAGAAGTTGAGGTAAATAGAATTTTAGAAAATTAAGATATGATAAACATTTGGAAAAAAAATTGAAGGAAGACAGAAAAAAATTTACTTTTGTCTTGACAGTACATAAAACCTACATAAAAATTGACCTTGTATTATTTTAGGGCATTAAAAACCTCAAAATCAAATGTAGAAAGGGAAAAAGAGCAAATGCAAATTTTCTGATCATGATACAGAAATCACAATTGATTGTGATCAAGATCATGATCGAGAAAAATTACATGTAATAAAGGGCCAGGGTAATACAGAACAAAAATTAATTGGATAGTAAATAATCTAATCCTAAAAAATAAGTAGGTGGAAAAAATTGTAGGAACAATCAAGAATTTCATCCAAGAGAATAATAATGAGACAACATTCCAAAATTTGTGGATGCAGCCAAAGCAGTTCATAAGGAAAATTGTATATATCTAGATGTTTATTTGAATAAAATAGAGTTAGAGAAGATAACTGAAATTGGGTATGCAAATTTAAAAACTAGGAAAATAATACATTAAAAACCCCAATTAGTAAATTCTGAAAATAAAAGGTGAGATTAATAAAATTGAAAATAAGAAAACTATTGAAGTAATAAAACTAAAAGTTGGTTTATGAAAAGACTACAAAATAGATAAACCTTTAGTTATTTGATTGGAAAAATGAAAGAAGAAAATAAAATAGCTAGTATCAAAAATGAAAAGGGAGAACATTCCACCATGGAAGAGAAAATTAGACCAATAAATAGGAGTTATTTTGCCTAACTATAAGGTAACAAACCTGATATTCTAAGAAAGTAAACAATTAATAAAAAAATATAGATTGCTCAGATTAACAGAGGAGGAAACAATTATTTTAATTGTCCCATTTTAGAAAAAGAAATTGAACAAGCTCTTAATCAACTTACTAAGAAAACATCTACACCTAAAGAAAAAAACACTGGGAAATGAATGTAAACTGTTTGCATTTTTGTTTTTCTTCCCAGGTTATTTCTACCTTCTGAATCCAATTCTCCCTGTGCAACAAGAAAACTGTTTGGATCTGCACACATACATTGTATCTAGGATATGCTAGCACATATTCAACATATATAGGACTGCTTGCCATCTAGGGGAGGGGGTGGAGGGTGGGAGGGAAAAATCAGAACAGAAGTGAGTGCAAGGAATAATGTTGTAAAAAAAAATTACCCTGGCATGGATTCTGTCAATAAAAAGTTACTATAATAAAAAAAAAAAAAAAGAAAAAGAAAACATCTGTGGGGCCAGATGAATTTACATGTGAATTCTACCAAACATTTAAAGAATCATTAATTCCAATATTATGTAAACTATTTGAAAAAATAGGGAAAGATGGAATCCTACAAAATTCCTTTTATAACACAGATATGGTACCAAAACTAGGCAAGGTCAAAACAGAGAAAGAAAATTGTAGCCCAATTTCCCTAATGAATATTGATGTAAAAATATTGAATAAAATATTAGCAAAGGGATTATAGCAGGTTCTCACCAGGATAACACACCATACCAATTATGATTTATACCAGGAATGGAGGGCCAGCTCAATATTTTAAAAAATATTAGCATAATTGTCTATATCAATAACCAAAATAAAAGAAATCATATGATATATGCAGAAAAAGCATTTTACAAAATTCAAAACCCATTCATATTAAAAACACTAAAAAGTATAGGAATAAATGGAGTTTTCCTTGAAATGATCAGTAGCATATATCTAAAACCATCAACAAGCATTATATGTAGTATTGTTAAATTAGAAGCATTCCTAAAAAGATCAGGGTTGAAACAAGATTGCCCACTATCACCATTACTATTCAATATTGTATTAGAAATGTTAGTTTTAGTAATAAGAGAAGAAAAACATTAGACTAGGTAAAGAAGAAATAGATTTATTGGGGTTTTTTGCAGATGGTGTGATTCTAGATGAGGTAGATTCTAGATCAACTAACATACTACTAGAAACAATTAACAACATTAACAAAGCTGCAGAATACAAAATAAATCCACATAAATCATCAGCATTTCTATATGTTCTCAACAAAGTCTAGCATCAAAAAATACAAAGAGACATTCCATTTAAAATAACTGTAAATAATAGTTTGGGGGGAATTTTGGGGAATCCACCTGCCAAGACAATTAGGAACTATTTGGAAACAATCATTTAAAAAAAAAAAAAAAAACTTTCCACGCAAAGAAAGTCAAATCTAAACAATTGTAACATCAAGTGCTCATGGGTGCCTAAGCCAATATAATAAAAAGACAACTCTACCTAAATTAATCTACTTATTCAGTATCATACCAGTCAAACTGCCAAGAAATTACTTTACAGAGCTAGAAAAAATAATTACAGAGTTCAACTAGAACAACAAAAAGTCAAGAATTTCAAGGAAATTAATGAACAAATGCAAATGAACATGTCTAGCTGGGCAGACCTAAACCTATATTATAAGACAGCAGTGATCAAAACCATTTGGTACTGGTCAACAAAAAGATTGGTTGTTCAGTAGAATAGTATAGGTTTACAAGACGCAATAGTCAATGACTATAGTAATCTAATGTTTGATTACTGAAAGACTTCTAGGATAAGAACTTACATTTGACAAAAATTGCTGGGGTAATTGGAAATTTTATGGCAGAAACTAGGCTTTAACTAACACTTAACAGCATATTCCAAGATAAGGTCGAAATGGGTTCATTATTTAGACATAAAGAGTGAGACTATAAGCAAATTAGAAAAATAAAGTATAATCTATCACTCAGATCTTTGGAGAAGGAAGTAATTTTTAACCAAAGACGTACTGGAGCACATTGTGAAATGCAAAATGGTTAATTTTGGTTATATTAAGTTAAAATATTTTTTGTAGAAACCAAATGCAAAACCAATACAGACAAGATTGTAAGGAAAGCATAAAACTGAAAAAACAAACAAAACTTTTACATAGAAGAGTTTTGATAAAGGCCTCATTTCTAAAATATATGGAGAATTGACTCAAATTTATAAGAATACAAGCCATTCTCCAATTGATAAATGGTCAAAAGATATGAACAGACAATTTTCAGATGAAGAAATTAAAATAATTTCTTGTCATGTGAAAAAATGCTCTAAATCAGTATTGAGTAAAAACAAAAATGCTAATTAAGACAATTCTTAGATACCACTACACACCTTTCAGATTGATTAAGATTACAGGATAAAGACAATGATAAATGTTGAAGGGGATGTGCTAACATCTAATACTAACAACTAATATGTTGTAAAATGCTAACAACTAATACATTGTTAGTGCAGATGTGAATTGATCCAACAATTGTGAAGAACAATTTGGAATTGTGCCCTTTGATCCAGCATTGTCTCTAGTTGAGCTGTATTCCAAAGAGATCATAAAAGAGGGAAAAAAACATCCATGTAAAAAGTATTTGTAGCATCCCTTTTTGTAGTGTTAAGAAACTGGAAACTGAGAGAATGCCCATCAATTGGAGAATGACTCAATAACTTGTGGTATATGAATGTTATGGAATGTTGTTCTATAAGAAACTATCACCAGGATGATTTCAGAGGGGCCTGGAAAAATTTACATGAACTGATGCTGAGTGAAGTGAGTAGAACCAAGAGAGCACTACATACAGCATCACCAAAATTGTATCAAGTTGTATCAAAAATGATCAATTCCAATGGATTTGGCTCTTTTCAACAATAAGGTAACAATTTCAACAATTAGGCCAATTCTACTAGACTTATGATGGATAGACCATCTGCATGCAGAAAGAGAATTGTTGGGACTGAATGAGGTTCACAACATAGTATTTTCACTTTTTTGTTGTTTGCTTGCTTTTGCTTTCTTTCTCATTTTTCCTTTTTAATCTTACTTTTCTTGTGCAGCATTACAATTGTGGAAATACATCTAGAAGAATTGCACGTGTTTAATATAAATCACATTGCTTGCTGTCTAGAGAAGGGGAGTGAGGGTAAAGTAGGGAGAAAAATTTGGGACACAAGGATTTGTTAGGGTGAATGCTGAAAACGATCTTTGCATATATTTTTATGATAAAAATGTTATTTAAAAAAGCCATGGGCTAAAAAATGTTGAAAAACTTGGGTTTGATATTATGAAATGCTATAACTGTGGTATTGGAACTTTGGATGAAGGAGAGACTCCTATCATTCTATTAAAAAAACAAGCCAAAAAAGAAAATTTAAGGAAGTGTATATTACATACTTAATCTGAAGTTACTACATGCCTTGGAGCAATACTACTCTACTAAGTCATAGTTTTGAGTTATAGGTACTTATGAGAGCACCACCACCATTTGCAGAGAAAAGACAGAATTTAACACATTGTTTCTATGAAGCCTCATCTCTGGTGGAAGTACTATATGAAACCACTGTTTCATCACTCCCTTATTACTCTCGTCTAACTTATTTTCTTCTGTTGTGTCTGATCTAGTTTTGGATCACTGTAACAGATGTCTTCTTGCTGTTGAATTTTGTCATCTCATAAACTATACTTGTCACCTTTGGGTACTCTTTGGTACATGACTTTTCCCCCTAAAATGATTCCCAACTCAAGTGCTATTTAATTTATCCTAATCCCTAGGCATATTGTCTAAAGAAAGGCAACTGAATTTGTTAGGACCTATAAAAGCATGACATATAATCCATTTGAAGGAATTGGAATTCCTTAATTTGGAGAAGATATTAAGAAATGGTAGGAATCTTCACTTGTTTGAAGAAGCAATAAATTCTAAATAGATTAGACTTGTCACTATTTGGTCCAAGAGAGCAGACCTTGCAGCAATAAGTCCAAATTTTAGAGAGGCAGAGATTAATATAACAAGAAAAAAAATTTCTGACTCTATGGGCTCTCTCTATATAGCCTACCTCAGAGGAAGCAAATTCACAATCAATGAAGACCTTTAATTACAAGGGCTGAATAACTTCTTTTCAAGGTTCATAGAATAATTTAGAGTTGTAGGAGATTTAGAGGTCTTTTAGGTCAATCCCCTTTAAGTTTTATATATAAAGAAAATGAGCCCAAGACAGATAAAATTATAGTGCATATAGGGTATGACTCCTACTCAGCCATTATTTGAACTAGATTTAATTAGATTAAACAAACATTTATTAAGCAACTGCCATAGCAAGTTACTGAACTAAGCTCTAATTAATCAGTCAAAATTCTAACAGTACTTTCTACTAAGTAATCATATTGTTTCATAAATGTTTGAGGTTTCTTCCATTCTGAAATTGTGATTTTTCTCTTTACTTCTGTCTTGAAGCAAAATACTTTTTTCTTCTTGTTTCTTCAGCTTCTTAAGCCTTTCTTTTTTTTTTCTTTCTACAAATTTTGAATGATGCTTAATTTCTCTGCTTCTAGCAGTTAGCAGCTCATGCCCACATTGCTATCTGCTATTAAATGTAATTGTTATTTCCATTACCTGGTGTCTGAGTCATTTTCTGTGCCACTGTTCACTCCAACCTGTGATGTTGTCTTCATTACCATCTGTTTCACTTACTCACCATTGCTGCTTAGTCTGGTTTATTTTCAGCCTGAGAAGCATATTTATTTCTCTCCTGTGAAAGGTTTACTGCACTGCCATTTACTCCAAATCGTGATTTCTTTCCAAGGCGATGGATCTTCCCTAATTATCCTCTCTCATGCACTTTTAGTAGTTCCTAATTCCTGGTTGCCTTTAAATGATTCAATTCTTTAAATAGATCATGCATTATGAGCTCTATTTTTATAGGAAAATTGAATGAATAAAACACAGGCGTGTCGAATGTAGACTCTACTACAAACATTTCACTAGGAAAAAATAGCAAAAATGCTCTATCAGAATAAGAATTAATCATTCAACAGATTCAAGGGCATTTCACAAAACAAGGGATTCTCCCAAAGAAAGAAATTATCCTAGTGACATCAGTTTTTCCTGAGATAAGTCAAAACTGGAGGGAGAAACAGCAAAATCATACTGTTTGTAACCAATAGCACTTAGGAGATACACAATTAGTACCAAAAAAGTCTTATGAAAATTCCAAGAACCCAGGTACAATCTATTTAATCCTGTTCAGCAAACCACAACAGTTATCCATTTCCAGGGTGTCAAGAATGTTGGTTTTTAATGAAGCAGGAACTTGTGTGATTTGAGTAAATAACTTCCCATCACTATGTCTCTCTCTCTCTCTTTTTTAATCTGGAAAAGGAAGAATTTGGATTAAATGATCTCAAAGTTTTTTTGAACTAGAAAGATGATGGTTTTATGAGCTTATAAGACATCAAAAGTTGTTAAAGTATGAGTCACCTATGCTGTGACAAACACTGAGCTTAGTGCTGAGAGTACAAGGAAAGACAACAGGTAGTGATTACCCTTGACAAGCTCAAGTCTCACAGAAACTTGATCAAAAGTAGGAATGATGGCATATGGACACATTCAAAAAGTAGAAATTAAAGGGTGAGAGGATCTCATGAGAGAGGATAAAAAAATACAAGTGCTTGGAGAGAGTCATATGTTTAAAGAGCTGAATTTGTAAGACACCACACTTCCTTTTTAAAGGACAAGGGGCTTTTAAATATTAGAACTACCACAGATGCAAGATTGACCGTATAATGAGTGTAACTGCCAATAAGTGGAACACAAAGGGCTTCCAAATAACTTTCCTGCTGATGTGCCTCTGCAATGCCTGGTATGAACTCCATCATCGACTCTGCCTTTTAGACTGCTAATGATCATTAAGGTTAACCACAAATAACCATCTTTTTATTTTATATACACATATTGTCTCCTCTGCAAAATGTTCCTTGAGGGTAGGCAAATAAGGTGACAAGTTTTTATTCAGTTTTTAATCTATGTCAGGTACTATGCAAAGGACTGAGAAAAGAAAGGAAAGGAAAGGAAAGGAAAGGAAAGGAAAGGAAAAAAAGAAAGGAAAGGAAAGGAAAGGAAAGGAAAGGAAAGGAAAGGAAAGGAAAGGAAAGGAAAGGAAAGGAAAGGAAAGGAAAGGAAAGGAAAGGAAAGGAAAGGAAAGGAAAGGAAAGGAAAGGAAAGGAAAGGAAAGGAAAGGAAAGGAAAGGAAAAGGAAAAAGGAAAAGAAAAGGAAAAGGAAAAGGAAAAGGAAAAGGAAAAGGAAAAGGAAAAAGGAAAAGGAAAAAGGAAAAAGGAGGGAAAAAGGAGGGAAAAAGGAAGGAAGGAAGGAAGGAAGGAAGGAAGGAAGGAAGAAAGAAAGGAAAGAAAGAAAGAAAGAAAGAAAGAAAGAAAGAAAGAAAGAAAAAGAAAGAAAGGAAGGAAGGAAGGAAGGAAGGAAGGAAGGAAGGAAGGAAGGAAGGAAGGAAGGAAGAAAGAAAGAAAGAAAGAAAGAAAGAAAGAAAGAAAGAAAGAAAGAAAGAAAAAGAAAGAAAGAAAAAGAAAGGAAGGAAGGAAGGAAGGAAGGAAGGAAGGAAGGAAGGAAGGAAGGAAGGAAGGAAGAAAGAAAGAAAGAAAGAAAGAAAGAAAGAAAGAAAGAAAGAAAGAAAGAAAGAAAGAAAGAAAGAAAGAAAGAAAGAAAGAAAAAGAAAGGAAGGAAGGAAGGAAGGAAGGAAGGAAGGAAGGAAGGAAGGAAGGAAGGAAGGAAGGAAGGAAGAAAGAAAGAAAGAAAGAAAGAAAGAAAGAAAGAAAGAAAGAAAGAAAGAAAAAAGAAAGAAAGAAAGATAAAAGAAGGAAGGAAGAAGGAAAGTGGCAAGGAAAGAAAGAGAAAGAGCAATAGAGAGAAAGAGAAAGAAAGAACAAAAGAAGATAAAAAAGAAGGGAAGAAAGAAAGTCCTCAAAGAGATTACATTCTAATAAAGAAAAACAATCTATAAAAGAGAACTAAAAAATAGTTGACATATGTGTAAGGCATATTCTTGGAATTGAAAGATAATGGCAAAGTTCCAGAAAATCACTGATAAAACTAAGAGAAGGATGGAGCGTGGTTAGCTTGGGACCACCCCTAAAAGGTGCTCCTCTAGAAGCTCTTACCAATGGGGTAAAAGGGGAAATGGAGATAAAGACAGCTGAGCCATAGTGGCTATATAGAGACTGTTTCAGTTTTGTCTGCATATCATATAGATCTGTATATATCCCCTCTTTTCTCCTCTTTTTTGTAGGTTTATCATTCCTATTCCCTCTCCTTCTCTCTTGCTTTCTTTTCCCTTTTCTTTCCTTTCATTCCTTTTATTTCCCCTCCATTTCTCTGCATTTTTAAAACAACTATCTGAAATAGACCAGACAAATAATAAATAATATAGAGGAAAAGATTTGTGATTATATGGTCGCAAAAATATTATAGTATCATAGCTTTAAAATGTGAAAAATCAGCTAATCCAACTTCCTCATGCTGGGTGGAATCTAAGCACCTATTTTAAATTATTTAGAATCCAATGCTCTTCCCACTATACCAAGATAGTTAATGGAACTTTGGACAGTTGTGACATTTTTCATATAAGAGATAAAGCAGAATTTGTTATAATGTGATCTTTTTCAATAAACAAATATCTCCTGATTGAACTAATTCAATAAACTTTGATTATATCCATTATTTTCTTTTCTTGCTACAACACAAGC
This sequence comes from Sarcophilus harrisii, assembly GCF_902635505.1. Classification (NCBI taxonomy): domain Eukaryota; kingdom Metazoa; phylum Chordata; class Mammalia; order Dasyuromorphia; family Dasyuridae; genus Sarcophilus; species Sarcophilus harrisii. The sequence continues at coordinate 32,844,463 of NC_045431.1, read as the reverse complement.
CACAGACTTCCTGCTTTAACAGACCAAATTTTCTGTTTTCAATAACTATGCCATTGTCCTCATAAAAACTGTATGCCTATTTATTTTGGATTAAACATTGATTATTTACTAATCTGCCCAGCATAGCCCAGCAGTTGAAGAGCTGCCACAGGAATCTTATTAATAATCTAAAAAACTCAAGTTCTCCAGAGCAGCATGCCTGGACCCAAAGGAAGGCAACCATTCTTCTGATCAGATAAGCTCTTTTTAATATACTTCTTTGGTTCCACCTTTATTTTGCTTCACACCATCTGCTACCATAGAATCCCAGAGAAAAAAGCTACATGCTTTTATATTAAATAATAAATTGTAAATAAACTTGCTTGTAGCAGATTCAGATATACTGAATGAAGTTCATTAGCTTAAGACTGATGCGTTTTCTATTCATAATTTGCATATGAAATGTAACATATCATTCCCTTTAGACTTTAAAGGAAGGGTTAAGAACAATAATTATATAGTATGTTACTATCGTAAAACACTTCTATATATTCTCATTTGATTCTTAGAGCAATCCAGAAAGTGAGGGAATCAAAGAATTATCATACACATTTTGATGCTAAGATAACTGAAGCTCAGATCTCTATCTTGTCAACCCAGATGGAAGAAAATAGTGGAGTATGGAGTTAGAGGAGGAGAGAATAAGATGGCAAATGAAATCACAGGAATCTTTTATATCAGCTGTTCATTCACAGTTTTCTGTTGTTATTGTGTATCATCTGATTTTTTTTAAAACAATAATCAACTCCAACTCCTTTTCACAAATGAAGACCATCATTGGATCATCAGCTTTCAAACTTATTGATGTCAGGAATCCTGTACACTCTTCACAATTATTGATCAGCCCTCTCCATAGCTTTTAGATATATAGATTAATATGTAACCCACATATCCTTATATAATCTTATATGACCTATACACATAAGGTTATAGGTACTATAATTATGTTATATGTCTATTGTATTTATCATATTATAAATTTAAATTCCTTCTTGTCATTATAAAAATGTTTTGACCTTGTAGGTCCCCTAAAAGTATCTTAGTAATCCACGGGCATTCTTCTAGTTTAGGCAATAGAAAACTAGAAATAATTTATTCAGAAGAAGGTGTTTATGACCTTGACCTAGCCAATAGGATAGTGGTTAGATTAGGAGAAGAGGATTTATTTCCCCAGGAATGCTTTGTACCTATCAGTAACTGAAAAGAATTCTGCTTCTGGATTAGCAAAATGCAATACAATGTATGGGATCTTAAGATAGAAACTGAATTTCCCTAGGTATTGGATTCCTCTTACATTGTTTTAAAAGATGGGTTAGACTAGAGGATTAAGAAAGAAATGTTCATCTAATTTTTCATTTTTCATAGAAATAACAGTTTTAAGAAGATAGCCCTGGATGAAATGGGATTCCTTGGCCTTTTTATGCCAAGATCTTCACAAGGTCTCAGTGTGACTGAGGCCACATGTATTCAGTGAATAAGGCCAAGGAGCAATTGAGGCAATGAATCTCCTTTTTCACCTAATCCAAAAATATCTAAATAAATGAATGAATGAATCTGGAAGGGGAAGACCCTCAAGATTTCTGCCCAAAGCAGAAATAACTCTTATTTACACTCAGTCTGAGATAATCAGCACCCAAACAATGACCCAATGGGGCTTAGCCTAACATCTATTGGTGACCAATAAGAATCATGTTGGTTGTGGTTTAAGGCATGGTCTTAGAGCATTTGATTATTGATTATGTGCTCTCTCTCTCTCTATATATATATATACACGCACACACACACACACATACACACATGTATACACATTTCTTCCAGAACATTGGAAGTAACATTAGTTTCTCCAGTATCTAGCAGAGTAAATTTGTACTACCTTGAAGAATGAATGCATTGAAAAATTCCTGGATCTCTGAGTTTCTTCCTATCTTTATATCTATGACTCTTTGTGTGTGTATGCATGTGTGTGTGTGTATACTAATTATCACTTAGTAAATACAGACTTGTTTATATATATATGGTAATTATCACCTAGTAAATACAGACTTGTTTATGGAATTGTGCTTATTTGTTGAACTTCAATGTATTCACATTGATCCAGTGAATGTTTATGAACAAAAGCAAATGGGAACAAAAGACCTGGATGAACTCCAATCTTGGTAACTTCTACTATATAATATTGATTTTCCTCTATACTTGAGGGAACACAGTTAAACTTGTTAATTGTAAATTATGTAGTGTAATCACTGATAACACTCATCAAATTTTAATAAATTGAGTATCATCTATCTTTAACTCACGAATACTGAAGCACCAAGAGCATAATTAAGTAGCTGAGGTATAACAATATAATTGAAAAGAAGATAAGCCTAAATTTGCATAAGGCTTGGAAAAATTAGCTGACCAGAAAATATCCCATAACACATACTTTTATAATTAGCCTACAAAGTAGAGAGGTGGTAAATTGCTACAGATTAAATAATATACTCTTCATAAGCAATCTGCCATTAATTTTGACAGTTTCATGTTGAAAAAATATTTAAAATATTTTTGAGTTGGAAGTATTGAAAACTCTACTGATGAACGAGGTGAATAATGACTATATTTGGTTAGCCATAACTATTATACAATTCTCTGAATTTCGCTTCCCAGAAAAAGACAGCAGGATAATGAATTACCCATGGTTTTGTAACAACATAAATCTAGAGATATAAGGGGCTTTTGAAATCATGTAATTTAAGGCTTTTATTTTATAGATGGAGAAGGTGAGGTTAGGAGAGGATAAGTGACTTGGGAAATTTCAAAGAAAGAGTAGAAAGTGGCAGAGTAAGAATTCAAACTCGGTTGTTGTGCCTTTCAGTTCATGTTCTTCCATACTGTCTCTTGCTCTTTGGTTATGGCATTGTCAGGCACTAATTTTGAATGTGTAAAGGTAGTAAGGGAGAGGCAAAAATGAATAAGCCCCTGTTCTCAAAATAGAGATAGAGGAACTATAATACAAAGTTGAAGATGATCATTTCACACCAGATATGCAAATAAATGCTAGGATAAGTGCATATTTCTAAGTTTGTTGAAGGAGGGAGTGTCACTTCTAACTAGAGATATAAAGGAAGGCTTCATGGATGAAAAGGCATATGTAGATGAGGAGCATTTCAAAAGATATCAATGGCATTCTAGGAATAAGGGATGACTTGAGCAAAAGGAAAAAAGAAGAAAAACATGTCCAATAGATAATAAGTAATATAATCTATTTTTAGCCCACACACATGCACACACACACAGAGGAAGGTAGTTTCATACTACATAGAGTACCAACCCTGGAGTCAGGAGGACCTGAGTTAAAATTCAGCCTCAGATATTTAATAACTGTGTCACACCTCATTAATCACTTAACCCTTTTGACCCATTTTCTGTAAAATGAGCTGGAGAAAGAAATAAACAAATCTTCTATATCTTTACCATGAAATCCCCAAATAGCATCATGAAAAAAATCACAGATAATTAATCAATTAAGCACAGTATACAGAACACTATAAATATATATATATGCATATATATTTATATATCTGAATCCAGTATGTATAATAAGCATGTGTGTATATGTGTCTGTGTATAGAATAGAGTGTAATAAAGATACAAAGTTAAATAGACTAGACTTGCAGCAAAAATGACTACCTGAAGAGATTTATGTTTTCTGACTTCTCCAGACCTAACTATGGAAAAACCTGAACTTTTGCACAAAAATATAATAATCAAGAAATGCAGTAACTATCTACAATAATACCAGTGAACCAAGCATCATCACTTAGCTTTTACAAAGATGTATTTATTGAAATAGGCAGGTAGGTGGTATAGAACTCTGCCTAGAATCAAAAACTGTGAGTTTTGTGAGTTCAAATATGACCTCAGAGGCTTACTAGTTGTGACCATGGGCAAGTTACTTCACCCTATTTGCCTCAGTTACTTTATTTATAAAACAAGCTGAAAAAGAAAATAGCAAATCACTCTAGTATCTTTGCCAAAAAAAACCCAAATAGGGTTACACAAAGTTAGGTATAATTGAAACAAGTAAACAATAGTGCTAAATAAATAGATTAGTTTAGGTAGTATTGTCATCTTTATTATATTTGCTCGCCCAATCCAAGAGCATTTAATATTTTTCCAGTTGGTTAGATCAGACTTAATTTGTGTGGAAAGTGTTTTGTAGTTTTGCTCATAAAGTTTCTAATTTTCCCTTGGCAGATAGATTCCTAAATATTTTATACTATCAGACTTCCCAAAAACTATTTTGATGACCTAGAAAAAATAACAACAAAGTTCATATGGAAAAACAAAAGGTCAAGAATTTCAAGGGAATCAATGAAAAAAAAAACTCAAATGAAGGTAGCCTAGCTGTACCAGATCTAAAATTATATTATAAGGCAGCAGTTACTAAAACCATCTGGTATTGGCTAAGAAATAGACTAGTTGATCAATGGAAGAGGTTAGGTTCAAAGGACAAAATAGTCAATAACTTTAATTATCTAGTGTTTGACAAACCCAAAGACCCCAGTTTTGGGGATAATAATGCATTATTTGACAAAAATTGCTGGGAAAATTGGAAATTAGTATGGCAGAAACTAGGCATTGACCCACACTTAACACCGTACACCAAGATAAGGTCAAAATGGGTTCATGATCTAGGCATAAAAAATGAGATCATAAATCAATTGACAGAGCATAGGATAGTTTACTTCTCAAACCTGTGGAAGAGAAAGGAATTTATGACCAAAGAAGAACTAGAGATAACTATTGACTACAAAATAGAAAATTTTGATTATATCAAATTGAAAAGTTTTTGTACAAAGAAAACTAATGCAGGCAAGATTAGAAGGGAAACAATAAACTGGGAAAACATTTTTATAGTCAAAGGTTCTGATAAAGGACTCATTTCCAAAATATATAGAGAATTGACTCTAATTTATAAGAAATCAAGCCATTCTCCAATTGATAAATGGTCAAAGGATATGAACAGACATTTTCAGATGATGAAATTGAAACTATTACCACTCATATGAAAGAGTGCACCAAATCACTATTGATCAGAGAAATGCAAATTAAGACAACTCTGAGATACCACTACACACCTGTCAGATTGGCTAGAATGACAGGGAAAGATAACTTGGAATGTTGGAAGGGATGTGGGAAAACAGGGACACTGATACATTGTTGGTGGAATTGTGAACACACCCAGCCATTCTGGAGAGCAATTTGGAACTATACCCAAAAAATTATCAAACTGTGCATACCCTTTGATCCAGCAGTGTTTCTACTGGGCTTATACCCCAAAGAGATACCAAAGGAGGGAAAGGGACCTGTATGTACCAAAATGTTTGTGGCAGCCCTCTTTGTAGTGGCCAGAAGCTGGAAAATGAATGGATGCCCATCAATTGGAGAATGGTTGAGTAAATTGTGGTATATGAATGTTATGGAATATTATTGTTCTGTAAGAAATGACCAGCAGGATGAATACAGAGAGGATTGGCGAGACTTACATGAACTGATGCTGAGTGAAATGAGCAGAACCAGGAGATCATTATATACCTCAACAATGATACTGTATGAGTATGTATTCTGATGGAAATGGATTTCTTCAACAAAGAGATCTTACTTAGTTTCAATTGATCAAGGATGGACAGAAGCAGCTACACCCAAAGAAAGAACACTAGGAAATGAATGTAAACTGCTTGCATTTTTGTTCTTCTTCCCGGGTTATTTATACCTTATAAATCCAATTCTCCCTGAGCAACAAAAGAACTGTTCGGTTCTGCATACATATATTGTATCCAAGATCTACTGCAACCTATTTAACATGTATAGAACTGCTTGCCATCTGGGGGAGAGGGGGGAGGGAGGGGGGGAAATCGGAACAGAAGTGAGTGCAAGGGATAATGTTGTAAAAAATTACCCTGGCATGGGTTCTGTCAATAAAAAGTAATTTTTAAAAAATAATAAAATATTTTAAAAAAATAAAAAAAAATAAAAAAGAATCATACTTACTGGTTCACCAGGCAGGCTTATCCCTGGAGGACCTGCCTCACCTTTTGTACCTGGATGTCCAGGAGGTCCTATAATTCCACCGGGATCTCCCTACAAATGATAGTAAAGCAATGAAAATTTAATTATTTAGGTAATTTTTAAAGGAAAGATACTAATAAATTACATTAACCACCAAAAAAAGTAAACAATAAAATATTTTGGAATAGTACTGTAATGAATAAAATGTGTCCCCCCATAATCACCATCACTAGGGTGTTCATTTTCTCTCTGCCAGTGGACAACTACTGTAAATTAAATCTATTACTATAAAAGATTTCCCAAAGGTATAAGGCATATTCATCCTACAAGTAAATATAGAATCCAGGGGAAAACAGGATCAAGATTAGAAAAGCATTTTAGAAATGTATAACTCATAGCTACTAGTTAGACAAAAGTCCCTTTCTTCCCTTCACAGAAGCTTCATGAAGTATGCTTAGATAGGTATTTCTGCTGGCCCTATACATAGTTCCAAAATTATATTTCCAGTGTTTTTACTCTGTTTTCAATATCTGTCTCAGCTCTCAGTGTAATAACTACTGCTGACTTCAAAAATGGAAAATCCAACCTTCTCATTCTTGAATGCTTATAAGGTTTTCCTCAAGTAAAAAAAGCTGGACATAGAGACTGCTTTGCTCCTTTCCATCTCAACTTCTTCTTTCAAAATATCCTGAATGGAGCTGGGAGGCCTATTATTAAATATTAGTGTCTGAATTGGCTTTTAGCTTTATATAAACTCCATAAAACATGACTTATTTTCTTGAATGTATCCAATACCTTCCTTAGTTGCATTATCTTATTTTTCTAAAGATTTAAAAGAGTTCGATTCTCTCCCATTTATTACTTTTTTTAACCTGCATCTGATAAGGGCATCTGAGTATAGAGTATTTTGTTAGTTACATTAATTGGGTGGAGGAAATGGGGCACATTTATTTTATACATACATTATGTTATTTGAACTTTATAAAAATTCTGTGATGTACATTCAGAATTTGATGAATAGCTACACCCAAAGATTTGGCTTTAATATTTCAAGATCATATTGAAAGGAAATTTATAATAGAATGCTCCAACGGTTTGTGTTTGGCTCTATGCTGCTTAAAACATATCAAGCAATGGAAAAAGCCATAAATCATGGGTATGATCATCCAATTTGTGGATGATGTAAAGCTAGAAAGATTAGTTGCTACCTTAAAAACCCCATTGAGTGTTAACTATGGCATTGGATTTTTACAAAGGTCTTCAACTATGTCTTTCCAATTAATTTATATTTATTTTATGTATGTTTTATTGACTTAGAATATATTAGTTTCTTCAAAGCAGTGGCTATAGCATTTTCATTTTTATATTCAATTGACTATTACAGTATGGACAATATAGTTTGTGCTTAATATTAATTATAAATTAATTTACTTAATGACATGTTTGGTATTTAGAAAATAATGAATAGTAAGGTAGAATCTAAAGTTTAATGGGTTTGAATGTAAAATCATAAATTGGTGTTCAAGAATCTAATTTCCTAAGGACTTCTTGGAATAGGTATGACTAGGCAGTAGTTCATCTTTGACAGAATCAGGAGCTTCAGAAAGACCTGTATTAGGTTAAGCTTGATATGGAAACCCCTCAGCATGGTATTACCTGAAGGTAATCAGAGGGGAATGGTATCAGTTCTTTTGAATTTGGCCCTGATCATGAAATATCCTAGAATTTATGTTCAGTAATAGACTACATTTCAAAAGGATATTGATCATCTAGAAGGAAAAATGAGGAGTAACAATGTACTAATCCAAATCTAGGAACAGAAAACTTTAATGTCCTCCTAACTTTGTCCATCTATTATTTCAGTGTGTGTATGTACAAACACCAGCATACACAAGCATCACCACCACCAATTGTTTGACATGTATCTAAAGCAGTTGCTAGAACTCATTTCCCCAAGTTGTTTTGCCAAGATATAAAAACTATTTTTGAAAGAGTAAAATCTCAATAAATCCAAATAATATAAATCTGAGAAAATCCAAATAATATCAATATTTGGATTCTAGGATAAAAAGGTTCCATGCACAAAAAAAAAAAAAAAAAAAAAAAAAAAAAAAGTTAGAGAAATTTGTCTAATGATTCTTTGGTTAACTTTTTGCCATGGACAGTGGAGTGAAGTAAGCACCAGAAAAAAAAAAAAATGATTCAAATGCTAGACCAAGCAGATGACAGCAGTGGGACTTTAGATAAATCTTGTACCTTCTTTGAATCTCAGGCTCATCTTTCTTAAAAGTTGTATCACTGTGTACCTAAGTCATTGGGCAGTTATAAGGAAAGTTCCAGCTAAAAAGTATTTTGGAACAATGTTATGAGCAAATCTCTAAGTATTAAGCATTTAGTATTTTCAGGCAATCCAACAAAAAGTTTTATCTGACTAAAATGAGTTATAAAAGAAATTTTGAAATATTTACTCTTTGAAACTTAACCTTTCCAATATGTAAAGTATGATAATAAAAACTTAAGACAAGCCAACAGAATTAACATACTGAGTTATATTAGCCTAAAGGTCTTCTTAAATACACCTTACAGATTTACATGAATAGAAGTGAAGGTAGCCTTTATTATAGAATATGGCTATTGTTAATTTGTGTATTTCCTAATCAGCAAAACAATACTTTAAGGAAAATATTCATATAGACATGAAGCCAAATTAGACTGTGATTAATTAGTGTACGTTAATTATAAAGGATTCAAATTGTATGTAAAGGTTTATTTCTTTCAAAATTTCCCTATAAAAAGAAATGATAAACTGAATTATGTCAAACCAGGAGAATGATAAACATAGTGCATAAAATAATGTAAACAGAAAGAGCAATAAATTAAATTAAATGGAATACTATAAAATTAGAGCAACAAATTTGACCCTCTAATATATGTATATAATTTATCCATAGTTTATATGTAATGTCTGATGCGGTAGAGGATTAATCTTGAGGATCTCTTTTCTCTCCTTTTTATTTATTATTCTAAAATGATAACTATCTCAGAATGATAAAAATGTATTAAGAAATGGAGGTGATATAAATTTATTGTAAGTATAAATTATTTTACTCTTTTTACTTATTTCCAGTTCCTAGTACAGCAATGACATATAGTAAGAGATTAATAAATGTTTCCCGATTGAAATATATCAGGAAATACTTAAACTGAATAGCAAAATTATCATATATGTGACAATATATTATCGTATATAATATTTATCTACTTAATATTGATGTTTAATATATACATAATATATATAATTAATTTCAAAGAAAACTCATATCCATACATATATATGTATGTATGTATGTATATAATATGTTGAGTATTTGTGATTCATTGGTGTGTAATATTTGTCATTGCTATAGATATGCACATATACACAGACATGTGTATAATGAATTTATGCAGATATGTAGCTATATGTATATGCATATATGTGCTTTATATGCATATACTTATTTGTACAACTGTACATACATACAAAAACAAATAAATCTATACCATATATACTATAGATAAACTAAGCAATTCAATAAACATTGATTAAGCCCCTATTTTATGCAAGATACTCTGAAAATTTAAGACAAAAATCAATCACTCCCTGCTCTCAAAGAATTTACATTCTACCGGGGGGAATACAATATGTAATCAATTAAACATAAAATATATACAAAGTAATAAAAAAGTATTAGGGCAATACCAAGTGACATTTTATAGAGCACCAATATTAAATTTTATTTTAATTTATAGAATAAAACAAGCATTTCTATAACAGTACAATAAAAAGATGATTGTACATTTCCAATGGAGCAGTAATGAACTGAACCAGCTACACCTAGAGAAAGAACTCTAGGAGATGACTAAAAACCATTACATTGAATTCCCAATCCCTATATTTATGCCCACCTGCATTTTTGATTTCCTTCACATGCTAATTGTACAATATTTCAGAGTCTGATTCTTTTTGTACAGCAAAATAACGGTTTGGTCATGTATACTTATTGTGTATCTAATTTATATTTTAATATATTTAACATCTACTGGTCATCCTGCCATCTGGGGCAAGGGGTAAGAGGTGAAAAATTGGAACAAGAAGTTTGGCAATTGTTAATGCTGTAAAGTTACCCATACATATAACCTGTAAATAAAAGGCTATTAAATAAAAAAAAAAAGATGATTGTACATGAAACTGCAAATCTACTATGCACACCTTATTACTGCTTTCAAATATACAATAAAATTATCATGTTGAATGATTTTCATTCCTCCTCCCTGCCCTAGAGATAGCTACTCTCATAACATATACATATTTGTGTTAATGTGTATATGTATGTATGAATATGTAGAATTATTCTATACATAATTTTATTTATCAGGTCTTTCTCTGGATGCGGATAGTGTCTTTTTTAAGTGTCTGTTTTTTATAGTTACTTTGGATATTTATAATAGCAAAAATAACACAGTCTTTCAAAGTTGTTATTAAAACAATATTCTGATACAGTGTACAATACTCTTTTGGTTCTGTTTATTTTGCCATTCATTATTTTGTGCAAGTCACTCCATGTATTCTTTCCCAGAATCATTAAGTGGACATCACCGCAAGTTCCAGCTTTTTGCCACTGCAAAAAAGCTGCTTTAAAATACTGTTCTAAAATTTTCTAAAATATAGATTCTTTTCCCTTTCCCCTAATTATATTTGGAAATAAAACAAATAGTGGTATTGCCTGAGCAAAGGGAATGGGGTAATTTAAGAACATTTTGGATATTCCAAATTGCTCTCCAAAATGATAGGATCGATTCACAATTCTACTAACAATGAATTAATGTCCCAATTTTTCCACATTCCCTCCAACATTTATCTCCCTTCTATTATTTTCATCAACCTGATAGGTACAAAGTGATATCTCTAAATTGTTTTTATGTACATTTTTCTAATTGATAATAATTTTAGAGAATTTTTATATGCCTATAAATTATTATTTTTTTATTTATCAGAAAACTGACTGTTCAGTGAATTTGAAAAAAAATATTTTGAGTTAACTAAAGAATCAGAACCTCAACCATCTGATAACACTGATAGGCAACATTGTGCCTGTGCTGAGTATAAAGAGAGGCTACATTACAACCCCTATGAAAAATATTTTGTGGCTAAAGTGAAAATTAAAAAAAAAAGAATTTAGCATTCTAAAGTTTTTATTTCTGAAAAGATCTCCAATTATTTAAAAAATAATCAAACTCTAAATTAGAGATTGAACCCAGTTGAAATAAAACTGTCACTTTTCAAAAGTCACAGTGTATTATTCATTTTTGATTCATAATTAAATTCTTTCGAAAGATCTTCATTTAACATTCTTTATCATGATTATTGTGAGATGTAATAATAATGTTGGAATAATAAATGGAGGACATGATAATATATCTGAATTTTAAAGATTATTTTTAATTTGGAAAACTGGAAAAGAGAAGTGCTTTCTTGAGTGTACACTATGTCTTTAATTTTTCAAAGTGCAAAATATAGATTGTTTGCCTTTCAAATACCAAACAAAATAGGGGGAAATATTTAGAGAGGGAAAAGGGAAATGAACTAAGATATAGAATGTTCCCATAAAAGGAAATGCAAATGTTTCAAATCAGAAATAATCAATTTCTTAAATTCAAATATACCACAGAAGGATAATTTTTTAAAAAAGGTATGCACAATTGCTATTTAATGCATGCATCATTTTCCCAAGAAAATGCTGTTTCTCCTAGAAGGAATACTACAAATTGTGATACAAATGTGATAGCAATTATTATCTCTTATAGATAAATAAGAACTTACAGCATAAAAACTATTGTTTTTCTTTAAAAATAAAATGCTTATAAATTATTTCAGAATACAATAAAAGCATATATGAAACAAATACAAATGCAATTTGAATGACTAGATGATGTTCACTAGATTCATAGTGGAAGTGAGTATGAATAGTTCATAGCTCAGTACCTACTAAAATTATCAATGGACAGTTATGTGGTATAGAGGATAGAGCACTGGTCCTGGAGTTAGGAAATCCTGAATTCAGATCCACCATCTGGCACTTTCTAGTCATGTGATTCTAGGAGAGTCACTTAACCACAATTGTCTCCAAGGGGAAAATGTTGAAGGACACAGAATATAGCAAACTAAATGGAAAGAACAGCAACAAAATATTTGAAAGAGTGTTGAGAAATTATAATATTCAAGGTTTGTGCCAAATAGAAGATAAGAAAATACATCCCAAACTACTGACGTGAAGAGTGAGAGATTAAAGATAATAAGATAATGATTAAGTAGGATGTAGCCATGATGGGTGAGAGGACATACTTCTTTTTCTGAGCTCTTCTCACAACCCTCAGACTAACTAGCAAATCCAGCCTCTGAATTAGCTTAGGAGTTACAGAATCCATGAATATTGGGAGTATAACAAATTACCAGCAGAAGATAATTTTGAAGATTGACAGAAAAGGTCTTTTTCAATCGGACACAAAGGGAGGTGAGCCAAGCATTAGCAGGCTGAGCACAGACACCGAGTACAGGTAGCGCGATATGGGGCGGTGCGGGGTCCTATCTGGGGAATGTACGAGAAGAAATCTACAGCTGTGTTGGCTACTCTGCCCTGACTGGAAGCCAGTAGATCAGCAGAGACGGTATAAAATGTCCAACATAAACACAAAAAGCAAATAGTGAACCCAAAATGCAAGAATTTCATGGGACTTGGCCACACCCACTCAACACTGGAAGTCAGTCAGCATTGACCTGTAAAGTCTGAGCTAGCTCCCAAGAGGCCTCAGGAACAGCCAGAGTCAGGATAAGTAACAGTCCTTGGTCTTTAGGGGGAGAAATGAAGGACACAGATAAACTGCTACAAGCTCACCACTAACCTCTCTTCTCCTGGTCCTGCCACAAAGTGAAGTTCTCTCACCTTTCTCACCCCATCCTTTAATCCTTACCTACAGTTCTCTTAAGCCCAAACATTGAGCCAGCATTATCTGTGAGAAGAGCAATTCCAAACATATGCTAATAGAGTCATTGTCAAGTAGGTAATTAGCCTTAAGTGCTTGATTGTCTGATTCAAATGCATTTATTCAGAGTTTCAGTGTTTTACACTGACCCAACACAGTCACAGCTGCTTGTAGAGGAAGCTTGGATAATCTCCCTTATCCTAAAATCAGATCTTAACTTTAAAAAAAAAAAATGAGTAAAAAAAGCAAAAAGAATTCTGACCATAAGTAGTTTTTATGGTGAAAGAGAAGAACAGATTTCAAACCCTAAGGAAACTAAAAGTAGATAGTCTCCAGATGAAGCCCCAAAGGGTGATATAAATTGGTCCCCTCACACAAGGCTCTCCTAAAAGAAATAAAAAAGGATCTTAAAAGAGAGCTAGAGGAAAAATGGAGAAAGGAAATGAAAACTTTGCAAGAAGGTTTGGAAAAGGCAACACAAAATAGACTTGGTGAAATGGAAAAAGAAAACAACTCTCAGAAAAACAGAATTTGTGAAAAGGAGAAAAAAATCCATAGATAATGATTAAATATATTTCACATTTTTTCTAATGCCACCAAACTAGTCTTCATACTGTTCCTAAGACAACCCTTCATCTCTTTACACTTGTAAAGGCTCTCCCCATATCCTTATCCCAGGGTCTTAGATTACATACATCATCAATATCGTTATCAACAGCATCAATATCAGCAGCAGCAGCAGCTATTGAAGCCATCCCACTACATCCTCCTGAAAATACTACCCTCTTCCATCTTTCTGTATCATTTTTAATTATGGTTGAATGAGGGAAGGATAAAGAGAGCAGAGAATGAATGCTAAGAAACATGCATTTCTTAAACTTATAAATGCTTTATTACCATCTTTTCTTTTAGCTAGAATTTTTTTAAATGAAGCATTGATCAAAGTGCTAGAATGAAAGATATATTCAAACATCTCTCAAGATTATCAACAAATGAAAGTAGATTTGTATTACACTTGTTCTTACTACTACCACAGTTAAATTACTTCTGACATAGTTTAGTAGAAAGAGAATAAAGTTGAAGGAAAAATTAAAAGGGGAAATATCAATTTTTTTATTTTAGGTTTTTAAAAATTATTAAAAAGAAATCTGTGTATGTATGTGTGTGTTGAGTGTCAAGAGAAGTAGGTTTAAGTCTTGCTTTTGAGCCTTTCTTTCTATAACCATGAGCAAGCATTTTGTTTTGTTCTACAATTTCTTTATTGAATAGAGATAATTTGTTTTCTTCCTCCTTTAATTGATTGTTGTAAGGAAAATGCTTTATAAATATTCAAATATGGGTTTTTATTATTGTTATAATTATTGCATATGATTTTCAGAAATTATGAGAGCATTAACATTAAAGCAACATTAGAAAGCTTCTAGACAAATAAATGTTTGTGCTTATTTGTATGCTAAGAGAGGGAGAGGAAAAGAGGGAGACAAGGAAAAGAGAGAGGGGGGAAGGAAAAGAAAGGAGGAGAAAAGAGAAAAAATTGAATGAGACAGAGACAGAGATAGAGCAGTGACAGAGAGATTCAGAGAAAGCCACAAAGAGAGCACATCAATGTACACAGAAAAAGTTTATGTTCCCTATTGTCCCTCATCAGTAGTTTGATTATCAAATACACTATTATAAAACTGATTTTATATATCTAATTTTCTCAAGAAGGATCATTTCAATATATATATATATAGCCCATTTGTGCACAGAATTGATACAAGTAACAATAGTGATAGCTGGCATTTATACAGGATGTTAAAATGTTTCTAAACCTTTACCCATATTACCTCATTTGATTTTCATATTAACTCTGTAAAGTAACTGCTCTTAATATTCCCACTTATCAGGGAAGAAATGTATGGAAAAAAGATTAAATAATTTGGCCAATATGCATGCAATAGCTATTCAACTGCCTGAGAAAGGCTTGAATTTAGGATTTCCTGATTCCTAGTTCAATAGGTACCTCAGTTAGAGATCAGAAATGGACATATCTATAAAGAATGCCAATGTCTTTTTGGTGGCCTCAATTTTCATTTTAAAAAGCACTTTTGGATATTCTGTATTGCTTTATATATACCTTCAATATTAATAATTATAATTTTGAAAGTCTACCGTGTCAGGAATTGATGTAATATGCAGGATAATATTAGTAATACTCAGATCATAAAGTTCAGAGGAATGTCTAAATCTATTAATGCAAAGACCCAAAAAATTTCGAAGGTCTTATGGTGAAAAGTATTGTACATCTCCAGAGAAAGAACTGGTAGAGTCTTAATTCAGATAAAAGCATTTTTCTTTACTTTATTTTTCTTTCTTTTTGGATGTAATTTCTTTCATAACATTACTAATACAGAAATATATTGTGCATGACTGCACATCTATAACACATGTCAAATTGCTTGCCTTCTCAATAGTGAGCATGGAGGAATGGAGGAAGAGAATTTGGAACTCAAAATTTAAAAAAAAATGTTAAAATTTGTTTTCACATAAAATTGGGGAAAATATAATGAATTTAAAAAATACCCCCTATTTCATCTTCTCTGCAATATATAACCTCAGAGATGTGTGGTGTGCAGAGAATAGAAAACTGGCTTTGGGGTTAGAAAATTTGGGGGTTGGTTTCAAGTTATATTCCTGACACATATTGCTAATGTCTACCCAGGCAAGTTATTTAACCTCATCCTCTCAGGCATCTCTGAGGAAATTCACAGTCATTAGAAATAAATCCAGTAAAAGAACTTTTTTTTTTTTTTGACTTGTTCAAAATGTATTTATTTATTTATTTTTAATAGGCTTTTATTTACAGGATATATGCATGGGTAACTTTACAGCATTAAAAATTGCCAAACTTCTTGTTCCAATTTTTCACCTCTTACCCCCCCACCCCCTCCCCTAGATGGCAGGATGACCAGTAGATGTTAAATATATTAAAATATAAATTAGACACAATAAGTATACATGACCAAAACGTTATTTTGCTGTACAAAAAGAATCAGACTCTGAAATATTGTACAATTAGCTTGTGAAGGAAATCAAAAATGCAGGTGTGCATAAATATAGGGATTGGGAATTCAATGTAATGGTTTTTAGTCATCTCCCAGAGTTCTTTTTCTGGGCATAGCTGGTTCAGTTCATTACTGCTCCATTGGAAATGATTTGGTTGATCTCGTTGCTGAGGATGGCCTGGTCCTAGAACGGATCATATATAGTATTGTTGTTGAAGATATAATGATTCCCTGGTCCTGCTCTTTTCACCAGCATCAGTTCATGTAAGTCTCTCCCAGGCCTTTTCTGAAATTATCCTGTTGGTCATTTCTTAAGAACAGAATATTCCATAATATTCATATACCATAATTTTTCAGCCATTCTCCAACTGATGGAATCCTTCAGTTTCCAGTTTTAAAATACAAAAGGGGGCCCACAAACATTGTGCACATACAGGTCCCTTTTTTTATAATCTCTTTGGGATATAATCCCAGTAGTAAAACTGTGGATCAAAGGGTATGAAGTTTGATAACTTTTGAGCATAGTTCCAAATTCAAAATGGTTGGATTCGTTCCAAACCCACCAACAAGCATCAATGTCCCAGTTTTCCCGCATCCCCCAACAATCATTTATTTTTCCTGTCATTTTAGCCAATCGCAGGTGTGTAGGGATTAGAGTTGTCTTAATTTGATTTCTTGATTAATAATGACTTGGGCATCTTTTTCATATGACTAGAAATAGTTTCAATTTCTTATTCAAATTATTTTCTATCCTTGACCATTTTTCAATTGAGAATGGCTTGATTTTTTATAAATTAGAGTTAATTTCATATTTTGGAAATGAGGCTTTAGAACCTTTGACTGTAAAAAATTTTCCCAGTTTTTGCTTCCCTTCAATCTTGTCTGATTAGTTTTGTTTTTTTGTTTTAAAAAATTTTTTATTTTTGTATAATGAATTTTTTGTATTTTTAATCAGGGTAAATTCCTTGGTTCCTCTTTTATTAAAAAACCTTCCCCTTTTCCACGTTGAGGGTAAAATCCTGTTTCCCCAATTTATTTTAATTTTAAATTTTACCAGAAGTTTTATCCCAAAGGGTTGTTTTGCCATTTAAATTTTGTTGACTGTTTTTCCCTTGAACCTAATCTATTCCACTGATCAACTAATCTTTCCTTCCCAATACCAAATGGTAACGCTGCCATAATATAATTTTAGATCTGCTACAGCAAGCCACCTTTCATTTGATTTTTTTTTCATTAATTCCCTTGAAATTTTGACCTTTTTGTTTTTCCATATGAACTTTGTTGTTATTTTTTCTAGGTCATTAAAAATAATTTTTTAGTCTGATTTATAGCCAAATAAATAGATTAGTTTAGGTAAACTGTCATCTTTATTATATTTGCTCCCCTATCCAAGAGCATTTAATATTTTTCCAATTGGTTAGATCAGACTTAATTTGTGGAAAAGTTCTGTAATTTTGCTCATGTTTTGATTTTCCCTTTGGCAGATGATTCCTAAATATTTTATATTATCAGTAGTTACTTTTAAATGGAATTTCCTCTTTTGTAACTTGACTGTTGGATTTTTGTTAGTATATAAAGAATGTGATGACTTATGTGGGTTTATTTTATAACCAGCAACTTTTAAAGTTGTGGGGTTATTTTAAAATTTTGAGAATCTCTTGGGTTCTCTAAATACCATCATGTCATCGGCAAAGAGTATAATTTGGGTTTCCCCATTCCTATTCTTTTCCTTTAATCTCTTTCTGCTCTTATTTAAAGCTAGGTTTCTAATACAATAAATAGAAGTGATAGGGGCAACCTTGTTTCACCCAGTTTATTGGTGGTTAGGTTTTCAATTATTTCCGATGGTTTTAGATGCGTGTTAAAGGGAAAGTCCTTTTTTACCCGGTTTTAAAGGAATGGATGTTGGAATTCAAATGATTTTTGACTTTGAGGCGGTTTTGTTTTTGGTTATTCGGGTTTATTTGATGGTTTTCCTAATTTAAAGGGCCCTGATTTGGTTAAATTCTTGACTGTGTTTATTTGGGAGAATTTTTTAGTTTTTTCCCTTTTTATTTGAGCTTTTCTTAGAGATTGGTTTAATTTTTTTCTGTTTGTCCGGTTTGGCGTCCATGTTGTTTGGGAAGGTTTGGTGGTTTATTTTTTTTCTTTTTATTTTGGGGGCCTTGTTTTTAAATGTTTGGTAAAAATTAATGTAAAACCATTGTTGGGATTTTTGTTTGGGGAGTTGTTTAATTGTGTTTTTTTTTTTTTAAAGGGATTTAAAATTTTTTCTGTTGTTGGAAGTTTTTTTGGAGGTGTACCATTTTACTTGGTTTCAAATTTTTGGATGTTGGGAAAATAATTTTTTTTTTTTTCCTTTCATTGGTGGAAATTTCCCTTTTCTTTTTAAGATCAATTTCTTTTTTCTTTTTTAATGATTTTAAATTATTTTTTTTGGTTTTTTTTAGAAAAATTTTTTTTTTAATTAATTAATAAAATTAATTAATTTTTTTTTTCAAATTTTAAATTTCTTTTTTTTTTAGAAGTTCAATTTAGTATTTGATTGGGGTTTTAATTTTGGTTTTTTGTTTTTTTTATTAAGAATTATTAATTTTTTCTTTTTGTTTTTTAAGTTTCCCCAAGGATATTTTCCCTATTATTTGGGCTTTTTGGGTATGTTCTCTTTGCTTATTTTGGGAAATTTTTTATATTTGCTTAAATTTTTAAGATGAGATTGTTTGGGCAATTTTTGCTTTTTTTGTTCAAATTATTTTGACTTTAATTTATGTTGAATGAGTTTTTTGCATATGATTGAAAAGAAAGATTTATTTTTTTTTTGGTTTTAATTTTTGGGTTTTATGTCTAAATATGGTAATTTGAATAGGTTCCATGAATGTGGAAAAGTATTTTTCTATCTTTAATTTTTCCCAAAGACCATTAATTTTTTTTCTTTTATTTTTTTTTTTTTTTTTTGTTTTGTGGTTTGATTTTCAATTGGAGTGCAAGGTTGGATTCCATTTCAGTTTTTTGTTTTTTTTCTTTCAATTTTAACCTCCTTTGGGTTGGATGCCAACCATGGTAATTTATTTTAATTTGTTTGCCTTGTTTTCATTTGAGGATGTGGTTTTTTTTTTTTAATTAGATAATTTTTCTTTTTTGAGGAAAGGAGGGTATTTTTTGATTACCCAAGTAATAGATTTTGTGTTTTTTTCTTATATGTTTCCCTGTTTAAATGTATTTTTGTAAAAAATTTGTGGGTTTTTTTGATCAGTTGTTTTTGTTTTTTTGGGGAGTTTATTCCAATTTAGGTTAGAAATAAATTGTTTTTGCCATTTAAAATTATGTTTTTCTTTTTTCCTCCCCAATTTTTTAAATTAGTTTGTTGATGTTATTTTATAATTCCTTCCCCCTTTGGTTTTCCCTTTTCCCTTTTCTTTTTTTTTTTTTTTTCCCCTTTTTTTGGGGGGAGAGAATTTTTTAAAAAAATGTAATTTATTTTTTTTTGAGATTTTTGATGAGGTAAGTTACAATGTTTCCTTTTTTTTCAGATATGAAAAGTTTTTGCCTTTTTGTGGGATTGGTTTCTTTTTTTTCCCTTCCCACCTTATTCTGTCATTTTTCCTATTATTTTTTTTTGTTTTATAGTAAATTTATAATGTTTTTTTTGTATATCCAAAAGAAATAACCTAATGTTATTTTTTTTTCATTTTTGAGTTTTGGGTTGGAGATCAAATTTTTTGTTTGTTTGGTTTTTTTCCGAAACAAATGGAATTCTTTGTTTTTAAAATTCCTTTTTCCCTGGAAGAAATGCTCCTTAGTGGGTGTTTTTTTTGGCTGATCCCGTTTTGTGTTGGAATATTTTGGTTTTTCCTTTAATGTGGGGGGATTTGGGTATTTTTGTGGACCTGGTTTTAAATGGTTTTTTTTTGGGTTTTTTTTTCCTTAATGTGATAGTTTGAAAACCCAATATTTTTTGGGTTTTTTTTAGGTTTTTTTTAAAGGGTTGATGAATTTTTTAATTTTTTATCTGATTTTTTAATTGGGCAGTTTTTTGGATTTTTGTAAAAATAGTATTGGTTTTTTTTATATAGTTTTAAAAGTAATAATTTGTTTTTTCGATTTTTTTAAGTTTGTTTTTGAAGTAGATAATTCTGGTTTTTGTTTTTTTTTTTTTGTTTTGCTTTATTTTGTTCTAATGAATCTTGTTTTTTTTTGTTTAATTTTAAAAATTTTTTTCTTCATTTTTTTTACTTTTTTCGTATATGTCAATTGAGTTTTAAATGTTTGTTTTGGTTTTAATTTTTTTCCTTTTCCTAATTTTTTTTTTAGTGTTTTTTTTTTTCAATTATAATTTCTTTTTGAGAGTTTTTTGTTTTTTTAATTAAGATTCTTTCTGGTTTTTGTTTTTTCAATTCAAATTTCCCTTTTAGTGAATTTTTTTTTTTTCAATCAATTTTATTTCCTGAGATTTTTTTTTTCAATTTTTGGAAGTTGTTTCCTTTGTAAGGTTTTTCCTTTATTTTTTAATTTTTTGAGATTTTAAAGGTCTTTTATGAGAGATATGTAAAGGGAGGAAAGTTTGATGTTTGTTGTTTGAGGTTTTTGGTTTGGGACCTGTTTTTTCTGATAGAAGGTGACTTCTTTTCATTTTTTATTCATGTTTTAGTTTTGGGTAGGTTCCTAGGGGGGTTCCAGTTTCCCTGCAGAGAGGGAGAGAGTAAATGGCTCCGAGGGGGAGGTTGGGGAGTTTTCCCTTCCCCCAACAGGAAGGGGATTCGCACGGCCGAGCTACAAAGTGCCCAGTTGGGCTGTGGGTTGCGATTGTTCTGAGATAAAGGGAAAGTGTTTATGCCCCAGGCGGGCCTCTTGTGGGGATTATTTGGGCTGACCACAGACTGCAGACTGGACCGCCCCGAGCCCCGCCCCAGTGTCCGCCCAATGCCGGCCCTGGAAAGTCGGCCCCAAGCCGACTCCCCACTGCACAGATTGGAGCCCGGCTGTGTCCTCCTCTTGCAGGATCCAAACTGCCCAAGGAAAAGCCCGATGGGGTTGGGGCGACGCTTGTGCTGGATCTGTGACTTCACCCTCGGTTTGAGACTCTCCTCGAAATTCTCTCCCGCTGCGCCATCTCCCCTGGCCCCGAACCAACCTTTTTTAAAGACTGCAGTTTTCTTGGGGTGAGTTGTTCTATTTCTTATCTTTAAATTGAGAGCAAGACTATTTTTTGAGGCTGAATAAAAGGTAAAGATAAGAAAGAGCTTAGAAAGTCGCGTGTGCCTTCTCCGCCATCTTGGCTCCGCCCCCCAAGAACTTTGGAAGTAAATGTAAGGAGGGGTAGACTTCTCATTTCTGCTCCTGTCTACAAAGGGAAATAAGACAGTCAAAATCAACTAGTTATGTTAATGTATCAAACATGTAATCTGTGTTTTGAAATGTCTCAGCATCATCTATTCACAAGGACATGGAACCTCTGAATTTGCATTATGGCATTACCTTTCTTTCAAATAATATCTATTTAAAGAAATCAGATGGTGATTTTTTTTACTATTTTAACTGAGAAAATCCTCATTCAATCAGCAAATCCCAAGGAAGAATTCTGCTGTAAATATCTCTGGAACCCTGATTTCAAATAACAAAGACATTGGGACAGTCTCCATCTATTAGAGAGCAATCAGTCCTACTTTGTGGTAGAAAAACAGCATGCATTAGGGGAAACTTGGCTTCCAACAGTAGCCCTAGATGAAATAGTTTACCACCTGGGGAGGTTTGAAGCATTATTTTGGAAATGTTGATTTGGTACAATCAGTGTTTATGGCCAGTGAATACTTGTTTGAATAATTTTCTCTCCAGTAAATAAAGCTGTGGCCTTTGTCCTTCCTAATAACAGCTCTGAATTAAAAGAAAATGATATATGGATGGGTATGGAGATATATTATCAGTGAGATGTGGGCAGTATTCTCCTAGCTTAGGATGTTTTACATAAAACGCAGTCTCCATTTACTATACAAAATAATCTCCTGGTAGTTTTTATTTCATAAAAGTTTCCATGTTCTAAGTAAAAAAAAAAAAAAAGGACAAAATATGGTAAAAAAAAAGTAGAATAATATATCCATCATTCTCTTTGGGATTCAGATGCCAACTGTAGAAAAAGCTTCTTCCCAGAGCATCTGGCTGTTTGGCAGAATCTGCAGGCAGCTGTGTTGGCTGCCTTCACAAGCTCATGAGATTGCCATGGGGCACCAGAAATGCCATGTGCCCTGCTTCACTTAGCCTGAATGCCAGTTTCATTTGCCCTACTCATTCTGATACTGTGATTGTTTTGTTGTTGTGTTTTACCATAAAATTTACTGTAACGAGCAAAACTAGGATCTTAGGTTTCACAATTAGTTTTGCTCCCATTCTATTTTTAAAATTATTGTTGTTTGTGTACTTAATATAATGAATCATAGGTGACATGATGCTTATTAGGTATCAACTATCACTGCTTTTATTGTCATATTTTCTTATAAATAGTATCCCTCTAGAAGCAGCCTAATAATATCATCTTGGGGATTAATTATATTTTTGTATAAAGGATCAATAAGGCCAAAATGTAAGAGTTTCTCCCTTATCTTGAAATGATTGTTATCTTTTACAGATTACAAAATTTTGTGACTTAAATATTTTTTGTCTGCCATTCTTGAAGAAACCCAAAAACATCACTAGAGTGATGCTTTGATTTCTTTGTGAGCTGGATTTAAGTGAGGCACAGCTATACAAAGTCATCAGATTCATTCTATCCTCGAGTCATCAGAGTTCAGTAGGAAGACAAAAATAAAGATGGCTGGCAATGGCCCAGAATATGCTGGGTGACATTAGCCTTTTTTTTTCCAAAAAAGGACTTTACCAGATCTCAATTTGCCTGAGGGAACATTTATCCAATATTTAAGGACTAAGAAAGAATTGACACAAAAAATGGTCTAGTTTGCCATCAGAAAAGAATCAATCTGGGAAGAGAAAATCCTCAGAAATTGGCCAGAAGAAAGTTATATGTTTAAATATGAATTTTCTTTTATTTAACTCTGCTCTTTTCTTCAGGAATACTTAAAAATTATCTATTTCTTTTTTTATTTAATAACCTTTTATGTACAGATTATATGTATGGGTAACTTTACAGCATTGACAATTGGCAAACCTCTTGTTTCAATTTTTCCCCTCTTTCCCCCAACCCGCTCCCCCAGATGGCAGGATGACCAGTAGATAAAACTTCTCTATTTCATTAAATATCCATTTTCCCCTAAAGAATTGTGTGGTTTTGCTGGATGGGATAGTCTTGATTATAATCTTTGCTCCTCTGCCTTTCAGAATATCATATTCCAAGTTCTTTGATTCATTAATGTGGAAGCTACTAAATCTTGTGTGATTCTGACTATGGCTTCATGATTTTTGAATTGTTTCATTTTGATTATTTGCAATATTAACTCCTCAATCTGGCAGCACTGGAATTTGGCTATTGTATTCCCCAGAGAGAATGGTGGATTTGTTCACTTTGTATTTTATCCTGTTTCTAGTATATCAGGGCAATTTTCCTTGACAATTTCTAGAAATTTGGTTTTTAGGCACTGTTTTTGATAATGGCTTTCCAGTAGTCCAATAAGTCTTAAAGTATCTCTCCTCAGGTTATTTTCCAGGTAAGTTGTTTTTCCAGTAAGATTTTCTTCTATTATGTCATTCCTTTTGTTTTATTATTTCTTGATGTCTTATAGAGTCATTAGTTTACACTTGCTGAATTTTAATCTATAAGGAATCATTTTCTTCAATGAACTTTTGTACCTCTTTTCCATGTGGCAATTCTACTTCTTAGTGAGTTATTTTCCTTGTTGAATTTTGTACCTTTTTTTCCCTGTTGGTCAAATCTATTTTTTAAATCATTTTCTCTTCAGTAGATTTTTCTTCCTCTTTTACCATGTTAAAATTGCAACAATTAAAAAAAAAACTTTAAAATGCAATTATATTTTGGTGTTATTTCAGTATTTTGTGGTTCTAATAACAAGCTGTTGATTCTCTTTTCATAATTTTCTTGAATCATTTTTCTTTTTTCAATTTTTCCTCTACCTTTTTAATTTGATTTTTAAAATCCTTGCTGACCACTTGCAACTATTGTTTTTGGACTTATATTCAATTTACATTTTTTTTCTTTGAGGCTTATTTTGGTATCATTGTCTTCTTCTGGACCATATTTTAATCTTCCTTGTTACCACAGTAACTTGTTAGGGTAAGGTTCTTTTTTGTTGTTTGTTCATTTTCCCATCCTATTCATAGATTTTAATTTTAAGTTAAAATTGGACTCTTCCTTGGGTTGAAAGAATACTGTCCTTAGCTTCAAGCTTTACTTGCTGCTGTTTTTAGTGGGTCTGTTGGCTTTAGATGCTTCTAAAGGGATATGATCTGTAGAGAATATGTAATTTATTCAGGAAGGGACCTTATTTTTCTATAGTCATCTCTATCTGTCCAGTGACTGTGATCAGATCTCCCATTCTGCTGCAGGCACAATTGCTACTGTTCCTCTCTGTCTTGGCGTGAAGACCCATGTTCCTGCTCCCCTGAAAGTTCAAGTTCTATTCTTTTTTTTTTTTTTTTTTGGCCTTAGAACAGAGACCTAGAACTTTGATGGGTAATGGAAGAGGATCTTAAATCCAGCACATCAAAGGATTGCTGCAATCTCCTTCTGTTTAGTAGTTCAACAACTCCATTACCACCAGCATTTCTGGGATGAGTTCCTAAAACTCCTGCTGTACCCAATAAAGCCACATCCAAGGTCCACTGCTGATGTTACAGTCAAGTCTTGTACTATTTAGTCTGAGCTGTTCTCCAGACATAACCACCATGCTAGTGACATAAACGTTTCTTATCACTGTTTAGTTGTCTTAGGCTATAGAATTGCTTTACCCAAACTTTTATTGGTTCTATTTTTCTAAAATTTAATTTGAGACTTTGTTGTTTGGAGAGGGACTGGGGTGGGCGGAGCTCAGCTCAATATTTGTTTACTTAGCCTTCTTGTCTCTCAAGCCCATATTTTTTTTGGAAGAGAAATTTTTAATATAGCCTCTGATGAACTGATAAACCTCAAACTGGGAGTAATGATAAGTCCATAGAAAGATACAACATATAACTCATTACAAACCACAAGGTAAGTAATAAAGATGCCATCAAGGAATTATATGATAAGAAGAGAAGATAGACTTGTCACTTGGGAAGAGAAACAGATGATAACAGATGCATATCCAGGATAATTCATTGATACCCCATGAAGTCAAAAGAAAGTGATGAAAAACTCCATTAGTTCAAATATATTGCCTGTCTTCTCTTTGGGGAAATTTTAGAGGGACATGGCAAGAAGCTCACAGGGTATGGTTGTGATCTGCTGGAATTTCCAAATTTGTTTGAGTATTTAAATCCATTGAAAATCTGCATATTTTTTTCTTCTTTAAGATAAGAATCTATGGTTATATTTTAACAATAAAAATAACAAAACATATCATGATGAAGAGATGATATAATGGAACACTTCATTTTAGAGAGGAAGAAACTTAAACTATACATGTCCAAAGGAATTGACTAAAACATTGCGTGTAGTAACTGAGACAGAATTTGAATTCATACTTTCTGCATTCAAAGCCCATGTTACTTTCATTTATCATATTCTTTCATCATAACTAACTGCCTTTAAATATTTGAAGGAGTGTCATGTGGAAGAGTCAAGAATTTTTATAAGAAAAATTGAGCAATAAAAGCAATTGGTGGCTTGAAGTGGAAGGAGGTTCACAAGGAGAAGATTAATTTTAATAGAGGGGAAAATAAATACTAGAACTGGTCAAAATGATTGTGGTGGTCCTTGTGGCTCTACTGATAAGGTTTATTCTGAAATAGATCTTATCCTTTCAACAAGATGTGACAATCCATTCACAATATTAGTTCTGATATAGTATAAACATATTCTAATCCTGGGTTCCTCCTTTTACCTTTTATCACTCCAATGTTTTCTATTTGTTTCCTTTGTTACAATTGTGGTCAGAGTAAATAAAATATAGCTATATTGTTAGCCAAAGTGCTTAAGCTTAAAGTTAAGGTCATTTCCTTTTTGTTAACACATATTCCTCATTTTTAATTCTGGAAAAGGAGCACTGATATCATATTGGGTCAAGTTATAGTATTTTTATCTTTGGTTTATCAGTCCAATATGAGCTTAGAAGACTCACAGGTCAGGCATAATAGTTCATTTGAACATTTTGGGATGGAGATTTGTGCATTTCTTGCTTCCACTGTATTAGAGTGATTCTGTTTTGCTTATAGAGCACAGATCTTTCTTTGAAGTGGGCATGGTATACTGGATGGTCCTATGTCAGCATCCCCCTCATCTTAATTCAATACTAAAGTTCTTCAGAGAGATCTTGAGAGTGTTCTCTCACTACTTCTTCTTACTTCCATGTGAATACTTGTCTTGTGCCAGTTCTATGTAAAGTGATCTTTTCATTAGATGCTCATTTAGCATTCACACAATATGCATCAGAACTATGCTTTCTGTCATAAACTTTGAGTACTTTGCATTTCAGTTTAAAAGAGGACCTCAGTATCCACTACCTTATTTTTCAAGGTTATCTTCAGAGCTTTCCTAAGATAATTCAAATGAAAGCAGTTCAATTTTCAGGCATGGTGCTACTAGACTGTCCAGATCTCCCAAGCACACAAGAATAAGGTCATCGACATGGCTTTGTAGACCTTCAGTTTGGTAAGCATTAATGCATATCTCCCACAAATTCTTCCCAAGGCACTCAAATGCTAAGCAGGCTTTGGCGAATGATCACACTTAGACATAAGTAAAATTCTGATGTTCTCAGGGAGAAACCTTGATATGGAGCTTGAGTCATCAAAGAGATTTGTAAGGAATGCATCTAAAACAAAATCTGGTCCAAATAAATCCATGGTTTGCCTGATAAAGAGGTATATAGCATTAGTTCTCTCAGGTAGTTAAAGCTCAATGACTGATTATCAGAAATGTTATGGAACTGATCTATACTCTGTACAGAAGTAAGAGAAGATTACTTGATGACTAGGATTATTTTCATCTTTGAAATTCTAGGACTCTATTCCAGGAGATTTTTAAACTTTTATGGAAAATTTAATTTTATCAATTAGTGGTAAGTTCCTTGAAAAGAGAGTGTGCTTTTTATCTTTTTTTATGTCATCACAGCTGATCTCAGTCACCAGTACATAATAGACACTGTTGAATTTCTGTTTATGTGTTTATGCATAAATGTCTGTTTATGTGTGTGCATATGCACACACATGTATATATGTATATGTATGTGTAATCTACAATAAACAGAGATCATCCTAGAATACCAAATTCAAATATCCTTATATTTCTTCTTTGTACAACTATATTAAGAAAAGCACAAAAAAATCATTCCCATATTTAATTGTCTCTGATCTGGCATACAGAATACTTTTGCCTTTGGGAAAGAATATTCCAGCCTCTTTATGAAAATTCTGCATGATTCTAAGGCAATGCAATTTTTTTAATTGTCATAATTTCTTTTGAAAACAGGAACGCATCTTTCTGAGGGCAATTTTATCTTTGTTTTTAAATGCTTGCTGAGTTAGCCGTGAATGGTTACAGTTTTCACTTTTTCAATGAATAGCTGATAAAAAAAAATTTTAATATGCTCACTCTACATCATCATTATGGGCTGATAAACATACATTGAGGCAATTTTCTTTTATGACCAGAAATTAAAGTTTTTGCTTATTAATAAAGACAATATCTGACATATATCATTATATCCAGATATAAAATTTAATATGTGAAATCTATAGAAATGAACTTACAGTATGGAATTATTTTAGTGAAATATACTCACATTATTATTCATCTTTATATGGGAAGTCTTTATGCAGAATTCTCATTAGAAGTTATATCTATAAATCTCATATTTTAGGAGAGTTAAAAATATACCCCCAATGTGTACATTGAAAATACAAGGCTATCATATTAATCATTGGTGCCAATAGATATAATAAACATTAAAGATATGACAGCAATAAATGCCCTTTAGGAAACTTGAGATTGTTTGCAGTACCATTAAAACTATCTAAAAATTGAGTGGACTTATCATTCCAAAGCAAACATGAAATTGAGTAAGATGCATTTCCTATTCAGCTTTATTTCATAAATATTATGTTTTCAATTTATAATTTATAACTATTTAAAAATTACACTAGAATTCTAGTTTTCAAATTTAATTTCAAACAAATTTGAAAACTAAATTCTGTTTAAACTATCAAATTGAAACAAATATTATGTTTTTTTCTTGGTCAAAATGAAAGTAAATAGTGTAGACTTCAAAACAAGTAATTTATCTGAATGCCAGTTTGAAGGGTGATTTGGGAATTTTAGCATTTTAAAATTATGGTTTTCTTGACTTGTGTTTCAAAGATAATGTTCATATAATTTTTCATGCTTTTATGACAGAATTCTTCCTAAACAATTTTGACTCAGATTTTTATTTTAATTTGCATTTGCTTGTGAATCATTTTAGAAAGATCCCAATGAATATCTAAATTTGAGATAATACTAAAAATCTAATAACAAAATTGTTGCTTTGTTATTAAGCATTAAATTACATATTTAAGTCACAGGCAAATATATTTTTCTAATTTATTTTGTTTTACTATCTTTTTTCCTTATATTCTTTAATTGTGACAAGTCTTCCTGCTTAGGCTTCCCTCCAAACGAGTTAAGGGCATAAGCATTATCTTCTCTACTGAATATCAACATAGCAGATCTACATCTTAGTCTACTATACAATAAACTTACAAGATCACACAAATGTCATTTTTGATACTCTATAAATTTTATGTTTTTCATCCCACATCTTAGCCAAATTTGAAGATGAAAGATTCTAAAGTGAATATTTGGGGATGGAGTTATTCATTGACTTATCCCAAACTTTACTAACTTATAGAGCATTTGTTTTAGATACTATAGAAAATGTACATATGGAATATCCTAATTAAATTTTTCCCTCTAGTAAACCCTAAAGTAAACTTTAATATGGTAGCAAATAAGTAGGTTTTGTAACAACATTCAGCTCATGAAAAAAATTATGAAAATTTGTCCTAAAATGTAAAGTGGAGACAAATTGTGAAGGGCTTGGAATAAAAAGATGATTTTTTTTAAAAAATTGCTAAAAAGCTGTTGAAGATCATGGGCATAAAAAGGGCAAGGTAGGAACTGTACTATACCAAGATTTTAATGGTAGGTAAGTGTAGGATGGTTTAAAATTAGAGCAAAGTGATCCCAAACAAAAAGCTTTTAGAAAACATTAGGCAAGAGTTGATGAAGGTCTGAGATAGAATGATTGTCATATTAGTTGGGGAAATGAGATAAATGTAAAACAAAATGCTATCTAAGGGGAAAAGGCAAGATTTGGCAATATGTAGGGTGAAGAATATAGAAGAATTAAAGAAGAATAAAATTTGAAAAATAGAGTAGGTGAGATGATGAATTCAATTCTTATTCTCTTGAGTTTGAAGCACTAATGGAACCTCTGGATTCATTAGAGAATTGGAAATAAAAGTCTAGAGATTAGTAAAAAATAAACTTATCAATATATATTTAGATTTTAAAATCATCTGCCTTAAGACAATAATTCTACCTATTGGAGGTAGGTGAGACCACCAAGAAAGAGAATATAGAGGGAAGAAGTTCATTACTTTTCAATACATAGAAAGTGGAAGTTGGGTGATAGTCATCTAATAAGTTGGAGAAAAAAATAAATATGCAAAAGAGCCAGGTATTTTGAAAGCCAAAGCAAGAGAAGTATGTATTCAAGAAGAGGAGTTTGGGGAATAGGAAAAACTGTCTCAAAAGTTGCAAATAGATCAAAGTGCAGGAAAGAATAGGAAAAGGTGACTAAATTTAGCAAGACATGTTATTAGTAAGTCTGGTATTTCCCACTTTCTATGTTTATTTCTGGATGAAAAAAATTATATTTGTTTTCAAATTATCTTGAATATTCTTTTATTTGTAATTAATTACTTAATCCAGGATATTACTAAACTAAAATATTTTTTTAAAATAACTGGATAAAGCCTTTATAAAAAAAAGGGCAGTTTAAATATAATTCTCATTTAAAGACCCTATTTACAATTTTAAAATCAATTCTCTGTTTGTTTTTTTGCTGAGGCAATTGGGATTAAGTGACTTCCTCAGGGTCACAGAGCTACAAATTCTCTCTTTTAAAGAAAAAGACTGCCTCTATATTTACTCAAAAATAATAATCAAGAACCTTCTATATATACCTACAATAATGGCATTTATGGGAAATAAAAATATCAATGGACACAGAACCTACCCTCCAAAATCATAGTATTTCATTGGTAACACAAGATAAACATACATGAAATGTTAAGTAACATTTAGTGATGGATAAGTGCCTCTGATCTTAAGAATTCATAAGAGAGCTGATGTCGGGAAAGATTTCATGGAGGAATTAAAACTTGAACTGGACAAAACAGGTATAATTTGATTTTGATTATACCTAGGGGACATGATACCCTTCCATAGGTCTTATTATGTGTACATTGCTCATAGGAATACTTGAAAATGTTATATATTCTGTATTTTCTTTGGGGTAAATAAAAAAAATTACACTGTATCCATAGTTCATTTCTCTTTTAGATCTGAGACCTTGTTAAGCTACATCTGTTGAATCAAAACTTGAAATGTATTTGACGGTTTCTCAAAGACAAAGAGACAAACATTGTCTATTATCCTTCTCACTTCAAAAACATCATTGAACATGTTGTGTATTATCACAGAATGTCAGATTCTGAGAACAGATTTATACCTTTTTTCTTTTCTACTGACCAGGCATACTAGAAGTGTGAGAGAGTCAGCTTAGACCAACTCCTACAAATAAGGGTTTGATATATTGTCTTGTTGATTATCTAGACATAAGAAAATGATGGAGAAAATATTAATAATGCAGAATCAATTTAAGAGTGTGCTTTGGGTACTATTTTGGAGAACTGGTTGTTAAATAATTACAAGCACAACTCTGAAAGTAAGTCACTTGGTTTTTCGTTGTCCTTAGCTAACTTTCTATGCTGTCAATGAATTGTCAGTACTTTTAATTGGAAATAAGACATTTCTACAGTAAGAAGAGAGTTCAATCTCTCATTCCTCCCAAGTGTTAGTACAATTAAGACTAGAGTGATCTAAGCAGTAAAAACAACAATTATGGTATTGATTGTGGTCTTTCTACATCAAGGTGATTAATGTATTATAAATCTATGTAGACACAACTACTACAGATTATGTAGGAGAAATAAGACTAGTCCGATTCCATGCATTAGCAAATAGAAAGGCTAGAATAATGTATTTTGATTGACAATTCTAAATTGGAAGAAGAGATGCTAAGATACAAATCAAATTGGGAGGAGATATAACTCATTAATTTCCAGGATAAACCTATGACAATTCTCTTCTATATGTTATTAACTTTATTGAGTTTACCAGATGTTATTCATATGTTATGTTAAAAGAAAGCATATGGACTTTTTATTCCAGGTGCCATACAGATGGGAAGTTACTTCTAAAGTCTGCCAAACAATTTTCTTTCATCAAAGTAGTGTCTGAATGAAATAAAGAATCTGTGCAACAAGAAGAGGAAACTTATTTCTTTAACATTTTATACTACAGGCTAGAGAAAATTAGCTTAGAAATATATATATATATATATACACACTGCACAGAACATGATATCATCTAAAGCAATTTCATATTTGTTATCTCACATAATATCCTTAACATCTCAAAGAGAGGTAGAGATATAAGTATCAATATGCATTATCTATTTAGATGGTTCTCTCATTGAAATATACTATAGTTCCTTATGTATCATTGCAGACACATATGAAATTAATGTTGCTCATACAATTCCCACCACAGGAGAAATATGATTGGAAGTAAATATGGAAGTATTGGAAGTAAAATAATGTTGACCATTATGATAATTATACTAACTTGCCTTTCAATAGTTCCTTATAGTTTTATAAGGTATTTTATTATGAGGAAATAATGAAGAATAGAGCTGACGATTTTTTAGAGTTATTTGTCAAAGATAAACTACATGAGTCATCCTCGAGTTCTGATTTATGGAATTCTTAATAAATAGGAGGCTTTTTGACACAGTCATGATGTGGAAGATAATGAATATGAGGGGGATAGAGAGAATTAGCCCTCAAGAAATTGTAGAATAAAAATGTTTGAAACAGTGTATTAAACCAAGCATAATGTCTTGTCAGCTGTAAAATTTCTATTAAGAGAGGTTGTTTTGGCTTCAGGGGCTTGCTAATTCTGACATATTGTTCTATTTCTGTGAAATCAGTAGAATATGTTTTTTCTTTTAAATCATATATTTATTTTAGTTCCTTTTAGATAATCTATGTGTGTCTATATATGTGTGTACATATATGCATACATACCTAAATATAATTATCTTTTGCATCTGATTGATGATAAGGTACAGGAAGTCAAATTAGTCCAACTCCAGTTTCATCCTCAACTCTAATGAGTTAGAGTTTTATAGCTAGTTTTATACCTTACAGAGATCTATTTAAATTACTTCAAGTAACTCAAAGAATGAGAAATTAATAATGTATCTATCAATTATGAAATAGTTGAACAAAATTACAATTGTTTTGTTTTCATGTTTGCAATTTCTAATACAAATACATAATTATGCAATGATGTGACCAGATCATCTTGAAAGTACTTTTAAAAGTAATACTTATTTTTTAAGTCTAAGGAATGATAAGGTCAACATTTAACAACACAAATAATTTTTTTTCTGAGTTTTTATGGCCAGTACAACTCTTTAAAGTGAAGTTTACATTTTCACTCTTCTCAAAGTTACAAAATAATTTCTAAAAAGAAATTATATTGGTATTGTCTGAAATAGGATCCTAATCTCTACTTTGCAATCATGATTGATCATTGAATTTCTCAGGCCATTAAAAAATATTTCTCCAATGTTGACACTACTATAAGAATTGTTTTTCTAGTTCTGTTTTCCTTACTGTATTAGTTTATATAACTGTTCCTAGGTTTTTCTAAAACAGTATGTTTCATTTCTTATGGTATAATAATATCATATTACCTTAATATGCCATATTTTGTCTAACCATTCTCCTACTTTTTTTCTAGTTCTCTGATAAAAGTTCTGCTATAAGAGTATTTGTGCATATGACAAAATTTTCTCTTTATCACTTTGGGAGTATAGACTTAGTGTTGTTGTTTTTTTCTATGGGTTAAAAAGGTATTCAAAGTTTAGTGTCTTTGGGGACAGAATTATACACTGGCAACTAGAATAGGTAGGTCAATTCAAAGTTCTATTAAAAGAGTCTCACCATAGCTTTTTCCTCAAAGATCCCATTTTGTCATCTTTATCAGTCTAAGTAGATTCTCAGAAATATTTTAATAATTATTTGGAACATTTTAGATATATTTGTTATCTTTTTTCTTTGAGATTTGCCTCTTCATACTACACAGCCATTTATCAATTGAGAAATGGTTCTTATAATTATAATTTTAATGGGGTTCCTTATATATTTTGGAAAGGAGTATCATTATCAGAAAAATGTGTAAAGCTATTCCCAAATAATTATTTATCTTTTAATTTTAGCGTCATCCATTTTATTTGTGCAAAATCTTTTGAGTTTTATATAATCAAAATTGTCCTCCATTTCTTACCTTACCTATTTTCTGTCAGGTCATGAATTCCTCTACCATAGTTGCAAAAAAAAAAAAAAAAAAAAAAAAAAACCTTTTCATCTGTGTTCCTCTAATTTGTTTATGATATGACATTTTATATCTATGCCGTAAATCTGAGTCATTAATTTGGAATTTTTGTAGTATACACTCAGAAGTCAATACATGATACAGAGAAGGTTTTCACATGATAATTTGTGTAATTTTGTTATTTTTTTTAAATCATGGATATAACTTAAGATACTTGAGATACAAAACAGAATAGATAGTATATTTTAAGAAAATATTTTGATAGCAATATCTAAGATGGATTAAAGGGAACACCTGAAGGAATTAAGACCAGTTAGGAAGCTATAATAGAAGTCTAAGCAAGGAAATACAAGTTGGCTCACCAGGTCCTATATAAAGCAGAAGCACCAAAAATAATTCACAATGGGAAAGAGAGGAGACCTTGAAGAGGGATATTCCAGGGCCACTAAAGACCAAAAGTCACTTCAATGTTTTATTGTTGTGTGATTAGCTATAACTAAAGAGTTTATAATCTAGTCAATATCATGATTCTAGGGCAGGCTATTCAGTCTTGTCATGAGGCCTTTAATCCTAGCTCTTCCTACTTATCATGAATTCTCATTATATAGCCAGGTATAACTCCAGACAAAAATAAAAATCTAGGCCAGATTTCTTGAGAGAATGATCAAAAAGAAACTATTTTTAAAAGTGACAATTACTATAGTAGATAGATTTGGTTCGCAATATTGAAGCTCTTTTTTCTAATAAAGAACATTACAATTATTTTAAGATTATACAGAAATTTTCTGAAGATAAATTACATTTTGATTAAAAAAAAAAAAAACCTTCCTCCTACACTGATTATAATTGAGGTTGTAGATACTCTAGGAAACATTTTTCAAACCAAGATTTGTTCCCCAAAATGGAACTTTGGTAACATCCAAATAGCTGAAGTACATTTAACATAAAAATCTGAATGTATGTTAAAATATTGATCTCTCTCTTTGTCTGGTTTGTGTATGAATTCATATAACTAATTATACTTTCATCAGCCAACTATTTCTCTTTTTTTTTTTTTTTTTTTTATTTAATAGCCTTTAATTTACAGGATATATACATGGGTAACTTTACAGCATTAACAATTGCCAAACCTCTTGTTCCAATTTTTCACCTCTTACCCCCCACCCCCTCCCCTAAATGGCAGGATGACCAGTAGATGTTAAATATATTAAAATATAACTTAGATACACAATAAGTATACATGACCAAAACATTATTTTGCTGTACAAAAAGAATCAGACTCTGAATTATTGTACAATTAGCTTGTGAAGGAAATCAAAGATGCAGGTGTGCATAAATATAGGGACTGGGAATTCAATGTAATGGTTTTTAGTCATCTCCCAGAGTTCTTTTTCTGGGTATAGTTAGTTCAGTTCATTACTGCTCCATTAGAAATGATTTGGTTGATCTTGTTGCTGAGGATGGCCTGATCCATCAGGACTAGTCATCATCTAGTATTGTTGTTGAAGTATATAATGATCTCCTGGTCCTGCTCATTTCACTCAGCATCAGTTCGTGTAAGTCTCTCAGGCCTTTCTGAAATCATCCTGTTGGTCATTTCTTACAGAACAGTAATATTCCATAATTTTCATATACCACAATTTATTCAGCCATTCTCCAACTGATGGACATCCATTCAGTTTCCAGTTTCTAGCCACTACAAAAAGGGCTGCCACAAACATTCGTGCACATACTGGTCCCTTTCCCTTCTTTATAATCTCTTTGGGATATAATCCCAGTAGTAACACTGCTGGATCAAAGGGTATGCACAGTTTGATAACTTTTTGAGCATAGTTCAAACTACTCTCCAAAATGGTTGGATTCGTTCACAACTCCACCAACAATGAATCAATGTCCCAGTTTTCCCACATCCCCTCCAACAATCATCATTATTTTTTCCTGTCATCTTAGCCAATCTGACAGGTGTGTAGTGGTATCTTAGAGTTGTCTTAATTTGCATTTCTCTGATTAATAATGACTTGGAGCATCTTTTCATATGACTAGAAATAGTTTCAATTTCTTCATCTGAGAATTGTCTGTTCATATCCTTTGACCATTTTTCAATTGGAGAATGGCTTGATTTTTATAAATTAGGTTAATTCTCTATATATTTTGGAAATGAGGCCTTTATCAGAACCTTTGACTGTAAAATATTTTCCCAGTTTATTGCTTCCCTTCTAATCTTGTCTGCATTAGTTTTGTTTGTACAAAAACTTTTCAGTTTGGTATAATCGAAATTTTCTATTTTGTGATCAGTAATGATCTCTAGTTCTTTGGTCATAAAGACCTTCCCCTTCCACAGGTCTGAGAGGTAAACTATCCTATGTTCCTCTAATTTATTAATAATTTCATTCTTTATGCCTAGGTCATGAACCCATTTTGACCTTATCTTGGTATACGGCGTTAAGTATGGATCAATGCCTAGTTTCTGCCATATTAGTTTCCAATTTTCCCAGCAATTTTATCAAACAGTAAGTTCTTATCCCAAAAGCTGGGATCTTTGGGTTTATCAAAGACTAGGTTGCTATATTTGTTGACTGTTTTATCCTTGAACCTAATCTATTCCACTGATCAACTAATCTATTCTTAGCCAATACCAAATAGTTTTGGTAACTGCTGCTCTATAGTATAGTTTTAGATCTGGTACAGCTAAGCCACCATCATTTGATTTTTTTCATTAATTCCCTTGAAATTCTTGACCTTTTGTTTTCCATATGAACTTTGTTGTTATTTTTCTAGGTCATTAAAATAGTTTTTGGGAGTCTGATTGGTATAGCGCTAAATAAATAGATTAGTTTAGGTAATATTGTCATCTTTATTATATTTGCTCGCCCTATCCAAGAGCATTTAATATTTTTCAATTGGTTAGATCAGACTTAATTTGTGTGAAAAGTGGTCTGTAATTTTGCTCATAAAGTTTCTGATTTTCCCTTGGCAGATAGATTCCTAAATATTTTATATTATCAGTAGTTACTTTAAATGGAATTTCTCTTTGTAACTCTGACTGTTGGATTTTGTTAGTGATATATAAGAATGCTGATGACTTATGTGGTTTATTTTATAACCAGCAACTTTGCTAAAGTTGTGGATTATTTCTAATAACTTTTTAGCAGAATCTCTGGGGTTCTCTAAGTATACCATCATGTCATCGGCAAGGAGTGATAATTTGGCTTCCTCATTGCCTATTCTTATTCCTTTCATCTCTTTCTCAGCTCTTATTGCTATAGCTAGCGTTTCTAATACAATATTAAATAGTAACGGTGATAGTGGGCAACCTTGTTTCACTCCAGATCTTATTGGGAATGGTTGCAGTTTGTCTCCATTACATATGATGCTTACTGATGGTTTTAAATAGATGCTGCTGATTATTTTAAGGAAAAGTCCATTTATTCCTATACTCTCAAGTGTTTTTAATAGGAATGGATGTTGGATTTTATCAAATACTTTTTCTGCATCTATTGAGATGATCATATGGTTTTTGTTAATTTGGTTATTGACATGGCCAATTATATTGATAGTTTTCCTAATATTGAACCAGCCCTGCATTCCTGGTATAAATCCTACTTGATCATAGTGTATTATCTTGGAGATGATTTTCTGTAGTCTTTTGCTAATATCTTATTTAAGATTTTAGCATCAATATTCATTAGGGAGATTGGTCTATAATTTTCTTTCTCTGTTTTCAGCCTACCTGGTTTAGGTATCAGTACCATGTCTGTGTCATAGAAGGAATTTGGTAGGACTCCTTCATTCCCTATTTTATCAAATAATTTATATAGCATTGGGGCCAATTGTTCTTTAAATGTTTGGTAAAATTCACATGTAAATCCATCTGGTCCTGGGGATTTTGTCTTAGGGAGTTGTTTAATTGCCTGTTCTATTTCTTTTTCTGAAATGGGACTATTCAAGCAATTACTTCTTCCTCTGTTAGTCTGGGAAGTCTGTATTTTTGGAGGTAGTCATCCATTTCACTTAGGTTATCAAATTTATTGGCATAAAGTTGAGCAAAATAACTCCTTATTATTTCTCTAATTTCCTCTTCATTGGTGGAAAGTTCTCCTTTTCATTTTTAAGACTACTAATTTCATTTTCCTCTCTCCTTTTTCTAATCAGATTTACCAAAGGCTTATCTATTTTATTGGCTTTTTCATAGAACCAACTCTTAGTTTTATTAATTAGTTCAATAGTTTTTTTACTTTCAATATTTTTAATTTCTCCTTTTAATTTTAAATTTCCAATTTAGTATTTGATTGGGGGTTTTTAATTTGGTCTTTTTAGTTTTTTAGTTGCAAGCCCAATTCATTAATCTTTTCTTTCTCTGTTTTATTCAAGTAAGCCTCTAAGGATATAAAATTCCCTCTTATTACCAGCTTTGGCTGCATCCACAAATTTTGGTATGATGTCTCATCATTGTCATTATCTTGAGTGAAATTATTAATTGTATCTATAATTTGCTGCTTCACCCAATCATTCTTTAAGATGAGATTGTTTAGTTTCCAATTACTTTTTAGTCTATTTCCCCTAACTTTTTGTTGAATGTAGTTTTATTGCATCATGATCTGAAAAGAAAGCATTTACTATTTCTGCTTTCTTGCATTTAATTTGAGGTCTTTATGTCCTAATATATGGTCAATTTTGAATAGGTTCCATGAACTGCTGAGAAGAAAGTATATTCCCTTCTATCTCCATTCAATTTTCTCCAAAGATCCAACATACCTAATTTTTCTAATATTCTATTTACTTCTTTAATTTCTTTCTTATTTGTTTTGTGGTTTGATTTGTCTAATTCTGAGGTGCAAGGTTGGAGATCTCCTACTATTACAGTTTTGTTGTCTATTTCTTCTTGCAACTCTCTTAACTTCTCCTTTAGGAAGTTGAGTGCCATACCACTTGCTGCATATATGTTTAATATTGATATTGCTTCGTTGTTTATCATCCCTTTAGCAGGATGTAGTTACCTTCCTTATCTCTTTTAATTAGATCAATTTTTACTTTTGCTTGATCTGAGATAAGGATGGCTACCCTCTTTTTGACTTCACCTGAAGCATATAGATTTTGCTCCAGCCTTTTACTTTTACTCTATATGCATCCCCCTGCTTTAAATGTGTTTCTTGTAAACAACATATTGTAGGGTTCTGACTTTTGATCCAGTCTGCTATCTGCCTCCTCTTTATGGGGAGTTCATCCCATTTACATTTACGGTTAGAATTACTAAATCTGTATTTCCTGCCATCCTAATAACCCCAGATTGTGCTTTACTTATTCTTGCCTCCCCAACCCTCTTTCCCCTTTTAAACTTATGTACCCCTCTTGTATCACGATACTTATCCTCTTTATAATCCCTCCTCCCCCTTTGGTCTTTCCCCTTCCTTCCCTTATTACTCTTTTTCTTTTCCCTTTTCCTCTCCCCCGTTTTTAATGAGGCGAGAGAATTTTCTCTAAAACAAATGTCAATTATTTTTTCTTTGAGCCAACTCTGATGAGAGTAAGATTCACACAATGTTCCTCCCCCTCTCTAAATTCCCTCAGATATGATAAGTTTCCTTAGCCTCTTTGTGGGATGTGGTTCCCCTCTTTTTTCCCTCCTTCCCACCTTATTCTGCCATCATCCCTTTTCCATATCTACTTCCCTTTTTTATGTTATATCAGTACAATCAAATTATACATGTATTCTTTTTGTATATCCACAACAGAAATACAATTCTCAAGAGTTATTTTTACCTTTTCTGCATCTCTTGAGTTCTATTCTTGGAGATCAAATTTTTGTTTACTTCTGTTTTTTCTTCAGAAACAAATGGAATTCATTTGTTTCATTAAATGTCCATCTTCTTCCCTGGAAGAAAATGCTCCAGCTTAGCTGGGTAGTTTATTCTTGGCTGCATCTCAAGTTCTTGTGCCTTTCAGAATATCATATTCCAGGCCCTTCTTTCCTTTAATGTAGAGGCAGCCAGATCTTGGGTGATCCTTATTGTGGCACCTCGGTATTTAAATGTTTTTTTTGGCGGTTTGTAAAATTTTTCCTTAATCTTATAGTTCTGAAATTTTGCCACAATATTCCTTAGGGTTTTTATTTTAGGGTTTCTTTCAGAAGGTGTTCGATGAATTCTTTCAATGCCTATTTTACCTTCTGATTCTATTACATCTGGGCAGTTCTCTTTGATGATTTCTTGTAAAATAGTATCTAGGCTCTTTTTTTCATCATAGTTTTCAGAAAGTCCAATAATCCTCAGATTATCTCTCCTAGATCTATTTTCCAAGTCTGTCGTTTTTGCAAGTAGATAATTCGTGGTTTTCAGTTTGTCATTTTTTGTTTTGCTTGACTGATTCTTGCTGTCTCAATGAATCATTAGTTTCAATTTGTTCAGTTCTAATTTTTAAAGAATTATTTTTCTTCATTAGCTTTTTACTTCTTTCTGTATATGTCCAATTGAGTTTTTGAATGTATTGTTTTGGTCTGTGGAATTTTTTTCCATTTCACTAATTTTTTTTTTAGTGAATTATTTTCTTTTTCCAATTCATGGGTCCTACTTTCTTGCGAGTTCTTTGTCTTTTCCAAATCACAAATCCTACTTTGTAGTGAATTCTTTATTTTTTCCAATTCGTATTTCAGGAAGTTGTTGCTCTCTTGTAAGGCTTCTCTTTCCTTTCCCCATTTATCTTCTAACTCTCTTTTGAGACTTTTAATGGCCTCTTCTATGAGAGCATTATGTAAAAGAGGACAGTCTGATGCATTTTTGCTGTTTGAGGTCTCTTCAG
The DNA here is from genome assembly GCF_902635505.1 of Sarcophilus harrisii. Lineage (NCBI taxonomy): Eukaryota > Metazoa > Chordata > Mammalia > Dasyuromorphia > Dasyuridae > Sarcophilus > Sarcophilus harrisii. Next base: position 32,803,678 of record NC_045431.1, on the reverse strand, counting down.
GTTTGCTGACCTGCTCTTTTTCTGCATAGAAGCTGTCGATTGTTCTTTTCATCTTTTTATTCATGTTTTAAAGCCTTTAGGTGGGTCTCCTAGGCAAGGGGTTACCAGCTTCCTCTGCAGAATAGGGAGAGATGTAAACCGATTTCCGGCTCAAGGTATGGGAGTGCTCTGTGTGAAGTTTTCCCTTCCCCCAACAGGAGGTGGATTCAGCACTGGCAGAGCTATCAAACTGCTTAGTAGGGCTGAGTGGATTATCGATTGCCCTCGGCTAGAGACTAAGTGGTGAAAGTGTCACCGCCCAGGCCGGAGCCTCTTGTGGGACTGTGAGTATTAGCAGCTGAGTGCAGACCGCAGAACGCAGACAGCCACAAACTCTGCCCAGAGTCTCTGCCTGATGCAAATCGGCCCTGGAAAAAAAAGCTCTATGGCCCCAAGCCGAGCTCCCCCCTGCGCAGATTGGAGGCTAACCCGGGCTGCGTCCTCCTGCCGTGCAGGATCACAACTGCCCCCAAGGAAAAGCCCCTTACTGCGGGTTGGGGCTGCGCGCTTGTGCTGAGATCTGTGCCTTCACCCTCGGTTTGAGACTCTCCTCGGAACCTAATTTCTCTCCCAGTCTGCGCCGATCTCCCCCCTGGCCCCGGAACCAACCTTTTTTGGCGAGACTGCAGATTTTTTTCGGCTGGTGAGTTGTTCTACTTCTTATCTTTACGAATTGTAGCAGTCAAGACTATTTTTGAGGCTTGATATATTATTGATAAAGAGGGTAAGAGAAGAGCTTAGAAAGACGCGTGTGTCTTCTCCGCCATCTTGGCTCCGCCCCAGCCAACTATTTCTCATGGTCCTTTCAAAAACATTTTAACAGTTATGATCTCTTGCAATTTTTAAATGGCTGCCAATTTAAAAGTATTTTAGACACATTTACACAGAGCATATGAATTAAATCAATGTTTATTGTGAAGGCTTACGTGATGATGAAGCTATGAATACTAGGTGGGAATGCAATACAGATTCCCCTAGTACATTAAAATTTCAATTTTATTTTGAGTTGTCCAAACCTGATATGGATAAACAAAAAGATATACAATTTTGTGAATACATCTGTATAAACTGACTACCCAGAAATTAAGTATACATTTTCATTGGGTGCCATGTAATAGTGTTATTTGAGTTTCTGATGTTTATGCATTAAAATTATAGACACAAGAAATCAGACAAAATAACAGACATTTATATGTATTCCCAAAGACAAAAAAAAATCACCTATCCCATTTCTTTGAGGCGAGGACCTTTTTATAATATAAATATCTGTTTTCATAATGAGGTACTTATCACAATATTTTATTAAATATTGGATACTGAGTCACATTTATGATGTGGCACATGTAATAGCTATGTGCTAGCTGATCAGTTTTCAATTCTGGAAGAAATCACTACACAAATTACCTTAGCAATAATATCATTATCATAATCACTAAAGTCCAATATATTGAAGGCTTGACTTCTTTATTATGGCAAGGAATTCATTCCCTCCATGATAGTGACATTCTTACTAACAAGACTTCTCTCAATTTGAAACTAGTTGGTAGGTAAGAAAACTTTTGACGAAACTTTTTGCACCATGGAAAAATTAAATTTCTATGGAAGAAAAGGGTTCAGAGTACAGCATGGAGTTATCCAAAGGAATTTTCATAGCCAGTTCTACAAATTATACCAACAAAACTATAATGAAGTACAATCTCATTTAGGCAAGGAGTGGACAGAAGGAATGGACACTGTCCAATGAGAGGATGACAGAAATCTTAGCAACTGTTGTTAACGTTCCTGTATATTTAATGTCTATGGGTAAAGCCCTAATCACTGTGCTCTAGCCATACCTCAGGCTATCGTTATAAGGAAAGTTCTCTGGGAAAAAAAACAAAAGAGGACTCATTTTTCAGAATATCTGTAGGAAAGTATAGAGAAGGAAGAAGTAAAATAGGCTACCTTTCTTTGGAGAACATTCCATGGAAGTAGTACAATCTTCTTCTCCATAAAAATAATTGATAGCCATAGAAAAAGTGTATTTGCATTTAGCTTGCTGACCCTTTAAATTCACACAAAGACCAAGTGGAAATGTTAAATGTGCTGTTGCCTATAATAATTATAAAATACTGGATATCTTTGGTATTTCATTCCTTATTATTATCACATTTCACAGAATTTTATTTTTTGAGGTTGGAAACAGGTCTTCCAATTTTTATTTTATTTTTGTATGACCTTGCAGTGGAAGCTTCCCCCACAATACACACAACTCATCTGAAACTTATAGTCAGAAATAGTTGCTTTGGAACATGGAGATATTAGTTGCATAAATAGCTACAAAGGTCTACCTCACATCACCATTTCTATGCACAACATGCTACATGATGAATTAGTTGTTTTACTGAAAAAAAATGTAATGTGAACATATGTGATCTCCTCAAAATAAAAAAATGAATGCCTACTAATGCTTGGGAAGGGAAAAAAAAAAACCTACTAACAATAGATTATTATTGAGAATGAAAGCTGTCATTATTCCACTATACTTTTACATGTATTTATTTTCAGCTATAGAAACAAACCTTCACACTCGAAGATAGTTATCTTCTTGTTTTCTTACTGTGGTACTAAAGACAGCTGGAAAGGATCTCCAGAAATAGAGAAGTGAGCAAATGTTGGTAAGAGCAGGTGTGTGTGGTGCTCCCCAAAGTACCATGACCAATGCTATATAAGAAAAATATTGTCAAAAGGTGGCAAAAAAGCCAAAATTCTCAAAAAGTGAGTTGTGAATTTCAAGTTTCCTAATCATGTCAGGGCATAAGCATGTGGATTTCTTGTAAGAAAGGATCTCTGCATGTGAGCATGTATGTATAAATTTTAAATGATTTAATGCATGAGATAAAACAAACTGGCTAAATAGACTTCATAGAAATGCAATTAAGAGATTATAATCATACCTGTTGAACATGATTAGCCAGATCCTTTTATAGGCTTAATATTTAGTTTGCTCCAATGACTGATCTAGTCTTGGTCCCTATATCCTTTAGTATATTTTCTGGTTCATTTTAATATCTTTTGCATATTTTAGTTCTGCTGGAGATATCTTCAGGAGAAAATCAGTGAGCTGCATCACAGTTGTCTTGGGAAAGGGGAATGATTTAATTCAGTTCAACAGGAAGGCTGCCAGTACATTTGCAAATGGCAGTAGGGATTCTCTTGATTATAACTTGAACAAGCTACACTTTTTTTTAAAAAAAGAAACAAATTTCTTTAATAGATAACTTTCATAGTTCCTGTATAGATTTACCTTTCCTCATGCTTTTCCTTATTTATAATGTGAAAAGAAGCAATTAACTCTGTTTGACTGTTCCTCACAGCATGGTATGCCACAGGAAATAATGGCAAGTGAATAGAAAGCAATGTTGGTAATTAAAATTATGTGAATGCTTAGTGTCTCAGCATGGACCAAATAAATCCATATCCTTTGTGATGAATATGACTAAAAATCTTTGTTAAAAGTTTGGATCACCATTCAAAGGAAAAATTACTTTGTGCTAGGGACTTTGTTACAAATGATTTCCAAGCTGAAAAAACTTCCAAGATTTTAAGATATATTCAGATGTTTCTGATAGTTTTACTTTCTTGAAAGTTTATAAGTAAATAGCATTATTGGGTGACTAATGTATAGAAGACAGAATAGAGCAGATAGACACAGCAACAAAATAATCAGGAACAGGGTTTCAATTAGAGATAAAACACAAGTTCAAAAGAAGTATATCACAATTACAATATGGTTGCATAATAATATGTCTTTTAATGGATATCTCTACTAATGTTCCACCTCAGGGCAACACTGGAACATGGAACATGAAGGAAATCTTGAATAGTAAAAGATTATCAGGATGGGGCTCATCTTCTGAATGGCAAAGTTGTAAAAGCTTTATATACTGACAGATATGGATGAACTCTGTATTTGCCCTCTGAGAAAGTGGCTTTAGTTTCATAGAGGATGACTGACTAAAAGCTGAATTTTTCCTTAAGAAAACTTACAGGCTATTTTGCGTCTGAGTCATCAAACAAATAACATTGAGGAACACTCAAAGGACAAAAGAGAATATATGATCATAGGATCATAGATTCCAGTTCAAAGATCTTAGAGACCACCTCCTATTTTACACTTGAGAAAATAAGGGCCAGAAAGATGGAAAACAAAAACTATCTATGACTAGCCTAGAGTGAAAGACTTTAACAAACAAGGAATTATACCAGAGAATGATAAAAAAAATATTCTCAAAAGATTATAGGGACAAGAAAACAGAATGGACTAGCAAGAATGAAGATTAACTTGATGGACAGCCTAATGGTTCTATTATGGCCCATCATTATGATTTCTAAAAATAAATTTCCTAGCACATTGGATCGACCCCTTGTACTGAGATTTTGTGAGGACCAAAGTAGATCACTTGCAATTTAAATCACTGCAGGGATGATTATATATATAAAATTTCTTTCTTTCTTCCTGCCTGCCTGCCTGACTTTCTTTCCTTCTTCTTTCCTTCCTTTCTTGTTGCTTCCCTCCTTCCCTCTTTCTCCTTCCCCATTTCTTCTAGAAACTATAGGGTAGTCTAAAAAGTTTTAAAATTTCTTTAAATATCCAAAGTCTTCCTTCTTGATAGTGTTTAGGATGATTTCCTTGTCATTGAAATCTTAAAATTTGTTCATAATGTGTCTTTTTGATGTCATATCTAATGGATTATCTTTGAATTGTATCTTTTGTTTTCAAAATAGTGAGGAAATTTTATTATATTATTTTGTGAAATATGATGGATAAACTATTTCCATTTTCCTTTTGGAAATCTGAAATTTTTTTCTCTTTGATTTTTTCTCTGATTTACGTCTAATTCCAAATCTTTTTCTAGCTGGGCTATTTTCATTCTTTCTTTTGTCAGTCTTATTATTGTTCTTTTTACTGTTTATTTTCTTCACTCATATTTCTAAAGAATTGAATTGAATCTTCATATTTTAATTTGGCCCAATTTGTATTTCATTGATCCTCATTATTTGTCATTTAATTTCTTAATTTTTTAAAAATTAAACTTTATTGTATTTTGAGAATATTTAGGTTTATCATTCCCTTGCTAATGTATTTCACTAGATTTTTCCCCCTACGATATGCCTTTAGTTCTTTTAAACATTAATATGTTGTTCACAATCATATAACACAACTTATTTAATCTTTTCTGAATGGCAACATTCTCTATACAATTCCCCAATTTCTTTTACCATCACAAAAAGAACTGCTATAAAATGTTTATAAACATAAAATTTATTTTCCTTTTTCTTTAATAATCTTTAGAAGCAAACCTAGTAGTTGCATTGTTGAGTCAATGAATTATAAGCAATTTTAATAACTCTTTAGGCAAAATTCCAAATTACTCTACAAAATAGTTGAATTAGTTTACAATTCCACTAATATTGAATTAGTGTCCTAATTTTTCAAAATCCCCTCCAATATTTGTAGCTTTCCTCTTCAATCATTTTAGCCAATATGATAGGTATTAAATTATGTCTTAAGGTTATTATAATTTGCATTTCCTTAATAAGTAAGGATTTAGAACATTTTTGATATGATTACAGATAACTTGGATTACATTATCTGAAAACTTGATCTTCATATCCCTTAATGATGTACCAATTGAAAAATGACTTATTTTTCATAAATTTTACTCTGTTCTCATTATTTTTGAAAAATGAGATCTTTATCAGAGAAACTTGGAGTAATTTTTTTCCCAACTATGATTACTGTTTTCACAGCCATTCTATTTTCTCTATTTATCCAACTTTCTCTCTTCTTTTACCTTATTCATCCTCAAAAGTGTTTTCCTTGTCTTTTCCACATCACAGTGGGACCTGCCTTCTCTTATCACCATGCCTCTCTTTTATTGTCTTCCCCTCCTATTTTTCTGCATGGTACAATAGATTTCTATAACCAATGGAGCACATATGTTATTTTCTCTTTGAGCCAATTCTGATGAGAGTAAGGTTCACTTACTCTTGACCCCAAAACCCTCATCATCCACTACATTGTAAAAGCCCTTTCATGACCTTTTTATATTATTATAATATAATATATTCTATTCTATCATTCCATTTCCCCTTCTCCCAGTGCATTCCTCTTTTTTACCCCTTTAATTTTACTCTTTTAGATAAGCATCCTATCATAATCAATTCACATCCTTGTGCACTTTTAATGTATATTCTTCCAACAGCCCTAGTTTTTTTTTTTTTGTGTGTGTGTGTGTGTGTGTGTGTTTTCTTTTTTTTTTTTTTTTTTAATTTAATAGCCTTTTATTTACAGGTTATATGTATGAGTAACTTTACAGCATTAACAATTGCCAAACCTCTTGTTCCAATTTTTCACCTCTTACCCGCCACCCCCTCCCCCAGATAGCAGGATGACCAGTAGATGTTAAATATATTAAAATATAAATTAGATAGACAATAAGTATACATGACCAAACTGTTATTTTGCTGTACAAAAAGAATCAGACTCTGAAATATTGTACAATTAGCTTGTAAAGGAAATCAAAAATGCAGGTGGGCATAAATATAGGGATTGGGAATTCAATGTAATGGTTTTTAGTCATCACCCAGAGTTCTTTCTCTGGGCATAGCTGGTTCAGTTCATTACTGCTCCTTTGGAAATGATTTGGTTGATCTCGTTGCTGAGGATGGCCAGGTCCATCAGAACTGGTCATCATATAGTATTGTTCCAACAGCCCTAGTTTTTAGGAGTTACAAATATCCTTTCCCCATATGGTAATATAAAGAGTTTGACTTTATTAAAACCTTTATAGCTTCATTTTCCTATTTACCTTTTTACATTCTTCTTGAGTTTTATATTTGAAAGTCAAAAGTTCTATTCAATTCTGTTTTTTTTTCTCCAATCAGAAATGCTTGAAAATGAATATCAATTTTTCCCCAGTAGGATTATACTTTTACTGGAAAATTATTCTTGTTTGTAATCATATTTTCTTTGCTTTCCAGAATATCATATTCTAAGCTCTCTATTCTTTTAATTTAAAAATAGCTAAATCTTCTCTTTTTCTTAATGTAGCTTCCATGATATTTGAAGTGTTTCTTCCTGGCTGCTTGCAATATTTCATCCTTGACCCAAGATTTCTGAAATTTGACTATAATATTTCTGGAAGTATTCATTTTGGGACATCTTTCAGGAATTCATCAGTAGATTCTTTCCATTTTTATTTTACCCTCTACATCTAGTATATTTGGACAAGTTTCCTTGATAAATTTTGAAATATGATTTTAGGCCTTTTCCCATAGCTTTCAGATAGTTCATTTTCTTAAATTATTTCTCCTTGATTTGGTTGGTTGTTTTTCCAATGAGATATTTCATGTTTTCTTCTTTTTTTCATTGCTTTGATTTTGTTTTATTGTTTCCTAATGCCTCACATATTTTTTAATTTCCATTTGCCAATTGTCATTTTTAAGAAATTATTTTATTTGGCTTTTTTGTATATCCTTTTCTATTTGAAAATATTTGAAAAAATTTAAACACTTTCAAGGGGTTCTTTTCTCCAGTAAAATTTTGTGTCTCTTTTTTCCACGTGGCCAATTCTGCTTTATAAGGCATTATTCGTCTCATATTTTTGTATATTTTTTAATCATTAAACATATTCTGTTTTTTAAGGTGCTACTTTCTTCAGGATTTATTTTGCCTCTTAACTAAGCTGACTTTTTCTTGATTTTTTTTTTTGCATCACTCATTTCTCTTCCCATCTTCCTCCCTACTTCTCTTGCTTGTTTGTTTTTTATCTTTTTTTTTTTTTTGAGTTATTCCATGGTCTGAGACCAATTTATATTTTTCTTCGAGGCTTTAGATATAACAGTTTTGATTTTGTTGTCTACTTTTGCTGTTCCTTGTTACCATAATAACTTTTTATAGTCAGAATGTTTTTCTGTTGTTTATTTATTTTCCAGTCTATTTCTTAACTTTTAACTCTATGCTTAAATGTTACTCTGCTTCTAAGGTGAGGGCACCCTTTTCCAAGTTTTGTGGGTTTTGTACAGCTATTTTCAGAGTTAATTCTGAAGGTGGTATGATGTAAGGAGAGATATGTTTACTATTCTACTAGCCAGTACTGTGGTCTATCAATGACAAAACATCCTTTACTGCCATGGAATTGTGACCAGGACTTCACTGTAGCCATTAGCTCTAGTATGCTAGTGCTCCTTCTTGCCCTGGGACTGTCTCCCAGTACTGAGATCCACATCTGAGTATAGACCATGCAACAGAATACTGTCCATAGTACTAGCAAAGGAATGTTTTTAATTTTCTTCTCACCAGTTGTCTTACCCACTTACTGTCTGTGATTTCAACAGCTCTGGAAGCAGCAGCTTCCTAATTCTGTTTATCCTAAGGTCTTTTCCTGCTTTACTAGGGCCTTGTGTGTACTGGCACAGCATTCACTGAACTATGCTTTCTTGAAATATGCCTTTCAGATAATCTAATTATTCTTTAATTATCTCTGCTTGATAAGTTTTTGAGATCATTTGTTAAAATGTCAGAAATATTATTTTTTCAATCTTGTGATTTTATCACTTTTTAAAATTTTCTCATGGAGTCATACATTAATATTTGATCTTTTTAATATTAAAAGCATATTATTTAGGAAAGGTTTTATACCTCTTGTACTCAGTAAATCACTTTTCAAGTGCTTTCTTTCTATCACTTGTTTTCTAATTCTTTTCTATGGTGCTCTTATCTATAAATTTATTTAGAACTGTTTTTTTAATCTTTCTTCATTTCTTTAAAGTATAGTTGATTTTGTACCCAAATTTGAGGCTTTGCCTATTAATATTTTAAAGTTAATCTTTTCTGGTTTTCTGTCTTGGACATTCTCATTATCATGTTGGCTTTTTAATAGATGATTTCTTTCTCATTGTTTATTATCCCTGCTTTAGTTCCCAATTTCAGAGATTATATTAGGACAAGGATTTGCACACTTTTGAAGTCAATGTTTATATATTTATATATATATATATATATAAACATTACTCTCTGACTTACTAATTATACCAAAATGTTCCAACTTAAACCTTACTTCAAATCTATTGTTCTCTCTACTGTATTCTAGTGCTTGCCAAATGTTTATATATATATATATATATATATATATATATATATGTCTTTGTGTGTACCCATAGACACACTTAGTGACTGGAATTGTAATTTCATTTGAATAGGAACTTCTGTTGAGGAATTCCTTTACAAGTAAAGATTGATATCTTCTCTGAAATTTACAATTCTAGAGAGTAGACTAGAGAAAAGGTTCTTAACCTGTGGTCATTACCCCACAGGGGATCACATAACCAAATGTGGCAGTCACAAAATTATGATTGTTTGCAAATGTTTGATTTTTATATCTAATGTATATACCTATATGCCTTGGACCGCATAAAAATTTCTCTGGTGGAAGCAACTAGGTGGCGCAGTGAGATAGAGCACCAGTCCTAAAATCAGGAGAACCTGAGTTCAAATCTGAGCCTCAGATACTTAATACTTCCTAGCTGTGTGACCCTGGGCAAGTCACTTAACTCCAATGCCTCAGGGGGAAAAATTAATTGGGTGAAAAGAAATCATGAGTGAAAAAATTTAGAAACCATGGAGTAGAATATTGAGAAAAGTGACTAGCTGATGGTCACATAGAAAGTATGTCAGAAACAAGTTTTGAATCCAGAATTTCCTAATCCTAAAGCCAGCTCTCTATTTAATATTCCAGCCATTGTGTGTGTGTGTGTGTGTGTGTGTGTGTGTGTGAGTATGAGAGAGAGAGAGAGAGAAAGAGAGAGAGAGTGTGAGTGTGTGTGTGTGTGTGTGTGTGTGTGTATGTGTATGCATATACAAATAATTCAGGGCCATATCTAAACTCCAATCCAGCTGTTTCTTAGGACTAATTCAACACTGTTATATCCTTTCTATATTTTATGTCATTGTGAATCAGCCTGACCTTAGTCTCTCTGGAAAAGTTTTCTTGCTCATCATTTTATAGCATCTAACTAATTATAGCAGGGAGATTTTCATAATCTATTCTAAATAAGTTTGGGCATGTCTTTTATTTTCTAGAGAGGCTATTTTTCTTTTGACTTAACTTTTAGGAATAATTTTATGAACACATATTTTAACCCTTTGGACTTGCTTATTTATATATGACATACCATTTTTATAAAATTTGGAATCAAAGGCCATGAATGAACATTAACCTAATGTTCACTGAGCCTAATGTTCTGTTTAAAGCCTGAAGATTGTGGACTCAGAAAATTGAGTTAAATCAGAAATTCAGTCCACAAATAAATGTTGGCACCTTTGTTCTTAGTATGAACTCATCACTACCTGAAGATTTTTTATAAACTGTGAAGAACAAGCCCTGATTTCTGTGGGAACAATCGCAAAATCAACCAAAGGATGTCAGGTTCTCTTATCCACTTGCTATCTCTTTCCTCACTTAGTAGCTGAGTGATACTACAGAATCACTTAACCTCATTTACCATTCTTCATCTGTAAAGTGAGGACAATAATAGTACCTACTTCCCAGTGTTGTTGTGAAGAGCAAATGAGATGGTAATTGTAAGTAAAGTACATAGTGATTGTTGTATAAGTATTAGCTATGAATATTATTATTATCATATTCAAAGTTTGTTTAGAAAGAGAAGGTCTAAAACTATCATCTACAATAACATGCTAGTTTTCCTGATCTTTTTTAACTTTTTGGTCTCTGTTTTGGTATCACTGTTCTGATAGATAATAGTTTGGTTTTCTTTGTTTTTTTTTTCTTTTATTATTTATTTATTAAAAAACAGAATAATGAAAAAAAGCAAAACAGAAAAGAAAACAGAACAAAATATTGCCATGTGCCTAGCAGAATATTAGAGAGGATTCCAAATATTTAACTAAATAAATTATCAGTTCAAAAAAAGGCTATACCAGTTCAAAAAAGGCTATACTATATATATATATATATATATATATATATATATAGAGAGAGAGAGAGAGAGAGAGAGATCATGTGTGTATGTATATAAATATGTATTTATCCTTTGTGTATATATATTCTATAATACATATATTAAGAACATATTCACGAGTGTCAATCTTTTCTTTACTTCTTTTTAGGTTGTCCTTTTCTTCTCTGCTGTGCACATTTTTTATTTTATTCTTTTTCCCTTTTCATCCTGACTTCCCTTAAGTAGACTATATTTAGGTAGAATATATTTATGTATACATATATTCATACATACACATGCCCACACTTACACTATACACACCTATGTCTTTTCTATCACTACTCTTTGCTTTAATTTTGTTTTGTAACTCCTACTAGTTTTTAACACATAAAATGACAATAATAAGATAATTTTTATTTGACCAGTAATTTCATTGGTTTGGGAACTCCCTATGAGAAAAATAACAACAAAAAAGCTTCCCTACTAATGCAGCGTAGAACCTGTTTTGCAATTTATTGTCATATAGCATTAGAATAATAATTAAATTATTATGGATCCCACAGCCAGTACAAGAAAGGCAGAGTTTAAACCTAGGTCTCCCTGGTATACCACCCAGGTAAGGTGGTCCATTCTATAGACTAAGCTATCTGTATATTAAAATAATATAAAAAAATTGAAATGCTTTGAACACTGATACACTGTAATTCATTTTCTCCCCTCCATGCTTCTTACTTTGCTTCTAAAAAGGAAATGTTTCCAACATATTATATGGTGAAAATAAAGGGATGTCAGATCCTTCTCCCCACTCTACTAAGCATATAGCATGTGCCAAATGTGATGGTCTATTAAGCAACAAGTTAAAATGTTTCCTAGATGGAGATAAGTATCATTTATAATAGAGAATTACATGGCAGAGTAAGTGCTCCAGCTTTAAGGGTAATCAGCTAGAGAATTATTTTCAGGGCCTACCGGGTGGGTAGATGGAAAAGGAAGTGGGAGAAGATAGAAAAAAAATCAACACACAGTATTGCTTTGTCATAAGCATTTGAGGACATCCACATCGTAGTCACTTATCATCAACATGATGCACCTGTTTGGAAGATGGAGTCATGCAATGGCTATGTGACCCTTGAAAAGAATGATTCTGATTTTTAATGGTCTGCATGATGTATGGCGATTCCTCAGCATTTGGAGAAGGAAAATAAAGGCCAGAGCCCAGAAGAATGGCAAAGATCCCAGACCTGCTGGGATGATCAAGTGGGGAAATAAAATGTTATTCACATATCTGCCTGACCTATTCCTCAACATATTGGTGCCTAGAAATTTAAAGATTTAATCATATAGTGCGGCTGACTAAACTGATTACACAAAGATACTATTGTTCTCTATTGCTGACAAAATTCTGGTTTGGGTTCTTAAGGACCTCCTGTTGTAAAAGGCTATCAACTACATACTTGTAGTATTGCAGAATGTGCCTTTTGGAAACCATGTGGTAAAGAAGATATGTCAGTTTTCATAATATAGAAAGACAATGATGACCTTTATTTTGCAGGTACCAATAATTCTAAGGCTATCGATTATTCTTAATTCTCACAATAAAATAAGATCATAACTTTCTGGTCACACATATTGTCATTATGTCACAATATGCCATAACAACATTAACAATGAACATTTATAAGGCATGTTGGTTTATAAAACATTTAATATATATTATTATATTTCAGCCTAACTTTAAACCTTTGATGGTAGGGATTGCAGAAATTATGATTCATATTTTTTATGAGGGAACTGAAACTAGGAGTTGAACTAAATTCTTGATGGTTGCAAAACTAGCAGATATCAGAGGCTAGATTCAAATTCAACCATTATTGACTTGAAATGTCATCTTCTACTCATTAATCCCCACAACTGTGAAATATTTCTGATGGCTTTTGAGAATTCTGTAATTCTAAATATTTTGAAATTTTTGTATTTTGTTTTTCATACTTAAATAGAATCACTTAGAATTTTCTAAAAAACCAGACTTTCAATTTAATGATTCCACTATTGCCACTGATTCAATAGTCCCCAAGGAGCCATATGATGCAGTCTGTGCTGGACGGTGCTCTACTCTTACTTAACCTGGTCCAAAACACCTTTCCTGCCAACCTTTTAACATGTCTTGGACTAAAAAATTGTTTCACTCCATCTTTTTATGTGTTCTACCACTCTAGTATTTGTTTTGAACCATTTTAAAGAGATTTAGAGGGAGTATTAAGAGAAAGCTTAGCTTTTCTCAGCCATCATGGCTTCACCTCCAAAATATTTTTATACAAATATGGTCAGATTTAAATATTTGGAGAAATATTAATTATTCATGGCTGGACAGAGCCAATATAATAAAAAAAAGTTCTACATAAACCAATTTACTTTGCAATGCTATCCTAATTAAATTTTTTTAAAAATAATTATTGAAAAAGAAAAAATAATATCAAAATTTATTGGAGGGGATAGAATAGAAAAAAATTAATATAATTAATAAAAATACAAAGGAAAAAGGTTTAGCAGTATAAGATTTTAAACCACATTATAAGGCAATAACTATCAAAACTATCATGTACTGGCTAAGAAATAGATGGCTAGATATGCATAAAGGAGTAGAAATATAATATAGAGTAGTAAATGACTACATCTACTTTAAAATAATTTTGATTTTGTTAAATTAAAAAGGGTTTGTACAAATATGTCAATATAGTTAAGATTATAAGGAAATCAGAAAGTTGGGGAAAATTTTTATAAAATTTCTCAGATAAAGATCTCATGTCTCAAATATATAGGGAATTTCTCTAAGTTTATAAGAATATGAATGATTCTCCAATTGATAAGTTGTCAAAGGAAATAAACAAAGTTTTTTTAATGAATCAATCAAAATTATACACAATTACATGAAAAAATGCTCTAAATCCTTATTGATCACAAAAATATAATTTAAAACAATTTTGAGATATCTCAAACTTCTGAGATTAATCAAAATGATAGAAGGGGAAATTTTGTGGGAGATGTGTGAAAAGTGGGACACTAACACAGTATTGGATGGACCTGGTTAATGATCCAACAACTCTTTTGGAGAGCAATTTGGAATTTTGTCTAAAGACTTATAAAACTTTATATAACGTTTGACCTAATAATACCACTAATAGGTCTTTTCCCCAAGATGTTCGAGGAAAAAAGAAAAGAACCTACATGCTCTAAAATGTTTAGAGCAGTTCTTTTTGTTGTAACAAAATCTAGGAATTGAAGGGATGTCCATGAATTAAAGAATGGCTAAAGAAGTTGTGGCATATGATTGTGACAAAAGACTCCTTGTTATAAAAATGATGAGTTGGCTGATTTAAAAAAAAATATGGACAGACTTGAACGAAATAATAAAAAATGAAATGAGTCAAACCAAATTAATATCATGCACAATAACAGCTATGTTGTTCAAAAAGCAACTGAATGACCAAGTTATCCTGAGTACTCTAAAATTCTCCAATCAACTATAAAAGACTTATGAAGGAAGATGCTATCAACATCCAGAGAAACAATTGATAAATATAAGCATGTATAGTATGATTTTACATATATTAATAAATCTGTGTCAAATGGTGGCCTCTAGCTATCATGGTTCAGAAAGGAGGAAGAAAGTTCAGAACTTAAAATGTAACAAAATAGTAACAAATTTAATTTTTAAAGGAAATAAATTAGTAAGCAATTTTTAAAAAATTTGCTTAAAATAATATCTATGAATTTTGCCATTACTTTAAAATAGCTTGAAAATATATGCTTACATGCCTTTCAATGTCCTCCATGGGTACTTTTTGTATATATTGGGCTGGGCCCAATTTTCCTTCATGACTTCATCTTTTATAATATCATAGTCTTTTTCTAATGTCGAATATCAGTACCATGAGGTGGTGAAAGCTAACACTATTTCTAATTAATAAGGACTTTACAGAAATGTTGGTAACTTTACCAATTTTGTACATATTGTTCTCTTTAACTTGAACTTTAAATGTAGTTAATTTTTATAAAAGAATTCCTAGAGATTAGTTTCCTTCTCATTGTTATTTATTTATTTATTTGCTGGGGTGTAAAGTAATTTTGTAATTAATCATGGCTTTCTGATTTACTTTTAACCCTAAATTTTCATTGCCAGCAGTTAACATATCAAACTACTTTGCAAGTATCACGACAAGCATATATGTTTGTCAATATATCCAAGGCCATCAACTTGACCCTGAACCTAACCAATCATTTGTACTGTTTGTCTTGTCCTGTATAGGACTTTTTGAACATATGTTTGATGTCTCCACTGCTAGATTGGAAGATACTTAACCTTGGAATTAGGTGGAGTCTCTATTCAGCTTCCTTTATGGCTATCAGAACAAATGATTCTCATCCTCCTATTCAACAAGGGAAGAGTTACATGTATGACATAGACATTCCCCTAACTCATCAATGAGTTTATAGCCCATTGATTAGCCAAAACCGTTGGTAACCAAAAACTGGTTTAGTTGACCTGCCAAAATACCTAAATATTGAATGACATAGAGTGAAATAGGATAATTTAAGCAGCTAAAGGTCTTAGCATTGATAAAGAATAAGACCATCTCCTCACATAAGACGAGTGAATGAGATCATGTCAGAAGGCATATAAGGGATAGCGAGGTAAGACAGAGCCCATAGTGAAGGGCCTCAATTGTTTTCTGAAAAAATGAGGCAAGTTTTGCTAAGAGAATGGGAGGTAAGGGAAACCATAGGAAGGTGCTTGCTGAGGCAATTTTTTGCAGCCTCCTCTTTGTTTATATTGTGTTGAATGTGTTAAGTGGTATAATTAAAAGGCTGTTTTTATTTTTCCTCTTTCCTGTTTTTTTCCAAGTTAGTTAATTTGCAAAACGATCCTGGGTTGAATTTGCCACAATTATTGATGCTTATCTTTCTTCTTGTTTAGCTTTTTATTTTGATAATTGACTAGTTTGTTGACTAGCTCTGTAAGTGCACACAGAAAATTGATCCTAAAATTTTGCCTACTTTACAATTATCTAATTTCTTTTGTGTGTATCTATAGTTAAAACATTTTTACAATGATTTCTTTCTGCCTGATGTCAAACAATAAAAAATATTCATTGATTGTTATTTCCAGTTCACAAGATTATTCTTATTCTGATATGGTCAAAAAGCAGTAGATATTGTTTTTCAAAAAGAATTAAATGAATTTAAAATAGTATAAAAGGGCATATGTGGGGAAAATTAAATGCAATGTATTTTTGAAATATCCCATAATATATTTAATTAAAATGAAATTTTGGCCACAGAATGAATATATGAATAGCAGGAAATTAAATTTTCTATTGTTTCATTCAATTTCTACTGCTCTGGACTAAATGAATACCTTGTTTGTGCAGTCTATAAAGAATAATAATAGTAATTCACATTTCATAGTGTAGTAGGTTTAAAAAGTACCTTCCTTACAGTTATTATGTGGTATATGGAGAACAATATTGCTATAGGCGAAAAACTAAGGGCTCTGCAAGATTAGAGGACTCAATCCTTTATTCAGCCATACTGTTCTTTTTGAAATTTTCTATTGACTTCATAGGAAATAGCCTCAAAATTATAATCCTACATGATTTAATTCACTTTTCTTCCAGAAAAATATATTTAAATTCTTTCTGAGTAAAATTATAGGTGTTTGATTTATATAATCAATGTTCTTCAAAAAAAAAAAGTTGTGCAAAACAGTTCAATCACATTTTAAATGCAATAAGAAAACTCCTTATTTAAAGATTAATACAAGGAGCCATTTTTAAAATGTGAAAATAACCGTCAATTTATCTATTTTAAGCTTAGTACTAACACAATGGATTTATGACCTTATTGACATAAGTAAACCCTCCAGAGCTGCATATTGTAACCTATCTCTACTGTTTATATGACTCATCCAGAACATGTTTTAAATTTCTCATAGGAAACCCACTTCAAATGTTCATAAACATCCATGAATTCTTTTAACATTACATATAATTTAGCTACTTATAATCTATTACCCATGATACTCTACCAGTCCGTTTTCCTTTCTATTTTAGTTCTATAAATTATTTACACCATGTCTTAATGTAAGTTATAATTAATATATTATATAGTTCTGGTGCCTACTATATGTCTTTTTCTTAAGTGCCCTTTGGATCACCTGTGATATTGAGTAATTTTCCATAATTTTAAATCATGTAAAATGAGAGAAAATAAACACTCTTAGAAATATCAGGTTCTGTTCCTGGGAATCGCTTGAAATCATGGAGAATACTACACCACAATTCAATTCAGTCCATTTTCTTATTACTCTTCAGGATGGGCTCATTATCTGCTTTCAACATCTTTCCAAGATATATTTATTGATAGTTCAACAGACTGTCCATCCAAATGATTATCATGTCATACAATTCATTTTTCCTGTGTCAATAGTTAGGTTCAAATTTTGAATGATTGTATATTTCATTTAACAAGCTTAATTTAATTTAAATTTAACATATAGCATTCTAAGTCTTTTGATATAATAATGACAATGCCATTCAAAAACATTAGTATCAAAAGGAAACTATCTGAAAGTAATCTCTCTGAAAGTCTATATTGGATATTCTTTATGACAAAGGTAAACACCTCTATTGAAAATACATCTTATATTCATTTTTATCTTATTTGATATTCAAATACTGAGAATTTATTGGTCAATCAATAAGCATTCACTAGCTTATCAGCCAGAACTTATGTTTAAGCATTGGGGATAAAAAAATGCAAAAAACACTGCCCTAGAATTCAAGGGGCTCAGTTTTAATGGGGTGAGATAACATGCATATGGGAGAAATATAACTATGTGTGTAGCATGACTGACTTTCATCCTGTTCCCTGTGGGACAATCCTATTATTTCTCCCTCAGGTACCCTGAGATGGTTTGCAATTATGTCTATTCTATGGCTTTGACAACAATCCATCACTGATGCTCCCTTTATTTCTTAGGAAGCAAAGACTAGCATCCCACTTTCATTTAACCACTTAATATTAAGTAGCTTTCACAAAGGAAAAGTTACTTCAAAAAAAAAAAACTTAGGTACATGCTGTTTCCTATGCCATTTTAAACTCTAGGGAATTAGGCTAAAAACTTAGTTTATGCAATTACACAATATCGCTCTCACCAAGTATTTGTTCAAATATTATATGACTGCTGAATGAGCTTGTATCTCCACTTCCAGTGGGATTTCTGAAGGCCAGTCCTAAAAGTTACTCCTTGCTCCTTAAGCCAACTATGCTGGGCCAGACGTAAAACTCAAGCTATGGAGTGACAGGAGATGAATATATGAATAGAACCTTTACTCACTTCATACCTCAGGGCAAAGACATCATCTTACTCAAAAACCAAACATCTGGAATTTGAATGATGGTTTGGTGTGGAGCCCTCTGGATCTTTTAAACTCAGAATGTCACAGGTTCTACTCCCTTGACTAGAGAATAAATTTCCCCAGAGTGCAGAACAGAATCCATAAGTAAAGCTGATAGGATTTTTTCAAGCCAAGCAAAAAGCTCATCCTTCAACTGTGATTAGTCAACAGAAATGAGCTATAAAATGTCAAAACATGCTCACAGCCTATTTCTCAAAAGCCCTTTCCTTATATGTCATCACAATTTTCTAATGAGCATATCCCTAATATCTTGTGCAAGGAGATGCCAATTTAGCAAGCGAATAAGGTCTTCACATCAATCCAACCATTATATATACAACATATATTGATATATTATATATAAAGATGTTGATATATATGTATATGGATATATAGATGTAGATATAGATATAAAATGAAAAGATGGAAGATAGACTTAGAAGGGAGACATTAGCATAGTGGGTAGTGGTGAGGGAAAAAGCCTCCTGGGATATGGATTTAAACTGAAATCTTAATAAAATCAGAGATACCATGAGCTACAGATGAAAAGGATATATGTTTATGTTTTGTTTTCTCCCACACATTCTATATTCCAGCCAAATCAACATCCCTTGAATGGACTAATCTATCGTTTCTGCTGAGAGCACTGCCATTGCTTCATTTCCCATCTCTGATCCTTTTTTATTGGTTAAATTTCATTCATATTCTTCATTTAGTCTCAAAAGCTCTTCCTTTTCATCTCTAGAATAAAGCTGGGTAACCTAGTCACAGCTGCCATTTATGAAAATTACTTTTTAAACACTATACAGTGTAGATTGGAGTGAAGGGAGATCAGAGGTTGTGAGAATAACCAGAAGGCTACTGAAATAGTCTAATTGCCAAGTGATGAGATAGTGGATTAGGGTGGTAGTTGTGTGGATGGAAGAAAATTGATGTATATGTATGTATATTATAACATACTATATATATATATATATATATATATATATATATATAGTATACATGTATATGTATATACCTACCTATATATACATACATGTGTGTATATATTTTTTCATACTATATATGTATATATAGTATGAAAATTGAAATAACAAGACAACAAAAGTATTAGAAATGTGTAAAATTGGAAATTATGAGTGAAAGGACATACTGAGCTTAAAAGGCTTGATGGCCTATTTGACATCTCTCTTTGCATATCTCACACATATCTCAAACTCAATCAATGCCCAATAAAGCTCATTACCTTTCTTCTCAATCCCTCATCAATTTCTCATTTGCTTTTTTTTTTCTGTGGGAAGTGTGACCATTGCTTTAGTCATCTAGGTTCACAACATCAGAATGATATCTCACTTTACAGTCTCCCTCTTCTCATATTCCATGAGCTACCAAGTTTAGTTGATAAGACATTTCCAATTCTTTCCATTCAGAGCTACTCTAGTTTAGCAAAGTATAGGTTCTCTCTTATCTCATCCATCTTCCAGAAAAATTCAAAGTGATAGGCCTAAAATATAGTTTTATGTTAAAGAAACCTATGACCTTCCTCCATTAGAGAAATTTCAGAAACTCTCTTTTGTTTAATGAGAAAATACAACTAATATTAATTTGTTTTTAAATCACTTTATAGTCTGGCTCCAGCCTACCTTTCCTAGTTTATCACAAAATTCTTCTTTCAGTGCTCACCTGTTTCAAATAGGTCTAATTATTATTTGCTAACCATGAGATTTTATCATATACTTTTATGCCAATGGATGGAATGTAAATTGCAATGTGTCCTCACCTTCTTCTCTCAGGAATCCAAATCTTCCTTTTAAGTTTAGTGACTCTTGAATTAAACTTGAAAGGAAGATTTAATTCAAGAGTCACTTACTATTGAGGATATTACTTCTCATCCATTCAGCTGCCTGCCAATGAATACACTCTCCTCAGGTAATTATTTGTCCATATTTTTCTATTTAATTTTCTGTGTCTGTAATTCTCCAGAAATAGAATACAAGCTCCTTGAGAGAAGGGACTGTTTTGGTCCTTGCACAATAAGCAGCTACTACAGTACTTTACCAAAAGGCCCTTGCCTTTTGCACAAAAAAAAGCAAGAACTTAAATGCTTGCTGAATGAAAACAGTGTTGGTGGAATATTTTCTGCTACAATATAATTGATTTCACATTGTATAGTATTGTTCGGTTTTACTGAACCCAATGTCTTTGAATCTTTACTTGAAGGAAACATTTATGATAAACAATTGAAATCTTGAGTATCTTATAAGCTTTTAACTCCCTTTTCATTTTAATCTTGAATCATGGTTTCTCACACAGAATTATAGATTTCTAACTAGAACATATGCGAGGCGTTATTATTATTTTTATTAACAATCTCCACACTAATGGATCACTAAGGGCACTATAAACAAAATGACCAAGTACCTATGTTAATGATTTTTGTTTGCTTTATTTTATTTCTTTTGGACAAGCAATGAATTCATCATCATTAACATTATTATTTGGTATCCAAGGAGAATTTATGAGTCATCCCTCCGTTGAGCTGTTAATTCTTCATGTTTTGCTTTCATTTAGACTGAGAATGTCAATATTGATACTGTTCAGTTTCTCTATAAATATGTCACCTCATTACTCTCCTCATCAGTCATCAAACATATATCTGCCATTCAGAATACCGACAGTTATGTTAATGTTCTTATATTCTCTGAAGACTCTGAAGTTCTGAACACCTTGGACTTCTTGTTTTCTGTCACTTTGTCAACTTCACTACAGAAACAGAAGTGTTCCACAAAGGAACAATGACTAATCTCTATTTGTCTTTATTTTCTGGTTTGCTGTGATAAAATAATTCATCAGTTAATATCTTATCTACTTATGATGAACTTATGTATACATAGCTAACCTAACTCTAGGACATAAGAATTGTTTATGATTGGGAACTGAAAGTCAAGAACTGAAAGGGAATTGAAGGCTGAAAGGCAGTAAAGCATAGTAGTAAGGAATCTAGACTTGTACAGAGGACTTGGATTTAAATCCTGCTTCTGACACTAGTTGTATGATCATATGAATATATATATATATATATGTCTATACACAGATACACATTCATTATAGCACTTTAAAGCACTTTATATATATGAAGATACCTTCATATGGTCACACAACTATATATATATATATATATATATATATATATATATATATATATGAGTGTATAAAAATACTTATACACTTTAAAGTGCTATAAGAATGTCAGTTAACATAATGATATTGCCACTTAGTGGTATTTGTATTCTGACAAACCTTTCTAGAAGCAAAGATAGCTTTCATGCTCATGAACTATCGAAGTAGCATTTTCTAAAATGTAAAATCACTAAATATTTCCTTTTTGAGGTCTAATTTCCATACTTGAATTTAATTAAGAAAAACTATACTTGTTTTTAGAATAGATTGTCCATTTTCCTCAAAAAGAGTATAAATTTATTAAAAATCCCTAAAATTTATTTGTATAAAAACACAGAAACTGAAGAATTACACAGTAACCACCTTGAAACAAAAATGTCTTTTTATAAACTGAACATAAATTTAATTCTAGGAAAAAAGAAGAAAGTAAAAAGAGGATGTTTTCATCTCTGGACTTAAAAGAAAATTAGTTTTAACCCATTTCAAGAAATGTCTAAATATTCATTAGCACAAATAGGATAGGATATAATACTTGCATGTTTATTTTCACTATAAATTTCCATTTTACTTCTACAGCAAAAATATTCAATAATCTTAAAGATGGAAGAACACATTTCATCAAGATGAATTCTGTGGGCAAATTGGATTTTCCCTCCTATCTATTAAAACATTGCCTAATATGACCAAAAACACTAGGTCATAACCTAAAATCATATGGCATGTTTGCACCCTGAATCTATTTTTATCTAATCGCAAAACATAAAGAATTGAGATATTATTTTGAATGTCATTTAATGTGATTATTGATGAACTAGGCTCCCTCTCTGCATCATTGGCAGCATTAGCAAAATTGATTTTTTTCCTCTACAACTCTTGCTAACTGCCCCATTTTCCAGTCACCAAATATAATTATGGAATCATTTCCTCACCTGTAAAGGGAATTCAGAATGAAGAAGGTTCATGATCAGTCTGAAAAGACTTGATTAGCTAATTTATGTGGGTATTAATTTCAGTCTTACTGAGAGTGGAAAACATGAATTTTGGTTAAGATCCAATGCCTGTCCTCCAAGAGTTGATGATCAAACTGGGGACAAGATACTTGCAAATGTACCAGTAAAATATAGAAGACAAAATGCGATTAATGACAAAAAAATTAAAAACCTATTCTACTCATCTTTAACTGAGAAAAAAAAAAAGGTAAACATGGAAATATTTTATTATATTCCTAATACATTGTAATTAATAGAAATTTATAAACATCACATTCCAATAAACTGAGTAATATAGCTAATAGTGCATTATGTAAAAATCAGTCAGTCAACCAGAAGTTATTGTATTTTACTACAGGATAAGCACATTTGTTAGGGACACATAAATAGGCTCTCAAATCCTACAAACAAACACAAACAATAACAGCCACTACTCTCTATGAGCTCACGATCTAATGAGAGAGATAACATGCAAAAACCTGTGTTTAAAAAATGATCAACAAGATGATCTGAGTGGTATATGAAAAGAAACATATTAAGAAATGGGAGAAGCTTCTTGTTAAAAAAAAATAGGACTTTAGCTGAGACGTTAAGGAAGCTGGAGGAATTAAGAAATTGAGGTAAGAAATGGCATGGAGAATATCCAATGAAAACAATCAGGACTGAGAGTATTTGGAGGTAAGGGAGGGGATTGGAAATCTAGTAATGTGCCAAGAAATGAAGGGCACTAAAAACTAAACATAGGATTTTATCCTGGAGACAAGAGGAAATCAAAGAAGTTTATTGGATAAAAAGAATGGGGTGATATGGTCAGAACTGCCTTTTAAGAACACCAATTTGATAGTTGAGTTGAAGATAGATGAGAGAAAGGTGAAATTTAATTTAAGGAGACAAACCAGCAGATTCTTGCAATAATTCAGGCCTAGGGAGATAAGGACCTGTGCAAGGTGGAGTGATGTGCCAGAATAGAGACATAGATGTGTATATATGAGATGATAAAGGTTAAAAACTCAGGACTTGACAACTGATTGGATATGGGGAAGAAGAGAGGATAATGTCTGATTTGCAAGTCTAGGTGACTGGGAAGATGGTGGTACTCAACATTAATTGTGAAGTCAGGAAAAGGAGTGACTTTAGGGGGAAAGACATTGTGGTGTTGAGTATTTTTGAGTAAGTCTGTAAAACATCATGTTCAAAGTCATTCTTCATTAATATATTTATAACATGTATTATTAGCTCTGTGAGATTGGATAAGACATGCTATGAGAAGACATGAAGAAAAAGTATATAGAATGAGGATGAGATGATGCATGTATCAGTGGAGGGAACTGTTATGGGCCAGAAGTCTAAACTTGAAACAAAGGATTCTAACAAGGTACTAAGTGAAATTGTTGATACAATGGTTGTCTAGTTTAGCATGGTTCAGTATGATTGATTTAATCTTACAACAATAATGGTTGCCTAGTAATATAATGATTGTTTTATACTTAATGTGGAGCATATAAGCAGGGATTGAGAGACACAAAAGACAAGCACACTAGAAGCTCTTGGAGCCAAGGAGACAGAAATTCATTTCATCTTCAGTCAGGTGGCTGGCCTGGCCTCCTGCACTTCCCCCACTGAGACCAAGGTCGGTCTGAAAGGCTCTCCAGAAAGCTGCCCAGCCCCAGGAAGGAGATAATAAATGATCTGGACTTTAACACCTGGCTGTTCTTGTGGTGATTACTGAACTGAAATGCAGGCTGCTCCCTGAGACCAGCAGAAAACAGAAAAAAGAACATTTCAGGGAGCCATTACAGCAAAGAGATCATAGATCGATTGAAGTATTTTATGCTGTATCATTTCAGTTCTGTATTTTAGAAATATAGTAAACTTAATGACTCTTCTATTCATTCAGTTTCTTGGGGTTATGATTCTTAATGACAACATCTCGGGCTAAAGAATTGTCTATGAAAAAAGTTCCCAAGGTTACAACTAGACAAAAACCACCCCAGACCTGGAAGTTGGCTTTTAAAATATTGTCAGTTCTTGGATTTGGGAAGTGAACTGGGTCATAGAAATTTATAGATTGCATAGCAGCCCATATGATTGACTTTGATCGTTTTTTGAATTATAGATATCTAGAAGCAACACAATAAACAAAAAAACAACACACAAAAAAGCTTGACACATCCTAAGACAAGCAATTTTTTTCTACCAAGGTCATGCTAAATAATTCTATTTCTCCCCTATTACAGCATTGATGCATTTAAAGATGATCAAATATTCCACCTTGTTTTTTCATGTTTAGGCTAAATATTACTAGTTCTTTCAACTGTTCATTATGATCATCCTCTACAGATCCAGCTTTGCTAAATGAGTCTTCTTAGATTGAAGAGAAAAGAACTGACTCTAAATTTAATCTGATCTCAGAAGTGTACATAAGGTTTGCAGTCTTCATTGTTACAATCATTATACTTCAGCCATTTTTTTAAACAGCCAAAGATTTATTATCCTTTCAACTTATAAAAACCCCAAGGTCTTTTTCACATGAAATATCATTTAGTCACATCTTCCATGTTCTGTATTTGTAATCTAAGTATTGGACTTCTAATTTAAGCCTATTAAATTTAATAGACTTGGTCCATCATTAGGACCTGTCAAGATTTTTATATCCCAAATATATTCTAAATCTGTCATCTAAATTGATAGCTCTTCCTCCTAGTTTTATATCTTCTGTGTATTGAATAAATATGCAATCAGTAAGTTAATCTAACTCAGTGATAATAAGACTGAACAGAAAGAAAAGGACAGGTCACTGAGGTCCTCTTTCCTCCCCCCTTTCCTTGGTTATTATATTCTACTAATCATCACTCTGTGAATCCTGTCATTTAACCAGGTCTAAATCTGTCTATTGGCACTTGCCTAATGATATTCTGTCCTCACCTCTGGATCTAATTTACAAGGATATAGTGCTAGATGTTACCAAATGTCTGAAAATAAATTTAGATGTTAATAGTTTGGGGATTATGTTGATCTAATAACTCTTCCCAAAAAAAGAGAAAATGAGATAAATCTTATATGACTTTATCTTAATGAAGCTATGTGTACTCATCACTATTTCTCCTTATAATTGTTCAGAAACCATCTTTTTAATAATATATTCTTGAATTATGCCAGGAAATAAATCAATATCAACAGTCTTTAATTTAGGGAATTTATCCTGCCATAATTTGTCAGGACCCCAGTCTTGAATCTCTCTGGGGGGAGATCTGGGAAACTCATGATTTTGGCTCTATGCCCTTTAAATTTTCATGCAACTCCAAGTTTAATTTTCAAAAATATATCCATCCACTTTAGTGATAGGGTGGAAAAGAGGAATAAAACCTGCAGGGAATTCATTTTTAAAGAAATTATAAGGGGAAAATGAGATAAAGGGAAGCTGTCACTTTATTGCTAGATTTGGTCAGATAATTAAGATGATTTGCAAAATTGCCAGGGAAGATGGTGCACTTGTAGAGTGCCTTTCAAGAGCGTTAAAAGAAGATGCTTCACATTTTTAGTATTTTTGAATGACCTCAGTAACTATTATTTAACCTTTATTTAAAGTCAATGAAACAGAACATGACATACAGAAATATAAAAAGTTCTGTTCGGAAAGTTTTAATAGTGCCAAATATTTCTCAGTTATTCTCTCTGAGCTTAATTAGTGTTATGAGAATATTAGATTCACAGCATGAATTCCCGAAATAAGATGTATGCTTGAGTTTATAAGACATTTAAACAAACTTAACAGCTAATTATCATGATTATTTTTTGTTAGTTGAAGGATACAGGAATATAAAAATTACTCTGAAGATGAAACTGATTATTTGTTTGCATCCTGGAATGCATACAATATTTGGAGATTACATTCTACCTTCATTCTCCCCAGCAGGTATATCAGACTTGAAAAAAGTTACTTTGGTTTTGATACCAGATTTAACCTAACTTCCTTATTGTATCTTGAACTCAACCACCCTACAACAATTACCCATCATTCATATTCCATTGGCTTTTTGCTTTCAGTCTCATCTCTAATAATTTGCCTTTACTATTCAATCAACTCATTAACCTGTATTGGTCTATAATGGCGTCCCTGTCAAAGAGGCAGTGAAATGCACAGTAGATAGAGCTCTGGGACTAATATAAAGACCAAGTTGGAATCTAGTCTCAGACACTTAGTAGCTATGTGATCTTGGGCAAGTCACTTAACACCTATCTGGCTCAGTTTCTTCAAATGTACAAAAGGAGATTATAACAATAGTTATAATTCTCAATATATATATATATATATATATATATATATATATATATATATATAATATAGTTATAATTCTCAAGGTTATTGTCAGGATGAAATGTCATATTTGGAAAGAATTTAGTACAATGTCAGACACATCACAGGTGCTTGGCAAATGCTTGTTTTCTTCTTTTTGATCCTTTTGAAAAACAAATGTCTGCTCTGTCTAAAGTTACTAACAATCTCTTAGTTGCCAGACTAAATGGTCTTTTCTCACGCCTCATTCTTCTAGATCTCTCTGAAAATTTTGCCACTGTTGACCATTCTCTCATTTATAAAATTTTCTTTCTCAGTTCTTAGAATATAGATCTCTACTGATTTTCTTCCTACACTGTTTCCTTTACGGGATCTTCCTCCATAATATGCCCTCTAGTGTGTCCCACAGGATTCTCTTCTGGAACCTTCTTCCTGTATACTTCTTTACTTAATGATATAATCAGCTCCCATGGATTTAATTGCTAACTCTAGACTGAGTATTCTTAAATCAAGATATCCTGACACAATAAAGATATTCAAATTTTCATCTCCGACTACTTTTCAAGCATCTTAAATTGGATTCCAGTAGAAATCTTAAATTCATGTGTCCAAAAGAGAACTCATCTTTACCCCCCACTTTCTCCTTTCCTGTTACTGCAGAAAGCAACATCATCCTCCAAAGAGTCATCTTTACCTCCTTACTATCCCTCCCATAGTTCAGCTCTTATGAAGATCTTTTGATTTAACTTTTGCAACATCTCTCAAATATGTCTCATTCTTTCCTCTGACCCTAACAGTACTCTAGGGCAAATCTTTATCACTTCACACCCAGATTATTGCAATACAATGCTGGTAAAAAAAATCTGTCTGAAGTCATTCTTCACTCTGATTCATTCTTCATTCAATCATTAAAATGATTTTCCTAAAGCACAGGTATAATGTTACCTCTTTCTCACTCAATAAACTCCACTTATTCGTTCACAAAATCTTTAATGACTTCTGTCTCATTACCCAAGGCCCCGGATTTTATATATGGCTTCAACCTTTTAGCCCTTTAAAAGATCTACAATTTTATCAATGAAGTTACTTAATTCTATTATTCCTTCTCATCCTGTACAATTTTTGTACATTTTTGTACTAACCTTTAAAACAATATAAGTTTGAGCCATTTGAAACTATGGTCAAAAAGTTATCAAACTGTGCATACCTTTGACAAAGCAGTGATTCTATTGGGATTATAGGCCAAAGAGATCTTAAAAGAGGAAAAAGGAACCACATGTGCAAAAATGTTTGTGGCAGCCCTCTTTGTAGTGCCTAGAAACTGGAAATTGAATGGATACCCATCAATTGGAGAATGGATGAATAAATTGTGGTATATGAATGTTATGCAATATTATTGTTCTATAAGAAATGACCAACAGAATGATTTCATAGAGGCCTGGAGAGACTTATATGAACTGATGCTAAGTGAAATGAGAAGAACCAGGAGATCATTGTATATAGCAACAACGAGATTATATGATGATCAACTCTGATGGATGTGCCTCTCTTCAACAATGAGATGATTCAAACCAGTTCCAATTGTTCAGTGATGAAGAAAGCCATCTACACCCAAAGAGAGGACCATAGGGCCTGAGTGTTGACCACAAGATAGCATTTTCACTCTTTCTGTTATTGTTTGCTTGCAATTGTTATTGTTTTCCTTCTCACGTTTTTTCTTTCTATCTAGATCTGTTTTTTCTTGTGCAGCAAGATAACTGTATAAATATGTATGTATATATTGGATTTAACATATGTGTTAACATGTATTAGACTACCTGCCATCTAGGGGAGAGGGTGGGGGAAAGGAGGGGAAAAGTTGGAACAGAAGGTTTTACAAGGGTCAATGTTGAAAAATTATCCATGTTATGTTTTGTAAATAAAAAGCTATAAAAAATAGAAAGCTATTGTTTAAAAATATAAATAACTATAGACAAAATTTAAAAAAAATTCAAGTTTTACCTTATTCTTGAAACATTCTCTTATACTCTCAAATGAATGTATTATAATTATCCAAGTTTTTGTTTTTTTTTTTGGTAGTACTTTGGATAGCTCTCCTGTCTTTTTCCCATTCTACTATTTCCTACTCATCTCTGTGAGTGCTATCATAAGCTATTAATTATAAAACTGTTACAGGAACTGTTAAGCAGGAGCTGTATAATTTATTTATTCCCTACATGTTTATTAAATGACATTTATAAAGTGACTCAAATATTTCCTTGAGAGCAGGGAGTGTTTCATTTCTGACTTAGCTTCACCAGTACCTGCCATAATGCATGGCACATAATTGGCACTTTTTAAGTGTTTGATTTCTTTATTGAAACTATTTACTTCAAATCCTGACTATAGTAGTTTTTCATCACAGTTTTCCAGATCAGAAATCCTCAACTGCAAAGTAAATTTTAAATCCCTGATATCACACAAAGGAAGAAATTCTACTTCATTCCTTCTACAAATTCCCAAAAGAATATTTACTTTTGTCCTTTCTCAGTTGAGGAAGATATTCAGCACTTCTACACATAAAAAGCTACTACTGCTCTCTTCTTTTGCTCATTTTCACTACAACCAGTTAAGTCCTATCCTATTTATCTTCTAGTGTTCTATCCTACTCCTCACAATAGAACACCAGACACAGGAACCTTTGCTCTTCTTTACCCTGGTGCCTACCATCTTGCTGTACATTTCCCAGGCACTAAGTATCCCAAGGGGAAAAAAAGAAAGTCAAACTACACCAATAAGTACTTCCACGGTATTTGAACATTCATCTTATATGGCTAGATATCTCCACATCATTGATCAACACAGCAACAGTGAACTATTAGTCACTAAAGAAAATTTAGCTCATTGTGTTTTTTCTCTGCCTCACTCTGATTTATTTTAGTTTTATTTTAATAAATGGTTCTTATTATGTATTATGCCTATCTATAACTTCATGTTCTTTTTTAAAAGTAATGATTTAATAAGTTCCTTGGCTCTAGTACTACAGATAATCTTACAGCCTACATATTCCTTTGGCAGAACAGGAAACTAGATGCAAAGGAGTGAAGGTATTTGGCCAAAATCAGACAATATTAAGTGGGAGAATTAAATTTCTAACCTAAATTTCTGACTTCAAATCCATTGTCTTTCCAACCAACTTGAAACAAGAGCAGATGTCATGTTAAAGAAACAAAACAACTTACTGGAGAAAGATGTATATAGCAAGTGACCTAATTTGGTACATTTCCCCAACAACTAAATTCAATAATAAGGAGTGTCGAAGCTTTGGGGACATTAGAATTGCTCTGTATTTTCTTCTCATTAATTCTCAATTCAAACTCAAGTTCACAGTTTCCAAAAATATTCCAAAGAGTTGCTCTTTTAGTGTGATTCATTCGCCATTATTTTGCTTTTTTGTACATATATGTTTATAAAAGGGTTGATATAACACACAGGCAAAAACCACTTATTGGCTTAGGACAAAAAGTATAACCTGAAATGCTTCAGGGAAGATTTTTCAAAGAAGCACTCCTTGGAACACAACACATTTAAATTGAGGCATTTTTAATTTTATTTTCATAGGAGAAACTGAAAGAGTACTTATGAGTCCCTTTGCTTTTTCAAAACTTCTTTAAAGTACAAACACATTGATAGAATTATATTAATTATTTATAATCATTTTAAAGAATCAAATATGGATGAATTATTATTTTTTTCAAAGGAACTCACTTTTTTACCTTTGTAAAGAAGGATGATGCTATTCTGTTAATGAATATGACTTTAGCTG
This sequence comes from Sarcophilus harrisii, assembly GCF_902635505.1. NCBI lineage: Eukaryota > Metazoa > Chordata > Mammalia > Dasyuromorphia > Dasyuridae > Sarcophilus > Sarcophilus harrisii. The sequence goes on along the minus strand of NC_045431.1, from coordinate 32,772,907 downwards.
AAAGTAGGAGAAAAAGTAAGGATAAATCAGTGATTGTTGTGTGGCTTATGAATGGAAAGAAAAGTCCTCTCCTAAATTTATGGATACATCTAATATTTGCCTCTGGTTCACTCATCTAAATGATTAAAAAGTCCACCAGTAAAAGTAGCACATACACATACATATAAAAATAGATATAGATAAATATTTGAATGTTTTTATTCCCACATTTGCACCAAACCAAATAAACTAACAGACAATTTTAATTCTTCTTCTTTGACTACTTTTTTGCCAAATATTGAAGCAAATAATTAACCATGATGGTTTGATTCCAAGAATAACTAATTAATGCAAAATATGAACTGGGCAAGTCTCTCTCTCATTTTCATAGGACACTCAATTCAATAAGTCCTACCAAGTCCAAAACTAAAAAAAAAAAGAGAATGACATATTAGTTTGTCCTCTCTTCTAACAATCTACATCAATGATCTTGACTCCCAGATATCCTACTTATTTTACAAAGATTTTGATAGCATTTCAAAGCTAGAGTAAATGTAAATATTGTTTATGATAACTGGAATTCATGAAACTTTATGCTATCCTTAGAAATAGATAGTAGATACTGGTATTTTTTAGTTATTATATTATATTATATTATATTATATTATATTATAGTTTCTTTAACTATTCTTTATTTTGAAATAAGTGTTTTCACAGTGATGTGCAAACACTTGTTCCAAAATAAAAAGTAGTTAAAGAAACTATAGCCTGAGATTAAATATTCTTTAGAATCATTTATGAAGTTTACTGATAGCCAGTGGGGAAGATTTAGCATATTTTTACTTCTCTTCTACGTGATCCACATTCTCATTTATATAGATAAATAGTACAGAGTAGAAAAAATGGGAGAGCAAAAATCAAAACAAAAACAAACATTAAATATTTATTATATAACAAGTATTATGTTAACTGCATTACAAATAGTATCTCATTAAAATAGAACTGTAGAGTTGAAAAATTATAATAATTACTGAGCACAATCTTTGATTTTATAGACAAGGGAACAGGACACAGAGAAGTTGTAACTTCCAAAGATCATGTAGCAACTCATTAGCCAAAATAAGATTATATCCAAGATTCACTGAATCCAAGTCCAAATCCAGGTCTGAAGTTTGCAGATGTGTTTTGAAACTGATGGAGCAAAACATTAGAAAACTGTCATAGCATAGACTGTGCCTCTGATAGGAAGCCCTTATTATTCTATGCTCTCCTATATCAAACGATGAAACTATGGCCAGCAAAGAGTCAATGAGCAGATCCACAGCATACAGGTTATCCAAGAAAAGTAGAATCACAGAGAACCCAAATGGTTGCTCTGCTTGCTTTTTCAGGGGTTGACACATCAGGAGAAAGATAAAAATGTCTATTTTAAAGAAGGCTTCTGAGAAGCCAGACACTGGGTTTCACTTGTTATATGAATCATCATTGTACCTAATTAAAACTGCCACGAAATGCCACAATAATCTCCTATCAATCAACTAGAAAGGGAAAGTTCCTCTTTTCTTCCCTGAATTATTTCCTATGATCTGTCCTCAAGATTCTGTAATGAGATGTGCACAGTGCAACCTGAATGTTTCTGAACTATTCCTTTTTCAGTTCTTGATTTGTTTTTCTAGATTCACATTGAGCCCCAGGATCTCTCTTAATTAACTGTTAACTCTCTGAAGGCAAGGATGATCTAATTTCATCTTCCTTTAGGGCAAAGAACAATAATTTCCACTTAAAAGATGTTTTAAATGTTGCTTAAAAAATTAATGAATTCTATCTTTGAGTGAGAAAACTGGTTCTCACTCAGTAAGCCTGCTTATGTTTGATCACATCTGATTTTATCTACTGTGATGGGTTGAGATTTTCAAACTTAGAATACAATGCCTTTCCTTTTTCCGGATGTTGGAACCCTACTGTAGCAGGATTAGTTATTGAGATCCAAATCTGAGAGTCTATTCTACTTTACAAATAAAATAGGTAATAAGTGCTGAATGAGAAACTCTATTTCGGCTATCTGCTTAAGAAGGCAAATATTTGAAAATCAGCAAACTGTAAATGCAATAAATAGATTTTCTTAAATATGGCACATGTTTCAGGGCTCCAAAGTGTTGCATGGCCAGTAATAGAGAAATTTTTCTGGAGGAATCTATTCAGCATTATTGTTCCATTTAAAATAAAAAGGTTAAGTAAGAAAAGTAAGAAAACCATTGCATTTAGAAGAAAGACTTTGATTATTTTAGTACTTCTGCTAGACACAATTACCAAATATGTGTCTTTGATATAAAATAGCCTTCCTGTTTGAGTAAATGATGGTATGATAGAAAGAATGTTTATTTTGTTATCAAAAAATATTGGTTTGAATTCTGGCTATTCTTTCTATGCCTATATAATTTTATGACCAGTCCAATATACTTTATCTTTATAAGTTTTACCTGTAAAAAGAACAGATTGGACTAAATGGCATCTAATATTTTTCTTATTCTAATATTTGATGATATTTTTTAAAAGGTGAAAAATGGTTAGCCAGTCACATAGTGAGTTAGTAGAAATCATAGAAACTTCCCGAATAGGAAGAACAGCAACTGTCTCAGAAGGTGGATGAAGAAATGGGGGTAACTGCTACTATAGGTAATTCTGAACAAAAAGAAAGAACTGATTCAAGAAATGGATGTGAAATAAACCCTGGATGAATAATGGTCAGCAGATCCCAGACTTGATTATGTCTAAAAAGGAGACTCTAAAGAAAAGTCAGACTGACTGGAATTAAGGAAATTAGATTTCAAAAAATTCAGAGAAAATACAGGGAGGATGCTATGACTGAAAATAATAAAAGGAAGATGTGTCTAGGATGATTAAAAAGATCTAAGAAGTGAAACTCTGAATGTTCATGAACAATTCTGATGAGGATGAAAACTGGTTGATGTCAAACAACATCATATATGATTTTATAGGCTACACTTTAGTGAACTCAGAATTGAAAAAGAGTATCAAATGATGGAAAGGTGAAGAATAACTAAGAGTAAATGCCTAAGAATTGCAAAGATCTTTGAGAACATTATCAGAGACACCCAAAAGGGACTATGTTTACAATCTACCATATTCAGCTCATTATATATTATTGTGTATTCCAGTTATCTGCGTGTATGATGACCTTAAAAGGGTTGGGATTGTGTATTATCTAAACTCTATAATTTCCTCAAGGCTTCACATAAGATTGGTATCTAGTAAGAGCCTATTGCACTGAATTATATGTAAAACTGACATTATGCGTATCAGACTGCAATAAGTACAATCATGTCATTATTCTCCAAGCTACAGATCAATTCTACTAGCATGGCTACTTAGAGAACAAGATATAAAAATGTTTTCTGATTTTCAATCTGAGTTCAAGCTTGGTAATTGCAAAAAGAGCGTAGCAGAGAAATACCCTAAATGTTTCCGAAGCTAGAATTTCCAGCAGTGCTGCAAAGCCATAACTATTGCCAAACCAGCTTAACCAGACATTCTAACTAATAATGCCAAGCATCTCGAATGTGATAGGACAAAAAGAAAATGTGGCAGCCCTAGAGAGAGCAAAATATATTCCATGTATGTATAGCTAACTAGTTATGAGATAACATATAGACTTGGATAACATAGATATATAGATATAGGTATTAGATATTAGTTATAAACTTAGGGAAATATGTTTATTATATATGTTTATGTAATATGCATATAACTAATAGTCAATTTTCAACATTCTATCCATTGCTGATGGAATCTTACTTTTGCCAACTTGAATTTCAAGGCCACTAATTAAATAAAAACAGCTAAAATATGGCACCTACATGATAGAAAATTATACTAAACTCACCTAGGAAACCTTCCCCAAGTTTGCAAGTGAGACTAGTCTTTGTACTCAAAAGTCTCCCTGTGACTATTATTCTGCTTTCAGGATCCCTGGGTTCCATAGAGGCCCATTCCTACTCCCTTAATTTCATCTAGGGACAAACCAATTAGTTTCAAGTCCCCAGGAAAATTTTTTTCTGAATAACTCTTAGACACAGAGATACCATCAGAATATTTCACAAATGCACCACAAATTTCTCTCTCAGAAAGAAAGAAATTAAAGTGAGAAAGAGACAAAGAGAGAGACAGAGAGAGAGAGACAGAGAGAGAGACAGAGAGAGAGAGAAAGAAAGAAAGAAAGAAAGAAAGAAAGAAAGAAAGAAAGAAAGAAAGAAAGAAAGAAGGCACAACATTGGCCGAGTCAAGGTACAGCTTAGAGAAATAAGCTTAATTAGTCTATTAAAGTATTTTACTAGGAACCAGAGACTTTTTTTTTATTTGTTTCATTCTACCTAAACAAGCAAGGCTTTGATTCATTTAAAAGAACTGTTGTTGCTTTTTTGTTTTGGTTTTTTTCCCCCTCCTCTTAGTCTTCCTGTGCTACTGTATGACCTTGAGCAGCCTGTTTTCACTTGTGAAACAAACAGGGCTTTCCTGTTTTATAGGATGTGATAATTCTTTCACGTATGCAATTCAATTAAGTTGAATATAATGAAGATATTCAACTTAATTGAAAGCCTGAAGAAAAAGCCATAACTACTTTAAAAATCAGGAGACTTATGAGGAAGTATTTTAATAACAATTCACAGAAAGTACTTATGTGATATTTCTCCTGTGGCCATCCTAATAAGGATGGATGTGTTTATAGTTCCCTTAAACTTCTTCTGCAATATGAGTCATTAGCATTAGTGGACCTTTTCTAACCTTCACTATCAAATCCTGAATATCCTCTCTTTTCAAATGTTCATCCAAGACTTCTCAATTTTATCTCTCTAGAATTACACGCTACCCATGCAACCCATCCTGCAACTTTCAACACTTTAACATCTCAATCATTATCTAGATATGATAGACATAAGAGCTTTGCTTTGATATTTGACAAGAATTAAATTGTGTGAAATAGTGATATGAGTGGAATATGAGTGAAATCTACAAAGAGTCAAATTTATGTTTAATGACAAAAATAATAATAATAATGACATCCTAACCATTAGACCTGTTCAAATGTGGAGTGATAACTAGGACACTGGACTTATAGTCAGGAAGATCTGAATTCAAATCCTGTGTTGAGAACTTGCTAGTTGCATAATTGAACAGGTCATTTAACATCTCACTTTGAGATGGCAATCTCAATTTGTTGTATTGGACTATATCTGGGAATATCCTCAATGGCAAAATATGTATAATGTAGCCCTAACGGTTGTGTGACTAGGAAATGAGGTAATTTATATAAAACACATTGCCAACCATAATATGTTATATAGATGCTAAATATTATTATTGTTGTCATTGTTTTCCAGTGGAAAGGACAGCTTTAGAAAGTAATGAGTACCCCTTTACCATTTGGAGGATTTTTAACAGAGACTGAAATATCCCTATTGGAAATGATGTAATAGAACCTAAATTAGTGGGATGTTAAGATTTAATCCACACATGAGATTTGATGGCTCCTTGAATATTTCAGAGCTGGTCTTTCCGGTGCATGGTTAACATCTCCAGAGCATAGGTAGGTTAAATTTGGGAAGTAATCAGCTGGGATGGCCTCCAAGAAGTTGGACTAATTCAAGGAAACAGAAGGAGAAGAAAAAGGAAGTAGTATCCATAAATAATATGGGACTCTCTATCCTTAACCATACATATTAATCAGGCTACATGGTTCATATATACATACATATATGTATTTGTAGATATGTATTGCATATATGTTTATTATGTATACACATATATATGCATATCAAACATGTGTATGTGTGTATATATACATATATATATATATATATATTCTGCTTTTTTACACTTCAAAGCTGTCTTTGATGTTAGAGTAACAAATCTTCATAGTTGATCATTAATATAAATATGCTCTTACACAATGATCTGTCTATTCACATTTCACTTTGCATCAATTTGTCAGTTTTCTTTTTTTTTCTGAAACCACCTCCTCTGTAATTTCTTATAGTGCAACAATATTCTATCATAGCCATATGTGACAATTTGTTCAGTCATTATCCAATTGTCGAGCATCCCTTCAATTTTCATATCTTTGCCACCATACAAAAAGAGCTGCTATAAATATTTTTGTACATATAGGTTGTACATATATAGGTTTTGTACATATAGGTTTTTCTTTGACATTGAAGTACAGACCTAGTAATGGTATTGTGGTGTCAAAGGGTATGTATATTTTTATAGCCCTTTGAGCATAGCTACAAAATGTTCTCCAGAATGGTTGAACCAGTTCACATTCTACCAACAGCTTATTAGTGCACCTATTTTTCCTGATCCCTCCCAGCATTTGTCATTTCTGAGAGATATGAGGTGATTCAGCATTGTTGTTTTAATTTGCATTTATTTAGTTAGTAGTGATTCAGAGCATTTTTTCATATGACTGTGTTTAGCTTTGATATCTTTTTCTGAAAATCTTGTTCAAATCCTTGTGCTATTTATCAACTGGGAAATGGTTCTTTTTTCAAAAAAAAGTTCTATACTCAGTGTATATTGAGTAATGAGATATTACTTCATTGTCTATGATATATTTCAGTAAAATTCAGATTTCCTGATTACCAGGGAATTTTTTAAATTAGATCTGTCTTTGCCTTTTCTCTGTCTGAAACCATGATTACTACCACTGCATTTTTTCCTACTTCAGTTAAAACATGTTAGATTTCATTCTAGTCTGTTGTTTTAATTCTGTGTATGTCTTTCTAATTTCTAATTCATTCTATCTGCTCATTTTTAGAACTCATCCTGCTTATATTTACACTGCTGAGTTTTCTCTTTTCTTTGATTCCCTTTCCCAATCCTCCCCCTTCCACCTTTTCCTCTCCACCCTTCCTTTGCCCCTTCCTCGCTCTCTCTCCAGGTTTGCTTTGTTTTGCTTCTGACCATTGCTTCCCTTAATATACCTTCCATTTTATCATCCCCACTCTTATATCTCATTTCCCTATTGGAGAAGATATATTTCTATGTATAATTACAAATGTATCTGTTTATATGGGGATGAATATATATGTATGTATACACACACACACGCATACATGTGTGTGTGTTTTTGTTTACTATGTATATACAGAGGTTTCCCTCTTTGAACAAATCCTAATGAGAGTAAAATTAAAGCATTGCTCCCAAGCCTTCCCCTGCAATTTGCCCCTTTGTTATACAAGCCTTTCCTTGAACAGCTCTTGCAAATGAGAAAATTTCCCCATTCTTCTAATTTCCCTCTTCTTCTATTACATCCCTCTTTCTCACCCCTCCTTTACATTTTGAAGATCATCTCAATAGAAATGACTACTATTTATGTTCTCTGTCAATGTAGATTTCTAATTGCCCTAAAATGATACAGTTCCTAGGAGTTACATATATCGTATTCCCATATAAGAATGTAAATAGTTTAACTTTATTTTTTCTCTTATGATTAGGCTTCCATGTTTATCCTTTTTATATTCTTGAGTCTTATATCTGAATGTCAAATTTTCTATTAGATTCTTAAAGGGCAGGATTTGGATTTGGAATTAGGATTGTACTCTTTAGGAACTGCACTAAACTATTTTTGAAATTTGTTATTACACTTTTTGAAGCATTCTTTTGTAAAAAATTCTTTCAAATGTTATGGAGTAAATGGAGTGAGGGTACAGGAGATAATATCACTAAAATTGAGAAAACATCATCTATGGGGGCCAAAGGGATTGTGGAACTATTCGATGAACCCAGATATAGTCCAATACAACTTAAGCATATATATTGGAGAATATTTAGAAAGGGAGGAATGTGAAATGTATCAAATTTGGTCTTCAGGCAATGGTTACCATTTCAAGTTGAATTACATATTTATACATCTATATCTTCATAGGTGTATTCATATTCTCATGTTTGCATATGTGTATACAAACACAGAGGGGACAATGAAATACACTGACATTGAAGAGCTCATTAAGCCAGATAGTATAGAGACAGAAGAAGAGGACCATTATCATAAACTTTGAGGGAAATCCATGGTTATTGTGAGTCACATAACTGAAGAACCCAGCAAAGGATCCCTCAAAGAAATGATCAGGCAGACATGAAGAAAACTCAGAGAAACCTATTGCATGAAAAATTAGAAAGAAAAAAAAGTATTAAAGAGTAGTAAATGATAGTGTTCAGGAATATATATAGAGGTCAAGAAAAGTGAAAATTGAAAAAAAAAAAGCTTAATAGATTTGGCAGTGAAGAAATCATCCATGACATTGGAGTGAGCAGTTTTAGTTAAATAATGAGGGGAAAGGAAGTTGTAAAGCCAAAGGCAGAAGGTTTTATGTAGAAGTTTAGCTTAGAATGGGGAGGAAAGATATAGGATAATAGCTAAGAAGGATGATAGGATCAAATGATTTTTTAAATGATGGGGGAAAATGGTCTATCTGTAGATAGAAAGGAAGTAACCCTACTGGGATAAGGAGAAATTGGAGATTATAAAGTGAGTGAAGGTAATAAATAAGGAAAATCTACTGGAAAAGATAGGGGCTCAAGTAGGAAGATTCACCTTGGCAAAGAGAAGATTTACTCCTCTAAGAGAGGTGAAGTGAAGGAGCAGACAGTGACACAAGGTGTCTGAGTAATATGAAATGAGGAAGAGTGGGAAAAGTGGGAACTTTCATTGAATGGCTTAATTTTTTCCACTAAAGTTTGTTGCAAAATCTTTAGCTGAGAAATTGGAGGTAGTGGTATAGAATTCTGGAAGAAAGATGAAAAGGTTTGCAATATCTGCTGCAGTTAAAGGAAGAACAAATTGATTAGGGAGACGTATAAGGATTGCTATACTGTGCTGAGGTCCCAGATGAGTTTATGTAACATGAATTAATAATGGATTCAGTCAGCATATATACACCATTTTCTCTAGTTTTATTCAGTGGCAATTGCCACTGAACAGGAATACAGGATATTCCTGAATATGAACACAGGAGTGCAAGCACTGGATGGTGGGAGTAATTCAAGGTTGGCATTTAACAAGACATGATTGGAGATAGTATAAGGGAGAAGGAACCTTAGTAGAAAGAATAGTACAGAATTAAGATGGTTTACCAAAAGAATGACATAGATAAGGACATGAGTATAGCTTGTGTAGGATAGTGGTTTGGGAAATAACTGAGTGATAGAGGAATCAGAGGTCACAGTGAAGAGGAAGAAGAGGGTTGGGAGTTGTAAGCCAGAAAAATAAAAGGTGATAAAAGCTAATAATAATTTGATGAGAATTTTGGAGTTGAACAGCTGTAATTGTCCCCATAAGAAAAGGTGGAAAGTAGCTAATGCAGGGGTATTCTAAGAAAATCAATATCGGCCATCAAAGTAAAAAAAAAGTATAGATAAAAATACTTATAACTGTCATAAAAACAATAATTACAAATAGTCATTTATAAAAAATGATTTTATTTATGTAATGATTGCAAATTTCTCATTTCATTTTCCTCACATAACACTGAAATAAGTATCGTCAAAGTGTCCATGCACACTCCTTTTACAGATGAGGAAATGAAGCCTCAAATCTATTAAATGACTTTTCCAAAGTTACACAACTAGCAAGACATGGTGCAAGCCTACAGTTTTCCTGATTCCAGATCCAATGTCCTTTCCACTGGACCACAGGAGTTTCACAAATTTCTTTACATGCATTCTCTAAATGATCTTCACAACCATCTTGTGAATGACCTGTTATATGAATTATAGTCTCTATGTTGCAGAGGAGGAAAGTGAGATTTAAAGAAAATAAGTGATTATAAGAACTACAAAAGCAATGGCAAAACAATGTCCACCAAGTTTTCCTTCAAATCACCAGACTCTCCCCACTTCATCCTCTCTCCCCTAACTTGCTGCAAACCTTCCATAGCTAGCAATTCCTCCCTATAAAACAGGACAGAGTGAATAGTTTTTAACGTCCATCTAAGGGCTAATTGGATCATGGCACAGTCATTGGCAGCAAATCCATTATTTTATTGCTTCTAGACCAATAGAATATTTGATTTATAAATGATCATTGCAATACAATATATATGTATACAACATACGTATTGGTAATAGATATATGTATTTGTAATACAATGGTGATATTCAAATGTTACTGAATGCAATATTATCTATCAAATATTTACAATGCTTACCTGCCTGATCTCTCTCTCTTCTTCCCTCTGCCCAATTTATCTCATTCCCAGTCGACAACACCTGTGTCAGCAAAGGCTGCCCTGCAACTCCTTCAGATGTTATGATCCACAGCTGTGGAGATACTGGAGAAAAGGCGAATTGACCTGTCCCTTAACAAGATATCTCCAATCAACAATGATTGAATCAAAAAACTCATAAATATAGATAACTCAGTAGATAGAACAATGAGCCTGAAGCCAGGATGACAAAATAAAATCTGATCTGAAACAACTGTTAGCTGTGTGATCCTGGGCAAGTCACAACTTCTGTTAGCTTTAACCTACTGGAGAAGGAAATGCCAAATCACCCCAGTATTTTTGCTAAGAAAACCACAGGATCAAGAAGAGTCAAACATGATTGAATGACTGAATGACAATTAAGATTTAAATGTGTGGGTGTAACTATGCAATTCCAGGATGTATTTGTATGTTTGACCTTTTCATAGTACATCGCACCTTACTGTGCTCCCTCTCAAATTTATATAGAAGTAAATTCTTCACAAAGATAATTTTACAGATACTCATCCCCCTCACATTGAAAAATAAAGGATTCTTTTCTTGATCTTACTTGAGAAAATAAGTCTCAAACAATAATGAAAACATTACTCTGTCAAGAATGAGGTGGGGTATGAGAAGAAAGGTCTTTGGGCTGAACTTTGAGATGGGAAAATTTTACAAAATGCTGAAAGACTGATACATTCTCCAGCTTTCAGTTTTCTGGACAGTTAAAGTGAGAGATGACAAATGTCAAATTAATCCATATTCAAGAAGCAAGATGGAAATAATCTAGTTGGTGCCAGAGAGCAGCTTGTTCCATGTACTTAAAGCTGTCTTGCCCTAACTAAATGTTCAGAAGCACATAACTCTCTGGTGTCACGATGACATCCTTGTTACAAATCATTTAATAAAGTAATTTTTCATACCTCCCAACTGTCTTAAATTCATAAGCTGAGCATATGATTTTCTTCAGCCTTCTTCACACAAGTTAAATGCAGTGAAGTAAAAGTGGCTCTCAGCCCAGTAGAGTTTCCAACAGAAAATATTATTGAGGGCCCCATCTGGAATGAAGAGGAAAAGGGGTCAACTCCACATGAGACAGAACCTGGACTAAAAGGAGCCCAGAATGACAGAATAAATAAATGCATCATTGAAGCTTGTGTGAAATTGATGCAATTTGCCATAAGTTCTGCTATCCAACTTATTTAAAAAAACATTTTTTTTAGTTCTCAGCTAATTAGGAGATAGTTTAGCAATCCAAAAGATATTTGTGAAGGAAATATGTGTTCGAAGAATCAAAGCTCCATCTGCTAATATTACTAGGAGCGTGATACAGTCAGGAGATTAAAAGGGCAGCAAATGTGTTTGTATGGAAGTCACTACCGACAAATAGGTATTTAATCACCGTTCCCCAATTAATGCATCACGACACTGGTGAGTCATGAGCCACCCTGGTTGTGTTTTGATTATTGGAGTTTTAGTCATACCCCTTTACCGATTTTTAATGGAGATGAAGAAGAACAAATATATCAGTAAGCCCTATGGAGGGAAGAGGAAAAAGACTTAGTAAGTATGATTAAGTATACATACATAAGCAATCATACTCAAAAGTATTTTTAGGTCTATGGATAGAAATACATAGTTGGATTCCTGGATAGTTGTCAATCTAATCCCACACCTATCGACCTAGGATGTATCCCAACTAGTTAGACATAATATCTCTATATGAGTATATGATTTTCTTCAGCTTTCTTGACACAAGTTAAATACAGTAAAGTAAAAAAGCAGCTCTTAGCTCAGTAGACCTACCAAGAGAAAGATCATTGACGGCCCCATTTGGGGTGGAAAGGAGAAAGAGTCATCTCTACATGAGACATACTAAACAGCAAACAATAAACAAAACATTAAAAATCTCAGAAGATGGTCTGCCACAGAAGTAACTATTTCATTTAATTGAATTCAAGAGCAGAGACCTGATAGATAAAAAGAAAGGCACCAAATGGATGGAAGAAAATTTCCACAAGAAAATCAAGCTATTATTTCTAAAGTCTCATTCAAAATATTATCTCATCATTTCCTTTCCTTTCCTTCTCTCCTTAGGTTTCCATAACTTAAATTTTCAGCAGAAGACCTTATCTCATACTTTACTAAATAGAGGAAATTATAGATTTATTCTGTTTATATTGTACTTAGAACCTCAAAAATCCTTGAATTTCCCATTCTCTCATTTACTTTAGTCATTGATGAAGACATGGCTCTTTTCCTTAACAAAGTGATTCCCTCTACTTGTGCTCTTGAATTATCTTGTCTCCTTCAATAGAGTGCATCCTTTTTTTCTCTCCTTTCTGTTTCCCTCCGATTCCCTTCCCTTCTCTCTCCATCTCTCCTTATTTTCAGTTTCTGTTCTTGGCTTATTCCTTGTTGATTACACATATATTTGTGTCTCCCTCATCCAGTAAAAACAAACATATACTTGGATATTCCCAAACTAATATATCATAGTATATTTCTTTTATCTTTATCTAAATTCATTGAAAAAGCTATTTTTCTTTGAAAAAGCTATGATTTCTTCTATTCTCATTTACTGATTAAACCCTTTTTAATCTGTCTTTTTATTTCATCATTCAACTGAAAATCCCCTCAAATGTATTAATGATATCTTAATAGGTATATGTGATGATTTTTATCTTAATAATTCTTACTTCTAATCCTTATTGTTTTGAATGCTCTATCCACCAGTATAGCCTCTTCCTCTGGATTTTTGGGGAAATGCTCTGTCAATTCCCCTCCAATCTATCTAAAGACTCCTCAATTTTTTTTCTTGAATCATCATCCATATTCCTCCTCTCAATTGTAAGTATAGCCCACCTCCTCTTTTCTCTCTACGCTCACACTCTATGAATACCATGATTAATTCTCATGGATCCAGTTAATTATATTTATTCAAATAACTCTAAAATCTGTATATCCAGCCTTAGACTCTATTTTCTAGTTCCATAACACCAAAACTAAATAGGCCATAGTTAACTTAAAATTAACTCATAATTAATAATATGTCCAAAATAAAACTCATTAGCTTTCCCAACCATTTTCCAAACTTATTTATGTAAATTACATCACCATCATTCTAGTCACCCAAAACTGAAATCTTCAAATCATACTCAACTCTTTACTCTCCCTCCTCACATTTCTTCCTTGTCATCTCTTATAAGTTCAGATCAAATGCTACCCTGTGAGAGGTCTTTCCTGATCCTTCCAGATTCTAATCACTCTTCCCAAAATTATTCTCTTTTTGTATATACACATATTTATACATATTTCTCCTAATAGAATGACAACTTCTTGAGGGCAGGAACTGTTTCTTTTCTGTTTGTTTTTGCATCCCCAGTGTATGGCAAGCTAAATAATTGACTATGAGTTTGAAGCTGAAGGAAAGGATTGTTTTTAGGCCAACATACATGAATCCTTATAGGACATTTTATGTCCATGTGGAAATGAAGAAGAAATGGGTTATTTATGTACTTCAGAAAATTGATTAAGACTATTTCTACCTGAAAGGAGTGAATTTATCTCCATATCTTATAATATGATTCCCCTCACTCTCTGTGACCAATGTTAAAACTCTGAAGTCAAACTCACCAATGAATCCATTCCCTGGCTATACTTCCCTCATATAAGGATTAATTAGAATCCACTTGTTAGGTTATATTTTATGGTTTCACATTTAATCCATTCTCCTTTTGTAGATATAGCGGGAAAGTGTTGCAAAAGCAAAAAATTGGATCTATGTTTCTCTCCAGCTAGAAAATTGTCTACAAATATTGATTAAAATCTTAAAGAAAATTTAATTGAATATGCAGTCCTTTACAGATAATTCAGTATTGCTTGTCTGTTATTGTTCTATTTGAGTGAAAAAGGTAGAGATTACAAAACCCAAGGTCTCATTATGTCAATCCTTTGTTTTAAAAAAGTGGGCTTAAAAGTTAAGTTAAAATATAAAATATGGCCTTAAAAATTTCCTTCTTAAAAAAAAGGTGATTCCCATGTAACTATTATGTCCATCAAAGAATCATTGATAAATTAAACAATAGGAATAATTTTATCTCATTGAGCGTAATATAAATGTCATGGCAGTAGGAATGATTTTTTAAATTTTTTCATCTTTTGCATTCCTAGAGGCAAGCACAGTAGTTCCACTTATCCAGTATTTTTCATGTTCTTTGATAAATACCAGTTGAAATGTCCCACTTGGTTAGCACAAGCTTTGAGAACCAAAAGACTCCTCCCCTATATCCAAGAAAGACTTTAATGAAAATACTTTTTTGAACTAGCCATTAGGTGAAAAACTGATTCACTACTCACTATTTCCTACTATCAAAAAAATCTAAAATTTCCTGCAACTATTATCAGAACATTGGTTTCATTTATACAATCAAGTGATAAACGAAGGAATTATATTTTACAAAGTGTAGTCTGTCAACATTTTCGCAACCTTTCCGATTAGAAAAGCAAATAAACCAACAAAACCTTTTGGTGCAAAGATTCCTCTGTATATATTTCCATCATCCGTAGTTGAAACTTGATGTTTCTTATTTTATAGAGTGATAACACAAAATATATTTTACTCAAAAGGCCCTGAGTGGTATCCTAAGAATATGGAAGTGTGCTAAAATGAGAATACAATGACATTTAGGTTTTACAAAAGTCATATGCTAGAAGATTGCATTTTATCTGTGACATGAGGCCCATAAAGAAAATGAATGTGACCTTTTTTTTTCTTCTCAGTACATACTCACTGGAAAGTTTGGAAAGCCAGGGGGTATCCAGGGAAATATTTTTCTTGCTATCACAGTGATAGAAAAAGTGCAAGTGGGTATGAATGGATTGATTTAGATTAATTCAGAGAAAGTTACCCTACTTCCACTTCATTTATTTCTAATGTACAAAAGCTCTATATAACAGTAGACTTATAACACTAGGGTTAGGAGAGTAATAACCTATATTACAAAGCACTTTTGACATAGTTCTTGTTTTGAATCTCATAACAAACCTATGAGATAGCTGCCATCATTCCCTCACTATTACAACCATGAAGCTGAGTTTGTGACATCCAAAATCACAGTTTTTAAAGTGACTGAAATAGATTTCAAATATAGGTCAATGGATCAATTAATATATTCAATTCAATGTAACAAACATTTCTTTAGCCCCTGCTTTTATAGAGCACCATCTTAGGCTTTGAGGAAGATTGAAAACTTGACTTGAGACAAAAATATCAATACTGTAGTGGGAGATATTTGACTCTTCCAACCCATTTGCATTTTGGTAACTAGAAATTTTAAAAATACACTTTAGTGTATCCATCCACAGAAAAAGACATGGCAGTAGCTGGGCTTAGGAAAATAGTAGAGTCTGACAAACGGCTTCTGGGTTAGCAATGAGAAAAGAAAATAGGGCTTGGATGGATCCCTTACCTTCCTTTTTGTTGGTCTTTTAACAGTAAAGTAATCATAAGAAATTCATAGAGTTTAAAGACCTTTATTGTGCTTTGGTCAAGAAAGTAGGAGATATTTGTCATGTCATGGAACCCTCAGTATTGAAGAAAGTTTTTCTTACATGAGCATTAGTTATTCTCCTAGATGACTTGGAGAATTTTCTTATTTCCATTCCAAGCAGGTGTATACAGCCAACAAACTCCATCTGCTTGGCAGAACTTTTCATATTCATAGAGTTCTGTTTCTCTATCTTCTTAAGATGTTCCATGTTTCTCCCTTCATTTGGGGGGAGAGATATTTCCTAGCGGTCATGTTTAACTGGGTTTCTGAGTAGAGGCAGTTAGGTGCCACAGTGAAGTGGAGGCTAGTTATGGAGTCAAGAAGACCTGAGTTCAAATTTGACCTCAAACATTTACAAGCTATGTGATCATGAGCAAGTCTCTTAAGTTCTATTTGCCTCAGTTTCCTCAATTGTAAAATTGGAATAAAAGTCACTTTTCAGCATAGTGTGGATCAATTTGGACAATATTTTTAAAGCATTTAACCCATTTCATGATACATAGTAGGTGATATCTGAATATGTCACTACCACCACAACCATCCTCACCATCATCATCGGGCACCTGTAAACAGTTTCTGAATGGCTCAGTCTATCAAAGGTGAGATCACTGATGGCAATTGGCTTCAAAAAGCAAAGAAATCTCTAACTTCGCCAGCCACGTTTGTGACACAGTTCACATATCTATCATTAGGAGAAACTAGGGACTTATTAGTATGGCATCTCTTTACTTGCCATTATAGACACAAAAATTTTCTTTCCATTTCAGATGTACCAAATAACTTCTGTCTTCCCTCTTCCATGTGCCTAACAAAGAAAACAATTTCCCCTTTTCCAGTTTCTCTGCTGCTTGATCTCTTGGATTTCTTTCCCATAATAACAAATAGAGTTACAATCACACTACAGTATAGTAATACAAAAGCATCAAAGCTCCATGACCTTTTTATTTTCACAATCAGAATAAGGCCAAAATTCCCATTCTACTTTTTAATTTTTAATTTATTTCTTATTACATTTTAAGTTGCTAAATGTTTTCTACCTACCCTAGAGAGGGCCACTATTTGACATATATATACTTCACACAAACAAATATTTGCATTCACTAGGCCACGTGGAAATTATATCTACTCAATTAAATATGAGCTTTTTTTCTTCATTCCTCCTCTCTTATGATTGTGTTCTTTTTTATAAAGCTTTTTTATTTTCCAAACACATGCATAGATAATTTTTGAAATTCACACTTGCAAAATCATGTGCTCCAAGTATTTTTTTCTCACTCCATTCCCCCGAATCCTCCCAGAGATAGCAAATAATCCAATATGTATTAAATGTGCAGTTCTTCTGTTCATATTTCTACAATGATCATGCTGCACAAGAAAAGCACATCAAAAAGGAAAAAAAATGAGAAAAAGCAAAATGCAAGCAAACAACAACCAAAAAAGTGAAAATACTATTTTGTGATCCACACTCAGTCTCCATAGTCCTCTCACTAGGTGCAGATGGCTCTCTCCATCACAAGATTGCAGAATGGTTGGTTCAGGTAACAACTTCATCATAAATGTATGGGTGTCTCAGTTTTCTCACATCCCCTCCAACATTTATCATTATCTTTTTCCTGTCATTTTAGCCAATCTGAGAGGTGGATAGTGGAACCTCAGAGTTGTGTTAATTTGCATTTCTTTGATCAATAGTGATTTAGAGTGCCTTTTCATATACAAATGATTTTAATTTCTTCATCTGAAAATTGTCTGTTTGTATCCTTTGACCATTTCTCATTTGGAGAATGGCTTGTTTTCTTGTAATTTTGAGTCAATTATCTATAGGTTTTAGAAATTATGCCTTTTATCAGAACTCTTGTATGTAAAAAATTTTCCTCAGTTTACTGCTTCCCTTCTAATCTTGTCTGCATTGGTTTTGTTTGTATAAAAATTGAACATAATACAAACAAAATTATCCATTTTGCATTTCATAATGTATTCTAGTTCTTCTTTGGCAACAAATTCTTTCCTTCTCTGTAGAGGACGCATTTTCTTCTGACTGCTATTATTTTAGCATTTCCAGTACAATACTGAATAATACTGGCAATAATGGGCATCTTTACTTCACTCCTAATACTATTGGTAAGGTTTCTAGCATATCTCCATTGCAAGTAGTGCTTATTTATCATTTTGGTTAAATGTTTTTATTATTTTAGGAAAAAAATGTATTTATATCCTTGCTTTCAAGTGTTTTTAATAGGAATGAGTATTATATTTTGAAAAAAGATTTCTCTACATCTATTGATATAATTAAATTAATTTTGTTGCTTTTACTATTCATATAATCAATTGTGTTAATAGTTTTACTCACCTTAAATCACTTCTGCAATACTGACATACATTTCACTGGCTCTCAAAGTATAATTTTTATGATATATTATTGTAATTGCCTAAAGGCTATTTTGTTTAGGATTTTTGCATCCATATACATTAGTGAAATGAGTATACAAATCATCTTTTATTTTGGTTTTACTCTTCCTGCTTTAGATATTATCATGACATTTGTTTCATAAAAGAAGTTTAGTAGGATTGCTTTTTTTTATTATTCCAAATAATTTATTTAACATTGAAATTAATTGATATTTAAGTGTTTGCTAGAATTTGCTTGCAATTCTATGGGGTCCTGAGGTTTGGTTTGCTTGTTTGTATGTTTTCCTTAAGTAGCTCATTTATGGCCTGTTCAATTTATTTTTCTAAAATCAATTTATTTATATATTCTATTTCCTCTTCTGTTAATCTAGTTTGTATTTTTGCAATATTCTTTCATTTGACTTAGTTAAAATAATCACCATACAATTGAGCAAAATATGACTAAGAAATGCTTTGATTTCACACATAAACCCTTTGCATTTTTGACACTGGTGATTTGTTTTTTCTTCAAAAAGCATATCAAGAAATGGTTATATGTTTTGTTGATTTTTTTTTATAAGTCAACTCTGATTTTTATTTATTTAATAATTTTATTATATTCAGTCTTATAAGTCTCACTTTTAATTTTAGGATTTGCGATTTGATATTCAATTAATGTTTTCACAGTTTATTGCTTCCCTTCTAATCTTGTCTGCATTAGTTTTGTTTATACAAAAGCTATTTAGTTTGAAATAATCAAAATTTTCGATTTTGTGATCAATAATGATCCCTAATTTTTCTTTGATCACAAATTCCTTCCTCTTCCACAGGCTGAGAGGTAAACTATCCTATGTTCTTCTAATTTATTTATAATCTCATTCTTTATGCCTAGATCATAAACCCATTTTGACCTTACTTTGGTGTACAGTGTTAAGTGTGGATCAATGCCTAGTTTCTGCCATACTAATTACCAATTTTCCCTGAAGGTTTTCTCAAACAGTAAATTCTTATCCCAAAAGCTGGGGTCTTTGGGTTTCTCAAACACTAGATTATCAAAGTTATTGATGATTTTGTCCTTTGAACCTAACCTATTCCACTGATCAACAAATCTATTTCTTACCTTTACTCTGTATGTATTGTTCTGCTTGAAATGTGTTTCCTGCAAACAACATATTGTAGGATTGTGGTTTTTGATCCAGTCTGCTATCTACTTCTGCTTTATGGGAGAGCTCATCCCATTCACATTTATGGTTAAAACTACTAATTCTGTATTTTCTGCCATCTTATTATCCTCAAATTATACTTTTCCTTTCCCCTGTCACCCCCTCCCCATTATTAAACTTATGGGTACCACTTGCCTCAACAGCTCTCCCCCTTTAGAATCTCTCCCACCACCTTTAAGTCCCTCCCCCTTTTTTATACCTTTCCCTTGTTTTCTGTATTCCCTTCTACTTAGCCTACTCTTTTCCTTTTCCCTTTTCCTACCACTTTTTAATGAGGGAAGTTTCTCTGTAAACCAAATATGTCTAATATTTTCTCTTTGAGCCAAATATGATGACAGTAAGATTCACACAATGTTCCTCCCCATCCCTTAATTCCCTCAGATATGATAGGTTTCCTTTGCCTCTTCGTGGGATGTAATTTCTGTCTTTTTAGCTCCCCTTCTTCCTTTTTCTGATACAATCCCCTTTCCACTTCTACTTCCCTTTTTTATATTATAATAGTAAAATCAATTTATACACACAACCTTTATGTATGCCTGTAACAGAAATACAGTTCTCAGGTTTTTTTGTCTTTTATGCTTCTCTTGAGTCCAGTATTTGGAGGTCAAATTTTTTGTTTAGCTCTGTTTTTTTCATTAGGAATAAATGAAATTCACCTGTTTCATTGAATGTCCATCTTCTTCCCTGGAAGAAAATGCTTAGCTTCTCTGGGTAGTTTATTCTTGGTTGCATTCCAAGTTCTTTTGTCTTATAGAATATCAAATTCCAGGCCCTTCAATCCTTTAATGTGGAAGCTGCTAGATCCTGAGTGTTCCTTATTGTGGCTCGTCGATATTTAAATTGTTTTTTCCTGGCTGCTTGTAATATTTTTTCCTTAGTCTGATAATTCTGAAATTTATCCACAATATTCCTTGGAGTTTTTATTTTGGGTTTTTTTTCAGAATGTGTTTGATGAATTCTTTCAATGCCAAATTTACCTTCTGATTCTATTACATCTGCTCAGTTTGTTTGATGATTTTCGGTAAAATAGTATCTAGGATTTTTTTTCATCATAATTTTCAGAAAGTCAATAATCCTCAGATTATCTCTCCTAGATCTATTTTCCAGATCTGTTGTTTTTCCAAGTACATATTTAACATTTTTTCCTATTTTTTCTTTCTTTTTTTTTTTTTTTTTTTTTGGTTTTGCTTGACTGATTTTTGATGTTTCAATGAATTGTTCATTTCTATTTGTTCAGTTCTGATTTTTATTGAGCTATTTTCTTCATTTTGTATATGTCCAATTGAGTTTTTAAATGAGTTGTTTTGCTCTATGGAATTTTTTTTTTCCATTTCACTAATTTTTAATGAGTTATTTTCTTTTTCCAACTCACAAATCCTACTTTTCTGGGAGTTCTTTATATTTTCTAATTCATAAATTCTACTTTCTTGGGAGTTCTTTATCTTTTCCAATTTACTAATTCTGTTTCCCTGGGAGTTCTTTACCTTTTCCATTTCACATTTTTTTGTTTTCTTTTTCAAATCTTTCTATTAATAAGTTATAAGCCTTTTCTGTACTCTCTTCCATAGCTTCTCTTTTCTTTTCCCATTTTTCTTCTAGCTCTCTTTTAAGATATTTTATAATTTCTTCTAGGAGAGCCTTGTGTGATGGGGACCAGGTTACATACACCTTTGGGGTTTTGTCTGAAGACTGTCTGCTATTAGTCTCCTCGGGGTTGGAAATCTGCTGTGCTGGAAGTACTACTGCTCTGGGAAGAGCCCCACTATGTGGATCAGGGGCTGCTCTGGGACTAGTGGCTGAGCAGTGAAAGTGTCACTGCCCCTGGCTGAACTTGCTGTGTGGATCAGCTTGGCTGAGCTGTGGAAGTGTGACTGCTCTGAGCAGAGGCCCACCTGCAGACTGCAGCTGCACAGCTGCACTGTGATTGTGCTGAGTCACTTCTGGTGCTGGTGGGTGTGACCAGGTCTTGTTAAGCTCTGGGGGTTTTCAAGTATACTCTACCTTTGACATTTGTGTAACTTTTCTGCTGATCTAGTGTTTTGCAACCAAAGCAGAGCAGCCAACCTGTGGTATAGTCCTCCCTACAAATTCTCCACCCTCAAAGACCGCCCCTGCCCCAGTCTACTTAGCATGGGCTAGCCTCCATGTTCTGTCTCCCTAGCTGTGCTGGCCTCCTCCTGCCCAATCAACACAGACCTTTTCTGGTGATCTTTCAAGTTATCTTCAACTGGTAATTTGTTATACTCCCAATTTTCGTGGGTTTTACCAGTCAAACACTATTTCTGAGGTCAAATTAGGTAATTAGTAAGTGAGGGTTAAAGGGAGCTCAGAATGAAGCATCCATCCTCTCTGCCACCTTGGCTATACACCTGCTATTTTAGCTTTTACATTGTTGGAAATAATTTAGTACCCCAATTTTGTGCATCATTCGAAGTGTAATAAATTCTATTCTAGCCCTTCATTTTTATTCTATGTATCTCTCTTTTTAAATGTGTTTCTTCTAAACAAAATAGTAAGATTCTGGTTTGGGGGCATCCATTTCCATTTTATGGATGAATTCATCACATTCATATTCAAAGATATAATTACTAGTGGTGTACTTCCTCCTATCCCATTTTTCCTCACTGTTTATTCTTTGGTCACTCTCATTTTCTCCTATTCTTCCTTAGATTTCTAATTTACTTGTGGCCATTGCCTTCTTAATCTGCACTCTTCTAAGAATCCCTCCTTTATTATTTATCATTGCCGTTCTATTCCTTATTTTACCCATTCTTTTAGAAGTCTTTCCCTTAACTCTTCCACTTACCTTCCTATTTTTTAATCAGTATACCCTTGTAAAAGTCCCTCCTTTATCCCATACCATTGCCTTCCATATTTCTATGTAAGTTAAAAAGATTTTAATATCTTTCTATATGTATGTTATTCTTTTTTTAAACCAGTTGTGATGACAATTATATTCTAGTACTGCTAGCCTTCCACTCTTTACTGCATTCCATTGTAAATGTTCTTCCATTTGTAGGAAATGATTGTTCCATTTCAGCTTCCCCTATCCTATTTTATTTTTAGAATCATCTGAATATATTCTATCCAACCCTGAGCCTTTTATCTAAGTTTGTTCTTTCAAATTACCCCAGTAATGATAACATTTTTGAGTTCCAGATAAAATTTTCCCATATAAAAAGTAAACAGTTTGACATTATTAAATCCATTCTAATTGTTTTTTTTTTTTCATATTTACCTTCTTATGTTTCTCCTAATTCTTTTGGGTAAAATTTTCTTGGTCATTTCCTAAATGACACCAAAAAGTTTAGTTTATTAAATATACTTTTTTTCCTTGCAAGATTGCATTCAGTTTTCTGGATAAGTTATTCTTAGTTGCAAAAGCATGTTCTCTGTTCTTCAGAATATCATGTTCTGCACCCTTTTATTTTTGGTTTGAATTTTTTGTTGTTTTCTGCTTTGTTTTGTTTTTCTTTTGTAGAAGCTTCTAAATTGGAGAAGCTAGCTGTTGCAATGGATATAGCACCAGCCCTGAAGTCAGGAGGACCTGAGTTCAAATATGACCTCAGATACTTAACACTTCTTAGCTGTGGACCCTAGGCAAGTGACTTACCTCAGGAAAAAAAAAATAGAAGCTGCTAAAGCTGCTAAATCTTGTGTTATCCTGATTGCAGTTCCAATATTTAAATTGTTTTTCTAGTTGTTTGCAGTATTTCCTCCTTGATTTGGGAGGTTTCTAATATAGTTATAAAGATCCTGTGAGTTTTCATCTTGGACTCTCTTTCAGGTGGGAATCAATGGAGTTTTTCCCTTCTTACTTTACCTTCAAGTTGTAAAACTTTAGGGCAATTTTTTCCTTATAATTTCTTGAAATATAGTGTCTAGACTCTTTGTTGATCATAACTTCAAGTAGTCTACCAATTCTTATATTGTCTCTCTTTACTCTATTTATAGATTAGTTGTTCATTATAATGAAATATTTCACATTCTCTTCTATATGTTGAGTCTTTTGAATTTGTTTAATTATTTTTGCTATCTTTTGAAGTCATTAATTTTCTCTTGACCAATTCTAATTTTTAAAAAATTATTTTCTTCCATAAGTATTTGGGTCTGTTTTTCATGTTGATTTTTTCCCACAATTCTCTCACTTTTCTTTCATTACTCATATTCCCCCTCCCCGATAATTTTTCCTTACCTCTGATTTTTAAAGTCCTTTTTAAAATCTTCCAAGATCTTTTGGGGGTTGCCTTGGAAACAAAATTAGGTATTGTGCCCTCCTATGAGAAACCACAGCTATCAGGGCTTTCTGCCCCTCACCACTCTGTGATGTACTCACCCTTGTTCATAGCCACAAACTAGTCTGCTCAGATTCTTAGGTACCTTATTCAGCAATCCTCCCTGATCAGATATTCCACCACCACACTATTCATGGGGCTAAATTTCCTAAAGCTGAGGCCCACACAGATGCCTCAGGGTCTTATTATTTGCTAATTCAGAAGTATCTGCACTTAAATCAGGCCAAACTACCACTTTTAAGCATTAACTCTTTCCTAACATCTTTTCAAGTTGCCTTAGACAGGAAAACTACTTTACTGGGATAAATTATTTTCATTTTTAGGCATTATTCTAAATTATTTATGGAGAATTTTCTACTTTGTTTCCATTTGTTTTTTTCTTATTCATGTATTTTATGTTTATGTTAGCTATATTTTCTCAGTCTTCCATCCAGTACTCCACATAAAGAGACATATCTGCTAATCAAAAAGTTTAAAAGTAGAGGTGTAGTTTAGCAAAAAGAAAAAAAAAAAGCCAATCTACCAAATACGTCTGACATAATATTCAGTATTCTACACTTACAGTTGCTGCCCTTGAGTCATTTTTTCACTCATGAAAGACTTAATGACCTTATTTGGGATTTTCTTAGCAACAATATTTGTATGGTTTAAAATTTTCTTCTCCAGCTCATTTTATAGATGAGGAAACTGAGGCAAAGAGCATTAAGTGACTTTCCCAAAATCACAGATTAAATCCTGTAAAAAACAAAACAAAACAAAACAAAAAAACAAGTAAAACAACTGAAAACATTTGAATTCAAGTCTTCCTGAAGTCAGGTCCTATACTATTTAGATGGTTCTACTTACCTGCCTTAGATATTTATGGTACTCGAATTCTATAAAGGGGGGCAGAACAAATTAAATTTAGTCATTTTAATTTCACTTTAGTTTTAACATTTTTGTTCCTTTTATTTACATTGTTGTAGTCTTTGTATATATTGTTTTCCTTATTTTGTTTTGCTCCCATGTATTTTCCCTTATGTTCCCCACATAAATTGTTTCTTACAAGATGGAAACAATTTTTATCATTGCTTGTGAGATCTCAGTTAGAGGATATAGTCATTTTCATCACTTTCTTATCATAATTATAAATTTACTTTTCAAAATGGTTGAATGAATGTGCTGGTCCATCAACAATGCACTAATATGCCTCTCCTCTGACTCATAATTATTTTTCACATCTTTTGTTAATTTTCTAGGATTATATAGTAACTCTAGGCTTATTTAAATTTTTGTTTCTTATTATGAGTGAACTATTTATGCAATATTTCATGACATCAAATGCCACAAGTATTTACATTTCCTGCCCATATTCTCTTTTGTGAACTCCAAGTACTCTTTCCCAAATGGAAATTTGATATTTCCAAGGGGAAGTATATATACATGCAAATGTACATGTGTGTGTCTATATATGCATGACTATACAGACATGTGTGTTTGTACATATGTGTACACATACATTGCACATATGTATATGTGCAGGTATATGTGTTTGTGTTCATGTGTGTATATATACATACATATATATACAGAGAGATTCAACAGTCATTTCAATTACTTAGTTCTAGAATGCCTTCACTATTGACTCATTCTCCCTCACTCCACATATCCAAATCCATTGCCAAATATGTTGCTTTTCTTACCACATTATCTTCCACTTTTATCCCTTTCCTTCTATTCATACCTTTTCTGTTCTCATTCAGATTAACATCATTTGTCTTGTAAATTTTAAGTTTCTACCAAGTCTTCCTGCCATATATCTCTCTCTAATCCAATTCATTTTCCACAGTTACCAAAGTGATTTTCTTAAAGCAACAACTGACCATGTCACTATCCTTTGGCCATGGGTTCCTATTGTCTCTTGAATAAAATGGTTTTGTTCAACTTTAAAAATCATTTATATTTTGACCCAATTAATTTTCACCCTCATTTTATATAATTTAAAGAATTTCCAGTGCAAACTAATTATCTTGCCATTATCTACAAATGACATTCTTTATTTTATCTTCTTGCCTTTGCATTGTCCATCCTCCATGTCTATATTGTACTTTTCTTCATCTCTGGTTAGAACACTCTCTGTGTTCTTATTTATTCTATCAACATTTCTCTTTGTATTTTTCTGAATATTCTCATTTGATCTCAAAATAATGTGTGAGGCAGGTGATATTAATTTTATTTTATTGTCATAGAAATGGAGTAAAGATTAAATGACTTGCCCAGAATAACACAGCTGGTAAATGTCTCAATCTGCATGTGAATTCAGTTCTTCCTCATTCCAAGGTCAGGGCTCTATCCAGAAATCCCGTGCTGAATTTGCTTAGAGTCAGAGAAAAAGGGACATAAATTTATAACATCTCAGCAACTTCCTCATATTGGAGAAATTTGTACAACCATAAGAAACAACATATTTTTGGCACAAGACTGGGATTTAGCCAGTCCTTTTAGGTTATTTTAAGGAAACTTACACATACAAAAAAGTAGACTTCTAATGTACTGATAATTTATTAAATCTACAAGGAGTGAATTTTCAAATATATTGAATCAAAGTTAAGATGACAAAACCAAATAGATTCTCAATGAATGATGCTAAATTTTCCTAGTTATAAATAAAGCTTACTTTCAGCTCCTAGATCAGAATCCCTACCCCATCACTACAGCTAGAAACAAGACTGGATAAAATGAATCGAACAAGTAATTTACATTTGTATGTACTTAAAACCAATTTCTCCTGACAATTCTGCACCTGTATGTGTGGGAGTAATCAGAAGAGGAATTTGAAGCAATATGGTCTATGTGGTTGACATTAGTGTCAATAATAGTTAAATAGCTGACATATATTTCCTATTAAGACATTAAAATAAAGTAAAATTATTTGATCATGAAAGCTTTGAAAGAGTCTTTCAATAATATATTATATAAAATCATCATCTCTAGATTACATTAAAGATTATGGTGATTCTGAAGAAATATTCAGAATGTTCACAGTGTTAAAATTATTTTCCCAAGAGCCTTGAGCAACATGTTTCAGAAGATTGATTTGGGTACATAATTAGAGACTAGATGAGGTTCACTAGAAAAATTTAGTCACAAATTCAATCCATTCAATGTATTTCATCTTACGGAATAAAAACAATCTCAGGGAAAAAAAAAAAAAAAACTACCAGATGCTGTTTGAATAATGTTCTACACAATTTTACATTTATGCAGAAGATATGGAACGAAGCTGATATTAGACAGGATCTGGAAATAACAAGTACAAAAACAAATCAATGATTCTGTCACTACACAATATCCTGAACCATGGAATTTGATAAGGCCCAATGAGCTAATCAGATAACTCAAGTGGAATTAACCAACCATGTCATACATCCTAGGTATAAACACGTTCTTATCAGAATAGGACTGGTTTAGGAATTGGGGATGGAATTAATTTTTGTTTGTTAATTATTTAAATATTAACAACTTGATATAAATGAAAATGGCTGATGAATCAATATTTAAAATAATCTTAGTGTTTTACAGCCTTCAAAACAATGTTGAAGACATCACAAGGCCCATTACAAGAATATTCCAGTTCTATCTCATTGATATGCAGCAGACCTAATTATCTTTCTCTTTTATTGTTTTATTCTTTTACTAGATTAAAAATACATAAATAAGCTCACTAACATTTCCCCACAAACATAATATTCCATAGGGAGCTAAGAACTTCTATGTGAATGACAAGGATTGCCATATAAGATAAAGAAATAGCCCAGATGACCTCTAAGTAGGAAAAAGAAGGTAGGGAGAAGGGATATAATAACTATCAGAAAACTATAAGACTATATATAACTATATCATAACTATAAAATACAATGGCTACTTAATGAAAAGGGCAGATTGGGCATGTTTACCAGATAGCAGATGGAAAAGTAAAGAGAAATGAGTAGAAGATGCAAAGAGATAGATTTAGAATCCTAACAATAAGGCTAAGTCTTCAGGTGGAGAGTGAATGTCTTTTTATCAGGGAGACTAGATAGATTTTTTGCTTAATTATTGACTGTACTATTTCCTCTTTCAATTCTTAATTCTGATTTGTTAGATATGGTGGGGTATGAGATCAGAGAGGGTAGTATCCTCTACTTTGTGGCTGCAACTCAATAGAGCAACTCAAAAGACAGCTGATTCCCTTAACACCTTTATTCAAAGTTAGTAAACCCAGAGAGTATTAAGAAGATGGAAAAGTTCCATGATTCTCTGGTTCACCAATGTTATAAAGTGTGAAGGTGAGGGTATATTTCACTAAAAGCCAGATAAGTTTGTCCATTTGGCAAAACAATCACAAGACAGCATATAGGTCAGGATCTAAGTATAAAAAGAAAGGTCAATAACAGAAATTTATATACATAAGGATAAAATAATAGGGAACTTTATGACTTCCTTAATTTCTAGCTTCAGCTCCTGTGGAACTACCATGTATAATAGCAACTACAATTAGTCATTTACCTTAATGAGACTATGCTGGAAACAATAATGGCAGCCAACAGAATACCTTCACTCACCGGGATTGACAGTATAGGAGGGAAGGGAATTGAATTATCCTGTTGTCTTATTGAAATTGGATTGTAGTACACATTTGGCTTTATTTCAATTTAACCATAATATGTATGTGAGGATGATTAGTGTAGCAAAAGAATGCAAAAAATAGAAGACATTGTGAAATATTTCACTGGAAAAACAACTGACCTGGAAAATACATTCAGGAGAGATAATTTAAAAGGTACTGGACTACCTAAAAGACATAATCAAAAAAATAGCCTAGACATCAACTTCCAAAAAATCGTCAAGGAAAATTGCCCTGAGATTTCAGAACTAGATGGTAAAATAGAAAATGAAATAATTTATTAATCACCCCCTGGATGAGATCACAAAATGAAAACTCCCACAAATATTATAACCAAATTTGAAAGCTCCCAGGTCAAGGAGAAACTATTGCAAAATGATGAAACAAGTTTCTCAAACATATAGGAAACTGAGTCAAATTTATAAAAATTTGAATCAATTGATAAATGATCAAAATTTATGAACAGTCTTTTAAAGGAAGCTATTTATAGCCATATTTTAAAAAATGCTCCATTATTGGAAAAAAAATTCTACTTCATATTTATTGAATTGGGTAATAGAGCAGAGGAGAAAAATGGCAAATGTAGGAGGGAAAATAAGACATCATTTTGTTATTAATGGAGCTGCAAACTTTTATTCAATCATTCTATAGAACAATTTAAAACTATGCCCAAAGGACTAAAAAAATCTATGCATGTCCCTTAACCTAGGTCAGATTCTCAAAAGAAAAAAAAAAATCAAAAGGACAAGGACCCATAGGGACAAAAATATTTACACCAGGTCTTTTCTGGAGTCAAAGAATTGGAAATTGATAGGATACCTATCAAATAGGGAATTGGACAATTAAGTATGTGATTATGATGTGATATTATTGTGTTGTAAGAAATGATGAACAAGATATTCGAAGAAAAAAAGAGAAAGATTTCCATTAGTTTCTAGAAAGTGAAATGTAATGTGTAAAAAAGTAATAGCAAATTGTAAGATTATTAGCTTTGAATGATTTAACTATTCTCACCAAAACAATGATGCAAGACAACTCTGAAAGATTCATGATGAAAAGTGCCATCCATGCTCAGATAAAGAACTCATGGTGTCTGAATACAGATTGAAATATACATGCTTTTTTAACTTTCAAAATTTTTCTTGAGGGCATTTTTTGGTTGAGAAAGGGATCCATATTTTCTTTCATAACATGACTTTTATTGATATGTTTTGCATAAATACAATGGTGTAGCTTACATAGAATTGCTTACATTCTCAATGAGAGAGATGAGTGGGGCTGAAGGAAGAGAATCTAGAACTTAAAGTTTTATAAACAAATGTTTAGAATTTTTAAATCATATAACTGGGGGAATAAAATACTAATTTTTTTTAAAAATCACACACCTAGTAAATAACTGGTTATTTTATAGTTTCGAATGTTCCTTCCCATTCTAAATCATTTCATCTTGATCCAGCAGTCTCACTACTAGGTCTGTATTCCCAAAAGATAATAAAAATGTGATAAAGTACTCACATGTACAAAAATATATGTAGCAACCCTTCTTGTAGTGACAAGGAACTGGAAATTGACTGGATTTCCATCATTTGGGGAATGGCTGAATAAATTATGAAATGTGAAGATAATGGAATATTATTGTTCTATAAGAAATGATGAGCATGCTGATTTCAGAAAAGCCTAGAAAGACCTATATGAACTGATGTTGAATGAAGTGAGCAGAACCAAGAGAACATTCATTGTACATAGTAACAACAAGATTATGTAAAGATCAAGTGTGATGGACTTGGCTCTTTTCAACAATGTGATGATTCAAGGCAATTCCAATAAATATGAGATGAAAAATGTTAATCACATCCAGAGAAATAAATATGGAAATAGAATGTGGATCAAACCATAGTATTTTCATCATTTTGTAAGATTTTTTAAATTATTTTTCTTTTTCCCCCTTTTTGATTTTATTTTTCTTGCACAACATGACAATATGGAAATATGTTTAAAAGAATTGCACATATGTAACTTATTTCAGGTTGTTTGCTGGCTTGGGAAAGGGAGAGGTAAAGGAAGGAAGAAGAAAAATTTAAAATCAAAAGTTTAAAAATGAATGCTGAAAACTATTTTATATATATTTGGAAAAACAAAATACTATTGAAAATAAATAAATGAATTTATCATCATTTTATTTGGGTCAAATTATTCAATGTATAGCCTTAAAAGGACTCTAGTAGTAATCATGAATACAATATTTTATTTCTATGGCATTACCATGACAATCAATAAATGTGTATAGGATATTCTTGCATCCCAATTAACTATGTAGTTTTCAATTATATGTGAAAGAATAACAAATGACTAATAGAGTCATAAATTTTATTATAGAATGAACAAATGAAAAGCATTAAGTAATTACTGTTCCATAAAGTATGCAAAAGTCAAGGGAAATAAGTACATAAATGAGGCTGTTCCTGCCCTCAAGGAGTTTGTATTCTACTGGAATTCATATGTATAATGAATAAGTACATACATATTTTACTACTGTCATAATTGTTGATAGCTAACTGATAAGTCATTGTGAAGAATAAATCAATTAAAGATAAATGGCAGCAGATTTGCTCTGAGCATTTCTGAACATGTTGTTTAAAAAAGCAAAAATGTCTTGTTTTGTAACTACAACAAAAGAATATTTTGTAATAAATCTCTCCCTCAGGGAAGCAACAACTGCAAAGCTGACCATGCTAGAAAACACTAAGGAGACAATGCCCTTTACTAAGATGAGAGATTCACATCAACTTGTCCCTGATGACTCAAAACATACCAAATGGCAAAGAAAAATCCCAAGGCATTTTAGGAAAGAGGACAGAATTCCCAGGTCTATTGGCCCACATTTCCTCCTCAATATGATAAATTCTAACTTCAAAGAGTCTGTCAGCTCTGAATCTGGGTACCCTATTTTACTGTTCAGATGTGGGAATATTGCCAGTGCAATCAGAGTCTGCTCTGAGGCATGTGGGCACTGGATAATGTAATCTACAACTGAATTATGTATCTTCATCAGGCATATGACTTTTCCCCAAATTCTACTGAAAATATGCTTATTCAAATATATACATACTCTGTCACAGAATCTTTCTAATCAGTGTGCAGAGAACAACATCTTAATCTATCATTCTTCAATAACAATAATAAGAGTTGGGGTTTAAAAAGCATTTTAAGATTTCCAAAGTTCTTTATGTATGTTTTCTCATTTGATTCCCTGTGATGGAATGTTTTTTACAGTTTTAAAAATAAAGAAACTGAAGTTGACAGTGACAAAGTATATTAATCAGAGTTATAGAAATTGTAAGTGGCTATGGTAGGATTTGAACTTAATTCTTCTTGATTCCAAAACCAACACTATGCACTACATCACCTAGATGCTCCAAATCAGCATCAATTGAGCACACACTACATGGACAGTGTTAGACTAGGTTATAAGCAGAAATAAGAAATTGGAAACAAGAATCCTACGCACAAAGAACTAATAAACCAACTGAAGTGAGAAAAGAAAAGCTCAACTTGACCTGGAACTGGTAATAAAGCAACCTATTGAATATGAACAAATTTAGAAGCTACAGGTTTAACTAAATGCTGAGAAATATCAGATTAAAATATAATAGTAGGCTTTATATAACTCTACATTTTGTAAATAAATTTTACAGTCATTATCTCATTTGATCCTTTTAACAACAATCTAAAAAAAGGTATCTTCTCTCCATTTAACAGATAAGGGAACTGAAGATCAGAGAGAATATGTGATTTACTTATAGTCACATAGTTATTACTCATAAGAGGTAGAATTCAAATCCATTTTGCTCCTGCTTCTAATTCTACTGTTCTTTTCAAGACCTTGCTGGCTCTTTGGAAATCTATCACATTATAAGGATTAGATATTTCTCATTTATGAGAACATAGTGGCATTTGAAATTCATATTTGTCAATTTTGGCAGTATATGATGAAATTTTTGGAGAATGACATTTGGAGATGATAGGAGGAATCCAAGCTATTATTTAGACACAATAATTATTATCATCCTGACAAATAATCTCAATAACATAGAGGATCACTATTACTCCATTAATAAGGGATGGGGATAGAGAAAGAATGAGAAGGAATAAGCATTTATATAGGGTCTACTATCTTTAGCCCAAGCACTGGGCTAAAAGCTTTACAAATATTATTTCATTTGATCCTCATAATAACCCATTGATATGCAGGTTATCTTTATCTATTCCATTTAATAGTTAATAAAACTGAGGTTAAGTGGTTTTCCTAAAAGCACACAGTGCTAAAACTCAGATTTTCTTGACACCAGGGCCAGTGCTCTCTCTACTGTACCATCTAACTGCTTGTCATTCAGAACAGCAACTGATAAATTCACAGTGTGAATTCCCTACCACAATGTGAGGTTGTCATAAGGAATCAAGCATGACTGTAAGGTTTCTTGAGTGGTATAATGGTTGTTTTATTAACAGGGACACTGAAGATAAGAAAAAAGGTGTTTTAGGTAAAGTGAATTAAAGGTGATAAAATTAGGTCCAAGGAGAAATATTTTATTGTTTTTTTTTTTCTTAACAAAAAGACAATGAATGAAGATGGAAATTAGGGGAGTCCATCCATATAAAACTGAAGGCATGATAGTAGAAAAGATCTCTGAAATATATCATTCAACCCATCTTCTTAGAAGACAGGCTTTCCTGCTTAACATGGAAATAAAGTACTGTTTACAAATAGCATATTTTGAAAAGTCCAAAATCCTTATATTTTCAAGGACTCTTTCATCTAAGGAACAAAGAAAAAAAAATACTGGTAGTCTTCATACTTTTGTTCTGGTCCTGCATTTATTAGTACTTGAGCATGTTATTTTGGATAAGTTACTTAAAATATCCTTCTACATCTTAATTTTCATTCTTTAGGCTTTGGAAAACTTGATCATATCAATAGAAAAATGTGAGTCCCAGAACCAAACAAAATCTTCAGAACAGTATTGTTGAGAACTTCCTATACCCAATACTTTTCATGCAGAATTTTTGATTAGCCATTTTTCTCTAAAAACCTTTTAAAGGGTATTTAAAGTGCTAACTAGATTATACCCAACAATCTTCCAACATAATCTTTAAGAAGAACTAGTTGCTGCTTCCAAAGTTTACTCCCATTTTTACTCCAGTCACCTTTTTTTCTTGTGTGAAAGAAACAATGTCAGAACATAACAGAACCAGATAGTTACTCCAATTTGGAAGGATAAAATGGAAGTTAGAGTGGTAATAATAATGATAACAATAATACATACATTGTTAGATGCTCAACATGTGACAAAAAGCTCCACTAGATAAACAAGTCATTTCTTCCATCACCATTTTATCATGCTTCCTTGCGAATTCCAAGAATCTGATTTCTGAACTTATCTATTTCTTCTAAGTGTTACATAGTAGATCCTTGTAATATGACCATTTTTGTTTCTAAGGCTACTGATTTTTCACCCAAATTTATTGTTTTCTCATTAGTACATACTTTTTATAGATTATAGTGTGGTGTGTAAAATCTTACACTGTGCACAAAAGTGTTCAAAATGTTTATAATTGTAGTATTTACCTAGTTGCTCTCCTACTAATTTCCACTCATTTGTATCCAATTCTTTTTCCATAGAGAACCAAGGGGATGTGTACTGTACAGTTTTTAAAAGTTCAATGATCTGCTCCAAAATTATAATCAAGCCTTGGCTTTCCATAACCTTGACAATGTTCTCTAAACATTTTCCTTGAACTGGAAAAGCAGGCTGTTTTCTAAACATCTGTCCCATTTTAACTGAAATACTACTTTAACTCTTTTAACACTTTGTTTTCTGGGTTGAGGAGACTTTTCCACTGAGATCAGGATTGGAGCTTTTCCACTGAAATCAGGGTCTTGTCTGCCCCACGTTGGGCACCAAAATGTGGTGTTCTCTTCTTTTCTAAAATATATGATGGTTCTCTGAGAAGCAGGTTTCTCAGGGGGCTTCTGGAGGCAGCCTTAGTTTCAGTTCAGATCAATAATTACTTCAAATGCAGCCAAGTGTTAAAAGTTTAAATTCTTTATTGTCTCCTTCAAAATAGCCTGGTTAGTTTTCTTAGAGTCCTATCTCCCTCCTTGGTTCCAAGAGCTCTCACAGCTTGTCTGCCAGCTTCAGCCTCCAGCTCTCTCTGAATCTTGGTTCTACTCTTCAACTGACTGACCTCTGGCTTTCAGTCTCTTTAACTGACCCCTCCCTGAGACTGAAAGCTTCCTATATATGATCTCTTAAAGGTTTGAACCCAAAAGTTGAGTCCTACTCTGAGAGAGTGGGATTGTGGGTTTCTGACTTGTGAATCTCCTAAACTTGTGAACTAATGTGTGAGCTAATGTGTGAATTCTTAAAGGTGTAAACTTAAGCATTGTTTCTATCAGTTCTAGTGACTTAAAACCTTGTTTCAAGTTCTGGCTCATAACATTTTAGTACCCCCCATTATTGTTTAACTTCTCTTCTGAAGTTAAGTCTGCCTTTTTGATTAAGGGCCTCTATAATGTCTCTTCTTCATTTCCCACAGTTTCTGCATTTATGTATAGACATCTGAGGTAATAGACTTTATTGCCAATTCCTTTATTGAAGTTTACATCCTTTGTAAGTGTCTTGATTATCTTCTTCCTTCACTATGGGTTTTCTTTCTGACATTAAATCAGGGATAAGGCTAGGAAATTACAGATGGTTTCATTGGTAGAGGGAATTTTCTGATGCAGGAACTTTAACTCTTCAGGTCAGAACTTCCTTATAATTTATCATCTTATGTTGCCAAGATAACTGAACAGTTAAGTGACTTAGCCAGGATCACTCAATCAGTATATGTCTGAATCAAGATTTGAACCCTATTTTTCCTGATGTAAAGATTTGCTCTATAGCAAGCTATCTCTCTTAGCATTTAACCTGATGAATATAGTTTCCTTATTTCTCTCTATGAATTTCAAGATGTTGTGATAAAATTTTTAAGACTCTAAGTGGTTTTAAACTCACATTAGAAATGGGGGCCAATAAAGTATGTTATAGGTTCCCTTAAGGCCAACATTGACTTAGAAAAACACATATTAAAATATCTGTATTGTAATCATGTTACATATTTTCTGATTACATTTAACTCATTTTGAACTTTAATACATAAAAAATAAAAATAATATTTCCATATACACTGCATTACCTAAAACTATTAATTTAGATTTCACACTGCTTAATTTTAACTATATAGCAAATACTACTTATTGCCCTCAAAACTACACTGTTGTCCATGTTTCCTTCTATATATTCTTTCATTCTTTTTCACGTACTTTTAATATTTTTCTCTCCATCCTCCCTGCCCTAGAGATGTCTGTGAGTGTGTATATGTTTGTGTGTGTGTAAGTGTGTGTGTGTGTGTGTGTGTGTATATATATATATATATATGAGAAAGTGTGTGTACATATACAAACACACACCTATGGAAAATAATTTTATACATTCATCTATGTATGAATTTCTTTTTTGCATGCAGATAGTGTTTTCCTTCATAGTTTCTATGAAATTAATATGGTTATTTATAAGTCAAATGATTTATTCCCTCAAAGTTATTCTTAAGACAATAATAATGAGAATATAATACTCTCTATATTCATCTTACTCTTCATTATTTCACACAAATCTTTCCATATTTTTTTCTAAACCAAGTAGGTCATAATTTTTTATAACAATAGTATTCTATCATGTTCATAAGCCATAATTTGCTCGACCATTCCCCAATTGATGGGCATACCTGCAAGTTCCAGTTCTATGCAGCCACAAAGAGAGATCCTCTAAATATTTTAGAAGACATAAGTTCTTTGAATTTTTCCTTAAATCACCTTGGGTAATAATGGTACTACTAAGTCAAAGGGTAGAGGCAGTTTAATCATACTTTGAGCATAATATAAATTGCTCTTCAAAATAATTTGGATTATTCATGGAGCCATCATCATGGAGAATAGCCTGCAAGTTGCCTGAGCGCTCCTCAGTTTCCCACAAAATAAATTTAAATCAAACCTTAAAATAAATTCTGAAATGACAGAATACACAAAAAGACAGAATGAAACAAATTTCTAACCCAAGGCAAGTTATAAGAACTGCACAATAGGTTTATTTCACTTGGGTAAAGGGGGAGCACAAATCAAGGAAAGCATTGTCTAATAAGTCATCAAATATCCCCTAGTTCCAGAACAGATCATCAATGAGAACCAAAAATAACCTGACCATAGAAAGAAAAAAAGAAAGAATTTTGGTTAGTTCCAGGAAGGTATCTTTCAAGAAATTATCAAGGAAAATTGCCCTAATATCCTAGAAATCAGAAGGTAAAATATTAATTGAAAAAAATTCAACAATTACCTGCTGAAAGAGATGCCATAAAGAAAATTCTCAGAAACATAAAATGCAACTTCCAAACTCTCAAGTCTAAGAAAAAAAATACTGCAAGGAATCAGAAAGAAACAATTCAAATGCTGAGGATTCAGTCAATATTGGCATATAATATAGCAACTTCTACTTTAAAGGATAAGAGGGTTTGGGTTATCATATTCTGGAAGGCAAAGAAACTTGGATTACAACTAAGAAATCAACTGCCCAACACAGTTGAACACAATCTTTCCAGAGGGACAGGAATGGGCATTCAATAAAATTTGGAGACTTTTCAAACATACCTGATGAAAAGACCAGAGATGAATTGAAAATTCCATTTTCAAATAAAATATGCAAGAGAAGCATAAACAGAAAAAACAAATTATTCAATTAGGTAAACTGTTTACATCCCTACACAGGAAAATGGCTCTTGTATTTCTAAAGAACTGTATCTCTATTGGGGTAGTTAGAAGTATAAATATACAAAGAGTATGGATATAAGTTGACTTTATTGGGTGAAATAAAAAAAATCAAGGGATGAAAAATAGAATTGTAGTAGGAAAAAAGGGAAGGGAGAGGTAGACTAGAGTAAATTATATCACATGAAGGGAAAAAAGACTAATTACAGTGAAGGGAAAGAAGACAGGGGAAGTGAGCATTGTTTGAACTCAGTAAAATTGACTCAAAGAAAGAATAATATACACTACTGACTGGATAGAGAAATCTATCTTACTACAGGGAGTAGGAGGGAAGGATAAAATGTCTAGATTACTTCACAGTTCTACCAACAGAGAATTAGTGTCCTGATTTTTCAACATCTACTGCATGATTTGTCACTTTCCTCTTCTATAATTTTGTTATCTCAAGGTTGTTTTAATTTATATTTCTCTAATCAATAATGATTTACAGGATTTTTTTCACATGACTATATATATTTTTGATTTCTTCATCGGAAAACTGCCAGTTTATATCCATTGACCATTTATCAATCGGGGAATGACTCACTGATTACATTTTAATATGGTTTGGGCACTTAGGAATGTTGTTTATGTGCTACATGTGGCTTACAGTCTGTGTGTTTAACACCTCTACTCTAAAAAAATACATTCTTATTCCCCACCAGCACTGCTTTTACATGTTATATTTCATTATATAGTTACTATATATTTTAATATATATCATATATTTTCTCTTGCTAATAAACAATCACTCTTGTATTTTAAATTATATTACAAGAAACCAAAACTGTTCCTCAGGCACCATTTTCTTAATCAATTAACTAACACATTATCGAATTATTTTTTTAAAATCCTTTGCCTTTTATGAGAAGTGAGGGAAACACCACCTCTGCATCTTCAGGTTCTAGTACTCCCAATTGTGTAATCTTTTGTAATTGAAGGTCATATGAAAGAAATGAATAAAAATGGGATTTGTAGTTAGTATATATTTTAAATGTAATTTAACACTTATATAGCATAAAATAAATTGGAATTCCTGTTTATATACATATATATATATATATAGCTTATGACCTTGTCCTCAAATTCTGTTTACATTAGTAATTTACTTAGCAAATACTCCTTCATAGATAATCAAACAAAGGTAAATTTCTGGCTAGGACCATTATGAATCATAAAGCCTAAATTAATACTATATTTATGTGTATATGTGTGTATCTAGCTAAATTTTTCTCTAAAAGACTCTCCATGTTAATTAACAAAATATATAGAATAGCATCACAAATAAAATTTAAAATAACTTGTTATTTCTTGATGCATATATATTCTAATTTTAAAATAACTTCTCAACACATTTACAGAATTTTTTAATATACTAGAAACTAGTTTGAAAACAAATAAATAGGAGATATGAACTTTATATCCAGGTATTATGTAGAGAAATCTCTAAACTTTAAGGAAATTCAAAAATTCTTTAAAGACCATAGGATTTGCAGTAAATCTGACAGGAAGCATTACAGTTCGATTTGTAGACATCAAGAGGAAAAGTCTTCTGAGCAAAAGAAACCACGTGGACAAAAAGGCCAAGAGTTGAGTTGGACTGAAGAAAAAGTTCTTTATTAGAAAGCTGTAAGAGATAATGGTACAAAAGTCATAAAATTTTAAAAGTTCTTGGGACTTTTTTTTTTTACAAAACCCCTTTACATCCATTACCTCAGGAAATGGAAAGACTCATAATAGACATATGTTGTCATGGCATATTACAAAAATTTGCATGCATGTAAGATGTTGTATAAAGATACCTTCTTGGACATTTACAATAGCAAAAGGGGATGGATTCAGTCTGGCATGAAAAGGCATCAATAGATAGACAAAAATATGTTTTGCCAGTAATTTCAAGACATCAACCAACCCCAGTGAAAGCCTCTGTAATGTTGGATGGATTGGAGAGTTTATGGAAATACACAGAAAAAAAATCTATCAAAACTTTGGAATCTGCATTAGTGGAGAGACTATTTACTCCCATAAAATTATGTATCTATAAATGTATCCATAGAAAGAAGGGAAAACATTTAATAGAAGTCCTTAAATTTTTTAGCTTAGAAATATTTACTTTCTTCTGTTATATTATTTATTACAAATTTATAAATTATGCATATTCTTAGATGTAATTTTCTATGACCTTAAAACTGTTCTATTCACATGCTCCACATTGTGAAATGTTAGTAGAAAGGAGATAGAAGAACGTCTTTATCTACCTCAAAAGCTACTGTTTGACTCATGTATTCTTTTATTATATTGTTTTTCCATTTCCCTGATCTTTCCTCCTACGGACTAGGTTTTATTGACTGAAAAAAATGAAGAAAAAATATTCAATAGGTATGAAGTATGAAGTATGAAAGTTGAGAATCAAGACCATGAACATTAAAGAAGAGATGCATTCAGTCAATCAACCCCAAAAACCTTGATGCATATTTTCCTTCACTAATATTAACTTTGGTCCTAGATACATTAATGAACAGAGAGGACAGGAAAACTTTGCCATCAAAGAATAATTCCTGCATCTCTGAAGTCTAGAAAGACAAAAAATTTTAACCATAAATCTAGAGAGATTTCATTCCAAAGAATGATTCTCATCTTCTTTCTTTAGTGGGGTAGCACTACTACCAATATTTTGGTATAGAAAATTTTTCAAATCTCTGAAAACTTCCTGAATTACAAGTAAAGTCAACAGGGTACAATTTTTAAGTTAGAGTTTATCTCATTAAATCTATAAACCACAAAATGTGGATTCCACTGATTAATCAAGGTTAGCATGAAGTTGGGCATTTAGCTAAAAATGTCTAAACTTTTTAATACCTCGATTCAGATTATTTTGGGAAATATTCATGTCTACCCACGTTTTGGAGAAAGATTTTTCCCTTTAAGTGTTTTCACATAAGGTAAATTTTTTACATGGTGTATAATTTACAGAGTCCCTAAAAAGTCAGGCTATATAAAAAATCCAAAGCATTATAAAAATCCTTTTCAGAAATGCTTTCTATATAAGCTATTGCTGAGTCATGTCCCAGAATGAAAAAACGCATCTCTATCTCTGCTGACAACTTACATGCTTTCAATTCAAAGCAATTTAAGCTGCCTGAAAAATAGGTTTATGGTTTATAATAGAAATGGAAAAATTCTATTCACGAGCATTCCTTAACTAACCATTAAAAGATGGTATCAAAAAACTGAAGGAAACATTTTGAAATCTGCTTTGGTATAAGCTAACTAATAAAGCTCTAATGAAATCACCAGTTTATGTGATATGAAAGTACAATTTCAAGGAACATATGATTGCCATATGGAACCCTTGTGAAAGGATAGTGATGAAAGATTTGGAGGTGCACCAATTTTCATTTGTTTCTAATTATGGTTTATGTTAAAAACCCTAGTACCAGCTGTTGATGAAAACAGAAGTGATTTCCTACATGAGTGGAAAACCTTTTCTGGTAAGAAGTGAGAAAATATCCCATTCAATTTTATACAAGGTACTGAGGGTCTAGAAAAATTCATTTCTTTTTCTTCATCTTTTTAAAAATACTAAAGTTGATAAAAATCAAATCTTTTAAGTATTTCCATACATAAAGTATACATAAAAGTTGACTTATTTATGAAGCTGGAAATCTATTTTTCATCCAGTTTGTTGTTCATTTTAAGTATATAAAAGTTCAACATTTTCTTTTCAAAGTTTTCTTGCTTGTTTATGGTTTTTATTGCTGTTCATTCTCTTCTGTGGTCCAGATAGGCTTCAATGACTCTCTTTTCTTACTTTTCTTCTTCCATTTTTGGGGGTAACTCTATTGCTATGTAATTACATATTTACATAGAAAAGTTCTATAGAATTGTAATAGTTTTCAAATTTAATTTGAGCTCTGTATAACAATCTTTGTCTTTGCTAATTAGACTACATACTTAATTGATTCGTTCTTCAATGTTTCCAAAATGAAGTTTTTGATTCAGTGACTCTTGGGATTGAAAGCAGGTAGGTGGCTCAGTGGTAGAATGCTAGGCCTGAAGTCAGGAAGAGTTGAGTTAAAATCCAGATTCAGACATTTGCTAATGGGTAGGTCATTTAACTCCTGTTTACCTTAATCCACTGGAGAAATTAATGGCAAACCACTCCAAAATCTTTGTCAAAAACAGACAAAGAAATATAAACAAAGAACATACATGGTTAAGAAGAGTCAGAGTGACAGAACAACATATTCTTCCTCCACCTTCTTCATTTCATATTTACATTTAAGTGATGAGTAAGGTCCTTTAAATTCTTATAGATATCTATAGATTTGACATTTTCAGGTTTTGCCACAATAATGTTTGATTGCTAAGTAGTTGATTCATATTAAAATGTTGATGAAAGTAATAAAGTAATTTAATAATCAGTCAAAATGATTAGTTTGGTAGTCCTAAAAACCAGGACAAAATTGGGCAAAATTCAGTTGAGCCTCTGGGTCTTAAGGGAAATATGGTGATATAAAAAGAAAGTACAATTTATGTCTCAGGAAATCTGGACTTTCCAGATCCAAGTGAGGTGGGTAGCACAATGATCTCATGGGCCCTTTAGTGGGGTGTGGGAGGGATAAGGTCATACTAATCACAGGCAGAAGACCATGAGGAAAGGTTTGCTGAAGAGTTCCCAAAAGATATTGTTGAGAAAAGCTTTATTCTTCCCATGCTAGTTATATGTCTGCAAAAATAGAATTTTAAACAACATATGTTATTTTAAAAATTATGAACTAAATAATAGCTTGCTCCCCAAAATTGCACCAGGAGTATAGACCTATGATTATCAGATAGAGACTTATAACTGGTGGAAGGAATCACAACATAAAGTAAAATATTATATTCATTGAATTGTGGATTTTGTCCAAAATTCTCCATATCTTCAAGACCATAATGTTTAAAACAATTAAATTACTTAGAAGCATGGGGAATCAAGGATGTTAAACTCACATGTAAGGAATGCAGTATTCTATTTACTTCCCAATTTGCAGAGGAAGAAATAAGGCAGCCCACCTAGCTGATATAAACTTCTTGATTCTCCACTTGGACATGGACACATCAAGGGGGAGATATCATGGCAGGAGAGTGAAGTCAAAGTGGTAGTTATCACTTATATTTGCCAAGGATTTATGCAACTAGTTTTGGGGGGAATCCTGATAACCACCCTAGCAGAAAATAGATTAGGCTCGGTGCTGGGCTTCTCTATTAATGATGCTGGAAGATTAACAACCATCTGCTATGTCTGCAAATGAATATGGATGTCTCAAATCAGAGAAACCACTTTGTATCATCTGCTTACACATTAGCACAAATAGCTTTTGTCCATATTACATCAGTGATCAAATCTATTTTTCTGAGAGTATGTGCTGTCAATTCTTTTCAGTTACATTTTCACTCCGTTCCAGCCACCCTTTCTCTAACCTTTTCTACTTCAAGCTCTACATATTGTATTCATGTCCAGCACTTGGTTTATATCCATTTCATACTTTATAGAACATTATCAAGATAACATATTTTCTATATCATCAGCTTCATTATAGAGGATAAAATCAAAAAACAAGTACCAAATGTCTAACAAATCATTCCATTATTCTTTACTAACATTGTCCTTTAATTAAAAAAAGGAAATCAGGAGCAGCTAGTTGATGTGGCGGGTAGAGCACCAGCCTTGAAGTCAGGAGGATCTGAGTTCAACTCTGGCCTCAGACACTTAATGCTTCCTGGCTGCATGACCCTGGGAAAGTCACATGGTTTTTGGTCATTTCAAGGATATGTTATCTGTGAGAGATTTGTGTACTACTCTTCTGGTTTGCACCCTAGTCTTTATTAAGGAAGCCCCTAGTTCTCCTACAGCTGCAATCTCAAATGTTTTCTCTGCTTCAGAACTAAGACCCAGAATTGCATATGGACAATAAAATTGAAAGTCAGTGCCAACAGTGCTATCCAAAAAGGGGTCCCTGTGATCTCTTTCTGACCTCTCTTACAATTCTCTTACCATCTCTGTTTTGAGAGTGTCTGAACTTATTACTGAAACTGTCATACCTCTCTCCAAGATATACCATTTGTACAAATACTCTGCTCTTGGCTCCCATGCTCTAGACCCTTCACTGTTGTAGACCTCTCAAGCTAATCTCTTAAATTGTCTTAGACAAAAAAATTCAACCTTTACCTTTTGTTAGACTATCATTTTAAAGTTGTTTGGAGGGAAATATTTGTAGAGTTTGCCTGACTTGCTGCCTCGAATCTATCATTTGACTCTGAAAGCATTTCTAAAATAAATTCTTATAGAAATAAAACAAGATAAGATGTTCAAAACACCTTAAATAAATTCTGTAATAAATATTTTATAATAAAATTGGAAAGGCAGAAAATTTCAAATGATCAAAATATTTGTTATCACAAAATAGAAACCTTGCATCAATTACCTACATAAAATTTAAGTATAAGGAAATTTTCAGAACAATTAATACCATTATTCTGTTTTATTTGGAAGCCGTAAATTTTGCTGACTAAACAAAAATGCTTACAAGTGCCCTGATTTCCAGTGAAGATTGCATAAAAATATAAGATAGTCAAAACTTTCCATTTCTGAGCACATGGTCAATTTCAACATTCATTGTAATATGAAAAATATTCTAGGAAAATACCCTCTGTTAATTAAATTTGTGTTTCATTGTTTAATAAGAAATCCATTTTTAGATAGAAAGCACCTCAGTAGTAACACAGGGAGTAAATTAATTAGAATTATGTAATTCCCAATGCATTGATGTACAAAGTCTAGGAGAAAAATATATTTGAAAATAAAATAGAATAAAAAACTAAGTTAAAATGGCATGTGATGAATTGATGAATAATGTTTTTGGAGTAAATTGGGAAAATGCCCTTCAAAACATTCAGATAAATAGGAATGAAAATGTTAAAGACAATTGTCAGTTTCTGAGATGTTAAAGTGTTAGTGAAAAATATTGTTAGCATGCTAGAGATCAATAAATCAACAGACACTTCTTTAAATAATTGTCTCATCTATGTGCTTCAGTTAAAACATTAAGCTAGAATATATTTACAAATTGGTGAAATGTCAAAATGTTCAATATAAGGAGTTTTTTATCCTTTTCATTGCCCTCATTGACAGACTAAAATCAACTGGCTTGACTGAAGACTCTCATTCAATTGATCAAGGGCAGCTAAGTGCCATGGTAGATCGAGAGTAGATCTGAAGTCAGGAAAACCTGAATACCAACCCAATCTCAATTACTTGATAGCTCTGATG
This sequence comes from Sarcophilus harrisii, assembly GCF_902635505.1. Taxonomy (NCBI): domain Eukaryota; kingdom Metazoa; phylum Chordata; class Mammalia; order Dasyuromorphia; family Dasyuridae; genus Sarcophilus; species Sarcophilus harrisii. Next base: position 32,728,349 of record NC_045431.1, on the reverse strand, counting down.
CTGACCTTAGACAACTTCTTTCTCTCTTAATTTCCTCAATAGCAAAGTGGGGATAATAATAGTACCTACCTCACAAAGTTATTATGAGGAATAGCGTAGATGATTTTTTTAACATTTACATCATGTCTATTACATAGTAAGCATCTAATAAATGCTTATTCCTTTTCCTTCATCTCCATTCTAATACTGCTCTCATGGTTCCACTAAGCCATAAGTGTAGATTGATTGTGGGCCAGAGATTTGGCTCAATGAGGGATGAAGATTACTTTTGATCTCCTGATGAGAAGAGAAAGAACCAATAGCAATTCTCACCCCATGTTGAGCTGGCAAATCCAGCCCATATTCTACAAAAAAAATATGTAACATAATGCAACTTCATTCTGACTAGCAATTATAAACATGAATGCCACATAATTATTTCTACTTTACTTTTCTTGGTGATTCTGGGTTATCAAGTTATCAGTGGAATACATAGAATAGCAGATACTATTAAGTTATAAAGACCCTGGGTAAAGGCTAGATGAGAAACATGTTTTCACCTGAAAAGTAGCTTCATTGGATTTAGTAAAAATCCTCACTACATTCACTCCAGAATGAAAAATTTCTTATTTTTAATAATTCTCAAAAGTAAGGTATAGTGGGAAGGGAATGGAATTTGGAATTAGGGGACCTGGCTTTGCAAACTAATTTTGTTATTATTGCCTATGTGACTTTGGTAAAGTCAGAATCTTTTTATTCTTAAGATTCTTTTTCCATAAAATGAAGGGATCAAACTTAATGACCTTTAAAGTCCATTGAAGCTCTGCATCTATGAACCTCTAATCATCATTGAAGATCATGGCCTATGACATTAGAGGAAAGATCCAAAGCAGATTTATAGATCTATTAAATATTGAAATATTAATGTATTAGTTTAATTCATCACAGCAGTAATTCATTTTTGTCATAGAATGGGCTTTATAAGTATCGCATTTAAATTCAAGAGCTTTTAAATAGTTTTTTTTCTAGTAATTGGTCTATGCAGGCACCTATATGTTCATTCTTAGATATTTAATCAATAAAACTATCCAGAAGGCTAATACCACTTTAAATATTTAAGAAGGTTCTTTAAGGATGGTCTTACATACAGAAATAAGTTGCCCTACTTGTGGAAGAGTAGAAAGAACATTAGCTCTGGAACATATGAATCAGGTTTATGTCCCAGGTCTGATGTTTATTTTATGTGGGTAATATTGGCTAAGTCACTTAATTTCTATTGGTCTCAGTTTTCTTCTGTAATAAAAGGTTAGAATAAATGATTTCTAAGGTCCTCTCCACTTCTAAATCTGTGAACTAGCAATTTAGATTTTCTTCCTGTAGTGCAGGACAAAGATCTTTGAGAACTTAGAAAGAAAAAAAATCTGTTAATCCATTATTATTAATGAATTAAGGTTTTTATTTTTAATTATGTTCATATCTTTATTTTAATATCACCTATATCTCCTTGTCAATTTATACCATCTGCTCAGTTACATCTACTTATAGATAAGCTCTCTAGAGTATTTGCTTCAATACATGTTGAAATGTTGTTGACTGACATAATTCAATCATATTCTTTTCATGGTGCATGGACAGGTCAAATCCCTTTGAGTAATTGTGGATTTTTTTAAGAAGATTCTATAATATCTAGAAATTTGGTGCAATCAAAATAATGTTGTCTCAGGAAAGGAGCACTTAGGAAACTGTCATTAACAGGGACTTGTTCCTTGATCTGAATTCTATACTCAACCTCCTCCATCAGAGATACAGATACTTTTGGTGAGCTTATACCTTCCTATTTTATCAAAGTTGATTTTAATATTACATAGTGATTGAACTGAAAAAAATTACAGTTCAGCAAAAATATACAATAGATCAATGAAGGCTGACATTATATGTCATTTATTGTATTACCACCTTTTTGCCAAGAAGGAGTAGTAGTGATTTTTTTTAAATGCAAACGGCTGGGAGAAGATAACTGAGTGCTACATTTGAGGTAAATACCATTTCCTTAGCATGCTAAGTTGCACACAAGGTAAATACAGGAAGGCAGAAATAGTAAATGCAGGAAGGCAGAAATAGTAAATGCAGGAAGGCAGAAATAGTAAATGCAGGAAGGCAGAAATAGTAAATGCTTTCTTTTCAGATCACGATGCAATAAAAACTACATTCATCAAAAAGTTAGGGGTAAATAGACCAAAAAGTAATTGGAAACTAAATAATCTCATCTTAAAGAATGATTGGGTGAAACAGCAAATTATAGATACAATTAATAATTTCAATCAAGATAATAACAATGATGAGACATCATACCAAAATTTGTGGGATGCAGCCAAAGCGGTAATAAGGGGAAATTTTATATCTTTAGAGGCTTACTTGAATAAAATAGAGAAAGAGAAGATCAATGAATTGGGCTTGCAATTTAAAAAGCTAGAAAAAGACCAAATTAAAAACCCCCAATCAAATACTAAACTTGAAATTCTAAAATTAAAAGGAGAAATAAATAATATTGAAAGTAAAAAAAAAAACGATTGAACTAATAAATAAAACTAAGAGTTGGTTTTATGAAAAAATCAATAAAATAGATAAGCCTTTGATAAATCTGATTAGAAAAAGGAGAGAGGAAAATCAAATTAATAGCCTTAAAAATGAAAAGGGAGAACTTTCCATCAATGAAGAGGAAATTAGAGAAGTAATAAAGAGTTACTTTGCCTACCTTTATGCCAATAAATTTGATAACCTAAGTGAAATGAATGACTACCTCCAAAAATATAGCTTCCCAGATTAACAGAGGAGGAAGTAAATTGATTAAATAGTCCCATTTCAGAAAAAGAAATAGAACAAGCTAATAATCAACTACCTAAAAAAAATCCCCAGGACCAGATGAATTTACATGTGAATTCTACCAAACATTCAAAGAACAATTAGCCCCAAAGCTATATAAACTATTTGAAAAAATAGGGAATGAAAGAGTCCTACCAAATTCCTTTTATGACACAGACATGGTACTGAGACCTAAACCAGGTAGGTTGAAAATACAGAAAGAAAATTATAGATCAATCTCTCTAATGAATATTGATGCTAAAATCTTAAATAAGATATTAGCAAAAAGACTACAGAAAATCATCCCCAGGATAATACACCATGATCAAGTAAGATTTATATCAGGAATGCACAGCTGGTTCAATATTAGAAAAACTATCAGCATAATTGGCCATATTAATAACCAAATTAACAAAAACCATATGATTATTTCAATAGATTCAGAAAAAGCATTTGATAAAATCCAACATCCATTCCTATTAAAAAACATTTGAGAGTATGGCAATAAATGGAATTTTCCTTAAAATAATCAATAGCATCTATTTAAAACCATCAGTAAGCATCATATGTGATGGGGTCAAGCTGCAACCATTCCCAATAAGATCAGGCCTGAAACAAGATTGCCCACTCTCACTATTACTATTCCATATTGTATTAGAAATACTAGCTTTGGCAATAAGAGTTGAGAAAGAGATTAAAGGAATTAGAAGAGGAATGAGGAAACCAAATTATCACTCTTTACTGATAAGATGGTATATTTAGTGAACCCCAGAGATTCTACTAAAAAGTTATTAGAAATAATCCACACCTTTAGCAAAATTGCAGGATACAAAATAAACCCACATAAGTCATCAGCATTCTTATATATCTATAACAAAATCCAACAGTCAGAGTTACAAAGAGAAATTCCATTTAAAGTAACTAACCCTAACCCTCCGGACTCCCAAATTAGGAATCTACCTGCCAAGGGAAAATCAGAAACTTTATGAGCAAAACTACAAAACACTTTCCACACAAATTAAGTCTGATCTAACCAACTGGTAAAAGATTAAATGCTCTTGGGTAGGGCGAGCAAATATAATAAAGATGACAATACTATCTAAACTAATCTATTTATTTAGTGCTATACCAATCAGACTCCCAAAAAACTATTTTAATGACCTAGAAAAAATAACAACAAAGTTCATATGGAAAAACAAAAGGTTAAGAATTTCAAGGGAATTAATGAAAAAAAAATCAAATGAAGGTGGCCTAGCTGTACCAGATCTAAAATTATATTTTAAAGCAGCAGTTACCAAAAACATTTGGTATTGGCTAAGAAATAGATTAGTTGATCAGTGGAATAGGTTAGGTTCAAAGGACAAAACAGTCAATAACTTTAATACTCTAGTCTTTGACAAACCCAAAGACCCCAGCTTTTTGGATAAAAACTCACAATTTGACAAAAATTGCTGGGGAAATTGGAAACTAGTATGGCAGAAACTAGGCATTGACCCACACTTAACACCGTACACCAAGATAAGGTCAAAATGGGTTCATGACCTAGGCATAAAGAATGAGATTATAAATAAATTAGAGGAACACAGGATAGTTTATCTCTCAGACCTGTGGAACAAAAAGGAATGTATGACCAAAGAAGAACTAGAGATCATTACTGATCACAAAATAGAAAATTTTGATTATATCAAATTGAAAAGTTTTTGTACAAACAAAACTAATGCAGACAAGATTAGAAGGGAAGCAATAACCTGGGAAAACATTTTTACAGTCAAAGGTTCTCATAAAGGCCTCATTTCCAAACTATATAGGGAATTGACTCTATAAGAAATCAAGCTATTCTCCAATTGATAAATGGTCACAGTATATGAACAGATATTCTCAGATGAAGAAATTGAAACTATTTCTAACCATACGATAAGATGCTCTAAGTCATTATTAATTAGAGAAATGCAAATTAAGACAACTCTGAGATACCACTTAACCTGTCAGACTAGCTAGAATGACAGGGAAAGATAATGTGGAATGTTGGAGGGGATGTGGGAAAACAGGGACATTAATACATTGTTGGTGGAATTGTGAATACATCCAGCCATTCTGGAGAGCAATTTAGAACTATGCTCAAAAAGTTATCAAACTATGCATACCCTTTGATCCAGCAGTGTTACTACTGGGCTTATATCCCAAAGAGATTTTAAAGAAGAGAAAGGGACCTGTATCTGCAAGAATGTTTGTGGCAGCCCTCTTTGTAGTGGCCAGAAATTGGAAATTGAGTAGATGGCCATCAATTGGAGAAGGTCTGAATAAACTGTGGTATATGAATATTGTGGAATATTATTGTTCTGTAAGAAATGACCAGCAGGATGATTTCAGAAAGGCTTGGAGAGACTTACATGAACTGATGCTGAGTGAAACGAGTAGGACCAGGAAATCATTATATACTTCAACAACAGTATTATATGATGATCAATTCTGATGGACTCGGCCATCTTCAGCAATGAAATGAATCAGTTCCAATCAGTTCCAAAGGAGCAGTAATGAACTTAAACCAGCTATACCCAGTGAAAGAACTCTGGGAGATGACTAAGAACCATTACATAGAATTCCCAATCCCTATATTTTTGTCCGCCTGCATTTTTGATTTCCTTCACAGGCTAATTGTATACTATTTCAGATTCCGATTCTTTTTGTACAGCAAAATAATGGTTTGGACATATATACTTTTTTTGTATTTAATTTATACTTTAACATATTTAACATGTATTGGTCATCCTGCCATCTAGGGGAGGGGATGGGGGAAAGGAGGGGGAAAATTGGCAATTTTTGTTTGACAATTGTCAATGCTTTAAAATTACCCATGTGTATAACTTGTAAATAAAAAGCAATTAAAAAAAAAGTTGTACACAAGGGTTTTCTTCTGCCAATGTAGATTTAAGTAGTGTGGTTTTTTTCTAACTCACACACTCTCTTACCAGTATGGATTTAATGTCCAATTCCAGAAATGTAGTTTAGGCATTCAGAATGTTCTTCTGCTTTATACTTTTTGTTTCCTTATGGTTGTGTTTTTATTGTTTCCTTCAACTTTTTTGGGGTGCACAGTTAAATCCACTTACTAGGAAGTGTATCTTTGAAAAGAAGGTACCTGCTGGAGAGGGCTCTTTTTGGATAGTATGACACAAGCAATCTTCTAACTCCATCATAAGCATTTTTAAACTGGATTAAATCTACTGTAAATGTGGTGATGTCCATAATATCAGGGGAAAAACACACAATTGATATTCTTTTGGATATATTGCTATACATGTAATTTGATTGACTTTAAAATCATAAAAAACGATTTTTTGCATATATCTTTTGGAACACAAATTTCTTCATCTTCTTAGCAATGACACCAGTAATTCTGAAGCAGGACTCTCACCTTTTCCTCATTACCTCCTTTTGATAGGTAAAAACATGGTCAGCCAGCAGACTAGGCTTAGAGTTCAGGGTCCAGATCCTATATTAGCTGTGTGGCACTAGGTACAATCCATTAATCCTTTGAACCTCAGTTTTTTTAATCTATGAAATGGGGAAAATAACAACTGTAGTCTCTACGGAAGAAGATAATCATGAGACTCAAGTGAGACAATTAGTGCTTCCCAAATTTTAAAGAATTATATAACTTGCTGTAGTGATATTCTAAATGAGCTGTTTCCTCTGTCAGCACTGAATGCACATATGTTATCTCTCTCTCTCTCTCTCTCTCTCTCTCTCTCTCTCTCTCTCTCTCTCACACACACACACACACACACACACACACACACACACAAACTAGTTGATTAGTTTTTATTTGTTTTTAAACCAACATGCCTCTATCTTGTCCAGACTGGAAGTACAAGGGCTACTCATTAGTTCTTGCTCATTCTGGTCAGTCAGGGAGCTTTGACCAGTTCTGTTTATCCTTAAGCTTGTTCTCCCATCCATATACAATATAGTAGCCTTCTTTTGCCAGGGAATTATCACATAAATGTTGAACTCAGTAAATGTAGAAGTCTCAATATCCTCATCTGTAAAATAGAGATAATAGCAACTAATGGGGGGAAATCTTGAGATGCTGAGGATTAAATTATATAGGATACATTAAGGTCTTTGTAATCCTTGAAGGGATGTATGCATGTAACATATATGGAATAGCAGTGGGTATAGGTGTATACATTTGTATGTTTCACAATTACACATTAAAATAATTTTTTGTATTCAGTTTTAAAATTTTTAGTTCAAAATTCTCTATCTCTATTACCTTCCCTCTCACTGAAAAGGCAAGCAATTTTATATAAGTTATATATATGCAGTTAGGCAAAGTATGTTTCCATCTTAGTCATGTTGTGAAAAAAAAATAGACCAAAATAAAAGAAAAAGGGAAAATTTCAAAAAAACATTATGCTTTGATCTGCATTCAGAATCCATTAGTTCTTTCTCTGGAAGTGGAGAGCATTTTTCATAAATTCTTCAGATCTGTCTTGGTTCTCTGCACTCTTGGATCTCTGCACTACTGAGCAAAGTTAAGTCACTTACAGATGATCATTATACAATAGTGTGGTTACTATGTACAATGTTCCCTTTCACTTTGTATCAGACCATATTTGAGACATATGGGATGTTAAGGACAACTAGCACATCTGGTGTGAAGCCTCCCTGAATTCTTTTCGGGACTACACATCCACCTTTGGCATTTACTGGATTTATCCAACTCTCAGCTTAGGCTCCAAAACACTGTAGGATGCAGAATGAAAACACCCTGGCAAATTTATCTCAGCAGACAGATTAAAGAAGGACCAGGATAACCAACAAACCTCAGGCTTGCTGTTGAGTTAGAAGGATGTCCACCACAAGCAAATGAAGATGTCTTTGGTGGGATGGTCAGATGAGAACAATTTGTTCCAAAGATTATAAATTAAATTAAAGAAAGTGCTGTAGAATGTGCTTAGCACTTGGTTAGTTACTGAAGATGCAAAGGTCTTCCACTGCATCCTTTGTCCTTTGGACTTGAGGATTTTGATAACTCAGAAAGAGAGAGTAAGACTGATAAGTATGTGCGACTCCACTTTATTTAAATCCAAATCACACACAAGTCAATGGTATCCCTTTGATGTCTTTTATCCTCTTTGAAAAGAAAGGGCAACCAAGAAATCTATGTAAGTCTTTCCCTGTTATTTTTTTTCCTTAAATCGACATCTTTGTCATTTCTTAAAGCCAACAAGTATGCCATCACAATCATGTACCACAACTTTAGTCGTTACCTAATTGATGGGGATCCCTTTAATTTCCAATTCTTTATCACAAAAAAAGGATAGTATGAATATTTTGTACATATAGGTCATTTTTCTTTAAAAAAAGAAAACCTCTTTGGGATATAGACCTACAGTAGATTTAATCCAGTGGTATTACTGGGACAAAAGGTATTGAACAGTTTCATAGCCCTTTCAACACATCTCCAAATTGCTATGTCAAATGGTTGGATCAATTCACAGTTCCACCCAAAGTGTTTTGGGGTTCAAATTTTCCCAAATCCCCTCCACAATTTGTCATGTTACTTTTGTGTCATATTAGTCAAACTTACAGATGTGAGTTGGGACTTCAGGGTTGCTTTAATTTTCATTTCTCCACTCAATAATGATTTAGGACATTTTTCATATGATACTAGATAGCTCACCTTTCTTTGAAAACTACCTATTTATATGCTTTGGACATTTTTCAATTAGGGGATGACTTGTATCCCTACAATACAATTCTCTACATATTTTAGAAATGCCTTTATTAGATAAATTTGTTATAATTCTTCCAATTATGATTACTATTTCCCCCAGCCTATTTTCCTCTTGTTTATATTTCTTGCTCTTTCTACTTTTATCTGTCCATGCTCAAAAGTGTTTGGTTTCTGTCACCTACACTAATTTAACCTCCTTTATATCAGTTTTCATCTTTCTTTTCAAATATCCCTTCCCTCTAAGTTCTCTTCAGGGTAAGAAAGATTTCTATATCCAACTGACTGTGTAAGGTATTCTTTTGAGTCAATTTCAATGAAAGTAAGATTCAAACACTGCCCACCCCTTTTCTTCCCTTCAACTGTAAAAGTGCTATTATCTCTCTTATATATGAGTTAATATACCCTATTCTACCTCCCCCTTTCCATTTTCCCAAATGCATCCTTCTTTCTCATCCCTCAATTTTATTTTTAAAGCTATCATTTCATAATAGTCATCCTTCTTTCTCACAATTTACTTTTTTCTAGTCATTGGATATTATAATACTCATATAAGGTGAAAGAAGGGCTTTCATAAAAAGAAATAGGTCCAAATCTAAAATCAAGGCGGAAATATATTCTGAATCTGAGCAAGACTTACAAAAATCATTATCCTTTTCCATCATTCTAGAAAGTAACCTTTTTCAAAAACATCCAAAAGTCTTAAGGACTTAAATACATGTTCTTCCATATGAAAGAATGTACATTCCTATCAAAGTTTCATAGACAGCATTGAATGTCACCTCAATGTCAGCATTGAAAATCCATTTAGCACAAAGGTCATCTCTCTGAATGTATGTTGTAAAACTCTCTATTTTTATCTGCCCATGGTTCTAAGAACCAGAATGTTCAGTCTGGGTGATCATGTAAAAAAATACCCAATATTTTTTTTTTAATTTTCAGTTCATAGATTGAACCACAAATTGAATTTAATACATATATTTTTCATTAGTATATCAAAATTTATAAAAGACAATTATTTCAAAATTAATTTTTTAAAAAAATAAAAAAAATCCAACTAATCCTTCATGACATAAAATTTCATGTTATTCAGTTAGTTACCACTAAAACTCAAATTTGAGCTCTTTTTAATTTTTTTTAAACTTTAGCAAGTATTTATGTGCTTTTTGCCACTTTGCCTAATCTCTTACAAAGAAAATATGCACAGTTATACTTCTGAGACACATGAGCAATAAACTGATGAAATATTAGACTTTTATCTAATACCCACAGATTTTCAAATATGTTCAAAACATAAATTATGCAAGAGAGATAAGCAACTTCAGCTTTTTCCATTATTTATGACACACAGATCATACTATGTACAGTTATATGTTAACCAAACAAGATTGCAAATAATAAAATAAAATAAAAGTATATCATCAGTAAAATTCTCTGAAAAGCAGATGAAAAATTTAAATCAATTTCAGAAAGGGAGACAATTTAGCTAGAAAGGAACTAATAATGAAAATTTTCCTGGTCTTAATTAATTCACAGGAGAATTCTATCAAACTTATAAAAAACAGTTAGTACTAATACTCTCCTTTTATTCTCAAAAATTGAGAAAGGAAAAAAAACCCTGTTAGATTACTTTTGTGAGTTAATTATGATCCTAGTACCTAAACCAGGTTAAAGATTAAAGCACAGAAATAAAACTATAGTCCAATATCATTAATGAAAAAATATGTGTGTGTATATTTACTCAAATATTTAAACAAAGTAATGATTTTTTTTAAAAATTCAGTTATTTTGTTTAAGTTGAATTTATACCAGGGATGGTTCAATATTGGGAAAACAATCAGCAAAATTAATCATTCTGTGTCCAAATCAGAAAGTGATAAATCAGAGAAAAAGAAAATTTGCACTAACATCACTGACAAATGTTATCATAAAAAAGTTAAGCTAAAATATAGGAATAGTACAGCAATATAACAAATCTTTTTATTCTTGTGACCTAGTGGCATTAATTCAGGAAAGAAATTAATCATTCAATGATGGAAAAATATTAGCAAATTTAATATTATATCAGGAAGTATATGGGCTCTGGAGTCATGAACTAGGTTCAAATGTTATCTCTGACATTTAAATACATATGTGACCATAGATAAGTTCCTTAACTCCTTTCCCTCAAACTTCAATCTCTTTATCTGTAAAACATGGGTATTAAACTAAATGGACTTTGGGATGTCTTCCAGCTAGAGATTTTTCATCCTGCATTTAAATAGTCAAATGGTTTTATGATATTGTTGATGTCAATATTCATTCAAATCATGAAAATTCAGTCCAACCATGTCTTTACAATTATCATCCATATTTTGTCTAAAACATAATTGCTTCTCTGATAAGAAGGTGAAAAATACCATTTCTCATCATTACTGCCACACCTTTACATTGAATTAGATACCAGGTGACTAGATTTGCAATTGGAATTATGATCAATTGAGTATGGAAAAGTGGTAGCCAAAATATGATTTTTAAATGGGGGGGAAGTGAAATTTTTCTTTTTTGTTACTTTCTCACTCCTTATTTTCCAACTTTCATATTGTCCATTAAGAAAATGAGGTATTTATCAGGAGAACATTCTTTTTCATTTTATTTGAAGAAATATGTAAGACATTTAAAGGGAAATGAAGAGTAATGGAAATGAGTTAAAATAATGTTACTATGATAAAAAAAAAGTCTTGCTTATACTTAGTGTAGGGTTTTATAATGTTATATTTTCACTCGGTATAATTAATATTCTTTTCTAATTTAATCATTTCAAAGAAAATTGTATCATGCAGGATTTTTCTACATCAATGACTAAAAAAACCCTATTCTCTAATTTTTCCTAAAAATGAATTTCCCAAAACTGAAAAAACATAATGAATACTCAAATGTTTTGGGGGGTTTCAGTATTTATATGGAATCTAATATACTAAGAAACAGATTAATGCTAAACTAAAAAGACTTGGTGATAAAACCCATGTTTCATGACAAGAAATTATATTATTAGAGACTTAGAACTACAAGGGATTTTAGAAGGCATCAAGTTTTATTCTTTCATTTTATAGATGAGAAACTAATATGGCAAAAGTTTGAAACTAAGTTTTGAACCTTTTCCACTGGAATAGATTAATTCCAAGAAATACAACCCCTATTCACTGGAAATAAAATGAAATTTGCCAAGAGGTCTATAATTTATCTTAGATTTACCAAAAAATTCAGAAGCTGACCCAATTATATTAATATAATACTTTAAAAATGCATAATTTCATCACTAGTAATGCCCCATCCTCAATAGCTGTATGATTCACAACCATTCTAAGTCATATTCCCACATCATCAACTAATCAAGGGAAAGGAACTATTTGAGTCCTTATCTTTGTATCTTCACAGTTCCTCATACATGATAGCCTTACACATAATATGAGGTTATTAAACATTTCTAGAATTATATTTATTAAACTATTTTCCGAAATCACTGTATCCATTACCTAGTAGCAACCCATATGGCAAGGAGCCTTTCTATAATTACATAGGCTGATTCTCAGGCAACAAATGCCTGCTATACATGAATCTTTGAAGGGCTAATAGGACTTCTCAGAGAATGTGACCCATATAAATAGTTTTCAAGAAATCAGGGAAATCCATCCCAGCCCTCACTCCTTCCATGAAACATCAGAGAAGAACTTCAGTGGATGTTTAATAAAATTAATATAGATCTGTCAATGTCAAAGATTAGCAGAAAAGAATCAAAAGCTTTAAAAAATTATTTTTTCCTGAAGATAAAGCACCATTTTCTGGACTATGAGACCTGACTAAAGCTGTTGACTATTTGAATAAAAGCTACTAAAAATAGATTGATAAACTGTAATCCCAAAACCTTCAAATCTGTCATCCATTCTTTCTTAAATATTTATCCTTCATAATTATAAAAATTAGGAATTTAAGTAAACTATATAATTTTTTGTGTTGGTTTTATTAGGATAGTGTTAAGTGTTAAGTGGGTAAATTCACATGTACCTAAATCTACCGGATTCGATTATGATTGATTTAGCTATTAGATCCAGTAATTTACTTCATCTAGAATCAAAACTATACAATAAAAGTTTGGGCAAGAGTGGGAGGTTTTTTTTTTAGATTTTACATTGGAGGGCTGACAAAAAGTCACTATAAACATACTTCACCACTGTTATAACTTCTAAAATAACTGTAACCAGTTACATAGCAAACAGAAGATTGACATGTCTAAAAAGCTCCTTAACTAAATTCCCTGAGAAAAGCTCATAGCAAAACCCCTTAATAATTACATACACAATTCCCCCATGTATTTAAATGAAGTAGCTAATTAAAAATATGTGATTTTTCCAGTATGGATTATACCAGATGGACAGAGAGTATCCCCACCCTAATCTTTGTTCTTCCATTTTTTGAGATTACTTGTTACCTGACATTTAGACATATTAAAATGAAAACTAATTGCTTGCAGCAACTAGAAATGCTTCCTGCCCACTCTGTTTCTATGGAAACTGTTCAAATTTATTCTGAAAACCTCTGAATTATTTCAATTAAATTGAAAATAGTGTTATCTGTTCAAAAAAACTCCATGCTTGATTTTGTATCTTATAAAAACAGTGCATTAGGAACAATGTCTACTCTGTTACTGACTTGTATAGAACCAATAACATCTGTATTTTTCCTAAAAAGGTTTCTCTTTATAGCTATGTACTGTGGCAGATGTTCCTCCTTTCTGGTTGTTTAAATCCGTGATGTTTCTGTATGTATTATATCTCCTCCTGCTCAAAAATTGAAGGTCATGAAATTGCTTTATAAAGAGCTTGTGCTAAAGTGTGGTTAAATAAATGAACTCTCAAGCAAAAATCTCAAGCCCCCAGGGTACACTGGCAAAGTGCTCTCTGATTGGCAGTCACATTGTGCTCACACTGACACTGCTCAGCCCCACCTCTGATTCTGGGGGCATGTACTGTGGATCATACCCTTATGTAGTTCTAACTTTCAACTGAAATATCTCCTATGAGTTTAAATAGAATTCCAACTGGGAACAATTTAGGGAACTTATCTGCTATTTCAGGTGGTATAATAGAAGTAATACTGGGTTTAGAGTGTACAATACTGGCTGGAGTTAGCAAATCACTTAATATCTCTGATCTTCAATTTCTTACTCTGTAAAATGGGTTTAGTAATATTTGAATTGTTGTTATGAATATTAAAACACTTAGATAACAGTTACTGCAAAGATTTATTTTTATTTTTGGTCCAGAACTATAATATCATCATATGAGAAATTCCTGAAGTGGAAATCAGTGTAAAAATTATCAGTGCAATGAGAGGTTAAATGGCTTCTTGAGAGTCATAGGATCAGTACATATTCAAAGCAAAACAAATTCTGGAAATGCACTCCATGCAAGTAATCTAAAAAGGCAAGGCACAATAGTGCCTAGGGGACCAGTCTAAGAGTCTGGAACTCCCTTTTATATACACTGACAAAAAGCTTTCTCCTCAGTGCCCCAAGGAATGCTCTGAGACCTTAGTGCAGTTCAATTACTGAGTGAAGGGAATTTACTTTCAGAGAGTTCTCTATATGATTAAGCCACAAGCATAGGATCCAAAAAAAAAAAAAAATCAATGATGATTATTATTTATATATTGGCAAGGTCAATGTCACTAGATCCTGTTGCTAAATAAAAATGTAGAAAAAGCCTTAGATTTCCATTTGGTATTAAAATTTTAAGGTACATTTCCAATTCAAACTTTTTACATAATGTCCCAGTAATCTTTATATTAAACACATTTCAAAATGTTCATACTCCTATTCTAAATATAGAAAATCATCTTGCCATTTATGACAAGCATAATCATTTGCAATGCCAGAGCGGCTGTGTTCAGTATAGACTTCAGATGAACAATTCAGGCTAATGTATTCTGACAATTTCCCAGTTTAGGTATCTGAGTGCTTTTATTCCTATTGTGTCTAAATCACGACAAGGTTTTGAGAAGGTCCAAGATCAGGTTTAAATATCCTGAAAACATCTACTCAAAACACTCCCATTCCTATGTTAGCTTTTTTTCCCCTTTTTAAAGCAGAACTATGCTACATATTTCCTTTGTATTATGTTGGCACATCTGCATTCTATCTCAATTGGATTCAGAATATTTAGCAGCATAGCATGCAAAGAAAAAGAAAAAAGCAATTACCTATTTAATCAAGGTAAAATATAAATTTCAGTAACTGAAACCATAGAACATGATTCTCTGACTCTAACTCATTTTCTCCTACCTACTGCTTGGTCTGATGATTAATTTTACAATCCTAAATTTTGTGTCTTTTGCTTTTCTTCGGTCTTACAGAACTTTATCATCCATGCTAGGAAGTATAGTTATAGAGCAAAGAAACTCTTGTTGACATCATAGGATCATTGGAATTTTGCAATAAATTTTATTCCTATCCATTTGCACATCGAATACTCTTTTCCTTCATCATAAAGAAAACTGATGAAGTTTAACTTTTTTTAGAGGTGATCTTTTCATTTGTATTGTTGAAGTTATAGTAGGTAGACTTTTATAAAAATCATCCCATTTTTTGTGAATTTTTATAGCTATCATTTTTATTACATATTTTTCCATTCTATTTCTAACCCTTACAAACTCTGAAGGCCTTCTCCCAGCTCCCATACTTATTCATGAGTCACATATTTCCTTTTAGGGCTCTGGAGCTAGCATTGATAGCTTGGGACTGTTTCTCAAATGCTCAGCTAGTAGCAAGTAGCTTTCGGCAAAAGGTGATAGTAAGATGGTGTAGAAAGAACAATGAGTACACAATATCTCCTCCAAAATCTGTAGCATGTTTTCCCATTAGTACATATTCAATAAGGGGAAAGCAGTATAACATGTGTTACTCATTGATTTTAGTTTCAGGAAGTACTTTTCTTCTTTACATGGAGTATTTTCAAAGTCCTCCTGAAACATGTAGTTTCTTGCATGGGATCCTTGTAAAGCTACAATCTCCTTTTTTTTAATGCCCTTGGCTACCATGCAAAAAAGTCATCAGCTGATTCTGGGAAATTTCTAGGACACTGATAGGAGTATTGTAAGTCCAAGGTATTCTTCTGGTGGAAAGGTGACAGGGAAAAGAAGATCTAGACCAAGAACAAAAGTGATATTTCTTCCCTGAGATGATGATTCCTCTTTCAGGATATTATCTGAGGACTACTTTTGCTCCACCCTCTTAAATGACTCTGGTTGTAAATAGCTTTATAATTTATAGATAATGTTTAGCATCTTACCAAATTTCTTCAGCCTATCAAATCCCACCTGGCACACTGTAGGCATGAGGTGACTGATTATACAACATTATTCCAGTTCCAAATACTTGTCACCTTTAGTCTAAAGGTGATAAAGGACTTGAGTAACTGTTTTCACCTAATCAAGATACTAGATCATCTTCTTACTTTAAATGGGGTTGAGTGATCACTGACTAAATCACTCAATAAACATGTATGAAGCACCTACTGTGTGCTAGACACTGTGCTAAGAATGAACAATTCTCTACATACTGATAAACCATGATTTTTTTCAGTTATTCACCAATTAGGGTAGATTTGGGCTAGAAAGCATCTTAGAGATTATTTCATTCAATTTCTTTTCTATGCAGGTAAAGAATGACAGCCTTGGAAAATATAAGTGGATGAATCATATAATGTATAGGAGATAAAAACAATGTTCTCTCTCTCTAAATCTGTTGCCCTTTTCATTTTATATCATCTTGTTTTAATTACCCATTCTTTCTGTATTGTACCATTTCTAACACAAGATATAGAAATATAAAGAGATGATACTTGCTTAATGAAACAATATTAAAATATCTGATAATTTTAAAAGACAGAAGAATTTATTTCATAGATCTTTATAAGCTTTAAAATTTTTCACATATTAATAACAGAATTTAGGTGAGAACAAACAATAAATGGTATACTAACTAAAATACTACTACTAAAGTTTGTTGTAAATTAAAATTTTCAGGGCAGCTAGGTGGTACAGTGGATAGAGAACCAGCCCCAAAATCAGGAGGACCTGAGTTCAAATGTGACCTCATTTGAACTTAACATTTCCTACCTGTGTGGCTCTGGGCAAGTCACTTAACCCCAATTGCCTGGGCACAAATAAATTAAAAGTTTCCCAGGTGAATTCTAGCTACTGTCACTTGGATCAAATATCCTATAACTCGAGGATGGCCAGAGATGAACAGAGAAGACTAGAGACAGGAGAAACAGCTCTGGAAAATAGGAAATATCTTGATAGTTTCTCTTTTAGCCAAAAGGAGAGGGATCTGAAAGAATTCCTAACCTTATGGTCAATAAAAGAGAGACATAAAAAAGCTAAGGTGCCACAAGAGGCCAATTGGGTCTGGACAAGATGATGTATGAGGAGTTATTTTCGTGAGGGGATCTATGGGAACTGTGTCCCAGATATCTTTGCTAGCAATTATTTGCTTGCAAGCAAAAAACAGATGGGATAGAGGTCAAGAATGTAGAGCAAGAAATTGCCAATACATGCTTAAATCAGAACCTTGATGATTGGGGATTGATCTATTGTTTAATAGATTTAGTATTATACTTACAAAACTTTTTATTTATATAAGTTTGCTATAAAAGGAAAAAGAGGGATTTGGTTATATGTCATACATCATCATAATAATGGGGGAGGAGAAATTCATGGAAAACTTCCTTAGTTTTTTGTTTTTGTTTTTTTTTTTTTTTTTTTTTTTTTGGATCTAGGCGTGAGTCATATCTGAGAGTCATTAGGATATTGAAAAAGCACCCAACCCCAAAACTGTAGCTGGTGGGGGACCAAGCCCCACAGCTAGCATTTGCTTTGCATTGCTATCAGGAGCTAGCACCAATGGGAAGGTCTTGGCAACAGCCACCCTAATCCCTGGGATTCCCCTTCTACAGCTAGTAACCTATGCTGCATTCTGCCAAAGCCCAACCAATGTCAATGGAACGTAGCTACTCAGTTTGTGGACCTGCACTTTGTTCTTTCCTCCTTTCCTCCTGTCATATGTCAGGGCATACCATAGACCTTATCAGGCTAATTCTTCTGCCTTGTCCTTGGACGCCATTTATTCTCACTTCTCATAGAATCTTCTTTCCTGCTTCTCTCTCATGAGTCTTCAGTCCTACCCTCTCTATTAGTTTCTGCCTCTCTGCCCACAAACACTCAAAGTTTCTCACCCCTCAAACAAATAAAAATGTATTGCAGTTTATTTAGCTAATGTAATCATATTTTCTTTCTTTCTCTACTTACTTTACAAAATTGTCCACAACGAATGACTCTCCTTTTGGACTATTACATGGGAAGCCGCAAGCTTGTACAATCCAGCTATTACTGCCATGATTCTGCTGAAATTATTCGCTGACCATGAGTTTTCTCAACTGTAAAATGAGAGGTTGGTCTACACAGATTGTAGGATCCCTTTTTATCTTAGATCTATCAGCTAAGGAATCCCATTACTCACCTTCTGTAAAGTCTCATTTTGTCTACTGCTCTCTCTATATATTTTTTCTGCTGAGGCAATTGGGGTTAAGTGACTTCCCAGAGTCATACAGCTAGAAAGTGTTAAGTGTCTGAGGTCAGATTTGAACTCCAGTCCTCTGACTTCAGGGTTGATGCTCTATCCATTGTGCCACCTACCTGCCCTATATTCTTAATGCCATTCTTATTATATAAATCTATATACCATACCCTTCCAACATATCCTTTATTTAACATTCAGAATAATCTTGCTTAAAGGTACTTGTTTATTCTTCTCTGGTGTAAAATATTGTGTCTCCTTATTTTTAGTTCAACTTCCTTTGTGTGGCACATATTCTATTAAATTTTATTGCATTCTTTGAGTGTTATTTCACGTTGTATACTCAAACTGATGTATTACCCTAAATATAAGTGAATCCACTACCTCATATCTAAACATTCTATGTAAATCTTACTTTTATCCTCCCATAAGCAAAAATGGATTTTCACAAATATAAGGAGCCCTATTTCATTTCCTCTTGACATCATAAGGCTGTCAAAAATGACAATTGATTATCACTCAGTCTTGACACAATACCGTACCATTTTCTTTTTCAGCCAAGCATTTCATTAGTTTCATCATTTATTTCTTTCATTTTGTCCCACCAAGTTAATTTTTTTTAATATTCAAAATGCAGTAATCAATGTAAAATGTATTGTTTTATTGGGAAAATATACTTTATTATGGAATATCACTTTTCAAAATTCTATTTCCCTCCTAATACTATAATCAAAAATATTATTATATATGAACCATTTTCATAAATATTTAATATAGTTGGAAAAGTAGGCATCAGTGTTTTGTGATATTCTGTTTCATGTTTTTAATAATTAACATTTGAGTCTTCTTGAAATTGTTTTACTTTAATATGATGAAAATACAGATGGATGTAAAAACTTAAATGAAGTGATAACAAAGTGAAATAAGCAAAGTCAAGAAAATGCTCCATAACTAGCAATGTAAATCAGGAGGGAAACCCCCAAAACAATGAAAAATGAATATTGCAAACATGCATGTCTCAAAGAAGTGATTTCATATTACCATCACACATTATTTTGCAGATATGGGAGACTCACTGGTATGGATTGAATACATATTTAAGGGTTGTTTTTTTTTCAATATATTGATCAGGCTTTTTTTTAACTCCTTGACTTTCTCTTTAGGAAAAAAAAAAAAAAAAACCTCAGACTTACATGAACGGATGCTATATAAAATCTGCTATATATAGCAGAAGTAGGAGATCATTGTACACAGCAACAACGAGATTATATGATGATTAATTCTGGTGAATGCAGCTCTCTTCAATAATAAGATGATCCAGGCCAGTGCCAATGATCTTGTGATAAAGAGAGTCATCTATACCCAGATACAGGACCGTGGGAACTGCGTGTGGTTCACAACATAGCAATTTCACTCTTTTCATTGTTTACTTGCATTTTATTTTCTTTTTTCATTTTTTTCCTGCTTGATTTGATTTTTCTTGTGCAGCAAGATAATTGTTTAAATATGTATGCATATATTGGATTTAACATATATTTCTCCCATGAAAGGGAAGAGAGACACAGGAGGAAATTTAGGTTATTTACAAACTGAATATGTCATTAAATATATACAACTTTTTAAAATTGTGTTTCCTCTGGTTCAGTCTTCCTATGTATGTGGATTAGTCTGTTCTCTTCCTATCTTTGTTGTCTTCAGAGCCTCTATGAGTATATTCAGGATTATGATGTTATTTGAGACCCTATATTGTCGCAATGTCCTAGTTGGAAAATAGAGTTTTTTATAAAAATCTCTTTTGAATTTTTCAATCCTTCATGCTTGTTTGCCTTCTTTCATCCTTAAGTGGCCTTATGATGGTGTTGTTCAGTTTCTTCTTCTCTTCAGTTTTTCCCTTTACATGTTTTATAAATTAGCCTTTATTTAAAACTGGCATTGCCCTAGGTTGCCATATTTCTCTGCTTGTCAGCTAAATGTTTGCTTGATTAAGGCTATGTTTAGGCACTTCTGTTCTCCTCAAAACAGTAATTGATTTGCATAATTTATACTGCTGTATGAAATTGTTATAACCATTACCAATGTCCTTTCATCCAGTTATTTATTTCCTTGTATCTCATATAAATCCATTCCCCATCCACATCTCATGTTACTTCCCTCCAAACATAGTTTTAGGCAAAATGCTGTTTCTGTCTGCAAATACAATGTGTCTTCTGGTTTTTATGTTTTGCTTCAATTTGTTCCTTATACATACAATGTCTTCCTAAAACCTTTTTATATGAAAATCAATTTCAAATGCTACATTTTCAAAGAAACTATGATTGATTAACCTTCTACCTTAAACTTCATTTAGAGTATTGTTCTGTACCTTCCTTATGAAATCAGCATATAAATAAAGTGACTTGTAGGTATCTGAATTTGTGTTTTATAACATTCTTAGATTATTAGCTACATTCTAGTAGGAATATTTCCCATCTAAACTTTATTCCTCCAATACAATCTATTTACTGAATATTTGTTGAAAAAAATAGTTTCAATATAATTAGAGGTATGAAGCTCAACTGGACTAATATCAAATGCACTGTGAAACACCAATGGATATATTTTTTGGATAAGTAAACATGTGTAGCACCCTAAATCTACTTACTCTACTTCTAAGGCCTAACTTCTCACCATCAAGGTAATGAAATGTATAATTTTAGAATTGTTCTGCTTTCCCCATTTCTCAAACTGTTTCTTCTTACTATCACTTTATTGAATTTTATTAGCATTTAAGAAAATACTTTCAGGGAGAACAAAGCAAAGAAAACAAAGAAGGAAGGAACTCATTGGAGTTCTTCCAAATTCATCTCCAAACAATTATAAGATAGTACCACTGTATGAATTCTGCACTCACATAACTAGCAAAAGGAGGTGATAAAAAATTTTCTGGCCCAAGACAACTTTAAAGGTCATTGGAAGGAAAGATCTACCTCACTCAGGGGAAGGGCACAGTGCAATCCAATGCAGGTAACATCCAAATAAGATAGCAGCAGGACCACAAGCAAACAATCCTGCAGCAAGACCCTGAGATTCAACATAAGTCAGATGTCAAAGCTTCAGGCCCTGGGATGAGTCAGCTGTGTGTCCTATGGCACAGCAGTCCAATGATAGGGACCCAGGGCCAGGCAAAACAGGCCCATGTCCAGGTCCTGCAACCCTCAGAACAACATATCAGTAGCAAAGCTTTATACAACCACTGTACCTCAGGAGCAAAGCTTAATTTTAGCACAAAATTAAAAGACGCAATGTAGACTAGAAAAAAATTTTTAAAATCAACCCTGATTATAAAAAGTTACTATAGTGCCAAGAAAGAGTAAAAAACAAACTCAGAAGAAGACAACAGTATCAAAATATATAAATGTGAAAACTCAAAAGGAACATGTGAATAGGTCTCAGACACCAAAAATGAAGACTCCTGGAAAAGCTCAGAAAAAAAAAATAATCAAGTAAGAGAAGCAGAAGAAAAATAAGGAAAAGAAATGAAAGTCCATGAATGAGAATAATGGGGAAAGAGTCAACAGCTCAGCAAAAACAAAAAAACAAAAAAAAATTGAGAAAGATGTGCAAAAGTTCACTGGAAAAAACAGTAGAGAAAAAAACAGAAAACTGGAAAACTAGAATTGACTAAAGGATTTATAAATATTCACTGAAGAAAATAATTGCTTAAAATAGAATTGGGCAAAATGAAGCTAATGACTTTATGAAAGAAATATATGAAAATGTAGAATATTTTGTTGGAAAAAAACAGATCAGGAAAACAGATAAACAGATCCAGGAGAGAAAATTTAATAACTAATGGACTAGCTCAAAGCAAAAATTTTTTAAAGGGTCTGAACATCATATTTCAAGAAACTATCAAGGACAACTTTCCAGAAAGCCAAGAGCCAGTAAGTAAAATAGAAATTAAAAGAATCCACCAATCAACTCTTGAATTTCCAAAATGAAAACTTTCAGGAATGTTATAGCAAAGATCTAGAGCTTCCAAGTCATAGAGAAAACACTGTAATCATACAGAAAAAAAAATTTAAATATTGTGAAAATCAAATCATGATTAATAGGATTTATCAGCTTCTATATTAAAGGATCACAGGGATTCAAATATAAAATGAAACAGTATAATCTTTCAGAGGAAAGTGAACACTAAGTAAAATAAAGGACTTTCATTTATTCCTGATGAAAAGACCAATAATGAACAGAAAATATGATTTTCAAATACAGACTAAAGAGAAGAAACAGTATTAGGACAGCAAGGAATCGTTTACCTGTAAGGTCTATGGAGAAGAGAACACTTTATTATCAAAGAATAGATAGAGAGCATTATAAAATGCCAAATATGTAATTCATATTATGCAAAATTAGAAAACTTTTGTGCAAACAAAATCCATGCAACCATTATCAGAAGCAAAACAGAAAACAGAGGGGAAATATTTTTCAACAAGTGTTTGTGATAAAGGCCAGCTTTTTCAGATATATAAAGAAGTGAGGCTAATTTGTATGAATATCACTATCTACCTCCAGAGAAAGAATTGATGGAGTCACTGATTGCAGACTGAAGCATATTATTTTTCATTTTCTGTGTGTGTCTATATGTTTTTATCTTTGTTTTCTTTCACAACATGTCTAATATAGGAATATATTTTTGCAGTATTACATTTGTGTAATCTATATCAAATCAATTACCATTCTGGAAGGTATTAAAGGAAAGAAGAGGGAGAATTTGCAACTTATTTTTAAGTGAATGTTAAGAATTTTTACATGCAATTGGAAAAAATGCTCAACAAAGTAAATATACCACATCCTATGAATTTATTTCTTTCCATTTACCTCTTCGACAAATTGGTGTTTTTGAAGACAAGGAAATTATATTAAGATTAAAAATGCAATTTTCAGCACACTTATCAATGGCAATCTCTATTAATGACTAAAAATAATTAGAAAGTTATTGTATTAGATCTGTAATAACCATTCTGTTTCATCCCACTCTAATACTGAGCTTTTTATAATAGTTGAGGCCTTTGTTAGTTTATTGTGAGTACATCAAAATGGTGATGTTTAGATACAGGAAGTTCAAAATTTGCTATTTTCCCTGGGAGAAATTGAGTAATGCATTGATATCATTTATAAGATAAAAGTGACATAAAATGACAGCATTTGTTGTAACAAATCACCTTAAAATTTGGAGGTATGACACCATAAAATAAACTTAACAATTTATACAAGACTTGCCTTTGTGTTTCTAGAAAAAGTAAGAAAACATCAATAATGATTTACTGGTAAGCCTAGGATGATTGATCCATGATTTTCCCTTTTGTTCTCCATTCTGTTATCAATTCCTTTACCATAAATGCTCCTTTTAAATATGATAAAAATCAACTTACTTTTTTCTGATGACAAAATTTATTATAAAATTATAGATGGCAAACATTCAAGATTTAGAGAGAACAGAAAGCTTCAAATGTTATGGAATGAAACAGCAAAGCATCAGGGGAAAAAAAAAAGAAATAAAAAGCACCTGGTCCTATTAATGTCAATGATTAGAAAAATAGCAAAATTGGGTCCAAAAATCGCTCCTTAAGTGAATTACTCTGCTAATTAATGCTTAACTTTCAATCAACTGACCACAGGGGTTGGTCACGTATCCACACCTGGATCCAAATCCTTTTTGGGAGCATCAAAGTTCCCCTGATTTCTTCTGTCTTATACAATTTTCTCTTCTAGTCATTCTTGAGTATCATTGTCCAAGTGAGAAAAACTATGAAATTTCTTTGCCAATAAGAAAACATGCATGTGTATATATGTAGGTACATGTATATAAACACATATACATATATTTACACATATAAACACCTATATAAATATATACATTCTACATGTCTTAAATTTCAAACTCATGAATGAATTTCTATTCATTCATCTATATTAAGGTTTAAATTTTCTGATATAATAAGAAATCTTATAAAACCTTAAAAAATGAACAGAATAACAAACATATTTCCAAATCATTTCTATCACCAAATGACTTTAAATATCACAACATTTTCAAATGATAATTGCCATAATGACAATTGATCTAAAAAGTAAAAGGCAGGCAAGCTTATTGAATCTATTGATGAGTCTTGGAAAAATCATGTAAACAACTCTTTTTTTGGAAACATAAGAGAGTAAAAATAGAAGACATTCAACCCCTTTAGTATTATGTGCCATATAAGTCTTTGCCATAATGGCTAAATATTGTGTGAGGAAGAATCAGCAGGCTGTACCTGAGAAATGTATTAAAGTAAATCTGAAGTTTCTAAAAGGTTACAACAGTGCTTGTTACTGACCTCAGAAGAAAAATCAATTTCCACTGATGATTTCTTTAAGGTGGCTGGATATAAAAATGAGAAAGTCAAAAAACCAAATTTTTCTAGACCTCTCATCCCCAATTATTTTGCATTCATTTTGTAGATAATTCACATAGATTGTGCATATATTATCTCCTTCTTATCGAAAGTAAGGTTTGGAAAGCAAGGGATGTTTTATATTTTGTCTTTATATCTCCAATACAACACATAATGTTTGTCATGTAGGCAATAGGACTTAGGTATAGGGAGATACCGAATAGGAAATTCCCTCTAGCAATTTTTGTTGCCATCTTGTCTAACCTGAGTCATCATCAAAAAAGATAATAATGCATAATACTTTGTTAACCTTGAGATGTTGCATTTATGTTAGTCATTCTAATTGTTGTTGCTGTTGCTTTTTTTGGAGTGACCTACAGATTACTCATTTAGTATCACAAGGTCACTAAGTGCCAAAGGAAGAACCTGAATCCATGAGCTCCAAGGCCAGCCTTCAGTTCATTATACCTGGCTAGCAAATGGAAGGTTCTTAAATAAAGACTCAGTGGTTGAATACATTAGTAAATACTCTCAATAACATAACAAAAAAGAATCATGTTTTCATAGATGTGCTAGGACTATGGACATGCTTCTAGCTATCAAGTCCTTTTCAGAGAATACTGGATGCCATGGAATGAGTTGGATGTTTTCAAAAAGCCCAAGTTTCACTTCAAAATAAAAAATATTTTTTTAAAAAGTCAGTGAACAAGACCTACAAAATAAACTTAAAGGAATCAGAAATGTTTAGCTGATAAGAAAGTTGAGATGCAATTTCATAGTTGTCTTTAAATATGAAACATACTCTGGTGCCGGAAAAGTTTATCTTCAGTTTCTTAATTAACCAATCAAGAGACAGAGAGATTAAACTAGACCAAGAAGAATTCAAGAGAGTCATGGAAGGAATTACCAAAATCCCTATTTATTAGGCTGACCATGTTTGGGGATGGTGGGCTGATAGCTTGCTATGCTAGTACATTCACTCCTTACCACCGATTACCAGTGTGATATCTTTAGGCAAGTAGTTAAAAAAGGCCTATTATTTAGAATAAGAGATACCTCGGGGGATTTGTACTAATACAAGAAATACTTTCTTACAGTGTTTTAATCAGGAAAAAGCTGGTATGTTTTCAGGAAAATGATCTGACATTTCAGTTTTCAAACCAGTTTCCTGTGGCCATGCCTCAAATGATCAATATAAAAGCAATTGCACAGAGCCTTTGGGGGAAAATATTGCAAACTATAGAATTGGTGGGCATGGTTCTGGCAGGGCTTCCTGTCCTAGGGTTTCTCATCAGGGGCTGTTTAATTGGCTGAATCAAATTGCCAGGATGAAGCCACACAGCACATTCCCACCACAGGACATTTGCAAATTGTGCCTTGTCATTCGAGGACAATCATATCACCAAGATTTGGAAATTCAGCTAAAAATGTCATTATAGACCTTGTCCTGAGTTCACTCACCTAAAAGAAAAGAAGCAAAACAAATATCAGCTCAATTTTAGTATGTTTCAAAGATGTATTTTAAAGTGAAAAATACTAATTGATCTTTAATCATATTTTAAATGTTTTATATATGTACACATATATTACATATAGTGAAACTATAAAAATACATAGCGTTACCCCAAATGCTAATTCACTTAATAAGACATAAATATTTTCTTAAAATAAACCAGAAATCATTTAATATCAGCAAAGACTGTGCAGAGAATTAGAGACTTCAAGGTCTGCCAATTGCTTTACATTCATAGTCTCAGTTGAAGCAACAACACTCCTGTTCTTTGCTTTCTAGAAGCTTCCATTCTAAGAGGATAAAAATCCTAACGAATTAATGGTCTCTATAATGACAGATGAATATAGGTACTTTCATGAATTTGATGTCAAGATTGGAGTCCATAAAATTAAATTGAAAAAGGTAATCACAAAGTAATTAAAATTCCTAAATGGTTTCAAATGTATTAACTTGTTGAGCTTTTACAACAGTTCCATGAGACAGATAGTGCATTATTATAGGAAACTAACTTAACAAGTTAAGTGACTGACCCAGAGTATCACAGCTAACAAGTTGAGGGTCAACAATCAAATGCAGGTTCTTCTATTCCAAATGTAGCACCATTTAACTTATCTGTCAATTAATCAATAAACATGCCTCTCAAATCACTTTTAAATCATACTTGATTTGTGTATTTCTAACTCTTTGAGAACAAGATATAAAGATGGAAAGATTATATTTTAAAAGTCAGCTTATTTACTTCTTTGAACTTTAAAATAGGTTTGATTCAAAAGTCACGCTCTCCCCTTTATTTATGCTATATTCTATTTTATGGATTTAAAAAGGAAATATTGTCTGGAACCATTATAAATCTTTTCCTGAGATGATGTTGGAGGGAAGCAAAGTATATCTTGTGAGCATAAAAAGAATGAGTTGACAGGTGCATGGGAAATGACTATCACTAATTGCATCCTTTTATATTGATCTCAGAAGCAAATTTAGAGGGGATTCAAAATCCAATTGCATTTTTGTGGTTTTGTTTGTATGTCTACATGATATACAAGCTGAAAGAACTGCTGTGATTTGGGGAACTCAAAGAATTTTAAAGCACAATTATGCCTACCACTCCTGACTGAAAATAAAGCACTGTAAAAGCTTGTGGTGATTGACAAGTCAATCTATACATTTCAATCCAGATAACAGAGTCCAGCATGACAGCTTTCTTCTCTAAGAGGTCTTACATCAATGAGAATCCATTCTTGCTTTGGTTTGGGCAAGGCATTTGATAATATATACCCTCACATTGAAAGGAGAAAGTAGATTTCTCCAATTGCTATTTCCTAATTTCATTTTTTTCTTCTATTAGTATAAGTAGGAAAACTGCTACACACACAGTCAGAAAACCTAGATTCAAATCCTGACTCTGATACTTTCAAATTATTTTAGGCATGACTTTTCAGTACTCTAAGCTTCCATATCCTCATCTACCAAATTACACTCCCTTTTATGGTTATTATCTCTAAAGTGCTTTGCATACTTCAAGCATTGAGTAAATGTGAATTCTTATTATCTCAGTAATTTTGAAAAACGTGAATTGATCTCATATCAATTAAGAAACAGGCTTATTTTCAGTCTTTACCCCCTTACATTTTTAAAATATGGTAAAAATTCAAAGGAAATATAATCACTTTGCAAATAAAAATAGGTGTGATGTGGTTTGCCACTGTAAAGTGAAAATATGGAAATCCTGAAATTTTTTCTTTTCTAAGTCCCAGAGTAGAAATTTGAGAATTTTATATGCCATAATTTTCATATAATTATAATATGATGGGATCTGAAAGAACATCTAGATCAACCCTCATTTTACAGATGAGTAATTAGTGTCCAAAGAAGCTAAGTGATTTGGCTAAGATCACCTTAATGTTGGGATCCAAACTCTGTTAATGAACTCCAGATTTAGTGTTCTTTTCAGTGTATTACTTCTAAGTGTAGTTTTGATCATTTTTTCCTCTGAATAATAAGCAAATTTGAGACAACAAAATTGCATCTTCCCATTACTCACCATCAGATAAATTAGAAGATATTTTCATAACATGATTTTATTTATTCTTTAAGAGAAAAAAATGCATTTACAATGCCACTGGGTTCATTGGGTTCCTTGGGACCTTCCTCCTTGCCCAACTGTAGCCTTTCCTACCACAGCAAAATATTCTGTTTCTCCTTCTTTCAAACCAAATGATAAAAGCCAAAAAAAAAATAAAAATCCTCTTCATAGTCAATATTTCTTAATAGGAGTAAAACAATGCAGATCAGAGCTCCTGATCTGTAACCTAAGTAATTATGGGATGCTAGTGCATTATTTTTCGTAGGAGAATGAAGGGAACATTCTGAAAGGATAAATCAGTAGTGGTGAATAGTGTATGGCAACTTTAGAATTTCAACTGGTCAATTAATCATTAATTTCCTTTTCATCCTAGGAAACAAGTCTTCTGTACTGACAGATTCTCCTGGGATTCCCTTTTCAAGTCAGCATAATGAAGAGGAATCAAATAGATTGTCTCTCAGAATCTTATCCTGAAGTTTCCTAAGAATCTAAATGCAATGGTTTAGTGAAATCATTTGTTTTATGGGGGTTGTTTTTAGCCAAATACTTGCATGAGTTAATGGCTCTATACTTAAACCTTGCTAGACAAGGTTAACCAAAGAGATAAGTTCTTTTCCCATTGCCTTACATTTGAATCAATATTTTTATGCTGGAATACAGACAAAAACTTAACCACTTCTTTGGATTAAGACTCCTAAGTGAGGTTTACCTGACTAATTCAGCCTTTGAAACCCCCTGCCATCTCAGAGTGTACTAATACCACAGAGTTCCTTGTTTCATTTTTCTCTGATTGTAGCTTATACTGATTGTTCACAAAATCCTCTTTCCCTCTTCTACATTGTAAGAGTTTAATACACCTTAATGTTTTCCATAGAGGTAGGAGCCAGACATGTAAATTAAATAATCATAGATAGCTAGGTTGCACAGTGCATAAAGCATTGGGTTTGGAGTTAAGAAGATTTGAGTAAACTCTACTTACTAGCAGTGTGACCTTGGGTAAGCCATTTAATATCTGTTTGCCTCAGTTTCTTCGATTGCAAGATGGAAATAAGAACAACTACTTAGCAGAGTTGAGAGTTGAAATTTGTAAAATTGCTTAACATAGATTCTGTCATATAGTAGGTATATAGATATGTGCCCTGCCCAATAAGGAGAACACCCACTCTACCAGTGCAATTCAGTCCCCCTTTTGCAATTTATTGCCTTAGATATTTGCATAGGACATTTAAAATTTAAGTGATTTCCCCAAAGTCATACAATCAATGTGTATCAGAGTCGACACCAGCTCAGAACTTCCTAACTTTGAAGCCAATTCCTTAGCTACTAAACAATGCTATGTCTAATGTTTCCCACAAGATCAACAAAAGTAGATATTAGAAGGGCTCATGGTAGAGCCTTGGGTTACAGCCATCATTAGTGCAAAGGACATAATAATGAATAAGCAAGTAATTATTGAATTAAATAAAAATACTTATATTACTACATGATTTGATTATCATGTATTAAAGAAATCATATTTTAGAAATATGTGTGACTTCATTGCATAAGGAACATTCCTATATGTTTATAGAGTCTGTAATGGTAGCAGGGCAAATTGAGTGGCAGGAAAATGTGAAAACTAATTTCAGAAGCAAAGAGATCCTTGTTTCTTTTTCAAAATCCAGCGAGAAGAAATCTTTTGTCTCTCAGGTTCTGACACATGAATGTCAATTTATCTTCTAAAAAGTTCAATCTGAGCAGGGAAAGGGATATTTTTGACGATAACATTACAAGGGATTCCAGATGGACCCAACAGTGTAATTCTAGGTACCCAATTCAAATAGCATTGCTCATTTCACCAGTCCACACCTCCTACTGACACAACTCCAAGAAAGAGACCCGTACAGGAAGAGGGTCTATTCATTGAGAAGGTAATAATGATTATTACAGGCTAAACTGGGAATAGACAAGGAGGAAATACTTGCTTTTTCCTATAAGACAACAATAATATTCAAAGAGCCCATTCAATGACTTTGAATCTATATGAAAATTATTCATCCCCACAGAGCTCATTTTTATATCATTCTTTATATTGCTTTTGCTTCCTACTATTTTTATTTTTATTACTATCACTTTGATCAACCTAGGAGCTTGAAAGCATACTAAGAATGCAAGGGATTTTGCTTCTATACTGAACTCATTTGAGTTAGTTCATTTTATTGGTCTCCATTCCTATAAAATATGACACTGGTATCTAGTCTCAACTATCTCAGAGGAAAAATCTGATAATCCTGAGTAACGACGTGAGGGGCAGCAGTAAGGGGAAAAAAAGATAGATCAAGAAAGTTCTTGTTTCAATAAAAAAGCAGAGGAGTGGGAAGCATAAAAACCTTTATCACACTCTAATGTCTTAAAGAGTAAGTATATTGCCAATCACAGACAGTAAGCATTTATTAAATGCCTACTATTTGCCAGGTACTGTATTCAGCCCTAAAAATACAAAGAAAAGCAAAGGACAGCCCTATCCTCAAAGATCAAATAACCTAATGAGGAAGGTAAATGCAAACAACTATGGCAAACATATAAGATAAATATACACATATGATAAACTGGAGGTAAGCAGAAGAAAGTCACTAGAATTAAGAGTGTTAGAAAAAGCTTGTGGGAGGTTGATTATTAGTTGGACTTTAAAGAATGCAGGAAATCCACAAGGCAGAGATGAGGAAATAAAGCAACCCAGACATAAGAACTAGCCAGAGAAAATGCCTAAAATTTCTACTCAAATGATCTATAAAGATATATAATGAAAAAAAAAAAAACTATCTTCATTCAGAAAAAGAACTGATAAATAAAAGTATATACAGAATAATTTTACATACACATAACTATTTGTATCTAATAGTAGCCATTTCCAGTTTGGGGAAAAACAAGGGAAAAGGGGAGAGAAATAAAAATAGCAATAAATTCATATGATGACTTTATTATATATTTTAAAGGAATAGCAAGTTGTACATAAAATATGTACAGTTTCAAGTGTAATCACTTTTTATTATACTGTTATAGAAATTTGGGGGGTTCCATAAATTAAAAAAAAGTATTTTTTTAAATAGGAAATATCTGATATTGGAAGAGAGAGAATTGTGCAATAGTCATTGGGAATGATTCTAACAAGTCAAAATGTTTTAAGGATGGAGAAGACATGAGCATTTTTGTAGGTATCAGGGAAGCACCCCAGAGAAAGGAAGAGATTAAACATTAGAGAATGACTATGACACTGGAGATAAAAGGCTAGAGAAGGGAGTGTGTAAGAATGAGATCAAAGGTTTATTCTCAGGTGTTTCTTTGGCAAGAGATATGGTCTCCTCTTTGTGTCAGACAGAGGGAAAGGAAGAAATAGCCTATAAAGATGTCTAAGGGATATAAGGAAAGGAGAAATGAAAATGAAGGGCTTGATGAATGATCACTTTTTTCAGTAAACCATGAAGAAAGGTTCTCAGCTGAAATGGTTAAAGTTGAAGATGTTATGGAAGGCTGAAGGAGACAAGAAATAGGGAGGTATGAAAGAATAGAATAGAGGGAATCAGGCTAAATCAGCAGAAACTGGCCAACTGGCATGAAGCAAGTATACAAGGCAAGGTCAAAATCAGAATCTAGAACTCCAGTCAGACATAAGAAAATAAGCAGAGAATAGAGATGGGACAAGAGTATTTATAGTGTCTCCAACTCTAGTATATACAGGTGGATCCAAAAGAACACTTTAGCCATGATATGTTTGGAGAAGAAAATTCTAATTCAAATTTCAATTCAACAAATATTTATTATGCATCTACTGTGTGCCATGCACTGAGCTTGTTCCTAAGGATACAAAGGCAAAAATGAAACAATCTCTGTCTTCTCAGAGCTCATATTTTATAAGGTCAGAAATTTTTTGAAGGTATATTTATGTTCATAACATAATCTACAAAAGAAGACTGCTTCTAGACAATCAATCGACATTTATTAAGCACCTATTACGTGTCAGATACAGTATTAAGTGCTGGGGATATGAAAAGAAACAAAAGACAATCATTGTTTTCAAGAGGCAGTGACTCTTAATGTGTCTGTATTTGTGTATTTGATGCATCCTTTTGGAAATCTGGCAAAGTCTATGAATACTTCTCAAAATAATGTTTTTCAATGCATGAAATGAAGTAAGTTTAATTACACAGGAAACCAGTTATATTG
Organism: Sarcophilus harrisii; assembly: GCF_902635505.1. Taxonomy (NCBI): domain Eukaryota; kingdom Metazoa; phylum Chordata; class Mammalia; order Dasyuromorphia; family Dasyuridae; genus Sarcophilus; species Sarcophilus harrisii. The sequence goes on along the minus strand of NC_045431.1, from coordinate 32,695,940 downwards.
AAATGTTATCAAAACATATTTTTTAAGAAAATTCAGGCACTTGAGATTAAGAAACTCTTAATTCAGCTCTAAAGCCCTGATTTTCTGATCCTCGGGTGCTTATAATTGGTGATTACATTACAAACAAAAGCTGGAGACTTTTTTTTAATACACCATGACCAGGTTGGATTTATATTATGAATTCAAAGTTGGTTCAATATTAGGAGGATTGCAAAATTAATAGATGATATTAACAAATTTTTAAAAATCTATCAATAGATATGTATAAAAGCTTTTTTGACAAAATACAATATGGAAATGCTATATGGAAAAACAACAACCTCTTAAAGCATAAATGAATCTTTTTAATTATAGCTTTTTATTTTCAAAATATATACATAGAGAGGCACCTAGGTGGTGCACTGGATAGAGTACCAGCCCTGAAGTCAGGAGGAACTGAGTTCAAATCTGGATTCAGACACTTAACAATTCCTAGCTGTGTGACCTTGGGTAAGTCATAAACCCCAATTGCCTCAGCAATATATACATATATATGAGTGAATGGATATGAGAATATATAATGCAACAGAGTCCTGTCCTTTGTACCATCAATAGGACTTCAATAATCTTTTGATCAATTGTCCAATCCGCTTACCATCCAGGCTGTGACCTAAGAAAATCACCACTGCTGCCACTAATTTAATCAGCCAATAGGTCTGCTACTGTTTTGCTGGGGCTCATTTTTGTGCTGATAAAACCTATGCTAGATTGAGCTCCACTATAATAATGGTTTGGCAGACCTTTCCTGCTGAGCTTCTAAGTTGTCTTGGACTGGAAAACTATCCTTTTGATGAGTTCTGTGTTCCAGAATTTGTATGGAGGTGCTACTTAAAATTATTTGAAAGGGAATTTTGGGAGAGCTCAGTCACATCTTTGCCTTTTTCTCTGCCATCTTGGCTCACCCTCCAAATTCAGTTACGTTTCATTCTATGTTTGTTTCTCCTACTTTTTCCCTTTGTAGCTTTGTAACAGAAAAAGACAAATCCCTCTTTATGGCAATAGTCCTCCAAATATTTGACAATAATTATTATGTTTTATTAGAATTTCCCCAAAGATCCCCACACATTCTCTTCTCTAGATTGAACATCCCCAATCCATGTTATTGATTCCTAAAGTGAATGATTTTGATGTCTCTTTCAATCATGCTCAGCTTTCATTTGATTCCTTCCATCTTTCTTAAAATATTGAGTGAAAATTAAAGGTAATACTTATGCTGTGTGTGAAACTTTGGATGGGGAAGGAAACAAGCTTTTATTAAGCATTATATATGGTAATCACTTTATAATATAATCTCATTTGATCATCACACAACCCTTGAAGATATGAGATGTTATTATCTTCATTTTGCAATTAAAGACACAAGGCATATAGGTGAAGTGATTTGTCCAGAATCACACAACTAGTAAGTATCTAAGAGAATATTGGAACTTAATTCTTGCTAACTCCAAGCCCAGCACACTATCCACCTTGCGAAATTAGCTTCTCTGGGCCAGATTTTTTTCTATCTAAAAAGTGAGGCAGTTGGACTGGACAATTTCTAAGATCCTTTCCCATGTGAGAGCTCCCAATCTTATGAACTTGGAATGAGAGTGACAACAACAGATCAATCCTTTCCTTCAAGGAGTTCATCTTAGTTACTGTCCTCATAAACAAACCAGAGTACTCGTATTTCCCTTAAGTCTTTCAGTACATTGAATTTTCTCAAGTTTCCCCAGAAACAGACCTGAATAATGAATTCTGGGAAACTTGAGTTTTAAGATTTTCAGACAAGCTGGCCTGGCAAGAAGCTTCCAAACTTGCTGGGGGAGGCTGACTCACCTGGAATTCAATATAAGAAACAGACCCTGAGGGAAAAATCTATCAAGTGAGGAATCTGTAAGGCAGGTGGAAGGGAGAAAAGAATAGAAGGTGAAGCATAAGGAAATGTGGACTGGATAGAGCAGGTCAAAAGCTTACTGATGTTGGGGAATAAATGGAACAGAAAATTGATTGCCTTGAGTAGAGAGAATTATTGAGATTGAAAAGTATTATTATGCAGAAAAACTGTTGAAATAGAAGTAAAGGGTTTTGGGGGAAGACGGGAAAGAAACCCTCAGTGGAAGAAGATTTTAAAAAGGCTTCTGGATATTTTTAAAACCTAATGTAGGAAAAGGTTAGACTCCAACAGGAAATGCATATTTCTAATTCATTAGAAAAAGTCCTAACAATCCATGTAGAAAATAAAGGATGGCTTAACATATTCATATGCCTATGTTCCTAAGAATATAAAACTGTGTGTGTGTGTATTGTGTTTGTATGTGTATATGTGTATGTACAGAGAGAAAGAGATATAAAGAATCAAAGAGACAGATCTATATGTGTGAATGTATGTGTGTGTATACACACACATATTGTGCTTCACTGCTAGAATGCTTTGTAAATTTTAAAGTGATACTTTTAAGATTTTTATTATGTCATTTAAAATGGAAAATAACAGGGCATGTCTGTTATATACATATACATATAGATATAATATACACAAAAAATATATATACATGTATGTTTTATTTTCCATTTTAATTCACATGTATATATGCATGTATATATATACACTATTTTTATTATGTGTGTGTTCTCTGTTCTCTTCCATATTAAATCATTTATATAATACCTTACAGTTAAATACCATTTTAAAGTTTAAAAAGCTCTTTTTCACAGTAAAACACAGGAAATGAACATTATGATTCCCAGTTCACAGGAAAGAAAATTTAGGCACAGAGATGTTAAACTACTTGCCCCATGTCTACACAACTAACAAGGAATAGTAGCAATAGCAATGTGGTAGTGTGACTTTGTTATATGGAATGATATTGTGGATTATATATTTATCCATCATGAATCTCTGTCAAGAGGAAGCAAATAGTGTTGGTCTTGGAGTCAGAAAAATTCAGGTTCAAAACTTGCCTCTGAAATTTCACCAATTCTGGAACCAAGAGAAAGCCACTTAACATTTCAGAATCATACACATCAATTACTATAAGCCTAAAATGGACTATGAGATACATCGGTGAGAGAGTTTTCATATTGATGGGATCACAGGGGCTTCACATATGAGTTGTTTTTAAATTCTTTTGAGATCCATAGTTGTATCTTATAATAATTCCTACAATGGGACTAGCCAAGAGTAATATTCATAGAAAGGGGATTGCCATTTTTGTCTCATTTTTCTTTAGCTGGTAAATGATAAGGGAAACACGTCAATTGCCCATTCAGAATCTCAAATTTTTCTAGTTTAGGAAAAATTAACAAAAAGGCTTTAAATTGATGGGTAAAGCCAAGATGATGTCAAAGAGAAAATACTGCAAGTAGCCAGAAAGAAGCAATTCAAATAGCAAGGAGGCACAATCAGGATTACTCAGAACTTAGCAGCTTCTACATTAAAGGATCAAAGGGCAAGGAATATGATATTCCAGAACACAAAAAAATGTGAACTACATCCAAGAATAAGCTACCCAGCAAAATTGAACATTATCTTTCAGGAAAAAAGATGGACGTTCAATGAAATAGAGGATTTTCAATCATTTTTAATGAAAAGACAGAGTTCAACAGAAAATTTAATCTTCAAATATAAGATTCAAGAGAAGCATTAAAAGGAAATATGAAATAAAATGTTATTTTAAGATTAAACTGTTTACATGTGGAAATAATATTGTAATTCTTGAGAACTGTATCCTTGATAGGGCAATTAGAAAGGCTATCCATGAGCAGAGGGAGTAGGTATAATTTGACTTGGATGTGATGATATAAAAAGAAATTAAGAAATGGAAAAAAATTGTACTGGGAGAAGAGGAAAGATGAGATTAAATGGGGCAAATTATATCACATGAAGAGGCACAAAAGAACCTACTATTTTAAAGGAAAAGAAGGAAGGGGACAAGCATTGTTTGAAACAATCTCATTAAATTTGGCTCAAAGAAGAAATAACATATGCACTTAGTTGGGTATAGACATTGGTCTTACCCTAAAGGGAAGTAGGAAGGGAAAGGAGAAAGAAAAGGAAAGGTTGATAGAAGGGGAGAACAGAAGGAAAAAAAAGCAGGGATAGCAATCCTGATCTCAGATCAAGCAAAAGCAAAAATAGATCTAATTTAAAAGAAATAAAGTAGGAAACTACATCTTGATAAAGGATACAATAAATAATGAAATACTATCAAAACTAATAGCAATGCTAAACTTAACTTAAACTAAACTAAAATGTATCGAGGTATATCATCAAATTCTTAGAAGAAAAATTAAGTTAGTTGAAGAAAGAAATAGACACTTTAACTACTAGAAGGGGATCTCAATCTCTCCCTTTCAGAATTAGATAAATATAACCACAAAATAAACAAGAAAGAAGTTGAGGAGATGAATAAAATTTTAGAAAAAGTATGATAGACTTTGGAGAAAACTGAATAAGGATCAGGAAAGAATATTTCTTTTTCTCAGCAGTATATGGCACTTATGTAAAAAATATTTGACCATATATTAGGACATATGAACCTCAGAATCAAATGCAGAAAATCAGAAATAATCAATATGTCCTTTCAGATTATGAAATGATAAAAAAATGAAGTATGATACACAAAAGTAAATGGAAACAATAATTTTATCCTAAAAATGGGTGGCTAAAACAATAAATCATCAGTAACCTCATCTAAAAGATCTAAAAGAATTAGACTACATAACAAAACTTATAAAATGCAGTCAAATCAGTTCTTGGTGAAAATTTTAAGTCTCTAGATGCTTTCATAAATAAAAGTGAGAGAAACAAATGAATTGAGCATGCAACTGAAAAACCTAGAGAAAATAATAAATTAACCTCCCATTAAATACCAAATTAGAAATTGTGAAAGTCAAATGAGAAAGTTTAAAATAAGAAAACTATTCAACAAATAAAATGAACTAATAAAACAAAGACTTGGTCAATTTGAGCAAAAAAAAAAAAGAAAAAAAATTACCATTATTAAAATAAAAAGTATACCCCCAATGAAGAAGAAATTTAAAAATTAATTAGGAGCTACTTTGCTCAATTGTATGCCAATAAATCATACAGTCTAAGTGAAATTGATGGATATTTATCAAAAAAGATTATAGATTTTCCATATTAATATAAGTTACTTCTCTTCTTAATAAATACTTAAATGCTTAAGTATTTATTACTTAAATAATTATTTTAAAATTATTTACTTAATATTTAAATACTTAATAACTTATGTAATACTTAATATTACTTAAATAACTCCATTTTAGAAAAAAAATTAAACAAGCCATCAATGAACTCACTAGGAAAAATTTTCCAGGGCTAAATGTATTTATAAGTGAATTCTGCTAAACATTTAAAGAATAATTAATTCCAATACCACAAAAAACTATTTGGAAAAATAAGCAAAGAAGTAGTTCTACCAAATTTCTTTTATGACACAGATATGGTGCTGGTTTCTAAGCCAGAAAGAGACAAAAGTTAAAAATTATAGACTAATTTCCTTAATGAATATTGATGCGAAAAATTTTAATAAAGTATTATTATATTTTATATTAAAATATAATTTATATTATCATTTTTAATGAAAAAACTAGAGTTCAAAAGAAAATTTGATCTTCAAATACAAGATTCAAAAGAAGCATAAAAAGGAAATATGAAATAAAAAATGTTATGTAAAGATTAAACTGTTTAGGGAAATGAGGGAAAATGGGGAAATGAGGAAATATAACTATCACTTCACAGATGATTTGGTGGTATATTTAGAGAATACTGAAGAATCAATGAAAATACTGCTTGAAACAATTAACAACTGTATCAAATTTGCAGGCTATAAATTAAACCCATCTAAGTCATTAGCATTTCTATATATTTCCAACAGACAATCCACAAGAGATAAAAAGAAAAATCCCAATTAAAGTAACTGTAGACAATATAAAATATAACTTATCTGAGAATCTACCTGCCAACACAAAGCCAGGAACTAAACACAATTATAAAACACTTTTTTTACAGAAATAAAGTCAAATCAAAAAAATTGGAAAATCAATTGCTCATGGGTAGACCAAGCTAATATAATAAAAATGAAAATCCTACCTAAATTAATGTATCATAATATACAAATCAAACTGCCAAAACACTATTTTATAGAGCTAGAAAAACTAAAAACAAAGTTTATATGGAAGAACAAAAAGTCTAATATATCAATCAGACTAATGGGGAAAAAATGCAAAGGAAGTTAGCCTAGCACTACCAGACCTAAAACTGTATTATAAAGTGGCAGAAATCAAAACTATTTTATATTGGCTAAAAAATAGAGTGGTGGATCAGCAGAATACATTAGTTACACAACACACAATATTCAATGACTATTGTAATCTACTGTTTGATAAACCTGTAGTCTCCAGCTTCTAGGATAAGAACCTACTATTTAACAAAAATTGCTATGAAACCTAGAAAATAGTATCAGAAATTAGGCATAAACAACATTTCACACCATTTACCAAGATAAGGTCTAAGTGGGCTCATGATTTAGGTGTATAGAATGATATCATAAGCAAATTAGGCGAGCAAGGGATAGTTTTCATGTCATATCATTGGAGAAAGGAGGAAATTATGGTCGAAGAAGAACTAGATAAAATTATGAAATACAAAATGGATAATTTTATTAAATTAAATTAAAAGCTTTTGCACAAACAAAACCAATACAGCCCAAATTAGAAGGGAGGCAAAAAACTAGTAAATATTTTTTACAATTATTGTTTTTGATAAAGGGCTCTTTTCTAAACTATATGGAGCACTGAGTAAAATTTATAAGAAAACAAGTTATTCCCCAGTTGATGAATGATCAAAGCATGTGAACAGACAGCTTTCAGATTAACAAATTTAACAAAGAGTTAAAAATCAAGCAATTGGCCAGAAATATGAACAAACAATAGACAGTTGCTATGTTGACAAGATCTAAACACACATTCAGAAGATGATAACAAAGTCAAAACTCCTACATTTAAGACCTCCAAGAGAGAAAAAATAGTATGAATTTGTCATAAGTCATGGACAAAAATGGGATGTCGAAAATCAAGAAAGAGATGCAGAGAAAAAACTGGAGAAAGAAATGAGACTGATACATGAAAAACAAGTCAACAGGTAGATAAAGGACACACACACACACACACACACACACACACACACACAGAATTACTGAAGGAATCAATACCTTAAAAATAGACTAAGCCAAATGATGAAAGAAGTACAAAAATTCAATGTGAACTAAAATCTTAGAAAGCATAATTGCCCAAATGGAAAGAAAAGCCAAAAATTTCACTAAAAACATTCATTGAAAATTAGAACTGGTCAAATAGAAAAGGAGTTATAAAAACTCAGTGAATAAAATACTTCCTTAAAAATTAGAAGTGAGCAAGTAGATGCTAATGGATTTATGAGAAATTAAGAAACAACAAAATAAATCCAAAATAACAAGAAAAAATACAGAAGACATTTTGAAATAATTCATTGGAATAAAACAAATGATCTGGAGAATAGACACAGGAAAGATAATTTAAAAATTATCGGGCTACCTGAAAGTCATGATCAATAAAAAAGCTTAGACATGATCTTTCAAGAAATTATCAATCAAAACTGCACTGATATTCTAGAAATATAGGGTAAAATAAAAATTTAAAGAATCTTCCAATGAACTTTTAATTAAAGTTATAATAAAAAATTTTTAAAAGTTCATTGGAAGATTCTTTAAATTTGGGTTGTAAACTAATCCAACCATTCTACAAGCATAGTTTGAAAATATGCCCAGAGGACTATAAAATCATGTAAAATCTTTGTCCTAGCAATATCAATACTAGACCTATAACTCACAAAAAGGATTAAAAAATAAAAAGGAACTACATGCACAAAAATATTTAAACAACTTTTTTCTGGAGGCAAAATATTAGAAATTGAGAAGATCCTTATCAATTGAGAAATGATTGAACAAATTGTAAGATATGATGGAATACTATTGTGCTATAAGAAATTAACAGAAATTTCTCACAAGATATGAAAAAAACTTTCTTGAGCTGATGTAAACTGAAATACCCTGTATTACACAGTAACAGCAATACTATATGATGATCAGCTGCAAATGACTTAGCTCTTTTCACTAATACAAAGATCCAAGACAACTGTGAAGATCTTGTGATAAAAAATACTATCCATACCCAGAGAAAAAAAATGCTGGCGTTTAAATACAGATTGAAGCATTCTTTTTTAATTTTAATTTTTGAGGTTTTTTCTTTTTTTTTAACCTCAATCTTTTGTTTTACAACATGACATAAAAATGTTTTAAATGACTACATATGAAATTGCTTGCCTTCTCAAGTGGATAGGGAAAGAAGGAAAGAATTTGGAACTCAGAGTTTTAAAAGTGAATGTTAAAAATTATTTTATAGTACCTGAGGGAAACTACAGTACTAAATTTAAAAAATTTTAAAGGAAGATTAATTTTCCCAAACATATCTTGAGGCTAGACTCTTTCCCATTCATTACAAGTTAAACAAACCCATGGATTTTAAAAAATCACAAATAGAAAATAGCAAATAAAATTGTTTATCCAATTTAATTTATCCAAGTTTATCTAAGCACACAGAAATAAGAGTAATTTTATAAATTAAATTATATGAAATAATACACAAGAGAAATGAATTTTCCTACTGAAAACCTGTGGGGGAAAGAGACAAAAAGACAGGAGAAAGAGACAGAATACCTAAAAATTCTAAGAATTCTTAGAAACAAATACAGTAAGGTAGAGACAGAGAGAGAGAAAGTTACAGAGACAGAGACAGAGACACAGACATAAAGAGAGGGTGAGACAAAGACAGATAAAGATAGAGAGGAAGAAATAGGCAGAAACAAATAAAAGAAACAGAGACAGAATGACCTCAGCCAATCTCACTCAAAGAGAATTTCTCTGAAGACTCTAAAAGATATAAAATGGAAATCAGAGACATGATGAGTTGCCTGCTTTCTCCTATATATATCTTCTAAAGACTTTTTTTTCTCTCTCCCTGAAGTTCATCCTGAAGAAGTCTGGAACTCCACCTGTCTTCTCTCTAAACAGGAAGAAAAAGAAAGTTCTCTTCTCTACCAAGCTCTCCATCCAACCATCATCCCTCACTCAGGTACAAAAAGTCAAGTTATAATGGACAGCCAAGGCGTCCACCAATGATAAGAGAATGGTCCAATGAAAAGAGAATGGTAAACAAAAACTACACACTTGAACTTGGGTTTCATAAATGAACAAAATTCAGGCTGAAAGGTAACCTAAAGTTCATTTAGTCCAATAATCTTTTTGTACAAGATTGGAAACTGAGTGTTGAAGTAGTGATATGACTAGCCCAAGATTTCAGATTGACAAAGAATTTAAACCCAAATTTTCCAAATACAATTCTGACCTTAATCCTACTATATTATCTAGCTCGTCTGGAAGTCTGTCACTTAGGAAGTGCTACAAAGGGTAACATATCACTCAACACCACTGTTGACAAACATAAAAGAGACACCCATGTCATGTCATAATTATGGAAATCAAGGTATAATCAGCTCATTTCATGCTTCTAATAAAATAACACTCCTGCCAGAAGTCTGTCTGTGCTAGATTTCACTTACCCTGAAGGCTATTTGTCTTTTTTCCTTTTCTTTTCCCTTTTTTTGGGAGGGAGAAGTAGAAGGAAGCAAGGGATAAACTTAGTAATCTAGGAGCAGTGTCTACTGTGTTTTATTAACTTAATTATCAGCAATATATGAAAAAATTCCAAGGGAACTTCTCTTAAAGGGAAATCTCTTAATTCATAAAATATAGATTATGTCTCCTGTCAACTGTAATGGTCAGCTGGCAAAGCTGAGACAGGTAACATATATGCCATAGGCAAGATTTGAAATTGGGACTTTTGTGAACCTGTCCACTGGGGGTTTTGAAACTTCACCATAACAAAGAGCACTTGATTTATCACAAATCAGTGCCTAAGTGCTATAGAGTACGTTGAAAATATGTGAATCATTAAAAAGTAATATTAAAAAGTGCTCTTCATGGCACATGTCTTTATACCATACTCTAGGTGACTATAACTTCACCCACTCAGGCTACCTGATCTACCAGTGGCTTAAGATACTCTAACCATGGGAATTTGAAAGGGAAGTAACAAGTAGAATATTAGGTCTGAATTTAGAGAATAAAAAGTTGACATTCTAAAAAAGGAAATAAGGTCGTTCTCTATATCAAAGATAAAAATAAATGCAAAAAAAAATCCTTATCAAGGTTGACTATGTAGCCTAAATTGTAGGAAACGGTCCCTTTAAAATAATTAATTAAAAAAATGTAAAATACTACCTCACTCAATACTTTCAAGTCATAAATAAATCACTTACATCTTGCCAAAAGGTCAGCTTCTATAGTATGTTAATTATTTTACCTTCAACATGTTAATAAAGTCCTTTATTTTTAGACTCCCCAAAGCTTATTAATATTAAAACACTCTTTCTTTAGCTATCACTATGTGATAAAAGGCAATATATACTGCTATGGAAAGAAGGAAGAAAAGAAAAAAGGGAGGGGAAGGGAAGGAAACAATGGGAGGAGGAGGGAGAGAGGGAGGGAGGGAGGAAAGAAGGAGAAAAGGAGAGAGGGAGGAAAGAAGGGAGAAAGGAAGGAAGGAGTCTGTCATAATGTAAGTGCTCTATGAATATTACCTATTAACGATTGATGATGATGATAGGAAGAATGGAATGAAATGAGGGATGAAAGAAGGGAAAAAGAGATGGGAAATGAAGAGGAAAAGGGTGGGATGAAAGAAGGGTCAATCAGGAAGGTAGGGAGGAAACCAAAAAAGAGATAATTTAAGATAGATACAGACAGATAATTTAGCCAACTTTCACTATGTTCCAGGTATTGCATAAAGAATCAAAGTACACAAGTACATGCCAGAAAGACAGTCTCTTTATTTGAGAATTCTTGCATTTTACTGGAGGGAAAAGACCACCTAAAGAAGCATTTAGAAGGGAATAGATGTTAAGGAATATGTGATTTATGCCATGGCATGGCAATGGCTAGGAAGTGATATAGAGGTTTGAAAGTAGGCAAGATGAGGAGAAAACATTTCTATTTTGAGTCCAGAGTAATTTCAAGGTCAGGATCCAATGTTTCCATGGAAATGTAGAGATGATGGCTTGGGTAGAGAAGGCATGCTAGAGATGAAGTAAGAAAGAACTGAGACCAAATCCCAAATGACATTTCCTAGCTGGATGACCATAGGAAAGTCACTTAACTATGTGGTACGGAAGAGAGTTTGGATTCAGAGGCAGGGAATCTCAATTTAAATTGGCTTCCTTGTTACACACATGATTTTTGCAAATCACTTAATCTCTGAGTTTTATAATTACTTATATGAAAAATAACAGGATCCTTTTCAGTTCTAAATCTATGACTATGGAGTTCTCCATGACTTAGGCAAATCTCAAATATTAGGTTACACATAAGCTGCTGATCTGTATAATTCGTTTATCCATCAGGAGATCCCTGTGCCAATGAAATCACAGTCCCAGATTAGCTATCGTATCTTATCCTCCCCTGCCCCATATCTGCCTGCCCCCCAAAAAAATCCATACAAGAAAACACCACAAAATAATGTATATATTGTTTTCAGTCTCCAGAGGCAATTTGGACTGCAGTACATTCAGTACAATCGATCCAGGGTCAGTGCTGCCCATCATAGCAATGTGATCAAAATGACTGATACTTTCAGGTCCCTGCTGAGCAGACAACTACAAAGAAATACCACACTGCTTGTTTTGATTGAAAAGCATGGTTAGAATAGCTCCCAGAAACAATAAAGGTTAGGGTTTGTTAAACTCAAGAATGGACTGGCTATCCAGACCTCTCATGAACTAAATGACTTTTCAAGGTCTTTTCTAACCTAAGAGCCTATAGTTCCTACTTTAAGACTTTTCCTACTAAAATTCAATTTAATTTTGGATTCTTTAAAACAATGCATAATCCCTTTTTATAATATAGTAATGGATTTTTCTGCAATGTATTCATTGCTCAAACATATGCCCAAGATATATTTATCCCATTATAACCATTCTGAGCACTGAATCATTTTTGTTTGACCCTAGAAAATCAGCCTTCCTCTGAATTAAAAACAGGGGTGGGGATTTAGTTGATAATTAATTTTTTTCTTTTTAATATTTTATTTTTACCACTTACATGAAAAACAATTTTAACATTCTTTTATTAAGTTTTGAGTTCCAAACTTTCTCCTTCCATCCCCCTTCTTGAGAAAGTCAACAATTTGATCAAAGTTAGACATGTATAAGCATAAAAAACACACTTCCAAGTAAGTCATGTTGTGAATAAAACAGATAAAAGCAACCAAAAAAAGAAAGAAAGAAAGAAAGAAAAGAAAAAGTATCCTTGATCTATATTCAGGCCCCACTAGATCTTTTTCTAGAAATCTGGAAATGGATAGCACCTTTCATCATAAGTCTTTCAGAATTGTCTTGAATCATTGTATTGTAGAGAATAGCTAAGATATTCATAGTAGGTCATCATACAATATTATTCTCCCATCTATAATGTTCTCTTAATGCTGCTTATTTTACTTTGCATCAGTTCATGTAAATGTTTCCAGGTTTTTCTGAGAGCATCCTCACCATTTTCCATAGGACAACAATATTCAATCATAATCACATATCATAATTTATTCTCCAGTTGATGGCCATCCCCTCAATTTCCAATTCTTTGCAACCACTAAAAACTGCTGTAAATATTTTTGTATACATAAATCATTTGCCTCTTTCTTTCTATCTTCTTGGGATACAGAACTACTAGTGGTACTGCTTCGTTAAATGGTATGCTTGATTTTATAGCCTATTGGGCATAGTTTCAAACTTCTTTTCAGAAATGTTGAATCAGTGTACCTACCACTGCAACCACAATGCATTACTGTTTTAATTTTCCCACATCACCAGCAACATTTTTCATTTTAATTTTCTTAAATATTAGCCAATCTGATAAGTTTATAGTGGTAATTCAAAATTGTTTTAATTCATATATCTCTAATCAATAGTGACTTAGAGCATTTTTTCATATGACCTTAGATAGTTTTGATTACTTTATATGAAAACTGCTTGTTTATATCATTTGACTATCAATTGAGGAAGGGCTTTTATTTCTATATAGTTGACTCCATTTTTTATGTTTCAGAAATGAAATCTTTATCAGAGAAACCTGTCTGATTTTTTTCACAATAATATTATTAACTATATATTTCCCTCTATACTATTTCTCTCTCTTTCCTCTCTCTCTGTCTTTGTCTCTGTCTCTCTGTCTCCTCTCTTTCTGTCTCTCTTCTCCATTCTCAAAAATGTTTCATTCCTGACTTTTTCTTCCCCCAGTCTACCATCCCTCCTATCAGCACCTCCTTTATCTGTTTTCCTTCCTACTTTCCTGTAGGTAAGATAGATTTTTATTCCCGCCTGAGTGTGTATATAGGTGCAATGGAGTTTGCATTCTTCCTTCCCCCCATCTTGGTGTCCCTGATCTCTCCTTCTGACTTCCTAAGTTATTGTGGACTAGAAAATGGTCTCGCCCAACTTTTGGTGTCTCTGTTATTGCAGAATTTAATTTGAGGAATTATCATTAATTTGTTTGAAAGTGAGTGTTGATAAAGCTCAGTTGCTTCCTCTATTCTTCCATCTTGTTTCAACCTCCAGAAGTACCAGTTCTAATTTTCAAAAAATCAAAACAAAACAACAACAACAACAACAACAAAACAGAAGAAAGAAGTCTGAAATGTTCAAACCAAGAAACTTAAATAGCAGTCCTCTATTTGTGCTAGAATACTAGATAAAATGGGTGGTTAAATATTTCAAAAGCTAAACAAAAACATTAAAAGTCAATGTGGCTTTATTTTTAATATCCATGTCACACTAACTTCATTTTCATTTTTGAAAGGTTTACTATGCTAAAAGATCAGAGGACAGACTACTAAAGAGATAGTTTACATAGATTTAACAAAATTGTTTGGCCAAATTTCCACAGCTAAATGGCTGGACAACATGGGGCTAAGTGTGTAAGATAATTGAAAAGTTGTCTTTAATGGGTCAATGTTGACTTGTAGAACATCTCTTGTTAAATGCCTGAGGAATCTGTATTTGTTTCTGTGCAGTTTTATATGGATGTCACTTAGCTGAACGATGGCATGTTTATCATATTAACAATTAACACCAAATTAATTAAGATAACCAACACATTGGATGAAAGAGTCAGAAAAAGATCAGCAACAGATTGGGAGAGTGTTCCAGGACTCAATACAAAATTTAATAGGGATAAATAAAAAATCCTATGTTTTCTCTTACTCCCCCAAATCAAAAGTACAAGATGAGAAGATCCAGAGCTTTTGTTTCAGGGAGAGGTGAAATTGGGGATTTTACTGTGTAAGTTCACTAGAAGTCAACAGTATGTTGTGGCAATGGGGAAAAAAAACTTAGGTTCTTTGGCTGCATTTTTAAGTATAATATGCAGAATGAGATATACACTGGAAATAAGATGGAAAAATCGTATTCCATGATATGGCTCCATTTAAAATACTATATTCAGTAACGGGCACCATATTTTCCAAAGGCAATGTGAAGCTGGAGAATGCAGAGGAAAATTACTTTATTGTCAAACCCATGATAAGTAAGTACAAATTGAAAGAGACTTGAGATGCTTGATCATCAGAAAAGAAGAGGAGAGAATTTTAAGGGATTTCATATGAAAAGTAATTAGGCTTACTTTGCTTGGCCTTGGACCAATGAGAGCAGTTGAAAAGAGTCAGCTTTCTGTCTCACTATTTTTTTTTTAATTTAATAGCCTTTTATTTACAGGATATATGCATGGGTAACTTTACAGCATTAACAATTGCCAAACCTCTTGTTCCAATTTTTCACCTCTTACCCCCTTCCCCCTCCCCCAGATGGCAGGATGACCAGTAGATGTTAAGTACATTAAAATATAAATTAGATACACAATAAGTACACATGTTCTGTCTCACTATTAAAGAATATCCAAATGATTAAAGCTGTCCAAAAATGGAATGGGCTGCACCAGGATGTGATAAATTTCCCCTCAATAAAGGACTGGACCATGAGTTGGAGATGTCCCAGGTAGGGGTTCTTAACCTGAGGTCTGAGAATTTATTGTTTTTTATATTTTAGTATCATTTCAATTTCATTGATTTTTATAATCTAACATATTTTGTCTTATGTACCTAAAAACTTTTTGGCGAAGGAGTCATCGGTTTTGCCAGATTGCCAAAGGAATCCATGATATTTAAAATTGTTAAGAACTCCTGGCCTAGAAGAAATTTATTTTCCCATTCACCTTTGACTAGATTGCCTCTCAAGACCTTTCAGATCCTGAAATTCTGTGATTCTGTAACCCTGCTTCTGCCAATGAAATGAGATACCTCTGTGAAGAAATTAAAACCTCAGAATTGGTTTTAGATCAAAATATGATTTGACGTTAAGCAGATACACCCAGGTACTCTCTCTTTAAAATTATATTGTAAATTAATTATAATACTGTGAAAATGATCTAAAAGATACAGGGGTTTAAATTTTAGAGTGATATGAGAGATCTTTTGCATTAAGTAATCATTCATCTCAATGATTTTCTGTTTTTGAGTTAACTTTTACTTGTACCCTAAGACTCCTGATAGATGTCTGTTCAACAAGATTTGCTCTAATTATTCACAAATAATAAAACACAGGCAAAGTGAAGGCTGAATGCATTTTGTTAAAAGTTAGAATTCTCTCCACTGGAATTCACTTCACTATTTTATGTAGAAATTCTCCCTTTACTATGAAAGACTTTTTATAGAAAAAAATAACATAGTCCAAAGTATTTGCCACCTCTCCCAAACATTGTTGTTTTACTCTCAATATGACTGAAGCTAGGAAAACTAGGATTCTTACTAAATTATAGCAAACAAATCAGTAAAAGTTAAACTACTCATGGAAAATTACCTGCAACCCAGGTCTTGCAGGAGATTCAAATATCAGGATAAACTTTCTTGAAATTGGTTCAAGATTTCTTCTTTGTTTCTGCTCTAATCCTTTGGATAGCCATGAGTTCATTTTTCCATGTGAAATATAGTGACTACCTCAGGCTCCTTCATCGCTATTGATCGAATAATAATACCTTGTCTAACTTATGCTCCCTTAAGGAACTAAAGGGAAAAGAAATTCATTGTAACATATTTTCCCACTTTAAAAGGAAAAGCAAAATAACTTGTCATAAATATTACATAAAAAGGAACTGTATTGTTCTAACTCAAAAATATATACTTAAGATTTGAAACAAAAATAAATTCCTTCAACTGAACCAAGTGATGATTCTCTAAAGTAAAACTTTAGATTGATGGAACCCCTGGAGCAGTTATTCTGGAGAGCTGAAAATTTCTGGAAAGCTCCCTTCTTAAGCATGAATTTCATAGTTCAATGATAAAAAGTAAGAAACTCAGCCAAAGAGATATTTATATCAACCCAATACTTGATTTAATTCAGGCAAAAATATGGATCACAGTATTTCCCCTATTCCTTTTTTTTTATTTAATAGCTTTTTATTTATAGGATATATGCATGGGTAACTTTACAGCATTAACAATTGCCAAACCTCTTGTTCCAGTTTTTCACCTCTTACCCCCACCCCTTCCCCCAGATGGCAGGATGACCAGTAGATGTTAAGTACATTAAAATATAAATTAGATACACAATAAGTATACATGACCAAAACGTTATTTTGCTGTACAAAAAGAATCAGACTCTGAAATATTGTACAATTAGCTTGTGAAGGAAATAAAAAATGCAGGTGGGCATAAATATAGGGATTGGGAATTCAATGTAATGGTTTTTAGTCATCTCCCAGAGTTCTTTCTCTGGGCATAGCTGGTTCAGTTCATTACTGCTCCATTGGAAATGATTTGGTTGATCTCATTGCTGAGGATGGCCAGGTCCATCAGAACTGTTTATCATATAGTATTGTTGTTGAAGTATATAATGATCTCCTGGTCCTGCTCATTTCACTTAGCATCAGTTTGTGTAAGTCTCTCCAGGCCTTTCTGAAATTATCCTGTTGGTCATTTCTTACAGAACAGTAATATTCCATAATATTCATATACCACAATTTATTCAGCCATTCTCCAACTGATGGACATCCTTTCAGTTTCCAGTTTCTAGCTACTACAAAAAGTACAAAAACCTCTCAGACCTGTGGAAGGGGAAGGTCTTTATGACCAAAGAAGAACTAGAGATCATTACTGATCACAAAATAGAAAATTTCGATTATACCAAACTGAAAAGTTTTTGTACAAACAAAACTAATGAACAAGATTAGAAGGAAGAATAAACTGGGAAAAATATTTTTACAGTCAAAGGTTCTGATAAAGGCCTCATTTCCAAAATTATAAGAATTAACTCTAATTTATAAAAATCGCCATTCTCCAATTGAAAATGGTAAAGGATATGAAAGACAATTCTCAGATGAAGAAATTGAAACTATTTCTATCATATGAAAAGATCCCAAGTCATTATGAATCAGAGAAATGCAAATTAAGACAACTCTAAAGATGCCACCACACCTTCAGATTGGCTAAGATGACAGGAAAAAAAATATTGTTGAGGGGAGGGGAAAACTGGGACATTGATCATTGTTGGTGGACTTATGAACGAATCCAACCATTTTGGAGAGTAGTTTGGAACTATGCTCAAAAAGTTATCAAACTGTGCATACCCTTTGATCCAGCAGTGTTACTACTGGGATTATATCCCCTATTCCTAAAAGGAAAATATATCTGCTTGTCTACTATGTGTTCAGATGCCCTTCAATTGTAGCATGCTTATTTAATTTCTACAAATAACCACAAAATATTCTGTTTAATTATCTTACTGGAAGAAATTATATTTTAGGAATCCTAACATAGCTAAAGCCCTTTAAAAAATGAACCATAAAACCTTTGAACTATTTTTAATCTTCTTCATAAACAGCCCTAATCATCAAAACATGGCCAGTTGTATGGTATTCTTCATTGATCTTTTCAGGTGCTTGTATTATTTTGAAATATTGTTAAGTCACAAGCAGATGCTTTTTTATTAACAATTTTTACTTCAATTTTCTGCAGAAATAAAGAGGTCATGTTATTAAAGTGAAGTTCTAGAATCTGGGCTAGTTCCTGTAATAAAACCCTGAACCCCAAATATAACCTAACCTGCTATGTATGAGGATGAGGATCAATGGGAATATGTGAGTAACAAAAAATGAAGAAAATTATAGTGAAGAAGGTGATGGGAAAAAGGAAGAAAACAAACAGAAAGGATAATAAGGAACTGATGACTCAGAGCAGGAAGAAGAGAGCTCAGAACAGGGCAACCTAACTCCTTTGGAAATTACTAAAATAGCAATTTCAATTAGATACTTCTTACCACTTAGATGTTATCAGTCAGTACCTGACAGATAAAACTTAACTCACTATTGTTGTACTCTACTTAATTGTAATATAGCAATCAAGACCCTATTACTCTAGTGATGATTGGTGATGTGCTCCATACAAACTTGGAAAAGGGTAGGTGATATTCTAGATATCAAGATATCCAGCTGTGTTTCAAAATGACTTTCCCCTTTTGCAGAATTGTAAAAATATGTCTCATTGGGATAATTTGATCCTACTGGTAGTGGGAGACAAAAGAAGATTGCCTCTCAAGATTATTCCATCCAATATTCCTGTGCCCCTTACACTACACTACCATGGCAGAGATTGTTGGTCAATCAACCTTATCACTGGTAGAGGGAGATAAAGGTGGAATCATACCCTTGGAGACCAGGAATGGTTATACATCCCTTCCATGTGCAGATAATTCTTTGTAATTCTTGGATCCCATAACCTTGTGGGAAGACAGGAGGACGGCCTCACTACTTTTCATCATACATGCGTCCACTCTCCCCCCTAAAAATTTACAAAAGACCCAATTGCAAATAAGCATGTGTGATTCTCCCTTTACAAAACAAAGATAAACAGAGCCTGAAATTCATTGAATTTCACCACTGATCCACAAACTCTTAAAAAATGAGAACTTCAAGTATTTTGTTTCTTATTGTTAATATGAATCAGAAATAGCAAGATAGCTCGTCAATTTGTCTGACCCACATTCATCCTAATTTATGGAAGAGTACCCAAAATATACCTTACTGTTTCTCAGCATAATGGGAGGATTGCCAAGAGCTGAACGATTGACATTTATGTATATATACAATTATTCACTTGCATGAGCCACTGAACTAGAGAACACTCAGTTTTTTGTCCTTCTATATTTTCTCTAATAACATGGCTAGTTCATCTCTTTGTATAATAACATGGTAAAGTACTAGTTTTTTGCTTGCTTTATATTTATTTTAACTTATCTTTGGATTTTTAAGGGAAATGAAGAAGTTTTAGGGCAAAGAGATAAATGTAGCTTCATATACATATCACTAAGATTTCATGGGATGGAAACCAAGACTTGATTATGGCTATGAATGGCTATAACTTAATATAAAGAAACAGAATTAGTAAAGGGAAAGTGAGAAGCATGGTACAATAAAAACTTATTTACACTCCCATAGGAAATTCTGAAACTGGAAGAGAGAGAAATGATAGAGTATCTGGGTAAAGGGAGACGAAACAGACATTATTTGGACAAAGGAAAATACCATAGATGATTTGGACAGAAAGAGGAAATAAATGAGTTTGAGGAATAAATTGTAAACGTGAAATGGAAGCATGATAATAGTGATAGAGAACTTCAATTATCAAACAATTTACCAGAGTTCTTTCTGTGTCAAAACTATAACATCTAATAATTTTACTTGTCTTAGCAGTGATTTCAATCCTACAGAATTCCTTAAAGGAATTAAGAAAGATGAATTCTACTCAGGGTTTAATTGAACTAACAGTAGAGGACATGTTGCTGAATTTGAAATAATAGGAATTCTGAAAAGAAAGGATTCCATGACGCAGAAGAAGAAGGCCAGCCAGAATTCAGTGTGTACTCTAAATTTTAGAAAAACAAATTTTAAAATATTTGTTTAATATGTAGAATCTCATAAACCAAAAGCTACAGGAAAAATCAACCAATAAGAGATGGGAAAACATCCACAATGCAATTCTGAAGACAAAATGGGAGAGAATTCCAGTGAAGAAGAAAAATAGGATTTGTCTAAGAAGATCAGTGTGAACTCAGAGGTAATTATCAACCAACTTATATTTGAAAAAATGCAATATGGAAGGTTAGCTAACAATAAAAACAACAACATGGTACAATCATAAAAAATATTTTGAAGGGGGATAAAATGAGTTCAAAATGAGTTCAGGCTGGTGAGGAAAATGAAGGACAAAAAGTGTTTTTTTTTTGGAGGGGGTGTTAGTTATTGTGAGAGAGAAAAAGTAGATCAAAGATGAGATAGGACTTTTATGGGGGTGACATAATAATTGACAAGAGAGGTAGGCTATGTTCTGTTTTCTCTAGCAAGGAGAATGATCTTTTCTTTGGAAACAGCAGGACTATAATCATTAACAGGAAGTTGATATACAGGAAGATACCTAAATGTCCTTAATTAATTCAAGTTTCCTGAAGTAGAAGAAATATATGTTAGATGCTAAAATAACTGGGAGATATGATCACCAATGTCACAGATACATGGAAGATTAAAAAATATGAAAGAGGTACCAAAAGGTTGAAGAAAGGGAAATGTTTCCATTTTCAATCTAAAACATTAAAGGAAGAGAACCTGAAAATTATCTATAAATGATCTTAGATGTGCTTCCTGTGAAAATTCTAGAAGAATCATGAAAAAAGATATTTGGCAAAGGGAAGCATCAATTACAAAGAGACAGCATGGCTTCATCCAGAATAAGCCATGCGTAACTAATTTCGTTTGCTTTTTTAATAGGATTACTAAACTGGTAGGTAAGGGGAATGCTTTGGATAAATTCTACTGAGATTTTAATCAAAGCTTTTGATAGTGTCTCATATGCTTCTCATGCACAAGATGGAGATGTGTATTAGATCATAATCTAATTGGAAGGATTCATGTCTAACTCCATGGTCAAACTCAAATTATGCTAAAAGCCAACATGACAATGGGTCTCTGATTGAGTTTCACAGGGGTGTGTGCTATTTAACATTTTTGTCCATTATTGGGACATTGGGATGGTGGGTGATCAAATTTACATGTAATAAAACTTGGAGAAATGGCAAACATACATGTCAGAGTTGGAATAAAAAACAATCATGACAATCTAGATCATTGAGCTGGATGTAGTAAGATGAAATACAATAGGAGCAAATGTAAAATTTTTACTCATTTACAAAGAAATCAATTTCATAAATATAAAAATGAGGAAAGCATGGTTAATTAATACAGTGTGATTCTGAAAAAAATCTCAAATATATATTAGACTACAAACTCAATATAAGGCAGCCGTGTGATATGAAAAAGTTAGCTCAATCTTGGGTTATATTGAGAAGAGTCATACTACGCTATTCTTATCAGACCTCATTCAGGTTTTCCCAAGGATAGCAATCAATACAGAGATTGGTGTAAGGAAAGTGAGAGTTATACCTGCAGAAGGGAACACATGAAGAGGTATATAATAATTGTTTTCAGTGGTTTAATGATTTTCATAATCTTTATGTGGAAGCAGGATTGGGCTTGTTCTGTTTAGCACCAGGAAGCAAAAACCAAGAACATATGAAAGCTGACAAGAGGTATACTTAGGCTTTAAGTTAGGAAAACCTCCTAATAATTAAAGCTGTCAAAGAGTGGAATGGGCTGCCTCAGGAGATGATAGATTTTTCCTTTCGTGAATGCCTTGAAGCAGAGGCTAGACAATCATTCATTTAGTACATAATTTCAAGGATTTCTTTAGTAGAGAAGTTGGACAAGTTGGTGATTTCCCTTTCAACTGAATTTCTGTTGTAATGTGATAGATTCCAGTTAACCTTCTATGTCATTTCAATATCTGATTCTTATGCACATATGTAAAACAGCTTAATATTGGTAGAACAGATTGGAACTGAATTATATCAAATATCTTACGTTTTCTTCTTAGACTAAATCATAATTCTAATCGAATTTCCTACAGGATTTTCCTACAGGATTCCTACATCTATTTCCCTACAGGAAAAATTAACACTTACCCATTTTCAGGTTAAGGCTTTAGGTAAAATTAATCTGTTTGTGAAGAAGGAGAATATAATTCAAAAAATGTTGATATTTATGATCAAATCTTCTATTTGTGACTGTGTCAAATGTTAAATGACTAAGAGCCCTTCTTCTACTCATTTTAATACCATGAGCAATAAAAGTAATAACTTTTCTATTGATCTTTAAGGTTACAAAATAGCTTTACATATTTTATATCATATGAGCCTCATTACAACCTCATAGGATTGGTCCAATTATTATCTCCACTTTATAAATATAGAAACAGGTTGAAAAAGATCAAGATACTTACCCAGATGTGTAAAACTAATAAGTATCAGGGACAGCAGTTTTTCTTGTCCATAAGTTCAAAGTTCTATCAATTATGCAAAACAACTTCTTGGGGAAATCATTTCATATACTTCTGAACATGTTTTTTTTATCTATAAAATGAATACAGTAAAGTAGATTACTTTTAAGTTCTTATATTTCTATACTTCTAAATGTACATTTTCTCTGATAGAAGTATTGTAATTCCTAATCATCAATTATATATCAAATTCAGTGTCTATTAAATATATAGTATTCAGGTAGACTTGCAGTATTACATTATCAGTGTCTATTAAATATATAGTATTCAGGTAGACTTGCAGTATTACATTATATATCATTTATCCAAGATCTAGATTTATTAAGACAGAAAAAATATCAAAGATCATTCATTCCATGCATAAAAGATAAATGTGCATATTTATTCTACTAAATATATTCTTCCATGTTCAAACTTCTCTAGTTTGGGCTTTGTAATGCTGAGGCTGAAATCTGATCCCACTGGAGAATGAGGATATCTGCATTCTACAATGTTTGTTTACTCTTATGTAAGCCAGTCATCCCTCTGCACTAGATAAGTTGTTCCTGCGGTGAAATCATGGCAGCTCCAGGAGCTAGTCAGAACAATTTTAAAAGAGAGATTGCAAATGTGCAGGCGTGAGTGCTGGGTTTGTCTGACTCAGCCACAGCTTGTCTGGGTCCACCTCCTTGCCTCAGTTGACATGAATAAACTATGAAGAGGTTGTGTTCTTTAAACCAAGAATTTGTATAAATCCCAATGAATGCTGAGAAGCATCCAGCAACATTTCAGGACAGAAAGGAAGAAACGTGGTCAATGAAAATAAACCATGTTTTCTGAACTAGAATTAACAAAAGGGTAAAGAAAAAAATAATCTGTTCTCCTTTAAAACAGGAAATTATATAAGGTCAGGCTCAGATGGAGGGATCAGAATATCCTTAAAATGGACTTTTTCCCATGATTTCACGTTATAGGACAATTTTTCACAAAGAACTGGATAAAAGAGATTATCACCAATGTTTACAGTCTCCTCTACCCCTACTGACCTCTGAAACAGGTAACTCAGCAAGCTAGCTATAGCATTTACTGTACCTTAAAAATAGAATGGTTTTATTTTTATGTTGTTTTTGTTTGCTTTAGAAAGTGAGTCTTTCTTTCATGTTTTCCTTCACTTAGGTGGCCTTTATAGAAATCAGACCATTTATACTTATGAGGTCTTTAAAAATAGTGTCAGGGACACATCTATTAGAAGGATGTGATTAGATATTTCTTGCCCATTGATGTTGCAAACATCTGTCAAGCCTTTTACAATAAAGACTAGTCCTATATCCCAAACTGTTCTTCTTGATCCATATCTATTTTGTCACCATATTAATGAATAATAACACAATACCCTTTATACAATCCTTAATAATACATTGAAATAATATCAATACATGTATAAATAGGTTGAAGTCATGAATTATTAGATAATATAATTAGTAGAAGTTACAGAAGAGTATGATGAGGGCTAGATCTTAGCAAAATTATGACATAAATAATACTGTATTCTTGAGTGGCCAAAATCATTTTTTCTCTTAAGCTTCTCTTCTTCCCAAAGGTCCAAGCCATTTGTGTTCTTTCCATCATCTTCCTGGATCCCATCAGGTCGTGAAGAAAGTATCTTATCAAATTTACTCAAAGTAAGGTTGGAAAGCCCGAGAATACTTAAAATATTTTTAACTTTCTCAGAAAGATTTTCATCTTTTTCTTTTAAGAAAACAAGGAACCTTACCAAAAGCAAAGAATATTCACCTGAAGGATTCATTAAGCAAATGAAGGAAGAGTTTTGCTTTGGTGGGGAAAAAGTACTTTTATCAAATTATATCATGGGTTTAGCAATGATTAAGGACAAAATTGATCACTTCAGTTGCCAAATTGAGACATTGGTAGCAATAAGGTCTTTGGGGAGTTTAGGTCTTTAGAAATCAATGAGATTAAATGGGAAATAAAGATTATGACTCATGATAATTGCCTACATTTTGAGATTGAAAGATGATTGAAAGAGATCAGTTTATGAAGTGCTTGGCTATGTCTGCAGAACAGTACACTAATTTAAACTGGAAAATAAATTTGCCTTTGGTCTTCTTTTTGTTTCACTTCTCTCCCTGAAACCCATCTTCTATGCTAATTCTGTCTTGGCTCTATTTTCCATTGAGGCTAATATCATTAAGTTAATTAGAACTAAGGAGTAAATGGCTCATAATGGCTTCCAATGCTCACCTCTTGAAATAACATGCTAATTTTCAAAACTACTTTCAATTCCTTAACCTAAAGAAGTGGATAGAGTGAGAATTTTCCACTCCTCCCTGAGAATCATTTCCTAATCCCCATCTATATTGGTGCTCTCTTCCTCTGGTTATTATGTGAATATTTGCATATTTATATGTTACATTGCCCAATAGAATGTAAAAACCCTAATGGCAAGGAGTCTGTTTTGTTTTGTCTTGGTGTTCAGAGTGCTAGACATCAGACATCATACAATGTGGGCATTTAACAAATGCTCCATGAAATGCATTGAGGACAGAAATTGTCTTTAATCTCCACAACATTTAGCACAATGTCTAGCACATAGTGGCACTTAAATGTTTATTAACTTATTTATTAGATAGTCTTTGGTAACATGAAAGAAAGAATCAAAGGAAGTATTTTTGATCAAAAGCTTCTTTCCATGAATCCCTCAAACCATCACAGGCAGAATTCTACAGATGAGGATAAAGGTGGGACCCAGTTTCTAAGAACATGATTCATAGTTTGTAGTTTGAACATTTTCCCATGTGTATCAAGCTCCATTCTCTGAATGTTGTCTGTTTGTACTTAGGAGAGCATTGTTGGTGGGCTGGGGCTCTAAATCTTGGTTTTATTCCTGTGGGAAAATCTAAGTTGAAAAATTCCTTCCACCAATGTCAGCTTGTCAATAACTTATAAGAGAGTTGCTTAGAGGTCCCATTAAATGACTTGCCCCTGGTTACATAGACAGTATATGAGAAAAGGATATGAAATCTGGATTTTCTGACTCTAAGAGTATCCCTCTATTAAAGATAGAGATGGAGCAAGAGTGAAGGACAGAGAGGGGGTGTGGGGGGAGGGAATAGGGATAAGGATGTGGTTAGAATATGGGGACCGTATTGGTTATTACATGGCCATAGGAAACTCCAGCAGGAGGAAAACCCTTCTTCAATACGAGTCAACAATTTCTTTGCCACTTAAAGTCTTGGAGAGTTACCTGGGACACTGGCATTTTACATGATTTGTCCTTGGTCACAGAGACCACATTTATAAGAAGAGGGGCTTCAATTCAATTCTTCATGATTCCCAGGTCAGTTCACAGTGCACTACACCACATCCCAAAGTATACAGATATAAATATATATAACTTCTTGGAGGGGAAGGAGGAAACTTGTGATATGTATGTTTCTTAGGATAGAACCTTCACTTCTGCGAGGTTCAATGCCAGGCAGAAGGGTCACATGCACACACCTATTAAATGTCAGAGGCAAGTCATAAACCAAGATCTTAATTTAAAAGCCTTCTATCCACATGAGAGTTCCACTTGCATCTAAGTAAAGGTTTTGCATACATTAATATGATATGAATTCCAAATCGCTGATGAATGTTTTAAAATAAATTATTTTCCTATATATTCATTATTATTCCTAGTAATTTTCCTGTAAAGGAGAAATATTCAGACCTGAATTAAATTAATACAAATGAGCACTTCTAAGAAAAGTATCCATATTATATTGTCACTACCCATAAGAATATTATCAAGTAAATATTTTATTGTGAGAACATACAAAATGATTATTTCTCTTGTGACATGATCTTGATGAGGGGTGGGATGAATATTTAGTTAAAATAATAAATAGTAATTAAACAAGTTACCTTCAGGCCCTTAAAAAAAATCCACCAGTGAGCAGGGTTATACAATCATTTCCAAATTTCAACGTTTGATTTCAATGCATGAGTAGTTTGCCTGAATCTCAAGACTCTGGTATTCATCCCATATTAGAAAAAGCTGTTAAATAGTCAGCTTAAAACTAAGAAGCACATTTTGAAATGCAATCTAAGCAGCTGTTATGTTATGCTGATTACATGCAATGTACTTTTAAGTAATACCTAAGGAGGATATTTTCAGAGCGGTGTACTGAGATTGAACTCCATACTATTAGTGTTAAAACATCTCTGTGACTACTTGAAAAAGTCTTCATTCTCCTCTCTTCTATCAAGGATGCCTTATAATGTAGAAGGGAAAGGAAAAAACAGAAAACATCATTCAAAGCAGACAGAGGGAAGGGAGGAAAGTGCAGGCAGTTGGGAGGCATGACTCCAATTCTGACTTTTCCATTGATTAGCTCTGTAATGGCAGAAATCTCTTTCCATCTCACTGAATCTCAATTTCCTCATCTACTGAGTTCTGTGACTGTCCATTCTACACATGCATATGTAACTTACTGGATTATCTTGGAGATCATCTGGAAGGGTTAAACTAGATGATACCCAATGATGCCTTCTGGGTTGGAAGATCCTGCACTAATCTTGAGCAAAAGGAAGAGAAGGGAGAAAGGAGCAAAAGAAGTGAATTAAGACCCTTTTGTCAAAAAGTAAATTTCAATAATGATCCTTGGCAAGAACAGTTCAACTGATCCCCTATACTATATCTATGGAAGGATACACTATCCTTAGGAAGCAGCTTGATTTGAGGCTTACCTAAGTGTGAAAATGGACAAAATCAAGATTATTATGTCTGATAATATGAGACTTGTTTTCCTTCTGTTTTGACGTTTTTCAAATATCCCCAAAAGTCCTGTTAGCAGAGAACCCAGGTAAGGAGTGGATAGAACACCAGCCCTGGAGACAAGAGAACCTAAGTGCATATCCAACCTCAGATATTTATTAGCAAGGTGAACTTGGGCAAGTCATTTAATCCTGATTGCCAAGAGATACAGAGAGAAGGAAAAAGACAAACAGAGACAGAGACAGACAGACACAGAGACAGAGAGAAACAGAATCAGTCAGACGGGGGGGGGGGGGAAGAGAGACAAGAGACAGAGAGAGTGACTCAGAGTCAGAGACAGACAGAGACACAGAGAAAGATAAAAATGGAGAGAGAGAAAAAAGAGAGATAGAGAAAGACAGATAGAAAGACAAAGATAAAGACAAAGACGGGAGGGAGGGAGGGAGGGAGGGAGAGAGAGAGAGAGAGAGAGAGAGAGAGAGAGAGAGAGAGAGAGAGCGCCAGCCCTCTGTTGAGAATGGATGTGTGAAAAGAATTCTAAGCTTGAAATCATAAAATCTGAGTTCTAATCATGGTTCTGTCATTGTCAAACTATAAGATTTTGAGCAATTCACATCTTATAGTTTCCTCTTTTCCACAAATGTGCGTAATGGTTGACATAGAAGACTTTTTGATTAAATTAAGGCTAAGTCCCCTTGTTGTTGTTTTGTCATTTTCAATTATATCCAACTCTGATCACATTTGTTGTTTTTTTTTTTTGACAAAAAATACTGGAATGATTGGCCAATTCTTTCTCCAGTTCATTTTACAGATGAAGATACTATGGCAAGAGGGGGTTAAATGTCTTGCCCAGGGTTCCACAGCTAGATAAATGTCTGATACCAGCTTTGAACTAAGAAAGATATCTATGACTCCAGCCCTTGCACTATCCACTGCACCATCTAGCTGTCCAAGTCTTCTCTACTGAATCAATGTAATGATTTTGACTAGATATAAAGGAAATATATCAGAAGTGAATCAACATCCTGGTCATACCCTATAAGATGTAGACAAAACAGCAACATCAGTTCAGATTAAAGCATGTGAATTTCTGACAGCTGTAAGCAGAGAACAATAGTCCTCAATCTCCTGAGAAAGAATATAGAGAAAGAAAGAAAAATAATATTTCAATGAGTCAATAGATGAAACTCTGGAAAGATGCCCTGAAAAATCTTTGGTTCTACTTACTGTGACTAAGAAGGGTCACAATAGGAGAGATGGAAAAGGAAGAGTTTAATTTGTTTTGTGGAACATGAGTCTTCAAACAATCAGTATGTTATTCTACTATACTAGTTTGGGGATTTTTATAATATATCATCTTTAAAATTTTATTGGGATTTACCTTGACATTTAAGAAAGTCCCTTGTATCTATATGACTTAAATTATTTTACTTTTTACAACAAATTATCAGATACATGCTGACAGGCTCAGTGTTTGTGGTTTATGCACTTTTCTAAATGTTCAAAGTTCACCATCTGCTTATAGGAAATTCATAAATATAAATGGAACTCTAGGACATGAAAGTTAGACCATAAATAATAGCTAAGAAACTAAGAAAGTAGAAATGCCCCTATTTTAAGAAGATGTTCAGCCTCTTAAAAAGTATGTTTATACCAAAAGCCAGCATTCTTACTATGAGCCAGTATTCTACCACTCTACAAAGTTGATTCAGTCAAGTTGGAAAAGGTACAAGGCACCAAGAAAATATATGAAAAATCATGATCCAAGATGGTTCCATAAATATCAGTGGTAAGAAAATATTTAGGGCAGATATAATAGCTTTCAGAGAGTGTTAGAACTGGCAGCAAATATTGTAACAATCCTAAAGACTAAAATACCATTTTCTCACTAATTATATTTTGTGAAGATCGTGTATTTTTAAATCAACAGGAGTCAGGAATTCAGGTTAGGGGAAAATCGTCAGTCTTTATTCTCAGTGAAGAAGGATCGGAGGTGGAAGAGAATCGGCGATAGCAATGTGTGCAGCTGAGTCAAGAAGCTAGCTCGACCAGCAGCCACACAACCAGCAGCTCGGAGTCTCGAACCCAGGCCCATCTCCCCCAGCTTCTCTTCCTCTCTCTCTCTCTGCCTCCACCCACCAAAATCGTCATTTCCTATACAACACATCAGGACTTGCACAGAGAGTGGGCAGGGACCATTCTTTATCCAATCATGTATATTAATAGAGTATAGCCCAATTACTATTTAGCCTCACGTACTTGGGACCTCAGTGCATCAACTCAAACCTCAGCCCATTACAATATTTAGCTTTAGTGGGCTATAGAATTCCAGACCTGAATTCAATAAGACTCATTTTCATAAGTTCAAATCTGGCTTCATGACAGGAAAAGATAATGATAAATGTTAGAGGAGATATGGGAAAACTGCAACACTAATACTTTGTTGGTGAAGTTGTGAACTGATTCAACCATACCAGAATGCAATAGGGAAGTATGCACAAAGGGCTATCAAACTATAAATACCCTTTATTCTAGCAATTTATCCATTGAATCGGTATCCCAAAGAGATCATCTGAAAAAGGAAAAGGACCCATGTGTGCAAAAAAAAAATGTTTGTAGCAGCTCTTTTTGTAATGGCAAGGAACTGGAAACTGAGTGGATACCCAGCAATTGGAGAATGGCTGAATAAGTTATGACATATGAATGTTATGGAATCAATTGCTCTATAACCAACAGGATGATTTCAGAGAGGCCTGGAGCAACTTACATGAGCTGATGCTGAGTGAAATGAGCTGAATCAAGAGAACATTGAACACAGAAAGAATAAGGTTATACAATGATCAATCATGGATCTTTTCTACAATGAGATGATTCAGTCCAGTTCCAATGGTCTTGTGATGGAGAGAGCCATCTTCATCCAGAGAGAGGACTGTGGAAATGAACGTGGTTCACAACATAGCATTTTCACTTTTTTGTTATTGTTGTTTGCTTGCATTTTGTTTTCTTTCTCATTTTTTTGATCTGATTTTTCTTGTGCAGCAGGGTAATTGTAGAAATATGTATAGAAGTTTTTTTTTTTTAATATATATTGGATTATTTGATTTATAGGGGAGGGGATGGAGATAAAGGAGGGAGAAAAAACTTGAAACACAAGGTTTTGAAAGGGTGAATGTTGAAAATATTTATGCATGTGTTTTGAAAATAGAAAACTTTATTTAAAATATCTGTCCTCATAAACTTCCTAGATTTATGATCCTGTGCAAGTAACTTAACTCTGCTTCAGATTCCTCATCTATAAAAATGAGCTGGAGAAGGAAATGGCAGATCACTTCAGTATCTTTGACAAAAAAAATCACAAATGGAATCATAAAAAATTGGACACAATTAAAAAATGTCAGAAAAAACAAACATTTGGACCTACCTTGATTTTCCTAGAAATGATATTTACAGAGGTAGATCTTCCTTGTTTAGTGTCATTTGGATATTTTAAGCAATGGAATTCCCTTGTAAGATATGAATTTAAAACAGTTCAAGGTATTGGTTTCTCAGGTCTTAGATTTATGAGTTCTCCCATAGTCTGGAATTGAATTTCAAACAGATTCAGAATCAAAATACCTTTTCTATATTCACAAGGACAGCAACTTTCAAACACAGAAGGGAACAGATTACTCATTCATTAGAATGTCACTTCACTATCTCATTTCTATTCACTGAAACAGACCATGGGATATCATTATTGTTGAACTCTTCATTTTCAGGTATGGTAGTGCTAGCATTATTTAGTGATAAGTGAGATTATAAAAACGTTTAGACATCTCACGTTCCTTTCCATGGAAATGAAGTAACTAAAAATTTAAACACCTCCAGTTTGGCAAAATCTTTTTTTTTCAGGAGCAAAACAGCATCAAATTAAGTGTCCTCAGAAACATAATCCATAGCTAGCATTAAGTATAGATAGCCAGGATAAGCTATGTGGCACAGTGGTAGAGAGCCATGTCTGGAATCAGAAAGACTTCCTGAGTTCAAATATGTGTCCTAAGTATGAGACCCTGGGCAAATCACTTAATCCTGTTTGTTCATGTTTCCTCATCTGTAAAATAAGTTGGAGAAAGAAATGGCAAGTCAGTCTAGTATCTTTGTCAAGAAAACTCCAAAATGGGGTCACAAAAAGTCAGACGTGAATGAAAAATAACTGAAAAAGAACAATTAATAAATGCCTACAGTAGGATTGCCCAAACTGTTATCTTAAACTTTATTGTAAAAGTGTAGGGAAAGATAGGCTCAATGAGTAGAAAATAGTTTGAAAATAATAATGATATTTTTAAGTGAGGTTCATGGGGAATAGTAACCATAAATTCACTAAATAAGCAGAGAAAGAGAAATATTGAAATGTCCATAAACTGTGGGAAAATCAATAACTCAATCAACAACCATTTATTAATAATCTACTTGCCAGGGACTGTATTTGGAGCTGGGAGTAAAAAGATAAAAATGAAACAATCCTTTCAAAGATTTTTTTTGTTCTTTTTGGGGAGGGAGGAAAGGAATAGATAATTGTCTTCTACTTTATGATCAATCAAGGGATATTTTTGAGATTAACTATTTGATTCCCCATTTGATTGCTACTCTACCATAGAATTAACTCTAAGTCAAACCTAGCCTCAGTGGATCATCAAAGAATTGATTTGTTTTAAGCATCAGAATCACAGGCTTTTAGCTTGAGAGGTGTCTTTCATCTTGCTTTGCTACAACTCCTCATTTTTAAAGAGAAGAATTTGAGAGCCAGAGAAGTAATTTGCCCAGCCCTAAACAGCTGGTTTCTGTCAGAGCTAGTTTTTGAGCCTCAATAACCTTGCTCCCAGTACAATGTGCTTTCCAACATAACCCTCCACCTGTCAGCTCAATAAAGTGACTAAAATAACCGGAGTGTGAAACTATTTTAAAAGGTCCCACATTTATGCACATGTCATGGGGGCAATTCACCATGCCCACCACCAATTAAACAGAAAGGAAGGCCCCAAGACATAGCATTCAGCTACAGGAGATAAGCTCCACTGAACTCAACTATAGCTGAAAATAACCTATTTTTTTTTAAATTGAAAGTCATTTATACCACAAATCTATGAATCAATTATTAAGCAAATAATTTAATAGATCAATATTTTTCTATTGTTTGTTATGGATTTGAAAAGATTTATTTCCTTTGACCATAGAATAATGAAGGTCCAGTTCCATTTAGTAGGAGAAGTAGTAATAGTAATAATTAGCAGAAGAAGCAGTAGAATTATAGTACTAGTTCACATTGGCCTGGTGTTTTTATAGATTATAAAGTACTCCTTCCTAACATTTTCACAAATTTAGCAGTCCAAGTATTGCATTATCACTTCCAGACAAGGAAACAAAAGTATAAAAGTTATGGGACTGATTCAAGGACATACATAAGAAGCAGAAGGGAAATTAAAATCTGGGCTCCTGTCTCCATAGTCTCTAACAAAAGTCATTTGAATAAACTGAAAGAGTAGAAGAAGAAAAAGAAGGAAAGTTAAAGATTTCCTCTGAGGTATTAGTGAGGAGAGGAAGAAAGGAAAGTTATTTATTTTCTTATTTATTACATATTCTTTTTATTTCATTACTTATTTATTATCATTCATATTAAGAAAAAATAATAATTCATACTCATGGAGGACTTTGAAATATACATTTATTTTTTCCTTTAAAGCAGTATTGATTGAGATAGAATATGGCTGATGGAGTTAAAACAAGAGGAATCTCTTGTCTACAAATCATACGAACTTAGGATGTTTTTTTAGCATTTGAGCTCAATGAAAAAATATTATAGATATATTCAAAACATCCACATGCCTTCTAAGTGGAAGGAGTATTTAGGAAATAGTTGGAGTGCTCCTAGATAATAGACATCTTAGCACCTGATAGGAAATTTAGTGAAATAGCATATAAGGAGCCAAAGGGGGAAAGGAAAAGAGAGTAGGGGGTAATAAGTTGGAAAGAGAAGAGAAAAAGAGGAGAAGGGAGGAAAAAAGAAGAGAGGAGCAAAAGGAAAAGAGAGGAGAGGAGAAAAATAACAGGAAAGAAAGGGAGAGGAAAGGAGGAAAATGAAAAGGAGGAAAGGAGAAAAGGGGAGAGGAAGGGAGGGAAAAAACCTATAATAAGGAAAAAACAAAATTGTTCAGTGAAGTTCCAGTATTAAATTTGCTATATAAATTAAATGGAAGGATTGGCCATTCAATCTATAAAGCATGGTTTACAAAACCATTCAGAACCATAGGCTAACAATGATTTCAAACACCATACTATTTATGGAGAAAATTTTGCTTTCTGAAAGGTTTTAAATATGCCCTCCTCCCCTATTTCCTGATCAATCTACATGAAAATCATCTTTTCTTTCAATGACACTTTTGTAACTAGAACTAAAACTAGAACCAGATCTAGAGAGATCAACATATATAGATGGAAATGCAGGGGCTTAATAGAAGCCTAAGTTGCTTTTCTAAGGAAAGTAGAATGATATAAAGGAAAGATTCTTAACCCAGAGACTTGGATACCACCCTCAGTTTTGTTAAAGCTTTGTGACTTTTAAAAAGTCACTGATACTATGTAGGTCTTGTCTCATTCTTAAAATGAAGGGATTGATCTGTAATATCTCTTCTACTTCCACCATCCTCAAGAGAAAGGAAATTGATTTTGTAGTGAAGACCAGCTTTGAAGCCAGAAGATTAGGAATCATGCTCTGTTGGCCAGAGTGAGAAAGAATGTCTCTGAGCTCATCAAGTCCAACCAATAATTGAATATGAACAACTTCTCCAGTATCCATCTTCAGTGAGAGAGAAAAAAATAGTCATTTTATTTCATTTAGGAACAGATATCATCTTTACGAAGTTTTCTTTCATAACCTGACTTTTCTAAAACTGACAAGGATTACTTCTCCTCTGCCTTCTCCAAGGATCATTCAGAAGTGCAGTTCCCCTTTGACATGATCAATTTCCAAATAATTAAAGATAAACATGTTGTTAAGTTCTCCCCATCCTCTGCCCCAGTTCCATTACTTCCATGTTTTCTCATGTCCAAGCCAAACAGTTCTAGTTTATTTTAAAATTATTTTTATATGACCTAATCTTAAGACCCTTCTCTATTCTGGTCACTCTCCACTGGATATCTTTAAGATTATCAAAGTTCTTCCTAAAAAGTACTGCAAAAAGCAGAGCATTATATTACAGATATGGTTGGTCCTTCTAAAGCAACCATCCAAAGTCTACTTATTATTCTTCAATTGTTTTTCAATCGTATCTGACTCTTTGTGAGTCCATTTAGGGTTTTCTTGGCAAAGCTATTAGAGTGATTTGCAATTTCCTCTTCCAGCTCATTTTACAGATAAGGAAACTGAGGTACAACAGGCTTAAGTGAATTGACTGGGGTTACACAGCTAGCAAATGTCTAAAACCATATTTGACTCCAGGCATGGGGGCTCTATCCTCTGTGCTTTTAGTTGCCCAAAGTCCAGAGAAATTCTCATTTCTTGAGTCCCACAAACACCATGACTCCCCACTCATCTTAAAGTTGTATTTGCCTCCTTAACTGCCATATAATCCTATTGATTCACAACAAATTGACAAACCACCAAAAATAAAATAAATAAATCTTTTTCCACATGAAGCACTTTTTAGTCACACTGTAGTTATCTCAGACTTTTGGAGCCATATAAAATGTTATTTATATTTGAACTTATAAAAGTGTATTTTGGTAGATTTAATTCAATATGCTGGCTTATCAAAGTCATTTTGTATCCTAATTTTAGCACACGATGCATCATTAATACTTCCCTGGCTTTGGTCATCTGCATATTTGATAGTCATGATATCTATGGTATTAGTCTAGTTATTGATAAAAACAAGAAGTAGATGTGGGTCAGGGAGAAATCTGGGACTCTCCTTGGAACTCAACCACTTCCAAGATAACATTGAGCATAACAATGGCTCTGCCCAGGTATTCAACCACTTTCAATATGAGGCTAACAGAAATCCTTACATACAGGTTAGTTGCCCCCATTTCAACTTGATTTTGTTACCACTGGACCACGTCACCATATTTTCACGAGAATGGAATAAGAAACAAGAGGTAAGGTCACAACTGATTCTAGATGAAGCAATTAAGATACTCTGTGATCAATCTTTCTTCTTTTTCTTGAAATTCACTGTCTTTTTAATAACAATTTCTAGAATTTTTCAAAAAATCAAAATCAAAGAAACAGGTTATTTCTTCTTCCCTTTTTTAAAAATTATAAACTTGAAACTTCTCCAATACTGTGTTTGCTCTCTGTTATTCTTCAGTACCTTGTGACATATAGATATGATTTTAAATAAATCACTTAACTTAGAAGGCATGACCTTTTCTGATCTGTAAAGTAAAAGGATTGGGTCAGATGACATGATTTGTTCTTCCACAATTAGATCAATGGTTTTATAATAAATTAGACTCCTGGGACTAGTGATTTGAACTCAGCATGCAAGTGCTCTCTTCCTAACTACTAACTTAGAGGGAAGAGTTATAGAGAACCTGTATTTATGTACAGCATGACTGTACAGCTTCCTTGCTACTTCTCTCCATCTCTGCACAGTCTATTTGGGTTACGTGAGATAATCAATTAAGCAAATCATGGAGTGAGTCTTAACATTCTTTGTACACAGATTATGCAAAATAAGCAAATAACAAAGTATTTGTTTAAGACAAAATTGCAAGACAACTCATCCAGAAAAATGAAATAACCCAGCAGCAGCATCTTTCTAAATACTGCTAGGTCAGTCCCTTTCCCATTATTATCCCCCACCCCAGGGCACACACTTGCTCATATACCACACACACATAGACATAATCTCCTATGCCTTTAGAAGAATTAGATAGGAGAAAACACTTCTAGGGTAAATCTATCTAGGGAGTAGGAAAAACATTTCACCCTATCTTCTCTCATCTTCTATCAGCATGCTCTTTTAAATCAACAGGGAGATCTACTATAGTCCACTGGGGCTGGATTCAATTGTGCTCTTATTCTTGCCTGTAATTCCATAAATATTTACTGAATATCCTAGAGTCCTGTTTTAAAGTGTCTGGAGCAAAAAGGACCACACATGAGCTACAGCAACAGCATCTCACATTGATCTCATCATAATATCTCATTACTCCAGATCAGGTCTTTCCCAGCCTTCCCTCTTTTCCAAAAAATTTCCTAATCTGCCTACTTCTAAAAGATAAATTTCCCTCAAATAAATATCAGGTGGCCTGTCTCTCCATTCTGGTCACTAGAAGTCAGGATGTAGAACTCTATTAGGGCTAATCACAATCTCTGCTCATGTTATATTTATTGTGAGCATTAGTTGACTATTATTCATTTATTTTCTGACCTTTTCAGTATAAATTCCAGTGCTCTTATATTTCTCCAATATTCTTTATGTCTTTAACTCTCTAATTCTTGTTAAGCTTACCTTTTCAGTCTCTTCTCTTTTTCTAAGCATTAGTATTAGCACTAATCTTATAGAATTGTGCCCTATTTGTATTTATCTTCCACTGCCTGCTAATTCTTCTATATTTTTAAAACTATAAATTGGCTGATAACTTCTATATCATTCAAAAAAATTTTAGATAATTCCCACTTTTCTGACTCCTCAGAATTGATTCCCTTCATAAATTCCGACTTTCTTTGAAATCTTTCCCATATAGGGGAGTTACTACATAAATTATGCTATGTTAATATAATTGAATATTAGTATGCTATAAGCAATGAAAAGGTGGACAATGTCATTAAAAAAAAACTGAGAAAACCTGTCTAAATTAATATAGAGAGAAGTCGGCAGAATCAGGAAATATATGATTATAGCATTATTAAAAAGCAACTTTGAAAGATTTGAGAAGTCTTATCAAGTGCAATTACAAAGCACATTTTTGGAGAATGAAGGATATCTACTCCTTGATAGATTCAAAATGCTGGATGAGATGTATATTTTTGAACATGATTATCTTGAAATTTTCCTTTGCTTGACTATATATTTTATGAGGATCTTATTTTTTCCTATTTTTTATTCAATTATTGGAAGGAAGTTAGAGAGAGAAAGAGAGAAACAGAGACAAAGAGACAAAGACAGAAAGACAGAGACAGAGATATACACAGAGAAAAAAAGAGAGAGAAAGATGCTTCTTGTTTTGCTTTTTACTGATTTTATAAGAAGAAGGGGGAAGGGGATAAAGGGGAAAAAAGATAAAGAAACCTTTCCAATCCTCTTTTGGGCAGTTTTCTTTGTAGGGTTTTAATTCATGAATATTTGACTATTTTAATTTTTACCCCTCTGAAATGGATTCTAACTATGTCTAGATCACAGGTCATGTTGTTCCTTGTTTGCTCCTCTATTATATAATTTATGCACCACTTCCCATTCCTCCAAACTTGCAATCATTTCAACCACTGAAAATAATCTTTCCATGGTAAACACAATCCAGTTTCATTCACAGATTGAAAAACCTTTTAAGGATAAAATTATTATTTAATCAAAACATTATTTCTCTGTCTTTGACAGAGAAATGAAGAAGGTCAGAACTCTGAAAAAATGTACTAGAATCAAGGACAGCAGGGTGCTTATAGTTAAGTACCTAATCAGTGTGAGATAATGGTTCTCTAAACATATACTTAATGTGAGATGTAATGGTTACACATGCTCAGTTGCTGTAGTGATGTAATCGTACTGAAGTTATTTAAGGGCTGGGAAGACTGGGAATGACTCTCTCAGCCACTGACACAAAGGACTCTCTCAACCACAGATACAGAGGACTCTCTCAGACACAGACACAGACACAAAGAAGACTCCAGACTTCATTTTTGACCATCCATCCTCGTGAGTCTCCTATCTGTTTCACTGCTCCACTAAGACCAAGGACTTGGGTTGATTCCAAGGTTCTCCAGAGAGCTAGTCCAGACATTACATTTTGGCACCCAACATGTGGCACGAAAGAAAGCACACTACATTTTGAGGCTCTGGATGTAAGGACTTACACTCAGCAGTTCAACTGATTCGATCAGCCGAGTTCAGTGGAGAAGTTCCTGTGACCCAGAAATAGTGTGAGTATAAAAATAGACAAGCAGGAACATTTGGTAAGGGCTAAACTAGTCACATTCGTTTTTCAGCTGAAATGGGGCAAATACTAAGACAAGAGCCTCCCCCACCCCAAGTGAAGTGTGTAGAATGCATAGTTAGTTAATAAAGAAGCAAGGTTTGTTGGTAACTTGGAAGCAGATCACTGTACTCCTAAATATATTAGAGTGCATGTCTCCTTGACTATCTAAGGAAGAAAAATTAGAGCCAGCTATATAGGAAATAATTGGTGATCAAATTGAATATTACGAAGCTATGAATTTTATTTGGGCTGTTGCAATTCTTTGTACCACACCTACTGAATAGGCCGAATCAGATATTGTATTTATATCTCCTGGATAATAAGAGCTAGAATAATTGCATACAATTTATTCTGGTGAGTGGACTGAAAGGGAGTTCTAACTACCCTTTTTATTCTTAAGTCATGAGAGTGTACAGCACAAATGTTATGTTTGGATGCATCTGTAAAGATAATTAGTCCTTCAAGAGGAACTTTAGAAACTTTTTCTTTAAGAATCCATTGCCAATTATGTAATAGTTTGGTTATCTTTAATGGAGACCCATGTGTAAAATTTGGAGCCATGGCTAATAAAATTTGGCTCTCTGGGATGGTTTCATAGCATACTTTAATTTTTATTCATATAAAAGGTCTATATCTTGTCAGGTCTTATCCCAGATAATTTTACTACTCGCTTAATGGCCTTTAATAAAATTCTAGCCACAAGCACTGGGTAAGGAGTAAGGCTTTGTTCTGGTTGTGCCAGGAGGTTCACCCACTCTATCACACTGTGTCCTTGATGAAAGACTGCTGTGGGTGCCTCTTGTATAGCAAAAAAACAATATTTCCAAGGCTTTTTGAGTGACTCTTTCAACCACATTGGTTAAAGCCAGTTCAAGTTCTCTCAAAGCATCTCGAGCTTCTTTTGTAAGCTTGAGTGGTGAGTTTAAAGCAGTGTCTCCCCTTAAAATGTCATATAACGGTTGCAATTGATAGGTAGTTAAGACTAACACTAGATGCAACCATTGGATATTTCCTATCAATTTTTGAAAGTCATTTAAGGTGTTCAACATCTTTGTTCTTAAAGAAAGTTTTTGTACTATAAACACCTTAGGGTATACTTTATATCCTAAATATTGAAAAGGAACATGTCTTTGAA
This sequence comes from Sarcophilus harrisii, assembly GCF_902635505.1. Lineage (NCBI taxonomy): Eukaryota > Metazoa > Chordata > Mammalia > Dasyuromorphia > Dasyuridae > Sarcophilus > Sarcophilus harrisii. The sequence goes on along the minus strand of NC_045431.1, from coordinate 32,656,194 downwards.
TTTTTTTTCTGGAACTATATGCAATTTGTAGTTAGCGTTTCTATAGTCTTTTGTAGACATGCTTCTAACATTTGCTCCTCAGCTGCACATCCCAATATATCATGCATGAAATGTAATAACATAACTTTTGGAAATGACTTTCTTACTGGAATAAGAACAGCAGCAGCATACATTTGGCACATAGTAGGACTATTTTTCATTTCCTGTGGCAAAACTGTCCATTCATATCATTTATAAGGCTCAGCTAAATTAACGATGGGCACTGAAAAGGCAAATCTTTTCATATCTTCCTTATCTAGAAGGATACAATAGAATCAATCCCAAAAGGCCATTCTGTAGCCAACTGAGTAGGAGATGAAAGTCCAGGCTGAAGAGTTCCTATAATTTCCATCTGTTCATTTACTTTTCTTAAATCAGTCAACATCCTCCATTTTCCGGATTTCTTTCTTACAACAAATAAAGGGGAATTCCAAGGACTTAGAGAAAGTTGTAAGTGTCCTTGGTCAAGTTGCTCCTGTACTATATCTAATAAGGTCAGAATTTTATTTTTGGCTAAGACCCGCTGTTCTATCCACAAAAGTGATTTAGTTTTCCATTGAATAGGAACAGGTGTGAGTGTTGGCAGGCCTTCAATAGCAGCCCTGCCTAAAAAGCCAAAGTACTCGATTGTAATCTTAACTGCTATAGACTGTCTCTTCCCCATAGATTGATGGAAATTTTTTCTACTATAAAAGGAGTAAAAACTCCTGTTTCACCTGCAAAAGTACATCTCAAAGGGGTAGCACTAACTTCAGCTGCTATTGATCCTCCTACGTCAGACATGTAGGTGTCTGTCTTAATCTTTGGCCAGTGACTGGGTGGGCACACAGGTACAATCTGTACCTGTATCTACCAATCCTTTTAATGGTATGCTATTTATATAGATAGCATAGGATGGTCAGCTGTAACTGCTGCTGCCCAGGGTAGAACTCTGAAAGGTATACTTGAATCAAGGATAGCAGGGTGCTTATAATTAAGCACCTAATCAGTGTGAGATAATGGTTCTCTAAACATATACTTAATGTGATATGTTGATGTAATGGTTGCACATGCTCAGTTGCTGTAGTAATGTAATTGTACTGAAGTATTTATGGGCTGGGAAGATTGGGAATAACCCTCTCAGCCACAGAGACAGAGGACTCTCTCACACAAAGACACAGACACAAAGAAGACTCTGAACTTCTTTGACCATATTCTTGCATCTCCTGCCTCCTTCACTCCTCCATTAAGATCAAGGACTCGGGCTGATCCTGAGGTCCTCCAGAGAGCTAGTCCAGACATTACCGAGAAAGAGCTCTAGTGAGTATCTAGTCTCCCATGACTATATTGTATCATTATGCCAAGTTTGTGATTTATTTCCCAAACTTTTCACCATTTTCTCTTTCTGGTCAATAGTACTGAAGTGTTAAGATAGCTTCTCTTTCTTCCCACTAAGATTTTCAATAGAATTATCTTTTCCATTCTCTACCCTACCCCAACAATACTATTTTGGCTCTCATCCCTCTCCCCTCATAACTGTCCTGTTCCTTTACATTAAGATTTACTTATAAAGTAGGGAAAGGGACCTGTATGTGCACGAATGTTTGTGGCAGCCCTCTTTGTAGTGGCTGGAAACTGGAAACTGGAAACTGAGTGGATGCCCATCAGTTGGAGAATGGCTGAATAAATTGTGGTATATGAATATTATGGAATATTATTGTTCTGTAAGAAATGACCAACAAGATGATTTCAGAAAGGCCTGGAGAGACTTACACGAACTGATGCTGAGTGAAATGAGCAGGACCAGGAGATCATTATATGCTTCAACAACAATACTATATGATGACCAGTTCTGATGGATCTGGCCATCCTCAGCAATGAGATCAACCAAATCATTTCCAATGGAGCAGTAATGAACTGAACCAGCTACGCCCAGAGAAAGAACTCTGGGTGATGACTAAAAACCATTACATTGAATTCCCAATCCCTATATTTATGCCCACCTGCATTTTTGATTTCCTTCACAAGCTAATTGTACAATATTTCAGAGTCTGATTCTTTTTGTACAGCAAAATAACAGTTTGGTCATGTATATTTATTGTGTATCTAATTTATATTTTAATATATTTAACATCTACTGGTCATCCTGCCATCTGGGGGAGAGGGTGGGGGGTAAGAGGTGAAAAATTGGAACAAGAGGTTTGGCAATTGTTAATGCTGTAAAGTTACTCATACATATAACCTGTAAATAAAAGGCTATTAAATAAAAAATAAATAAATAAATAAAGATAAATTAAGATTTACTTTTCCAGAGTAATTTTCCAACCATTGAACTTATGGCCTTAACATCTCAAAAATATTTTTTAATTATCAAAATCTCTAGTTTTTTACATTTGTTATCTTCATTATGTATTTTTCATATGGATCTTTGAAGAGTGCATTGTAAAAGAAACTGAAATTGGAATCATGGGACCTGAAATCTAATCCCAGTTCTTCTTCTATTTGAATGTCTTTGAGCAAGTCACAATATATTTCTTGGCCTCAGTTTTCTTATCTGAAAAATGAGAAAGTTGAATCTTTATGATCCATTCCATCAGTAGAACAATTTCCCATAAGTTTTATTGCTGGGGTAGGGGGAGGTTTTTCTATGAATTTCTGAGTGTCTTCATTTTTATTTTGCCTAATTAAATCATAGAGTTAAAACAAGAAAAGACCTATAAAAAGTAGGGCATCTAGTTTAACCTCATTTTTTTGCACATGAGCTATAGTTAAATTGCTGGACAAGGTCAAATATATGGCAGATCCAAATTACTGTGTAGGATTTGGGGGCTTGATAAACAGACTGCTTTTGCTCTACTTATTAATTTAGATTTGCAAGGCTCCAAGCAAAAACATATTTTCCAGATATTGTATTACCAATCTTGATAAAGAATTGATCATTCTTACATTTTAAGCCTTGATTAAAAATATTATTGTTTTTTATCATGTTGGGCAAGTGATTGTTTCTTACACAGAGTCCAGAGGTCTCTTCTTTAAATTTATTTTGTAGGAATTTGTTTCATAGAAAGAATTGATAACTGGTCAGTCTTCTCTTTATCTCATGTTTGTATTCTTCACTCACCCAACTCATTGGCAATGGCCTGGCTTCCCATTTGCCTTTTTCATTTTTTTTTCCTTTTTTTCATTTCCTTCTTCTGTATTTTTTTAAAATAACTCTTCATTTTCATTCAAAACCACAAAAGTATAGAGATATTTTCAAAGTAAATTTAATTTATCTTTAAGGAACAGACTAGTGAATATTTGGAGTCACATAATAATGCACCTTTATACAGGTCATTAAAAATTCCTCTACACTCCATGCTTGATAGAATTCTTGTTGCAATTATTGGTCATCTGTAAAGGCTGAAACTATTGAATCAATGCACTGAGGTCAGGACTGCTGGGCACTTGAGGCTAACTACTGATTAGACAATACTCTATGGGCATATCCTTGGAAAATGGTCCTTTCCACTATCCATACTGGCTCAATGATTGGTGTATAGAGGATTGTAGGAGGGACTAGGGGGGTTGAATAAGACTAGCCAGGGTCACACTCTTGGCGGTAGATGAGGGAGAAGGCAGTTGTGGAGAATCTGCTTCCATCCTGTTCAGTCCTGCATCTAAGACCAAGAATAAAGATTAAGGACTTTTGCTTATCCTGACTCCAACTGATTCTGGGGTGTCCTGGGTGCTAGTGCGGTCATTACAGTCATCACTGTCATTGTCTTCATCTTTATCATCTGCTTCAATTTCCTCCTCTTCCTCTTCCTCTTCTTTCTCTTCCTCCTCTTCCTTTTCTTCCTCTTCTTAGAAGCTTTGTTGAAGAACTATTATAGAAAACATTGGAATTTGCTTTCACTCTCCTTTGTGTCCATATGAAGCACCAAAAGAACTCAGTAATTATCATTTTTTTAAGACCTGAGAGGTACTCACTATGTTCTGATTATATGTTCTGGTTACAACAGCTGATATTGTTATTGCTTATTCCCTTTCCCTGCTATTCCATGTTCTTTGCACAAATCACTACTGAGGTGAACTCATTTTTCTCATCTATAAAATATGGATATTAAAAATTATAAGGCACTATAGTTAGGGACTACAAGGCTACCAAGAAGACATAGATTCCTTTCTTCACTATGAAACATATAAGCTGTCTAACCTTGGACATGTCACTTGAATGCTCAAAAAATTTAGAAAATTGTATAATGTTCTGTATAAGACATAGTGATTTGTTATAGAAGCAATTTCTACTGTTTTACAGTAGAAATTTATATACCAAGAGTTCCCTACATTGATAAAATTACATATCCTAAAAAAATTTGTACTTCTTTACTAATAAGATTGTTAGAATCAAATAAGATAAGTATTTTTACATTCAGGCACTCTAAAATATTTTTTATAAAGACATATATTTTACACTGGTCTTAACATTTCCTCATTCAGTTTTTCTATATCTCAAAGTCAGGATATAGTAAAAAGGTGCTTTTTTATATGGTGTTCAACTCAAAAAATGATTTCTGTGATATCCAGAGTATGTTTAAACCTCAGCCATAAACTGGGAATAAACCCAATAGTCTTGGCAAGGGCAAAGGTCATTGCCTTTAATCTCTAATCTTCTGAAGCATTATACACCTCTTATTTAGATCAGTATTCCAAAATATTTCTTTCATCATACAACTCCCTTACAAAATTATCGTTTTTCCCCTTTCCTGCCCAGTGTCTGTAAATATGGTTCACAACCTATGAGCCAAGAACCCCAAGATCGATATTGAAAGAGATCCTCAAATTTATATTGTGTCAATCATTGTACTTTTTATTTTTATTCTGTGATAAAAAAATTTGTAACAATATAATGTGCAAGCCAACATAGCTTCTTACTAATGGACTAAATAACTTCCCACAAATATGTGTACATATACATATCTGTGCATGTCTTAACCACTTTTCAGATATAAACTGATATTGTGACTAATGAAATAAATATTCATTTAAAATCATTACTAAATTTATGATGGTTCTTATCATAAACTTTCTGAATCAATAGATACTAAAAGGGTATGTGAATGTTTATGATTAAAAGGTGCTTTTAATATTTTAAAAGTTTTGAATCTATGGCTTCAATAATTTTCTAGTTAAAAATATTGCAATTAAAAAATCATGATTTGAAACTCAAATAATTTATATTCAAAGACTTCTACTATCCTACTTTATTTCCCAGTCTTCCTTAATATTTGATTTCTACTACATCTAGGATACTCACTATCTCTCAAACCTTCTTTGCACAACACAGTCCTGCTCTTACTATTCTTATCTTCAATAACTTATTACTTTGCCATATATCAAAATCCTACCAGTTACCGAAAATCTAAGTCAAACTCTTTTTTTATATGATATTCTCTCCACTGGCATTTTCACTTATCTCTTCCACTTTCAATCTGATAGCAAAGATGTACTGTGACAATGTTTTGTGATTTTTCCATATTAATATATTATTATTAAACTCATTCTTATTATGCAGTGTTTCATAGGTTTATTACCTTAGTTTGGTTCTTGCCTTTCAGTGCAGATACTATGATATTTTGTGTCTCTTTTGAAGAAAGCAATAAGAGAGAAAGAAAGAACAGGAGAGGAGAAAAAAGGAATGAAAGAAATATTTAACTTCAGTAAAACTTAAAATTAGTCATGTTACATGGAGATTATTCTCATATTAAATCCCATCTTCCAATTTAAAAAAATAAATTAATAAAATAACAATCAGAAAAATTTGCAGGGTTTTCAGGAATTAAAATAAAAACTGAAGATGAAATTCATATGCCCAATAAACTGACAAACTACAAATTAAAAGGTATTTAAAATTTTAAAATCTTAGGAAATTTATTAGTTGACAAGGAATAACTGAAAAAATGGACTTACTTTTGCCATGACTGTGTCCTATTTAATGGTAACAAGTACAATAAATGAAACTCGTATTTTTTTTCATCACAACAAGAAACTACTGACAAATAAATTCTATGCTTTTCTCAAAAATGTAAAATTGATGAATTCTTTACTTCTGTGTCAATATTCGAACTACAATTGGCAACTAAACACTATCCTACATTAAAAATAAAACTTTAGAATTTTTGAAACTATTTTGCAATACTCACCTCGTTAAAATATTTCAAAAAATTCTTTTCAAGGCTTGTGTGACATTCAGAGTAAAAAATGAATTAGTATACCTTTCTCATTGCTGTTGATTATTTTTCAGAAAGACTTGTCTATATCAAGAAAAGCATGATGTGCATTATAGGTCCAAAATTTTCAATTTACAGTTATCTTTCCTATATAATGAGAACCAACTGGAATGATAGATGTAGAGATTAAAAGTAATTGATCCTGCAACTGTAAAAGCTTTTATGAAACATGTAATTAGATGAGATGATATTGAGCATTCTAGAGTTCATTAAAACCCCACCAAAAATGCATTAATAGCTGTTTGGTTTATTTCTTATTTGTGCATGAAGTCTCAATTAGTATGGATATGGATACTGATCTGAAGTTTATGTCTTGTCTTTTATCAAAAGGATAGAAATAATTCTTTACAAAATGAAGCCTGGGATAAATTCTTATTAGTGTTCATGCTGTTAGATAATATCCAGATTGAAAATTTTCCCTACAAGGCTGAACATTGCTAAAGAAACAGAATTTCCCAATGGTCTAGTGTCTTCACCTAGGAGCCCCAAACCTTTCAGACTAGTCATATTCTCAGACACCAGATGGCTTTCTCTCTACTAAACTTGGAAATCCCAACTTAGCTGTCGTAACCTAAATAAAAAAGCAATCGCTCCAGAGAAAGCTTGCATCACACTATTCAACTATCTCAGCGTAGCAGGCACCAATGAGGGGTTTCCAGCAGCTAACATAGCATCTAACCAATATGACTCACACCAGCAGTTTACAAATTTTCCTGCCACATGCTGCAGCCTTTGCTCGCAATGCTGGATGAAAAGCACTATCTTGAAAACCAGCAGACAGTGGAAAGAAAGGACTCCATATTAAAATAAACAACCACTTCCTGATGGGAACTGAGATCTTAAAGAGAATCAATTACATCTACTGGAATAGAAAAGTTCAGTTTCCAAATCATCAGCCTTTGCCAACAGATCATTAATTTTGTGCACCATCTGTTGGTGATGCAAGGATGCAGTTCAGCTTTCAGATTACTAACCAGGTATGGGCACTACCAATCTTATTAGGCTGGTAAAGGGATCGTTAGCAATTCATATCTTCCAATGTGAAAAGGAGAAGAAAGATGCTTCACATTTACCACAAAGCAAGATAAATCCAAAAGCTCTACTTCTTTAACATTTCTCTCTTTTTGATGGTAGAAAGTAGCTTCATCTTACATAGTGTAGATTTTTATTTTACTTTCACAAGAGGATCTTGGAATACTCTTGTCACTTCTCTGGGCCTGAATTCCCTAAACTATAAAATGAAGGATTTGGATTAGTTAATGTAAATGGGATGCCAGAAAGTTGGACAGGACTAAAACGATTCAACCGCAATGTTCCACTCCAAATCTACATCTATGATCCATCAGTTTTGTTGTTATTTCCTTTTCTTTATTTTTGTCTTCCCATGAATTCCTGGGTGCTCCCAATTATATGATTTTGTTATCCTCTAAATGGACTTTATACGTTTTTATGAAAGTCAGCAATCACAAAAGGTAAATTATCTGATAATTAGAAACAAGGTCACTTGTATTCCTTAATGGGGCTGACTGGAACTTTAAGTTCTTAATCCTGAGAACAATATGAAAACAATTGTTCCCTCTTTTGAACTTATGTATTGAATGTCTATTATAGCTTACATATCAAAATGATAGTTTTCATCCAACTAATTCAAAATGCTCTTAAATACATTTCTCATCATCCAAGAGTATGCTTCTATTTTGAAATTCTTAAGTTCAAGCATAAAACAAGTAGCCCTTGTTCTCTTAGAATTTATAATTATAACCAGTACTAACAGAGATGAATGTGAAAAGGCCATAGAGATCATTGAAAAGTGAAATGGGTAATAACAAATATTTATTTTAAGTTTAAATTATATGTAAATAAAATGATGAAATCATATAGGGAAGAGGAATTAGAAATGCATTGTGTTAAAATTACTCAAATCCTTTGAGCCTCTGTTTACTCATCTGTACAATAGGATAAAACAAAAATCCTTTGAGGCAGGTGGTACATCAAATTAGATGCATTATGCAAAGAATTTTATACACTGTAAAGCACCATATAATTCTTTATCCTGCTACTGCTATTGCTCAGAAGTCCAAAAAAAGTTCTCCAGAGTTCATTTCCAAGAACACATAAGCCACTTTTTCTTTTGCCCTCTTTTCTGAGAACTATATTCAAATCATTTACAACATTCCTGACAGGTAATTACTGAATTATTCATATTAATACAAAGCTGCTATGGAAGCTAGATAGTACAATGTATAAAGTGCTGTACCTAGAGTCAGAAATAAAGACTCATCTTTGTAAGTTCAAAACTGGCCTCAGACACTTGAAGACTGTATGATGCCTGGAAAATCACTTAGCTCTGTTTCCTTCAGTTTCCTCATCTATAAAATGAACTAAAGAAAGAAATAGCAAATTACTCCAACATCTTTGCCTACAAAATCCTAAATGGGATCATGAAGTTGGACATGACTGAAAAATCACTGAGCAACAACAAAAATGTTTTAAGGTTCATAAAGTACTCTACTGATTACTCTGTGAGGCTGAAAATACAAATATTATTTTGTAGTAGAGACAACTGTGGGTTAAGCTTTATAACTTTCCCAAGATTACATATCTTGATATTTGAGTCAATTGGTGTCATGTGTGATAAGCATAGGACATTTTTTATCTCACTATATAGTTTATCATTTGTCACACTTGCTCATTGTCCCTGTGTTTGCTTTTTGACCAGTGAACTATTATTTTCTCCTTAATGGAGTGTTCAAAGGATAATAGAAAAAGGAAAAGAAATTTACATGTGTAGTACTTTCTTTTTTTTAGCATTTCTGGTAAAAGCTTTGGTGGATGAGTACATTCAAACTATTATCTATAATCTGATTTTGAAATTACTTTAAAAAGTCAGTCTTTTGTGCTTTTCAAATTTACCAAAGGTAAGTTACAATTCCATGTTTCAAATTCCAAATTTTGCCTATGTTGTTTACAAAACAAATCTGATAGAATTAGCTAAAGTAAAATTAACTTCACTTGTTAAATTTAAATTAGAAAATGTCTCTCTATCTCCAAAGAACCCTTTCATATCATTATATACCAGCTGACAAAAATATAAGATAATTTTGCTTGGTAGTGGTGGGGAGGTTGAAGGATATGGGAAAATAGACCATATCTGAAAGCAATTGCTTTAATATATACAAAGACAAATACTTAAAGAAAAATAGGTACACTCTACAAGATCAAGCTAATTCAGATATCAAAAGGAACTGAAATCTAAAGATCTGCTTCAGTCTAAGTAGCCTGTAAGATCATTTAGGTTTTTGAGTGAAATCACAGCACACTGAAGGGCTCCTAACAGCATGAGTCCATAGACTATACTTAAGGACAAATACAACTCTCAGAATTGGGTTGTGTATAATGGTTTCAGTATTTTTAGTTTTACTTGTTTCTAAAATGAAAAATCTTGAGTACTATCATCTCCCAGTGGTACACTAAAATGTTACACCTAGTCATAAAAAAGCCACCCAAATTATTCAGAGTAAATTATTTCAAGTACAGTGGCTAGATGGGGAATAGTATAGTTTAGCTAAAGGAGAAGTAACATATATGGATTACAAGTTTTCAAAGTCAGTAATTTAGACAGTAAGTATCAATTAAAGAGTTCAAATATTCCAGGCAATGTGCTAAATACTGGGATTACATAAAAAGGCAAATATATGGACTGTCCCCTCAAGGAACTCATATTCTAATATTCTAATGTAATGATCATATTTAAATGTCGAGGATGAATCTGTGGTTGCAAACCCAAGTGATCGACAGAATGGTAGCATCCTAGCCAGTAGCAGAGAAATAGAGAAAAGGAGAGATCTTTTTGTGGGGAAAATGGAATTTAGTTGTGCTTTGACTGAAGGTTGAGTGAGAGGTTAGGGTTGGATAACTCTATATTAGAATCATCATTGAATGCATAGGAAATGATGGGATCATTAAATAAAATAATATAGAGAAGAGATAAGAGTCAGAGAATGGAAAAAGAGCCAGAATCTTGGAAGATGCCAATCATCAGTAGTTTTGCTCTGGATGAAGATTCAGCAAGGGAAATTGAGAAAGGAGTGGTCAGAAAGGTTGGGTGAGAATCAAGAGAAAGTAATGTCATATAAATTGAGAAAGAAAAGAGTCATGGTCTCAAAATCTGCAGATGGATCAAGAAGCATAAAGAACTTGAGAAGATCATCAGAATGGAGTATTAAAAAGTGATTAGAAACTTTGGAAAAAAACAGTTTCAGTTGAATAACAAAATTGGAAGCCACTACGGGTTTAGAAAAGAGATGAGAGGCATGGGGAGGATCAATTGTAAAGGGTCTTCTCAATGAATTTAGCCAAGAAAGAAAGGAGATAGGTAGGATGAGAGGTAGCGGGAATGACATGAGAAAGTAAGATCATTTTTATGAATGTAGAAGATATTGAGATATTTGTGGGCCACAAGGAAACATCTGGCAGATAGGAAGAGGTTCAATATTAGCAAAATATTGAGGGTAACAAAAGGAGAATTCTGCTGGATAGTAAAGGAGTGGATGAGATTTAATAATATATGACCAAGGGATTCACCCTGTCAAAGAAAAAGCAAATCAAGTAAGACATAAATGAAGAAGATCTGATATTCTCCATACTACCACACTTCCTCTTAGGAATAAGGATACTAGATTGACATTATAAAATGTCTTGGCATTCTGTTTTTTAAAATACTATAGTTTTGGTTTAAAGGTTAAAATATCAAAATTAAGGACTTTAATTGAGCTTATAAATCAATTATCCTAGTTTCATCTTGAAGATCAGAAAATCTTGGTTCAATAACATTCTTTGACTTGTCCATGTTTAGATCTTCTAAGAGAGTTGGGACTATAAACAGGATCTCTTAAATCCAGCATTTTTCCTTCAAAGAACACATACTTTCATAGAGATATACTCTTTCATCCCCAGTTGATGAATGGCCAAAGGACATGAATGGGCAATTTTCAGATGAAGAAATCAAAGTTTTCTACGATCATATGAAAAAAGTGCTTTAAATCATTGTTGATTAAAAAATGAACATTAAAACAACTCTGTGATACCACCTTGCATTTATCAGATTGGCTAATATGACAGAAAAAAATAAATCGACAAATATTACAGGGGAATGTGGAAAAATAGGGAACTAATGAGCTTTTGGTGGAGTTGTGAACTGATCCAACCATTCTGGAGAGGAATTTGGAACTATGCCCAAGTGACTATAAATCTGTACATATATCCTTTGACTCATAAATATCACTACTAAGTCTATATGCTAAAGACATTTTTAAAAGGAAAAAAAAGCATTTATATATACAGAAATGTTTACAACGACTTTTTGTGGTGACAAAGAATTAGAAAATGAGGATTTTCCCATTAAATAATTTTGAAATAATAATATCAGTTATAAGAAAAGATTAAGCAGGATGTGTTCAAAAACACCTAGAAACATTCATATGAGGTGATGCAAAATGAAGTGAACAGAATGAGGGGAACATTGTACATGATAATAACAGTATTACATGATGATCAACTCTGAATGACTGGGCTATTCTCAGAAATACAATGATCTGGGACAAATCCCATAGCACTTATGAAAAATACTATCTATATCTAGAAAAGTAATAGATGGAATCTGAATGCCAATCAAATCATACTTTAAAACAAACTTCATCCTTTTTTGGTCTGTGTAACATATTTGTAACATATCTAGTATGGAAATATGTTTTGCATGACTGCACAAGTTTAATCTGTATCAAATCACTTGTCTTTACAGAGAGGGAAAAAGAGACAGAGGGAGGGAGAGAATTCAAAACCCAACTTTAAAAAGTGAATGTTAAAATTATTTTCATGAAATTGAAAAATATATTAACTTTTAAAAATAAAAAGCTGCAGACAATATAAATAAATAATAGTATACTATTTTTCTAGTAATTATGTGTTTATGGGGAAGAGAGTGCTGCAATTTTAGGGGAAATAATCTTATTATGACTCTCTTTGTATTATTATTTTAATTATCTTTTATGAATTTAGTCTTGGGGCATATTTGGTGCTCCCTAACAAACCATAATTTGAAGAGGATTCTGACCTATGAACAAGAGTTATGACATATACACCTATCATATATACATAAATGAATATGTATATTTTGGATCTAAATTATTTCAGTTCCAAATTCTGGAAGGTATTTTCTGAGTTATAATAATCCATCATCCATTCAGATATTATTACAAAAAGATAACATATTTATATAAGGTACAATAAGAAAGAACCAAATGAGAGATTAGGATGGGGATGGGGGTTAGAAAAGAATTCAACAAGAAAGAATTTGAGAATTTTATCTCAAGGCAAAAATCTTATAATAAACATTATATGCTTTTCTCTAATGAAGCATTGCACAACTTTAAATTCTTCATAGACAAAAGCATGTTGAAATTGTTTTTCCCCAGTTTTGTGCCCACTTTCTGGAAAATAGTTAATATATATTTAATGTTGTATAAGCCTATTGAGTATGCTACCCAAACCTAATGATTAGCAAACAATGAAGAAGGTTGAGCTCCGGTTTACTCTGAACTTAATTAGTAGAGCTTGAATCTTTGTTTAAAACCATTATTTCAATGTAATTGCAAATATTTTCCCACATGCACGTTGACTTAATTTAATAAAGGTTGGAGATTCCGCTCTAAATCAAGCGAGGGAAAGCATTTTTTCCTTAATTTAAATGGAGTTTCTAAACTCCCTCTATTACGAAAATCAGGCTAGTTTCTAGGTAATATAGCTTATTCTTCTTGATGTCATTATTTATTTTCAAAAAGAAATTGGTCTTTAGAATTACAGCAATTTGTGGTTATTTTATTGTCTAAAAATATTGATGAAGGAGAGGGTTGGTCAACTTAATGAGGTTGAACGAATAAGGGCAATTTGGGGAATTTGATTGCCTATCCCTATGCAGTCAGTGGGAATTCTCATTGACAAAACTTGTTGAGAAGATTTCATATATCTTTTAATCCAGGGTATTTGCCAACCCTTTCACATGTTATGCCGATAGAAGTCACATTGAGAGTTGCATACGCTTAAAACTGGAAGGGACTTTTGAAGCCATATTAGTCCAATCATTTCATGTTATTGCTGATGAAACTGAGGTCTATAGAGCTAAGTAATTAGCCCAATTACAGAAATAGTAAATTGTACTGCAATTTGAGCCCATGCTTTTGATTACAAATTCAATATACTTCACACTATTATACTCTCCTCACAAACCATTATTTTTAAAGAATACTTAAGAGATGAAATCTAACAAATTTCTCTTTTTTTTTGAATAGTCTCTCCTGTGACTTACTTTTCATGTCCACAAGCTTAGCCTTAAATGATTGGTAAGCTTCCTTTTATGATCTTCCAAACAGAAAAAAAAAAAAGAAAGAGCAAAAAATCAGTATGTCATGTAGTACTGAGAAATCTTGTCTGATCCTTATCCATAGGAGCCCAGAATTTTCAGAATTAGAAAGGATCTTAGCAGTCAACTAATTTAATTGTTACTCAAAAATATACCTCTAGTAAAGCCTACTTGACAGGTGGTCAATTGGCTTCTTATGAAAGACCTGCAAAAAGGGAAAACTCGTTAACTCTTGAGGTATCTTCCTCCTCTCTTGTACACTTTTCATGTTAGCCTTATTCTTCGTTGCATCAAACCTAAATTGGCCTTTTCCATAATCTCACCCATGCTTCCTAATTCTGACCTCCAGGAGTAAAAAGAATAGCTTTTATTCTCTTTTAAATAACTCAATTATTCAATACTAAATTAATCAGAAATATGTATGATTTGGCCAATTTCCTCTAATATTACCATTTGAAACTTATCAATGTTTTCTCATCCTAGGCATCTCTTGTCAATGTATGTATTAAAGTATGACATAAGGGAATCACATTTGGCTTTTCAATTATCCAACTACCTTCCCTTGCCATGCCACATTTCTTATGTTTGATAATAAATTCCCTTAAAATCATTTAGTCTTTTTAAAAAAAATTCTTTATTGACTATATGTTGCAACATACTCATATCTACTATGTGCTTCTCCATGCACATGCAGAAATAGTGGTTTTTAATGCTTTAGAGGTTTTTATATACTATGCCTTATAATAATATCAATAGAGTGTTGGAATTAAAAATATAGCCTTTACTTTGATAGGAAACTTGAAATTATTAAACGTTCTCAAAGGCAATCCAGTCTATTGTCTTCCTATTTAACTCTGGGATCAACTCATCTGAATTATCTGTGTGTTCTCTCTCTCTCTCTTTCGCTCTCTCTCTCTCTCTCTCTCTCTCTCTCTCTCTCCCTCTCTCCCTTCCTCCCTCCCATCTTTATATATACACATATACATATGTACACATGTATACACATATACATGAGAATATACACATACTAATGGACAAGCTTATTAGATTTTCTGTATAAATTTTGCTGACAATGTGGCAACAGGCATTCTTAATCTGCTTGAATTTTGCTATATGGATATTCATGGCAAAATCCTTTATGTGACTACAGAAGTCTTCCAAAAAGCTCAGAAACATTCTGGGGCTTAATGCAATCAGTATAATGTCGTTCACAACCAAGAGGACCTCAACATCCACAGGAAATTCCTATATAACTATATATGTGTGTGTGTGTATACACACATATATGTGTGTATATATAAATGTGTGTACATATATATATATATATATATATATATAACTCCATCACACTTTTGGGAAAAAAATAGAGCCTTGTTTTAAAGGCTTAAATGTTTAGGATCAAATAATTATTTAATTAATAAGTTACTGATGAAACAATAAGCTCTCTAGTCCATTGTTGAATATCAAATATAAGTTTTTCTATTTCCTGCTAAAAACCCATATATATATATATATATATATATATATATATACATATATATATATAATTCTCCTATAGGTCACTTAGATTTTTTCTATGTCTACAATATATCTATATTCCTTCAGCTATACTATACACCATTCCTTCAATATTTTTCAAAATCATGTTGTCCTCATGGAAGCAACAAAATGACCACAACTAAATAGAATAGTTACTAAATACAATACATAGTTACTGAAGTAGATGATATATATTCCTTTGCTTGCATTTTTCCCATAAAAATACTTCTCCCTCTCTTTCACAGAAATGTTTTGCTACCAAGATTCCAAACATATGGCTTCCTTGTAGGGGAAAAAAGAGAGAAGAATTAAAATCGGAATTGTTTGATAGCTACTCTGATTGCCTAAGAGTATTTGTTATTCTTATTGAAGAAACAAAAGCATCCAGATGGTAAAGGTTTTGAAACAGGCACAATCAATTTTCCCTAATTTTGAACTGATAAATGTGTCATGTAATACTAACACTGCTGCTAACTTCAGCACATTACAGGTAGATATTTTCAATGTACAAAAGTTTTGCTTTGCAGTTATCTCATAAGCATATGCTTTGTCTTTGAAACTAATAAAGCTTTTAAAGGAAGGCACAACATCTGCAATTTCCTCTGCATTTTCTTCCCATTCCCAGGCATTCCTAATTCTGTATCTTATTTATATTGTGCTTTTTTCCACACCCTCACACACTAAAACTGTAAGCCCCTCTAGGGCTGTGATCATATTCATTTTTATTTTTTTATTCTGAGTGCATTTTATATATTAGTTGTTAAGAAATTTCTGAATGCAAATCAATCTGTGATGGATTAAAACTAATATAGCCATCTCTCTCTGTTGTGAAAGGAGGATTTTTCTGCCAATAGATGATGAGTCAGACCACCCATATTTGAGATCATAACTTCAGACATGTCAGTGTTCTAAGAAATTACATTGGCCATCCTTATTTTATTGGTTAGTGAATCAAGGCCTATCAAGACTGTGGGCTTACTTATAGACACACAGGTAGTCCAATCTTTTAAAATAGACTGATCTAGATCAACATGTTCCTGCCACCAAAAAATCCATGCCTACTGTGGTACTTATTCATGAGATCTACAAAGCATATTAATTCCCATTCTTATTGCTACTGTCATTTTTGTATAATCAGTATTTTCTCAAGAAGAGAGGGAAAAGTGGCATGTTAATATATATAACCAAATAGAAATATCACATTCATAAGAAATAAAATGGACTATCATAATTAAATTATAGTCCCAGAATTCCTTTGGCAAACAAAGTCATATACTATTTCAATATGAAAAATATACTACAAGTAGCATTTATCAGATGAAAGAGCAGACCACTCCAGAACATCCTTTCTTTAAAGTGCTAGGATTATGAATGGAGTGACTAGACTTGTGTTACAGAAGCTTAGAACCTTGGGTGAGGTATTTAAGACTGTGTAAGGGAGCTTAGGACTATTATATATAGGTAATCAGGAAGTGTTTCTTTTTCTTCCCCAAAATGCTTTCCAGTAATTTAGGATTATAGTCAAGAAGACCTTGGAATATTCATTCTTTCCACTTGTTAATACAGGGGGAAAATCTCAAAAAGGTTAAATAAACTTTTCAGAGATTCTCCAGGCCACAGAATGAAAACTTGTCAGAAGTAGGACATTGACATTTATTCTTCTGGTCTTATTGAAGCCTAGGAAAGAAGGGTAAAAGATCAAAAAAGGCTAGGAGATCCTTCTACTGAAAGATTATAGCTTTAAAGGTTTTGCCAAAAAGTGTTTTATTTGACTTAACAAGTTCTTCTGTAAACATAAACTTTGTTTTAAAAAAATAATCACATTGGTTTTACCCCCACCTCCACATACCATGTACCCCAACCATTCCATTTTGGCAAGTGTAAATGTAATTGAGGTGTGTAAATAATATATGTAATTTTGGAGCATGAAATGCATGAAGGAAATTTGTTGAGATAGAATAATGTGAGATTAGAGGCTCAGGGTAGATAAAAAATTTCCTATTTGTGTCACAAATCTGCCTCAGACAAGATTACTGTATAGCATATTATCTGGTTAAAATAGTAATCCACTTATATAGAGCAATTTAGAAGGAAGAGAGATGAAAAAAATTAGTATTTTTACAAGGGGGAAAAAGAGTTCCATCAATAATTAAAGGATTTCGTTGATTAGGAAAAATGATTGTTTCAATAAAAACTGAAAAAGTATATATAAAGAAATGTTTCAAATAAGATAAGCAGTTTTGGACAGAAAATGAACTCTGGCATAAATATAACGACCCATATTACTTTGTGAACATTATTGAATGGTGCCTCAGTTTTATGTGAACAATTTTATATTTTAAAGAAGCAAAGAAACAATTACTAAAAAATAATGGAAAGACACAAGTCTAAAGAAACCATTCCAACAGCACAAAATGAGATGTTACATTCTATATGTTCTAAAATATTTATAGCAGCTTTCTTTGTGATAGCAAAGAATTGGAAAACTTATAAAATTGGGAAATGGCTCTACAACTTGTGCTATATGACTGTGATATAAAATTACTGTGCTCTAATAAATGATTAATTCAATGACCTCAAAAAAAACATAGATAAAATTACAGGAAATATTGAAAATCCAAATGAGCAGAACCAAGAGATGATGCATATGGCAATAGAAATAACATTTTAAGGACAACTTGGAATGAATAAGTCATATTGACTAATATAAAAACTTAACTGCAAAGGACCTATGAAGAAAGATGCTATCTGAATCCAGAGAAAGAATTTATAAATAAAAGTATGTATAGGATGATTTTATACACACACACACACACACACACACATCTATATAGCCATCTCAAGATTGGGGAGTGGAAGGGAAGGGAAAAATATATATATATATGATATTTTTATTACATAATTAATACAGCACCCATTTCTATTAAAAGCTCCAGAGAGCATAGGGATAAAGGGAGTTTTTCTTAAAATAATGAGCAGCATCTATCTAAAACCAACAGCATGCATTATTTATAATAGGGGGAAGCTGCAGACATCTCCAATAAGATTGGAGTGAAAGAAGGATGCCCATTAATTTTATTATATAATTAAAAGGAATAGCAAGAGTACATAATCAATTTGCAGTTTCCTTTGCAATCATATTTTATACTATGTTACAGAAACTATTGTTTTATTCCATAAATTAAAAACAAAATAAATATTTTTTTTAAATCTACTAATCTGTCAAGTAACGTTCCATAAACATCATCAAGCAAAGAAACAGAGACAAAGACAGAGGGAGAGAGACAGAGACAGAGAGCGACAGAGACAGAGACAAAGAGACAGAGAATAGTTATGAATTTGGGAAAAGAAAAATATATAATTTTATGCTTCTTTTAAAAAGAAGAATTGGAGTAGGTGTTATCAAAGGTCCTTTCATCTCAAAACCAGTGATCTTTTATTTACACGGGTTGTCAAAGTATTTTCATAACCATTATAACAACTTATCTTCATGCCTATCCAGTAGGTATATATTTTTACAGCTAAGGAAAACAGAACTCAAAAACAATAAGTAATAAGGAAGAATAATGGAGTCTCGGATTTGGAAGGGACTTTGGAAACTATCTGTTCCAAATGACACCTTAACAACACTTGTTATTATCTAGGCATCAGCTTGCTAAACAAGGAATGATTTATTAACTCCTAAGGCTATCCATTCTCTTTTGGAATATCTCTAGTGACTGATTTTTTTTTCCTTTATATTAAGCCTAAATCTGCTAATTTGACACATTATCCATGATTTCTTGAAACAAATTTAATCCCACTTCAACACTGAAAACTCTTTAAATACTAAAAATTCAGTCCTTCTCTCCCCTTTTCTCTTCATTTCACCAGTTTTCTTTAGCTGATTAATCCTAGAAGTCTAATGGGACAGACTTCTATTTTATCATCCTGCTCTCTACTGAGGATATTCTAGCTTGTCTGTGTTCTTCATGGAATGTGACACCAAAAATTAAAAGTGGTCATCCAAATAAATACAATCATCCATCACCTCCTTTATTTTGGATATTCTAGCACTATTAGTACTACCTCGAGTCAGCAATAAATTTTTTATGCTTCCATGTCACACTATTTTATATAGTTTGTGAGACCCTAAACTGCTAGGTATTTTCCAAAATTCCAAATTTCCAAAATTTGTACAATTATTTTTAACCAGTTCTATACAAGAAAGGTTTGATCTCACATCCATAATTTTGTACCTCTTTGCATTAAATTTCATCATATTAAATTGGGCTAACTATTCTTTTTAAGCCTGTTTAAGGATGTTTTCAAACATCTGATCTTTCTATGGAGGCAGAAAGTATGCTTCATCATTATTCCTTTGCCATTGTGTTGAATCATTGTATTGTTGAGAATAGCTGTCATTCTTGGTTCTTCACCATACAATACTCTGTATTGTCACTGTGTATAACATTTTCCTGTTTTGTTCACTTCACTTTTTATCAGTTCATGTAAGTCTTTCCAGATTTTTTTTTTTGCTGAAATCATCCTGCTTATAATTTCCTATAGCACAATAATATTCCATTAAAATCATATACTACAGTTCATTTAGCTATTCCCCAATTGATAGGCATCCTATAGATGGCCAATTTATTAATTATTCTTAATTAGATCCTCATTTTTTATCCTTCGTATTATACTTTATTTCACCAATTTGGTGACATTTCAAAATTGTATAACCCTGCTACCTGTATTTTTATCTAACATTGATAAATATGCCCACCAGCACAGGACCAAATAAATACGGATCCTTAATACACTCCATTAGAAAACATTTATCATGTTACCGTTGTCCTGTGAATGACCACTCTTTGGCTCTGTTCATTTAATCAATGCTCAATCCATCTAGTTTTACCATGACCTAATCCGTGTCTTTGTGTTCGTTTACTGGAATTGCATGAGTTTGCAAATGTTTTGGAGAAATATAAGCATTGTCTCTAAATTTCCCTGATTTACCTGCTCCTATAGTCAGAAAGATTCATTTTCCTGAATTCAAAGACATTTATTCCATTTGCCTGGATTCCTCATTTGTAAAACAGAGAAGGAAAAGGGAAACCACTCCAATGTCTTTCCCAAGAGAAATCCTAAATGAAGTCATGAAGATTTATACATAACAGAAATGACTAAATGACTAGAATGTGCTAAATGCTTTGAAAACGTTATCTCATCTGATTTTTACTACACTGGGAGATGAAAACTATTATTATACTCATTTTATAGTGGAGGATATTAAGGCTGACAATGGTTGTCACTTGCCCAGGGTCATCCAGCTTAAACTGAAGACAGATTTGAACTTACTTTCTGACTCCAGGCCTAACATTATCTTTTCATTCTATTGCACATGAATATATATACACATAAATCAAGACATGATACATATTGGGAAGATATATGCCATTAACAATTAGGGGAATCAGGAAAGTCCTCATATAAAGGTAGCAAATGAGCTATATACTTTATGCGTATCTAGGGATTTTAGGAGTTAATAGTGAAGGGGGAGAATTTGCCAGGTGTGAGAGATAGCTTGAGTAAGAGAAGAGAGACAAAAATGGGAATATCACATATAAGGGCTATTAAATAAATTATTTTGGCTGAAATATAGAGTGTGAGAAGGGGATTCATGTATAATAAGCCTGGCAGGATAGGCTGCAACCAGATTGTAATCACTATTTCCCTTTTGAAATGTTCACAAACCATCCCTTTAATAATATGGTCTAGAATTTTGCCAAGAACCTAAGAGTCAATTTCACAGGCGTATATTTAGTACATAGTGAAACTGGGATGTTCAATCCAGATTTTCTGTCTACCAATCTACTGCTCTTTCCATCACTACACTGCCTCCCCAAAAGAACTAAGAAAGTGTCAGGTTATATAATGACAAATTCAGGATAGCTTAAAATAAAATTTAACAAAAATATTGGAAGCTGCCACATCTGTTGACGCTCTGGTCCTGAATTATGCCAGATCATACCTGACAGGTTTCAAAATACATTTTTACAGCAAGGTACAGAACTAAAAAATGTCATGACCACCCTTTGTACTTTGAGACTATGGGTATGTCAAGGCTCATTAGAAATCTAATAGAATTTTCCACCAATGTGTAATCTTAGCATATCTGTACTGGTTTGCTTTGCCTGTGAGCCAACATTAACTGTCTTTAAAAACCCAAGTACAGCAAAGCATCAGGAAAGAACCTGACTTAAAAACTACCTATTTTTAGACTATGCTGTGCCCTGGTATGACTATAACTATGTCCTGACACTACATGTGGAATCTCCTTTTTAGTAAACAATGTCAACATGTAGGATTTATTTTTCCTGCTTCTGTGACTTTTACTTTTCTTGAATTCATAAAATAATTGACATAAGGTATAAATCAGATGTGAGAGAAGAGTTTAAGTGTTTGACAAACTCTCAAAGAATTTTGGTAGAAGAGAGAAAGAACTAGGAAATGGGTAGTAGATAAGGGGAGCTAGAAATATACAGATCTATAGATATAATGTTAAGAAAAGGCCACCTTTCTTAACATTCATCTTCAGAAATTCAAATCTCATTAGGATCTGTCAAAAGGCAAATGCCACTTAGAAAGTCCTGAAATTAAGCCTCCTCAATTGGCAATCAGCCAAGTGGAAATCAAAAGCATTTATTAACATTTATGTCCCAAGAACTAAAGATGTCATAAATTTGGAATCAGAGAACCTTCATTTCAGTTACAACTCTGTAACTTGTTACTCATGTGTGACAAGAGCAATATCTTTACCTGTTCTAGCAGGCAAGTTAAACTAGATTTTTTTTTGCTGAAAGTTAACAGTTATTCCTGGCACTTGATCAACCCAGAAATTGATGGTTTGATTTGTGCTTCCCTTAATTCAGCTTTCTGATGGCCTTTTACCATATTAATTTAGCTTCCTGATCATTAAAGGGCATAAAAAAAGGTCTACTCATTTGAAATCAGGATCGCTTCAGACTTGGTTAATGTTTCATAACTAAAGTAGTCAGCCTATCCCTTGCTAAGGCTAAATAAACTTTCTTCTGTACACTGTTAAATTACCTGTGAGTGGCTCAATTAATTTTAATATCAAACCTAAATTAAGGGGTTTCTGGCCTTAGGCCTACCCTTCATACCCTATGATCTTGGACAAATCACTTTTAGCAGTTCTAGACTTCAAATGCCATATTAACTAAATCAGTGGATTGGACTCAACAACTTTTAAAATCCCTTACAGTTCAAGATCCATGTTATTCTCCTTAATGAGGGAAAATTTGTCAAAATACTTTCCAAAGAGGTTCTTTATTTATCAGAAATTTTAATTGGGAAAGGGGAGAGATAGCAAAGCTATTGAGCACCTTAGAACAAAGTGAACCAAAAGAAAAAGTGAATAAGAAATGGAGGAGTTATTTTATTTTATCATTTTCCTAACAGGTCTTAGAAAAAGAGTGTATTGTGATAAATCACTAAAACACTATCCAGACACTCTGGCGGAATGGAATAACTGTGATTCCTGTTTGGACCACATTTGAATTAGAGTGGGACCTGTTTGAAGAGGAAGAAGAGAAATCATACCCTCAGGGCTACCATAGAGGCTACAGCATCGACCCAGTCCTAGAGTTATGGAACTCCATGTACTCAGAAGAGCCTCAAAGTATCTACAGGGTTTAAAGGAAGCAAATAACATCAGCCTATGGCATATATTGCCTAAAGTAAAGTTTTCCTGCTCTTAAAAACTGAAGTCAATATCATGTTGCTGAATCAGTTGCCTATACCTAGGGGACTGTTCCCTGGGAGAGAATTGGAATTCCTGACCTTTGGATGAGGAAAAAGCATTAGTATTACTCTTTAGACAGGAAAGAGAGAGTTGAACTCATTAGACATGATCTGGCCACCAAGGGAACTACTTCTAGGGAGTACGGGCAGGTATTTTCAAAGGGAATGAGTTTTTTTTTCAAAACCTTAAGGTATTGCTTAGACTTACTACTGCTTAGCCCATTGATCTGGACTCTGCAATAATTAATGGAAATGCTTGTTTTATTCCATAAATTAAAAGTAAAAGTAAAATAAAGAGTTAATGAACTTTGTGGAAGAAAATATGAATGACTGGTAAGAGAAATCTTACAAATGGAGGGACTCAGATTAAAAGTATAGATATGCCATCTGTAAGTATAAAAACATATATATAGATATATATGTTTAAATATGAAATAAATATAAAAATATATAGTTGTGTTCACAGACATGGATGTTTTCAACAATGATCAAACATTGTAAAAAGAATGTTTCCAATTTCTTATCTGATCTTTTTCCTCACAAAGCAAAAGATTTCCACTGGTATTGTAAAGCTTTTGCCTAGATAAGTGTTTAGAATAAGAGACAGTCTATAACCTTTCCTAGTTATAAACATCTCCTGGCCAATTATGTCTTTTCTAAAGTTTTCCCAAATAAGGCATTTTTTTCATCACCTGGAAGTTAAAAGGCATAAAAGAAAGAAGATTTTGTAATTTATGTAATCCAATGGGTGAATTTGTATTAAGGTAGATTGATCCAAAGAAACCAGCTTTGTGTGTGTGTGTGTGTGTGTGTGTGTGTATGTGTGTGTGTGTGTGTGTGCATGTGTTTATTTAATAGAGCATGCACATTTTTTCCTAGATGTAACAATGATAAAATCTTTGGGAGCTGCTTTTGGCTGAAGGATATAGAAGTAGGAGCAATTGCCCCAACCACTTGGTCCCCCTACAATAGAGGCATAGGGTTGGCTGTGCAAGGATTTTTTATATGTGATAAAGTGGTTTTAAAACAGATACCTGAACTTGTGGCATGAGAGTTAAATGGCAAGACTCTATATTTTCCTTTGCAGCTGGGTCAAAGGAGCATTTTATATATAGCCATTAATTGGTCTTTTGGAAATATCCTCTGGAATACACTCTGCCTGTGACAGCCTTTTCTCTCAAGACTTCTGGTCAGCAACGGAGAAGCTACCAGGGAGAGCATACTTACATATAAGGATGTGTAGGAAACCAGCTGATATATATAGAGTCAGTGGTATTTCAGTGGGATGGGATATTTCCCTAAAGAGCAATGTATCACTAACCCTTGTGTCAGAGTACACCTGGTATTGGAACAAGGAGGCTCAAGTAGGAATTGGAGTATGACCTGTGATTTCAATGTGATTCCAAAATAAACCAGCAAGCTATATCATTTGGTTGCTATGATATTGGTATGGGGGGGTAGGAGAGGAATGATTGATAGCTCATCTTTACTAAGGGCTCCAAGTTATAGTAGAACGGTGAAAACTTATTGAGAGTGATTGATTGCAAATTACTTAGGATTTATTTTTCACTAAATCTTTTTGATTTAAATTTAATTTGATAAAGGTATTTTAGAGGGGACCGATTCTGAGAAGATGACAGAGTTAGTTGGTAAATTTCAAGCTCTCTAAATTTCCCCCACAGAGCAAATTTGCTTCTTAGGGAGAGAACATAGATTGATGAAAAATCAAGAAAATTTGGAAGACCTGATACAATTCAAGAACATGCAAAAGACCTCAAATCCTGATTAATCCATGTAAAGTGCAAACACCTTTGGGCTAACTCTACAAACACCAAGTTGGGGCTCCTGGGGCTAGCTGGGTTTAACTGGAGCCTCAGCAGTAACCACAGAGAATTTCCTCTCCTGGACAATGTGGGGAATCAGGTCTGAGTCCCAGAAGACTGAAAGAACCTCAGCTAATTAGGAACAACCAACTGTGCTACTGAGACACAGCCTCGGGCAAAAAGGAACCAGCACACTGGGAGTGTAGAGGCAATGGGGCAGGGATGCTGCTGACTGCAAGCATTTGCAGGAGGAGGGATGTTTTGGTTTGGTGTTCCAGTTCAGAGGGGAGAGCTGTTGGGAATCCAGATGCACTATCCCTCCACCCCATATTAGAGGTGCTTACATTAATACTTCTAATTTAAAAAAAAAATAATGAACCAGAAAAGAAAGAAACCATAGAAATTTATTATGGGAATAGGAAAGACTGGGGTTCATTGTCAGCAGAGGGTACTGAAGTAAAAAGAGCTTTTTCTATCCCAAAGAGTAAGGGTAAATTACGGCCCAGAGAGAATTTATACAAAAACTCAAAAGAGAATTCAAAATCAAATGAGAGAAATTAAGGAAAAATAAAAATAAAAAACTATCCAAGGAAAACAAGACTATTATGAAAAAAGTTGTCCAACTAGAAAAGTAGATACAGTAAAAGATGAAAATAAATCTTTGAAAAATAGTTTTGGACAACAGGAAGTCAATAAAACTATATGAGAGCAAGAAATAACAAAACAGAATATAAAGAATGAAAAAATAGACATAATATAAAATCTCTTGTAAGAAAAACAACAAAGCTGGAGAACAGATTAAGAAGAGAAAATTCACTACAAAATAGGCATAGTGAAATGGAAAAAGCATATAATTCATTAAAAGATAGATTTGATAAAGAAAGCAACTCCCCCCAAAAAAGAATTTGTGAAACAGAAAGAGAAAACAACTCCTTAAAAAACAGAATTTGTGAAATGAAAAAAGAAAACAACTCCTTAAAAACAGAATTTGTAAAATGGAAAAAAAATTCCATAGAACAAAACAACTCATTTAAAAATTCAATTGGACGAATACAAAAAGAAGTAAAAAAAAAGTAAATGAAAATAATTCACTAAAATTCAGAATTGAACAAATGGAAACAAATGACTCAATGATACAAGAATCAAACAAACCAAAAAAAAAAAAAAATGAAAAAATGGGAAAAAAAAAGTAAAATACCTAAATGGGAAAACAACCAACCTGGAAAATAGCTCTAGGAGAGACAATTTAAGGATTATTGGACTCCCTGAAATAAATGATGAAAAAAAGATCTGAGACACTATCTTTTGGGAAATCATTAAAGAGATCTGCCCAGATATTATAGAATCAGAAAGTAAAATGACCATTGAAAGAATTCACCAAATGCCTCCTGAAAGAGACCCCAAAATTAAAGACCCAAGGAATATCGTGGCTAAATTTGAGAACTATCAGACCAAGGAAAAAATATTACAATCAGCCAGAAAAGAAACAATTTAAATACCAAGGAGCCACAATAAGGATTACTCAGGATTTAGCAGCTTCCACTTTAAAGAATCCAGGGGCCTGGTATGTGATATTCTAAAAGGCAAAAGAACTTGGAATGCAGCCAAAAATAAATTACCCTGCTAAACTAATAATTTCTTTTCTGGGAAGAAGATGGACATTCATGAATTCCATGTATTTCTGATGAAAAAAAAAAAAAACAGAGCTAAACAAAAAAAAATTTACTTCCAAATATAGAACTTGAGAAACATAAAAAGGTAAAAAGAAAAAAAACTCTGGAGAACTGTATTTCTGTTATGGTTGAGAGTACATGTATAATCTGATTTTACTGTTATAATATAAAAAAGAAACTAGCAATGGAAAGGGGATTACAACAGGTAAACAAATGGGAAAGTGGAGGTAAAAAGAGAGAAATTACATCTCAGGAAGAGGCAAAAGAAAACATAGTATAATTGAGGGAAAGAAGGAAGGGTGACAAATATTGTGTGACATTTGATCTCTCATATTTGGTCCAAAGAAAGAATGTTAGATATATTTGGTTTCACCAAGACACATCTCTCATCTTATAGAAAAGTGGGAGAGGAAAGGAGAAAGGGGGAGGAGTAGGCTAAATAGAAGGGAAAAGAGAAATACTAGGGGGAAAGCATAAGAAAGGGAGAGGGTCTCTAAAGGGGAAGGACTGCTTGAGGCAAGTAGTGCTCATAAGTAAAATACTGGGGAAGGAGGAAAAGGGGAAAAGGAAAGAGAAAAGCATAATTTGGAGTTGATAAAATGTCAAGAAATACAGAATTAGTACTTTTAACTGTAAATGTGAATGGGGTGAATCTCCCATAAAACGTAAGTGGATAGCAGACTAAATTAAAAGCCAGAATCCTACAATATGTTTTTACAAGAAACACATTTAAAGCAGAGTGATATATACAGAATAAAGATAAAAGGCTGGAGCAGAATCCATTATACTTCAGGTGAAGTGAAAAAGAAAAGCAGGGGTAGCCATCCTTATCTCAGGTCAAGCAAAAGCAAAAATTGATCTAATTAAAAGAGATAAGGAAGGGTACCATAGATAATGAAGCAAAATCAATATTAAACATATATGCACCAAGTGGTATAGCATCTAAATTCCTAAAGGAGAAGTTAAGAGAGTTGCAAGAAGAAATAGACAGCAAAACTATAATAGTGGGAGATTTCAACGTAACTCTCTCAGAACTAGATAAATCAAGCCACAAAATAAGTAAAGGTAAAAAGTTGGAGCAGAATCTATTATGCTTCAGGTGATTTAAAAAAGCAGAGGTAGCAATCTAGATGAGGGGGTGGAGGGAAAGAGGGGAAAATTTGGAACAAAAGGTTATGCAAAGGTCAATTTTAGAAAAAATTACCCATGCATGTGCTTTGTAAAATAAAAAAGCTTTTAATAATAAAAAATATAAAAAGAAGAGAAAATATAAGAATAATTGGACTATCTGAAATTTGTGTCCAAATTAAAAAAGAAGTTCCATTCAGTAATGCAAGAAATAATCAAAGAAAATTGTCTTGAAATGACAAAACATGAGGGGAAAAGAAGAAATAGAAAAAAATCCACCAATCACCACGTCAAAGAGATCCTTTGTGGAAGGAAAATACATAGGAATATTATTGCCAAATTTCAAAATTCTCAGATCAAAGAGAAAATTTTCCAAGAAACAAGAAAAAAGCAATTAAATCCATTTGGAGTTATGATTAGAAATGTACAGGACTTGGTAGCAGCCACAATAAAAGACTGCAGTTCCTGGAATCATATATAATGATAATAGAAAGAATTAGGCCTGTGGCCAAAAATATCATATGTAGCAACAGAGGAATGGAAAAAAAGGAAAGAAAAAGGAAGGGAAACTAAGGCAAGCCAAAGCAAGCAATGAAGGAAGAAGGAAGAATGGAAAAAAGAAATAAAGAAGGAAGGGAAGAAGAAAGGAAGAAAAGAAAAAAGAAACTTTTTTCTCTCATCAAATACCCATAAAGAATACTTTTTATTCCTTCTTTGAAAGAAAGATTCCTATAGGACTGAATATGCATTTTTTAAGAAAAACTTCCTATTTAATAGATCCTCTTCCCCTTCTATTGGCCACAAACATCTAGGCTTTTTGACTGCCCATAGAACTTGAATGGAAGATAAATTCTTTTCAGAGAGAAGAAGCATCTATTGTCATCCAATACTCTGCCTCTATACCCTGATACTTTCATCAGATCCATTGGGCTAACTTGAATCTTTTGAACCTTGCCATTGGTTCCTTTAAGATTTCTGGGTCTTTCTATATGATCTACCCCTAAGTTTCTTTCATATATTATCTTTCACAACCAGAGTGTGAACTTCTTGAGATCAAAATGTGGCTATATTTTTCTCTTCATATCCCTAGAACTTAATCCAGCATTTCCTTGGTACAAAGTATGCACTTTAAATCCATCCATCCATTCATTCATTCCTATAACATTTCAGTTCCTTCTACCTAAAGATAGGTAGAAAGTGGGTGGAAAACCTGTTTTGATATTTTTAGCTCACACTTGTAGCACAGAAAAGCAAATAATATTCCCTCTTAACAAATTCCCATCTGTTTTTAGTTTAGAAATGCAAGGAAAATTGCTAGTGTCTGAGTGACTTAGAGCTATAAGTCCCTGGTGCCCTTACTCATGTTTACTTGGCTAGCTTATTAGAACTGAGGACCACTTATTATTCTGCAGCAATCTCATCACTAATGAAAACTAAATTACAATGCAATGTAGCCACATGAAGTTACTTGATGATTTCCCAATTTTTACATTCTGTAGGGTAATCACAAATGTTGTTCTCATTTCAAAAATTCCCTAATGCCAATCTTACTATTCATGTCATGGTTGGCATTAATGTGCAACATTTTCATTAACAGACACAAGACTAATCACACTCTGGTCTTTAACAAAATGGGTAATTGATGTTCCAAACAGACTAACAACTGCTTGGTCAACTGTTTGACTCTTTCAGAATGAAAGTGCACTGACTAGCAAGCTAGGTCAGGACAGGGTGGAAACAAAAATTAGTCAATCTTTTATGACTGAAAATTCATGAGATGGCTGAAAAGCGGGCCAGCTTTATAGGTGCAAATTGTTTATCATGAATAGCTAATAAACATTAAGATAGAAAAGCTCAAGATAAATGAGACATAGCTAAATTGTGAGTAGCAACCCTGTGGCTAGAATCAAGGACAACAGATGGGTATTCTCAATACATATTATTGATGTATAGTCTGGCTACTCAGTCAAGCCTTTAGGGATCTCAGTTGAACAGTAACCTCAACAATAAAAAAAAAAAAAACAGATTAACTGTTTTATGAAGATCATAGAACATAGGATTCAAAGCTGGAATGAACCTTAAATAGCCTCTTTTACATTGAGGAAAATAAGGTCTAGAAATGATAAACACAAACATAGGGACAGGAAACAGACATTACTACACAATCCTAGTTGTGTTTTTAAAGTTTTTAAAGTCTCAGGACTTTAAAAAACACTGGGCTTTAGCTTTGGGAGGAATAAGTGGGGAAGAAAAGTGAAAATCTACTTTATACCTATTGCAAATCTTTTATGTCATTTTATGGTATGGCACAAATGGCATTATAAAATGACTGGATAGGTTCTCTAAGAAGTCATACAAATGTATATATAAAAGCAGAATCTTTGAAAATTGCATCAGGATTAAATAATGTATATATACCAGGGAAAAAACCGAGAGATTAGCTATAAAAAACAATGCTTGGATAGCAACCAATGGCCTATTAAAAACATTTTATCTGTACTTTCAGAATCTGCTACAACTTGATCCCTAAATTACAAATCCTAAAGTCATCAGCACATGGAAGGATAGATGAGGATAAGAACATAAAGCTTTGGTGAGATCTTCACTTGGAGTATTTACTTTCATAAAATCATGAATTGAGTTTTAGAGTATCCCCAAGGATTCAAATATATATGTGATATCATTTTGGGATATTCCCTGTAAACCAATATTGTCTTCCTACTCTGTACAACTCTAGCCCATATCCTAATAGCACTTCAAAACAAAGGTTTACCCAATGTGATGAAGGCTTCTCTCATTTTCTTACATTTTGAGGACCCCTCTGGAACTCCCTGACTATCCACTTTTGTCCCTATTGATTGTATTTTCTCTTCACCAGATTGTTTTTGTTCCATTAACATATTTTCCTGATGATATATTTTATTCTTGTTATTTCAAAGTTCTCATTGATTACATGCAGGGGTATCCTAGAGCCATCCTGACTTTGTGAAAACCCTTTGTTAAATTTTCACTTATGAGGATTTCCAACTCAGAAATAATCGATGCTATAAATTATCATTAAATTAATTGTTTTATTGACCTCTTTGATTTAATAAAGGGTTGATAATACAAACAAAACTTGAAAGAGTACTATCATATTTTTTCAGAGAACCTGAATGTTAAGTATCCACCAGCACACACTTATATTGCTCAATAAACATTGCTTGTGATCAGGAGGAATGAAAGAGAAGTCTCGGGAAATTGTCATTATCAGATTGGAGGCCTGGTGATCAAAAATTCGTCATCATCATCAACATTATTATCTTCATCATCAACAACAATAGGTATTTATATAATGCTTTAAGGTTTGCAAAGTGACTTCCATACATTATCTTATTTGAGCTTCACAAGACCTCTGGTTTTATCTCATAGTTTGCTCATTGGCAAAATGTAGCACTACATTGCCCTCTGTGCTACTTGTTTTTAATTCTTTGGAGAATGTTGTATTTCATGCTTCACTGCTGTAAAGCAGCAATGGTACAATATTGGCTTTAAAAAGATAGGCTTCTATTTTCAGAGGAAACTTAAGGTAATTAGAGGAATTTCAGTTTCCCAAATGTAATCATTCTGTGGACCTGCATGCTATGAGTTTGGGAGAGAAAAAATGAATCTGTGATAAGAAATGACACAGGTCTCTCACATTGGGATTCCTGTTCACAGTCTCAAAAGAAGTCATAGCAAAATATGTGGGGGTGAGCGAGGAGCTCAGTACTCTGCAATTTCTACTCATGTCTTGGAGAACTCGTGGAGAACAGGCCCTGAATCTATAACCAAGTTCCTCCAGCAGATTTTCTTTTTTTCTTCCCTGCTGCTCTGCTCTGGCCACCTACTCCTCCCCTTTCTGCCTCACTGAGAGTCTAATGAACTCACTTCTGATCGGAAGCACAGTCACAAGTGACATTGCTCCTGAACCAGAGTGGGCTTCCTTATTTCCTCTAACCAACTTGCCTCCTTTCTCTCTTTTCTGTTCTTTGAAAAAAATGCCCATCGACCATGAAGGATTCTTATTGTTTAAAGTGGAATTGGTACCAAAAGTGGTCAGTTCCTTTTGAAAGCATGTAAATAAACAAAGGAAATATGATTCATCCATATTCTTGACATCATTGTGGTTATTTCTGTAATATAAAGTTTGTACTAGTATAAACTATTGCTTTTGCATTTCATTTTGTTTCTTCTATATGTCTCTGCTTTTGTCTCTGGTTTGTGTTTTTTTTTTTTTTTTTTTACCAAGTTACTTTTTTCTAGCTTCCTAGTTAATTTAGAGTAATGATTGAATGTTGTGTTCAACTCTGCACAATGCCAGTCAGAAACTCTAAGAAGGAAAACTAACAGAATAAAACATGATAAATACAACCAACACTGACTTTGTCTATGTGGTGAACATTAACAATATTTGAGATATACTCCATATCCCATAGCTCTTTTTTTAAGCTGCATTTACACAACACCATGAATTTGGGTATTTGCCAAAATACAGATGACTGATTGAAGTCTTTACTTTTCATGTGGTTATCTGGTGCCTTCTGGACCCAATTCTAATTCTGTGGGCAGTACTGAACATGTGCCCCTGGTTCCAGCTGGGTGCCTTCATTGTGAAGATGAGCTGGGGCAGACCAAGTAGTTCATGGTATATAATGCAATACAGTCTGCTGTCTTTTTATAGAACCAGACACCATGGAAAAGATTTACTTTTTTGAAAAACAAAAATGAAAAGAATACTGTTAACTCCTATGGCTTAATACTTTCCCTATGGCTCCTACTTAATGCATATATTCTGAGGGCAAATTAACTGAATCAGTTATGCAATAAAAAATGCATTATACAACAACAGGTGACTTGTTTTTTTAAATATTGGGCTGTTTTATATACCTCAGAAGACCCAATAACCAGCAGGTTATGGAAGGCTTTAAATATATCTTTTTTATAAAGCTTTTTATTTTCAAAACTCATGCATTGAAAATTATCTATGCCTTGAAAAACCTAGTATTCCAATTTTTTCCTTCCATTTCCCCTTCCCCCTCCCTTAGACAGCTAGTAATCCAATATATGTTAAACATGTGCAACTCTTCTATACATATTTCCATAATTATCAGGCTGCACAAGAAAAATCAGAACAAAAAGGAAAAAAGTGAAAAAAGGAAATAAAATGCAAGCAAACAACAACAACAAATATGAAAATACTACGTTGTGATCTACACTCAGTCTCCAGAGTGCTCTTTCTGACTGTCTCCATCATAAGACCATTTGAACTGGCCTGAATCACCTCGCTGTTAAAAAGAGCCACATCTACTGATCATCGTATAATCTTGTTGTTGCCATGTATAATGTTCTTGATTCTATTCACTTCATTTAGCACCAGTTCATATAAGTCTCTCCAGGTCTTTCTGAAATCATCTTGCTGATTGTTTCTTATAAAACAATAATATTCCATAATATTCATAAACCACAATTTATTCAGTCATTTTCCAACTGATGGGCATCCATTCAGTTTCCAAGAACTACATATCTTAAAAAAAAAAACTGAACTGTCATCATAATAAGAATTTCAATATCACTTTCTAAAAAATAAAATTCTTTATAAAATAATCAGTCATTAAATTAGGCATTACACTAGACATTGTTCTAAGCCCCCCTTTTAAAGATAAAACTTCAAGTCCTTACCATAAGAAAATTTATATTCCAAGGAGAGGACAATATTATTTAACTGGGAATTTATATATACTCAAGTCACTTCCATACAGGTAGAATGAGGGATATTAGATATTTTTATAACTAAAAATTCTGTAAACTATATGTAAAATGATTTATGATTATTGGTACCATTTTTTTTCTTAGATAAGCTCCTAAAAAGCTAAGTAATTTAGAAGAAGTGGATTCAGCTTTACATCAAGGTTAAAATATGACCTCTTTGATATAGTCAGACCAGGTTGTTTAAATGTATGATCTTCAAGCAAAACCATAGCTTCAGGTGGGAAAAAGAAAGAACATAGTAGAGACAGATATAGCCTTGGACCACCAAAGTGGGAAAAGAAAGGCATGATTTAAAAAGAATCAGTTCTACTATTTTTCCTGTTGGTATAAAGAATAAAAATAAAGAGTACCAAACAAACTTTACATATCCAATTACATGTACTGACTGAACAAAAATATAAGTATACCAAAAATTAATACCAAAAATTGTAATATATACATATGTAATATATACATATACATACAATTATCTTAATTGGGAAGAAAGAACACTTGAACATGGGAGTAATAAAGAAGAATTCATGTTGAAGGTGGTACTTGAGGTGACTTTTGAAGGGAAGTAGGAATTTCAAGAAGTTAAGGTGAGGACAGAAAGCATTCTCATTATGCAAGTGACTAATGCAAAGACAAAGAGATGGGAAATGGAATATCCTTTGTAAGTAACACCAGGATGACTATTGAAGAGTTTATCAAGGAAACATTATGAAAGTAGGCTGGAATGATAGCAAGAAGCTAGGTTATGAAAGGCTTTAAATGTAAGATTGAGAAGTTTGTATAGGATTCTATGTAATAGGGAGCCACTGATCTTTATTTGGAAGGGTACAACCTGCATTTCATGAAAATCACTTTGCTGGATGTGTAGAGTACAGAGAAAAATTAAGGTTGGGGAGAAGTTTAGAGAATGGAACCAAATAAGACTCAATCACAATATTCAGGTGAAGGAGATAAGGTTCTGAATTATGGTAGTATTGTATGAGTGGTGAGGAGTACTATGCAAGAATCATAAATCTAGGAGAAAGATGGAGAACTCAGTAAATCTAGTCAAATTCATGCAGAAAGGAATCCTCACTATAACACAGATAATGAGTGATTGTTGTGATTATTCTTTCTGAAGAGCTCCAAAGAAGAAAATCCAATCATATCACATGATAGTCCATTTTGCTGCATGACTCAAATTGTTAAAAATGTTTTTCTTGATATCCAACCAAAAATGTACTCTTTGCTACATTCATGGTTTCTAATTTTGCCCTTTGATTAATTGCTCCTCTACTCTTCAAGTGCCTGAAGAGAGCTCTACGATGTTCTCAATGGAATCTTCTTTTCTCTGAAATAATCATACCTGCTCCCTTCAGTTACAATCCACTGCCTTGGACTAAAGGTGATTCACCATTCTGAGTTCCATTCTCTGTACATTCTTCGGGTAATCAACAATCACCTAAATCATTTCACTTAGAACTAAACAATTTCTGTTATCCATAAACTTCTTAATCTGGTACTTGTGAAGTCAGTTTTTTTTAATACAAGAATAAAACTTTATATTAATTCTTATTAAATTCATCTTGGTAGATCAACTCAAAGGTCTAGCCTGTTCAGGAACTTTTTGTTATCCAATATGTTAACTATATTTTCTTCTTTGCATTATCTAAAAATGTGATTTTGATATTTGTCTTCATCCAAGTCATTACTTAAATTATTAGATAATACAGTGCCAAGCATATATTGATGCTGTTTTCTTTTTAAAACATAGTGCCACATGAGATTGAACAATATTAGGCATAGTCTAAACCCTGTTATGTTATGGCTGATCTATTTCATTGTCTACCCAATTTACCAAACAAGTGTGTTATAGTTGACTCTAAATAGTACCATGAACACGGTGGAATATAAATCCCTCCACAATATCACATTTAGGATCCCCCACACGAAAACTGAGACATCTCACTTCTCTATGGATTTGTAGCTAATTCAACCTGTCTTCAAACTGGTAGATCAGAGTTCTCAGTGAGAGATCTATATCACCCAACTATTTTCTAACATAGGGCATAACCTTCTTGAAGGAAAATAAACTCCCCCCCCCAAATTCTAGCTCTTGAGGTCTATGCAATGTGTTTCCTATTTATATAATCAGCCATTCACAAAAAAGACACTTTTAGATTATAAACATAACCATAAAATACAAAAGAAATTATATTACAAAATTAATATTAAAGCCAATACAAATATAATAATAGACATAACAATGTATAAAAACCCAGATCACATTTTCCCACCAATGCACTCATTAATTGTGGTGTACCCAGAGATTCTACTAAAAAGTTATTAGAAATAATGCACACCTTTAGCAAAGTTGCAGGATACAAAATAAACCCATATAAGTCATCAGCATTCTTATATATCACTAACAAAATCCAACAGTTAGAGTTACAAAGAGAAATTCCATTTAAAGCAACTACTGATAGTATAAAATATTTAGGAATCTATCTGCCAAGGGAAAATCAGAAACTTTATGAGCAAAACTACAAAACGCTTTCCACACAAATTAAGTCTGATCTAACCAACTGGAAAAATATTAAATGCTCTTAGATTGGGCAAGCAAATATAATAAAGCTGACAGTACTACCTAAATGAATCTATTTATTTATTGCTATACCAATCAGACTCCCAAAAAACTATTTTAATGACCTAGAAAAAATAACAACAAAGGTCATATGGAAAAACAAAAGGTCAAGAATTTCAAGGGAACTAATGAAAAAAAAAAAACCAAATGAAGGTGTCCTAGCTGTACCAGATCTAAAATTATATTATAAAGCAGTAGTTACCAAAACCATTCGGTATTGGCTAACAAATAGACTAGTTGATCAATGGAATAGGTTAGGTTCAAAGGACAAAACAGCCAATAACTTTAATAATCTAGTGTTTGACAAACCCAAAGACCCCAGCTTTTGGGATAAGAACTCAATGTTTGACAAAAATTGCTGGCAAAATTGGAAATTAGTATGGTAGAAACTAGGCATTGACCCACACTTAACACCATACACCAAGATAAGGTCAAAATGGGTCCATGACGTAGGCATAAAGAATGAGATTATAAATAAATTGGAAGAGCATAAGACAGTTTACCTCTCAGACCTGTGGAAGAGGAAAGAATTTATGACCAAAGAAGAACTAGAGATCATTATTTATCACAAAATAGAAAGTTTGATTATATCAAATTAAAAAGTTTTTTGTACAAACAAAACTAATGCAGACAAGATTAGAAGTGAAGCAATAAACTGGGAAAACATTTTTGCAGTCAAAGGTTTTGATAAAGGCCTCATTTCCAAATAGAGAATTAACTCTAATTTATAAGAAATCAGGCCATGCCAATGGTCAAAGGATATGAACAGACAATTCTCAGATGAAGAAATTGAAACTATTTCTAGCCATATGAAAAGATGCTCCAAGTCATTATTAATCAGAGAAATGCAAATTAAGACAACTCAGAGATACCACTACACACCTGTCAGACTAGCTAGAATGACAGGGAAAGATAATGTGGAATGTTGGAGGGGATGTGGGAAAACAAACACTAATGCATTGTTGGTGGAATTGTAAATACATCCAGCCATTCTGGAGAGTAATTTGGAATTATGCTCAAGAAGTTATTAACCTGTACATACCCTTTGATCCATCAGTGTTTCTACTGGGCTTATATTCTAAAGAAATCTTAAAGAAGGGAAAGGGACCTCTATGTGCATGAATGTTTGTGGCAGGTCTCTTTGTAGTGTCCAGAAACTGGAAACTGAGTGGATGCCCATCAATTGGAGAATGGCTGAATAAATTGTGGTATATGAATATTATGGAATATTATTGTTCAGTAAGAAATGACCAGCAGGATGATGTCAAAAAGGCCTGGATAGATTTACATGAACTGATGCTGAGTGAAATGAGCAGGACCAGGAGATCATTATATAATTCAAAAACAATACTATACGATGATCAATTCTGATGGATGTGGCCATCTCCAGCAATGAGATGAACCAAATCAGTTCCAATAGAGCAGTAATGAATTGAACCAGCTACACCCCAGCAAAAAAACTCTGGGAGATGACTATGAACCATTACGTAGAATTCTCAATCCCTCTATTTTTGTCCGCCTGCATTTTTGATTTCCTTCACAGGCTAATAGTACACTATTTCAAAATCCGATTCTTTTTGTACAGCAAAATAACTGTTAGGACATGTATACTTATATTGTATTTAATTTATATTTTAACATATTTAACATGTATTGGTAAACCTGCCATTGTGGGGGAGAGGATGGGGAGGAGGAGAGGAAAAATTGGAACAAAAGGTTTGGCAATTGTCAATGCTGTAAAATTACCCATGCATATAACTTGTAAATAAAAAGCTATAATAAAAAAAATAGTGGTGTAGTGAGCCCAGATTTATAGAGAGCTAACAAGGAAAGCCATGAGGAAGAGAAATTTGTATTGTGTGGGAAATACTCCTTTCAACTGTGAGTTTTGACATTGTCATTCCTTTCATGAATATCTGGACAGTACAAAACTGTTTTTCTGCTTATTGCCTGAGTATTGATTTTCATGGTATTCACCTACAGAAACTCTCTTCTTTCCCCTACTTAAACATAGCTTTTATAAGCTCTCTCAATTAACTATTATCTTTTAAAGGGCATTTAAAAAGTGTTAGCATTAAATGTGAATTGCAATTCTATTTGACTTAGACACCTTCCAGGCTCACAAAAGAGACTATGGCTGATCTATTCAGATCAAACCATCCTCTAATTAACTCACCTGGATTCTGCTGTGTCCAATCAGAATGAATCACACAAAAATAGTATAATTCTTTAAGCCAGCTCATCATGATCATGTAGCCATTAAAAATCCCCTTCTATTTTCACTTTTCTAGTCAGCTATGGCAGCAGAGGGCAACAAGCCCTTATAAAAAGTTTTACCTTTCGCCAAATCCAGCTGTTGAAAGGCAATAGCTGTCGCTGTCACTTCTGGTCAAGTAAATCAGTTCCCTTCACTCCATACCCAATGAGGAATCGCTCATATAAAGCCATCTCTCAGCTTAACTACTCCAACTCCACTTTAAACACTTTTTCAGGTTTCCTGCTGTGCCTCCAATTCTTCTCCAGTTCTTCTTAGCCTGTTGCTGCTGCTGCTTCAGTGATTTATTTCTTTTTTTCTTGCTGTGTTCAATGGCTTAATTGAGAACCTCCTGGCTCTGAGTCATATTTTACTTAAAATGTTAGGTCTCCTTAAATTTCTCCTATCAAATCTATAATTCTTTTCAAAAGTATTCCTCAGTCAAGTGTTTATATTATTTCATATTTTATTACTGTTAACTTTTTTTTAGGTAACAAACATACCTATGCCATTTAGGTGACATACCATCATGCTTTGCAGCATTCTGAAATTCTCAATATAGTTGCTTCTTGTTTTGATGCCCTTGAAACTTTGTTCTTTCACATTCACATTTTTATACTTTTTAAATAAATAAAAGTTCTTTCCTAATTAGCCTTTTAATAATCTTTAACTGTCCCCATATAAGTTAAGAATCATTATACAATGTTAAGTTCTAAGTCCTCACTTATATACTACAGATCATTTCTTCCCCCAAATCTCTAAATCCCATCCAAAAGTTGTTTCTCAATATAGACACATTAATGTGTGTTTCAATATTTTATATTAAACCAAAGTTCTTCTTCTACTTAATAGGTATCAAAATGTCAATAGCATCAATTTCCAAGGTATAAATATTAACACAAACAATTGATTTGAACTGGCTTCAGTACACCCTTGTCTCATTCTTATTAATAATGATCCCCTACATAAACACATTCTCCCTATGGATCTCTTTTCCTCAAGTTCCTATTCCTAAGCCTGGAGGAATAAGTTTTATCAATCTCTGTATTTATTTATATAGAGAAATCTGCATTTCTATTTTACTGTCTGTTCTTAAATGGTCCTTTGTATGATCTAGCTCTGGCTTTTGATACTGTCAGCTCTCTTCACAGTATAAAGATTAAATCTCCCTTTGACCATAATTGTGACCAAAACCTGCCTAACTGATAAAGATTTTTTATGTGGGAATGGTTTCCACAGATACCAAAATAGGATATCTTCATAGTCATAGTTATCACCTGAATAACCTATATAGTGCTTTGCGGCAAGACAAATAGGGTTCCATTCAGAATGGTTGTGGAAGAAGGGAATGGAGAGTACTTTTTGACCAAAAGGATGATATTTGTTATTATCATCAAAAGAAGGTTTAATCCTTACACATTGATCACAACAGACAATGTCACAAAATAAAGTCAGGTAATTCTAGGAACTATCCAACCATGATAAAAAAAAAAGGAAATATAAAAAGGATGATTGGGATTTCCTGGTGTCAGTGAAATATATTTGGTAAGGTTAAAGGTTAAAGACATGAATTTATCCATTATTCAGAGAAAGAAAGTTTCTGTTTCAGTTTTAGATTTTGTATTTTGTTTTTGTGTGTGTGTTTTTTTTAATATGGTATGTAATGTTCAGAAACTTCTTTGCTATTTAAAAGTCCGGATCATGTGACAGAAGATAGTAAAATGAGTTAGACCTCCAGAACTCCCAGACTACAACATCCTAGGGCAACAATTAATGTACTAGCTATGAAAATATTAACATTTCACTGGTAATAAAAGTCAATGAGAATGGTCTCTATACAATGTTGTTCACAAAAACCAGGGTGCCATGCAGCATGTATTTTTGGAGGAAACTCCAGGGTATCCCATTCTCTCGGCAAGGATCAAGCTTCCCAGGAATATTTTTACCAAAGGAAAGGGAGAGTTCAACTCCAAAGGTGACAACAGAAATCGATGATGAAAATAATAATAGCATTTATACAGCACTTTAAGATTTACACTATTTATTTAATTTTATATAATTGCATTATATATATAATTTATAAATTATAATTTATAATTGTGGTTCTAATTATGTGATATATATATATACTTTATAATATATAAAATTCATTTCTACATAAAATTATAACTAAATACAAAATTATGAAGCATTCACTGTAAAATAATTATGAATCTTTTATATGAGGCATTCCATAAAAATGAAAAGAAGTAAATCAGGGAGAAAAAAAGTTATACCAAGTTTCTTTGAATCAAGGTCTCATGTTTCAAATATACAGAGAACTGAGTAAAAATGAGAATACAAGACATTCTCCAATAAATGGTCAAAGGATATGAACAGACAATTTTCAGACAAAGAAATTAAAGATATCCATTGCAACATTTTAGAATGTTCTAAATCAGTACTGATTAATAATTAATTAAAAGAATTCAAATGTAGTATCTCAACACTTATCAGATTGTCTAATATTACAGAAAAATTAAATGGCATATATTGGAGGGAGTGTGGAAAAATTAAGATATCCATGCATTGTTGGTAGAGTTGTGAACTGATCCAGCAATTCCAGAGAGCAATTTGGAACTATATTGAAAGTGCTATAATACTAAATAGATCCTTTGAGTGATAAACATGACTACTAGATCTATATGTCAAAGTGATTTTAAAAAAAGAATACTACTCATACACAAATTTTTATAGCAGTCTTTTTTCCTGGTGTTAGAGAATTGGAAACTCAGACGATACCAATCAAATGAGAATGGACTGAACAAGCTGTGGTATATGATTTTGATGGAATACTCCTGTGCTATAAGAAATGACAAGCAGGATGCTTTCAGGAAAACTTTGAGAATCTTATAAGAATTGTTGCAAAATGAAGGGAAAAGCACCAGGCAAATATTATACATAGTAACAGCTATATCGAGAGAAATTGTTAAGATTCTTTTGCTTCCTTTTGTTTTTAGAACATAGGTGGTTTTGACCTCCCTGACTTCTCAACGAGGCAAGAACCCCAAAAAAGAAGATGATCACGCCTTCCCTGACTACTCAAAAAAGAGGTAAAAACAACATAAAAAGAGGTGATCATGCCTTCCATGACATCTTAGGAAGGAAGATGAAAACACCAAAGGAAATGGGAAATCAAATCAGATTAGTGGGTTTCTGAAGGGGTTCACTTGAAACAGGTATACATAAATCCATCAATATGGGTGGTATTACACATAATTACATAAGCACATAGTAACACAAGCTAGTAGTGATGTGATAAATACCACAAATCAACATGAGGAATTATATATGTCCATAAGTCCTAGAAATAGTCCAAGAGGAATCTATTGTCCATAAGTTCATGTGCCAAGAATCCATTAATTCCTACAAGTTTTGAAGTCCTGCAATAGTCTCATCTTGTGTTAGGGAATTCAATGATTCCTGCAGATTTTATTCTTAGGTTTTCTCCTTTGTTTCAAAATTTTTCTCTTTTTCTTTGTGTGTCTTTGGAAATTGAGTCAGATCCATTTTCATTGTAGAATTGACATAGTTGCTCTCCTACTAATTTCCACTCCTCTAGATCCAATTCTTTTTTCCATAGAGAACCAAGGAGATGTAAACTGTACAGTTTCTAAAAGTTCAGTGATCTGCTCACAAATTATAATCAAACCTTAACTTTTCATAAGTCTGACAATGCTCTCTAAACATTTTCCTTGAATTGGAAAAGAAGGCTGTTTTCTAAACATCTGTCCCATTTTAGCTGAAATAATATTTTTAGTCCTTTAACAAAGTTTCCTTATCTTTTTTTGTACTTACCCTAATTTCTGGGTTGAGGAGACTTTTCCACTGAAATCAGGATTGTGTCTGCCCCACGCTGGGTGCCAAAATATAATATTCTTCTCTAAATTATAATGTTCTCTGGGAGCAGATTTCTTGGGGGGCTTTTGGGAACAGCCTTGCAGCCAGGCATTAAAGTCAAAATCCTTTATTGGCTCCTTCAAAGTCTTATCTCCTTCACTTGGGGCTCGACTAGTTTTTCTTAGAGGCCTTCTGTAATCTTGGTTTCAAGAGTTCCTGCTGCTAGTCCTTTGCTTCTTCCAGCTTCTGCCTCTAGCTTCCTCCAAATGTCTCCAAATCCAAAGATTTGTGCTTGAGCCTCCAGTCACAACAAAGGTGGACGATGGAATGGATCTGTCTCAGTCTCAGAAAGCTTCTAGTGCACTTGTCCTTTCTGGCCCTGAGACCTCCTCCTTGTATGCCTCACCATCTGAGTATACTGAATATACTCCAGTCATTATATCACTAGAAAACTATTATTCGTTGTAGGATTAAATCAATGCTAAACTAGATTTAACCACTGTCTCCTCAATTCTACTTACTTGTAAGAATCCTAACAAGAAGTCAATTGGTAATTTTTAAAATTAATAAGGTGGATTAATATTAATTAATTCTTGTATGAGCAAAGAGGAATTAAAATTATTTAAAATCACCATATACATTTGTGAGAATTTAGGGAAAAGAAATATCAATTAAATATAAGAAGCATAGATTATACTTCCCATTCTTCAAAAGGAAAAAAACCAGCAATCTATAAAAGAACTGCCAACAAAAAAAAGCTTTGGTATAAATGGATTTAGAATTTGTGTCTAACACTCAAGGAATTAATAATGCTTACATTAGAAAAAATATTAATTGAAAAAGAAGGCACCCTACCAACTACTTTTATAAGATAAATGTGATTTGATATACAGATCTGGTGTGAATAGATCAAAGAGATTTATACAGATCAATTCTATTGAGGGATATTGATATGCAGAAGCCAGTGCATTAGTAGACTAGCTGTGAGACTTCCAACACAACTATAGAAGGCAAATAGTGAGCCTCTGAACTCCAACAATCCAAGTGAGACCCATCCAACATGAAAAGAAAGCCTGCAACACCATCCCCGGGATAGCATGAAGTCACTGTCACTTGCAGAGGAAGATTGGGACACTCTCCCCTTTACCCTAAGAGCAGACCTCAACCTTTTAAAACAAACAAAAAGACAAAAAGAGCTCTGACAATAGATGACTATTATGGAGACAGGGAAGAACAGATCTCAAATGCTGAAGACACTAAAAGCAAAATATCTCCACATGAAGCCTAAAAGGGTGTTTTATTTTGTCTCCAATTCAAAAGGCTCTCTTAGTAGAATTCAAAAGGGACCTTAAAAAGAGAGTTAGAAGAAAAATAGGGAAAGAAAACGAGAGCTTTGCAGGACAGTTTGGGAAAGGAAACAGAAATTTTCTGAAGAAAAATAGATTTGATTACTCTTTTTGTTGTTTCTTGTTTTTATTTTGCTTCTTTTTTACTGGTTTGATTTGATTTTTCTTGTTTAGAATGTTATTGTATAAATATGTATGCATACATTACATTTAAGAGAGGAAAGGGGAAAGGAAAGAGGAAGACTTACAGAAGGGAGAACAGAAGCAGAAGGGAAAAAGAATAAAAAAGGGGCAGGGGATGTGAAAGGAGAGGACTGATTGGGGGAGGTGATAGTCAAAAGCAAAACACTGGTGAAAAGGAAAAGAGGGAAAACAAAGAGAAAAGAATAACTTGGGGAAAATAAAATGATAGGAAATACAGAGGTAATAATTTTAACAATGTGAATGGGATGAATTCTCCCATAAAATGGAAGCAAATAGCAGACTGATTAAATGTCAGAATCCTACAATATGTTGTTTACCCCCCCAAAAAAAAACACATTTAAAGCATAGTGATACATACAGAATAAAAGTAAAAGGCTGGATCAGAATATATTATACTTCAGCTAAAGTAAAAAAAAAAAAAAAAAAGGCAGGGATAGCAATACTGATCTCAGAACAAGTAAAAGCAAAAATAGATCTAAAAGAGATAAGGAAGGAAAGTACATCTTGCTAAAGGATACGATAGAAATGAAGTAATATTAATACTAAACATATAGGCACTAAGTGGTATAGAATCCAAATTCCTAGAAGAGAAGTTAAGAGAAGTAGAAGAAGATATAGACAATAAAACTATACTAGTGGGGGCTCTCAAACTTTTCCTATCAGAATTAGATAAATAGAACCACAAAATAAATAGGAAAGAAGTTAAGGAAGTAAACAGAATTTTAGAAAAGTTAGGTATGATAGATCTTTGAAGAAAACTGAATGGGGGGCAGAAAAGAATATATGTTTTCTTGGTGGTACGTGAATAGACCAAGTATTGGGATATAAGAACCTCCAAATCAAATGCATAAAGGCAGAAATAGTAAATTCATCATTTTAGATGATGATGCAATTAAAATTGCATGTAATAAAGGGCCAGGGAAAAATAGACCAAAAATTAATTGGGAA
This sequence comes from Sarcophilus harrisii, assembly GCF_902635505.1. Classification (NCBI taxonomy): domain Eukaryota; kingdom Metazoa; phylum Chordata; class Mammalia; order Dasyuromorphia; family Dasyuridae; genus Sarcophilus; species Sarcophilus harrisii. The sequence continues at coordinate 32,611,483 of NC_045431.1, read as the reverse complement.
TTAAAAAAAAAAACTAATCCTAAAAAATGAGTGGGTGAAACAACAAATTATAGATGCAATGTATAATTTCATCCAAGAGAAAGAAAATAATGAGACAGCATACCAAAATTTATGAGACACAGTGAAAGCAGTTTTTAGGGGAAATTTTATATCTCTAGATGCTTACCTACATAAAATAGAGAAAGAAAAGATCAATTAATTAGATTTGCAACTAAAATAACTATAAAAATTAAATAAACAAATAAAAAATCCCCAATTAAATACCAAATTTAAAATTCTGAAAATAAAAGCAGAAATTAATAAAATTGAAATAAGAAAACTATTTAAATAATAAACAAAATTAAGAATTCATTTTATGAATGAAAACCATAAAATAGATAAAGCTTTTAGTCAATTTGATTAGAAAAATTAAGGAAGAAAATCAAATTGTTGGTATCAAAAATCAAAAAGATGAATTTTCCATCAATGAAGAGGAAATTATAGCAATGATTAGGAGCTATTTTGTCCACCTGTATTCCAATAAATTTGATGATCTAAGTGAAATAGATGACTATTTACAAAAATAAATTGGCCAGATTAGCAGAGGAGTAAATAAATTGTTTTAAAAGTCCCATTTTAGAAAAACATTGACTAAGCTATTAATCAATTACCTAAGGAAAAAAAAATCTCCAGATTCAGATGGATTTACAAGTAAATTCTGTCAATAAAAAGTTATTTTAAAAAATAAAATAAATAAAATAAAAAATAAAAAAACAAGTAAATTCGACTAAACATTTAAAAAACAATTAAATTCAATATTATGCAAAGTAGCTAGGAAAATAGGGAAAGAGGGAGTCCTACCAAATTGCTTTTGTGACACAGATATGGAGCTGATACCTAAACCAAGTAGGGTCAAAACAGAGAAAGAAAATTACAGACCAATTTCCCCAATAAATATTGATGCAAAAATATTAAATAAAATATTAGCAAAGAGATTACAAGTTATTCCCCCAGGATACTACACCATGTAATAGGATTTATACCAGAATGCAGAGCTGTTTCACTATTAGGAAAAATATTGGCATAATTGACTAATCAATAACCAAACTAATAGAAGTCATATAATTATCTCAATAGATGCAGAAAAAGCAGCTAACAAAAGCCAACACACCATTCCTATTAAAAACACTAGAGAACATAGGAATAAATGGAGTTTTTCTCTAAATGATTAGTAGCATCTATTTAATCCATCATCAAGCATCTTATGTAATAGAGATAGTGAAACCAGGTTGCCCACTGTTACCATTACTATTCAATAGTGTATTAAAAATGTTAGCTTTAGCTATAAGAGAAGAAAAAAATTAAAGGATTTAAAATAGGTAATAAGGGAACAAAATTATCATTCTTTGCAAATAATATGATGGCATACTTGGAGAATCCTAGAGAATCAATTAAAAAACTACTAGAAACAATTAATAACTTTTGCTATGTTTCAGGATATAAAATAAATCTACTTAAATATCAGCATTTCTATATGTTACCAACAAAGTCTGGCAGCAAGAGATACAAAGAGAAATTCCATTTAAAAATCACTGTGAATAATATAAAATACTTGGGAGTCTACCTGCCAATATAGTCAGGACCTATCTGAACACAATTACAAAACACTTTCCACACAAATAAAATCATATCTAAACAAATGGAATCATATGAAGTGCTCATGGGTAATTTTAGCCAATATTATAAAAGGACAATTCTACTTAAATTAATCTACTTAGTCAGTGCTATGCCAATCAAAATGCCAAGAAATTACTTTACAAAGCTAAAAAAAATAATAATAACAAAGTTCATTAGAAGAACGAATGGTCAAGAAGTTCAAAGAAATTAATGAAAAAATTATGAATGAAGGTGGCTTAGCTGTACCAGATTTAAAACTATATTATAAAGTAATAGTCATCAAAACCATTTGGTACTGGCTGAGAAATAAGAGGAATTCATCAATGGAGTTAGATTAACAAAACACAATAGTCAATGATTATAGCTACCTAGTGTTTGATAAATGCAAAGATCCAAGCTTCTGGGACAAGAACTCACTATTTATCAAAAATTGCTGGAAAAATTGGAAAATAAATGGCAGAAACTAGGCACTGACTAACATCTAACACACTGTACCAAGATAAAGTTGAAAAGGGTTCAAGATTAGACATAAAGAATGATATTATAAGCAAATTAGAAGAACAAAGAATAGTTTGCCACTCAGATTCATGGAGAAGAAAGGAATTTGTGGCCAATGAAGAACTAAATATATTATGAAATGCAGAAGGATAATTTTGATTATATTAAGTTTAAAAGTTTTTGTAAAAACAAAACCAATGCAAACAAAATTAGAAAAAAATACATCTAAGTGTTCTGATAAAGCTCTCATTTCTAAAATATAGAGATTTATAAGAATAGAAGTCACTCTCCAATTGATAAATGGCCAAAGGGTATGAACAGACAATTTTCAGATTAAGAAATTAAAATAATTTCTAGTAATATGAAAAATGCTCTAAATCACTATTGATCAGAGAAATGCAAATTAAACTACTCTGAGGTACCACTACACACCTTTCAGATTATCCATGATGTCAGGAAAAGATGATTATAAATGTTGAAGAAGATGTGAGAAAACTGGGACACTAATACATTGTTGGTGGAGTTGAGAACTGATCAAACCACTCTGGAGAATAGTACACAAATATGCCCAAGGTGCTATCAAAATGAGCACACTCTTTAATCCAGCATTCTATCTATTGGGTGTGTATCCCAAAGAGATCATAAAAAAAAAAAGGGAAAAGGATCCACATTTCTAAAAATGTTTGTAGCAACCCTTTTTATAGTAGCAAGGAAATGGAAGCTGAATGGATTCCCATCAGTTAGAGAATGGTTGAATAGATTATAGTATATAAATGTTATGGAATATTATTGTTTTATAAGAAAAGGAATATTGATATAAAGGTATCATTGATGATTTTTTTTTCACTAGAATTTCTCCAAGTATTGTCCTCTCATAGAGTCATTTCATAGAAAGAATATTTATAAAAGATAATAGTGAGAAGAAAGAAATTATAAAAAGCAATCAATTTATGAAAATATATACATTGTATATATATGTATATATGCATATATATCTTCTTTGAAAACAATGTTTTTTCTTTCAATGTTGCTGCATTTATTTTTATTGCTTTGTGATTGTCATTTATATTAATGTGTAGTTATTGTGAATATTTTTTATGGTTCTGTTTATTTTACCCTGTGCCCTTGAACGAACTTGGTTGAACTGAGAACTCATTTTATTAACATTTAAATATCTCTTGTGTTTTCTGATATATTTTAATGTATAGAACTCCAAATTCTTTTTCATGTGTTTAGATAAATGGGTGATTTACTAACTCTTTGTGGTTATATAGTCTTTTGTGTCACTAACAGAGTAGGAAAAGATTATGTTTTCCGGTGTAATCTTGGGTTAAGTCTCCCCATTTTAACAGAAATTAAGAAAAGGATATGTTTTGAATCAATTATATTCCTTGCCTTAAATATTGCCAGCAATATTTAGAAATCATGGAAAGACAGATATAACTTTAGTCTGATATTCCCTAAAAACCTAGAAAAAGAATGCTAGTCTGAGTAGTATCCTGGGGGTTTGCTTCCCATCCACCCAGTTTTGTGGCTATTTAACTTCCTTTTCTCAGAGAATCATTCAATTCTCAAATGATATTTATCCATGCCTCCAATACAACTTTTTTGGAAAACCTATGTAGAATAATATATGGACATACACATATACACGCATACACCACAGACTCACACAGATACACATACACAAACGTCCTACATTATCAAAATTATGCATCTTAATCCCCAAACTTGTATTAACTGCAACAGAAAGACACTGGAATCTTTTCTAGTAAGTATAAAGTAAAGATGCATTCTCTCCCTATTACTATCTATCACAAATTGTAGGTGCATCTCATGCAGGATTGGATATTTAAGTCAATGTGTAATGCAAAAATCACATTTTCCTTGAAAATCTCTCTCTTTGATTATAAAGAAGGGAAAAGGACCTGTATGTGCACGAATGTTTGTGGCAGCCCTTTTTGTAGTGGCTAGAAATTGGAAACTGAATGGATGTCCATCAGTTGGAGAATGGCTGAATAAATTGTGGTATATGAATATTCAAGACCAAGAGATCATTATATACTTCAACAACAATACTATATGATGACCAGTTCTGATGGACCTGGCCATCCTCAGCAATGAGATCAACCAAATCATTTCCAATGGAGCAGTAATGAACTGAACTAGCTACGCCCAGCGAAAGAACTCTGAGAGATGACTAAAAACCATTACATTGAATTTCCAATCCCTATATTTATGTCCACCTGCATTTTTGATTTCCTTCACAAGCTAATTGTACAAGATTTCAGAGTCTGATTCTTTTTATACAGCAAAATAATGTTTTGGTCATGTATACTTATTGTGTATCTAATTTATATTTTAATGTATTTAACATCTACTGGTCATCCTGCCATCTAGGCGAGGGGGTGGGGAGTAAGAGGTAAAAAATTGGAACAAGAGGTTTGGCAGTTGTTAATGCTGTAAAGTTACCAATGCATATAACCTGTAAATAAAAGGCTATTAAATAAAAAAAAAGAAAAAAAAAGAAAATCTCTCTCTCTCTCTCTCTTTCTCTCTCTCTTTATATATATATATATGTGTGTGTGTGTGTGTGTGTGTGTATGCACATATGCCTATAAATTCCAATATAAGATTTTTAAATACTTGTATCTAGACATGGTTATGGGTCTCTTTAAAAGAAGACTATATCAGAAAGCAGATGGATCTCATATAGTTACCATGGAGACAATTTAATGTAAGTTTTATTTCTCACAATACCCAGCTAAACTCTTGGTCAAAATGGTAGGAGGAACCAGAACATCTACTCAAATAGAATAAAACAAAAACAGAGAGATTTAGCCAAGAGGCAAACTGATTAATAGAATAGAAAGTAATTTCGAATGTAGTGCAAATAGCAGTGTAATTATAGTGGGATATCATTATATTAACACATAACTAACTTTTTTTCTCCTTCACTCTAAAGCACTCTACAGTAGAACAAAGCAGAGGGCTGTTAATTGACTAAGAATGCTAGGAAGGTCAGTTAAACCTGTCCCCCTTATTACTTCTACCCACTTAAGTACAATGAATAGACTACCCGTGATTATGATGAAAAGATTTTAGAATCACATTCAACAAATCCAAATACTCATATCATGAGCATGGCAGCTGAGACCAACCAAGAAAACAGAAGATTTATATATCTCCCATCTTTTGTTATTCCTTAGCCATATACTCTTTAGTAAAATGTTCAGTAATATCATCTGTACTCTATAAATTGCTCTTTGGACAGGTAGAGTTAAGTTAATATAAGCTAAATATACTTATAAAACACTGTAGACATAGAAATATTAGTTACAGTAATAAGGCAAGAGAGCAAAATTAAAGCTATAAGGCAAGGGCAAAGAAAAATCCCTATCTGTGGTTGATATGATTTATTCCTTAGGGGAAAAAAAATCATAGAAAATCAATGAAAAAGTTAATAAAATTGCCTACATAAAGTAACTGAATATAAACCTACTTTTAAAAAACTCAGCATTTTATATAATAATAATAAAGAAGAAGAAAAGGAAAAAATAGTTAAAATGTCTAAAAAATGAATTTTTAAAACTATGAATCAACATACCATAAAACATTCAAAACCTATATAAATACAACTACAAAACATATTTTACATAAAGAAAGATTAAACCACTGGATAAAGATTCATCACTTATAGTTAAATTTTGACAATATAAAAAACTGACCTCAATTAATTCACAAATTAATTCTATTCTAATAAAACTACCAAAGGGGTATTCAATCAATACAAATTAATAATAAAATTTATTCAAGGAACAAAATGTCTGAAATGTTGAAAAAAATAATAGAAACAAAGACTGAATGAGTCATAGAATTATTAAATTTAACTATATTTTAAAATAATGATTATCAGAATTTTTGACACTCCTTAAAATTTTTAAAAGATCAGTGAACTAGACCAGGTAAACTAGAATCAGAAATAAATTAATAGAGTGAATACTGAATCATGGATATTGATCTAGAAGGGGCCTTAGAGGCCATTTAATTCAACTCCTTCATTTTACAGTAGAAAAAATGGAAGCTCAAGGGAATATTATTGACTTCCTTAAGGTCACATAAGTTAGTACCAAAGTTGAAACTTAAATCCAGGTCCTCTAATTAAAGAGACAATATCTTTTCCATTATACCAAGCAAAGTGTTCTATAAAACAAACTACTTGGAAAAAGATATTCACTTCCAAAAGAACTACAGGTTAAAATAGAATGCAATTTGGCAGAATTTTTAAAGGGATGCAGCATGAAGGAAGCCTAACCAAGAAAACAATATAAAAATGAGTATGATAGTATAAATATGATAAATTATATATAAATTACACATAAATGTGATAAATAGGATAATAAAATATAATAAATATGAATATAATAATATAAACATGATAAAAATAATGAACAATAATTAGCAATATTAATCTTAGATAACTGATGAAATTATACTTTCCCTTTCATTGCATAATGATGGAAACTATAAATGTGTTCTGGAGTGGACATTTTGAAAGTTAAATTAATTCTTTCAAAAACAAATACAGTTGTTGAGAGAGTTAAAAAGTTAATACATTGGAGCAATTGGAAAATATTTTCTATAAGAAACTATTTACATTTCAATATAACATGAAGAAAAAGGTGTCTCCTCAGAACACAAATGTCTTCAAGGAATATAAAGGAAGTTAAATATGACAAGAAGGCATTAAGTAGGATTCTTCTATTTTCTTTATCTTCAGTGAATGGGGGGTAAAGAGAGGGGTAAGCCTTGCATCTGGATTCTTAATATTTTCTATCAAATTTCTCTAATTTCTTACTACATAGTAAATATACATGATAGATACTTATTAATGTTGGTTGAATTTTACCTCAGATCTTTGTTTGTCATCAATTTTCCCTGCTTCCACAATCCATTCGCCATGTGGGAAATACTTACTTGTTTGAGAAGTTTTCTATCACTTCTTGTGGACCTAATAACTGGTTTGTACAGCTACAATTAGGCTTGGGGGAAAAAAAAGTGAGCCAACTATTAACTTAAAAAATTTCATATAATCCCTTTATACAATGTTAGCAACTTTCCTAATTACAATGTCCCTGTGGGAAATAAAGGAAGAGAGCAGTCACAGACCATACCACCTAATGAGTGAGTGACCATAGGTCTCCTTTCCATTCAGTTCCTCTGAACCTGCCTAACACCATGCATCACATATAAATGAGGAGATTCAGGAGATCTTGTCTATATTGAACTGCTTGCCTGATGCATGATCTTTTGAGCCCTTGTGATCTTTCGCAGCACATCCAAACCCACAATCTTCCCAAAAACACCTTTAGATTTGGGTGAATTTTAGATATTATGTTTTCTCTTGGCAAGAAAGGATCAAAAAATTCACTTCCAGAAGAGATACAAATGAGACAATCCATGTTTTTTTATTTATCTTTTTGTTTATAATCTTGGGAACAATATTTCTAAAATTAGAATGCCCTCAATTTCTAGTCTTAATACATTACAAAAAATCAGACATTTTTCAATTGAAAAAAAGTCCATTTTCTCTCCTAATCAAAGCATTGATTATCAAGCAGGTTATATTATTATAATGAATTGGAAGTAGAACAATCTTTGTTATTATGAATCCTTGCCACAAATGCTCTTAATCAAAAAAGTCTACCAAAACATTAGCTAAAAGTTCTTCAGCCTGGTCCTTAACTTATGGAGATGAAGCTGAATCAACTAATAAGCATTTTTAAGTCCCAACTGCATGCTAGGTCCCAGGAATGCAGTTAAACTTAAACTTTCCCTGTCCAGAAATACTTTACACTGTACTATTTAAGGGAAGACATCATATACAATTATTATCATAGGAAAAGTAAATAATAACAATGAATTTTAAGTAATTTTGGTAAGGAGTCTCTGGTAGATAAGAAAAGCCTGTCATTTAGGAGAGAACATTTAATTTGAGCTTTGAAAGAAAATTGAGACTATTTTTCCATTCCAGACATCATGTTGTGTGTGAATAGCAGTAAGAACACCAGTTTGATAAAATTGTAGAATAGGATGCTTACTTGAAAGAGACCAATATATAAGATGGCTAGCATATATACAAGAGCCAAATTAAATTTAAATTCCAAACAGAGGTGTGAGTGTGTTTGATTCTAGAGATACTAAGGAACCACTGAAGTTTATTAAGCAAAGGAACAAATAGGGAAGAGTTATGCTTTAAGAAAAACTCTATGGCAACTAGGTGAAGCATGGATTACCAATTATGGCATCATTGGAATAGAAAAGGTATGGATATCAAAAATGTTGTAAAGGAAGAATCAAAAAAACCTGATAATTGATAAGATGTGTATTATGAAGGATAACAAGATTGGTGAATAAATAACCCTTGTTGACGATGATGATGATAGTGCTAATAATGGTGATGGGTTCTTTATATATAACATTGATTTAGAACTACAAAGGCAAAAAATGCAAGTAGTTTACAGAATTTATTAACATTATTTTAATTAGATGTAGTTTTTCAAATTTTTTTCAATTTTTTCAAAATTGTTTAATACTTCATTCTAGCCATTCTTGTTATGTCTAGAAAGGGAAGTCCACAGGACACATAAGATCTGTCAGTTAAATCCTTTCACTTTATCTTGTCAGAATCAAGTGACTCCATATCTACTACAGACCCATGCTACCTGGCTCATAGCTTTCTTTCTTGTTCCCATTTTTAGCTTTCCTTTAAATCTTATTTTCCCACATTCTCTTATTAGAATATAAGCTCCTTGCTGTGTGAACTATTTTACTTGTTTACATTTGTATTCCCAAAATGTTTTTCTATGTTCAAGGCCCTTAGCATACAGAAAACCCTTTAAAAATATGTCTTTGTTCATTATTTCAGGGTGCAAATGTCCAGGGAAGGAAAATCAGAAGATGTGCATTTTAATTTGGACTCTCTGACTAAATAGCTATGACTCTGGACAAGGCCCAAAATGTTTTGAGGATTTAGTTTCATCATTTGTAAAAAAATGAAGGGATGATATAATCTCTAAAACACTTTCCCTTTCATACCTTACAGTCTATATTCATATGATTCATATAGTTTCAAGATTGTGAGATTTTTGAAATTAGCTTTCAGCAAAACAAAAAGAAAGCAAAGAGAAAGTAGAGAATAGGAAGGGCGAGTACATGAAAGAAAGAGGAAAGGATGAAAGGGAACCTATAGTCACAGAATACTGAGCTATCACTGAAATGTAGAGTTACTTTCCAGCACTTTCATGTAGCCTGTGGCATAGACTGGTGCCAAAAGCTTTCTTGGAATATGATTAGACAGCAGTTTGTCTAAAAAAGATTTGGCAGTTTGAGTAGACTTCAAGTTAGTCATGATACAGCTGTGGGATTTAGCAGCAGTACCCTGCTCCCCCAAAAGTTAATATATTTGTAGTCTGCATTAAGTGAGATATAGCTTCCCATGATATAGGTGACCTACTCCCTCCATATTCTGCCCTGCCCTATATAACTTTGTGTTGATATCAATCTGGGTACCATAACTCAGGAAGGACCTCAGAAATCTAGATAGTACAGTAGTAATAACATTGGCTCTAGATAACTCCCTGTTCAAGTATCACCTAAATTTCTTACTACCTGTTTTACCTTAAATGAAACATTTAGCTTCCCTCAAACTTTCCTGACATAAAATGGGAAAGGTGGGGAGAAAACGAGATGACCACTGAGTTTCCTTCTACCTCTAGATATATAAAGAATCTTGTAATCTTCTGAGGACATAAAGAATAGAGAAGGGTATATCTTGGAGGACACAGTAAAGACAACAGAGAAAAGCCAGTAAATCATCTGAGCTCTCCCACAAAACCCCTCTGCCTTTGGTAACATCATAAAACAATTCTTAAAGCAGCAGAACCCACAGAGGGATGGGATGAAATGACTTTCTAACCAGGGACAACTCAGTAGGAAAGATCTGTGATGTATAAATGAGAGTGGAACGGAGTCTAACACAGACTCAGCCCCAGCAAACCAGAAATGGGCTTTGAGAACCACTGAGACTACAGCAGCAGCTGATGCTTCAGGAGCTCTCAGTCTACAGAGAGAAAGGGAGCTGAACAATTGGTCAGAAGATGATTACACGGGTATTCTTGCTAGCACTGAGGCAAGGTTCTCTTGCTCTGTGCAGAGTCTGATCAGGATTGCAGTTCTGGACAGCAGTTCCAGTGTTAAGAGTAACACCAGCACCACCACCCCCCCAGTTCCAGGGCAAAAGAGAGCGTTTGTGGTCTCTCACAGACCAGAAGAGTAGAAATTACACCTCTCCTTAGATCAAATTATCTTGAAAGAACTGAAAACTTATAAGTCCAAAAAATATCTGAAAATAGCTTCATAAAATCCTGTGAATCTTGGAACAATGTGCCTACCACTCTTCCAGGGCTACATAGCCTCATTTTAACAAAGATTTAAAAGTCAATAAACAATCGGTGGAAATAGGCAATTTGTAGAGAAAAAGTATGATCATAGAAAGTTACTATGGTGATAAGAAAGATCAAAGTATGCACTCAGAAGAAAATAACAAAGTCAAAGCTCCTACATCAAAAGATTCCAAGATAAATATGAATTGGTTTCAAGGCATGGAAGAGTTCAAAAAGAATTTCAAAAATCAAGTAAAGAATGGTAGATGAAAAAGAAGATGGGAATAGAAATGAGATTGATGCAAGAAAATTAAGAAAAAATGAAAATAACACCTTAAAAATAGACTAGGCCAAATGGTAAAAGAGGTATGAATAGCCAATGTGGAGAAGAAGAGCTTTAAAAAGCAAAGTCAAAAAATAAACTTAAGAAAAAAACTACCTACGAGTAGAATTGGCAAAATGGAAAGAAAGTACAAAAACTCAAAAAATAATTCCATAAAAAATAGAATTGAACAAAATGAAGCTAATGACCTCATGAGAAATTGATAAACAATAAAACAAAAACAAAACAATAAAAAAAAGAAAATAATGTGAAATACCTCATTGGGGAAAAAAACTGACCTGAAAAATAGATCCAGGAGAGAGAATTTAAGAATCATTGTATTTCTTGAAAGCCACAATAAAAAAATGAGCCCAGATATCAGTTTATGATAAATTGTCAAGGAAAACTTTTCTGATAGAACAAGCAGGTAAAATACAAATTGAAAGAATTTATTGATCATCTCCTGAAAGATATTCCAGAACGAAAACTCTTAGGAATATTACAGCCAAATTCTAGCGCTCTCACCCAGATCAAGGAGAAAATATTGCAAGCAGTCATCTAAAAAAAAAAAAAAATCAAGTGTTGTAAAGTCATGTCAGGATAATACAAAATTTAGTAGCCTCTCCATTAAATGATTAGAAGGCTTGGAATATGATGTTCTAGAGGACCAAGAATGAGCTTGCAAGCAAAACTGAGTATAATCCCTTAGAGACACATCTGTTGGCTATGTTCCATTCAACAATTTTTGTTGATTATTTAGATGAAGATATAGATAGCATGTTTATTGAATTTATAAAGAAATTTATAAATCTAACATAGCTAATAGGAAGTATAGCTAATCATTGGACAAAAGAATTAGGATCCAAAAAGTTGTTAATAGATTAGATAGTTTAGCCAGCTATAATATCATGAAATTAATTAAGATTGTTATAAATATCAGGTAAAAATGATAGATTGAGAAAGGAGGAAAAGTTACTGAGTTACAGTGGTACAAAGAAATTGATCTGTCAACTGAGCCAATTCTCTCACATTATCAATGATCTCTTAATTATCAATCTAATGGCCTTTTCTCAAACTTTCTTGGCTTGCCTATAGCATGTAACACTGTTGATCATTGTCTCATATTGGATACTCTTTACTCTTAAGTTTTCAGGATACTATTTTCAACTAGACTTCCCCTTTGCTTGACAACCCTCTCAGCTTTCATTGTTGAAGGATCTTTATTTTCTTCAATTTCTTCAATAATAACGGTGTCTCTGTCTCCTCCCCTAAGTGCTATGCTTAGCCTTCTTTTTTCCTTCTATACTATTTCAGTTGATGATCTCATCAGCTTGCTTGGCTTTTATTATCATTCTATTCAGATGATTTACAGGTCTAAATATCCATCCTTAGTGTCCCTTCTAAATTCAAGCTCCATGTCATTAACTACCTTTTTTTTCTTGAACTGGATGCTCCATCAGCATCTCAAGATCAAGTTTTTCCCCTAAAATTATCCTTTCTTCCAAATTTTCCAAGTGTAAAAGACCACGCAAGTACCCAGTCCTGGTATCAACCTTAATTTTTCATACTTTCTTACTTCCCCATATCTAATCTGTTGTCAAATATTATTTCTACTTTAAAAATATCTCTTTTATTTAACTACGAGTTCCACTGCTACAACCCTAGTACAGGCCTTCCTCACTTCATTTCTGGACTATTGAAATAGGTTTCAGGTTTGTCTATCTATTTATCTATCCTCATTCCAATCTATTTTCCACTTATTTGCCAGTGATCTTCCTCAAGCAGAGATCTGCCTATATGACCTCCCTCATTTTACCACCTCACACGCTACACAGCTCAATAACCTCAATAGTTCCCTATTACCTCAAGATTCAAGTGTAAAATCCTCTATTTTGCATTTAAAGTCTTTCATATCCTGGCTCCTTATGAATTTTTTTTGTCTTCTTTCCCTTCTACTCCTACCATGATATATCAACTGTGGTCTGATCATTGTTCCTCACATATAAAACTTCATATTATGTGTCCCTTTTTCACTGAGTATCCTTTCCCAATACCTGAAATACTCTTCATTCTCATTTATACCTTTTCTGTTCCCTGGATCCTTAAAAGACTCAGCTCAAATTCTCACCACCACCTCCAACATCTTGCCTTTCCTCTGAGATTTTTCTTTCACTTACATGAAATATATATGGCACATAGTTGTTAACATGTTATCTTGACCATTATAATGGAGTTCCTTGAAAGCAAGGACCATGTTAGTGCTTAACACAATTTGTAGAACATAGTAAGTGATGAATAAATGGCTATTGATTGGCTGGGTGACTAGAAGTGACAGTAAAAAGTAAAGCATATGTCATTTTCTCCTTCCCCCCAAAATGGGAAATGAATGAAAATGCTCTTCTGGAGAGAGTAGACATGGATTCAGGATCTCTGGAGAAGACAGGTCCTTGTGTGATAGAAGATAGAGAGTGACATGAATAAAATAGAGTTTTTTTTAACAATAGTTGGGAAGAGGAGAGGACAATTTCACACATCCAATTGTAAGCTAAGAACAGAGAACAATATGGTCTAGAGAGAAGGTTTAAGGCAGCTAGTATCATGGCATTACAAATTTATACCTGGGAGAAACATCAATGGCCATCTAGAGTAACAATGAATTACAAGAAGAGGAAGAATAGGATGTTTGTCAACTACAACACAGATGATTAAGGTTCCCCCTTCCAGGTCCTCACAATCTTCCCGAATTCTAGGATGTCTGGTGATGATGACATCAGAAGCAAAGATTGTAGTATCAGTTTCTACAACCTATCATCCCCAAAACTTCAAGTGTTGGAATGGAGGTAATAGGTAGAGCCATCAGGGATTTCAACCTAAGGTCTGAGGTCTACTAACGTCTAGAGTTTGGGTCTCAAAAGTCAACAAAATTTACATTTGTTATCAGCTTTGTGGCCCCAAGGTGGCAGGGAATGAGCACAGCCAGAAGATATGATGGAATAAAGAAAACAGATAGTTGGCTTCTTGTACATGACTTCCTAGGAACATGGGGCCTTTACCACCTTTGTGTTTTCAGGAATACTGAGTCTTCCTCTGTGTAAGCTCCCAGTTCTGCAATTGTGAAATCCAGTTCATAGAAGTTCAGTAAGAAAGGATGAATCTTATATTGTCCTAATATTAACCAGTTCTTGAACAAATTGCTTCTGTTTTCCAATTAATTACAGTATTTGTGAATAACCTAGAGCAAAGAGCTCAGCTGGCATTTCTTGCTCTAGGACTGCACTGGGAAGTGAGGTTCTGCCACTGGCAATGCTGCATATGTGTCTTAACATTCACGGTCAATGCTTATGGTCTAGCAGCTGGGATTTAAAATACTTTCATGTAAATCATAAGAGCAGCTGAAAAGTCCATGCCATCTGCTGCAGGTGCACACCTAAATCTCCAAAAATTAATCAAACACATATTTAGGCTCATTATCAAAACATTGTGTAAAGCAAAGTCTCAAACTATCAAATTTTATAGCCTGTTGACTAATAGGTTAAATGATACATCCCTGGACTAAATAGATAGTATTTTACTTGTATACAAAAGAATTTATTTCATAACAAGTATCTTAATTGTATCTTTTGTGATTATATATTCAAGATCATAGAGATATTGTCCAAACTCTTTGAAAGTTGGTAGACTGATACACATTGACTTATCATCTTGTGTATCTGGGAAAGACACTTATTCAGCAGCTAAAAACTATCCCACATTATAAATGATTTCATGTGACCATTACAGTTATCTTAAGTTGTTCAACAATAATTCAGTATACAAGTCATGCAGATTTTCATGGTATTATTCTCTCTTGATTCTGCTTCTACTTGCCTGGCTGTGTTTGTTCTCAGTTTTCGTTGCTGAATCATCCAGATCTCTCTCTCTCTTTCTCTCTCTCTGTCTCTGTATTCTTGCTCTCTCACTCTGTATTCTCACTCTCTCTCTAACTCTGTATTCTCTCTCTCTCTCTCTCAGTCTGTATTCTCTCTCTCTCTCTCTCTCTCTCTCTCTCTCTCTTTCTCTCTCTCTTTCTCTCTCTCTCACACACACACTCACACACAGAGTCTTATGTGTCTCCTGGAAATTCAACTATCATCTCTATGAATGATTATTGATTATATACAGTCTTACTCTCTTGCCTAAACTACAATTGTGCATTGCCAAGTTGTTTTTGACATATTGAATTAGTTATTCCATAGGCATTTCAAACCTATCCTATATGACAAAACTTTTTTCTTCCTCTTCCCATCCAAATCTTCTCTATTGCCAACTTTCTTTTTTTTACAGATTTTTATTTTTAAAACATATGCATAGATAGTTTTCAACATTCACCTTTGCAAAACCCTGTATTCCAATTTTTTTCTCTCTCCCTTCCTCCTACTCTTTCCCCTAGATGGTAAGTAATCCAATATATGTTAAATGTGCAATTCTTCTATATATATTTCTACATTTATCATGCTGCACAAGAAAAAATCAGATCAAAAAGGGAAAAATGGGAAAGAAAACAAAATTCAAGCAAACTACAACAACAAAAAAGAATGAAAAATATTATGTTGTGATCCATACTCAGTGCCCACAGTGCTCTCTCTGGGTACAGATGACTCTCTTCCAACTTTCTTATTGATGTCATGAGCCCCATTGTCCTCCCAATAGACCAGATTCCCAATCTTGGTATCATTCTCTACTCTCCCTTATTTATACCATATACCTCACCTATTTTCATACTTTGTCATTGTTCCTTCACAAAATCTTCCATATGTCCCCCTTTTCATCACCACCCTCCCAGATTATTTAATAGCTTCTGAGTATTCTCTATTCCTCAAGTGTTTCTTCAGTTTAATACTTCCTCTATTCAGTTCACAAACTAATTTTATCTATATTTCAATCTAGATATTGATAGAATATCAGGTATGGTAAAGAGAAGCGAAAATGGTAAACAGAGGGAGAGTCATTTTGGACCATGAACATTTTTTCTCCATAAAACACAAAACATTGATAACCTGTGATCCACTAGGCCCTAAATAAATTGAAAAGGTTTTCTATTTCATACTTTTCTACTAGACACAGAAAGGAAATCATATATCTTCCACAAGGAAAGGTATTTATAACCCAATTCAGTTCAGTTCAGTTCTATTCTATTCAATAAAATAACTGCACTGCCGGACAAGGGACTAGGTCTCCTTAAAGAAAAAAAAAGTAGTATAAGAGGTTGAAAATGGCTAGGTACAATTATAAGTACCCAGAGGGGTAAAATCCATCATTATTTAGTTGATTTGTTCTATATTTAACACAATAGTGTCATAAACACCCAGATATTTGATGGATTCTAACACAGTGTTTAGTACGTCTCTCAAATAAAATATGAATCCTCTCTATATCTTAAAGAGAATATTAGCTACCAAAAGAAAACTTTC
The DNA here is from genome assembly GCF_902635505.1 of Sarcophilus harrisii. Taxonomy (NCBI): domain Eukaryota; kingdom Metazoa; phylum Chordata; class Mammalia; order Dasyuromorphia; family Dasyuridae; genus Sarcophilus; species Sarcophilus harrisii. Next base: position 32,595,113 of record NC_045431.1, on the reverse strand, counting down.
AAGAAATAAGCACTATGTATTTTTTCCTTTTCTGTAACCCAGAATTATAACTAGCATGACCGGAAAGCTTTGTACAAGGTATCAAGTTTAGAGGGCACTGTGTTTTAGTAGTATTTTATTTTTCTAATTACAGATAAAGACATATTAATGTCAATTTAAAATTTTTCAGTTTCAATTTTTTTCCTTCCTTCCTCACTCCATCCTTCCTTAAGCAATAAGCAATTTGATATAGGTTATACATTTGCAAACATATAAAACATATTTCCATATTAGTCATATTATGAAAGAAAAAAAGACCAAAAGAAAAAAAATGAAAAAAGTGAAAATAGTATGCCTCGATCAACATTCAGACTCCATCAGTTCTTTCTCTGTCACGGATTGCAATTTTCCTCATGAGACCTTGGAAATTGTCTTGGATCATTTTGTTGCTGAGAATAACTTATTATTCATAATCAATCATCATACGACTGTTGCAGTCGTATTCTGTGTTCTCCTGGTTCTGCTCACTTCACTTTGCATAGAGGGTACTATATTGCTAAATTTGAAGGAAACTTTGATTGTTCTTTCAGTCATTAGGGACAATAAAAACAATAATTGAGCACCTAATTCACAGGAACAGGAAGGCACCAGATATCAGGCCATCTTAACACTGTATTTTGTTCCCCCCAAAAGTTAGTTGCTATAGCTTCAATTTAATGTCTTAGAGATTCTATACCTTAACATCCATACTCCAACTTCTCATCACTGATGGTCTGTGAAGGCCATTTGCATTATTGGGCTTTAAGAAGAGAATTCTTACTCTGATTCTAAGTTCCTACTTATCTTGTTTAGCACATGAGCATGATTATCAAATAAGGAATATTGTGTTTAATGGATAAATAGCAGAGCAGGTTTAGAGAAGTAAGTACTTGCTCAAGATCACACAGCTAATAAAGATCAAACTCAGGTATTCTGATGCCGAGTTTCTTTCCTTTTGCCACAACACAACACTTTGATATTCAGTACTATCTGCACTGGGAATGTGTGAGGTCAAATGGTCATAATTCCCAAATCTGTCTTTTTTCTACAGAAGCTTTCCCAGTTTGGAGACCCAGAAACCTGTCTTGTTCAGGATCTTCATTAGTTATGGTTGCCACCTGCACTGTGCAATATTTTGTTTGCTTTGGTATGAGCACCTGCAAAAGCTCCTTAAGCTAATCAGCCTCACTGGCTGAGCTTGTCCTGTGATTCCTGGAAATGCCATTTCAGGAAGCGCTGCTTGAAATTATGACAGCATGATCATTAGGCAGCAATCCTGAGCACTCTTGACTTCAGACATGATGTGTTTGTATTCCAATTCATTTTAGGCAAAATTTCCTTCACCCTGCCTGCTAGGAAGATTCCATGCTACATATTAGTTCCAGAAGTCCCAATGACATCTACATACAGTGTAAGAGGAAGTAAAAATTTATGTTTAATACATGCTAATCTGACAAAGACTCATATATTATTTACAAGGAACAATTCATTTTGGGATGAAGTTACTTTGGTACCAGGTATACAAATAAGTTGTCATTCAGATAATGTTCAAATTAGTAGAATTTCTGCCCTTTCCTACAACACCTAACAAAAAAATCATTTTTGAGTTTAGACGATGTTTTTAAAGGAACTCTGAGAAATGAAACTGGAAGCAATACAGGTTCAATCCCATCACCTACATTCATGTAGACAGGTAAATTGTTAGGCTTGGAACTGATGTTAAGAGTGATTCTCATAAGGGAACTACAAGATTCCCCAATCTCTTCAGTTTAATTTTAAAAGTATTCAGTACTTTGTGTGTGCTCACATTCTGTTCTGAGTACTCCTTCAAGGGGAAGGACACAAAGCATGTTGTTGATACTCAATTCCCTCAAAAATGTTATATTACTAAAATAAAGATTTGGTTAATGTATATTTTATTGCATCACAATTCTTTTAAAATTTATAATCCATTAATGATATGTATGTGTCTATGTATGTATATATATGTGTGTGTGTGTGTGCATGTATATATCTACATAGTAAGTATGCATTATTTTTTCATGAATCATGAGTAAAAATTTTACTTCAAAGGATCTGTATTCTTATTGATGTGATCACCCATTAGTGTTCCACCTGGAGGCTTTCAAAGGCATGGGAATAATTTTAACTTTTGGATAGAAACATGAAGCAGTCAGATTTGTGTTTTAGAAAACATCAGCTCGGCAAATCTGCAGAGAAGAGACTGGAAAAAAACCATTTAGGAGGCTATCAACTAAAATCCAGATGAAAGGTGATGAAAATGAGACAGGAAAGGTGATGGGCAAATGGAAACTGTAGTACTTGTTTGTGCTCAGTCCTCAAAAAGTACCAATGACATCATGAGGATGATGAGTATGATTTAAGTGAGTCAGAGTTGCATTAAATAATCAGATTTACTCTCCTCTCCAAAGTCATGAAAGTCTAGTGGCAAAAAAGGCCATGATTGGTGATGGCCCAAAGATGACAATTATCAGCAGAGGAAGGGCACTAAAATTGAAAGGAGTGCGGGAAAGGATTCCTGAAAAAAATTGGTCTGGAAATGGTAATAATAACCTGGCTTTGGGTTTGAATTCCAGTCCTGCTCTTTACTAGTTATATGACTTTGAGCAATTACTTATCCTTTATTCCTTTTTTCATACTTTATAAAATGAGGAGACCAGAATAGATCCCATGAAACTCATGATTGTGGTTTCTAAAGATGCATTTCTGTGCCAGGATTGAAGAATATAGTTGGAAGCAGGGCTAAAGGGCTTGTCATTCCCCATACTTGTTAAGGAAAATAAATAGGAATATATATATATATATATATATATATATATATATATATATATATGTATATAAATATATAGGGAATATATATAGGTGTGTGTGTATGTGTGTGTATAGAAGATATATATATATTATATAGGAAAGCTTCCCCTTTGCTTGTTTCTTTCCTTATCTCCATATTCCAATCAATTTGAAATGGCAATAGCTACTGGAGTCACAGATACTTAATTGACATCATGATGAATGACAACCTTTTGGAAAATGCATATGAACAGATTGATGAAGAAAGATTATAAAAACATTACAGACAGAGGATTAGTGCAAGCACAGGTACAATGGTAGGAAAACCAATGAAAGATACACCAGGGAGAGGGGGATAGCCACATGGAAATCAGTTTCATTGTGTAATGAAACAGAATTAATTCAGTCACTGGATAACCTCGGATGCTACGATAATGAGTTTACATTCTAAAGCAATAAGTTTTTGAGAAGGCAAAAGTTTCTTGAGCAGGGGAATGATGTGATGAAAATGAAGTATAAATAAATTAAGTCAGAATTTATGTGTAGAGACACTGGAATTTGAGGGAAGAAAAAAACAATCTTTATGCACCATCTTTAGATCATATTATGCTTAGAAAAGAATATCTGGTCACCTTCCATTGTATGATATAATTTAATAAACTCAATTGATATAAAAAGGAAAGATGGTAGAAGTGCATCCAGAAAACCTAAATCCGCCCAATCCAAGTAACCTACTGTTGATAAATTACTTTGAAGTATTGAAAAAAAAAGTGTATGACCTAAATCTCTTTTTAGTCTTTGAAGAAGTATAGAACATGAAGGAAAGACCACAAGATTGGAACAAATATTCCAATTTTCAAAAAGAAGATTTATTTTACCAACCCTAGACTAGTTAGATTGATACAAATCACTAACAAATCTATGTACTAGCTCAAAATATGATAATTTATAAGGGTGATAAAGATTCTATGTCTAGATTAAGTTCATTGCAAAAATACAAAAAAAGGATCCATTTATTAAAGAAAAAGAGATAATTTGAAACTGAAAAAATTTCCATAAATAATATTAATGCAACTAGGTTAAGAAATGAAATTGCTAGTTGGGGGGAAAGTTTTTGACAAGTATCTCTGATAAGGGTCTGACACCCCAAACATAGATTGTGAGATCCTTAAAAAGAAGAACAGCTTTTGTTTTTTCTTTGTGTCTTCAGCAATTAGCACTTAGCAAGTGCTTAAGAAAATCTTGCTTGATTAATAGATAACTAAGAAAAATATATAACATACCTTAAATACACTCATCCATACTCTGTTTTCTGTTTTTTGGCTTTTGCAAAAAAAAATTTTGAATAAGGTCATAACAGCTGATAGTATGTGTAGTCTCTTCCCCCCCAAAAGACTCCAAAATAGAACAAAGATTTTATCAGGAATAAGAACCCCAGAAAAAGACTTATAGGGGAACAGCACCAAATCTGTTCCAATCATTCTCATACTCTGCCATGATCAGCAAAAAGAGGACCGATGGTAATTTCAATAGACCTAAATTCTTTTCCCTTAAATTCTGAAAGATAGTTCAAAATCCTTTATGATTCCTAAAATTTCTAATTACAATTCTCAATTTCAAATGGTAGTTTCTACAAAGATCCTTGTTCTTGACTAGCTTAGCCTTTGTTTGTGCAAATCACACAAAAATCTTGCTCCCATCCACATAGGAGAAGCAGTAGGCAGTCATGACAAAAGTTCACCCCAGAACTAACAGGCATTATTCATATTTTTGACTCCACCTCACCCATATCAGGAATTCATTGATGGACTTTGGTCTCTATGTGAGCCATTGAACAGATCATTGGATTCAAGATAAATCCTATCTAATTTTTAATACAAGTTTATAGAAACATCCATGAGTTCATGCTTTTTTAAGGCCTTGGATTTTTTTTTTCAGATTTCCCTGCCAAGTTCATCTTGAAAAAGTTTTCCTGTCTCTCATAAATAGAAGATTATTATGAACACATTGACCAAATTCAGTGTTTTCTTTTTTTTTCTTCATTTGAATTTTTTCATTATTTGGACAGCATCAATCGCTTCACGCTGAACAATAAGAAGTCTGAAAAGCTACAGGATATCAGTATTTAACAAAAGAAAGCTTCATTTTGGTGGTGGTAATGACTGGGCTCCTATTATCCATATATATTGAAAATAAATTTGGACTCTGCTACAAAAGAAAGAAAACGTCTCCTCCTCATAAATAGTACATGAGTGGGCAGATGCACAACTTTATACAGAGCATAATGACTTTTTCAAAAATGATTGGTATTGCATTGTCAGTTCTATAAATGGATTGTCATTAGAGTCTTTCAAGTTTAACTTGATGCTACCATAACCTTATTGAACAGAAGAGTTAGTCATTTTATTCTGCAATGTGCATTCATACATTTGTACTAGAAAAGAAAATTTAAACTCAAAAATTTATTTCGGCATGCATGAACTGGAAAGAAACCAGGACACATTATTTACAGATGAACTCTAACAAGCATATGAATGTGCAATTATTCAATCAGATGATGTGAATTTTGACTATTAGATCAGTAGTTATATTACCATTCCCTATCCCATCTGAGACCCATTAAGAAGTAGGGAGTGAAGATAAAAGAAGAGAACTAATTGAGATTAGAGAAAGAAATTCCTAATCTAATGAGTAGAAGAGCTATGAGACTGCTTTTTCATAGCCAATGGAAAGGGTTTTTTTTTTTCATTTCTGGGTCAGTGAATCAGGAATACTCTGGATCTATTATATCATCTTTGCAAAAGTTCCATATCTCATTCATCTCTGCCTTTCAATCAGACAATTCCCTCTCTCAGTTTGCCCTTTCCTCTTCACCAGAAACAAATAAATAGGAAATGTTAGCAAATATTATCTTGAAATAATGGGATTTGATTGCATGGCATTTTTCATGGGGGTCACAACATATTGGCTTCAAACTTCAAGGTTGTATAACATCCTTGAGATGTTCACTCCTTCCACTGACATGGAGAGCAAACTCTCCCTGCCTAAATCTCAAGCAATCAAACAATCATCAAACAGGTTTCACTATGCTGGACACTATGCTAAGTCCAAGTAACAGAAATACAAAAACAAAACAATCCCTGTCCTTATGATGCTTATATTCTAACAGAGGAGAAAATAAGGATCTATTAAGTATACATAATATATGTTTGCAAAGTTAATAAAACTTCACTTCAATGGGAAATAGTTCACTAAATCTTGGAGAACCAGGAACCTTGGGTGTTACTTGTGCTAAGTCTTGAGGGAAATCAAATAAGATTCCAAGAAATGGAGAGGAAGATTCTAGATAGTGGAGACAGGTGGTGTTTATGAAAAAAGTTAATCCATTAATGGCCAACATTTTGCTGGGGAGTCTGCCAGAACCAAGCAGGTTTGATCCTCTGAAATTCAGAGTCTATTGCTGGGCTCATCCTCAGAACTATTCCCACAATGATGGATTCTTTGATGATTTATTTTTTTTTCTGCCATTTGTGAGAATAGGACTCTGAAGAAGGCTTTGCAGTTAGTAGGTTTAGTAAACATTAGGTGAACTGAATTGTAATACTGATGAAAATGTATCTTAAATGGAAAAAATGCAAATGACACAAATAGCTAATTATTCCTGTTGACAAACAAAGCAAAGAAAGGAACACAAATAATATTAGTTTAATGTTTATCTGTCAGGTAAACATCAGAACAAGAATATCTAGCATTTATGTAACACCCACTAATATGCCTGGCCTGTTACTAAGTGCAAATGTTAGATCATTTGATCTTCAAAATAATGCTTTGAGGTCAGTATTAAGATTATCTATAATAGATGAGGAAATAGAGGCAGACAAAAAATTAAGTGATATGTCCAATCACACAGCTAAGAAGTACTTGATATTTAAACTGGGGCCTTCCTGATTCCAAACTTAGTACTTTATCCATTATGCCCCTTATCTGTCTTGTACAAATGAGCCAATACTATAATTGTAAGTTTCCAAAATGAGAATGATTAAAAATACAGAAAAGTGGTAAAAGAAAGGAACAGAAAGTGCTGTTTATTACACAGAGCAGCCCATCTTATGGAAATTATCAAACATCAGACATTTGCCTGGTAGGCCTAAAAGTGACTACTCTCCTACAATCCAATTGCCCCTTCATTCAGAAGGGGAAGAAATTGGTCTGAAGCAGGGGCATAATTTCACTCATTTATTTTTTCCTATTTAATGTAGACTAGCCTTGGCAAACATTGGCTCACCCCATTCTGAGCATCCGGTCCAGCAGACTGAAGGATGTGCTTACAACAGACATTGAAGGGATTGGGAGATCGGAGAAAATGGACGTTAGGATCAGGCCGGGTGCTTCAGAGTCGTGGCAGCAGATTGCAGGCTTGTCTGTTTTTTGTAGATAATGATTTTACTGAAGCACATCTTAATTCCGGGGGTGGTGAGGCAGGTGGGGTGTGAAATGCTTTTGCTTTCTCATTTACATATTTCAAGTATTTCAGGAATGGTTAGTTATGCCAGACCAGCCTTCCTCCTCCTCTAGTTAATATATAATTTTGAACCCAAGGAAATGCACACACTGGGTTCCAAGGCTGAAGTCTGAATTTGATGGGTGTGAATTTGTAAGATCTCTAGTGTGTGACATCTAACACTTCCCCCTCTGGAGGCCAAACCTGGAGGCCATTTCTATGATGTGCTACAGCCTAATATCTTCTGGGCTGGTGCACAGGAGTTAACGTCCTAAAGCTACTGTAGGTCTCCATGGTTACAAGGGAGCGTGAGCTGCATCTCTGTACCCAGAATAGCTAGGGATGTTTGGTGTGTTTTTTTCCCCAATTGAAATTGAATACCACTCAGACTGCATTTGCAGAATGACAAACTCAATTGTGAGTGACACATTTTTATTTCAACATAAGCAGGATGCATTTAAATCACTTTGAGGAAGTAATGAAGAGCACAAAGGCAGATACTTATTATCCAGGGCCATATTCCAGAGTGTGAGATGAAGAGGTCAACTGTTCAATTATAAATTTAATAAGTAGAAGTAGAAAAGGGGGAAGGGTAATCTTTCAGAGAAAATAGGGAAACGAATGAGTGGAAAGCAATAAATACATTGGATATGCAATACTATACAAAGAGTACGGGATTTACCCATTCTCCCAAGGTTTTGAATCTGTTGTTTAAGTGCATTCATGGATTCCCAGGATAAAATAAGAAATTTCACATTTTCTCTTTTTAAATGGATGTTATTGTTTTTTTTTTTCCTTTTCCTCCCTTCACAACCCAATATTCAAAACCAGCACTTTCCATCTAGAGCTTCTTGGCTGGATCTGTTTGACAGCTTGAAGTAAAGCACTGCAGCTAAAATGGATTTGGATCTCTCTGAGTGTGCCCTCTATTCTACAGAATTTGGCAGACCAAGAGCTTAGGATGTAGATTTGCATTTCTTTATAGACTTGTAGAGTGCAGTGAGCAAAACCTTTACCTGCTATGGAGCATGCCCAATAAGAATTTCAATGTAAAAGGGAAAAGGAACAGAGGAGAAAGAGAAATGGTGCATTCGATTCAATAGAAAATGAATCAGAAAGCAGAAGACAAAGCACTACGTGGAGGCAAAAGAACAAAGAAGAAGTTATGGGAATATCCATCAGCAACCTTCAATGTGATCAAATAGACAACAGAAGCCAAACAAAAATTTAGTTAACTCTTTCAAAAGAACTGTCTCCCACCATATGTCCCCATTGTTTGGCCAGGCAAACTGAGTCATGGGTAATTTGATTCAACTTAATGAGAATTTAATAAAAGCTTATGGGGCTATAAAATTATGCATAATCTTTGATTCAGTCATGTGACTATTAGGTCTGCATCCCAAAGAGAGTAAAGAAAAGTGGAAAGGAATAATTTGTACAAACATAGCAGTTTTTTGTGATGGCAAAGAATCAAAAATCAAGAAGGTGCTTGTCAATTGGGGATTGGCTGAGCAAGCTGTTGCATATGATTGTAATGAAATACTATTGTACTATAAAAAAGTGATGAGCAAGATGATTTCAGAATAAATTAGGAAGACTTACATGAACTCATCCAAAGTGAAGGGAGGAGAACCAGGAGAACATTGTACACAATAATAACATCATTTTAAGGATGATCAGATGTGAAAAACTTAGTTACTCTGAACAAGACAATGATTCAAGACAGTTCCAAATGCCCCATGATAAAATGCTATCTATCTTCAGAGAGAGAAGTGACAGACTCTAAAGACAGAGTGAAATATATGTGTGTTTGTAAACAGATGTGTGAGTTTATATGCACATACACACAGCAAATATGTTTATGTAATGTAAGTGTACATATACAATGTAATATATGTATATGTAATACATAATGTATGTGTATATAGATATACATATGTATATAAAACTTTTAAGAGGTTCTCTATATTTTATTTTGCAAAATGTCTAAAATGGAAATGTTTTGCATGACTTCATATGCATAATCAATATCAAATTGCTTGAATTTTCAAGGAAGGAGGGTCACCAGAAAGAGAAAAAAATTGGAACTCAATTTTTTTAAAATAAAAGTTTAAAAGTTTATACATAATTGGAAAATATTTAATAAAAACAAATAAAAATACATTTTAAAAAGAGACTTACTGATTCTCAGAGACACTGCTCGATGGTAGTGAAACAAAGCCATACATGACTAGTCTTTGCCTTCCAGGAATTTACATTCTACCAAGGATAAGCCATATAAACAAAGATACAGGAAGTAAATATAAAAGACATCCATTATAAATAACAGATTGAGTAGGAACCAGCAATTGGGGCATCATGAAAAAGAGGTGGCCCTTGAATTTGGTCTTGAAAGACACTAGAAATTCTAAAGAATGGAAGTACAGAAGAGTAGCATTCCAGACTTTACAAGGGAAGAATTTGGGAAATTAAATGTTTTTTGTGGGAAATAACAAATATGTCCATTTCCTTCAAAAATGAAAGATGTAAGAGAAAATGAAAGAAAATAAGATTAGAAATATAGGTTGGAACCATGGGCTTTATATGTCAAATAAAGAATTTTGTATTTTGTCTTAGAGGCAACAGAAAATCACTGAAGCATTTAAAATAGGAGAATGACAAGGTCAGAAAAGGTGTATTCTATCTAGCAGATTCCACATATAATCAACCGAATAACTGTACCTTCATTAATTGCCTGTTATAAATTGCCTATATCCTACTCCCTTTATAGCTGGAAGCTGCAGAGGTCAAGAGGATATGATTAGAGCCATGATAAGGCTGCGATTTGAAGAACTCCAAGCAGTCATTCCTCCTCAATTTAACCTGATTTCACCGGGATGAAAATATTTGAGGGAAGATAATTTTTCCCCATTCCCCCAAGAACTGCAACTCCCTGGAAAGGAATCTGGAGCTAGTCAGTAAAGAATGGCCCTAATGTATTTTGATAACCATAATGTATTTCATGGCCATATACCTGCCTGAATCACTCCCTGATTGAGGAATGGTTTTGTGCATAAGAGAGCAGGAATTAGAATGACCACTCTCTGTGCCCATTAAGCGCTCTTCTCCTAAATGCTCAGCTCTCTAGGCAGCTATAAAGTGGAAAGCCTATAAGAATACATGTCTCTTGAGCATAAATTGAGTAATAATTCCTAGGATCTGAGTTAACTCTACTTATCATTTTACCTAAAAATCAATCATTTCTGTGTTCAGGATAACAGTTAAGCTATGGGGATGCAGAAAGTCACTTTGGGCTTTTCAAGATAACAAATAACTACTTTCACAATGTAGTTCTGAAGATAATATAAGAGGAGTATATAGTATCTTATAAACTTCAAACTGCTGTATAAACTATTGTTATACTATAGCCCTATCCAAAACACTTCTTCCCTCTAGTTGTTTGCTATAATTTTTTTTTTTTAGTTCATGAATACAAAAGGAGGAGTAAAAGGGCTAGACACTTAATAGATGTTTCTTGAAGACTATTTGCCCAGTGATTGGGGATTGGCTAAGATAATTGAGGCATTTGGATATAATGAAATATTATCTCGCTCTAAAGAATATATGGAAGCTACAAAAATCTAGAAAAGCTTGAAGGACATTAAAACTATTTCCTATGAGGATAGATGAAGTAACTGGGGCTTTTGAGACTAGGAAACTTGAAAATTAAAATATGTAATTGCTCTCCACCTCCTCCTAGGTGAAGGTTTGACATGTATGACTGTTTCTATCTGACTATGGATGTTAGAAGGAGGAGTATGAGTAAGAGTGAAATAGATGGGAACACTATGGGCATAATTTGTCTAGCCTTTAGCAAAACTTTTGACAAAGTATCCCATTTTATGGAGGAGATGAAAGAATATAAATAGATGACAATGGAATCAGATGGATTTAGGATACTAGTTAGCCAGATTCAAAGGCAAATACATAGCACAGTGGATCAAGAGCTAGACTTGAAGTCAGGAAGACTTCAAATTCTACCTCAGACTCTTAGTAACAATGGATCTTGGGCAAATCACCTGACCTCACTTAGTCTCAATTTCTTTATCATTTAAAGTTCAAACATGATCACATGTGTAATTTTCAGACCTTAATGCACAAATAATTACTGTTTATTTCTTCTGGTTATTATTCAGAGAGTGGATGTTAGTGGTTACTGTCAACTTGACATGAGATTTCCAGAGGACTACTTGACTCTAGGCTGACATTTTTCTTTATCTGTGACTGGATAAAGTAGCCTATATGAAAAGGGTATGTTCATCTAACTTTCAAATGACAGATCTGGGAGGGATTGCTAACACACTAGATGACACAATCAATATTCAAAAAGATCTTGATAGTCTACAACATTTGAACTGAATCTAATAAAATACACTTCATGAGAAATAAATGTAAAATCTTACATTGAGTTACTAAAATCACTTTCACAAGATTGGGTAGTAATGTTTAGATGAGAGGTGATCTGAAATAGTCACTTCCGTCTCAATATGAGTCAAGAGTGAAGTTGTAGTCAATGAAAGCTAATGTAATCAGGCACCACATTAAAAGCAATGGTTTCTAGCCATGGAGAGATGATAATCTACTGTACTCTGACCTCTTCAGGAGTGCTGTATTCAATTCTGAGCACCGTGGTTTATGAAGGATAATAAAAAGAGGAAGCATCCAGAGATGATATATACAGATTACATGAAGTTTATGGGAGTGTGCTGATAAATGTTTAATAACTGGCTGTTGTGTGTGTGTGGAGGGTGAATTTTCAATTCATATTGAAATTTTAATACTTAATTCTATGAAGAAGAGACTCCTCCTAGAATTAGTTAACAGAAGCAGTCATATTTATCTTGGAAAGGGGCAGACTTGGGGTTACCATGATATCTGTTTTCAAGTTTTCAAAAGGCTGTAATGAAGATAAAGTAGAGGAACAAGCTTTGCTAGGAAGATATGAGCACAATTCTCATATAACTCATTCCCCAATGCATGTATTAAAGCTCATCAACTATATTGCTGGAGTATATACTGAAGAAGCTACAAATTGCATAAATGAAAATGCCAAATAATAGTTATTATTTGATTTATTTATGTTATAGCATGCAAAGCTCATTCAATCTTGGATACTCAGAGTTTTGTACTCAAAAAGATCCAAAGGAATCACTTTCCTAGATGACCCAGAGAACTCTGTTTTGTACCCAAGCTTATCTGGAATGGAGCATCAGTTTAAGTACCTTGTTTTAGAAACCACTCTAGACAAGATATGAGTCCTTAAGAACAAACTCTATTTCCCAGGATAACCCTATCATACTTAGATAACTATAGAATAGAGGAAAAACTGACTCATTTACTTGGATTTTAGTCCAGACGCTGATCATGCCTTCTAGCATGTTAGTGAGTCATATACACATCCTTTCATTGAGATGTAAATACCTTATAGCATAATACTGGGAGCAATCATAATTCCCAAACTAGGACAAGTTCTTAGAATACAAACTTGCATTGTAATTTGACCAAGTCCAGTTGCATTTGCACTTATCTCTCAGTTGGTGGTTGTTGTTTTTTTCCCTGCTAGCTGATAGGTTTGTGAAAAGCATGATTGTTCCTAATGCATCCTGGTTGAATTCAAACTCAATTTTTCCTGAGATAATCAGACTAGTGGAATAAAAGGAAAAATGGAACTAAGAAGAATTGATGATGTGAATTCCAGTCCTTAAATGTACCACCAATTATCACAGTGGAGAGAGCACATCTAGAATCAGGAAAATGAGAGTTCAAATCCAAGTTTAGACACTTACTCCCTGTGTGATCATGAACAAGTCATGAACAAGTTTTTTCTCTTATAGGAATAATATTACACCATTACTTCAACAAAGGAAAGCTGAGAAGCCAAGATAAGATAGAGCTGTAGGAGCCTAGAGGAATAAAAGAACTCAGAGATACCTTAGAGAATTCTTACTTTCATCAAGTCCCATGAATGGTCAGTCAGTTCTGCAGAAGAAAACTTATTCTTTTCTATACAAAGTTTTATATTTCTAAAGAAATATAATTGTTAAACTTTTAAATTTTTCTTTATATTGAGCTAAAATTTCTTTTCAAATTACTGTCCTAGTTATGCTATTCAGAAAAAAAATATAATAATTCTAATTCCCCTTTCATGGTTCCTATATTTGAATAGTTCTCATAGATCTCTTAAGTCTTTTTTCCTAGACAAAAAATCTTCAGTTTCTTACATTTATTAGTGGATTACATGCATCTTAATTGCCTTCTTCTGGATGTACTTCTGTCTATCAATGGACTTCCTACTATGGATCACCCAGAATTGACCATAGTACTTCAAATGTGATCTGACCATGATGCAATACAACAGTATCATCTCTTCCTTATTCTAAACATTCTCTTCAGAGCCAAAAAGATGGTGCAGTTATTTGACTACATATCTAATGATTGACTCATATTTAGCTTACACTCCACTAAAAATATCAGGGTTTTATTTTTGTTTTCATATAAACTGGCACTGGTCTCAGAATCTACTAGTGGTGTGACCCTAAACAAGTTCCTTAACCTCTGTTTGCCTCAGTTTCCTCAACTGTAAAATGGGAATAATAATAGTACCTATCTCTCAGGGTTATTATAAAGATCAAAATGACATAATTGTAAAATGCTTAGCAGAGTTCCTGGAACAAAGTGCAACACAGATATTAGCCATGGCTGTTGTTATCATCTTATAAAATATACTCGATATTTGATTATTTTAAATAGGTATAGAACTTTATATTTATCACTATTAAATTTTATTTGAGATTTAATCTGCCAATTTAGTCCTTAACCTTTCAAAATTAAATTTAGATTTAAGTATTTATCATTTTAAAACAAATGATATGAACAGGTGGTTTTCAGAAATCAAAACTATGAATAGTCATATGAAAATTACCTAAATCATTAATATTTAGATAAATTAAGAAAACAACCCTAAGATACCCTCTCACACCCAGTAAGTCGACTGTAATGACAGAAAAGGAAATTGACAAATGTTGGAGGGCATATAGGAAAGATTATATAACTGATGCAAGATGAAATGAACAATGATAGCAAAATTGTAACAATAATAAACTGTGGAAAATTTAGCAATTCTAATCTATTTAGTGATTTTTTACAATCCCAAAGAACCTATGATATAAAATTCTATCCACCTCCCAAGAGAAAACTAATGAATTCAATACAGACTGAAACATTATTTTCTTTATTTTCTTAACTTTTTCCTCATAACACAGCTAGTATGGAAATATGTATTGCATGAATACATACATAAAATGGATATCATTGTATTATATCTTTTCCTTGATTTTCCAAATCAAGCAAAAGAAGGGGAAGAAAGAAGAGAATTTAGAACATAAAATTCAAAAGAAAAAAAAAAGAATAATACCAAGTCAACTCTGTCATTCCACTAAGACTTGTAGATTTATATAACTTTCATTTTTCACAATTCTGTGCATGTGATCATTCAACCAATTCCAAATCCAAATGACTTCTGTAATCTATTTCTTCAACTTGCTGAGAGACTATATAAAATAGAGTATACTATATTTAAAGCACTCTGTTGACTTACTCATCTAGGAACATGATCTAAAAATACATTAAGTACCAATGCCATGGCTTATTCTTAAGGAACTTATGTTGGACTTAGTAACCACTGTTTCCTTGTCTCTATACTTTAAAAAAAAAAGTCATTAATTAAGCCTTCTAGAATATTACCAAGAATAGATAAAAATTTCACTTATGTTCACTTTGAAGTTTTCATCTTCTCCTTTTGAAAATCAGCAAAAATTTGCCTGTCTTCAACCTTTCAGAATTTACTGATAATTATTAAATGCTCACCATCAGTGTTTTAGCATTTGAATTGTATTGTTCCGTTTACCTGTGATATAATTCATTTGGGATATATGACTTTCAATTATTTGAGACAGTCAATTATGCACTTACCATCCTTTTGCCTATGTTGTATCTTGATTTCATATTAACTTTTTTTTATTATGTCTTGTCCATTCTTATCTCTTTTGGTAGAGGAAACAAAAGGAAAACAGAAGTTGTTGAATAGAATTGTTATGTCTTGTTGCTATGACGCACTAGCATCTATCATTCTATACTTGCACAAGCCTCCTAACTCCCTCCTTATTCTTCCTTTCGATCCCAATATAACTACAAAATTCTTGTTGCCTTACCATTTATTTCAAGGTTTAGTTCACTCTGAGTATAAGTCTTTCTGACACTTATTGGACCATGACATTGTTTTGTATTCATCCTCCGCTACTTGTCTCTGCTTTTATTTCTTGCACACATCTTCTTTAAAATCTGAGTTTGTTTTTAGTGAAGCCATGTTTGTCCCTTTAGAGACTCTTCATTTTTTTCCTAATCAGAATTAGTTGTTTCCATCATCAGTATTTAATGCTTGAGAGCCTCCCACAATTCTTAATCTGACTTCCCTTGTACAATCTCAGAATCTGAATGTTACCACAATTAGGAAGGCAAAGTAATTAACCTGTGTGGCAGCGAGGCTAGAGATATTAACAAAAACCCTTTTAAAAGGATCTTTTTTAAAAAACAGAGTAACCTGGAATTCTTGCTCAATGTTTTTAAAATATTTGATCCACAATGTGTTAAAATTGAAAGCCCATGGGATTAGACACCAGGGCACTTGGATTCCCTTTTCCTCCCTGAGGAGAGAAATGGAGAAAACAGAATCTGTTTATTGTTATCTACCATTAAGCATGTCCACATAACTTTTGAAGTATTTGTCTTTTCAAATCATCAAATGATAAAGACCTATTGATGATTCTTTAATCTTAGCAAACCAGGTAATCATGATGAATCAGAGTAGCAAAAAAAAAAAATAATAATAATAATAATAAAATAAAATAACAGGTAATTAATTAAAGTAGCTATTAAATGTGCTCAGCACCCATTCCCAAATGTTCATCAACTCCATACATAATCCCCATGAAGTTTCATTTTCCCATTAATCATTCTGATTCTTATATCCTTCAGGGAGGGAATATATAAATCTTATAGATAAATTCTAAGAAAAGGTGCAGCTTTTTCCTATCATTGTATTGTAAGCTAGGAACAATGACTTTTGTACATGGGGTCTAAATCATTATTGAAATGCAAAATTGAGTTTTCTATTGATATCATTAAGGTCTGGCGTGCTGTCAAAACTCAGGATATAGCTGCCATTTTCTTCTAAATTTCCAAATATTGGAACAAGAGGTTTGGCAATTGTTAATGCTGTAAAGTTACCCATGTATATATCCTGTAAATAAAAGGCTATTAAATAAAAAAAAAAGAGAAGTGAATAATTATCCAAAAATAAATAAATAAATAAATAAATTTCCAAATATTAATTTAGGAACATTTAGGAAGTTCCAAAATACCAATTTAGGTACATTCCTGAAAGAGTGATCTAGAGGATAGAAGGGCAGATTCTCTTGCTGCACTTTCAACAACCAAACAACTAGAATATATTAGGTATTAATCATAATATTTCAGAGGAAACTGGATACTCTATTCTCTTTCATATCTTGTTTCTTTTACATATTTGCAATATCATATTGTGAAGGATCTTACTTATCCAAATTGAAATCTGATTTTGAAATTAAACAAACAACCCATTTTACTGTTTGATAACTAATGGGAGTGAGCTTTCTGCCAAATAGTTACTTGAACTTAGAAATAATGAGAATGAAGAAATAAACAGACTCTGAAAAAAAAAATTCCATCAATTTTACTCCATTGTTTTCTGATGAATTCTTGCAAGTCCCATGTTCTAAACAAAATTATAAGTTTCTAGAGGGCAGGTAATGTCTAAGGTTTCTTGTTCCCTCATAACATCTGGCATATCGCTGGGCTTCTGACATAGACTTACTAGATATTTGCTAACTTGACTTATCAATTTATATTGTAAACATAACTTGCCTTGTTAAGCAAATGCTGTTATTTGAAATTAATTTTCTTTCTGACAGTGTGATTGAGGTGGAGGATTCCTAAGAAAAAAAATAACTGATAAAATGAATGTGAATTCCCAAATGGGAAGATAAATTATCATTCTCCATGAGTTAAATCCTAGATCAGCATACAATATTTGATAAGCTGATGAAAAGTAGAACATTTACAACTTTTTAAAAATTTTTTCATAATTTTATATTAAAAATAATTTAATAGAAAAATGGTGGTTAAAATGAACAGTGCTAGTTCATTAAAAACATGAGAAAAATGGATTTCCCCCAGTAGATTGTCATAATAACTCTGTAGATTCATTAACATTTTCTTCAAATTTTCTTAGCATTTTCATGACTTTAATATTTTATTCAATTAATATAAACTGTAAGGTTTCAATTTCTTCATTCAAAATGAAGGATTCAGATAATAGTTTTGTAGTTGTTTGTAGTCTTTGCACAACCAAAATTTGACACAAAGTCTAGGGTCAGACACTAATTAGTACTTTGTATTATTTTAATATTATAAATTTGAGTAAGTCACAATTATTTGTGCTTCCATTTATAAGGAATATAATTAATGTATCTTTTGGAATCAATTCCTCCAATAAAGTAACATCAAAACTTTAACATGAGGTTTTAGATCTTATATTAAGAGGAATAAAAGTTAAGTTATTTATAGGTCTAATAGTTACAATGTTAGGTTGTCTAAAACTATAATTATTGACATCACATACGCTTTTTTTCATCACACCATTGTCATCATTGTGGAAACAGAAGAAGCTCAGTAGAGGGCTGAAAGAGCTCAAAGCCATTTTGTATTTTTTTTTTCTGGTACATGAGGTCATCATTAATATAACAACATATTCAAATAACATAATTCAGTATCAAAAAACACTTTCCTCACAATAACCCATTGAGTTATGTAGTACAAGTTTGACTTTTCTTGGGTCTCCTTTCACTTTTTTATCTGGTTTCTAGCCAAAGTGAGGAACAATCATATAAAGGAAATTTAGTGAATGATGATGAATGGTTTCTTTTTTCCCCCAGTTGCCATTTTAATTCCTCTGATTCTCAAATGGCCCATGTCACCCACTACATTAGCTGACACATCCCATTATTTACACCCACAGGATGATTCTGAGCCTCCTATTCTTTGTTTCATCCTACCTGTTCTCAACTAATTAATAAAGTTCCTTTTTATTAGGTGTCACATGGCTATATCTCCTTTTATACAAATATCAAAGAGTTTATAGGTTTCTAAATTGACATTCAAATTAATTTTTTTTCAGTTTTAGAATCAGAAGAAGTTTTAAGGTCTTTTAACCACAAAAAGATCCAAAGCTATAGCAGATTTTGGCCAAATTTCTCATTTCATCATAGAGGAAAGGAGGGATCAGAAATGATGTGATTTGACAAACTTTGCATAATGAGTTTATGACTTCAAGCTGCTAACTCCTGCTCTACTGTCTCTCTACTGTTTCATTTGAATCTTTGCCACAAAAGAACTTCTTGTCCTTTTGAATTTTAACTTGTTGCTTTTTTTTTTTTAATTGCAAAGCACCTACATAAAGCCTCTGAAGCTGATCCTTGCTCTAGCTGAGCTTATCAGTGATGATTAGTTAAAGGAGCTTTAAGCAGGCACTTAGTGTGGGTAATTGCAGTAGTGGGAGAAGCTGGGGGAAAGAATAAATGCAATGAATGATTTCTGAATATTTTTTCCATTGGCATTTTGCAATAATTAAAGCTTTGTATGAAGTGAAAGGATGTTTGGTTACTGATAGTAATAATTGAGCAAAGTTGTGGAAAAGGTATAATTTGTCCTCAGTACCACCACTCGTGTCTTCCATTCCTCACTTCCCACTCGTTCTCTCCTCAAAAACCAATTACTTCACATCCTAGTTATTCAGAAGCCCCTCACTGAAGTTTTCTTCCCCCAGAGATCATCCCAAAACTTTACATTTCTCTTGATTTAGACAAATAAATTACTATATCAAAGTATACCATGTATATATGTAAATATATATGAATATATATATATATATATTCACATATATATATGTATTCATAGGATCATAAATTGAGAGGTGAAAGGTATCCTAAAAGTTAATGATCCCAACTTTTCTTTTTTACAGAGTAGAAATGTGAGGCAGAGAAAAATAAAGCACTAGCCCTGAATCACACAGTTAGTAAATCTTGCATTGGTATTTAAACTCACATTTATTTAGTTGGTTTTATTCCAAATTAAATGTCCTATTCACTACACTAGTTAAAGGTTGTGAAGACTATCTGGACAAATCGTCTTTTAAAAACAAATAGAATGAGGTACCTGAAATGCAGAGGCTAGTGATTTCCCAGAGATTTCATTCATTCATTCAATGAGTCATTCAGAAAATAATGATCAAGTGCCTATTTTGTGCCAAAGACTCAGATAAGTAGTAGGAACAAAAAAAGAAAGGAGTTTATAATCTAAAGAGGGAAGCAATCTAAGGCCTAGAAGGGAAGATGCCTGGTGGGGAGGAGCTCTATGAAGTCCAAAAGAGTTCAGCAAGGTAGGAAATGAAGAGATATTTGACCTGGGCCCAGTCATCAGGTGAGAATTTGAAAGAAGCTCTCTCCATTCAGAGGGCTCCCAGAGCATCTTAAGGAGGTATGGTGCCAGGGCTAATGTGATCTAATATTTTGAAAGAAGAGTAGAGTCTCAAATTAGACTATAACCTCTTTGAAGACAGAGACTGTTTTCTTTTTGTCTTTGTGTCTCCAGAAGCTCACATAGATCCTAAAACAGAAAATCTTAATAAATGTTCACTTAAATTAATTGAACACACCTGTTCCAACTTCCATTTGAGAGAGATTTTAAAAAGATATTTGAGCCAGATTTTGGGAACAGGATTTGCTTACCGAGTCTGATATCTGGATTCCAAAAAAACATCAAGATATCTTTCTAATTGCCCCTCACTAATGGAAGAGGAGCATGTTAGACTCCAGGGAGTTTTTGTATATGTAGCAGTTGTTAAGTTCTTATGGAGAAAGGGAATAGAATTCTAGTGTTTGGAACAGAGAGAATATAATTAGAGAATGAAGTAATTTTGTGAAAGCCAGGAAAGTGTTGCTGTGAGCCAGTGTGCTTGTTTTTACTTGTTTGGTGCAGAACTTGGGCAATTTGAGAATGTAGATGATTTGTCTACATGTGATTCTCCAGAAGAATATATTTTGCCCCTAGATTAAATCTGATTTGTAAGATTGTGTGGGTAGTTGAGAATTAAGGCAACTAATTGAGAAAGGTACCCATCTACCTACTGTTCTGCCAATAACCTGAGTATATAATATGTCCTAGAACCGTTCCCCATGGAGCAGTTTGAGCATCTGGCAATAGTGATGAAAAACCCCAACAGAACAGATGTTAGATACCTGAATGACACAATTCTGAGCCTCTAATAATCTCATAGTAGTAAATATTGCCTAGGGGAATGCAAATAAACCCAGAGCTATACCATTAAAGTGTGTTTGAGAAGTTCCTATCACTATTCCTTGGGGACCCCAATCTCAGCTAATATGATAATGAACTGAGGTAACATTTAATTTTAACAAGGTCTTTAAGAGACACAATGTCAAAGAAATTACTTTACAAGTAGGATTTCTTGCTGTCAGAGGAGATTTGGTGAGGTAGAAGTGTTGGAACTGTTAGGTCATTTGATCCTACTTGAATAAAACTTCATCAGTGGCTAATATCCTTAGACAAGCTAGTGCTGCTGGAGAGAGTAAAAGTAAGTAATTGAGGGGCTTTTATTTTTTTAATTTATCTGTGCTTTAAGTTTTTAATTTTACATATGGACATATATTCAGATTTTCTTGATGTGTGGAATATATTTTCCATGTGTCCTTTTAAAATATTAGGTTTTTATAATAATGTTAACAATAATATTTTTTAATATTAGGGTTCATTTAATCAATTGCTGTATCAGAAGAAGGGGTTGTATTTTAGAATTGAAAAATTCACAATTTGTTATAGTACACAAAATACAGTTTATAATACAGCACATGGACATTTAAACTTTTTTTCATTTTTTGATGACAAAGGGGAAATCCGGCTGAATCTGACCAAAGGTCCATAATTTGTAGTGTATTCTGCTCTCTTCCTTTAAAAAAAACTGGAGAAACATTTGTTCTTCCTTAGTTCTATAGTTCATGATTTGTCTTCTATTTCTCACATTAAAAAGTCTGAAATAATAGCTAGAGTGTAGGTCATGGGGTCAGGAAATTATGGGTTTAAATCCTGCTTTAGACATTTTTAGGTGATTTTTGGAAAGATACTCAATCTGTTTAATCTACTTGTATTTCACTTTTTTTTAAATGAAACCATCGAATTCAATAATCTCTTAGGTTACTTCTAGGTCGAAATCTGTGTATCCTATTTAATATCATTGATAGTGACTTAATGGTCACACTAACCACATCTTGTGGTACCTAAATATAAAGTTCATCTGTGACCAGTTACCTATTAATTATTATTTTTGCCATTTCTAGCACAAAAGTCATTCTCTTTGGCAGATAAAACAAATAAAACAAGAAATGGTCAGAGCTAGATTTTCTTTCTATAATAAGTGATTATCATCTTGTTCACATAAGACACTGATTTTCTTGGATCCTCTGTTTTCTCTCAATATATAATCTAAAATAGCATATGCTTTTATTATCCTGAGACTGCTTTTAAGAATCAAATGAAGTGATATATGTAAAGTGCCTTGGAAAGTGGGATATAAATACTATTATATTATCCTTAGTTTCTTTGTGAGAATGAAATGAAGACATATATGTCCTTAGTTTATTTGTAAGAATTAAATGCAGTGATATATGTAAAGTGCTTCACAAAGTAGAATATAAATACTTTTATCTTCATTTTGATGGTCACATAAAGAATATAAGCTAAATAAATGGCTAAATTAGTATTAGTATTTAAAAAGTTCTCAATAGACTAGGATGCTAGAATTACTAATAGAATAAAATTTAATAGGTATAAATATAAAGTTTAAAACTTGCATTTAAATAAACTGAGGGTATAAGCCTACTATAGAGAAGGGTGGCCTGAATTATTAACTATTATTATAATTATTGGTATAAACAGGAGGACTCTTCGCATACACTAATCTTATAATCCTCAAAACAACCATGTGAAGTACTAGGGCCAATCAATGATTGGGCTTTTGCAATTGTCTGGATTGAATGTAACAATTGCCAACTAATCAATCAGATGGAGGACCATGGATTGAATCCAGTCATTTTAATGCCAAAAAATAACTGAAGCATGCTGAATTATTTTAGTTATGAAGATGGCCAATATAGTTGGACAGCTCAAAAGGAACAGATTGCGCAGGGTGTGACTGTGTTGACAACCAAGCTCAAACAATTTACCCTAAAAATGATCACAATAATGACACCTCATAGATTCTGCCAATGACCGGCCCACCTTTGAAGATTTAGATGGCAAAATTAATAAACATCATCTCTGCTGGCTCATCATAAGAACTGCATGTGGTTCTATCTATGGAAAGATAATTCCAATCATATTCTTCCTTTAATATATAAGATTTAAAGACTGAGCACTAATAAGATGACAAAAACTACTTCTTTCTCTAGGAAGTACAACTTTCTCTGTCTCCAAATCAAACAAAATACAACAAGCATCACAATTTATGAGGATGGTTTTTTAAAAGGCATTAACACCTGTTGTGAAAGCACAGAGCTGGCAGCCAAATTTGAAATGGTATATTTTTTTACCTGTTTCATAGAGCAGCTGAGGTTCACCATCTGGACTGAGCTAAGATTCCCAAGAGTTCAGCCAGAATGAAGAAGAAAGATTCTCTTTGACAGTTCTTCCAGCGAGGGGCTGTTTGAGAAACCTAAAAATATATTTTTTAAATCAGAAAACTGTTTCCAAAGACATAAAACTCAAGTGCCACACACACACAAAAAAAAAATAGGATGGGCAGATCATTCAACTGGGGTACCATGTAATCATCTCTCTCATAGTGCAGTGTAAGAATTGAGGATTAAGCCAACAGAGCATGTTTGTTTAGAATTGTGTTAATTACTGGGTGCACAGCAGTATAAAATCAGTCCTCAAAATATAACATTACATTTTGCTAATGGACAACTTAATAAATAAACATGCAGTAGCTGTTTCAACAAGCTGAATTACTGGATTCTGGAAAGCCACAACTACCTATACTCTCAAATCAAAAGGGTTGTTATATAGTACTTATAAAAATACATTAAAAACAAAAAATATAATCTAAAATGAGAAACATGTTATTCTTCGTGAGAACCAAACAGTGATATATGTAAAGTTCTTTGCAAAGCAATATGCAAATATTATTATCATTATTATTTTGGTGATTATATAAATAATATGATCAATATGAATGGTTATATTAGTACTCAGAAAATTCTCAACAGACTAGATTGATAGAAATGACTAATAGAATGAAAGTTAGCAGGTATAAAGTCTTAAACTTGAGTTTAAATAAACTGAGTATATAAACTGAGTTGAAATCATAGTGACTCAGAATTAGAAGAAACTTCGGAAACTGCTAAGTGCAGCCTGGACCTAAATAAGATCACCTCTATGATACTGGTGACAACTGGTCTTCCAGACTCTGTTTAATGAAATCTTAAAAGAAGAAACCCATCATCACCTGGAGTAGACCATTCCACTTTGGGCTAATTATAATTTTGCACTAGAATCTAGAAAGAATTTACTTATAGTAAAACCAAATCTGTTCTGTGTAACTACAACCAGCTGCTGCTGAAACCAAGTGCAATAATTATTTTACCTGCTACCCTTTTAAATACCTAAGGAATCATTATGCCCTTGCTTATTTTCTCTCAGTTTAAACTTCCCCTTAGCACCAATCTTCTTATTATCCCAGTTCCCCTTTTCTAGACTATAGTTTATCAATAATATGCCCATGAATTGAACACAATACTGTATTTATCATTTGATCAGGGTAGATTACAGGGTAGCTATAATTACTCTTACCGTGTTTCTTATAATGCATCCTAAGAACTCATTGGCTTTTTACAAGCATAACAGTCATATTAAGTTTATTGTCTATTAAAATGATGAGATTATTTATGACAGCAATTCACTAAGGAAGTTAACAGTTAACCATTTACATTCTTTCCTGTCTACTATGTATACTATTATTTATGCTAGAGAATATAAGAGCAAAATAAGAATTGGATAGATTTGCCTTCCTTCCCATCACGCCAATTTCAGTTCCTCATCCTCTGGACAGTCTTATCCATTTCCTTTAGTCTCCTATCTTGAATATTTTTCCTAAAAAAAAAATCATTTCCTTTCCTTAATATGCACTTCCTGCTTCAAGATAAGCTGCAGCTGAGATCTCCTCACTTTTGTTCCATTTAGCAGATTCATGGGTTATTTCTTTTATTAGTATATTTTTGAACCTGTTGGCACATATTCTCTATTGGTAAAGCCTTTGATAACCTAGGGTCATTATTTTGTCACTTCTGTGATATTATAGAGGGTTATTATGGAGGGTTATTAAATGGTTAGAAAATCTTTCATAACATCTTCTCTGACATTTGCATGGCCTCCAATCTCCTATGTATGATACTATTCATGACAGAATCTTAGTTTTGAGGTCACTATTTGCAATAAAAATAAAGATTATAAAAGAGAAGGAGAAAAATAATTTATTTCTTGAGAACCATCATACCTATTGGCATAACTCCTATAATATGTATTAAAGTCATAGAATCTTATATTTTCCTTCTTTGAAATTTTTTAAATAGCTTCCCCCAAAACATTCTATAGTGCATTCCTTACTGCATCTACTAGTTATGTGATTCTTGAAAAAGTTATTTAATCTGTCTGGCTCAGTTTCCTCAACTAGAAAATGAATATAATAATAGCACTTCCCACAGTTATTGTGGGGATCAAATAAGACTATATTAGTAAAGTGCTTTGCACAGTGCTTGGTATATCATAAATATTGAGTAAATGCTTGTTTTCTTTGCTTTCTCTGTTATGAATTACACAAAGGAGTAAACATTTCTCCTGATATGTGATTTATTCTATTTTTAGAAACCAGTTTTTCTTTATTGGTCTGAATCAGGTTTAGAATAGCTTTTCCCCTTGTCATTTCCACTATTTGAAGAATAATAATAAGATATTTAAATATTAAGATATTTCCACAATAGATATTTTTTTGTTTTTGCCACAGAAAGAGCATCTATAGATGTCAGAAGAGTTTTAGTCCCTGAATAGTAACATGTGCTCCAGGTTTATGATCTAATAGCACCTGGCATATAGTAAATGTTGAATATATGTTTGGTGATTATTTGATTTAATGTTTCCAAGAATCATCACTTATCCTTCTGGCTGAATGAATGGTTCATGTATCTTCATGATAATCTTACTATGTTCATGCTGAGCAGAAAACCATTTTGGTCAAAAATCTACTCCATGCTCACTGGACATTTTTCTTATTTTTAATCTCTGCATCTAATGTCCTTCAGATCCTTCTATTGGATGTTGAAGATTATACCTGAATAATCTGAGAAATATAGGCATATATTTAGATTAATGGGATAAAATCAGCCCCTCATCCTGTCAACATAAATATATTTTAATATGGACCTGATGAGGACAGCATGATGATACAGAAGAAATTATTAAAATGGTATTAACTATATCAAACTGATGAGGAAAAATTTGGGTTCAGAAATTTTTGAAATCACATTAGATAGGCTACTCAAGAGACACTAGATCAAAGATTCACAGATCTAGAACTGGAAAGAAGCTCATGTAATTTTTCCTTCATTAGAAAACTCCTTTTTCCTTTATAAACTGTTGTTCAATAAATTTGCATAGTATAAGAATCTTGGTTTTAAAAAATATATACTTTTTATTAGATTTTTAAATTATTTTAAAGTTAAAATAGCCTTGAATATTGATTTTTATCTCATGACAAAAACAATTTAGATGATTTGAGATATTTATTATATATTATCCTCCAAGTCTCTTACTTATAATAATACAAATATTCAGCCTTTTGTATATGCATGATTACATATTTTCAAAGTTCTTCAATATAGAAAAATTATGTCAGGCATACCTCAAATTATGCCTTTCCCAAATCTAGTCTGTTGTCTGTTTCTGAATGGTTAGCAAGCCATGCTTCTTTTGTGCTTTTAAATGCAATGAAACTTTATTATTAGTTTTCTACCCATTTTAAAATAGGTGGTGAGCCAATTTTAGCCCTTGGACCACAGTTTATATAGTCCCAAACTAAGTCATTTAACTTTAGGGGAAAAAAAACTTTTAAAGCATGCATTGTTTTTATTCCTTTGGATTATTAAACTAAGCTATAAAGATATTCCCAATTCTGCTTTTACTATTGGGAGAACTCTGATAGACGTCAAGATAGATGAAGTCTCCTACTATTATGTATCAAGTATATAATCTATTATAATGCCTGGTATATAGTGTGTTCTTAATATGAAATAATAAAGTTCTTAAGTCAACTTTGTTGACTGACTATTTCATCATTTGACCTTCTGGTTGGGTTGTTGATTTGTATAATTACACTGCAATATAACTCAGGTCAGAAAGATCAAGCAGGCTACCAATAATCCAACAGGAGGATGGAAACAAAAACTGGATCATATTACCTAAGTCACTGTTCTTTCCACTAACAAATGCTACCATTAAGTTTTTCAACATGCACTAAACTACATGTAAGTTTTAGTTTTCATTTATTATTCTTGTCTTTTTGGAACCTCATAATTTTAATTGATTTTCAATACTTTTTATATTCTTTATATCTTCAATTTGTAAAAGTAACTGTGTTTCACCTTCCTCAGTTTTTACTTGATAACACAAATAATCATTTGGAATTATCTCCAGTAGTAGAGATTTTCTTGGTCCAGTTTAGGGTGTTCAGAATGCCCCCTCCAAATGTCTTTATTCAAGTGTCACAAGGTGAACTAAGTCAAACTTAATTGTTACCAAAATCTTATTTTATGTAAGATTTTGAGTAAGAAAGTTATCCAAAATTATGCATTACAAATCCATGTACGAGTTCTAATTCTTAACAATTTAATTTGAACAAAGGCTAGTCAAACCTAAACTATCACTAATAGCAAATGAATACTATACAAGGCAAATTTTATATTCAAATGATGCTTTTAAAAATTTTTACTTTCCCCCATAGCAATAACAATCACCTTTGGAACAATAATGTGTTCTACTTATATAATATTTTTAACTTTCCTTAAAAACTCCACTTTTCATTTGATTAATCCTCACAGGTAACTTTTTTTTAACTCCCTAACACTTTTCCCCAGGGAAATTTTAACCCACCCCAGGAAGATAGGCATATAAAGTAGGTATAGAAATCAAACATTTACTGATAATACATCATGATTTCATGACCCCCACATTCAGTTACATGACTCCATGTGGGATCATAACCCAAAGTTTAAAAAGCTTTGCTCTCCAAGGCAACCATAGAGACAAATGGAGCAATGAATGCAATATAGATTCAACAGTGTTTGGAAAGTTTCCATAATCCTCCTATACATAACCAAATAGGAGAGATCTGGAAATCTAAGACTTTTGAAAACTAAGATTCATGGAGTATTAAGAAATTTCAACCTCTGCTTTTTTTCCTTTGCCTGAAATCTCTTTAATGAGAGCACTCTTTCATTAACCTTTCAGATAACTGACTTTAAAAGATTGACATCAAAACCTTTCCTGAAGAAAGACTTTGATAGAGCAAAACAGGAAAAAGAGCACAGAATCTTTGCCTGCAAGGGAAAAAAAAAAAAAAAAAAAAAACAAAGAGAAGGAAACTGTTATGTGTGTCTACCTTTCTGTCTCTGTCACACCCACACATATACACACACACTTCACAATTCTGCCTCCACTGGCCCTAGTTATACCTAGTTATAAGTAAGAGAGATAGATATATGTTATTCTTATGCTATTTTACTTGAAGCTATTGGTACTTAATATGAAGATGGTTAAAAGGAAAGGAAGGAAGAAATCCTCAGAAGACCTTAGAATATTGGGACTACCTTGGAAATGAAATCTACAGAATAATTGCAAATTAATTTTATACATGGAAAGGGCAAGGGGTGATGGTGAAGAAAGATTTATGTAAGACTTATGTAATGGAAGAAGCTGTGGAACCTTCTTCAAAAAAGGGATAGAGATCTGCAATGGAAGTGTCCCACTCCCCATTTTGGAGCATAAGTACTTAGTCTGGTTTTGATCCAATAAGCACAAAGTAAGAGAAATCATTTCCATTTGGCCTATATAACTAAAACTAAATGACACTACTTAACCAAAGCTGCCATTTTCCTGCCTAATTAAATTCGGGAGAGAAATAATTCTAATATTCTATTTATCTGTTTAACTTGTTTCTTATTTATTTTCTGGTTGCATTTATATAGCTACGAGAGGAAAAAGTTGAGTTCCTCTAATAATGTGTGACCATAAGTAAATAATGTCTCTGGGTCTCAGTTTCTAGCCAGAAAATTAATGGGTAGGACTAGACGACCTCAATTCCCTTCTAACCCCAAATATAAATTTGTATAATTCTATGAAGGGTACCTATCATGAAACCTCTCATATGGTATAGTCAAGTACAAGGCTGATCCTGAATTCTGATGCTTCCCTCCTTTTTTCTTCAGCTGTAAATAAAATTGGTCATGATGAGTTGCAGGTATTGAATTCTAATTTGTTCTCTCTGTGTCCTGGATAATGAGAGATCAGAGGGAAAGATGTTTTCTTTACAGTTTTATTTGGTTATGTTACTATATTTTACTATATCACATAGTCACTAAACAATCATCTAAGATTTTTGAGTGGGATAGGCCAATTTAATGTGAATTTATTACATACAGAGTGGGAACCAAGCCACAGAAGAACCAAATTGAAATTTCCATAATTTTAATATGTCAGGAAAATGTTGCATTTTCTTTTTTTGCACTGGTAGATCAATATTGAATTGGGGCTAGCCAATGTCAAAACCGTGGGGTCATGGCAAAAAGAATGGTATAAGAATTTGTAAATTGAGTGCTTCCTGGTAAAGAGTGGAGATACTGTAGTAGGAAAGTCGATCCAAAATTCACTAATTCCCCCTATAAAATGTATTTATCTTTGAGGGGTGGTCAAATTAACAATATAAGCAAGCTAGTTAATGAAGTAACTTCTAACAGTCTACTTTGCTGGAGGTGGCAAAAAAATCAAGGGAACCAGACTGGTTTGCTTCTACAACACTAAAAAGTAGATACCTAGTTCACACTGTCCCAAATAAGTAGTTTGATATCAGAGTTTTCTAAGGTATAATTATATTCTTCCCATATCACCAAATCCTTGGCACAAGGGAAAGAAAGTAGCAGTGTGAGAAAAGCTATGCCAGCTGGGTAGGCATGAACAAAATGACCTGATCCTGTGAATTTAAAAAATATTTTGGCACTTATTTTATCCCTGCCTAGTCATGTTTCATTAGTACTCCTTTCTATTGTACAGTCTAGTAACCATAGCCTGTCTCTGACATTCATGTGTGGGCTAAAATACCTAGGTGAACCTGCCATCTCACTATAGCTTCCATGATTTTTAGAAGAGGAATCATGATGATATTTAGTCTTTCCAAAATTAAAAATGTAATCGTTTAGGTTAAAATTGAAATTGCTGGAGCTTTTACAAAAGATTAGAATACTTCCTATGTACTATAAAGGAGAATGGCTCTATCCTCAGTAAATATACTCATCAAGGTTGCAGCTAGCTGTTTGATTTCCATCATGTCATCATGTCTAACAAAATTAAGTTTTGCAATCACTTATGCTGAAATTTTAAATAAAGAAAAGAAGCAAGGAGACAAATAAAAATTCCTACCTTATCACATCTAACAGAAACAGTCCCCA
This sequence comes from Sarcophilus harrisii, assembly GCF_902635505.1. Classification (NCBI taxonomy): domain Eukaryota; kingdom Metazoa; phylum Chordata; class Mammalia; order Dasyuromorphia; family Dasyuridae; genus Sarcophilus; species Sarcophilus harrisii. The sequence continues at coordinate 32,564,804 of NC_045431.1, read as the reverse complement.
TAAACAATATTTACTAGATATGAACTTGAGGATCAACAAGTTCATTATCAATTCAACAGATTAACTAAGTTCTCAGTACAAAATGTTCAGGGAAAAATGTATTTCAGAAAATTTTGGACCTAAGTGATTAAAGAGATAAACAGGGGAAAAAACTATTACTTTGCCTCAAATGAACAGTTGTTTAAAAAAATCCAAGATGATCACTCCTAGATGAAAGGAGTAGTAAGCTGTTACAATGACAGTGACTCACTTTTAAATTCAGAGTTAGCTGCCTAGAGATTTTCTGAAGGTTGGGGGTGGGGAGAAAGAAAATATTTCTAAAAGATTTTTTTTTATTTTGACAGGCTAAGGTTTGAAAGTCAGTGTGAGTTTCAAAAGCACCATGCAGAGGTGAATGAATGCACTATGGAAGAAACAAGCTCAGTATCTATGGGGGAGAAGGAAATTGTGTCATCTCTACCTTTGCAAGAGTCTTCCTGCTGTGGGGAGGGAGCTTTGCCAATGAAAGTCCTATTTTCCCTTCCTCTGGGCATCATGTGAGTTTGGGACACATAATATAATTTCCTAGTGTAATCCATGAAATTCATTCTTTTTGTGACAATGTTACAAGCAAGGACATGTAAGCCTATGTGTATTTTCACAAAATGAAAGTCTCCCTCTCAGTCACTATGATTCTATTTGCCAGCTTGTTTTTCTCCCTTATTACTTGACATCGATGGCTACATTTTCCAAATCGTCTTTGTCTTATGCATCAAAGTTTGAACTCTAATCAAAGATGGGATTCTACCTACATAAAAACAATTTGCTGGAAGAAAAGCCATTCTGCTAAATTTGGATATTTAGAGTCAAATAATGTTTGTTCATCTCTTTTAAAATATCAAAAAATATAGATCTTATTTTGTTCAAAGCACTTCTATCAAAATGTTCAAGCTTAAAAACCATTAATATAAATGAAAAAAAAACTAGAAAAAAAAAACCACTGTCTGGAGGCTTGACAGAATCTATATCTGACTCTTATAGTAACAAACTGTTTTATTGGTCAGATTACTTAAGTTTAGCTTCTTCAGAGAAATTTTAACCTCCAAAGTCCTTTCCAAGTTGAACATTTTTCTAAATTTATGTTCCTTCCACAAGTATAACATCTGAAGCATTGAAGACCAAAAAAAATCTCTTCTTTCAATGAAAACATGTGCAGCCTTTCAAAGAAGGTATTGCTACAGAAAAGCTGATGCATTTCATTACTGTATTTAATACCTCCTCTCTTTCCTCACCAAGGTCTACCTTGTACCTAATCAATTTTGCTAACAACCAAGCCAATTTTTTGTACTTAGTGGAATTATTAGAGGTTTGGGAATGTCATGTTTAAATATGTTTAGACATGAAAATTCCACTTGTCTGGAGCATTGAAAATGCATTTGGCATTTTCAAATTAAAATGCATGGAATTCCTTAAACAAACCACAAGCTATGAACTAGTAAAGGTTTATTCACAAAGAAAATGAAAAACCAAGTGAAATATATAGAACTAAATAACTTAGAAGATAAGAAAAATATTATATTTGAGATCAAAGTGTACTACAAGGTAAAAATGATTTTACAATACCATTCTATTTATTGTTTTCAAACCAATGAACTGGGAAATAGTGATGATGTGGAATAAGAACTTTTAATCAGTAACTTTAATCCATTCATCCTGTCTCCATTGTTACATAGAGATAAACCAACTTGGAGACTGTCTTGATTAGCATAAGTTTAAACAGTCCAGTACCTGTTCAGAGTCAAGTAGACCCCACCAGACCTCTCCCTGGCACCTTCCAAAATCCCTCGCAATCTCTTTCTTTATTCCCTAGACTTTGCCCTTCTCTCCTCTCCAACTTTAAAGGTTTCACTCAGAACACATTGTTTAATCATATTTCATTGAACCTCCAGCTATTTCACATTTCACATAATAATTCACATAATAAATGGCAATATTTGATCCTCTGGTAAATGTCTCTCTCATAATGGTTTCATCTCTCTTGAACCATATCTCTAAAATCATCACTTCAGTGATAGAGATGATTTCAACAGATTTTAAAGAGAATTGTTTCTGTTATGTATAAAATATATGTATTAAATCTACAACTGAGGATTCTGGCATTTCTTATAGGATATCAATAAAGCTAACACATAATCACAACATTTGATGACCTATTTGACCAGCTGGTCTAATCCATCTACAAAAATAAACTCGCACTAAAACAAAACTTATAAGTATCATACAATTTCTGTTTCAAGATCTCTGGTAGAAGAAACTCACCAGTAACTGAAGTTTCTCTTTTCATGTTTTAACAACTCTAATTTTTTAAGAAATTTGTCCTAAATTCAAATTGGCCTCTTCTACCTTCAAACTAATAGTAATATTAATCATTTAAAGCTCAAAGGTTTAAGACATTACTTCCTCTTAAGAACTATGTGAAATACATGCTGTAAATAAATCTCCAATTTATAGATGAGGAAAATTAAATTCATTTATGATCACACAGCTAGAAGATGGCAAAATCATATTCAAATTCAGGTATTCCAACTCCAAGTCCAGTCATCTTTTGTCTAAATCTTGCTGCCAAAAGTCACTATTTAGCTTTTAGAATATGTCAAAGGGAAAATGAAGCCAAATTTTTCTATTACACTAAGTGACAGGTTGAGTCATTGTTTTTGTCATAATGGAAAGAGTCATTAAGGATTTTGATATATAAAAATGTCAAGATATTAGTTGACACCCTGTTTTCCAGAGGTAAGTCCCAGCAAGCAAGCTATGTCTTGAGTTTTGCATAACAACAATCCTTTGCACTCACCATCTGGATGATCTTAGGCCTAGCAAAACCCCAGAATTGGGATTCATAGTTTTGACTATTTACATGTATTTCCTGGGAGATCTTTATCTGAGAGCTGGAAATGCAGCTGATGTACCATAAGAGAAAACGAGCAACCATAACTAAAACCCTGTACTTGAACTGCTAAGTGAACAGAACCAGGTGATGCACTCCTGTTCCCACCACATTAACTCTGGGTTTGTGCCCCATTGAATGATCACAAAGCTCAATTAATCTTAAGACTTGAAACTAATAACTTGGAGACTGTTCCCATAGGGCCCAAGAACACTGGCATTGTTCCCCAAATGCCTACATGTGAAAGACTGTCATGGGAACAGTTTACTCAAGACTTAAGAATGGCTGTGTTGAGTCCTACCTTTTTGTGGTTTTCATGCTTAAAAACCCGACCCCTGCATAAGCCATAAGCCATCCTTCTCAGGCTATAATTTTAATCCATATTTTCTGATTCCAAATAATTTATCCTTTCCACCATAATTGTGTCTTCTTAAAAGGCATGTGGATAGGGCAGAAAATTAACTGATGCTTTCTATATATCAAGTAAGAATCTAACACATACACAAGAGTTACTATGCTTCCTTCTTCAAACGATAACAATGCTCTGGATGTTTTGTCTCCTGGATAATCAGGATAGATTATTCTAATTATTAATTGTTAATTAATTATTATTTTCCATAGTCCTTAAAACATCATCTTCATATTAAATACTGATTTTCTGTTTGCTGTGTAGAGGATATTCTCAGGAGAAACTCATATAAAGTTAATAAGGCTTAAAAGACCTTTGTTCAAATAGTGACTATGTCTCTTTCTACAAGGGCCTCATTGATACCACAATTTAAGTTTTGTTTTGGTACTCATGATATCTCCTTGAAAGACAGTTAACCCACTGATGTGACATTAGGGATAGGGCTTCACCCTACTAAAAGAACTTTAAGAAGGGGAGATGAAATTCAGTAATAGGAAACAATCAGCAGACTAATTTCAGAAAGGCCGGGAGAGACTTACATAAATTGATGCTAAGTGGAGTGAATAGAACCAAAGGAGTATTGCACACAGCAACAAACTTATGTGATGATCAACTGTGATGGACTTGGCTCTTTTTAACAATGAGGTGATTCAGGCCAATTACAATAGATTTCTGATAAAGAAAGCCATCTGCACCCAGAGAGAGGACTGTGGAGACTGAATGTGGATCACACATAATTGCTTCCAAAGAGAAGAGATAATGTGACCATAAAGTTTATAATAGAAAGAGGCCATTTTGGAATAGAGAGGATTTCCTAGATAAGAGGAGGAATCATAGAACCAACCTCCTAAACACAGAAAAGAAAATATTGGACAAATATAGATCACAGTAGTAGACAGGAAAAAGAAGAATTTCAAGACAAAATGAACTAGTCTATTACCTAGACCAAGTGGAGGAATTCAGAGCCTTTATTCAAAACAGAAACAGGAATAGGAGCAAAAACTGGCACTGAAGAAGGACCCAATCTTTGTGCTTCTGTGTTTGGGGGATATTGAATATTGCTTGAATATTCTCTGAGATACCTCCTACTCTTTTTATATATTCATACACACACACAAATACATAAGCTAAATTCATATGTTCTCAAAGGAAACCTTGAGTGGGGACAGAATCCAAAGGGAAGGATTTGTAATTTATTGAAACTTGTTCCTATATACTCAGGGCTTTAAAGTGCTTGTCACATTATAAATTACATTATATGTAAGTAATGATATCATTGCTCACTAATCATTTTGCTTCAATTGATACAAAAAGATTTCTTGTATATCCTCTTATTTCTCTTTTTTTCTTTTTTGAGTACTTAAGCATATTGTCATTTTTCTATTATTTTTATTTCTCTTCTTATTTAAATGTAAATATATAACACCGTCTTTGAATATATTACCTACAAAGCATTTTAATCAGTTCTCTTTCTTTTAAACAAAAATTCTGTGTTACTCCTTCTATTACTCTATGGATTCCCAACTGAAAACCAATGAATGTGGTAATGAGTAGAAAATCTTGTTTTTTATACTAGTACTAGTATACTAGTAGTATACTATACTACTAGTATAGTATAGTCCTATACTATAGGACTTTGAGATAGTGAGGTCCTATTCTATGAATCTTGCTCTTTGCAGTGCAAAGTATGTGGTTCCACAAGTTCCCAGCACCTAGGACAGCTCCCAAGGGGAAAAAAATATCTTTAATTCTGTGGTAGATTTCTTATCCCAAGTTTGAAAAGAGTTGTTATATAGTCAGGAAAAAGGAAAATCCATCAACACAATACTTCAGAATGTCCTCAAACCCATTAAGATCAAAAACAAAAGATTGGACAATGTCTGAAACTTTGCTTTTGAGAAGAGTTGCCTGAGAGAATATTTCCAATTCACTGAAAAAAGGGGGGAGGGGCACAGAGTGACATGTGATGTTGAGCTACTTTTTGAAGTGGTTGAATTGCTTTTCCTAATTATTACCTCCACATGGTGTTCGGCTCTTCACAGTAAGAAATAAAATAAACAATTGTTCCGGGGGTCAGAAAGAAATCATACACTATAGGAAGCCACAGCATAAATGACAAAGTAGAAGCCACACTGCCCTGTGGTTAATTTTGCCAGGTAATCCAAGAATAGCTGCAAGATTTAAGTGGGGGAAGGTGGGTAGAATGCACAGAGAGCTCTGTTAAAATCACTTTGCTTAGGTTTTTTTTTTTCTTTTCCTTTGCTACTCTTTTGCCAACCCTTCAGAGAAGCAGAGTATCTGAAAAGTAAATGTGACAAGCTATAAAGTTTTTTTTTTCTTCCTCTCCTAGGGGAATGTGACCTAACCACTACCTTCAAATAACATGAAGGATAAAGACAAAAGAGGTTAAGGATATAGGAAGAATGCCTCAGCCTCCTCGAATACAAGCAAGAAAACATCTCTACTCTTAAGAAAACATTGCCATCTCTAGCTCTGCAAGTTTTTTTCTGACTGACTTATGTTTGTCTATTTATCTTAGTTCCACAACAAAATTCTTCAATCCCAACTTTCCTTAGCCAGGGAGTGAAAATTTCCAAATAAGTTTCTTTGGGATTGTGTCTTAGGCTAATTCTAAGCCTCCCAGGAGCAATAGCTCCTTCACATGGATGTCTAACAATTTGTTTCCATATTTGCAGATGATCCTATGCTCTTTTTTTCAACTTTAGTCTCCTTTGTCTATTTAAAATAATGACATCTTTGGTAAGAAGTGAGGTCTTGATGGTCAGTTCATTAACAGTTTCAGCTCTTGGCAATGAAAGAGAAACCGTAAATTAAATGGCTCTGGACCATTCCATGCACTTACTTACTGAACATCTGGTTTACTACCAGAGAATGACTAAAAGAGTAAGACTCCAGCTCCACAATATTATTTCCCACAGTTTTCTGAGATTTGAAATTTAAAACAACTTTGAAGATATAAGTTCCATATGTGGCTCCCCTAATTTTCTTTCTGACATTTCCTTTTTTGTGTCTTCAAAAAGAGGATATAACCTCTTCTTGAAGACACAAAAAGGGCAGAAACACACACACACACACACACACACACACACACACTCATGCACACTCATGCACAATCCCAAATTCCCTTCATTGTGTGACTAAGCTTTTGTCCCTACACATGACAGTGATTATAATTGTATTCACTGAATTAATTCTCTAAATTCATTGAATCAAAAAATCACGTATTTCATCTCTGTTTTCTAGATACTTATCAACATAGAAATACAAATATTGACTATTATTGTTATTGTTTTATGAGTACAGATGTAGTATTTTTAAGTTTTGGATTTTTACCTTAAATATTTTTATGTTCAGAACCTATTACAATGCTTTACATTCAGGAAGCATTTAATAAATGTTTTTCCCTACTCATCATCATGAAAGAAAGCTCGGTACAGTGGTAGAAACAATGGCTAGCTATTAAAGAACTAGATTATAATTTTAGGTCTAACAATAACTAGCTGGGTAACAGAGCAAATTATTTAATCTCTTTGAGTCTCAGTAATTGCACTCACAAAATGAGGAAGTTAGGCTAAATAATTGCCTTTTTTTCAAGTCTAAAATGCTATAATTGTTTCTTGTTACACCATAATCTTGCTCTCATCTTCTCCTCGAAGTCTAAGCCATGAGATTTCCTTAAGGAAAAATGTTAACCCTAATTCCCAAGAGAGATATGATTTACATTTAATTCTTCTCTGTAAGACTGAGATTATATATAGTAAAGTTTCAGTGTTCAGATATCGATCACTCTGCATTTTATAATACTTATGAGTGATGAAGCAAATGAAGATGTAGCTTCACCTATAGTTTTTATTTTTTTATTACTAATCCAGTTTCTTCCACTACACTACACTATTCCCATGCTATCTATCTGTGTAAGTACTCATTCTCTTTGGATATAGACTTACTTTGACTTAGGTCATTTTTGCACAAATAACACTTAAGAGAAACTTTTATTAGGTGTAAGAAGAAGAATTTTATTTTGAGAGCAGGGAAAGTGACCTCAAAAATCACCTAGATTATTTCTATTGTTAACTAATAAAACATAGTTTATATACAAATAAATGGTAAAGATCAATTAAGATTCAACTTGTCAAATAACATGTAACAATACAGAATTTGTATTTGTATTGTTTTTTTAGTGTGCTACTCTTCTACCAATATAGATGACAAACTTTCTATGATTTGTGATTTGTCCATGGCCAAACCTTTTAATATACCATTGAGGTGTTTAATCTTTTTTAGTGTCATGAACACCTTTGATAATATAGGTATGTTATGCCTCTTTTTCAATAATGGTTTTAAATGCAAAAAATTAAGAAAGACTGAAAATTAAAGTGATTTAAATATGTAACAAATTAAAATAAAACAAGTCTGTTTAACAGTGAATAAAGTTAAATTCTATTATAGCCATTTAAATGACTTTTGTTTTGACATAAATGAAAATCCCAGAAGACCAAGTTTGGGTAGTGGACCTAACTTAAGAAGTCCTGGACTATAGATTCTCTGAAATCTCCTAACTCAGATTGCCTTATCCTTGGAACACAGATCTTTTGCTCCCTTAGCCTAAATCTTTTCAAGATAAGTAGGCATTCCAGAACTTGAGACTGACTATAATGGAATTTAAGAACCTGAGTTCATAGGCATTGACCCACACCTAACACTGTATACCAAGACAAGATAGTTAGATTTAGACATAAAGAGTAATATTATAAGCAAATAGAAGAACAAAGGATAATTTACCTCTCAGATCTATAGGAAAGGAAGGAATTTGTGGCCAAAGAACTGAAGCTCATTATTGAACACAAATTAGGTCATTTTGATTATATTAAGTTAAAAAGTTTTTGTACAAACACAACTAACACAGATAAGATTAGAAGCAAATTGATAAACTGGGAAAACATTTTTATATTCAAAGTTCTGATAAAGGCCTCATTTCTAAAATATGTAGAGAATTGACTCAAATTTATAAGAATTTCAGCCATTTTCCAATTAATTAGGGAAATATAGAAATATATAATTAATAATTATCATAATGATGATAGTATTTCTATAGTGCTGTAAGGTCTACAAAGTGCTTTCCATAAATTATCTTATTTGATTCTCACAATGATCTTGTGAAATAGGTGTTTTTGACCCCTGTAGGTAAAGAAATAGAAGCATAAAGAAGTGAAATGATTTGCTCAGAATCACAAAGTAGGAAAATTCTGAAGCAAGATTTAAACTCCATTTTTCCTGATTCCAGGTTCTGTACTTTATTTATTATAATACCTAGTTCCCTTAATCCAACAAATCTATCAAAAATGACTTCTATAAAATAACGTTATATTTTATTATTAATAATTGTAAAAATATAAAATGTTCAACATTCCTACCAATAACGTTAGATGATCTCTTCTGGGCTCATTAAGCTTTTATTTTCAGCTTCTATTCAAGAAAGAGTCGAGATAGTTAAAAACAGAGCTATTTATTGATTGGCAGAAAAACTTAGAGAGCCCTCAGAAGATGTATATCCTTAGACCCTCTTCCTATCCAATCAGATAGATAACTTGTTATTAGTTTTTTTTTTTTTTTCAGTAACATCTCCATGACAGCTAATCGGCATCTCCTAAGAGTTGAAGATTACACATTTTCTGTATTCCAAGCTGTATTCCAGAAAGTCCTGTGAAGGTACTTTCCTTTCAAGAGGCAAGTCAGTTTTGGATCAATTTAGTTCAACTTAACAAACCTGCTAGAAGTGCCTACTAATTTCAAGGACCCAAAGAAAGTTTGAGATCTTTTAACCATTGTCCAGTTGCCCGAAATCTTCTGCCTTTCCAGTTTCAAGGTTTGGAAGAGCCCTTAGGAAACAAGTAATTTTCCTGAAGATGCAAAGACACAGATAAAAAGTAGTTGTAAACTTTAAGGAATTTATGTTGTTTTCATGGAATTTATTTTGTAAACATTTAAATAAGTGCAAAGTAATTGGAGGGATACAAAAGCATTAACAGGGAAACGTTTCCAAAGAAAGATAAGGAAGCAAAAGATTTTGATAAAGGTTAGAAAGAAGTGCATGTAAGACAACCTATGCAAAAGCATCAGAATGAGAACTCAAAGGTCAACTCTGGGCAAGAGATAAAAGGTCAGATTGGCTGGAATTTGAAGAACATGAAAAGTGGTAATAGATAATGAATCTAGAAACAAGTGCAGCTTCATTAACAACAAAAAACATCTATCATATTTTCAGATGGCACAGAGAAAAGAAGAACAGCTAACAACACATGGTTAAGCTGATTCAGGATCTAAAATGTTATGGACAAGCTAGAATTTGGGTAAAATTTAAATGTTATAACTGGAAAATCTTACTCTTAAGACCATTTAATCATCCTCATAAATATAGGGAAAACAGTAATTTTTTTTTTAAATCTGGCCTTTTTAGCATACTCAATATGGATCATTAGTATGATATGAAAACCAAAAAGGCTAATGCAAACTCAAGCTATGTTAGAGAAGTACAACTCTTAAGAAAAGAAAGGCAATGTTCTCCGGGATTAGCCATAGCACATCTAGCATAATATATTCAGTTCTGAGCATCATATTTATATAAGAGGTATTTAAAGAAGGCAAATAGAAATGGTGAAGAGCTTCCAAACATATGAGGATTATTTGAAGAAACTGGGAATTTTTAGTCTGGAAATGCAAAGATTCCAGTGGACATGATTGTTGTCTTCAATTGGTTTGGAGAAGATGGAAGGAATCACTTCTATTTGTCCACAACTAAGAGCAATTATAGGAAATTGGAAAGAAACAAATGTTAGATTTAATGTCAAGAGAAATTTCAAAAAACTAGAGCATCTAAAAATGGATTGGAGTACCGCAAAAGATAGTGCCTTCAAGAAAGGGCTGAATACAGACTTGTTGCATGCATTGTAGCAGGATTCTTTTGACTCATTTTGATTCATTTTCTTAAGGACTAAGTATGAAAGGTTGAATTACAGGCACAACACACACACACACACACACACACCATCCCAAGAAGATATAAGGCAACAATATGTAGGTTGACAAATATGTTTTTTTAAGGTTTGCAAAGAAGGAAGCTCCTGGCATGGTAAACTTAAAGCCAAAAGCAAGGTTACTGTTCTACTATTCTAATACTAATGTATTACACAATATGATATATGGTATATATTATGATATATGGTATAATGTAGTAGTGTCAAGCTCAAAGGCTACTGCCTCCTGCATAAGGATGACTCTGGGCTGCATATCAACTTAGAAAATCACATAATATTATCTCTATCCTATTGTATATATTTATTTTGTTAAATATTTTCCAATGATATTTTAATCTGGTCTGTGGGTGCTCTAGAAATTATCATAGACAGTTTATTAGACATCTTTGGTACAGTGGAAAGCACACTGGAGATCCAGGCTGTAGTCAGGTCCTCAAAGCTTGATGGCTCTATGGCCTTACACGTTCTCCTCAGTGGACATTAGCTTCCTTATTGGTAAAGTATGATAATAATACTTATCCCTCTTATCCCACTATATTCACATGAGAAAACTGATTCATAAACTATTAAGCGGTATAAATTATAATATGTATGTCTATATGTGTGCATATGTATATTTATAAAATAACTTAGAGATTATCTTAGATCTCAAAACCTCTTCCAATATAATACTGTAGATGTTTCTCTCCAGACAAGCATTTTGAGTATGAACCTAAAAATTACTATGTGTCTTTTAATTCAAAATTATCCTAATTAAGTATAAAAAGGCTCACCACCAAAAATTTGGGGAAACATACCAATTCAGAAAAGTCTCCCAAGGCATGGAAGGATTCTGATCTTTACCATCAGAAGAGTCACTGGTTCAGAGAATCATGGATTTAGAACTAGAAGGGGATCTAGTTCGATCCCCTTATTTTATACATGGGAACCCTGAGGTCTGCAAAAAATAAATGACTTTCCAAAGTTGGTACAACAAGGAAATGTCAGAATCAAAATTCAACTGCGAATTAACTAATATCCAATCCATTGTTATTCTTAGAATATCATATTGGGAAAAATAATGGATTCTTAAATTATTGAAGAAATCTTAGCATCAGTATTTCAGTTTCTGTACTATTAAACCCAGAAGCAAGCACAAAAAAAAAATAAGCAAAAAGGATAATTATTTATGTAAAATGGATACAACATAAAATGAAATTATACAAGAAAAAAAGATTAACTTTTTAGCATCTATAAATGTGCTCAGTAGTTTTATAGGAAAAAAAAACTAGAAATCTTTAGGATCTCAGAAGGCATAAAAGCTATTTTTTAATCATTAATTTATTTCATTTAAAGAAGCTGGCCAAACACAGGAAAAGGTTACATACCATAAACTTTAAAACTATCCACGTATTAGAGCAATATTTTAGTCATCTGTTAGAATATGACAGTTAAAAAATAGATTTTTCATCCTTTTAATGAAAGGACCAAGGTTGTAGTTCTTTCAGTCCAGGGGAGGTCTAAGGTCACAAAGAGCAAAAGGTATTAAGGGAAATGAAAGTTTGGTTACTGCTAATGATCTTGATTCTATAGGGTTGCTGGCTGCTGAAATGGTTCAGGAATTACCAAAGTATAATGATGTTTTTTAAAAAAACTCCTTTTACACTAAATCAATTTATTAAAAATATTGCTTCATCTATTGGTAAGTTGTAATGGCAACACCAACTGTTAATGAATTCAGGGATATACAGTGATGGAAATGGGGGGGGGTTACATCTAAGGAAAATGATTAGGTAAGATTTTATTATAATTCTTATATTAAGCTCTCAAAAGCTCATAGCATCTCAGTTTCATAATTTTATGACTTCTCAATAAATAATTCATGAAACCAATGCATTTTCCCCCGAAACCAATAGAAAATACAGAATATATTATATGAATGAACCAAATTCTTTGGGTTGTTGTTGATGGCTAAGATTACTTCAGACTGTTTTTTACTGCTTTGTCAAAAAGGCTAGTAAGCAGCAGCCATAATTTTTAAGTCATTGATTTCAGCCAGAAATAGTCAATGATATTGGACATGAGATTCTCAGGCTGAGAACATCTTGTTTAAATCTTCTTAGAAATACACTCCAGGGAAGTCATTTCCCTTCAGGTGAAGGAAAAGACCTCAAATTTAGCAACAGCTCCAGCAGAATCATCTATTTTTGGACAGATCAATTGTCCAATGGGAGAAGGAGTAAGGAGATAACCAGGAGTTATTTTTTATAATAGCAGAGGGATGCGGAAAGAGCATGGAGCTAATAGAAGATAAGATCATATTTTCTTATCATTCCTCTTTAAAAAGAGATCCACAATCCTGATTTCTCCTACACAGAGTAGTAAGAACATAAGGCTTTCCATAGTGGATCAAATATAAATCTGGTCCAGCCCAAATGACCATGCTTGGTCGTAATATTGTTTCAATAATAATGATCCATTCTATATTTAGGAAAGAGAAATAATAATAGTTCAAGTTGATATGACAATTTGGGATTTGTACTTTATATAGATTGCCTTACTTGATCTTAACAAGCATTCTATAACATTGTAACTGTTACTACCATTTCAGATAATAGTGTTACTCCCATTTCTGACGAGAAAACTGAGACAATGTGAATAATTTGTCTGCAATCTAGCAATCTTCAAAGATAGAATATGAACTCAGATCTACTGATTCTAAAATTTTAACATGCTTTCCACTATATGGTGTTGAGGAGCTTCAAAGATGAAAGAAATGTATTCATTTATTCATTCAATATGCATTTCTTCAATATCTACCGCATAAAAGACTATAGAAGATAAAAAGACTGTGAAAATGCAGCTGTCTCCAAGGAGTTTATAATTTAGTCACCTAGGGACTTTGTTGTTAGGTCTTTCTATCTCCATTCTACAACACTGCTTCCAGTAATACGTCCCCAAAACTTCTAGAATTTTGGCTCAGTTCTATTATACTGAAATTTAATGAATTTGGAAAATAAGTCCATGAAGGCATTATCCATATCCTCCAATAACTGATAGAATTTCTTCATTTCTCCTCCTTTTAATTTTTATCTTCTCAGACCAAAGAGTCCTAATGTTTTTAGTCTGGCCTCGTATTAAAACCTCTCTGTCTCTGTGATTATATTGTTTTTCTCTGTATAATGTCCAACTTCATTACCTCTATTTTTGAGCTGCAGTGATCAGAATGGCATATTGCATTCTCATTATTGGTACAAAAATACAAATCATAGAGGCACATCAGACTAATACTTTCTGGGAACAATGCCCTGATATTCTTGTGGTCCACTTTGGAGTCATTCATTCATCCAGCCACTTAGCAAATATTTATTAAGCACCTACAATATATGACTTTGTGCTCAGAGCTTAAAGTAATTCAAAGACAGAATATATACTGTTAGGGCTCTCAAAGAGCTTAGCAAAGAAAATATATATAAAGGTAATAAAAAGCAGTGGTACCAGTAAAATACTACAGGAGCTCACATGAGGACAAGATCAGTTTTGTCTCTGGTGATTAAGAAAGGCTTCAAAAAAGGGTGTCCTTGAGCTGAGTGTCTTAGGATAATAAGGATTCAATAAAGAAGAAGAAAAGGGACAAACATTTATTAAGGACCGACTATATGCCACACACTGTGCTAAGCATTTTACAAATATTTAATTTGATCCTTATCACAATCCTGTGAGGTGAGTCTTATTATTATAATTGAAGAATCTGCAGCAGATAGATATTAGGTGGCTTGCTTGGGCACACAGCTATTGAGTATTTGTGGATAGATTTAAACTCAAATCTTCTTGACTTGTTCTACCATTCTATCCACCACAGTATCTGATAGTCTCTAACAAAGAGTATGAATATGAGTGAAGATTTTGGTATTCAAGACAGAGGGAACAGCATAAGTAACCATAAACACAAAGAATAATTGGATAATTGAAATTAATTCTATTTAGTTGGAGCATGGGGTTCACGCTTAAGCGTATAGATGATGGGAAATAATGCTTGGAAATATAGGGTAGGTTATAAATTGTAAAAGAACTTCAGACCTAGACAAGAGATTAGATTATTCAGAAGATAGTGTATTGATGGTGATGGTTATTTGAGAAGAAAGTGATGATTAAGTGTGCTGATTTGAGACAAAGAAAAAAACTTGAAAGTGAAAGGAGCTGGCATAAATCCACTATGACACTGTGGGTGGCGTATACTTTGTGGTAAAAGTTCAAAGACATAGAATTTCTTCCAGAAGAGAATCCACAAATATTCCATTGATTTATACAGGCTTTCTGATATTATTAAATAAATCATATAATAATAGCCAACATTTATTATATTGCTTACTATGTGCCAGATCCTGGACTAAGTGCTTTACAATTATTGTTTCATTTGATCCTCACATCAATCCTGTGACATATTGACTATTAACATCCTCATTTTATGAAAGAGAAAACTGAGGCAAACTAAGATTAAGTAGGTGACCCAGAATCACATAATTAGTAAGTATCTGAGGCTATATACTTAAAATTCAGCACTTACCAGGGCACTACCTACCTAGTCATTCCAACCAACACTAAACCAGGTATAAACTTTTAAGTGACTGTTGCAGATGCCAAATCTTCTTTTTTAATAAATTGATTACATTGTTTGAAATGCTGGATTTGATAAAAACCAATCTGAGTTAAAATTTCAGCTTTACTACTTTACTACTTTACTTCTACAAATCATTTAACCTTAAAAGCCTCACTTTCTCACCTATAAAATGAGGGGAGTAGCCTATATTCCCTCTGATTTTCCTCCCACCTGAAATCTATAACTATGACTAAATGCTTAGGAAGATTAGTCCAATTATACTATATGAGATTGATCAGACAGCTCAGATCTTAACCCATATATAATCACTTCCTATCTATACCACACAAGGGCCTCTTAAAATATAATGCCTCATATTTTATGTTTATAATAAAGTGCTCAAACTCCTTTGCCTAGAATTCCACACCCTTGACAGTCTAGTGCTATGAGAAATTCAGCTGTTCAGAATTCTCATTCTATTCCCCTCTGTTTACTTTGCTCCATCCAAACTGGACTGTCCTCTATTCTTAAATATATGATTTGAAAGAAAAAAACAAAAAATGGGTTTTTCCCATCCTTTCCCCTTTTTATTGAGGAGGACTTTCTGGGAGTGGGAGTAGAAAGGTATACATTAACAAATGTGGATGACATAAAGATATTAATAAATTTTTTAATACAACTAGAAAAAAAGAAATAGCAAGTTGTACATAGCAGATTTACAGCTTCATATGCAATCATCTTTTTTACTATACTATGTTATGAAAATACTTTTTATTTCATAAATTAATAGTATATGTATTTTTAAGTGGCCCTAATGCTTAAAAAAAGACAGTTTGTGATCTCTTGTATAAAGACCTTGAATCACATTGTTCTTCTAATGAAAAAACCTCCCTCTTCCTTTTTCCCTGATGAAATAAGTCCCTCTCTTTAAAGTCAAATTCAAATTTTATTTTCTTTGTGAAGCCTTCCTTGACTCCAATAATTATTCCCAGTAATAATAATAAAAATCTATTTTCACCATGATAACCAAGAAGAAATGAATGTAGAGGCTGATGCACTAAAAGGAGAAGGATGAGGAATGAGAAATGCTGAAAAGTTGGGTTTCCACAGAGTGTTGCAAGCTTCGAGGTAGTTTAGGATAGTGGGTACCACTGACCAAAAGATTTCCGAATGTGAGAGGTTAAGGAAGGTTAAGATTCAAGAGAACAATTAAATGGCCAATAGAAACCTTGAGCAAACAAGGAACTGGGGAGTTAAGAAGGCCAAGGTGGATTCAGTCGATGAGAAATAATCGTGTTTTTGAGAAAACTCACTAACTTAAGATAATAGCCAATCCAACCCAAACTAGTTGGGGTCAATGAGCTGACTTGACCAAATCACCATTACACCTACTTAATAAGCTAACTGAATATTAAAAAACCACTGCATAGGAGAAGTTTTCCACCATTTTTGAACATGAAGTGTAAAATGCGGGAGGAGGGAACATGATTATACATACTTAAGGGAAAACATATAGCGGGAGCATCAGAAAGATTGTAACCTGGAAGAAACAGACCAACCCATTCTTTGAAGGGAAGCTTTGAAGCTCCAAGCTAACAACTATAAAGCTGTTCCCACTTCTGGGTTCAGTGCTCCTTCTTCCCGAAGATGAGTGGAATTTCTGATGAGAAACGTTAAGATAGTTCCTTAAGATTCTTCTTTAATAAATATCCCTTGATTTCTGATATTCAGTGTCAAGAATGTATTTCTAACATATGGTTAAAGCCTTTGTCAAAAAAAAAAAATGAGCCTATCTAGGACTATTCCACCTGTCCCATCTGATTCAAATTTCTCATCTATTCCAGACAGGTCTTAAATCCTGCCTGACACAAGACATTCCACTTTTTAATGATAGATTTACCCTTCTGGATTGTTTTCTTTGTAGCTGAATCTAAGATATATAATAAATTTTGACTTATTTTTGATGAAAAATAGTAATTAGTACCTCTTTTCCTGGAGCAGTTCTTTACCAATTGGTGAGAGTTGACTCCACCTAACTAGTCTCAGATTCTCCATCATGCTTCACCTCAGCATCTTCTTGCTACCTGCTACCCACTTGGCATTCTGGCTTATTTTCCACATCTTGCTCTGGAAACATTAATCAAATCAATACTTCATTGTTTCTTAAAACAGTAAATTTACCACCAACTTTCTATACTCTTTGTGCTTCTGACTTTGCTGACCAAAGTACTCTCACCAGGCTTTCATTGTCCCTACTTGTTCTCTCCCCCACTTGGGATACCCCACTTGAGAGTAAGGACTATATCAGTTTGTTATGTGTATTCTTAATACTTAGTACAATGACTGGTACATAATAAGCTCTTGATGTTTTTCATTTGTTTATTCATTATATAGTCCTTTAAGGTTGCCAGGTGTTTTAGATACATTATCTCACTTGAGTCCTACAACAACACTGTGAGAGGGCTACTACAGACTATTATTACCATCCCTATTTGCCTAATGAGAAAACAGAAAACACAACTTGTCCTTGGTCCTACTTCTTAGAACATAGAAGATTTGAAACTAGATCTCTAATCACATCTGTCTCTGCAATCTAAAAATAACACCCCACTGGATCTTGGTCTTTTTCTTGAAGCTGGTATAACATTTACAACTCTAGTGTTCTTATTACACTGAGAGTTTCTATCTTAATCCCCTATCAA
Organism: Sarcophilus harrisii; assembly: GCF_902635505.1. Classification (NCBI taxonomy): domain Eukaryota; kingdom Metazoa; phylum Chordata; class Mammalia; order Dasyuromorphia; family Dasyuridae; genus Sarcophilus; species Sarcophilus harrisii. The sequence goes on along the minus strand of NC_045431.1, from coordinate 32,547,133 downwards.
ACTGTAGGATCCATGTGGGAAGGGACCAGGAGTCACATAAATCCCAATATACTTTGCATACATTAGGTGGATGATGACAATTTGATACACAGCACACACATTCAGAGTGTCTAGTAATTAGTCACATAATGTTTTCACATTCACCTCATTGGAATCTTAAAGAAAATTTGCTAATTAGATCAACCATGTATTCTTTTTCATTTCTATTTCACAGATGAGGAAGATGAAGGTCAGAGTGATTTTCTCAAAGTTACATACTAAGTAGATAACAGAATTGAGACGTAAGCACAGATTATTTAATTTCATACACACTGCTCTTTCTGCTAGGCTTTAGTACTTTCTCATTTAAACTCTTACAATGAAAGGCACAGACATTCAGATAGACAGTTTATGACTTTATGCTCCAAGTCATTGTATTTAAATAGAAAATTTATAGCCAGCCCTTTTGCAACAATTACTAATTCAGCACCAAGTGGTTAAAACTATATTTGATAGTTTGGGAATCCTTTTCTAGTAACAGAACTATTCATATTAATAAAATATGAAATGCTACAAAATTAAAGAATCGAAACAAATATATGAAATTTCCTATGATACGATCTACCTTACTTTTAGTAAAAAATTTCTAGTTCAGAAGCACCTGTTAACTTTCCAAAATTAAATTATAATTGAAATTAAGTAACAGTAGAGAGAAACATAACCATGTATCAATGTATTCTTGCTGCTGATGGAAAGAGAAATTACTTAAAATCCAAAAATTTGTGACTGAGAAAGAGAAGTAGGGTTTTCATTCATAGATGCAAAAAGAAACAAGGAAAAGTGTGTGACTGGTTTCTTGAAAAACAGAAGAGAAAAAAAATGCAGTAAAATCACAGGACTAGAATCATAGAATGTCAGGCTGGAAGGGAGTTTACAATGCATGTAATATGAGGTTTTTGATTTTCAGACAGGAAAATGAGATAGAGGGACTAAGTAATTTACCAAGGTTACATAAAGTCAGTTACAAAAATGTGTATGTGTATGTGCACATACACATACATGCTCATACGTGTGGTAAAATATTTTTTAAAAAAACCTCAAGTTAAATTTCAGCAATGCTTTTCTATAACTACTCATAGGATTTTGTAAAAACAATTTCTCTTTTTAAGGACAAATTTTCAAACTTTCCAAGTAAATATTAATGGTTTCCAGATCAAAAGCTGGAACAGTAGGATTATATGAGAAATAGATAACATAAATAAGAAAAATGCAGTTATCTATTGGCTTTAGCAGCTAGTACATTCAACTGCTTCTATTTTTGTATAAGATGAAAGCAGCAGGATCCTTTGCAAAACCAAATAGAAAATAGACTGCCTTTTTTCAGCATGCAAATGAAACATTTTATTAGCCAGCAGGACTGTCTTGTCATGGTTGGGGGAAAAAATTCAACAGTAATTACACATACATACATGCATTTGGTCTACACAAGATAGTTTCTTCTCCCCATGCCCTATCCCTGATCTATACCACAGCAGCCTATAAGCCAAAGATGAAAAAAAAAGAATGTATAAAAATTGGAGACTGAAAGAAAAGGAATAATACAAGAAAAAAATGGATAGAGAGCATAGCAAAAATGAGGGGAGAGTGTGAAGTCCAGGTTAGCTCCCTGGAGGCCTCAGAATCAGCCTGAGTCAGGATAAGCAAAAGTCTTTGGTCTTTAGAAGGAGAAGTGAAGGGGATGGACAAAACTGCCACAAGCTCTCCACCAACCTCCCTTCTCCTCATCCTCCTCCAAAGTGACTCTGACTTGTCTCATTCCACCCCCTAATCCCTCCTATGATTATCTGTATACACCAAAAAAAATCAAACCAGCACGGAATAGTGAGAAGGGCCATTTTTCCAAGCATATGTTAATAGAGTTATTGTCCAATAGGTAATTAGACTTAAGTGTTCAGTTGCTGATTTCAGTGCACCTATTCAGAATTTCAGCCCTTTACAGGAGAGAAGGAATTGGATTCATATTTTTAACTACATTTCTTCCACTTGATTTGGTTTAAGCCCACTTTCCTCTTATTTTCCCTTAGCTGTATTGTTAGAAAAAGCCTTTCATCCAATTGGCGTGTCATTTGCTTTTCATGTTCCCTTCTTCCAGTCTGATAACTCAGATCCTTGATGTTTATTCATGGTTTAGATTCTAGACCTTTAATAATCTTAAAGTTCATTTTCTAAACTCAGGTTCTAAATTTCACTTTTGAATTTTGAAGCTCACAATTACCCAGTAGTAGAACCATAGTATAGATGGTTTGTCTGAGAATATTCTAAATTTTCACTTATGAATTTGATATTTTGCTATGGCTACATGATTGGCTTATGGTAAATTAACAATCCTAACCTCAAGATAATTTTCCTGCAAAACTGTCAAGTCTCACTTTTTTCTCTTTACTCCTCATTTCTTTCCAATTTATTCTGCTTATTTTGTATTCCAAACCTATCTTTCATATACTGTCTCCCCTTCTTACTGTCAAAACCCCATCTCAAATCTAGCTTGATATCAGCTGCAGATTTAATGAGCATGCTTTCTATGCATACAATCAAATCACTGATTAAAATTTTTAAACAACATTGGTCCAGGGATTATCATGCAGAATATCACTTTTTTGGTTCCCTCTCCCAGGTTACCATCAGTACACTTACTAAGCTGCCTGATTTTCAGAAATTTATCAACATTTGCTATATAAACAGATAGTTATCACATTCTCTGTAACCACTTTTCAAGCACAGATCTTCAGCCATTAATATTTTTTCTTATTATGCCGTTAGACTTTTCAACTCCTGGGCCAATATTTTTGTATCTCTCAAGAGTCTACTTTATGTTATTTATTATACTTAACTAAAAGATAAATTTGAATATAAAACATCGAGGAGGTGGTGATGGTAGAAGAGATTTCTATGCTAAACAGGCAAAAAATATGTAAATAGATGTAGCAATTCAAAGAAAAATGCAATGGATACTGTGAGGAGATAAAGTAAAAATCAAGGTCAGCAAAAAATCAAGAGTTTGGGAAGAATGAAGCATTCATTTCCTAATCATTACTCTCAATGAGAGCTCCCTGCCTCTGGTCCAATTCATACCACCACTCACTTGGCACATTGCACAGAGACTATCACCATTGTCGTTTTTCTGGGGGGAAGGGAGGGGCCAGGTTGCCTTTGATTATTTATTTATTGCTATGTTTGCACAACCAGGTTGCATACTCTGGGGCAAGAATCCACATCAGTTTGAACTTTCAACATCTCCCTCAGAATCCTGTGTTCAGTAGAAGCTCATTATGGTGTGTGTGTGTGTGTGTGTGTGTGTGTGTGTGTGTGTGTGTAATGGAATAGAATAAGGAAGAAGAAAATATTGGGGAGTGTGGGGGTTACTTTGTGTGGGAATAGCCTGTGAGGACATCTTTCAGCTGGAAATGGATTCAAAAGCATCATATAGATTTTCATACATATGTCCAAGCAAGCAACATGGTGAGGGTTATTGATGAGGTTGAGAGAAATGGGATGTCAGAACTATAGCCAAAGATAGTGCCAAGCCACTAAAAGCTGAGAAGTTTGTAAATCCATAGAAGTTTATGTGTTGGGAACAATATGCATCTAAGGATTGAAAGAGGAAGAAAGAGAGATATCAGTCATTGCTGAATTTGTAGTGGCTTACAGAGAAATCCAGAGAGACTCTAACAGTTGAAAAAGGATGTGGCCACATCATACCTTTCCACAAGATTTCTATGATGTGGATCTGTCTCTCTTATAAAGGAGTTCTGCAGAGCCATGGTTCTATGAATGTTTTTCCTCCCTCTGGTTGTTTTGAATGTTGAGGTTTCTCTTTGATGCTTTCTCTTGGTTGGGGAGTGAGCCATCCACAATTAGAGAATCCAAGATAACAGACACAGGGCTAAATCTTTAATATAATAGGTGCCTGAAAATAGGTGCCTCTATATACATTAAGTCATACTTCAAAGCCTCAGATACAAGAGCACTGTTGGTCCTTTTTGTTACCCTAACTAGAGATCTGAAAAGATTTTTACATAAGACTGTGGAACACCTGTATACACCATGGGTGATTACCTCAAGGCTGCGTAAAAAGAATGGTCCAACTGGGGCACCCTGGCTCTGGTACTACAGGTAGTTATAGGCTTCTCCACTCTTCTTAAGGCTGTTCTGCATCACCATATATATCCAAGTAGCAGCAGGAGGAAACACCGGTTTCTCTTGGGCAAAGTGAAATTGTAGTTAGAACAGCTTCAAGCACTCCCCAAAGAGCAGGGTTTTGAGCTAGGAAAATCAGAAGATGCTCTCAATAGGATAGTTATTCTTGTGGGAAAAGTGAGCCTCCTATTGAGATAAGCTACTTTAAAGTCATCTTCTTAACAGTGTTCAGGTACTCCCATGGCAATATGTGTGTGTGTGTGTGTGTGTGTGTGTGTGTGTGTGTGTGTCACAGAAACAGAGACAGGGGAGAGAGACACACACACACAGAAAGAGATAGAAATACAGAGAGAGAGAAACACACAGACAGAGACAGACAAACAGAAATACAGAGAGACAGAGACACAGAGAGGCAGAGAGACAGAGAGAGGGAAGAGGAAGGGAAGGAGGAAAGGTATTTGGCAGCCTGGTGAAGCCTATGGTTCCCTTCTCTGATTAATGTTTTAAATATATAAAATAAAACCCATTGGGTTATAAAGGAAACCAGTTATATTGAAATATAGTTATCAAAAGATTTAAAAAGTTCACAAAAGCCAAGTTAAGAACCCTTACCCATAGGGAAAATGATTTATAAATCATGAAGTTATGAATTAAACCAAACAGCAAGTTGCCAGTTGCCTGTATGAATATATTTTGGACAGTTGAATGCTTCTGGGACAGAAAAAGACAAGTTAGTGGAAATACTTAGGAATATTTTATATGACACTTTAATGTCTGATGCCCCTCCATTGGTTGGAGAATGGGCTTTAAGTTTTAGGCAAGTCTGTGGAGATAAGGTTTTCTTGAGAAATCCTAAGCAAAAAAAAAAAAAGGAGGGCAAATGGTTCCTAAACATCTGCCCTTTAACTGCCGATAAAATGAAGCATGGTATATTTGGATCAAGGAAATATTAAAGGAATTATTTAGGAAAAAACACTTGAATGTATGTACCTGGGAACAAATAGTAGTCTGCAGTATTGAAGATTTCAGGAGTATTTGGAGCAACTTATTTTTGTTTCTCTTGAAGTATCCTTTACTATTAAGCCCAACAGTATAGATAATAATTAACCAGTTATGATTAATAACATCATTATCATTAATAACATTAATAACAAGGGGTTGATGTCTTTAGAAACAAAGGTGACCTAAATAAGGTATTTCTGGACTAGAGGAAAGGTAAAGTCCAGGAATGGAGAAGGAAAAAGTGAATTGTCCAACACATGAGCAAATTGAAATGACTGGGAAGTAGAGGAGGACCAAGTAATAATTGAATAAAAAGATTTTAGCTAACTAAAGAATGCTCCATAGGAGACATAGAAAGTTTGTACAAATGGGAATCATGATAGTGGAAGAACCTGACTCCATTCCAGATTGGAGAGCTAGAGCAAATTAAAAGCTTCCGTCTTGAAATATCAGGCATGGAATAAGAAGTAGACAGGTAGTTAAGGGTAGCAGACATGACAGTGAGTTGGTTTGGGGTTTCAGATAATATCATGACTATGGTGATTGTATCTCAGAATCTTGTAAGCCATGCTTTTTTAAATTTAAATTTTTTTAAAATTACTTCATGAAAAAGAAGAAAATAAAAAGATAAATATATCACAAGTATAGAAAAGATAATTTTAATCTATTTAAAAAACAAATTTCAAGAGATAAAATTAATTTCATTCTATAAAAATGTTATTCTCTATTTTTCACATGTCATGTATATAAAATAAAAAGGGGGAAAAGCTTAGTAAAAAATGCTTTTAGAATAAATATTTCTTACAAAAATTTGCCGTCTAAAATTGAGAATTAGTCAAATTCTGGTATCAGAGAAATAAATTTACAATAACTAATCTACCACCACTTTATATCCATTAAATTGACAAATATTTATAAATGACAAGTTCTTAGAAGGGCTGTAGAAAAAAAGTCCTAGTAGAGCTATGAATTGCTATGATTTTTGGAGAACAACGTGACAATATAAAATGAAATCTACAAAAATATTCATACCTAGTATGCAATATCAATACAAGAAGGAGAGGAATAGATCAATCTATACCCAAAAAGACATTCAAAATAGTTTTTTTTTGTATTGGCAAAATATTACAAATAGAAAATATACTTGATGATTGGGAATTGATTGAACATATTATGTTTTATGAATAGAAGGATATTGTTTAAAGAAAAATATTATCTATATGTACAAAAATACAGAATTATCACTTACAATGGCAAATTTCTAGAAGTGACTTCAAAGTCAACAATTGACTAAACAAATCATAGCCTATGAAAACTAAAATTATTATTATACCATTATTATACCATAAGAAATAAAGAAAAGAACACACAAAAATTTGCAGACTTCGGTAAAGTGACATCTCCAACTATACAAATATAATCATGATGATAACTTTTTATAGAGAAGCAAAGAAATATAATAGAGAGCTGGGCAGAATATACCATACAGAGCTTTCTGTACTGGGTTTCTCAAATCATTAAAATTAGTGGGAGAGAAACTGCCCTACTTTATACAACTCCATTTGCCCTTTTCTACTGAGATACTTAGGGCCTGATAAAACAGGTGAATCAATTAAAATGCTATTATTGAAAATAATACTTGGTAAATAAAAAAGGGTTGGGGATGAAAGGCTAACTTTTCAACACGTATATGCCTTCTCTTGCAGAGATTGGACTTGGTAGTATGGATGACTCAAATGCTCCTTCACCTGTTGCCTGGAGCTTTGCCCTCTTCTAGACACTGAGTAGAAGAGAATTTTTACTCAAGAAAAGAATTCCTAAACTATAAGTTTTCTGAGTCAATAGACAAATTGTAATCTAGACAACTGCAACTTCTTTCAGATGACTCATGGGTTAAGACCGGGTTAACAAGCAAGGGGAAACCCCACTCATAACTTTTCTTCCATAGGGGTTTGGGAAGAGACAAGGCGTCTTGCTTTTGCCACAAAATTTTGGTAGATTTTTTCCACTGATGTCATCCTTGGATATCATAATTCTTGTTTTATCAAGTGAATTATAAATTATAATTAGGTAAATAATATAATAACATAAACAATACATAAATAACAATTAAATAAGTTGTATTAAGTAAAGCTCTATTGTTATGCTGAAATTGTAGATCAGTATCCTCTTATCTTAAAAAAGGGATTAAAAAGATGGGTTGCAAGTGATCATTGAAAAGAATTCCCACATCAAGAGTATAGCACATTATTGAAATCACAGAGAGTTCTTGTAACTTAACAGTCATCATCATCATCATCATCTTCATCATCATCAATAATCATCATAATAGCTAGCATTTATAAAACATTTTAAGATTTCTAAAATACTTTCCAAATATTTCATTTGGTCATCACAGTATCCCTGGAAAGTGAGTGCCATTATGCTCAGTTTACAAATGAGGAAAATGAGGTGAAGAAGTTAAATGACTTCCCACGACCATACAGCTAATTTCTGAGTCCTGAATCCGAGTCAGTGTTCTACCCACAGTGTCCCCTAGAAGGATGGGGAAATACAGAAAGTAATGGAATTAGAATAAAAGGTCTAGATTTAAACTCAGGCTCTATCATATACTATTTCTTTGACCTTAAATTGGGTACTTCATGCTTCTAAGATGGAAAATGGGGAGGGGAGATGTGAACACATCAGCCTCAAGGATCATTCCCAGCTCTAAATCCTATAGTCTGTGAGCTAGGATTATTACATATTGGACAATTAACCCAAGATACCCTGTTTCATTCCCCAAGTTCATGTCCTATCCTGAATTCCCATGATTGACAGAATGAGTATCATACCTTTATTTAGATAATATCAAGAAGTAATTAAAGATAGAAGAGATATTGTATAGTGACAAAGATAATGCTTTTCTCTGATTGACTTGAAGAAGTGTGAACCAAGGACCTTATAGGGGAATTAGGTGAAAACATACATGTCTTCTCCTTGATTCAGATGTTTCATTATCCAAAAAAGTCCCAATTGTTCTCCCCAAGGGAAAAAAAAAGAAATAGAATTTAAGTGAAAGATACTGTCAACACCATGACCAGGAACATTAGTAAATCTTTCAGATTTCCAAGGCAGACAACTTCAGTGGGATGAGATTCTTCCCCCTGTGCGTGCCCAGTTCATCAGAGACTTTCAACTCAGAAAGCTTGGGTTAAGGAAGTGACAAGAAATGGGAGGATGTGAGTACTAGTGGACTAATGTTAACATGCATCTAAAACAACAAATGCTTAAGTTTGGGTGTTAAGAAATGATTATCATATTACTATTTGAACCACATTTGGAAGGAGGGGGAGGAATTAACAAGTTTGTATTTCTGCATGTGCTCTTCCTCTCATCTTCCCTTCTGTGTTTCTTCATGTACTTGCCATTGATACTGACATAACTTTACACATTCGGGGTGAGAACACAGCTTCTGCAAATCTAGAAAGTGTTCCATCTAACATTCACAGGAACAAAAATAAACCTTCACAAACAGTTGATTGTCCTCTCTTCCTACTTACCCTTAGCTTTGGAAATGAGCAGTGTTGTCAGACAATTCTAACCTGTTTTATCATGGAATTTGCAATATTATATATTAATATAATGAATAATAATATATGTAATAAAAATTACCTGTAAATTACATTGTATCCCCTCTCTGAAATATTCCAATCATTTTGTTAACATTTGCTTCATGTACTCTTTGAAACCAATTCTTCTTTTGTGACATATTGGTTGAAAAGGAGAGAAGCAATGTAGAAAGGAATAGACTAATGATCAAGTACAAAATACAATAATGGAATTTGTTGAGTTTGGGGTACTAGGGGAGAAAAATGTTTAGTGAAGGATTAAGAATTTCAGCTTTTTTAGAGATCATATATGATTAGGGACTCACAGATTCCAGGGTAACTGCAATAGCTATGGAAAGGACCAAACACTTAAGACATTGAGAATGGAAAAAGAAATAAAGTATATAGGAAAAGGGCAAATGTGAAATGGTTTTTTACTATTTGAGAAGGGGGAAATAAGCATGAATTTCCTCAATGTATATTTGATTATGTAGAGGTAAACAATATACCAAAACAATGACTATCCCCTTTAAAAAGAAAAAAAAGTAAATTGCTAGAAAATTTACCGAAAGTCAAAAAGATAATACAAGATTTAGAAAAGAAAATGTTATTATAGGCCATCTAGTCCACCCTCCCTTCATTTAAAAGATGAGGAAACTAAGTCCTAGAGAGATTAAATGTCTATCCAGAGGTCACATGAGTAGAAAGTAGAAGAACCAAAATTCTAAACTAGGTTCTAAATTTAATCCTCTTTCTACTGTAACCCACTAACTTTTAAAGGGAATTGTTGGGTCAAACATCAAGCTATCATGTGTCTTCAATGTGAGAGAAAGAAAGGACGGAGATTTTTTTAGACATTAAGATGGAAGATTCTATACAATTGCATGTTCAATTGTGTGTCAGAAACTGAAGAGAAAGGGTAAAGGAAAAAAGTAAATGGCCATAGTCTGGCAGATTGCTCTAAAGGCTAAGAAAGAACAACGGAACTTGAACTTGAGGTCAACAACAAAGAAGCTGCTACCATTAGTAAGGAGCAAAGTAGAGTTAAAGTAATATTTAAACAGTAAGACTTCATTTGCAGGTGAAGAAAGAGCTGGGAAAGGGCAAACATGCTGGGAAGGTTTGAAGGAACCTACCAAGCCTTAATCACTGAATGGGTGTAGCCTCAGTCAAACTGAGACCAATTGAAGAATTTTTAAAAAGCTAAGGTCTCCCACCACATCCAGGACATCTCCAGTTGTTTTGATCTATATCATTGCACTGGACCCAGATGACTTTGGAGGGAAAGTGAGATGACCTTGGACAACCTTCCTTCACTTAAATAAAATTCATTTGCATGTCATGGCATCACCTCCTGATGTCATGGTCCTCTTCAAGAATGAAGGACAAACAACAAACAGGAGAAATTAACCAAACAAAACAAAGAAGCTATCACTCAAAAAGTCATATGGGACACTATTAAGAGAGGTTATTATTTTCATCATTTCTGTTAGTACTTGGTGACAAGTACTAGGTCTATTTCCACAGAAAATTGAGGGAAAGGAAAAGAATCTATATATTCTAAAACATTCATAATGATTTTTTCTGTGGTGGCAAAGAAGTGGAAATTTGGGAGATATCTGTCGATTGTAGAATAGCTGAGCAACTTACTATGTGATTATAATGGAATACTAATAGACTATAAGAAATGATAAGCTCAATAATCTTTGAAATACATGGATAGACTTACACAAAATAATGAAGAGCAAAATAAGCAGAATCAAGACAATACTGTATGTAGAAACAATAATACTGCTCCAAGAACAACTTTGAGTAACTACCTCATTTTCACTAATACCCAAAATACTATAAAGAACATATGAAGAAGGACACTATCTGTATGCAGAGGGGGAAAAAACCTGATAAATAGAAGATGTATAAAATGATGTTACATACATGTACACACATGTATATTTTTCTCTTGTGGTAGCCAATATACTCAGTGGGGAGGAGAAAAAAAATAAAGAAAAAAAAAAGAAATTTACATTTTAACTATTATATATTTAAAAGGAGTAGCAAGTCATATAATAGATTTGCAATTTCATGTATAATCATCTTTTTTATTAATAAAAATGCTCATTTTATTCCATAAATTAAAAGTAAAAGAAATATAACAATAAAGATATATATATAATAGAACTTGAGATGGAGATAATACAGAAATATCAAAATACACAGGGAAATATAGATAGATAGAGATAAAGAAAGGATAAAATATACCTATACCTGTTGATGAGTACCTACTGGTAGCTCAGTGGACAACAAGCTGATCCTAGAAATGGGACAACATCATCCTACGTTCAAATGTAGCCTCATATGAGCTGTGTTAGCCAAGGCAAGTCACTTAACCATGTTTTCCTCAGTTTGTAAAGTGAACTGAAGAAGGAAATTTGCCAAGAAAAAAAAAATAGGCCCATGAAGAGTTGACTAAAAATGACTGAACATCTATTGTATTGAATTGTTTCAACCACATTATACTCAGATTGATTGTATCTAACTGAATAGCCTAACTTTTTCTATTTCTAACATTCAAATCATCACTGATAAATTACTGTGAACTATGAATACCTGTCATATCAAACTACTAATGCCATATTTCTATTATCATTTGAATTATTCTTGACTTCAGTATTTTAGGACCATCCTGCTCCATGATTCACAGCCATATAACATCACCAAGGGAATAGCAGTGGTCTTTTGTGGCAGTTAACAATTGGGGGTCATTGAAATTTCTGTTCAATGTCTCAAATTTTACTGAATCAAATTTATTCCTATGACTCAGTTTTGGATTCAGCTCATTATCATCTTTGATGCCTATTCAAGATAAGTATATTCATGTATTACTGCAGTTGGCAAAAAGTATTTTCTTACCTTATGTGTTGGTCATACAATGTGATGGTGAAAATGATCTTTTCCAAATTACTATGGTTTTTACTGAGGAAGTTTGATAATATTCCAGAGCTCAATACAATTTGGTCATTATATGGAGGTGAAGACAGTAGAAGAGAATGTGCTCTCAGTTTTTTGAGGCTTTTGTGCTCAGATCTTGCTGTTGCTTTTTAGTATCCCTTTATAAAAGCTAATAAATGTAAGTTTAGAGACAATAACTGATAAGTTGATATTGAGGCAATCATCACTGGGTAGATGATTGGAACAATATTAACTGGTGATATTGGAAGAAATATATTGAATGAGAGTTCATACTGGAAACTGAGTGGATGCCCATCAATTGGAGAATGGCTGAATAAATTGTGGTATATGAATATTATGGAATATTATTGTTTTGTAAGAAATGACCAACAGGATGATTTCAGAAAGGCCTAGAGAGACTTACACGAACTGATGCCGAGTGAAACGAGCAGGGCCAAGAGATCATTACATACTTCAACAATACTATATGATGACCAATTCTGATGGACCAAATCAGTTCCAATAAAGCAGTAATGAACTGAACCAGCTACGCCCAGCGAAAGAATTCTAGGAGATGACTAAAAACCATTACATTGAATTCCCAATCCCTATGTTTTTGCCCACCTGCATTTTGGATTTCCTTCACAGGCTAATTGTACAATATTTCAGAGTCTAATTCTTTTTGTACAACAAAATAATGGTTTGGTCATGCATACTTATTGTGTATCTAATTTATATTTTAATATATTTAACATCTACTGGTCATCCTGCCATCTCGGGGAGGGGGTGGAGGGAAGGAGGGGAAAAATTGGAACAAGAGGTTTGGCAATTGTCAATGCTGTAAAGTTACCCATACATATAACCTATAAATAAAAGGCTATTAAAAAGAGAAAGAGAGACAGAAAATTTATGAGAGATAATATTAGAGACCCTCCTATTCTTCAAGGATACTGCTAAAATCTTAAGGGGAACAGGAGACAAGTTCTGAGGATTCAATATATCAATGTGAATGGATTGGGAAAGTAGTTCTAAAGACTATATGTACTACAAAGCCAAACAAGATTTGTGAATTAAGTGAAGTAGCCTTCATTAAAGTGATTGTTGCCTCTCAGTAAATATGTAGCATTTCAGTTATCTATACATCCAGCAGGATATGAACTGGTTTTTCAAGTAATGATATAACTGGGGCAACAAAGACTAAGAGTTTGTGGTGGAATTTGTTGGAGAAGAGGGTACTGCCCTGTCTACACTTCAGCTGCCTTTTATTTCTTAAATATCTTATCTTATCTACTGTGATAAGATAGTAATATTATATCCTTCAGGGAATATCGCTTCAGATTTGCCCAGTATTGAGGCAACAGAGATGCTTATTTATATTCACACTCATAACTTCTGGCTATGGCAATAGTTCAAAGAACTGATACATGTTCATATGTGTAATTCTTTGCTGGGAATTGAAAGGAAAGGATATCTCCATTCAGGCTGGATTATTCTGACAATTTAGAAATTGTCACAACTATTTTAAAACTCTCAATTTTTCACTAATCAGTTATAGGTAGTGCAAAAACACATATATATACACATACATGTACAAAAACTATGCCCTTTTAATTATACATGTTTAATTTTAGAAGGCTGTGCAAAATGTGTTATGTCTTTAGTAACACTTTTGTTAACTTCATTAAAATTTGTCACTGTATACTTCTACTGATACTTGGAATACATCTCTTAGTGTTTAGGTATTTAGATCGAAAGAATTAGTTAAAAGTACAATACCTACTTGATCTCAGTCAATTAAAGGAAAATTTGGTGTCAACCAAAAGAAATCATAATGATATTTTTCTAGGCAAGATGCTAAAGCTATTGTACCTACATCTCTATTAGATAAATTAGTGCTGTTGTATTTCTTTGAGTTGCTAGGATTTTTCTTAAAATGAAAATAATTAATCATGAAAATGAATTAATCCTTCATGCTTAATTCCTGCTTTTGGCTACAAAATCCTCTCTAAATAAAAGATACTGTGATAAATACATATTCATACTATGCAGTCAGTTAATAAGAATTTATAAAGCACTTACCCATGCCCTGACTGATGGGAAAATAAAAAAAAAAAAAGTCAAAAGAAAGTCCCTTTTTCAAGAAGTTCACAGTTTAATGGGGAAAGATGAAAACAGGATAAACTAGAGAAAATCAATATAGCAGGAGGAGACTAACAGTCTAAGGTAAAACCTTACACAAAATCCAAATGAGATTCACTGGAAGTTATTCTGTGCAATTGTCAAGAGTCTTATGATATCTTTGTATCCACAAGCTAAATGACAATGCAGAGCTATGTTTTTAAGCAATGTGTAGGGAAGTAAGTCACAAATGGTGCATCTTCCCCAGTGTAGTTTCAGCTGATAAAAACCCCTAGCTTTACTTTTTCATCTTGGCAAAAAATTTATGAAAAAAATGTTAATATGTCCATTTTATGTGGCAAATAATCTTTCCTTATTTCTTATTTATTTTCCATTTTTTTCAGCAGTTGACATTCATAACTATTTCCTTCTTATAACACTATTTCTTTTTTTTCTATGATGCTTTTCCTTTTATTTAGTAAGTGCTTAATTAATGCTTTTTAACTTGAGATAATGGTTCCTTTTCTCTATCCTTCAGCAGCTCTTCTCCTGATCACTGGTTCCTAAATGTGGTTATTCCTTAAAATTGTCTGTAACTCTGCTCTTTCTATACATATTTTCTTCCAGAGAACTCATCTATTCCCATAGCTTCCACTAACACTTGGGTGTGAGTGATCTCCCCAATCTACAATTCCAGTCCTTACCTATGTCCAGTTGTCCCCTAGACATTTCCGTTGCTGATGTCTTGTACGCAGTGTGTCTAAAACATATATTATGTCCTTTCTTCAAATTTCAGCCCTCATTCCTGTCTTCATTTGATGCTATCACACCAGCATTAGATACTGAGGCTTGAAATTTCCACATCATCATTGCTTTCACCCTTAAATTTGTCTCCTAGTTACCTCATGTTATTTATTGCTCTTCAACAATCCTGGTGCTTTCCATTCCTACCACCCTTACTTTAATTTACTCACCTTTGCAATTACTACAAAAGGGACATAGGTGAATTTTTAAAACCCATATTAATAGAAAGTTGTCCTTTATCTTTGATTGTTGTCTTTAGGGTATTTCATAACTTGAGATATATTTGGCAAAAATACATTGCAATTAGATAGAAATTGACCTTCTATGTTAGATCTGTTTAGATCAAATGAGATAATATATACAAAGTGCTTTACAAACTTTAAAGTGCTATATGAATGGTAGCTATTAATGTTCAATGGTAGCTATTCATGTTATTATTTCTGTCACTGAAATAACTTCCTACACAGTCTTCTTACTCTGTTTCTTCCCCAGAAATATATCCATGTTCTTCTGCCCAAATATTCTTTGGAAAACATAGTTTTGTTTTGTTATCCTTAGGGGTAGTTAGATTATGGATTGGATAGAGCACCTGGAATGGAGTCAAGAAGATTTAAGTTCAAATCCAGTTCAAGATAGTCACTGTGTGACCCTAGGCAAGTCATGTAACTTGTGTTTGTGTTATCTCATTTGTAAGATAGGACTAATAATAGCACCTGCCTATCTGTGAATCTCACAGGAGATAATAATTGTAAAGCATTTAGCACAGTGTCTGCCATGGAGTAATCACTATATGAATGTTATTGTTATAGTTCTGCATTCAAAATCTTTAATGGATCTCATTCCAGGGGATTTCCCCCTCATTGAGGGGGAAAATTCCATGTACCTTAGCTTGGTATTTCAAATCTGACAGCAAATGACCTGTCCAGCCTTTTCCCCTTCTATCCTCTTGTTCACATGATCATAGGTCCTTCCAAAATGTGCAAAGTAATTAAAGAATAGGCAAAGAAATGGGTATGACTAAAAACAGGGTTTATCAAGTGTGCTTCATTCATATCCACCCATTTAAAATAGCCATAGGCTGCCTCTATTCTTTGTCTTTAAGCTTAATTAATGATAACCACCTACAAATTTCTCTGTAGACCAATTAATTAGGAGTTGGCATAAATCATGATAATGTTATTCCAACATTGGTATGATAGGTGACTGCTTCCAGCTTTTCCATTTAAGTCAAGGACCATTGCTTAATAATTATAATAAAACTGCTTTGCATTGACATAGGATCTTCGAAGAAAATTGGAAGTTAGTTTACAGAATCCTTCTTAATTATAAGCCAGTAGGTAATTCTGCTTTGTCACCGGTAGGTTCTCTTTGAAGCCCATCAGAAGCTATTTTTACCTCAGTCAAGTACTTCTCATTAACTACTATGTAGTCTTTTCCTCTTCAATAAAGTGTGAAAGAATTATTTTTGTCAGGATTAGAAAAAAACATATATACATTATATATGAATATATATTCATTTATGTGTGTATGTATCTGTATATATGTGTAGATATATTTATGTATGCATGCGTATATATATATAGTATGTATATACGTGTATATATGCATGTGTATATAGATCTGTGTATTATGCACATCATACAAATATACAATACACAAAAATATATACATGTATCTGTATAGAAGAGATATCCATGTATATAAACAAATATAAATACATAGATCTATATATATATTTATATAAATTTTAAATCAGAAAATATAAATTTTATATTGACAGAAAAACTACTCTCCCACTCTTTTTAAGAAGACAGAGACAAGAGTCTCAATGACCTTAAATATCAGTATAAACCCCTTCTCTCAGTGGATTTACATCTTCTTATTTAAGATTAAAGTCTTAGCCAAATATTAATCTGACTCAAACAATGCAGGTCAATTAGCTAATTATTTGAGGTGTCTTTTAATCACAGCCATTTTCAACTATTAAATACTCTGAGGACATCTACTAAAGACAGTGGACAGCTTTCTACCAGCACTTTAAAAAAACAAACCTGTATTCTTTGCAGCAAATACAAATTATAAAATAATTTTCAGTTGCTTATTCAAGAATAATATAGGCTTAATCTGAAGTAGACATTAAGGTAATATGCTGATACCAAATTGTAAAGACAGATAATTTAGGTAGTACATTGAAAAAGTGAAGTAGTATCAATTAAACAAAAACTAAAATGAGGTAAGTCGAATACTTATTTCATAAACATTCTCACCAAATCAAAAAAAGTCTGAAAGGAAAGAGTAAGAAAAAAGAGAGCAAAAAGGAAGGTAGCAAAAATGAAGTGTTAAAAAAAAAAGAAAAGAAAATCTAAAAAGAAGCAGAGGAAAAAAATAATCAACGAAAAGGACTAAAATTCAAAGGAACTCAGGAGGATCAAGCCAATAAATAGTGTGTATCTCCGTTTTAAGATTTGACTAATCTAGAACCATATTGTTAAAAGATTCTAGAGATTTTAAGGCATTTAGTAGCCCCTTTGAAGAGAATATGGTATTTGTTCACTGTATTAAGCCTGGCTAATATTTCTAGAACCACCGGAACATTAAACAACAGCCAATCCTATTAACTATTGGAAGTCTCCTAAACTCTGAGGCTTCCAAATTTACTTCAAAAACATTTATCTCAGTTGGGTGTTAAATTAAGCTCCTAAACCAGTGTGCTTGAAAGACCAAACAGATTCAATCTTAGAAACATGTCTTTTTGGACCATTCTCTAATAAGTGATCGCGCTCAAATTTGCCCCCTACAAGAGAGTCCATTTCTCTGGGCACATCTGAATTTGGTTAACTTCTAGAGTATTTCATTAACTTGCAAAAATGAAAGATACTGATAAAAATTGGGAGGGAAAAATATATATATTCCAAAGCACAGATGGAAAAGGTCCATCACAACTCTGTGGTTTGATGGTTCTACAAAATTGTATCTTTTACAAGTAAGTCTTTTGGCATTTGTTTTTTATTATGTTTCTTGGTAAAAATTATTCTCTTGCACCCTTAAGCAATTTTAGTATCTCTCAAGGGGAAGAAGTATTTCTACATCTAAGCCAATAGAGATAAGGGACCAGTAATCCCCTAGTGAATAGCCAGATCATTTCAGAACTCTAGATGAACCCGTAGAATTGTGGCAAAACAGGAAACTGGGGAGGGGGAGGGTATAGAGACAACTAAAGATTTTTCCTGCCAAGATTTAAACTTTTTCATTTATTTATCTTTTCCTACAATTTTCCCCAAATTTAGACTTCATTTAAGAAATAGAAAAAAATGTTAAATTAGAAATTAGAACACACACATGTACAGATATTGAAAATGTCCAGCTGAAATCAATCAAAGCTTCCTACTCTATTAATTTTCTTTTCTGACTTTCTTAGATGCAGACATGTCTCAAGTGTTATACCCTAACAATTCTGATTTGATTTTTCTACTATATCCTCCTAAAAACGAGTTAGAAAGCCATAGAATACATGGATCTTTCTATACTATCATTCCTTTAAAATATTTGTTAAGTAAATTATGTATTTAGATTTGTTGATTTGTTTGTGATTTTTTATGGGAGGGGCATATGTTTTTTCATATGAAAAATAAATATTTTTTTATTTTTGTAATTGAATGGGAATAAATATTATAGTTTATAATGTATAATATACATTATTATGTATCATATAACAAATATGTTATATTTCATATATAAAATAAATTAATAAAATTATTGTAGAAAAGATTAGGTATCTGAAGTCACAGCTTACCATTGACAAGGCATTAGCAGCTCTTCAATTAAATTCATTTGAGTGACAGAAGTAATTCCTACATTTCTTAATCTCCATCCTTGGGAAGAATTTGAGACTTTAATCGTAGGGTTTTACTTTTCACATCCTTGGGCCTAACCAGATAGGTAGTTGGATTTAATGAATTTGACAGACATCATTGATAATGGAATAATAGACAGTGTGTTCAACTGTTTTGTTCTCATTACTTCAAATAAATATTCTAATTTTCTCTGTCTATTCAGAGTATTATTCCTAGATCAAAGTAATAAAAATGATTCTTGCTCTTCAGTCTGTTTGATCCTTCCCATGAGCCCTAGGCTATTTGATTTATAAGAGCAAATGGTTAAAATACAAGTGATGAGACTTGCTGTGCTACTAAAAGTATAAATTCAAGAAGGGTCTTCTTTTATTAACCCAGCAGGGAGTGACACACATGCACACACATATTTTCAAAATTAGATTTGGAGTTTCCAGTTAATCTCTAGAGAAAAAAATACATAATGCATTTTATAATCTCATGCTTTGTTTTCACCAAGCATGGGCTAACATTACTGAAGTAATTCATTTCATGGGATGATAGATTTAGTTGAGAATTGTGTAATAAATTCAATCCATCCAGTTTCCAAAGAAAGCATTTGATTAGCAAGGCCTCTTACTTGTCTCCATGATTATTTACATTTCTTCAATATTAACAGGAACAAAACTGTGTGCCTCTAATATGCTGTAGTAACCATATTTTAGTGAGGAGTCTCAGTTGAGAGCAGAACATTTTCTCCTCATGCCTTTCAGTTCCACTAGAGCATGAACATTCTTTCTGACTATATAATTGAGCTTTCTGTAATAAAACAAAGTTTCTTCAAATTGGCACCAGACTATAAATTTAATTAGTGGCACAATCTCTAAAATGATCAGAACATCTGGGCCAAGCCCAAACAATTTTCATTGATCAGATTTTAAATGCTTTATTTCAACTACCACTTAAAGTTCACTTAACAACTTTATATTTGGGGAGATATTTGTAATTTTCAAATCTATTTATGTCGTTTGACAGCTCCATTCGACACAACTAACATTAATTATAGCAAATTTCAGAAAATAAAATTAATAAGGCAAGTTTTAATTCATTGATTCAACAGTCACCAAAATTATGATAATAACAGTGAGAACTGATAGTTATTTAAGGAGTATGAAGCACTTTACATACATTATCTGCACACTGTTGAAATGAGAAATCCTTGTGTGTTCCCCTTTCTATATTAAGTCATTAGAGTATATATCCAAAATCAGTTCAAAGCCATATTTGTATAGATGAAATTGGTATTGAATTGGGCATAACCTGAGTAGGAGAGAATGTCCCTCAACAACCCTGGGAGATACATGTTATTACTGAATTCACTTTATAAATGAAGAAACTGAAACAGATTAATTTATTTGCCTGGGTCACAGCCAGTAAGTATCTAAGTCTAAGGATTCCAACTCAGATCTTCCTGACTCCAAGATCAACATTCTATCAGTTATGCTACCCAGCTGCCTAATAAAAAAAGATATGAAGCTCAGATAAAGCACATACTTTGATCTTTTGGTTGAGGAGATGGAGAAGAGATATGCACAAATAATAATTAATACATGAAAATTACATCAAAGAAATGTGAGAGAAAACATCATTCTTTTCCACTAAGACTGAAATAATTCTGTACGTAGACTCCAATGACTTAAAATACTCAGAAAGGAGAAGAAGCAAAGGGGTTGTCATTTTAACATGAGCAGAATTTTACCCAACAAACCTTCTGCAACTTAGTCCATAAAGTCTAGGAAGTAACTTGAGCCCCAAACTGGTGATCATCTTGTTGAGGGTCTTTCTCATTCAGATCTATCCATCTCTCAGCTTCAGACCTTTGTTCTGGCTATGCCTGAAATGCACTCACTCCCTCATCACCCTCACAGACTTTCTCTTTTCCTTCAGAATGAGGCTCAGATACCACTTTTTGTCTTCTGATCTACCCAACTTCTAATGCCCTCCCTTCTTAAATATCTTTTTTTTAGTGTGCCAAAAGGAGTTGGCACAGTTTCTGCCTTTATTGTATGGGATATGGGGAATGATCACTCCAGGATTCATGCCTAAAATAGACCATAAAATAAGGTCTAGCTGTGAGTGAAATAAGAGGAAAGGTAAGGAGAAGGTGTATGAGAAGGGGAAGGGAAGAGGAAGGGGAAGTTTCCTACTATAGACAAAACAGTCTTGTCTGGTACTGGGTCTGGAATCAGGAAGACAGATCTGTGTTCAAATGTGAGCTCAGATATTCACTAGTTATATAAAGCTGTGCAAATAATTTAACCTTTATTTGCTTCCAGTTCCCTTGAATGCAGAATATATATAATGGTAGTACCTACCTCACAAGTTTATGATGAGAATCAAATCAGATAATTTTGCAAAATGCCTGACACATAGTAAGCATTGTGTAAATTATTCTTATCATTAACTAATGTTGTTGTAGTACAACAAATGTATTTCTACATATATGTTTGTCTTTCTCAATAGAATGTAAGCTCCTTGACAGTAGGAATTGTTTCCTTCTTTGTCTTTATTTTTCCTAGCACCTAACACAGTGGTGACACACAGTAAATACTTAATAAATGCTATTGATAAACTGATACATATGACAAATGGAAGCAGCAAGATTTGAATTCATCTCTTCTCAATTCCAAGCACAGCACACTATTTGTAGTCTTCTTTTTCTTGTTGTTGTTGTTTGTTCTTCTATAGCTTCTGCTTCTGCTTCTCCTCCTTCTGCTTCCCTTTCCTTTCCTTTTCTCTTCCCCTTCTCATACACCTTCTCCTTACCTTTCTCTTTATTTCACTCATTTTATGGTCTTTCTTTGGCATGTATCTTAGGGTGATCATTCCCCATATCCCATATCCTAAAGAAAGAAACTTTCCCAACTCCTCTTGACACACTAAAAATATATAGAGAGAGACTCACTGATAATGAAAACCAGGAAAATGCTGGTCATCTTCAGAATGCTATCCATAATTATTAAAGACAAAGTAACACATATGATTTTAGGCTGCATATTGAAGGCAATGAAATAGTGCATTCAGCAGCTATCTGGTTCTCAGTGCAGAAAGCTGCTCTGGAGAATTATTATTGGAATCATCTGCTGATTGCCCATACTTAGTCTGCAGACACAGGTATAACAATTTTAAAGAGGAAGTGAATATTTGGACAGTTAAGTCCCAAATACTTTGCACTGAACTGAAGGGAATATAGATTTTGTTCCTTGTTTGAGCCAGAAAACTGCTTCAGAAAGGATCAGCCTTTACTTAATAAGATCCACCCACACAGTAAGTATTGAAGGAAACATAATCTCCCTTCCCTCCTTTCTTCCAGGCCTTCCGTTCCTTTCTTCATTATTTTGTATCAACTTTGTTGTTATATATCTATATACATATGCACATAATATACATACACACATTTACACTTATAGCATATAAACATATATATACATACACATATATATGTATTTATTTCTTAACTTTTTTACTCTCTTCCCTTTCTACTACTCCTTTTTCTTCTCTCTTCTCTCTCCCCTCTCTCTCTCTCTCTCTCTCTCTCTCTCTCTCTCTTCTTTTTCTCTCCTTTCTCTCTCTGTCTATATCTCCTACTCAATATTCAAAGCCTAGCACTACACTATGTCTTACTTAAAAATCACTAATGTTCGATAAATATTGGATGACTTCAACTGGAAGTTTTTTCCTCCATTCTACTACCTAGCATTTTACAATTTGAAGGGATTACTGAAATAATCTACCTCTTCCTCGCAATTTGACAAATGAGGAAACTGAGATGTGCAAGGATGCTAAGTGATCTGTTCAAAAATCACATAGTTGTTCGATGGTAAACTGAGACCAAGTACTAATTTCAGTTGATTTCAAATATCACATTCTCTTCAAGTCATGGGAAATGTCTCAAGCTATTATTCTATCTCCATCCTTCTTTTTCACTGTTTAATTTCCAGAAAGAATCGACTCTCTGAATCATCTCCCTTCTTTACTCATAATCCCTTGCAAGCTGATTTCTCTTTTTCTAAAACTGCCTCCTCAAGGTTGACCTCCTAATCATCACAGTCAATAGGTTATGCCACATTTTCATCTTGCTTTTATGTTCTGCATCATCTATCATTGCTGATTATCTTTTCTGCCCACTTGTTCATGTTTTATAGGACCATAAGATCATCAATTTAGATCTAGAAGGGACCTAAGAAACTTTGGAGTGTGATCCCCTCTTGTTACATATGAAGAAACTGAGTAAAAGAGGGGTTAAGTAACTTGTCCAGGGTCATATAGCAAGAATTATCTGAGACAAGCCCTCCTGACTCCAAGCCCAGATTCTATTCATTATACCACCTAGTAGCCTATTTTTTTTAGTTGCAGGAGCACATATTCTCTTGGTTTTTCTACCTGTCCATCTACATTTTCTCTATTCTCTTTCCCAATTCATTTTCCTGCTTTTGCTCTCTAAAGATAAATGTCACTAAATATCAATAAAGATAAATAGGTTCTTTCCTAGACCTTCTTTTCTTTCTCTAGACCTTCTTTTCTTTCCCTAGATTATTTTTTCTTGGAAATCTCATTTATTTTCATGATATTAATTATCACCTCTACATTCAAAACTCCAAAATTTCTAACTCCAACAGTTTGGGATTAGCTCCCAAACTCCAGGTGGTCATTTCCAAATGTACCAAATTTCAAAGGGATTTCTGAAATTCAATACATCAAAATTTCAGTTTATCTTTCCAAGAAACCCTGTTCTTTCTCCTGACTTCAGAAATTTTTGAAAATAGTATCACTATCTGTCCATTCACTAAAGCTTTAAATATCAGTAATTTTTACTTCTTTTTCTTGCAACTCATTCAAGGAGACAGCAAATTCTATCCCTTCTGCTTTGATGACATAGCTCATATCTACTCCATTATTTCTATTTATCTTTATACCACCTAAATCATGTTGTTTATCCTTGCTCTAAAGTAGCAAGTAACCTTGAGGCAGAGAAAGTCAATGGTATGTAGAAGACAAATTATACCACCAAACCTCTGATCAACACCTCTCTTCAGTCCCAAGGAAGATA
This sequence comes from Sarcophilus harrisii, assembly GCF_902635505.1. NCBI lineage: Eukaryota > Metazoa > Chordata > Mammalia > Dasyuromorphia > Dasyuridae > Sarcophilus > Sarcophilus harrisii. The sequence continues at coordinate 32,523,554 of NC_045431.1, read as the reverse complement.
ACCCAACTCCAGGAATAGCAGTACTTTCTTGATCACTAGACCTGCTTTCAATCAGACCCCAAAATCATCATTCAAGTAATCAATGTCTGTGGGAATATAAACTTTGTTTTACTTATAATATAATGATATGTGTTTTATATATAATACATGTTTATATTATATATGTTATATATATATTATTATATATATGTTTATATATTACATATATATAGTTACTGAGGAAGAAGAAAACAAAATTCCTGCTTCCAAAGTTCTTGGCATTTACAAATGGTTCTTCATATATTGAAGTGATTTTGTCTATCAGTGGAAGTACATCAAAGATCCTTTACTTGAATCTGCTTTACCACTGAATCCTAATCACCATGGAGTCCATCCATCTCATTTCTAGCTAAAATCTCTTACAGATTGCTTCCCCAAATTAGAATACGGGCTCCTGAAAGTCAGAACGATGTTGGTTTTATATTTGTATGCCCAGTGCTTTACACATTTTAAATGCATTTCCATTCATTCATCTTCCTAAGGCATATATTTAATCCCATCTCTACATATCCTGTCCAGCGTGCTCTCTGCTTCTGGTAGGGGAGAAATGCAGAATAGAAAAATACCGATGCTGAGACAAGACTGTTGTGCTTTTCAGCATGTTCTCATAAGAATGCTATAACCACTTCCTACACACAAGCCAGAAGGTAGGAGTATCTCCTAGCAATAAAATTCTATTTAATCTTCTACTTGTACAAGTGAAATTAATTACAGAGTTCAATAAAATTAAATTCTTTAACCAAAAATGTAGAACTCAAGATGGATGCCAACATAACAATTTCTGCAGTTTAATTAATATCATTATAACTTTTAATTTGAAATATGTGTTGCTCCATACCTAGATATTTGGTTATTTGAAAGTAAGCTGCAAAGCCACCTCAGAAGAACTAATAATTGGAACAGCTAAATGGTGCAGTAGATAGACCACTAGCCCTGGAATCAGGAGGCCCTGAGCTCAAATACAACCTCTTAATTTTTATTAGCTATAAGACCCTGGGCAAGTCACTTTGCTTAACCAAAACAAACAAACAAAACTTAGAAGTAATTTATTCTGGGCTAGAAATAGATATATATACATATGATGAATTAAATATTCTGTTTAGAAACAAAAGACAACATGACAATAAATTCTGCACTAAAGTTCTGTAGTCTGTGATATAGGTCTTTTCTATGCAGATAAAGTGAAGTTCTTTTTTGGATATTACTGATTCTGGTAGAAAACAAAGAATTGCAGAGATACTACAAACTCAACATTATCAGCATTGGCAATTTTTTATACTATTGTGGAAAACTCAATACAAGAATAAATAAAGTTCTGAATAATTCATTTCAGAAATTTTCCAAATAGACACAATGACATGGAGAAATTGTCAGGTTGGTTTATTCTGACAGTCTGATTATTCACTGCTCTTATAATATCGGCAAATACTAGTAGTTTATCCAAGCAGCATGATAATGGACTAAAATATGATCATTTTTATAAATATTACCTATGAAAGTGTCAAAAACATAGTAACTAATCAGCCAACCAACCAACAGTTAATAACAACCTGTTATATGTCAAGAATCTTGCTAAGTGCAAAGGAATGCTCAAATGGATCTAGGATCCCATCAATCCTTGTCCACCAATTCTATGCAATTCTTAAATAAATATATATATACATATATATGCATATATATCCTTGCAAAATTTTATCATGGAGATCTAGATCTGCCCAATATTCTGGAAGCTTTCATTGCCTTCTCTTGACAGGGTGACGGTACCAGTGGAACAATGACTATTTATGTACAATCCCTCATTCTTGCCCTGTAACTAGGAGATTTTATATTCCTATCACACAATTCAGTGTGTCTTATTCTGTTCTTGTTCTTTGACTCCTTGTTGGTTATATGATGTGTCTTCTTCACACCCAATATGTGTCTCTCTGTTGCCTTCTATGTGATAGATACTTGTGATTACTCTGATACCGTTTTATTCTGTGCTTGACTGCCTTACAGCAAAAGGAGAATATTAGTATTTTAAAAATTGGCTTTTACTTTCTTGAGAATTTTAAACTCAATGAAGGAACTTTGCAATTTCTCAAAAGCAAACTTTCCTGTTCTCATAATGTTCAACTCTGAACCAGCTCTTTGTCCTTCTGCTCAGTTTGTTCCATATACACATCTGCTGGTTGAGTTTTACAGTGTTCATTCAAATTTTTGTTGCAATTTGAACGAAACATGTTTTTCAACCACTTGACTTTTCTTGTGTGGATGGACAAACCAAACTTTGAATTATTACAAATCTTTTCCAGGAATTCCTACAATGTTTGAAGATTAATGTAATTGGGCACAATGTAATCAATGGAAAAGGGAACGTGGAAGACCTCACTAATCTGCTTTAAAGTGGACTTGTTGAATCTCTTTTTCCACAGTAGCAAATACCTTTTTCAAGCCTACATCTCCATGTTCTATGTTTCTCCTGATGTTGACTATCAGAGGATCATTGGGAAAAGTTATTTTTTTGATATGTAAAAGGCAATATTTTCCTGAATCAAATATATATATATATAATTTGTAAATCAACAAATAAAAAGCAGAATGCTTTCTCAAATTCTATATATATTTTTAGTTAGGAAATAATAAAGACCTGGACTATTGCTATTCTATTGAGAAAAGCTGCTAGTTCCATAAAAAAAAAAAACTTTATTGAGAATGTTCTTAATTTGTATGTAGATAACTTTATAAGCTTTTTGTACAGATAGTAGACTTGGTATATGGATTACTACTAATATTTCTTTTGTCATTCTTTTTTGTTCTAATATAGCCTGGGATATTTTTTCTCATGTTTTTGGTCTTACCTTCAAAGAGTTTGTGTATCAGGAACTTAGTGCCCTGGCAATTGTATGATCTCATGTATATATCTCCTTTATGTACACATATTCCATCTACTATTTAGTGCCATTTTACTTCCCTTAGAAGCATAGAAAGAACTGTAATGTTAGGCGCCAAGTATGATGGATACACTATCATGATATAATTTTTTTTTCATTTAAATAGCTATCATAAAACTTTTCTATTATTTTTCTCTGTTTGTAAACTTACTTGCTTCCTACATGAAAGCTCTTGTGATCATTTTGTTACTTGGATATTTTAACAAGCTTCCTTTAGACCAGATTTTCCCTTCATTGATTCTCTCTGTTTTATGAAATGTAACTATTCCTAATTGTTTATTGTACTTCTTTTTAAGGTTTCATAAGGAAGTTTATAATCTAACCCATTGTTTTATTTATCAACCACAGTCCTGCATTAGCAACTAAGTTAAACAGGAACTATGGTGCTTTATGGGCTTTTTTGTTCTTCAGATTGAGGCAATTAATTTTATTTCTATTGGCTAAATTGAATAAAATTATTATAACTGATTTTGATTTCTTTTATGTTAAGGCAATTAATTTCATTTCCATTGGCTAAAGTGAATAAAAATTGCTATAGTTGGTTTCAATGTCTTTTCTGTTGCTCATTTCTCATTTAAAAAACTAATTACTAGAGGTTGAACCAAAATGACAGGGTGAAGTGAGCATATTTTTTCCTGGCTGAACTCTCCCAACACAACTTTCAAAATGACTTTTAGAAGCACATGAAATAAAATTTAGAGGTTTATAACTAACTAAAAGTCATATTCAATACTTTTTTTTTTCCAACCGAAGGCAGTTTAGGCAAAGAGAAAGAAAGGTATACAGATGCTGGGTTAGGAGCTGGTTAGGAGTAACCCTGATGAAAGCAGCACTTGCTGTGGGCCACAAAAGCCATAGCAACAATGAAAGCAACAATAAGTACAGAGGATCCATAAGGGAACTAAAAACCTAGTCAGGATAAGATTTGGAGGAACTCTTATGCTAGGACTGACTAAAGAATCAAGTTCCATTTCCCAATTCTGGCAAATTCTGTTACCCAGTTCCAGGTCAGAGTTCCAAGATGGAAAGGAGAAGTTGTGGTTGGGGGGAAGCAAAAATATTACCTTTATGAGGAGAATTCTTAGAAGAGCTAAAGAAAGGAATAAAAAGAGCAAAAAGGTTATTTTAAACATCAAAGAAGATGAAAATTGGGAAAAGAAAAGCAATTAAGAAAATATGTTTACCAGCTTGGTAAAAGACACACACACACACACACATACACACGCACACACAGGTATATACTGAAGAAAATGACTCATTAAAATTAGAATTGGTCAAGTCCACGAGACATCAAGAAACAATAAAACAAAGTCAAAAGACCAAAAATAGAAGAAAACTTGAAATATATCATAGTAAAAAGAACTAATATAAAAAATAGGTTGAGGGGATATAGTTTAGGAAGTTTTGGTTTACATGGAAACTCATCAGAAAAGAGCCTAGACATATTTGAAGAAACTATCAAGAGAAACTACCCAGATATTTTATATGTGGAGGACAAAGTAGGAACCCATCATCTCCTGAAACTAATCCCTTAATAAAAGCCCTCAGAAATATTATAGCCAAATTCCAGAGTTCTTAGGTCAAGGAAATAAAACTTCAAGAAACAGCTAAGACAAATCCACTCAGAAAAACTGTATGCAACCTTTCAAGAGGTTGTGCATTTAACAAAAGAAAGCACTTTTAAACATCATTGATGGAAAGACCAGAACTAAGTAGAAAATCTGACTTTCAAATACAAAAATCAAGAGAAGCATGAAAAGGTAAATATAAATGAGAAATTAGGAAAATTTTAATAATTTAATTTAGTAATTTAATAACAATGAGAAGGAAAACAGGAAAGTTTTAATTGGTCTTATAACTATGACACCAGTCCCATTTTAAAAAATATTTTGTACTACTGAACACATGATCAAAACTTATTTAATAAATTTATCATATTTATTATTAATGTAAACTCTAGTAGATTATTTTAAATTGCTACCTCTGAAAAAGAAAGCATATATAACTATATGTTATATATATATATAACTAAATGTATGTAATCCATCTTAATATTACACTAATATTTTTCAATATACATTTTTGAAAATTTCTAGACTTACTCCTAAGCATAATATGTATTTTAATTATATTGCCTGTCTCAGGTCAAGAAACCAGGATAAACAAAAGAATTCAAACTAGAATATGTCCCTACTCACTTTCCCCAGTACACATGCATTTCACATACATCCTCGTCTCTGCAAAGGAGCAGGGGAAAGAAGAGTCATGTCTTCTTGCATATCCTGTTTGGGAACAAATTTGTTCTTTATAATTTCACAGCATTCTCTTTTTTTTTAATTTCGTAGTTTTTGTTCTTTCTTTGACATATTGTATTATTGTTGTGTATATTGTTTCCTTGGCTCTGCTTACTTCACTGTGTATCAGTTCATTTTAGTCTTTCCATGTTTCTCTGTTTTCATCATGCTCATCACTTATTAGTATCATTCCTTTGTAATGAGAATAATTGCTGAGATAAGGATAAGTTTTGAAGAAATATGGAATAGGGTAAGAAGCACTAGTCTAGGAATCTGGATTTGGGTTTTAATTTCCTCTGTGGAAGCATGTTGTTGTCAGCTGGAACAGGCTCAAAAGAGTCAGTAATGAAATTTTCAGTTTGTGAGTATTTCCACTTCAGAAATCAAACTCACTCAAATCAGGCCTTTATTTTATTGGGTTTTTTGATTGTTTAAACTTAAGAAAATGATGGAGAAAGGGTTGATAATATAAATTAAACTCAAAAGAGTGTGCTGCATGCTTGGAAAACAAGTTGTTAAACATTTCCCCAAATACCCCTGCCTTTCTATCAATATCAAGCTATAAGATCTCAGATAAATTACCTACCTATTATAGATCTAATTAAAATAGAGTATAACATCTTTCCTTTGAGGTTTCTGTGGGAGTCATGAGATAATGCATGTGAAAACTAATGTCCACTACAATGGTAAGAAGAAGCAAGAAATATCCCAGAAAAAAAAATGACATGATTCTAGAGCTATTGCCCCCATGTCATATATTTTATTGACAAGGGAAACTTTCAGTGAAGAAACTCTATCAAAGCAGATTAGCTCCTCAAATATTTATCTTAAGGAATTTCATTGAGAATAAAGAAGTAATATGAATTATTTTCTGAAGTCCCACAGTTAGTCTGAACCAACATTCAGCATTCATAGCTCTTCCTGTCTCCACATTTAGAAATTTTCTTTCCAAAAAAGTTATTTCATCATCAGTCAGAGAGAATCCTTTATTAATGGGATCCGAATCTACAGACTCTTCACAAGGAGGTGTGCATTCAGGGTTGTTTACTAGGGACTTTTTAAACACTCTTATCCAAACTAGCTAGCAATGACTATCATGCTATGTCAATGCATCTGCTGAGCAGCTACAGAAGGAAATGTTGATTAATTAAACATAGCCAGGTAATGATATTTAGAAATAAAACTACAAGCAAATTTCTTTCATGACATATAATATTGGTATATGAGGGAAAGATACAGTTTCTACAGTGCTCGGATGAGGTATTTCAAAAATAGCATCAGTCACTAGGAACTTGGGGATTTCAAAGATGATATCATAGAAAGAAGTTATAATGAAAATAAGAATAAAATCTTCTAAAACAAAGAGACACAATGCTGACCTCATTTAACTGTACATTAGTTTGCTCTAGAGGAATAATGAATCAGTGAATAAACATTCAGTATTTATCGCACTGGTGATGAAAAGGAGGACAAAAGAAAGTCCTTTTTCTCAAGGAGCTCACAATAGGATGGAATAGATAGTATGAAATCAATTATGTGCCATGTATGTCTGGGCTTCAAACTTTACCAATTGTCTATGAAAATTTATTGACTCTAAAGGCTAGCTCAAAGAATACACAACTTTTGCCATTTCTGATTGCTAAGATTTGGTTGCTTTCTTCTTCCTTAGCTAAGGATTCTACACCCTACCCCTAACTACTTTTCTCCTTGTAACACCATCTAGGCATATTAGGAGGCACAGAAGATAAGAATGCTAAGTGTGCAATCAGTAAGATCTGAATTCAAATATGACCTCAGACACTATGTGATCCTGGGCAAGTCACTTAAGCTGTGATTGCTTCAGTTTTCTTAGCTGTAACATAAGGATAATAATAGCATCAATCTTGCAGATTTGTCATAAAGGTCAAATGAGATATTTGTAAAGTTCTTATATTATTATATTAATATATAAATTTATATAAATTATATATTATTATATTAATATTACCTATTATTATTACTATCAAACACAGTATCTTGATAGCAAGTTCAAGCATTTTTTCTTAGCTCTGCCATTACTTCAAAGCAAAAGAAAAAGCTCTTTTTCTAGGGTTTATTTGTAAGAAACAAGAGTGGTATGTGAAAACAGAGAGTAGGATTTGAGAAGGTGAAAGTACAAGTAAAAGGGTTGATCTGGCAAAGATTGGGCATTGCTTAAGGTTAATCTTTACTTAAAGTTATCCAAATGTTGCTTGGCCTAAAACAGTGTTAGCCTGGTGCTGACACTTCAATATTAGCTCTGAAACAAACATTGCATCGCTCATTCCAGAACACCTACTAACCTCCCACTCTGTGCAGTTGGGCATTTCAGTAAAAGCATGACTAGCAATTTTTTTTCACTTGGAGCAAAATCTGAGTGATCAGGAAAGGCTTCTCCTAGTAAATGAGATTTGAACTAGAATTTGAAGAAAGCTAGGAAAGATAGGGAGAACTGAGGAGTATATTCCAGGAATAGTGAACAGTCAAACTCTGGATCAAAATGTCTGGAATCTAGAGATTGTGTATCTTCTATGAAGAACAGAAAATAATAATGTCATTGGATAACAGAATATATGGTAAGAGAAGGGTATAAGAAGACTGAAAAGGTGGGAGGGGACTTGCTTGTGAAAACTATTAAGTACCATCAGAGAATGTTATATTCATTCCTGAATGTCATAAGGAGTCACTGGAGTTTAGAAAATGGGAGTGAGGAAAGAAATAATCAGATTTATGCTTTAGAGAGGTTCATTTGACAGTTGACTTGATCATGGACTGCCCGGCAAGTATCTGCCTTTAACAGTTTTCGAGGGATAGATAAATGCAACCTTTTTTAACTAAAATAATCCATTAGTATTGGAATGAGTAGTGAAGCAAACTGATTGCCACTTGATCTTTGTTGTTATTTTTTTCTCAATTCCATGGTTATTCTTGTGCATCTATTATGGAGTTATTTTATCTCTGTCAAATATGCTACTTAAAACAGTAAGAAGGCATAAGTCATAGCATTTTGGTTCAGTACTCCAAGGATATAGTAACCTACTTTTTTATCATTTCAAAATTTTGATAGATTTAGGAGTTCATTAATGTTTATATTTTCTGCAATCTTGCAAATCACAAATTCTCAATTAATTTGTCTTGTTCACATCTTCTCAAAAACTCATGAAAGGGATGCTTTCCTATACATTGTACATTGTATGAACACCAGTGGAACACAAAAACTGCCCATTGGGTATCCCTCACTCTAACCGTGTGTGTCATATATCTCTGATAACAGCCTTTCTGTAGCTTCAGTAGCTTCTGCTATACAACTATTCCTTGGTAATATGCCATATTCTGTTTATGCCCAAGATTCCACTTAACTTTGAATGAACTACAACTGCAACTTAATGTCTCTTTGAAAGCCATGAAATTGCATTATTCATATATATATATATATATATATATATATACATATACATATATATATATGTGTATATACATATAAACACTGTGGAAAGAATAATGGAATTTTAAAAGTTCATTCTTTGTTTCAGGTAGAAGCTGGGGTTCGTCAAAATCCCTCTCTCTCCTCCTACTTAATGGTAAGCCATGGTCAATACATATTATTTTTCCAAGGAACATGCACTGCCAAATCACTTGGATGGTTTGTCCAACTAAAATAGCCTAAATCAAGAGTTGTTAGCACTTTTTTTGTGTTGTGGATGCTTTTAGCAGCCTGGCAAAGCCTATAGACCTTTTCTTGGCATGATGTTTTTAAGAACATAAAATAAAAATACATGGGATTAAAAAAGGAAAAATGTTATATTGAAATAAAAATGCAAATTTTCCTATCCAAGTTTTCAGACCTGTGAAATATATTCATGGATCCTATGGAAGGTCATGGGCCACAAGTAAAGAATCCATGGAATACATGATAATCATATGTCTTTTTATTTTTCTTTGTGTGGATAAAACAAACTTATATTTAGAAATCATATATCCCAACTCCATTTTATAAATGAATAGACTCAGATACAGAGAGTAAGTACTTTGTCCAAGGTTTATGAGTAATAAGAAGCAGAAAAAATGGATTTGAACTTGTGTTTTGATTTCATACTTAGAATTTGTTCAAACATACTCTGATGCTTTATGAAATGTTTTCTATTTCTTGTTAAGGAATTGCTTCCATATTCCAAGATTTGATACAATCAGTACAATGAAATCTGCACACAGGATAATCTTATCTAACGGACCTCAATACCTATAGAGAATCCCTCTTTCTATGTACTTTGCACTATACATAATTTATGACATTGGTAAATACCTTTGGTGAGAATGAATTTCCCTGCTTCATCTTGCCTTAAAATTAATAAACAGAACTATCTTAAATACAATAACAAAAGTTACAGTTTTTAAACAATCTTCTACAATTATTGACCTGTGTGTGTATAAGAGATGCCTTGTTGGAAGAGAGAAAGCAAGGAAGCATTTTACTCTACCAAGTCAAATGCCTTTTAATAATCCAATAAGCAAAATGGGAGCATTCCATGTTCCCATTGTATCCTTTAAACTTTTCAGTCAATTTAGTGATTGAAAAAATATAGTTTACTATAGAATAGCCTTTAAGCAAGCCTTTACAAACTTTTATCAAGCATTAATATGAAGATTTGTAAAAATAGTCATAAAATTCTTTAATTTCTTATATTTTTCTGTCATTTTTTAACAAGCATAATGTCCACCACTCTTTCTAAGTATAGTTCTATTTCCCTTAGCTGGAGACCTGATTCCTTAACATCATCAAAACTGTTACCTTCTATACAAACTTTTCTGTATACATTACTTATTCTATTTCCTTTATTCACAATTGCTTCCTTTAATGTCATTTCTAGTTGTTTGTCAGGGTTATAAGAAATGATGATGTTAGGTTCTAAATGTTATACTTGCACTGCCAATGGTAAATAAAACAGTTTATAATAGATTCATTAAACGTTCCCTTTTTTGTAAATTCATTTTCATCCTTCTAGCTTTATCCTTAGAATAATTTTACTCAAGTCTCTCAACAAGCTTTCTCTTTTGGTTTTCCCTTCTACTTCTCCTATTTTATAACATACCACTAATAATAATTTTTCCATTTTTTTCCTTTATAAGACTGTATAAATATATTTCCACTTTAAACCTGTAATCCCATGTTGCCATATCTTTGCTCTTAGAGGTAAGGAGATCAAGTGTTTGCCGATTGCTATTACTAGAGAAAGCTCAGTAACATGGTGGATAGATCAGTTAGTACTTGTCATATCCAGCACTGCCAGACTCTAATGACAAAGAAAATATTAGAATCATAGGTTTTATAAAATCTAAAGGCCTTTGGCTTCTCATTCCTAATGATCCTGAGTTTTCCAGTAGTTTTAAAACCATATGTTCTCAATGTCCTTTTTTTTTATTAAATTCACTGCATAGTATTACTTTTATTTTAAGTAATACTTCCACAAGCATACTTACCTCATCATCTTCTATAATAAATGTTGCTTCATAGGTCATGGTTATTTTCATGATGGTCATTTTGAAAATGGATGAGCACTAACAATATATTCTGGGAAATGATATTTCTTGTTGCTCTTGGATGCATAATAAAACCAACTCTGCTAACCTCTTTATTTCCCTCACCAGGGTACATCTGTCAACCATCTTTCCATTTGACTACAATGTTCCTTCATCTTACAATTTCTTTCTAGTAAGAATAGCAAAAATTGTTGTGATTCAATTCCTCTTGGGAGAGTAGTGGCTCACATTTAGGTTCATTGAATGATCTGCTTATATTATCTTTCTTGATCTTCATTACAACTCTGTGGGTAGGGATACCACTCCCATTTTAAAGATGAGGAAACTGAGACTCAGAAGTTAAATGAAATGTTCAGATATAAGGTATTAACCCTTTTCTCCATACAAGTTGGGTTAGCTTTTCCTTGAAAGTCTAAAAGACTTTCTACAGGATTTTATTGGCCCAAGGAATTAAGGTTCAAGCTGTATCTTCTTTGACAACTTTCTGGTAGCTTCCATCTATACTGACCATGACTTCCCGATCCTCCTAAGGACATAAAAGTGGCTATCCAGTTGGATTCCAGGCTCTTAAGACTTGGCAGACATACAGATATGTTTGCAGACTAAGGGAGCCACATCTCTATCCAAGCCTAATTCTAAAATACTAGCATTGAACAGAAAGGGTATCCTTTCTGTTCTCTGAATAAGTAAAGACCTCTCTTTGTTGACTAATGGATGACTTCTAAATGCTTCATTTGTTTTCAACATGGAATTTAAGCTAACCAGAAGCAGTGTAATTCATCCAACCCTAACACCAGTCACATACTTATTGTGAGGGATTCAAATCCAAATCTTTCTGTTTCCCAGTCCATTAATCTCTCTGCTACAATATTTAGCTTTGTTTGTTGATCACTAGGTAAGGGTTTCACATTTAGAATACTAACAACTGAGCCAATATTTTTAAAAGATTTAAAAACCGTGTAATCCATCTGCTCCTTCTACCATTTTCTTACTCTCCCTGAAAAAGGAGAAGAATGGGGAGACTGACAGCAATTCTGTATTTTTGTTTCATGGGTTGCCACTACCAAATAATTTGTCTTCAAGTGCACAAAGGTGATGAGTTTCTCTATTGCTGAACCCGGCTGGACTTTAGAGAGCAATCATCATCTGCTCTGTCCTCAGGGCTTTCTTAACCATAACCTTCAGATCTTGCTCTCTGATGGTATTGCCAATGAAATTAAATGAACACTTCCATAACTCAATGGTATATTGGAGTCAGAGTTGGTAGACATTCTTTCTTAAATAGAAAAATAAATCTTCACCTAAGATTATAGGATTGAGAATCAGAAGGAACCTTTAAAATCACCTAGTCCAGATTTATTCTACAGAAGAGGAAAGTATGGAGGTAAAGACCTAGAGAAATTAGAAATGAAATAATTTGCAAAGGCAAACTGAAACCTGCTGTTTCTAGATTCAGCTCTACTTTCTATAATACCATATTGCCTCCCTAGACTTAGAAAACAAAGTTCTAAAGTTGTCCTATAGGACCTTAAAGGAAGATGTCATTTTTGTTTTTCCTATGAGACAGCTAGTTGACATAATGGGTAGAGTATAATACATGGGATCAGGAAAGCCAGAATTCAAATTCCACCTCAGATGCTTAATAGCTGTGTGTTCCTAGACAATGTACTTAAACTCCCTGTACCTCAGTCTCCTCTATAAAATGGAGATGGTAATATTAATAATAATAATAGCACTTACCTCACAGGGTTGCTATGACAATCAAATGAGACAGACTATGTAAAGTACTTTGAAAATATTAAAGTGATATATATATATATATAATATATATATATGTATATATTTGTGCACACACACACATTATATATATATATATATATATATACATATATATATACATACTAATCAATGCTAGCTACAACTACATCCCAATTATATTAACTATGACTTAAGAACATAAAAATGGCTATAACCTTGACACAGTTATATTATTATAATTTTATTACATAGTTTCAATGAGTTGGAAACCAATTGCTGTATTTTACATATAGTTATTTATATCATCAAAAACAATTTCATAAAATTCATTATTTGTATGAATCAAGGTCTATCTATAATATTTGCTCTTAAATTCTTCTCAAATTTTTCTCCATCTTAACAATCATCTCCCCCACTGAGTCATCTTAACCATTTGTGGTTTTAATGTGTTTGATGCTAATGTTATAAAGGTTCTCCATATAGTTTTTAGGGAACTGTAAGACTCTAATCTATAAATATTTTATACATCTAAAATAAACATTCTCTAAAATTTAGGATATTATATAAAGCTATCTATTCACAAGTCAAAGCTGAAGGCATCCCTGGAAGTCTCCTGATAGCTTTCTTATTACAGTGAAGATGAATTTGTTCAACTAGTATTGGTTTTTACCTGACAGTGAAAATGGAAGAGCTTCAGTAAATATAGCTGAAGTCCACAGAAGAAAAATGGAATTCAGAGTCTTTGTATTCCACTGAGACTGGCTATTTTTAAATCTTCACTTTCTTCCCTGAATTATCCTTTGTGCTTTTGGAATGCCTTGATTATCTTAGTAGCTAATAATAATTATGGTAATCATAATCAAATGAAAGATAAAATTAATTCCCAGGCCCCTAGATAAGGAGTAGATTGTTCCCACAAAAAAATAAGGAAGTAAATGTTATTATTGATATGAACTAACCCTTAGCAAGTGGCCAAAAGAAATAAGGATCAACCTCAAGGAAACTAGGCTGTGAGACTAAAAGAAATATGAAAAGAGCATTGATTGTTTTGGGGGGTTTGGGGGCTAGATTTTCATGGATATTTGTGTTTGACAGGAAATTTTTTATAATTTAAAAATAATTTTCTATTTCTGTTTCAATTGGTCAAATATTGTGGTACTTGATAAGAAGAAATGAGAGACAGACCACCTTTCCAGGGCTAATACATCACAACGTCTAGTCTCTCCAGTCTTTCAGTTATTTAGCATTCGGTTAGATATGGTCAATGGAAGTGTTTTACTCACCACCATTTCAAATCAGTGATGGAGGATTCCAGAAATCACTATTGCCTTGAATAAAATGGGACCCCAGGAGTATGAAATGAAATGTTCATGTAATAATAGCATAAGCACCCTAATGATTAGGAACAACTAATTTGGGGTATTAGGGAGAATCTGGTTCTATGATTGCAAGAATTTAGTATTTATAACTTTCATTATAGCCTTGAAATTTAATAAGTAATACAAACTCATTCAATGGTTGATTAAAAACACTAAACTGTGAATTAATATCTTGCTCACAATTACAGAAAGTATTTACCTACTTGGGTCAAAGAGAACTTTTTTTCCTTTTAGAAAAATATGAAGATATGATTTTTAGAATTACTTAGATCAAAATGATATGAAGATGTCTTTAAAAACTATTTTGGTTCATAAACCGGTATAACCACTACTTTATATGTGCGTATGTATTCTAAAGTCTTTGTAAATGGCCCCAGAGACCCTAAAAATCTAAAGCACATCCTATAAATGTAATTAACAATTTACAGAAGGGTTTTAAAAAAAATAGAACTTACAAAATTGTCAATAATACACCAAATGAGGCTTAAAATCTCCTGCCTGGTATTATGCTGCCATCAAGTGGAGGCAACTTAAATAAAGTGTTTACACTTATAGCTATTTAAACATAATTCTACACACTCACACACACACATGCACACACACACACATACACACACACACACATGCATTCACGCACAAATGTACCCCAACATTATTTGTGGATATTGCTCTTTTATCATAGATTGTAGTAGGAGTTAATATACAGAAAGTTTATCTTTTTCTAAGTATGTTTTATAAGTATGTTTAATAAATAAATAAATAAATGATGAAAGAAAACATTTAGAGAAAAAACTAGGAAGATAGTCAATCAACAAACATTAAGCATTTGCTATAAGACAGATACTGAACTAAGCAATGAGGATAGAAAAAAAAGGTATCCCTCCCCTAAATCCCCAAGTGGTCATTATGTCCTAATTAGAGAGACTACATGTAAATAACTGACCATGAAGAAAAAAAAAAAATATATATATATACACACATATATGTATGAATATGCATATATAAGCAGTCATGTATATTTTATATGGCAGAAGGGGTAAAATAAATCTGAAAGAAGAAATAGCTTCAAAAGCAAAGTGGTAAACCTTACCCAAGAAACTGATCCCAGGAAAACTAGAATGAAACAAACAGAAATAAATGATAAGAAATATATTTTTAAAAATTTCAGAAAATTGACAAAAGAAGAAAAGAAAAGATAATAGATGGAATACCCAGTATTTTTTTCAACTGATGTGGAAGACAGATGGAGAGATAATTTAAAAATAATTAAATTTCCTAAAAACTGTGATTTTTTTAAAAAAATTCCGGTCACTATATTCCATGAAATTAGAAATGAAAATTGCCTAGATATAGTAGAGCTAGAGGAAAAAGAATTATACAGAAAATCTACCATGCATATACTAAAAGAACCCAAAAGAAAAAATTCTGGGAATATCACAAAGTCCAGAATTCCTACACCAAAAAAAAAAAAAAAAAAAAAAAATGCTACATGCAAACAGAAATTATCAGTCAAGAAGTAGTACCAAGGGAGCAACAGTTAACATTACATAAGACCTCACAGCTTTTCCTATAAAAGAATGGAGATCTTGGAATATTCGAAAGACAAGAGATACATCTTTACAATCTGAAAAATTTACCATTCAAAACTTAGTATAATCTTAAAAGGAGGGGGTGGGGCGGTTAATCTTTTTAAGTGTTGTCAAATTTAAAAAACAACCAGTTAAATGTTGATTTAGAACATCATAAATTAGCATTATCTATGTTGTATTGTATTTTTTAAATTTTTTTTATTTTAATAGCTTTTTATTTAGAAGTTATATGCATGGGTAATTTTACAGCATTGACAATTGTCAAACCTTTTGTTCCAATTTTTCCCCTGTAATGTACTTTATTGAATATTTCCCAATTACATTTTAATCTTGTTCCTGCCCATAAGGCCCAAGTTTGATACCAATGGATAACAAGGCTTTTAAGAATTTCTGATGAAAAAAATAGACCTAGTAGGAATTTTAAAATGCAGACACAAGAGTCGAGAACTTTATAAATATAAATGTATTTAAACAATTGATAATATTTACATGAGGGGGGAAGAAACAAGTGTCCCTCTAGCATCTCAATTTCTTCAAAGGGTACCCAAGTAGTTAAAAAAGTAATCAATAAATACAGGAATACAATAGTGTAAAAAGGAAGTAGAAAGAGACTGGAATTTGTTATTTCTTATAATTAGTGAGTGAAAGAAGAGAGGAGGAGAAAAAAATGAGGATAATTTGCACCTTGTGAACCTCACTCTTACCTAAAATGGATAAATGAGAGTTGGACACAAGAAAAAATTGGTTAAAAAAAATACACAGGGAAATAGATGAGGTTACAGATGAAATAGAGAAGGAGGGAATAGTTACAAAAGGAATCAATCATCAAAACATTTTTGAATATATAAAAGAGAACAGAAAGGACAAACAAGCAAGATGGTTTTGAAAGTAGCACATGGAATATGTATGCATATGTACATGTTTCAACATAATTGTAATATGTCTGCATCACAACATTATATGTGCATGCATATTCGTATGGAGATGTGTGTGAGTATGAACATACATGAATGCATATAGAAATATACTTAGTGCAATTTTAAGCTATTAAAGCTTATAGCTATCTTAATATTTTGGGGACTACCCTATGTGTATAGTCCAACTTCTTCAATTGTGTGTCACACAAGGGGTCTGGTAACCATATGTGAGGGTCATGAAATTATGATTTATTATTGTATCTGTATACCTATTTTATATCCCTGTATATCTGTGATCATGTAAACATTTCTTGAGTAAAAAATAGTTGTGAGTATAAAAAGTTTCAGAAGGTCTATATATATGCATATATTCTTATGGATATATATTTAGATATAGATATAATTGTGGGTATATATGTATTAATTATTTGTGTGACATAGACATTCTGGGTTTCAAATGCAGTGTTATTTTTATGTTCTACTGTATATAAGGAAATACTAATATTTATAGTGTTTAAATTCAGAATAAAAATAAAATGATATCAGTTTCAGTACTGCCTCTGATACTCCCTAATTTAGTGAGTTAGACAAGTCACTTAACCTCTTCAGGACTCAGTTTCCTCCTCATGTAAAGGATAATAATATAATTTGTCCTATATCATATTTTCATTGGAAAAATCAAATGAAACAATACAAACCAAAGTACTCTGTAAAACAGCCTTCTGTACAGATGGTGTTATTATTGTTGTTTACTTCAAAAGTCATTTGTGTATCCGCCCCTACTTTTTTGAATAGGCTAACAGTAATGTCTACAAACCATATTTAACATTGAATGGCAACAAAGCCTAGAATATAAACGTTAAAAGCCTGTATTTTATGATTTTATTGAATGAAAGAAATATAGCATGAATGGTTACAGCAGGAATTCCAGCCAACCATTGGGACAGAGATAAGTAAATACTTTCATATCATACTAAACTGTTCTTTGCTATAACTGGAACTCTGGGAAACTACAAAGATAAACATAAAAATTGTTAAGTAGAAATAGGAAGTGAATAACTTTTTTTCAAATATAGCTAGAGAGCATATCCTAAATCTGTGGGATAGAATAGTGGACTATACCAATAACTGTGAAAAGAATTACTGATCAAGCAATTGTTTTCTACCTACACTCTCATACCTAGATGTTGACTATCAGTAGATTGCCAGACATAGACATTTGGAGATTCCCTTTATTGTTTAGAGTTAATGGGGATCATTATTTGAGTTTTCGATCCAAAACATTGTTTAGCCAGGAAAGTATCTGAGTCTGGGGCACCTAGAGTCCCTGGAGGAAATTAGATTTGAGGTGATTGAATAAACAGAGTCAAAATATCAGATTCAAGTGAGCAAGCACAAATGGAAGCCCAACACAAACCTATTTGACCACAGCAGAATATTCAAGGAAAATTTCAAGCTGAAAAGAAGATGTAGACAGACACTACTGAAAAGCTAGACATTGTTAAGTAATTTTTTCATCTTTAATCTCTTTTTGTTAAGCTGACACATATCCATATCTACCCTCTTATATCTAACCAGAGCCAAAAGGTAAGAAAATGAGGTCCTGACACACATCCTCCCATTGTCTCCAAAGCATTCCACATCCTATAGTAACAAATAATGATGGCTTACAAAAGCCAGAACTTTCCATCCTCCACATTTTGGCATAAATATTCTGTTAAAGAAGCACATTTTTTATGAGAGTGAGTAAAAAAGCCTTAGAATAGTCACAAAATTTGAAGCTCAGGAGATAAAATATAAACCCAAGATCAATCATTTAAACATGGGCTCATAAAACTTCAAAGTTAAAATGGAACTGTGTTCCAATTAAAGCAATCATTAACACTAAATTTGTAGGCTCAATCAATAGCAAGTCCTAAAATCTTATACATGTACTCTCTTAGTTTAAGGTATCTGTTTCATCTACAAATGTGGATAGATGTTGGCTAAATGGACAGAACTGTATTCCCTTCAAATCAGTTCCTGATAGATCCAATCATCATTATGGTACTTTTTTTGCATCATCATCATCATCAATAATAATAATTAACATTTATCTAGTCCTTTAAGGTTTTCAAAGTTCTTAACAAATATTGTCCTATTTTCTCCTAACAAAAAGCGATGTGAAGGAAGTGCCATCATTTTCCCGACTTTGAAGTTGAAGAAACTGAGACAAATCCAGGTTAAAGTGACTTGCCAAACATCACACAGGTAGTGTCTGAGGTCAAATTCAAATTCAAGTCCAGTACTCTATCCACTGTGAGACCTACCACACTAAATTAGGTAACAATGGAGATCCACATTCTTTGCCTTGTCAGTGTCTTTATCGAGTCAGACTTTAGTCAGAAAACTGTGTGTACCTTTTCTATGATTCATGCTTTAACCAAAGGCTAGAATTCTTAATAAAAATTCAAAATCTCTGAACAATGTCTTTTTTTTATCTGAATTTAATAAACACCAGATAGCTTAAGCATGGTCATAGTCAACGTAAAAATAGAAAGAGAATTTCACATGAAGCCACTAATCTGTATTATTAACAGCTCACTTTCTTTCTATGTATATAATAAATTCAACATGTTCTTTTCAAAGCTGCTCTGCTTCTCTGCATGTTTACTGAACTTTGATCTATTCTATCAAGATTGGCTTTCGCATACCATAATTTTTTCTAACACAACAGCATTCTATTGAAATGAACTGTTATATGTATCAAAGAAATTAAACACTTAATAGGGACTGTCAGGAGTGCAAAAGAAAATTAGCAAATTCATTTTTAATTCCTATTTTCAACCACATTGTCAATTCTATAGCATGTAGATTTATATTAAGATCTTCTATTTTAATTAGTTATTTTCCATATCTTGCATTTTATGTCAGAGAACCAGCCACAGTCAATATTTAACAAAGTGATACTTGTAATTAAGTTATATAGGATATCTCCTAATTCTGATATATATTTCATATTAAATATATATACCTGTGAATATGTGATTCTAATTAATGCAATTGTTAATTGTCCTCCATTTAGAAATATAGTGAAATCTGCTGTATAGCTTGACAGTATTAAAAGAAAATCTATTAAAAAGAGAAATTATTTGAAAAATTTTATGGTTTTACTATTTGTAAAACAGTAGCTAGACAAAGTGTCCAAAAGCTAACTCTATGTGTAGCTATTGTAATAATTAATGTTATTTGAAAAACACCTAAAATTTCTCTCTCAACAGCATTGTCGACTCAAATAATTATCTTCATAGTTCTATCCTTGTTCCTGAAAAGCCCCTTTTTCAGTTCTTTTGAACTAAGGAATTGTAACTCCAAAGATCTATGTTTAGCAGAAAATTAGTTATATTTTAGGAAAAATAACACCTAAGCCATTAGCAAGTCACTGTTACAATAGAGAAACATGGATTATTTAATCAGTATAGGTGTTATCCTGTAAAAAACAAAGAGCAGGATCTTTAGGGAATGGAATATGAAATAAATATATTCTGATGGTGTGATGAAATAGGGGAAATGGAGAAGCCTGAGAAGAGTAACATTATTAGAGATAAAAGGCACTGGGAGGACACTGAGACTTTCTATGTGCTAGTTAAACTAAGCCTATTTAAACATTATTCTAAGGGTCATGTCTGAATCTACTCTGTCTTAGTTAACTAAAGAAAAAGCATTCAATGAACCTTTATTATTTGACTTTGGTATATGGCTTGATTATCAAAATAATCAATGATAGATCCCTCGAATATGATTTTATCAATATATCGTGTCAGAGATTCATGTTTGCTCAAACAAGGTATCCTTTTTTTCTATCCTACAAAATGAATTTATTAGCCCTCTAATCACCACAGTTTCATACTATATTCTGTAGACATTACAGTCGATTACACAGTGTCATGGGTCTGGCTTACCTTTTCCTTGTTAGCAAAGTGCAGCAGGGTGCATTCGAAGTTTGAGCCCCTTCCCAGTGTAGCTGTGCATAATGAGACCCTCTCCAATGGAAACTGAAAAGAAAGGATTAAATAGAGGAGATGAAAGATAGCTTCTGCTCCTTGTCTGACTCTTGGCTTCCCTTCCTTCCTTGCTTTATTGTAAGACAGAAAAGGAAATTAAAACCCTGTTATAATCGTGATAAGGTAATGAAACTCAAATAATAAAAGTAAGAGAAAATTTGACCTTCCTATGTCAACTATCTTTACAATTATGTCTGCACTAATATTAAAGAACAACTTTGGGGAAAAGAGGAAAAGCCCTGTTGGTGGAGCTGAGAACTGGCCCAACCATTCTGGAAAACAATGAGAACAGGTGACTCAAATGATCACACCCTTTGACCCAGAAACCTCTACTGAGGTTTTTGTTCTACTTTAAGCAGATCAAAAGCACAAAGGTCTAATGTGTGTCAAAATATTAATTGTGGCACTTTATAGCAGCACAGAAACAGAAATAGAAATAGAAAAAATAAAATCTTTCGGGAAATAGCTGAAGAAAATGTGATGTTCGTAGGCATGTGTACACAAACATATACATGTATAAGTATATACAATGGAATATTATTATGCAAAAAAAAAATATATATATATATATGTAACATGAAAAATATTGGAAGACTTCTATGATCAGGAAAATGAGAAGAGCCAGAGAAACAATAAGCATAATGATTTCAATAATGCATAATGCATACAGAATAAATAATATTAGGAAGATGAGTTCCAAGTAATTTTAACAACCAGAGAACAAATAATGAAATCCACTTCTGCCTCTCAGTAGAGATGGAAATCCCAGAAGCAGAATGCTACATACATTTATTTGTCAGGTATAGTCTTTGAAATATTCATTTTTGTATAACAATTTTTCTTTGTTATAAGAAAAAAGTAATAGGGATAATATTCAGAAATTATTATGCCAAAAACAGAAAAAATAAATAATTATCATTTCTTTTAAAAGGAAAGAGAAAAGAGAAGTGAGTAATTCATAAGTCCCTCTATGATAGGACAGTGTTTTCCTGACCCAGATTCTCTTTCAGTGCCACAGCTTTCATAGTACAGAGCCTGGAATCACAAAGAATCATTTTCATGATTTTAAATCTGACCTCTGACATTTACCATCTGTGTGACTTTAGCCAAGTCATTTAATTTCCTTCTCTATAAAGCTAGCTGGAGAAGGAATAATATTTATTCTTAAGCCTGTATCTTGGCCAAGAAAATCCCAAATATGCTCATAAAGACTCAGGCCAGACTGAAAAACAAGTGAGCAACAGCAATGGTCTTCACTTTCTCTTCAAAATAAACTTTCTTGGGCAATAGGTTAAGGAAAAACCTCTATTATCATTATTCTTTAATGTTTTAAGCTTATTTTGAAACAAAATTTTAATGCAATGTTTATTTTATAGGAGGCAGCTAGAGGTTGCATGGGATAGAATGCTGGGCCCGAAATCGGGAAGATCTGAATTCAAATCTGACCTCCATCTAGTCACATAAAGTCAAACACAAATGAACAATAATAATATTTTATAAAGGAATATATCTGTATTTAACAATCTTTAAAATTTCTTATAGATTACGTCACATAAAGTTGATTTATTTAATGCCATTATTGCAACGAAAAAGAATTTTAATCATATTTCCTATCACCTGAGTCTCAAGAGGAAAATCAAATAATGAACAAAATAAGTGAAAATTGCTATTCATTTCCTTTTGGCTATATCTGCATAAAAACAAAACAATTAGGCAAATCAATCATCCCAGTCCAAACCATGGTCACTCCAGTGAAAAATACAACTATCAAATGAGTTTGTGGGCCTGCAAATAAACTACAAAATATTCTTTCTCAAATTACTTCCTTTGACAATGTGTAAATGCAATATTTGTTGAGATGACCAGTATATTGACAGATAATTTCCTCCTTTTTTGTTGCTATGTAAAGCTATAGAAGAATTATTTGATCATCTTGGCTCTTTCAACAATGATCTATATTCACCTTCAGTAGTCTATAAAAAATTGTTCTTTCTTATTAATTAATTAACTAATCTTATTAATCTTCTAATTAATCAATTAATTGTCTTACTCACCAAAACATCACAATATCATTGTATAAAGGTGATTTCAGTAACTGATATCTATCTGTTAAAATGTCTTCCATCTCAGAAATTACTTACTGGTTTTAAAAAATTCAAAAGGAGGAAAAGAGAGAGGTAAGGATAGGCATGTAACTTACAAGTGAAAAGTGACATTTTTATTTAGAGAAGCAGAGATATAGCTCCCCTTACACCAAAAAAAGACCAGCTTGCAACAAATAGAGGCTGCAATAAGCATATGACAATCTCTCAGGTCATAGTCAACTGTTTAACACCTTCACTTACCAATTTGTATATGTGTGTGTGCGAATGGAAATTATTTCTAGCCTAATAATTCCCTATTTTTTGTTATGTTTCATTTATTTCAGTCATATACAATTCTTTGTGACTCCATTTGGAGTTTTCTTGGCAAAGATACTGAAGTATTTTGCCATTTCCTTTTCCAGCTTATTATACAGATAGGGAAACTAAGGCAAATTGGACTGAGTGACATGCCCAGAATCACAGAGCTAGTAAGAGTATGATACCAGATTTGAATTCCGGAACAGAGGTTTTCCTGACTCCAGTCTTAGCATTTTATCTACTGTACCACCTAGAGCTATATCCAAAATTCCCTATACTGATGCAAAGATGGTCTTAAATCCAATAACCAATTTATTTTTTTCCTTTTACATGTCAAAAACATATTGGGCATGATTTTGACAGACAGTATCCTAATCCTTCATTATCATGAAAATTGGACTAATTTTTAAATAGGTATTAAAGTTATCCTCAATATTTAATTGGATTAGTCACTATTCTCTAATGCTTGACTGTTGAATCCTGATGAGTAACTTAGAGACAGAGGAGTTTTGCTCAGATTAGGTATCCTGGATGTGTTTTTACGCTGAATATCCTTCTCTTTCTTTGGATAAGTGACTCTCCTTTTGCTGACTGTTGACTAAGCTATAGGTTCCTCATTTCATATCAATGTCATACATGAACTATCAGAGGATTGGTCTCAATCAGACCCAGAATATTTATGTACAAGTGCCCACTCTACCACTTACTAGCTGAATTAACTTTGGCAAAATACTTATATTATCAGCCACACATCATTATTATGAAGAAATTCTATGTAAAGTTATGTAAATGTGAGCTATTAATATCATTGTGTCAGATTTGAGCTGGAACTCTTTTCTTGAAAGGAAAAAAGATCAAGTTTACGGTTGTTGCTGAAACTTACTTACTCAAGTATCCCCAGTGATTAGAGGTATGATGAGTAACAAATCATTGATCAATTGATCAATAAGCAATTACTTTATGTCAAGCACTATGCAAAATGATTGAGTTGAAAAGAAAAAAGAAAAAGCAGTTCTTGCATTGATAAAGCTTACTTTCCTTGAGGGAGGCAACATAAATAAATCATAGCATACAAGATAAATATAGCTCAGAGGGGCTGGCACCAAGAAAGGCCTTATGGAGGAGGTCACACTCAAATTGAGTGTTAAAGCAATATAGGGCTTGTAAGAAACTAACATTGGAAGGAATAAGATTCTAGGCATGGGGAAGTCAATACAAAGGCTCAGATTTGGGAAATGGGTATCTTTGTCCAAGGAACAACATGACCAGATGATGGTATGCCCAGAAGGGAAGAGAATTAGAAGGGAGAAAGGGACCAAGTTATGAAGATTTATAACTGCCAAAGGACTTTATATATGGAAATCATTTTTTTCCAGGTTAGAGAAAGATGGATTAGAGTAGGGAAACACAAAAGACAGGGCAGTCAATTTGAAGGCTATTGCAATAGTCTAGTCAAGGAATAATAGGAAAAAACCTGTGATCGAGGCAAAAACCAAGGTTTTTGTTTTTGGTTTGGTTTGGTTTGGTTTTTTGGTTTGGAAGATAGTAAGGGTTAGGGTTAGGAAAGAAGATAGAAGAATATGCTTTTCTCTTAATCTCGTGTCTCCTAAAAAAACTCTTTTTCTCCTCTTTCATTTTGTTTAGAGAAATTATCAGTGACTACAGAAGTTGTTATTTCCAAGAAGAGGAATTTTAAAATGTAGAGGCAATATTATATGAAAATTATATTCTTTTCATAATATACTGAAAGAAGGATGAATTGTGAAGTTTCTTTTGAGAAATAATGAATTGAGGAGAGCTAGATTTCACTCTCAAATCTGCCACTAACTAGCTATGCAATGTGAGAAAACTGTCTCAGATTCAATATCTTCATCTGTAAATTGGCAAAAGTATTTCCATTACCTACATCATGGGGTTATTATGAAAGTTAAGAGTTTAAAGATTATAAAGTGATTCACAGTAGTATTATATGGTGGAAGAAGTTTGGTATTTGAAGTTTTTCAGAATTTCAGTTTGAATTCAAGCTCTGATACTCACTGGCCATACCATGTATCCTCTCTATTTCTTAATGGGGATAATAATATCTATGGTATCTACCTCAGAATAATTGAATGAAATAATAAAAATAATGTCCTTAGCAAACCTTCATAGGTTGGCTATTATGATTAAATTAGGGACCAGCAGTTTGCTATTTACAATGATTCACTAAAATATATATTTAAAAAAAAACAAGCAAAAACCTGTGTAATTTCATTGCTGTGGATGAATCCCAAACTTTCTATGGCTTCAAAGATTACTATGGACATCTCTTGGTAGCTAACCTTCGAAAACCAAGCTTACAGCAAAAAAATCAGGTCTTCAGAGAGCAAATCTACTAGAACAATCCTACCTGAATTTATGTTTTACCATTACAGCCTTTGAAAACCAAGTATAACATCCATGATACAATAAGACTGTGCTTTCAGAAATTATTAGTAATAATTATAAATATTGTCCATAAGACATGTTTAAATGTGTTTGCATTTACATATATGCATAATATGTAAACAGATAGTATGTAAAGGCATGTCGTGATGTCAGATTTTGGTATGGAGGTGATACCTGACTCTTGAAAGCAATACCAGTAGAGTGTGATCTTTGGTCAAATGAAATCTCCCAATGGTGGCTTAGCAATGGACAATGAGTGCTTTATAGCGGCCATTCTAACTAAGTATAAAGAAGCTTCTTACTGGAGGCTAAACAACATGAAAGATTATCGTTGCTTCAGTAACTCATAAAAAGAATCTACAGAGATATGGAGAGATGATGTGTAACAGTGAAGGAAGTATACACAGTGAAGAAATAACACTAAGATCTTTTTCAGTTTTGAAATGTATAAAAGAGGAACTATAAAAGAAGAGATGAATTGGGAGAAAATGTTAGACTGGTTATGTATTAAGAGTGGAGAACAATCAATGGATCACTCACATCCTCCATTTATTTATATCCAGAGAACTAGACAAAGGCCCTCAGGACATGGGAAACACCTCTTTTAAAGATTTACTGAAATGGCAAGAATGGGAGTCACACTGAACAAAAAGGCATAGTTGAGGGGATATGCAAGGGATCAAATTATGGTACCAAATATCTGATATGACTCAAACATCAGGATTCCCAGTGACATAACAGTTTTATGTATACCCAAGCAATAAGATGAAATCGCTATATTAGAGGTATGCAAAATTTCACTATTTGAGAGACTAATATATAGTCTAATATAATACTTTTCCTATATTTGTATGGTATTTTGGAAGATCAGTCCATTTCTTTGTGAAGAGATGATCTAGGTTTTATTTCTAAGAAACCATCAACAAATCAGTCAAAATCTTTTGAATTGTCATTTATACCCCATCAGTATTTTAATTTTAGAACGGAATAATTCGGGAAACCTAGGATTCAATCTCCAATTTTCATGTCTTTACATCGACCACTTCCTGTGATTAGATTGCATCCCTTTCTTATTACTATTTCATAAGCCCTACCTTCCTCCTGAAGCATTTCCTGGTCCCAACTACTGATGCCCTCTTCTGAACTTCCTTGTATTTAACTAATCTGTATTTTTATTTATTCTCTATACATGTATATGCATATACATGTAGATACATATATTATGTGTGCTTGTTTTTTACTTCCACTAAAAAGTTTCTCAAGGTTAGGTATTGTGACTCTTTGTATTTTTTGTATTGGGATCCTGAATCCTTGGAATAGAGCCTACTACATAGCACCAGGATTTAGCTCGTTCTCTCTGTGTGTTTCTTTTTCTCTTCTTCCTCTTCCTTCATTCACTCCCTCACAATTATTTGAGGGGACAGAAGAGAACAAACCTACAAACTTCTTTTAAAAGAGATTAAGAATTAAATGACAAGAAAACTTTTCAATGACAAAATGATTCTCATAACACAGTGGGGAGATAGGATTAAGGATGAAATTACTGATGACTCAATATGCTAATACAATTATAGTTCATGCATATGCATACTAGAGAAAAGGATGCAATTAAGTCCACTGGGTGATGCAATAGTCACTGGTTGAAGACTAGATGCCAAAGGATTGTTGTCATTGTTTAAACTAGTAAAATGACAAACTGAATGGCTGATAAAGAGAGATTCAAATGTCTACATTAAAAAACTCAAAGTGGCTTCTTAATCCATGTACACAACTTTTTATTTTAAACTCCTAAAAAAGGATGCCTTATATATCCCTTATTCTATGAAATGATATTCACACTTGTATAAAAATCAAAATAATAATAATTTTAATTGTGTTTTAATGAGAATGTTTTTGTGAGAACTTTTTTATAAATATTGTCTTTTTCTCAAAAGGTATTATAATATAAAAAGGTATTTTAATGAATGTGTGATTTCTTTGGAAGAGATACTCTTTTCCCTAGGAAAGATTACAAATCACTGATGTCTTCTAATGCTACGTGAATCTTATCTGTGATTTGTTTTTACAAATCTTCCATAGAGAATCTACCCAATGAACTAAAAGCCTCTTTCTAAGTTTTTAAAAATATGTTGAAGAATTTTATTTTTAAGACTTTCAAAAGTCCTGTAGAACTTTACTCTAGGAGATGCTACCTATCCTTTCTCTGAGTCTTTGAAATCTGTTCTCTCCAAATCTGGAGTATATATCAGATTATTCTTAGACTTCCTCTTCTCTACCACCCTGTAGTTATGATGAGGTAAAGTCTAGTGTTGGGGGTTCCCAGTATGGGAACCAAAAATATGAGGAGGTGATCTAGTTTTGGGATTCCCTGTCAGGGAACCACAACATGATGAAGTTTATGTTTGGGGGTTCCCTTTCATAGGGAATCAAATGATAAGGTCTAGATTTAGAGAACCAAAATGAGATTAGGTTTCTGGTGGTCAGGGAGTTAAATGTTAAGGTCTAGTGGCAGGTAGGGGTTCAGGGAACCAAATGGAGAGGTTTTGCTCCCCTGCATCCTCTTGGGATTCTGCACAAGGGTAGGGAATATTGGGGAACCCCACTTCTGGTGGTGCAGAGATTCCCTGTAAAGGAATTTACAAACCCAAAAACCTAGATTGATAAAAGAGGTTTATTATGGGGATTGGAAAGTATGGTTAGAAATCCTGACAGAGAGGCATAAAGTCTTGTTAGGGAAATAGGTGAGGGTTAAAGAGAGGGTGACACTGGAAAAAAATATTATTCCAGTGGGCAGAGGCTTCCTTGGCATAGCCTAGCATGGCATAGCATGGCATGTTTAGAACCTCTGTAAAGAGAGGATTTTAGATTGGCTCTTTTATGATAGGAGCTTTGGCTATAAACTGAAGGGGGCTAGTGGGTGGAGTCCCAGGTTAGCTCTATCTACAAACTGGGTTTTAGCTTGAGCTGGAATTTGAGTAGAATTGAATGAATTCCTTTAATTGAATAGGGTTGGAATTCTTTTAGCTCAGGACTGAATCAGCCCCACCTAGATTACAGAATGAAACTGTGTGTCTTGTTTCCCTCGGGTGGGGTCTCTCATTGAGGCAGAGTTGAAGGTTTTCTCCTTCAAGGACTTTTAGAGTTTCGGGGTCCCTTCTTCAGTTACAATAAAAAACAGGACTGAATTTTATAAATATCTATGCACATGAGCATCTCACCTGAGCTATGTGCAAGAGGCTTCTAAATGGTTTCTTTGCTTCTAATCCCTCTAATTACAGATTCTAGAGCTACCAAAATAAATTTCCCAAAACACAGGTTCGATCATGTCACTCCCCTCCTCAAGAATCTACCTGAGTTCTCTTTATCTTCTCCAGTAAAAATGCCCATTCCCTTTACCATCCAGAATTATTTCCATGTTGTACTTTCCCCTTACAAAACTCTGTAATCAAGTTAAGCCGGCCTACTGCTGATTCCCATAAAGGACATTTCATCACTCATCTCCATGATTTTCCTGCAGTCCACAATGTTCTTTTTTTTTTAACTCTTCTTTTTAGAACCCTAACTTACTTCCAGACTCTACTTAGATGCCAATATTTTTACATTATCTTTCTTAGTTTTCTTGGTTATCAACTCCTTCTTCCAATCCACTCTACTCCAAAATCACTTTGTACTTATCAGGAATACATTTTGCATTTGTGTATCTATAGCCATTGTGTATCTCTCTACCTCCTAGTAGAAAGAAGGTAGAAAGATATAGTACACAAACATTTTGACTAAAGGGTACATTCACAGAGGTATAACTATAGCTATATATCAACTAATACAAATTAAAATTGTGCAATTTGAGTCCCTAAGGATTGAGAACATCCAGAGCACAAGAGTGATTGAAACAGGTTAAAGGAATAAATGGTGATAGAAAGCTAAAAGATGACTAATACACTAAATTTTAGAATCATGATCTAAAGCTCTTTCAGTACTACTCAGCTCTTTCAGTTCAGTTCAGAACATCGGGCTATATCTGATATGATGGCTTTATATAAGGATGAACTTAGTCTTATACTTGCATTTAAAAGATCAGTTTCACAAGGACAAGATTGAGGCGACATAGCTAAAAAGCAAGTTTTGGGGATGGTTTTCTTTTCCCCTGTCATAGAATTAAAGGCTAATTTAGTGAACTGAAAATTCAGAATGATAATTGAGTATGCTATAGCAGCTTCTTCCTCCCTTCCCACCCCCCAAAAAAGGTAATTTAATTTTGGGCTGCATAAGAAAGAATTGATTGCTTCCAGAACTAAAGAAATAATGGTAGTATTGTACTAGAATCAGATCTCATCCAGAGTGATATATATATAGGTCTGGGAACCACTTTTTAGAAAGAATATTGATAAACTGGAGGGGGTTCAGAGGAGGTAAAAGTCCTCACCTGTAACCTTTTGAAAGAACTGAAGACTTTTAGCCTGAAGAAGAAACGGCTTTATAGGAAAGGGGGAGGAAATTAAAGTTGTCCTCAGGGATTTGAAAGGCTGTCATGCAGAAGATGAATTAGATTTGTTCTCTTTGAGCCCAGAAGACAGAAGTTGGAATATTATGTGGAAGTCTCAAAGAAACAAGTTCAAGATTGATTCAAAGGAAAATATCTGAGCAATTAGAACCACCATGTAGCAATAGACTGCCTTGCAAGATAAAGGATCCCCTTTGGAAATTTTCAAGCAAAAGCTGATGGAACACTTGTGCGTCATAGAGGGGCTACTTTTGTCAGGGATTATTCAAATTCGATAGTCACTGAGGTCCCTTTCAATTCTGCTGTTTTATGGCCTGCCATCTACAACTGGTTAGGTACAGAGAACAAATGATAAGCCTCATCTCAAACACACTCAACAGAAAGGGGAAGAGAAAAAAAAATTGAATCATACAATTCAGTCTTTTCTCTTTTTTCTTCTGAAAACATAAAAATTCTTTATTAAAAAGTTTAATTTCCAACTGCTAAATAATATGAATAAAATAAGAACAAAGAATAAAATATCTAGCCAATGGAATAGGCAGTTAGGTAGTACTGTGGATAAAATGCTGAGGCTGGAGGCAGGCTGAGTTAAAATTTGAGTTAAAAATCCTAGTTCAGACATTTACCATCTCTAGCATCCTGAGTAAATCACTAAACCTCTGTCACTTTTCTCCTTTATAAGGAGAGAATTAATAATAGCTGCTTCCCCACAGGGTTATTGTGGAGATCAGATGATAACATTATAGATGGAATACCTTGGTAAATCTTAAACTACTATATAAATACTTGCTGTTTTTCATGAGAGTCTATTTTCACACATAATTTCAACTCCTATTCATCAATACATATTTAATATAGACTTTCCTTTTTTATTTTAATAAGGAAACATTAGCTTTCCCCTAAGCTTCAAGCATCAAAATGCCTCAACCCAGCTTATGTCCATGGCTCATTGCTTCTGACTGTTTCCATCACTCTGGCACTTAAAGGTAGCTCTGGCACAAAACCTATTATTTGTTTATATTTATAGTCAAAGGAAGCAGAAGTTTACTTCCTTAGCTTCTCTGCTCAGTCTTACTATATCTACCTTATACCTCAAGGGAGAAAATTGACTATATTCTCCATTTTTTCTTTCTTTACCTTTTAAGCTCAAAAGAAAAAAAATCACGAGGAGGCTATATCATATGTACCCATACATATTCAATCTCCAGGACTGTCCTTTTTCTTGTTGTTCCAATCTGGAGAGAGTTCCCCTAGCAACCATGCTTCTATATTATTCTTTTTTACTTTCCTTTGAAGCTCATCATGCATATAAAAATGACTTTGCACCAAATACTAAAGATAACCCTTTAATTTACTTAAGCAAATCCCAGGTCCTTCAAAGTCTCTGAAAGGGCTCTGCCTTTTCCTCCTTCTGAACTTTTTAAAACACAGAAAATACGATGACTTTAAAATGTAAGTGAATGGTGATTCACCCACATAACTATAATAGAAAATTTCAGTTAGTAAATTATGACTTAGTATTAAATATTAAGACTACATAGAATTCTTAAAGTGAGAGAAGGGAAATGAGATGCTGGGGATGACAGTTCAATTGGAGAAATAACAAAGAATGATAGAATCCTTTTGGGTCCCATAACTGAAGACCTAATTTCCTGCATGACCTTTTCACAGATATTTCATCACAGAAACAAGACATGGGTGGGACTCTACTGTGATGTTGCTCTGACAACTCTCAGGCCTGGCAACTGCTCCAAGTGGAGCATCATTTACCTTCTGGCAAGCTGAATGGCTATCAGCCCCAGGAGTCTCCTTCAAAAAGAGGCATAGTGATTAATCAGAACTTAAGGGCATTCATAACCATGTCATAGTGATAAGATTACACTTTCAGTTGGCCAGAGAAAAGATTCCTTCAACTTCAACTAAAGCATACGGGTAGCTTGCTCATATAACATTTGACCCTGATTTTTTTTGTGTAGAGATACTCAAAACCTGGATATTTTCATTCTTTTCAAAAAAAGAAAAAAAAATCTTTCCAAATAGAACTTTGAGCATAAAAAATTGGATTAGTAGCTCTTTGGAACAGAGTATATTCTGTTTTAAACTTTCTTTTTTTAATCCCTGTTTTAGTTTAATTCGGAATACAGAGGCTAGGGATGATACCTGTGTTTCTTTAGTATATGGAATTCCCAGGCAACTTCTACTAATGCAGGTTAGCACGTTTTCTTCAACTTAAAAGTCTTATCGTGAATTGTACAGAGCATTAAGAATAGAGTTATTTACCTAATGCCTATATGAGTCATAGAAAGAATCTGAATCTAGGTTTCTGTGACTTTGGGGATAGATTTCTACCCATTATATGCCCCCCTACCTTAGGGGTCATAGAGTAGTCAATAAATATCTATTGATTCAAATCTTCCATCTATACTCTTATTTCTATTTGACCTTTTTCAAATGACACAGCAAAAGAGAAACTTAAAGGACTGCTTCAAATGGAATATAACAATGAATTCAAACTCCATAAAAAGAGCCCCCCAAAATATTGGCTCTCCATTCTGACTAGTGTTGAAATATGGTACTTTTCTGAACCTGAGACCATACTGTGACACTCTGCCTGCAAAGAGCAAGAGCAATAATAAACCAACATAGAATTCAAATGATCCAATGGCCAAAATTACATTAAAATCCTTAAAAACCAGCCTTCCAGTAATAGGTGTTCTTGTTGTTACAATTCATCTTGTCAAATCTTCTGATGGTCAAAGTTTAGCTACTAACAATAGCAACCTGATCAAAATTAAGTGATATGAAAGAGAAAAAATCCCTCATTTCTTCCTGAAAGCTGAAAAAACTGAGAAAGTCTGAGAACAGAGATTTGGAACTGAGAGACTTTAGAAGCCAAAGAATCCAACCCTCCCATTTTGCAGATGAAGAAAATGAAAGCCCTGGAAGCTAAGTAAAATATCCAAAGTCATACAATTAATAAATAAATGAGACAGCATTTGAAACCAGTTCTTCCCTACTCCAGGGCCTATCCACTAGGCCATCCTTCCTTTATGTAAGTGTATATATCTAGTAAATCTATAGTCATTCATTTTCTACTATGTGTAGAAACTCAAAAAGTGGTTATGGGAGGATATTCTGTCAAGATGAAAATCTAGCAAAGGTCTGGCAAATCCAAAACTTACAGTTTAGCAGTCCTGAGAGATTTTAACTTTTAAATTTTGACCTGTTTTTATTCATTTTTAAAAGTAAAAGATTATCCCTACTTGGCTGTAGGTAATGGTTTTTTTTTGGTGGCAAACAAGTAGCAAATAAATTTTTAAAGTTAAATATGAAATCAAATTAAGATGCCTTGAATTCTTTCATTCCTTTTTTTCCTATTCTTTCCCTGTTTTAATTCCATTGAGTTTCAGCGATATGTTTTAATACATGATATTCAATCAAGATTAGAATTTAGCAAATAAAGCAGTGGGTGGTCAGGGAAGTACCAAAAATAAAAATTCAATAAAAATAATGATCAAAGTCCCCATAACTGTAAGACTCAACAAAGAACATCTAGTAAGTAGCCTATGGCTTTCTGGAGACTTTGACTGCCTGTCTCTGCTCATGCACATAAATTAGGAATAAAGTACTTCCCAGGAAATTGTACATTCATAGCCAGAACAGATTAACAGTGAAAATCAAATGCTTGTTTGCATTTTTAAAGTATTTCCATTTCAGTCATTTTTAACCCTGCTCTTTTATCCATCCATTCCTTCACTCAAAGGCCAGATAAAGTCCAAAAAATTGAATTAACATATAAATGATTTTATAACTATTTAGTAGAACTAAGCTGACCCAAAGGTCCTTTCATCATCAGTAAAAGCTAATGAAATAAAGACCATTATAAGTTTAGGAAAAAGTGCTGCTCAACTTTCATTGATTCATTAAACAAGTTTTTATTAAACCCTATATTATATATAACACTGTTCTAGGCAATCTGAGTGGATATAAAGAAGATACTTCTTTAAAGATACTTTAAAAGAGCTATTCAATCTCTGGGTTGGAAGGTACCTCAGAAACCATATAAACCTAATTGAGAATATGCCATTCAAAATCCCCAACAACTAGTACCTTGAGCCATATACTCAAATAGCTTATAGTTTAGTTGAAGAATTACTATCTCTACATATGAAAAGTTTAATTTATTGATTTAAGATAGCAATGAAAGGTATCATTAAAGTCAAGGATTCTTAACCTGGGATGCCAAATTTGTTTTATTGTAAATATTCTACGTATTTACTACTATATAGAATATATATACTACTATATCGTATATATATATACTATATAGAAAATATACTACGTATATTTTCAGTACAATTGGTTTCCTTTGTAATTCTACATATTTTGTTTTATGCATTTTAAAACATTATTCTGTGTCTCCTTTGCTGTATGTACATCCAGATCATATACTCTAGCCTTAAATGTTCCTCAGAGGGAAGTTCCTCTTCCCTTCCTTCTCTGTTACTTCACTTGGTGATCTTATCAGTTCCTGTGGATTTAATTATCATCTCCAGGCTGATAATTCTGAAATCTATCTATTTGGCCCCAATTCCTCTCCTGATTTCCAATCTCATGTCTCCAAGTACTTTTCAGAAAACTCAAGCTGGATGGCCAATATATATCTTAAGTTCAACAAGTCCAAAATGAAACTTATCTTTCCCCCTAAAAATTTCCTGTCTCCTACTTTTCCTCCTATTAAGAGATCCTATAATCCTCCCATTCTCTTGGGCTCATAACCTAGCTGCCATCCTCAATTTATTGTCTCCTATCATTTATATCTGATCTGTTTCCAAGGCTTTTTGATTTCACCTTTGAAACATCTCTCAAATGCACCCCCCTTTGTCCTTTGACATTGCCATCCCCATGATATAGATCTTCATCACTTCACATCTATATGATTTCAGTAATCTGCTAGTGGGTCGGCTAGTCTCAAGTCTCCAAGTATTCCAAGCCATCTTCCATTCAGTTGCCAAAGTGATTTTTCTAAAATATGTCTGATTAAATCACAATTCTCTGCTCATTAAACTCCAGTGGCTCCCTATTATGAAAAAATGAAAAAAAAACAATGAATTAAATGAGTCCTTTTAATGAAACAATGAAATGAATGAACAATGAAAAAATGTCCTTTTTGCTGATCAAAACCCTTTCTAGCTCTCTGCCTTCTACTACATTACTCCCCTGCACACTAGCTTCCTTGAACAAAACAATCCATTTTTCAGCTCAGGGCATTTTCTATATCTCCCACATCAGAAAAATCCCTTGTCTTTGTCTATTGGGTTCTCTGGCTTCCTTCAAGTCCCATCTGTATGGGAGTAAAGGGAGAACTAACATCTCTGGTGGGAGGACTTGCCAAGTCATTTTCATCTACCTTTGATGTCCAACCAGTTACCCCACTCTCTCTTATAGCTCAATAAAGCTGGGCAGATGGGCTAAACCAGGTTGTGAGTAATTGACAGGACTCAAACCCTTTGGTGAATTAGGGATTATTATGTGAAAACTACTCTAATAGAATGGGTGGGTAAAAATAGACATTGTGGAACCCTTCCACCTTGGACAGATATCAGATTTCAAGGTCATCTACTGTAACTGGGACCATCACCAATCACCTTGACTTTTGTCTTGCCATTGGACTTTGGGGACTTTGGAAGAGAGAGTGAAGGTGACAACACTGTACAACTCTGCCTCACTTAAATATAATTCACGCCCAAGTCTTCTTCAAAAATGAAAGGCAAACAAGTCCCATCTAAAATCCCATGCCCAACCCCTCTTAATTTGAGTGTCTTCCCTCAGTTGATTATTTTCTATTTACCTTTTTGTATATATTTTGTTTTAATATATTTTCTTATTTGTTGTCTTCCCCCTTTAGACTGTCAACTCCTTGAGGGCAGGAACTGTATTTTTCCTCCTCAGACTTTAGCATAGTACTTGTCATATACAGATGCTTAATAAATGTTAATAGATTGATTGAGAAGGAGTCCATAGTTCAGCAAAGATAGACAAAGGAGTTTAAAGCACAAAATGCAATGAATTGGAAAGTAGATAATTCAGATAATGCCCATTATGTGTTCAAAAGGGGAAGAGATTAATAATGTCTAGAGCAAGAGAAAGAAAGGTTCAGGAAAGAAACTGAGACTTGAAGATTAAGAAAAAGGAGAGAAGGCAGGTAGAATAGGATCAACAAAGACATGAAAGCAGGAATACCCATGAAAAACATTTGGGGCCAGGGTGGAGTGGGGAAGGAATGAGTAAAACAGACTAGTTGTTTCAGAGAATACAAATAAATGAACAATGATGGGTAACCTTAGAGAGATGATGTTGAAGGCCAGGCTAAGCAATTGAATTTTATCTTCTAATAATAAGAGCTGATTTTTATATTGAACTTTAACATTTGAAAATACATATATTACTATATCATTTGATCTTCACAACACCTCAAGAAGGTTGTTGTTTTTGTCCCCATTTTGTAGATTTTAAAATTGCATCTGAGAGGAGTTAAATGACTCACCTAATGTCTTAGTTGAGATTTAACTCTAATCATCCTAATTTCAATTTTAGTGGCCTCTTTGACATACTTTCCTATCTTTTTAGACAAAGGCCAATTTAAAGATTTTTGAGCAGGCACTTTTATGTAGATTTTTCTTCATTTCTTTGAAAGTGATTTATGCTAATTTCATTTAGAAAGGTATGACTTTTCTACTATAATTAATTCATTTAATCTGCTCTGCTCATTAGTTCTTTTATTTTAATCTGAAATCATCAAATAAAAGAATGAACCATCATACCAAAGATCAGACATAACTGGACTCTAATACAGATTCCAATTCTCTCTTTATCACTAGTTCAAAACCAAGTGGAGTAATTATCAATAGTCTGCCTGTTTACTCTTTAATCACTTTTCATTTATCCTTTAGAGCATAAATTATATACTTAAAACATAAGAGCATACATAAGTATTCATAGCCATTCATCAATAAATGTTGGAGTCATTGTACAGTGGTGGTTCAGGCATTGAACTTAGAGTCAAAAGTTTGATCTCATTTCCATTTCTTTTTCGTTGTACATCTAGTTCTATGGGGAGACTCAATTGTCACATCCATAAAATAAAACATATGAGATAAGAGATAGAAAGTCCTTAACCAACTATGTGAGTATTATCTATTATTGTTTTCATAATTATCATAAGAGAGATTATATTGGTATCGCCTACCCATTATAGGTGCTGTAAAGAAAGAAAATGTAAAACCCCAGAAGCTCTAAATAAATGTAAGTTATTTGAAACTCATGGAATTTATGCCGCTTATAGACAAAACAATATCTTCATTGTACATAAACAAAAAGTTAGCTATCTCTGTGCCCTATCTCTCTGCCCAAAAAGTGGCTCAAAAAGTACTTTTAAAATCATATTAATGCTTAACCCTCAGAAGTAATCATGCTTCACCTGGATCATGTCAAACACACAAATGCATTGCTCAAATGTCCCCGCAAGCTATATGAAAGAGAAACATGGCTTCATTTACAATCCTCTATGTGTTCTTGGTATATGAAAGTGTTCATGGTTGTTGATATTTCTCAAGTTTATGGATTTTTAATAGATTTTTTAAAAGAAAAATGTATGAAAAATCATTAGTACCATCCTATTTTGTCACTAGCAAAAAAAAAAAAAATTCAAATTGCTTAGACTAGCATTTCAAGTTGTGTAAAATCTGCCAGCTACCTAACTTTCTAAACTCATGTTTCTCTCTTTCATGCACTCTGCATTCTAGCAAAACATCAATTCTTGTTGTAGCTACTTTTTCTAGCTACCTGTGTAAAATCAATTACTTAACCAATGGTAAAACATTAAGAGATGTAGAGGAAAAATGATCTTTCTAGCAGGGAGAAGCTAGAATGTTCCAGATCATCAACATCAATGACCCATAAAAAGAAAATTAGAAAAAAGGTTTAGGCTAGAGTTAATTAAAAACTGGGCAAGAAATGTGTCACCCTCAATGAGACACTTCTGAAACATCAGAATAAAATCAACCATTTTTCTGGTGAAAGAATTAAAAGTTTTTACAACTAAGATTTGACTCAGAAAACAATTAAGAGCAGTGGTCTCTCAGAGAGTCCCAGAGGGGGCTGTTGGCTGCTCACTAAGACATGGAAGATGACAACTATTAAAGTCAGTGACGGTAACCAAATGTTTTAGGCAAAAACTTCTTAATACAATCATATATGAAAAAAGGTTTATTTTTTCCTAAATGGTTATGTATGGATAGAATATTGTAACAGTCTCTCAAACCTCACTGCTTTATGAACTTACAATTCCTTCCCTAATACTATTTTTGCAGTTAAATAGATATTCCCTCAGGGTGGAGAACACTTCTAAAATACTCAAGACAAGTCAATAAGCATTTATTAAGCATTTACTTCAGGTACCATGCTAAGAGCTAGGCAAACAAATACAAGCAAAATAGACAGAAACTGTCCTCAAAAGAGCTTACCTTCTAATGGGGAAAAACTATAAAAAATGGAGCTCAAAAGGGGGAATAAGAGGGGAAGGGATCCATGTGGTACCATAGTGGTGAAGTCCAGAGGACTGCTAGTCTAGGATCAAACTCAAAATAAAGATTCCTGTAAGAACTGACTATGGGAAAATGGAGCCACAGGAGTAGGAGGAGAACTAAATTGTTGGGAACAAATTTAGGAGAGATACTACTGTCTTGACACAGCATATTAGTATAGTATAGTATAATTTAGTTTAGTATGGTATAGTATAGTATAGTATTGTTTAGAATACTATAGTATACCATACTTATAGTATAGTACAATTTAGTATAATATAGTATACTATAGTACAGTATAGTTTAGTATAATATAGTATAGTATAGAATACTTATAGTTTAATATAATATGGTATACTGTAGTATGCTACAATATAGAATACCATAATATAGTATAGTTTAGTATACTGTAAAATACTGTAGTATATCACACTATAGTATACCATAGTATAGTATAGTTTAATATCATATAGTTTAGTGGCAAGAAAAGTCATTGCATATCTAGGACAACAGCCTAGGTAAAAAGTACTAAGTTTCTGATCTCCTGTGTTGGTTTTGTTGATGGAGAGGTGATGAAATTGAACAAATATATAATAATAATAACAGCAACATTTGGCAATGGAATAAATATAGGCAATGAGGAAGTGTGAAAAGCTGAGGATAATGTCAAAAGTCCCAGACCTTGGTTACTAGAAGGATAGTGTTGCCCTTGGCAATATTATAAAATTTCAAAAGAGGAATGAGTTTGGGGAAACTATAGTAAGCTCTGTTCTTCAAGATCTAAGCTAAATGCTTTCTCTTCTATGAAGCTTTTCTTGAATCTTCAGAATCCAGTACTAAATGTTATTATTAGCAATGGCATAAAAGTGGCATGTTGAATAGAGTGCCAGATCTGGAGTTAGGGAGACTCAACTTCCTGGGTTCAAATCTGGCTTCAGATGCTTACTAAACTTACTAGGCAAGTCACTTAACCCTGATTATTTCAGTTTTCTTTAACTATAAAATGGGAATCATAATAGCATTCACCTGTCAGGGAGTGTTGTAAGGGTCGAATGAGATGTTTGTGAAATATTTAGCATAGTACCTGGCACATAGTAGATGCTTATTTCCTTTTCTATATTATCTGCAACTGGTATGCATCTCATTTAAGAGTTTATCATAAGCTATGCTGTATAATTGTTCTTACCTATGTTATAACCTCTCCTACCAGATGATAGACTCATTGTTGCAAATATCACTCCTAGCCCAGGATGACACATTGAATGCTTAAATAAATGTTTGTAGAATGAACAAATAAATTAATGAGAACTTAGTATACTTGGAATCTTAATAGTCTATTAGAAGAGACATGGTACTTTTTCTGTTACCAAACAGTGTGATTATAATTATAAAAATGATTTATAAAGTTTTCTCTCCCTCCCTCTGAAGATGATTTGGGAAGTGGTCCTAAGTGATTTGAACAACCTCATCCAGATAGCAAGAGGATGCCCCAAGAACAGAGAGCCAACTGGAGAAAGTGAGGTAGATCTCCTTTTCCACATGAACCCTGTAGGAAGAGCTACCATAAGTGGATGAGACACATTCTGGATATTAGAAGGAAAGAATTCAATGTATTTCAACACTGAATGTACAAGAAATTTGGAAAAGGAACCTAAGTTTAAAAAAACCATGGATAGTGGTTCTTCCAGGCCCTGGGGCAACCTCTTACATGTTAAAACAGCATCCTACGCAAGATAAAACACAAAAACAAAAATGGTGACAATCTGGACAAAAGATGCAATTTTTTAAAGCTCTCTGTATACTCAGCTGACTCAGAGATTCTAAGAATTTTACTACTTACTAACAGGATGATTCCCTTGGAAAGCAATTGTACATCATCTGTTGGTGGCTGGGGGCAACATTACGAAAAATAACTGTGGAGGACAAAAAGAAGGGGATCTACAAGAAATGGCAGTCACCTGCTGGGACTTGAGGAGAATACTTGATGCAGAGGATTACAACGGGGAGAGGTACCCAGGGACGCTTGCTGACACCAGCTAGAGGCAAAAACTGTGCAATTAAAGGAAAGGGTTGCCTAAGGGAACACACAGATACAAAGGAGCAGACCTTACCTGCCTCTTGCTGGAGTTGTAATCAAGGCATCACTGCAAATCAAATCACCAAAATGATAGAGACAGCTGGCAGAGGGCTGCTCCCTGTTTACTGTCACCCTCTGATGAGGGCTCTGAGTTCTGTTTTCTTTAACTTGGAAATAAAGTTGTTCGTGTTATGAGCCATAAGTATGGGTATGTACTTAGAAGAGGATAGTGGCTGAGAGATAGAGAAAGAGACAGAGAAAGAAAGAAAGATACAGCAAGACAGAGACAAAGAGAGGGAGAGAGAAAAAGAAAGAGAAACGGAGAAAGACAGAAGCAGATGGACAGATAGAGACAGAGACACAGAGACAAAAATAGAGACAGGGAAAGAGGAGAGAAATAGATTAGAATTTTCAAGATCTTTTGTATAGGGAAAATGAATTGGAGAAATAAAAATCTTCTTGAAGGGAGTACAGCTTCTAGGAGAAATATAGCAGTAATCCTGAGGTCCCCTGACCTTAAGAGTGCTGTTGTTCTAACAATCTGTCAATGATCCTAAGGTCTCCTGGTTTTAGGAAAACTATAGTATATAGTCCTAGAAATTTTGTTGACCACATAATCTGTTGGTCAATGTAAAAAGGGTTTCTGAGACAAATGGTGAGGTACATACCAAACCACTCCTCAGTCCTACCTCTGCCCTATAAAATTAATATACAGTGACGTGAAGAACTAGATTTCTCTATCTTTTCCTATAAATTTGTCTTCTCGCTCCTGTTTTTTTGCTAAATGCTTTTGGAACTTAGCCCATCTCAATTGCCATTACAATTACAATAAACTTTGGCCCTTGATTTTGAGATAGGTTCATGCCTGCAAATTCTTTTGAGACACCTCAAGACACTGGTCTGGGACCCCAGACTTCTGGGATCCCTTTTTGAACCCCAACATTTTCAAATCACTTGATCCTTTGTGCTGGGAGAGATCATCTCAGAACGGGTTTATAGATAAGAAAACTGAGTATCCAATTGTCCATCATATGGGCCTTCTACTTTTCAGCTTTACTTAGAATGATAGGCAGTCAACCAACCAAACCATTTCTCTGGAGGAGAGAGAATTACCCTCTCTTTTTCCATGAAGTATAGTAATCATAACAGAAAAGAAAAGGAATAGGACACTAAAGATAATCTCTGAAACAAGCTGAAGTTCCCTGTATTTCAAGGAATCTCTCATAGCTTAAGTGTTCATTTTGATGAAAAAGAGAAAAGAATCCAAGATGTTTTGACCACCTGGCTGGACTAGAAAGAACAGTTAAATTTAGGACTAATTTTTAAGACAATTATTTAGAATAATGTTTTCTGAGACTGAATACTTTGTTCTAAGAAGCTTTCTCAGTAACCAGACATAAAGAATTTATACAAATGTGATTGCCAAAAAATACCTGAAATCCAGTATCTCCTAAATTTTATCCACCAATTTATTTCATAAATGAAACTACTAACAAAACAATTTTCCCTTCAAATAAACCCAAAATCAGATTTATAGAGCAATATCTACTGAAGGATAAATAGATTTTTCATAATGTTTCATTCACATTCGTGTTATCCTTTTATTTTAAGTAATAGAAAACTTTGATGCTCAGTCACTTTTTAATCTTATTTTATCTCCACAATCTATAAAATTTTCAGCTGTTTGTATCATCAACTATAATGATTAAACAAAGCAGAAAACTATGCAAAATATTTCCATAAAATTTAGATCTCTAGTAAATGAGAAACAGAAAAAAATACACTCATCTATGCAAAGAAAAGATTGAAAATGAACCCGGGGCAAAATAATTTATATTTCAAAACTTTTAATGGAAACATAAGATGAGAAGACATTTATAATGAAAAAGAATAACTGCAAAATGTACCCAGACAAATAATGGTGTTTGTTTCTTAAGCTGGTTTTAAAATAGGCTTCTGAATGAAAGAATAATTATATTAAACTCTATCTCTAAGTCATAAAAAATTCACTCTGGAAGATTTGATCATCATTTTGTTCCTCAAAGACCTAAAACGAGTTTAGGGTAGATACCTTAAAAGAGAGACTTTTGAATGTAAAATATCACCTTACCTCAGATTGCCATAACGATCAGTAAAGTTTAAAGAGACCTGGAAAGAAAAGTTAACCACCAACTACCAACAATGGATTAAATACCACATAGAACATTTTAGCAGCCGGGTCCCTTGAGTACTTGACAAGGTGATACATAAAGCAATTAAAACAACAAGCAAATAAAGTTTATGCTCAGCACTTGTGCTCACAGAGAGATTGCTTCCCAATGGAGCCTTTTTTCTTATTAAATGAAATAGCCAGTTAGGCTTGGTTAAATGTTTCATTGCAAAATAAAGCACCACAAGGTGGTTTGTCTATCAGATGGGTCCACTTCTACATTCAGGCATAATTAACTAAGAACCATCAGGATAAACTAAGAAATTTATCTTGAACATAGAATGATTTTAACTATTCTATTTCATATGACTTAGAACTTGAAGAAACCTCAGAAATCCCTTCATTCAGGGATGGGAGCTGAACCTGGAACTTCATTACTAAAAAGGAACTCCCTCTACCAGGGCAGATGGGCACCTTCTCTGCAGCTTAGTGTTAGATAGTTGTTTAGAATCATATATCGTTTAATGACTTGCCCAGGATCGCATACCCAGTATTTTGCTAAGACAAAAGTGGAATGTAGGTCTACCTGGTTCCAAAGATGACTCTTTATCCACTACACTATACTGATTCTTTTACAGAAGATAACAACAATCGCCTTTTTATAACAACTTGAGGTTTGGATAGATAAATAGATAGGTAAATGATAAAGAAAGAAAAAGGAAAAGAAAGGAAAGGAAAAGGAAAGGAAAGGAAAGGAAAGGGAAGGGAAGGAAAGGGAAAAGGAAAGGGAAAGGGAAAAAGGAAGGAGAAAAGGAAAGGGAAAGGGAAAGGGAAGGGAAGGGAGGAAGATAGATATACTTGTGTACATAAATGAGTGTATCAATATAAATGTGTCTGGGTATGTGTAATTTCATAGCAAGCCTATAATGTAAGGAAAATATTACTATTTTCTCCATCTTATAGATGAGGAAATTAAGACAGAGCAGTTAAATGATGACTTTCCAGATTAGGAAAGAATTCAGATTTCTCTCTCTGACTCTGAGTCCTGTGATCTATCTATTATGAAACCCAGCTTCCCTAGATAACATCTAAAAACATCCAAACCAAAAGGTCATTTAACCAAAAAGGTTAAAGATTTTTTTCCATGATTATATAGGCATTAACACATCAGAGTTGACATTTGAACTCAGTTCTTTAGACTCCAAATTCAGTACACTTTCCATTTCAAAATATTTAAAAGTCATTTTCTAGGGGTTTTTTACACGTCAATAAAGCTTTATAATTTTTTTTCTTTATTTTTCACTTACTCCTTTAATCTTAAAATTTGCTGGACATATTTGATCAGATTTCTCAAGTCTATATATATTTTAATATGTATACATATGAGTTATCTGTTACACATCATTTACTATAGATTTTGAGAGCCATAAAGTGGGGACTAATTTCTTATAAAACTAAATATGAATTAAATTTCATTAAAAGTGGAATTTTTTTAGTGTCCAGCCAGAATGTCATTCAAAAATTAACTCTTCCCCAGTATATGAATATAGATTCATGATTTTCTAATGATGCTTCCTAGAGACACATCTAGATGATAGGTGCTTTAAAGTTTATTTCTAGGTCTTGATGCTTAGTGTTTTCTCCAGATGGTACCTATATATACTTGATTCTTTAATATCCACAGATTTTTCTTATGATCTTCATCTATCCTGTGCACAGTCTATGCTTTTAAAATCCATGGAGATCTTGATGGTTCCATCAAGTCAGATCTCACCCAAAACCCACCACTATGTCCTTGTTTACTTACTGAGACAAAAGTTATACCGATTTTTAAGGCTAACTTTACCCTTATGACAAAGTTCAATTTCTTTACCTAAGGATCAAAAGTACAATCTCTGCCTATTTGATATAGAAATCATGTGCCTTGATGACCAGCACCATCATTCTGGAACCATATTCTCAGAGTTCCTCCCTCAAAGTTAAAGTAGGAGGGTATCTTCTCATGGGAGCACCTCATCAAGGGTTGTAATTTCCTTTTGCTTGATGCCCTTATTCTTGGAAAAGACTTACAAGTTTCAAATAACAGCTAACAAATACTTTTATAAAATTTTTCAAATAT
This sequence comes from Sarcophilus harrisii, assembly GCF_902635505.1. NCBI lineage: Eukaryota > Metazoa > Chordata > Mammalia > Dasyuromorphia > Dasyuridae > Sarcophilus > Sarcophilus harrisii. Next base: position 32,478,786 of record NC_045431.1, on the reverse strand, counting down.
GCTGCATACATTATCTCATTTATAACTTATGGCATCTCTGTAAGGTAAGCATCTGTAAGGATATGATGATGTCCGTTCTACAGAAAAGAAAACTGAGACTTAAAAACATTAAATCACTTGGCCACACAACTTACTAGGTCTCTGAGACACGATGAAAAAATTTTGTGACTTCAGTTTACAATTATTTCTCCTATACTTCTTAAAAGCAAGTATACAATTGTTTTGACAACTACAACTATATTTAATAAAAATTTTGGCAAACATTAGTAGCAAGAAACAAAACAACCTTTTGATATTTGTGTAGAAATAAATGGAAACTCTAATTCTTCTTAATGATATGCAGCATTTTCCAGATGGCAGACACCTTCACACAGTTTTTAGTCCTCTTGGCTATGCAAAATGAATTCACAATTCACTGCCTGATGATATCCCAAGGGTTGGAAGTGATTTAAGAGGAAGACCATATTTTATTCCAACATTCATGGTATTATGGTTAAAGTCATAAGAATAAATAGTCTCCTGATTGTTGGTTCCATTAAAGTGATTTGTGTCGTTTGAACAAAAGTAAATTCAATATAATGTAGCATCAAATGGAAAGAATATTTCTTTCTTTGCAAATATGACTTGATAATAATTAAATATGAATTTATGCTATTAGAGCTATTATTGCTATTAGAGCAATAAGTTAATGACTATACTTTAATGACTATACTTGGTCTCTATAAGAATAATTAGTTATCCAGTAATCTGGAGGAGCTAGATGGTATAATGGATAGAGTGTTTGTCCTGAAGTCAGAAAGACTCATCTTTATGGGTTCAAAGTGACACTTTGCTATGTGACCCTGGAGAAGTCACATAACTCTGTTTGTCTCAGTTTTCTCATCTATAAAATGAGCTAGAGAAGAAAATGGCAAATTGGTTTTGTACATTTGACAAGAAAACCCCAAATGGGTTCACAAAGAATTAGAAATGACTGATCATCAACATTCTAGAGGATTTCCTCCCATTTCTTATTTGATATACTGAGTCCAGACATAATAAAGCCCTAAAAGAATACATTTGAATCTCTCATGACAAATAGAATCCCTTCAACAAATAACTGTTTTTGTTAAGAAAAAAAAAAGTAGCTTATTCTTAATAGAACAGAAAAACTTGGTAATATTAGAAGAAGAAAAAACTTCATTCACAAGTGAGAAATATGGATGAGATGATGGGAGAGCAATAAGATGGGAAGTGAAGATAATCATCCAGACATGGCAGAGAAAAGGCAGAAACTCAACTGAGTCCTCCCAAATTCTCCTTCAAATAACTCTGAAAATTATTTATTTATTTGAAACTTAAATGCAAAATAAGAAAAAAGAAAAGAGAAAAGAACAGGAAAAGGGAAAAAAATAGTCATGTGTCCAGTAGAAAATCTTGGAGGATTCAAAATATGTAACAATAAATTTCCATTTCAAGAATGTATAAATAATAGAAGACATTATATAACTGTCCATCTTTTCTTTGCTTCCTTGTAGGTTTTTTTGTGGTCTGCTGTACATTTTCTACTTTATCCTTTTTTTCTCTTCTTTTCCTTCCCACCTCCCCCAAGCAAGCTATAACTAAGCAAGTATATATTTATGTGTATATGTATATACATACAAATACACACATACATATAGATACAGACATACACATATACTTGTATGTATATACACATGTACACATACATATATCTAAAACAATATTAATATTGCGATATAATGAAGATTTCTATTAATTGAATCTTTTTAAAATTTGCTTTTGTCTAATATCAGTGATTACTCCCCCTACTTTTTTTCCTAATAAACTCTACTCCTGATCACTATTATTATATTTGTGTATATCTCTTAATTCCTATCCCTGCTAACTCTTACTTTACCACACTAAGTGAGGAAATTAAGACATATTAAAGTACAATTTTAGCAATATACTGATGAATAAAGGTACATTTTATTTGTTGTTCTGATCTGATAAAGAATTTTCAATTCTTTATCAAATAAATATGTATCTCAGATAATGATGGTGAGCTTCTAAAGCTAAGTAATGACTGAAGCGCTGCCTAAACAAGAAAATTTCTTGAGATACTATTGCCTTTTGTTTCTGGGCCCTTTAATAAACTGTACAGGAATTAGAGGCAAAGAGATCACCAAGTAAACTAATAATTTCAAGCAATGAGGGAAAGTATAAATGAAAGTAATTTACCTTTGATTAAAAAAAGATTAATGGATTCCATTATATTCCATGAATTGATTTTTTTTTTAGATTAATCATGTGTTTCATATCTCTTCTATTTAGTTCAACTATTATTGAAATGTTATATTGTGGGGTTTTTCAGAAGGTGTCATTCGTTATCAATTAGTCTCTATAGTACTTAAGAGAAAGGGTCACATTTTATACATCTTGACACCTTCAATAATATTTTGCATATAATAGTAACTCAATACATCAATAAATAGCTATTTTTTTTAAATTCTTACTTATCCTTAATTTTTCTTGAGTACTGTTTAATCTCACCCATTTTAAAACTACCCATCCCTTCTACTGTGTTTTCTGGAATGTTTGATCCATAGATAACAAATTGTCTTTCATCTTAAACCTTTTCCTTTTTTATTTTCTCCATTTTCTTCTTATTCAGACCTAGATCTCTCCTAATACCTTTCTCAATCCCCCTATCAAGCATTGATTTTATTTTTATTCATCCTTTTGTTTTATCAGATTTGATAAGGTAATTAGACTATTCATTGCTCCCTTTTGCCACTTGCAGGATCTCCTATCATTATCACCAAGTATCCTCTTCTCTTCTAAGGTTTATTCAGTCCTTATTTATTCCCCAATCAAGATTATGGTGGGAGTTGTTGTCCTCATGATTCCAGAACACTCTCAATTATTTCAATGTCTGGATTGCTGTTTCCCTCCTATTCAACTTCTGCAGCTTTCTAGGGGACTAAAACATATCAATACTCCCACAAATATCTTAACTTCTTCTATTTACTAATTTCCCATGATCTACTCCTCCCCTTGTCAACATCAACTTCATAATGAGATAATCATTACCTTGATCTTGTTATCATCCACAAGTTTCTCACCTCTATATTCATGAATTCTGAAATTCTTTTATCTGACCCCAAACTGATGTCATTTGATCTCTTTGTCTGCCTTGTAAATCCAATCTATTCTTTATCACCATTGCAATATCCAATTCTTCCTTCCCTCAATACTTTTCTAGACCATTACTCCTATATTTTCTAATTCTCCTCCCTTTCCCATTCCAATTCCTTAATTATCCAATTTAACTACATACTGTCCCCTTTCTCTCAAGTCCTTACCCCTGTAGTCCATCAAAGATCTTTCTCTGTTCCCAATTTTCCTTCTATCTCTTTTCAAAGTCCTTGTTGAGCTCTTCCATGGCCTGAGACCAACTCTTTTTTTCTTGGAGGCTTTGGAAGTAGGAGCTTTGACTTTGTTGTCATCTTCTGAGTGTGTGCTTTTAGCTTCCTTGTTACCATAGTAACTTTTTATGATCAGAATCTTTTTCTATTGTTTGCTCACTTTCCCAGTCTTTTCCTAGTCTTTGAAGTCTTTGTAGGACCCTTGTTTCCTGGGTGGAGGTTGCACTCTTGCTAGCTTCAGGGATTTTGTGCAGCCGTTTTCAGAGATTCTTCTTAGGGTCCTGACCATAAGCCCTATTTTCTGCCCAGGAATTATGAAAAAATATTCCCGCCCCACTGTAGCTGGTAAGATCTGGTGTGTTAAAACAAGATCCTTCCTTAATGCTAGTGAAGAGACTTCCTGTGAGTTGAGCCTCCAAAAGGTGCCACTTCCATTGCCATCATCCATGCCCACTCCAGGTTCATTGGTTTCCCAAGGCCTTCTCATCCTACTGATAAAACTGTCCTGCTGATGTTCCAAGTTGTTTTCGGTGTCTCTGGACTGAGAGGTTTAGAAATCACCATACTGCCGCTGATTCAGACGCAATTTCAAGGCCAGGACTGGAATCCCTGATCTATAGAGCACAAATTTCCTTTGGTCTCACTGGTACCACAGACCTTTCCTGCCGAACTTCTAAGTTGTCTTCAGCTGAAAAACCTTCCACTCCATCTTTTTGTGTGTTCTGATGCTCTATAATTTTATTAGAATAATTATGTAAAGGAATTTGGAGAGGTTTGGGGAAGAGTTTGATAAGTTCCTATCCTTACTCTGCCATCTTGTCTATGCCTGTGCCTTCCCCAAGATCTTTCTCTGTCAAGCCTCAGAGTTGGATAACTCTTCCCATTTCCTTTACTCCTATCCTTGTGTTCATAAATTACACTTTAGAAAATCATGAAACCATGCTACATTCTTTTTTTCGTGTATGTCCAAATTTATATTACATAATTTCTACTAAGCCTCAATGGTGCAAGGGAATCCTTTTAAACTCCATTAATGAATTCAGTATGTTAATCCCCATTGCTGTATCACAAACTTTCTCATCCTTCCTCAAGCATCCCATAAATGTTCCTCTTCCTACCTTCTCAGCTAAGAACTGTCTCATATTTCACTGAAAAAATTGAGACCATTCACTAAAAGCTCCTTTTTCTCCCCTTCTCCTCATGATATATCAGTTAGATGTTTTGCTGAAATCTCCTTCAAATATATCATGAAATGGTGACCTTTCTTCTTGCCAAAACAAAACCTACTATGTACACAAATGATGCCATTCCATCTTGCTTACACTAGCTCATTACCCCTTCATCATTTCCACTCTCACTGACCTTCTTTATCTTCCTATTTGCTGACTGCTTTCTTACTGGCAACAAACTTACCCATTTCTCCTCTTTCCTAAAAAGATAAAAAATTAATAAAATGAAAATCTTCACATGATTTTATCATCCCTAATAGCTGTCATCCTTTTTGGACCTTGACAAGGCTGTCTATAATCAGTGCCTCAACTTTCTTTCCTTTCATTCTTTGTAACTCTTTATATTTTCTGAGCACATTTTTCAACTGAAAATGCTTTTTCCAATATTAGCCATATTTTTAAATGTCAAATCTAATATCCTTTTCTCATTTCTCACCCGGCTTAACCTCTCTGTAGACTTTGACATTGTCAATCACTTGTTTTTCTTGAATAATCTCTTTTTGTATAGTTTTTTGTGGCATTGTTATCTGATTCTTCTACATATCTAATCACCCCTTTTTCTTCTTTTCTAAATTTACTAATTGTGCTGACAACAGTGGGTAACCCTCAAGGTTCTCTCCTAGTCCCCCTTCTCTTCTCCTTCTATAATTTTCCATTTAGTTATCTCAAAAGCCCCCATGCATTTAATTACCATGACTATGGATGAAAATTATTCTGAGAGCTATTTATCTATCCCTAAAACTCAACCTCTTTTACTATCTTGTACTAGCAAACATTTGAAACTGGATATCTCCTAGACATCTTAAATTTAATATGCCTACCCCCATTCTCCAGACCTTCCCTTCTTCCTAACTTCCCTATTGCTTTTGCAAAATATACTGAAGCTTGGGATAGTGACCATAGTATACACACACACACACACACACACACACACATATGAAACAGTCAAATTAATGAAATGGCTGAAAAAAATGAGCAAACAACAACAAAAAAAGAATTTGACCATAAAAATTTCTATGATGACAGAGAATATCAAAATTCTAACTTAGAAGAAGACAATAATGTTAAAAAAAAAAAAAACCTCAAAGGTAGGGAAGTATGAATTACACTTAAGCCTAATAAGAATGCTGAAAGAGCAAAAAATTGATTTTCAAAAACAGAATGGTAAAGTAAATGAGAAAAATGGGAAGAAAATTTTGAAAAGACAACAGTTTGGTAAAAGAGAAACACCAAAAATAAAAAAATTCTTAACAAAATAATCTTAAAAACAGAACTGACTAAGTGATAAAAGAGACACAAAAGTACATTGAGAAAATAACTCCTTAAGCAAAAATAGTCCAATGGAAAGACAGATACAAAAAGTCACTGAAAAAAAATCCTTCCTTAAAAATTAGAATTGAACATTTGAAAGTTGATTACTCCATGAGACATGGAGTGACAATAAAACAAAGCCAAAAGAATGAAAAAAAAAAAAAGAAAATGTAAAATATTTCATCAGAAAAATAACTGATCTGGAAAAAAGCCTGAAGAGAGATAACTAATTGGGAACTAAATAACCTAATCCTAAAGAATGAAGGGCTCAAAGAACAAATCATAGAAGCAATCAATAATTTAATTAAAGAGAATAACAATGAGACAACATACCAAAATTTGTGGGATGCAATCAAAGCAGTACTAAGAAGACTATTTATATCTTTAAATACATGTATCAGCACAAAAGAGAAAGAGCAGATCAATGATCTAAAACCATATAACCATATATATTCAAAATATACATAATCATATATAACCAAAAATAACTAAAACATATGTGTGTGTATATAGAGAAAAAAAAACACTTAGAAAAATAATTTTTAAAATTTCAAATAAACACCAACATGGGGATCCTAAAAATCAAAGGAGAAATAAACAAAATGCAATTTAAAAAATCATCTTTCTACCTGACAAGACACACCCAAGGACCCTGATGAGCACAATTTAAAAGACAAAACAAAACATTTTTCACACAAAGACATCTAACTAATTGGATAAATATTAATTGCTCATGGGTAAGCTAAGCCAATATAATACATTTTCCTGTTAATTTACTTATTCAGCATCATTTCAAACAAACTACAAAAGGATTATTTTATAAAGCTAGAAAAAAAGTTAACTAATTGGGAAAAACAAAAGATCAAGAATATCAAGGGAATCAATGAAAAAAAGGTAAATAAAAACAGCCTAGCTATACCAGATTTCAAGCTATATTACAAAGCACCAATCATCAAAACAATCCAATACAGGTTAAAAAATAAAGTGGTGGATCAGTAAACTAGGTTAAATAAGCAATGCACAGTAGTAAAGGACCAAGGTAATTTAGTCTTTTATAAAACCCAAGATCTGACCTTTGGAGGCAAGACAAAAGTTGCTGGGAAAATTGCAAAGTGATTTGGCAGAAAATATGATTAGCCCTGTTCTTTTATATTCAGAATTAGTACATATATCCACTGGACTACAATGGATTTTCCCTTAAGATAATTAAAATACAAGTATAAGGATATGAAGAAGAAATCTTTATATTTGTTTATATTTATAGCCATATAAGCCAAGGTAGCAATCCTCTCTGTAATTTCCTATTTCTGCAGTGCATTACATTTACACTAGTCTTCATCCATAAACTTTTGCTTATTTATATAATAGATGACCATTGATAGAGCTTTTAAAAGAAGCAAAAAATAACAATCAAATTTTTTAAATACCCACAAGGGAACAAAAAGACCATGTATAGAATGAGAATAATCTTTCTTGAAAAGGCATTTTTTTTTTATGGGATGAATAGGACTCTACTTATTTAATTGTAATAAATATGAAAAGATCAAACTTTAGTATTTTTAACTAAAATGTGCAATTTGGAAGGAATGAGTATTTAGAAAGTTGTTTAGTCAGTGACTTTAAACATGATATTCACAATATTTCATTTTGTAACTCTTTGGAAAAATAAACGTCACCTATCCCTCTATAGATTAACTACTTAGAGTAATTTTGTATTTAGAAAATATAATTTGTAATACATTTGTAGATTACTTCTTCCACTATGCAAGCAAGAAAAGTAATTTTTAAAATTAGATATTACTTATTTGGGCCAAAACTCAGATTTAAGTCATAAAAGTTGCTATGAAACTTCCAATTTAAGTCATAAAAGTTCTACTTGATATTTATAATAATAAAACTTTTTTTAATTTTTCATTAAATTTAGGATTAAAAAGACTATAATAACTTTACCAGAACTTAAGAAGAATTTTTTTTTTTTGCATTACTAATTTAAATTATCTGTCTCCAGTATTCTTTTTTTTTCTGGGCGATTGGCAAATAATGTCAAGTCTGTTTAGAGGTTATTTTTTGAATATTGTAAAAAGAGACATTGTAAGAACTATCCAAATAATTGGGGAGGGAGCAGGCAACATGAGGGAGAAAGAAGATTTTAGCATTAATTATTTAAATTCATTGTTAATTTCTCATATTCCATTTCTTTCTGTACTTTTTTAGAAATTACCTAAAATGACTAAAATTATTCTGTGCAGATCAGACTTACTTTTGATAGAAAGAATGTAGCATAAGATACACTATACATTTCTTTTTAACTTTGGGTCTTATTGATACTTTTCTTTTCATGACAAGTCATTTAACTTGTATAGGCATCAGTTGCCTTACATGCAAAATTAATAGGTTGAAATAAAAGTCCTTTCCACTTCTAAATCTCGGGTCTTTTAAACCTTCAGTACAACCATTTGCACATATACTTCACCTATAATCCCACTGCACCTTTCTTTGAAATAAATATTAACTGTTAAGCAAAACCATTGACAAGAGTAAAAAAAAAAAAATGCCTCTTAAATAAATAAAACATTCAGAATCTCCAGGTCCTTATGTCTCTGAGAAATAGAGAAAGATACTTTTATTTATCTTTCATCCTGAGCCAAAACTCATAGATTTCACAAAAGAGATTTCTCAAAGAGAAATTTTCATGTTAAATATGTGCTATGAAAGTAACATCTTTCTTCTTGTTGTGGGTAATAAAAATTTAAATCAATTCTTGGGAAGAATTTTTTTAACATTCTTTCTTACTGAATGCAGACATATTCAGTGAAAATAAAAATAAAATATTAGAAAAACTCTGCATTGGTAAATGTATTTATGTCTTAAAAATATGATTCCTTTTCCTGCCAGAGTTGAATTTGTTCTTTAAGTCTTACTGTTATGAGTTTAAGCTGAAGCTACATGTCTTCTAGGAACATATTGCCCATAGGTTAAAAAAAAAAAAAATGAACCATCAATTTTGCTTTTTACTCACAATAAAAACTGAACATTTCAAATCCCTTAAATCATTTCCCAAATCAAAAGAACAGATGGTACTCAAAAGTGGAGCTCTAGCCTGCTGTTAGCCTGAGATTTGAACAAACTTCTATAGCTATACATGGAAAATAAGGTCTTACCTCTATATTCCCCTATTTGGTACTAGAGACTAAAAGTATTTTTTTTAAATCCCTGACCATAATGAAATAATTGAAAGAGCATAAGGGGTTTATCAGTTACAGGGATCAGTATTTCTTTTTCTCAGTTCTACATGAAACAAGTGCTCCATGTTCCCAAAATTCCCAAGAATTTTGGGAAATTTCCCAAGAATTCCCATGCAAAAGACCTTCTGATCAAATGTTTATGCTAGATTATAACCTTTTTTTGTATCATGTATCCCTTTGGTAGTATGTTGAGTTCTTAGAATGATGTTTTGAAATGCATAAAATTAAAATTAAATAAACATTGAATTAAAAAAGAAAACAATTTTATTGAAATAAAGAAGTAACTTTTTTTCAGTCCAATTTTACAGATTTCCAAATAGCTATCCTTGAAACTCTTCCATTGATCCTAATGTAAGAATCCCTCTTCTGGAAGTATACAGCTTTCTCCAAATCTCACAGAATCCTATGGCTAAAGTGCCTCAAAAAATCCACTTGAAAATATATTTAAAATATAAAAGGTTATCATCTTGTTCTTATTTATTTTCTAGACAAGGAAACTGAGGCCTAGAGGGATTAAGTAACAAATCTAGGCTATAAAAAGAGGCAGGGTGTAAATGTAAACACAGATCTTTGGATTTCAAATTCGGCCCTCTTTCCACAATTTTAGTTAACAAAGTTGTGTTCTTTTTCTACTTTTAAATCCAGCAACCCAAAAAAAGTACCCTGGGTGTATATTTTAGAAATATCTGAAAGACAGAAGAGAAAAGACACAGACTTATCTGAGCTCTCCAAAATCCATATCCAAATAATTTTAAATAATACCTCAAAAGACATAATGGAGTGGCAAAACCCACAAAAGAATGAAGTAACACAATATTCCAGGCCAAGACAACTTAGAAGATTCTTAGAAAAGATCGATTACATGAGAGTGAGAGTGACTGACTCACCAGTATAAACTTTCCCACAGTAAACCAACAGATGAACTTGGGAGCAACCAAATCAGAAAAGGCAAATGCTGGTTCCAGAACTATTAGCCCACAGATTGTAAAAGGTCTGGACAATTAATCCAAAGGTGATTTTAGGCATCCCTTTGCTGGTCCTGGATATAAACACTATGGTGGTGCCCATAAGTGGATTCAGGTCACCTTCCTAAGTCATAGTTGTAAGATAAGGGGGAGAAATAACACAACAGAACTGGTGGCCACAGAAGAGTAGGGATCTTGATCATAGTTCCAGGATTAAAAAGAATTATTGTGATTATTCACAGATCAGAGCACAGACCACGAGAATAGAAAACATATTTCTCTTAGATCATTCTACCTCAGAAGATCTAGAAGCTTGCAAATACCCAGAATTAGCTCCAAAAAGATCTGCCAAAAAATCTGAAGCTTGGGACAGTAACCTCACTGATCCAAGAGCAAAACCCAAAAGCTTTAAAAGTTAAGGGAGAAAAGTGGTTGGAAAATAAAGAAAACAACAAAAGATACTGTAGCAACAGAGAAGATAAAACACAAACTCAGAAAAAAACAAAATGAAAACTGATACTACAAAGCCTCAAAGAAATGTTGAATGGGTTTTAGGTCTAAAAAATATTCCTGAAAGAGCTCAAAAAGATTTGCAAAAATCAATTAAGAGAGAGAGAGGAAAAAATGAGAAAAGCAATAACAGTGATACAAGATAAATTATGAAAAAGTGTCAACAGCTGGGTAAATGAGACCCCAAAATATACTGAAAAAAGTAACACCATATAAAATTGAATAGGACAAAATGGGAAAAGAGGCACAAAAATTTAACAAAGAGGAAAATGCCTTTAAAAGCAGAATTGGCCAAATGGGGGGAAAAGGCATGAATATGCACTGAAGAAAAAATATTAAAAATTTAGAACAGAACAAGAGGAAGCTACATGAGACATCAAGAAACAATAAGACAAAATCAAAAGATTTTTTTAAAAAAGAAGACAATGTGAAATACTCGTTGGAAAAACAACTGACCTGGTAAATAAACTCAAGAGAGATAACTGAAGAATTGGTGGGCTACATGAAAGCTGTGATCACAATAAAAGTCTAACTATCATCTTTCAAGAAATTATCAAGGGAAATTATTCCAATATTCTAGAGCCAGAAGGTAAAGTAGAAATGGAAAGAATCCACTGATCACCTCCTGAAATGGATTACAAAATGAAAACTCCCAGGAATATTATCACCAAATTTCAGAGCTTCCAGGTCAAGGAGAAAATCTTACCAGCAGGCAGAAAGAAACAATTTAAATATCACTGAACCATAGTCAAGGATAACACAAGATTTAACAGCTCCTACTTTAAAAGACCAGAAAGTACGGAATATGATATTCCAGAGGGCAAAGGAGCTAGGATTATAAACAAGCATCACCTACCCAAAAAAACTGAGCATAATTTTCAGGAGAGACAAAATAGGCATTCAGTGAAACAGAGCATTTTCAACCAATCCTGATAAAAAGAATATAGCTAGATAGAAAATTTGACTTTCAAATTTTATAAGATTCAAAGGCAGTTAGAAGAAGAATAAAAAGACAGAGGGCATGTATGTGAGTTGAATAAGATGAGAAGCTCTCTTAAAAAAAAAAAAAGGATGAGAAAGAGGAATATATTGGGAGACAGGGGAGGGGAGAGAAGAACAAAGTAAACTTTCTCATGAAAAAGGGGAACAAAATAATTCTTATATTGGAGGGGAGGATAAAGGAGGTGGGTGATAATACTTAAAACTACTCTTCTTAGATGCATACTTTTCTTTTTACTTTTTTTTTTTTGATTTACATTTTTTTTCACAACATGACTGATATGGAAATGTTTTGTATGACTGAACATTGCTTGCCTTCTCACTGAAAAGGAAGAAGAGGGAAGGGGGAGAATTTGGAACTCAAAATTTAAAATTAAAAAAGGGATGTTGAGGAGAATCAAAAGCTGCTAAGGGAAGGCGGCCTTCTTACCCCAGTGATCCCATGAGAAGGGCTGGAAGATCTTAGCACACTCGAATGAAGGATAGACTGAGCACTCTACACAATGTATCAGTCCAGGGTAGTCTGTACCTACAAAGTATGGAAAAATTTAGAACCTAGAAGCTCATATGGCTGTGTCCCATGAATGCCATATCAACTTGTCTGTGCTGTTCAGCTACCCAGAAGAGCATAAGCCCAGATGTGGTGGCCAATGCCCTCCCTGGACCACAAGCAGCCTGTCCTGCCTGTACAGCTGGCCAACCAAAAGACCACTGTGTGTACAGGCCTAAAAAGCCCAGGAAAGCTCTCAGAAAGAAAGTTAGCTGCCCTGAGTGCAGTTTTCCCAACATCAGGATAAATGCCACTGATCCACGATGCTGATAAAATCCAGTGATATCTGCCAGTGAAGATGCTCACCCAGCTTTCTCCAGCCCTTTGGGATCCAAAAGCATCTCAAGCAAGCAGGAGAGACAGGGGTGGTCTGTCTAAAAAAGAAAGAAAGCCAAACATTTAAAATTCCACTAAGCTCCTGTGCTGGCACATCTCAGCCTGCCCCAGGTGAAAAGGAAGAAGAGTATGATGTTCTGAAAGGCTATTCCCAGTGCTGCATCCTACTTCCCCTGCCTGTACTGAAGCAGTATGGGGAGAAATGCCAACACTTAGCTTCTCAGGGCACTGAAAGATCCTAAAGCAGAGAATTCATGACGGATCAAGAAAATCCTAGACCTGAAGGGAAGAGAGGCTCTGAAGATCCCTGTCATTTGGTGTCTGTTTGCCTGCCTACCCAATCTTTGTTGTATATTTTCCAGTGGGACTTGTTTTAAGAGAACAATTCTTATATGTAAAAGATGGTACGGTAAGCAAATTAAGAGAGCTTGAAAAATTTATTTGTCTATGGATAAGGGAAAGATTTAGGACCAAAGAAGTTGTAAAGAGCATTACAAAATGCAAAATAGATCATTTTAATTTTGATTATTACATTTAAAAAAAATTTTTTATATAAATGAGACTAATTCCACCAAAATTATAAAAAAGTAGAAAACTAGGGAATTTGTTTTTTACTACAAGTATCTCTCATAAAGTCCTCATTTCTCAAATATAGAGAGAAATGAGTCGTTATTTTAAACTAAAATTTAAAAATTAATTTAAAAAGAAAATTAAAATTTTTAAATTAAAAAATTAATTTAAAAAAATTAATTAAATTAAATTAAAAATTTTAAATTTAAAAAAAATACAAGTCTTTCCACAGTTGATAAAGTCAAAGGATTTGAAAAGGAAATTTCCAATGAAAATGTTCTGAAGAGCAACTTGAAATTATGTCTAAAGGGCTATAAAACCATGTAAGTCCTTTGATCTGGCAATACCACTTCTAGGTCTAGTTTCCAAAAACATCTCCCCAAAGGGATAAATGACCTATATGTAAAAAATATTTACAGCAGCTTTTTATTGTGGGCAAAAAAATTGGAAATCAAAGGGCTCCCCATTAATTGGGAAATGGCTAAATAAGCCGTGGTATATGATTTTAATGGAATATTGTACTGAAATATTGTATTAGGAATTATTGTACTATAAAAAATAATAAGCAGGATGATTTCAGAAAAACCTGAAAAGACTTACATGAACAGATACAAATTGAACAGAATTAGGAAAATGCTGTATGTAATAACAGCAATATTGTTCTTTGAAGAATTTTTAATAACTTTGCTATTCTTGGCAATATAATGATCCAAGATAATCTAAAAGGATTAATAATAAAGCCTGCTATCTGCTTCCAGAAAAAAGAGCTAATATTGATATAATACAGAGTGACAGTTGCTACTTTCTACTTTGTTTTATTTTTTTTTCTTTTATTTAAGTCTTCTGTACAAAATGATTAATATGGACAAGTTTTATATAAGTAGATATGTATAACATATCTTATTGCTGACCATTTCAAGGAGGCAGGATCAAATTTGGAATTTAAAACTTTAAATAAAAATGCTGAAATTTTTTAAAAGAAAAAATGAATGTTACATATTATTTTTACACATAATTGAGAAAAAATAAAATATTAAATAATTTTAAAAGAAATGTCTATTCACTTAAGAAGATAGAAGAAATTCCCTCATTCTAACTTATTAATGTAAAAAACATTAGTAATATTTTACTAATATCTCAAATAAATCAATAATAAGCAGAATGGTTAAGGAATTGAAGTGAATTAGTATGACTGATTTTGTCATTGGAAATCAGATACAAAAGGAAATGGCCACTTTTTTTAAAATAACCAAATTATTATCAAGAAATACAAGCAAAAGATATGAACAGAATTGGCATAATATTCCCTTTTTTAATTGAGATGAATAAAGAACTCATTGACCAAATTATAAGAGAAATCAATTAAAGATATTAAAAATAAATTAATAAAAATAGAAGTAATGAAAAATAATCAAAGATTTATTCAAAAAAATTTTCATAGTCCTATAGTAAATTGATCATGGGAGGAATAAAAGGAGAGCTGTGCTGTAGAAAAAAAGGAAGCTCAAAGAAGGCATAGCAATGATGGTCAGAGCAGATTACATGATAACAGACAAGAGCGAACAAACAGAAATGATCTACCCTTTTTGTTCTTTTGCTTCTCTTCCAAGAGCCCCAAGCTCTACTCACTAAATTCAAGTCCCCAAAGCCAAAGGAACTACAACCCAGGCTACTGAAGAGAATGTGGGGTGATCAAAAGCGTGCAGGATGTGGAGCCCTAAAAAGATTGAGGTTTAAATCCTGCTTCTGCCTTTTACTAGTCATGTGACTTTGGAAAATCAATAAATCCTCTTAGTATCAAATTCCTTATTTGTAAGATAAGGATAATTATACCTATAATAGCTATACCTCTCTGGCACTGTGAGAATCAAATGAGATAATGTCTGTGAAGTACATTGTCAACCTTAAAGTGACATATAAGTATCATCTATTTATAATGTGTTCAATAAGATACTGTGAGATATCTTTTTTTAAAAAAGAATGAAAGAATTGCTACAGAAGAAAGATGGGAAGGAGAAGGGAGAAGAGGAGTGTGGAGGAGTAGGAGGAATATTTTATATACAGTTTAACAATACAAATGAAGAGAGAGAGGGAAGGAAGAAAGGAAGGAAGGAAGGAAAGAAGGAAGGAAGGGAGGGAAGGAGGAAGGGAGGGAGAGAGAGACATTTAGTTGAGTCTTTCAAACATTTTTAACCAAAAATTATATTACCCAGTTCAGTCACCCAAATATGTCTTTGAAAAACTTTTGGCACATTTTCCAGTTGATAAATGGTCAAAGATATGAATAGACAATTTTGAGATGAAGGAATTAAAACCACTTGTAGTCATGTGAAAAAATGCTCTAAATCACTATTGATCAGAGAAAAGCAAATTAAAACAACTCTGAGACACCACTACACACCTATCAGATTGGCTAGGATGAACAGGAAAAAATAATGATGAATGTTGGAGGGGAAGTGGAAAAACAGGGACACTGATACATTGTTGGTGGAGTTGTAAACAGATCCAACCATTCTGGAGAGCATAACTATATAACTATGCTCAAAAAGTTATCAAACCATGCATATCTTTTGACTGAGCAGTGTCTTTATTGGGCTTATGTCCCAAAGAGATCTTAAGGGAAAGGGATACATGTGTAAAAATGTTTGTGGCAGCCCTTTTTGTAGTGGCAAGAAATGCGAAAGTGGATGGATGTCCATCAATTGGAGAATGGCTGAATAAGTTATGGTATATTAATGCTATGGAATATTGTTCTATAAGAAACAACCAACAGGATGATTTCAGAGAAACATGGAGAGACTTACATGAACTGATGCTGAGTGAAGTGAGCAGAACCAGGAGATCATTGTACATGGCAATAAAACTATATGATGATTAATTCTGATGGACATGGCTCTCTTCAAAAATGAAATGATTGAGGCCAGGTTCAATATCTTGTGATGAAGAGAGCCATCTACACTCAGAGAGAGGATTATGGGAACTGAGTGTGGACCACAACATAGTATCTTAACTTTTTGTTGTTGTTTGCATTTTGTTTTCTTTCTCATTTTTTTTCCTTTTTATTCTTATTTTTCTTGTGCAGTATGATATTTGTGGAAATATATATATATATATATATATAGAAGAAATGCACATGTTTAACATATATTGGATTACTTGGTGTCTAGAGAAGGGAGTGGGGGGAAGGGAGGAGGGGAAAAAAAACTTGGAACACGAAGTTTTTCAAGGGTGAATCTCAAAAACTATCCATGCATATATTTTGAAAATAAAAAGCTTTAATTAAAAAAAAACTTTTGGCACATTTCAAAAATCAAATCTGACCTCAAAAAAAAAAACACAAAAAAAAATTCTTTAAATGAATGTATTTTTAAAACTGCCAGATACTCCATTCCAAAAGAAGACTTTCAAATAAGTTTTGAGAAATGACAGCCATATTATATCTACAGCCTTCCCTTGTGATTACACTAGTCTCATGTTTAAGTGCTGATAGGTTTGTTGAAAAAAATCTCAATCTGTTTGTAATTCTGCATATTTTCCTAGTTTCCATTTTAGATTTACTACCTCAGAACAAAAATGAATTTTTATAGCTGGTGAGCCATTTATGTCATAGTTGGATATGAATTATGACACATTTCTTCATGATCTGGTTAGAAATTAATCAGAATTTTAAAATTTGTGAATAGGATTGAATCTAAAATGTATCCAGACTCACTGATTGTTGAGTCCCAAATCCATCATGGTAAAGTGCTAGCTAATTCAAGAGAAAGTTTCTTCTTTCTAGTTTCCCCCTGGGCTTTTTATAGCATTGAAGTAGCCTTAATTTATCTTCACTATTCCTTCTTGCCTGACAAAGTCATCCCTGCACTTTACTCTCAAACCCTAGCTGTTCATTTTGGCCGGTAAGTGTCAATCACAGTCATCTTCTGGACAGTTTTCCCTCCAGGCTGGCTCCTCGAATTTGTCTCATATCAAATTCTCAAACTGAATTCATCTCTTTTCTTCTTATGTAAAGCTTCTAATGAGCAGTGACTGTGACTTTTCCCCTAAGTATGTAAGGAATAATATCCTATATAAATGAAAGCTTAATAATAAGTGATGATGATGGTGATGATGATTTACATTTTTATAGGACTTTAAGGTTTGCAAAGTATTTCCCTTACAAAATGCTCTGACACAGTCTAAGAGGGAAGTCATTTTTCCAAGAAAATTCTTATCTATTTGCTGAGTTCTCTCCTTCCTAATTTGATGAAATTACAGTGTACTGCCTTCTGTTGAAATGATGCATCTACTTCTGAGGAGCACATGAACCTTGACCCCCTCCTCCCTCCCACCCACTAAAGCAGACACTTGGAACTTCTCTATTTACTCTCCAGTAAATAGAGCTGCTTTCGGATGATCAGTTTATTCAAGTTCAAGCAGATGGATTCTTGTTGAAACTATGAAACCCATAAGAGAAAATATCTCACTCTCTTTTTCTTTCCTTTTGCTATCCAGCCATGACATTTTTCTCTTACTTTACACAGAAACAATAAATTGTGAGTTTCAAGAGAAGCTTTTGATGAGCCCTGATTTACACCCCTTTACATACTGTGAAATGATCACCATTTTATAAATGACTAAATTGAAGTTCAAAAAATTTAAGTGGGGTAAAAAGCCAGCACTTGAAAGCATTTCATTACTGCTATAAGCTTTACAAAGGGCTAATATTGTTAGTGGCATTTTACAGATGAGGAAATGGCAGAATTGGAAGAAAAATGCAGATTTCCAAACTCTAAGTCCAGCATTCTTTCCACTGGACCATGCTCTTAAAGTCAATTGCTATTTACTTTCACTTTGAAGCAGCCAGGGCCAAAGCAAAGACCAAGTGGGCTTTGCATGAGACCTTTTGTTGGCCAATCAATGAGAGCCAAAGTGATTTGGGTTTAAGGCATGGTCTTTAAGAAAGAAATCTAGCCTGAGAACTCCAAGATGGATGGATGGATGGATGGATGGAAGGAAGGAAGGAAGGAAGGAAGGTAGGTAAAGAAGGAGGGAGACGGGAGGAAGGAAAATATTTTGCCCAGTCCTTCATGGGGCATATCCTGCTCAGAAATCCTGGTGTTCTTTCTCTCCAAGACTGATTCCATTTTTTTTTTTTTGACCAGGTGAAAACAGCTACTCTTTGCCTCATTTCCTTCTCACCTAGGCTTAATCACTGAATGGGCACTTAGTTTCCTCAGTCAAACTGAGACCTTATTAGAAGTCTCATGGAGAACCATCCCTAGTCATCCTGACCTATATCTGGCCACTGTACCCAGATGGAGGGAAAAGTGAGAGTAGTGACCTTATACAACCCCACCCACAAAAACCCAATTCTCACTTGCCTCTCATGCCATCACAGTATCTTCTTGATGTCCCTGTAGTCTTTGAGAACAAAGAACAACATCTCTTTATAGAGTCACAAAACCTTGTTGAAGATCTTAAAGATCATTTTGAACATTACTCTCATTTTACAGAAAAAGAAATTCAGTCCAAAGGTCACATAGGCAGCAATGGACCAAGCTAAAGTTTTAATTGGCTGCAAATTTCTTTCCATTATAACACACAGCTGGGGAGGAGGAGGTGAAATGAAGATGAAAAAAAAAAAAGGAAGAGGGGGAAGAAACAGAGGAGAGAAAGAAAAGGAAGTAGTTGTATGGAAAATCCATAGGGAAAATCTTCAAAAATAGACTATCTTGACTGGCATTTCACAGTTGGAATAATGGTTATTACCTTGGATAATAACAGTTTCTCTGAATCTCTGCTTTTCTTGTTCTGAGTCCCTCTGCAGATCTAGATCAGTAAGCTGTGGTACAACAGAGAAATATCTATATAACTTGATATTTCAAAAAGAGAAGCAAATAAAAAAAATTGGTTTCTCACCAGTTCAAGTATTTGCCTATAAAAAAAAGTCAAATCTATTTTGACATAGAATCTCCTCCACCTTTCCCTCTTTTTTTCTGGAGGGTGCCAGAGATAACATAGCCAGCTGTGTTATTAATAATGGGAAGAACTTTCCCCTGAAGAGTTTCACAGTATTTGAAGGTTGAGTAAAAATTTGGAAAATTTAATTAAACAGAAATGATCCCCACATGCCCAAAGTTTCCTTTTTTCAATTTTAAAATAATTTGACTCTTCTCAGCTAATATAACACTAAGAGTAATATAAAAGCCAGGAAAAGGAAAATTCCCTATCTGTTTTTGTCTACCAGGCCCTTCCCTCAAGCTTGATAACCTGTCTGAGCACTCACCATTTGTTTCATCATTCATTTGGAATGACTAATGACATGATCTGCCAAACTCTGCTAGTATATAGAGCTGCTAAAAGGATAATTTATCATATGGTTTACAATAAAATAAAAATTACAGATGTGTTCCATTGTATCGGAAATTTTTTTAAAAACAGACATAATTTAAAAAAGTAAATTACTTCCATCTTTTGTTTTCCAAATTGATTTTGTTTTACCAAATAAATTTGGAGTAATTTACCCAAAAGAAAGTTTCCTAAAATGCCCATTAAGTTCATTTGTCCTGTTTTTTATAAAGTAGGGTAATAAACCAAGCTAGAGTCTATAAAGAGCTTTTTTTTTCTCCATTCAACATGACTGTGATTAGCTATAACCGTATCTGGCATTTATATAGCTTTTTAATCAATCATCACACTTGAGCCTCAAACTGGTCTTGAGAAAGATGTATAATTATTATCCTAATTTTATAGATCAGGAACCTGAGGCTTTTAGAGAGTAAATAACTTGCCCATATTATGAACCAAGTCTCTGACTCTATCATTCACACTTTTATCTACCCACACCACTCCATGGACCAGCAATCATTAGCAATAGTTAGGTATAATAAAAACTTAAACCAATCAATAAACATTTATTAATCACCCACTATGTTCTGGACATTGTGCTAAATACCAAGAGAGGCAAAAGATAGATCCCACCTTCAAAGAGCTTGCAATCTAATGGGGAGCATAATGCAGAAGCAAATATATACTATGCAAGCTATATCCAGGATAAATTGGAAATTATTTTTAATAATAACTTTTATTTTTAAAATACACACAAAGATGGATAGAGCATCAGCCTTGAAGTCAGGAGGACCTGAATTCAAATCTGATCTCAGACACTTAGCACTCCCTAGCTGTGTGACCCTGGGCAAGTCACTTAACCCCAATTGCCTCAGGAAAAAAAACCAAAAAACAAAAAAAAAAAAACAAGAAAAGATAGTTTTCAGCATTCACCAATGGGAAATAATGAAGGCATTAGTATTAAAAAGCATTGGGGAAGGCTTTCAATAAATGATGAAATTTTAGTTGGATGTTAACAAAAACCAAGGAAGGCAGTAGGTAGAGAGGGAAAATTGCATCTCAGACATGGAGGAGAATCAGATAAAAGGCCATGAGCTAAGAGATGAAATATCTTGTTCTGGAACAGCAAAGTGGGGCCAGCTCTGGCAACAAAAACCCAAAGAGCCACAGAAGTTTTGTAATCACCATTAACCCCCAAAATAACAAAAGAAAAAAAAGTTGTCTATGTTCCATTGTGGGAGAAAAATTAGACTTGTGACAGGGAGTAGTAGACCCAAGGGAGTAGGGCTAAACCTTGGTTTATATATTTGTGATTATAAAACAGTGTGATAAACATTAGTGAGGCACAACAGCAACAATGAGGCAAAGTTGTCTAGTGGCCAAAAGTCCATTCGTAGGAGGGCTTTTTGTCTGGGTCTCCTGGGGCTGGCCTGTTGGAATCTTTACAAAGTGTTAAGACATTTCTTTACAAAGTGTTAAAGACATTGGAGTTGATTTGATCTTAGAAAGATATATTGGGCCAGAACTTGAAACAAAGTACTAAGTGGAACTGATTGAACAATGCTTGTGTTCACACCTTTAGAGCTCATAAGTATCTAAGTACTCAATGGAGTTCACAAGTGTAGGGCTTAGTCCGAATTCACACCTCCCTTGAAGTTCTTAGGACCAGAGAGCACTCTGGGAGATAACCCAGAATCCCTCTCCCTCCAAAAGGTGGAGTTAACCTTCGGGAGATCACATAAATATAGGGAGCTTTTGAAGCTTGAAGTTACTTCTTCTGGTGGAACTAACTGGAGGTACAGAGAGATTCATTGCATCTTCCAACTTGGTGCTGGCTGGGGGCTGAAGAAAGCAGAGACAGAAGCCAAGGACAAAGCTGCAAGATCTCTTGGAGCCAGGCAGAGAGATAGGCCTCAACTAACCGGGTTAATTTGGAAGGAGAAATAAACGTTTGCATTTTTACCATCTGGCTGTGATATTGGAGTAATTATTTATTTTAACTGAGACTAAGGCTGCCTCCAAGAAAACCTTCACACTTGCCTGAGCAAGAGAGCACAGTTCCAGAAGAGGAGCACAAAGGATCATTATTCAGGATGCTAAGTTCAGGGCACAGCTTGCTTGCCCTTGCACAGCCCTGGAAAACAGAGTATCTCCAAATAGTAAAAAAAAGAGGAAGAAAAAGAGAGGGTGGTTTTGGATCCCGATAGTAACATAAAAGACTCCAAAAGTGGGAGGGGGGAGTTTATGAAGGGCTTTGAACATCAAAAATTACATTTTAAAATTTCATCCAGAGATAATAGTGAGTCATTTAAATTTATTGAGTAGGGGAACAATGTGAAATGACAGGACTTGCAACAATTTGAACATGAAGGTGGGTGAAAAGATAATGAGGAGTCCAAGATGACTCCCAGATGGTGAGCCTGAGAAACAGAGGATAGTGCTGACCTTTAGAGAAATAGAGAAGGTAGGAAGTATGGTAGGTTTAGGAGGAAAGATAATGTATTCTGTTTCAGACAATTTTAGTTTAAGAGTGCATTAGAGATGTCCACAAGGCAAATGGAGATGCAAGAGGAGCTCAGAAAGGAGATTTGGGTGCAGTTAAGATAAAGAAGAGCTGAGTTCAAACGCAACCTCAGACACTTACTGTGGTATGTGATCCAGGACAAGTCATTGAGAAAAATTATTTTGTATTCTATCAATAACTCATTCTTAATTAGGATTTTATTTCTTCTTTCAAGGATAAGCCCCTGTAGGTCAGTCAGCCAGACTCTAAAGGGCATGGCCGATAGAGGAAATTATCTTACTCTTTGGGGTACCAGTTCTTAGGTCTTGGGAAGGACCCTACCCAACTAGGTCTTATGTCTGTTTGAAGTGTAAACAGTATCTACTCTAGGAAAACTCTTACACTGAACAAATACCTAGATTCCACTAAGACCTTACATTTCCTGTATAAGAAGTGATAATTCTATGTTCTGCTCCCCTTTTCTGATTTATGAGTACCATTATGATGAAATAAAACTGAAAGTCAACAAAAGCAAACATAAGGTTCCTGCAACTGATACTGAGGAATCCAGGGACTCCCTCATTTACTACATAAAGAACAGAAAAGGAGACCATATTTTTTGTACCTGATGTTGCCATATTATCAAGGGAGGAACAGAGACAAGAAAAAAGAAGACTGCCATAATAAATCTGAGCAGAATGAGCCTTTCAAACTCTGAAAGAATGCCAGCAAGCTCTAAACACATTTATCTCCAAAGCTTTCATGGATATATTTCCATAAGTACTGCACAATTTGAGGTATAAATTATTCTTCTTCCCTTCAGAAATTAGTTTGAGTGCAAGCTGGGAGAATTCCCATGCTCAAGCTGATAGTACATTCAGTAAACAGTTAGGCTTTTAAGGAAAATAAAATAATAATAAAGGATTTTGAAAGGTTATAAAAATGAATGCATTGGAGCTTTTTATCTGTGTAAATATAATGGGAAAATGAAGGAAAATAAAGAAATCCCAGGAAAAAATTTCAAATATCTTGCAAGAAGCTCTACTAAAATAAGTAGGTATCTTCCCAAGGTGACTACTTTGAAAATGACACTATGTTATTGCAAGCTTCAATATGTTTAAATGATAGCCCACAGAGGTTCTTAATTTTTTTTTTTTTGCATCATGGAGCTCTTTGTCAGTCTAATGAAGCTTCTAGACCCTTTTCAGAATTATGGTTTTTAATTGAAACAAAATAAATAGGATTACAAAAAAACACATTTTTCTCTTTTTAGAATAACATTTTCCCAATTACATGTTAAAAATAATTCTTAACATTAGGGGTGTTTTTTTAAGTTTTGAGTTCCAAATTCTATCCCTCCTTTCCTCTCCTCCCCATACCCTGAGATGGTAGGCAATATGATATGTTATGCACCAGATGTCATGCAAAATATTTCCATCTTAGTCATTTTGTATAAGAAAAGAAGGAAGGAAGGAAGGAAGGAAGGAAGGAAGGAAGGAAGGAAGGAAGGAAGGTAGGAAGGAAGGAAGGTAGGAAGGTAGGAAGGAAGGAATTAGAAAGTAGTATACTTCAGTTCTTTCAAGCAGATAGAATTTTCATCATAAATCCTTTGGGATTATCTTGGATCGTTTTAGTGCTGAGAATAGCTAAATCATTCGCAATTTTTCATTATACAATATTGCTGTGCAATATTCTCCTGGTTTTGCACGCTTCACTTTGTATCAGTTAATCTAAATCTTTCCATGTTTTTTTCCTGAAATCATTGTCTTATTAATTCCACTGAGTTATCTTAATCTTGTTGTAGGATTAAATAAATCATACTGGGTTCCTGCCCCTTACAACTCTAAAATGCATATTAAAACAAGACTTATGTGCCACTTCAGATTTATCAAATTGTCAAATGTGACAATAAAGGAAAATAAAAAATACTGGAAGGGATTTGGGAAAACTGGGACACTAATTCATTGTAGGTAGAGATCTGAACTGATTTAACCATTTTGTACAGTAATTTGCCCAAAGAGTTGATCCAGTAATACCATTTCTAAGTCTGTATCCCAAAGAGATTTAAAAAATATTAAAATATTCACAGCAGCTCCTTTTGTGGTGGCTAAGAAATGGAAATTAAAGGGATGATCATCAGCTGGGGAAATGGCTGAACAAATTGTGGTATATGATAGTAAAGGAATATTATTATGATATAAGAAATGATAAGCAGAATGATTTCAGGGAAAAAAAGAAACATCCTTAGTGAAGGCAGGATCTGAGACTATTTCAAAGAGCCACACTCTGATGGTTTTTCCGGGTCGGTATTTCCTTGACAATTCTGGGGATGCTGTATAGAGGCTTTTTCTTAGACTTAAGATGATATAGATTCTTAAACTGTTGAATACAGAAAGAAAAAGGAAAAGGGGAAAGGGAGAGCCAGAGCCAGAGCCAGAGAGACAAACAGACACAGACAACAAGAAAGAGAGAATGAGAGAGACAGACAGACAGAGACAATGAGACAGAGAGACAAGAGACAGAGCTTGAGCTTCCTTTACTGATTCATAAAGAAGAGGGATATTTTCAATAAATATAGAAAGAAAAATTCTCAAAGATAAACAAAACTGAGAAAATTTATGTCTTCATTTAGCAACCCAATAGCAATCCAATGGATAGTTTTAAGCAGTGGGATCGACCTCAAGAAATTATCTTTCATTTGGGTTTTAGCATTAATTCGTCTTAGAGGACAGTTTTAGTGACCAGAAAGAACAATTTCTCTTCCCTCTCCATGTTGGTATAAAACAAAATAGATAAGGACATAACTATGACTAGAGCAGGATCATCAGGATTTTGAAGCAGGGCAAAGAAATTTAAAGATCTTTGCTAGCACCCTATCAGAATATGCTTTCTCTCCCCAATAACTACCTCCTACCTTTCCGATATTATCTGATCTTTCAGAACCATAGAAACCTTGTGGGTATACTTTCTTCTCCTTTCAACCATACCCTAAGTAAGGTATTCCATCCTTCAAACACCTACTCTTCCCTCTAATTTCTTTACTTATTTTGTTCCCTAAATGCAAAATTTCCTACTTAGAACTCTAATTCTGTAAAAATCCCAGGAAGGATTTAATGACACATATCTGACCAGTCTCTGCTAAGGTAAATCCTTTCCACACAGTTATTAAAGAAAAAATAATAAAGAAGTGTTTCATCTGATAGTATATTTTTGCAAATATAACTCAAAATGAATTCTTCCTCCTTTCCCAGTTCTTCCCACTCCCATTCTTCCATAAGGAATGTATGTTTTAGCAAAGATTTTGGGGAGTATGTTTTAATATAAAACATGACTAGAGAAAGAGATCTAGTGTGCTTAAAGATGCTATTGATTGAAATAATTCATTAAACTATTTTTGCAAAAGTCCCTCACGTCCACTATTTTTTTTTTATTTAATAGCCTTTTATTTACAGGATATATACATGGGTAACTTTACAGCATTAACAATTGCCAAACCTCTTGTTCCAATTTTTCACCTCTTACCCCCCCCACCCCCTCCCCTAGATGGCAGGATGACCAGTAGATGTTAAATATATTAAAATATAAATTAGATACACAATAAGTATACCTGACCAAAACGTTATTTTGCTGTAGAAAAAGAATCAGACTCTGAAATATTGTACAATTAGCTTGTGAAGGAAATCAAAAATGCAGGTGTGCATAAATATAGGGATTGGGAATTCAATGTAATGGTTTTTAGTCATCTCCCAGAGTTCTTTTTCTGGGCATAGCTAGTTCAGTTCATTACTGCTCCATTAGAAATGATTTGGTTGATCTCGTTGCTGAGGATGGCCTGATCCATCAGAACTGGTCATCATATAGTATTGTTGTTGAAGTATATAATGATCTCCTGGTCCTGCTCATTTCACTCAGCATCAGTTCATGTAAGTCTCTCCAGGCCTTTCTGAAATTATCCTGTTGGTCATTTCTTACAGAACAGTAATATTCCATAATTTTCATATACCACAATTTATTCAACCATTCTCCAACTGATGGACATCCATTCAGTTTCCAGTTTTTAGCCACTACAAAAAGGGCTGCCACAAACATTCGTGCACATACAGGTCCCTTTCCCTTCTTTATAATCTCTTTGGGATATAATCCCAGTAGTAACACTGCTGGATCAAAGGGTATGCACAGTTTGATAACTTTTTGAGCATAGTTCCAAACTACTCTCCAAAATGGTTGGATTCGTTCACAACTCCACCAACAATGCATCAATGTCCCAGTTTTCCCGCATCCCCTCCAACAATCATCATTATTTTTTCCTGTCATCTTAGCCAATCTGACAGGTGTGTAGTGGTATCTTAGAGTTGTCTTAATTTGCATTTCTCTGATTAATAATGACTTGGAGCATCTTTTCATATGACTAGAAATAGTTTCAATTTCTTCATCTGAGAATTGTCTGTTCATATCCTTTGACCATTTTTCAATTGGAGAATGGCTTGATTTTTTATAAATTAGAGTTAATTCTCTATATATTTTGGAAATGAGGCCTTTATCAGAACCTTTGACTGTAAAAATATTTTCCCAGTTTATTGCTTCCCTTCTAATCTTGTCTGCATTAGTTTTGTTTGTACAAAAACTTTTCAGTTTGGTATAATCGAAATTTTCTATTTTGTGATCAGTAATGATCTCTAGTTCTGCTTTGGTCATAAAGACCTTCCCCTTCCACAGGTCTGAGAGGTAAACTATCCTATGTTCCTCTAATTTATTAATAATTTCATTCTTTATGCCTAGGTCATGAACCCATTTTGACCTTATCTTGGTGTACGGCGTTAAGTATGGATCAATGCCTAGTTTCTGCCATATTAGTTTCCAATTTTCCCAGCAATTTTTATCAAACAGTAAGTTCTTATCCCAAAAGCTGGGATCTTTGGGTTTGTCAAAGACTAGGTTGCTATATTTATTGACTGTTTTATCCCTTGAACCTAATCTATTCCACTGATCAACTAATCTATTCCTTAGCCAATACCAAATAGTTCTGGTAACTGCTGCTCTATAATATAATTTTAGATCTGGTACAGCTAAGCCACCATCATTTGATTTTTTTTTCATTAATTCCCTTGAAATTCTTGGCCTTTTGTTTTTCCATATGAACTTTGTTGTTATTTTTTCTAGGTCATTAAAATAGTTTTTTGGGAGTCTGATTGGTATAGCGCTAAATAAATAGATTAGTTTAGGTAATATTGTCATCTTTATTATATTTGCTCGCCCTATCCAAGACCATTTAATATTTTTCCAATTGGTTAGATCAGACTTAATTTGTGTGAAAAGTGGTCTGTAATTTTGCTCATAAAGTTTCTGAATTTCCCTTGGCAGATAGATTCCTAAATATTTTATATTATCAGTAGTTATTTTAAATGGAATTTCTCTTTGTAACTCTGACTGTTGGATTTTGTTAGTGATATATAAGAATGCTGATGACTTATGTGGGTTTATTTTATAACCAGCAACTTTGCTAAAGTTGTGGATTATTTCTAATAACTTTTTAGCAGAATCTCTGGGGTTCTCTAAGTATACCATCATGTCATCGGCAAAGAGTGATAATTTGGCCTCACGTCCACTATTAGCAGTACTTTTTATTAATTCTGAAGATATATCTATAATGTAAGTACCTTTGTTTCTCCAGAACACTCATGTTGTCTAGTTTGACTTTTATGTTCGTTGGAAGGATAGTAAATATTTTACTACTATATTCAATAGTCCTATTAATGTCCAATAAATTCATAGTACACAGTGAAAAGTGAGCATGCCCTTGTTACTGCTGCTAGAAGAAATTAGCTCATTTATTAAAATGTTTATGAGGTGCATAAAGAAGTCTAAATTTCTTAATTGCAAACAAAGTTAACATGACACGGTGTTAATTACATGACATGGTCATTTTACTAGTAATTGCTACACATATTCTTACAAATGACATCTGAGTTAGCTTTTGTGTCCAGAATAACAGAATAAATGTAAGGATTTCTTCATTAAGTGGTGGTAAATTATAGACACATTAACAAAAAAAAAAAAAAAAAAAACTATCCTACTGAGCCTTGTGAGCCTTTCAGGAGTACTGAAAAGAAATCCCATATATAAAATGATGATCTTAAAACTATGGATTGAAGTAAAGTCATTTGAAGCTATAAAAGTTAAAAAGTCAACAAGGGAAATTATTTAAAAGCAATATTTTCAGAAATGAGATATAAAAATCTTTGAAAATTAGTCATGATTCATTCATTTAAGAATCCTTAGAGTCAAAATATGTTGCAGAGGAAGGAGGGAAAGGAAATCAAGCATCTAAGGTATAGACAAGGAATAGGAAATGGAGATATATTGTAAGAAAAAAATTAGAGGCTAATTAATATTTATTGGGGAATAGAAATGAAAAATTCTATCTGGAGCCATTAAAAAAGATTAAAAATACTTTATTGGATTCTGGGGAGGGTGGAATTAAGAATAAATGTTGGGAAGGAATTTCAGTAACCGAATGAAAAAGGAGTTTGCAAAATTTAGTTAAATGCCATAATAGCTCATCAAATCTTAGAGAAGAAAACAACCTTAGAGGGAATTTTATCTAATCCTCATTTTGTAGATAAGGAAACTGAGGCCCACGGACATAAGATAACTTGCCAATGGTCACTAATTGGTATCAGAAGTGGGACTAGAAAATAGATATCAAGATTTTCAGAGTGATGTGTATTCTGTATGGGCAGATAAGGTTGGGAAAACTCTATCTTGAGGGCAGGAAAAAAACTCACTGCTGTCAACAATTCAGAAAGGAAGTTTCTTCTTCCAAAAAGTTACAGGGTTGAGTTCATGACAATAACACTACACCCTTCTCTTTATTAATTGCTACTGCCAGATATTCTTACTGTAATATGTCAAAGAAAGTGTTTCTGTTAAGTCTTTACACCTCGAGCTATTTGCATTATAGAATGTCTCAGCTCATCTCAAGGAGATGTCTTCAAAGGAAGAGTGCTTTTGGTCAAATAGTTCCACGTGTACAGGATCAGAGAGCCACGCATTTGTGTGCTGATGTTAGGTTGAAAACATCCTTTATTAGACAAAATTTTGCTGTGGCTACCTTAGAAAGCAAGTCTATCATAATCAAGGGTAATTTTTCTTCCCAAAATTGATAAGTGAGAGAAGAGACTTGAAAGCAGATGTATTTTAAAAGAAAATGACTTCAAAAAGAATAAGATTTTTGAAAAATATGAATGTCTGGATTTTACTGAAGTATAAATAGAATCAGCAAAGGGGCATAATGAGGAGTGTAGTTTTTCCACCAACCTGGAGAGAAGAACTAAAGGATCATGGAAAACTGAGTCTCCAGAAGTCCACAGTTTCATGTTTTCCAGTATCTATTGAAATCAGTCACTTCTTTCAGATGAAAAGAACTACACTTCTCACCAGCCCCCTCGATGATCATGGGCTGCAGTAGTATTTAACACAACCTGAAAAAACGAAAATTCCTAAAATACATTTACATTCAGTGGTCTTATATGCCTAGGCCACTCGGTATTTTCCATTCCTTTTTTACTCCTTTGATTATGATTTACTACATGGTACTTATAAACCAAAGCCTCTTCAAATATATTTGTTTCTGAAGTTTATTCTCTTTCCAAGATTTTTGATCAAGGAGACTTGTCAAAAACAAAAACCTAACCCATCATCTGCCCTCTGGATATGGATTCCCAGAATGATTTAGCTAATGTGTGATTATAAACTGTGTCTATTCAGTTATATGTTTTTTCTACAGGGAATTCAAGGATATAAGTGTCAAGGGTTGCTGAAAATTAAGTTAAAGGAGGGCTCATTTTTCTTTGTAGGAATGAAATGTATTTTTGTAAAAGTCATTCATGGTTGCTAATGCACTGCAGTCCTATACATATGCTCCATTGTGCTATGTATAACATCCTGGGTTTTTGAAGGAGCTTCAAGGTAACCTTGAGGAGGAAAGCACCAACAATTGGGTAAGTTTTCTCATATATGAGATAAAATTTTGAATGACACTAGATTGAAGTTGATGATTATAGTATTCACACTGGAGAGAAATGGGAAATGGTCTTGCAAAAAATTATTTAGACGAGTATTTGATGCCATTTGGGTTGTCCACTGCTCAAACAGAATTTCTGTTTTTCACAGACCTAACAGAGTGAACCTAACACAGACCTAACATTTCTGAAAATATTGCTTTGAAATAAGTTCCTAACAGACTAAACCATCTGGTGGATCTATTTGTTGTAGATTACCTAAATGATACTTGTGAATTTTTAAGCCTTAAGAAGAAATGTGTCTCCATATAAAGAAAGGTTAAAAACCTCAGGATTTATACTACAAAGCTAGCAAATATGTGTTCCAAAATCTGATTGATTTTTGAGAGGTTTATTTTATTGTCAAAATGCCTAAACATAGGTCTGGAATATGTGATGGTCAGTGGGAATTGTCTAGTAACCTGGGATCTGAGTGCTTTCAGGATTCCTAGAAACTACCAATATCTCCCAGAAATTGGTACCATTTTATTTCCGCCATTTAAAAAGCAACCCAACTTCTATAAAAGGAAATTTGAAGAAAGCTTTGATGATTATGCCATTCCCAGGGCATATAAGCTGCAAACATGGATATATAAGGGTTGTTCCTAAGCATATTCCTCAATGAATTGAAGAAGAGAATCTAAATCCAGTTTTGTCATGACTAAACTTTACATTTTATGATAGATGGTTATCTTCTACTAGTGGTGAAAGGGAGCTGTGGTCACTATTATGTTTTCCTTCAAGGCTCAGTGCAGATTCCATCTCTTCCATGATTTCATTATCTCTTATTATTATCATCTTCTACCCTGATTTTCTTTCTATTTATTTGTGGACTTCACACATCTTTCTTTAAGAACATAAGCTTCTTGGTGGCAGGGACTGTTTTGATGATGTCTCTGTATTCCTGGGATCTAGTATAGTACCTCACACAAACAAAATACTGAATAAGCATTTGTTTGAATGAAGGCAGTCTGGAACACCTGCTCCACAAGACACTCTGCTAGGCACTGGGCCAGCTCCATAAAGATAAGCTTGGCTACAGAAGTGAGGTTGATGATCTTCAATTACTACTGGACAATCTCCATTGCCGATAAAGCTTATCCGGAGATCAAAGAGAGAAATGGCAATAAAGCAAAGCACTCGACTAAATTGTTGAAATATTAAGTAGGAAACAGGGGAAAACCCTTCTATCAATACATAATTAAAATATCTGGTGACACATTTACAAGTTTGGGATTTGGTTACATATATTCCCTCCTAGGTAACAAAGATGAAACACTATAAGTAACTTCTTCCATCCTCCCAAGATTATGCCAGATGGGAAAAATGCCCCCGGTTTATCTCCAGGAATCCTGACTTCTGTGCATCTCCACACTCATCGTTCAATCTATATCCCGTACCTAGAGTGTTCCTGTTGCCACCTCCTGTCCCAACACACACACACAGACCTTTCCATATCTCATCAATCCCTTAAGGCAGATTTTCCTTGCCATCCTAAGCCATGGTGCTATTGTAACTATATCACTCTTTTGATCTTCAGTAGCAAAGTCCTATATGTAGTATAATCCAAATAATGTGACAACTTCCTTCTGGAATAAAAAATGTGATTTCCCTATAAATGGCATCTTTTATGGGCAGATAATTCATGTTGACAGCTTGCAAATGGCTTGAATTCCTCAGGCATTTTCTCTACTGGACTCCTCCTCCACATCCAATTGAAGATACAGGCCAAAACAGGATTCTGCCAAGTTAATCATGCAATTTGATCAGCCTTGGAAAGGTGGCAGAATGGGAGGGGCCAGTTAGGGAGGTTTTCTAACATCTTTCTAAACTTTCAGTGGCTGTGAAACAACTTAATTTGGGATGTATAATTTGCATATAACTCCAGGCATCGGCATCCAACATTGATCTTTGGGGACCAGAAAGAAGTGTCTTTGTTAAGTTCTGTGTTAAAGACTCTAATATTGCCTGTATAATGATCCAGAAGGGACCTTCCCCTCCTCTGAATGCTCTAGGTAGACCTTTGTATTTTTCCAATGAATGACTGAATAGAAAAAAATAGAAATTTAAAATAGAAAAAAGAATAAATAGATGAATGTAAATACATTAAACAACTTATTATGAACAAATTATTCAGCTTTGGAAAACAAATAGAAAAACGAGATAGTTCTTCCTCACAAAAAAATAAGTAAAAAAATGTAAATGCTAATAGAGGGAAACAATATGTTAGAGACTTGAACTGTTGTCCAGATAGGAAGGGGCAATGGTTCCAAAGAGTGAGCAATTCAGTTTGGCTGCAGAGCAATAAATCTGATGTATAAACCCATCTTACTTATCAGCATTTTGATTGATAAAATATTATTCATTTTGTGATATGTAATCATTTTTTGGTATCAGGGACTTGAATGTCAAGAACATTCTTGCCTTCGCAGTAACTGTAACTGCTAAGGAGTGGAAGTCACAGATTGGATAGAGGTCCCTTCAATGGCAGTGGTGTTCAGCAAGAAGTAGAGGCAGCAATGTGAAGGGAACTGCTATCCAAATGTCATTTCAGTCTATAGCCCAGATCTCCCCGAGGAAGAAGTACAGTGGTGCATGAAGCTGTAACTTTCCTGCTCCCCACACTCCCATCTCACCCTGGGTTGCCTTGATGATTTGGCTAAATTGGATGCCTGCCCCCTTGCAGTTTATCAATTATTTGCAGGGTAATGAGAGGGCATATCTCTACTATGGCATATGTATAGGGCTCAGTTTTTTACAACTCTAAGAAACATTACAATTGCTCAATGCAATGACAAACCACAATTTCAAAGAATTGAAAATCAAATATACTATCTACCTACTGCCAGAGAGGTGATAGATATAAAGTGAAAACTGGGAGATCCTTGGGGGGGGGGATGTTTTAGGGGGAGGAGATATGAGAAATATGGTAATCTGTTTAGCTGGATTATGTATATTCATCATAAAATTTTTGTTTCTTTCTTTTTGGTTCTGTAAAGGGGAAGTAGAAAGAAAAGAATGTTTACAAAAAAAATTGGGGAGAGCATGACTAATATGGGAATCTGTTTAGCTGGATTATGTATATTCATTATAAGGTTTTTATATTTCGTTTTGGTTCAGTGGGAGGGGAAGTAGAAATGAAAGAAAATAATGCTTATAAAAATCAAAATTAACATTTTTCAAATTGAAAATATTGCTTTATGCCTTAGCTATTAATTATTACATCTTATCTCCCTCCATCCCCAGAGTGCAAGCTGTATTAGAGCAGGTACCAGATATTATTGATCTTTGATTCTCCAAAGTGCCCAGAATATTAACCTACGGATAGCATTCAATCTATTTTTTGAATGAATGCATGCGTGTGTAAAAATCTAATGAGATAAACAAAAAGTAAATCATCCATATTTGAGAGGAATATATTAATGAAGATAAAATTATTTCAAAATCAAAGTTAGCTTATCACTTTCTGACTCTAGAGACATCAAACAATCTAAATAGAGATTTTAAGTGCTCTTAACTCAGAAATCTTTCTTTTTTCTTTTTCATGAATATGATTTCAAAGAAGCAGTTTCAGATGAGTCTATTTCACCCTTAGTATCCCTTTAATCTGCCTACTTAGTAGAATGCATCAAATATCAGAAACCATCAGCATTTCAGTTAATTGATAATTGTGTCAATCCAGAGTTTTCTTCTCAGGGACAAGTCTCATTTCAGCTGGGAAGCTTCGAAGAATTTGCTCTTTGAAAAGTTACAGGTGAGGAGAGTCTACATTATCAATCAAATTAATAAAAGTGATGATGCACTTTCCAAAAATAACATAAACTTCTGAACAATTATGTAATTTATTACCTACACTATCTTCTTTAAAAAGTGACTTCTTCAAGTTCCCACCATAGAAAATCCCACCCTCTGGTAGACGTAAAAAAAAAAAAAAATGCTTAGCACATTGCCTGGTACATTATGAGTACTTTAAAAATATTAATTAATTAAAAGCAAAATAAAACCCCTTCTAAAGTTTTAATATTATCAACATCAGGCCACAAGACCTTATCTCATTCAGGAAAATATATCCTTGTCCAAGAAGTTAATGATTCTCCAACAATTTGGTTCTCTGCTAAGTTAGTAAAAAAAAAAAAAAAAAAAAAAGCAATGAAACATAGGTAAAAGGTGTAATTAAAAGGATACTGCTTTTGCTTTAATTTCTGCTTTTTATATTCTCACATTTGCAGTTCTGTAACATTTCTTTTATAGAAAGAGACATATTTAGAAGAAATAGAAAATTTGGTTGGGGGCCAAATGCCCTCAACTGAATTTAGATATAATGTAATTCCCTAATATGACTATTAAGGGAAAGGAAGGTAGGATATTTTTTGAAAAGAAGAAATAGCACATAAGGTATTTTTACTATACACACACATATATACATGTATATAAATTTTGCTATAAATTAAATCAATCATCAAATCAAACAGCAAAATGAAGTTATACCTATGGGGGAAGATAGCTAACAGTGTATATTTCCTCTCAGAATGCTTCACATTGCCCAAAAGTAACAGGAAAAATCACTTCAGGGAATATTTGATTATCTTAATTTGCAGTAAGGAAGGAAAGGAGAAGAAAATAAGCATTTATATGGCACTTACTGTATGCCAAGCATTGTGCTAAGCACTTTTTACAAATATGATCTCATCCAGAGAAAAAATGATAGAATTGGATGCAGATCAAAGAATATTATTTTCACGTTTTCGACAAGGAATTGAGTTCCAAGCTGTTTCCCTCTTTCCCTCCCAACCCCACACAAGATAAGGCCAATTTGTGACCCAGATATATCTGTAAACTATATTATATACAATCCCATATATTAATTCTTTCTCTAGAAATGCTTCTTCCTTCATAGATCCTTTGTAGTTGATTTAAATATTCATATAACTCAAAGTAGTCATTCACATTTACCCTTCCAACAATATTAATATTACTGCATACAAAATTCTCTAGTTTCTGCTAGTTTTACTCTTTCTTATTGCATACATTCCTAGGTTTTCTTAAAATCATTTCTTATAGCACAGTAATAATTCATCACAATTATATATCATATCATGTTTAGCCATTTTCTATTTAATAGGTTTCCTTTCGATTTCCATTTCTTTGCCACCACAAAAAGAGCTGCTATAAATATTTTAAAACATTCCTTTTTTGACCTGATCCTTTTTTGACCTGATCACCTTAGGAAACAAATTTAATACTGGTATTGCTGGCTCAAAAAGCATGCACAGTTTTATAACTCTGGGCATGATTCCAAAGAGCTCTTCAGAATGGTTGGATCAATTTATAGTACCACCAACAGTATATTAGTATCCCAATTTTTCCAAGCTTCATCCAACATGTGCCATTTTCCCTTTCTAGCTTTTTACCCAACATGAGAGGTATGAAATAGTATTTCAAAGATGTTTTAATTTATATTTCTCTAATCAATAATGATTTAGAGCCTTTTTCTATGTGACTATATATACCTTTGATTTCTTCCTTTAAAAACTGTTTGTTCATAATCCTTGACCATTTATCAATAAGAAAATGACTCATATTCATAAATTTGATAAAGTTCTCTATGTATTTGACATGAGGCCTTTGTCTGAGAAACTGTCTATAAATTACTTTCCATCTAATCTTGGCTACATTGACTTTAATTGTACCAAACCTTTTTAATTTAATGTAATCAAAATTATCCATTTTAAATCTCAGGATGCTCTCTGTTTCTTTTTAATTTATAAATTCTTCTCCTATCCATAAATCTGATAGATAATGTATTCCATGTTCTATTTTACTCACAATATCTCCCTTTATGTCTAGGTTGTATATTTTAACTTATCTTGGTAAATGAGATAAGCCATGGTTTTATAATATATCTAGTTTTTACCAGATTCCTTTCTAATTTTCCCAGTTTTTACCAGTGGATTCTTATTCTGAAAACTTAAATCTTTACATTTGTCAAATGCAAGGTTAATACAATCTATTGTGTATTATATGTCTATTCTATTTTCTGATCTACCATTTTATTTCTTAGGTAGTAGTATCTGACAGTTTTGATATTTCCATCTTAAAATATAGTTTAAAATATGACATACCTAGGCCTCCTTCCTTTACATTATTTTCACTAATTCTTTTTATATTCTTGACCTTTTGTTCTTTCAGATTAATCTCCATTATTTTTAGTTCAGTACTTTTTTTGATTATTTCAATTGGCATAGTACTACATAGATTTAGTTAGGTAGAGATATCATTTTTATTTTATTAGCTAGGCTCATCCCTGAACAATTAATATTTCTCTATTTTAGAATTATGTTCATGTACTTCCTGGGTTTGTCTTAGCAGGTGTACTCCAACATATTTTATATTATTTATATTATGGATATTTTAAATGAACTACCTCTTTCTATCTCTTCTTGCAAGGCTTGGTTGTGTTATATAGAAATGCTGATGATTTATGTGGGCTTATTTTACATCCTGCTACTTTGCTAAAAATATTCATTGTTTCAAATGGCTTTTTAGTTGAATGTTTAGGATTTTCTTAGACTTTCATATTAACAGCAAAAAAAAATAATAATTTTATTACATCATTGCCCATTCTGATTCCTTCAATTTTCATTTCTTCTCTTATTACTATTGTCAGCATTCCTAATGCAATATTGTTTAAATGTTGGTAATAATTTGCATGTTTATTTCACTCCTGATTGGATTGGAATAGCTTCTAACTTCTTATTATGTTTGCTGATATTTCTTACAATTTAAGGAAAAATCCATTTAATACGTATGGTTTCAAGTGTTTTTTTTGTTTTTTTTTTTTTTTGAAATAGGAATGAGTGTTGTATTTTGTCAAAAGCCTTTTCTCCATCTACTGATATGAGTGAGTTTTGTTATTTTTATTATTGATATAATCAATCATGTTAATAGTTTTCTTTATATTGGACCAATCCTATATTACTGGTATAAATTTCACTTAGTCCTAATATATACTTTTTGGAATATATTGTTGAAAGTCTCCAAGCTAGGTATTTGATTTAGGAATTTTGCATTTCTGTTTTTAGTCTTTCTAGTTTAGATATCATCACCATATTTGTTTCATAAAAGATTTTGGTAGGATTCCTTC
Organism: Sarcophilus harrisii; assembly: GCF_902635505.1. Classification (NCBI taxonomy): domain Eukaryota; kingdom Metazoa; phylum Chordata; class Mammalia; order Dasyuromorphia; family Dasyuridae; genus Sarcophilus; species Sarcophilus harrisii. Next base: position 32,441,624 of record NC_045431.1, on the reverse strand, counting down.
TTTGCCAATCTTGCCAAATAATTTACTTAACAGTGAAATTAGTTGATTCTTAAATGCTTGGTAAAATTCAATTATAAGTTCATCTGGTCCTAATGATTTTTTTCTTCCTTGGGAAGCTCATTTGTGACCTTTCCAATTCCTTTTTTCTAAAATAGCTGTATTTAGATATTCTATTTCCTCTTCTGTTAATCTGGGCAATTTATATTTTTATTGTTTTCTTCCATGTCATTTAAGTTGTTAAATTTATTGGAATATGATTGTTTAAAATAATTCCTAATAACTGTTTTAATTTCATCTTCATTTATCTTTTTTTTTATTTTTCAGATTAAGAATTTGGTTTTCTTCTCTTTCTTTTTTAATACTATAAAGCAATGGCTTATTCATTTTATTAGTTTTGACAAAAGTAATTCAATAGTTTTCTTACATTTGGCTTTATTAATCTTAACTTTAATTTTCAGAATTTCCAATTTGGTGCTTAATTGAATTTTTTTTTAATTTCATGTCCAATTCACTGGACTATTCATTCTCTAGTTTATTAATGAAAACCTTGAGAGATATAAATTGTCCTGACTGAGACTTTTCCATATCCCATAAGTCTTGATATGCTATCTCATTATTATTCTCTTTAATAAAACTTTTGTTGTTTTTAAGACTTTGTTTTTTTAACCTACTCATTCCTTAAATTAGGTTATTTAGTCTTCAATTCATATTTAATCTGTGTTTTTATGATTCTTTCTTAAATGTAACTTTATTTCATTGAAATTTCTGAAAAGAATGCATTTAATATTTTTGTTTTTAACTACAAAATTTTATTGCCTAATGTAATATATAATATATATATTATATATAAAATTATATGTATAATTAATATATAATTCTATATAAAATATAAAATATATATGTGTGTGTGTGTGTATATATATATATATATAGATATATATATAATGGCCTAAGTTTTATAAAGGGACAGTATAATACTAAGAAAAAGGAATATTTCTTTCTATTTCCATTCTGTTATCTCCAAATGTCTATCATATCTAGTTTGTCTAAGATTAATCTAATCTCCTTGATTTCTAATTTATTTTTTGTCTAATTCTAAGAGAAAAAAGGATTGAAATTCCTTGCATTATGGTTTTGCTATTTACTTTCACCTGTAATTCATTTACCTTTTCTTCAAAAGTTTGAATGCATTTGGTGCATATATGTTTAGTATTGATATTACTTTATTATCTATGATACTTTTTAATATAATATAATTTATTTTCCTTTTTAATTAAACCTATTTTGGATTTAATGTTTTCAGAAAACAAGATTGCTATCCCTGCTTTTTTGTTTGTTTGTTTAACACAAGTTGAGGCATAATAAATTCTACTCCAAACCTTTACTTTTACACTATATGTTTTTCTCATTTTTAAATGTAATTTTTAAAAAACAGTATGTTGTCAGGTTCTGGTTTTTGATCCATTCTGCCTGCCATTTCCATTTTATGGGTGAGTTTGTACCATTCACAGTGAACATTATAATTACTAGTTGTGTATTTCTCTCCATCCTATTTTTCCTTAGCCTATTGCTCCTCAAAAATAAAATTTACCACTGTCTCCTGAATCTACACATATTTAAAGTCCTTCCCTACTATTATCTGTTTGCCCTCCCCTATCTTAATCTACACACTCTTCTAAACATCCCTCCCTTATCCATTTCTCTGCCCTCCTATTTCTTTACTCATTAAGATGATTTTTGTACTCTACTAAATGTATGTGGTATCCTTTCTTTAACCCAGTTCTGATGAGAATAATATTGTAACATTACCAACCCACCACACTATTTTCCCTGTTATTCTAACAATTCTACCATTCATATCTCTCATTAAGGAAAATCAGGGAAGCTAGAAAGTGGAGATGAAAAGGAAGAGAAATTTTTCCTATTGATATAAGGAACAAACATAAAAATGCAGAATCAGGGGATGGAGAGTCTTGTTTGAGGAAAATCAAGGGTGCCAGTATCACTGTGACAGAGTATGTGGAGAGAAGCAAAATGTAAAAAGACTAGAAAAGTAAAGGGGCTATATTATGATGGGTTTTAAAAATCAAAGGATTTTATTTATATCTTGAAATTAATATAGAGCCACTGATTTAATGAATAGGGTTGGGATGGAGGGAGAGGAAGATATGATTAGACCTGGGCTTTAGGAAGCTTAATTTGATAGCTATTATTATTGTATATTTGAGACCTCCCTGTATACTCCAAAAGAATAGCATGCGAGATTTTGACTTATGTTTAGCTGAAATCCAGGTGTCCCCTATCTAAAGCTTTCTTCTTATCTAAAAATTTAGTTATGTTATAGAAGGAAGGAAGGAAGGAAGGAAGGAAGGAAGGAAGGAAGGAAGGAAGGAAGGAAGGAAGGAAGGAAGGAAGGAAGGAAGGAAGGAAGGAAGGAAGGAAGAAAAAGAAAAATGACTATCTCTTAATTCAAAAGGTTTCATACTCATGCTTTTGATTACCCCTTTCATTTCCTTTTCTCCTGTTGTACTTTTGTTTTTAGTCATGGCCAACTATTTCAAATTCTATCCATATCTTCCCACTCACTCTGTTAATCTAATTTCTTTTTTGATGATAATAGCAAGACCTATTGAAAAAACACACATTATTCAAGAATTCAACACCCCCACCCACCTCCATCTCATATCCTCTATTCTGAGGTCTAATCAAGTTTTATATTTTGTCAGCTTTAACCAAGATGTATGGAGAATACAATGGGAAGTATATGGACATTTAGGCCACTAAGAAATCAGAACTCTAATTTTCTCCAATTGTAAATATGATTAAAATGTCAACATTGTGCAAGTGAATAACTTATATTTTGAAAAAATCTTTGATAATCTAATTATATAATAAAATCCAAGGATGAATCCTTGTTTTTCTTTTTTTGTTTTTAAATGGAACCTCTATGGTTATTCAGAGGCTTTAAAATCTAAATATAAAAGCAAAGGGGAAGAAACTCTGCACGTTTGACTTGTTAAAGTTTTAATTTGCCAGATAAATTGGTTTCACAATGATTCATCTTTCTTCTAGTACATTCAGAGGAATCAAAATTTCATCTCTAAAAATGAAAGAATGATCCTGCATATTTTATATTTTTTTTCCAGGATAATGTGCTCTGATTATATGTTTCTGATTCTAGGTTTTGTTCAAACACATGCTGCCACCATGAGGTAAACATGTCCAATTGAAGGGACTAACACTCATTCTTATCACTGCAAAACTGATCATGCTATCATTTATAAAATCAATTAGTACAAAATATCCATGAAGCACATACTATGTGCCATGCAATGGATAGAATAGAGTTTTTAAAGAATCCCAAAACATGCAGTCGGGAACTGTGATTTCTCAATGAATTCAGTAATTAATATTGCTGTTAAGATTAAATTCAAAATATACATTTAAAATTGGAATAGGGTTAGAGGGCGATTTGGAGAGACCAAATCCAAATCTTTTTTCAAATGAACTCAATTATATTGTTTCCTGGAATGCTTCATTGTTAACCTTAACTAATACTAATAATCCATTTTAATGCCTTAGATGACATCTCTGTCAAGAAGAGAGATAACCTAGGAATAGTATTCCATTGATATTCATGAAATGTTAAGATATCCAGAGGAAGCACTTGGAGGTTAGTTCTCTGTGAAAGATTCAGAGCAGCACAGATAAGGATTGCACTGGAAGAGCAAATATGGATGGGCTGCCACAATGAAAGGCAGCCATTTAATTCAGAGTCCCTTAGTGAGTAGTGAAGGTTTGGCCCATTCAACAAGTGCTAGTCACTATGAACAAAATCTGGAGACACAAAGTTAAGCTTAATAGCCAAGCAGGATGTCATCTATATTCTTTTTGATGAGATATAGGATTTAAAGATTTAAAGATTTTGGAATGGAGCAAAGTAAGGATTTGGCCAATCTAGTAAGCTATTGTGCAGAAAACAAAATATGCTCATTGCAAGGTTATATTAAGGCATTTTAGAATCCAAAACCAAAGTCCTTTCAATGAATTTATAATTAACTAGCATAATATAGTGCAAAAAGCGGGGCTGTAAGATTTGCAAACTATTAATGGCCATATGAAAGAATGCTCTCAATCCTAATAATGGCAGAAATGTGATCAAAATTTGTGTCTCAAATCCAGCAAATTGACAAAAATGACAAGAGATGGGAGCAATGAGTATTAAAGGAATTATGTAGATACAGGTAAAATAATGCACAAGTGGGGCTCTGAATTGGGATGGCCACTGATAAGCAGCCTGGAATTATCCAAGGAAAGGGATTCAATATTATTTGATCCAGAGATATCACTCCAATGAAGTAAATGATAAATAGAAAGGCCTCATGGACATCAAAATGTTTATCGCAACACTTTTTGTGATAGTATAAAATTAGAAGCAAAATACATGTTCCCCAATTAGGATATGGCTAAACAAACTGTGTTACATAAACATAAATGGAATATTATTGTGTTTTAATAAGAAACATAATGAATACATAGAATCATGGGAACATACAAACTGATACAAAAAGAAGTAAGCAAAGCCAAGAAGACAATCTGCACCATGGCTTCAACAATGTAAATGAAAAGAACATCAACATGAAAACAATAGAACTGAATGCTATAAATAATGACCAAGCTTGGCCCCAAGGAGGAGGTAATAAGGTGTCACCTGCTCCCTGTACCTTTGCAGAAATGGATAGCAATGGCTGTAAGATATTACATATAACATCAAAAAATTTTTCACATGTTTTATGGAACATTTTTTCCCTCTTTTCGTCTTTCTTTATTATAAGATGTGGCTTTCTGGGAAAGAGGGAAGAAGGAAGAAAGAGAGAGAAGGAAGGAAAGGTCTCCTTTATAAGATATAAAAACAAAAGATATCAATAAAATATATATTTTATGGAAAGCCTGAAATCAAGATAGAACACGTTTTAATATTGCTCCTAAGACTTATCAGACAGGTGACCATGATTAAGTCACTTGAACTCTTCACTCTTAGGTTCTGTATTGAAATTAAAAATAACAATTTAAATTAAATAGATAGATAGATTGAAAATAATAATACCTAGAGTGTCTAATTTACCTTCCAGAATTGTTATGAGGATCAAATGAAATCATGTGTGTGAAATGCTTTCCAAACTTCAAATCCCTTTGTAGTGTCAGTTTTAATTATAGAGTTCAAAACAAACTTGCCATATAATGAATTCTACTCTAAATGTCTAGTTATAGAAAAGCCCTAATGGGCCTCATTTAACTTTATGTGTCATTCTGTTGCTATTGATGTGAATTTCTTGACATTATGAATGTGTAAACAAGGGAGATGAGCTGGATTCATTATTTCATTAATGTTAAGAACTCTATATAAGGAAATTCCCTTCATCGAGACAATTCAACAATTTCTCTATAACTTATAAACCTAGAGAGCTTTATGTGTGTATTTTTATATATATATATATATATATATATATATATATATATATATATATAAAATCCTTGACTGGTGATAACATTCTATCTCCTCTGGAAATGTGCAGGTAGAAAGGTAATGAGATATTCAAGAAAGTTTGTCGAAGTTCATTGACTTCAGGTTTTGCTCATAATCAGCGCACTGGGAATGTGCTGAGAGCTAGAGGTATCCCTTGGAAACAAGAATTCTGGAGGAGGTACCACTAGGGGCACAAGTTTTCTAACTGGAATATGTCAATATATTTTGGTCCATGCAGAGAGGAGGAGGTAATCTTAGAAAAGAAAATTCGTGTCAACTATGCTGAATTATGCTCACAACAGCAGCAGCATAACATTTATCTACCACTTACTATATGGCAGATACCATGCTATGTGCTTTGTACAAATATTTCATTCGATCCTCACAACAACCATGGCTGGTAGGTGCTATTATTATCCCCATTTTACAGATGAAGAAACTGAGGCAAATATATTTTTATATTTAATATCTATAAGTAAATAACCCATGTTTTACCCCGAAGGTAACATTAACAAGTTGCTTAAGTAAAATCAGTTCTAGAATAAGATAAGACATCCAAAGGACTGGACCATCAAGATGTAACATGAGGGAAGAAGAGTTGATTGTAATGTCAATAGGATTTCCATTAAGCACAGGTCTAACCATAATACTTTCTAAGTTTATAAACTCCTGTAGATCCCTATTAGCCTTCAGAATCAAATATATGCTCCTTGTCTTTTAAAACCTTTTATAATTTGGCTGCAGTCTACCTTTCCATCCTTATTATGTATTCCTCTCTTTCCTGAAATCAAGTCTAGACAAACTAACCTTTTTGGTGTTCCTCATACACAATCCTCTATCTTGTGCCCCTGTGCCTTTGCTTTGACAATTCCCCACGTCTAAAATGTTCCTTCTCATCACCTGCAGCTCATAGAATCCCTTAATTTCTTCAAGACTCAGCTTTAATATTATCTTCTACATGAAACTTTTACTGGACCCTCCTAAATCCTAATGCCTTCCTTCCCTAAACTACCTTGTATTTATTTTTGTTTTTATTATACATCTAGAGAGAGAGAGAAAGAAAGAATTATGTCTTCACAACTAAAAAATAAGATGTGAAGTCATTTTAAAAATAAGATAGCACCATAAAAAATAGGCAACTGGATCTATGCATGAGGTAAATAATTTCATAGTCTTTTCTGATATGTAATTTGGAGAAATTTCATGACATCAATTTTAATTTTCTAATTGTACCTGCATAATAATGATGAAATAACTTGTTTTCCCATGTCCCAACTTTTGCTAGTTTTAATTTGTCAAGGGTATTATAAATATAGTGTTTTTTTTGTTTTGTTATTTTTTTGTGCTGATGTTTTAAATTTAGGAATCCAGATGTTACAAACTATCACATTACTTGTCTAGATCATATTCAGCCTTAAATATTAGAAAAACTGAGTTTAAATAGTAAGTGCTATTATGGGTCTGTCTTGAATAATGAAGGCAAAGTCTCAATAAACTCTAAATTATATAATTTCAGAGCTAGTGGGGAGCTTATAGGAATCTAATCCTAACATATCAGAAAAAAATAAATTCTTATTTGTGTATCAGTTGTCATCTATTCTATGTTTGAAGACGTCCAGTGCAAAGAAACTCCTCCAATTCATTGATTTGGGGCAATAAATATAATTTTACACCTGAAATCAAGAAGTCCAATCTCAAACACTAACTAGCTCTCTGACCCTGGAGAAGTAATTTAATTTCTGGCTGCCTTATCAATGTTTCCTCATCTATAAAATGAGGATGATAATAGCACTTATTTTCCACAGTTATGAAAATAAAATGAGATATTTGTAAGTGCTTTACAAACCTTAAAGGGCTATATAAATTCTTCTTGTTTTAGTTCAAAGAATTTTGGAATTTAGCAACTAGAGAACTGAGATATTTTACTCTGAAAGCCTTTCACCTGTTATAGAAAGAATAAGTGAATCCTAATAAATAGTTAAGTCTTCAAAGATTAAACAGAAAAATATAAGCAATTTCTGACACTAAGAAAGCTTCCAAGACATATGTTAAATTATGGACAAGAGGCTGAGAGGATGAGAAAACACTGGTAGGTGTTTATCAGCACTACTATAGCAGATCACAAACACTTCAAAGCTTCAAGCAATTTGTACATTTCTCTCATCTATGTAAACTTTAAGTTCTTAGAGGATGAGATCTCCCTTGTTAATCTGATGCTGTCATCTCCCCTATACAAGACAAAGATCTATTTTTTCTACATATCTCTTTGAATCTTCTCTTTTCTTCATTCCCTCATTCTCCATTCTCTACGAGTCTCCAGTCAACCTCTTCATCATTTTTTTATATGTTCCATTAATTCTCCTGAGTCTTTCAATGAGAGAGGAAGAAAGGAAAAATATCTCACTTATTTATTACCCATAGATTTGAATGCTGCTTGCTCAAAGACATATTTTGATTGATAGGTGAGATGATTTCCAGTTAAACCTCCCTTACTGTCCAACATTAGAGTAGGCATTTGAATTCTTCTGAGATTACTGAATCAATAAAAAATATACCCATCAAAAATCCCCATCCAAATGGAATATTTTAACCTATTGTCAGAGATATTCACATTATCTTAGACATAGTATTTATTAATAATATAATACATTGTAGAAGATATTTTTAGATGCTGTTTGAGAAATTGATGAACATTCCCTGATCCCTATCCAACCACTGTTGGCTAACCTCATTTGTTAGATTGAAGTATACCAAAGATAGAATTTCCAGAAGCTTTTAAATTCTACAGACAACAGTTTAACTTCTGGGTTCATATTTTCATTAAAGAGAAAATTCAAAAAGGCTGAAGAAAAAGAGAAGCAGAATCTATTTAAAGATCCTAAATTTTACTTATCTGACAGAAAGCTAACTGGCTTAGAAAAGCTATCAGTTTTCCAGATACTAAAAAGAAACTCTATTCTTCTAAATTAGCACACTTAAAAATATGAAAAGTTTAACTGGAAATCATCTCACCTATCAATCAAAATATGTCTTTGAGCAAGGAGCATTCAAATCTATGGGTAATAAATAAGTGAGATATTTTTCCTTTCTTCCTCTCTCATTGAAAGAATCAGGAGAATTAATGGAACATATGAAAGAATGATGAAGAGGGTTGATGGGAGACTTGTAGAGAATGGAGAACAAGGGAATGAAGAAAAGAGAAGATTCAAAAGATATGTAGATTAAATAGAGCTTTGTCTTGTGTAGGGGAGATGACAGTGTCAGATTTTAAAACCTTTGAGACTTGTTCTCCTTTTAGTTAGAAATTACATGGACCAAGTGACTTACGTGACTAAGAAATGGTAGAGATAGAGAGAAAAACTATCCCATGCTTCCATTTTAACCGTTAAATTGCCACAAAGCTGAGAAAAAGCAAGATGTGTTGGAAGCTACCAACAAAACTACTAGAGTTGTAACTGTCTTGGGGCTAACAGAGATTTGGGGATAGAAATGACTACCCTTTGCTGGGATAATCCTCTGGCCAGTTTGTCCCCAATCCTGTTACCCTGATGGCAAAACTCTCAAAAGCTTCCTTCTCTTCCAAAACCCATTAACAAATATTCTTAACAATCATGCAATCAGTGAGGAATATACTTAAATGAATTAATATTTGGTCCATATATATTCAGCTTATCCACACATTTGCCACAAGAACATATGACATGTTTTGCTACGATCTAACTATATGGTTATGTGCCACTTGTGTGAGTTCTGTGCATCCAAAAGGCTATACATAAATGTACCTCACAGGAAATTATGAAGAACTATCTCGAGTGCTCTCCTCTCACTTCTCTCCAAGAGAGACTGATTCCTGCTACGAGGGGTGCAGAAGATTGCCCCCCCAAGGTTAATCACTCTTTTTCTCAAAGAAAGTACAACTCTGGAATTCTATCCAATATTAAGGTAGATATTGTTATTTGTTATATATTATTATTGTCAGATAATACTAAGTCAAATATTGTTAGTCTAAGGAAAATAATTTTGAGGTTCAAAATACTCTCCTGACTGCTATCTCATAAAGGGGGGCTCTAAACTATATATCTAAAAGCTTCCTCCAAAATGCCAATTACAGAAAGACATATGTGAAGTAGCAAATAAAGTATTTTATTCAATCCAATAACAAAAAGAAATCAGAGAAGTTACAGATACCAAATTTTCAAGGCAATATAAAGTAAGTAAGTAAGAGAGCTCAGACCAGAGAGACAGAGACAGAGAATGAGAGACATAGAAATTCCCTGAATTCTCTAGCATGGTAAATGGGAAATAGATCCTAACTAAGGGGCCAGCTCCTCTATATGTCAGCTTCTTCACAGGTTTTCTCTCCATTCAAAGATGTCACCCTGAAAACAATCTGGAACCAAGAATCCTAACTGACAGAAGCTAGAACAAGGATTTCTCTCCTCTCCCAAGCTGTTTCAGTGAGGAAAGTCCTATGCAAATGACCTTGAGCCCTGATTTACATAAATATATGATACTACTGGTTTCCTTCATATACCATTATTATTATGTCATTATAAAAAGAAATGTGGTTAAACTGGCACCATCTGTTCTAGATGAATTTAATCTAGCCTTTAGTGGACACTGCTTCCCTTTCCAAATCCTCACAAACTATTCCTTTAATAATTCATTCTAAAATTTTGTCATGAATGGAAATCAAGTTTTCTAGTCCTAAGGTATCTTTTCTTTTCTTCAAGATTTTTCCAAGATGATTAAAGTAGCTTAGTAACTTACTGTTTTAGGATTATTAGGTGAAGTTCTTCAGGGCCAGGTGCTGTGAACTGATGACAGTAGTTAATTAGGGATCTCTATTTGTATAATCCACCAGTCCCTCAAATTCAACATACCCATAACTGAACTCATATCTTTTTTCTCCAAAACTCAAAGCTGACTCAATGACAAGTGAGTTCGTGTCTGGAATTGTCAAATCATGTGGAACTCCAGCCACTTTATAATCATTGTCACATTTGCTTCACCTGCACACTAGTACCCTTTTCTCCCCACTGCCTACACCCACTATCCATATCCTTTTCAGGTATTATCTTCTCCTATCTGAATGTAAGCTCAGAGAGTAATCCTGAGTGTCTGAAGTATAACAAAGTGCTTTAAAAGAGTGTTTCTAGTAAGACAACAATTTTCCTAATTTCTCCACTTCTTTTTTTTTTGTTTTCTTTTATTTATTTTAAAATAGCTTTTTATTTTTCCAAATACATGCAAAGATAGTTTTCATCATTCATCTTTCCAAAACCTTGTGTTCTAATTTTTTCTCCCTCCCTGCCTTCTACCTTCCTTCCCCTAGAGAGCAAGCAATTCAGTATAAGTTAAACATGTGCAGTTCTTCTAAACATATTTATGATGCTACACAAGAAAAAATCAGATCAAAAAAAAAGGGGAAAAAATAAGAAAAAACCAGCAAACAACAACAAAAAATAAAGATGAAAATATTATGCTTTGATCCACATTCAGTCTTTCTCCATAGTTCTCTCTCTCTTTCCATCATAATTCTATTGGGAATTATCTTGAATCATAACTTCTTTTTTTTTTTAACTTGTGTAAGTTATTCTTCAAATCATCCAAACCTGAAAATTTACTCATCTTTAACTTTCCATTTCTCAGCTCTGCACCTTTTCTTTGGTTGTCCCCCATTCCTGGAATGATCCTCCTCCTCTCCACCTCCTACCTTCCCTGGCTTCCTTTAAATGTCAACCAAAAATCCCAACTCTTACTGGAAGCTTTCCCCAACCCTTTTAATAATATTTTTTCTCCGTTAATTATTTCCTATTTATCCTATATATAGCTCCCTTTGTATATATGTTGTCTACTCCTTTAGATTTAGTAATATTTAGTAAATTCCTTGAGGAGAGGGACTATCTTTTTGTATCCAACAGTATTTAGCAAAGTATCTAGTGTATAATAAGCTCTTTAAAAATGTTTTCTGATTGATTGATTTTTCCACCCATATCCAATCAATTGCCAAGTACTGTTAATTCTATCTCTAAACATCTCATCTGTTTCCTTCCCTTTCTACTTCCTCTATCACTATTCCTGATTTGGGTCTTTATTACCCTTTCCTCAGGATATTACCATAGCTTCCTTACTGTTTTCAACCTCTCCTATTTTTACCATCCAAATTTGCACCTATTGGCCATTAATCTTTTATCTCTGCTAAAGGAAGCTAAGTGATTCACTGGATAGAATATAGGAGCTGGAGTAAGAAAGACCTGATTTCAAATACAGTCTAAAAAACTTATTATCTCAGGGAAGTCACTTAACCTGTCTGCCTCAGTTTCCCCATTCTCAGAATTTTATATTTACTATCTATAATTATATATGTATATACATATATGTGTATTTTCTTCTCACACATATATACACACATACATAAATGTGGATATATATAAATACACACATAAAAATTCCTTATAAGTAAATACTTATAAAGTAGATACTTATATAAAATTTATTTATAAGCATATATGTATATGTATATATATGCATATATTTGCTATCTCAGGAGAAAGAAAGATACTTGAGGGTCAGAACTATTTGTAAATGCCTCTTTATACCCAGCAGCTAACCTAGCACACAGTAGGTGATTAATAAATGATAGATGAAATGAACTAGATGCATCAATTATATACCAGTATGCCAGCTCTACCAATTTTTCTCAAAACATAGGTGGCAAATTTATAGGCACAAAGGCCACTGAGAAAACACCTTTAGGGCATAGTGTCATTACTACTGGATTTGGATTCGGTGCCTTGGTTCAATACCAGCTTCATTCCCTGTGTGACCTTTTATAAGATCCTTTACTATTCTAGAACTCAGTTTCCTCTTGTGCAAAATGAGGGGATTGGACTAAATGAACTCCAAGTTCTTTCTTAGTTCCAAATCTCTGATTCTGTCACCTCCCCTTTTTTTCTGAGAAAAACACACTCAGAAAACAAAAATATTGATCTAAATTTTGGAGTTGTCAGAGTCCAACTAAAAACTAATAATAGTATTTAATAATAATAACAATTAGCATTTACAGCACTTTATGGTTTGTAAAGAACCATATTATGGTCAATATTATCTCATTTATCCTCACAATAATATTGGAAGGTAGTTGCTATTATTCTCCTCATGTTACATTTGAGAAATGTAACAGATTAAGTGACTTGCCTGGGGTTACTAGCTAATAATAGTACTTAGAGAAGGATGCATTTGGAACCTACCATCTTTTGGCTATCCAGGGGCTCTTACTGGGATATCTGTGAATTTGGTTTGATAGATAAATAGATAGATAGATAGACAGATAGACAGACAGACAGACAGACACATGTATACAAATAGATATGTGTGTTTATTTTTATAATGATTTTCAATATAATTGGTTTCCTTTGTAATCATATATTTTATTTTATACATTTGTTCGGAGGAGGGATCTATATGCTGCACCAGTCTGAAAAAGTTATCTACAACACAAAAAAGATTATGAACATTGACTACACACCAAGATAAAACGAGAGAAAAAAGTGTAAATGGAGAGAAAGTCTGAAGAGAAAGCGAAGCCAAAGAAAGGACAAAGAAAGCACTGACATTATTCTTTCCTATCCATTCCCTCTCCACTACCTACTAAGAGTGAATAGCCTCACTTTCTGCACCTTGCCACCCACCTCTTCTCCCCAAAATATTGAAAAAAATCCAAGAAGCAAAAGGTAAAGTGATTGATCTTTTTATAGGAAATGTTCATTTGAATTTGGCAAGTAAAGAGAGATTTGCAGATGGTCTTTCACTTTGCCAAAGTGGCCTGTGGCAGAAGTATTTAGTTTAGAATTTCCAAGAGGGAATTTGGACTTGAAATTATTTATTGCAAAGAGAATTTGGGGAGGCATCCTTCAGGATATTGAGAACAGTTGCTACTCAGTGGGGATTTGATTTCAGTTGGATAAATTCTGCTTACTTTTGACCTTGATATCTGGGAAGATATCTTTTATTTGTCTAGTTTGACCCCATTTGAGTCGATGAAAACATCTCCTTTCAGAGTTTATATGTGACATTTTCAGTGTAATTTAATTTTTACCGTTATCATTTTGATTTGATGTACTGTGTAAATCCACGAAATCCTATATGATTCCCAAAACGTGGGTTAAAAAAGAATTATTTCTGTGGCATTTGAAAAAGATAAGTCTCATTTTTTTTCATGTGGTTTTCCTGAATCAACTCTTGGCTTTGGGTTGCTCTGCTGAATCTGTTCTTGGCTCAGAGAGTGAGATTTGATTTATCAGTGCTGTCTTTGCTATGATTTGTTATTTTTAATGGTTCCAGCCTGAATGATGTGTGGGCCATGATTTACCAGGTAATGTCAGCAGCTTTAGCAATGGCTGACACGTGCTCAACAGGGTGCTGGGGGTGGGGAGGAGGAATCTAGTACTGTCAGCTTCAGAATACTGGTAGGACACATGAAGCCTGCAATCACTTGGCTCTATTTATAATCTCTGCAACCAGCAGTGGATTGCAAGGTCACGGACAGCAAAGAGCCAGGAGGTTTGGTTATTATCCTTGTCATCAAACTGCTGGAGTATTTGGTGACATTTTCATCAAAATTCATTTTCTTTTGTCCAAGTAAGTCTAATGGAAAACAGGTTTGTGTTTGAGTTTACAAGATGATTAAATCTCTTCTCATTAATTTTTGTACCAGTTACCAAAGTTGTTTTGCTCATTTGCATCTTTTTTTGCTCTCTTCAATTTACCACTCTTTGAAATGAGTCCTTTTTAGTTGAATGGAGTTTAGTTTCTTCACTCTCTAAATCATCAGTCAAGACTAAACAGCACTGTGCCCCTTCTGGATTCTGGCAACCCATGCTCATTACCATTGCTTGGCTGGAAATTTCACGAGGCACAGTAATTGTATAGGGTCCACTGATTGGACAGGGTTTCAGTTTTTCAAGAGCTTAATGCACATTTAAGTTTGTCTGATCTAAGAAATTCACCAGTATCCTAAGCTTACTCCATGGTGCCTTAATCATACTCTGGGGTTAATCTCCTATTGTCATTGGAAGGAAGCACACTGTGTAGCAGTTCCAGCCTTTTTCATGTCTATTTTACAGAGCCATGTTTGAGGGCACCACAAGACATGGGGAAGATAAGGTGAGAATACAATTATAGACCTCTATTTCAGTGGCTCAGAATTTCACAGATTCCCAGTGTCGATAACTTCCTTTGGCAAAGCACCGCAGCCTCCCAAGGCGATCTCACTTCTTCCTTCATTCTAGTTATCACACCTGCAGGCTACTTCCTGCCCTGTCTCCATGTCCTAAGACCAACTAATGCTATATAACTGGAGATCAGGAATTCCTCAGAGCCGGTGATTCACTTTCAATGATTATGGATGTATTTGCAGAGACAATGTGGGCTTTTGATCTTTAAATAAACCTGAAGGAAATTAAGCCCAGGTGTTTTTGACCATTGGCAGCCATTTGAGCCATGAGGACAATTTTATTCCTGGCTCTATAAGTTTTTACTCCAGATCTAGAGAAATATAGTCAGGAATTATATCACTGACTTCCCTCATAGAAAGGTAACCTATGCATTTGATTAATCTAACAAATGATGAGCCCTCTTTGAGATCTGTTATTGAGATCTAAGGAGAATTAGTTGAGCTAGTAGAAGCTGTAAGCAACAGTTCCTTTATTTGGTATCTTTTAAGGAAAATCACATGGCTTACCTGAAGCCATATCAGGGTTGAGATCATAGAGGGAAGGGGCAGAGGCAAAGGAAGAATACTAAAATAGAAACCAAACCCCCCCCAAAAAAAAAATCTGAAAAAGCAGTTGACACGTACAAGGTGGTAATTGCAAAGCATGATAGGAAATGGTAGAAAAGGGATATTACAAAGGATACTCCTAAAGAGCCCAAAGAATGATTGTCTTTAGTCCAGAGCCAGGTATAAGAAAAGAGAATGGATTTAGAAGAATTCTAAGGACTTGGAGAATTGGTTGTACTCAATGCTTGGGATTCTTTCATCTTCATTCCATTGCAGAAATCCTGAAGTTGGATGGGGAATTTTTTAATTTTTTTTTAATTTTTATTAAACCTTTTTATTTACAAAGCATATGCATGGGTAATTTTTCCAACATTGACCCTTGCATAATGTTTTGTTCCAAATTTTCCCCTCCTTCCCCTCACCCCCTCACCTCCTCACCACTCTACAGCTGGCAATATATGTTTAAATATCGTTGAAATTCATGTTAGATCCAATATATGTATACATATTTATACAATTATCTTGTTGCACAAGAAAAATCAGATCAAGAAGGAAGAAAAAGAAAAACTGAGAAAGAAAACAAAATGCAAGCAAATAACAACAGAGAGTTAGAATGCTATGTTGTGTTCCACACTCTGTTCCCATGGTTCTCTTTCTGGGTATAGGTGGTTTTCTTCATCACTGCAGAAGTGGAGCTAATTCGAATCCTCTCATTATTGAAAAGAGCGACATTCATCAGCATTGATCTTCATATAGTCTTGTTATTGCCATGTACAATGCTCTCTTGGTTCTATTCACTTCGCTCAGCATCAGCTCATGTAAATCTCTCCAGGCCTCCCTGAAATCATCCTGCTGGTAATTTCTTACAGAACAATAATATTCCATACCATTCATATATCATAATTTATTCAGCCATTCTCCAATTGATGGGCATCCTCTGGATGGGGAATTTTTAGGGAAAAGCAAGATCTTCCTCATATTATTTCTGTATCAGTAGGAAGGTACCAATTAAAAAATGGACATTTTGAGCTTGGAAGGATCAAAGAATAGAGATTTTATATAAAGGGACATAACAAAAGAGGAAGGATGAGAAGGAAGAGCTACCAAGGGAAAGCAAGGAAATTGCTCCAACACCAAGGCTCTTCTTGATGGCAATAGCATTAGCAATCTGTAACATAGAACTTGTTGGGATATTTTCCTTTTTCCTCACCTCTATCCTTCTATTTCAGTAACATAGAACCTATTGTCTGTCTGAAGTTACGCACAGGAATGGCTAGGACTGATAGCTGTTAGAGACTAAATACATTTTTTAAAAGTACTTTTGTCAGAAAGAAGGCAGAGGTGATAAGTGAAGAAAGGAAGAGAGAAAGATGACTAGTTGATCTTTTCCCATGATCTCCATAGGATAGATGTAACTTTAAGAAGTACAAGTGGAGGCAATCTGGTACAGTGAATAGATCATTGGATTTAGCAGTAGATTCCTACATTCAAATGCATATTTTATCACTTATTATCTTCTTTGCTTTTGGACAAATCATTTACCTCTCTTGGTCACAGAGATAGTTGGATTTAATGAACTCTGAAGTCTCAGGTCTCATCTGTTTCTAAATAGATGGCCTAGGATCATCTAATCCTTTACCATGAATTAAAATTGGTAGCATGGGTGACTAACCAATATGGAGCTGAGAGCACCATAAAAGAAGATGAAGGAAGACATATAAAAAGTACCCCTCCTCCTTTCAATTAGCAGGGAGCAGTGAACCAAAAAAAGGACTTTGGGAGATACAGGCCAGAGTTCCAGTCTATGAGTGATTCTAGAGATTTGCATACATAGTTTATCCTAACTGTTTCTCACTCAAGGATCTCTTAGGGGGAATTCGGGTAATGGAAACAGAGCTGATTTGACTGAATCCTAGTTCATATACTTACTAGCCATGTGACTTTGGGAATATCACTGAATATTTCCTTAATAAATTTGTCTATAAAATACCATTATACTAGGAGTCCCCATCTCATACGACTATTATAAGGACCAAATGAGATGATGTATACTAAAAGCATTTAAAGTGTTAGCTGAATACCATTTTAATGGGAGAACTTGTCACTGTGGACCCAGCATGCAGAGACCCCTGTGGAGGCTGGTTGAGACTACTTCCAGAGCTTATATCCCAAAGAGATCATAAAGAAGGAAAAGGAATCTGTATGTGCATGAATGTTTGTGGCAGCCCTCTTTGTAGTGGCTAGAAACTAGAAACTGAGTGGATGCCCATAAGTTGGAGAATGGCTGAATAAATTGTGGTATATGAATATTATGGAATATTATTGTTCTGTAAGAAATGACCAACAGGATGATTTCAGAAAGGCCTGGAGAGACTTACACGAACTGATGCTGAGTGAAATGAGCAGGACCAGGAGATCATTATATACTTCAACAACAATACTATATGATGACCAGTTCTGATGGACCTGGCCATCCTCTGCAATGAGATCAACCAAATCATTTCCAATGGAGCAGTAATGAACTGAACCAGCTACGCCCAGAGAAAGAACTCTGGGAGATGACTAAAAACCATTACATTGAATTCCCAGTCCCTATATTTTTGCCCACCTGCATTTTTGATTTCCTTCACAAGCTAATTGTACAATATTTCAGAGTCTGATTCTTTTTGTACAGCAAAATAACGGTTTGGTCATGTATACTTAGTGTGTATCTAATTTATATTTTAATATATTTAACATCTACTGGTCATCCTGCCATCTGGGGGAGGAGAGGTAAGAGGTGAAAAATTGGAACAAGAGGTTTGGCAATTGTTAATGCTGTAAAGTTACCCACGCATATAACCTGTAAATAAAAGGCTATTAAATAAATAAAAAAAAGAGACTACTTCCAGAAATGTGTGTTCCCTCTTAGTTTCAAAGCGTGTTCAGATTTCTTCTCTCTCCTATCAGCTTACTGCATGGTGATGAAAAGCCACTTCAGGGCCAGAATTGAGGGTTCATGAAAAAGCCTCAAATTCTCTATTCCCTGGTACTAAGACAGGAAAACTTAAAGGGGAGGGGGAGAGGAGAGATGGAAAATGAAAAAAGGAGAGAAATGGAGAGAGGAAGAATAGGAAGAAAGAGAATGAGGGAAGAGAGGGATAAAGAGATATTCATCTGTCCAAGAACCATTTGTATGAAGCTTACTTCCAGCTCAGCAACCCACTAAAAGGTGTTTTATCATCAAATAGGGAACAATACTTTTGCCTTCTCTAAAGTGGGATGGCAAAGGGCCCCTCTACCATGTATTTCCAGAAGCAAACTCAGCAAACCTGCACATGGTTTTTGTTTATATTCTGGATTCCCCTATTGCAATCATATATAGTCACCTTGCAAAATCCCCTAAATTATCTGACTTTGCATTCTTTATCATTGAATGGTTGTTCTTCTCTGATGGCAGGTTAAATACAACCTGCTGCTGTTAAAAACCTTTCCTCACCATTTGCTAACACTGAGGCTCATTTCTACAGTCCTGTTTTCCAAACCTGAGTTCAATGCCTTTTCAATGTTCACTAATGACTTCATCCCACTTTAAATTACTGTTTCTTATTGGGATAGAATCTACCCTCACAATTTAACTGCCACACTGGGGATGATGATAATGAAGAAACAAGCAAGGTATTAATTTGGGACTTTCTATCCAACACTGAAGTCCACAACAAACAGCCAAGTCTAGCTTTTATATCTCTCTCTGGAGGAAGGAAGCAACAGACCAGTTGTCTGCACAAGACAAGGCCCTGATTCATCAGATCCCAGGCTGGGCATTTCTACCTGAGGTTGCAGAAATAGAAGGCACTTACAGTTTCTTTTTACCTGCATACCCCACTACAAGACTGCTCTGCAGTGGTGCAATCAACTGGGCAAGCACTCAAGTAGATCACGACCAAGTGAAAAGGCTATCTTAAAAAAATGAAAATAAAACAAAAGAACAGGAGCATGGAAGACCCCAAGAATTTTCACAGATTGAATTTTAGGGTATAATCTCCTGAATTTCAATTTGCTCAGCTTACCTGAGCTCAGTAGCAAGTACACTTGCAAGGATTTAAAGGGCCATTGTTTAAGGGACTCGTCACCATAAGCAACTGAATTTCTGAGTTAAGTGAATTGTAATGTAATAGTATGGTATCTACATGATTATTTGAGAAAGGACAAAACACAAGTATGTACACAGTTTGAGAATGATTTCCCATAGATACTAGCAATTAATTCTGAAAATAGGAAAAGAAGAAGGGCATTTCAAGAGCCTGTGCAAAGGAGCAGAGGGGTCATGAAATGTCAAGTTAGGAAGGAGAGCAACATGAAGAGCTCTGCTGGAACCAGACTGCAAAAGACTTTACATTACTATCGAGAATGTGTACTATCGAGTACATGTGGTACTATCGAGACCACATGTACCAGTTTTACCATCACTCCTGTATTGTTCACAATTTTAGACAATGTATACATTTCCCATTCTCCTTGATAATCAGATAATCTCATCCAACCCTCGATTTGCTGTAGAATAGCTTCATGAGGGGCTCCACATTATATCTCCTTCAAAAAATTTGGGAGAAAAGCACAATCTGTACATTGATCTGGGTCTGTTTATATATGTCTTTCATAGAAAGGAAAAATTCAGGAATATTGCAAGAGAAGTTTTAAAATGTTTCAAAGTTGATAAGAGAAAAAAAGTTAAATGTGAAAGAAGAGATACAGGTCAAGATGACAAGTGAGAAAAGCAGAGATAAGAGAGTGGAGTAAAAGATTAGCATTTAGCTAAATCCTCCTCCGGCCTGAACAATTCAGGTCATTTTCATCTCTTATTTGATGATGAAGTATTCCTAGAAATTCTTCTGGAAAAGCACTCAAGAAAATAAGCATAAGACAGAGAAGATGATGAAGTCATAATTACAGAAAAATGAAATGAGAAACAGTGAATTTGGCATCTTTTATGTGATTGAAGTGTTGACCCCCTTCCTGATATAAATTTTACCATTGTCTCCTAAAGCCCCATTGAGATTGATTAAACAGCTCACTACCCCCCCAAAAAGAATTTGTTTTGACTCAGAAAAAAACCCATAGGAAAAATTTTAATGAATACTTTAAAAAAATCTAATCTACTTTCATTATTCCCCCAATCTCCTACTCCTTTCATTTTTTAATTTAAATTTTCCAGTAGAATTCAATAACAATTATATTATGAATAGAATAATTAAGGTCTCTTCCTATTGCATTATTGTCTTCTATCAACTAGCCGTAATATCTTTTTTGCTCTGATTTCATTATTTTATCCCAAAGGTATATGATAGAGCAAATAAAAAAATGGCAATACACAGGTTTATAGTCCTTACTTAGAAGATTGTAAATGGAAGACAGCTCTTATAGAAATAATACAAAATTACAACAGACTGGTGCCCATTTATTTTTCTACTGATCTGTCTCAAAACTTGACAGAATAACTTTGTAAAATAGCTTTAAATGATCACTTGTAGGATTTTCATAACCAATAATCTTGATTAATTTTTTTTCTGTAGTGCCAAATTAGCACAGGATTTGGCAGGTTGGCTAATTTTATAAGGTTAGAGGAAGAGAATTCTATGTAGCTTGTAAATTTCTCTACTTTTTAACACCTTATGGTGAATTATCAGTCAACAAGCTTTTTAAGTGCCTACTATGTGCCAATCACTATGCTTAAACTAAGGATACAAGGAAAAGCAAAAGACAATTCCTGCTTTCACAAAGTTCACAGAGGTAGCATGAAAATAACTATCAATAAAAAGGATATAAGCAAGAGAAATTGGAGACAACCACACAAGGAAGGCAGTAGAATCAAGGTGGATCCAGAAAGGCTTTTTATAGAAAGTAGATTTTAGCTAGGACTTGAAGGTGAAGTAAAGAAAGCCAGAATACAGAAATGAAGAAAAATAATATTCCAGATGTCATTTATTGGCAGTAAAACTACATTGTTTAAGGAGATGGAGTGTCACATATAAGGAAGAAAAAAGAGACTAGGATCACCAGATTAGATGGTAGACATGATGGTAAGTAATAAATACAATGACTAGAAAGGTAAAATGTAGTCAAATTATGAAGGGTTTTGAATGCCAAATAAAGGGTTTATATTTGATCTTGGGAGTAATATAGAGCTACTGGAATTTATTGAATATAGGGACGACATGGTCATACTTATATTTTAGGAAGATCTATTGACAGGTGAATGGACTGGAGTGGGCAAAGACTTGAAACAGGAAAATTAACTGGAAAGTCCAAGTGAGAGATGATAAGAGTTTTCATTAGTATCAAAGAAGGGAAAAAGAGGGCATATGTGAAAGTTATTAAGAGAAAATTGACAAGATTTGGCAGCTAATTGGATTTTTGGTTGAGAAAATTTGTAGTCAGGCTAGATTGTAAGCCAAGTAACTAAAAATATTATAATTCTATTGACAGGGATGTTCAGAAGAGGGAAGACTTGAGAGGGAGAGAGGGAGGGAAATAATGAATTCAGATTTGGGACATGTTGAGTTTAAGATGTGTATGGAATATTGATTTTGAGATGTCCACTAGAAAGTCATAGCTACAAATGTGGAGGTCAGGACAGAGATTATAGTTAGACAAACAGATCAGAGAATCATCAACATAGAGATGATAATTCAATCAGTGGAAAATGATGTGATGTCCAAATAAAACAGTACAAAGAAAATGAGAAGAAAATGAGGACAGAGCCTTGAGGGAAACTTAAGAATAATTGGTATTAGCTGAATTAAGATCCAGCAAAGGAAACTGAGAAGAAGTCATCTAGACAGAAGGAAAACCCAGATTGAATCGTGACACGAAAACCTACAAAGAAGAGAAAATGTAGAAGATGATGATTAGCGTCATTAAAGGTTGAAAAAAGATCAATAAGGATAAGAACTGAGAAAAGGCTATTAGATTTGGCAATTAAAAGATCATTAATAGCATCTGAGGTGAGCAATTTCAATTGAATAACAAGACTGAAAGCCAGACTTGAAAGAGTTAAAAGAGTGAAAGCCCAAAGTTTGGAACCCATTCAACAGGGAAACAAAGGAAATTTTTGAGCAAAAGAGTCACATGATCAAAATGATGATGTAGGATGTGAAGTCTAGTGGGCAGGAAAGGAAAGAAATTACAGCAACTTCAATAGTATAACAGTGGAGTGATAAGTAGACTGAACCAATGTAGTAATTATGAGAAGAAAAAAGAAGAGACAGAAGTCAAGGAAAATTTTACAAAATTTGGTAACTATTTCAATGAGGGATGGGGAGAAGGAAAGGAAAAAAGGACGAAAATGAATCCAAGTTCCAAATCTTTATGATGTCTCTAAGAGAAACAGAGAAATCGGGTTGGAGAGTAGATTGGAAGGTGAAGTTAAAATCGGAGATCATTTAGAAAGACATCTTATTCTTGAAATTAACAAAAGATTTCTTAAGTAAATGCCATTCACAATGCAAAAAAAAAAGTTTCCTTTACAACTCTGAGAACTGTGGGAACAGCCAGGAAAGATTGCCATTGTTACCATTTGTTAGAGGCACTTAAAGGTGCTAACATCAGGCAATCTTTCAATTAGACAATCTGGTTCACAGCCCAACTGTACACACCTCAAAAGTAAATCCATTCAGTTATGGGATTCTGCTCTGATTTTAAGCTGTCCTGATTGGTGGTTGAGTAAAAACTCACCTCAAACTACTACATATAGTAGTGGACCATGCTTCACATGTCATAGAGCCATTTATCAGAATCTTAGTTCCTAAACTTCTTCCCATCTGCCTTGCCATCTGGCACGGACCTTCTCTGACCTTTTGCTTGCCTGCTTTCTATTTTTTATTCTTGTTCTGGATATAATAATACCAACACTCCCATCCCTACTGAAAAGGCAAGATAATTTCCTACCCTGAGGCTCCACATACAATTTTTATGACCTTATATGTGTGGTATCCCAATCAACTTCCTGAGGAAAATGGAAGAGACCCATTGGACTTCCCGGGGCAGTGCTGACTTGTATTCCAGATACAGCTTTGCAGATTTTAATTGATCAAATAGAGGAAAATGTTGTGCTTGGGAAATCAGGTGAGTGGATTCAAGCCTGGCTATATTACCTTGGCCAATTATTCTGGACTGAGAAGGGACATCCATAGATGAGGGAATCTTAATGTTTTGAGAGGGATTTCCATATACTATTTGGATACTCACAAGAGCCGTTTTAAGTTTGTTCCTAAGAATTAGGCAGGTGTGAAAACTTCCCATGAATGTGCAAATGAGTTTCATTGGTTAAGAGAATCACTCAGAGTGATTTGAAGCTGGGAGGAGGAAAAAATGGTGAAGATCCTTAATAAGATTTTGATTAAGAAGTTTCAAGACCAATAACCTCATGTCACACCTCAGACAATCTGGAAGGAGCACAGGATAAGCTAGCCCATCACTTTCTCTTGCCCTAGCCATTTGCTTTAGACCCAATGTCAGATTTCTCTTCTTATTCCTATTCTAAACTCTCTCTGCTAGTATCAATATCGATTATGCTACCCTCTTTAAAATATTTTTTTCTGTCATCTATCGTCCCTGTGAATTCATCTTCCCCTTTTTGGATAACCACAGTACTTAGACCCCATTCTTTTTGTGTCAGACAAATTAACAAGGACAAAAAGAAATGGGTCACAGGCAGATAAAAGGTATTGGTGATGAGAGCCTTAGTGGCTAGATTGGCATTGACAAAGAGAACCTAATTATTATAAACCATCTGGAAGCCAAGCTACTTCATGAGGCAAGCAGGGAGGAGCAATAATACATATCTCTGCAGGTCTGCAACATTTCCACGGTGCTTTGAAACTTTTCCGTCCAACGATGGCATTTACAAGCAAGCATCAAGGAGATAACTCAAAGAGGAAATTTTGAAATGAGTTTCTGAAGTAAGGTTGGGTAGCAGATTAGAGTCCTCAATACAGTACCTGACAGATGGTGTTTAAGAAGTGCTTCTTAGATGGAAAAATGAATGAAAAGGAAGCAATAGAGGGAGGAAATGGCTGCTCATTTAGAACTCCTTCCATGTCCCACATGGATTACCAGGCATCAAGGGTTCCTCTACCATCTGCCATTGTCAGACTGACTTTAATCAGGCAGACCAGAGCAGCCCAATAAAATTGTAAAATTACTGCTAATGTTGTGCTTTGGACTCCATTTGCTTTCCCAAACATGGTATCCTTTAATGAACAGAACTTCATCTGAAGATGCCAGAAGACTCTACTTTCCAAGGTAAATAACTAACATGGATGTCACATTGGCTCTATTCAAACATCATTTCTCATTCACTTGATTAGATGCTGGATTGTTAGGAACAGCATGAAACTGATAAAAAAAAAAACCTTTCTTCCACAAAGAACAAAAAAGTAATTGCTTTGGGGAAAAAAAGAAGTTGAGAATATTTGCTGATCATTACTGTTTTTAGGCATCTAGGTGATACAGTGGATAGAATCAAAGAAATATAATTTCAAATCTCTGTCTCAGATATTAACTAGTTGTACAACCCTGAGCCAGTCCTTTAATCTCCCTCAGTCTCAATTACCTCATATGTAAAATGAGGGTGACAATAGTGCCTTCTTCATAGGTTTGTTGTAGTGATAAAAATGAGATAATATACGTAAAGTACTTCATAAATCTTCAAGCAGTATATAAATGTCAGTTATTATTTTCATTTAATTTAACCTACATCTTAAGTGATACATCATTACAATGCATGTGATTCATAAATGGCTGATTGGGGCAAAGAAATTCAGAGTCAATGAAAAACTAATTTGAATAGAGAAAAACTCAAATCTAGTTTCAGTAGAACAAAGTACTTATTGCCTGTTACTTAAAAATAACTAATTGATTTCTCTTTACTAGTCGTAAAAATTTACAAGTTGTATGTTTATTGCAGAGGGAGCAAGACAAAGGAAAATATTATGAACCTGGATCTTCTCCTATAAAAGAGTAAATTAAGAAGAACCCAGGATAGAAGAAAAAAGATGGTACAAATGAATAACAAAAAGAAATGACAGACCGAAACTGAAGAATTCTTGTATGGAAGAAAAAACACTATGGTAGCTAACAAGGCACAATTATCTCTGGGTCTAAAAACCAGCAGCTGACTCCCTATGGTACCACATCTGCATGATTTTTTTTTTTGCTACCCAACAAGCCATACCATAAAATGAACACTCACTCATTAAGGTTATTTGTTAACAAAGTGCCCAAAATAATTTTCCCTGTTTCTATCTTCCCACATATCATCATCATATCCTTTCTTTCCCCTAAGCTTAAGTTATTTATTTGTTTTGAGGTTGAGAAAAGATTAGTACACAATTTTTATTTCCATTAACTGTAGAAACTGAAGTAATAAGATGTACTTCCAACCGAGAAAACATATTTTAGAAGTTGGTGTTAGTGATTTAAAATAATGAAATGAAGACTTGATCAGTTAAAATTGCTTTATAATAGGAAAAAAAATCTTATTTTCAAAAAGCCTTGGCACAATAACAGGAATCAAATCTTGTAAGCTCATGGAAGCATGGGAAGTTTATTCCTTTGTTTAAAGGAAGAATTTTATTTCATAGCACGGTGCTGTAAAGGATTTCATACCTACGAAATTTAAACATGAGTAATACATGGATCTTTCAATTGATAAGTCCCCTGGGGCCGTGTCTTTTCATGTACTTGGCCGGGGTATGAACAGGATTGAGGAAGTTCTGACATCTTTGTCACTGAGCCATATTGATAGCAACTGAGGAGACAAAAAATGCTGCATGATAATCAACAAGCAGGGAAAGAATGAAGACAAAGGCAAGTAAAAAAAAGAGCAGAAGACAGATTTGATAGACATCAGATAGACTGCTGGGATCCCCATGATCCTCCCTCTTCAGACCTGCTCCAAATTCTGCCTTTAATTGTTTCTCTGGAGTTGTAATCTGGGAGGTCAGTAGGGAAATTTTTAGGGTTAAAGTGCAGGCTTTGACTGTCTGACTGCTTGTCATTCATGCTAGACAATTCATTATCTGACTTTTCAGCAGAGTCCTTTCCTTCCCTGTAGTCTGAATGTAGGGTTTAACTAACTCATATTTGTTCACCACCCACCAATAGCTTATTATTCTTCCCTGCAGAAAACAACACTGTTTTCTCTGATTTGAGATGAGGCTGAAAAGCTGGGCTGGAACTGCTGTTGCTAATCCTTTCAATGCTGGGCAGTGGAGATACAGGCAGGTAATTATTTCATTTCTCTTTTTTGAGGTTCTGTGACTCAGATGTAAAAGTTCAGAAGAGACAGAAGATAGCCTCTAGTTGGATGAGATGATAATGGGTTTGAGGTTGTGAAACATTCATTGAGAATACAGGATGTCCTAGTGCAAAGTGAAGTGGCTCCAAGTCACTGAACCTGTGCTCCAATCCTGTTATTCACTACCTTTGTGGTCGATTACCATCTCAGGACTGCTGTTTCCTCATTTATTAAAGGAGTTAGGTCAGATGACTTCTAAGATCTCCCCAAGTTCTAATGATTTTGGTGAAATTTCTGGAGACTTCAAAAAAAAGTCAGGTAATTAGCATTAATTAATGTATGATATTTTGTTCTAAGTGCTAGGGATATGAAGAGAAGCAAAAGATAGTACTTCCTTTCTAATGGGAAAGACAATATGAAAAGAACTATATAAAACAAGATATAGGCTAGACAAACTGAAAATAATCCATAGTAGGAAGACTAAGCAGGAACGGGGATTGGGAAAGGTTTCATGGTTCATTGATGAGACCTGAAGGAATAAAAGGAAACCAAGAGGTGGGATTGAAATAAAAGTTCAAGCCAAGGATGGCAGGCAGTAAAAATGTTCAGACTCAGAGGATGATAGAAGGTCACCAGATCACAAAGAATAGGGGAAGGGAGTGGAAGAGTTGGAGGAGATGTGAGGATGGGCAGAGAGAAGATATAAGAAGATTGGAAAAGTAAAAAGGAATAAAATTATGGAAGGCCTGTTGGTCAAAGAAGAATTTATGATTGATCATGCAGGTAATAAGGAGCCACTGGAGTTGATTGAAAATGGGGCAATGTGGTCAGACTTGCACCTTAAAAAAAATTATTTGATAACTGAATTGAGAATGGGGAGAGAGTTATAGCAAGGAAACTAACCTCCAGTCATGAGGTGATACATATCTGTATCAAGGTGGTAAGAGGGCCAGAAGAAAGAAGGGGGATTATAAAGGGGATATCATGAAGTTAGAAAAAAGAAGGCAGCAATTGATTGGATATGAGGGGGTGCAGTGGGGAAGAGTCAGGGTGAGAGGGACTGAGGAATAGTTAATGATACCTAAGTCAAGATCCTTAGTAACTAGAAGAATAGTGATACCCTTGACAATAATAAGGGAGTTAGGACAAAGGAGTTGAGGGGGCAAGAAGGGGAGCTCAACTAGAGGGAATAATGAGTTTGCTAAAAAACGAGAGAAAGAAAAGAACAGAAATGTGACAGTGTGGGGGAAATTCTGTATATTCTTGATTGATTGAAGCAGAGAAGAGTTGACCTTTCAATAAATTCTATGATTATATGACATGCCAACCTTCTGATAATTCTATTAAGGAGGAAAAAGATGCAGCGGAAAAGAACAGTAGAATTTTTGCTTGGAATTTTAGTGCACGAGATATATTTCAGACAACCAAAGCTTAACCTATCAATTCAATCCAATAAATATTTGTTAAAATGGGCATACTCTCAAAAACACAAAGTTTGAATAGATTGTATTCCTAATTTCATAAAACTTATAATATAGTTGAAAATATGGAACACATATATATCTTTGCCTTCAGTTACCTGAAGAGCTGAAACTTCGTGACATCTGTTTTAGATACAGTTCAGAATTTTTTAAATTAGTTTTATTCACTAACATTTATTAAGCACCTACTACTACCAACAACTAAGCTAAATTAGGAGACAAATAAGAAAAAAAAATAGTCTTTGACCTCAAGAAGCAAAATTACAATCTACTGGGGGAAAAACAATACACAAAAGGAAGGAGAAGAGGTGAGATCAGCAGTAATATGATACTCCCTTGAGTGGAAACCAAAGCTTGCTGCAGATGGAAAATGGAGACATACTTTTAAGTTCTTAGCCTTATATAAAAGAAAATTTTGGGAGAAATTTATTTCTTTCACCTCCAGATATCTAAGCAGAGAAAGAAAAAGCAGAGAATAGTATGATCACATAACCAACAAGAGGAAAACTATGAACAAAATCAGATATTTTCTGCAGTCACCACTAACTCAAAAAAAAAAAAAAAAAAGGAAATATATGATAACCAAAGGTAGACCAATTATAGCTGAATCTACAGTACAAGAAAGCAAGAAGCCCAGTAGAGAGAAGCAATTCCTGAAAGCACTCAGCACCCCTTCCCATGAGCTTATGGGCTATGCCTGGGACCCATACCAGAATGTCTCTTTCGCTATGTAGATTTACCTCATGCACCTATTTCTTAGATGATGTATGTTTTTTGAACAATGGGATATTATGTTCAGTTATTTTTGTTTCTTGTCTAGTCTGTTTTATTGATCTGCTTTCTGGCTTGTTTATTGTTGTATTTTCAGACTAGTATCAAAGGAGTTTGATGATTGCCACTTTATAACATAGTTTGAGATCTGAAAATGCTATTTCCCTCTTCCTTCCTATTTCCATCGTTTTGCACAAATTTGTCAAATGTGGATATTTTAGAGAACTTAACTAACTCCATTCTATTCTCTGTTTCCTATAATATTTCATTCTCTTTCTATGAGATAATGAATGTACTGAATGTCTCTTTCAGTACTTCTCTTTCTTTAATCACTTTATAGTTACAAAAGAAAACTCATAGATTTTGAATAGTTTTAGAAATTCATCCCCTTTGTTTTATCCTAATAAGGCACATAGTAGGGACTTAACATATGCTAATTAACAGATTGATAAATATGCATATACACATATACTTATGAATTCATGTGTTTATATAAGTATATGTGTATCCATTTATTTATGTATATCTGCTGTGGAATTGTGAGACCCACAGGTCTATCACCTACTAATGATATGTCACACATTTGAGTGAATAAATAAACAGCAGTTTACCAGTCTGTCTGTAAACTGTACTAGCATGTTCGCTAGCAGTAGCTAGCAAAGATCCTGAAAATCCTTGCAACAATATTTCAGATATTTCATTGTTCCAAATGAATTTTGTAATTATTTTGTCTAGTTCTCTAAAGTGCCTTTTAGATAGTTTAATTGATATGTACTAAAACTATAAATTAACTTTTACATTGTTATCATTTTTATTAAATTGGGAAAGACCATCTAGGACTGAATATTCCTTCAGCTATTTCAGTTCTTCTTTGTTTCATTAAGGAACATTTAATAATTGAATCTATGTAAATATTGAATTTGCTTTGATACACTAACTCTCAAATATTTTATGCATTCTCCAATTATTTTGAGTGAGAATTGCATTTCTTATTTTCTCCTAGAAAAAAATAGAAAGTTTAGCAAAAGTTAGGGTTACACCAACATCCTATACCATATTTCCCAACAAACTCAAAATGGGTATGTAATCTGAATATTAAAGTTTAAATGGAAAAGAAGCAAATTTATATATTTTAAAAATATAGGTATATGTAGAATTGTTAATGAATCAAGGCAACAATTGAAAAAATAAACACCATTCTGATTACATTAAATTAACCTATCTATAATAACAAGGAAGATGGCCCTGGAATGGGGAATGGAGAAGAAGGAAAACCTTTGTACCAAATATCTCTGACAAGAATATTGAATCCAATTTATTTAGACAACTGAATTATATAAGACCAAACACTGATCCCCAATTATTAAGGGATTGAGGTGTATGAACAAACAGTTCTCAAAGGAAGAATTCTAAACTATTAACAACTGTAGAGAATAGTTCAAATCATTAAAAACAAGAAAACCACACATCTGAGCTTGCTTGAGATTTTACCTCATACCCAACAGACTGGAAAGATGACAATAGATAGCATTAGTCAGTGTAAGAGGTGTTATAGAAAGATCAGCACATTATACATTGTTAGTGGAACTGTCAATTAATAAGGTCATTCTGGAAAGCAATTTGAAATTGTAAAAATAAAAAAAATGACTGAAATGTCCATTCCTTTTAATCCAGAGATAGTACTAGAAGGAATATGTTCCAAGAAAGCCATTGATAAGAAGGAAGTGCCTGTATATAAAATGTTTATAGCAGCACTTTCATGGTAGCAAACAAGGTAGAATGCTCATTGATGAATGAATGACTAAACAAATTGTGGTATGTAAATGGAATAGAATGTTTCCATGCTGGGGGAAAAAGTTGAACTTTTGATGATTACAAAAAATATATGAAGACATATAAACTAATGCTAAATTAAGAAAGAAGAGCCAGGAAAACAATGTACATAATGACACAAAAAATAATTGGAGGGAAAAAGCTATAAAACAGTCAAATTAAATGTTGCAAAATTATAAATGCCAAATTTGACTCCCAAAGAAGAGATTTTTCTTCTTCTCTCCTTCTCCTTTGTAGAGATTGGGATCAAGGATACAGAACATTGTATATATTTTCAGATTGTTTTCAATGTATTGATTCGTTTTGCTGCATTTTTTTTTCCTTTTCTTCCTTTGTCTTTAAATTTCCTTATAAAAGATAACTCACAGAGAGAAGTGAAGTGAGAAAAACAGGGGTAAATGTAGACAGTGTAATAATAAAAGATATCAATAAAAGCTATCTTAGGAAAAAAAAATTATAAAGTGGATCATGAGAGAAAGAAATGCCTGGATATCCATAGTCCTCTGCTTTGTCAGGCAAGCATTTGGTGTAATTTGTTGTTGTTGTTTCTTTAACATTTTATTTGAAGTTTTGAGCTTCAAATTCTATCCTTCCCTCTCATCTTATCCCCTCATTGCCTGAGAAGGTAAGAAATCAGATATAGATTATGCATGTACAATTATATAAAACATTTCCATATTAGTCATTTTGTATAAGAAGACTTGAATAAAAGAAAAGAAATGAGAGAAAGAAAGAGAAAAATAACATGCTTCAGTGTGTATTCAATCAATATCCATTCTTTCTCTGGAGACAGATACTATGCTTCAACATTCATCCTTTGGAATTGCCTTACATCATTCATATTGCTGAGAATAGTTAAGTTATTCACAGTTCTTCATCATAAAATATTGATGTTACTGTTTCAATGTTCTCCTGATTTTGTTTACTTCATTATGTAGCAGTTCATGTAAGTCTTTCCAGATTTGTCTGAAATCACTCAGCTTGCCATTTTTTATTATATATTAATATTCCATTACATTCATATACCACAATATATGAATATATCTCCCAATTGATGGGCATTCCTCTGATTGTCAATTATTAGCCATGATAAAAGAATGGCTATAAATATTTTTGGTACAAATAGATTCTTTTTCCCTTTTCTTAATATCTTTGGGATATAAACATAGCAGTGATATTGCGGGATCAAAGGGTATGCACAAGTTTGTTGGTTTTTTTAAACCCCTAGGGAATGGTTCCAAATTGCTTTCCAGAATGGTTGGATTAGAATTCCACCATGCATTAGTGTCCCAGTTTCCCAAGATCTTCTCTAACATTTTACATTCACCTTTTTTATCATATTAGCCACTCTGATGGGTGTGAAATGGTACCTGACAGTTGTTTTATTTTGTTATCTCTCTAATCAACAGTAATTCAGAACTTTATTTCATAGGATTATGAGAGCTTTGATTTCTTTGACTGAAAATTGCCTATTCATTATACTTTGGCCATTTATCATTTAGATAATAATTTGAATTTTTATAAATTTGGCTCAGTTGTCTCTAATTTGAGAAATTAGGTCTTTAACAAAGATACCTGTGAGAAAATTTTCCCAGTTTTCTGCTTTCCTTATAATTTTTTGCATTGGTTTTGCTCGTCTGAAAACTTTTTTAATTTTATATAATCAAAATTATCTATTTTACATTTTGTTTTAGGTTCTCCACATCTTTTTTTGTCCTAAATTCTTCCCTTATCCATAAATCTGACAGATAAGCATTCCATGCTCTGCTAATTTATGTTAACAACCTTTATATTTAAATCACATGACCATTTTGAGCTAAACTTGGTGATGTTATGAGATGTTGGTGCTAATTTCTGCCATGCCGTTTTCCAGTTTTCCCAGCATTTTTTTTTTTTGGCCAAATAATGAGGTTTTGTTCCAAAAGCCTGGGATCGCTGTATGTACTATGTACTAGATTACTATAGTTATTATAATATAATATAATTTGTACCTAATCTGACCCACTATTCCATCTTTCTATTTCTTAGCCAGTAGCAAATCCTTTTCATAATTACCACTTTTATAATACAGTTTGAGTTCTGATACAGTTAAACCACCTTCTTTCACATTTTTTTCTTTATTGATTCCCTTGATATCCTTGAGCTTGTGTTCTTCCAGCTCAATTTTGTTATTATTTCTTCTAGCTTTCTAAAATAAGTTTTTGATGGAACTGAATAAATAAATTAATTTAGGTAGAATTGACATTATTATTATATATGTTAGGTTTACCTATGAGAAATTAATATTTTTCCATCTGTTTAGCTCTGACTTTATTTGTGTGGAAAATGTTTTGTAGTTGTGTTCATATACTTTCTGACTGTCTTGGCAGGTAGACTTTCAAGTATTATATTGTTTATAGTGCTTTAAAATTGAATTTCTTTTTATATGTCTTGCTATACTTTGTTAGCAATATATAGAAATACTGATAATTTATGTCATTTTATTTTGTATTCTGAAAATTTGTTAAACTAGTTAATAATTTCAAGTAGTGTTTTAGTTGATTCTCTAGGACTCTCTAAAAATATTATCATATATCTGCAAAAAGTGATCACTCATTGCCTATTTTAATTCCTTTCATTTCTCATTCTTCTCTTATTGCTATAGCTAACATATCTAGTACAATATTAAATAATAGAGGCAGTAATAGGCATCCTTCCTTCTCCCACAGTTAGATTTAGATTTAGATTGCATTTAGAAAAATATTTTTTTATATTTTTATAGATATTCATTCATTTCATTTAGATTGCAAATTTTATTGGCATATAATTAGACAATATAGCTCCTAACAATTTTCTCAATTTCTTCTTGATAGGTGGTGAATTTGCCCCTTTCATTTTTCATACCAGTAATTTGTTTTTTTTTTCTTTCCTTCTTTTAAATCAAATTAACCAATGGTTTGTCTATTTTATTGTTTTTTTTTTCATTTGACAAGCTTCTAAGCTTTATTTCTTTAATGGTTTTATTATATTCATTTTATTAATCTCTTTTTTCATTTTTAGAATTAACAATTTGGTATTTAATTGGTAATTTTTTTAATTTGTTCTTTTTTTTTAGATTTTTTTTCTTAGTTTGCATGTTCCACTCATTGATCTACTTTTTCTCAATTTTATTGATGTAAGCAATTAGTGATATAATTTTTTCCCTAGGTACTGCTTTGGATGTTGTCTTGTGGTTTTCAGTTTCTTTAATAAAATTATTGGTTGTTTTGATCCATTTGTTTTGTGTTTTTTTAAGGATTTGATTATTTAGTTTCCAATTACTTTTTAATCTTTCTTTCTATTACCCATTATTCAATTGAATTTTTATTGCATTATGATCTGAATATAATATGTTTACTCTTTCTTCTTTTCTGTAGAAAACTGAAGTTTTTATGTCCTAATGCATGGTCAATTTTTGCGTAGGGACCATATGTCACTGACAAAAGGGTATATTTTTTTCTATTCCCATTCAGTTTTCTCCAGATATCTCCAGAATTTTAATTTACCTCTTTAACTCTCTTGGTTAGATTTATCTAATTCTAAGAGAAGAAAGTTGAGATCCCTCACTATTCTGTTTTTTTCTAGTAAATTTATTTATTTTTAATGAATGATGTTGAGAGAGTGAAATCAGAACAAAACAGAAAAACCATAGCCCAGATTTAAAAAAAAAAAAACAGAAAAAAGAAAGGAACATAGCATATGTTGATTTACATTTAGTTTCCTTTGTTTGCTTGTTTGTTTTCTGGATGCAGATGGTATTTTCTATCCAAAATCTTTGGATTGCTTTGGATTACTGAACCACTGAAAAAAACCATCTTTCATAGTTGATCATTGCACATACTTGCTGTTATTGTGTACAATGTATTCCTGGTTCTACTTATTTTGCTCAGCATCAGTTCATGTAAATCTTTCCAGGGCTTTCTAAAATCAGGTTGTTCATCATTTTTTATAGAACAATAAAATTCCATTTCCTTCAGATAGCACAACTTGTTCAATCATTCCACACTTGATGTTCATCTACTCATTTTCCAATACTTAGCTGCCTCAGAAAGAGCTGCTACAAACATTTTTGCACATGTGGGTTCTTTTCCCTCCTCTGTGATTTCCTTGGGATTAGTCTGATTTTATTATCTATGTTCTACTGTAACTCATTCAATTTCTCCTTCAAAAATTTAGATGCTATAACATTAGGTGCATACATGTTTGGTACTGATATGACTACATTTTCTATGATGCCCATTAGCAGGATTTGGTTTCCTTTTTTATCTCTTTTAATTAGACTTATTTTTATTTTTGCTTTGTCTGAGATCATGATTGCTATCCCTATTTTCTTTGCTTCGACTGATGTATAAAAGATTCTGCTCCAGTCCTTTACTTTGTTTGTATCTCTCTAGTAAACAATATATTCTAGAATTCTGGTCTTTGATCTATTTTGCTACCAGCTTTCATTTTATGGGTGAGTTCATTCCATTCACCTTTACTATTATTTAAATCAAAAATAACCAAATATATTTGCTGATAGGATATCAGAATTTTAACACTGAGTATAGACTAATCTCAGCTGAATTCTTTAAAATGTGTTTTCACCTAGACCATTTTATATCACATATGAACCAAAGGTCATTTAACACTGCTCTGCTCTGTAATGTTTATTGGCAACAGTAAATAAGATAACAAAAGTCTTGCTGGAAAGAAAAAAAAAAAAGACCCGCAGTTGATATATTGGGAGTAAGTTCTGTTATATGTCCTATTCTTTCCATTTCACTACTCATTGTTAGAAGTTTACTAAAAAGTTGGCAGGAAAGGTATGTTTTTAAGGGAATTCAAATTGAATTTCATTCCTATCCATGAAAATTGTTAACATTATATTTCCAATGACTCCACACTGTGCATTTAAAAAAACACAGGAAGGGATATTTTATCTCATTCTTGTAATCACAAAATGTCATATAAAAAAATCCGAGATAGCATTTTTGAGCTCCTGTTTTTAGATATGGTATAGTATATGTAGGAGAACAACATGAGTGCTATAATCAGAAGACAGGTTCAAGTCCCAATTTTACCACTTACTGGCTGTGTTGGCAAATTATTTAAATGCTCTGAATTTCTGTTTCCTCATTTGGAAAACAGAGAAAATAAAATTATGACTTGCCCAGCTCATGTGAATTGTTTTCAAATATACTAATGAAGGTATTGGGGAGGAGGCACAGAAAAAGAGGGTGGGATGAAAGGACCACATTTGATTCTTGTTAAATGTTCCATTTGAATAATAAGGACTGATTTTTTTAGCATTTTAGAAAATATACTTGAAAATGTGTCCCTCTGTGAGATGGAAAGAAAATATATTTCATTCAAGAAATTTGCAGTTTAGATAATGAGATAAAATGTATACATATAAGCCAAAAGTTATCTATCAATAGTAAAAAGAAAGTACTATTAAGCATCACACAAATATCTATACAGATTAATGAAGGGGGTCAGTCAAGACTGAAGAGCTACTGGTTGAAAAACAATGCACTATCCAAATCCACACAATTCAAATTACAGTAGTGATTTATAAAAGAAGCCTGGGTATAGCTATATTATTTTTATCTTGTAATAGGTAAAACTATAGGGAGCTAGCTTCTGCATTTGATCTCCCAGAAGTAAGAAAAGAGAAGAGAGGGTCACCATGGGGAAGAAACATCAGGAGCATAGTTATATGCTGAAAATGGTTGAATCCATGTTAGATTTGTATTCAGCCACTTTTACTAGGTTCATGAGGCATTGTGTCAATCACTCTCCTGTGGCTACAAATTACATTTCAAGGAGCAGTTGAGCATGCTAATAGAATTTCAAGCTGGTGGTAGTAATAGAGTTTACAGATAGCAATAAGTGAATCATAAATATACACAAAACATATTACCACTTCTCTAGGCTACATTCATTGCCACAGTATTTGCAAAAGATAATGCACAATTTAATGAAATGTGCTCAGGATCCAGACCAAATGAAAATGAGTTAAATCTCAACAATAGACAATAAAGGCTACTGAACATTTCTAACTTCCTAAGGTCATAGCCATCACATTTTAATTAGTTATTTAGGACTATAGTTTTAGAACTTCCGCAGTAGAATAATAATGAAGCAAAGGGCCTGAATATGTTCTGCCTTTCTCTTCTGTTCCTGTAGTTCTTTTAAGGCTATTTCTACTGTGATAAAAATAATCATTTTTGAGGCAGGAGGTGTTTTGTTTTGTTTTGTTTTTTATTAAACAAATTAGGTAGTAAGAGTTAATTATTTTGTATATGCCTGAAGCACATTTAGGAGTTGGCTTTCATAGTTCTTTAGCATAGAAAATCTCAGTCCCTTTGGAATTGTATCTATTTTGACAAAATGAGGAACAAACAGAAGTATAACCAATGATCTCAAGCTCTGTGCTCGTACAGACTTAATCCAGTCCTGAGAATCATCTTTAAAATTCTCTTTATGAAGGGAAAGGGACTTGTATGTGCCAAAATGTTTGTGGCAGCCCTGTTTGTAGTGGCTAGAAACTGGAAAATGAATGGATGCCCATCAATTGGAGAATGGTTGGGTAAACTGTGGTATATGAATGTTACAGAATATTATTGTTCTGTACGAAATGACCAGAAGGATGAATACAGAGAGGCTTGGAGAGACTTACATGAACTGATACTGAGTGAAATGAGCAGAACCAAGAGATCATTATATACTTCAACAACAATACTGTATGAGGATGTATTCTGATGGAAGTAGAAATCTTCAACAAAGAGAAGATCTAATTAAGTTCCAATTGATCAATGATGGACAGAAGCAGCTATACCCAGAGAAGGAACACTGGGAAGTGAATGTGGACTACTTGCATTTTTGTTTTTCTTCCCAGGTTATTTTTCCCTTCTGAATCCAATTCTTGTGCAACAAGAGAACTGATTGGTTCTGCACACATATATTGTATCTAGGATATACTATAACATACTTAACATGTATTAAGACTACTTGCCATCTAGGGGAGGGGGTAGAGGGAGGGAAGGGAAAAGTCAGAACAGAAGTGAGTGCAAGGGATAATGTAAAAAATTACCCATGCATATATTCTGGCAATAAAAAGTTATAATTAAAAAATAGTAATAAAATAAAACTCTCTTTACCTCCTTTTGCTTTTACCTGGAGTTTATTTTGGAAATCTATGAGGGATCCTAGCTCCCATATGAGCATGTACTCAATGTAAAAAATACATATCAGATATACTACAGAGAAAATACAAGAGATAAAAATACTTCATAGAATCCGAAAAATGAATCAGTATAATATTAAGTCCTGAATCCTTTTCCACCAGGTCCATAAGTCTAGATTCCATATTTTCTTGTAATTTGAACTCCTCCAATCATGGAGACATGCTTTGGGCGCCTGAACTGACAATTCCTCTTCCCTTCAGACTTTCATTACTCAGATAATTCATCATAATGCCTGGGAGTGGGAAAGAGGTTTTTGGCAAAGCCCCAATCCCTTGCTTCTTCATATAGTAGCTTTAATACCTTCCTGCTGCTCCTCACCCAAAAATAAAAATATGGATGCCTCTTCTCTCTCAGAGGCACACTGCTCAAGGACCTCTGCTTCTCTTGATAACTCTAAAACTTGGAATTGGGCAATTCCAATGCTAAAGAAGCCCATTAAATCTCCCTTTTTATCAAGTGGTCCACAATTTCAGAATTGTGAAATGCAGAAATACTACAGATACCATCCCTAGGAATTTCTCCATAAAATTAGAGTTTAGAAAATCATGTATTCAATCATATATGGGTGAATAGATGTTGGATCATGACCCATGTATTTTTGAATATTAAAGGGAGTTCTCCTTCCCTTGTTTTGGGGGGCTAAGGGTAAAGTAGAGGTGAAGCCAGAAAAAAAAAAGCAAAGAAATCCAGAATTTTCCCCTCAGGTCACGTACAAAAGTAGATAGAAAGATATGTATTTATTTATCTTCTTTTTTTCTCAAGAAAAACAACAGATCTGGAGAACAGATCAAGAAGAGAAAAATATAAAAATAATTGGACTATCTGAAAGTTGTGACCAAAAAAAGAACATTGACACAATAATGCAAGAAATCATCCAAGAAAATTTTCCTGGAGTGATAGATTATGAGGGGAAAGTAGAAATAGAAAATTTCTACTGATCACCACCTCAAAGAGATATTTTGTGGAAAACACATAAGAATATTATTGCCAAATTTCAAAAACCCCACATCAAAGATAAAATTTTGCAAGAAACAAGAAATACACTGAAGCTACAACCAGAATTGCACAGGACTTATCAGCAACCACAATAAAAGGCTGCAGGTCCTGGAATCATATATACCGGCAATCAAAAGAACTAGGTCTGCAGCACAAAAATATCATATCCAGCAAAATTGTCCATAATATTTAATGAGAAAAAATGGATATTAATGAACTTGTAGAGTTTCAAAACTTTCTACCAAACAAACCCAAACTCAATAACATATAAGAGCCAATATCAAATATCAATCTCAAGAAACTTATCATTTATAAATTGCTTATGTCTTTTACATGAAAATGTATACTGTATGTTTGAGATTAATATCAGCAATAGAATAGCTCAAAAGAAAGATTGGGACAGAGTTGTGTATGATCTGATACAAATGAGATTCAGAGGAAAAATAGACACAGATATTAAAGGAAGGAGAAGGGCTCATAGCTGAGAAAACCTACTAGGATGGATTCCATAACAACACTAGATATATACTATGAAGAATATAGCAACCTCCAAAATCTATAAAGAAATAAGGGCAGGGCAGTAGGGAAAGCAAAGTATAGAGGAAGAAGAAAAGGGAGGGATTCATGTATGGGAGGAGGTTAACTAATATCAAGGCAAGTGAAGAAGCAGAATTAAAGCAGAAAGTTAGCAGGGATACCAAAGATATGTGTGTGTATGCATGTAGGGAAGGGTGAGTGTTTGTGTGTGTGTGTGTGTGTGTGTGTAGTTATATATATAAATATATCCTTTCTTAACCATAGCCTGCTTAGGAGATGTAAGGGGATAAAAGAGGACAAAATGAATAAAGTAAAAAAAAAAAAAGAGAGAGAGAGAAAACAAAAGAACAAACAACAAAGAAGTAAAGAAAAAATGGACACTCAAATATAATTTCTTTTACTATTATATATTCTTTCTTGAACTTGCAATTTATTGTTATACATTTTGAATCCTCCCTGATGTTCTACTGGACACAAGACAATGTTCAGTTTTGTTTTGTTTTATTTTGTTTTGTTTTCCTTTTCCTTCTTTTATTATATTTATTTTTAATAAAATATTTTTTAAAACTCCATACTCTTCGATCCAGCACTGCCACTACTGGGTCTGTATCTCAAAGAGATCATAAGAGACAAAAAAAGATCCACATATGCAAAAATGTTTGTGGCAGTCCTTTTTGTAATGGCAAGAAGATGGAAACTGAGAGGATAGTCATCAATTGGAGAAGGGCTGAATAAGTTATGGTATTTGAATATAATGAATTATAATTCTTCTAAGAAATGATGAGCAGGCTGATTTCAGAAAAGCCTGGACAGACTTTCATGAACTGATGCTAAGTAAAGTGAGCAGAACCATAAGAACATTGTACATAATAACAACAGGATTATGTGATGATCAAATGTGGTGAACTCAGCTCTTCCCAACAATTTGGTAACTCAAGACAATATCAATAGACTTAGGATGGAAAATGCCATCCACATTCAGATAGAGAACCATGGAGACTAAATGTGGACGGAAATATACTATTTCCAACTTTGTTGTTTGTTTGGTTTTTTCTTTCTCGTGTTTTTTTCCCCTTTTGGTCTTATTCTTCATGCACAATATGAAAAATATGGAAATGTGTTTTAAAGATTGCACATATTTGACCTATATCAGATTGCTTGCTATCTTGGGAAGGGGTGAGTAGAAAAAATTGGAACACAAAGTCACAAACTATAGAAAAGTATTTTTACATGTATTTGAAAAGAAATAAAATATAATGAGAAAAAAAAGAAGGAGCTGGGCCCTAGAAGGTGGCAATGAGCTGTTCCATATCAATCAACTCATCTTTGATGAGTCAAAAGGGAAATCCCAGTTCCTAAGGTTTAATCAGAAAGGAGGATTTTTGGTCCTCTTAAAGGACTACTGATAGGTATGTTCATAAAAACCATCCACTGGGAGGTATGTTCATAAAAACAAAGCAAAGCTTCATAAAAAATATAAAGCAAACTCACTGTTCTGGAAGCTTATTAAGTTGATGGAGATCTCCCTTTATAGAACAAAGAACAGCCAAATCATGTAAAATTAATATGAAGCCAAGTAAAAAGGAAAGCATGTAGTGATATCAAGTCAGATGGAATTATTAAATTGGACAAAAACCAAATTAACCCAGAAGTATATTCATGGTAATAGAGAAAAAGCAAAATTGAAAAATCATCTCTATATTAGAAAGGGGAGAAAAGGAAACATAAATACAGCTCCAATCCCCCTTTCCCTTCACCACAGAAATGAACAGAAAATGGATAGGTATCTTGCTATATGGGCAGCACCGATGGTTGTAATTTTAAAAATTCTTAGTATTCTACATTTGGTTGATTCAATGAACTTTGGTATTCAAAAAGGATTGAAGGTCCATAGCTCCATTTCCAGGCCACTGAATCTCTTTAGCTTATATCCCCACTGGACTAGACAGTTCCAGAGACTAAAAAGCCAAGTTAGGTATATAGGAATAAACCTCTCTAGTCTGAAATTCTCCTACTTTACACCTAGGATGGTCTCAAGCCTCTGTGAAATTACGAAGGCATATTAATGGTATGATTTTTAAGTAGTAGAAGAAAAAAATCTCAGGCATAGGCATGAGTAATTTTGTCAATGCTGCCTAAGATAGCATTTTTTAATGTTGCTATTCATATATTACAAACTCTTAAAGTTAAAAAAAAAAGTTTTATATGGAATGTTGCTATTAAGAGAACTTGAAAAATTTCTTCCTATCAAATCAACGAAAATGTTAAACAATGAGACAAGAATTAGCCTTTGAAATATATATATATATATATATATATTTTTTTTTTTTTTTTTTCTGAGGCAATGGGGGTTAAGTGACTTGCCCAGTCTCACACAGCCAGGAAGTGTTAAGTGTCTGACACCAGATTTGAACTCAGGTCCTCCTGACTTCAGGGCTGGTACTCTATCCACTGCACCAACTAGCTGCTCCTTTTGAACTATATATTGACTGACCACATTACTCAGTTATGGAATAAGTAAATGAGATACATCTTTTAAATTACATAGACGTAATACAGATATTGTGACTTTTTACAATCAATCTTGTCATTGGTTGATTGAACAGATACACTGCAAATGATCTGTTCTGTCTGTGATTTTTTCTGTTCTTTAAAATAATCTGATTGGATCAATAATTCAACAATTTTTCACTTT
The DNA here is from genome assembly GCF_902635505.1 of Sarcophilus harrisii. Classification (NCBI taxonomy): domain Eukaryota; kingdom Metazoa; phylum Chordata; class Mammalia; order Dasyuromorphia; family Dasyuridae; genus Sarcophilus; species Sarcophilus harrisii. The sequence goes on along the minus strand of NC_045431.1, from coordinate 32,399,472 downwards.
GTGATTGACAGTTTTAATCAGTAAAAAAGCAGAACCATTCATTAGAATAATAATTCTTTAGCATTTCTAATAATTTCTTTATTATATGTACATTTACATATTTGTGACTATATATTATAGATCTAGATATAGCAATGGAGGCAGAGATATAGTGACATGGATATAGATATGAATATGGATGTAAATTCATTTGATTAGCAATGATGTCATTGTTAGTGGCCCGTGGTATAGAAACTCTGCCTAACTCATTTATAACTAATGGTCTCAGCAAGTTGGTGGGGCACTGAGAGTTTAAATGAATTGCTTATGGACATACATACAGTTAATATGTGATTGGACAGTCTGCTCTATATGAGGAAATGGCCTCTCAATAGAGAGAGAGAGAGAGAGAGAGAGAGAGAGAGAGAGAGAGAGAGAGAGAAATATAAATGTACTTAATTCCTAAGCAGAAAACATTTCACAAATCTGTGTACTAGACATAGAAGTAAATATATTCAGTTTATGCAAAGGACTGAAACTTTGAGTAGGTGCACTTGGACAACCAAGCACTTAAGGCTAATTACTTATTGAACAATTTTCTATTAACATATGCTTGGAAAATGGCCCTCCCCACTATTCTGTGCTGGCTCGATCTGTTGGTGTATACAGAGAATTGTAGGAGGGATTAGAGGGTGGAGTAAGACAAGCCAGAGTTACTTTTGGGAGGGAGAGGAAGAGGAGAGGTCATGGAGATTCTGTGTCCATTCCCCTTACTTCTACCCCTAAAGACCAAGAATAAAGACCAAAGACTTTTACTTATCCTGACTCTGGCTGATTCTAAGGTATCCAGGGTGCTAACTAGGTCTTCACAAGTTTACATATCCTTTGCCTTTCAATATTATTTATTAAATTGGGCATATAGTCATTTTGAAAGGCATCTGTTTAAAATGTAACACATTTTCATACTGATTTCAGCACCATAAAACTAGTTAAAATGTTACATAAAATTAAGAAACTTCTCAAGTTTAATGCCTTGAACAGTTTTAGGATATGTGCAATTTGGAATTCTTCATGTAATTTGTATTAATATATGTGCATATTTTTTCATGAGTTGATAGGTTACAACAGTGAGCCTCATGATACTATTTGTGTGAAATTTTTAATCTCTGAATATTATTATGTAAGGAAGTCAGAAGTGGAAGCTACTGTAACAAAGTAGAATCTCAGAAACTATTTTGTTACCCAACTCCAACTCTCACAGTGGATTGTGTCCCTGAGCATGGCTCCCCTTCAAGGTTCTAGAAATAACCTGAGGAATTATAGAGAATGTTCTCTAAAGCTATCAACTTGAGCCCCCATTCTGGTGTGTTTTCCCCAATAACAGTAACCAATTACTCATATTGATAAACTCCAGTAATAACTCCCCAATTTCATTTAATAACTAATAGCAAATAGCTCTTACAAATAGATGTTTATTTAATTAGTTAAGAATATACCCATGGATTACAGCAAGATTTTGTGATGCTCCAAAAAAAGAAAGAACTGAGAAGTCCAAAAATCTTAAGAGGTCTGGAAACCGCCATTGATTGATTCACTTCCACCCATCCCCAAAACTTATTGATGGTTTGGTAGAGCAGGGTCTATATTGGACTTTGTTCCACTTTCAGCCTAATGCAACAAACCTTTCCTGCCAACCCACTAAGTTTTCTTGGGCTAGAAAATTGTTTCATCCCAACTTTTGTGGATTCTGCTGCTCCAGAATTTGTCTTGAGGCATTATTTTAAAATGTTGGGAGGGGGGTTGTGGGAGAGCTTAGATGAGTCCTTTTATCCACTATCTTAGTTCCACTCCCCAATGAATCCCTCCATCAATGAAAGATCAACCACCTCTAGCAGCCAAACATCCTTATTATTATTCTAAATAAGAAATCAATCTTTTGTTATATAATAAATTAAATAGGTATAACCTGGAAATTCTAATTACAAAGAATGTGCAGTAGGTTATATGATTAGTAAAATAAGACTCTGCAGCAGAGGTGAATGACACATCTTTAATTATAAATCTCATATGGTTTCCAATAAGGTCTCCAAATGGATAGAAAGACTATAATCCCTCATAGCATTTTGTAGTATCCTTGTTGTGCTATTAGACAAGATGGTAATTAACTTAGTCACAACTCTACCGGCTGAGCTTTGAGTTTGTTTGTGGCCCAGCTGCTATCAGCATGGGGCAAAAGAATTGAAAAGTTTAGATTTGTGTTAGGTTCTGCAAGAAATCAATCCCTTCAATCAAAACTGAGCCTGACTCTGTTCAGGAGTATAACCATGGAAGCAATGATTCAACTAATTACCATAAAATGAATGCAGAGGTTTGTCTTCGGGACATCACCTGTGGTTCTTTGTGCAGGTGTTTTAAATGTCTGCCAAGACAAAGGAGGGATAAATGCCTCAAGAAATCTGACTCATCTATATAGCAACTCCCTCAGTATATACAGATCATGTAATATTTGTTCAAACTAGTTAAAAAACAAACCCCAGTTTTTAGAGATTTATATTTGCTTTTTTTTTTTTTTTTTGGAAGGTAGAGGGCATGAGTTTGCCAGTGATTTAAATGAAAAATAAATATAATTACATGTTTAGCAGTCTGACTGTGAAGTAATGATGAATCATCAATATATGACCATAGGAATTTTAAGACTAATCTGGATTTTTTTTAGAGAACCAAACTTTGGAGGGGCTGGGTTACAATCAAAGTGAATATTTTGGGGATTAGTCTTTGGGAAATGGAATTGGGTTTTTTCTACTTAGTCTTTAGTAAGCAAGACTAGAAGTGCATGGAAGTTAACAAAAAAAGTAGATTTGAACAAAAAAAGCTTTCAGGCAATTAGAATTGTATAAGAGTAGATTGGAGAAACATGGAGTTTTCCCTAGATGTATGATGGAATCAGCCCATACTAACTCAAGAGAGTTTATAGTTAAATTTTCAGTGAGAAAATGTATACATTGGAAACCAACAAATACTACAAATCAATCAATATTTAATAAGTGTTTAACTTTATACTCGACACTATACTAAATGCTAGGGATACAAAGGATAGTCCCTGCCTTCAAAGAGCTTACAATCTAATGGAGGAAATAGCATGCAAATGAATATGTAGAAAGCAAGCCACATACAAGTAGGAAATGACAGAGGGAAGATACTTAACAGCAGGATGAGGAGCTGTGGAAGGCTTCAAGCAAAAGATGGGATTTTAGTTGGAACTTTAAAAAAGCCAAGAAGGTTGGTAAGCAGAGATAAAGAAGGAAATAATTCTGGTCATAGGGGATAGCCAAAGAAAATGCCAAGAGCTGAAAAATGAAACGTCTAACTCACAATGGATTAGGTTAGAGACCAGATCAAAAAGAATCTGGTTTGGGGAGTAAATGTTAAAAGGAACTGGAAAAGTAAAAGTGAACTAGGTTATAAAGGACTTTGAATGGCAAACAGCATTTTGTTGCTCCTAGAGGCAACCGAAAACCACTGGAATTTATTAAGTAGGAGAGTTACATGATCAGATCTGAATTTTTTAAAAATCACTTCAGTGGATGAATTGAGGATAGATTGGATCAGAGATCTGAAATAGGCAGACCCATCAGAAAGCTATGTAAATAATCCAGATATGAAATGATGAGGACCTGCACCAAAATGGGGGCAACGTTAGAAGAGAGAAGGGGGTATGTTTGAGAGATATTATTACAAAGGTAAAATTGTCAGACATTGGCAACAGATCAGATATAGGGGGCGTGGAGTGTGGAGAAATAGTGAAGAAGAGAGCTGGAGAAAAAGAGAGATAAAGAGTGTCTAAGAATTGATTCTCTACTACTTCTAACAGGCCCACATCTTCCCTATCCTGAAAAAAGTCATCTCTTGATTCCTCCATTCCAGCTCTTAACTATCATCCTGTAAATCTTCTATTCGTTGTAGTGAAATTCCTTGAAAAGGTTGTCAATATCAGTACCTCCACTTTCTCATCCCTCATAATCTTCTTAAGCCTATCTAAGCATCTAACTTCTGACCTTATCATTCCACAAGACCTTCTCCTTTGTGTGCAAGATTCATATATGTAAAATAAGCAAATAACTTCAGATTTTCAAACATGTTATGGTTTTGCTGATTTTTTCCCTCTTCTTTCTCTCTTTTCTCCCCTTCCCCCAATCAACAATGATTCATTAAAGGTTTTTGATATGCCAAGTATAGTCCTTATTACTTGGCATATAAAGGCAAAAAGTTAATCCATGCTCTTAAGGAGCATGAAGCATAATGTATTCTGCTCTAGTTTTTTATATTTATCCTCTGTGTATTTCTCTCTGCTTCAAATATGTTTCTTGTAAACAACATATTATAGGATTCTGGTTTTTAATCCATTCTTTTAACTGCTTTTGTTTTATGGGTGAGTTCTTGCCATTCACATTCACAGTGATTACTAACTGTATATTTCCCTCCATCCTATTTTCCCCCTATTTATACTTTTCTTCTCTCCTTTCATACTGTCCCTCCTCACCAGTCTTTTGATTCTATCATGAACTCCCTCAATCTGCCCTCTCTTCTATTAGACCTACCCTCTCCACTTATCTTGTTCCCTTCTCTAAAGAATGAGAGATTTCTATTCTATTCTAAAAGTATATGTAATTTCCCTTTTGAGCCAAATCCAATGAAAGTAAAATTCAAGAAATGCCTACCTCCCTCTCCTTCTCTTGTACTATAATACAATTTTTATTCCTTTTCATGATATAATTTATCCATTCTGTCTCTCCCTTCTCCCAGTGCAATCCTCTCTCCCTCCTTAATTAATTTGTTTATATCATCCTATCAAAATCAATTTATCAGAATCCACCCCTTTAAACTGCCCTAATCAAGATACAGTTCTGAAGCATTACAAATATCATCTTCTAATATAAGAATGTAAAGTTTAGCCATATTGAATAATTCATTTTTGCATTTCTATTTACCTTTTGATGCTTTTCTTGAGTCTTACATTTGAAAATCAAATTTTCTATTTAGATCTGGTTTTTTTTTTTTTCAATCAGGAATGAAACCTCTATTTCAGTGAATGTTTACCCCTTCATTGTCCCTTGGGTGAAAAAAAAAATAAAACCATTACCCTCAGTTTTACTGAATAGTTAATTGTTGGTTATAATCCAAGCAATTTTGCTTTCCAGAATATTATATCCCAAGCCCTCCAATTTTTCACTATAGAAGGTGCTAAATCCTGTGTCATCCTGATTTTGTGACTCCTTGATATTTGAATTGTTTTTTTTTTTGTTTTGTTTTGTTTTTTGTTTTTTTGCGTGTGTTTTTTAATTTTTTTTCTGCATTTTCTTTTCAATCTGAGAGTTGTGGATTTTGCTATTAAATTTCTGGGAGTTTTCATTTAGGGATATCTTTCAGGAGGTGATTGTGGATTCTTTCAATCAATTTCTGATTCTAAGATATCAAGCCAGTTTCCCTTAATAATTTCTTGAAAGATGGTGTCCATGATTTGCTTTGATCATACCTTTCAGGTAGATTAATAAATTTTAAATTATCTCTCCAATATCTATCTTCCAAGTCAGTTGTTTTTCGATTAAAGTATTTACATTTCCTTCTATTGTTTCAATCTTTTACTTTTATTTAATTGATTCGTAATGTCTCATGGAGTTATTAGTTTCCACTTACCCAATTCTAATTTCTAAAGAATTATTTTCTTCAGTTTTTGTACCTCCTTTTCCATTTAGCCAATTCCATTTTTAAGGAGTTTTTTCAATGGATTTTTGTAACTTCTCTATCATTTGATTAATTCTACTTTTAAGATTTTCTATTTCTTTTTCTAAGGATTCTCTTGCATAACTTTCATTTCTTCTCCCAATTTTTTTTCTACTTCTTTGATTTTTAAAATCCTTTTTGAACTCCTTGAAGCCTTTTTGGACTTGAGACCATATTTCTCTTAGAGGTTTCACATATAGATGTTTTGACATTGTTGTTCTCTTCTGAGTTTATATTTCAATCTTTGCTGTCACTATATTAGCTTTTTATGTTCAGGATGTTTTATCTTTATTTTTGTTAATTTTCCAGCTTTTTTCATGATTTTTCAAGTTGAAGTCTGTTCCTAGAGTATGGGGAGTGTTATCTCAGTTTCTCTGGGAGCCAGAGAGCTAGTCACTGACTTTTTGAGCTAGAGCCTCTAGTCCCAGAAGCTTATCTGCTATGTTAGTGTCACTGGCCTAGTCTGCACTACCACTTGCCTGCTGCCATAGGGCTACAGTCTATAGCACGCCTGTTGGGCCACTAGCCTGTTGAGCAGGGACTGCAGGACTTCAGTTGCTAATCTGTGCTGTGGCTAGAAGCCTCCCACTGGTTTGCCTGAACATTGCTTGTGCTGAACCGTGTTCTGCTTTTACCCAAGTGAGATAGACCTTTCTTACAGACTTTCTTGGATTGAAAAATTATTTTTTTCTCATCCTTTTATGGATTCTATTATTACAGAATTTGTTTTTGGGTGTGATTTAAAGTTGTTTCAAAGGAAATTAGGGAGAGCTCTACAAATTTTTGCCTTTTCTCTACCATCTTGGCTCTGCCTCAAGTTCAGTCTTAAAAGAGGCAACTCTTTATTAGTATGAAGGAAAGGAATTCAAGAGAAAACATAGGCGATATAACAACAAAAACCTATTTTAAATAATCAGTAGGCATATCTCCTTCCTATTAGTTATCATTTCAACAACTGACAATAGCTAGCATTTATACAGTGTTTGAAGATGTGCAAATCATTTCATAGTATTTAACCCTGTGCCCAGACTCAGCCTGCTGAACTTGAAGTGCATGTGATATAAATTCAGCAGAGTAGCCCCCTATATAATACATCACAATTTCACTGGTTTCCTTTTTTCCATTCTTGTTCTATCCTGTTATGTGAGCCTAAGTGATCTGTCTACAGATAGCACTTAAGTCCCTTGAAGGAGGATGATTTTCTGTTCAACTTTACAATAGAAGATACTTTTCTGTCTGTCTAGTAGGAAACCCAATCTTATTATTTTTAACAAAAGTAACTAGCATAGAAAGTCAAAGATTCTACCTTTTGTAGAAAACCTTTCCTGCACCCATTTTCCATCTATTTCCAGTACCTTCCTCCTTATTAAACCTATTTGAGTAGTTAATTACATGTTTTCTCATCCATTAGAACATGAGTTCTCTAAGAGACTATGTTTTTGCCTTTTTTTTCAAAAAGAAAGAAATACCTTTTTTTTCTTCTTTTTTAACCTTTTCTTTAATTTTTCTTTGGCCTTTTCCCTACCACCTAACATAGTGTCTGACATATTAAATGCTTAAAATGTTTGTCACTGCCTGAAGATAAAGACTATTACAAATGAGTCCATAATTTCCTGAAAGTCAATTCCCCCAAGAAAGGTCAATAGTCAGCATCCTAGACAGAGAATCGGGAAACAGGAAATCCATAAGAATCAAAAGGGTTAGAGTAAGTAAATGCAAGGGAACAAATCTGAAGCATTAGCAATACTTCTGAAGTACTATGGAGAAGAGAAGACCAGTGTCAGGGTATAGACTTCCTAAGATTTATAGAGTAAGGCATGGTTGTATTTAGCAAGTCAAAGTGAGTAATAGAAAACTTAAGGCAGACCTTGTAGAAGTAAACCTTTAATTAATTAACTTCAAATAAAGCTTATATCAACCTGTAGTATGCTTTCTAGAACCCCCAAATTGGGGTACCAAAATGTGCTATGCTTTCTAGAGCCCCCATGCTCAGGTGCCAAAATGTACTTTTCAGATTAGCTCTCTGGAGGATCTCAGGACCAGCTTGAGTCTTTGGTCTTGGTGGAGGAGTGAGAAAGCAGGAGATCCATGAGGCTGATCAGAAATGGAGTCCGTTTATTTCAAATCCTCTCAACTGCTAAATACCTTAGTATGATTACATCACTACAGCACACTGAGCATGTGCCAACTATAGAACCATTACCATTACCATTATATCACCACATCACCATAGCACACTGCATTTAGGGTTAACTATAGTAGCACTGCATCACCACAGCACACAGCACAAGAGCTAACTATAAGCACCCTGCTATTGTTGTGTAAATGCATCCTTACTGTAAATATCCCTTGCTTCAAGTAGAACACATGTGGTCACGCCCTCCTTGACTTCTCAGGAAGGGTGAGAACACCAAAGGGAGGTGGGGAGCTGAACCAGACACTGTCAGCAGGTTTCCTTATACCATACCGAGAGTTCCCCCACTATCTGCAGCTTTCTACATCAACCAAACAGATACTTGGTTTAATCATCACATTCAATTAATTCAAGAAGGCCTTCTTAAGCAATTGGAAGAGATTTTTCTTATACTTCCTCTTGTTGAAATCCTTTATTTCCTTTAGAATCCAATTTGGGTACCTGTAGAGGGCTGAAACTCTGAAAAAGGTGTGCTTGAATCAGACAAGAGAGTACTTAAGGCTAATTACCTAGTCCATGTGAGATAATGGCTCTATAAGCATATATTTAGATGATGGCTCTCCTCATGATTGGGGCTTGCTGAATGCTTGGTGGTGAGGTAGTTGTAGACAAGGATTGGAGAGCTGAGGGAGAGAAGTCAGAGTCACTTGGGGGCAGGACAAGGAGGAGAGAGGCTGGAAACTCCAGACTCCAGAATCCAGGATACATCTTTGGCAAGCCAAGTGGCAGCTTGCCTGCCTCCTTCACTTCTCCCCCTAAAGACCAAGGACTTTGATTTATCCTGACTCTGGCTGATCTTTTAGGCCCTCCAGGGAGCTAGCCTGTACTTTACAGTTACCACTTTTCAAAGAAACCTTCCTTAGATATAACTCCTTCCTCCCATAAGTCACTCACATCATTCGGTCTGACCTCTCCCATGTAGTATACTTTAATATTCACTATTAGCACCACCTCTCTAGGATTGAATTTAGGAGCTGGAAGAGCAGAGAACCAGCTCCCAGGATGGATTTATGACATGTGTCCTCATTGCTCCAATTCCCTCTGTTGACTTATCCTGTGCCCAGTGTAAGAGGAATTTTTTTTCTTTTATTTCTCCTGCAAGTTTGACTAACTGAAAACCTGTTTTCTGTTCATATTAATTACATCTGAACAATATCTGATTCATAACATAACAATATTAAGGGAAGACCAGAGTTTCTCTTGATTGCGAGGTTGTTGAGTTGACCAAAACCTAACCTACAGGATATATGAAATTTACTTAAAGCCTTAAAAAATTAAACTTAATGCCTTCCTGAGATATGAAGTCAGAAAAAAAAATTTCAAATGTCCTTAACTTCTTGTTGACATATAAATCTTCCCCTAATAATAAGTCTTTTCTGAACCCTCTAAATAAAGCTCAATCTGTAACCTGGCTTGGTTTACCTGTAGTTTTTTTTGATAAGGTTTATTTCCTTATGGGATATGTGAAATTATAACTCTGTTTAACTAAGTTGGTTCAACTTTTCAGACAATGATGGAAGTATGCTATTATTTATCTATTTTTTTTTAACATTTATGGCCTAAGAGGAATGTACAAAATTGTAATATGTAAATAAATTCTTTCTCTTTGACCGTCACACAATTTTGTGTATAAGAAGCCTAATTGGAATACTAATGATTTTCAGGTTTTCTATGAGTATTGAGCCTATTCTTAAACATAATTATAAAACCTAAAGTTTTACCTCTCTAATTTCTGTGTTGAGAAAAATATATTTTGGCAGCAGTTATCTACCACACGAACTATGAGAGGAGATATTTCTCCCATCACATGAAGTTCCAGAACTGAAGCCAAGCATGAGCACACACAAGCTCCAAAGAAACATAGGCATTATCATTACTATCCAATATGTTTTCTATATGTGAATGTACGTGTGTGTGTGTAGAGAGAAAATGAGAATATAATGTAAAATATAATATAACATAAATATATACATATATAATTTTATATGTAGTTATGCATGCATATATACTCATTCATTTTGTGTCTATAATACACATATTATATACATGTACATATGCACATAGACATGTATACTTATAAATATATATGTGGATTTATGAGTATGTATGTAATGTGTATACGTATATTTGTTTACCCTAGTTCATTTTATATGCATATATATTTACACACATATACACACACATATACATACACATGCATTTAGATATATAGAGATAAGCATATATGTATATACGTATACACATATATATTATATATAAAGTATTGAAGTGTTCACAGTCCGTACCTATGATAGTTGTTTAATAAATGTTAATTGAATGAATAACATGGCTCAATTTCTCTAAACCTATAGAGCTACTCATTTACCTTATGACTAACCAGAAAACCATAAATGGATTACAAGATTTCTAACACTTAATTTTCACTGTTTCCCAGCTCATGATTTGCACTCCAGTCAAGGAAATCTATTAACCATCCCACCATCAAATCTTGCCCATTTCTGCCTTCTCACATTAGAAAACCCCAGTGGGCTCTAAAACATTTGCTCGTTGAACTAGCTTGTCAGCCATGTGTCATTTCCAAAATGGATAAACTTGATTTCTTCATTTAGTTTCTTGCTAAATCATGCCAAGCCTTGGGATTGGGTCCATTTACTATCCACCCAAAAGCTGGCACTAAATATGGCTTAGCTGTGCTTAGGGTACAAAACTGTTCAGCTGTGAATGTACAGATGATTCCAAGCTTGATGATAAGGAACAAAAAATCATGAAGAAGACTGGAAGCTAGAATATATGTTGCTCCTCTACCCCCAGAGTATAGCAAAAAGATGGCTAAGGATACTGATACAGAGGAGAAAGCACTCTCTGAAATCAGAAGTCTTTGGTTCAGGTTCTGATTCTGACATTTATTGACCAAGTTACATAACCTCCTGAAGACTCAATTTCCTCCTTCGTTGTATTAAAATCATATATAAAATCATATCTCCTGCCTAGCCCCCCCCCCTTTTCAATTCTAGTCAATATAGTAAGTTAGTTTAAAAGTAATCAACGTAAAGGATTAATAGCAGGAAAGAAGATTGCAAAGGGGAACCAGGAACTCATGTACAAACTGTCCCAAAGATCCAAAAAACATAATTTATCATATCCTGGTAATATATGATGAATCAGCAGAAGCCTTCTAGGTGACGCTGTCCACCCTTGTGGTTCTGATAGTTGGTAAAGGATATGTAAATTCCAAACCTGTACAACTTCAGACCAGCAGAACATCCCAAAAAAAAAAAATGCTGATAATTTTGAGGTGTACCTTTGAGATAATGTGGATGTTAATGTACTGACTCCAAGGTAGCACAGAGAGGAGCTATTTCTCCAAGAAATATTAATAAACAAATAAATAAAATATAAAAACGCATCCTCAGACTCCTTCAGTGGCCCTACTCAAAACGCCAAGCACCGTTCCACTTTTCAGTCCATATTACCTAATGTTCCCAACTCTATTCCAGGATTACATAAATAATAATCTCTGCCTGTCTCCCTCTCCACTGTCTTCCCCATACTGTCTTTCTTTCACCATTCCATGCCCTGTTCCTTCACCACTGTCTGCCTCCGACTCCCTACTTTTTGCTGCTTGTCTCTTTGAATGTGAATCAAAGCAGTGTTTTCACCTTGTTATTGACCTTGTTTTTTCTCTCATTTTTCCCCTTTTGATTTTTCTTGCACAGCATGATAAATGTGAAAATATATTTAGAAGAACTGTACACATTTAATCTATATTGGATTACTTGCTGTCTAGGGGAGGGACAGGTAAGGAGAGAAGGAGAAAAATTTGGAACACAAGGTTTTGCAAGAATCAATATAGAAAACCATTTTTGATGTATTTTGAAAAATAACAAGCTATTATTATTTTAAAACATGATGGCAGTCCCATTTCCCACAAATAATGGTCTTCCCCAGCAACTATCCAAAGAACCAAATTGCTTACTCCCATTTCATAATTTCATAAATAGTTAGTTATCAATTCACTACTGCTAAATAACTTCTGAGTTCCATGCTAGCTCTAGATATAAGATTCTTTAATATATGATCCTATAAGACATTCCACCAAACCCTTTCAAGTTTCTTGGTAAAATATAAAAAATAAATAAATGAAAACTTCTACCATCTGAAAGTAAGCATAGTAGAAAAATTTGAGAAACATGAAGAAAGCGAATGCCAAAAAGTATCATTGATAAGAGCCAAATGGAATATGTGGCAAAGGAGTCGAGGATACTGAAGAGTATCCTGATCACAAAGAAAGTTACTAGAAATATATTAAGGACAAATTTAATAGCATGCTGGAGAATCATTCGGGTAGAATTCACTTAGCAATTCAGTTTTAAAAATCTTATAGTATTCTTTTTAATGTGCTTTCCTTTTTGATTCACCTCTGTCTCACTACAAACTCAAATTTTTTTTGATGTTCATATCTTAGGTTCAATCAACATATTGTGAATTTTTCATTTATCTCCTAGCATTTTTTCTTCTGAAGATTTTAGTTTCTGATACTTTGAAAATACATCTTGAGATGTTATTATGTAATGAGATGAATTAGATTGTTGTAGTTATATCCATATGTGCTTATTTATAGCTTCTACGTTCTTCTTGGGGAAAAGAGGCAACTTTTCTGATATTTGCTTTTCATTCTAATTGGCAAACATGAACCATTCTTCATTCAGCACATAACAAGAACATTTGTAGAGATGCATCTTAGTGTTCCTTGCTACTTCACAGAAATACAGCTGGGAGATATGTGGCAGCCCTCTTCCAATATTGTAACTTCTATTCATCTGTGTGAGAGAGATGGCTAGGCTAGCAGACAGGCAGCAGATGAATATACTTGTGTATGTGTTGCTTCTTCCAGAGTGTAAATACATTTCACACTTCCAAAGCAGTGTTGAGCTGGAGAAGAATCATAATCTATCATTTCCCCCACTTTTGTTGTGACAAGCTTTAAAATTCATTTGCTGTGGTTAAGAAATCCCAAACTGGCTTATCTATAGGAAATTTGACTATTAGCTTAAGATAAGTTCTTTAATTTAAATATATCCTCTTAAAAAAACTATAGTTTTCAGTAGTCACACTTGTTTTGTTTTTACATTTTGCTTTTTTTATTTATTTCTTTTTCTTTTCTCTTTTACTTTAAGATACCTGCTAACTGCAGTGTTGATTATTTAATTAACTAAGATACTCAGTGATGAATCTTTACTTCCATTATGGGTGCTAGAGGTCTCAGTTACAAGCCCTCCCCACAGCACAGATTGCCTTGCTCTGTTTAGTATAGAGATAACCCAAACTCAAACTCCTTATCACCAGCTCTATCATCTATCGTTCTTCCCTAGAGCAGAATCTTAGGTGGAAATGTCCTGCCAGTCAAACAGGGGTCAACACATTGTCAGATAGAGTGGGAGCCTAGGAAATTGGGATAAAATGTTGGCCAATACTCAGGTGTATCTCTTCTTTGAATGGGATAGAATATACATCACATCTCCTTCTCTGTACACACCCTACTCTACAACTGAAAAAAAGAACATAGGGATATAGAATGTTCTGGTCGTGAAACTGGATACAGTACGAGATACTCAATTTACTATTGTTGAGTCACTTCAACTGTGTCCAAGTCTTCATGACCCCATTTGGGGTTTTCTTGACAAAAACACTGGAGTGATTTTGCTATTTCCTTCTCCAGCTTATTTTACAGATGAGGAAACTGAGGTAAACAAGGTTAAATCCAGGGTCACACAGTTTCTAAGTGTTTGAAGGATGTATTTGAAGTCAGGTCTTCCTGCCTTAGGGGGCCTAGTGGTCTACTCACTGTGCTACTTAGTTCTACCAGGTTCCTAAACAATTTGATAAATTAACATAGTCATACTGAAAATGAGCAGTCTTCTTGATGAAAAATATATATTATATATAACATAACTTAACATGACATTAATAATATTAATGATTGATTAATAATAATTAATAATTTATTGATATAGTATAATGAATAATATATGTAAAGTATCATATTATAACATGTATTTATATATAAAATTTGGCTCTATTTTCTACACCAAATATACATGGAAATCTAATTGTACAATGGAGATTAAATTTATTTGAAGTAGTAACATAGAGATAGAAACTAGACTTGTAATTTCATTAATATAGATAGCTTCTGGGTGAGAAAATTGTCTCTCCCAAGGCAGATCAACACCTTCTCTGCAATTTATGGTCTTAGAGTTTCAGAGTACTGACAGGTTAGATTATTTGACCAAAGGCACACAGCCCAAGTCTGTCAGAGGCAGGACTTGAAATCAGATCTTGCTGGTCGGAACAGCAGAGCTCTATCCACCAGGTGACATTGCCTCTCAAAGGATCCTATGTTCTAGAGGACTTGTGAAACCACTTAGACCAACTGCTTTATTTTACACATATGAAAACTGAGGCACATGAGCGAAGTAAAAGTAGATACAATGCTTATTTTCTTTTAGCAAGTCCTAACATAGAAGAAATGGCATTTGGCTGAGTACTGATATATGTAGTTGCTGCCTTTATCTCTGATGCTAATCAACGATGTGACCTTGGAAATGTCTCTTCATGTGTCTTTTACTCTGTTTGTTAATCCATAAAATGAAACCGTACTACATGATGTCAAATTTAAATTTTTATGAATCTGTAATAATAATTACTTAAATTTAAATAGCATAATGACTTACATTTCTATACTACTTTCACATTTACAAAATTAATTTCCCAATTTATTATTATATTATTACCATATTATATAATAATATATACGCCAAAAATATTTATAGTAGTACTTTTTGTAGTAATTAAGATTAGAAACAAAGGAGATGCCTAACAACTGAAGAATGGCTAAACAAATTGTGGTACATGAATATATATAATTTGCTGTAAGAAAGGTCAACTGCAATTCATTCCAAGAAACATAGAAAGAATTACATGAACTGATGCAGAGTTAAGTCGAGCCAAGAAAGCAATATCCACAATAAATATAAAAATATAAATTTAAAGAACAACAAAAAAACTAAAAATTAATTTAGAGTAAGGGAGGAATACTATGCAAAATTTTGATAATATAAACAACAAAAGATACCTGGAGAAAATCTATATTAATAAACTTATTTTTAAAAACTCTTTCCCCAAATCAGTCTAGTAATATATCAAGTATTATTTTATAGCACTCGTACCTGGTTCTCTTTTTACCTCATTCTTTCTTTCCTTCACAAATTACTCTCTGGATTCTAGCAACAGTAACCAGCTGAATGATAAGGTATTTCATATAAGGAATTCTGCTGATCATATTCATATCACTACTACAGATGGAACCAAATGGGACCCTTAATTCATGCTGTCTTTCTAAGAAGACCTTCCACAAAAACTATCTTCTAAACTATCAATTATCATTTCTGTGCAGATAGTTCCCAGATTTGTAAATCCAGCTGTAGTCAATCTTCTGAGACACAGTTTCACATCTCCAAATAATTATTCAACGTTTCCTCTAGATGTCTCATAGGGATTTCAATAGGTCCAAAACCAAATTTGTTGGCTTTTTCTACCTCCACTTTTCACTGAACAAAGGCACCATTATATTTCCAAGTGTTTACATATATATGTATGTATATGTGTGTATATTATACATATACCCCAAGTGTTGGTATAACCTCCACTTGTCACTGAACTTTGCTGCCCACATTCCCTCAGTGGACTTCCTATTTTATGTGCACCCACTCTCCTCCCTCTCTCACAATCACTACCTTAGTTCACTTGCTCATTACCTCATGACTTGTAAATCATGGCAATAACTTTTAATTATTTCTCTGTCTCAAATCTCACCCTTCTTCAACTTGTCCTTTATCCTGCTGCCAAACTGACATTTGTAAAGCACAATTCCATCACATAATTCCCTCCCTCGTCCAAGCAATTCCAGTGGTTCATAGTTACCTCTCAGATAAAATATAAAAACCTTTCAAAATATGGCTCCAACCTAACTTTTCAGGCTGATGACACTTTGCCCTTTGTCTAATCCAGGTGAGTTTGCTTTGCTTGTTCCTTCTACTTCTATAATTGTGTTGTCTCTGAGTCTTTGAATAGGATGTCCCTTATGCTTGGGATATTCTGCATCCTCATCTCTGACTTTATTATTCATTTATTTATTTGTTTGTTTATTTATTTAATTTTTGCTGAGGCAATTGGGGTTAAGTGATTTGCCCAGGGTCACATATCTAGAAACTGTTATATGCCTGAGGCCGGATTTGAACTCAGCTCCTCCTGACTTCAGGACTGCTCTAACCATTGAGCTACCTAGCTGCCCCTCGTCTCTGACTTTAAATGACTAACCTCCTTCAAAAGTGAGAACAACAGCCACTAATAATATGGACCATATCTTGGTTTCTCCCAAACCGCTGTTGACTTTACAAATAACTTAATTTGCGTTCTATACAATTAGTATTTATATATCTCTATTTGTAAAGCCTTATCTCCTGCCCAACCTACATGCAGGGTAAATTATTTAAGAGCAGGGATTATCTGAGATTTTGATTTTGTACTCCAGGGGCCTAATACAGTCACTGGCCAATAACAAGCATTTATTAAACGCTTGTTGAATTAGTGAATGAATTACATGTCATCCGTAGTTCATGTGACTAGCATTTAAGAGTTTCTTAGAATTAACCTTAAATAGGATGTTGAGAGGCTGCAGGTTAACTTTTTTTTTTCTATTGAAGATCTTAGTATTGATTCAACATGCCCCAGGAGATTATGTCTAATCAGATTTTTTTTTTTCTCATGCCTTTTATTTTAACCCCAGGCATAATTCCCTTGTAATTGCCCCTCTTAAAATGCCATGTTCCCTGGGACAACTAGGTGGTACAGTGGCTAGAGCAGCAGCTCTGAAGTCAGGAGGATGTGAGTTCAAATCTGGCCTCAGACACTTAACATATGCATAAATCAACTTTGATGACTTGAAGGTTAATAATAGCACTATCAAAGATGCCATCCAGAAAAGGAGGGGGCCAAACAAGAGGAGACAGCTCCACTGCTGTACTCGTATCCTTGGCCAAAACTTAAAGGCCTAGAAGGAGGCCCTCGCTCTGCTGGGTGATAATAATGACAGCTTTCTGGCAGCCCAGGGACAGGAAATGTATGGAATAACAAGTCCCAAATGGGTTAAAACAGACGCTGTTGGAGGAAATCCCCACATCAGTGAAGACAGGGAGATGCTGGAGCATTTGTCTAAGTTAATAACACACTCTTGGACGTGGGTGGGAACTTTTCTTCTTTTTCAGCAGGCTGGGAGAAAGGCACCAATAATAGGAAGAAAGGAATGAAAGTGGACGATTTTCTAAGTGCAATATTCATCGATGGGGAGACCGGGCTTTGATGGGTCAGGGTTACTGCAAAGAATTCTCCAGAAATGCAAGAAGTTAAAAATCTGAGCCATTTTGGGAAATGGTTCTCTACTACAGAATCTCCTCTTAATGGCCCTAGTCTTTCTTTAACGTCTCCTACTGTTTTTGTACACTAAATCACAGGCAAGAGAAATGGGAGTTAAAAGGGGTTGGAGAAGAAAGGGCAAGAAAGACACCAAATGAAAGGAACCTGCAAAGGTTTGTGATTAACTCCACCTGACAGGGAGGGTCATGTGGTGTTCCCTGCCAAAAGAGACAAACGCCGGGTGCAAAAACTGACGTGAGCATGGTAAATTGGATTGCTCATCCTCGGCCTTACCCTGGGCCACAGGAACCAGAACTGACAAGGATGTAGAGGGAAAACGCAGAGAGACAGTCAATGTAGTCAAATACAAATAAAATTAACCTCCGCTTGTAGACCGTTTCTCCTTGAGCGTTAGATGTGGAGTTGGAAGACTTGGGATGGAATCTTTATTTATATCACCTTGGGCAAATAACTTAATATGATTCAATTTCAATTTCTTCATGTATACAGCAAGAAGGTTTGGACTTTATTACTTCTGAAGTCTCTTCCAAATCTAAACCTAAAATTATAATTATGTTTGTGAGGCTATGATCCTTTTCATCAACCCAAGCCAGTTCAGACATCCTTCTCTGCCCCATGTCCAAAGCCAAGGCTACCATCTTTCATTGCCTTCTTGCTACCCTCGCTGCTGACCTTAATGTTCATTGTAAACCAGATTTTCCCTCTACAAAAATGAAATAGGTTAAAGGCACCTGATGTCCTAGAGGGTGATGAACCATAGGGCAAGCCCATTCCTGTAATTCACCATTTCCTAACAGAAGGTCCATCACATCTCCTGCATGTCTCAAATGATATCTTTAATTTAACTCACCTTTCAAAGGGGTAGAAAATCTTCAAGTCATTCTACACATCCACATCTTGACATACTTGAACCTCCTGTCTCTATTAATAAGATTCTGTCCATGCCATAAGGCTATCTAGATTTTCATTACCTTCAGGAAGAATCCGAGTAGTTTTCTATAAAAGTATTGATTCCAAATAAAAAGCTATGTTATGATTCTGGCCCAGATTCATGGGAGGGACAGTCAGAAATCCCTATCAACTGACAGTGGCTATTAATCTTCAGCACTTTTCTCCACTCTTTTTTCCCCTTCTCTCTTCTTCTATTCGCCTTTTTTTTTTTTTTTTTGTCTAATTTCCTCTGGTGCACCATCTATTGTGATTCATCAAAGCTATACTTAAAAAAATGAATGGCAATTTCTGTCAATGCTAGTTATCCATAATTGAGCCATTTGGGTTGGTGGCAATGGGAGAGAATGCTTTTCAAATCCCGAGGTTTGGTGCATTAAGATGTCGATTTTATAGCCTTCCTGTCCAGATATTTACAGGAAGCAATTATACCTACTGAACTCTTTTTTTACGTGTCCACTTGAGTTTGAATTTACTTTGAAAAAAATCCATTTTGATTTATAGAGCTATACTAAAATATAGCTTGTATTTTTTATTTGAGATCAAAAAATAAAATTAAAATATATAATTTCATCAAGAATTACCTTAATTAATAGTCTTGTTGTTACCATTTTTTTCCTTCAACTTTCTTTTAGAGAGAGGAGATACTCACATGAGAAACTACAATAAAAAAGGCATCAAAATAAAATACTATAGTTTTTGGCAGTCAGTGGCATCTTCTATTCCCCAAAGTCTTCAATATCATAAATTAGAAAGTCCAGAACAAGCAGTAGTAGATACAGTCATTATGTGTATTCCCTACTGGTAATAATTTAATAGGGGTATTTTCCACGGTTGGTTGGTTTTATTTATATTGTTTCTTTACTAAAAATTTGCTCCTTAAAAATACTTTAAAGCAGATTATGGACTTTAGATTTTACAAGGACATTGGAAAATAATCATCACTACTCAGCTTTGGGCATGTTAAACAAAGACAAGGAAAAGACTGATGATTTCCTTTATCTTAAATCTTTTTCTTCTGGAGGCCAATTTTTCTTGTAGTTATAGTTATTTTTAAATAGTATAAAAATATAAAAGTACTGGATGGTTTTCAATTACCTTTGAGGGAGCTTCAATATCATGACCACAAATGTAATGGAAATATGTCTTTGGTGTGACTTGGAAAGGTTTCATAATGTTGAGTTTTTTAAATGTCATGTAGCATAACTATCAACCTTCCATTATTCATGAGGATAAAGGGGAGAAGCGGTATGGGAAGAAACATTCCAGAGACTATTTGGATTCTTTAAGAGAATGAATTCTATAATATATTTTGAAATCAATGTATTTAGTAATTTGAATCTTGATTATGATCTGCACTCCAAGCAGATGGTACAGGAAAAGGAGCACTAGATTTGTAATCAGAGGACCTGCATTCAAATCCTAAACCTGGCACTTACTATTTTTGAGACCTTGGACAAATCATTTTTTCTAGCGGAGATTTCTAGTTTCTTTATCTGTAAAATTTAAAAAGTTGGAATAGATGATATGTAAGATCTCTTCTGACTCGAATCTATGATCCTACGTGCTAGCTGAGGGAAAAATTAATCTCGGTTTATAAATTTTTGGAAATTAATTTGTATATATTTTTCTTAGGTAAAAATATATTTTATTTTAAATTGGAGTTTCTTTGTGGGTTGGTTGTGTGTCTATGTATGCCTACTTCTTCAAAAATACAAAATAGTTAACTCTCAAAGTTGGAAGGACCTAAGTATACCTCTTTAAAATACAGAATAGTTGATCTCAAAGTTGGAAGGCTAAGAATTCATCAAGACTATGGTGTGTTAACCTTTTCTGTATCGTTGAGTCCTTTGTTAGTCTGGGGAAGTCTATGCACCAATTCTCAGAATTATGTTTTTAAATAAATAAAAATAAATATGCAAAATTACAAAGGAAATCAATTATAATGAAATAACTTTCAAAACTTTTTAAAACTAGATCCATGGGCCTTAAGTTAAGAACTCTTGATCTAGACCATCCCTATGATATTGATATAGATAAATAGATATGAATACATGAACATCTTCTCTAGTATTCTTAATAAGTGCCCAGCTAATACTTAAACATTTCCTCTGATGGGAGTAGCCTTGCAAAGCCAGAGCTAGATGATTGGGATTAATTTGCCTCCTTTTCCTTGGTGAATTTTGAGAGCACTTAAAAAGTGCTTGTAGTCCTTGGAGAAACCATGTAATAAACACAGAGTAACCACAAAGATGCCAAAAGAAAGCCATCCTGGGATTAGGTGACCAATAAAGAGTCAGCAAGACCTACATTTAGCTTTGTTCTCCAACATTTATTAATTATCTGCCTTAGTTTCCTCACATTTGATTTGGAGATAATAATAGCATCTATCTCCCAAGGCTGTTGTAAAGATCAAAGCATTTAGCCCACTGCCTGGCTCACAAACACTTGTTCCCTCCATTATTCTCTCCCCTATGTCTATCTCACTGATCAAGGAACATAGATTTAAAGCTAGAAGGGATTCTAGTGGTCTTTAAATTCTGTTTTCGTCCCATTGTGTAGACAAGGAAACTGAGGACTAGACGAGATTAAACGCTCAGGATTACACACTAATAAAGGTCTTGATTGGAATTTGAATCTACATCCTTTTCACTCCAAGAACAACATTCAATACATGGTACCACATTTCCTCATGGCGATTTCCTTGGAGTTACTTACCATTGCTTAAAATTCCCCATAGATTTTCCTTAGGTTGTTTACGCTCTGTGAGATTAGTGCAGAAAAATGATTTAGTGGGGAGGGAGGAGATTGTTAATAAAGTCAAAGACAGGAAGGAGAACACAAAAGAACAAATTCTCTTCCCAGAGGCTGTATCCTTTTGATCTTGATGCTTTCTGGTGGCTAGGATGGAAAACTGTCCAAAGCCTTTCTCTCCAGAATTCATCTTAATCTGATGCTGCAGCTGTTATTTATTAGCTCCATTTTGCCTCCAGGAGCAGGTGGCCACTTTGGGGCTCTTCCTTTGGCAAAGTTCAAATAAAAACTACCTGGTAGCGGAATTTAGCAGCCAGCTGTGACTCCCTCTCCCTGGTGATGCTGTGATCTGAAAGATCCCCCAAACTAGAGGATTTCCACTTCCTTTGATGTAGTCTTTCTAAAGCTCTACTTCAGAGGAGACCTCCCAAGATCTTTTTTCTCTGCCAGAATCTACAGTCTTTCCTAGAACAGGGCCACATGACCAGGCCTGTCTCATCCAATTGTTCATCACCACTCAAGCTGGGCAATGAACTCCTTGCCCTGGATGACTGCAAAGGACCTAAATTTAATCCTACTTAACATCCATGTGTTTGGTCCGCTTCTGTCACAGGAAATGCCCAAGATGGAAATCAAAGATGATCAAGAAGGCTTTGGAGGGACGAAGGCCTTTTAATAAACATGCCTTAGGATGTCCTTGGAGATTTTTACATTAATAGGAAGTGTGAGCTGCCATTCATATGGTAATGATGTTGATAAGCCTGAGCAATCAGCATTAATATGTGGATATTGATATTGACCCCAAAGGATCTTTTAGATGCAGATGAAAAAACAGAAGAAAAAAAGCATTTCAAACACCACCGGCAGTGGCCAGAAGGTTAATGCAGAGATAGAAGGCATCAGGAATTTTCAATGCTATATTTTTGACAGATCTGATTCATCTCTCCAGGCTAACTTCAAATTTTACTACCCAAAAAATGATGATCTTCAAGTAATCTCAGTTCTTTTACTAGACATATAATTAGCCCAGTCCTTCTTTTCTTCTCATATTTTTAAAGCCTATAAAAATGTGAAAATGTACTTTATGTCCTAGAAAAATGTTTACACCCTCCGCCTCCACTTCCTGTCCTCTCACCTCTCAACTCTGCAATCTGTCTTCAACCCAGTCTCTGAAATGAAATTGCTATTTTCAAAGTTACCAGAGATTTCTTAATTGTTAAATCTAAAAGTCTTTTCTTTTCCAGATCTTATAATGTTCTTCTCAACTTATCAGCTGTATTTAACCGTGTGGGCCACCTTCCCTTCTTGGAGTCTCTCTTTTCTTTGGGCCTTCATGACACTACTGGGCCCTGATCCTCTTCCCACCTGCCTGCCCTCCTGCTCCTCCTTCCCAGTATTTTTGCTGGGTCATCATCAATAGGGTCAATGGTCTGTTAGCTTTGAGTCAAGTCCAGGCAGTGTGCATGCTCTCTCTGTCTCTCTCTCTGTCTCTCTCTCTCTGTCTCCATTCTCTCTCTCTCTCTCTCTTTCTCTCTCTCTTTCTCTCTCTCTCTCTCTCTCTCTCTGTCTTTCTCTCTGTGTGTTTCTCTGTCTCTCTTTTGTTCTCTGTGTTTCTTTTTCTCTTTCTGTCTTTTTTTTCTTTCTCTTTCTTTCTCTCTCTGTTTCTGAATTTTTTCTCTTTCTTTCTCTCTCTCTGTGTCTGTCTGCAAAGCCCCTTCCTATAGTTTCTGACAAACAGTAAGTACTTAATGCATACTTCCTTGCTTCCATCTCTCATTAAATCCTTGTTTGCTTATCACCTAACTAAGGAGAAGAGTATCCTTTTTTTGTGACTAATGCAGTAACTCTCATCTTTTTCCAAAGGGGAAAGAAAATGGCCCTGCTTGTCCCTGTGGATGTGAGGATCTGGTGGGAGGAGAAACATTTTCCCTGTGCACTAGCTCTATAGCCATGCAAATAGCTGAAATATCTATGTATTTTTCCAAATGTTGAATGTAAAAATGGGACATGGGTAAGCCAGGTGGGACTCAAGTGGAGTTGAGCTCAAAGGACATTAATAATTTACATTATCAAGTACTTTCCTCACAAAAACCTTCTGAAGTTGACTTGATTGAACAGATATAGAAATCCAGATTCAGAGAGAATGTGATTTTCCCACGTATATATTATTGATGGTGATTAAATAAGTGGGAAAGCTGAGATTTGAATCCTTGTCTCCTGACAGTATTCTTTGTATTTCATTACATTATATTCTCTAATTACCTATGTCTACACTTGGCTTAATGTACATGTGAGCTTATATACATGTGCACATACACATACACAAAGCTGCTGAAATAAAATATTCCACACAAATGCCTTCTAGACAGTTATGTGTAATTCTGTTCCTTTTAACTTATAAAATAAATCTTGTAAAGTGAAGGAAGAACCTAGAAGTATGGAGAGAGATTCATGAGTTAGTTTTGGACAACATGATTTATATTTAAATATTTTGAGCAATATTCTCTTTCATCCCAGAAGTGACTTTTTTTTCAGGCTCAGCACTCTCTGGTGGCCTGTGGAGACATTGCAGCATTTTAGGAATACTATGTCCTGCATGGAGACAAGCCCACTGGGCTAATAAAGACACTATATCCTGAGCAATTCAGATTCTGTCAGATAAGTGATGTAGTAAGATACATGAGACTTAAAAAAGGTACTACCAGGGTTAAATCACACAAAAGTGATCATAAAAGCATTTGCATAGAGCAATGCAAAACAAAGAAAAAAACAAGAACTAGAGTAACTTATATTATTCACTTGTATTGTTATTCATAGAAAATGTGATCTGTGACAAACCTACAGAATGAGAAAATCCATCTCCTTCCTGGGTGCTCTTTCCCTCCTAAAAAGGCAAGTGATAAATTAAAACATCCTGAAGTTAACCTCACATCCATCTTATTAACAATAAAGGGATTAACTGTTCTTTGCAAAGGCTAAAATATACTCATATTCATGGAACTGAATTAGACTGATTTTAGAAAACAATATGGAATTATGTAAGAAAAATCACTAAATTATTAATACCCTTTTAGTCATGAGAGGTCATGTACAAGGAGATCACTGATAGCAAGTAAGAATTCACATAAACAGAATTTGAAAATTCATCACAGAATTTGAGAAAACAAATAAGAACAAAACATGGATTCAGTGATTGGACTGATCTCTGTAATTTGCCATCTTCCATTAGAAATAACATTTTTACTAGCAGGGAGAAATAGTACACACTCACTTATTTCAAATACATTTTTTTTAAAATACTGATTTTTGTTTGTTTGATTTTTATTCCTAAATTAATATCAAGAGTCAAACCCCTATTTAAGACTTTATTCTGTCACTAAATATGATGTTTAGAAAGCCATTTCTCTCTGGACTTCATTTCCCTCCCAGGCAATTAGAGGATCATTTTTTTTTAATAGAATAAAATAAATATTCCCATAACAGTGTACTATGAAAAAAGATGATTGCACATGAAATTGCTATTATGTACAACTTCCTATACCTTTTAAATATATAGTTATCTTAAAAGAAAAGATTTTTAAAGGGTTTTTCAATATTTTTTTGTGTGATGGATTGCTCAAAACAGTGCTTTTTAAAAATTTATAATTGAAAGAAGAATATTTTCCAGTCCAAGTTCACATCTATTCATGGCTACTGAGAGCAAGAGTCATGGACCCCATGTTAAGAATTCCTACTCTAAGATATCCCTGTTGCAATTAAAATATATTTACTGATCAAGCTCTTTAAAAATTTAATTATGTAAATGAAATTAGTTAAACAATGATTACATTTTAGTCTATTGGAACTGCATTCTAAATTTAGGCTTTCCTTACACTACAGTTAATTTGTAAAGGGCAAAACCACACATCCCACCATGTCTCATTTATATAAAAATTATCTTATGGTAATATATAGGTAAAGAGTGACCTCCAGTGGTAAAAATTATTAGTATTGAATCTGATGAGTTCTGAAATAAAATCTACCAAGATCTAATACCTATAAGGAGGTATCTTCTTTGGAGTTATTATCTGCTTACCACAGTCAGCTATGAATAGTGTAAGAGTTCATAATCAGACAAAAGCTAATGAATGATAACGAACTGATGAATGAAAGGCTGATAGCTCCTCATCTAGTAATGTTTGTTAAATACTTAACCTTGGATAGAATATAATGAATATTAAATATATTCATATTTTTGGCTCAAATCTCTTAATTTTGAATTTATTTCATATGGGGAAAAATAGTATCCTATTATATGCATATATTTCACTTTATAGGCCATTGCTCAATCACTGAGTATATATTTTGTTCCTATTTGTTTTCTCAAATAATGCTGTTATGATATTTTGGTATATGGCAATCCTTTCTTGTTATCAATGACTTCCTTGTATATGGCCTCTCATGACTAAAAGGATATGAATAATATAGTAATTTTTCTTATGTAATTCCAAATTGTTTTTAAAAATCAGTCTAATTCAGTTCAATGAACATGGATACATTTTAGCCTTTGAAAAGAATTCTTCCCTTTATTGTTAGTGAGATCAATATGAGGCTAACTTCTTTGTGTTTATATATATATATATATATATATTTCTCTAAATGTTAATGATTTTAATTAATTTTTCATTTGATTGTTTGTGGGTTATATTTCTTTTTTTAACAATTATTCATATCCTTTGACTGCTCATCTATTGAGTAACAACTTTTAACATCAATTTGTGGTAATTCCCTATAAATTTTTAAATGCTAAGATTTTATTAGGGATATTTAAAACAAAGATTTTCCCTCTCAATCTACATCCTTTTGTGTTTCCAATGTAGTTTCTTTTGTGCAAAAGCTTTTCAATTTTATATTATCATGTTAGCTTTTGTCTAATTATGAACTCTTTCCCTATTCGTAGCTGATAAAGAGATGTTTGCATAAGCCTATAATTTTTATTCTATAACTTTAATATTTAAAATATTTATCTACTTTGAATATCCAATGAGCAAAATAATTTGCTCATTGTTTTTTAAATTTTTCTTACTTTACTCATTACAATGATCAACTTTTCTATTTTTACACAATAGCAAATACTTCACTTTTGTAATATGATTTGAAATCGCCTTAATTTTTCACTTTTTTCATTGTCTTCCGTGGTAACTTCTACCTTTTGTCCCACAAAATAGATTCTGATATTTTTGTCTAATTCTATAAAATATTCCCTTAGTAATTTAATTGGTATGGAGTAAATTTGATTAATTGGTCTTTACCATGTGAACATGGCTTTGTGATACATGTTTAATTTCTCACAATTTATTTAGGTCTTATTTTATTTCTGTAATTCTTGTTAAGGGGTTTGCATAAAATTCTATCTTGTTCTGTTCCCCCAACCGCTTCCCCCTTTCCACCCTTTTAGTTGTTGTTGTAACAGAAGCAGGAAGTAAACTTGCAAATCGGAATCTAGAAATCATTTACAGACTATACCAAAGATTAAAGGACTATAATTTGCAAACACTCTCATGTATTAGCCAAAAGTCACATCCTGGTAATATGTGCTAAATAAGGGGAAGCCATTTAAGTTTTGCTTCAGAGATTTTTAATCCTATTATGTATATAAATCTCAGATAAATTTCAGGTATTTGCAGGAACACCAGAATAACACCAAATGTTACAAATATCTTTCAGATGATGTAAATATGGTAACTTTAAAATTTTATTGGGCCCAGCAATACCACTACTAGTTCTGTATCACAAAGAAAACATTAAAAAGGGGAAAGGACCTACATGTGCAAAAATATTTATAACAGCTCTTTTTGTGGTGACATACTATTGGAAATTTAGGGGATGACCATCAATTGGGGAATGGCTGAATAAGTTATAATATGTGAATATAATAAAATACTGTTGAAGAAATGATGAACAGCAAATTTCAGGAAAAAAAAAAACCAGAAAAGTCCTGTATCAAGTATTGCAAACTGAAATAAGCTAAACCAGGAACACAGCATCATTGTGTGATGATCAAGTATGAATGACTCAGTTCTTCTCAGCATCTTTGGAAGGGGAAGAGAAGGATGGAAGGAGAAAATTTTGGAACTCAAAATCTTCTAAAAATGAATGTTAAAAATTTTCTTGTCAGATAACTGAGAAAAAATAAAATACTATTTGGATTTATTTATTTACTTGAAAATTTCCCCGTTACATTTAAAACATTTTTTTTTACATTTGTTTTTAAAACCTTTGACTTCTAGAGTCTTTCCCTTATCCCCATCCCCATCCCATACTAAGAAACCACCTGTGAAGTTATGTAAAACATTTCTTTAAAAAGTTATGTTACAAATTATTTCAGAAAAGCCTGGAGAGACTTACATAAACTGATGCTGAGTGAAATGAGCAGAACCAGGCGATCATTATACATGGCAACAGCAAGACTATAATGTGATCAATTCTGAGGGACATGGCTCTCCTCAATGATGAGATGATTCAAACCTGTTCCAATGGTTCAGTGATGAAAAGAGCCATTTGCAATTGTGGGAATTGAGGATGGATCATAACATAATATTTTCACTCTTTTTGTTGTTGTTTGCTTGCATTTTGTTTTCTTTCTCATTTTTTTCCTTTTTGATCTGATTTTTCTTGTGCAGCATGATATTTGTGGAAATATGTATAGAGGAATTGCACATGTTTAACATATATTGAATCACTTGCTGAGGAGGGGTGGAGGGAAAGGAGAGAAAAAATTAGAACACAGGGTTTTGTAGGAGTGAATGACAAAAATTATCCATGTATATGTTTTGAAAATAAAAAGCTTTAATTTAAAAATAAATAAAAATAAAAATAAAAATGTTGTGAAAGAAAACTTGGATCTCCCATCCCACCCCAAAAATAATATTCAAGAAAAATACAGTACAAATGAGAGAGAGAGAGAGAGAGAGAGAGAGAGAGAGAGAGAGAGAGAATCAGTTCCTTCTCTGGATATGGATAGGATTTTTCATCATAAGTCTTTCAGAGTAGTCATAAATCATTGTACTGCTGAGAATGGCAAAATCATTTACAGCTGATCATCCCAGAACAGGTTTTTTTCTGAGAGCATCCTGCTCATCATTTCCCACTGAACAATAATATTCCAACATATAATAACATACCATGATTTATTCAGCTTTCCTCTCAATTTCCAATTTTTTGTCCTGAAAAGAGAACTATTACAACTATTTTTGTACATATTGATCATTTCTTCTTTTTGTAAAATCTCTTTTGGAATTCATGCATGTTAGTGGTACTGTTAGGTCAATGGATGTGCATGAATTTATAGCTCTTTAGGTATAGATCATATCTTTTGATCATTTGTCAATTGGGGCATGGCTCTTAATCTTTAGAAATTTGACTCAATTCCTTCTATGTTTGAGAAATGAGGTCTTCATTAGAAAAAACTTGCTGTTAAATTCTTTTCTCAACTACTATTGCTAATTATATTTCCCCCCTTTATTCTATTCTTTCTCTTTTCACTCTTTCCCTCCTCAAAAGTGTTTTGTTCCTGACCGCTCCCTCCCCCAATATACCCCCTTTTTTTTTTATCACCCTCTTCTCTTCCTGCATCCCATTTACCTTTTACTTTCCTGCAGGACAGGGAAATGTCTATACCCATATTGAGTATGTACCTTACTTCCTCTCTGGGCCAAGTTTGATGACAGTAAGGTTCCCTCAAATCACTCTCTCCTCCCCATCTTTACTTCATTGTAAAAGCTTTTTCTTGTCCTTTTTATGGCAGATAATTTATACCATTCCACTTCTCCCTTTCCCTTTCTCCTAATACATTCCACTCTCACTCTTTAATTTCATTTTATATATATATATATATATATATATATATATATATATATATATATATATACTCCTTAATAATGAAAATGTTCTAATGAGTTACAAGTATCCTTCCATATAGGAAAGTAAACATATAAACCTTATGAAGTCCCTTATGATATCACTTTCCTGATGAATTCCTTATGCTCCTCCAGAGTCTTATATTTGAAAATCAAATTTTCCATTCAACTATGGTTTTTTCATCACAAATGCTTGAAAATCCTCTATGTCACTGAATATTCACTTTTTCCCCTGAAATTTTGTTGGGTAGGTGATTCTTGGTTGTAATCCTAGTTCCACTGCTTTCCAGAATATCATATTCCAAGCCCTCCAGTCCTTTAATGTAGAAGCTGCTAAATCTTCTATTATCCTGGCTATGGCTCGACTGTACTTAAATTGTTTCTTCCTGGATTTTCTCCTTGACTTGGGAATTACAGAATTTAACTATAATATTCCTGAGAGTTTTCATTACATTCATATACCATAATTTATTCAGACATTCCATAACTGAGGGGAATCTACTCAATTTCCATTAGTTCCTTGCCACTACAAGAAGGGCTGATGTAAACATTTTTGCACATTTCAGTCCTTTTCTCTTTTTTATGATCTCTTTGAGATACAGATCTAAAAGAGATATTGCTAGATAAAAGCTTCTGTAGTTTTAGCTTTTTGG
Organism: Sarcophilus harrisii; assembly: GCF_902635505.1. Classification (NCBI taxonomy): domain Eukaryota; kingdom Metazoa; phylum Chordata; class Mammalia; order Dasyuromorphia; family Dasyuridae; genus Sarcophilus; species Sarcophilus harrisii. Next base: position 32,369,770 of record NC_045431.1, on the reverse strand, counting down.
CCATAGTTCCAAATTGTTCTCAAAAATGGTTGGGTCAGTTCACAACTCCATCAACAAATGCAGCAGTGTCTCAATATTCCCACTCACTCTCCAACATTTATCATTTTCTTTTTCTGTCATATTAGACAATTTGATAGGTGCCCCAAAGTTATTTTAATTTTGCATTTTACCTAATCAATCGTGATTTAGAACATTTTTTTCATTTGATTGTAGTTGGCTTTAACTTCATCTGAAAACTGGCTGTTCCTATCATTTGACCATTTATCAACTGAGGAATGACTTACATTCTTGTAAACTTGAGTCAGTTCTCTATATGTTTTAGAAATGAAGCCTTATTAAAAAAAACTAGTTGTAAAAATTGTTTCCTAGCTTTTTAAAAAATCATTAAAACAAATTTTATTTTAGAAATTAACTAATCTTTTTATGCTTCTCTTAAGTTTTGTATTTGAAGATTGAATTTTCTATTTAGCTCTGGTCTTTTCATCAGAAATAGATGAAATTCACCTGTTTTGTTGAATGTTCATCTTTTTCTCTGAAAGATAATGTTCAATTTTGCAGATAATTGATTCTTGGCTGCAATCCAAATTCCTTTGCCTTTCAGAATATCCGATTCCATGCTGTTCAGTCCTTTAAAACAGAAGCTGCTAGGTCCTGGGTAATTCTGCTTGTGGCTCCTCAATATTTGAATTGTTTCCTTCTGCAGGCTTGCAATATTTTCTCCTTGATTTGATCATTCTGAAATTTAGCTATGATGTTCCTTGAAGTTTTCATTTTGGGATCTCTTTCAAGGTGATCAGTGAATTCTTTCAATGGCTATTTTACCCTCTGGTTTTAGAACATCTGGGCAGTTTTCCTTGATGATTTCCTGAAAGATGATATCTAGGCTTTTTTTCATCATGGTTTTTAGGAAGTCCAATAATTCTTAGATTGTCTCTCCTAGATGTATTTTCCAGGTCAGTTTCCAATGAGATATTTTACATTTTCTTCTATTTTTTTCTTTTTTTCAGTTTTGTTTGACTGATTTTTAAAGTCTTGTTGAGTCATTCACTTTCATTTATTCAATTCTTATTTATAGTGAATTTTTTGTTCAGTTCATTTTTTTATCTTTTTCATTGGGCCAATCAAGGTGTTTTGTTCATTGCATTTTTTTTTTCCATTTCACAAATTCTGTTTTTCAATGAATTGGTTTCTTTTTCATATCTATTTTGTAAAGAGTTGTATGCTTTTTCCATTTCAATTCTATTTCCAAGGAGCTTTTTTCAGATAATTTCTGGTTTTCCTTTTCCATACCCTCTTGCAAAGATCTCATTTCCTTCTGACGTTTTTCTTTTAACTCTCTTTTAAAATCCTTTTTTTTTTCTTCCAAGAGAGCCCTGTGAAATGTGAACCAGCTCATATCACCCTTTGGGGCTTCATCTGGAGCTGGTTTGTCTTAGGATCCTCAGGGTTTGAGGTCTGTTCTCTCTCTCCATAAAAGCTGTCTATAATCAGAGTTAATTTTGCTTTTTTTTTTTGCTCATTTTTTAAAAAGTTGAAGTCTGCTATTGAGGCAAAGGGGTGGCAGCCTCTTTAGTTTGCCCTGGGGCAGCTCCCCTGACTGACTTTGGGGCTGGGATTCCTTGCTGGTGCCAGACTCTGAATCCTATTAATTAGCATTTCACACTACTCCTTCCCCAAATTGAATTTCAATGCCTCTTGCTGAAAAAAAATGGCTTGATAAGGTTCAGTGGCCTTCAGTTATCCAAAGGCTTCCATCTCCACCCAGACAATTTAAGTTAAATAATAGGGGAGTTTCAAGGGTGTGAGCCTAATGCTGTAGGCATAGAATTCACCTATGTGAGATTCTATTTGCACTTTAATAAGCAGTAAGCTCTCCTAGTTTCTCAGGGTTTCCTTCAGAGACTTCAAAGACTGGTCTCTAAATGAGGAAATAAAGAGAAAAACCCAACTAATAACTAACCTTAGTTGTTAATAATAGAAAAATAGAAAAACTAATCATTATCTCAACACATTTTAATTTAACACTTCAATCTGCAAAATCAACAGAAATATAAATCAAACCCTGTTTAGCAATTACTAATTTCTGAGGATTAAATATTCACACTGAAGATTTAATAAAATATTTTAATGTATTTAACATCTACTGGTCATCCTGCCATCTAGGGGAGGGGTGGAGGGGTAAGAGGTGAAAAATTGGAACAAGAGGTTTGGCAATTGTTAATGCTGCAAAGTTACCCATGCATATATCCTGTAAATAAAAGGCTATTAAATAAAAAAAAAAAAAAAAAAAAAAAAAAAAAAAAAAAAAGATTTAATAATTGTATTGTAATGCCAGAGAAACGGAGGCAAGACAGAGATTAGAGGTTTTTAATATTTTAATAGTGGAGCCTGCCTCAGAGCATCCAGCAAGGAGCAAGTAATTCTAGAGACTTTTATAGGGCTCCAGCTATCAAGGAAACAAAGGCGGGGGGAGGGGAGGGAGGGAGGGAGGGAGAAGAGCACTGGGTGAGTGGAAATTCCAGAAAAGGACCATAATTTAGTTCTGATAGGTTGGGGGTCCAGAAGGATGTCGAGCAGGAGTCAGGAAGTCTGGGCCAGAAGATGCCCAAGTATTTGAGATAAATCATAAGGAGTTTTATGACTCTTTGGAATGCCAGAGTGGCCAGAGCTCCACAGTCTTAATTATCTCAGTCCTAATGGTCAGGAAGAGGGGTTGCCACCAGGGAAACTGAGGCAGAACAATTCAGGGAAACTGAAGCATAACAGTATCTTTCAAGCCAATCAGAGCTAGGTTGAATATTCCATTGGTTTTAGAGTTCTTCCATCCATTTTGCTAAAGTTCTAGTTACAATTACTAAATAATCATTCATTTCTTCAAATAAATATTTCTTCTTGCATCTTTTACTCCAAAATATGTTTTTATCATATTAGACTTTTTTGTTTACTCATTTCTTTAGCCTCTCAAACTTTCTTTATAGTTTTCTTTGTGATGATTCCTTTCCATTCCTCAGCTTTGGCTATTGTGCTTTTACTTTATTTGGCACATTTCTCACTGTTTTGAAGTAATGAAGTGATATTGAGTACAACTTATTATTGTGAGAATTATATGGTAACTTAGTTTCCACAGTTATAAAAAAAATTTGAATTGGAGAAATGAAACTTAAATTTAAAAATTGAAACCTAAGTAATGGGAGGTTGGGACCCACAAGGAAATCAAACAATGTAATCAGGGTGGAGGCTTTGGATTTGAACAGAAACTCTCTGAACATTTTCCCTCTCTGATTATTTTCCCCCCAAAGAATGTAAGAATATAATTCCTTTGGGGGCAGGGACTGGCTTTTTATAATCAGGGGTGGTGGTCTTAGATTTGAAAAGGAAGACTTTGGACTTTGACTCCTTCCCCTGCAAGGTTATCTTCCTCCATAATATTGTAAGCTCCTTGGGGCAAGGACTGGCAATGTAATGAGGGATGAAGATTCACATTCTGTAATTTCTGTATCACCCAATTAATAGGAAATCAGAAAAGGGACTGGCATTTCAAGATAGGAAATAAAACCCTACCTTTGCAATTTCAAAGACGTGTCTACTGACCTAGGTACCCATTCATGCAAGAATGTAAAATAAAATCTTTCCTGCATTTATCAGTAAGTCAGTGAAGTTCTTGCTAAGATATTTTATTTCATATATTATCCTGTCATACTACAGGAAATCTATAGAATTTTAAAGAACCAATTGTAATGCAAATGCCAAATTAATTTAGTTTATAAAACAGAATAAAGAAAACAACAATAAATTTAAAACTGTTTATGGAATAGTAATGCTTTAAAATCTTTATGATATTGACTTTGAAAATCAAAGTCATCCGAACTATTCTCTATTTGGGGAAATATTTAATTCCTTTATTTAGTTCAAATTAATTATTAGCTCAATGGATTAAACTGGACCCAGATTCTCCATATATGTGTTGAGATTAGTTACCCATCAAATGTTGGAGTAAAAGGGTGCTGAACCCTCCAAATTATGAAGTTAGCCACCAGATGTTGGGGAAGAGGTTTTGGACCCCCAACATATATTGGGGTTACAGACTGGTATCTCGAGGTGTCTTAAAGAAATTTGTAGGCTTCAACCTTCCAAATCAAGAGGCAAAGATCTTAGTGTGCTGCTAACAGCAGGTAAAATCCATAAGGGTTATTAGCAAGGAAAGGGGATTTAAGCAATTAACAAGGAAAAGATGAGTTTCCTAAGGCTAAATTTCCTGGCAGAAATCACAATTAACTAGGAGGAAGATGCCATTAAGGGGGAAGACTCCATTAGGGCATGGCAAGATGGGGATTATGCTGTTGACTAGCAGGCTAAACTACAGAAATTTAGCAGGGCTTTAAATACAAGTAGGTCTTTTATAGGGGAAATATAACGTTGGTGGGGAGGGGTGACAAAATATCTTGATTTTCTGATGGGACACAGTATCTATGGAGTTATGATGGTTTTGTCAATACAAAGAATTTGGCTAAGACTTCTATCCGAGGCTTCAAGCAAGGATGTGGGATTGTGATAAAAGTCCACTTAAAGAACAAAAGGCCATAAGAGACTGAATATAAATCAACACATGCATTGTTCCTTGTTTTTTTTGTTTTTTGTTTTTTTTTCTCGTGTTTTTCCCCTTTTGTTCTGATTTCTCTCTCCCAACGAGATTCATAAAGAAATATATATTTTTTAAAGTTGTACATGAATAAGCAGAAAAAAGAAAACAATAAAAAAAGAAAAATAAATAAAATTATTAAATGAGAGAGAAAAAAAAAGAACAAAAGGTCTAATCAAAACCATCAGGGTTTTTCCATGCTCATCTTAAGAAGTATCTTGGCTTCCAGATTGTTTATTGTAAGGGATGCCACTCCTTGCTATAAAGAGCTTGCATAAATCAAGAATGTAGGGGTCTTTCTCTGCCAGTCCATTTAGATGGGACCAATATGACTATTTGCTCATTTAAGTGTATATCTCTACAAAGAGACAAGGATAACCAGTCAATTGAGCAAAACATTTATTTATTGGCTCTTGGGCTCAATTGAATGGTTTATTTAGAAAATATATCAACCTGAGTATCTAATCATACAATGCTTACCATATCATATAAATTAAAATTATCCAATAATAGAATTCAGGAATCACAGTATAAGCATGTATTCACAGATTTTCCCCGACTTGATCTCTAAACTATGAATAATTGGAACATCACAAAACAGGCCTAGAAATGTTCAGGATGTCACCAAAAAAAATTATATTGGGTGTTAAAAGAGATTTTGTAGAAAGAAATTTCCAAATCAAGAGGCAAAGATTTTATTAGGCCACTAAGACTTGGCTAGATTCCAAGAGAAGTTAGCAGACTAACCCTCAAACCTCCTATAACAAGAAAAAAAATGCAATAAGGTAGGAGTATACCACTGATTTAATATAGCAGTGATTTTGAGGTCCCCCGATTTGGGAGGGACTTCCGTTCTAAAGATAAATCAATAATCCTAATCTTCTGGCTTTGGAGTCTGCCTCAGGGACTTCCCACACTCCCAATCTGTCTGATTCTGAACAGACCACCACTCAATTCATTATTGACTGGTCAATGAGAATCAAATTCTGGAAACTATTCCCTGGCCCTACCTCTGGGCCATAAAATTATCATGTCAATGATAAAAAGCTGGATAAATGTGTCTCCTAGCTCCTGTTTCTTTGCTAATTTCTTTTGGAACTCAGTCCACTAGTAATAGCATTAAAATTACTATAAAACTTTGCCTCTAGGCTAGGAAATGGGTTCAAGCCTGCAAATTCTTTTAAGACACCTCATGACACCAATCTAAAACCCCAAACTTTTGGGATCCTCTTCCCAACCTCAACACTGACTGGTGGATTAGCTCTGAGAAGTAATTAGTGAGGAGCTACAATATGGGCAGACATTTTATAGGGGAAGAAAAACAAGGAAAGGGGGAAGGGGAGTTGACATGCTTTCTGATTTAATGCAATCAACTGGGATTACTATAGACCCTTCCACACAAAGTGGGTCTGTAATCAAAAGTCCACTTGGAACAAAAGATCCATTTAAGGCTGAGAAGAGACTCTCTGTGCTCCTCCCCACCTGCCTCAGGGAGCACCATCATCCTGTGAGTTCTCCTGGCTTGAGGCTTCCAGATTGTTTGCCATGATTCAGGCTTCCTCTCCTTCCCCCCAGGTTTCTGGAACTAACCTTCCAAGCATTCCAGCTCTGCCGCAGAGGGCACTGGGCTGGCCACATTGTTCGAGTGCCAAATGTACACTTGCCAAAATGACTTTTATAAAGAACTCACCCAGGGCAAGCGCTCACAGGGCGGTCAGAAAAAGCCATCCGGGACACTCTCAAGGTCTGTCTTAAGACTTTAGAACTGATTGTATGACATGGCAGAAGCTGGCAGAGGATACCAGCATGGCGTGCCCTCAACGGAGAAAGGGCTGTACTCCATGAGCAAAGGAGACTTGAATGAGTCCAGAAGAAATGGAGGATGCACAAAGTTAGAGTCCACCCCACATGTTCATAGGGACTATTAGACTAGTTCAACCTTGGCAGAGTCGCTCTGATGTGACAGTTGGACACAATGTAACTCCACCCTAACACAGTGATGCCATTTTAGTCCTCTTCCAGAACAAAGGACAGCAACCAGCCAACTAAAGCCCACCAGGCTTCCCAGAACCTCAACAGAGATTTGGGGGATCAAGTAGCGGTTGATTTAATCACTATCAGAGCTATACCTGCAAATTCCCCTGAGCAGAAGTCCACCTGTTGCAGGAAAGGTAGAGATTCCATACACAAACCATAAAAGGGAAGGGAGGGAAAGTTGAATGGAAGACAACAATTGTTGGATTGTTTCCTATATTGAGGGGTGGGGATGGCCTCCTCTCAGGGCACTGAAGCAGAGTTCTGTGACAGGAACAATTTTCTGTAGTTCTTGATTCGCTTCACTTACTGTATACAAGTACAGTACAGCACAAGAGTGTCGCCATTGTCAGAATGATTGATAATTTTAAGCTGCATTGTGAGATTGATTCCCAAGTCAGAAAAGGCAGCTCTGAGAAACTGAAATTATTCGTTCCTTTTTTCTTCTCCTGTCCCTTAGTAGATGACATCTTACTGAAATCACTTATTAATCTACACAGTCATTCCTTGACATCCTCCCCTTTGGGAATAGCTGTATATCTACCTTCCACTGTCAGATGTTCCTTTTCTACACTTCCCTTTGGGTCAAGTTTTTCCAATCTCCAGCATCCTAATATGGGCCACAATTTTACTCTTACCCTTCATATCCTTTTGGGCTTGGGAATGGTGGGGATGGTTTTCAATTTAGGTACTTTTATTATTGTTCCTACTGTTTGTTTTAAGGAATACTTTGTTCTACCTCATAATCTGGAAAGTGTCCTTGTGCCCAATGTTGAGGTTCAGAAGGAGACCCCAAAAGGTTGGGGTGGCAGACCAATGTCAAAGAATTTGCAGGCTTGAACCCATCTCCAAGTTTATTGTAATTGCAATGCCAATTGAAGTGGGCTAAATTCCAAAGGAATTCAGGCAAAAGAAGATAAATTTATAGGACCAAGTTAGAGAGACCAGAGCTTCATTTTTTTTGCTAGAAGCTTCATATTTATTTGCTAGAAGCTGTATACTATCACCTTTACCTTCTATTCTAAGAAAGAGATGCTCCTGCCCTTTGAAAATAGATAGCAATCCCTTGGCTTTGACAGAAATTAAAACATCACAGTTGATATATGTTACTGCAAAGTTCTTTCTAATCTTTATACTTTTCTCCTGAAGAACATCTGTTTACAAGTGCTCAGGGGATACCTTATTCTCTGGATATGTTAATGTCCTGATCTTATTAGCATCTTCTTACACTCTCAGTACCTTGATAACCTTATCCACTTTCTATTCTCCTTTCTTACTTCCCTGTGCCTTGCCAACTTAGTTGCTTTCCTTGTCTTTCATTCTTTTCCCCAAATGCTTTTTCCTCCTCTTTATGTCTTCTCTTTCTCCAGCTCTTTCTTCTCCTCCTCTTCTCCTGCTGTTCCTTTACCCCAAGTCTATCTGTTGAAGTTCAAAAGGAAACCCCAAAAGATTGGAGTTGCAGATGAGTGTCCCGAGATGGTCTCAAAAAAATTTGCAGGTTTGAACCCATCTCCAAATCAAGGGGCAAAGGTTATTATAACTGTAACACCAATTGGAGTCGGTTAAGTTTCAAAAGGATTTTGCAAAGACTCAGGAGTAAGAAGATAAATTTATAGGACAAAGTTGGAAAGACCAGACCTTCAAGTTACTTATTTGCTAACTTTATGGCTTACAGGTAGGTTTGAGGGGTAATCTATTCACCATTGTTAGGAACTGACCAATAGATTATCTATTGTCTGACAATCAGCAATATACTATAGTATTCCTAATGCCAGGAGACTTTAGAATCATTGATATATTATTAGAACAATAGCTCTCTAAGGTCAAGGAACCTCAGGATTACAGCTACATCTTCCCTAAAGTCTAGGGGAAGAAATATATAACTATTATTATTATATTCTTAAGGCCAGGATACTTTAAGATCATTGACAGATTGTTACAACAATAGCACTCTAAGGTCAAGGGACCTCAAGATTACTGCTATATTTCCCCTAGAAGCTGCACTTTATCATACCCATACAATTACTCTTCTGAAAAATGAGTCTTTGAGAGAATACTCCGCTGTCCCATTCTGTTATCAACTATCTCATTCTTCAATGTGCCCAAACATTATATAAACTATTCAAGGTTGCTGTCCAACATGGACTTTCCTAATAAATAAAAATTTCATATCCATACTGTATCTTCTTCATTAACTACCAAAACACTATTAAAATTGAAATATTCTAAAAGAAGTCATTTTTCATTTGATTCTAATAATAATTTTAAGATCATGGAATGTGATAAGAATAAAAATGATTATTTAGCAATTTTTGTAATACATACATATATATATATATATATATAAAGAATATAAAGAAGCTAATTTACAGAATGTCAAGGTCATGAATAACTTAGGAAATTTTAGAGGAGAAAAGAGAAGGGAAAATTAAGTATAAATAAAGGAAATAATTGCCTCACTTCAAAATTCTACTTTCCCAACTCAACCCTTAATTAGAGCTGTAAGAAAAAATGGGAATGTTTTTCATAAGAACAAAAACTTCATAACTATAAATTAGGCAACTGTGGACAACCCTTGCCTTTTACTATACTTGAGACGTTTACAGAGTGCTACACTAAAACTGCAGATAGAGCAAAGACAGAGAGCCAGTCTACTTATCTGAGTATCACATTCTATACATTAGTGACTAATCATAAAAGCATTCCTTGGATTTTGATTTGACCTTACTTGTAAAGTTTAAAAAAGTTACCTTTTTGTTATCTTTTAAATTAAAAAACAGTATTGATAGATCTTGATATCATCTTCATTTCAAAATACATATCTCCCCATCCTCCTGAGCAGAGAGCCATTTCTTATGGCAAAGATTTAAAAAAGAATTAAAGCAATTTGGCAAAATTAATCAACATATGAACTGACTCTGATACTAAATGCAATGTTTAATGTACTTTTAAGGACAAAAGATAACTAAATATCAGCAGAAATGGTGCTTTGTTGGAGAATAAAACCTAATTTATGGGCAATGGAAGACAGGTCTTAATATCCCAATCAATTCTATCTAATAAAAATGTTTCTTTAAAATGTTTGCTTCAAATCTGCGCATTCTGCTACATTGAGGGCATTTTCCTTCCAAAATGTGCCCTTTAGCATTAGAGATTATTGATTTCAATTGGAAGGGCTCCTGGAAGCTGTCTAGTCCAATAGCCTCATTTTGTAGTTGGGGAAAAGAAGGATCAGTGAAATGAAAAGTCTTTCCAATAAAGATAGTTTATAGCAGGGCCAGGACATGAAACCAGCTCTTCTGGTTCAAAGGTAAATGTTCTTTCCTCCATACCAAAGAATAGGAAGGGCTAAGGAAAAGACATTTAAGGAACAGTTAATCTCATGGAGACCACAAAGCAAACGCACTCGATGTCCGGGGGAAATGAGTAATCCATGGAGGATGGAAAATAGGTTACATAAAAAAATATGTAAAAACTAATTGATTTTTAAAATCCTATTTGAGACTTAAAGCTTGCTACAAAATTTTGTCATCAGCCTATTTTCTTTCTTTCTTTTCTTTTCTTTTTTTTGTGGGGAGGGGATTCCAAACTGCCATCATCAAAGTTTATGACAGTAAAATAGCATTCTGTATTAAGAAGAAAGAAACAAATCATATTATATTTCACCCATAGGTAAGAAAATTCAAATATAATGAGCTTTTGTGTTTTGTGACATGCCAGAAATCACTGGATTATAGGATTTACAACAAAAGAGACCTTAATGATGATCTAGGCTAACCCTCTATTTTTTTTTCTTAATTTACTTATTTTAATGCATATTACTTCATGAATTATGTTGCGAGAGAAAAATTAGAACAAAAGGAAAAAAAAAACATGGGAAAGAAAAAAAATAAGAAAGAAGTGAACATAGCATGTGTTGATTTACATTCAATCTCTATAGTTCTTTTTCTGGATACAGATGGCATTTTCTTTCCATGTTCTATTGGAATTTCTTTGGTTCACTGACCCCACTAAGTAGAACCAAGTCTTTCATAGTTGATTATCACACATTCTTGCTGTTATTGTGTACAATGTCTTTCTGTTTCTGCTTGTTTCACTCAGCATCAGTTCATTTAAACCTTTCTAGGCCTTTCTAAAATCAGCTTGTTCATCATTTTTTATAGATCAATAACGTTCCATTACCTTCATATATATCACAACTAGTTCGACCATTTCCCAGTTGATGGGAATTACTCATTTTCCAATTCTTGGCTATCACAAAAAGAGCTGCTACAAACATTTTTGCACATGTGGATCATTTTCCCACTTTTATGATTTCCTTGGAATACAGACCCAATAATGGCACTGTTGGGTCAAAGGGTATGCAGTTTTACAGTCCTTTGGGCATAGTTCCAAGTTACTCTCCAGAATGGCTGCATCATTTCACAATTCCACCAACAATGTATCAGTATATCAGTTTTCCCACATCCCATTCTACATTTATGATTCTTTTCCTGTCATTTTAGCTAATCTGAGAGGTATAAGGTAGTTATCTCAGGGTTGTTTTAATTTACATTTCTCTAATCAACAATAATTTAGAACATTTTTTTTCATATAACTATAGTTGGTTTTAATTTCATCATCTGAAAATTGTCTGTTCATATCCTTCGACCATTTATGAATTAGGGAATGACTTGTATTCTTATAAATTTGATACAATTCTTTATATATTTTAGAAATGAGATCTTTATCAGAGACACTGGTTGTAAAGCTTTTTCCCAGCTTTGTACTTCACTTTTAATCTTGTTTCTGTGGGTTTTATTTTTAATTTAATGTAATCAAAGTTGTCCATTTTGCCTTTCATAATGTTCTCTAGTTCTTCTTTGGTCATAAATTCATCCCTTCTCCAAAGATCTGATAGGTAAATTATCCCTTGTTTTCCTAATTTGCTTATGGTATCATGCTTCATGCTCAAATCATGTATCATTTTGATCTTATTTTGGTATAAAGTGTGAGATGTTGATCTATGTAGAGTTTCTGATTGATCTATTTTCTTTACAAACAAGGATTTAAATATGGCATCTTGCATATTTAAAACTCTGATTCTATAGAATGTCAAAACAACATAGTCTCAAAGCTGTATATAAAAATACACATATTAATATATATTGGTACACTTACTAATAAAGATAATCTCAAATATTGAGATTATATTGTGTTTCAGTATAATTTATTTACAGTATTTTATAATCAGAGCTGTAGAAGGCAAAAAATATTGTTGTCAATGTTGCTTCCCTTTTCTTCACTACTCACCCCACTGATGAGGTATGGAACGTGGCAGGAATATGGGTTTCTTTCCCTCATCATCACCTCAGGTTGTTTTTTTAATAGGTAAACCTAAAGACTTCTTCAGCTTTTTTTTTTTTCTCCTCCTAAAGTGGGGCACAGAGAAGCTGCCTAACTTGGGTATGAATTTGGTATAATCAAGGCATAACTGCATATTTAAATAAAATCAAGAGCACATAGTTCTTTAAATTTGTGAAATATATTTCATTGATTTGCTAATGTGTTTTTATGCAATTTGAAATCCACAATATTTCTGTGACTCAGGGAATTTCACAATGGAAGAGAAGTTCTGTGGGTCAGTTCTGTCGTGTATGCTGTCAAGAGAGAAATGCAACAAGGATACTGGGAAGGAAGATGGTGGATGCTGATTTGATTATCAAAGAGCCCCCACTGGCTCAGGCTCTCTGGGGGTCAGTGTTGTTGGAATTGAGTGAACATCATGAGATCAATATTCCAGCAGCATCATTTCCCAGAATTCCCACCTTCTTCTTGTTTCTTTCTGATAGGAATACCAGTGGCTGGCATATTAATCAATAAGCCCGGTAGTTTGGTCATCTTAGTACATTGCTCCTTGAAACCCCAGTCCTGACCAGGAGATATGAAAAAATTTGGTGACACAGCAACCTACCAACAATGAAAGTCCTGTTATATGAGAAGTGAAAACATAAATCTACTTTTTAAGATACGCAATGATAGTAAGTTTGTTGTCCAACATCACAATTTTTGTGATTCTGACAGTTCTTTCAAGTCAACACTGTCTTGCCTTGTATTTATGATATATAGAAAGTTTGGGAGACATGGTTTCTGGGTAATGAATGATTTTATTAATCATGCTGGAAGATAATTAATTAAAGGAGTCAGTGGTACTCCCACTCATGGAACTCACTCAACACTTTTATGCCCTTAGAAGAGTGGGTGTACCTGAGGATGACAATCAAACTGGATTGATTAACAATTAGTGAGAAGAATGATTGTCATAATGAGAGATAGATCTATTCTAATGAGGAATTGGGGAAGAGGAGAAGACTTGAAGTCCCAAGATTACTCCCTCCTGAATATCAGGCAATCTAGACAAAGTAGCAACCTCTACTTAGATTTGGCTGAATGGAAGACAAAGAACGGAATTACCTTAGATTAAATTTTTTATAAGGTTCTTTACTTGAATGGGACAAAAAAATTCCAAGATTTTATCTTACTGTGTGCCCTGAGCTTCAAAGAACTAAGCTTTGCCCTATTCTCCAACTGAGGAAGGAAAAAAATCCTGGATCTCCGCAATATTTGATTATTTAATAAAGCATTTCTCTCTGAATATCAGTTTGTTTTTTTATCATTTGATGCACTGCTCTATTCTTAACTTCCTCTATCTCATTAATAAGGCCACAGTACAGATATGTCTTTTACTAAAATAAATAAATAAATATGTGGACAGACAGACAGACAGATAGATAAATACAAAGTGAGGAAAATACAAGTTAAAATGAGACAGCAGTAGAATTGTTGAGGTTGGGAAAGGACCCCAAAAGGTTGGGGACCTTTTATTGGAAGGTGTCTCAAAAGAATTTGCGGGCTTGAACCCATTTCCAAGTCAAAGGGCTAAGTTTACTGTAATTTTAAGGCCAATTGAAGTGGATTTAATTTCAAGAGGATTTAGCAAAGAAACAGAAGCAAAGAGACACATTTATCTAGCTCTCCATGTTATTGATATGCTAATTTTATGGCCTAAGTGTAGAAATATTAAATTCTTTAGGCCATATACCTTGATTTCTTTCAGCTTACAATAATTACCTTTTTAAAATATTGTTTTAATTTTTTGTCTATTATGTAATATTTACATAATCTAATCAAGTCAGCAATAAATTTAAATCTAGTCATTATTTAATCATAACATCGACTGTCATTTGGTTATCACTGACCAACAGGCAGTAATGTTTGTAGGACTATTCTAAGGCCAGATGACTTGAAATCCTTGACAAACAGATTGTTAGAATAATAGTTTCAGGATCACTAATAAATATATCTTCCCTAAAGTCTAAGGGAAGAAATATTATATTCCTAGGCCAGAAGACTTATACAATCATTGACAGAATATTTGTAGATCAAAGGGCCTCAGGATCAGATTCCAAAGCCAGAAGATTTAGAATCACTGACAGATTGTTAGAACAGAAGTATCCCCAAGGTCAGGTCACCTTAAAATTATATTGCTGTCCACACATATATTGTATCTAGGATATACTGTAACATTTAACATGTATAAGACTGCCTGTCATCTAGGGGAGGGGGTGGAGGGAGGGAAGGGAAAAGTCGAAACAGAAGTGAGTGCAAGGGATAATGTAAAAAATTACCCAAGCATGGGCTCTGTCAATAAAAAGTTATTAAAAAAAAATTATTGCTGTCTCCCTTAGAAGCTATATTACATCAGAACTACTGCTGAGCTCATTAGAAAAAGGCTTTGCCTTTTAAGTTCTGGTTCAATTACTGCCCTCTCATGTTTGAGTATTTTAGAGTTGGTCACTTTTTACATTTTCCTGGTACTTACTGATAAGATCACCCTGATTATTAGAAAATGTTTGGAAAGGATTCCATTCAAACATTTCCATGAAAACATAATAGTTTTAAGCACTTTTCAAAGAAATGATTTTCTATGCTTTCTACAATTATAATTCTTTTTGTAGGTGAAGGATCTATATGAGTGAGGAATTCCCTCCATTATTGCAACCCTCCACAAATGTATGACTTAACAGATCAAACAAAGACATAAAAAAAATTAAGTAACTTATCCAGTCTCATAGCTGGGGTCAAAAGTTGAATTTTATCCTATCCTGAACATTAAGGCCAGATCTCAATCTCCTGTGCTTTGATATATCCATCAATTATTAATATAAAATCCTTTAGGGCATATACCTTGATTTATTTCAACTTATAATAATTATCTTTTTAAAATATTGTTTAAGTTTTTGGCTATTATGTAATATTCATATAGTCTAATCAAGTCAGCAATAAATTTAAATCTAAAGTAATTATTTAATCATGATATCAAATGCCATTCATAACCCTGAATCTTTTTTTTTTTTTTTTTTACAGTTTATGGTCCCTGCCAAGCTTTCCTGATTCAATTACAATCAAGAGAGGGTATTTTATTTTATGCTATTAAAATTAAAACACTCTCATTAAATTCTCTCTCCCTCTGTATTTTTATGGTTCTTTTCTAAAGAAAACTTATAAACATCTAAATGTGGTTAACATAAATTCTTCAAATTTGAAAGTCTGACAGTAGTGGCTTCCAAAAGCTCAAGTTCACATTTTTAAAAAAGTTATTTATTTCTAATACATATTGCTTTATGAATTTTCTTGGGAAAGAAAAATCAGAAAACCATGAAAGATAAAAAAACAGAAAAAAAGATGTAAACACAGCATGTGTTGATTTATATTGTCTCCTTAGTTCTTTTTCTGGCTGCAGATGGCATTTTCTCTCCAAAGTCTATTGGGATTGTTTTGGATCAAATTCTCATTTTAAATTAAAGAAGCAATTAATTGAATTCTGACAGTTTCTTATAATTGCTCTATTTTCTGTATAGGTATACTATAACACTGAGAATTGTATGATCATCAAAACTACTGACATCTCAGATGCCATCTATCGAAAAAAGGGTTTTCTCCCCCAATATAATTAGATAATATAACATGAAAGGCTTGATGCTAGTAATTAACTACCAGAGGTTGCTAAGTGGTACAGTGGATCAAGTTCTGTGCTTGGAGTCTGGAAGAGCCGAGTTCAAATTTGACATTAGCAATTCATAGCAATGTGATCTTGGGCAGTTCACTCAACTACTCATTGTCTCAGTTTTCTAATCTGTAAAATGGGGATATTAATAGAACCTACCTTCTAGGATGTTGTGAGGATCACAAGAAATAGTATTTGTAAAGCACATTAATACAGTTCCTGGCATCGAGCAGATATTTAATAAATGTTTGTTTTGACACTAGCCCTCGAGTGGCATTTTCTCACTTACTTTGCAAGCTAGCTTCCTTGTAATTTCTGATTTTTCCTTTCATATAGACTCCATCTTGAAAGGCAGTATAGTACAGTGGGAAGAGCACTGAGTTTGTAGTTAGGTGATATAAATTCTTATGCTGTGCCTGCCATTTACCACCTTGGTAACCTTGGACATGTTATTTAATCTCCATAGGCTATAGTTGTTATCTCTACAATAAAAGGATTGAACAAGCTGACCTCTAAATATTGGAAAATAGCAAAATAACCATTATATGCAATATTCCATACTCATCTATCTTTGCAAAAGTAAGGAAGGAGATATCTTCCCATTTCTTTTCTTTGGGGACAAACTTGGTCATTATATTTTTGAAATATTCACATTAGATTGTAGTGTGGCTGTTCTTTCCTTTTGTATTGCTACTGTCCCCTAACAGTAGTTACTACAGAACTACTGTCCTGCTAGTGTTCTCCGTGGGTTTTCTGGAGGTTTTGGGGGCAGCCTTTTTTTCAGTTCTGTAGTCACCACAAGAATAGCCAGGTGTGAAAGTCCAAAAGTCTTTATTGTCTTTGGGTGCTCAGCTAGCTTTCTTGTGGCCTTCAGAGGGGACTTGGTTTCCGCAGAGAAAATGCAGGAGGACAGGCCATCACAATGGTGTGAGATGAAGTGAGTCTGAGTCCAAGGGTTTGTGCTTCAGCCTCCAGTCCACAAAGGTGAACTTTGGAATGAATCTGTATCTGTCTCCCTTGGCTGAGTTTGTCTCAGCTCTACACTGGGTATAAACCAGTCACGAGGAAACCATAAAACCATCATTTGTTGTAAGATTAAATCAATCATGCTGAATTTTGATAACTTTTAAGCATCATGCTAAACTAGATAACCATTATCTCTTCAATTCCACTGACTTAATATCTTGTAAGTTCAGAGTTCTGGCCCATAACGGTCCCCAAATTTGATTTTTATGGTTCACTTTTAGTTTACACATCTATCTTTTTTTTTTATATCACATTTGTTTTGTCTTAAAACAGAGTAATGTTTCATTACATTCATGCATTACAATATTTTAGTCATTGGTCAACTGATAAGTCACTGGAAACAAAAATGCCTCCATAAATATTTGTTATACGTTGGAGTCTTTTTTCCTGCTTCATTCACTTTGCATTAACACATCCTTTTTTTAGAAAAAAAATATATTTTTATTATTAAATTAAAATTACCCATGCATATACAAAACATATGCATGGGTAATTTTTCAACTTTTGTAAAACCTTGTGTAACAAATGTTTCCCTCTTTCTCCCCATCCCCTCCCTTAGATGGCAAATAACCCAATACATGTTAAATATGTAAAAATAAATGTCAAATCCAATATATGTATACATTATTTATAGTTATTTTGCTGAACACCCTTTTTTAAAAATCACATTTATTTTTTCTTAAAGCAGAGCAATATTTTATTACATTCATGTATTATAATTTTACTCAATATAATTAGTCATAAATGTTAATTATTATTATTATATTGCTTTCATAGCTATTACAATAAGTCATAACTTTGAGCCTCGATTTTCTCTGTAGATCAAGACCTCTTTTTCTGGTAGGGATCAAATGAGATAACATGGAAAGTGCTTCAAACGTTATATAAATCATCGTACATGAAAACAGACCCAAATCTAAACTTTGTCGTCCTTATTGTTTGTCCTTGTTCCTGAACAGCACCATGACGTCACAGAGATGATGCCCTGATAGGAGAGTTGGAGTGATGGAGGGCTGGGCAAGGTCACCGGCCTCACTTTCTCCCCCAGAGTCCTCTGGGTTCCGTGGCCAGACACAGACCAAGGTGGCCCTGGAAGCAGCAAGAGGGCTAGGGCAACGCCCCTTCAGCGATCAGGGCTTGATAAGAGGCCCTTAATGGCCTCTCCACCTTAGTCAAACAACCACAAAGTAGGGCCAGGAAGGTTTGGGGTCACTACAATTGCTATGGACACGCCCTTTGCATTTCTTGGGGCAGAACACAAGGGGGAAGGACCGGGGCCAAAGCCCAGCCCCATAACGGTTCAGGGATTCCAGAAGACCGGGAGCTCCCAGGCCGGTCCAGGAGCTTCTGAGCCGCACTGGAGGCTCCTGCGCTACCCGAGGATAGAAAGTAGCCAATCAAAGCCGCCGCGAGCCGGAGCCGATGCTCATTGGCCGCTCCCATCCTTATCCCGGGGGGGGGGGGGAGAGAGAGGAAGCGGCGCGCATGCGCAGCGCATCCCGCGGCGCTCCGCTGCTCCGTCCCTTCCTGCTGCTCCCCTCTCCATCCGGGTCCCCGGGGTTCCGGCCCCCGCGCTCGCCAGCAGCTCCTGCCGCTTGTCCGTGCCCAGCCGCCCCCTGACAGCCAGCTCCGCGGGGGCCTCCAGCGTCGGGCCGGCGGTGAGTGGGAGGGCTGCGGCGGGGCGGGGCGGGCCGCGGGGGCCGGGAGGGCAGGGAGACGCTCCCGGGCTGGGCCTCAGTTTCCCCGCGAGGAGAAAGACCCCGGCGCCTTCGCCCGCCGCCCCCACGCCGCGAACCTCGCTCTCCGCCGCCGGCTCGCGCTCGCTGGGCTTGGATCGCGGAAGCCGGGAGAGCGGCGGGATGGGAGGCGGGACAGCCGGGGTCGCGCCCGAGCCCTGACCCCTGACCCCTGACCCTAATGCGGTTCCTAGTGGGCAGCTCCCCCTGGGCTCGGCGGCACGTACCTTAATCCCTCTTGCGGGCGAGGGCCCTGGGGATGTGGGGAGGAGGGGAGCTTTCCTTTCTGCACAATGGTGCAAATGTATGGGCCACCTGCCCCGCAGGATCCTTGTCAGCCAAGGAGTGCACCTCCTGGGGGGTCCCGGCGTGGGGCCCCTACTCTCGCCGCCCTCCTGCTGGGGACCGGACAGCGAGGAGTGCCTGCAAAGTTGGGGTTCTCTGCCCCCCCAATGCTGTCTCCCCGAAATGCCGCGGTGCCCAGCGCGGGGACGGCGAGTGGGGGAGGAGGCCGTGGGAAACGCACCCGATGGTGGTGGAGTCCACTAGGAGCGCGGGCTCGTCCCAGCGGTGGGGTCCCTCTCCCTCTCTCTGATGATGCGGGAGCGTTTTCTTACACTGGGTCAGAAGCTTCTGCTCCGCGGGAGACGCAGGGTCATCCCATGTTGCCACTGTAACTGACCTTGTGATTGTGCCATTCTCGGCGTGCCCAAAAGACCCAGCCTGTTCCCGTTGGGCATAGGGCAATATACCCATTGCTAACCAGCCGTTATCTTGTTTTGTTTTTACCAGAAATATTGACCCACTACTTATGATTCACTTTAAAAACCATCAGTATTTCAAGCTAGGAAAGAATAAGCATTATTGTAAAGAAGAGGGGGGATTTTGCATATTCCTTTTATAAAGAGTAATCTGGAAAAGGTTTTATTTTTTAATAACTTTATTTTTCCAAATATTCGCAAAGATAGTTTTCAGTGTGAAAAATCTTGTATTCCAGTTTTTTTCTCCCTCCCTCTCTTCCCCCTCTCCCAGACAATACAATATAGTTAAAATGTGCAATTCTTCTAAAATATTGGAAAAGTTGTTTTTTTAATTAAAATTTTTTAATCAATTTATAACATATATATATATGTTATAACTCAATTATAACAAATTATAACTTTTTAATCAAATCTTAAAACTTGATTTGTTAATGTGTTTTTGTGTATTTGATTTTCTCTTTTAGGGAGAAATTCTGTTGTAACTTCTCTATTTAAGATATTTGAATTTAGTGTTTTAATTATGATATTCATGCGTTTTAAAAATAATATTCTTATTCTTTTCTGCAATCATTAACCTAGATAGTATTTATAAGCTACTTTTAAAGTGCTCTACAATGGAATTTTTCCAGGTTTGAAGTACAATTAGGAGTTGTGTATTACCACAATGAGACTCGTGATTCTTGATAATTATGACTTGGCTAGTGAATGGGCAGCCAAATACATCTGTAATCGAATTATCCAGTTCAAACCAGGACAGGACAGATATTTTACCCTGGGCTTACCAACAGGTAATAAACTTTTTAATAATAATAATAATCTATACATATATTAATATATATGTAAATATAAAAATAATGAAAATAATTTTTTGCAGATTAAAAAGTAAAGATTTGTGAAAATGTTAGTACTATATTTATCTCGCTCAATTTTTTTTAATAGTACATGATTACTGCCTATACTGTAATAGAATGAAAAAAGAAACATTCCTGAGATATAAAAATCTAAATGAAGAAATGAGTGCCTTGAATCTATTAAAATGCTATTAGATATTTCTATCTTGAGTACTCAATTACTTTCTTTTTTTCATTGAGTACTCAATTACTTTCACAAGTTTTTTTTTTTTTGTATCATTTTCTTTTTGTTTTTTTTTGGGGGGGGGAGAAGGGAGGGAGGAGGTTTCTTATTATTATTATTTCTCCCACATTTTTCAGCTTCAGCCGGTTGGTTAAACTGATTAATAAAAAGCAAGAGAATTTTGGCAGTGAGATGGCTCAGTGGATAGAAGGCCTGATCTGAAATTGGGAAGATACTGGCAGTATGACTTTGCACAAGTCACTTGATCCCATTTACCTCAGTTTCTTCCTCTGTAAAATGAGCTGGAGAAGGAAATGGCAAACTAAACATCAGCACCTTTGCCTAGAAAATCCCCATTGTGGTCAGCATCAAAGTGAAAGAAAATGGCTCAGAGGATGAACCTTATAGTACACAGTGATTTCAAATTCTGCTTCTAATGTTGTATGACCACTGGAAAGTCATTTACCAACAATAATACGAAAATTACAAGGAAGGAGCCTTAGAAATCAGTTCAACTTCTGTTTTACCCACAACACGGCTGAGACCCAGGGAGATTATTTGCCCAAGTAGTAAGTGGAAATCTGAGATTGGAACCTCGGTCTTTTGCCTCCAAATTTGGCTCTCATTTCACTTTATTACCTTGTTCCTTTTGACATTTATATAGTCCTTTAAGGTTTCCAAATCATTTTACATTATTTCATTTTATTTTCATTAATGAGCCCTCCGAAGTAGGTACTATTATCCATTTATTATTTAACCTCTAAACCCTAGCACTATATACTGGACATAATACCTATGGGAACCTCATAGAGTTGCTATATTAGATATGTTATCATATTAGATAATGTATGTAAAATGATAATGCAAACTTGAGTGATATATGTGAGTTATTTTTCTTGAAGTTTTACAAGAGAATGATGACAATTGCCTTACAGCAAAGGAGTTTTTCAGGACAGAACTGTAACTACTTTAGCCTAGTCATGTTACTGAAATACTGGGGATATTATGATCTCCAGACTACATGTTCAGTCTTTATTCTTGAAGTGACTATTGGGTAGAAAAATGCAAAATGGTTAAGGCATTTAAGTTTCTTAATTTACCATAAAACATTTTGTTATTATTTAAATTTATTATTTTATTATTTATTATTTTAAACATTTCTTAGGTCATCAGATTAGGAAGTTTATAAGACAGTGAATTTTCCTACAGTGGTAATCACTTCTGTTTTTTCACTCTCCTTAGTTCTGTATCTTTAAGTTCCTAAGATGACTTTTCCACAGTATTCTAGAAACATTTCTCAGCTTGTGGAACTTCATGAGTAAAAATCTGTCTGGGATAGATTTAAGTCCAAGGAGTTAATTATGGCATGTGTGGATTAAGTGATGTGTTCTGAGTCACACAACTAATAAATATCAGTCTCAAAATTTAAACTTGGGTCTTCTTGACTCTCAGCCTAGCAAATTCATTTTAAGATAAGGAAAGTTTAGGGGGGAAAGGAACAAATGGAGTCTGTTATGTACTGAGAAGGACACTGAGCTGACTAGCTGTGTGACTCTGGGTAGGTCCTTTACCTAACTGTTTCTCTTAATTTCTTCATCCATAAAGTGAGCCAGATAAGGAAATGGAAACCACTACCAATGTCTGCCAAGAAAACCCAAAAGTGGACCATGGAATAATTGGATGCAATTGAAATGACTGAACAACATTTTAAAGTTTATTTTAGTGTGTTTTTAAAAATAAATTAAAATTGAAATTTGGCTCAGCACTAAATAGACATGTAACATTTACAAATCCTATTTTCCTTTTCTCCTTATCTTAGCCTTCTTGGCTTTCTTTGTTCTGCATTTTTGTAGGACTGAGCTTATAGCCACCAAATTGGTGTTTCACTAATTATAAACATAACAGCTAATCTCTAGGTAGTGCTTTAAGGTATACAAAGTGCCTTCCTCATAACAACCACTGAAGTAAGTAGTGTAAACATCCATATTTCTTGGACAAGAAAACTAGAACTTTAATTCAAGTCTCTTGACTCCAAGCACAGGATGGTCATTTGGCTCCTGGCCCTTAAGGTCTTCCAAACCTGGGAAATGGTTTTGAATTTCTTATATTCCTCTGGCTGTCCTCAGCAACTTGCTGTGACAGAACAGGTTTTCTTTTCATCCTAGAACTGAAACCCAAGGGTTAGGATGGGGCTGATATTTTTTATGCATTTGCTTAAAAAATATATTTTTTCAGGAAGCACACCTTTGGGATGCTACAAAAAACTAATAGAATATCACAAGAATGGAGACCTTTCCTTCAAATACGTAAAGACCTTTAACATGGATGAATATGTAGGTAGGTAAGCTACATTTTTTCAATGATATTAAAAAAAAAATCCTAAAATTACATGTACTTTGTGAGTAGCTTATTTTTTGCTATCAACAGATTATACTTTGGAGTTCAGATAAATATCTGTAATTTTGCATTTTTATGCAGTATATATGCAAGTCTTGAACTTTCAGAGGTTTCTTAAGAGTATATTACTTCACTCTTTAAATTACCATATGTTGCCCATGAGTTTCCAGGTTTCTGGGAATTTCTGTTAAGAATTGTGGATATCACTGGAATAATTTTCCTGGTGTATTGTGTGGATGACAGATTAACAGAATTGTGATCAAAAAGGGCCATATCATATTAGAAAGGTGGTTTGAAACTAAGTAGCTATTATAGGTTCAAATGCAAAGTTCTATTCTTAGGCTAAAAAATCCATTTCTCTTATTACAGGATAAGAAATAATTGGCTGGAAAAATTTACATTAAAAATTCAGAGATTTTAAGAAATTAAGTATGAATCAGCAGGATGATGTGGCAGCCAAAAAGCAAATGTGATTTTAGACTACATTGCTTGAATATAATGTCCCAAGTGAGAAAAATAATAGTTCTGCTTTTTTTTTTTTAGCCCTCCTAAAGCCTCACCTAAGTATTCAATTTTGAGTGCCCCATTTTAAAACTGCTTTTGCTAAGTGGAAATAGTTACAGAGAAAAGTAACCAGAATGGATGGTCAAAAGAAACTAAGGATTGTTGGAGAAAACTGTCACAATCTCTAAATAATTGAAGTGTTTGTCATGTGTAAGAACACACTTTCGATTTGTTCTGCTTGAAAGCAGAAATTATGAGGAGAGCGATTTTAGTTCTTGATAAAAGAAACTTTAAATTAGAGCAGTCTAAGAATGGAATGGTGGGCTCCTTAAATGGATTGTGAAGGTGCTTTTCTGAAGGTCTTCAGATAAAACTTGAGGATGTTTAGGGGTATTCTACGTGACTTAATGATTTGGGGTATAGTTGCACTAGATAATCATAAATCATAATAACAACTGGTGTTTATGTAAATGCTTCCAATGTGCCAGACACTTTGTTAAGTGTTTTATCCTCATTTTATCCTCAACAATCGTAGGAGGAAGGCCATTATCATTTCCACTTCACAAATGAGGAAACCAAGGCAAACAGAATTAAGTGATTTGCCCAGGTTCTTACGCTAGTGAGTGTCCGAGGCTGGATCTTAACTCAGATCTTCCTGATTCCAGACCTGGCATTTTATCACCTTCACCATCTAGCTGCCTCCAAGTCCCTTCCAATTGTATAATTTGGGAATTCTTTGATTTACTTTAGTTCAAAGTAGGATAACTAGAGAAAATTTCCTGGAAAGAATCAGAAGTTATATGAAGGAAGTTAAATGTAAGGAACAAGTTCTAAATAAATAATATCTCTTCAAAGAACTGAGAAGAATCAATGTACTTGTTAATATGCCTTTTATTAAAGACATTTCAGCATGTGCTTATGAGGCATTAGGATAAATTTCTGATTTAAGTTGTTCATAGGATATATTTATGTATGGAAAACAAAAGAGAAACTGTTTACAATAGCATGTGAAATATCTTGTTTTAAAACTAACATATCTGAGCCAATTATCTTGATTAAAATGTTATATTTGAACTTTTCATTAACAAAATATGACTAAACAAGTGTGATGTCCAAAGGCAGTGTGTTTATAAGATGTTTTTCAGGTTACATTCATGAGAGTGCTAGAAGGGACCTGACCATAGAGGTAGAAGTATGGTGCCCAGAGTGTTTCTGAAAGATTCAAGAAATTGGTTAATCCCTAATTTTCAAAGTTATCAAATTGACTTTGTTAACTCTAGGACTTCCCAGAAATCATCCTGAGAGCTACCATTCATATATGTGGAATAACTTCTTTAAGCATATTGACATAGATCCTAATAATGCTCATATTCTTGATGGAAATGCTACAGACCTACAAGCAGAATGTGATGCATTTGAAAAGAAAATAGAAGAAGCTGGAGGAATTGATCTTTTTGTTGGAGGTAAGTAAAAAAACGTTATCATTAGTTGCGTGAAGATTTTTATTTTTTTTTTTAATTTAAAACTGTAGTTCAGCAAACACCCATGCCTTTTTGCAACAAAAGTATTCAATAAATTTAATATGACCAAGACAACTTAATGTGCTTAGATTCATAGGTGTGCTAGTAAATGTTTTATAATCATCTCTGTTAGGAGTGTGTGTGTGTGTGTGTGTGTGTGTGTGTGTGTGTATGTTATATTACTTTTCATCTATATCTATGCTATACTTAAGTTTAATCTGTACTATTAACATTTTTTCCTATCCCTTTAAGTGCAGGCAGCCAACAGAACAATAAAGCAAGCTCCACTTTGAGCGTTTGTGGCTATTTGTGGTGCAGATGCTCCCACAGAAGTTGTAACATTTAACATTTAGCTCTGGTCAGCCGATCCAGCTGCCTTCAGCACCCCTCTGATCATGCACCCCATTGAACATCTAGAGCACTCCCATTCTCCCCTCAATGACCCTCCTGTAGATGGGCTTTTGTTCATATTTTAAACTCGGGATCCTTTCACTTGGGTAGCATGGAGTCCTGGCATATTGTATTCAGTAACTGATAACAAGGTTCTATTTGAAAAGAGAGATGGGGGTTTATGAAACCTGTAAGGCACAACTACAGGTGGCTTGCTCTGGAGGAGTCTGGCCTGCTCCCAGATAGAGTGCCAGGCCTTGAGAGGGAAACTGACACAGGGAGTGGAGGGACCTTTGTGCAGTTCCCTGAGGTTGGGGATGGCTCCAGGCCCTGATCAGGAAAAGTGGCAGAGGCCTTTCTGCAGAGGGAGGGGACCCTGAGATGGAACCGGCTTTGTACGGAAGGACTGCAGAAGGGCTCCATTCAGACTCGGTGAATTGCCTGTGGTCACAGCATGTGACAGAGCTGGGATTTGAACCCTGGACCTTGCTGCCAGTCCAGGGTTCTTTCTGTCTTTGATAACACCATCTCGTCAAATAGTGGTGGAAGAGAAGAGCAAGAGGGCTGTAAGGAGCCCTTAACCTGCAGGGACCCAGGGGGTTTGTGGTCAGAACATTTTGTTGATGGATTTTTTGCATAAGCGCTTTGTAATCCTAGGGATTTTATTTTATGCATATAGAAGTATTCCACAAAGAAGTCCATAGAGTTCTTCAGACTTCCTTCCAAAGAAGTATGTTGGTTTTTTTTTTTTTTTAATTTAATAGCCTTTTATTTACAGGTTATATGCATGGGTAACTTTACAACATTAACAATTGCCAAACCTCTTGTTCCAATTTTTCACCTCTTACCCCCCCACCCCCTCCCCTAGATGGCAGGATGACCAGTAGATGTTAAATATATTAAAATATAAATTAGATACACAATATGTATATATGACCAAAACGTTATTTTGCTGTACAAAAAGAATCAGACTCTGAAATATTGTACAATTAGCTTGTGAAGGAAATAAAAAATGCAGGTGGGCATAAATATAGGGATTGGGAATTCAATGTAATGGTTTTGTCATCTCCCAGAGTTCTTTCTCTGGGCGTAGCTGGTTCAGTTCATTACTGCTCCATTGGAGATGATTTGGTTGATCCATTCAGTTTCCAGTTTCCAGCCACTACAAAAAGGGCTGCCACAAACATTCATGCACATGCCAGGTCCCTTTCCCTTCTTTATAATCTTCCAAAGAAGTATGTTATAGAAGAGTTTTAAGAACTTCTGGCCTGAGGTATTCCCAGGCATCAAATAACAATTTGATAGAATCTTGATTGGGGCTAATTATCTTTTCCTCACATTTAGGATCTCCAGGGGAAACTGGCATGAACATAGACTTTGCTTCCTTTGCATTCTTTTTTGCTTCCTTATGCTATTCACAGATAACAGTCTGTTGTTGGGGAAGAACACATTGTTAGTGTATTTTTAATTTACTCTGGCTATTTCTGTATAAGCAGAATGAAATCTAGGGTATGCCCTGCTCTACATCTTAGAGCCACATTTAATATGAGCAGTCAGTCTATGAAGGCACCGTTTAAAAAAACAAACAAACCCTATTAAATCAAAGTTTTGCATTTCATTGTAAAAGATCACTCATAATTTTATTGAAAGTCCCATGCTTATATTTGTTGTGAATTAAAAAAAAAAACTATTTGGGAGAGATTTCTAGACACCTAGAAATTTTCATCTTAAGTTTTAAGATCCCAACTCTGCTATATCTGAAAATGTAGTCATTTTAATTCCATTAAAAAGTTTTTAGTATCATATAAATCCTTTCTTTGTGAGATAATCCTCTTCTAAGATATCTATGACTGCATATTTATTTTACTGTCTTAAAACTTTCTATTAAATTTTTTTGTAGTTTCTAGAAAAGTATCTTAAGGATATTTTGCCTCAGCTATTAGCATCCACATAATAGTAACATGATTAGTTAATAGTGGGCATCCAGGGGCATATAATAACTTGGATGAAATGAAACAGTTAAAATTTATCATTCTTCATCTCTTAGTATTTTCTCTTATTTGAGGGACCTTCTTGGGGAATTTGATATGAAGAATTATATTCTCTGCAGAGTTTTATTCTTTTTTTCATTTTCCAATTGTTCGGTGCCATATTGTAAGTTATAAAACAGCAGGAAGTATTATTCCTCAATTGGTTGATTAAAGAAATCAAGAAATATGGTAGGAGAAAGTTTGAAGCACAGATTCATTAGGTAACAAAAAAACCTGTTAAAAAATGTTGAATATACCTATTCTGGTATCTAAGAATTTATCAGAAAATTGGCGAGCAGATAGCATGATATAATTAAAAGAGTATTGGACTTGGGCTCCAAAAGACCTATTTCTGCTTAGAAGGGCACCATATAAATAATATTTTTGTTTTCCCCACTTACATGTAAAACATTTTTGTTTTTAAAACTTTTTGAGTTCCAGGTTCTCTTCCTTTCTCCCTATCTCCACTCTCCCTTTCCTCCCTCTTTAAGAAAGCACATGTCATGTTATGGAAAACATTTCTATAAAAGTTATGTTTAAAAAAAAAAAACAAAAACCAGATCTTCCAGAAAAACCTGTTAAGTTAAAAAAAAAAAAAGTATCCTTCAGTCTGTATTCAGACACAATCAATTCTTTCTCTGGGTATGCATAGCATTTTTTCATTTTGTTGTGTTTTGTTTTGTTTTTTTAGTCCTTTAGAGGAGTCATGGGATCATTTTATTGCTGAGAATAGCAAAGTGATATTGTATATATTTTTAATTTTTATCTCCTAAATGAATCAGTATGATCATTATGGTAACTATGTCTTGGGACAGGACATCCTTCTGGAATTTTGAGATGAACAACTCAACAAAAACACTTGGGGTTGCTGATTTTCGGGAACCTTTAGAGATCCAATTCATACATAAACTAGGATTTACTCTACAATATTCCCAAAGTATTTGCCTTTTACTTGGAAAAACCTCCAGTGAGGAAAAACCCACTAGCAGCCTAAGCAGACCTTTCCCTTTATGGCTGATTCTAATTGTTAGAAGTATTTTTCCTTACATCAAGTTTGACTGTGCTCCTTAACAGCCACTTCTATCTGCTATTTGTACTTACAGTAAAATGAATCTAATCCTTTTATCTCCCAGTTCTTCAAACTCCTGAAGACATGTATCGTACTATTGTAGGTTTTTTCTTCTTTTTTTCTTTTTACAACTCATTTTTCAATATTATTAATACTTATCTAGGAGAAATTCCTTATTTACTGCTTCTACCTGCAATGGGTTAAGGAATCAGTTGGCTATATTAATTGATATTGAATGTTTAAATAAGAGGCACTAAGATGCTAAAGGCTTTTTCTGCCAAAAAGGAACATAGGTTTTATGACACATACTTTGGTTGTTTAGAAATCATTTTTTATTGCTTCTGATATGAGAATTGAAGTTACTAGAAACCTAATCTCCATACAACCATAATATTTCTATTTGAACATTTATACTTCTGGGAATTAAGAAATTGGTGACTAGTTTATTCATGTTAACAAAAATATTTTTTATTTTTTATTTTATTAACAAGGAGTTTTCATAAGAAGTGTTATTACACCAGTGAACTTGCGGCTTTAGATTAGAAAAAAAGAAAAATTCATAGGTATAGATTAATTAAAAAGAAATAAAAAAATTCCCTACAGAGTACTTTCTGATAGAGAACATATTTCAATACAATCATATACATTTAGCACTCATAAGTATTTTAAAGATGATTCTAGTCTATTGTATTTTTATAATGGATTAAGAAAAAGCATGCAGTGATACAAATAACCTTGTAACATAGGTTGCACGGGTAGTGGAAGATCTGTTGGTAAATCATTCGGGTCTCTGGACTTTTAGTCAATTGCTCACTTCTTTCACTATTTATTACTTTTGATGTAATTCTGCCAGTGCAAGGCAGAAATTAAAAGACTCAAAAAGTAGATCATTAAATTCAATGATTCTTAAAAGGGTTTTAATACTTTAAAGTTAAAGTATAATAATACAATAAAGTATAAATTAAAATTAATTTCAAAAGTTTCCAGGAACAGTCTTTGGAAAAAAGAAACAAAAATAAATTTGAATTTTACTATTTCCTTTTCTTAAAATTTTGGCAAACCTTGTTCGTTTTTATGTATAAACATGTATGCGTGATTTTATGTTTCTTTTGAAAGGCATTGGTCCAGATGGTCACATCGCTTTCAATGAACCGGGATCCAGTTTAGTATCAAGGACAAGATTAAAGACTCTAGCAATGGATACCATTTTGGCAAATGCCAAATATTTTGATGGAGACTTATCAAAAGTACCAACTATGGCTCTGACAGTTGGTGTGGGGACGGTGATGGATGCTAGAGAAGTAAGAATTCACTTAATTATTTTTTTTTAACATATATCTCTCCTTGGAGTTCTGGTATTGAGTGATAAATAATTTTTGTTTTAACTCTTTGTTTTTCAGTTTTTAATAACTGATAATTTCTTAAGAGTCACAAAGCACATTCTTTTAAATTCAACCAAAGTAAATTTTGGGGGCTTTATAGATTCAAAACTTTACCTGCTTTTGCTTGAACTAAACTCTTAATTTTATAGTTCTTGGGTGTTTTCAATAAAATGATCTTGTTTTTAGAGCCTGTGTTATGCTGACCTGTTATGACAGAAATGGAATGCTACTTGGTATTTAGACTCCTCAGGATAAGATATTTTAGTGTATTTTTTCTGACAGGTCATTTGTAGTTATAGAATGATCTTCGACAAAAAAGGAAGCCAATTCTCCAACTTTTTATATATTTCCTCTTTCCTTAACTTCCTCTTAATATTCTAACAGTCAAGAATTAATCTTTAAATTCACTTTAAGAAGTCACAATCTTGGAGTAACATAGCATTTTTGATTGGATCAACATCCTCCTTGAGAGATACAGACCAGTCCTTGCTTCATAATTTGTATCTGAATGTGAGGAAATAAAAAAGTATAGTTAACTCTGAGTTATTAACAAATAGATCATACAAATCCTGTCACTTAGAAAAGGTGAGTGGCAACAAAAGTGGCAAGTTAGTGGCAGTAAAACTGAGAGAACTTAGTCTTTTATCTTATTAGGAAAGTAACAGGGTGATTAATGAGTTAGACTCTGGTCACTGTCAGATTTTCAAAGTTGGCCTTCTGGGCCCTTGCACACTGCTTGCCTTGGATCTGTCATTCTGGCTTCTTGCTATCTTCCTGCAATCATCTGTCCACCATTATTTTAACGTGATTTCTTTCTTCATAACCCTTACAGCTGTTACCATGATTCACTTTCCTCCTCGTTGAAGAGTTTTTCCCTGGTATTTTTCCTATTTCTAAACCCAGCCTGACCTGGTTGATATTCACAATCTCTCTTTTGACAGAACAAACAGACAAGTGATGCTGGGAAAATAGTCCCATTTTGCCATGGCCCACTATAAATACATGTGCGTCTTCATGGCTCCTCATTATTACATTTATTTATCTCTTATTTACTTTTTAAGGAGAAGGGAAAGAATATTCATTTATAATAGTGCCTGCTGTGTGCCAGATACAGATGTTTCATTTGGTCCTCCCAACAACCTTGTGAGTTGGGTCGGTTATTATTCTATTTGGGGGGGAGGGCGGGCAGAAGGGGGGAGAGAGATGGGCTAACTGAGACAAAAAGAGGTTAAATGACTTACTTAATATTACATAGCTAGTAAGGGTCCCAGCTTCAGAGCTTTCTCTGTGGTACGGCCTGGCTGCCTCTCCCTACCTTATTCCTTACTAGCAAATATTCACATGTCCTTCCTCATGTTCCTCCTCTCCATCCCCACTCTGTTTTCTCAATAAGTGTTTTCCTTCACCTTACTGAGGAAATTTTTTAAAATCTGAAAAAGATTTTTTCTTTCCTGTTAGACACTGAAAACAGTCATCTATCTTTTCCTTCATTTTTCTCCTTTCAGAGGATAAATGGGTTTTTCCTCCTTGCCTAGACAAACCCATCTGCTTGTGCTTTTAATTCTGTTTCATCTCCCTCTAGGATACTTCAGTTTCCCTGTTCTCTCTTGTTTCTTCATTCTTTTACTTCTCAATTCTCTTCTACTTAGTTATATGCAGAAGCTTCCCCTTTACTATTAGAATCTTCCCTGATCCTGCTGCTCCCCCAAGCTTTCATCATAACTCTTTCTTGCCTTTACTGCTAAATGTGCTAAAAGAGTATTGTAGGTATTCTCTTTCTTCATTTTCTTGCTGCCCTCAATCCCTTGTAATCTGACTTTTATGGACAAATATACAATTAAAAATGTGTCATCTTAAGAAATACGAGTCTCTTAACTTTTTATAGCATTTTAGGCTGTTCACTCTTTCCTAAGGTTTTACCAACATCCATTGACTTGCTGCCATTTAGAATGCTTCCTTTGAAAGTACCTCTTCTTAGACCTTAAATGTGATCTCTGCACTCTTAACAGTTCCCAGATCTATGTCTAACTTTGATGTCCTCCTCAATTCTAGTCCCACATTTTCAACTTTCCATTGGACATCTTTATCTGGATATACTGCTACCAACTCGAACTCATTGTGTTAAAAGTGAACACATCATCTCTCAATTTCTTTTCCCAAATTTGCCCCAATCCTAAACTCCCTGTTTCTCTTCATGACACTGTCACTTAGACTTAAAACTTTAGAGTCATCTTTGACTCTTTTTGCCTCTCACATCTTAAAAGTTGTTCAGACTTAATGAATATTACTTCTTACATTCATCCCTCATTTCCATTCTTGGTCTTTGTTCAAACACACTTTATCATCCTGCAAAGATTTGTAAAATAGTTTCTTGGCTAATATCTCTGACTAGTCTTTTTGCTTCATTTCAGACTTTACAGTAAGTACTAATTTCTGGAGCTTTAACAGTTCAGCTTTAGCTTACCTTTCTAGCATTTCTTCACATTATTCCTCTTCTCAATCCCTTTCCATTCCCTTATCATCGAATAGTAATCAAAACAGTAATAATAATAGCATCTAGCATTTATGTATTGCTTTAATATTTTGCAAGGCACATTCAAGCCAGTCACAGCAAATATTCGTTTGTATGCTTCTATAGCCTTTTTGCTAATATTCAGGTGTTTTTTTTTTTTTTTTTTTTTTTTTTTTTTTTTTTTTTTTTTTTTGGTATTCATTAGAGATACTGGTTTTTCTCTTCCTGATTTGATTATCAAGACCATTTTTATCTCATGGAAGGAATTGGGTTGAATGACTTTTTCTATGTCTGCAGAGTATGTATAACTTTTGGAAGATGATTGTAACCTCTTATTAATTACCATGTAACCATTTTTAACCATTTAAATTATATAGGGGCTTTTGGAATTTAATGCACATTCACTGTTTTCTAGGTAATGATTCTCATAACAGGCGCACATAAAGCATTTGCACTGTACAAGGCAATAGAAGAAGGAGTCAATCATATGTGGACTGTCTCAGCTTTCCAGCAGCATCCTCGAACTATTTTTGTATGTGATGAAGATGCTACCTTAGAATTAAGAGTTAAAACTGTGAAATACTTTAAAGGTGAGCATTGACTTTAAGTTGTCTATATATGATTTGTTAATGGTATATTTACATTTTGATACGGTGAGGGAATTAAATCCCGCCCTATATTCCTGAAAACTGGCATTGTGCTGGCACATTACCTATGTTTTCAAGAAGAATGTTCAAATTAAAGCAGTAGTGGCTGCTGAATGAATGACTGTTTCTGTTCTCTCACTTTGAAAAAGGACAGCAGTAGGAGGATCTTCCATCTGTACTTTTTGTTAGAGTTTTTATTTGTGGCTCAGTTTCCCATATGGAAATTTTAGCCCCAAGTGAACTTTTTAGTTAGATGAGCTTTTTTCTTCTGCTATTGGTCATTGTGTTTTTACATGTTCGGGTTCTCACCCATATTGAGAGTTCATGTCAACTTGAGTTTCATTAATTTGAATTCAGTGTTATAATACAAATATCATGCCTACTTTGAAATTTTCCTAACCAGTGCTATTTTTGGAACATTTGAAATTATATTTGATATTTTTTTTTCCTTGACACTCTCTGCTAGTTTTAAATGAAAGTACATGGATTGAGCTAACTATTTCAGATTTAACTGGGAACTTTTGCCTTGAGCATAATTCTTTAAAATAAGCAATATCTATATTATTAAAACACAGTATTTAGATTTGTACAAGCAGTTTTTACATGTAAAAAAGGACACAGAAAATGAAGAACACTTTGTAAAAATGATAATTTCATTAAAGACATCAAGTATGTTTCAAGGGACCAGTTATTTTAAAATTCATAGGGAAAATTTTAAAGTATGTTCAAACTTAAATGGGGACTAAAATTTTGAATGTCATGAGTTAACCTTTAAGTGCAAACTTTTGTAAGAAGTTTTTATTTTCCCTCTTTGTTGTACTTTTAACTGCTTAAAAATGGAATGTCTATTTTACTTAGTCTTTTTTATCAACTGTATTTGCTGTAACAGGAATACTGAATTTCTTAATGCATTTCCTTATATTTCTGAGTATAAGAAAAAACTTTTTTTAATACAACTTCATTTCTCTATTAAATTTCATTGATAGTAGATTAGTCATAACAAAACATGACATTTATGGTAATACTTTTATTACTTTTGATTCCCTAATTTGCTTGATCCTAAAGATATAGGAGAGAAAAGATCCATTTAGATTTGAATATGTTAAATTTTTTTTCATCTTTTTGCCAGCTACAAATGCATCAGCATCATCAAGAAATCAAAAACATCATTGTAATTGAAAAATATATGTGTGTTGAATAAGTGAACACTACAGTATTGAGTTCTGAATAAAATGGTTTTTGGTCACAATTTTTCCTGACATTTTCCTATTTGTTCCTAAAGATTTCTTTCTAAATATCATGTGACTTGGGAAAAAGAAATTTTACAACAGATTTTCATGATACATTATAGGTACTTAGGGGCTTTTTATATTGATTGATATAAAAATACTTATATTTGCAATTTTAGCAATTATTTGTTAGCACATATTAAGGGCCAAGCATTGTGCTGGGCTCTGGGAGTATAAAGACAAAATCAAAACAGTTCCTAGACTCAAGGATCTTAGATCCTGTAAGGGAAAGGGAGAAAGGAACCAGCCTTTTTTTTAAGCATCTCCTCTGTGCCAGTCTCTTTACACTCTATGAGGTAGGTTCTATTGATCCCATTTTGCAGTTGAGTAAATTGAGGAATACAAGCATTTAAATGCTCATCCAGGGTCATAGCTACTAATACCTGAGGAACTCTCAGGTCTTCATGGCTTTAAACTCAGCACCTTTCCCACTGTGCCACTTAGCTGCCTTTGGAGAATTATATAGTAATAGAGCGCTGAAACTCTGTACTTAAAGAGTTTTTTTTTTTTTTAAATCCAATCCAGACCCAGAGATCTTTCCAAGTTAGTATGTAGCAAAGCAAAGATTAGAAATAATGACCTCAGATTCTTAATAGTTTTTCTTTACCATTATACCATATTGCTTCCTCATATATCATCTAGGATTTAGTGAGTCAGTTTCCTATGAAAATTAAAGAATAGCATCTTTCTTTATTTTAGCCATTTGATCAGCACTGGTTTATGGAATATATTTTCTTGAAAAGTACTATAATCCCAAATCCTTTTTTTTTTTAAGGTTATTGGTTTAATATTTTTTGGATTGTTTTTCCCCAAATTTATTTTAATTGAAGAAAAGAATAAGAAAAACAAAAATAATCCAAAAGAAAATGAAACAAAAGAAAAGAGCATTATCATGTGTCCGTCAGAAATCGGGGAAGATTCAAAATAACGAATACCAATTTAAAAATGTATATATGTTAGTAGAAGAAATTATTCATGAGTGCCTTTCTTTTTTTTTTTATTTCCTTGTAAATTGTTCTTTTGTTCTTGCTGCAACTTTCTAGGATTATTTCCTGCATTGTGTCAGGGTTTGCTTTTTAGTGACAACTTTCTGGCAATCCAAATATTCTTAGGTTTTCTCTTCTTGATCTATTCTCCAGATCTGTCATTTTTTTTATGAGATGTTTCACATTCTCTTCTATTTTCTCTTTCTTTATAATCTGTTATTTCTTGGTCTCTTCTACCTTCACTTGCCCAATTCTAATTTTCAGAGTTATTTTCATCTTTGAGACTCTATACCTTCTTTTCTGATTAACTTTTTTTCATAATCTCTTTTTTTCTCAGATGATTTTTTTCCCTTTAGTTTCTCCTTGGTGTGTCTCATTTGATTTTTGAATTCTCTTTTGAGTTCTATAAATTCTCTCTGGGTGGGGAGCCATTTCAAGTTACATTTAGGGGAAGTTTTCTTTTTCTTTTTTTTTTTTTTTTTATTAGCTTAAAGTATCTTCCTCTGAAAGTCAACCCTGGTCTTCCCTGTTCCCATAGTATGTTTCATTGGTGTTCTTTCTTCTCTGCCTGTTCATCTGTTTTTAATTAAGTATTAGTGTAAGCACCTTTAATCATGGAGTGGGGGGATGATGCCTCAAACTTCCCTTCACCTCTCCCTTCTGATCAGGAACCCCCAAACCAAGAGCCATCCCTCCTGTAACTGTCCACAGTATCCCCACCTCCCCCCACCCCCATATCTGTACTCTGTGTGTTAGCTCCTCCTCCCCCAGGGCCATGTGGCTCAGCAGCACAGCTGGGGCTGAGGATGTTCCCTCCGTCTTCTAGGGATCAGACCCTGACTGGACAAAGAGTCTTGGAGATGAAAGTCTCTGTGGTTCCTGCTGAGGCTCCAGCTCACCCAGGGACTAGTCCCTACTTGATGTTTCTGCTGACAAGTCCGTCTTGGCCCCGGGGTCTTTCTCCAGATCTTGTTAGGGTTCATCAGGAAGACCCTGTTCTACCCCAAATCTTCTTGGTTTTTCCCTAGTCTGTTGGCCCAGAGGTGCAAATTTGTTCTGTTTGTGGGAGAGATAGGGAGAGCTTGAAATTTTTGGACTCTGCCATTTTCCCAGAATCCTCCTTTCTAAGCCCTTTGTTTAAGATAAGGAAACCAAGACCTTAAGAAGTGACTTTCTTAGGGCCACACTGCAAGACAAAGCTCTTATCCTCTTAGCCATACTGCTTGCCTCTCAGATGATCAACAGGACACTACACCTATTTTTAAATGAGTTTCTGTATGTCTGAATTATATCTGATGCTAATCAATCCAGGTATACAGAGTTGTGTGTTTTGAAGCTATTCCATTATGTTTGTTGTTTACACGGATTTTTCTAAATGTTTAAGGTTATTTATCATTTTCAACCTGGATTAGTAATCTTTAATTTTTTTTCTTGACTAGGAAGCCATCTACATCACTCTCTTTTTGCCCTTTTAAGAAATGCCAAAAGGAATCTAAATGAGATTTTAATTATTTTGTCTAATGTAATAAAAATCTCTTAACATATATC
This sequence comes from Sarcophilus harrisii, assembly GCF_902635505.1. Taxonomy (NCBI): domain Eukaryota; kingdom Metazoa; phylum Chordata; class Mammalia; order Dasyuromorphia; family Dasyuridae; genus Sarcophilus; species Sarcophilus harrisii. The sequence continues at coordinate 32,333,180 of NC_045431.1, read as the reverse complement.
AAAATCATGTTACTGATTTAAAAAACAACCCTTCATTTTTGTGATGTTACTTATAAAATACACATTCGTAGTCACATACACACAGACCAAATACAAACTGTTATGAAGTTGTTGGTTGTTTTAAAGCAGTATGTTTTGGGTGTCTTTAGGTTGTACATATAGTCATAGTAGATATTTTCACCTGCCCAAACTCTGTTCCAATGCTATAATAGTTTCCAAAACTCCATTACCCTGCTCCAAATCAAAAGATGTTCCCACATTCAATTTAAAAAATTTTGATTTTTTTCCCCTTAAAACACTTATTTATTTTTTATTTAAACATTTCTTTTTATAGCATTATATTTATAGTATTATATTTAACCATTTCCCATTCAGTGTCATTGACAGTTGAAATAGCATGAATACTGTGGTATCAATAGTTCTCATCTTTTTGAAAAAAACATTTGTAATCTTTTTTTTTTTTTTAACCTGGTGCCAGATGCTTCATTATTGCTTTATTGCACATAACTTGCAATTACAACAAATTAGAAAATCAGTCAATTTCTTTGGGATTTTAGCAAACTGTTGTTTATCTCTAGCTATAGTTTAAGGTTATTATATTTTAAGAAAAATTTCTCCTAGTTTAACATTGCTGTTTTGCTCATATTTATGTTTGTTTTTCTTCTCCTCTTTTGAGTGTCGTAGTCAAACAAGCATGTTACCTCCAATTCCCAGAAATATTCCTTCCTAGATCTTTTCCAAAAGGGAATTGATAACTCATTTCACATTTTCTACCTCTCTTGACTCAGTAGTACACTTATATAGGAGAACTTCAGTTAAATGGTTTGTCAAGCTTATGCCAATCTCATTGGGAAAATAAAATCAAGAACATCTTCTCTGTTAACATTTAAGATGGGCTGAGTTGGCTGGACAGGGTTTCACTGAGATGGGAATTTGAAGAGTCTATAGGTTTCACATATGGCAAGAAAACCAACAAAAAAAAGTCATGAATAATCACCTAGCACCGATGCCCTCTAATACCGAATTACAGGGAAGCCAGGTTAATTGCATCTTGAAAGCGAAGCAGTAAAGAAGAGGTGGAAGAATAAGCAAAGTGATGCTTGAACCATCCTGCTTTTGATTTGTTGGGGTAGCTGGATGGCGCCAACCTTGGAGGCAGGAGAACCTGAGTTCAAATCCAGCCTCAAACATTTACCAGCTGGATGACCCTGGGCAAGTCGCTTAATCCTGTTTGCCTCAGTTTCCTTTTCTGCAAAATGAGCTGCAGAAGATAGCAGACTACATCAAGAAAAGCTCAACTGGAGACAGTTGTACAAGAGTGACATAACAAAATAATGTCATTAGTACAAGTTTCCCTCACTGTCTTGTAATCTCCAAGTTTGTCATCTTTGCCCTTTATACTTTGGAGACAGAGATAAAATTAACAACAGATTCCTGTGTCTAATGGGTCCTTATTTCAATTATATTACTTTTTTTTTTGTTTTGTTTTAGTTTTAAAATGACATTTTCCTTTTTAAAATACTCTTAACCATATACTTGAAAAAAGTATGGGAAAACATCAGAATGATATCAAAATGAAACTTAGGGAGTAATACTGCCCATATTTAACCACATTTAAATTCATTCTGGGGATTTAGGGCAGGACCCAATAGTATGATGAGCACAGAGTGAGGTGATTCTCCCATTTCTTAGTGAGCTCAAGCTTCCCCAAAATAGAATTGAAATTGTATCAGTCTTAAAATAGGAGAAAGATGGCAAAGATAACTGTGATAGTAACTTTGCACTGAATTCAAACTGCTTTTAATTCTTTGTAGTTGATAGAAGGAACTAAAATAATTCAGTTCAACTGATATAATTCAATTTATTTTTTTTAAAGCAAAAACTTAAAAGAGATGGGCTACCCAATTGGAAAATCAAATGGACTTTGTATGAGAGTCCTTAAGGTGAATTATTTTCATTTTAGATATTTAATTAACTATATGAGAATATGCCCTTATTATTATGCCTAAATTCTTAGTATGTGTTTATTTAATAAAAAGTATCATTTTATAATTGCAAAATATTTTAATAAGCTTAATAGCACCTTAGTTACTTATCATTCATCATTATTTAGTAATAATTTATTGAGACCCTCTTAGTATTAGACACAGCTTGGCAGTCACTCTGAGGGATACAAATTTTTAGAATTAAAAAGTAGCAGTACAGACACAATCTACTACTTAATAGCTATTAGCTGATTAATTAAACAGCAAGACAGCCAGGACACATTATTTGGAAGGAAGTATACAAGTTTGTTATTTGTATTACTTTTTAAATTTATATTGTAGAACTTTAGAGCTAGAATGTTTAAGGGAATCAATAAATATTAAATTAGTACCGATTATGTGACAGGTTCTGTTTGCTCAAACGAAACAGCCGCTCCAAGAGCTCTCTTCTGACAGTAGAGACAGCATCTGTTTAAGTGTGTGCAGTAGGAAGTGAGGGGGTGTCTGTGCCAATAAACACGAGGCACAAGAGGGAGGGTGCCAGGAGCCCGAGCAGCAGCAGAGCTGCAGAAGAGGGTGCTTGAGGAGGGAAGGAGGACTCCCAAGGGAAGTCATGAAAGAGCAAGCAGGCTCCAAAAGACATCGACACAGGCAATGAGGGCCCTGGGAGGAAGACCTGGGATGGACACCCAAAACAGGACAACGAAGGCTGGGTCAAGAAGCACTCATCAGAGTGGTTGGACTTCATCCCAGAGGCAATGAGAGGCCGTCCTTGTCTGAGCAGGAGTTCCACGGTCAGACCTGTGCTGGAAGAAGGCCCTGAGAGGATGGAAAAGGAAAGAAAGGAGACCAATGAGGGGGCCCCAACCTAAGGTCCTGACTGGCTGATGGATGCACCAGAAATGATCAGATTTGGTGTGACTGAATGGATTTATGGGCAGAGGGAGATGAACTTCAGGGCTTCCAACTTGGGAGCCTTGAAAAGGAAATCAGGAAGGGAGTGGGCCTCAAGGAGGGCAGTCCATTTCTGTTTTGGACCTTTTGGTTCAGGAATATGTATGGGACATCAAGTTTGACCTCTCACCCATCGTTTCATACATGGAAGAGTTGGGCCCAAAGAGCAGTGACTTGCTTAAAGAAATATAGGATCCAAATTACTAAACTCCCAGCACACCAGACTATGTGGCCTTTATAAAAATGTTCTGGGTCTCTCCTTGATGTAGCACAAAGGACAAAAAAACAGAATAAAGGTTTATTCGTTGTGGTTGATATTGAGGATTTTTTTGGTTGTATCTTTACACAGATAAATCTACATTTTTCACAAAATCTTTGATTTCACATTGTGACACCTGGACACAGGTTTTGACAAATTCTGATGAACTGGAAAGTAGGCTCTGCATTGCCCTTTTAAAATCTGTTGATAGGATCACCTGGACATGTTTATTACCAGATGGACATCAAGTGTTTTATTTTTTTCCCTGAGAAATTGAAACGAGGCTATGACTTAAGTTTTAGACTAAGGCATAGATATTTAGACTAAAGCCATGGGTATTCCCTAATAGATCACTGAAGAACTAACATTTCTACCAGAGACAATGGAAATTAAATGCATTTTGAACAATGACTTGCCAGCTAGGAAACTTCAAATATTATAAAAATTAATTTGACACAATTACACTAGAGACAATATATTTTCAGCTTGAATAGATAGCAGAACTTTTATGTCACTTTAAAAAATGCCCTGCCCACCCAGAACTTTTTTAGTTCTAACAAAGGAGAATCTCTGTAGCAATACTTTATAGAGATTATAATATCTAGCCACGAATAGCATATAAAAGAAGGGCAGGAGTCAAGCATAATGCTAAAACTTAATTAGAATAAAGAAAAATCACTTGTATCGCAGAGCCGGAAACCAAAAAACTGAATTACATGTTTTTGGATTGATAATCGTAGTTTTGTTATTTCTTAGGGTTCTTCTAAAGTATCCTTCATTTTACATCTGGGTATACAAGATTAATTTGGTACACAAATGACTTGACAAATCAAATGGTGGTTTGGGTTCTTAAAGCTCTGCTTTCCTCTATAAATCAGAAATAGCCTTGAAAATGTTCATTGTCAGTTTTTCATATCATACTGTTTTATATACAGGAAATTGGTTGTCAACTAAAAATCTCCACAAACTAGCCCTTAACCTTGTCAACCCAATTTTCTCTTATTTCATGTATAGTTCCCCAAAAGTTTAATATTATGATGTTCCTAAAGGGTTTTTAATTGTTTTTTTCCTCAACTTAAAATATTCTAAACTCCTTTATGTATTATATATTTACGTAATACATATAATACATAACATAGTATGATATATAAATACAATTATATATATTCTATAAGCTTCCATATTACGGAGTTAGGCAAGTTCACTGGCTTATTCCTTTTGTTACCTGTACCTGTACGTGCTTTATGGCTCTTTTTTGTTTAAGGCAGGGCTAACTGAAGATAAATCTTGGATATAAGGACAGGATTTAGGAAGGGGACAAAGTGGTGAGCTAGCTGCAAAGGGAAGGAGAGTAACTTGGGTCACTGTATACAGTGTACAATAGCCACCATGGTAAAGATTTGAACTGAGTAGACAGTAGTTTCATTAAACAACTAACTACTGTTTTCTTTTTCCTCAGACATGTTTTATGTGCTTTTGAATTTTTAATTCTTAATTTCCATCATTCCTGGGTTCAATTCTCCTACTGAATTTTAGTCCATGGTATTTTTTGCCAACTTTCTTCTTGCAAATGAACATTTGGGAATCTGCTCTCCTCCTCCACAGGCCCATGGCAGACTGTGATAAGCCTTCCTCTTCCCATAACACAAATTCTCAGATGGAGTTGTCACTGGTTCCCAAGGTTACCATGATTTCTGCCCCCAGGAACTGCCTTCTTGTTGATGAGAATTAGAATAAGAATAGCATGTTACCTCATTGGTTTTTCTATCTCATGTAGCATGAAATTATGAAAATAGGTCTGTGGGTTATTAGCCACTCTGCTTTTGGCAGAGAATTCCAGTGTATGTTAAGAAAATTAAAATTCCATATCAGCACAATATCAGCCCTCTGTGTTATAGGAATTGTTTCCTGAACTGGAGATGTTTCTACCCTACCTATCAAACACACTTTTGAGAGTAGGGCTTGGTGACTGATTGGTTAAGTTCCGAGAAGCTTACCTCTGGAAGCTGGGTCAGAAAGTGATAAATTCCCTGTTTTGGCCACAGCAATTCAAGAAACTCATGAAATAACATACAATAGCATCTTGTGAGGAGTCTGAGTATATTGTGACGTGTGTTTTGGGATGACCACTCCATGTCTGAGGTTCTTATGTTAATTCCCATTCTCCCTCTTCCTCTACATCCTGGTGTCTGCCTGATTAATGTAGGTTTCACCTTATAAAAGTCACATGGTTGAGTAAATAGGCAGCATGTTATGGATGAACAAATCACTTAAACCTAATTTCCTGTTCCAAAAAATGGGAATAATACCATCTATAGTGTGTTACTGGTGGTTATGAAGCTACTATGTTTTTTATAAAGTTTGTCATTGTTGTATGCATAAAACTTGAATGAAGCTGTATAATTGGTGTTATTTTTCAAATTTTCTTATTTTTGTCTGTGCTAAGTTCTTGCTATTTCTTTCTGTACAACATTTCTTGAATTCAACATTTCTCCTTTCATAGTCACAACCTTAATTCGGGTCTTCGACATCTGTCCAGAAGGTTGTAACAAATGAGTGAATAGATATTTAGTTGCCCAGGGTACATACCATAAAGGATGTATAAGTGGAAAAGGAGAGAGGGGGGTCCTAAAGTGAGAGGAGGGGATCAGCATTGTGTTCCTGTATCTTGCTCACGCTGGCCCGCCCAGCATGTGGGGTAAATCACCTGTGAATGATGTATGGGAGCCCCATGAGCAAAATTTGTTAAGGATGAGAAAGCATGGCTAAGCTGTGATCTGTGGAACTGGAGATAGTCTATATATACATTGATAGTTTTGTGTTTTATATACATACATACATGTAACATGCATGCGCACATGTATCACTTTACAGTCTGCAACAGACTTTACAGGTATCTCACTGGATCCTCAAAACCTGCAAGTGCTGTTCTATGCCTTTTATTTAGTTGAAGTAACTGAGGCAGATGGAGTAAATAAATTACTTGGGGGCATGTGCTAAAAATCATCTGCTTCTAAGTTTGAACTAGGGTCTTCCTGCACCAGCAATTTGTTAATGCATCCCTGAGCAGCCTCAGGACCAAAGGAGTTTGTCTGTTGTCTTTTAGGTAGGGGAGACATATGCATAAGGTTCCTGAGCAAGAAAGCAACATAATCTTACCTATCCAATGCATTAGGAAAATACTTTAGCATCTGTATTTTAAAAAAAAGTTTAGTGTTTGTCTTTCAGGCCCACTTCCACTTCTATTTTCAAAATGAAATCTGGCTTTTAGTACTATAAAATAAAATCTTCCTAATAATTTGACAAATTTGAATCAGTGAAAAATTACAATTTTTAAGCTAATTTTTTTTACTTCATTTATAGTTTTGCCTCATAAAAGAGCCAAGAGACCTGTTTTGATGATTAGTTAAGAATTATTTCTAATTAGCATTTCAATTTTTCTTTGTAACTAGGGATAGGGAGTAGACCTGGATTTTCATTGATGTAGAAAACTCTTCAGGTGAGGAAAACTCCCTACCAATGGAGGCCTGCACATTTTCTGTCATTTAGTCTTAAAGACAGTTGCCTGGCGTACTCTGAGGTTAAGTGACATGCCCAGCATCATTCAGTAAGTGTTCAAATCCCAGGTCCTTGTTGTTCTGAGGCCCACTACATTCACTATATCTATTTCTACTCCCATTACAAATGGGCGCATCTAACAAATTTGAAACTGATTAATATCACTTAAGTTTAAACTTTTACTTTTAATCCTAACCATGCTATTAATTTGTTTTAATATGTTGCCTTTCATAGCTAAAGGTTAGCACCTGTCTTAAATTATTATGAATTAAATATTATGAGTCAGATCTCCAAAGATCCAATTTTTCATAAGTGAATGTGATTTTGTATATATGTACAGGTATTTGTTGAGTTTTAAAATATTTACATGTTCCAAAATATGAGTAGTTTTTTAGGATATCTTACTAGACAGTCAGACATTTGGGGGGAGAATTTATGGTTATTTTATGCCAGTGACATGCACTAGGATTAGAATATTGTATTATCACCATATCTTTGAATATTTGCCATATTAAAATGTAAATTTGCTATTAGGCCAGTTTGAATTTCTTATTTAAACTATTGCATTTAAAGAGCTACCTTGGATTTTAAAAAAATAATACTAATGAAAAAAAGAAAAACTTCTGTCCATTTTCTAACCATGATATTGTAATCTGGCAATTTCTAATCCATCCTTTATATAGGTGGTAGAATAACTTTTCTTTTATATAGATGTCTCTATAGCTTTCAAAGAAATCTTTGCTTAAAACCTTTATGTTTCACTTTTTTTTTGTCGGCAACCTAACACCACCAACCTAATTTTTCCACCTTTATCATATTCCTGCCTCCATATGCTTCTGCCCCAAGTAGTTTTTCCAGCCCCTCATTGTTCATTGTTTGATCCCGAGTATCTTCTTCAGTTTTTGCTTCTTCCTTCCTTAAAGCCCAATTCAAAAGTTAGCGCCTCTGACATCCTTCCTGATCCCCAATGGTTGACTTCCTCCCCAAATTTCACTTAATCTCTGATTCCATAACTCTCCAGTGCAGGATTTGGTGTAAGTTCCATAAGAACAAGGGCTAAACTTTATCTTCTCAACCATCTAGCTTCATGTTCTGCACAAAATTTGGTTAAATGAACTGAATGTTGAGGATAGGAAAAACCTGTCTTCTGCATTTCTTTTGTATCTTTCACACCTACAGTGCTAGGTTAAAAAACTTCTGAAAATATTGGGCTGGGGAAATGTCTCTATCTGGGTTGGGCTTATTTTGAGTAGAACTTAATTTTGCCAAAATTTTTACCACATTTGAGTGTTTTACGTTTGTATTAATTGGCTGTTGTGATGTATTGCTGTTCTTCTATGTATTTTTCAAATTTTTTTCTTTGTATTAAAATTGAGATGAGATATACATAAAAATTACTGTTAGAAGGGAAAAGACAATACTTTCTGTGAGATGGGCACTATGCTAATCACTGGCAAATATCTCATTTGGTAACCTAACTACAACTCGAACTGTACTTTTTTTTTTCTCCTTTAAGGTTTAATGCACGTGCATAATAAACTTGTGGACCCACTCTACAGTATGAAAGAAGAAAACTGAAAGATAAAGGCGAAATTCTCCTTGAACGAACAGAACAACATTTTTTATAGGTAGTGAACTAAATTTCCTGCTATGCAATGTGCTCAATATTTAATACAAAGAATTTGGAGGATTGTAATTTAAAGGTCCAGTATCTATATATTGTTAAAACATTCCATGTGATGAGAATTTAAGTCCATATTTTTAGATTGAGAGCTTTCAAAGCTGTTCATCAGAAATTAAAGTCTGCCTAATATAGAATATAACTTAAGAAAAGGATTTTTAAAGTCATTCATTTATCCTTCACTTGTTGATTATTGATATTTATTTATGATTTTTTTTCAATACTCTGCTGATCTGGCAATTGTTAAAAAGTATGAACTATAATAGTTGCACAATCCTTACTTTGGGGAAAGCTGTGTTTACATTTTTTTATGTATTTCACACAAGCTTTTGCACGTGGTTGCCTTAAAAGCATCTTACTACAGTAGCATTTGGGCATTTCAAGTCCTGTTACATTATGCTGGTAAAAGAAACTAATTTGATATAAGAAGACAGTGCCTATACAGTTTACTTCCTTTAGAAAGGCATCTTTTTATGAGCATGTTTTTTATGCAGCTTCTGCCACAGCATTTTTAAAAAATGTGCTTTTTCTTTTACTTCCTCAGGTTCATGATTTTAATTATGTATGTACTTTGGCAATTAGGATCTTTATACACAAGAAATTTTTTTAGATTGTTAAATGCATCAATGATTAGTTTAATTCATAACAAATCAATATGACTAAAATAATTGATAGGCATGTATGAACTTGCATCATTTACTACTATGTAAGCCCAGATATTAGGGTTATTTTCTAACTTTAAGCTTCTAATGTATAATCCTTTACAACTTTTACTTTCAGAAGATAACTGAAAAGAAATAAATATGCTCTGGATACATTCCAAGGATTAAATGATAAAATTTTTTATAGTTCTGGTGAATTTGCATTTATTTTTCAGGTCTTTTACATGAATACAATGAGGACTATTTTGAGATGCTTTGTTTCAGTCTATTAGTTTATGGTCATGTTCTTCTTGGGGAAAAAAAGTGAAAACTAAATTTTAAATTGTTTACTCAACTTATTAGAACCCCATCTGGTAAGTAAAATAATAGCTTTAGCTAATAGTTTATAATACTAGAATTTTAAAATATAAGAGTATATATGTTGATACATAGGGGAGGATCCAACAAGAAGAGAAAACCAAGTGTTTTAATTTAAGCCATAAAGAGGCTTAACAATCCGTCACATAATGATGTATTGGTCAAAAAGTAACTGAGACAGGCTTTGAATTTTAAGAATTATAGGACTTCAGACACTTATCACATCACCTAAAAATGTGTGTAAAAATGAGTCAATTAGATTTCGTGTTTTTCTCAGCACCAAAGCTATGATCCTATGAGTTAATGAAAAAAACAGTAACTTTTAAGTGAGACTGATTTTTATTAAAAACAGATTTTAAACATTACTATCATATATACAATCTAAAATAAACCATACATAATTGTATTTTACAAACATTCATTTATCAGGTTGTCTTTTTAGAACTTTGATAAAAGCATCCTTTGGAACTTCAATATTCCCAACTTTTCTCATTCTTTTCTTTCCTTCTGCTTGTCGTTTTAAGAGTTTCATTTTTCGAGTGATATCTCCACCATACTGAGGAAAACCAAAACAACCAGTTAGGGGGAGAAGTGGGTTTTATAACCCAAGAAATTTTAAACTACAGCTGGGTCTTGATGTCACCTTATCCACAGGTTTCCTTAACTGTCCCTTTAGAATCTCATGATGTCATCCACAATCTTTCTGAGATCAACAAAGCATTGTTAACTGGCCTTTAAACTCTTCTACTAAAATGCCTAGGAATAACAGTGCCTTGCTTCCACCCCAGGCTCCACTGCTATCATCTAGGGGAGCAAACCTTGTCGAGATGGTGCCTGGCAACTGCTACTGCTGCTGCATTCCCCCACCAATCCTGAAGATCAGGGAAAGGTTAGCCACCAAGGAGATAAATGGGTTTTAATCAAAATGATGCTGAAGAAGATAAATTACCCAAATGCCTTTAATATTCTACCTTAAAAACCACTGGGCCTTTCCATTTGCAGCTGAAATCTCATTTGTTACAATGTTAACTCCCTGACAGCAGGAACTGTCTTTTTTCTATTTGTATCTACAGGACTTAACACAGTATGCATTTTTTTCATTTTGGCAAATTCTTTCCTTGCAATTTTAAGATAGTGCTGTAGAATGAAATAAAACTATACAAATACAGGTAAATGTTCTTGTAATTTCACTGTTGCGGGGAAATCTCAGTGAAGAAACTCCCTCTGCAAGCGAATGTCAGAAAGGCAACTGTTTTGCAGTTTGCATAAAGTAGTTAAGCCCAAGACAGTGTGACATGCAGAGAACTGGATTTGGAAGGAATCAGGAAGGTTTCATGCAGAAGATGGGGCTTCATTTGCATCTTCTTTTTATTTTAGTATCTATTTGGGGAGGGACTCAGGATAACTATCCTTCCCCTTTCAACTTTGCTTCTGACTCTCCAGACTAGCTGTCTCCTCAACTTGCAGCCTCATTATCTATTACCAACAGACCTCCTTCCATAGGGAAGGGATGCCAACATTACCTACCTTCCATAGGGAAATCTCCATTTTTTGGTGCTATGTATCCCCAGCATTTACCTGACACATTAGAGCTTGCTTAAATATTTTATAATTGACATGATGGAGCAAAATATAGGAAATTGCATGCTAGGCATATGGAATGGCAGGGCCAAGAACCTAAGTGGAATTGAGTGTACTGTGTGAAAAACAGGCTGGGTATTGGGGGACTTTTGGAACAGGGTAATGAAATTGTTGGAAAGACAGATTATACAGAGCTATGAAAGCTAAATGAAGGAGTTGCTATTTTATCCTGAACAGATGTTTCAAACATAGTGGAGTTAGCAAGAGATTTGCCAACGTTTTAATTTCAGCATTTTGTTTTGCTTGTAATCTTTCAACATACATCTAAAAACATGGTCAGAATGTCTATCCTTTTGGCAGCTTAGACCTTTGTTTGTCTTAATTGCTATCTTTTAAGAATCTTCCAAAGATCTTTAAAATAAAATAAAATTTGATACATACACATTTTGCCAAGACGTTTTTTCTGTAAGGTTTTACACTGTAAAAGAAAATATTTCACATTAACATTTAATACTTGATATAAACGTACATTTATTACAAATAACTTAATTAGATGACAAAGACATAGATTTAAAGGAGCGCCTCTCATTTTACCCATAAGGCCACTGACATAGCTCATATATGAACTTGAACCCAATTCTGAATTTTAATCTAAATGCTCTTTCTAAATACAAGGCAGTTAATTTTGCTTATTTTAACTGACAAGAAACATTTTTCTTTTTGTTGAGCTACTTATGATCATATCACCACAACTTACTGGACATAATTTCTCATGATCTTAGAAAAGAATAATTAGCATTTAGATGTTCTCAAACTTCAAGTACCTATGTGAAAGCCTGGGATTTAGGATACACCTAAATCAAACTGTCAAAACGAATGGAACGCTTACTGGACATGTCCTTGTGGAAATGTCTTTGCATGTTTGCTAAATGAAACTCACCCCTTACAAGTATCTATCTTGAAACAAAACATTTAACTGCTTTAAAAATAATTTAAGTTTTTATTTTAATAACCTCTTTTGAAATATACTTCAGTATTTAAAAAGCACCAACACATAATGATGAAGTTCTAAAAATGACATTCTATATTATTAAAAATAACATTAAACAAACTCTTCCTCCATATATGCCCACAAGTGAACATTAGCTATATAAAAAAACTCACGTTTCTCTGGCAATGATTTTACTTCCAATAGCTGCCTGAATAGCTATTTCAAATAGTTGTCTAGGAATTGTATCCTTCAGCCTTTCACATATAGCTTTTCCAATAGGATATGCCTTTTCTCTGAAAGAATAAGGGCATATTATAACTTTTTAAGAGATAAAGATCAGAAATAAAAAGTACTTAAAATAATTTTTTTAGGAAACAAGAACAGGAATTTTGGATCTCCACAAATTATTCTCAATAAACAAGCACCTGTGATTTATTTTGTTATACTTCCAGTTTTATATACTTATATGAATTTTCATAGAAAACATCTTATGACACAGGATAAGGGGTTGTCCTATAGTACACATAGCAGCAGCACCAGCAGTGTTGGAGATGGCTTAGATGGTAGCAAAAAGGACGGGAGACTCTGAATTGTCACTAAGTACAGAACTACTTAGTGTTTGGCAACTCTATTGCTTATCTGTAATTTTGGATCATGGTTGTGGGGCAGAGAGTAGTGCTAGTGCTTGTGGCTTCAGGGAAAATGGGGACTTTTCTGAAGTTTAGATCAGCCATTTAATGAAACAACATTTAAAGCATTCCTAATGGAAAAGACCAGAGATTAACAGAAAATCTCACTGCCAAAGAGAAGACTCAAGAGAAGCATAAAACAAACAAACAAAAAACATGAAAGAGTATTCCTGTATTACTCCTAAGAACTTTATCATTAAGTCAATTAGAAGGTTCTATGAAGTCAGAGGGGATGGATGAGTCAATTGTTATGAAGGAGTAAAAAAGAGAAATTAATGTACTGGGAGAAGGGAGAGGAAGAAGGGAGAAAATTATCGCATAAGAGGCATGAAAAGAACAGATTTTAATAGTGGTGAGGAAAATGGCAAGGTTGGAGAACAACACTTGAAACCGCAAACTCAGCTGAATTTATTCAAAAAATAAAGAATGTATATACAGAAATTTATTTCACCCAACAGGGAAGTAGGAGGAGAAGGGGATGATAAAAGTGAGATTGAGGAAGCGGTAGTAAGAAGCAAAACAGACCTGAGGAGAGACAGGAAAGGATAAACTCAAGAAAGTAACTGAATGAAAATGGAATAAACTCACCCATAAAATGGAAGCAGATAGCAAAACGCATTATAAATGAAATAAAAGCTGAATCTATTTTGCTTCAGCTGAGGTAAATAAGGCAGGGGAAAAGCAATCATGACTTCAGAGAAAGTATAACTGGTAAAAAAGTTTTTAAAAATTACATTTTTGCTAAATTGTCACAGACAATATAAAACTGCTTACTAAAATTTCTCTGATAAATGCTTAATTTATCAAACATATATAGGAAGCCCATTCAAATTTATAATACAAGTTATGTTGTAATTAACAGTCAAAGGATATGAATAGACACTTCTCAGACAAAGAAATCAAAGGATTTATAGTCACACAAAAAAATGTTCTAAGTCACTATTGGAGAAATTAAAACAACTCGGTGGTACCATCTAATATCAGATTAGCTAACATGACAGAAAAGAAAAAACATAAATGCCAGAGAGGATGTGGAAAAATAGCGCGGTGGAGTTGTGAATTGGTCCAGTCATTTTGAAAAATTATGTGCAACTATGGCCAAAGGGTTATAAAACTGCATATCCTATGGCCCGGCAATACACTATTAACTCTGTATCTTAATAAGATCAAAGAAAAAGGGAAAGGATCTATTTATACAAAATTATATGACAACTTTTTTTTGTGGTGGCAAAGAAGTGGAAATTGAGGGACTGCACATCAGTTGGGGAATGGCTGAATAAGTTGTCAAATAGGATAATGATAGAATAATGCAATTTCAGAAAAACATGAGAAGACTTATATAAAATGATGAAGCAGAAGATTTTACATAGTAACTCCAGGTTATTTGGGAAAAGGCAGAAACAGAAGACAAGTACATAGGAGAGGAGAAGGGAGGATATCTACCCTCATTAAGAAAGCTGTAACTCTAGGAATATCCCACCATGTACTCTTCACTAATTAAATCACATCTGAAATACTGTGAAATTCTGAAAATATTTGAGGAAAACGTGCAGCAATTAGTAAAGGCATGATATTAAAGCTCAACAGAAAGAACTGGAACATATGTAATATATCGGGGGAAAGAATTAAGGGAGATTTAAAATAGAAATTATATCTCTTATGCTGGGATACAGATAGAAAACTTGGGAACAAAAAATAGAAATGGGAAAGATGCAAATTTAGTGTAATTTAAAATTTTAGTTTAGTTAAAATTTTTGATGCATTTAAAAGGTTCCAGTTTCTAGCTATGTTGCAGAAGGAACTACTGCAATGTTAAACTAGATGAAATCTGATCCCTTAACAATTACAATCCTATATAACATATAACAAGTACAGAATTTCCTTAATAAGATTTGAGTAAAACTAGAAACCTTAGAAAAAGGTGATTTTTGTTTACAAATAACTAGACTCTAATGCAACTTACTTGTGTACAATTGTTACCAACTCTTCTACAGGATTGCCATTTAACAGAATATCCATTTTTACAAGGTCTGCAGTTTGATATCCAGCATCTTCATAATCAAAACTAATGGAAGAAATGATTATATGGTTAATGAATAGTTATATTTCCTGCCACACAAACAACAACAACAAAAAAAAAAAAAAAAAAAAAAAAACAGAAAAATGCAATGCTGAAATAAGTAGCTTAATATTAAAATATTTCATTTATAATTCTAGACTAAATGGTAGGGACCTAATATGTATTAGGTGGGGGTGGAGGAACAGTAAGTTTTTGAGACACAGTGTTACTACTGAAACTAATTCAAAAGCTGGTGCAGGATAAAGTATGGAGCTGGAAGGGAACTTGACCCAAATATTTCATTCTACTAAGGAAGAATTGAAGGTTAGGAAGGTCAGGTAATAAGCGATTTAACCTAAGCCCTTTTCTAAGTCTTTGCTAGCTTTCTCTTCTACTCCAATAGTGCAATCGATACAGACTTCCCATTCACTCTTCATTGAATTATCTTTCAGTGAAGTTCATCCAGGAAGTTGAGGCTCCAAGTTGGAAGAATTGGGGGTTGAATAACCAAATGTCTAAAATGTTTGGTAGATAGGGCAAAACAAACAATATGCCACAAACTTTTAAAAATGGAATTTCTAACAAAAGATGTCAGTGTTGTTATTGGAAGCATCACGTGGAAAGATGCAACTATTCTAGAGAACAGTTTTAAATAATGAGAAGACACTAATATATCTGTACCCCTTGATCCAAAAATTCCATTGCTAGGCATATAAGGCACATTCTCTTGCTAAGCAGTGGCAGAGAAGCTTCATATAAAACTTTTTAAAAAGCTGCAAATTTTATACTAACAAAGCTGCATATAGGAGATACTAGACAAACTGTGGTACACAAACACAATAACAAATATGAATGAAAAGGAAGATGGAAAGAAATACAAGCTTATATACAATTTAAGCCCAACCAGAAAAACATACCTAAAAACTATAAAATTTAAATGGGTGAAACAAAACAATGCTATAAGAGAAAAATCAAATTTGGTCCCAAAGATGAGGGTGATAAAACTCTTCCTCATCATTGTAGAGGGGGAGACCATGGATCAACACTGAACATTTATTAAATACTTATTTACCAAGTACTATGCTAGGCCCTGGAGACACAAATACAACAAATAATCTTTGTGAAGAAGTGACACATTCAAATGGGGGATATAAATACATAACCACATATATACAGAATATAATGACAATTACCTAGTAACACATAAGTTTAATATAAGATAGTTTGAAAGGGAGGGTACTATCAACTAAGGGATCCTGAAGAGACTTCATGTAGAATGTAGTGTTTGAACTGTATCTTTGAGGAAGAGGGGCTTCTGGAGTGCAGGTGAAGAGGACGAGCACTCTTATCCCCCTCACTCATCTGCCACTACTGTCCACGTATTAAAACAGGAGGTGGAATGTCAGGTGTCATGTATAGAGAAAGCAAATTTGGCTAGATAAGACTATAGGAAGAAAATAACATTCAATGAGGCTGGAAAAATACATTGGGGATAGGCTGTAAAGGGCTTTAAAAGCAGAGGACATTATGTTTTCAGTAAGAAACAATTTGCCTTAGAAAATATAAATAATGTAAAAATAAAATTTATCAATATATATTTTAAGTAAGATTTCTAAATGTCCTAAAATCTACCATACTATGGAGCATAATGTTCAGTCAGCTATTTCTTAGGTGGCTTTCTTGTTGAGTAAAGCAAAAAACAGAGATCATGTCAACCTAGAATACAAGACCTGAGAGATCTGTATCCAACTTCCACACTTTAGAGATGATGAGCAAAGCTACATGGCTATGTCAAGTCATAGATAGCAGACTGGAAGCAGGGTTTTCATTGGATTAAAATTCATTGACCAAGTTTTTTTTGGATTCAGCAGTTCAGGTGTTTAGCTTTGTGTTTACACAACACAAGTTTGCCTTCCTTAAATGAGGGTTTTCTTTTCACTGCCATTTTATTCTATGTCCAGGATGTATTCTTCCCAATGATCACCAATTTCCATACAGAGCCCAGTTCCTAATGCTCCCATCCCAAAATTACCTTGTTATTTAATTGTCATGTCTTTAATAGACATGCATGCTGTCTGCTTGATAAAATTTAAGCTCTTTGAAGACACAGACTGCTTTGTATGTCTGTGTACATTTTCTACTTAAGTATGCTTCTCATGGGTCATAATTGGAGATGCCAGAAACATGAAAGCCTTGATATCTACACTTTAGCCAGGCTGATCATTTGTTTTGTCCAGTGGAGAATAGGGAAAATTTCAACTAGAAATTTTATGGGCTAGCACCCAACATCAAAGAGAAAAAAAAAAAGCCTTTCCCTGTAATACAGCCCACTTGCCTTCTACAAAACTAACATTCTAAATTCTAGGCAAAAAGGTGGCTGGTTGTTCACATCCACAAATATTAAATAGCATAACTCAGTTTCTAAGAGTTTAAGTGATTTGTCTAAGATAATACAGCTTTTAAATTATTGAGGTGACAAAATAAAAAAACAACAAAAACCAAAACACTAATAACTGTCTGTTATTAGACAGACACAGAGGCATTAAAGGGATGAGGAGGGCTCATATTTTTGAAAACCTACTCACATGGGGAATGGGTTAAATAGACAACACTATATATGTACCTTCAAGGGTACAGCACCCTCCAAAATATATAAAGAAATAAGGGGGGAGAGATGAGTGAAGGGGGAAGAAAAGAGGGTAGAACACAAGGGAGGGAATCTTGGGTGAGAGATTAAGTAATAGCAAGGCAAGTTATAGAGCAGAATTAAAGCAGTTAGCAGAGATAGGAAAGATAAGTGAGAGTGAGACAGAAAGAGGAGGGGGAGAGGGAGAGAAAGAGTGTGTGTGTGTGTTTGTGTGTGTGTATACATAAATATCTTTTCTTAACTATAGTTTTTTTTGGGGGGTGGGGAATGAAAGGAAAAAAAAGTAAAAAAGCAGCAGGAAACAAAAGAACTGATTTTCTTTTTTCTCATCCTAGTAAAATAAATTGTTTTGACACTAATTTTAGCTTTTATTCAATCAAAATTTAAATTCTCATCTGTGGTTCAGAAAACAGATTGCTCCATAAGCAATACCTAGGATAAATCAGTTATTATTATTCTCAAAAGAAAAAGTCTAAATTTTTTTTTTCACAAATATACTTACCTAGCATATCCAGACGAAAGAGATTTCAAGGAATCATAAAAATCCACCACAATCTCATTCAAAGGGAAGAGGTATTTAAGCATAACTCGATTCTGATCAATGAAAACCATATTTTTTTGAACTGCCCTTCGATTCTAAAAAATAAAATATAGCATAGTCACTCAGATATTGATGAAAAAATATCTAAATTCCTCAAAATTTCCTAAAATTCTAGTTTAAAACATACAACTTCATGTACAAAGATAAAAGTTATCCTCTTCAGAGCTTCAAAAATAGCCACATAGTTTCAAGTAGAAGGGACCTGAATTTCTTCTAGCCTAGTCTAATTAAGCGTGAATAAATATTATTCTTTCCTTATAATTCTGCTCAGACTGATCAAATGGCTAAGTTGACAGAAAAAGGAAAGGACAGATACGAGAGAGCCTGTGGAAATACAGGAGTGCTAATGCACTGAAGTTGGAGTTGTGAATTGGTCCAGTCATTCTGGAGAACATCAAACAACTGTTGAACTGAGCATACCAAAGTAACCCAGTATTACCACTCCTCAGGGTCCTATTTGTGCAAAAAATCTTTACAACAGCTTTTTTAGGATGGCAAAGAATTGGAAACGGAGGGATGTCCATTGATTGGGGAATGGCTAAACTAGCTGTAGTGTTTGACTTATGATGGACTACTACTGGGCTGTAAGAAACGAGAAGCATGACTGATTTTCAGAAAAACCTGGGAAATCTTTTATGAATTGTGCTGTGCACAATAATAGCATCTTTGATAATTCCCAACTGTGAAAGACTTCACTATTGACTAGTATAGTGATCCAAGACAATTTCATCTCCGGAGAGGTGGTAAACTCCAAGGGCAGACTGAACATACTTTTTACACTTCATTTTTCTTAGTTTTTTTTGTATTTATTTTCTTTAGAATGGAAATGTTTTGCATAACTTCACTTATATAATATCATATTGAATTCTTAAGGGGTGTTTTTAAAAAATAAATGTTAAAATACTTTTAAAATGTAATGGGAAAATATTTAAGAATGTGCTCAGAAAGTTTGTAGTGCTTTACACTTCACTTAAGAACCTAGGAAAATAAAGTACTGTTCTCATCTCCATTTAGATTCAGAAAACAGTTCAGACAGGTTAAGTGATCTGTCCAGTAACAGAGCTAGAAAAGGCATGAAGGCAAGATTTAAACTGAGGTTTTCCTGATTCCAAGGTCCTAAAATCTTTAGAGCTAGAAGGGGACACAGAAATCATCATGTCCAATCCTCTCTCTCTTTTTTTTTTTACATAAAAGAAAACCATACTTGCAAATGGTCACATGGATTTTAAGTTTCTTGTAGGATTCAAATTTAGGTCTTCCTCTAATCTCAACTTACCACACTAACTAGGATGAGGTTGGGATTTTTCAGGAACTTTGTTAGCAAACTAGAGGGTGAATGAAAGGAGGGAGGGGAATGTAAACAGTTTACTGTGAATAAATTTTCTTTTGGCTTTAGTGAATGTTCTCATTTTTATTTCAATCTTGCCTTAAGTCTGGTCTCTACTCTTCAATGGAACTCATCTTTACCACAATATTTAAGCTATCATGAGTTTAATTTCATCATATTCCATGTGACCATAATACTTTGCCTTATCATTTCTATAATCTATTTTCCTCATTGCCAAGTTTACTGCCATTGTTTCCTTCTAATGCTTATATGTCTATGTACCTCTCATTAAGTTTCTGGTTCTAGTTTGAGAAGTAACATTAGTCTTGAAATCATTTGCAAGACAAAGATAATTAGATATCACTCATAACTCCAGAATGATCAGTTAGGTTACTTGTTTTGCTCAATACAGATTTATAGTCTCCTTACTAAGTGCCAATCCTAGGATGCTAACTTAACTAAAATCCTATCACTAACGTTTAACATAAAAAATATACACACAGTTATACCAATTAACTACTGATATTTACAAAACGTTAAGATTTACAAAGACATCTTCAGGTAAATATAAATATAATATATAGAGATATATGTAAACAAATCAGTTGAATCCCACAGCAACTCTGACAGAGTTCTACTCTTCATTTTTACACTTCATTTTTCTTAGGCTTTTTTATATCTATTTTCTTTAGAATGGAAATGTTTTGCATAACTTCACTTATGTAATATCATATTGAATTCGTAAGGGGTGTACTACTAATCTCACTTACAGATGAGGTAGGAGTTTGGGACCAGGACAGTTCAGGGATTTGCCCAAGATCACCCAGGCTAGTCAGTGTCAAGATGTGGGGATCCCACTCCCACTTCCCAACTCCAAGGTCAGCACACCCTCCATTACATCACACCAACTGGACAACACCAGTAAGTTCTGCTAGAACAATTTTCCTGATAGTTTATGTCACATTTGCTGCCAAAGTTTTCAATCATAAATCCTTCTTTTGGGTAGCAAATGAAAACAAACTTATTTTGGGTGAACGTTCTTTTAAAAATATGAACCTACTTAATATTTAACTTAAAATGGTACAGCGCTATTCTGGAGTGAAAAAAGAAATTAGGTGAAGTACTGATGAGTGATGCATGTAATCATATTTAACTGTATTAAGTATGTACCAGGCAAAGTGTCATTATTTTTCCCGTGTATTCATTCGGTGTTATAATGGTACCCAAAATAATTGGCTCCAGATATTCTGTTACTTTTGATTTATCAGGAAACTGGGAGGGGTTGATGATTGTAATTTCCTTTTCTCTGTATTCCTGAAAATGGAAAAAAATCAATGACTGTTAAAAAAAAATTTTCCAAAGTAGTCCCATAATTTGAGTTCATTTCTCAAAATTTCACATTCTTTATTAGAATCAGAAATAACTTGGAGCAGAACAATGCCTAGACTTGAATCTTGGTCTGCTGTTCAAGTATTATCTTTGTGACCCTGAATCAATCGCTTACTCTCTGTAGATCAGTTTTCTTACCTCTCAAAGGTAGAGGTTGGTCTAGAGCAGGGCTTCTTAAGTTTTTTCAGACACAACCTCTTTTTATCCTAGAAATTTTTAAGTGACTGGGAATATAAAACAGGCATATAAACAAAAAATTTTTCTGCAACTGCCATATTCAGTTATGAGACCCTATGTAGGATCTTGTTTAAGAAGCTGGGATCCTAAGGAGAGGTCTCTTCCAATTATGAAGCTATGATTTTGATTCCTGGAGTATCGATTGTTTGTTTTTCTTTAGCTATTACTCAACACTAAATCTCAAATTTACAATCACTTATTTGACAATTCATTATTGATACCTACATGCAAAATGTGTATTTGTGTACACACGTACACACACACACACTCTCTCTCTCTCTAAAAATACCACAAACTATTCATGCCTTTTATGTATTAAAAAAAATGAAAGCCAAAGTATATCATAATATAAAATTTAATTTGCCCCCTATAGTAGTCATGCAAATGATTCTCAATTTATTTAACTTAAGCAAAACAAATGTTGCGAATATTAACTACTGTTTGACATGAAAAACCTTTTTTACAATCTGGCTTGAACCTAATTTTTTCCAGACTGATTACACTATCCTTTTCATATATACACTATCTTTCCCACATACTCTAAATCCCCACCAAATTGGGCTATTTGCTACTTCCTATAGAGATTACATCTCCTATTTCTATCTCTTTGTTCAGAGTACCCTTATCCCTGTAATAGTCTCCCATTTTTTACCTCTTGAACTTTAGCTTTCTTCAGTGAAAAGGTTGAGTAATACCACTGGAAGGAAGCCCTTCCTGACTTCTCTAGTTAAGCACTTAGTATCCAAAAGCATTTTTTCTTTGTGCCTGTATTTACTTTTCTGTGAATATGGCATTGTTGTCATTAGAATATAAGGTCCTTGAATTAGGGGTTTATATCAGTATTTGTATCCAATCAATTGATACATAGGTAGATGTTTGATGACAATTGAACTATTCTGGACACATCCCCCACAAATGCAAACAAATAATCTGTTACAATCTGAATAAGAGGCCTGGCTTCTTGAAAACTTCATTGAGTCAACCATACTAATATATTTTGTGTGTTTCATTGATCCCAGGTCTTCCTGATTTGAAGACCAATCCAGCCACTGCTTCCATTCAAGGCAAATGAAGTACAGCTTACTGTATTTATAGACTACAAAGTAAAATCTGCTCAAAATACTGCAATTCAGAAGAAACTTAAAAATGCCTATACTATTTGATTCCAAAAATTATCATTCTCTGCACATTTTTCACATTTTACAAAAGCAAGTAATCTTAACCAAAAAAATCTTCCATTTCCCCCCAATTACTGGCTCCACTTAGAACAAACAACATTGTTCTAGGCAAATCTACATTTCTCCCAGTGAAAGATTTCAATAAAGAATACTTTTAAAAGTAATGTAACAAAGTTCTAAAAAGTAATGGTTCCTGTTCTTTATTTTACCAAAAAGACAAAGCTAATTTGCTCTTCATCAATTACATTTCAAAATTAACTACATCTCCAACTACTACAAGACAGAATAATTATAATGGTCAAAATTTTAAGTACCTTTATTAACTTTGCTGATGAAAGAATAGCTTTATAAGGGACAGTAGGTGTAGTCAAAATAACAGAAGCATTATATTCTTGTTCCAATCGTTGATTAAAAACCTCCATATGTAGGAGGCCAAGAAATCCCAACCTAAGGGGAAAAAAAATCAAAATACAATTATTTCATTCCAATTGTATATAATTTAATGCTTATTTTAAAGCTACTTTTAAACATTAAAAAAAAAAAAGCAGTTAATATATACAAACTTAACCCACATATTCAATTAGTTACCAAATTTATACCTTTATTTCCACCATATAGAAAACACTTTAGTTTCAGATCCTTTTCATCCTCCCTGCATGATTCCAAAAACCTTCTAATTAATCTCTCTGTTTTCAGTATCTTCCCTCTTTCTATCATCCATATAACTAATAGGGATATTCCTAGAACAAATATGTCATGTTGTTATTCCCCAGACTCAATAAATTCCCTATGACCTAGAATCAAACATAAACTCCAATACCTGGCATTTAAAGTATTTGGTTCAAATCTAACTCTATGTTTTAACAAATCATCCTCTTTCATTTAATTCTTTAGTATAGTCAAAAGTGGCCTCTTACTGTTCCTCAAGCAGAATATTCTATCTCCCAATTCCATGCCTCTGCAGTTTGTTAAACATGTATGGGAAAGAAATGCACCCTTCCTACACTGTTGTCTCTTAAGAATTTCAAGTTTCTTTTAAAAGATCAGAACAGAAGCCATCTTCTACAGGAGGCTGTTATACGTCCCCACTGTTAACACTTCCCCACAAAAATACTCTGTATTTACTTTGTATGCAACATGTATACATATTGTCTCTTCACATAGCATATAAGTTCTCTGAGGACAGGGCATCACCTATATTTTTAGTGTTTGCTCCTCATAGCTCAAAGTACATAGTCAATGATTAATAAATGTTTAACAGGTTAAAATTCTGAAAAAAATTAAACAGATAATGACTCTCACCTCCAACCAGCACCCAAGGCAAGGCTACTATCCCGATGTACTGTCACACTGGAATCATTTAATGTCAGTTTTTCTATAGCACTTTTCAGATTATTATATTCAGACTGATCTATGGGGTACATTCCTGTGAAAATATTTGATAAAACATTTCATACTAAGTCAGACTAACAGACTTTTTTTTAGCTCTTAGCCCAAGACATAATACTATATACATTAATCCTACGAATTTATCATCACAATATACAAGTGTTCTTTAATCTTTGTCTGAAAGGAAGTAAAGCTATGCTAGAATTTCTAGCTTTACTCACTAACATCTTGCTGATCAAACTATTGTATAACATTTACCATCTATCAATTAAAATATTTTTACCTATGTTGAGGAAATAAAACTTGGGAATGAATTCTCGTAAAAATAAACCACAATTCTGAAAGATTACAAAGAAGATATTCCACAACAACAAAATAATTTGCATCAGTCTCTAAAAAAGGCTGTGAAGAAGTTTTTTGTAAATTGTTAAGTACAATGTACATTACGGATTTATAAAGAATAGTGAAAACTAAAAGTTAGTATTCCACCAAAAAGACTGACCAAAATGGATACACGCAACTGCATCATAAAGTATTCTGAAATACCTGTTTTATTTACAGATCAGTTTTTTTTTTTTTTTTTTTTTTTTTTTAATCTCACTTGAACACTAAGAGCTTATGCCTTAGTCTGGAAGCCTTTGAAACCCCCATATCCTACTTCAGAAATACCAGTTAGGTGTTTCTATTAGACTGGGGGGAAAAATAGCCTATTTCTGGTGTATCATTTTTGGAAAATGGAACAGTATAAAGTAATTGTACAGCTGTCCAGCTCTATCAGTTCTTCACAAGTAATTTCCATTAGAGTTTAACTTAAAGACAATTATCACAATGAAGCACAAGTTACAAAAGAATTTTTTTTTCTGTAGATGTGCACAAATATACAAATTCTACATCCTGCATTACTATCTCATGCTTATGATTTTCTTAACGAGTAAAAGAAAAAAAAAAAGTCAGTCATATTCTATTACTCTAACTGCATGATATTAGGCTTGTTTCTACTTTATAAGCATGTATTGTTTAAATAAAATTATTTTGAGGAATTCTGACTCCAACTAGTCTCAAAGTCAGGAAAATTTGGTTTTAAGACCAAAGTTTTCTGATAGCTACTTTATGGATAAGTTAATAAGTCATCTAACTCAGGGTTTCTTAAAGTTTTTCCACTCACAACTTTTTTATGGCTGAGAATTTTTTAATTCAAACCCAGATCAAATCTGAGCCAAGCTGTTTCTGGCAGGGTTTGTGAATGTTCAGTGCAAAGTACAAGGATGTATGTTCAGAACAAAGGCTATAGCAAAGTTATACATGTAAATACTGCCAGAAACACCTTTATGTGTTTGATTTTGAATTAATTTTTGGTGCTTTGGTATGTTCAGAAACCTTTTACTGTTGCCAAATCTTTCTCAACCTCCACACATAGGGCTGTGACCCACAGTTTAAACAGCTTTGCTATAACTGATCAGTGCTCCAGGTGACAAGATGTTGAAGATGCAGAATAATTAAGTATTGGTATAAGGGTTTTCCTTTGATACCAGGAATTCCTTATACCAATGAAATCACAGATCTAGACCAGATAAAATTTATTACCTGCGGAAGGGTGACATTAATATATTCGTATAAAGGATTTATTTCCTTAGAACAAAAGCTGAATTAAAATTAGTACAGTTGTTAGCACTTCAGAGTACATTTATTGGGATAATTTAGGTAACATTCCTTAATGATGGAAATTTTAAAAACCATTATGGATTTAATGTCTTTTAAAAACTACTTAGACCTTATGGTATTTCATTATGTAGAACAAAAATCTATTCAAATAATGATATTAACTTAAAATGGGTAGTGCATAATAAAACATAACTGGATACTAATACTTATGGAATCTGTCATAATTATTCCTGCTACTTGGGGGAAAAAATTCTGCTCTAATTTTTTGAACTTTTGAACTCCTCACCTGCAAAAACCATTGGTTTCGCTGACTTAAACCCAGGCAAGGGTTCCACTGGTTGTTTATGTAAGTATAATGTATCTCCTATTTGAGCTTCAGTGACATCTTTCATCCCAGCAATCAGATAGCCCACCTGTCCTGCATATCTAAATAAAATTATTATTATGTGGAAATAATATTGATTGTATATGTTTCAAGTATACCCCCATTCTTGCAGCTCAATTCCTTACAATTATTACCATTTGTTCATTTATCACATGGAAAGCATCTTATTTCAAATCCAAACCTCATCTTTTTGAAAACAATCAATGGCTAGATTCTCAAGATCTGGAGTAGTAGAATGTACACAAGTTTCTAATTGAGCTCTTCTTGCACTTTATTTTCCACCACTAATACATCACTAAAAAACCAAATCCGATAAGACCAATTTTCATACCCTTGAGTAAGCCCACTATTCCTCTTTGCAAATGAATCAGAAAAGAATAGCTAAGATACTGAGAATAATTATGAAGATGATTTGTGATACTGATTTTTCCCCATTCAGAATATAAAAATAATGGAACTCTTATCAAGACAGGCTCACTACATAAACCCTACGGCGCGGACTGAGGCATGCAGGGCTAAGTAACTTGTCCAAGTTGCTATTCAGTGTCAGTAAAGATTTGAACCCAGGTATTCCTGACTAAGCTCAGTATCTGAGTACTTAATCCATCATACATACTATACTGCTCCAATAGGAATGAATAATGCTGCACAATAAATATAGTAAATTCACAAGTTGCTCCAATTTTTCTTTTATAAACATGACTTAGAGGAAAGTGGAATAAACTGACAAAACAAAACACCATAGATTTGGTCAAGAGGAAGAAAAAAGCAAAGTTCCTAGATATATCTTGGGCTTATATTTAGGAAAGAACACATGCAAGAACACTCAACCATAAAAAAAGAAAAAAAAAAAAAAAAAAAGAAAAAAAATTCTTGTATTTACAATTTTGCAATATGAAATAGCACTGGAATACTTTGAGACATTTCCACAAATAGTAAAATAAAATTTTTTGGGGGGAAATTATTAGTTATGGAATCAGAATTAACAGCCAAGGAATTCAGAGAGATCACATTAAGATTTTTTCCCCCCAATTACCAGCTTAGTTTAAAAAAAAAAAAAATTTAAATGCTTTATCACAAAAATAAATCAATCAACACAAGGGTAAACAAAATAAAGTTTTATACAGAAAATTCAGTTATTTTTACAGATTAAAAAATATTTATCAAAACTCTTCATAGTTCTGGTTACTTACAGTTTCTGAGTTAGCTTTTCATCTGGGCTCAGAATTCCAACTTCATTAACTTCATAAGTCTTCTGTGTATGAGCAGACACAATCTTATCTCCTTTGGAAACTACTCCATCAAACAGTGCTACATTAGCTATCACTCCTCTGTACTGGTCAAAGTTGGAATCAAATACTAAAGCCTTCAGGGGACTTTTTCGACTCACTTTTGGTCTATGAAACAAACAAAAATAAAAAAATTTTTACCATAAATGCACACACAGATACATATATATATATATATATATATACACACACACACACACATCCACATATACACACTTATATGTATACAATAAAAAAATGTATTAAAGATAAAAGTGTAATAGGTTGAAACTGAGCAGATGAACTGAGGTCCAAACACTTAGGCTAATTACCAATTGGACAACATTCTATTAGTATATGCTTGGAGAAAGAATGGCCCTGTCCATTACTCTGTACAAGTTTGATCTATTGTATAGGAGATTGGGTGGAGGATTTAGGAAGTGGAGTGAGAGAGCCAGAGTCACTCCTGCCCCGATTTGTGTCCCCATTCCTCTCACTTCATATTTGCCATTACATTCCCATCCACAAAGAATAAAGATCAAGGACTTTTGCTGATCCCGACTCCGGATGATTCTAAAGTATCCAGGGTGCTAACGCAGTCATCACATAAAAGGACTGGATTTATGATATCACCAGTATAAGAAGATCCCAGTAACAATACAAGTTAGAAATTAATTTGCAGCATACTTTTTAGAGGATACAATAAATACTCACGGGGCTATTCTTTCAATGACAGCCTGAAGAACCTTTTCTGTATTTGTTCCTAATTTAGCAGAAATCTAAGGAAAAGTAATATTTAAAAAAATTCAAATAAGACAAAATATAAATGATTGTTAATATCTGATAGAATATGCAGCTTACTTATAAAATGTTATAAATATTTTAAGTTATACCAGCTCTTTATGAGAAAATGGGAAAAAAAATCTATATAAAATTTGGTCTAAAATACAATGAAGCTAGTTTCTCTCCCTTTCCCTCATCGTTCTTTTTCTGTATACAAACAAAATTAATGATAATTAATGATAATTAAGTTAAAATCATGCTCACTTTACCCTTGTGGATAAAATAATAAAAATGAAAGAGCAAGAATAGATATTTTACCTTAATACATTCACCACCAGGAATGTCAAACATCTTTTCTATTTGTTTTTCAACCCTTTCAGGATCAGCATTCTTCAGATCAATCTGTAAAATATTAATATTAAATCTCAATAAGCTAAAATAAAATCATATTTCTAGATGTATACTGGGACTTTTAGTGTTTAACTGTTTTACCCTTCTTTCTAAACTCTCAAATTTCAAAGGGTGCTACATTCTATTGACTAAGCAAACTAACATTTTAACACAACTATTACTGAGGAGTCCAGATTAAGGACTTGCAAAATTTACATAATGCATATAAATTAACTCTTCAAACATTTCAAAAGACCAATGATTTTACTGGTAAAGATAACCTTAAGACCCTTCTATGCTTAATTAAATACTTTCTTCTTAGGTTGTTATTGCTAAAAAGATTGCTTGTTTAGTGAATACCCTTCTAGCAATAAAATGTCTAAATTACAAAACTACAAATTAATGTAATAAAAATTCATGAGATACTATATTTTCTAAATTATATTTTGTTTTAACGATCAGTCATCTAATTTTCTCATTCCCATCCGTAAGTACTGCATTTTTAAAACTAAAATTCTTTCAAGCCTTGCTTAAAAATCCACATTTTTGATGAAACCTTTCTGCATTCACTCAAGTGGAACTTTCCTGATTTCTCTTAAGAACTCCTATCCCATGTTTTCTCCATTTACTACATCTAAGTTTGAGCTTATGTGTACTATGTAGTATTTTGTAAAAACATCATCCTTTCTCCCGATATATAAACTTTTTGAAAGGCAGAAAAAATTTCAATAAATTGAGCGCCTATCCATCACCAAAATGCAAAGTTTTCAGATTATATTAAATCAACTCTGTTAAGCAGAATTTACAATTCCTTTTTTAAAAAATTTATCCTTCATATTAAAATACTCGCATACTTTCACATTCTAGCTTTCCAATGCCTTAATTTTGAATTTAAAATAAAAAAAGTGCTCAAAAGCACTACATTATTTAGTACTTTATTTTCTAACATGTGTATGGATAACATCCCTTCTAATGGCTAGTTCATGAAATTCTACATATTTTAGGGGTTGAATGAAAGCATGTTAGCATCACCTCACCATCAGACAATAAGACAAAATATCAAGGACATTTCTTTTCTAGAATATAACACCTAATACATAATGTACCTAGAAGGTTATACATAAATACTTCTTAAATGACTACATGACATTCACTTTTATTTGAACTATACTCCTTAGGGAGAGGAAAAGAAACACTAAGAAGGTATGACACTCTATTTCATTACTAAACTAGTCATTTAAAATGTGTGTGTGTGTGTGTGTGTGTGTGTGTGTATTAATTACTCAGTACTTTCTGTACCTACCTTGTTTATAACAGGAATTATTGAGAGCTGTGCTTCAAAGGCCAGAAAGAAATTTGCTACAGTTTGAGCTTGAATACCCTGAAAATATCAAAGTAGACATTTACAAATATAGTTAACCATTCACAACGAAACTCAAATCAACACAAATTATGCTCCTTTATAAAAAACTAACATTTTTGCATAATTTTAATATGATCCTCACTTATGTGTAAAGGGCTGAAACCATTGGGTTGATGCACTGAGGTCAGGACGGCTGAGTGCTTGAGGCTAACTTCTGATTGGATGATACTTTATGGGCATATGCTTGGAAAACGGTCCTTTCCACTATCCGTGATGGCTCAATGATTGGTGTATAGAGGATTGTAGGAGGGACTAAGGGGTGGAGAAAAACTAGTCAGGGACATACTCTCAGGGGTAGAGGGGGAGAAAGTGGTTGTGGAGAATATGCTTCCATCCTGTTCAATCCTGCGTCTAAAACCAAGAATAAAGACTGAGGACTTTTGCTTATCCTGACTCCGGCTGATTCTGGGGTGTACTAGGTGCTAGTGCAGTCATTACACTTATGAGCATTTTTGGTTTTAGGGGGCTCAAATCAAGGCGGAGTAGAGTGACATCAAGTCAAAAAAGCTGAACAGGCTGTGTTGAACAATCACTACCCCAAGAGATAAGTGGTAGTTAATCAGTTAGCAAGAACCTTCTTGTTGAAAAATATGTATAGTCTTTTAACTTCTCTGAACCTGAGCTTCTTAATATATAAATTAAGGGTTATATTGAATAATCTTTTAAATGTCTTCTTCCACTTCTAAAGTTCTACAATTCTAAAAATTCCAGGTGTTAAGTACTAGCCCTGAAGTCAGGAGGACCCGAGTTCAAATCTGGCCTCAGACACTTAAAACTTCCTAGCTCTATGACCTTAGGCAAG
Source organism: Sarcophilus harrisii (assembly GCF_902635505.1). NCBI lineage: Eukaryota > Metazoa > Chordata > Mammalia > Dasyuromorphia > Dasyuridae > Sarcophilus > Sarcophilus harrisii. Next base: position 32,302,923 of record NC_045431.1, on the reverse strand, counting down.
TCACTTAACCCCAATTGACTTAGCAAAAAATAAAAACGAGATGTCTGGAGAATAAAGTATTTTAAAAAAATATATAGCAGTCTACTAAATCTGATATTCCTTACAGGCAATGTCTTTGTATCTTGCTCCCGGCTTAGCAGAGTAGCCAAATATAATTGAAATTAACATTTTGCTATAAACTGAGTTTTCCAGGAGTTTGTGTTGGAAAGTGATTTTGTTATGCTTCATATTTAGTGGTTGTTGTTTAGTCATTTAGTTGTGTCTAATTCTTTTTGACCCTATTTGGAATTTTCTTGGTAAAGACATTTGAGTGGTTTTGCAGTTCATTTTTACAGATAAGTAATTGAAGTAAATAGGAGTTAAGTGATTTGACCAGGGTCACACAGCAAGTGTCTGAATGGAGATTTGAATTGAAGACTGAATTGAAGATGAGTTTTCCTGATTTCAAGGCCAACACTCTCTCAACTGTTCCATCTATATGTTCTCAAAATAAATAAATAAAAAAATAAAGGCATTTTGTGCCTCAGTTATCTGACTCTATATGACCCCCACAGCAAAGACACTGGAGTGCTTTGCCATTTCCTTTTCCACCATGCCTCTCCTTACAGATGAGAAACTAAACCAAAAAAGGTCAAGAGCTAATTATATGCCAAGGTCAAGAGCTAATAACAATTTGAGAAGAATTTGAACTTGCACCTTCCTGACTCTGGGCCTGGTCCTCTGCGCACTACACCAATGAGTTGTCTTTGTTTTTTAATTTTAAAAAGTTCTATGGGTCTTTAAATTTTGTAAAGTCCTCTATGTATATTACTCATCCAAGCCTCTTTACCACCACCAATTCCACATTATTATTTTTTATCAGTGGGAAAATGAAACTCAGAAATAAGATTATTTATCCATGCTTCAGGCTTCAGTATTGGGAGGATTTATATTTGCCCAACTCCATGTCCAGCAATTTCTTTCCTATTCTGCCCTGCAGTACTTCTCAATCACTCTTCTGGGAAATTTTTCTACTTCTAACATTTTTCCAAATAATGATTTCCCACAATTTTCCTTCTACCTTGTGACTCTTAATGACCTAGTCATTAAAGTTCTCAAAGTTTATGTGCCCAAAGTATGCAAAAAATATCAAATTATAAATTTTTATGATCTTTCAAATCTGAGATTGTGCCCCAGATTATTACAGAAAATGAGCATGTCACTTTTAAGAATGTTCTTTTACATTACTTCTTAAAACTTGCTGTTCAAATTGGCACATAAAATTTAACGAAAATGGAATTGATCTATCCAATAACAAGAGGAAAATGCCTTTTTTTTTTTATAAAAGACTTTCCAAAGGAATTTAGAGAAACAGAAAAATCATGAACATTATTAAAAAACTAAAATGAAATTTATACCTCATTTGCATCTACCACAAGTAAGACACCTTGACAAGCAGAGAGTGATCTTGACACTTCATAATTAAAGTCAACATGACCCTAAGAGGAAAAAACAACCAAAAAAAAAAAAAAAAACAAAGATAAGCTACAATGTTACATTCTTACTATGATTTCATCTTAACTATCTGGATTAATTAAATCTGGATTTACAAATTGTTCATGAAACAAGAGTGGCACTAAATAGAACAGAAGTGAAATAAAAACCAGGATGACCCTAAGAGGAAAAAACAACCAAAAAAAAAAAAAAAAAAAAAATCAAAGATAAGCTACAATGTTACATTCTTACTATGATTTCATCTTAACTATCTGGATTAATTAAATCTGGATTTACAAATTGTTCATGAAACAAGAGTGGCACTAAATAGAATAGAAGTGAAATAAAAACCAGTTTTTACAGATAATAAGTTTATGACTAATTTAAAATACATTATTAAGCAAACAGGTTTAACTTACTGGTGTATCAATGAGGTTTAAAAGGTACAGTTTTCCTCCATAATTGTAAAAAAGAGATGCAGTCTGTGCTTTAACAGTGATTCCTCTTTCCCGTTCCACTTGGAGTTTATCAAGTACTTGTTTATTATGATCAGTTTTGGCAATTGTACCTATTAATATATTTTTTTGAAAATTTTTATTATTAGATAACGCTGGGTTCTGGAAAACACCTTTAAGGATGAATTAGCTTATGCAAAGACAAATAATATTTAAACTTTTTACTAAGTGCAATTCCAGGTGACAAGTTAAATTCATAAAATGTCAATACATGTCACTAAATTAACATTTAAATATGTCCATTTACATATACATACATGCAAAACTCGACATTTTGGTGACTGGTTAAGGAATAGAAGCAAAGTAGCAGCAAATATGAACTCAGTCTATGAGTTAATGTTAAATTTATTGTTAAAATTTAAATGTTAAATTATTTAACTGCCAAGTGTCCAATCTGCATTTTAAAAAGGTCACACACCTGTTAGTTCCAGAAGTCTGTCAGCCAGAGTACTTTTGCCATGATCCACGTGGGCAATGATGCCAAAATTTCTAATATTTTCAACAGGAAATTTGGACATATCCAGTTTTTCCTGGAAAGGCAGAAAATGAGTTGACTCATGAATATTTCTGTTAAATGACTTTATTTAGGTATTTCCATATTTGATTAAAACTACTCTTGCATTCTAACGTAACTGCTTTCTTGGGATCCTTTTTCCCTTTGGTCTTTGTCATTCTATTTCCCACTATCACAGATAAAGTTACTAAGACTCGCGACGATTTCCCAAGTGTCTCAATTAAGGGCACAAACACGGGTCATTCCCTTTTCTTATTAGGAGAAACGGTGGGTCCGGAGACCGCACATTTCCGTGACATTTTTGAACCTGGCTTTTGAATATGCTTTTTCTGTTACTGAACCTACATTTCGACAGGTTAGAGCAAAGCTACTGAAGGAGGCTACGCGTGGGGGAGGTGCGCGGGCCAGACATTCACAGACCACCAGACTCGCTCTTCCCCATTCGAGCGTGCGGAGGCTCCGGGGGGGGGGGGGGGGGCTGGATGCAATCCCTGGCTCGGACGCGTTAACTCCGGCCACAAGGGGGATCGGGCCCCCGGCCGGGCAGCTCAAGGCCCCTCGCCCCGGCACTGCGCAGCGCTCACCGTCCGCTCCGAGGCGCTAGAGGACCGGGCCGGCGTCACCCGGAAGGCGCCGTCTTCTCCCGGACGCCGAGGGGAGGGCCAGGGGCCGCAAGTCCCCGACAGGGCAGCCCGCGCCGCCCAAGCCCAGCGGCGTCTCGGGCCGGCTCCGACGCGGGCCAACATGGCCCCGGCCTCCTCCGCGTTCCGCTCTCACGAATGGCCGGCTCGTGGAGTCATGCCCGCCAGTCCCAGCAGAAGCCGTGGGATCCACCACCCTGAAAGGCGACCGCGACCGGAAGCTCCACCTCCTGCCCCTCCGCAGGCCCGGACTCGTTAAGTACAACCTGACGCCGCTCCCGCGCCCCTTTCGAGAGGACGTGACCCCGCTAACATCATCGCGCCACCCTTTACGAAGCTCAACGTCATCACGCCGCTCTACGCGGATCGTGACGTCATCGCGTCCTCACGCCGATTCCGCCTTCTCTGTTCGGAAAAAGCCTATTGGCAGGTGACTTAGGCATGTTAGCTTGTTCTCAGGTTCCGGCTTTATTCGCTGCCCTACATCCTGTCGTTGGGGGCGGAAGCCGGCCCGCCCTCCTTTGCTCCCCGACCTCCCGGGAAATCCTGTCACTTGCACGACCCCCCCCCCCCACTGCTCCCCCCTCAGTCCTGAAACTCGCTGAACTCAATTCAGACCCGAAAGGAGGTTTATTACGGGGATTGGGAGCCGAAGGGAGCTCGGGGCTGGAGTCCCACCCAAGGTGGCTCTTCCTGAGGACTGAGGGGACCCCACCCAGATAACAAGGATGGAACCGTTCCTCGGGCCGGGGTCCCTCACGCAGGCAGTTGAAGGAGGATTTTCTCCTCTCCGGCTCCCTCCACCGTGGCCGGGGCTGTGGCTTGCCAGGTGCGCGTCCCTGCTGCTCAGCCGTAGGATGTAACGCGCAAATCAGGTGTGAGCGAGGGGCTGGCGAGGCCCTCCCGCGCTCGCACTAACATTTAACTAGCGCCAAGCGGCCAGGTCTCCCAGGAGGTTAAAGGGCGGCCCTTTGTGGGCCCGCGGAGGAAGGCCCTTGTCCCGGCTGACGGGAGGTGGGTTTGGGTTTGGGAGCCCTTTCCCAAACTCAAGCTTGGCTCCAAGCGGACCTTTAGTCAGTTATGGCGGGGTCTAGTCATGGGCAGTGGTTGTTCCGAGGTAGGGAAGGGGGACCCCGATCTGTGTCCCCGAGGTGTCTCCAAAGAGACTTGCCTCGGGAGTTTGATCCGGGGGAGTTTCCCGAGGCCAGAAGCTATGCGACTAAGGAGTGGTCAGAATCAGACTGGGTGTGGGAGTTTCCAACTTAAGGTTAGAACAGAAGCCCCCAAAACCTTCCCTGCATTTCCCTAGAAGCTGTACCATATCAGTTGTTTCTGCGAATTTTGTGTCAGCAAACGCACAAGCCTTAGCTCCTGCAAGCTTTAGTCACTTTCATGAAGAATTATTTTCCTCTTATTTTCCGATGTACATATATTTCTTCAGAGAAACTAACCTAACGCACCTTTTTTCTCTGTAAGGCATATCTATCGCAGCCTTCTAAAACTTAGGGAAGGATAGTGAGTCCTTAAACACAATGCTTGGGCTCCATTTTAAATACCAACCGAAAGCACAGAACTGTGAAAAGTGTGGCAGCCAATAGCATACAGTAGGAGCTGAAACAAGAAGGCGGAGCGTTGCCCTGTTTGACCTCAGCTGGGATTATGACTTTTTTTTTTTTTTTTTTTTTTGCCTCTCAAGGAAATTTAAAAGTGATGGTGTCATTAGTATTGATTTTGAGATTACAAATAAATTTTAGTGTAGTAGGTGAATAATGAGGCCTGATTGTATGTAGAAGAAAAAATACGAAATGGAAAAGGCAACCAAGGATTTCAAGATCTGGGTTCACCTTATCAGGTGTCCTGCTCCAGTCACTAATAGGGTAGGGTTGCCTTGGTCACTAAAATCTCAGGAAAATGGAAGGCTGCTTCTATCCCTGACCCAGATTAGGCTAGAGAAGACCTGATGTTATTTGCCCCCAGGAACTGAAGAGAGAATGTAAAACATTGCTAATGGTTTCTTTACGGTGGGCTGTAAGAGAAAGGCTTGCGCCCCTAGTTCAGGAGCCCTTGGGCAGAAAGGAGAGACCTGGATAGTTTTCATCCTCATATAATATAGTGTTTTACTAGCACAGAATCAAGCAGGGCAGCTCCAGCCTTGTCCTATTAGCTATTTAAATATCAAATTTATACAGAAATAACTGCTGGGTGAGTTAGGCACTAAGAACTACTATAATTACAAAAGTCCTTGTGCTAAATAAAGCTCAGTTTTGAAGGAAGCTGGGATTTTAGAGGCAGCGGTCATGCGGGGAGCTCATTCCAGTTTTAGGATACAGTTTGTCAGTCCTTTAGTACAAGCAATTTAGATTACAATCCCACTTTATGTAATAGCAACAGGTGTTTTGTGTTTTATTTAAAACCAAACCAAATCCCCCTCCCCTCCCCTCTCACACACGCACAAGTTTTCTCTCTTATATTGAATGATATTGATTTAAGAAAGATTTAGCAAAGAGACCTTTCTATGTTCTCAGTTTTGTCTTGTTTAGAATCACAAAACACAAAAGCCAATTGAACTTCAAGTTTGAGCTCACCTCCAGTATGACTTGTTGCTCACTTAGCCTTTCAAATCATTTTTCATTTATCTTTCAGTGTTCCAGACAAAATATCTGGCATAAATACCTAGAGCATGGCTGTACTGTTTGAATTGACATATAGTTGTACAAACATTTCCTATGGTTAATTAAATTCAGTCATTGAGCCCCAAATCTCTCCAGAGTTGTACATCATGATCATAATTATCTTTAAATTTTTGATTGAGGGGAACCTAGGAGGTACAATGGTTAGAGCCCTGGACTCTGGAGGACCTATAATCAAATTCAAGCCTCAGACACTTACTAGTTATATGACTTTGGGAAAGTCCTTTAACCCTTTCAGACCCGAAAGGAGGTTTATTACGGGGATTTTTTTCCAAAAATAAAAAATTCTAATTGATACACATCAGCACATTATTTTTTTTCTTGAGAGTTTATAAATATGAGTGGATATGTCACATACTTCCTCCCTGTTCATTTCCTGTTTCATACTTAATTGGAGCTTTTTCCTTCATTGGAAAAGTTGAGCATCATAGCATAGATCCCTAGGGAACTCCACTAGAGTGGAAGAAAGACCATTGAATAGAGAATGCATTTTTCATTAGAGGAATTTCAAGTGCTTTCATTTGTTGAAGTATTACTAGCTTCATGCTTTTACTCTAACTTGTAAAGGTTTTTTAGATATGTCAAAAACACATAAGGAAATAAAATATTTTAGAAAACATATATAATATGTAAGCAACTTATTTTTAATGGTAGTTGGAAGGCATATTTCTATTCTTAAAATTTTACTACCCCCCCCCAAAAAAAAAAGATGTGTTCTCCATCCATTTCTTGAGACCTATATTTAATGATACTTCCAATATTCTTTTCCAACTCATAGTATCCTCTTTTCAATTCAAGGGTCAACTGTCTTTTTCTGTAACCTTGACACTTCAAAAGCAATCTATGTGTGCTATGTTTTATATTGTATATTTCCTCTTTTCATTTCTATGATGGGATGTTGTGTGACTTTATCAAAGAACATTAACTATACAACATTGTACTCTTTCCTGAATTTTTCTTTCCTCTTTCCTTAAGTAACAAACCATCATGTTTTGAATTTTTCAAGCTTTTATGATGTTCTCTAAAACTCTTCTCATTTCTTATCTAGTCAATAAATCCTTGACTGGCCCTGTACTTGTTTTAAGGGGCAGACAAAGTAATACTTTAATACTGCTATGTCTCTTCTCCTTTTTGTGATGAAATGCCCTGGGATCAGGGCTTCATTCTGTAATGTTAGACAGTTTTATAAATGACTTGGATTACAGCTAGTTGGCATCCTTACCAAATTTTCAGATGACACATCATAAGGAAGAATAGTTATCATGCTGTATGACAGGATTCAAAAAGACCTTGACAAGCTAAAACACTGGGACACATTTAATAAAATAAAATGGAAAGAGACTTCTGATTGAGTTGGTAAAGGGATTTCTTGTAAATGGTGGTAATGTGAAAGGTGCCTCTTGAGGGCAATGGATAGGTTTGTTTCTTCTTGGAGGAAACTATGTATTTTCAAAGAAAGGTATGTTTTCACACTTTGACGCTAAAATTAATTATCTTTAGAAAAAGGACCATTTTTTTCAAGCCTAAACAAAATTATGGTTATTTTTTTGTATGTGTCATGGTTGCCATTTTTTCCACCATGCTCATTTCTAGATATATCACCAATTACTCAATAACCCTTACTTTAGTGCAAAAAAATAAATAAATAAAAATAAAAAAGCACCACTAAACAACATAATGGCCACATTTGATAATATCTATGACTGTGATCTAACACAACACTAATGAAAGGTAGGAAGTGTTTTCTCATTTCTTTTCCAGGGCCAGACTTCATCACAAATATTCAGCATTTGACTATGTTTGAGTATTCATTTTTTCCCCCTCATATTTATAATCACTGAAAGAAGTCTTGGCTTCTTTGGCTTTCTTCTTGGCTGAAAGAAGTAGAGACTTCTTTCCCTCTGTTTCATAAATCTGCTCACATTTTACAGAATTCCTCATAATTGTCATTTCTTATTATACAATAATAAATATTTAGAATCATAAACCAGAATTTGTTTAGCCATTAACCAGTCAATGCATATCCACTTTGTTTTGAGATTTTTTGTTACCATAAAATGCTATTACTATTTTGGTGCAAAAGCAGCATTTATTTATGTTGTTGATTCCTTGGGATATAATCAAGCCCTAGTTCAAAGAAAAACCAAACCAAACCTCTATTGAGTTCAGTGAGTTTTCTCACATAATTCCAACTTGCTTTCCAGAATGGCTACAACAAATTACATTTTTATCAACCAAAGTAATCACCTTGTTGCTTTTCTAATAATAATAATTTCATCACCTCTGCTAATTTGTTGAATTTCGTTTATTTATTTATTTTTGTCGAGTTTTTCTGTCATATCCAATTCTTCAATAGAAAACCCAATTTGGGGTTTTCTTGACAGAAATACTGGAGTAGTTTGCCATTTTCTTCTCCAGCTCATTTTACAGATAAGTAACTAAGGCAAACAGGCTTAAGTGTCTCAGTTTAGGTTTGAACACAAGTCCTCATGACTCAGGGCTGGCACTGTATCCACTGCACTATTTAGCTTCCCTGTTGAGTATTAGGTAAAATCTAAATGTTGCCTTTCTTTTATTCGTATTCAGTCTTTCACATGATTGTCAACACGACCCATCTTTTGAAATTCTTTGTCATTATCCTTTGACCACATATGTCCTGATGAATATCAGAATATAAATCTCACATTTTTTAGTTATTTTCCTATTTATTTTGTATTTTAGACTTATAGGTATTTGATACACAATTTTTTCCTCCTCCACTTGATGGTTTACCCTAATGTTACCTTCACTAATTTTGTTTATGAAAAAAGCTTTTTAATTTTATGTGATACAAATTGTCTATATTTTCTAGTTTTTTAGCACCCTTATCCTTTGTTTGGCTAAGAATTCTCCTTTCATTACCATTCCAGTGTCCTCTATTTTTTGTTTGTAGTCACCTTTTGTGTTTATGTTTTATATTCATTTGGAATTTATAGTGATATTTGATAGAAAATGTTGTCTAAACATAATTTCTGTCGAGGCACAGAAATGTCTTTTCAAAAACATATTCTTCAGTATATGTCCAAGAAACCACAAATTATGTTTTATTATATCTTCACTTGTTTTGTTAAACATTTCCCAATTATTTTTAATCTAGTTTGAGAGGTATCTGTGAGTTTTACAAAAAAGATTCCCAATTTTATACCATACCATATCTATTGCCATTCTTGTGTCATACCATATTCTGGCCTCAGTTTCTTCACCTGTAAAGTGAGGATAATAATAGCATCTACTCACAGTGTTGTTTTGAGGAGCACATGAAATAACACAGTATTATTGAGGCAGCTAGGTAGTTCAGTGAATAGTGTTGGACTTGAAGTCAAGAAGGCTTGAGTTTAAAATCTAGCCTTAAATCTACCTTAGCTGGTTGACCCTGACTAGTCCCTTAAGTTCTTTCAGACTCATTTTCTTTATCCACAGAATGAGGATCATAACATCATCTTCGCAGGTTTGTTCTGAAGTCAAATGAGATAATATTTCTAACATTAAAGTATTATATAAGTATTTGTGATTCTTGATGCTGCTGCTGTTAACAATTATTGTCATTATTACTCCTTTACTAATCTACCTAACAAATGAGCAAACACTTTCTCTTTAAATACCTTCAAAAAGGGTAACCACTATTTTCTGAGGCAGCTTATTTTTTTTTTAACAGCTCTAAATATTAGTAGAATATTAAAAGTTTTTGTGTGTGGGGGGGGTATTTCTCTGGACAGCAAGCTTATATATGCCTTTTTGTTATTGTTTATTTGGTGTCCTGGGTTCCATTCTTTGGGATCAAATAGAATAATTCTAATCTCCTTTCCAAGAGATATGTCAAGTTAAACATCCAGAGTTCTAGTTTTATTAATAAATGTTTCCTGTTTCTTAATTTTATTTATTTTTTTTTGTTTTTATTTATTTATTTTTTAAATATAGGAGGGGAAAAAGTTGGAACAAAAGGACTGTTTCTTAATTTTAAATAGATATTATGTGAGATCATATACCTATTTGAAAAAGAGATGGCATTCATAAAGGGCCTAGGTGGATATAGCCCTTGAATTAAAGAAGTTCCTCTTCCTTTTTTTGGACTTACCTAAAACTTTCTTACTAACAGCTAGAGAAGCCTGGAACAGAAGTATAAAATAAGTTATAATAACATGAACCTTTAGTCTGGTTAGTTTAACTCTTTAAATCATAAGAACCAAGTATTCATCTACAATCAGGCCTGTTTATTACTCATAGCAGGAACACAAATAAAAACTAACCCTTTGTTAAGTCCTGGGATATACCCAATATAGCCAGTCTTTGTTATTATTTTGCTTCTAACTGCTAGTTATTTTACTTTATTTTCTTCTGAGTATTTTGCCTTCTGATATTAATCAGCCTTTTATCCCTTGTTAATATTAAAAATGTTAATTCTTCCAGTGTTTACAATTAGATACAGACTTTTATTAAACAACTGAAAAACAGCATTTATGTGTTATAGAAGTGCAGCCTCTTGGGACCATCTATTCCTTCTTTATATTTATTTTTTCTTTGGCAGTAGAGACACTTATTTCTTTATTTCTCTGTTGGTCCCAAAGAAGGAAATACATGCATCTTGAGTAAAGAATGTGAGAAATAAAAACTTTTAAGTTGCATTAGGAACATGAGGGAAATAAACAACTGTCAAAAAAAGGCCTAGAGGCCCCACTAGAAAAATCCCCACAGATTGCAGTAGATTTAAGTTTGCAATAAAACGTGTTCGCAGTAGAAGTTGGTGTTTTTAAGTAGTGCACTGAGAAGCATTGCATCATAGGTAATAGTCACTCCCTGAAGATTTCTGGTGAAGCCACATAGATTCAGGGGAGGTTGTGAATCCTTTCTGGCGTTCTTTTTTAGTGGTTATAGAGACATAAAGTCACAGAGAATGGTCTAAGAGAGACCTCATGGCTCATTCAGCCCTGCTTCAATCAAGATGAGGAAACTAAGACTCAGAGAAGGTGTTTCAGGTTCCAAAAAGAAATAATAAAAAAAAAAAAAAGACTAAGGAATAAAATTTAGGAAAACTGAAGGTTAATGAGAAACTTTGGTCAACTTGAGAGTTATTGCCATGGTGATTGAGAAAAGACTGAGACAAAGCTTGGTGGAGTAGCTGGTTTGAAGAACCCTGGGGGTGAGGGTGGGGGCACATTGAAGGCTGAAGCTACCTTGCCCCTTATGCAGAGCATCTATTATCTCCATCCCTAAGGAGAGAGTCTCACACTAATGGTTTTGGGACTGGGATTACCTTTAGAAAATCTTTGGTAAAGTGTTGGAAAAGGGGGAGACACTTGGACTAGATTACAAAAGGATAAAATTGATTCAATGAATCTCCTTTGGATGCTCTTTAACATCCAGGTTGATGAAATTATAGATCCACTGAGAAGCAAAGTATCATTTTTGATGAGGAAGAGAAAGTTACAGTGGCAATGACTTGGATCTTTAGGAAACTGCTTGAGTTGCTTGGGAAATGTACATCGCCTGCTGTTTGGAAGCTGAAACCTCTGACATGGAATTAGCATCATCAGTACGTAATATGTAGAGTAGTATTTGTGATCATGTAGTTTTCAGTTCAAGAAGCCAAGTGGGGAAGAGGGTAGAGAGTTCGGAAGTTCTCCCTCTGGCACATCCTGGTTGTGGGAGTCTGAGGAAATCCCTTAGCTTCTCATGGCCCCGGGCAATTCTCTGTGACTAGCATTTGCTATGAGACATAAGAGTTTTCTTACCAGGAGTTCCCCCTTCCAAAGAAATCACAGATCTGGTACATAAATTTGAAAAAAAAAATCATTCTTATCACAGTCAAGCCATGTTAGAGGTTGCTTTTGCCTAGATAGCCAATGAGACCATTAGCCTAGTAGAGCAAAGGTCAGAAAGATGATTATCTCCCCAGTGGTATTTAAAGCTAGTTCAAGGTAGGGAATGTTTTTGTGGTTTTACCTTTTTAAAAATCCCCCACTGCTGAAACAATCATTTAATAATGCATGATTGATTAACTGATTTAAAGACATTATTCCACAGATAAATTTTTAAGATTGTAATCTTCTTGAGTTCAGGAACTGTATCTCAGTACCTCATACAGGAGATCATAGATTCATAGCCTTAGTGCTGGAAGGGACTTTGCTGTCTTTAGGTCAGCAACCTCATTTTGTAGATGAGAAAACTGAGGCTGAGAGAGGGGTATAATGATTTGCCTACAGTCACAAAGGTATTAAGCAGAAGAACTAAGATTTGAATCCAGGTCCTCTTGATGAAGTTAGTGCAGTGGTTCTCAAAGTATGGTCTAGAGAATCCTGGGGATGTCTGAAACCCTTTTAGAGGGTCTACAAATTCAAAAATAGTTTTTATTTCCAATATGGTAAATGTCTATAAATATAATCCAGATAAACAAAAACTCTTTGGAGAGAGCCTCAATAATTTTTAATAGGATAAAGATACTGAAAACAAAAGTTTGAGAACCACTGGGTTAGTGGGAGTCAGAGAGTTGTTAACACCCCCTTTTGGTCAATGTAGGTTCTTCATGAAAGAATCCATGAACCCAAAATATTAATTGGCAAAAATGAAAGTTTTTTGTTGGCTAAGAAGCCAGTTTTGCTAAGAGACTGACTTCTATCATGGCAAAGTGCTGTTAGGAAAATGGAGGCTGACACTAAGAAAATGCCTTCTCAGCGGGCAGGGTCCTAGAAGTAGAGCTGTGCCCCCCAAATTGAAGTGAAATGTGTAGAAATTGAAAAATGAGAAAGTTTTTAATTCACGTATTTTATTCATGTCTATCACATGATTTCTTCAGGGTGTATTTTTTCTTCTGATGTAGGTAGACTGGGGACATGCTTCAGTAAATTGAGTTCCTCTGCCCTGAAAAATAAGTCACTACCTAAGCAGTTGTTGTTTGTTTGGGTTGGGTTTGTTGTTGGGTGTCACATCTGACTCTTTGTGACATTTCAAATTAAACTCTGAATATCATACAAAAAAAAAAATACAACCCAAAAACAACCCATAAAAAGTTGTACTGTCAGAGCATTGTCACTGTCATTTATGACAGAACATTGGAAAACCTTTTTCCTTTTTGTAACAGAAAAAAATAGAGAATAATTTCACATCTTTTAAAGATTTAAATTTAAAGGCATTTTACCAGTAAATTGAGTTAGGGTCTTTGCTTGCAGCTCTGTTCTAAACATTTATTATTATTAGAAACATATTTCTTTATTGTGAGACTCTAAGGCAGAAACTTATGCAGTAATTTCTTCCTAATTATCTTTCTGCATGACTGAAATATTTGCAAGAAAATCATACATGCATAAAGAAATAGGGACTCGACTTGCATTGATATTGGAAAATCCCAGGATAGCAAATTCTCTTTACCAATGCAGGACAACATCTTCATTGTAACTTACAATCTTAGAGAATTGCCCAAAGAGCCTAGAGTTTAGGGGCCTAGCCCACTAAACACATATCTGATACGGAGCAGAGGCCGAACACAGGCCAGGTTTTCCTGGCTTCAAAGCTAGATTCATTGCATCACACTGCTTCTATATATACATGCATGCATACATACAAAAGTACATATACATATTGACTTCAACAATCTTTTCTTTTTTATTTTATTTTTTTGTACTTTAATAGTATTTTATTTCCCCCAATTACATATAGTTTTCAACATTAATTTTTGTAAGATTTGGAGTTCCAAATTCTTTCTCCTTCTCACCCTTCCATTTCCCTTCCCCAAGACAGCAAGCAATCTGATATAAGTTAAACACGTGCAATCATTTAAATATATTTCCATATGTCTTCTTGTGAAAAGAGAACAAAAGAAAAAATCCATGAGGAAAAAAAAAATTTTAAAGTAAAAATAGTATTCTTTGATCTGCATTCAGACTCCATGGTTCTTTCTCTGGATGTGGATGGTATTTTCTATTACAGGTCTTTTGGAGTTGTCTATCATAGCTAATGATTGCACAATAATGCTGTTACAATATACAATGTTTTGGTTTGGCTCATTTCAGTCAGTATTGGTTCAAGTAAGTCTTTCAAGTTTTTTTCTCAAATCTACCTTATCATTTTTTATAGCATAATACTATTTTATTATATTCATATGTCACAATTTCAACAAACATTTGTTAAGAATTTACAAGATGTTAGGAACTGTATGAAGAACTGGGCATAGGAAAGCAAAAAACAGCAGTTCTTGTCCTCAATACTTTATAGTCAACAGAAATAGGTGAGATGAATTATTAGGCAGATGTACAGAGTATCAAAGTAAGAGATTAGCAAGAAAAAATATGTGTTTTCTTTGGGGGAAAGGAAGCTTTTTTGACTTTTTTTTTTTAGACTTCCTCTTTGGAATTCTTTAGACAACCATCTGAACCATCTCTTACTACTTTACAGTTAAGTTATATTTTTCTTTTATTTAACTACTTGTTTGCTTTCCCAAAAATGGTATCCTATGCAAGAATCAGCAAGCTTTTTTACTAGACTTGATTCTTAATAATGATTAACTTTTTCTAGTCATCAAATTCACCAATGGGTACTGGTTTGCATACATCTGAGGATATCTAGACGACTGTGATAAATTTGAAGGCAATTCTTAAAAGAGTTTTCTTCCATTGTAAGCGCTGGCAATGTCATTCCAATGATTTTATGGATTCTCAAAGTAACAGATTTGAAGGAAACACTAGTCATTTCCAGAAACTTGAGCACGATTACTTCATATGCTGCTATACCGAAAACCGATTTCTTTACAGTACTTTATGTTACTTCTAGGAAATATTCCTTATGAAAATTAATTATGTACTCCATAATAATAAATGTAAATTGGAATTCTATCATTTCTACTAGAAATAATATTAAATTTATAGGAATATTTGTTATTAAAATGCTTTCTTTACTATGGGCATAAGTTATAGCTCGAATAATCATGACTGAAAAGGAATTGGATAGTTTGTCTTAAAGTCAACCATCAAAATATATAAAGAAGTGATGTGGTGTATAACCTAGAGTCCTGGGCTTGAGTCTGGAATATTTGAGTCACAATTTCTTCTCTGATAGGTATCTATGCATTGCATCACACTGCCTCTATTCATACATGCATACATATGTACATACGTAGATATCCATATTGAATTCAACATAATCAAATCACTTAACATCTGTGTAATCACATCATGTAATCATGTCAGAAATGGATGGGATTCTCTAACCTTATGAAATGATAGAATCTTTATATATCTGACTATGTCAATAAATATTGCTGTGCAGGATAGAATTGTTTTACTGTCAGGTCAAAAGGGGAGGATAAAAAGAATGACCCAACCAAAACTGGAAGAGAATTGCAATAATATTCTTAATGTGTCAATTTGCAAAGATTTTTTCCCATGTTTTAAAAAATTCCTGTCATAGAACTTTTTTCCCTGTTAAAATTTTATTTATAGAAACAGGATTTTATGCCCATTATCAGTCAGATGGCTGTATTAATATTCAGGACAGCACATTTTCAGACTTGTAAAATAGAAACTACCTGGTCTTTAAAGAGATGAACAGGAATGAAACTTATATGGAAGTCACAAAATGGGCATTTAGAGAATACTAACCTAAATGCATTAAAAGAAATTCTGGAAAAATTGGATTATACTTATATTGATTTATAGGTTAATAAAAGTGATAACATAGGTAAAATGGAGTCAATTTTCATAAAATTTCAATAGCAATTGTGTCTAGATTGTCAAGGAGAAATAACTAATTAGAAAACACTAGTCATAAACTATCCATTTGCTTCATAATGGAAGTAAAAATTGTGACATATTTTCCCCTTGGTCCATTGGTAGTGTTTCATCATGAGAACACATACATACACATACATACACAAACACATATACCTCTGCCCCCCATCATTCTCTAGTGAAAGTAAATGTCACCTGCAATTTTCAGATAGACATGGACCTTAACATTAGCTACCTTGGAGAGCTCACAAGAATTTTTTGATCATGGTCATATGTTTGGGGACAAGACATCTATATAATCTTGAGATTTCCAGAATCCTTTCAATGATTAACTGGTATCATCCTGCCATCATAGTATTTGACCATGATGGGAGACCTCAGGGCACTTCTTTTAACTGCTTTGTCTTTTCTGCTGCATTATGTGGCTAACAAGTGCCTTTTTAAAAATACCATGTGATTAAGTAATATTAACAATACATCTCTACATTAGTTTTTACGTCATTGAGAATAACAATTATATATGTATGGACATATATGTATGTTTAACTCTATTCCTATTTTCTTTTATTAAGATGTTTTGGTTTCCTGTCATCTACTTTGTTGTAGAAGAGTTGAGTAAACTCACTCTACATATGCTTTCCCCTACTTTTAGCTGATATCACTGGAGATATTTTGCCTAGAGAAGAAAAGACTTATGGGGAAATACAATAACAATAGCCTTCACTTCTTTGAAGAGCTATTGTGCACATAAAGGATTGTTCTATTTGGCATCACAAAACAGGAATTCTAAACAAGGAATAGAAGTTATGGGAAGGTAGATTTAGGCTCAGAATCAATGAGTAGAGAGTTTTCTATCACTGGAGACCTTTAAGGAGAAGCTATGTGAACACTTATTAAGGATCTTGCACAGGAAGATTCCTATTCAGATATGGTTTAAACGTTGCAATTCTGTAATTCTGTGATTCTTTGAAGGGAAAGGGTTCTAGGAAAACGCAGCTCAGATGTCTCAAATTTATTTTTATGGTGACTTCTAGATAACATTTTCTGGTAGGAGCTGAACACAATAATCAAGGAGGCCAGAGAGTTTTCCATAATAGTTGGTAATTGCATTAGTGAGTTTCTTCAAACATAAAAAAGGCTCAGATGGTATTAAATCCAACAAGTTGGTTATTTTATAGTATACTGCTCACAGCTCTTTTGTTTCTTTTGTTTTCTCCACCACGACTTTGGTCATAGACTTCCTTCCATTTGGAATGCTCAATAATGACTTATTCTCGGTTAATTCATCAGTCTATTATTCATAGACTGGCTCAAGCCCTGGCAGATGGCTCAGTGCTAGTCAAAGGACTCTCCTCATTTTTATGCCATTATTATTAATGAACATCCATGAACCTTAGCAAACAAATAACATAATATAATTCAAAAGCTCTTTTCTAACAGCTCTCTGACATAGGTAGTTCCAACATTCTTCTCCCAATTTTTTGGATGAGAAAGATGAGACTCAGTGGTAAAAAATGCATAAAAGATTGCACTAAGTGGCAAAACCTAGACTCCAACCCAGACCTTCTGCCTTTAAGAATGGTGGATACTCTTTCCCCCTATATTATGTTGCCTCTGCATTAATCATGCTGTTGAGAATTGCACTCATTAAATATTTGTTGAATGGATCAAAGACTTCCCTCCACACTCAATAGGACCCTCTTCTGTGTTCCTTCAGAGATGAATATGCAGTTTGCGCTGTATTCTCCTCCATTTGTCTCTGATTCTGTGTTTTATTTTTACACCGTATGTCTGTTTTTATTTTTTACTTATATTTCATTTCTCTAAGGGGGAATGTACCATGTCTTTTCTGTGTTCTATTCCTCATAGCATTTAAACTGTGTATATAAATAATAGGCCCAATAAATAGCTGTTGGATGAATCTATTCTATGTTCTGAATTCAGCACAAATATTTTTCTGCCTTATTTGTGCTTTTCCTACCTTAGCTTCACCAACACAATTAAAAACCTCATCTGATTTTTTGTTATCCACCTATCTAAAATGAATACCTAATTTAATCCAAGGGCTAATTAACCTTGTATGGCATCTGTGCCCTTTTTCTTTCTTCCCTTGCTCTCCACTCAGCCTTGCCTGCAGTTTCTATATAAGTAGAACATTTTTCATTTTCTAGTCTAGATCATTCAAGTTCATTGATCACAAATGATCACAAATGATGTGACTGAGGAACAACTACTAGAGCTGCAATTCTTACTTATTGAGATATTAAGTTGATGTGGGTAACTACATTGAGAAAGACCAGATTTATTGGGTATTTTCCTTATATATAAATGCTGAAGTTGGGACTTCAAATTGTGAATATTTCCAAATATATCACTCTCTAAATGTGCCATTTTGGATATACTTTATTTCTTGAAATAAGCATTGAGGCTTGCTTGTGGAGACCATCTTTTTAGAGAAGTATTGTCTGAAGATAATGACACATTAGGGTTTGTCTCATAATAATCCTGTGAATTAGGTAATTATCCCACTCCCATTACTACAGGAAGGAACAAGCATTTATGCTAGTAATGTTATAAATAGTATTTCATTTGTTCTTCACAACAACCATAGGAAGTAAATGCTATCTTCATTTTCATTTTACAGTTGAGGAAACTGAGATAGACTGCTACTAAATGACTTGATCTTAGTCAACTCACTGTCTGAGGTCAAATTGAAACTCAGTTCTCCCTAAGTCCAAGCCCAGGGCTTTATCTACTGCTCCAGCTCCCAGGCAGTGGTCTCTGGTACGTGACAGTAATAAAGTAATAGTAAATTAATTATAAATTATAACTTAATTAGTAAATTCATGGTAACAGTACTAGGAACAGCTGATATTTATGTAAAGTTTTAAAATTTACTATACACTTTTATATAGATGATTTCATTTGACCTTCACAATAACTCTGAAACAGATGATATTGCAGATTTGGATCAAAAATGCATGTAGTCTTCCTTTTTTACTTCTTGCTGCTGTTTTCTCATCTGTTGTGGCTTTTGCTTTTTGCACTGATGGCTTCCCCTCTGAACTCACTTTCCCAATTCCAGCACTCACTCGTTTGAGCTTCAAAACAACCCTGGGAGCTAAGTGCAATTTTTTTCCCATTTATAGTTAAAGAAAAAGGTGGACAGAGGCAAAATGACTTGCCCAGCATCACACAACTAATGGGTACTGGAGCCTCAATCAAACATTAATAAAAGGTAAACTGCTCTCTCCAGCATTGCAGAGCTAGCAAGTATCTGAAGGAGAGCCGGAAACCAGTTACCCTCATTCCAATTCTAGTGATCTGCCTGCTCTGACTAGCAGCCTCCCAATGCCAAAGTGAGCATGCTTTTCTAAAACTACTTGGTTTTCTTTATTCCCTATCATCGCTAGTGCGATTGCTTCTAGTTGTGATTCCAGAATCACACATATTATTTTTGTTGTGTAAAAATAATATTTATTCAGATTGAATGAAAATGGGGGTTGCTGTACTTTGCAAAATGGAAAAAATTTTAAAAATTAGAAACATATAAACAAGACTATATTCCTAATGCCAAATATAGAACTCTGCTCTCAGTTTCCTATAGATTCTTTAAGTACCAATTTTCTTGATTGTGCTGATCACAGCTTTGTGAAGTCCAAAAATATAAAACCAAAGACTAAGCACTTTAACCAAATGTCATACGTCAAAGGGGATCATTTAAAGGGGAAAATGGTTGGAATCATCGAATCTACTCATGTCATCATTCTAACCCAAAAGGCATCTGGTAGTGAGTTCTATTTCTATAAGGTTAGCCTTGAAAGCCAAGGCATTTGAGATGGTCTATTGAGAACTATGTAATAAAGATCTTTTATTTAAGAAAATAAACCTGGTGTCAGGAAACCTTACAGATAAGAGAGCAGAGCAAGCATGGAGATTTCACAGTTGGAGACACACCACTGGGAGTGTTAAAAAGGTACGGCATCAACTGCAACCATTTGTGCCGGCTACCCAAAATGTATAAAACACTCTTCTCTTGGCATTCCATCTGTGCTGGTAAGTTCTAGACCTAGACCTTCAAGGTCATTTGGAGGAATAAGTAACTTAAACAGGTTGGGATCTGATTCATGAGGTTGACTTTAATCTGTAATAAGATTTCGAATAGAAATGTTTGGTTTTTATCTGGAATTGAGTAAAGACTGGATTCTTGATTTTCCTGATTGTTTTCTGATTTGTTTCCATATCATAATCCTATTATCCCTTCCACCTCTGTATTCTTTTGACTCACACTTCATCTTTATATGTTCTTTGAAATGGGTTAAGATCTAGATTAGAAATGTTTTATTCTCCCTTTATTTTTTTTCTTGCTGCTGTTTTCTCATTTTTTGGGCTCCCACTATGATTTCACCCTCCCAACACTCATTTCCACAGACTGGCTTTTTCTCCCTTAAGGATTTTAGGGGTAACCTCAAGAGTATGTGGTCTCTGATATTATTGTTCATGATCTGCCATCACTTTGGGCTCTTCCAAAAAAATGACTAACTGATTGGTATCAGGTGATTTATATATGTAAAAAAAAAAAAAAAAAGGCATAGTTAGCACATTAGTTACAGAAACTTCCTCCCAAAATGGATCTGCACTGTCTGCTGTGCAACTCTCAATCCCTCAAGATATTAGGTTCAGAGTTACAACACAGAAATAGTGATCACATGGAGCCAGGGGAGTACTCCCATTCTCCTAGATAGCCCTAAGGACCCTTTTCTCCCTCCCAGCTTTGGTTTTTCCAGTGGATGGATCACTTTCTAGCCTCTCTTGGAGAGCTCTTTTCAGGAGGTGATGTCTTGCCTGACAGAATGGGCAGTTTGGAGCCCACTGCCCCTGGGGCTGCCCCTTCATCGGATTCAGCTACTGCTGCTACTACTGACAACCTCTTAGGTGCTTTGATCATCGAAGGCTTTCTGGCTTCCAAAGTAAACCCAGGTCATTGTCTGGTCCATTCTCTCTCCCCTTACTCTCATTCCCTGAGATCCCAGAATAATTGCCATCATACTGGATATCCTCCCAGCATATGTGATGGCTGGCTGAAGCCCCTTTAGAGCCGTTCTTCCCAAATCAGAGGCCCACAGGGAAGAGACAAGTTTTTAGGGGGGTCAAGGAGGAGCATATGTCTCCTATTAGAAATCTCTTCACCAGTGGTGACCAGAAATGTGCTCACAGAGCCTTGGCCCACTGGACTGCACGCCAGAGGGGATGTCTGTCTTTCCCCATCCCGTGCTTTTCCCATCCTTGCTGCCGCTTCGGCTTCCCTCCTACCTCCCGTGGCTTTCCTCATCCTGGCTGTTCATGGCCCCTGTTCCTATTGTGCTTCTCTCCTTGTACTTCTCTTTCCACTTGTCTTACCGATGCTTTTCTTTTGACTTCTCTTTCCTGTGCTTCCTCCCTCTCCATCCTTTCCTTCTTCTCCACTCTCTTATTGCTACTGTGACTTTGACTTTTCCAGCATTTTCTGTATTTTGAATTTCTCCTTTTTGTTTTGGCTTTGGCCCTAGGACTAAACTTTTTTTTTTCCTTCTTTTCCTCAAATGTTCCCCTTGCTGTGGGTTTGACTTTTGCAAAAATATTTTTAACAGAGGATAGCAAGACGACCCAGGGCTTAGAGATTGGATTTGGAGTCGAGACCCGAGTTCAAGTGGGGCTCAGACACCTACTAGTTGTGTGACCCTGGGAAGGTCTCTTAATTGGTTTTGCTTCTATTTCACCATCTGTAAAATGAGCTGCAGAAGAAATAAGCACCCATTTCCAGTATCTTTGCCAGAGAAAGCTTGAGGTGACAGAGGAAGCGACACTAGAGTTCATGCTTGAAGAAATGAACAAAGTAGGAGAGCTAGGTGATGCAGTAGATAAAGCACCAGCTCTGAAGTCAGGAGGACATGAGTTCAAATTTGGCTTCAGACACTTACCGCTTCTTAGCTATGTGACTTTGAGCAAGTCACTTAACCCTAATTGCCTCAGAAAAAAAAAAAAAAAGCATAAAGGCACCTATGAGAAGGAAGTATATTCCAGGGCAACAGTGAATACAAAGGCTAGGGAGAGAAAGATGGATGCTGAATTCTGAGAATTGCAAAAAGACCAATTTGGTTGGAATGAGAGCGAATGAAAGGGAATAATGTGGGTTGTTCTTGAGAAATCAGGTGTGAACTACTGGAAAGGTGGGTTAAGAGAATTAACTAGTGAAAGGATCTATTGGATGGGGAAGTTTCTTCCTAATAATAACCAAGAACCTCCACCAAGTCAAGAAATGAGAAGCCAATCATTGGTTCTTTTTATAAAAAGACAAGTGCGAGAACCTTCTTTTGAAGACAGGGTTTGCCTGTATTTCAGGATTCCCGGTCTCTAGTTCTGCTTTGCTCTAACTGGCTCTCTGCATTCCTTTTGGCTCCTCAGTGCCTGCCATGGCTCCCCTGAACCTCTCTTCCAAGCATCCTCCTAAATGCATTCAACCCTCTGTTCCACATTCCGGCCTTAGTTCTTCTAGCTTTGTGTTCCATTTTTCTTTGTATTTCCTTGACTGTTTCCTTGGTCCTGTGGCAATGGAGGATACAACTTTATCAAGTTCTTACCTTCCACTCTCTTGTCTTAATAACTTTTTCCTGCAGGAAAAAGTGTTATGCAATGGAAGGCATTTTAGAAGTAGTGAGGTGTGAAAGTACAACATTTACTGCTGTTGTTTGGTCGTATCTGATTCTTCATGACCCCATTTGGGGTTTTCTTGGCAAAGACACTGGAATGGTTGGCCATTTTCTTCTCTAGCTCATTTTACAGATAAGGAAACTGAGGCAAACAAAGGTAGGTGACTAGCCAGGGACATATAGCTAGCAAATGTCAGAGACCAAATATGAACTTGGGTCCTCCTGACTCCAGATGTAACACTCTATCCACTATGCCATCTTGTTGTATAGAAGTACAACAATGGTTCCCAGTCTTTTTGAACACAAGGATCCCTTTTTAATAATAAAAATGTGGACACCTATATGATAATGGTATAATTTTGGTATGTATTAATTGAAAAAATGCACAACAATAATCAATTAGGTGGGCAAGCAAGCAATAAATATTTACTAAGAACCTGATGCAATTCTATAAGGTGACTAAGTGGTACAGGGGATCAAGTATTAGACAAAGAAGAACATAGGTCTTTACCTGTGTTCAAAGCCTGATCCCAGACAAGATATTTGTGCATTCAAACTTATTTTCCTCATCAGTAGAAATGAGGTAATAATAACACTTACCTCTTATGTTTCTTGTGAGGGTCAAATAAGATACAGATGTGAAGAATATGTAAAAATTAAAATTTATATAATATTAACTTCTATATTAAATTAATTTTATTTTGTTAATCACAACAGCATCTCTAAAAAGGTTAAAAATCATAATACATATATGTGGCATTATTACTTTAATCTTGTTAAATTTTTTTTAAAAATATTTTATTTTTTTCCCTGTTATATGTCAAAAATTTTTTTAGCATTAGCATTAGAACTCAAAATCTTGTAAAATCTGTAAAAATGAATGTTAACCTTTTTTTTGACATGCAATGGTGAAAAATAAAATGTATTTTTAAAAAATGTAAATAGATTAGAGTTCCAAATTTTTCTCCCTACCTCCTTACTCTTCTGTCTTCCAAAAATGATAGGCAGTTTGATATAATTTATATATGTGCTATCATGTAAACCATCTTTCCATATTAGTCATAAAGATGACTAATTTGGAAAGAAAAAAACCAGATCAAAAGGGAAAAAAGGCATGAGAAAGAAGAAAATGAGTGAAAAAAGGTACTTCAATCAGCATTCAGAGTCCATCAGTTCTTTATCTGGTTATGGATAGCATTTTCCTTAGTACTTACTTGTCCAAGTTTTCTGTTTTGTTGAGAAGAGCTGAGTCATAGTTGGTCAACACGTAATATTGCTGATTCTGTGTACAATGTTTTCTTGGTTCTGTTCATTTCAATTTGTATCAGTTTGTACAAGTTTTTACAAGTTTTTCTGAAATCTAGCTGTTCATCATTTCTTATTATGTAATATTCATATATTCTATTCATTCATATACCACAAATTGTTCAATCATTCCCCAATTGATGGATATACTCCATTTTCTAATATTTTGTCATAATAGAGGACTGCTATAAATATTTTTGTACATGTACATCCTTTTTTGTTTTTTTTTTTTTTAATGATCTCTTTGGGATATAGATCTAGTAATGGTATTTTTGGATCAAAGGGGATGCACACAAAGTTTGATAGCCATTTCCTCATAGTGCCAAATTGCTCTCAATTCACAACTTTACCAACAATGCATTGGCATCCTAATTTTCCCACATCCTCGCTAACATTTATCATTTTCCTTTTTTCCCCAAATTAACCAAACTGATAAGGTGAAGCAGAATCTCAGAGTTGTTTTAATTTGCATTTCTCTAATCAAAGGTGATTTAAAGTACTTCTTCATATGCTTATAGATAGCTTTGATTTTTTTCATCAGAAACCTACCTGTTCATAGTCTTTGACCATTTATCAATTGGGGATATTAGTTTAATCTAAAGAAGGTTTGTTTATTATATTGACTTATATAGCTTATTCTTTTAAAGTTATGTAAAGATCAACAGGAACTTTGAATATGCATTAATAGAGCCCTTATAGTATTTCTTTAACCTTCCAGGAGTCACAGAGCCACAGACTTAAAAGGTTATTTATTCCAGCTAATCCCTCATTTTGTAAGGAAACTGAACTTTAGAGATCAAATGACTTGAGAGAGTAAATGATTAAATGACATTTGATTTCAATTTCATGTAGCTAGTGAGTGATAGATTACAGTATTCAAATCCAGAAACTCTGACTCAAAATCTTGCCCTATTGCCACTATGCCATATTCCTATCTTTTAGACCCACAAAGGTCATATATTTGTAGGGATTCTGATAAGAACATGAAATTTAAATTTTTTGCACCAAGTGAAAATAATGTTTCCCATTAAAATGTATTCTGAGTCACTCAAAACTTTTACTTTTGGATACTAATTAAAAATCATACTTTAAATCAGATGATCCAAAATGAAATAGCCATTGTTATTAAAATATTAAACTTACTCTCTATCCTTCAATTAAAAATTTAAAAACCCTTAAATTGAAGTATAGATTCATGAAAACACATTCTAATTCACATTTTAATACAATATGCATATATAAGAATAGTTTTAAAACACTTCAGGATATGTATTAATGGTCCATTAATGTTCTTCTCAGGAGATGGAAGTCATTTGGATTCCAACATTTCATAGCTTATGATGCACCTGAGGCTTAGATTAATGTTCCATTATTATATGCCATTTTCTGTCAAGGCAATTCAGCAATTCATTTAATCAGACTCATTGCTCATGAAGAAGGACAAAGTTGGATGACTATAAAATCACCCCAAGCTGCTTGGACAGATGATGACGGGAAATATTCACTATTACTCAGGTTGCACTAAGGACCCTGGGATAGTGATGTCCACTGTGAGTTTCTGTGGGGAGGAGGAAGAAGGATCTGCAGAAGAAAAAGACTACTCTCGATCCAGAACACAGACACAATCTCCTAGAAACGATATATGGGCCGGGAGGGTTTATTGGGCAAATAATTATTATACATATCCATACATGTTGGAAAGTTTTCTGGGTCATTCTTCTAGTAACCTGGAAACATGCCTGACACACAGAGAGAAATCTGTGATTTCATTCGTATGGGGGACTCTGGGGAAGAAACTTTGGCTGATGAAGCTCAGAACCTTCTGGGTACCACAGCCTTGGAGCAGTAGTCTGGAGCACGGGGGGATGAAGTTCATACCTAGGGAAATTTGCCACTGGCCCTCCTGCTGTGAGCCAGCTCTCTTTTCTCTCTGCCATGAAGAAAACTGTTAATGCCTTCCCCATGCCACTGGCTCCTAATAGTTACCAACAAGGGCTTGTTGATTGATTGGTGAATCGCTATAAGGATGGACACACAAATCTCCAGTTCCACTGAAATATTGTATTTGAGTGGAGAAAAGATGAAGAGCACAAGAGTCCTTTGTCTCATGAGGAAAATTTCCCTCTCTTAGGGTACAGCTAAAATAATAATCATATAAATGATGCTTTATATTGCATTTTTTGGTCTTGATATATGCTTTCAAAATCATATTTAAAAACTTCAGTGAGCCTTAAGTTTCAGTATTCTAGCCACATTGAAATCTTGGGACATCTATTGCTTTTCACTATTTAATTAAACAATTTGAACTCACTGAACAATCTGAATAATCTTATGCAAGTTGAAATGGATAGAAATTAAGAATCACTTGATCACCTTGTTTACACCTAAAAAACCAAGTCAATTTCGGAATTTAATAGGAAATGGGATGAAAATAATTGGCTTTTGTGACTCACCTTTTTCAAAAGAATACTTGTGCACTATATAAAGTGTAGTTACAGCCTGGTCATGTTGCTAGTTGGCTTCTAACTTTCTTTTTTTGGCATGGAAGTGCCAAGTGACAGAATTAGAAAGTTATAAATAGTCCTAGATCCCCTCCCTGCCCTGCGGGACTTTTTTGCTCCTCAGGTTAGTTATATCTACTGGAAGATTTTTCGATCCCAAGTAATACTCAGGTATGTGCTTGATAATCTAGCAAGTAGATTTAAACATAAATGACGTCTATATCAGTAACTATGGTCTGCAAAAGTTTGCATATTCTAAAAAACTTCTTGACTTCTTTAATGAAATCAATTCCCATGCTTTATAGGAAGGCACTTCTGTGCCTTTGAAAGCTAATGTTATTAAATTTTAAGTTTCCTAAATCACAAACTGTTAAAAGATTTATCACTCTGTTGGTCCTAATTTTTAGTTTACATAATTCATAACTACTTTTATACACATTACTAATGAAAAATCTTGATTTGCTAAAATTAACACACATAAATCTGCTTCACCTAATTTTGAAAAATCTTTTTCCCCCCTCTAAGCTAAATAAAATTGATATATAGGACAATTGTTACTTTGAATGTAGCTGATTAATGAAGTAGTTGATTTTCAAGATTGAGGTAGTTTCTGCAATATAATTTGAAATTTGTTAAATGCAGTGCTATGTAGATGACTGTAATTACATGAATTACTCTTAGTGATTTTTAAAATGATTATCTCAGGTTTTTAAAAGAAATCAATTAAAAAAAACATAGATATTAGTGTAGTTTGTTCTAAATTGTAATTAGTTGAGTTTTCCTCATGATCTAGGAGGGTAGAAATATTATACACCAGTGTGTAGATGGAAACAAACCAACCCCATTCCTTTCCTCTTCCATTTTGGATGATGAGCTAACATTGTCCCATTTTTAAGCACAATGTTAACAATCCCAGAACTTCAGGAGACAATACAGTTTTACCACCTTATTTCCAAGAGGTCTTGGGAAAATGGGCATTAGAGAGAATCTGAAGGGATGCAGTGTGCTAATAGAATTGTTTTCCATGTCTATAGGACTGGTTTAAGGTAGAGGGGTGGAGGTAGCTACTTAACCACTTAAAGGATACACTTTCTAGAGTTTAAAGCCCTGTAACTTAAAAAAAAAAAAAAAAAAAAAAAGGCAACTTATCTTTTTGCTAATTTCCTAACATTTCTTTATGAGAATACAAAAACAAAATTTTATAAAGACAAAATTTAAAAGATAAATATCTTCTACAAGAGGTAATACATTTCACATTAAGGTATAGATTAATATTTTCTGGAAGCAGATTTTGATAAAGTTGAGACAACATAACACTGGGAAAATGGGATGGGTAAATTGGACAAGGAGTGGAGGAAAGGAAGGCTGGGAATCTGAAATATATTTTCACCTTCTTTTATAAGACTGACATCTTACAAATGACATGTGAATGTACTTTTCTAATATCCCTTCCAAAATACTTAAATTTTTAAAAGCTAGCCAGTTGTGCTACCTAAAATTCTTTTTTCCCCCAAAACAAGACCAAATTTTCCTCATCCTTACTTTTCACTATTAATAAAATGCTTTTTGGGTGGGTATTTTTTCAGAATGTCAACTATGGGAGAATTGGACTCAGACTTTTACCAGTCTAATTATACTATTGATAATCAAGACCAAGACTATAATGCTGCTGCATATGGAAATCCATATGGACTCAGAGAGTAAGTATATTATATATGTATCAATCTCTTATGAAAGAGTTCACATTTTGATATTGTAATGGTATCTAGTCTTGATAAAAACATAAGAACTGATATTAATCTGTAGACCTGGAAGAAATTTTAGAGAAATTCTAATCTGAGGGTTCTTAACCCGAGGTCTATTACATTTTTTAAAAATTGATAAAGTGATAATTTATACTAATACAGTTGGTTTCCTTTGTAATCCTCTGTATTTTATTGCATGCATTTAAGATATTATTCTGAGAAATTACCAGATTTCCAAAAGGGCCTATGATATAGAAAAGCTTAATGATCTCATTTTAGAGATCATGAAACAGAAGCAAAGACTTGGGATGCAAGCCCCAGTCCTTCTAGGCCTAATTTCTCTGAGGATTTCCAATAGATGGCATTGCCCTACTTCTCATAAGTACAGGGCCCCAAAATAAATATATTCTTTGGTCTCAGGGTCCCTTTAAACTCTTAAAAATTATTGAGGATCACAAAGAACTTTTGTTTAAATGGGTTAAATCTATTAATATTTACTATATTAGAAATTAAAATAGATAAATGTTAAAATATTTAACTTGACATAATAATATACCTTTTAGGTGTTAATATAGGATATAATTTTTTATGATAGGTAACTTTTCCAAACAAAAATTTTAATGAGAAGAGTGACATTGTTTTATACAATTTCACAAATTTCTTTTATGTATGACTTAATAGAAGACAGATTGTCGTTCTGCTTCTGAATTTATTCTGTGTGATACATTATTTTGGTTGAAGTATGAAGAAAATCTGATCTCACAAAGATATGTAGTTGAAAAAGGAAGAAGTATTTTAATAGGTAAATATCACCTTAGTAATATTATGAAAATAGTTTGTGCTTCACAGACCCTCTGAAAGTGGGGGACTTCCAGAAATAAATACCATGTAGAGAAATTGTTTTCAGTAACAATTCTCTAGTGATTCTTAAATATCCCTTTCTGGCCTGTCAGTCCACACCACTTAAATGTCTGCACCTTACTTCCCTTATACAATTTCATTTGAGAACAAAGTATTAAAGAATCAGGCAGTGGGACCTTAGGCATTTTGGAAGCAGGTTTTATTTTGCGATGTTTCATTTTCGCAGCTCCTCCATATCCAAGAAGATATCTATCCAAAATGGCTTTAGAAATATAGCATACTATAACTTCAAAGTGGCTTTAATTAAATGAAAAATTAGATGCATCATCATCATCATCATCATAAACTGATATTTATAGAGTACTTTAAAGTATATATTTTATGAACATTTCTCATTTAAGACTCACAGTACCTCTTTTTTTTGGTCATCTTAATAAATGCAAAAAAAGACAAATATGAGATTATACATCAATATCTCTTCCAGAGGATTAAGAAGAACAAAGAATTTGAAACGAGCTTTGGATTTAAATCTACCTAATTTTTATGCTTTATAAATTCCTGTATAAAAATAGGAATGGGAAAAGTCATAAAAATATAATGGAAAACATGATTTACAATTAAGAAATAAGAAAAGTCAGTGTTTTGTAGATTATACTGGTCTGACATTTATATGCTCTAGGATGCTATCAAAAAAAAAGTTTAGGATGTGAACATTAACAAAATAATATATCAAAAATGAAATTGCTTATATTTTTATTTATAAAATCAGTTGCTTACTGGAGTAGGAGTCATTTCAGAAACAGTTGTTTTTTTTTGTGGAGCCAACTCACAAATTTGAAACAAAGAACATCACTTGCAACAATACAGTTGAGATGTGAGATTCTACTGAATCAACTACAGCTTGACTTATTTAAACCATTCTTGAGGCCATTAAATATGAAGTGGGTAAAAAACTCAAGTGAACAGAGACTGCCTTAATTTCTGAAGGAATTTTAAGTGTTATCAATTAGTCACTAAAATGAGGAGACAAAAAGAAACTAGAAACAACCTCAGCTAGCATATGCTCAATCTTTTTGCCAGTATCTTAAGAGAAATATATCATTCAAGGTCAACACCCTTTTGTAAAATCTAATGAAAGATAGAGGTAGAAGATTGTAAGTGGCATCGTCAATAAAAAAGTAAGAAGCAGGCAAGAAGAAAAAAGTTTGTGTAAATCTTGATCAGAGATTCACATAAATGAGATTATTTTGAGAATTTTTAGATACGAAATGGCAGAGAACAAGGAATGCAAAAAGAAATTCTTTTTTAATCTACTATCACTGAGATGATGAGATATGACTCTAAATGAAAATGTCTTTCAAGTACTTAGAAAATGGGGGTTTCAAAATTTGAAGCCTTTGGGGGTCAATTCTTAAGCTATTGAAAGGAAGGAAAATATCAAATACGTAGAGGGGAAAAAAAACAAGCATTTTCATCTCTATAAAATCCTTAAAATGCATACTATATCCCTAATGTAGAGGCAAAAAAGGAACAGATAAAGTTTCATAAATCTGCATTAGAAAAGATTTTTACAGTCATACATTTGAAAGGTATAGAACTACCTATTCATTTTTTCTGTAAAAGTTTTCTGTAAATTTTTCTGTAAAAATTCTTAGAAGTATTGATTGAATCCAAATATATAATTTGATATTCAAATATTATTCTTAGTCTAAATGGATAGCAGATTCTGCAGTTAAATCAAATTTCTTTTTCCTTTCTATAAACAAAAGGTTTTTTTCTTTGTTTTCTTATGATGGATGAATAATCCTTTTATATTCCAACTGAAATAGCTTGAGAAATTATACTTTTCTTTTAGTCACTTAGACATTTCTCTCTATCAAGGAAGCTTTGGAGTATGATGCCAATCTTTGTGGGTGAATTGAATTTGACGTTTCTCCCTGGAGGTGTCTGGTGAAGTGGAGTAATTTTTAGTCTATCTCTTGACAAACTACTTCTGGGAAATGTTCTTGAGTGGTTAACTGAAAAATGATTCCCAGAATACTTCTTTAGTTGAATTTTTCAGATAATCTCATGACTCAAATCACCTGACTCCTTTCTTCTGGTTCTATAATCTTGTCTCATTTTCAAGCCTTTTGCTAATTGTTGTCCTTTGATCATGTTTAGTGGTAATTCTGCTCCTTCTGAAAATTTTCAGGTAATTTATTTCAATTGATTCAATTCCTTTCTCTTTCTTCAAATATCTCACTACTTTTCTCTTGCATTGATGCCTTTTTTTAAAAACCAATTTCTCTTTCCATTTTTTTTTTCTGGTGAAGAGTGCACATTACAAATGCCAGATACTTTTTTTAGTGACATCAGAGCCTCATTAATTTTCATTAAAAGGTTTATAATCCAAATTGATGTGTCTTGTGCTAGATTTTAGTTTCTTGGACCATTAATCCATAATATTTATTTGTTGTTTTTGAAGGTTCCCCCTCACCTCCAATTGCATTTTTACTTCCTGGTCTTTTTCTTATCAGAGCCTAACCTATTATGATGTTTTATTGGTTGTACCCTTGCCTTTCCCACCTCCATATTTATTTGTTTTATTTGGGATCAGATTATTTCTTTCTTCCATAACCTCTCAATTCTTAACCACTTTGTCAGAATTCTGGGTGTATACTTAAGTAGAAGAAACTTTTTTAGAAGGCCACAGTAATCACTGTTCTTTTTAATACCAAGAAATATTCTGACCTAAAAAAGTATATATATATATATATATATTTCATATATGTATACAATATGCACATATATATATTATTAATATATTGAGAAAATCTACATATAGACCTAGGTTTATTAATATAATAAAACAAATGAATATATCATCTATGAATTTTTCTTTTCACTTTTAGGAGCTCACTGATAGTCATGTTAATAGGCGCCAGAGTGAGGTCTTGATTAGTTCTAGATATTAGAGGATTTTTCCACTCTCATTTTTTCTTTTACATACAAGAGATGTTTACCACTAGAATCTCCAAATTTCATCAGAATTGAAATCCTCCAAAGGCTGGTGTAGGAACTTTAATCCTTCTCATTATTTCATTGAAATTATCCTTTGCCTTCCTTTCAAGTCTTTGTTCTGACCATTCCTAAAGAATTTTCACTTTTTAATAAAAAAAAGTCTAAATGAAATAAAGAGCCTCACCAGATAATTTTCTTTTTTTTTATATAAAAGCCTTTTATTTATAAAATATATGCATGAGTAATTTTTACAACATTGACCCTTGTTAAACCTTCTGTTCCAAATTTTTCCCTCCTTCCCACCACCCCCTTCCCTAGATGGCAGGTAGTCCAATACATGCTAAATATGTTAAAATATATGTTGAATCCAATATATGTATATATATTTATACAGTTATTTTGCTTCACAAGAAAAATTGGATCTAGAAAGAAAAAAAACCTGAGAAAACAAAATGCAAGCAGACATCAACAGAAAGTGTGAAAATGCTATGTTGTAGTCCACACTCAGTTCCCACAGTTCTCTCTTTGGGTATAGACAGCTCTCTTCATCACAAGGTTATTGGAACTGGTTTGAATCATCTCATTGTTGAAGAGGGCCACGTCCATCAGAATTGATCATCATATAGTATTGTTGTTGAAGTGTATGATGATCTCTTGGTTCTGCTCATTTCACCCAGCATCAGTTCATATCTCTCCAGACCTCTCTGAAATCATCCTGCTGGTCATTTCTTACCGAACAATAATATTCCATACTGTTCATATACCACAATTTATTCAGCCATTCTCCCACTGATGGGCATCCTCTCAGTTTCCAGTTTCTAGCCACAAAGAGGGCTGCCACAAACATTTTTGCACATGTGGACCAGACAATTTTTTAATACTTCTTTACTATCCTACTTATAGTAATGAACTGAGGACAGTGAAATGTAAATACAAGTTATTAAGGTAGCAAGAACGCCAAAAAACCATGTTTTACTTATATAATTTGTAAAAAAAAATTTTTTTTCTTTCACATTAACACATGGCTTTCATCAAATGATATAACCTTTTTTTAACTTAATTTCCTCACATAAAACGAAAATATTTTTCACTTAGTTGCTAGTGAATTGTTGAATAATTAGGGTTTTTTTTGTGGGGGGTGAGGTGGGGAGGATTAGAGGGGTAGAAATATGCTTTAAAGTACTTGGGACATATATAACTTTATCCCATTATGTAGAGGTAGCATCATGTAATGATGGATAGTCAGTAAGATATGAGTCGCAATATTTACTTTGGCAATATTAGTTATGGGAAGGCTCTTAACTCCTCAGGGTCCTTGGCAACTCAGTAAAGTTCTACATTACAGAGGTGCAGACTGGCATTTGTGGAAGAACTTTCCACAGTGGGAGTTCTCAAAACAAGGAAATCACAAGTGTGAATTCAATTTTTCTTTAAGAAAGAAAATGTAAGAAAGTACAAATTTAGGTTCAGCCTAAATTGTGTGGAAGAGAATCACTCATTTGCAAAATGAATATTTAAGAAAACTAGAGAAATTAAAGACTAAGACATTTTTCATAAGTGAAATGCGTTGTCCAGATATTAATGAGCAATAGTAAGTGTAGACACTTTTCTGTCCAACTCCTCATGATTAGAGACCATGAATTAAGTTTTCTTTTTCTTGGTAAAGCTGTTTTTTTTTTTTTGTTGTTGTTGTTTGTTTGTTTGTTTTTGTTTTTGCTGAGACAACTGGGGACTTACCCAGAATCACACAGCTAGGAAGTATTAAGTGTCTGATGCCGAACTTGAACTAGGGTTCTCCTGATTTTAGGGCCTATGCTCTATCCGCTGTGCCATCTAGAAACCTGGTTTCTTTATCCAGTTTCTAGCACAATGTAACTCATTTAGTATGTGTTCAATAAAGAGAAGGGAAAAAATATTCCTTAAATGCTTACTTTGTTGAAAGCATTGTGCTAAATGCTTTCAGTCAGCCAATTATCAATTATGTGAAGAACCTATTACAAATAAGATACCATATGTAATGCTTTGGGGACTGCAAAGAAGTATTAATATGCCAGTGTTATTTATTATTTGAATAGCTAAATTATTTTCTCATCTTTTAGTAACAAAAGTTTGCTCTATCAGATATGAATAATGAATAATATCTATCAGATAATGAATAAACAAGCTAAGGGAAATTTTCCTCTCCAGCCTCATTTATTTAGCAAGCATTTACTTAGTGTGTACCAGGGACAAGGCACTCTACTGGACATTGAAAAGAATAACACTGAATGGAGCAAAAGACATAATTTCTTCTGCAATTCTATGGATGTCTGAATCTGAATTCAGATGCTTGGGAATACATATATCAAACTTAAAATCTATGACTTAGCTAAAATATCTGTTAGTTAAGCTATGGATTTTAAGTTTGATTTAAGTATTTGTAAAAATAATTTATAAACATTCTCCTAAACCCTGACCCACTCCTCAAAACAAATAGATTAAATAAATAAATAGATATAGACTGCCTCTCCCTAGATGAAATAGTTTACCAAAATCCCCAAACCTGTCTCTTGTTCTGCTTCCTTTCTCCTTCCCATTTCCATCTTTGCTGACTTTTAATTGCTCCCCCAGTCTTTTCATAAGATTGTTGGTTATCCATTTCCATCCTTCACACAGACATGAATCAAGCTACACAGAGGGTGAGGATAGAACAGATCTCATTTGGACAAAGGGAATCTTTAGACTTGCAAGTGGTTTGAAAACATATTGTGACAACTTTCCAGCTTGATATTCCGAATGATTCTGCCAACCATTGCCTTCTCTGGGCTGGGGCTGAAGAGACTGCTGTGTCACCTGTGTGCAGGGGTTCTATCTGAAGTAAGCAGCATAATTTTGAAACTGAATTTTGATTTTTCACAAGACCCTGAAGCACCCCGACTTCAGGCCCTCCCTCTGATCCATGTTGTCTGTGCCATTCTGGGCAAGTCCCTTGAGCCTCTCAGCACTCCAGACAATGCTCCCAGTTGTAGAGAAGCTTATATCCTATATAGGAGAAGCAGTTTCTTCTACATCTATGAAATCACATATTGAGCACCTATTTCTATTCTTCTTGGTAGGAGCAATGCTGCTATCATCATCAACAACTTAGCTTTGTGATCTTTACAGCCTTATAAAAACCTTTACTCAAAAGAACCAGCTTGTTCCTTGCTGAAGATAAACTTTAAATATATTATTTGTATAATTAGATACCTATGAGAACCAAATAACATCCAGGAAAAAATGGTGAATCTGGCAAAGAAAAAAAAAAAGTACCTTTTTTTCCCCTTTGCTTTCTCATTGTAATAATCTCGCAGCTGATTTAATAGCAATATTTTTTCATTCCAGACAGCATTCAATGGAGCCCCACCCTGCAGCTTTTATTCCTCCAGAGATGAGCGCATCTTCAGGTTACACAGGACAATATTTTCAGCCAACATATGATTCCAGTTATTATTCACAATCGGCTTATGTGGACACTTTTGGAGAAGAGCCTCCTTTGCTAGAAGATAAGTTAAGCAAATGTTATTAAATATATTTTGCATTTTAGGAACAATGGAAATAATCAGCATTTAATGAGTACCCTCAGGATGCTCCGTCCTGAGCTTTATATGTGATGCTTCTATTGAGAAGGGCCTACACATTTTATTGAAATCAGCAGCAACTAGACGAATGTCTTCCTGGGGAATGT
This sequence comes from Sarcophilus harrisii, assembly GCF_902635505.1. Lineage (NCBI taxonomy): Eukaryota > Metazoa > Chordata > Mammalia > Dasyuromorphia > Dasyuridae > Sarcophilus > Sarcophilus harrisii. Next base: position 32,267,525 of record NC_045431.1, on the reverse strand, counting down.
GACTGGCACATATTCAGATGATAATTCTAAATGACGGTTATTCATTCAAATCAGAAAAAAAGAAGGTGTTATTAATCATTTCTCTTCTTTCCACCTCTGGGCTCTCTCCTGTATCAAATAATTGAATTTTCAGTTTCTCAGCTAGCATTTATGAAGCAACTGCTATGTGCTAAGTCATGGAACATGTACACATGAAAGGGAACATTTTAAAGTTGAAAAAAGTCTCCTTAAGTTAATGGAAGGTTTGTTTCAGAACAATATATTTTGTCAACTAGGACTACCTAGTCTCTGAGAATCTTGGGACTTTAGAAATTACTAGTCCAGTCACTTTGTTAAAACATGAATCCTCACTATGACACCTCATGCTCAGCTTTGTGTGAGTGTGTTTCATGTTGTATCATAGGGAAGAGGTTTCCTGTTATTTTCCTGTCATGGAGATACCTTTCCCCTCTTTTCAGAGATCTAAAGTCACCTTTAATGGCTGGTGGGGGTGAGCATCAAGACTAATGGTCCTAAGAAAAATTCATTCTTAGGAAATTTTGGACCTTGAACAGGAAATGTCTTAAGTTCTCAGGGTTTTCTTGTGCTCTTTACTATCTTCTTTATTTTACTACTTTTACTGAGGATTACAGAACCTGGGCAGCTAAGAAATATGAAAAACATCAACTCTGTGGATAAGAGAGAGAGGCTACTACGGTTCAGTTCGTGGAATTATATCATTTTTATGTCAATGATTTCTGATGTCAGTAGGAATAGGGAAAAACAAAACAAAATACAATATGCCAGGAAAAAAAGGTGATGGAGAAAACATTTTGCTTTATTATGGTTGTATCCTCTCATTCATTCTCAGACTTAGCCCATCTATTTTTAATGGAGAAATTTCATAGTTAATTCATCTTTGTTTGACCCTTAAAAAACAAGAAGGGTATATGTACTTTTAAGATCCTTTCAGTGCCCATGTTTAAGTCCTAGAGAGGGAAGTGAGTGAGATGGATGAATAAGAATGAGTAGGATTGTGGCTGTGGGTTCTTGACAGATGGCTGAGTGTGGGATGGTAGAAGAGCAAGACAGAGACTAAGATACCAGGTTTGAAACAGCAACATCTTTGTCTATCCACCTCTCCTTACTTCTTCCCCATACTCATCACCTGTCTCCTTCCTCTCTTATCTGTAAGATTTCCATTCTCAAAATTATGCTTGACCACTTATTAGATTTCTGAAACTAAAACTATTTAAAATATCATTGATTTGTTTCTCAAGGATCTCCAACCCATCCCTGAAAAGATTCCTGTCCTTCAACATGGCCAACAAACGATCCTCTATTTGGAAGAGCAGGGCACCCGCCTTCACTTTTGGTTAGAGTGATCATTAGGAAGCATTTCTTACATTTAGCCTACCACACTTAGCACAGAGCTGGGCACATAATAGACTTCTGTTGTCATAGTTGAGGGATCTCAGTCATGCTCTTAATTTACTCTTTACAAACACTTGTTACCAGATGGTACAATGGACAAAGTTCAGATCCAGTCTCAGGCACTTACTGGCTGGTGACTTTGGGCCTGTCACTTCTTTGTGTCTATTTCAGTCTCCCAAATTGTAAAATAATAATAATAATAATAATAATAGCACTTACCTTCTGGGGTCTACGATAAAATTTGTAAAGAGCTTAGCATGGTGACTGGCATGAGAGACACTTTATAAGTGTTATTATTATCATTACTACCTTCACACATAATAAACTTGCAGATTACAACCCTCAGATCTCTTTCAGAATTCCTGGTTCATGTGAACGAAGACTTCTTCCATCTTTGACTGGTAAAGCTGATTTTTTAAAAATCCAAGTATTAGATAACATTTATCTTTAACATGATAGCTATCCCTCTTATCAATCTTCAAATTTGATAAGCAGATAATCCAATTGACAATACCAAACAACATAAGACCAGTCACTAAGCCTCTTCAACTGGAGGCTCCTCCTAGACTATCTATAGGGTTTTTCTTAAGTTTTTTTTTTTTTCATTAAGCCTGCATCGCCTCACATTTTCCACAAGAAAGATTAGTTCAAGAATTCTCCATCCAAGTTATGATGAAGGCAGAGTTGCAATCATACCTCTCATTCTGAACAATATCTCTCCGTTTGATACAACTACAAACTGTACTATCAGTTTTGACTGCCACAGTAATGTCTCATTTTGAAATTACCTCTTACTTAAACCCATAAGCTTTTTATTACAATAACTAGTCTAGTCATGTCTTTTCCATCTATAAAGAGCAGAATTTGTACCATTGCAATTTCTAACTCCTTTGAGATTTTGTATTTTCTCATATGAATTTTTTATACAACTAAGGAGTTTGAGGTAATACAAGATCTATGTGTACATTATATCATCAAAGAAAAGGTTAATAAACTTCTATTGGCTTAAGCATTAAGTATACACATTTAATATATTTTGTGATTAGATTTTTTTAGGGGAAGTATGACAAAAATAAATGACATGTATATATTTACAATGTCTCCATTCATCTAAACATGTTATTGGCCATAAAACTCAATTTCTCTGTTGTATGAGTTTGCTTTCCCCTGACATTTAGAATGCCTTCTTAAAATTATCCCTAATCTCTAATATCATTAAAATCATCAATATACCTGACAATTTCTCTTACTACCTTTTAAATTAGTTCCCTCAAAGGCATAATCCATTTTGATCAATCAAATCCCTCTAATGTGAAAAAGAAATTTTTTTGTTTCTTTTCTGCTCATACTGGCTAAAAGAAAATCATAATCCCTTTCCCCTGTATCCATGAGACACATTTTAAGTGACTCTTGTCCACAATCAATCCTTTTGAGCTTCTCACTAGTTTAAGGCCACCTGCTGTAAGATGCTTCCTCCAGGTTGGATGAAATTATGGAGAGCAGAAATCTATTTTATCATACAGAGCATGAGAAACCATAAGTTGATAAATGGCATTTCACTCCACCTTTTTTTGAGGAAAAGTCATTAAGATATTTAAAAATATAGGATTGGAAAATGTACATCCTTGTCACTCAGACCATTTTATTTGAGAAATATGTTTGTGTATTCTGGAAATGGTTTATGGTATAAAACACTTTGTTAATTTGAGAAGGAATAACTTTTTGTTACTTGATAATGCAACATCAACATGTTAACAATGAATCTTGAGATGATAATCAATCCCTACCTGTCAGACTAGAAAATACAGTAAAATTTAACATTTTATATTTCGACTATAGGTCAGTGTTTATAGTTGAAAGGCCAGGACCACAATTTACATAGAAAACAAAGATATTAATTCATTTTTATAGCACATATATCATATACTTTACTACCACTAGATGACAGCAAAGCAGTAAATTTTGAATTCACATTTCATGGCAATTTCCTCCTCTTTTTATTTTGCATAATAAGATATTGTGTTAGGGTCCCTATAATTAATAAATACTATAATCTCCTTTGCATATTTGACAATAAATTTGGAAGCAAAAATCAAGGTAGCTTACTATAGCAAAAAAAAAAATTTTAAAAGAACATCGAAACCCCAATTCTTATGAGAGAGCTTTCAAATCTTTTGTTAGTTCATGCTTTAATGGGCAAAACCAAAAAATGTACAGAAATTAATTTTTCCATTTAGCAAATATTTTGAAACACATAGAACATTCCGTTAAATACATTTTTATCTAGGTTAATTAAAGTAAAATTATGCATATTTTTTTTGAGAAGAGGTGGTCATTGTATTCATTCACTTCATTCCTTGGTTTCATGGTCCTCATTGAGAGTGGGTAGGAATAGAGGACTCAACTGCAACTGATCTTCCCTTCCTTTCTCTTTCTTTCCCTTCCCCTGCCAATCTCTATCCCCTACCTTTTCCCTAACTCTTCCCTCTTCGATAATGAAGGCAAAACCACCACTGTCCATAAGGCTCTATCCTCAATGCTTTGGAGTAAAACAAAGTTAATTTATCATATTAAGCAATGAAAACATATGGTTAATGAAAGCCAGTTTACAACAAAACTGCCAAGTTTAGAAATGATGAATTCCTCAGGTAGAATTCAATTGTAAAGCCTATTAATTCATGAAATAAAAATTGAATAAGATAGTCCATGTTGATTTAAGTATGATAGATTGAGCCTATTTATCAGGGTGTTTGTGCATTAAGAAATATTCATCAAGTGAACAAATAATTTATTCAATTTTATTCTTATTTCCAGGATAAAAATATTTAAAATTCTCTATAGCAATAAAATTAACAAGATCATTAGCCATACAAGGACACAAGTCCTTATGTAGATAGAAATCCTCTCAGTCTCATTCAGATTTTCTAATGTCACTGACCAATTCCCAGAGAGAGAAATGTTTGGTCATTGCTCTAGTGAAATTATTCAGTTCTCATCCACATTGGCCCTTAAAAGGCCATTCTATATTCTGTGCATAGGATTTAGGTTTTAGGGATTTATGGGTATGAAGGACTATGGCAGAATGAAAAGTAGGTTTCTGCTCCTTACCAAACAGTGTTCTATACATTGCCTTTTGAAATCATGGCTAGAGTTACTTTTTATGGAGAAATAATTTATTCCCAGTGACAGAGAATTGTGTCAGAAGCTCCCATAGCACAAAGGACTTGGGTTCACTTTAAGGGATTTTTTTTCTATTTCTTTTGACTCATTTCTTGACTTAGGAAACCTTGTAAAATCCATTCCTGGTATCCCCGACTATGTTGAGAACTTCCCATTTATAAGCATACTGTTCAAAGTATTACAGATAAAAGTTTTATTTAAAAAAATAAAACAAAGGCATCAACATAGAACTCATTGAATGAATTACAATGAATCCCAAAAACCTCCAAAAGAAGGTGCTCTTTCCCCCTGTATCCTGGCTTTCCCCTTTGTTCTCTACAAGTGGGTAATAGGATTTATTTAAGAATAATAATAATAGCTAACATTTTTATAGCTATGGCATTTGTAAAGCGCATTCGGTTCTCATTCTGTTCCTTTGAGATAGATGTATCCTTGTCTAACATAGGAGAAAACTGGATCTGAGAGATATGAAATGGCTTGCTCGGAGTTAAATGGCTATTGTACGTGGCTGCAGTGCGCCGCCAGGGGGCGCCATAGTGCTTAGCCTGCCGGGCCTGGAGGCAGTGACTTGCCTTCCTTAGTTCACATCCAGCCTCAGACCTTCCTAGCTGTGGGACCTTGGACAAGCCACTTAGCCCCGCTTGCCTCTGTAAAATGAGCTGGAGAAGGACGTGGCAGGCCACGCCAGTGTCTGCCAGGGAAACTCCAAATAGGGTCAGGAAATGACTGAAAATGACACAACAACAAAAAGTGTCTAAACCAGAACTGGGAGCCAGGCCCTGCTGAGCCCGAGTGTACCCTCGTGGGCATGGAGCCCCTTCCTCTCCATCCCTTCTGCGGAGTTTTCCAGGCCAGGTGAGCAAATACTAGGTCATAGGATCACAGATTAGGGCTAAACTTGTGCATCCCCCCCTTCTTACAGATGGGGACAGAGCCTCAGAGAGGCTCCAAGTTCAAGGTCACAGGCTTCGGGGCTGTCCAGTACAGACCTTTCGTTTTCCAGACGAGGGTACCCAGAACCAGGGAGACAAATTTATGTGCCCCAGGAAATACAGGCAGGAAGGGTCAGAGGTGGGTTTGAACAAAAACCCCGGGCTCCGGGACTATAATGTTTTACTACAGTATCATACTGGTGGATTTGGCAGAACTAAGCTTCAAACCCGGAGCCTCTGATTTCAAAGTCAGTCTTGGGTCTGCTGTACCGCTGTACTGTGCTTTGCTCGCTACATGCAAGAGTTTTTTTGTTTGTTTGTTTGTTTGTTTGTTTTGCTTCTATATCACATGCTCCTCTCTCTCTCTCTCTCTCTCTCTCTCTCTCTCTCTCTCACACACACACACACACACACACAGAATGTGTTTGTAAACTGGGTGAAAAAAGCCATTCCCTGCCCTATTTCTTTCCTGGCCTTCATCACTGGCTGGGTGTAGATTCCATCAATCTGAGACCTGTTAAAGAATTTATTTTAAAAAGACCAAGATCTATCTCAGCATCCAGTCATGATGATCTCGCTCTGGTCACTGGTCCCAGATGCTCTGCAGGGGAGGGTGAGGCAGGTGACCTTGCACAGCCCTCCCTGGCTTAACACCAATTTACTTGTGTGACATTGCGTCCCTCCCCATATCAGAGGCCTCTTGGAGAAGGAAGGTTCAACACTTGTGTATCCCCTATGATGCAGGAGCCATAGGAATTGGAGACTGCAGCAGCTGTGTCGGCCAGGTTGCAGTGACCCTGCTGGGAGCTTGGGACGAGGCTCTAGTCTTAGAAGAACACTATGTCTACCTTACAGATGGGCAAAGCATTCAGTGCTGTCCTTGTCTTACTGCTCCCATACTATGCTCCCCCTCTCTCTCCTTTTTATCTCCTTTGCTTCCTTCTAGTCTCCATCACCTAACAGCAACTCCCTTTGACTGTCATTTCTTTTTTTCTTCATCACACACTACCCTGGATTGCTGTCATTTTCTTAAATTAGCAGAAGGGAAAGAAGTACTAACAGAAAATTCCAGTATGTGTTGCATTGAGAATTGTACCAATGCCAATGTATCAATGCCAAATACATGCTCTTCTACCCCCCCATTCAATCATTATAGATAATGCATTCTTTAAAGTTAATCATCGATCAACCAGATCCTTTCCAATGGAGCAGTAATGAACTGAACCAACTACGCCCAGAGAAAGAACTCTGGGTGATGACTAAAAACCATTACATTGAATTCCCAATCCCTATATTCATGCCCACCTGAATTTTTGATTTCCTTCATAAGCTAATTGTACAATATTTCAGAGTCTGATTCTTTTTGTACAGCAAAATAACGGTTTGTTCATGTATAAAAAAATAAAGTTAATCATCTATGTATTTGCTTAAAAAAAACTTCTGAGAAAATCATTCCTTTTGCATCTCTCTGGTAGATTGTATTCAGGAAATATTTTTTCCTAATTCTACTTTTATTTTACTTACAACTGAGTGACTGGCTACTTCTTAAGCGCTGGAGCTACATTCCCTTTCTTTCTTGAAGTTTTTCTGACCTTCCAATTCCCTCTTAAAATATAATATTCCTCTTAAAATATAATTTAATGTGATTGGAGAAATTATGACTGGTATATAGAACATATCTATTCTATGTTCAATGTGTAAGTTTTTTTTAGATAGAGGAACAGTACTATGTGGTAGCAGGTTCCATCAGGGATCTAATTTAATAGTATTTTTTTTTTAAAGCAACCCTATAAAACCTAGAAAAAATGAATAGCAAAGTAAACCCATCATCATTAAAATGTACTGATTTGAGTACTGTCTAATAACCATTGCTTTCCCTTGGTTGAAGAATAAAAGGGGAAATCTGTTTATCTTTGAAAACTCATCTGCACAGATTCTAATATGGATGTTCATTGACCTTATAAAATTATTCACACAAGTTACAATTACTTTGATTTGGTAGGAGAGCCCATTTTGTTTCTTCCTGTTCCTTTTTCAGTAGTTAGCATAGAGACCATACTTCTCATCAAGAAGAGGAAAATTTAAAAAAAAATTTAAAAACCTTTCTGTGTTGTCACCTTTGGTTTGGCAATTGTTGCTAATTAAAGAATCATTTGATGTTGCAGATAAGATTTTGGAAGTACTTGTAATTTAATCTGTGGAAAGAAAACATTAAAATAAGCAGTAGGAAAAGCTTTTTGGTTGACTAAGATTTTTTTTAGAGAAGTTAATAAGTATTTCTCAATTTGCAAGTTGAATGTAAGCTTGGATGTTCTGCAAGAACCTGCCAAATAATTTCAGGTGGACCTTGGCTCGTTGTACATTTGTCATAAGTCATGATCTGGATATGACAAAAGCCTGATTTAAAAAAAAATGAGTTGTCAATGACTTCTCTTTACTTCAAGTTAAAAAAAAATCACTCTTTATTTCTTCTGCAGAACTTGGAATAAATTTTGATCACATTTGGCAAAAAACGCTGACAGTTTTAAATCCTCTGAAACCAGCAGATGGCAGCATCATGACTGAAACTGACCTGGCAGGCCCCATGCTTTTCTGCATAGCCCTGGGAGCCACCCTGCTTCTGGTAATGTATGGCTGCAGTCGGAAGGCTTTAACACTCGGATTTAAGGCCGGGGCGGTGCAGGGGATGGTGGGGGGGAAGAAGGCAAACAGGAGATCAGGAGAAGTATTCACTTCTTATGGTGAAGAGTTTTCACTTAACTTGAGTTTTCTTTTAGTAACAGCGTGAGATTTAACCAAAGCTTTAATACTCATACAAAACTACCTGCATGGGTAGCACATAGAGAAATCATTAATTTAAATGGCTTTGTAACGGTACAGAGTGTCAAAGCTACATTAAAGGAAGTATAATCAATGTCTTCTAGTTCATTTCCTTATTACAAAAAGTAGAATATAGGTAGAGACTGCCTTATACTTATATTTTAAAATAGAGGGCTCGCGTGAAAGTTGTATTTTGTAAAGACTTCACATGTTCTATTTATGGGGATTTTTTTCTGGATATTTTAGTTCTTCACCTTTTGAAGCAATGAAGTGACTAGAATTCATCTTGCTTAGTGTGCTGGTTATAGTGAGATTCTCTTTTGTATCTTTGTGTCTCTTAGTCGTTGCATTGATTCACCATATGGATGATGAAAAAAAACAACTGTCTATAGATGTTTGTGTTCATTTATAAGACTGGGATTAAGAGCCTTTTCTTTTGAAAAATGCATCAGGTAAAAAAGAGAAAGGCAATGAATCCTAGAAAAATGAGGTGAAAAAAACCCCCAGAATTTGTAATGTAAATAAGTTTAAATAGAAAGGAAAATAAGTCTGAATTTGTGATTTAATCTTTTTGAACAAACTCCATGTAAAGATTTAAATGCCAATTCAGATAGAATATTGTTTACAGTTAAGTTCATTTGGGGGTGGGAAATGATCTCTGAGGTTTTGAGTTTATTCAGATTCAAAATAAATCAACATTGTGATGATAGCCAAGAGACTTAATATAACACTAGGCTGCCTTAAGTGAGTTATGGTATGATTAGGGATGTAAGAGGACCAATATACTTTACCCTGATCAGATCAAGCTTGTAGCAAACACAATTGTGTTTGCTTCTGAATAACACATTTTAGAAAGGACTTTCATAAACTGGAAGGTGTCAAAGAAAAGGCAGAGAAGCATAATGAGGGGTCTCAAATTCATGATATACATTGATTTGTTGAAGATCTTTGAGATGTTTCAACTGAAGATGAGAAAATCTTCCTCCCAAAGACAGAACCAATACCAATGAAAAATAGTTAAGTTTGAGATAAAGACAAGCTCTCATTTTGATGAGAGCTTCCCTGTGGTCATAGGATGTACATCATTTTTGGAAGTCTTGGAGAAAAGTTGGATCATCATTTGGAACAAAGGGAATTCTTTTTAGGAATTGATTGAACTACATAGCCTAAGAGGTCCCTTCGAATTTTAAGATTCTCCAGTCCCCTAATTTTCAAATGAGCATCTTGAGGTCCACAGAAGAAAAGTGATTTATTTACCTGCTAAAGGTTGAACTAAAACTTAGGTGTCCTTTCTCCCTTGTACCTCCTTGGCTTATATTCTTTCACTATATTTAACTTAAATCTGAAAATATAAAAAATTCTGAATCTGAAACAGACAGCTCTAATAATATAGAAAGAGAAACAAAGGGCATGCAAAGTGGTAAAAGAAATTCAGAAATCAAGAAAAAATCCTCAAAGAGAATTAGCAAGTTTCTTCTCTTTCAAATAAAAACTGAAATTGGTAACTGAAAGATGTACTCTGCAAATGCTTATCTAACTAGAGATATTTAAAAATGCTCATTTCATAAGATTAGTCAGCCTAGTGTTATGCATCAATTGCATAGTAATTGTTTTAGTAAAAAATACATTATATCCATTTGAACTAAGAGCATTTAGTGATACCATCTTATTTTTTTTCCCTCTCTACAGAAGCAGATGTAAATTCCCTGTAAATCAAACACTATATCAAGTCGAGTTTTAATTTAGCTGCTGACCTGCCTTCTTCTGTCTTTGTCACAGTAATTTGATAATCTCAGATTAAGCTGCTAAAAAAGGCTATGTCAATTAATCAAATAGTCAGAAACAATCAATTTAATATATTAACTAATCTTTTTTCTCCAAGTCATTTGTAATATTGCAATTGTTGGTTTTTCTGTTGAAAATATGATAATCTTCCTCTTTCAAGGACAGAATTAATTCTATTAAAATATATTTTGAATTTATAATGGTACTATCTGATAGTCAAAAGTTCCTTGTTTTTCAATAATGGTGCAGTGGTGAGAATAATAGCTAATTAATAAGAATAAGGTGGGTTCAAATTCTGGGTTTCAGTTTCGCCATGTGCAAAATAAAATCAGACTAAGTGTTCTAAAGTTTCTTTCGATTTGAATATTCTATTAAATATTACTTGATCAAGTATATTTTTCTGAATCATTTCATACTAAGCATTAAATTTGATTTAAATACGTATTGAATTATTATTTCTATACTTTGACAGATATGTCATCTCAAACCATTTTTGTATTTTTTCTCAACTTATGTGACTATTGTTCATAAACTGTCCCCAGACTCTATCATTCTATACTCTCATAATATAGTGTGGATTTCAGTGGAGAATACAGACTGTCCATTCCTTTACTTATATAACTCTACTTTTTTTTCTCTGATTGTATATGTTACTTTGCCTTTAAGTCACCCAGTAAGTTACTTCTCTTGTACAAATCTTTACCATTGAGTTATTATAGTCTACACTATTTACCATGTACCTCTTTAGAACACTTAACATTAATTCTTTAGAGACTTGTATTCCATCATTTGCAATCATTGAAGCTTCACCAGAAGAATATTAGTGTTGAAAAGATGGGTTTTAAAGCAATTATGAGGGCCGTGAAGAATTTTACTGTGAATCGTGAGAAGTGTACTTTGTTTCTGCCCCATAACCCTAATGTGCATCTAAAGTGTAACCTGGAGAAAAAGTAATCTGGAAGAATTTCTGCCATCCAGGTTATCAGGGAGAAGGAAGAAGATGATTTCATATTGAAAATAAAGAAGAAGATGATATTTAAAAGCTGAGAGTAATTCTCATCTATATCAGGCGAGCAGAGGGTCAAAGAATGTGATGCAGAATAAAAGGAAAGAAGAGCCCTTGACCTTTAAATAATAGGAATGAAACCCTTCCTGAAAAGGAGAAAGTTGAGCCATCTCTGGAAGAAACATTTTTTGGTACTCCAAGAAATAATAATATGAAATTCCAGGGCCTTGGTTAAGAGGCTAAACAATAATTCTCAGACAAAGAAGAGTGGTAAGTTGATATTATGATAACTATTTGTTGACCTGGAATAAGCAACAGAGAAATCTTTTTTATTCCTATTACATGTATTTGGAATGTGATGGTGATAGTGATGGGGTACCTTCCAGGAATTGTCAAAACTTGTGATAATTTTTCTTTCTAGTAATCTTTCTAGAAATTAATTATGAGAATAAATGATATCACAAGAAGGAAACTAACAAGGGTTGTTTAAAATTATGAATTTCTAGGAGAAATAAACAACAAATCCTGAAGTTGTCAGGGGTAAAGATGATATTTTCATTGTTATTGAAATAGAGGATTCTGAATAAAATAACAAATTGAAAAGAAAAGATCTTAATGTGGGATTTTAATTTCCAGACAATAGCTGAAAATATAGAAATGATTGGCATCTTGGATTGCATCTAACAAGATCCAGAAAACATATTAGTCAGAATCTTATGAGTCAAATCAAGAGGACTTTAAATTAAAAAGGAAGGGGGATATGAAACTTCAAATTTAGATTGGGCAATTTGCATAGCTATATGTATATACATACATATACATATATTATATATATATATATATATACACACATATCTATATCTTATCTTTCTATCTATGAGAAACCTGGTAATTCACAAAAGACAATATCCAAGAAAAGAGCCAGCAATAAATCTTAGTATCAGATGCCTATATATGTATGTATATGTGTGTGTATGTGTGTGTATAGACACACACATACACAAATGAGCACTTCATTGATAATAAGTGTGAGCTAGAAATTCTAAACTAAAGAGGCAAATTTGATCTCATAGGTATTACAGAAAATGGTGGAATGTAGTTCATGACTGGAATTTAGCTCTCTTTAAATGTCTTATTCAAAAGGAATAGATTAGATAAAATTCAAGAGATTGTAGAGTAGGATTAATGTTAATAATATGTAGCCATAGGAGGAAATCCAGGAAAATATGGGGTAAAGCATAGTGGAGATCTCATCAGTGAGAATCCATGGAAACAAGAAGAAAAATGATGTTGGAGGGCTATATTACAGACCACCTAGACAAAAATAATTGGATGAGGAGTTTGGGAACATCATGAACTTAGCACAGAAGCATGACATTGTAATGACAGATACTTCAATAATCTAAACATCCTGCTGGTGCTTTTTCCTCTGTTGAAGTCAAAACAGCCCATAGAGTTTTGAGTTGCATTTACTATTTATTCCATATTTTAAAAGGTATTAGTAAACAGGACCTGATTCTGATAGAAAAGGAACAAGTGATTTCTGAATTATGAATAACAAAAATTGTGATAGAAAGGAAAATCACTTGTTGTCTGGAATCACGTGCACTCTGGGTTTTGGCAGAGGCTTTAGAAAAGAAATCAATTGCATTTAATAGACTAATATTTTGAAAAGGATGTCTCTCCAAAAGATATGGGAAGGTAACAAGAATGAAATTCTGAAGACATAAGCAGATACGCTTCTCATGAAGAGAAAAAAATGGGAGCTTCCTAAAGATATGGATGTGGATACACAGGGAACTCATTGACAAACTTATTTAAAACCAACAAATGTAGAATATGAAAGCATAGAATTAATACAGAAGATTAATGTAGCCTTGTAAAGATCTAAATTGAGATTTGCGTCAAGCCAAATCAAAGAAGGATTTTGGTCATTGCTAAGAGTGTATGGAATATTGGTAATGGTGGTGAGGGAAGTAAAGAAGACGGGGCCCTTTTCCACAATGATTTCTTTTCTCAGTGATGGCTGGGCTAGTAGGGGGTCTGACTTTTTGGGTGGCACTGCTAATTCTAAAACTCTTGACTTGAGGCTAGTCCCCTGGGCTGTCCCCATCAGGATCTGAAGGGAGATGTAGATCAAGGTGAGGGTGGTAGTTTTGCTTGTCTCATACTCGCTCCCTATCCTTACCTCAATGAGCTTTACTACTTCCACTAGATAATGGCTGTGGGAGCTGGCCTATATTTGGGAATTTTGTCACTTACAGGGTTCTGTAGCTGGTGAGCAGTCATGATAACTGAAATGACAATTATACAGCATCTTGCTGCCCTCCATAAATTCACATCAGCAGGCTTAGATTAACTATGTCCCAGAGACCTGAATGAACCACCAAAAATGATGGCTGAGCTGCTGTTACTGCTTTTTCAAAGACCTCAGGTAATAAGAAAAATGTTATAGGAATACAAAGATACAAATGTTTCCCCTATTTTTAAAAGGGAAGAGGAGAGAGATTTTTCAGTATTATCCAGTAAGGTTGACTTTTATTCATGGAAATATTCTATACCACATTATTAAGGGGGTAGTAGGTGAGCACTTTAAAAGGAAAGCAGTGATCACTAAAAGCTTGCATGGCTTCATCAAGAACAGGTCATGACAGACTAACCCCATTTGTTTTATAACAGGGTTAATAGACTTTTACATCAAGGGAATGCTTTACACATAATATGTTTAAATTTTAGCAAAGCATTTGACAAAGCTTCCCATGGTGATAAAAATGGATAGATATGGGCTAGATGATTTGGCACTAATTCAGTTACTTCCTCTGGTGGACCATAGACAGCAAAACTAGCTCTGTCAAGTTAGAGAGAGGTTTCTAGGTGCTTGAGGAATATATCCTTGGACCTCTCCTGTTTAACCTTTTAAACAATGACTTGGATGAAAACATAAATACCATACTCTTGAGATGGCTGACAGAAGCTGGATCCAAAAAATATAATGACAAGAAAAAAACAAGGAGATGAAGCGAGTAACAAGAAATTTAAAGTGGACAAATCTCTATTTGTTTCTATTTTTTTGGGGGGGATAATTCTACTCGAGGCTACTTTAAGACAGTTATAAGGCCCAGGATGATGGTGTTGAGAGTTCTGATATATTTTATACTTTCTGCATCATGTTTTAGCAAAGGCACAGACTAGTCTGTATGTGTCCAAAAAAGAGTAATCGGGATAGATAAGGGATTGTACAACAAGCGATTCAAGGACTAGCTGAAGAAACTAGGGATGTTCAGCCTGAAGAAGACTCATGAAGAGATATGATTGTTTTCTTCAAATATCTGAAAAATTGACATGTGAAAGACCCTATGGAACAGACCTAGGAGCAGTGGTTAGAAATTGTAGTGAGATGTATTTAGACATGATTTAGGGGAAAATACAAAGATACAAAAAAAAAATACAAAGAAAATACAAGAGATGACTAGAAGTGGAATAGGGCGTTTTAAGAGGTATAGTGTATTCTGATGTGGGAAAGATTCCAATCTTTGATTCCCAACCCCCCCTAGCTAATGTAAATTACCCTTTGACTCTGGCCCCTTTGAATTCCAATAGAAGATCGGGACCTGTCCCAGCCCCACCCGGATCTGAGCCAACTTTGGGGCTACACCCCAAAGCCCCTCGAGCTAAGTCTCCGACTTAAAAGGACCACACTGGGAACCCCTCTTTGAAGAGATTCCAAACATGGTCGCCATGTGAGGACCCTCTGTCCACTGGACCCTCTGTCCAGTGCCCTCCTTATCTCTACCTTCACCTATCTCCTACTTCTAAACTCAATAATAAACCTCTTTTATTAATCTAGCTTTCTGGGCCAATAAATGCTTTTATTGAGAATTCCACGTCGCTACTAGACCTCATATACCACCGTATCCTTGCGCCAAATCCAAGGGGGTTGCAGGGGAACTCTGTTTGACTCTCTTTACCCCAAACCTGCCACTAGACCTTAACTAAACCCTAATTTCATTTAGGTACCCCAAATGTAGACCTCAACATGTGGTCTACACCTCAACATTTGGTTCCTGACCTCAACATATTCCACACCCCTGGAAGTTTTCAAGCAAAGACTAGATGACCACTGGTTGGCCATGTTATATAAAATTAGCTACAAGTTAAAATGCATGGTTTCTGAGGTTCTTCCCAGCTCTCAGGGTCTATAAAAACAGAAACCAATTAATTTGGTTACTTTTGTATTGTGATCATTAGTAGATGATTTCTGATGCACATGAAGAAAGGAAGCCCTCACAAAACTTCTACTTCATTGTATTCTGTATGCAGCAGTGCTCCAGCAACTCCACTATGTTTTGTGGTTCAGCAAACCCCAACCAGCTAGAATCCCAAAAGGCTAAGTAGAGAAATGTGCAAAATTTTGTAAATAATGCTTTTTCCCAGCAGCTGAATTCCCTCGATTCCCAAAGACTGGCAAGAGCCAGCAGTGAACCAGCTCTAAAATATCCTCCCCCTTCATTGCCATCTGAATTTCATCTTGGTGGATTGTGTTTGCTTATATGATTAAGTTGTGATATTCCCATTTCTTTCAGGCAGGAAAAGTTCAGTTTGGCTATGTGTATGGCATGAGTGCAATTGGGTGCCTTGGGATTCATGCATTACTGAACTTGATGAGCACTTCAGGAGTGTCATATGGATGTGTGGCGAGCGTGCTGGGTTACTGTCTGCTCCCTATGGTCATTCTGTCCAGCTGTGCCATATTCTTCTCACTGCAGTAAGTACCTGTGTGTGCTAATTGACCCCACAAGCACAATCTCAGTTAAGACAGAGGCATACCAGAGCAGCTGCTTCCTGTTTCAGAACGTTTTAGTTTGGGGATTGGTAGGACTATGGTTATTAAGAAGGTTCAAAAAGAGGGAAAAGTAGGTCAGTGTTGGTCTCCGGTGCATTATCCAATCCTGTGCCTTTTTAAAAAAAAATTCCAGTTTTTCTTTAAATCTGGCACCTTTTTAAGCTGTCATCCTGTAAGCTACTGGCTCTTAATGTGAACTGGTGCCTTGGGTAGTATGATGACTACAAACAAAACATTCACTTGTTTGATTTTTTAGAAATAGGAACTCTCTGAACATTGACAAAGTATCTACGCTCCCAGGCAATTTTACTACTCAAGAGAAGAGCAACTCTGATCTGTCTCAGCATGACTTCTTGCAGTAAAGACTTGCCAGGAACATGGAAGGGGACATTATGACTTTGTGACGAATACACTGTGGGGTGGATATGCTTTGTCAACTATAAAGACTGATATAAATGGAAAGTTATTATTAGTATTGAGATAGATTTGGGCTCCATATAAGGAGAAAGTCTTACTCCAACATGTCATCATCAGTAGAGGTGACCATAGGTTGTGAGAGTGAGTGAGACATAGTGTGTCATGTATTGGATTTAGAATCAGGAAAACTTATTTCCAATACTGCATCAGATATTTACTATTATTATCTTTAGCAAGACACTTAAACTCTGAGATCCCATTTCTACATTTGAAACATGAGGTTATCCATAATATCTTCAATAGCAGGGTCACCATAAGGTTCTAATGAATTTTTCAGCTATAGCAACTTTCAAGGATTATCATAGAAAGCTTGTAAGCTTTGTCAGTTGAGGGAGTGCATACAGTAGCAAAAAACACAGATCCTTGAAATTTTGAAATTGGAAACTATTTTTTTTTAAATAATGAAATTCATTTTATCTTTATCACTAAGATCTTCATATTTGCAATTTTAAAGCATTTAGCTATAGTGAAGCTATTCTATCAAGATACTTCAGCATTCTCCTGGCCCATGAATGTGTCAGTACTCCATCTTTTTCCACCTGCCCAGATCCAAAGCCATGGAGGAGGAAAGTCATTCTGGAAGCAGGTTTTCTGCCTGTGTCCTGGGCAGAGCCACTGTTGGCTCTGGTGGTCCATTGATCATCAAATGAAGTGGGCTCTGAGAGTAATTTGGAAAAGGGCAAAGGAAAAAAAAAGTCCAGGAAACTCATCATTTACTTTTGCCTTTAAAACTTCTTTCACATGCCGCTGATGACAGTCAGTGCTGGGTAATCTGTTGTGGAATGGATATTCAAGAAAGGGAGCCCAGGGTCACTATATCAACTTAAAGAATTAGTACTTGTATGTGAGGGGGTATTACTTAGGTATCAGCATCAAGGGCTTTATTCCTAACTGAACCTACTACGATGAAACAATAGGTAGTTGCATAAAACCCAACCTGATGGGAAATGCATTTAAATAAACCCAAGCATAGTAATGGAAAAGGGTATATTATATATGTTCTTTAAAAAGTTAGTCCAATTATTTTCCTTTTTTAGGAAAGAGTTATCATAGAATGTTAGAGTAAGAAGAAACTTTAAAATTCTAGTTTAGGGATTCTTAATCTTTTTTTGTCATGGACGCCTTTGGCAGTCTAGTGATTTCCAATACCACTGTGGTTTGTTGTCTATATTCATAATCAAAGAAAATGCTAAATTTCAGTTAGAGGTTAATAAGAAAAAAGATGTAATTTTTTTCATCTCACTTCGTGAACTTTATGAAATCTTTCCATAGATCCCAAGCTGAGAACAACTCCTTTTTTCAGGTAAATAAACTGAGGACCAGAGGGGTGAAGTAACTGACCAAAATCTCTTAATGGGTAGACCTTAAAAACATTTTTAGCAAAACTGTTGTTTATTTTTATTTTTAAAAGTTTAATTTATTGTGGGTTTTTTGGCTTGTTCTAAAACTAAAGACATTTCTTCCCCAGCTTTCACTTCTCAACACTGAATCCTCCCTTGTGACAAAGAAACATATTTAAGCAAATTTGACACAGGGACTAAAGCTGATAGATAAGTTGTATACATTTTTTTCTCTGTAGTCTTCCTTCTTTCTACTGAGAAGAGGGAGTAATATTTCAGGATCAGTTCTCAGGGATTAAGAGTAGGCATTATAATTAAACTTTTAGTGTTGTTTTCATTTGCATTATTGTAGTCATTATACATGCTGACAAAACTCGTTTAAAAGGATATTTGTTCTAATATTTGATTATCATTTTCACTGAAGTTGAGATTTAAGCCAAGAATATCAAATGGTATAGATAGTTGTAAAATGTCAGTAGATTTTTCAAAATATCTGAGTTTAGGATAAACAATTATAAGTTATTGTAATTTAGTGTTTTGGTCATTAGGTTTTAGTGGTTAGAGCATGAATGACTAATAAAAAAGCAAACAAATCCAGTCCACAAGACTATTAAATACTTTCAAATGCTCTGGTTGTTGTAACCTCTCAAATAATCAGGTATCATTTTATAAATTCATTTAGAACACCAGTAAAATAAGTTATTACAGAGATTATTCTTAATTGATGTTGATCCAACATGTAATATTTATTGCCTTGCTTTTGTCTAAGAACATATTTATCTAAGGAGTTTTTCACAATAGATTTCTCAGACTACTTATGCCAGACAAAGAAACAGAGGGTTGCTCTTCTGCTTCCATGGCACTTCTTTGTATCTTCAGAAAACCAAGAGAGGCAGAGGGGAAGAGTGAATGTATGACAGAGTCAATGATTGAGTCACCATGCATTTATTAACTGCTGACCTCTATGCATATTGAGGATCTGCATCCAAAGAGCTTATATTCTATTAGAAAGGCCAGACATTTGAGCTCCCCCTTCCCTGCAACTGCTTCCCAACATCACTCCTCAATAATTGGATCACTTTGGGGTATCACCTTACCATTCTGGAGTTTCTAAATTGTCTCATCTGTAAAATACTTTAATACTTTCTTTAAAGACTCATGTTTTTATTGGTGTGGATTCTCCTTTCCCACAACCACTCCCATCATTTATTAAGTATCATGGCTAAACAATTAATCACCTTGTACCAGTTTTTTCAAACATAGGCTAGTCTTTGGATAGGAAACATAGAGTCCTTATCATCAGATTAATACTTAAAGCCTTTCTACTTTGGCCAGACATGCAGGAGTTGCTAACTAGTTGGTATACCCTTTAAGAACTCAAGGTCGTTTTTATCCTAAAATGGAACAGGAACATTACAGGAAATCTTTGAAAGAAAGATAATAATTCAATTCAATTAAGCGCAGCCAGCTTGTGTTAAATGTTTTCTGTGGGTAAGACATAATATGGAGGCGTGTAAGGGAGCTGGCTCCAGAGTCAGGCAGATTTGGGTATAAATTCTATCTGTCATATCCTAGTTGTATGATCCTGGGCACATCATCTCAGTTCTCAGACTCAGGCAGCTTTCTAAAGCTAGAAATCATATGATTTGGTAAAGGAGTTTTCTTCATCAGGAACTTTCTGCTACACCTAAGAAATCAAAGGTCTGAAACCCTCCTCTCAAATGCACATAAGCTATAGGTATATGATAAAGCAAAAACAGTCTTCCCACCCCCAAGGAGCTAAAAATCTATGTCCTCAACCACCTAGCCTCTTGAGGGCCCTTCCAATGATAAAGATTTATGATTCTGAACAGCATAATTTTTTCAAGCTCAAAAGGAAATCCTTCCTTCCTCTATTTCATTCTTTAATTCTATAGAGTAACCATTATTCAGGGCCTTGTTACTACCAGAATACTGCCTTGCTGCCATCACATATGGTCTCCCTCTCTGTACATTTGCCCAAGCTTTTCATGATATCCTAGATTTATAGAACTACGAAGGTACTTGGATATCATATTATTTTTCCTCCTCCTTTTACAGATGAGGAAATTGATGCTGTAAGAGATAAAATTACCCATTTGAGATCATTAATGGTAGGACTGCTCTGGTAATTGATGAGTGCAAAATTAGACTTGGAATAGGTAACTTCAGTGACAGAGCTGGGGCAAAATTCAGCAGAATCCTTCCAGTCACTTGCCCTTATTACAGCCATAACTCTCCCCACCCCACAACAAACAAACAAATAAATACTTTACACCCATATTTGCATATACTGGCAATATACTAATGGAATGAAGAGTTGAGGCATTCTCTCCATGTTCAAGGTAGGGAAACATTCAGCCTCACTTTACAGGTAAGATACGGGGGTTATAAAGAGAGAATTAGAATTGATAGCTGAACTGTATCTTATTATACAGCTGCCTCAATATATGCCATACTAAGGGGCTTCAAGAGATGAGATGTAGGAGACTCAAAAGAAGCAGAATGAGAGTTCAGGAGGATTCTCCTATTTCCAGGGGATTTTTAAAATGTTTTTGTTTTTTACAAAAATAAAGGCTTATAATTTGATTTAGTAAAATTCTTGGTTCTGAATTTGTGACTTCCTTTCATATTGATTCATATTAATCATATAGTTTTCTTATTTCTAGGGGGACCATTGGGACCATATCAGCAATAATCATCATTGGATGGTGTAGCCTATCTGCATCCAAAATCTTCAGTTCAGCACTGACTATGGAAGGACAGCAACTTCTAGTAGCTTATCCTTGTGCTTTACTTTATGGCCTGTTTGCCCTCTTGACTGTTTTCTAATGTATTCAGAATAGACTTATTGTGTGATCTTTGTTTGTATGTCTAGTTACTTTAGAAAGAGATTAACATGCTTTATTGAAATGAATTCTCCTTTATCTCTGAAGAGATAATAGTAAATTAAGAAACAAAATGACACTTTAAGATGACATAGAGTAGAAGCTTCTCTGGCTTGAAAGATTTTTTTTTTCCTTCTCTGCTTATGAAATAAGACTTAAAATAAAACTATTGTGGGCTTTATTTTGGAAAGACAGTTGGGGATAAGTGACTTGCTTAGGGTCACATTTAAATTAAACTGTTGTAAAATGAAAGAACTCTTTTAAAGAGTTTCCCCATCTTGTAATTCTTCTTAAGCAGGGAATATAATTGCTTGATTTACTAAAAAGAGTTGTGTATTATAAATAATTGTGTGTTACAAAGTAGTATGTTAAGTAAAATCATATGTACTAAGGGAATTTGTTTCTAAAAAAGTGTCTCAGGAAAAATTGAGAAATTAAAGAAACTGTGGTGTATGATCACTCTTTAATCCAATGTGCATTTTTACAAAGGAAGATCCTTTAGAGTCTTCTTCATTCTGGTACATATAAAGTACAGGTATTATAGATAATTATAATAGTAGGATAGAAAACTATTTATCTGTACCTTTCATAATTTGAAGGAAAGATGAGTTTCTCTGAGTCTTCTCATTGACAGCCAGTATTATCTATTTCATCAGTCTCATACTAGAATACAGAGTATGCCCAAGAATTTGGCTGCCAGGATAAGAGGATGGCTATTGATAGATTTATCAATCATTATATCAGAAAGTATTTATTAAATCTTAATTTGTGTCAGTCTGACCAGGCACTTGAGATAAAAATGAAACAGTTATTTTCTTTGAGAAATTTATGTTCTAGAAGAGGAGGCAACATATAAAATATGTCCATATAAAATAAGTGCATACAAAATAAATTCAAGATAATTTTTTGGGGGAAGGCATTAGTAGCTAGAAGAGTGGGAGATTCAGAAAATGACTATAGAAAATAGAGTTCTTTTTGAACTTAAAAAGAAATGAATTCTAAGAGGTAGAGTCAAGGGGGGAATGACAGGTTCGTTCCTATCCAAAGCATTTTAAAATTTCTGCTGAATGTGTTCTTGGGTAGAGGTTCCTCATACTTCCATAGGTTCCTTTTCCAGTTACTGTGTAAAGAAAAGTCAAAGAAAACACTTCAGTATATCAGTATTAAACTTGTGCCAGGAGGATTGGATAGAAAGAGACTTCAAGCAGAATATATACAATATCTTTTATTAAATACAAAAGGAAAATTTCTAAATATTGAGATGCTCACCCAGTATTCTTTGTGTGCTTTCTTTATGTCTGGAGGAGAATTGAGTTAGATGGTTTAGTGGAAGTTTGTGAAAGATCTATGGAAAAACATGGACAAGCGTTACAAAGGATTAGAAAATGGAGCTGGGTTGCAATCTGCACTGAGAGAAGAAATACCCATATTGAAGAGATTGAAAATTTACTGAAATGCCGAATCATAATTAATTATAGTATTTAGTTGTTAGGCTTT
This sequence comes from Sarcophilus harrisii, assembly GCF_902635505.1. Lineage (NCBI taxonomy): Eukaryota > Metazoa > Chordata > Mammalia > Dasyuromorphia > Dasyuridae > Sarcophilus > Sarcophilus harrisii. The sequence goes on along the minus strand of NC_045431.1, from coordinate 32,245,326 downwards.
CGATGTGAAAAGGGCACTGAATTAATTGATAATTCAACATAAAATGTTACACTAAAATATATATTTCATTTAAAATTTTCTCTTATGTTTCTTCCTTTCTCTTTGGTAGATCAATCCCTGGTAGATTAATTTACTGAGGTCCAATAAATTGATATGTATTTTTTCTCCTGTTGATTGCTCCAAGTAAAAATTTATAAGTTTTTTTTGGAGGTGGAGAAGTAGATACAGTAGGTCTTTTAAAAGGAACATTTTGAAATTTTTTTTGGGGGGGGATTTGTTCAGAATTTGAAAGTACTTTAAAGAATCCAAATTATCAAATAAAAATAACATAAATTTTGAAACTTAGAAAACTTCATTAAAGAAGTGAGCTTTTTATAAACCTCATTCAAATACAGGTAGGAAGTTTTCCCTATTGACTGTGGTTTTTCTACATTAAAAAAAGCTCAGATATGTCTTCATGAATTGAAAAAAGTGCACTTATTTCAACTTTGACATTTTTATTTTGTAAAGAAGTTTTTAATGATTTTTTTTGTTTTTGCATCACTTTGTTTTCTCCCTTATCCTTCTCTTTCCTCCCAGAAAGCCATTCCTTGTGACAAAATACTTAAAAGGAAAAAAAAAAAAGAGAAAAAATAAGCAAAGCCTATAAATTTATTTTTTTAAGTCTTGAAGCATATTCACTTTCCTCATTTCTTCAAATTATCAGGGGAAAGTGTCTTTTCGTATCTCTTCCTTGAGTACTGTGCTTATTGTTTATAATTTTAAAATATTCTTTTTTTATTGGTGTGTGAGTATATGAATGTGGTAATTCATAACATTTACACGTTGCCTTTATTGTAGATAGTGTTTTCCTGGTTTTGCTCTTTTCACATTGTGTATCTTCATTAAGTCTTCTCATGCTTCTTGGTATTCAACCTTTTCAATTTTCATTACATTTTCTTCTTTTGGAGTATTCTATTATACTTATATACCACTTATATACCAATGATGAGTCATTCCACAACTGATGAGCATGCACTTTGCTTCTGCTTCTTTTTTACAATAAAAATTGCTACTATAAATATTTTGGTGTATATTAAACCTTACATTTTGTTAATAACTTCCTTGGGACAAACCCCTAAGTCATATTTGTTGATTATCTATTGAAGAATGGGTTTTGATTAAATATTTCTTTTAGTTATGGCTGAGGAAACTATGATCTGAGATATTTAAAATAAGTTTTTTCCCAGTAAATCACTTCCTTTCTAATCCTTGAGGCATTAGTATTCTTTGGGCAAAAGCTTTTTTGTGTTTTAGATAATTAAAATGATCTATAATAGCTTTTGGAATTGCCCTGATTGTTTAAGAATCTACTTCCTTTCTATTTTTATGAAAGGTATTTGATATTCTTCTATTCTAATTTATTATTGCATGGTCTTTAATATTCAGTCATATATACATTCTACCTTTATTGTGGAATATGGTGAAGTTGGTCTAAAGCTAATTTTTGCTGGACTGCTTCCCACTTCTCCCAGCAGTTCTTATCAGATAAGGAGCACACGCAGTTTTTCTTTGGGTTTATTGAACACTGTTTATTGAATTCCTTTATTTCTTGTTCTTATTTACTATGTTCCATAATAAATACATACATACATACACATGTATATATAACTACACACATATATTTTAAGCATTGTCAAATGGATTTTGATGATTTCTGATTTATAATATTGTTTGAGTTCTAAAAAATACTATTCTTCATTCTTACTTTTCTATTGTTACTATTTTTCTTCATATTCTTTTTTTTCCTTCAAATGAATTTTTAAAATCTAGTTCTGTAAGCTAGGTTGGTAGCTTGATTGGTTGAACACTGAATGTATAATTTATTTTGGTAATTTTTTTTATTATATTGGCACAGCCTAACCATGAGCAATTAATCAGTAGTATAACATTAACTGTGAAATCGGGTGAATTACAACTTCTCTGGGATCCACTTTCCTCATAAATAAAGTTAAATGATTGGATTAGATGATCTTGTAAAGTCCCTTCCAGCTCTAAACAAAAAATTTGTCTCATAATAAATTAGATGTATATTTTACTTTTGTAGACACATCTTTGATATCTATTATTGTAGGTACAACTTTGGTCTGCCAAAATGATCTCTTTTTCAGGGGGATAAGGGAACTATTACTTATAAACAAACATTTTGTATCGTGATTGCCAGGACCCAATGTGGGTAAGCAGGCAGCTCTTATTTATGGTTTGGTATTTGGAGAATCTATTCAGATGGTGCAAATAAATTGTGCAGTTTTGGGAAAGAAATGGAACATTTTCCCATCATCATGCATCTTGCTTTATTGTCCATGCATGCAATTTCTAGGTCTGAAGTAATACAAACACATGGATCTGAATCCCATAGAAAGCTGCAGAGGACATTTTATACTCATTAGAAGGAAAGCTAAGGGAGAAAATCCAGGAACTCTAAATCAGTAGAAGACACTTTGTTTAGCACTGTGTGTGTGTGTGTATACATACACGTGAGCTCACATGCCAGGTTGTTCAAATGTGCACCAGCTTTGTTTCCTGACTGAATCCCCTAAATATCCTGACTAACTGCAAGCCTGCGTGAAAGCACTGACATTCCCCAGCTGTTTGCTGTGGGCCCAGGAGGTTTCTGTCCTGGAAGTCTGGAATTTGCCATCCCATCTGTGCCCTTGGAAGCTTCCAAGCCATGCTCTGGGCTCCTTGCTAAGACAGAGTGTCCTGAAGTCTATGTCTATCTTCTACTCAGATTTGCTCTTCCACTTGACCAATGGCTGACATGACTAAATAGCTTGATCTCCAGGTCAAAAGAGATAGTGATGGTATAGAAAAAGAAAATAATTTTAAAGCATGAGTTTTCTAACATTTAGAAGTCACAGGATTGGGTTCTTATGTTAAATCCAACAGGGTCAAATTTAGCACCCAGATGAAATTCTGTAGAGATCAGGGCTGTCCAAAGTTTCTTGCATTTTTCACACTGTTGAGATCTAATTCTTGTCCTTGGTTTCTTTCAACCAATAATTAATGAGCAATGCCTGCTTTGTGCAGTGCACTGTGTTAGCTACTAAGGGATATACTAAAACTAATAAGAAACAGCTCCTATCTAACAAACTAAGGTTTTACAAAGTGTTTTCTTTACACTCTATTAGGTAGGTGGAATAAGCATTAGTTTCACCACAGAAATGAATACTGGGGATTCAGAGAAGCTAAGTAATTTGTCCATAGTAGACACTTTTAAGTATTAGAGCCAGAACTTAAACTTGAGTCGAGAGAGAAAGACAGAGAGACAGAGACAGGCAGAAAGGTTAAAAAGGGAGGGAGAGGGAGACTGAGAGACAGAGAAAGAGAGATAAAGACAGTGGGGGGAGAAACAGATATACAGAGACAAAGAGGGAGGGAAAGGGGAGGAAGAGAAAAGAAGAGAGAAAATTTATGTTCAGTATGGGTTTTTTATAAAAAGATCAAAAATAATAAGCTTGGAAGTATTTCTCTGACTTAGGTTTCACTTGACCACTCCCCCCCCCCCCAACTGCTTTCAGTTCCTTTATCTGAGTTTGAGATTTTTTTTTTCCTATTACTACTTTGTACAGATTGCATGCAGAAGGTAGAGAGTCATTTGGAAACAAGAGACTGCCTACATTTTGACAGGTGTGATGGGGGACATGATCTAGAAATAGAATATCTGAATTACTTAGGTCCTGTTCACAGCTTATCCCAAAGGCTGCAGCAGCCTTTACAGTACTCAAAGACACAATCCTTTCCATTCTGCTTTACCCCCAGGTTAGGAATGCCAAAATTATTTTAAAAATAGAAAATTTCCTGTTCCCCTGTTTTCTTGGCCCATCAATAGCCCGCCAACACCACTTGTTACTCGATGACAGACTCACAGAGCCCCTGTTTTCTAAGCCACTTTTCATTTGTGAGTTGAGGGCTGGAATCATTTTCTGAAGGTTCCTTATTCTTATCAGTGTCAACCAGGCCATGTCAGAGGAAAACCTTGAGGGTGGCAGCCAATCACTTACTGTTTCAGTAAACAATAGAGATGATTTATTTTCCATTACTTGAAGGTCAGTCTAGAGTAATAAGTCCATAGCTGACATCAGCCCTAAGGGAAAGATCAACGTGTTTTTATTGTTTTCTTTTTCTTCTTCTGGTCCTGCTCTATGATTTCATCCATGTTGGGAACTATTAGCATGGGAATTTTCTCAATTGTTGGAGATTGGCAAATTGACTGTGATTTTAGTCCTAGAGAGTTGCCTGAAGGCACTGAAGTGTTAAAAATCAATCAGTCAACAAGAGTTTATTAAGTGCTTCTTATGTACTAGGTACTATCCTGAGCATGGGCATGCAAGGGTAAAAAGCACAGTCCCTGCCCTCCAGGAGCTTACAGTCAAATACAGGAGTAAAATGTTTGAAATAAATAAATGAATGTCATTGTCTAATATCTCCCCAAACAATAGGGTACATGGTGTAAATGGGAAGTCTGAGGGAGTAGCAAAGGTGGAGCAAAGGCCTCTTGGGGAAAATGGGATTCAATCTGAGTCTTGAAAAAAAGTTGGAAAGCTAGGAGACAGATGCAGAAGGAGAATATGATAACATAGATAATATGTTTTATAAGCAGGTCTCTTATGAAAAATTGGATTAGATTTGGATCTTGAAGAAAGGTTGGAAAACTAAGAGGCTGAAGTGCCAAAGGAGAATATGATCAAATAAATAATTTGTTTCATAGGCAAAGATTGAAGTTCTTCCTAATATCAGTCACCTTTCTATCTACTGTACCACACTACCTCTCTTGTTGATCATTTCATAAACATTTGTCTTGACATTATGGACAATTTGATCTAAAAGAAAATTATATGATTTTATCAATATATTTATCAATTTCTGCTGTGGAAATTTCCTTCACCAATACATATCATCACCTGTTTGATAACTTACACTATTAGTTGCCTAGGGTAACTGAGAGTTTATGAGATTCTCACTAGATAACTAGATGACCTGAGATGTCCTTTCTAAATACACACACACACACACACACACACACACACACACATATATATATATATATATATATATATATATATATATATACCTTTGCATGCACGGACACACACATGTATATACTTAAAACAACCAGGTTCCATTGTATGTTGTATCTTTATCTCATTTGCCATAATTCAGATTGTAACTAGATAAATACACATTCTATCTCCCCTACTAGATTTCTTCAGGGGTAGAACTGTGTCATCTTCAACTGTGTGGGAATAAGGCAGCTAGTACATGTCTTATACACTCCAGATACTCAGTAAAATGTTTGAAATGAATAAATGAATGTCATTGTCTAATAGAAAAAGTAGTGAATGAGAAGAGTTCTAGAAGCAACAGTGGATAGCATTCTCAGTCTGAGAACTGAGCTCAAATCTAGTTTCAGACCATTGGTAGCTGGATTATCCTGGATAAAGCATTTGCCTCAGTTTCCTCCCCTGTAAAATGGGGATCATAATACCAGTAACTCCCAGAGTTGTTGTGAGGATGCAATGAGGTAATATTTGTGAAGTGATTTAGCATAGAGCCTACCTAGCATATAGTAAGCCCTTAATAAATTCAGTTCATGGCTTACTGACTCCCAGGGATGTGAGGGCAAGCCAGTTCCTTTCCCTGTCCCTTAGTTTCTCTGATTGTGAAATTATGTTATATAATCTCCAAAATATTACAGCTGCAATATTCTGTGTCTCTATGAGAAGGACTTGCTTGATATTGATAATTCTGTGGAGTTATCAATTAGATAATTAGATCAATCAATTAGAACATTATTAAAAATACCGTATCAGTATCAATAGGAGTGATATTCTTGAATAAGACACGGTCGATTTTATTGTCCATACACTGTAGCATGGCTAAGTACTAAATCCCCCCCATACCCCATTTGCCTTTCACTGCAGTCAAGTATGGCAAACCAGGACCGGAAAATAGTCTCCCACAGCCCCAAAGTGAATGCAATGGTCAAGCTCTCCCAGGGCACCATGTTTGAATCCCTGGGGCATCAGTAGCCTTGACACTGAGTCTTTGGAGACTGATTAGAAACAGTAAAAATGGTTGGGACCCTGGTGGTGAGAGGGAGCACTGAGTCATAGAACAGGAAAAGCAGCCCGGACTGCGGCGCGTGTTAAATGTTTCATGGAACCCAAAGTAGCAGTGGAAGGGAGTGATGGAGAGCACATGTAAATGAAGGGAGTCAGTCGCCCAAACCGTACTCTCACCGCAGGAGTGAAAAGTTCAGACAGAATTTCAATTGCTTCCTGAAACGCAGCTGCAGAGAGCATCTCAATCAGCACTGCAATTTGTTGACTCTTTTAAAATATTGATGCTTCTTATTTAATAATAAAAAAGTGGGGGCAGTTGAGAGAAATGGACACCTGTTTTTTTCTATTGAGCAGACAAGGGTAAGACAGGAAAAGTACAGATTTCACTTGGTAATCAAGTGAAAAGTCAATAGTAGCACTGATGATATAATTCTGGGTGCTCAGATTTTCATCTGAGAGTTTTATTTGACTCTAGAGGGCCCAGATTGGGCACTAGTATTTTTCCTCCTGACGCATTTATTGCCTCTTTCCATGTTAATTGTTGAAGCTGAGTCTAAAGCTGCATGAATACAAAGAAAACTTACTTCCCTAAATCAAAAGATTGGAGATTGCTTTGACTTGGAGACTCTGTTCATCAGTGGAGGTTACAGAATAGTTTAAGGAGTAAAAACATTCATTATCCAGATTGCTCCTTGGATACAGAGAGGTATTCCATCGCTGGGATCAGTTAAACCTTTCCAGCCTGTTCTCTGCTTGCCATAGACTTGAAAAGCCCAGTGAGGAGGTAGTACACAAGATATATTGTACAAAGTCACAGAGATGGTAGATGAAATGTCATGTGTGAGGAACGTCATGAATTGAAAGATGAGTAAAGGGGAATAATGTATAATAATCTTAGGAAGGCAAGTTGATTTCTTTAAGGACTCCTTTTTTATTTTTATATTTTTATTGAAGCTTTTTATTTTCAAAACACATGGAAGGATAATTTTTCAGCATTGACCCTTGTAAAATCTTGTGTTCCAACTTTTCCCCTCCTTCACCCCACTCCTTCCTCTAGATGGCAGGTAATCCAATATATGTTAATCCAATATAGGCATATATATTTATACAATTATTTTGCTACACAAGAAGAATCAGATCATAAAGGAAAAAATTGTGAAAAAATAAAATTCAAGCAAACAATAACAAAAGAAGTGAAATGCTATGTTGTGGTCCACACTCAGTTCTCACAGTCTCTGGGTGTAGATGGCTCTCATCATCACAAGATCATTAAGAGAGTCACTTCCATCAGAATTGATCATCATGCAGTATTGTTGTTGAAATATATAATGATCTTCTGGCCCTGCTCATTTTCACTCAGCATCAGTTCCTGTAAATCTCTTCAGGTCTTTCTGAAATCATCCTGCTGGTCATTTTTACAGAACAATAATATTCCATAACATTCATATACTATGACTTATTCAGCCATTCCCCCACTGATGGGCATCCACTTAGTTTCCAGTTTCTGGCCACTACACAAAGGGCTGCCATAAACATTTGTGCACATGTGGGTCCCTTTCTCTCCTTTAAGATCTCTTTGGGATATAAGCCCAGTAGAAACACTGCTGGATCAAAGGGTGCACAGTTTAATAGCCCTTTGAGCAAAGTTCCAAATTGCAGTCCAGAATGGCTGGATTAGTTCACTATTTCACCAACAATTTTTAGTTTAAGGGCTTCTTTAAAAACCCAAGAGGACGTTTTATTCCTTGGTTATATACCAACAGGAATAGAGAATCATTGGAATTTTTTGAGCAGAGAGGAACATGAGTCTGTTCTGGATTTTCAGATGGTCACTTTTGGCAATAGTATGGAGGATGGCTTAGAGATAGTTGAGACTAGAAGACTAGAAGCAAGAATAAAAAGGGAAAGAGGTGATAGAGGTCTGATCCAGAGTGTTGGCTATGTGAGTAGAGAAAAGGGGATACATATACATATATATATATAATTGCAACATTTCTCACAGATATATGAGAATATTAATTAATATAATATATATGAGAATATATATAATTATATATTATATATATGAGAAATATTGCAATGATAGAATTAATGAAACTTGGAAAATAGCTGGGTTTGGTAGATGAAGAAAAGTAAAGAGTTCTAGATATAGGCCTTGGTCATTTATCTGATTTTTGCATACAAATTATCTTCCATAATGTTTGTGGGATGACTGAGTTTGATAGATTCAGCCCCTGACCTTTGGAAACTTGCAAATGGTGCAGACTGAACACATATAAAGAAAAAAGTCACTGTTCGGTATTACTGACCCATTTAGTCTTGTATTCTATCTTTGACAATAGTAGTAAGGAACATCAATTTCAAAAGCGGGACTGTCCTTAAAGTAGATCATGTTCTTTTGTAATGGTAGCTTTCATCTACACAGTCATTTTTCATGGGATTATTTAAGAATTTATATTTCTGAAATGCACCTAAACCAAATACCATTTCTCACTAGAACAGTTTATTATTTTTTAAACTAGATAACAAACATGAATGAGCATCTTCTTCCCTTTCGAGAGCATTTATAGGCACTGATCACTAGATCCCCAAACTGCCATTTTCATTGTCTACGTAATTTTCTTGCCCTATTAAAAAAAAAGCAGTTTGTATTTATTGGACAGTTTCCTATTCACAAAGAGCATCCTTCTCAACAAACCTGCAAGGAGAAGAGAATATCATTATTAGCATCCACACTGTACATTTAATCCTCAGGTGGGGCTACTATTCACTAAGCTGATATATTATTCAGTTAGAGGAACTTTCTCTCTCTCTCTCTGTCTCTGTCTTTCTCTGTCTCTGTTTCTGTCTCTGTTTCTCTCTGTTTATTGCTTCATCTCTTTCTCTCTATCTCTTTCTATTTCTCTATCTCAACATCTCTCTCTCTCTCTCTCTCTCTCTCTCTCTCTCTCTCTCTCTCTCTGTCTCTCTCTCTCTCTTTTTCACTTTCTCTCTCTCTGTCTCTGTCTCTGCCTCTGCCTCTCTGTCTCTCTCTCTGTCAAAGCCATGGTTGCTTTATTTTAGTTATGAATTTAAATATCATGGGAAAGATTTTCCAGCAGGATTAAGAGTTTTTACAGCAAATGAGTCTCTAAATTGCAGGGAATCAGGTGTGGGAAATAGCAGTTTGCTAGCCATAAGACAGAGGGAATATCAGTTAATTAGAGGAGAGGGTTGACTTGAAGTCTTCCCTTAGAGCCAGAGTTCTTAACATTTGTGTTGTGAACCTCTTTTGCCATCTGGCAAAGCCTGTGCAATCCTCTGAATGATGTCTGTTGTCTACCTACAGAATTGAAAGGAATGCTAAATTGCAGTGAGAGCTTAAAAATAAAGACGTATTTTTTTCCATCCAAGCTCACAGATCCACAGACTTCTCCCAAGCCGAGATCCATAGAAGTAGAGAATATAGATTTCTTGGGGGCACATATTATTTCACTTTTCTTTATATTATTATATTATTAAATATTATTATATTTATATTGTTACTGTGGTTGCTGGACAAATGTTTGGTGATTGATTGATTTCATTCTTCTTCATCATAATCCTTACGAAGGGCTAGTGTCAAGGTCAGATGTCTGTCGTGGCAAAGGCAATTTATAGACTAGGGTGACGTGCAACAAAGCATCCTCCGCTGTTCTGTCCCCTCCCCTCCTCTCCCATCATATATTTCATTATCATTGTGACCACCCCCCCCCCAGAAATGTCATGATCATGGCATCAGGAATAGATGTGATCTTGGCGGTTGACCTTCCTTTCTGAACATCACAGTGAACACCTGCAAGATGGGCTGGTAAGGCTCTTCATTAGTGGCTATGTGTCTGACTTGGAGCCATGTCCTAGGGACCAGCTAAACTCGCCCAGTGTACTTTGCCCCTTGTCTTCCTGCCTTATTTTTTGTGAGGAGCACCTTCTTATGCCAGTTCCTATCTGGTATTTACCTCCCATATGTCCACCACTGTTTACCTTTCTGTAAAGTATAGGACAGGACACAGAACTAGAAGAAATCTATTTTCTATTAAAGAACTTGGAGTTAGCAAATTAAAAAAGAAAGCTTAGTAATTACAGAATGTATCGGTATATGTATGTACTATGGATTCACATAAACTGAGGAGAACAAGATCTTTCACTGGAGTCCATAATTGACCTGCCTACCATTGGTAATAATCCATATCCTGAAGTTTCCTCTCTGCCTCTATAGCCCCATCAAATCTTCCTTGTCTTGTTTCCTAATCTCTAAGGATTTACGTCTGACCTAAATCTCTAAGGATTTACTTCTGACCAAAGTAACTATTAGCTAATCTTATTAATAAATCTAAATTAAAGCATTAATAGATGTTAATGGATCAGTGGCTCACTTCTCTGAAGTAATATTTGCATTTTTAGAAGGGGCTAGTATCTGGAGACACAATTCCATAACACAGAGGAGTGGTTCTAGTGGAAGAGTTTTCAGACACTGTGCCAGGTTCAGGAGGATGACATTCTGGGGTATGATGTTTTTACTCTTACCCAAAACTCCCTATAGAGGTAGCCACCAAGGTATTTAAACTGGCGAGCTTTCCTCTGAGAGACTTATTTGGGGTACTTTAAACTCCAAAGTAATCCTCCTCTCCTCACAACTAGAATCCTACTCTTTGTTAAGTACTTTAATTTCACCATTTGTCCCCACCACCAAACAGCAGTTTGTCCTGAAAATATATGGATATTTATGAGAGGCTAGCTTTCCATTACTCCCTACCACTCCACCACTCCTTTTCCCTTCACTGAAGACAAAACAAAACAAAATAAAAACAAAAATCCAACAGTTTTCTGGTCTCACAGGGGAGCAATGAACCTGATAATCCACCAATGACTTACATAACATTACATTCTTTAAGATTCTTTTGGGGGAAAAAAACAACTATTAGGCTCTTATTACATAATATCCATAGCACTGGTTATATCACACTTTAATCCCCAATTCTTCATTATTCCCTATTGACTGCCCGATAAATTTCAAACTCATAACGTGACATTCAAGGTCTCCATAATGTTGTGAACCTTACCCTATACAACTATTCTTCTCCATATACCCTATACTATGGTTAAATAAGGCTTTCATCATATCTGGAATATATGGGAAATCTTGCTCCAACTTCCTGTTCCTTTTATATTTAATTCCTTCATTTTCTTTTTCTTTTTTTTTTTTCAGTTGGCATCCAAGTTGTAGTGTGTAAATGAACATGGTCAGGGGATCACCTGAGATAAGTTTGCATTTGCTCATTGAACATCAATGGAGTTGCATGATGAATCCATTAATAAGATAGGGGGGTTAGGAAGAGTCTCTCATCAAAGGTTATTATTCCAGATGCACATGAGGCAGCAAGCAGTAGGACCAATGGTTAGATGTCTCAGGATGTTTGATATGTATAGAAATATATTATAAACAAAAACCCAAATCTTCGTTTTTCAGGTTTTTTAGAAGTAGAAAGATTTTTTCCATTGGAAAGTAGGAAGAACAAAGACAAAGAGTTTATTTTGAAATGGAGTAAGGATGATTGCCAGATTTTACTTTTGTTTAAAGGACACACTTAAATGGAAATCCCAGAAGTGATCTCATGACTTCCTTGGGGACATGGCTTGTCTTGAAATTCAAGATTAAGATATTGAATACAGAAAGGAATTCTTAAAAGGAAATGACTCAGGAAAGAAACTGAGTAATCACAATTTTGGAATGTTATTTTCACATTTTATAATATTTTCCTTATTTAACAATTTCATTATTTAAAATTAAACTATATTTAAAATATTTTCACATCTTATTTTTCTTATTTAAATTTAATATTAATTAATTAATTAATAATATTAAATTTAAAAATTATTTACATTAAATTGTCTTAGGGTAGAAAACCAATCATAGAACTTGAGGGACTAGAGCAGTTTGGATATTGTTCTCCATGTGACATTAATACTGAAATTAATAAAATTGTTCCTGGCACACAAGTCTAAATCACAGAGTACAGTATTAATAGTATTTTTTCTTCAACAGGCAGCTAGATGATGCTTCCTCAGTGTTGCCAATCAGTAAAGATTTTGATTCCTTTGGATTTTTATCCTCATGGAGCGATTTATTTATCCTTCTCTCTTGCATTTAGCATAAATTGTTTTATTTTTTTAGTTCTTAGGGTATGTATCAGTTCTACCTAGTTGACTATCATCTCTGTGAGGAGAAGGATTCTAGGTTAACAACAAGGGCATTTTATTCAGGCACAGGTTAGACGAGATGACTTCTGAGACCCCTTATGACTCTGGCATTTTGTGATTCTGTGACCTTAGCTTTGTTTAAACTTTCTAGCTCCCTGAGTACCTGGTAGAGTACTTAGCACAGAGTTGATATTCAATAAATGTTTGTTGAATCGAATTAAACATTGCCTTTAGGATAATTTGAAATCTTAAAACCCAAGAATATTTTCAAATATCCTTGTGCCTGGAATATCTACAAAGAAGGCATTGGGATTGTCGACATTTCTTATGTGTTTTAGTGGGAAAAAAAGTAGTCTTCTTGGTTCAGCCGATAATTAATCACCTCATAGAATGATAACTTGAAAGTAAAATAATAGATGCTATAATTTCTTCTCCTTCAGGAGTGAGATGCCACAGGAAAATTAACCATGTCTAGACACTTGTTTTTATTAGGGGAGGATAATAATAATTAAAAATGAAATCAAAGTATTTGATTTTTAGTAGAGTCCAATATTCAGAGACTTTGGGGTTTTGCCTGGCAGAATAATTTTCATCAAACCAAAACCAGTCTCCAAGTCTGTTTTAATTCCATAATACTAACTTATTGACAATTTACTTGGGGTGGGGGGAGGGAGGAGGGAAAAATGTGGATTGAGCAGAATATACAGCACCAAATATTCTCATTAGTATCCACTTACCCAAGATGCACAATGATGCTTGAATTCAAAGTTTCTTCTGGGAGCTGAGATCAACCACCATTAAACAAACAACTCCCCAAGTAAGCACATATAACTCCCCCTCTTCCTAAGTTAGAGATTGGACAGGGAAGCTCATTTCTGGGTTGTAGGCTGCTGGGAAAATAGATCCCTTGAATATCATTTCTTTCTTTTATTTTTCCATTTTCCTTACTCTTTCCATTCTATCACAGAAATCCATTGTCACAAAATCCATTGCTCCAAATGTATAGGGATTCCGAATGACTATCCCAAGCAGCTGCAAGCAGCAGCTAACATTATGTTCCTAGGAAAAGTCTCCTCTGCCTTGCCTATATCCCTGCTGCAGCTGTATTGTTCCTAATAGTATTTTTCCTAATTCTAGTTTAATGTGTACACAAAGTAGATCTCAGATACTTACTTAAAGAAATTCCAGGGAAAGCTCCCTTTTTGGACAAGTTCTGAAATTGGAAATAAAACATTGAATTGAAAGTTGATCTTTTGCTGGATTAGAGAAAAAAAAAGCATGAGGGTGAGTCATACCTTAAACTTAAACAGAGCTCAATAGCCATAGTTTCCCCCCTCTAACTTGTCTACTTGGGGGCTTGAATTAGTATCAGGATTTACTCACTCTTCTTTGGAGTCATCATCACTGATTCAGGAACAATATTATAGAAACAGTTTCTTGTATGTGGTAATCTGTATTTTTTTAAAAATTGAACTAATGCGTATTAATTTAGACATTTATATGTCTACTAATAATATTATATATATTAGCCTATAGTTTATTTATATTAAACTATACTAAGCTAATACTAGCATATTAGTTATACTAAACTAATAACTAATACCAATGAGGCAAAAATTCTGCATTTAATCCCCATTTGGAGTGGAACACTTTCCCCAGGGATACCTTTGGTAGCTTTATCTGTAGCCATCCCTCTCACAAATGCGTGCATGCTGTCAGTCACAAAGGGGATAGATGAATCATTGTAAACCCACTACTATAAACTAACAAAGTATATGCCCCACTGACTGCGGGCATAAAGAATAATAGCAAGATAATGCTGCTTAGTGCATACAAAAAATGTGGCTACTGACCCATGGCATCCTTGCTTTCATAAAACAGTATTATCATCAAGCTGTCAGTCAAACAGTTTGAGCCTAACATGGTCCTGAGCTTTGGGAGGATACCGAAAAATAAGATATTTCCCATATTTTATGATCTAGTTATCATGCTATTACATGTAGATCTAATATTGGATTCTAAAGAGAGATGTATTAAATATAATGTCTGTTAATTTATATTATATTCACATATGTAACTTTATAATTTAAAAAAATATTCATATACATTCTGGCAATTTGCGCAAGTAACAATCTGTCTGAAGTTTAGTTTCCTCATTTGTGAAATTGGGATAATAATGGCACCTACTGTAATGAGTTTTTGTGAGTTTATAATGAGATAATTTATATAGAGACAGTATCATCAGCTACCTTTTATAAATGAGACAAATGAGACCAAGAAAATATGGGTACCTTCCCAAAGATGCCACAGGTATCAAGTGGTAGAACTAGGATTTAAATCCAGAACTTTTGACTCCAAAGAAAGCACTCTTTCCACAATACCATAGCTTATTATAATGATAATGATAAATCTTAACCACAATAAAAACTCATATATATACATATAAATATGAGTTTTAATGTGAATATAAAATACATTCAAGTTTATGATAAGCACAGAATTTAGAGCCTAAACTTGGAATCATGGGACCTGAGTTAGAATTCTGGCTCTGCTTCTTACTACTTTTTTGACCTTGAGCAAGTCTCTTAATTAATTGCTCTGGGTCTCAGTTTCCTTTTCTGCAAAATAAATGACTTGGATTAGATTGCTCCTAAATTCCTTTCCACTCCTGAATCCTATAAGTTATAAAGTAGTATAATAATTATTAGCCCCCCCTTTTTTAAAATGAGTAAATTTGCTTAGAGAAGTTAAGTGTCTTACCTAGGGTTACACAATAAATCACAGCCTCCTCCTTGATAAGAGAGAAAAAAAGTTGCCTTCTTGGTACCTTCAAGATAGAAGATCTATATAAGTGGTCTGATCAATGTGTTCAATGGATTGTACCGAACAACCGCCATAGGGGATATAACACTCTAACAAGACCTTCACATTATGAGCAGTCAAGTTGTGCTGGATAATAAGTGGTTGTCTGGGGAATTATTGACATATTGTTATTTCAGGGAGAAGTACCTTAAGAAGCAGAAAGGTCAGAGGCAGAGCCCATCTTGAAACCCCCCGGAAAGGAAAGCTTTGGTAATTTGATACCAGTGAAGATACCAGAACAAGCTGTCAAACAATCAATTCAGTAATCACCTCGAAGAGCAATTAATGTGATTTGTGAGAAGAGGCAACTCTTCCAAACCAACTTCATTCCCTTCTCTGACACAGTACCATATCATGAAGATAAGAAAAGCAAACAGTAGATGTAATCTAGTGGGACTTTAGTAATACTTTGGGTCCTGCCTCATAAATCGGGAAGCAATGGTCTGAACCGGTAATGTTCTTCTTATTCTTATATTTAATTTCTCCATATGAAGAAAGCAACTATAAAAACATGTAAGAAAGGGTGCTGAGCACATTTTAGAGCTGTTTTTAGATTTTTTGCTTCAAGTACTCGGAAGATAAAATAAGTTTACTTATATCTTATTTTATTTTAAATCCTCTCATCTTGCTTATGCTACCATTTAGGAAATATAGAGAATATTTCAACATTGTAATCATATGTGGTTGGGTCATTTTCTTGAAGCTTTAAAAAAAAGGCAACTGCTGTTTTCAGAAAATGATAATGGTATGTGAGATAAAAGGCATGTTAATCCATGCAGACAATTTGCTTTATATCATAATCTCTCATATTTTGACAATTTTTTGTTTTGGGGTGGATATTCCTGGTTTCACTGTTTCTTTATATAAAATTTTGTAGCCTTTCAGAATAAATCATAAAGTTCCTTCTTTAAAATTAAACAATGGTTGTTGCTTAGCACATATTGCTATTTTAGTGATTGATTCTGAATATTAAATTAAGCCATCTTTAAATTTAATTACTTTGGGGCATTACTTTGTCTAGTTTTAAGGAAAAAAACATACCTTTGTTTTCCTGGTCTTTTCAGTAATTTTGTGAGGTAGTGCTGCATACTACCAGACTTGCCATTTAAAGGCTTGTTGTTCAAGAACGAATTAATACTTCATGGTAAACAATTTTTTCTAGCACTTACCCAATGCTTCTTTTCCATGTTGTGATGCATTCATATAAAGATTTACCCATTGTTATTATCTGTAGATGTTTGTATAACTTGAGCAAAATATCATTTAATCACTTAGCTCCATTAAACATTTATTCCTGATATTACTGTTCTGTAAGAAATGACCAACAGGATAATTTCAGAAAGGCCTGGAGAGATTTACACGAACTGATGCTGAGTGAAATGAGCAGGACCAGGAGATCATTATATACTTCAACAACAATATTATATGATGACCAGTTCTGATGGACCAGGCCATCCTCAGCAACGAGATCAACCAAATCATTTCCAATGGAGCAGTAATGAACTGAACCAGCTATGCCCAGAAAAAGAACTCTGGGAGATGACTAAAAACCATTACATTGAATTCCCAATCCCTATATTTATGCACACCTGCATTTTTGATTTCCTTCACAAGCTAATTGTACAATATTTCAGAGTCTGATTCTTTTTGTACAGCAAAATAATGTCAGGTATACTTATTGTGTATCTAATTTATATTTTAATATATTTAACATCTACTGGTCATCTTGCCATCTGGGGGAGGGGGTGGGGGGGTAAGAGGTGAAAAATTGGAACAAGAGGTTTGGCAATTGTTAATGCTGTAAAGTTACCCATGCATATATCCTGTAAATAAAAGGCTATTAAATTAAAAAAAAAAACATTTATTCCTGGTATTTTGAAAAAAACTTTTGATAGTGATGCAAATTTCTGATGTTAGTATAATAAAGTACCTAATGTGTTAAAATACAAATTATTATAACATAAACATCCCTTTTTATTAATTCTTTCCTAACAAAAATTGTCTAATTTCTAGTCATTTCATGAGTATATATGTTTGAAGAATTTTGAAGTTGGCAACTTTTCCATAACTCTTTCTAATTGGTATTATTATTTATCTATCTATCTATCTTTTACATCTACCCCCCCAAATAGTGAAAGGTTTCTATGGTGTTGCCATACACATTAGTACTATATATGTACATACATATACTGGTATATTAGCACATATATAGTGAAAAGTTTGTATGGTATTATTACCATACAAAATGGTACCATTACCATTATACATGCCTTTCCATATTGTTCAGGCACAATAATTTCTCTAATGGGAAGATACACACATATTAGCTTCCCATGACTATTCATTTAGTAAATCTTTTACTCAGTCTTTAGAAGGGTCAAAAATCATAGGCTTATAAATATTCTATGATTTAGAGTTTTAAAATCTTCTTTACTTGAGAGATACTTCATCCTATATATTGATATTTTATTAATTTATTCTTCCAAATAAATTACTCTGATAATTCTTAGTATAGCCTACAAGTAGGTACATAGTGTTTCATCCAAAAGTAGCTTACTATTGTTCCAGTGATAGAATTCTACCACACGGTACATTTTTCCAAGTCATTTTCATTGTTGAAAAACTTAATATGATGAATTATCTAAGTTATCAGGTAAATGAATGCTGTGTATATGTATTGATTCAACAAATATTTATTGACCACCTTCAACAGGCAAGGTTTTATTAACTCTGTTAGCCACGAATAGACTCACTTTGGTGAATGTCATTGTCAGCAGGAAATTCTTCTTTTGCTTGAATCTAGTTTAAGACATCTTAGGGTATGATGAACAGATCCGGTGAATATGCGTTTCCTTGTTTAGCATATTGCTGGATGTTACACCTCAGTAGGTTGTTGAACAAAGGGATATTTGTCATTGTATCTGTCTTGACGTCTTGAGTAGTTTTGATATAATGCACCATGTCTGTAAGGTGTGATTTAATGTGAATTTGGCTCTTAAAATCAGTAAAAATACTATCTTGTATTATTTTATAACTCACTGTCTATAGGATCATAAAGATGAGGTCCACTGTAAAAAATCATCTGTGAAACTTAGAATCCTTCCTTTTCAAGTTTTCATCAACCAAGTCTTTGATGCATGCACAGAGCTTTCTTATAAATATTTATATTTTATATAGAAATGAGAGTGGATATGGTTCATTTCCTTCAGTAGGGAGAAAACTCATTGTCAACTTGTTTGAGAACTTTCAAAGATGCATTTTGATCCAAATGTACCTTAAAATGTGTAACATATTATTAAGAGGAAGAATTTAACCTCAATTGGCTGAACATGAATCTTAGAACAACTAGGATGGAATAGTGAAAGCATCTTCTGGAGTACAGCCTATAAGTAGATACGTGGTGTTTCATCCCATTGTACCAATGACAGAATATGAGACAGCTTTTCTTCCCAACTGTCCTACTGTTCTCTTTAGTGACTTTAACACTGAAGCTGACAATGATCCGGGGAATAATCTTCAACCTTCTCATTTCATTACCAGCCCATTTCAGGTACACATGAAAAGCTGCACTATGACCATGATATTTAAAGGACCTAGAAGCTCACATGGGACATTCATTGTCCATATGTAGAGAGTGAGAGATATATATGTCCACAACATCAGGAGAGACCATTAGAATATACAAGAAATCCTTCATGCCTTAGCAATGATATTGTTCCCTCTTCTTCATACTAGGAGAAATACTGAATTGTATAATCACAGCCCTCCATGGTAGATTCCAACTACAACTGTGTTGGGAGGAATCCCAATTTCTAAGGAGCAGAAATTTTAGGCTCTAAGAAAGGGCTCTTTTTGTCTTTAATAGAAGATATGCTGAAAGAACTTATAAGTTCATGATTTTTTTATAAATCTGAAACATAAATTATTCTTTTGGACTTTGAGTGTTGGATAGATGTAACCTGTAAATATTATTTAAAGTTTACTGACCATGCACCAGGATCAGCAAAAATCCAGATTCTCCCTTCCCCCATAAATGTGCATATTAAACAGCAAAGACAGCTGCATTTAGATAAATAAGTATTAAGAACTCTTCACTCAAACTTTAGCCAGCTTGCAGGAACACTGTTATGTTTCTCGGACAACATTAAGGATCCAGAACTTCTTCTGTTACATTTAGCAAGAATAATGTCCTTTAAGGGAAGACACATCTTTGGTCATCATTATTAAGACCATTATGGTTGCATCCCAATAATGGAGATACCTACAGAGAGCCCATATTCCCTTGGGTATAAAGACTGTCTGGGGCCATGATAAAGGCCATGATATAGAAATGACCCTTTTCTTCTTCATGTGTGACTGTATCACTACTCTGCAGCATATGTATGTTAGAGGCCTAAACAGCTGGAAGAATCTGTGGTCCAGGCATATGGCAGAGTTGAAAATCAAGGAACATCGATGTATGACTGAACTTATCCTGTTGAATTGAATTGAATTGAACCTGTGTAAATATGCCTCAAACTATATTTACTTGAACTGTGTCTTAATATTTGTTATTAGCAATACCACAAACAATTCATATATTTACATAGAGCTTTAAAGTTTGAAAAAATACTTTATCCCTTATATTTATATAAGGGATATATATATATATACATACATATATATATATATATATATATATATATAGAGAGAGAGAGAGAGAGAGAGAGAGAGAGAGAGAGAGAAAGAGAGAGAGAGAGAGAGAGAGAGAGAGAGAGAGAGAGGATTTATATAAAATTTGCACTCTTGTCAATGCTGCTTCATTGGCTCAAGAGCAGAAGTAGAATAATTTTTCCCAGCAGGAATGTGGTAAGGAAAAGAAGGGGAGCAGCTAGCAGAGAAGTGGCTTTATATGGTACAGATAGATGGCTTTTGAGGGAACTAAGCACATCAGAGCCTTCAGTTTGAGTTCAGAGTTTCCTTAAACATGGATTTCCTCACTCATGTGCTTCCCTGCTAGGTTTCTATAAGTGGGAACCCACTCTCTACCACGGACATTGCATGAATTGTTGGAAGAGTATGAACAAGGTGTACAGGTAGACAATGATATTCTGACCGCTTTTGCTTTTGCCTTCTATAAAAACTGTGACATTTGGTTTAACCTTATTGTTTAGTAAATGTTTTATATTTGAGGTAATTATATCATAGTGACTGATTTTGTATACTAAGGAACGTGACAATTAAGCCAGTGTTGAGTCGTTGAAGCTTACCCCCCTCAAATCAGGGTTTTTCTTAGAATCCTGAGATAATTTTGAAATGTAGCTAATTGTCAGTAGCCCCCTCCCTAATCTCCTTTCTAAGGAATTCTAACCCTGAGTTCAGATTAGGTTGAGAGAACTAGCTGAGATGGATTTTGGTGCCTCATACTTCCATATAAATTGAAGATAACAGATAGTACCTACTGTATCCTGTGAGACTCAAATGAGAAGTGTACAAAATGCTTTATAAACTTTAAAGCACTATTTAAACATCAGTTCTTTTACTATTGACTTGCCATTTTCTTCTCTCAGCAATTTATATCTACCCTATAGAAGGTAAACTCCCTGAGGGCAAGAACTATTTCTTATTTTGATCTTTTTATACTTAGCACTGAAGCCAGTGCTTTAAACCTAGCAGTTAATGAATAAATGCATACAGGCTGATTGCTATTAGCAAAAGCTATGAGGCCTGTTATCTTGTTGGAAGTTTCAAAATAAAATTCTAGGAAAATTCTAAAAAAAAAAAAGAAGAAATAGCCTCTCTCCTGAAAATCTTCCAAAGAATAAATTTACTTTCTTGAGATGGCAACAAAATGATATGAGAGACTATGCTGCTCATGTCTCATACCTCTTTCTCTGTGAGAGAATATCTTTATAATAGAAACAATTGAATAAAGGAGAGTTTCCCTTTTATTTTAGGGTTCCCAGGCAGAATTTCCCTTTCATATTTTGGCTTTACTAAGCCCTTGCATATATATGTGAGGCTTATCCTACTCTCACTAGGCTGCCAAGAACTCAGTGTAAAGTAGTGGGAGCTTACTTTTCAAATATTGCTATTTTCTCTTTTTTATGTCCTGAAACTTAATGAGCCAAATGGAGTGTAACTCATAGAAAGATCACCAAAGGATACATCCTGCAATCCCTATATCCCAATTCACTGTCTGACCCCCAGGCCATCTCTCCCACTTATCATTAAACAACTTAAAGGAAATTCAGAAATTCCCAATTCTGAGGAATGGCTTGAGACAAAACCTGAAGAATAATCCATCATTATCGTTCTTCTTGTAATGCCTGAGAAACTGAGGCAGGAGAGAGATTAGAGAGTTTTCAATAGTTTATTAATTGGAGAGTATAATTGACTGGACAGAACTCTCATCTCAAATTATCCAGTCAGACAGAGATAAAGATATACTGGGACCAAGGAATCCATATTGGTCCCAGGGCTGGGGGAGACTGTCATCTCAAGGAATTCAGCCATTAATAGGAGCTGCCCAATTCCTTAAATACTCCCTAGAAACAAAGAACCAAGAAGCAGGGGAAGACTTCTGTCAGGATGGGGGGAGACCATAAATCCTAAAAGCCCAGAGACAGGATGTTTGAATACCCAGAGATAAAGATGTCAGTGAGGTATCTTGGAATATTTTAGAGGGATATTGTAAATTCTTGAGGGCAGGGAAGGGTCAGGAGTTCTGCTCTCTTGTTTATCTTGCTAGCAATTTATAACCTAAGAGTAAACGGTTCCCAATCTTAATGGACCAGAGTGGGTTTTTACGGCTAAGGGGATTTGAGACAGAACAGTTAAGGAAACTCAGACAAAGGAAACTAGTTCAGGGAAACCGAGTCAGCACAGTTAAAGAGAACTGTGGCATAACACTTCTGTGCCTTGGATCAGGTCACAAGAACTAACTGCTTCCCCCCATACAGACCTTAAAAATAACCCTCAAAAATCATTGAGCCACTTTCTCATTCTTCGTATTTATTTCATTCTCTTTCTTCATATACTTTTCCTAAGCTTGCCTCTTTCCAACTTTGTTCCAACTAATGTCTATTGTCATAGAGCACTTTCCGTTAATCATACCCAAGTTAATTTCCAGTGTGCAAAATGACCAACATCAGCCCTAAGATTACTTTCCATCACCCTTGGATACTCAGCTCCCGGGGATACACAAATGCTCCAAAATGTTCACACTGGAGCAGAAACTCCTGTTACCTTTTTGCTGATTAATTCTTAAGATTATTTTGAATATTGAATATGGATTGTTTTCAATCATTTAGTTATTCACACTTGTAACCCCTTCTCTTCTATGATTTTATTATCTTTCTCAATATTATTCAGAAATGGAAAACTGGATTATCTTCACTTGAATCAAGAACTATTGTTATTTTATGTCTGTCACCATTGTGATATAGTAGATCGAATACTGTTGCGAGTCATAGAGTATGGATTTAACTCATGACTATGTGGCTTACTACTTGTGTGACCTTGAGCAAGCCAATTATTCTCTTTGGGCCTAATTTTCCTCATCTGCAATATCAGGGTGTTGGATTAGATGGCCTCTGGCAACTTTTAACTCTAGAACCATGATTTTGTATTTTTTGGCCACATTAAGAGGTCAATTTTCTCTGAAGGTAAAGGGGTATGCTCTTGAGCAGCCCACATTCTAGATGAAACTACATTAAGGGAAGAGTGGATTTGGACACACAAATAACATTCTCTCACAAGAAATCAAGTGACACAAATTTTGTTGATTTTTTTGTGTAATATGTACTCTTTATTTTATCAGTTTTGGACTTTTTTCTTGTCTTGTGTACTCTGTGCTCATATTTGCTTTTGACTTGGAGCCCACTGCCTGCTTTTGACTTCTCAGCTTAGCATACAATGACCAAAACAGAGGCTCTTTCTGAGCTAGAACACTTTGGGAGAAATTATTTGTTACTCTCATTGGAAAAATCTCAAAATCATCATGGGTAGGGCTCAAAGACTTGTCCAATCACCAGCCCCATACCCTCCTGCCCTCCCTTCTGTGAACTGGTCCTATCCAGGGGACCAGTTCCAGGGGAAACATCAATATTTTCTGCTCTTTTTGGCATATTGAGTGGAGTTCATCTTATAAGAAGAAGAAGGATGGGATAGATTTTGAGTTTGTCAGTCTTTAAGACAAAGAAATGAATAAATGAATTATTTATTAAGCTCTTGGTGTGTACACTTCCTGCTCTACAAGAGCTAACATCCTAACATGGGAAGAGGGAATAACAACATGGCATTTAAAGTCAAATTTATGTTTTCTGTGCAATTAGTCTCCAAAGAAAATATCTTCTGATATGTTGAAACTAGAAAAGGCAGGGAAGTGAGCAAGCTGGCTCTATAATTTCAAGGATAAGAACTAGAAAGATAGATTGTCCAGGTTGCAATGAACCAAGGCCAGACAATGTGCTGCTACCTATATTGTTCCTTAATCCATGCTATTTCCCTCTTCTTCTTGGGCTGGGGCATAATATGAGAAGGATTAAAACAAGGAAAAGAAGGGAAAGAAGGGAAAGATGACATCCCACATGTCAAAACCACTCTCGAGCATGTAGATTAGAATGGAGGCTAAACTCCAGAGTGGAATAATGAGCAGGATCAGGTGTAATATTTGCATTGCTGTCTCCCTCTCCTTTGCAAATCAAATGCAATGGACTTTTAATTGGATCCCTGATGCAACTCTATTAAAAGTGGGATCCAGATGTTTTAGAACACAAATCCCAGATCCTGCCTTCTAATTTTCAATTCTGCACAAAACACCTGTAGATAATTGCTCAGGTACTCAGCCCTCTACCATTCATTAATTAGGGCCCCCAATATTCATTAAATAGGCCCTACAATATTGAGGCACGGGAAGCCTCCTGTTCTCTCTATCACAGATAACTAACACTTTCCTAGACTACTAAAGTATACTAATGTTAAACATGCTCAATTTATTTCTTTTTCTTCCACTGAATTAGAGATTTTTTGCTATTGTTGATCTACAATCTTTTCATTATCCCCAAAGGGATGTTACTTAGCTTTCCTTAGCCACTATTGAATTTACTCTGTCTTCCCTGTTTTATCTTGATAAAGGCTCTATTGCAATCACCCCAAGCTTGATGGTGTTTGTAGAACTTTAAGATTCGATTCCTCCTTCAATACAATGTTTGTCAATCATCCTTAACTACTTTGTCTCAAGCTACTTTATCTTTCTGACAGGGTCATGGAAGGTGTTTTCAACTCTTTCCCAGAAGGTATCAGATTTTATACGCTCTACATTTCTATAGCGCTTTAAGGTCCACAAAGCACTTTCCTCATAAAACCCTGGGAAGCAACTTGTGCAAGGATTATTATCCTTGTGTTTTACAGGTGAGAGTACTGAGACTTAAGTTGATGAATCAACTAATATAAAAATAACATGAGGCAGTATAATTTAGTGTAAAGAAAACTGCATTCAGAGTCAGTTGACTTGGATTTGAGACCAGGCTCTGTGATCATTGGCTTGGGATTTTGGACTACTCAATCTTTCAGCCTCAATTGCCCCCATCTGTAAAAATGGGATAGCTCTAGCCTTATCTAGTTATTTCAAGAAACACACAGGGAGAATGTAAGCAGAGCTCTCTGTAACATAAAACACGCAATGATGAGTTAGTTGTTGATTTGAATGAAATTCTAGTTCCATGGCCTGGGAGGGGAGTTTAAGATGTAATATAATTCCTCTCTTGCTTCAGGAACAATTCTTCCCAAACTGTTCATGGTTAAGATTTTCAAGATTAGGGAGTGAACAAGTCCTTGTGGGATCCTTGTCAAGTATTTAACAATTCTTATAATCAAAATATTCTCCCCTCTGTCCAGAGAAATAAAGAATTATTTAAAAAATCAGAACTAAATTTGAGGAAATATAACTTCCATTTTTCATACCCTAGTTCCAATCTTGATCTCTTTGTCCCGAATCCATCTCACATGTCCTTTTTCACATTTCCCAAACACTTTTTTAGTGGCTTCCAATGCATCATTAGTCAATTAGTCAACAAGTATATGTGTTTACAAAGAAAGCAAGGAGTAACTGCTGCAATAAAATCTTAAGTAGAGAAGCCTATTAATCATTTTTGTGATTAGCATATGTACCTTCACTCCTGCTGGCTCTTCTGAATCAATATCCAGGATTTGAGGTATTGCTACTTCTTAGATGTATGAATTTTTACATTAAGAATTTTTTTGGATTTATGTAAAGGGTTAGGAAGGAACGGGAAAAAGGAAAGGAACAGGGCGCCATAAAAGCACCTTATACAGATGAACATGAAGCTTTCTAAAATGGCAATAGGGTAAACAGAATTTTTACCTAAGTGGGTTCTGACTTGGAATCATAGGGATGAGAAGAAGAAGAGGAATACATTAGTCAGGGCATTGGGGATGTACTCATTGTCTTGGGTTTCATCTTTTGTGATTACAGTTTGTCTGCTGGCAAAGATCAGGAAAGAAATGGGTAGGAGACCAGTCAGGTCTTCACCTGCCTGGGATGATAATGTAGGGATAATAGATCTGAAAGAGAATTTAAGGGTCATCTAATCTAATCCCCTAATTTTACACATGAAGAAACTAAGACCCAGAGACAACAAGTGACTTGACCAAAAGGGTACGGCTAGTAAGCAGTTGAGTCATGATTTGCATTCAGGTCTTATACCCTCCTTTCAGCATTTTTAAATGCTGGTCATTTAAATACAGGTCAAAGTAAGTTCTAGGTATGCAAGGAGATTTCCAAACCCTGACATAGAAACAGGCCTCTAAATGTCCAAGTCCAGTCATAGAAACGATTCAGGGAACAGTAAGTAAATAAAGAGTCAGCAGTGATCTCTACCTGCCTGGGAACTCAGTGATAATGGAGGATGTGTTGCTATGATTAAGGGCAGAATGATGGAGGAACAAGCTCCCTATTTAGCAGTGGATTTCCAAGCAGATGGTATGCAGGCAAGGAAGCTTTCCTGGGATAATCCCTGATTGAGGGCATTCCCTACCCCTTAGTATTTCTCTGCTGCCTCCCGACTCCTGACTTCTGGGGAAAGAAATATTAAAAACAACTATCCTCAGGAGACCAAACTAATTCCAAGAAACTAACAAATCACCACCGACTAGCATTGTGGGACAATGTGGGAATAATGGAGTTTTACTGGTGGCTGTGCTAACCCAAAAGGACTAATATTTTCAATTTCTGTTCCTATTATTTTGTCTTTGCAAATATTATGTGAGCTTTTCATTATAGTCATAGTGAGGTATGGAGGTTGCATAATTAGTTACTCTATATATATATATATATATATATATATATATATATAATTTGCATCTTGGAAAATGTTTCCTGAAGTCTCATTTATTTTAAAAAAGATATGTTTTATAGCATTATAAAGGGTTACAGGAGCCCGATCCTATACTTTAAAAATTTCTAATCTTTTATTTTCTAGTTTAAATTTATTTATTTATTTTAATACACATTGCTTTATGATTCATGTTGGCAGAGAAAAATCAGAACAAAAGGGGAAAACCATAGGAAAGAAGAAAAAAAACAGAAAAAAGAAGTGAATTTAGCATGTGTTGATTTATCTTCAGTCTCCTTAGTTCTTTTTCTGGATGCAGATGAAATTTTCTGTCCAAAGTCTATTAGGATTGCCTTGGATCACTGAACCACTGAGAGGAAAAACAAGCCTTTCATAGTTGATTATCGCAATTCTTGCTGTTATTGTGTACAATGTTTTCCTGGTTCTGCTTGTTTCATTCAGCATCAGTTCATGTAAATCTTTCCAGGCCTTTCTAAAATCAACTTGTTCATATTTTTTTTAAAGAACAATAATATTGCATTATCTTCATATACCATAGCTTATTCAGCCATTCCCCACTTGCTAGGCATCCATTTCTTTTCCATTTCTTTCCTTCCACAAAAAGAGGTACTATAAACGTTTTGTACATATAAGTCCATTTCCTTCCTTTAAGATTTCCTTGGGATACAGACCCAGTAATGGCACTGCTGGGCTAAAGGGTATGCAAAGTTTTATAGCCCTTTGGGAATAGTTCCAAATTACTCTCCAGAATTGCTGGATCATTTCACAACTTCAACAACAATGCATTAGTGTCCCAGTTTTCCTACATTCCCTCCAACATTTATTATTATCTTTTTCTGTCATTTTAACCAATCTGAGAGGTATAAGGTGTTACCTCAGAGTTATTTTAATTTGCATTTCTCTAATCAATAATGATTCAGAACACTTTTTCATGACTATAGTTGGCTTTAATTTCATTATCTTAAAATTCTCTTTTCATATCCTTTGACCATTTATCAAATGGGGAATGACTTGTATTCTTATACATTTGACATAGTTCTTTATACATTTTAGAAATGAGACCTTTATTAGAAACACTGGATGTAAATATTTTTCCCAGCTTTGTATTTCCCTTTTAATCTTGTTTCTATTGGTTTTGTTTGTGTGTCAAACCTTTTTAATTTAATGTAATCAAAGTTGTCTATTTTGCCTTTCATAATGTTCTCTAGATCTTCTTTGGTCATAAATTTCTCTCTTCTCCAAAGATCTGATAGATAAATTATCCCCTTTCTCCTAATTTGTTTATGGTATCATCCTTTATGCCCAAATCATGTACCCATTTTGATCTTATTTTGGTATGGTGTATGAGATGGAGATCCATGCTGAGTTTGACATATTATTTTCCAATTTTCCCAGCAATTTTTGTCAAATAGTGAGTTCTTATTCCAGAAGCTGGGGTTTATCAAATATTAGATTACCATGGGCCTTGATTACAGTATCATGTATATTCATGTGTCATGTGTATTATATCAGTGGAATCTATTCCACTGATTGACCATTCTATTTTTTTAAGCCAGTACCAAATGGTTTTGATAACTATTGCTTTATAATATAGTTTTAAGTTTGGTACTGCTAAGCCACCATCCTTTATATTTTTTTTCAATAATTCCCTTGATATTCTTGAACTTTTGTTCTTCCAGATGAATTTTGTTATTATTTTTTCTAGCTCTATAAAATAAATTGTGGGCAGTTGGATTGGTATGGCACTGGACAAATAGTTCAATTTAGGCAGACTTGTCATTTTTATTATATTAGCTCTGCCTACCCATGAGCAATTGATATTTTTCCAATTGTTTAGATGTGAATTTATTTGTGTGAGAAGTGTTTTGTAGAATTATATTTTTCCATTTGGGTTTTAGTCTATCTTTCCCTGGCCCTTTCTTGACTATAATTTTCATTTCATTATGTTGTAAAAGCATGCATTTACTATTTCTACCTTTCTCTATTCAGTTAGTCTTTACCAGTCATTTTCATTTATCTTTGAGTCCAATTAGTTTTAATTTGTCTCTTTATCTTTGTTAACTGCACAAAATCCTAGTTTAGATCATTATACTGTCTCATCTAAACTTTGGTAATAGCCTCTCAAATGGTCTCCCTATAGCTAAACTTATCCCTGTTGAAACCATCCTCTGAACAACTACTTAATTTGATATTCCTAAAGCATACTTCTAACTCTGACAATCCCCTGTTCAAGAAGTTTCAATAGCTTCCTATTGTCTTGAAGATAAAATATAAATTCATGTATTTGATATTTAAAGCCTTACATTTCCAGGCTTATGATATTTTTTCCCTTCATGCATTCCATGTTTGAGGCAATCTGGTCTACTTGCTGTTCCTCACAGGTGACATTCCATTTTATTTTTGGGGGCAGGGGCAGAAAATGCCCCTTCTGCTTCCCCATCCCTACCATGTTCCGATTTGTCCATGTCTGGCTCTTGGGACTCCTGTTCTAAGCACTACCTGTCACAAAAGGGCTTTTCTGATTTTCTTTACTACTTTGCTTTTTTAAAAAAAATTATTCATTTCCTTTTGATATTTAATTTTAAGTTCTGAATTTTCTCCTTCACTCCCACTTCTCAACCCTTCCATGCTCATTGAGAAGGCAAATAACATGATATCAATTGTACATGTGAAATCATACAAAACATTTCCATATTAGCCATGATACCAAAAAAGCAATAAAAATAAAAATAAAGAAAGTGAAAAAACATGCTTCAATCTGCACTCAAACCATCATTTCTCTCTCTGGAGGTGAATAGTATCTTCCCTCTTCAGATCTTTGGAACTGTCTTTGAGCATTGTATTGATAAGAATAGTTAAATCTTTCACAATTGTTCATTGTTGCAATATTGATGTTACTATTTAAACTTTCTGGTTCTGCTCATTTCACTTTGCATCAGTTCACATAAGTCTTCCCAAAGTTTTTCTGAAACCATCTTGCTCATAATTTCTTATAGCACAACAGTATTCCATGGTAATCTTATACCAAATTTCTAATTACCCTCCAGTTGATGAGCATCCCCTCAGTGTTCAATTGTTTACTACCACAAAGACAGCTACTTTAAAAATTTCTGTGATATGTATCTCTTTTACTTTTCTTTGATTTATTTGAAATCTAGACCTAATTTTGGTATTGCTGGGTCGAAGGCAATGCAGTTTAATCTCCTTTGTAGTTCCAAATTGTTCTCTAGAATTTTCCATTTCTTTCCATTTATGTGTGCACATAAATATATGTATACATGTATGAAGTGATTATATTTATATATAATAAACAAAATATATTATGTGTCTATATTCTACCCCTATAACTCATTTTTCTTGAGTCTCCTCTCTACTCTGCTACATCATTATCCATGTTTCATCCTCTATATGTGGCTTCTTTTATCTCTCTTTATTCTGAAAGTATAGTTAGAGAGCTATCCTTATAGCCAGCAATATCTGAGTTCAAATCCTATTTTTCATACATTATAACACATGGGTATGTGATATTAGCCAAGTCATCTAATCTATTAAATTTTGCAACAAGACTAATGTGGAAATATGTTTTACATGATTTTATATGTTTACTTGATGTCACATCTGTCAGTAACCATCTAAGATTATATTTTCTAATATAAAAATTAATATATTAATTTTACTTACATTAATTTATTTTTTTCTTTATCAGTGAAATTACAGCTGTTTGTTATTATATATATATATATATATATATATATATGTCCTGTACTTATCTATTTGTGTAAATATGGCATACTATCCAGTAGTACGTAAGCTCCTTAAGAATTTTCTTTCCTTTTTTTTTAATTCCAAGAACCAAATACAATTCCTGGAATATATATGCACTTCAAGTCTTACTGAATTGATTAGAGGACTCAAATGACAGACAAAGTCAAAAGACGGTAAAGCTCTCTTTAATTAGATATAATGGGAGTCTATTGAGGTCAAGGGAATAGGATTTTTGTCCCTTAATATTAAAAGAAGTTGTTTACAGCAGGATTTTTATGATTGGTCTCATTAGTAATTACCACCTCCTCTTCTTATGCTTTACTGTATGTGTGCAAACAGTGAAAACCATCCCTTGCAGATTGCTAACAAATGGTGTGCATCTAAGTACATCTCAGGAAAAACTGAAGCCAACAGTAACACTGAAAAGCTAAGTAATGGCCAATTTTGCTTCCTCTATAATGGAAATTGATGGAAGGAAGTTTCTCTGTGGATAATTAGATTGATTTTAGCTTTACCACTTTAATATCAGACAATTCTGGAAAGTGATTGTTGTAATTACACAAAGAGAAGCTGATATTTAGAGATGTTGTTTTTTTCTTCCTAATATGGACCAAGCACAGAACTCCACAAACATCTCCTCCTTCTATTCCCCTATGTTTAGTCTCTTAGTCTCCCATCACAGAGGAGTTTTTATTTGTTTGTTTACATTTTATTAAAACCATTTCCTGATTCCAAGCAGGCTGTATTTAGGGTGAGTTTGATTTCTTCTGGGTTTGTGAACTTGTATTTACTCATGTTAATAAATAAAATTATTTGTTTATTTATTTAAGTGGAAGAAAGCAAAGAATGCATCTGTTTTAGAAAAATGTTTCAGAATGAAGAAATGAGGATGAAATCTGAGAGTATTTTCTTTTTTTTTCTCCCTTGAGACTTCTTGGATAGTATGGATGGATGAGGAGCCCAATGGTCTTGGAGTAGTTACTTTGTTTCCACTCTGACTAGATTGTTACCCCCTTACCTCAAGAACTTCCTGTTTTTCACAACTACTTAAAGACTACTGAACATTCTCCATCATAGTCCTTCACAACTAGAGACCACTGAACATTCTCCATCATAGTCCTTCACAACTAGAGACCACTGAACATTCTCCATCATAGTCCTTCACAACTAGAGACACTCTCCATCATAGTCCTGTTCTTCACAACTAGTTACAGACCACTAAACATTCTCCAAAGTTACTGGTTTCCTCAATATCTGAAGGACAAACTAGAATCCTCTTGCCAGTCCCTAAAACATTTTTTTTTGCAACAGGAAGGGTTTGGACTTAATGGACCTGAGTTCCCAGCCAACTCATCTTGAATGCTACCTGTGGACCTTAGTTCTTCACCTTAACAAGACACAAAGTATGGACATACATACCTTTTAGGACCACTTTCAATTTTAAATCTAGTATTCCATGATTCTAAGACTAAATAGTGAACATTCATCAAGGGGCATCCGCTTTTCCAAGGACAAAAGGACAAGACATCTTTCCTCGTACCTTTACTCAAAGTAGAGACAGACGGTCAACCAATAAATATTTGTTAATCACTTACCACGTGCAAAGAACTGTGCTAAGTGCAGGAGATGCAAAGAAAGGCTATGACCATCCCTGTCCTCAAAGATCTTACAATTTATTAAGGGAAGACAATACGTTAAAACAATCTGGAAAAGGGAAAGGCACCTGGTGGGGGACTTAGTGAAGTGCTATAGCCAGTGCAGGAAATGATCCGAGGAGGTGCAAGTGCCAGAGTTGTTTTTATTTTGCAGCATAATGAGCTTTTGGAGATCATAGAATCTAGGAAAGTAGTCTGATGGGGAACGAAGAGGAGAATGCTCAGGTCCCGTCTTCAAATGGATTATCTGGGAAGAGCTTCCAGATATCCATCCCCATCTTCTCCAACCAGAGGAAGGGAGGGACTCAGGGGTTCAGGATGTTAAGAAAAGGTGCGATTCTGAGTAGATTTCATTTTGCAGAATGATAAGTGTCTGAAGATCATGAAGGCAGCTTGGTATGGTGGAAAGGCTTTGGAATCAGAGGACCTGCATTCAAATCCTGACTTTGTTATTTACATTACCTGTGTGAATTTTGGTAAATCACTTAACTTTGAGTGTCAGTCTTCACATCTGTAAAATGAAGGTTTGAACTAGATATTCCCTTGATCCTGTGAACTATCAGCCCTCATTTCCTCATTCATAAAATAGGGGAAATTGGTAATTATCACGTTGTGAGGCTCAGATGAAGTTTTATTAAGTACTTTGATGATTTTTGAGCACATCATTATTATTTCTTTTTTGGAAATTAAGACAGTCATGCTTACTTCTAGGTGATTTTAGGTAAGCCATTTTGGAAGTCAGTTTCCTCATTTGAAAATATGGAAAGAGGGTCAATTAGATGGCAATTAAAACCTCTGTCATCGCTCTACCATCCTAAAGTGAGGACAGATTGTGTTCTCACAAAAAGTACACTCAAATTCACATTTGAAGATGGGATTGCAGACATCAGAGAGGGAGCATAATGGTTCTGAGGAACATCCTAGCTAGGGGCTCATACAGAATCTGCTTTTTCCATCCCACTGGAAAGCAGCGTGGCAATCGGATCACCAGCTGAAGAGTCCCCTCTAAAATAGGGGAAATGAGACCTCCATGTCTTGCTTATGGCCAGGGATGGAGACTGGGGAGCAATCTAGGTCATGCTGTGCTTCCTTCCATTCTGTTTTGCACCTTTGCCTCCTTGGAGTATCTCTGCTGCATCAGCTGAGCCCCCTGACAGCTGCTTATTGGTGGGCATGAGTCCAGCTGAGTCTGTTTACAACCTGCCTGATGTGTGTGCTCCGGAGCTCCAGGGAATCTCGGCTGTGAAGCTGCTCCTGTTGTTAGCTTTCTAAACCTTGAGCCTCCAACAGAATCCCTGAAAAGCCTGACATTAGTTAGTAAGAGTTCTTTAGATGAAATGACTCTGGGAATGAGACATCTAAGGCATTCTAAAATCAGCCTGAATTTCATAGGCAGGGCAACAGAAAAACCCATAAGAGTTTTATTCTAGTCCTCAGAAAAGCAGGGACCAATGTTTTTCTTTCAATCCTCCAGGATGCCTCAAAACACACTGGGTGTTTAATAGATGCCTTAGGAGCACTTGTGGCAAAGAACTCTATTTCATTTTCATAGGGATTTTGAGGTGGGAAGGATCCAACACCCTCATTTAACTGGTGAGGAAGTAGTGGCGAAGGAAAGTTGTGACCATTTTAGGATTAAAGCCCAGATTTTCTAACTACAAATTTGGTGCTTTCTGCTTCCCTGAAGGGGGAGAAATAGACTCCTGTAATCACACTTTGGCATGCTCGGATCTTGTTTAAACAAGTAAGTAGGGAACAAGGTACAGGCTCCTTTCTCCGGTACAGGTGTTTGGTAATGTGTTCACAGATATTCTTAACCTGGATCTGTGAATATTAAGGGGAAAAAAAGATTGTTAAATGTATTCCTGAATAATTTGCTTCCTTTATAATCTGCTTTTTATTTTGTGCATTTAAACATTATTCTGAGAAGGAATCCATGGCACACAAAGAAACGGTTAAGAACACCTGTATAGCCCATGTCATCCGATGCTTGAGACATTTTGAGTCTAAGAGGGGGGAAAAGGGAGAGACAGCTGTGCACTATGTGGTGGCTCTGAGGGTATGCTAATATATGTGATGAGCAGATAGACTGGGATTTGGAACCTCAAAAGGGAGCTTTGGACTAACACATGCTGAATTGTGGCTTGAGAGACTGGACTGGAAGCTATGAACGCATCACCCCGAAAAAGTATGAGAAGTTGGGGTCAGGGAGTTTTTGCATGTGATGATAAATGAAAATAAAAGGCAGAAATAAGAGAATATAAAGAAAATGAGAAAAATAAAAGGGAAAATAAGAGTTGAAAATAAAATGTGAGTATGTGACTCAAGTTTGTGTGTTGACATGAAATTACTATGGAAATAGTAGAGATATTAAAAATGAGAGTTTAAAAAAATGAGTTTGTAGTGAATATATGAAGTCTCCAGAAAACTATTATAAGATTGAAGGACTCTATTGGGATAGTAATCACCAAAAGTTGTAGCTAATGAACCAGCCAGCCTGAGGACATAATGGAAAATAATAACAATAACAACAATAGGTAGTGTTTTTTGATTTGGGTTTCTTACAACCTCACTGTCTAATGAGCCTAATTACTCCACTTTTATAGATAAAGATGCCTGTATCCCCAAAGAATATAGTAGCTATGGGTGTTATAAGAAGCCACAGCCATGAAGGCTCTTTCAGGCAGGTCCCATCCTATTTGTGCTCACTTTTATATGATATCAACAATCATGAGACAGATCCTATCCCTAAAAATATTACAGTACTTGAACTCTCACAGGTAGAGCCCAATTCTGTAGGATATGTAGTCAAGATGAGATAATTCATTAATCTTTCTGGATTACACACAAATTCGGGGAAGGTTGCCTGGATCTGGTAAGTGACTCACTTCTTGGACTTAACACTGTGGTGGAGGAACCAAGGAAATCCATCTCAAGCCTGAAGATATGCTGCTGTTTGTGATGGGAAAAAACTGGAATGTTGTCTAAAAAGGCCACAAGATATTGATCAGAAAAAGCTGCCAACACTTCGTTTATTAAATGTTAAAAAGCTTCAGAGGCATTAGTGACCTGAAGGGCGTTACCAGATTGGCATAATGTCTGATCCAGATTCAGAAAACTCTTTTCCACTTATATAGTATCTTAATTTTAACATGATTGTATGTCTCATGCAAATTCAAGTTTCTGAAGACAGAGGGTCTCTGAGATTTAGTGAAAAGATTTGAAATCATAAATTTAGAGAAGAAAGTGAACAGAGGTAATCGAGTTTTAGATTATGGTTCTGGAGCTGGAAGGCTGAGAAGCATTGTTGAAAAGTAGTAAAATGGATAATTTTGATTATTTTAAATTAAAATTTTCTTGTATAAACAATAGCAAATGTAGCCAAGAACAGAAGGAATGCAAAAAAATTGGGAGAAAACTTTGATGGACAATTTCTCAGATAGAATGTGTTTGTGTTGGAATACTGCTGTGATGTAGGAAATATGAACTGGTTGATTTAAAAAAAAAACATGGAAGGACTTGGACCTATGAAGGAAGATGCTATCCACCTTCAGAGAAAGAGATGATAAGTGGAAATATGATTAGTATATAAGTATATATATGTATGAGTGTATATGTGTATATATGTATTGTTATAGCTATCTATGTAGCTATATATAAATATATACATATATTACACACACATATATGTTTTATATATATAGTGGATATAAATATATACATATATTACACACACCCATATATTTTATATATATATATATATATATATTATATATATATCAACATTGAATTGTAGCCTTCTTTGAGGAAGGAAGGGAGAGAAAAAATGAAGTTAAAAATACAGAGCAGAGAACAAAGAAAACCACCTACAAGGAAGCAAAAAAAGCTGGGTACGTTCGAAAACAATATGTAGTATTTATGATATACGTTTCTTGAAATAGAAATTTATTGTCTTGTATTGAATTTTCTCTTATGTGCATGAAAATGTTCTCTATTTTTTCTCATTGTTTAAAATGAATAAGAAAAATTTACAAAAAAAATCTTTCCCACATATACCCTTCTCTACACTCCCATAGCTGCTTCCCTAGCTCAGACCCCAATCATTTCTTCTCCTGGATTATTATAATTGCTTTCTAATTGGTATCTCTGCCTTAAGTCCCTGTTCACTCTGAATCCATCATCCACTAAACTGCCAAGATATTTTTTCTAGAAAATAGATCCACTTATGTCAACTCTACTCAATGAACTCTAGTGGCTCTGTCTTATCTCCAAGTCAAATAGAAACTGCCATTTTGCTTTTAAGGCTCTTCATAACCTGGTCCTTGCTGACTTTGCTAATCCTCATACACTTCACTCCCCTCCACATCCAGCTTTCCTAGCCTTCTTGCTCATCTTTGGACAGGACACTCCATCTGCCATCCTCAGACCTTTGTCCTGGGAGTCTCTTTGGCCTTCAGCACTCTCCCTACTTAGGTTTATGTGTTAGTTTCCCTGGCTTCTTTCAATACTCAGCTCATTTTCCACTTTTTGCAGGAGACCATTCCTGCTTCTCTGAGCTAATGCACTTCCCCTCACATATTGTTTTCCATATATTTTATATGTATCTTGTGTGTACCTGGTTATTTATATATTGTCTCTCCCATTAGTCCTTGGGTGCATAGGCTATTTTTGCCTTTCTTTGTGCTCCCAGAGATTTGCAAAGGTCTTGATAACATGGTAAATCCTTAATAAGTGTTTGTGGGTTGACTGATGAAGATGCTATTTGATACATTATAGCTGTAGGAGAAAGGGACCATTTCAGGGCATGATTCAGTGCATTATTTCTAGAGTGGACTAAATGGTTCCCATGTGACCTGGAAATGCCTCTGTAAGCTTTTAACTTTTTACCAGGAAGTAATTTAAGGAAGAGTGAAGTTCAGTTTGTAACTCAAAGAATCTCAAAGTTGGAAAGGGCTTCAGACGCCATCCTAACTAAACCGTAAATTGAAGATGAACTTTTCCCTCTCCCTTCTCCATGCAATATTCCCAGTAAATGGTCACCCAGTCTCTCGTTGAACATTCCTAGGGAGAACCCATTACCACTGGAGGTAGTCTGTTCTACCTTGGGATTGTTCTAATAGTTAGAACGTTTTGAAAGACCCTAAGTCTCCTTATATGCAGCTTTCTCTGTCATTAGTTTTGCCCTTTGGGACCTAAGAACAAGCCCACTCGTTTTTCCAAATGGCAATCCTTCAGATACTTAAAAGCTGGAGGCCTGAAGAGACCAGATTGCTTTTAGGGAAAATTCAAAGATCCCTTCACAACCCCCCAAATCTCCTAAAACAAAGCCCCATCTTTTAACATCAACAATTTGCAGGTGTTGATAATTGTGACAAGTGTCAGGGAGTCATGGGAGATTATAATCTCTAAAGAGTTAAAATGAGATGGCAATGGACACTTGAATGTTTGGTGTACAATGCTTCATATTGAATTACAAAGAAGAATGAATGAAGAATATCAGAAAAATGTATAATCAAAATAGAAGATGGATTTATGATGAAAAGGCATAAAAATGGATGATGTATGTACTCCTCTGGAAACTTTATAATATCAGGGCAGGGTGAGCAAAGATTCTCTAGCACATTGGACCCTTGTAATGAACCTGTAGGAGTGTGTGGACAAGTTACATAGGCTGGGCATGGATAGTTATGATTTTCATTGCCATTGGGAACATCTATGTCATGGACCCCAGATCCATTTGAACATTGTTTTGCTTTTTCTAGTCTAAGCAGCTTGAGTTCCTTCAACTGAAATCCATATAGTAATTCTCACCATGCTGGGTCCTTCTAACCTTCTCTCTCTCTCTCTCTCTCTCTCTCTCTCTCTCTCTCTCTCTATTTTTTTTTTAAATAGGGCTTCCAGAATTGGATCTAAGATTCCAGATCGGGTAGAAAAAGAATGCTCCCCTACCTCCTTCTGGACAGGCTTCTCCATGAAGTCTCAGACACCATTAGCATTCTGGGTCCCCTTATTAAACTGTTTTTCCAGATTGTGGTTCTTGTCATTTACTAAAATATTTATATCTTTCCTTAGTACCTGTTATCTAGTCAGGTAATTCTCTTTCCTAGTATTTATGAAGTAAATTCTTTACAAAATATAGACTTTTATATTAAAATTTATCTCATTAAATATGGACCATCATTTATATTTGTCAGAATCTTTGTGTGTTGTGGGTATATTCAATAACTGGTTTCCCCATGTAATCAGTTCTAATGCTATGTTATCAGCAAATGTGGCAAGCATGTCGCCTATTATTTCATTTGGGGAATAAAAACAGGAATTAAACCCATGACTTTATGGTTACAGTGATCTCCCAGATAGGAAATTCCCTCTACCAATGCAATCTGGGAAAATTTCCTCAGAAACTTTTCTTAGAAGGCTATCTTAAGGTCAAGTGATTTGTGTGTAGTGACAGAAAGTGGTAGAACCTGAATCTAGATCTCTGTGACTCTGAGGCTGTATTTCTGTCTGATGTTTCACCTAAATCAGATTGAAGTATTTTTGGCACAGTCTAAACCCTTCAGAATGCTACTGGAAACCACCTTCAGAGTTGATATTGGCCCAGGGACTATTCTTTTGGTCTGGTTACTCAAGCAGTTCTTATACTAGATCATATGCTATGACCTGGACCATGTCTCTTCATCTTATCCACAAGTACATACTATTTACAAATTGATTTTCTGAAATATACAGTATTTTCTTAATTTACCTTTTGACACAATGTCAAAAAAGAAAATGGGGTTAGTCTAGCATGATCTATTCTTGATAATTCTAAGCTAGGTTTTACCGATCACTTCTTTTCTTTCTCTGTGTTAACAACTCATGTTGTAGAATTGCTAGGAATCAAAATCATACTTATTGATCGATAGATTTTGATTTCATCCTATTTTATTCTCCAGACTTTTCTAAAGATCAGAGACAATGGGTCATCAATGACAACCATTAGTTCTTTCCTGGAGTTTACCTTATCAGGATCTGAAGTCTCAAACTCTCTTACCTACTTTCATTTATCAGTTTTTTTCTTGTTATCCATTTTTGTTCTCTCCTCAACCATCCTACCCCTTCCTCCACAAATTACTTCAGAAGGGTAAATATGAATGAAACAAGACTTGAGTAGCTCAGGTTTCTCATATTATTCATTATTAGTGGCCATCAAGTTAAGGATAAGTTAAAAAGATTCTATATGACTCTATGTGGGGTCATAAAAATGACTATGGATGTTGCAAACTTATGATTTATTATTAGTAAATATTTTATTTTTATACCTATTTTATACATGTATATATGTGGAGTTATATTAAAAATGTCTTGGACAAAAAGGGGTTGTGAATGGAAAAAAATTTAAGAATCCTTGAGTTAAAGGAACTAGGGCTTTTTAGCTTTGAGACATCAAATAAATCATACCCATCATGAACAGTTACTCTATTCATTTTATAATTCTTTTCCCAGCAATGGTGAGTAGCATGGTGTAGTGGACATAAATAGGTCCTATAGCCAGAAAATCATGGATTTAAGCCTTACCTCTAACAGTACTTGACATATGACCCTGGACATATCACTTAGTACTCTAGGACCCTCTTTATGAATTGTGAAGAAGGTGCCAACATCTTTGATAAAAGAAGTTTCCTCACTCAGATTTTCCCCATAGAAATTAAATTACCCCAGTTCCTACCCCTATCCTTGTCCCCAGTAGCCTTTTAAAAAAGTTGATTAAGCTCCTTTAATACATTAGTAACTAGGATATTATTTTCCTAGAATTGTGCTACTCTTTTATATTTATAATATCTGCTTGTATCTCAGAATTTCATTGTTGAGGGTCCCCCATATGTCTTAGACTAAGATCCATTGAAAAGGATCTCTAGTTCATCTTGCTTATTATTCACACTATATGTATTTGTATATAAGCATCTGAAACCATGGATTTCATTGTGCATTCTCTTCTTGAATATTATCTCCTGTGAACTACTGTTTCTCTCACTTTTTGCATCTTCTTCCTATTGAATCTGTTTCTATGCTATTACACTTGGCAGAGGTACGTGAACTTTTTTTTTCTCTTCCACATTGAGTGGAAGGCATCAAGAATTATTCTTATCCATGTCCCTCCACAAATCCTCTGAAGAAGCTCTATCCAAAATACTGGAGATTCTGGTCTAGGTCTCTTTATATTCCCTAGGTGCCAAAGCAGAACTTGGGGGCTGTGACTCCATTCTTGTTACATGGCTGGTCCACTTGCCTATCTCATTATATACCTCTTGGAAACGGTCTATGCTACCTCAGACATGAAACCTATATATATGTATATATATATATAAGATATAAAAATATATTTATATGCATATGTTATATGTAGTTATGTATATATTTAATATTATATATTTATATCTTATATATATATTTATATATTAGGCTTTTTACATGTCTCTTCCTCTTAGGGTCACTGATAGTTCTCATTCTTTTAGGGATTATTATCTTTCTTTTTTTTTTTATTTAATATCCTTTTATTTACAGGATATATACATGGGTAACTTTACAGCATTAACAATTGCCAAACCTCTTGTTCCAATTTTTCACCTCTTACCCCCCCACCCCCTCCCCTAAATGGCAGGATGACCAGTAGATGTTAAATATATTAAAATATAACTTAGATACACAATAAGTATACATGACCAAAACATTATTTTGCTGTACAAAAAGAATCAGACTCTGAATTATTGTACAATTAGCTTGTGAAGGAAATCAAAGATGCAGGTGTGCATAAATATAGGGATTGGGAATTCAATGTAATGGTTTTTAGTCATCTCCCAGAGTTCTTTTTCTGGGTATAGCTAGTTCAGTTCATTACTGCTCCATTAGAAATGATTTGGTTGATCTCGTTGCTGAGGATGGCCTGATCCATCAGAACTGGTCATCATCTAGTATTGTTGTTGAAGTATATAATGATCTCCTGGTCCTGCTCATTTCACTCAGCATCAGTTCTGTAAGTCTCTCCAGGCCTTTCTGAAATCATCCTGTTGGTCATTTCTTACAGAACAGTAATATTCCATAATTTTCATATACCACAATTTATTCAGCCATTCTCCAACTGATGGACATCCATTCAGTTTCCAGTTTCTAGACACTACAAAAAGGGCTGCCACAAACATTCGTGCACATACAGGTCCCTTTCCTTCTTTATAATCTCTTTGGGATATAATCCAGTAGTAACACTGCTGGATCAAAGGGTATGCACAGTTTGATAACTTTTTGAGCATAGTTCCAAACTACTCTCCAAAATGGTTGGATTCGTTCACAACTCCACCAACAATGAATCAATGTCCCAGTTTTCCCACATCCCCTCCAACAATCATCATTATTTTTCCTGTCATCTTAGCCAATCTGACAGGTGTGTAGTGGTATCTTAGAGTTGTCTTAATTTGCATTTCTCTGATTAATAATGACTTGGAGCATCTTTTCATATGACTAGAAATAGTTTCAATTTCTTCATCTGAGAATTGTCTGTTCATATCCTTTGACCATTTTTCAATTGGAGAATGGCTTGATTTTTTATAAATTAGAGTTAATTCTCTATATATTTTGGAAATGAGGCCTTTATCAGAACCTTTGACTGTAAAAATATTTTCCCAGTTTATTGCTTCCTTCTAATCTTGTCTGCATTAGTTTTGTTTGTACAAAAACTTTTCAGTTTAGGTATAATCGAAATTTTCTATTTTGTGATCAGTAATGATCTCTAGTTCTGCTTTGGTCATAAAGACCTTCCCCTTCCACAGGTCTGAGAGGTAAACTATCCTATGTTCCTCTAATTTATTAATAATTTCATTCTTTATGCCTAGGTCATGAACCCATTTTGACCTTATCTTGGTGTACGGCGTTAAGTATGGATCAATGCCTAGTTTCTGCCATATTAGTTTCCAATTTTCCCAGCAATTTTTATCAAACAGTAAGTTCTTATCCCAAAAGCTGGGATCTTTGGGTTTGTCAAAGACTAGGTTGCTATATTTGTTGACTGTTTTATCCCTTGAACCCAATCTATTCCACTGATCAACTAATCTATTCCTTAGCCAATACCAAATAGTTTTGGTAACTGCTGCTCTATAATATAATTTTAGATCTGGTACAGCTAAGCCACCATCATTTGATTTTTTTTTTCATTAATAGGGATTATTATCTTTCATCACTCATGGTTACATGGCACAACAGCTTATAATCTATAACTTTTAAAAATAGTACTTCTGGATGGTAATAAAATCAAGCACCAAACTAGTCCCCAGGTTGAACATGTGTTAGCACTAAAATCATAACTTCATTACATTTTGAATCAACTGACCAATGAATTAGACATCTATTAGCGGAGCTATGATATAAAACCACAAGGTGAATGTTGACATTAAAGTTTGTTTAGAACAAGCACAAGAATAATCTATAGAGGATGTCTTCCTCATTATACATGATGATGATTGTAATACATTGAGCCCGACACAGCATTGTCTTTGGGAGGAATTTATCATGTAACTTATTTTATCTTGACTGAAGTTCAGGTAATAAATTCAAGTGTGATACAAGGGCCAATTTGCTTGGAAGAGTTTTGTCTTTGTCTCTTGGGAGAATAAATTGATCAGTAGTCTTCCTAGCCACGTCCAGGAGATAAGTGCAAATCCTTCTCAGATTTTCCTCATCTATTCCTTTTTTAGATTCTCTTTCGAATTGCTCTCTCTTTAGCATTATAGTCAGCACTTGATTGTGCAATGGGTAATGAAAATCCAAAAATAATTAACATTTAGCTTTGGAACCATGGCAGCAATATAATGAGAAATGCACCCAAATAGTTGTGTACTCATGCTACCCCCACAATTTATCTCTACTGTGAGTAACCTGGAATTATAGATTTGTAATTATTCATAATAATATTTACATAGAATTAGTATGTGCTGGGCACTGCGATAAGCACTTTACAACTATTATGTCCCTTGGTCTTCACAATAACCTTGAGAAGCAAGTGCTATTATGCTCATTTTACAGGTAAGGAGACTGAGGAAAATAAAGGTTAAAGTTGTCTAGGGTCACTCAACTAGTAAGTGCCTGAAGTCACATTTGTGACTCTATCCATTGAGTCAATTAGCTGCCTCTATTATATATATATATATATATATATATATATATATATATATATATGCATATTTTTTAATATATATATACACATACACATACACACATATATCTATCTGTATCTCTCTATCCATCTATCCATCTATCTATCTATCTGTCCTTTGCCTGAGAATGAACAGTTTTATTTACAAAAACAGGTCTAAAATAAGAACAAGGAACTGAACAAGAGTCCTTGGAGTTGTGAAGGATCTAGGACCCAGGAATAAAAGTCCCAATTAAGTATAAAGGTGAGCCAGATGTCATTAAGGTTAAAATGAATTACCTCCCCCACAGCTCTACTGGGCTGAACTTTCCAATTTTTCCTTTGCTTTGGCTTGTCAGCGTGTTTGGCTACCATCCACTGCCATTTGTCTCCACTTGTGTTTGCTGTTTCTCATACTTCTGGACCATACTCATTTGGATCTAACTCCAACTTCACTGGAACCAAGGCAACTTCGATCCTTTGGTAGAAGGGCTAGTCTCTTCTTATCACTGTCAATTTGTCCTAAGTATGGGTGAG
Organism: Sarcophilus harrisii; assembly: GCF_902635505.1. Classification (NCBI taxonomy): domain Eukaryota; kingdom Metazoa; phylum Chordata; class Mammalia; order Dasyuromorphia; family Dasyuridae; genus Sarcophilus; species Sarcophilus harrisii. The sequence continues at coordinate 32,201,663 of NC_045431.1, read as the reverse complement.
CCAGTCTGGAATCCTCCAGGGGGGCCATCTTTTCTCAGGAAGCCTGGTAAACAGCTAGGTATCTCACTGAAATCCCTAGCATAGCTTTAGCGGAGTAAGGAGCGTTAATGAACATCCAGTCCAAAACCTTCTTTTTTATATATAAATGAAGAAACAGACTCCAATGTAACAGATCTCAAGCTCTCACAACTACTAAGTAGAAAAGTTAGCTCCATTAGGTGATGGAAAGAAGAAAAATGCAAACATTTGAGACAGAACTATGTTCAGTTTCTGAGACTTTTTCTTTTAATATTGTAAATGCCTCTGGCTCTTTCTTCTGTGTATGTCAAAGAACACAGAGGAAACCTTTAACCTCCTTGGCTAAAACTTACATTTATTTCAGATATTTTCAGGACATAAAATGAAAGCATTATAACTGCAAAAAATGTCGACCACAGTACAGACTGTTAATAACTTGTGATATTACAAGGCATCCCTATAATGTGCCAGGAACTAGAAATGAAGGGGGACCTGATGTCCTTTGGATGACCCCCCTGGAATGGTAGAGAATATTTTAAAGGTTCCTACCTATATTCAGATCCAGCATATGTTCTAGGTTGTTATGGCTTGTAGCCAGTGATTTCCTGGAGTTTTGAGAGGCCTATTAAGGTTTCTGAAGGCTTAGTATTCTTGGAGAGGGGAGCACTGGAGAATGGAAGACATTAAAAAATTTGATTTGCAGAACTAAGGAGGGAAGGGTTTGAGTTCTGTTTTTAACTTCATTTTTTAATGAATCTCCTGTTTTTTTTCTTTAACCTGAAGAGAATATTTCCCCCATGTCTCTCCACCAAAATAACAATAACAACAATAATGGCAATGACAATGAAAATGATAACCAAAAAAAAAAATCACATAATACATGGTACGAGAGAAAGAGGCTTTAGATCAAGCCAGGTGTAGCTCCCAGTAACAGGATCCAGAGGCAAAGGGCTCATCCCACATTCCCCAGGGATTGAGTGCAGGCTAATACCTGACAAGTGGTCAATCATGGCAGAAGATAGATTGTCCTGAATTCAGGCTTTTTGGGCCAATTAGGTTCTGGTCCAGTTTCTCAACAGTTAAAGGAGATGTTGTAGAGTTAAAGGGAGGTTGGGGAGGAAAGGAGAGTTATTTTTCAAATGTAAATGCGTTTTGCTTTTGTTTTAAAATCTGTGATTTCATCAGCGTGGGCAAATCCTACTGAAGAAATTCTCTTTTCCATTACAATCTGAAAATTCTTTGAAATCTGTAGTCTTAAAGGGATTCTTGGGAGGTACTTCAAGGTTATGTGGCCAGTAGGTTTAAGAGATAATATTTGAATCCAGATCTTTCTGATTCTGATGCTGACTTTGTATTAACTATGCCATACTGCCTCACTTCAAAGAATTACAGAGGATTAGTGAAGAAAGATATAGCTCAACTAAGCAGAGGATAGTTTCATTCTCATTAACTTAGCCAGGAAAGGGGGAGGGATGGTACTGAACTTGGGCTGCCCCCTTCAATGATGCTGCTGAGATGCAAAGTCCTCCACCTTCTACTTGTTATATATGAGCTTAACCAGAGAAAAGACATGTGAAATACCAAAATAGAGATAAAAGATAGACTGTGGAATTGATGTAAATAAAAGCAGTCAGGTTCCTATTGCTTCTGAAGCCTATTCTAATGAATGTAGCTTCTTTACCATCTTGAGGGGCATGGCTTTCACATATTCTTGGCTTCCATTTTCCTCTTCATGCTAAAATTAATCTTTTAAAAAGTTTTTTTATTTACTTCATTAAATATTTTTCAATGTCATATGAACATTAACATTTTTAAATATTGAGTTCCAAAAGAACAATCAAACTGCGCATACCTTTTGATCCAGTAATATCACTACTACGTCTGTAACCCAAACAGATCACTAAAAAGGGAAAAGAACCTACATGCACAAAAATATTTATAGCAATTCTTTTGGTTGGGACAAAGAACTGGAAATTGAGGAAAGACCCATCAATAGGGAATGACTGAATAGGTTGTGTTATGTGAATGTAATGGAATACTACTGTGCTATAAGAAATGATGAAGTGGATCTCAAAAAAAAAAAAAAAAACCTGGGAAGATTATATGAACTGATGCTGAGTGAAGTGAGCAGAACACAGTACAACACAATAACAACAATATTGTGTGATAATGAACTATGCTTGACTTAGTTCTTCTCAGCAACACAATGATCCAAGACAATTGCAAAAGACCCATGATGGACAAAGTTATGCAAATCTAGAGAAAGAACTACGGAGTCTGAATACAGAGTGCATACTATTTTCACTATTTTTTTCAAAATATGACTAATTGAATAATTTAGACAATTGATTAATATTAAAATGTTTTCATGACTAAATGTATAACCTATGTCAGATTGCTTGTTGTCTTGGGGAGGGGATTAGGAGGAAGGGAAAAAACATTGATTAACCCAAAACTCCAAGTTTTGTGGGTAAGAACTCAACTTTTGACAAAAAAATTGGGGAAACTGTAAAGCCCTCTGGCAAAAATTAGGCACAGAACAACATTTTATATTGTATACCAAAATAAGGTCAAAATGGATAAAAAATTGACAAATAAAGGGTGATATCATAAATAATTTGAGGGTAGCATGAATAAATGCTCACACCAATAAAATTAAGAATATCTAAAGTAATGTAGTCTAATGAAGGGCAATAAGAGTCAAATTTAGTACTAAAGATGGAGTAAAAACTCATTAACTGTTAACTGGTGATGATAATAGAACCAAGCATTAATCATTTACTACGAGCAAAGCTAAAGGTGGGCTATTTGGAAAATGCTGAGAGTAAGCCTTCATGGTTTACAAGAAAAGTCTTCTTGGTCATCTGGTTGTATTTATGTTATAAGTATTTTATATTATTTCCCTTCACTCATTCCAAGTACCAACCAAACTATCATATTTGCTCTTTTTGAACCTGACATTATCTTGCTTGCATGCCCTGAGGGACATAGACTTTCCCTCAGCTTCTTAGTATTATTGGTTTCCTTTAACACTCAGTTCATATATGCTGTTTCCTAGGGGAAACTTTCCTGATCCCTGTAGTTCTTGGTGATCTTTGTCCCTACTAAAATTATTGTGTATATATTTGGCTGTTTACTTTTAAAATTGCCCTAGTAGAATATAAGATCTTTGGGAATGATTACAGTATTTTTTCCCACTCTCTTTTTGTGTGTGTGGCAGGGTGGGGGTGTAGCTCTGTATCTTCAGCACTAAGGACAGTGCCTTGAACAAAGTAACAGCTTAATAAATGAGGGTTAATTTAGATTTGGATGGATCTGAATGGAGAATTTTTATTTTTCCTTTATGCTTGAAAAGGACCAATGACATCAGGAGGGGGATGTCTTGATTTGTAAAAGAATTGAATTTAGTGAAGCAGGACAATACAAAAAGCCCCACTCTCTACTCCAAAGTCATAGGGAGTACAGAGGCAAAATGTGGGTCAGAACTAGCAATCTCTACACACATACACCTATTTTGTGGGAGAATTAGTTATTTTAAGCTAAGTCCTTTCATAAATTTCTGTTTGGCTCAGACACCACCCATTCAGTGATTAAAGGCTATGTAAGAATTGAGGCAAAAAATGGCCCTTCTCAAAAGAATCAATCTGGGGAGAAGACCTTCAGAGTTTCTGGTCAGAACAGAAACAAGTGCTATTTACACTCACTCTGAAGTTATTAAATCACAAACAATAAACAAATAAGACTTGGTCTGGCATCTTATGTACCTGAATGGGGAAGGAAAAGAAGTAGAAGCAGAGAGGTTCCATTTTTCCCCCTATATTTTCTCTTTTTTCTCCCAAGGACAATGTTGTTTAATGTCTTAACTTCATGTTTGCCAAAATTAAAAAAAAAAGTTATAGGTGAGAGCTGTTAAATACAATGTAAAAATAAAAATAGATAAGATGAAGTGATGACTAAACACTTGAAAATTAGTATGAGAGAAAATTAATGCTGAATAATGTGTTTCTTTGAATCTCTAATTTTCACATAAAAGATCAAAACTATTTCCCTTATTCAGCAGGACTACATTGTGTACATACTCACCTTAATTAATGGGGCTCCCTAAAAGAGACCACAAAGAAGTAACAGAATAAGTACTAAATAAAGAATGAAAAAAAATGCTAATTCTGCAGAGTTAAAAATGTTGGAAATTCCATGAAGATTGAAAATAATATCAGCACAGAGCTTTTTTGTGAAGGAAGAATTATTGTCCACATGATAATTCTGTACATATTTGAATTCAGAGAGAGCTGTGACATCAACAATCTGGGAAGCATCATAGTTCCCATTTCCAAAGAATTTAGTTCACAATCACTAGGTTATCAAAGTCCAACATCTGTTATGTAAGGATCAGGTAAAAATTTAAAGATATATACTTATTTACTAGGAACCTGAAGAAATGAATATGAAAGAAAGGCTCTTAAAAAGAACTTTAAAATATTTTGACAAAATTAATTTCATTTGAAACCTTTGTATTTTATTTTATGCATTTACAATATTATTATAAGAAGGGTTCCATAGAGTTTATCCAATTGCCAAAGGATTTTATGTCAAAAATTGATAAGAACTATTGGTCTAAATAAAAAAAAAAGCTTTCTCTGATTGGATCTACCTATTGTGAGAAAAAAAATCTCCCCTGGACTTGGGAGGGGTGAAGTTAAAAATCTTTAATTTCATAAATGAAGATATGGATTTCCTATAGAATAGGAACCCAGGAATCAATATTTGTTGTTTTTTTTTTTAATACTTGAAATGCAAATCTCTTCCTTGATGCCCCATTGACTGAGTCACAACCTATCAGGAGTGAGTAATCTCCAAGAGTGTGAATATCCACCCGGATTATATCTTTATTCCTCCCTTGTGATCACCTTATATAGAGGTAATTCAGTCCTTCCCCTGATGGGAATCATACTCCACAAACACTTGTATAAATCCCTCTTTCTAGAAAAAATAGCCTGTAACTTACAACTCTTATTTACCTGTGCTAAGAAAAGTGGAAGTGTGTTTAAATCTAGGGAAGAGGGCAAACAGCTTAGGATGTAACAGATCCCAAGTATAGTTGTGAGAAGTAATATCCTTATTGTCCAGCAACTAGTCCATTACATACCATGGTTAAGTTTTAAATGCATAAATAAAGCTTGGTTACACATATATACTAAATTTCAATTTGGGAGTTGTTATCTACTTCATGTTTATTCTAGTTCTTTCAAGGGGGAGGATGAGAGGATTCCAAGGGGATTTAGAATAAGAAGATTTGGATTTAAATTCCAAATCTGTTATTTACAACTTTTGTGACTTTGGGCAAATTTATTTTCTATATCTGACTTGATCTGTTTTAATTGTAGTATTTATTCTTTTTTAAAACATAATTCAGTTAAAAGTTTAGAATTAATACTTTTAAAATTACTTTTATTTATTTGTCAATTTTTTAAAAATTAATTTTAAGTTCCACATTGGTTTTCTTTCCTTTTCTCCCCACCTGCCCTAGCGAAGGCCACTATTTGAAACAGATTTATAAACATAAGTAAAACCATACATATATCTATTTATTAGTTCTTTCTTTGGAGTTTGGTATCTTCCTTCACAGGTATTTTATTTATAATACTCAAAATAACTTGGCCATTCATGATCTTGTGATGAAGAGAGCCGTCTGCATCCAGAGAGAGGACTGTGGGGACTGAATATGGATCACAACATAACATTCTCACTCTTTTTGTTGTTGTTCACTTGCATTGTGTTTTCTTACTCTCTTTTTGAGCTAATTTTTCTTGTGCAGCAAGAGAATTGTATAAATATGTTTACATATTTACATGTAGGATTTAACATGTTGGATTTAACATGTATTTTAATATGTATAACATATATTGGATTGCTTGCCATCAGGGGAGGGGTTGAGGGGAAGGAGGGAAAAATCTGAAATACAAGGCTATGCAAGAGTCAATGTGGAAAAATCATCTGTGCATATGTTTTGAAAATAAAAAGCTTTAATTAAAAAAATAACTTGGCCATTCATAATTATTCTTCAAACCATATTGCTCTTACTGTTTACAATGTTCTCTTGGTTCTGCTTGTTTCACTTTTCATTATTTTATGTAAGTTTTTTCAGGTTTTTTTTTTCTAAAATCGATCAGCTTATCATTTTTTACAGCACAGTAATATTCCATCACAATTATATATCACAACTTGCTTAGTCATTATCCAATTGATGGATATCCCCTAAATTTCTAGTTCTTTGCCAGAACAAAGAGAGTTTCTATAAATATTTTAGAAAATTGCTAGTTCAAAGAGTATACATAGTTTTAAAACTCTTTGGGCATAACTCCAGATTGTTCCCCAAAATGAGTGGATCAATTCACAGTACATACTAGCAGTGTATTAGTGCCCTAATTTTTCCTCATCTTCTCCAACATTAGTCATTTTTCCCTTTTATAATTTTAGCCAGTCTGATAGATATGAAATGAAATCTCAAAGTTGTTTTAATGTGTATTTCTCTAATCAATGATTTAGAACATTTTTTCCATATAAAGTTTTGATTTCCTTCATCAAAAAATTCTCTATATCCTTTGACCAATTATCCATTATTGAGGAATGACATTTTTTTATGCATTTGACAAAGTTCTCTATATATTTGAAATATGAGACCTTTATCTGAGATATTGTACAATTTTCTCCAATTTTTTGTTTTCCTTCTAATCTTGGCTACATTAGTTTTATTTGTACAAAACCTTGTAAATTTAATGTAACCAAAAATATCCATTCCATTTGTATTTCACAATGCTTTCATAATATCCGTAATTTGGATAAGTAATGTTTTCCATGTTTTTCTACTTATGATATCTCTCTTTATATCTAGGTCATTTATCAATTTTGAGTTTATCTTGCTTAATGGTATAAGTGATTGGTCTATATCCAGTTTCTTCCAGACTTCTTTCCAGATTTCCTAACATTTTTTCTTTTTACCAAATAGTGTACTTTTCTCCTCAAAATTAAAGTATTTATATTTATCAAACACAAATTTATTACAATTGCTTACTATAGTGTATTTTATGTCTACTGTGTTCCATTGATTCATCTTTTCTATTTTATCCAGTTCCAAATAATTCTGATAACTTCTGTCTTATAATATAGTTTGGCATTGCCAAACCTTCCTTTTCATTTTTCATTAATTCCTTTGATATTTTTGACCTTTTGTTCCTTTAAATGAGTTTTGGTATGCTTTTTTTTCCCATCTCAATAATTTCTTTTGGTAATTTAATTGGGATAGCATTGAATAAGTAGGTTAGTTTAAGTAGAACTGTCATTTTATCATAATGGCTCTGCCCACCCATGAACAATTAACGTTTCTTCAATTATATATGACTTTATTTCTATAAAACATGTTTTATCATTATGATCATATAGTTTGTTGGTTTGTCTTGGCAGGTATACTCCCAAGTATTTTATACTGTTTACAATTATTTTAAATAGAGTATATTTTACTACATATTATTTCAAGATTTTGTGTTGATATATAGAAATACTGATAGTTTACATGGGTTTATTTTATATCCTCCTATTTTGCTATAATTATTGTTTTAACTTTTTAGTTGAATGTCTAGGATTTTCCAAGTTTCTCATCATATCATCTTCAAAAGGATATAGTTATTGTTTTTTTTTTTTTTACTTCATTGCCCATTTTCATTCCTTCAATTTCTTTTTTTCCTTTTATTGCGGTTGCTAGCATTTCTAATACAATATTGAATAAAGCTGGGTGATAATGGGTATCCTTGTCTCATTCCTGATTTTACTGGGAAAGTATCTAGTTTATCCCCATTTCAGATATTTTATCTTCTCGTTCTTAAAGGTCAGGGCAATTTCCCTTAATAATTTCTTGAAGTATAGTGTTTAGGTTCTGTTTTTGATCTTAGTTTTTAGGTAGTCCAACAATTCTCATATTATTTCTCCTAGATCTGTTCTCCAAGTAAGTTGTTAAACAATAAATTTCATTTAGAGATCGATGGAAATAAAGATATATTTTTCCTATTCTTATACATGGTTTCCTGAAATCTATTCGTGGATTTCAGATTCAGAATTTCAATTCTAAATTTCTTCAGCTTTAACATGGCTATGGCTCCACCTTTAGACTTGAGACACAAAAGGTATCCCTTTTAGATGGATTTCAGACTTAAATGCACAACTTTGCAAAACTGTGGTGGGGGGAGGTTAAGTGTTTTCCATTCTCTGTTGTATCTATCTAATAAATTCATATCACAGTTTAGAGTTGAAAGGGATCTGAGAGACCATATATTCCAATCCTTTTATTTTACAGATAAGGAAACTGAGATCCGAAGTGCTTAAGTGACTTTTCAAGTAACTTTCCATTCTCAATCAGCTTCTCTGTTTTTGATTATTTGGACACCATACAACTTAATGCTTGTTCCAGAATATGCTGATCACATGAACTTTCATAATCATGCTGATTCACTCAGTTTTGGATACTCAAAACTTTCATAACTCCCTCAGCATCCTCATCTCTCTAATTGGAGGGCTGGAGGGTGGAAAGCTGAACTCCTTCCAAAACTTTATAAAAGGGTCAAGATCTAAACTTTAAGAGTAACTTTCCATTTTTCATTAGCAGTTTTATTTTGGCACTTCATAAAAGATCATAGCTCCTGATGTGGAATCCTCCTCTCCCCATCTTTCTTTTTCTTATTTGTATCCTCAGCATTCAGCTTGTTCCTGGCAGAGTGGTTGGTGTTCAGTCATTCAGTTGGGATTTTCTTGGCAAAGATACTGGAATGGTTTGCCATTTCCTTCTCTAGTGGATTATGGCAAACAGAGGTTAAATGACTTGTTCATATTTAAATGACTTGCTCACATAACTAGTGAATATCTGAGATCAGATCTGAAATCAGGAGTCCCTGACTTCATATCCAATGCTTTATTCACTAACCACCTAACTGATTTCAAAGCAAACAGTGCTTAAGAGACCTGCCTACGGTCAAATAGTTAGTAAATATTTAAAGTGTGATTTGAACTCAGGTCTACAGGCCTGGCAGTAGGAAGCACTTAATAAAGATGAATTGTATTGTACTCTGCAAGATCACACAGATTTAATTGCAAAACTGAGTTTTGAACCTAAGTCATTTCCAAATCCAGTGATCTTTGTGTGAAGGACATCCACATTTATCCCGTTACATTGTACTATCCATCATGACCTGATAATTCCTAGTTCTAGACTCAACTGACCATTGCTTCATGGGTAACATGTACTCAATAGATATGCTTTGTGTGAATGAGTGAATGTTCTGGTTGTTACCCATGATACAGTAGAAACATTCATTTTAAAAGGACAGTATACAAAATTTTAAAACTTTGTCAAATATCAGTTATTTTTTTGGGGGGGGCAATTGGGGTTAAATGACTTGCCTAGAGTCACACAGCTAGGAAGTATTAAGTGTCTGAGGCCAGATTTGAACTTTCTTCTGACTTGGGCTGGTGCTCTATCCACTTCACCACCTAGTTGCCTCCAGTCATTCTTAAGATAAAACTCCAAAGGGATCCTGGAGAATCTTATTTCCATATCAGAAAAATAATGATATAGATAATAACAAAGGGAAGGATCATTGGAAGTTAAAAAAATCTGTCCAATTAGAGAAAAGGCAACATAGGTTCTAGAAGGAAAAATTATATCTCATTAATCTATGAAAAATTTTAAAGGAGCTAAATAAAGGCATCTTGGTTACTTTTACATTTCCAGAATATTTCTTTTTTAAAATGGGATTTCTCTGGTCTTGAAGGAATGTTTTCTTTGTAAGAGGAGGATGATTTAAATATAGGAAGCAAAGAGAAAGGGTAATCAACAAACCGATCAATAAAGATTTTTGTGTGTGCCTTTTGTAAGTGAAACATCATGATAAATGCTGTGACACAAAGAAGTATGACATGATCTCTTTCCTTAAATGTTTTATCATATGGTGCTAAAAATGACAAGGGAAATCTTGGGAAAAGAAATGTACAGTGAATATAAGATTTTGACTTGAAGCTTTTCTGGATAATGACATGTGGCAGGGCAATAGATAAAATTACAGGAAGATGGAAAAAAGCTGCCTGAAGAAAGTGAAGGGGAAGCGAATGTACTTCACGGTAGGAAAGTATAAGGTACTCAAATTAAGGAGAGATCACACAGAAAAGTGTGGCTTTCAGAAATCCATGTAAGAGTCACTGAAGATCAAAGATACTTATCATGTGATACAGGGATTCCCATGGGGCTGGTGGATACATTTAATAAAGTACATGAATTTGGACAGCAGCTAGGAATCACAGTGCTGGACCTTGAGTCACAAATAACATGACATTCTATTTTAGACACTCATGAACTCTGTGACTCTGGCCAAATCAGATAATCTATAAAATGGGAGTAATTCCTTCTTCCTTGGGTAGTTGGGAGAAATAAATAATTAGTAAAAGGCTTTGTAAAATTGAAAGCATTATATAAACACTAGCTATTTTTTTAAATTACATCTTTATTTTCACTAAACTCTAAATGAACTTCAGATTTCCTTCTATTATTAATTTTGTAGGATCCTTAACTTTCCAAGGTTCCTAAATGTTTATATTAAAATAAACAGCCCCACCCACGTGCAATCAAGATGGTAGAGTGACAACTTAACAATTTTGTCATTGCTTCTCCTAAACCTCTTCTACATTGACCTAAGTCTATTTCTGCAACATTGACTAGTCCCATCATCTCACCTTTGCCATTTTTGTTTTCATTATGAGGTAAAACTTAAGATTGTTTTAATTTTAATTTCTCTTGTGATTAGTGATTTGGAGCAATCTTTCACGTGATTTAGCTAATAGTTTGCAATTTTTTGGAAAACTATTCATAGATTTTGATCAATTATATATTAGGGAGTAGTTTTTAGTCACTTATGCACAAATACATATATGTATATGCATATATAATATAATGTGTGTATATATGTATATGTATGCTTGTATATATGAATATATATATATAATATATATTATCCTGTGCTCTCTTTTCTCTCTATACCACTTTACTTGGTGATATCATTAACTCCCATGGGTTTAATGACCATTTCTATGCCATTGGTGTTCAAATATATCTATGTTACTCTAACTTCTCAGCTAACCTCCAATTTTTCATCTCCAACTGCCTTTCATACATCTTAAACTGCCCAGTAGACATCTTAAATTCAACATATCCAAAACTTAACTCATTATCAATTACTCTAAAATCTTCCCCCTCCTAATTTTTCTGTTATTTTCTCAGTCCCTCAGTAACTCAGGTGTTAATCTAGACTTCCCATTCTGCTGCACCCCTACATCCAATTTATTGTCAAGACTTGTCAGTCTCACCTTTGTAATATCCACTGAATGTTCCCCTTTCTCTCCTCTGACATTGCTATCACCTTGGTTAGTCTCTTATAACCTCATACTGGACTATTTCAATAGCTTGCTGGTAGGTCCACCTACCTCAAATCTCATCCTATTCTAATCCCTCTTCCATTCAGCCACTAAATTGATTTTTACAAAATTGAAGATCCAACCATGTCTGTCATTCCCCACTTCTTCATTCAATAAACTCCAGAGTCTCTATTTTCCATGATCAAATGTGAAATTTCTATTTGGTATCCAAAATCCTTACAATTCAGTCCCATTGCATCTTTCTATTTTCTAACTCTTTGCTATTTATTGGACTCAGGAACACTGGCTTTCTTCTTGTTCTATAAATAAAATATTTTCTTTCCTGGCTTTGGCTTTTTGTTCTAGCTTCCTCCATATCTGGAATGGGCTTCTTCCTCATTTCTGCCTTCTGGCTTTTCTTTAGTCTCAATTAAAAGCTCATCTTTTACAGAAAGCCTTTCCTAACCTTTCCTTATTCTTGTATCTTCCCTCTTTTAATCATTTTCTGTTTATCCTGTATAAGGCTTATTTATCCTATTTATTCTGCATATGGCACATTTGTCTGCTTGTCATCTTCCATAATAATTATTGTGAACTCCTTGATGATGGAGATTGGACTTTGTTTTGGGGTTTGTTTGTTTTTTTGCCTTTTTTGTATGACCAGTTCTTGGAACAGTGCCTGACACAGAATAGGTAATAAATAAATGTATAAAGACTAACTAACATCTCATTACCTTTTGCTTTCGAGTGCTATTTTTATTTGATTTGCCTTAAATACTTGGAATACTGATCTATGTCTGATTTTTTTGTGGTCGTCTTGTTTGAGGGGAGGGAGTGAAATTTGGAGGATAAGTCTTAGTCTGTGATTTATTCAATATATGTTAAATGATGGGATCTGATTTGATGATCTTTAAGGTCTTTTCTTTTCCTAAATCTATGACCCTGTGGACATATTTCCTGCTTCCAAACCACTGCACATGGCCAGTCACTTTTTATATATGATGGACTCCTTCAATATGAATGTGATAAATTTAAAAAACAAACAGTGTTTACTAATTGCAAGTAAATGTGAGCCAGTACCCTTCCTTGAAAAAAAATCTTCCTGCAGACAACTGAGCTCATTTGGACTCTCCAGCTGTGATCTGACCTTCTTCCAGATGCACAACTCTTCAAAAGAGCTGATCCCTAGCTTGAGCTACACAAGCACTTTCTACTGCTTCACTGACCTGGGTAATACCCTGACCTCAGCTGCCAGCCACAAACTTCTTCAGGGAAGAATGCTCATAATCAAATCCCTTTTCAAGATAAGTTGCACCCTCCAAAGCTCAATTTCAAATTTCCTGTGGTCATTTTAAGTAATTAGCTAAGGCTCTGAGCAACTATAGAATCCAATACCAACAGCCCGCTGTGCTCCTGGTGAAAGAAAGGATTCTTTTTCTTTATCTTTTCATCATTGAATGCTACCTTGCTTGCATCTTAACTGCTTTACAATTAAGTACAAATACATTTTTGATATAACAAATAGAATACAGATCATGATTAGATACTAATTTTGTTCTTTTAGCCAGATCTGATACCATTCTTTTTCTTGATTCTAAATAAATTGTTTCTGTTAATTTTTTCCTCTTTGAATTTTTAACATTTGTAGAATTATGTTTAGTAGTAAATTTAACCTAGACATGATCACTTTCTATAACAACAAGAACAAAAATAATGATAATACAAATGACAGCAGGTAGCCTTTATATAGTGCTTTAAGGTTTACAAAGTATTGTGTGTAGGTCATCTTATTTGTTCCTCATTTGTGAGGGTGGGTGCCATTATTATTCTCATTTTCCAGTTGAACCTGAAGCTGCAAAAGGGTCACAGAATTAAGAAAGTATCTGAGACAGGAATTAATTTAGGAGTTGCTGACTCCAAGTTGCGTCACCTGCCTCATGATGTTCAGCCAGGAGCTATATATCATAAGATAGCAAGATGATCACTTAAAAGGAACATTGAACATTATCTGTGTTAATTGATTGACAGATTTAAAAGACGTAATTCTTGACATAGAACTAAATGGCACAGTAGTCCTGAGTCTGGAGTCAGGAAAACTCATTTTCCTGAGTTCAAATCTGGTCTCAGACACTTACTAGTTGTGTGACCCTTTGCAAGTCATTTTACCCTGTTTCCTTCAATATCCTCATCTGTAAAATGAGCTGGAGAAAGAAATGGTAAATTATTCTAGTTTCTCTGTCATGACAATCCAAAATGGAGTCACAAAGAGTTGGACACAACTGAAAATGACTGAATAAAATTCTTGATATTGTGTGCAAAAAAAATTTATTCTGGGTATAAACTCATCTAGGAGCTCATCAGGCTAAGAATTTTTTATGATGTACCATTCAAGGACAAGGACTATATATTGTATAGTCAGAAGATGGTGAAAAAGTTTCCTAAAAATCTGAAGGTTGATAGATTTTTGAAGGTTATTAAATGTTTAGTCTTAGTAGGGTAGGATATTGGTATAATGCACACCTAAGAGTACAAATTTGGTCTTGGGTATTTATTTTATCATAGAATTAGATTGATCTTATAACTTTGTAAGTGACCTGTGATCATTGACTTCACAATTCAGGATTGCTTAAACACCATCAAACATTTCACTTAAAATTTATGGCTAGGAAAGGGATGAGATTTTAAGACACACAAATCAGATCAGAAAAGGAATGTCCTAACAGTGGAATGGAAAGGTGACTTTTCTTTTTTCACCATTAAGATTAAGCAAGCTAGGTTTAGGCTAAACAAATAACTCATAGAAAGAGCAATGGATCAGTCTCAGTTCTGGCATTAGGGTCTATTACTTTGAGCAAGTCATGTACCTTCTCTAAACATTAATGTCATCCTGTGAAAAAGGAAGTAATAATACTTGCACAACATATAAAATTGTAGGACAAAAGTTTGATCAATTTAAAAACATTCTACAGTGTACAAATGTGTTGTTATAGGTGGCACAATAACTACAGTAATATAGTACAGAATAAGAAAAGTCTGATCAGTTTGGTATCATAGATAGAAAGTTGGTCTCAAAGTCATTAAGGTCTGAGCCCAAATGCTGCCTCTGACATATGTTAGCAAACTGACTCTTAGGAACTCACTGTGTCTTTCCTAATTTCCATTCTTCAAGCAGAGAAGGGCCAGGAAAAAGAGTAGGAATTTCAGATTTGCTTTGCTTCCTTTTTTGCTTTGCTGAGATCTTTAACTAGCCTTTATGCATCTCCTCTACAGGTCCTGCTCTCAATTAGACATATTTCATCAGAACCTTTTCCTTCCAGGACTTTATGAAATTTGAGGTCCTTAATTCCTCTAGAGAGAGCTACTTTATCTGAATTTCCTGTAAATCAACAACTCATTTGAAATAAGTTTTCAATTTTGTTATCCTCATTTATTCCCAAAGAAGATGGCACTTGATCCAGACTATGAATAACAGAGAAGTCTTGATTTAGCAGAGGAGATGAAGAAGGAACTTCATATGGGGGAAATGGTGTGATCAAAGATGTGCAAGGCTTGTGGAAGTCAGCAAACAGGTTAACTTATTTTGAACAGAAAATGCAAGAAAATTATTAGAAAATCTTTTAGAAAATTAGACAAAATTAGAAAAATGTTAGAAAATGAGTGACAAAGAAAATAGAGTCATGCATGCCCCAAAGAATTTAGCTCTAATCTTATAAGTAAGCTAATTGTGTATGAGTTTATCTAGCTTTGTAAGGTAATATAACTTGAAGATGAGGTATGGTGAATGGAACTGAGTCAACAATCTTGGATTTTTGCTTCAAAAAATGTTGTCCCTGGCTTGGGGTGAGACTGTTGGGGGTATAAAATGAGGAGTTTACAATAGATCAATCCACTGATTCTCTTTAGTCCTAAATTCTCAGTTTATCCTCAAACTTGGGAGTGATATGGTTAATAAAATTTAATTTTGGAATTTATCTACAATATTCCTTGGAGTTTTAATTTTGGGATCACTTTCAGGAGGTGATTGGTGAATTCTTTCAATGACAATTTTACCCTTTGGTTCTAGGATATCAGGGCAGTTTTCCTTGATGATTTCTTGAAAAGATGTTGTCTAGGCTCTTTTTTTTTTTCATTGTGGCTTTCAAATAGTTCAATAATTCTTAGATTGCCTCTCTTGGATCTATTTCTGGGTCCTTTGTTTTTCCAATAATGTATTTTACATTGTCTTCTATTTTTTTTCATTTTTTGTTTTCTTTTGTTTTTGACTGATTCTTGATCTCTTATTGATTCATTCACTTCCATTTGTTCAATTCTAATTTTTAATGAATTATTTTCTTAAGTTAGCTTTTTTAAACCTCCTTTTGCATTTGGCCAATTGAACTTTTAAGTGAGTTGTTTTGATCATTGGATATTTTTTCCATTTCATCATTTCTATTTTTTTTTACAGAGTTGTTCCCTGTTACCATTTTATCAATTCTGTTTTTCAAGGAATTATTTTCTTTTTCTATTTTACCAAATCTATTTTTAAGGAATTACTTTCTTTTTCCATTTTGCAAAATCTATTTTTAAGGAGTGATTTTCTTCAGACAATTTCTGTGTTTCCTTTTCCAAAGCTCTCATTTCCTTTCCCCATTTTCCTTCTAACTCTCTTTTAAGATCCTTTTTCAATTCTTCTAAGAGAACCTTTGAATTGGAGACCAATTTGTATCACCCTTTGAGAGACAATTTACCTTTAGTGTCCTCAGAGTTTCAGGTCTTTTATTCTGTTTTCATAAAAGCTATATGTGATCAGAGCTATTTTTGCTTTTTTGCTCATTTTTAAAGGCTGAAGTCTGCTCTTAGGGCAAAGGGGAGATTGTCTCAAGATTCCACTACAGGCGACAGCAGCTTCACACTGCCCTGGGGCCAGTGCTTCTGGCTTCCTTCCCGTGCTGGGTGACATGGTCCATATTATGCTGGGGTTCTGGGGCTCACAATTTGCCTTCTGTAGTTGTGTTAGAGGTCTCGCAGCTAGTCTGCTGATCCACTGGCCTCTGAACCAGAACAGAATAGTCAGAGCTCTTATATTTTGACTAAGAGCATCCCATTAGATTCCCCTGGGCACAGGGGTTTTCCACCCTGCTTCTCCCTGCAATGTGCTGTGCTGAACTGCCCCTGCCCCTTCTAATTGAAACAGACCTTTTCTGAAGTTCTTCCAAAATATCTTCTGCTGGACATTTGTTAAAGTATAAATATTTATGGGTTCTGTCATGCTAAAACCCATTCAGAGGCTTGATCTGAAGGGACACCAGAAAAGCTCTGACAAAGACCTGTCTATTCTCTGCCAACTTGGGTCTGCCCCCTGTTTAACAAGATTTAGAACATCATTAAGAAGGGCGAGATTTCACATATTACTTCAAGGTTTTGCAGAGTGCTTTGCATATTTGTCTCTTTTTATCCTCCAAACAAACCTTTGGGGTAGATGCTATTATTATCCCCATTTTACAGAGGAGGTAACTGAGGTGAGAGAGGTTATGTGACTTGTTTGGAGAGATTATGTGACTTACAGCTAAGCAAATGGTTGAAGCAGAATTTGAACACCAGAATTCCAGACTCCAAATCTAATACTCTATCCCCGCAGTTCTCAAACTGTGGTCCATGGTGAAGTCAAAACTTTTCATAATGATAAGTTTTTATTTGTGTAGTAAAATATTACTCTCTTTTCTAACTAAATGTCTGTGTGAGGCAGTATCTTCTTTATATTCTTCAACCAAAACAACTTATCACACCAGATTGAATATAGAAGCAGCTGTGAGACAGCAGCTGTCTTGAATTATGTCAGACATTATAAAAGATTTCACAAAATATGTAAAACAATGCTATTCTTTTCACTATTTGTTCTGGAAAATATTTATTTTTCATAAAGTTTTTTTATTTATGTTAGCATCTAATGGGTTTATTATTACTTCAATGAATAAATAAATGGATGACATAATGGATAAAGTTCTGAGCCTGGAATTCAGAAGAACAGATTTCAAAATTGACCTAGGATATTTATTATGTGTGTGACCTTGGGCAAATGTTTCACTTCTGTTTTTTTGTTTTCAATTTGCTTATATATAAAATGGGAACCATAATAGTACCAGCTTTTTGGAAAGGTTATGAGGATCAAAAGAGATCCAAACAGTAAAGCACTTAGCAGAGTACTAGATAATAAGTGCCATAGAAATGTTAGCTATAATTGTTACTATTATTCTTTTCAAATTTACCAATTTTAATTTCTAATATGGTAAATATCAACAGCAATAACTCACATAAACAAAAGCTCTTTAGAGTCCTCAATGATTTTTAAAAGTGTAAAGGAGTCCCCCATTGCAGCATAGAGCTGCCTATAATATAGTAGGGAATAAGGAAGAACTCTTAATATAGATTGGGAGGGTATTGTGAAGTCCAGGTGTAAAATTAGTTATATTAGTTAATAAGTTCTAAGCTTATTGGGAATGGAAATTAAAGGGTGTATTTCAGGTATGTGTAAGGATTTTGGCTTTCACCTCAATTCAATTCAATAAATATTTGTTAAGTACTTCATGTGCAAAGGCCAATGCTCTGTACACTATTGATTCAAAGGCAAAAAAAGAAAAGTTTCTGTCCTCAAAGACCTTATATTTGACTGGGGGTGAGAAGGAAGGAAATACATCAGAAAAACCAATTTCAGAAACAAAGATCACTAACAATTGTGGAAGGGAGTAGGGAAAATCATTGCCAGAGAGATGGTCTGTAGACAGAATTGAATAATTGAACCTGTATCATGTATGACAGGATTACAAAATTTGGTATTTTTTATTTTAATTTTAAATTAATAAATTTAATTAAATAAATATATAAATTTATAAATTTCAATTAATTAATCTAATATGTACCAAAACACAAGAATCCCCTTTACAAAATCTTGAAAGGTCTCAAATCTCCATTTGAGGATTTCCTGTGACAGAAACCTCACTACTTGTAAGGGCAGCCTATTTCATTTTTGGACATAATTTTTTTTTTAGAAAATTTACCATAACTCTTAGATATACCCTCTGGGGTATAGTAGTACAAATTTAAACCTTGTTTTACATGACAACCCTTAAAATATTTGGATAAATCACCTATTTCCTCTTTGGGGAAATTTCATTTTTTATCAAATGGGCAGAAGTTAGATTACAAAGCAATTCTAATTATTGATTCAAGTAACTCCCATATATAAAGCTTTCCACTTAGACATGAGAAGGGTAATAGAAAGAAAAAAAATAAAACCTTGTCCCTGCCCACCAAGAGTACCACATAATCTAGCACCTTTGGGAAACCTTAGGCTCTAGTATATGGTCAATATGGGAAATTCCTTTCTTTCCTCATTTTGTAAATTTTTGTCTCACATGGACTTCTTCCTTTTGGGAAAATCATCCCTTATTAGAATAGGTTTATGTAAAAAACAGATAGAAAACAAAAGGGCCCTTCTTTTTACATTTAGTTAAATATCTGGGGACATTTAGTACTCGATTTCCATTTTTCATTAGGAAAGGCAGCCTCGTATCTTGGATTTATATTCAGGAAGAGATGAGTTTGATTTGAACTTCAGTCACTGACTAGATGCATGATGCTGGACAAATTACTTAAGCTTTTTGGCTCAGTTTACTCATCTGTAAGGTGGGGAAAATTAAAGCACCTCCTTGACATCTCTCAAATGAGATAATACATGCAAAATACTTTGCAAACCTAATATAACTATGTGAATGGCAACTCTTATAAGTAATAATTATTTTGAAGCTCCTGGAAACATCTATATCAAATTTCTCACTGTAGCATGAGCAAAGAACTCAATTTCACCTACTGAAGCATCATAGATGAAGGAAGCTGCCAGAGATACTTGTGGATGGGAAAACAACCAAACAAAAACCTCAAGATTTTTATTTAAGTCCTTCGAGACTCAATCCAAGAGTTCTTTACATCAAACTAAACTTGTTCCAGTGAAGCATGAACAGCAGCTTCATCAAAAACCTAAAAGCAATGTGCAGCTATTTTCTATTCCCTCCTGAATGACCTTTCCATTTTATCTATGGTTGTTTTGGGAAAGAAGTCCCATTTATGAGGAACTGATGTCTCTTTAGTTTTAGCTGCTAAGACAGTTTTCACCTTGGGAGGCCAACTGGGAACTGATTTATGGTTCTGAAGTTTGTACAAGTTTATGGGTTTTTAGTTTTTGTGTGTGTTTTTTTTGGCCTATTAACCTATTATGATTTTAGCAGGGAATTCTCATGATTCTTCTAGGGTGTCCATAATAGGAGAGTTTTAATGCAGGCCCGTTCTCTATTTTTAATGGTTAGCTGGGACGCACTTCCCTTCTGTGTACTTAATCTTACTGTCCAATTGGAAATCTAGGGATTTAACTGTTCCTAAATAAAATATTACAACCCTCAGAAGGAATAAAAATGATATTGAGAACTGGCTTCTTTCACTTTGGGGTCTGAATTGATCTTTCCTCATCTGATAGAAATTTTTCCTTCTTACGGAGAATTTTGGGTCTGGCCAAGTGTCATGTATTTCAAAGCCTTTTCCCCTCTTTTTAAGGGCAATTTAATAAAAGTGGATGGTACATGATGAACATTGAATGAATTCTTGTTGATTAGTTGATTATTAATCATATTTTTAACATTTAAAAGTCATGTTTTTATGATCATGCTATGAAATATGTATTGTAGATATCATTCCCAGTTTATTGCTTAGTTGGCTAAGTTTAGAGATGGGAAAGGACTGGGCTGTAATGTTAGAAACAGGACCTGACTCCACTTTCAGTGCTCTTTCTCTATAACCAAGAGCTTCTATCTTCTTAAGTTCTTCAAAGATTTCATTTTTGGGGGCATTAAACCCCCAGAGAATTATGGGTATATTGAAAAAGAAACACTCTCTTAAAAACTTCCAAAAAGCTCTTTTGGTTAATTTTTTTATGTTCTTGAGAAGTCCTTTGTTCTGAGTGCTTTCATATTGCCTAAGATACAATATTGGAAAGAGTATCAACTGATGGATGGGAATGCCAACTGCTCATCTGGTTCCTAATTTAATATGATAACTATGAATAAATGATTTTATGGCAAAACTTGGAGTAAATAAAATCTTTTATCAACTTCTTTCTATTTATGAAACATTATACAAAGAAATGAGGATTCAGAGGAAAAGATGGAAATCATCCTCAAAGGACTCACAATTTAGTTAGATAGAAAGGATATATCGATGTCATAAGGAAGTATGCAAATGCCAATTGAGCTATAACCCTCCGGGAACATGAATTGGCTGGGTAAGTCCTGTGGTATAGAATCTGAAATCATGTTTGGGGATGAGATGAAGAAGGGGATAAGGAAAGTACTGGGAATAGAGAGAACATATCCCCACTTTACTGAGAAAGATTGTGAGCTGTGACTCCCCAAGCCATCTAACACTAATCTCTATTCTCCTAAATTTTTTTCCACAGTTTTCCTTTTTTAGCTTGTCTTCCTTAGCTGAACCTTGAAAAAATATAATATAGGTTTATATGTACAAAACCACACACAATATATGCATTTCCAGTGGGGAAAATAAATACACACATATAAATATATGAAAATATTTATATTTGCTAATATTCATAGCTGTGCAATTCATTTGAAACACGAATGGGTTAAGACAAATGCTAGCATAACCCTAATTCACTATGGGCTCTTTTTTTGTGCTTTAGAATGAGAAAATACATGTATCTAAGCCCCTTACAAAGTATTCCTTTCAGTCTTAGAAGCCTTCTCTGGTTCATATTTGCTTGCAGAAAAGAAGAAAAAAATGTGTAAAAGGAAGATTCAGGTTGGGCACAGCAGGGAGACCTACTTCACATAGACTTCTTTTCAATAGAAAAAGTCTTTGTTTTGAGGGGTTGGTAAGAAATCATTTAGCGACAGACACTTTTTACCTTTCATTTTGAATATTGCACTTCTACCTAGAAACACATGTAGCCTTTTATCAGCATCTTCATGCCAATAATATTAAGCAGACTATATAAATGTGGGCTATATCAGTCACTTTAAATCATCACAGGGGCATTAAAACAAAGAAAATCAGGGAAAAGACTTCCTAGGTGAAGAAAGACTGGATATCTGATCTAAAGAACTGAATTATCTGGGCTCAGCAGCCAGACATATTTTTTAAAAACTCCCTGGACTGACTCATTAAGAAAAAACTCTTACACAAAATAATTAAATTTAGACATTTTCTATTCCCTCAGGCAAGGAAAAATGAAAAGAACTTTCAGATTCGATAGAGGAAAGGGATCTCTATAAGTATGTTTTCTTTGCACTAGCCATAGGCTTGTTCTGTCAGTTAGTGCTTTTACAACTTAGATCATGTTAACCTATGTATTACTATGACACTTCTGCATGAAAGGACACCACGAATATCTTTATTCAGCAGAGGTTCTCAGTGGAACACCAAGAAGTTCATGAACCTAATCAATTTATCATAACCAACTTTCCAGGGGTAGTCAACAAGAGCATTATAAGCACAGCGGGCAAGTTTTCCAACAATAATGATTTTATGCTTCCGTCTACATAAAAAGTCACCTTAACACTTGTGATTTTTAGACAAGTTATGCTTACTAAAAAAGGAAGGAAATCTGAGAAGTTACAGGCTTATGAAAATATCTACCAGGCTCTGGAGATATAAAGTATGCATAAAAACTGTAAATATCACAATGGAAGAAACCTTACCTTCTTCTTTAGTTCTCTTCCTGCACTACCTTGCACAATATTTTGTTCATACAGATTTTATCTATAATGTTCATTGATCAAATGAGTATCAGAAGTTAAAAGAAAATTCAGGAAATGAGCAGCATATATCTGAAAATTGGATTTCTGAGATATGACAAGAAAAGGGAATGATTGACAGACTCAAGAGAATTGGAGCATATCTTTTTTACTGTGTAATTACAGATTGATTAAGAAGGCTTAAAACTGATAGTGCAAGAAAAGGAGAAAATGCTTGCCTTTATCCATAGACGGTAAAGATAGAGAGTGGTAGATATAATATATAAAGAAGAATATCAGTGGACAGAACCAGTAATATACAGGAGACATTAGCCAAGAAAAGGGATTATAATAGTCTTAATTGTTTATACACAAATTCATAGAGTATGGGTAATAAGCAAGATGACTTAGAGGTCTCCAATCGAGTAGATAAATTGGACTTCCTCATTATCTCTGGGACTTGGCATGGGATTTGGGACTGTAATAGATCTATGGGAGGGGTGCTTTATTTAAAAGAAATATATAAAAAGACTTATGGAATAGTATCAAGAATATATTCCAGTTTTTCATTTGCTTTGTTTTTTCCAATGAACAAACATTTATTTTGTCTCCCTCTAACTCCTAATTAAAGGGGAAAAACACGCTTATATAATACACACCTATTTGCAAAACAAATTCCCACAGTGTGTATGTGCAAATGTGTCTGTCTCATGCTGTTTCTTGAAAAGATTATCTCTTAATGAGGAATAGGATGTCAGAAACCTTTATTAGGATTCTGGAATGGCATTAATCAGAGTTTTTAAATCTTTCAAAGTTGTTTGTCCCTAAAATGTTATAATAATATTATTGTATTGTATGGATTTTTTCTCTCACTTCTTCTTACTTCATTCTGCATCAGTAAATGCATGTAAGAAAATACATCCATGAGGAAAAATATGATCCAGAAGGGAGATGCAGAAAGTATTTGGGAAATGACCAACGGAGGGAGAAAAAAGAAGCAAAAAAAGTGAAAAGTAAGTGAGATAAAGATAAAGATCATGTAGACAGAAGGAGAAGATCTTTGATGAATTAAGGAAGCTGATCCCACAAGTAGTGATGAGGAACTTAAATATTCAGATAACCAATTAGAAATCTTTGTTATATGAAGAACATTTGATAAATTCTTAGCTTATTTTCCCTTATAATTTCACACTTCATAAGACAGAGGGAGAAATGAGGAAAACAGGTATTTTGGAACTTGCATATAAATATATATTATATATACATATGAATAAATGTATGCATGTATGTATATTTAATAAATGTCAAAGTTCTCCAGAAGCTTCTATTTGTAGATAATGTTATTCCTAGAGTATAAAGCCTTGGAATTTCTCAATTGAGATTCATAATCACATAAAAGAGTTTGTCTTATCTATAGAAGAAAAATAATGTGAATGACAATGAGCTAATTGTCTAGACTAATACACACACACACACACACACACACACACACACACACACACATAAAAACAGATGCTGCAAATGAAAAAAATGAGAACCCACCCCTGAATTGAATGGGAAGAAGAGAAGGAGCTGGATTATTTATGAGGAAATTTAACACTTTTTGAATGATGCCAAGCTTTTTCCTGGGAGAAGGTCCCTCTTTTGATACACAGGATTCTTTTTTTTTTTTTAATTTTTATTTAATAGCCTTTTATTTACAGGATATATACATGGGTAACTTTACAGCATTAACAATTGCCAAACCTCTTGTTCCAATTTTTCACCTCTTACCCCCCCACACCCCCTCCCCTAGATGGCAGGATGACCAGTAGATGTTAAATATATTAAAATATAACTTAGATACACAATAAGTATACATGACCAAAACATTATTTTGCTGTACAAAAAGAATCAGACTCTGAATTATTGTACAATTAGCTTGATACACAGGATTCTTCTAGTAATATTGTATGGCTGTGAATTGTGGAATATTACAGTCTCTATGGTTGAGGATTACGTCAAATAAAATGGAGTTGTACATAGTGGATCTGATGATGCTGCGACACATTACAAAAAAGAAATTGGACAGAAGTGTTAAAAGTTCTTACCATCTTCATGACCAGAAATAAAAATGGCCAGAGGCATGGCAATAGTAAGGGACAACTAATAATCAGCCAGTGAACTTCACTGGTATCCATACGATGTAAGGAAGGTTCTTAACAGGCAGGACCCTCTGTGCTGAATTTATGGGAGGATATGGGTGAGAATGAAAATGGAATAGAAATACACTGATCCATTACAATCTGCAACATTAGAGGGACTATCAGAATCAAAGAATTTACAGATCTTTTGAAATATTTGACTACATAACCTCAAATGTTTTTTTTTCAGTTTTAAATCAATGACTGTATATTGGGTAAAAAGAACTGAGACTATCTTTAGTTTCTTTTATTTGAGAAAATAGGGCTGTGTTTAATACACATTTTCAGATTCTTCATTCTTCTGTTTCCTTTGTATATTATGAGTTGTCAATGTTCATTAAAAGGGACTTTTTAGAATGGTACACAATATTTCTGATGCTGTCTGGTTCTCAGAGACTATTTTCCAACACCAGCTAGTGTATTTCTATTCAAACCCAACTGCCAAATTCAGATTAATGCTATATTAATCAGGTCATCAGGTCGTCTACCTAGTATTTTTTCTGATCTCCCTAAAATGATTTATCCTGTTATTTCTAGGATTCTTATTTCACAAGCTATCTTTGAGAAAACCAAAACTCATTATTCAAAATCGTCTTTGGCAAAAAATTTTACAGTATTGTGCTCCTATTGTTCCTAAAATAATATTGAATTAGGAAAATGCAAAAATCGATAAGACAGTTCCAACCCTCATAGAGTTCACTGTCTAGTAGTAGGGCATGCTACATCACAAGGGAATATAAAATGATACAGAAGAAATGTCACATTTCATATTAGAATGAACAAATACTATGGGCAATCTGAGAAGAAATCATTATTAGATAGGGAGTAGTAGAGAGGGAAGAGACAAAATGAGAGAGTCTATTAAATTTAGAGTTGTATAGGCTAATAGATTTAGGCTTGTAGGAGACTATAACAACCATCTGTTTTGACCTTTTCATTTTAAAGGTAAAGTAAATGATGTCAACACAAAGAGATTAATTGTCTTATCCACACAGGATTCCATTAAAAGATAAATAGAATATATAGATTTGAACCCAAGTTCGCTGATGTCAGAGCCAGTTCTCTTTTTGCTGTTTTGCATTGTCCCAATTGCTTAATTCTCTTAGTATCTTTTTCTTCTAATGGAAATTAGAATTCTAGATGAAACAAGAGATACCAGTTGTCTTGCTCTTTAGTTTTTTACATAGACCTTCAAAGTTGCTAAAAATATGTTTTTTATTTCTGCTGATGGTATCATTTTTCTTATACAAATTAGCAGAGGTGCATAGTGAAGAACAAATTTTATTAGTCTAAGCAGGTTCTTCATTATATATTGGATACATTCACCAAAAAGGGTAGCTACCTCATTTTAGATCATATACCCTATTCTTAACAGAGATTCATTGAATACCATCATGCACCTCTCCTTCCAGGTAGCATATATCATCCCTCAGACATGTCTTTAAGTTAATGAGGTACAGTCTCAGAATAAGAGTCTTATTGCAAATACCTCTATTACTATCTCTAGAAAGTTTGATTTTCACTGTCAGTGTCTGAAAAATGTTCAAAACAGGAAAATTGACCATGGAGGGTTAGTACCAATATATGCCAAAGCAGGTCTATACAATTCTAATGAGTAGCTTTTGGTTTTTTTGTTTATATTCTCAGTACCTTCCATAAGTCTTTATAGAGAGTATTCCTTTAATAAATAGTGGTTGAATTGAATTGCATTCAATTATTGAGTCTATAACTGATCTTGGAGTAGTCTGGGTTAGCTGGGTTTTACAGCAAGATTTATGAGGCTTGTTTTCCTTGCTCTTGATTTTCACCATTTTAGTAAGTAAGAAATAATAGGAATTAGAGTTAAAAGGGTCTTTAAAGTTCATCTAAAAGAGATATAGAAGTAGATCAACTTAGCATTTTACATGAGGCAACCAAGACCAGAGAGTTTAAGAGACTTTCCAAATGTCACCATAGGTAGTAGAACTAGTATATAAAATGATTCTTTTCCTCTAAATCCTGATGCTCCAATTTTACTATCTTGCTGGTTGTAATCTATTCACCCCCTCAAATCTTTTATAAATGGGCTCATAAACAAAACCCACATGGCCCTTGACTACTGAATCTCTTCATTTGGCAAAGGCTTGAAGGTTTTGCTAGCTAAGATAATTTTCATATTCTTTTTTTTTTGTCATCAGATAGTGATGATTTTAAGCTAGTTAAGCTTCCCCAGGAAATGGGAATTTTAATCAGTGTTTTTACTAATATCTATTTCCTTTTTTCTTCAAGTATTCACTTTTTAAAATGTATTATAACTGTGATAATTAAATATTCCAATTTACTCTTGTTTATACTTTGAAATTGTTCTTGATTTTGACCTTTCCTCATGTCAGGGGAAATTCTGATAATGCTTAAACTACTCCTGAAATGAAATTAGCAACCAGTCATTTCCTGAATATTAGGATTTTAAAAACCTTCATATTTGTGATGTCTTCTGCTATTTGCCATGTCTGTATAGTAACTTCTAACTCTTTGAAGAAAAAGTAGTAACCAAGAGAAATGATGCTCTTGAATGGTGTACTGGCTTTTGAATTCTTTCATTTCTTGACCCCATACCTTGAAGTTATATTTTCTAATGTATTTTTTGCTATTCTACTTTATCTAACTTCAAATCAAAGTCATAGTCTTGGGATATATTTTGCTTGTTTTGGAGAATCTTATCAGTTTAATTTTAGAATTTTACTTTTTTATCTTCTCTAACAGGTCACATAAACTATAATTATTTTACCAACTCCTTTATTCACATCTTCAAGGAGAACCTTAAAATGCCCTACCTTTAATTGCAATATTTAAACATTTTCCTCTGACTTTGTTTATAACAGGGATATTTATGACAGATTTTGTTTATAATCTTGGATCTGCAAACCCTAAAACAATCTCTCTCTCTCTCTCTCTCTCTTTCTCTCTCTCTGTATATATATATATATATATATATATATATATATATATATATATATACACACATATACATATATACATATATATATATATTTATATATATATATACATATATATATATATATTTATATATATTTCATGGTGTCGTTCAATTTGGATTCCAGAAAGTCCTTTGTTTTCAATAAATCTTTAACTGAAAATTAATATTTCTTTCAGTTTTGAATATTGGAAAACAATCAATATTCCAAGGAGACATTCACAGATTTAACTAGACTTTCCTTGACACAAAACAGGTTAAGGAAGAACCCCAGATTTGTAGTGAAAATAATCAGTACCGATGTGGTTCACTTCCTATAGAGGTACATCAACTTCCTGATCACTAAATAGATATCTCACATTCAGAGTATTTAGTATTTAGATATCTCAAGAGTATTTAGTATTTAGATATCTCACATTTAGATTCACTTGGGATTCACAGATGATTGGAAACTTTTGTGATTCCCAGCATCTTCTACTTTTTTTTTTTAACCAACCTCTCTTCCATTGTCACGGTGGAAATAAATGAAAGATCAATCTCCATCCTTGGCTATGGCTGAAGAATATAGCACCTGGGACTCAGTCTGCTGGTGTTCAGCTCTCCAAACTTAAGGAGACTGGTTCAGAAAAGGAAGTAAATTCAGTCATTCAGACTATACTCCAAGCCTTTCCAGATTGGTTGAATCCTTTACATTTCATACTTTCCTGATAAAGCTTTCAAAAATTCAGTCTCATGACCACCCTAAAATGAAGTGTCAGAGAAAGACTTTTATGGCGGGGAATCTATCATTACCTTTCTTTCCATTTTGATAATATAACCAAATCAAAAATTGAGTGGGGAGAAGTAAGTCCCCAATCTATTTTAAAAGCTTTTAAGATTCAGAACTTAGACAATGAACCTTCTTTCTGTCCAGGACTATGGTCATAGAGTCCCATCCTAGCAGAGCCACTTTATACCAATCTCAAGAAGATGCTTCCTGTCGTATTCCTGGTATGACTAGGAGTTCTATGTGTATTCTCAGTGATCTTACCCACTCAATATCTTTATGCTTAAAATCGCTAGGTTTGAATTTAGTTTTAACATCTGGCTCTTTGAATTCTCTTTCTTCACTCAAAAAGTTAGATGACTCTATGAGCTAGAGAGACCAGTTGGTCCAACCCTTTTATTTTCCAATTGAGGGAAGTAAGATTCAAAGGTCAAGGGGTTTGCCCAAAAGCACACAGATTAAAAATGGCAGAGTTCTTAGATATGATCTTTTTATTCATCAAATTTAGAATTGGATCCTTTTGCACTAGTTCAAATTCCCAATTAGTTTAAAAGGGAAGAAAGGAATATTAGTATAGGTTACCATCCCCTGGCAGAGTAAGATGATGATACATCTGCTCCAAATTAATTATACAGAAAATCCACAATAATTTTTTTCTGGCATTAAGGATTTTTAGCATAATTAAGTGAATATTTAAAGATAATAGCAAATACTAGGGACAAAAGAGTAAATACAAGCACATTCTCCATCTCCCCTCACCCCCCAAGGTCAACAGCCCTCAGTAAAGACATCAACCAGCTGGTAAATAAACATTTCCTTCTTCTAATATTGATATTTACCATTCTTATTATCTATCAGTCTAGAAACTTTGGGTTTATCTTTGACTCTTTCATCTTCTATATCCAATATGTTATTGTTATGATTTCTTACTTCAAATGGTCCCTCAGAATTTTTCCTTCCTCTTTATTCCTTTTGGTATCAACTTTATTCATGCCCATGTCACCTCATGCTTAGATTATTGAAAAATCTTGTCCTTCAACTTTAGTCTCTCCAATCTATGTTGCATGTCATTCCACTTCCTCAAACTCCTCCCTAGTCAGTTTTCTTTGTCTTACTTTGTCATTTAAAATTCTACAATGAATCCCAACTATCTACCCATTGAAGACTATACTTGCCTACTTTTTAAATCCCATTTCATGACCAAAAACATTGCCTCCATTCTACTTGATTGACCTCATTTTTTTTTTTATTATGGTAACTTTTTTATTAAGAATCCTCCTTAATTTTTTTACAACATTATCCCTTCACTCCTTCTTTCTATTCCCCATCCTCCCCTCCTCCCCTAGTGGCAAACAGTCCTTTTTTAATATTCCTAGGATATCTTACAATGTTTTTGCGATCTAAACATTTTCTTTTTTGGGAAATTGGATTCAGAAGGTAGAAATAACCCGGAAGAAAAACAAAAAGAAAACAGTTTACATTTATTTCCCAGTGTTTTTCTTTGGGTTTTGTTGCTTCTTCCATCATTAATCAATTGAAACTGAATTAGTTCTCTTTGTCAAAGAAATCCACTTCCATGATTACATCTTCATACAGTATCTTGTTACGTATTAATGATCTCTTGGTTCTGCTCATTTCATTAGCATCCAGTTCTTAATTCTCTCAAGCTTCTCCCTTTATTCTCTTGCTGGTCATTTCTTAAGAACAATAATATTCCATAACATTCTTACCTAATTTAAACCCATTCTCCAATTGTGGGGCATCCCTCATTTCAGCTTCTAGCCACTAAAACAGGGCTGCCACAAACATTTTGGCACTAGGGTCCCTTTCCTTCTTTAGCTCCTGGGGATGCCCTGTAAAACTCTGGATCAAAGGGTATCACAGTTTGATAACGGGCATAATTCAGATTCTCTCAGAATTTGGATTCTTCACAGCTCCACCAACAATGTATCAGTGTCCCAGTTTTCCCCATCCCTCAACCTCATCATTATTTTTCCTTCATCTTAAACTGAAGGTGTGTGTTATCTCAATTTCTTAATTTGCTTTTCTATTTAATGATTTGGAAACTTTCTATAGTGGTAATGATTTCAATTTCATCATCTGAAAATTGTCTTTCTATCCGAATTTATCAATTGGAATGGCTTGGTTTCTTATAAATTAAGTCAGCTCTCTATATTTTGGAAAGGGTTTATCAGAACCTTTTGTAGAAGATTTTTCCCAGTTTGTTGCTTCCCTTTAATCTTTTTTTTGTTTTGTTTGTACAGAACTTTTTAATTTTGTTCAAATTTTCTATTTTTGATCAATAATGGTCTCTAGTTTCTTCACAAATTTCTTCCTCTTCCACAAGTCTAGTAAACTATCCTATGTTCCTCAATTTGTTTATAATCTCTTCTTTATTCCTTCCTGGACCCATTTTGATCTTATCTTGGTATACGGGTTTAATTGGGTCCATCCTAATTTCTATACTAATTTCCATTATCCACAGTTTTTTCAAATAATGATTCTTATCCCAAATGGGATCTTTGGTTTGTCAAACCTAAATTCTTTATAGTTGACTATTCTGTCTTGTGAACCTAACCTGTTCTCGATCAACTAATCTTTCTTAGCCAATACCAAATGGTTTGGTATCTGCTTTATAATATAGTTTTAGATCAGGTACAGCTGGCCACCTTCATTTATTTTTTTTTCATTAATTCTTTTGAGGATTCTTGACCTTTTATTATTCCATATAATTTTTTGTTATTTTTTCTAGATCATTAAAAATTTTTAAAGTCTGATTGGTATAGCACTAAATAAATGATTAGTTTAGGGAGTATTGTCATCTTTATTATATTCGCTCGACCTATCCAGGAGCACTTGATATTTTTCCAATTGTTTAAGTCTGACTTTATTTGTGTGGAAAGTTTTTTGTAATTTAGCTCATATAATTCCTGACTTTCCTTTGGTAGATAGATTCCCAAATATTTTATGCTGTCGACAGTTATTCTGAATGGAATTTCTCTTTGTATCTCTTGCTGTTGGATTTTGTTGGTGATGTATAAAAATGCTGAGGATTTATGGGGATTTATTTTATAACCTGCAACTTTGCTAAAGTTATGGATTATTTCTAATAGCTTTTTCGTAGAATCTCTAGGGTTCTCTAAGTATACCATCATATCATCTGCAAAGAGTGATAGTTTGGTTTCCTCACTGCCTATTCTGATTCCTTTAATCTCTTTCTCGACTCTTATTGCCGAGGCTAGTGTTTCTAATACAATATTGAATAATAATGGTGACAGTGGGCAACCTTGCTTCACTCCAGAGATTGACCTCATTTTCTAGGGCTTCTAGAAAGTATTGTAATTCAGTCAGAGATGTCTTTTTATTGGCTTTTGCTTAGCTGAGACTACTTTATGCTTGTGTGGTTATTTTCCTTTCTTCTCTCCCACCCTCCTGAATTTTCTCTTTTTTCTATCACTAGTCTACACATTCTTATAGGTTATTTAAATCCCAATTCCTCCATTGTTTTCCTCTAACACTCTTATCTCCACTGAACTCTCAGAGTCCTTATAGAACTTGAGTTTATATCAGCATTCACTTAACTCCATTCTCTTTTATTATTTGTAAATTCTTTCCTGAAAGTTAATCTTTTTCCTTAACTAGATAAGAAGCTCTTACAGTGACTATGTATGATATATATTTCTAACATATTCTCCATAGCAGAAACTGAAGCCTTAGGCATAGGTATTCAATCAATAGGCTCACTGATTTGGGGACTTAAATTGTCATAATGGTCTCTCTATATATGCTTTTCTTTGCATAAAAGAAAGTTCGTTGATATGTATGCAATACTTTAAGTGCTTTGCATAGGATCATAAATTTAGAGCTGGTAGAGATCTGAGGTTATTTAGTCTATTCTCTCATTTTATAGATGAAGATAAGTGGGTATAAGGAGGTTTAAAGAATATTTAGGGTCATTAATCACCAGATTCTAACTCTAGAGTTTGTGTTCTCTCTATGGTACCATGATGCCTTTCTTTCAATCCTGGGAACAACCCTGTGTTGTTCCCTTCCTCTCTAATATCTAATCACTATGTTTTGGCTTTTTCTTGTTCTTTTGATATTCATAATCATCTATGTGCTTGATTATTATTGGCTAAATACCAATCAAGGGCATCAATGAGAAAATTGGTAAAATATGGATCTTTCCATGAAAAAATTTGGCTGATTCAGCTTCCTGGCTATTTGGGATTCTGAATATGTGATAATTTAAAGTATTTTTAAATAAACCAGTATACTATTTCCTTGGCTTTAGTTAAACCTATCTTACCAGGTTTACAAGTTGAAAAAAGTGATCACTATTTATAATAGCCAGAATGGGGGCTTTCCTCACTGAGGCAGATTATACATCAAGTATAATTATGTGTATAAAATTTAAGGAGTTCCCAGAGGACCAGAGATTAAGTGATTTGGTAAATATCAGACATGGAATATGAATCCAGGTCTTTGTGACTTCAGGTCCAATATGCTATCTCTTGTGCCAAGTTGCCTTGTAGTCAGTACTTTAAAAACCAAAGAAAACAGAAAGTACAGTGGAGAGAGCACGGGGGCATGGAATTAGGAAAACATGAGTTCAACTCCTCCTTCAGACATACCAGTTGTGTGACTGGGCAAATCAATTCATTGCTGTCTTAATTTTCCTGAGATATGAAATGGGGAAAATAGTAGTATTCTCAGGATGGTTGTGAGCATAAAATTAGAAGCTATTTGTAAAGCTCATTATAAATCTTAAAGCTCTTTATACTTCACACTCTGAAAATGGGCAAAATGACCAAAAATGGCAACAGTGTTGGAAGGGTTATAGGAAGATAGGCACACCAATATTGGTGAAATTGTAAAATGATATATACATTCTGGAAAGCAATTTGTAATTACCCAAATGAAGTTACTAAAATGTACATACTCTTTGATCCAGAAATTTCATTGCTAGGCTTATACCCTAAGGAAGTCATCCAGAAGAAAAAATCAATTTCCATATGTACAAAATATGGTAACACTTTTTGTGATAGCTAAGAATTGTAATAATAATAGATGTCCATCGATTGGGTAATGGCCAAACAAACTGTAGTACGTGAATGCAATTGACTACTAATACAATATAATGTATGTGGTAAAAACAAAGTAAGGAAAGACCTATATGAATTGATGCAGAGTAAGAAAAGCAGAACCCAGATAATAAATACATAATAAAATGTATAGCAATGTAAATAGAAAGAATGGCACACTTAAAAAAAGTAAATCACAAAATTATAAAGATTAAGTGGAACTTGAATTAAAAGTTATAAGAAGACCCCCCTAACCTTCATGAAGAGAGAAGGTGTACAGGTATTACAAGTTGCATGTGTTTTAGAATTTTGTCAATGTAGAGTTAAGCTGACACATTTTTCTCTGTAGAAATACTATATGCCACATGGGATGGTTTTCTGGGAGGGAAAAAGAAGGGATACATGGGATACTACAATAATATAAGAAAAAGAAAATGTCAATAAAATTAATTTTACAAGAGCTTTACATAACTGCTAGCATTACTATTATTATTGAAATAATTCCTAAATAGAATAATTAACAACACTTCTTGTGAATTTTGGGGGGTTTGTTTTCCTACTTGTCTGATGACAATACATCCTCAAATAATGTCTGATAGGGTGATTGCCCATATCCACCAAACAAATAGATGGGTCAGTCAATAAGCATTTTTATGAATCCACTATGTGCCAGGGACTATATTAAGTACTGGAAATACAAAGAAAGATATAAATATAGTACCTGAATTTATGGAGCTCACATTCTAATGGATATTTTATATCCATATGTGTGTGTGTGTGTATAAATACACACACATACATACACACAACATGGAAAAGGAGGGGTAATCTTAGAGGGAAAACACTATCTGTTGGGAGGAAGGATAAGGGAAGGCTTCAAAGTCAAAGTGGTATTTAGTCTGATCTTGAAGGAAGCAGGGAACAGAGGTGTCTAGGTTCTATAGTAGAGAGAGTACAGAATATGAATTCAAGAACACCTGAGTTCAGATTCTGCCTCAGAAACTTATTAGCCAATTAGCCCAAGGCAAATCAGTTACTCTTTATGAGTTTACTTTCCTTTTCTATAAAGTGGGAATATTTAATTAAATGAGGTATCTTTTTTACATTAATTTTGGTTCCCTTTTCTACATTAATTTGCCAGTTCTTTGTTCCATTGCTTTTCTCCCTTTTTATTCATTTATGTTTCCTTCTTTCATTACTCCCTGTTGATTTTCCTACCTTTCATCTTTTTCCCTCTTTTCCTGTTTATTTTTTCCCAATCTCTCTTTCATTATTAATTGTGGTCATTCTTTCTCTTTGTATCCCCAGAATGGCTACTTAGAAAATTTTTCTTGTTTAATTGATCACTTGTATATCAGTGCCTTATTTATATACATTTCCAGATATCCACTTGTACAATATCACAGAAACACACACACACACACACAACACACACAGATACCCAGAGACAGAGACATAGAGAGAAACAGAGACAGAGACAGTGAGCACCCAACTGCCCTATGAAATATTTGTTATTTTAGAGTGTGCACTGATTGGCAGACAGATATCTGATTCGAGGGCTTAGTCACTAAATTAAGGAATGGTAACAAAATCAATCTCATTGTTTTCTGAGGTAACATTTGTGAAGTAGCTCAGTACAGTGTAGAGTGTTCTGGTAGACATGGAGTCAGGCAGTTCTCAGTTCAAATTCTACATTTGACATTTGCCAGTTACATCTCTATCCATGATCAAATCAGTTCATCTCTGAGCTTTCAGGCAACTACAAGTTTTATCTACTAAAATTTCAAATATTGTGCAGTCTACCTCAGTGGAGATAGTGCTCCCCCCACCCAAGTTGACCCATGTAAATAGTGATTACTTATTCCAATCTTTAACTCTGATGAAGTAGGCTTTGATAAAGCCAAAGGACCAACACTGTGTGTGTGCTAAAATACATTACGTTCTCACATATCTTGTATGCAAATGGAACCAGTGCCTCAAAACCCATTTGGACGGGACTCTTTTTATTGGTAGAGATTGATTACTCAATGCTCTGTGACTATATGAGGTAAGAAAAGCTCAAATAACTAGATTTATTTTCCATGGCACTATATACAGATAATTAATTTTCATATTGATGACCTTGATTTCTGTTTTGAGTATCTACTAACTCACAAGATTATGATGAAGCTCAAGACACATACTTAATTGCACAGCTCTTTGTTAAGGACACAGCATTCTATGTATTAGTTATTATTATCATTATTATTCGTAATAGTAATAGTATATAAACACTTATTACTCTGAATGCTGTGGGGAACAAAGAAGTCAGACATGGTTTCTGCATTTAAGAAACTCACAAATTAGGCAGACAAATCTAATGCACCTCAAACCATTATTGATCGAATCAAGGCAGTAGGAAGTGCTAAAAGCAGGCAGGTAGTTGCACATTCTGAGAGATATATGGAAGTTCAAAGAAGGAGGAAATCATAGAGGGTTAGTAGAGTCAAATAAAAACATTCAATGTTTATTGTTATGTATAGTTTTTTGAATTCTAACTTTTGGAAAATTGATGGTCCATATGTAATACACATGACAAGTGTCATTTAATTCAAAAATTGGAAGAATTAAATAAAATGCTTCTTTCCCCACTGAACTGAAACATGTTCACTATTACACTAAACATTTAACCCACTTAGCTGGGAATAAAAACTGGCCAGAGTGTGTTAGGATATGACTAAAATATCAGGAAAATGAGCAGAAAGAATATGAATAGAAGTACTTCCCAAGCTTCCCCTCCCTTTCAGGAAGAAGTACTGAAGACACAATAAAGGTTTTGTAGTTTTACAGTGAATAAAGAGGGATTTTTTTCCCTGAGCTTTATTTCTGAGATTCAGGCTCCCAAATTTATGTTTATGCTATAAGGATCTAAAGAGAGGAACCTTTGGAAAGCATATGCATTACTATAGACCGGCAGTTATTTAAGGGGGGGTTGTCTATCATCACAACTTAGATCCCAGAGGTTCTTGAACACAAATCAGTGCTGCATAGCAGGAAGGATTATTTCACTGCAGGCTATGTCATCCATTGGAAAAGTGCCAAGCCTATGTATAAATATGGAAACCTGAAAAGAGGAAGAATTATGGATATAATTATGATTAAATGCAACCAGGGAGAAGTTTTTACAAGCCCTCATTTTCAGCACTGTCTTATTGTCTTATTTTCTTACACACCAGATTCACAGTATGTTCAGACTGGAAGGGACCTTGGAGAATATCTTTTAGAAAACCCTTATTTTTACTGATGAGGAAACTAAGATGGACAGAGGTGAAAGTGATTTAATGGGTGTCACACAGCTAGGTAATGGCAGAATCTGGGAAAAAACCCAGGGTCTCCTGACTTCTAGTCTCGTGCTCTTTTCATCATTTCAAGCTGTTCCTTCGTTAGACACAATCCAGATACAATAACTAATTAAGCAACATGTGTATCAATTAAAAACTAATTTTACTGTTAAAAGATTCAGTGATTTTTTTAGTGATAAAAAGATGTAGGCATTTCCAAACCAAAAAGGCAGAAATTTAGGGAAACTGTCCAATATTCATTTGACATTATATTAACTCTCCTGCAAAGACATTTGATGAGAAGATTCCTTAAAAGCTCTCTTAGCTAACTTCAAGTAGCTAAACTGGAATAGTGACTGGAAAAACAGAATTATGATTCACACAGAATACTTCAAATCTTAGGTCTTTGCAGATGACTCCTTCGTTGGTAAGAACTATCCCTGTTCTGTAAGAAAAGCCATGTTAGCTGCAGAGGATGTCAGAACTGATTAGTTCAGCAAAGCTCTGAACCAAACAAAGCAGATGCAAAATAAATACCGTGTCAATGGTACACAAATTATTTAGATTTTAAAGTAGCATAGACCATGGAGGAAGAAGTTTGGGGGAACTTTCTGGGGAGTCACTGGGAATCCCACTATAATAGAAATGGAAATTAGATCTTGGATACATAAAGGCAAAATTTATTGACAGAAGGCTACCATTAATACAAAAATAGCCAGCCATTTTGGAGGGGCAAATTGTACAAGTCAAACTGGATTTCCTTGGAAGTGTCATCCAGTTTAGATTCTGTAATTTTGATTTTGTGAGGGTGATGTGATATGATGTTAAAGCAAGTAAAAACTACTTTGTCTTCAATAAAATAAATCATTGACTGGTCTCAAAATAGCTAAACTTCCTTTTTATGTATCAAAGTTGTCTCAGGCCATTTGCAATATTTATTCAAGAAAATACCCACGCCATATGCTGTGTCTTTTATATTCTCTGGGAGAAGTGGTTCCCTCTTTGATGCTATTCAGGATGGTCTCTGAAATTATGGAGGTAAACTGCATAGAGACCAGGACAAACTGGCTTATAGTAAGCTATTACTGGCTTAAGTGGCCAGTTAGCTACTTAAGAGAAGCTCTGGGATACAACATACTTCAAACTGAATCCTCCCACTTTTTTTTTTTCCCTGAGGATCTGTTCTAAAGGTTCTGACATCTGACAGCATCAAAAGCCTTAAGAAATGTCTTCATTAATGTAAAACTCATGGCTAATGTAAACACCTCTCTATCTTTCTTTTTCATTATGTTCTCAGATCTTTCTTGGTGTTTTATTTAATGAAGGTCACTGGGCTAAAAGTTGTATATATGGGGATTTTTACTTCCCTTTTGTATGGCTCATTTCAACCTTTGGATTTTAAGATTGCACATAGGAAATCAGGGGATCTGGGTTAAGAATCTTAGGCAACATTGCTTTGAAGTTAAGATTTTAACTTCTGTCAATAGTTATATTGATTTGGGAGAGTCTACAGAATTCTTGCTGCTGTTTCTGTGATATGATGATCAAATATATTCCTTTTAAAATATACTTTAAAAAATAAAATATATATTTGTACATATTTGTATATAACATGTGTACAAATATATGAAATATATGTATGTATACACACAGATAGATAGATAGATGTTATGCTAAAAATGATGATGGATTAATCCATTTGTAAATTTGGGGGGATTATCTAGGTAGTTTTATAATTAGACTCCCCCCGGGTACATGAAAGTTTTTCATTGCCTTCTCATTTAACAGCTGTGTTCCCAGCTGGACCTGTTTGTTATAAACGAAATGACTTCTTAAATATATATTCTCTGCATGACCAAACTTGGCATCAGAGGCTGCTTCTGGACATTGCCCAACATAAATATCAAAGGATGTCAATCTGAAACACTGGATCACAGTGATTGAGATGGCACCATAGTCAATAATAACATTTTTAATCAAGCCACCTAATGAGACTACTGGATCTCTGGGAGTAGAATCCCTTCTCATCCATTGAGTTGAGTTGTAATGTGACTGAGATGAATCCCACATGATATGCTGATGCATCATAATACATCATGAAACAGACTTAGGAAATGGGAGCAGTGGCAAGTCTGGTATACTTGATGACTCGCTTAATCACATTATTTTGCTTTAGGTCATAGGTTTCCAAAGAAGTATGTCATTTGCTCAAATAGGCTTCATTAAGCAAATTGGAAGAGAAGCTTACCAGGGTAAGCTTTGTTCTTTTCCTTAATTTTTTTTTAATCTCTCAGCATCACAATTTTTGGCCCTCCTATTTTGAATTGACCAATTGATTCATTCAAGAGACATTTATTAGGATACTCAGAGAGCTATGTTAGATGTTGGAAGGTAATATAGTAATAACAATTTGGTTTTCTAAAATATTTTGATGTTTTCAAAACGCTTTTTCAACAGAGTCGAGTATATATTAAAATAATATGTACATAGGGTTTTTTTTTTTAACAGTAATCAGGGCAAGCATTATTCAGTTAAGTAAATTGAGGTTCAGGGAATTTCAGTGACTTGTCAATGGTTCCATAGCCAGGGGTTGATGTGGGATTCATATCAAAACTCCTGTTTTCCATATATTGATTCTACCAAATTTAAAGAAAGATACTGTTCTTGCCCTGACACAGATCCAAGTCTGTTAGGGAAATAAGACACTAAGATAAAGAACTTTAATAAACAGTGTGGCCTGGTAAGTGTATCCCCCCAAAAGTAGAAAACAGTTCTTGGTTAAACCAGAAGAGAAAGGGAAGCTTGAGAGATCTGGGAGGAGATACCATTTTTAAAGGTTTTTAAAGGATGAATAGGTATTTAACAAGGAGAAAGAGAGAAACAGAGACAGAGAGACAGCGACAGACAGAGAGAGAGAAAGACAGAGAGAGATAGAGGGGCCACTAATTACAGAGTAGAAAGCGTAGAATATTTGAGATCTGTTTATCTAGGTCATAACATATATGGAAAGGAATAATATTAGGTATGGTAGATAAGGCAGCAAGCCTCGGATGCTAAACAGAAGAGTTTAAACTACTCTATAGACAGAAGGGGACTTATGTTACTGAAGTTCCACTCAGGAGTAGTATGACTGCATCTACGAATAGAAAATTTGTTTTGCTATTGATACAAAGGATAAACTGGAGGAGGGATATTAATCCAGGAGGCTATGGCAATGATCTTATGCAATAATTTACAGAGAGGATGCCCCATATGGCCTGATCCTAAAGGAAAACAAATATTAGAAGGCAGGGAATATAACATATTCTCTCTGTAATAACCCCACCCTAGATCCTTTCCCTCTCTAAATCTTGATTCCTCTGCTCCAGGGCTCTGGTCTTCAGGGCAGCTGGGAGCAGTATCTCCAAAAGCAAATTCTCCCTCATCACCCCATGCCTCATGTCTTAGTTTATAAGTATTAAAAGCACCCCTTGGCAGGTTGTCCAAGGAAGTAGATGGTGAATAATTCCCCTGCCCTGTCTTTACATAGCGGTAAGACAGAGTGAGTCCAGGATGAGCAGGTATGGTTGTGCTTTGACTTGCACCACAGATTTCATTATACTTTTTTTTCTCCTAGCACCCATGCCTCTTCCAAGTTTCCTTGGGGTTTTTGTTGTTTTTGAAGGTGCCACAGTATTTCCATTCAACCAGATTTTATGTTTCAGGGTCATCCTTAACTCCTCATCCTCACATTCCAAATATCCAATCAGTTATCAGATCCTATAGTTTCTTTTCCCATAGTATGTCTTACATCCATTCTCTTTTCTCCTCTTATATACTTGTCTCTTCTCCTTGACCCTTCCCCCACCCTGATCACCTCTTATCAAGATTATCAATTGGTCCTCAAGTCTCTTCCTCACGCCAATCTATCTTCCATACAGTTGCCAAAATGATTTTCCTAATCACTAAAGATCTGATCTTGTCATTTCTTTACTAAATGAAGTCCTGTGGTTCCCTGCTGAACCTAGAATTAAATATTATTTTGTTTCCTCCCACCTTTTAATAAATGACCAATTTGCTTATTTTATGATGTACCTAATTCTTAAGAGTAGTACATGTATATGACTTATAAATAACTCCTCTCTCTCTCTGTCTCTCTTTCTCCCTCTGTATCTCTTTCTCTGTCTCTGTTTTGTCTCTGTGTCTCTCTGTCTCTGTCTCTGTCTCTCTCTGTCTCTGTCTCTCTCTCCTCTCTCTTTCTCTTTTCTTCTTCTTCTTCTTCTTCTTCTTCTTCTTCTTCTTCTTCTTCTTCTTCTTCTTCTTCTTCTTCTCTCTCTCTCTCTCTCTCTCTCTCTCTCTCTCTCTCTCTCCCCATTCAACAATTTTGACTGATGGAGTGTATGATCAAAGCTATTTGGAGCTTTTAAATCAATTCAAAGACATTAGAAAGGAATGAATGCAAAAGATACTAAAAAGGTAGAATTCACCATATATAGTAAGTGAGAGATACAGGAGGTAAGAACGAGGGAAGACTGAAAGATGTCCCTGGGATTTCGAACCTGGAGGTCAGTTGGTGACAACAACAGTATGTGGAGAGTCTCTATGAAAGGATTTAATGAATCAGTTGCAATGGATACTCTCCACTGGGGACTTCTCTGCATGATATATGTTCATTTTCTGTTGCCATTCTGCCAATCCATATACATTCTACGAGTAGAATGGGGTCACAGATGAAGGTTGCCAGCCATCACTGCATCCTACCTATAAGCACAGTCTTTTTCAAAGAGACAAAAAGGACGGGTCCATTGTCACAGAAATATGAAAATGGACACTTTGTTTTAAACTACAAGATCATTACTTTCAAAGCAGATAAAGTGAATGTTTAATTATTTTAAGAGTTATGGACCAGGCAGCAGTCAGTCACCCTGGTAGAAAAATGAATCAAAGTCTTTTTTTAAGCTTTTCAAGATGACTTCCTCCCAACTCTCTAGAGCATATTTTTTACATAGTTCATTTTTAGTGATATTTTAATTGAATGAGCTGTGTTCAGCCAAAGACTCCTTTGCCATATCATTTCTTCTGTGTTAATTCATCCTCTGCCTGACAGCCCATAATCATAGGAATAGTTATAAAGAACAGCTTCCCACTCATTTGCTCTTTCCTCGTGTCCTTGTGTTTTCAAGACTGCTTCTTTTTGCATGACTTGGAGATTAAATATTTCAGAAAAATGGATGGAAGGCAAATTTCCTCAAACTCCACATCTCTATAGCAAGTATTGCTGCTAGCATCCGAATCCATATGACAATAACATACAGTCTCCTCTTTCACAATACTCAGATGGTTTCTTTGGAAATAAGAAATTGTTTGAAAAGCACCTGATGTAGTTAAAAACTTCTCTGTTTTAGGGGACCTAAACTACGTTAGGGTGCTTCTTTTCAAGACATCATCATGGCTATTACTTTACCTGTTTCTGGAAATTCTCTTAGATCACCCTTGCACTGACCACAGTCAACCCCTTGAGTTTTCTTCCCTGTGATATCAGGGATGTTGTTGCCACAGACAGAGCCAGAAGGAATTGGTGAGTGAGGAAAATAATGAGATTTGTATTGGACATATTTAAATGGGATGAGATGTGGTCCTCAAACTCAGAGGAGAGCTTTGTTCACCCACTCTCCTTATAAAATCATCTCATCTTCCTTATTTCTTCTCCTCTTCCACCACCTGAAAATGCTTTTTTGATGCTAGCTAGAAAATGAATCTACTCAGCTTTAAAACTTTGTCCTAGTTTTGAGTTGACTTTATTTGTTGAATCAGTGCAAACTCACCTAAGCCATTGTATCTAGTCTCCCACAGATCACGCCTCTTAGCTCTCCACCCAGGATGTCTGGCCATTCACTTCTCTCCACTCTCTCCCTGAAATTTCAATTCTTGCTCTGGAAATAAGAGTCAAATGACCAGTACCATGACTGGAAAGGATCTTAATGATCATTTGCCTGGCTCTACCAAGCGCC
Source organism: Sarcophilus harrisii (assembly GCF_902635505.1). Taxonomy (NCBI): domain Eukaryota; kingdom Metazoa; phylum Chordata; class Mammalia; order Dasyuromorphia; family Dasyuridae; genus Sarcophilus; species Sarcophilus harrisii. The sequence continues at coordinate 32,159,099 of NC_045431.1, read as the reverse complement.
ATACTCAGGCCGATGCACTTTCTTCTCTATGATTCTCAAGAGCAGGGGTTGTTTAATTCTTTTCCCATTCCCAGAAACTAACATAATCCCTGACATATAGATATAAAAAGTATCTGATATCTTTTTTTATTTGTTTATTCATTTAGTCAATCATTCATTCAAGAGAAGCCAGGACTGGAAATATAAATGGGAGAATCCTGTATATAGAGATGATAGTCAAGGGTATATGAGTGAATGAGATTGACAGAGGAGAAGATGTAGGACATCAGAGAACAGAAGACAGATCCATTGGGGAACACTGACATCAACAAATAGAGAAGAGGTTAGGGAGCCAATGAAAGTTATGGTTTAGAGAAATAAGAGAATCACTAGAGTGTGAGGTCTCTGAGATCATCTGGGGGAGGTAATCATCAATATTAAAAGCTCCAGAGAAGAAAAGAAGGATTAAACCTGGAAAAATGCCCCTGGATTTGAATATTAAAGGAATTGCTTTAGTAGAATGTTAGGAACAGAAACTTACAAGAAGCTGAGGAGAGTAGTGAGGAAATAGAGGGATTGTGTACAGAGAACATTTTCAAGAAGTTTAAAAAGGGAAGAAAGAGATAGGATAATAGCTGAATGCACTAGGATTTTTAAAAAGTTAGTTTATTTTTGTTGTTGTTATTCCAATTAGATTCAATTCTTCATGATTCCATGATTCCATTTTGGGGTTTTCTTGGCAAAGATACTGGAATTATTTGATATTTCCTTCTCCAGCTCACTTTATAGATGAACGGAGGCAAACAGCGATAAGTGACTTGCCTAGGGTCACACAGTTAGTGTCCGAGGCTGACTTTTGATCTCTGGTCCTCCTGACTTCAGAATTGGCATTTTATCCACTGCATCTAGTGGCCTCAATATGTAGTTAGTGCCTTGTGAAAATAATGATAATACTGATATCTAGCGTTTATATAGTACCTACTATTGTGCTAAGTGCTTTATAAATATCTTATTTTAACCTTACAATAACCTTAGGAGATAGATGCTAAGTGACGCATCAAAGGCCACACAGCTAAATAATGTGAGTCTGAATTTGAACTCAGATCATCTAGATTCCAGGTCCAGTGTTTTTTCCATTAGCGACATTGATCCCTACACCCATGTTGTGAGGAAAGAACAGGAGATATTATTTTCTGTGTTTCACAAATGAGGAACCAGAAGTCAAGTTATTTAGTCATGGTCAGAGCCAGCAAGGACAGAAATGAGATTCGTTACAGTTCTTTGCCCAGCAAGAATGAATTCAAAGAATAGCTTGAAAATTCTTCTATTTTAATCCACATTGCAACATTACCTATGTCTAGTTTCTCCATTATACTTTTTTAACTATTAAAAGTTTTTAATTCACAAGATAACAATAAGGTTTCTACTTTACATTATAGCCTATCTGTAATTTATATCTTTTATTATTAATAGGTTAGTTATTTTACTTGTCTGGCTATGCTAAAGTTATATCCACAGTTTAGCACTTTTCCTTAGTATGAATAATCCTCTCATTTTGGCTAGATCTTAACAGCTTCCCATTACTGAGCTTACTTTCCGTTATATTAATATTTATAAATTCCAAATTAATTTGTTTTATAAGATATTTTCATAGGAAATTTTCCTTTAGCCATGATCTCATCTCTTCATTCACAGTCATCATTCTTCCTCTTGTTTTCTATAATGCTAAAATAAACGTTCCTTCCCTCCAAAAATGGAGTTTCCTTGAACAATGAAATACCCTTTCAATCTCATGTTTTATCTGATTTTATCATGACAAAATGTTGTTCTTATATCTTTCAAAAAAGACTCAGTAGCCTAGGAAATGTGTTATTTATGTTCTGAAGTTTAAAATTTTTTTTTTATAAAGGTGTATTATGGAATATTGGTTGTAATGGATTTTTATTTTTAAGTTATCTCTACTAGATGCTATGCATTTTCTTTTGGGAAGTGAAAACATCTCTAGTCTTACTATCCTTAAATGTATTGAAGAGTGAATTGTAATCCAGGTTAACCTTGTTCAATTGTGCTTATAGAGCATAACAGAAGTGTGATACATTGCCCCACATGATTAATTGCCACAAGCAATTAATCAACATGAATTTATTAATTGCCTGTGTTCCAAGCACTGTGCATATGAATACAAAGAATGAAAGAATCCTTACTCTCAAGGAGCTTAAGTTCTATCAGGGGAGACAAGATCTGGAGCTATATAATTTCATTTAAGTCAGAATTCATGATTCAGTTGATTCACTCATTTCATCTTCGTGATTTTTCTTAAAAAAGGAAGAGTGGATTTTTCTCACTCATACCACTATAGTCTGGTCAGGCTTTTCCCTTCCTTCATCACCCCTACCCAGGGAAGAACAAGGATATTTAGGCAGAAATAGCCTAAATGGATCTGATGTGTCCATTAATTGCAGTGCCTGATATCAAAGATATTCTCCAAACCCCAATTTCTACCCTTTTGGTGTACTTTGAACTACCTGGGCTCTGGGTATCCTGGATGGGTACATTTGTAAAAGACACTAACTGTCTTTGTGTACCTCAATATAAACCCTCCTCCCCGCCCTGTCCTTCTATACCCCAGATTCTAATCTCAGCAGACCATTCAAAAGCAACCAGTCATAAAGTTCTGGTCAGAGCTAGTTTCCATGGCTTTTTGTTTGTCAAAAACATTTTGGAGCACCACTACCTGCTGCCATTATGCCCTCCAAATAGGATTTCCGGAAAACATGACTAGAAGGAGCTAAACCACTTGGCTGAGAACTTCCATAGAGATTCTTAATTTGAGGTCTCTGGACTAGTTTTATTTTTTGCAACATGTTGATAATGATATTTAAATACAATCATTTTCTTTTGTAATCCTACATGTTTTATTCTAGGCATTTAAAAACATTATTCTGAAAAAGGGTCCATATAATTCACCAGTTGCTCAAGGGATCCAGTGCACAGGCTAAGAATCCTTATCCTAGAAACATGCAACTTCCTCTTCACCTTGCCATTTTCCACTCTCTGGATACTCAAATTTCCTGTTCAACTTCTGCTATTAACTCCAAAAGCTGAGTGTCTTAAAGAAGCTGAAGGAACTATTCAGTGGCAGAGCTGGAAATTTAAACCTAAGTCTTCTGGTTCCAAGTTCAACGCTGTTTTTGTGGGACTTTTGTTTTCTCTTCTGTAAAATGAAAGGGTTGGAACAAACGATATTAATTCCCTTGAATTTCTAAAGTTCTGTGTTTAGAGAATTTGAGATTAATTATCTAAGGGCTTGAATGTCAAGAGTCTATTCTGCTCTTTCCCAGCCTACTACTCACTCCAATTCCATTGCTATCACATGAAACCTTTAAGTTTATTTCTAGTATTATTTTAAGAATTTTATTTGGAGGTAGATGTTCCACCCTGTGACTTTCTTATAGCTTTGGATTGCATCTTACTCCTGAAAATATTCAATACCTACCACAATTTAGTTTAACTACCTCTTCAGCTTTATGTCCCACTATTCTTAGAAAGAAACTTTTTGCTCCAACCAAATTAGTTTACTTTTTATCCTCTGAAACTGTGTCACTTCTCTGAGAGTCTGCTCAATCCTCTTTTTTTTTTGCTTTGTATGTCTTTTCCACTTTTTTCCATCTACCTCAATCTTTTAAAACATAATAGAAGTTCCAATACTTCAATGAATCCTTTCCTCACCAGCCAAGACCAAAATGATCACTAACATTCAGCACTTGCCTCTGCTACTCATTTGGGAATCAATCACTCACTTCTTTGTGGTATCAAAAATAATATTTAATTTATATTATTAGTTGATTTTTCAGATATCTAGGTTTTTTCTAAGTAAATTGTAATCTTTTGTGAGTACGGGCAATATCTTATATTTCTTTGCTTTGCCCAAATGTTTCGCACATTGCCTTTTACATAGTAGGCACTCAATAAATATTTGTTCATTATTTGATCACTGCTCTTTTAGTTTCACCTTTGATTAAAATAATTCTGGGAATTTTAGTTCCCTTCTTTTTAGAAGTCTTTTAAAAATCTTTCATCAGTTTAGTAACATGGAAAGCAAGAAAATATCATAGTTGTACCATTTGTTGTACCAGTATGTCTGCAGGAATCTACATCTTTACATTTGAGTAGAGAAATTCACACTTCTCAAAGTAAAGCAATTCCACTTTCCAATCAGCTATCTCATTGTTGGGTATTGAGTAGTTAGTAACTGCATTAATATTTATATTACTTAGGCATATCTTTGTTCTATTTTGAATAACTGTAGTAGGCCCTACAACATTATTTTTATTAGAGACAATGTTTCTCCACTTTTAACATTTAGACTTGATATTTTGTTCTTAATTTTTTTTACTGATATCTTACTGATTTTCCTTTAAAAATCACTTCTCATAAACAAAGGGTTTTCAAATGTTCTTTTTGTTCCACTTACATTTCATTCCTTTATTTTTATAAGGTTTTTTGACTTTATTTACAATATCCATAGACAGCTAAGTGGTGCAATGATAAATAGAGTGCCCAGCCTGGAATCAGAAATACAGAAATCCTCATCTTCTCGAGTTCAAATCTGGCTTCAGATACTTACTGGTTGTGTGGCATATCACTTAACCTGGTCCACCTCAGTTCCTCTTCTGAGCTGGAGGAGGAAATGGCAAAACACTTCAATATACATGCAAAGAAAACTCCACATGGAGTCACAAAGAGTTGGACACAGCTGAAATAACTAAACAACATCAACGACATGAATGACTATAGAAAATAACATTTATATTATTTTCTATAGATGCTGTCAAATTTGAACCTGTGTTTACTTGTTCAATAGCAACTTGTCAGTTTCAACATTAGTATTGCACTCAAAATTCATTAATTTATTATTTCTATGCAAACTTCTTTCTTTGTATGCACATCTTACCAAGCAATTTTAGATGTATGCCCTTCTCTTTTAAAGCTATGACAAAAATACAGACTAGAGAAAAGACACATAATTTTATTCTAATATAAATATGCTTTTGTTAAACGGTATCCTTTTCATGTTCAAATTTTGATTCTACTTTACTTGCAAAATATATATGTTTGAACATTTTGTGTCTATTGTGCCATTCAAATAGGAAATTTTTTCTTTAAATATTTAGTGTATGTGGATCTTTCTCTCTCTCTCTCTCTCTGTCTCTCTGTCTCTCTCTGTCTCTCTCTCTCTCTCTCTTTCTCTCTCTCTGTTCTCAGAATCTAAGAGAAGGAACTTCAAAGATCATCTCATTCAACACCTCCTTATCTTATAACCTCTCTTCCCCAATTCCACCACCAAATACCTATAAGTGGTCATCTAACCCTTGTTTGAAGATCTCCAGAAAGGAAATACACTTCTCCAGGGCAGTCCATTTCATTGGTGGAAACCTGTACTTGTTTGTAAAATTTTTTTTCCTTAAAATAAAACTAAATTTGTCTCTTTTCAATTTTTACTCTTTAGTTCCTCGTTTCACTTTCTGGAGTTAGCATAGCAAAGCAAATCCCTTTTCCATATGAGTAGCCTTCAAATTTGCCAGTTAGTTAACATGTAAATTCATTTCAATTCAATCCAATTTGATAAGTATGTATGAAGTGCCAATTATGTGCCAAGTACTTCTCTAACTTCTGGGAGGCATAGAAATGTCTCATTTTTTATTTCTTTGAAGGCATTGGGGATGTTTGGCAAAACAAACCATGAGCACTGCTCTTCAGAAGACTCAAATCTTTACTTTGAGCTTTGACCTTCCTCTTGGAGTCTCATTTTCACATTTTTGACTGCTAACTGGACACCTACATCTGGTTGTTCTACCAGTGTCTTAAACTCAAAATATTCAAAACAGATCTTACTGTCTCCCTTCCAAAAATTAACTTCTGTATCTTCATTGATGGTGTAAAACCTTGGAATTATTCTGTATCTATCCATCCATCCATCCATCTGTAATGACACACACACACATACATTAAATCCTGTCATTTTTATTTTGAAATATCTACCCTTTGATACCTTCCATATAGATCTTCCTTACATCACTCCTGGAAAATATTGACAGTCTAAATGTTTTCCTCTCTCTAGTCTCTTTCTTTTTCTTCACAATGCTGGAAAAATAATCTTCCAAATGCATAGTTTTGTATTTATTCTCTTTAGTGCCATTTCTATCTCCTCTATCTGAGATTGTACTTTTTAAAGTCCAGATATGGGAGTTTTATTGTCTTTGATGGATAGTCTATTATCATTTTTTGGTAAATAGCTTCCATTTTTCTTATGTTTGCACTCCTCCTGCCATTTCGTCCTTAAATGTCCTTGGGAAGACTTTGCTTAGTTGGACATCATGACAAGCTTTATTTAAACTGGTTTTACTCTCCACTGATTCCCTCTACTTTATGAAATGATACTACACATAATCGTCTATCATTCTTCTTGGTAAGGTTTCAGAAATAATTTTGTAGTCTTAACGTGGTGGTGTCTTTTGGATTCCATCTCTCTCTGGCAATTGGAAAGGGAAAAAAAAAACATTGCTATGTACACAGCAGACCATATGAGAGAATTCAATTTAAAACAATAAATTTTTATTTCAATAAAAACTATATAAGAACACTCACAAATTGTTTTCAAGCTGCCCCGCTTTTTTTTGCTTCCTTACAAATTTTCTTTTATTTTCTGTTATGCACATTTTATTTTATTCTCCTACCTTCCCCAAGAAGGTTAACGCTAAGTATGGATATCTCTCTCTGTGTCTATCCATAGATAAAGATATAATATAGATATAGATATATTTATATATACAAATATATAGAAATCTATAAACATAGACATATGTACTCGTATGTACACAATACACATATATGACTTTACTATGCTTATTTCCTCCTATCATCTCTTTCTCTGAAGGTAGATAACATCTTACTTTATAAGTCCAAATCTTTCTGGTTTTTCTAAATCAACCAGTTCAACATTTCCTACATCACAGCAATATTCTTTCTGGATTCAAGCAGCATCTGCCTATTAATTTTTTTCTAAAAGAAAATGTTCATTATATAAAGGTATGAGACTTCCAAGTAATATATCAGATTTTGGTCTCTCTTACTGCTTTCTGTTGAACTATATCTCTACCAGTCTTTCCATTTTCCCCTCCTTAACATTGAAGGAGCCAATTATCAGAGTGCATGTTGATTTAATTTTATAGGTCTTACCAAAATCTTCATGAAATTTCTCTGTGACTTCATCTTCATCAACTGATGTTTGTGCTTACTCTGTAATTATTTCCATGCTGGTTACTTACAAATACTTTATATATCTATATCTATATCTATATCTATGTATATGTATATCAGAGATGTTAATAAGGTCAATAATAAGAGCCTTTGAAGAGTTTACCAATGTGTGGTACAATGCAGAGTTTGAATTGATGTTCCTAATATTCAATCACATAATGCTTTGAAAAGTCACTCTTGTACTAAAAAAAGATATGTATGTATGTATGTAGCTATATATATATATATATATATACATATATATCTGTTTTGTAATTTTATATTATACAATTTACAACACCATCAATAATACATTAGTTAGTGTCCCATTTTCCCACATCTGCAACATTTATCATTTTTCTTTTCTGATTTTCTTATCTGATAAGTGTGAAGTGGTACTTGAGAGTTGTTTTATTTGCTTCTAATCAATAAAGGACACAACTTTTTTAACTCAAGAACAATCTTAGTGATACTAACTACAAAAACACATTTATCTGTAATCAAGGAAAGGAGCAGAGACTTTTGAAAATTCACAGTAATTTTAATGATAGCAATCGGCAAATATACAGAAAACTAAGATTCAAGAGATTAAACAGACACAATTACTGCATACAAATTCAAGTCTAGCAGACATATTAGGAACGGAAAGAAAGGAATGTACAAAATGAGAAAAATCAATTCTAGGAATCTGTAGGGCATCATTCGTTCTTTTAATTCACAAACATTAAATAATTATTGTATTATATATACATGTGTATATGTATATATATATATATATATATATATATATATATATATTAGGATGCATTACATTTGCATACAATTTCAGTCTAGGAAGATTTTTGGACCCGTTATTTCGTATCACCATCATGAAAAATGCAATGAGAATTGTATTTGGACTCAATGGACTTTGGGTTTGAATCCTAGCTTTGCCACTTAAAGCCTATGTGACCCTGGGATATTCTGTGAATGTCTCTGGTTTCAATTGTCTTAATCTGAAAATGAGGAGATTGGGCTAGATGGCCTTCAAGAGATCTTCCAGCTCTAAATCTCTGATCTTAAGAAAAATATCAGGGAAGACAGAACAAGTATCAAGTTTGTGCTGAAGCTAGCTTGTAATCAGAAAATGACTAATAAAAATCAATAAAATTTGAACTGAATCTGAAGGAAATATGAGATGTCAGTAAAGTAAAATGAATGAATATTTGAGGTCACCCTAGTCCTCTGATCCCAAAGACTTATTTTCCCTCCTTCAAATTCTGAAACTAACTTGAATATATTATGAGTCGATTGTAAATTTCCCAGTGTTATCATTTACACCTTGGAATCACAAAATCTTATAAATCAAGGCTTGCTTTATTATTTGTCAATTGTTTAGACTTAAGAAGGCCATGGAGAAAATGTTAATAGTGCAGATTAAGTTTAGAAATGTGTTCTTTGTACATTTTTTTGAGAGCTCGCAAACATTTACCCATATACTCATAACAGGTATTTTTAGAAATATAGATTCTGAAGTTCAAAAAAAGTTTAAATGATTGCCCCAGGATGACAGTTAGTCAACATCAGAACTGAAATCCACAACCAATCTTTGATTTCTAAATGTCATTATTTTTTAGATTCTCATTATTTTGAAGTGTTCATTAATAAATGAAACAAAATAGTGGAAAAGCCATCTATATTAACCACTAACCAACCCTGTCTTACTCTACAACTAGAGCAAAATATTAAAAGGATGAGAAAAAAAAAGAAACAAACATATCCTCACCTTAGCTTTGCTTTTATTACCTGGTGTTTCTGTAGCCACTATTAGTTTAAATTGTACAAATGCTCTTTTTTTTGTATTTTGCTGTAGAGCCAAAAAAAAAAAAAAAAAAAAAAGGTATCTAGAAGAATGCAGAATTTCCTGTAATTCTTTCCTCTGTGTTTACTTGTAATTCTTACATCTAGAATTGCAATTGGCAGAAACAATGAAAACTATAGCTTAACACAATGGCTAACTCCAGAATACAGGTTCACAGTTCTCATTTTGTGATACCCTAGAGTTTTTCCAGTTATTTCCAAGACAGTTGCAGCCTGCCTGTAATACAAAAATAAAATTAAAATATTTAATTATCTTTGCATTCACCTATCATCTTATAATTCAAACCAGACTTTATACCTAAGACAATTGAGCCTCAGAGATGTAAGCTGATTTGTCAAAGATCACATGGATAATAATTAATATAGTTGGAGTTTGAAGCCCCTTGCAGTTATTCTACATCTTCTTTGATTATTTCAGAATACTTTAAGAAGACTGATGGCTCTCATTAAATTTTTCAAAAAGGGAGAGGATCTGCAATTCACCAGAGGTTGGGATTCATTGCATCAGAATGCCAGAAATACTTAAATAAGACGAGAAGCAATAAAAAATACTCTGCAATCAAGTAATCTAAGAGGAGGGAAGATGAATTATAAGTGACAAAAAGTAGCTCATTAACCAACTGGAGGTTAAGAGTAAGGATAAGTTGAAAGCCAACTTAGAGTCAAAGTATTCCAGAAAAGTGATGTTCACAACTGAGACAGAAAAAGAACTAAAGATTAAACAGAAGGCAGGAATTAATTTTTTTTAAAACAATAATTTACAGCTTTAACTTAAACATGATGAAGAGAGATCAGCAAAAATGAAGTGAATTTCAAAATCAGTGGAAATGAGGAATGTTTGGGCTCATAGAAGAAATTAATTACAACTTGAATGAAATCAACAAGGTGGAAGAGAGAGGTGGAGACTTCTGGAGGTGATGGATCAAGGTAGGATGAATTTTCTTGAGTTCAAGGAAGTAATGATTTATATTTTCTGAAGAACCTATTAAATTTGTAGAACCTTGGAATTATGATCAAGCTAGGTAGCTTAGCTAGTTAGACCATGAAGTTAATTATACCAAGGTTAGGGGTTTGATTCCCATGGAGCACCAAAGATAAAAGCTTGTGTAATTAACTGCAGCTAGCTTGCAGGCTCATAATCCCAAGATCTCAATTACAAGAGTAACTGGACAAGCCAGATGCAGATAGTTCTGCACAAACACATTGTTAACAGAAAGTCCATCTTCAGGGGACAGTGAACAAGTTGCCAATATCCAAGAAAGACAACACAAGATACTATGTTCTGTTGAATTAGAGGGAGGACTTCCTATATCAAGCATGAATATAATAGGGAATAATCCATTCAGAAAAGGTCTTGTGAACTAAGTATCATTTCCCTCTCCTTCCTTACTGTTAATAAAAGATCTGGTAGTAGGTAGGGACCTGGTTTTAGAGTAAGGAGGTTCTAGGTTCAAACAGTGCCTCTGACATAGCTCTGTGACATAACCTCTCACTACCCCCAGTCAACTTTCCAAGACTATAAATTCCAACCTAAGTGCTTCTGTATTGGTAGAAGTTCCTCCCTGGGAGTCTCTTAAATTAGGTAAAAAACAAAAAATAACCCAAAATCACAACAACAACAAACCCTTTACTTTTCCCTCGTGTATTTATTGAATTTTCTTCCTTTGAAGTGGTTAAAGTCCATTCATCCATTGATTTATCAAACATTTATTAAGCATGTTTTAGGTACGAATCACTGGGCTAGTGTCTGGGGGCACTTCTGTAGACAGAAAAGTGACTTTATTATTGGCAAAGAAGTGAGACAAAGGTCACTAGTACCCACCAGCTCTTTCAGTTTGTCCTGGGATAATTTATATTGGCCCATAAGGGCATCTTGGGAGTGTAGAGGAGTTGAAAGGAATTTTCTCAGTTCAAGTCAAATACTAGGAGCCCAAGGACTAACACTATGGAGTAAAAATAATACTCTGAATTGGAAAAGAACACTGGCCTTGAATTTAAAGGATTTAAATCCCAGATTTCTCTCTTTCTCTTTTTTAATTTTGACCTCTTTCTTCAACCTTAACAAGAAGGAATTGAAACACTTGACCAATAATCGGGTTTCTTCCACTTTCAAATAGATGATCAGATGACTTTTAAAGACAGACAACTTGAGAGCGAAGTCCTCTTTTGGCTAATTGTGACTTGGGATTCAAATTAAAAACAAAAAGGTGATTTGGCCACTAAGTTTTTATAGTAAAAGAACTGCTTCTTCTCTTTTATATAGAAAAATGACACATTGAAGCTGCAATTTATGGGAATACCAGCAGGTGGAAACAGAGAGCAGATTTCATCAAGTAATATAGTCAGACTTGCTGGTAGCAACAAAAAGTGTAGTATGTATGTAGTGTGTATGAGGGCATTGACCCTTTTGGGGGAGAGTATAGTTTAAATAAGGGTTTTTGGAGCAAACATTGGTTGGGGCTTGTGAGGGATGATTTGCAGTAGAGGCGACTCCAAATGTGCCGGAACCTGCATTATCTTTTTTATGTTAAACATGGTAGAAATATATATGTTAAATCCAATATTTGCATACATAATTATCTTGCTGCACAAGATAAATCAAATCAAACCAGAAAAAAATGAGAAAGAAAACAAAATGCAAGCAAACAACAGCAAAAAATGTGAGAATGCTAGGTTGTGATCCACACTCAGTTCCCACAGTCCTCTCTCTGGGCTCTCTTTATCACAAGATCATTGGGACTGGCCTGAATCATCTCATTGCTGAAAAGAGTCACGTCTATCAATCATGGTAAATTATTGATGTTATTGTGTATAATGATCTCCTGATTCTGCTCATTTCACTCAGCATCAGTTCATGTAAGTCTTTCCAGGTTTTTCTGAAATCATCCTGCTCATTGTTTCTGAGAGAACAATAATATTCCATAACAATCATATACCACAACTTATTCAGTCACTCCCCAACTGATGGGCATCCACTAAGTTTCCAGTTCCTTGCCACTACAAGAGGACTGCCACGAACATTTTTGCACATGTTGGGTCCCTTTCCCTTCTTTAAGATCTCTATGGGATATAAGCCCAATAGAAAAACTGCTGGATCAATGGGTATGCACAATTTGATAGCCCTTTGGACATAGTTCCAAATGTGCATTATCTTTTCAGGGGAAATCCCAGGGATTCATTTCAATGGTATATTATTTCAATCATGTGTATTCATCATTCCCTCCAATAGTACTATTTCTATTTTTTGGGACCCCTGGTTTCCCTGAAAATCCACCTTAAATGTCTCTCCCTACAAAAAGAACCTTTATTCATCCCCTCACTTAATACTTCTCTTTTTGCCTCATCAAAATTACTGTGTTATTATTTTATATACTTTGCATTTACTTATCTCTGTGTGTATATATACTATATGTACATATATTGGTGTATATTAAACATATAAACACATACATTCATTCACACTATCCTATAGTATATATAGTACATGAATATAAATATATTCCTGCATACAAGCATGTATAAATACAAGTATACAACACACGTGTGTATATATGTATATGTGCACATACAGGTGTATATGTATCCTTGTACAATGCAAATAAATACATCTATACATATACACCCTATTTTTACTGTAATGTATAAGAGTGTGATTGAACTTTTCTACAATATAGTATAATCTCTTTCAAGTAAGGCACTATCTTTGCATCCACAGAACCCAACACAGCGGCTGACACATAATAGGTACTAAATAAATGTCGGTTGAATTCTAAATTTAGAATACAGTCTTTGTGACTTGCTGTGGTTGAAAAAATTCATCACTAGCAGATGCCCTTCTGGTGGTAAATCTCTTGGAATAGAACTAATCCAGTCTTTAGAAAAGAGATCTTTACTTCAAAAAACAGACCTATAGTCCAATGACAGGCCCACACTTGAAGCCCATCCTGGGTAGATTTACCAGAGAATGCCCCTGGCTGAGAAATCAAAGTCATACATGAGGCAGAAAAGTAAGACTTCAGCAGATGCCTCGGTAATATATAAAAATATATACCATTTCCCATTACCCATCCACAAAGACAGTGTTCCTATCCAATAGGGGAGTCAAGTCATCCACATAAATAATTGTCAGTCAGTAGCATTGATTATGTGTTCACTGAGTGCTAGGAATATTGCTCGGTGTGAGGGATAAAACACCAAACATGGATCAGTCACTAGCTTAAGAAGCTTAAGTTGTGAAAGGGGAGACAGCAGATATGTTAAATACAGAATAAATAGAAAGTGATTTGGGAAGAGAGAACCCTGGAATAGAATAAGTGTAATATTAAAAGAGAACACAAGTGCAGTAGCAAGTCTGAAGTGGTGGAGTGAGAAAAACTATGGTTGTGGAATCCGGTGTCCTTCTTTGGGCAATTCACTTTTTTGAACCTCAGTTTCCTCACCTTTTGAATTAAGTTAATAATAATCATGCTATTTCATGGGGCTGTCCTAAAGAAAATACTTTGTAATACTTAAAATACTACAAATGTACATTATTATGCTAGTTCATAATAGGTAGAGATTCCCTTAGGAATCAGGAAAGGGATCCTAAAAGCAAACTTGCAAAGAAATCCCAGAATCTGAGTTGGGCCTAAAGGGGGAATAAGATTTCAATAGTTAAAGAATAAAGTGAGTGACAGTCTGAGGTCATCCCATTCCCCTGATTCCTAAAGTAACTGCTTTTGACTTTTATCCAAACTCTGAAGCAAATTTAAAAGGACTCAAGAGTCAATTATAAAATTTTCAGTGTGAACATTTATACCTTGGAAATCAGAAAACAATACAAATCAGGACTTGATTTGTTGATTATCTAGGCTTAATAAAACTATAGGTAAAATAATGAGGATTAAAATTAAAAGTTTTTCATGGATACATTCAGCTTCTCTAGTTGTTAAACATTCACTAGCACACTCCTAATAAGAAGGTAGATTTGAGAGGGATTAGACTAAGTTATTACTTATTCAAAATTTATGATTCTATGATTTTTTTTGATCCTTCCAAACTTGGAAGCATAGCCGACAGATTGAAATTGCTTCTGGGTAATTGTCATTCAAAGCATATAAGAAAACAAATCATTTTAGGAATACTTTGAATATTTCGATCCATTCTAACATCGGTCTAATAGTGACCTTAGTTTTCTGAAGTCAACTGTTCCTTCCTCAAAGCATACTGAAATGGTAAGTTTGGTTCCAGAATTTATATCACTTTCCTGGAGGGATTTGGCTTGGAATAACCAATGAATGCTTCAATTTGGACCAGCTTCCCTAACACCAGCCCAGAATTTCCCCAGCATCTGATGATCGGTCTGATGAATGGTTATGTACCTATAGAGTCCATTCCCTTTTCTCCCCAAGCTTCCAAAAACTGTCTAATGACTTGGGTTTTGAAATAAACTAATAACTTCTGCAAAGTGCAGCAAGTGCTTTAGAATTCAAAATCAGGGCTAGTAGAGTTATAAAATCAGATTAGAGGAAATTTGTCAAAAAACTAAGCAAAGCATAGTTTCATAAGTGTTAACAGATGGATTTGTGTTTACTAGGTCAGCAACTGAAAGATGAAAAGGAATGATTCACTGAGGGAGAATGAAGACATGCAGATGTTTTAAGGAATGCTGAAAGTATGAGACAGAGGGGAGCTGTGGATTAACTAGAGCAAAGGAAAATTGGCTGAGGCAATTTATTGGAGCAGAATGAGTTATAAAGGTTTAAAAAAGGAGTAGATTCACATTAAACAAAGAAAGAAGCACCTGATTGTTCCCTCCTGTCATCAAATTGTATGTCAGGATTTAGATAACATGACTGATTTGATAAGTGCCTCAATACATCAAAATTAGGTGGATAAAAGCTTTCAAAATAAGCACTATCCAATAATGTGATAGCCCAACATCCATAGCATTTCGCATGTTTTTAGTTCTTACTCATTTCCCTTAAGGTAATGGGATATGTTCTGACAAGAGAGGAAACTGAGCCATGAAGAGACTTGTTCCATAGAGGTCACTTAGCAAATCAGTATCATTGTCAAGGCAGGGATTAGAAATCAAGAATTCCTGTCAATCTGTCTCTTTTCCGAGACCTTCAGACCACACTACTTTTGACTGACAAAACCGTCCTTTTCTGACAGAGAATTGGATAACATTCAATTTACTTGAACAGTTAGCTTTAAAAAAGACAGACTGCTGAATCTGAATAACAGAGCAGACTATAATGTTTGCTGATTGGCTAAGAAATTTACCACTAATTAAATCCATCATGGCCTGATGGTGTGTTTTCCAGTTGGATTTGAACAAGGTATGTTTTAATATAGAAGCTAGAGATGTGCAAATATCACCCTTAGTTATCCTTGGTGTCTGTGATTTATTCTGAAAATAGTCACGCTCTCCCAATAGTAGAGTTTATCAATCGACAAAAGTTATTGAATACCTACTGGGTGCAAAGCACAAGGTGGGGATATTTGGGTATTCAAATCAATTTGTGGCAAGAATGACATGACTCTTTCTTCCAAAGTCACATATCTGCCCATTCTGGATGACTCTTGTCTATGTCTTCCCATAAGTTTGCCAAAGGGTATCCAATCAACCTTCTGGGAGTTTCCTAAAGTTTTTTGGATATAGGAAGGACCAAAAAATGGAACACTGGTTTGTCCATAATCTGGTTTTGCTCTTGGTATATTACCAGCTCATGCATTTCTCTAACAACATTATTCATTCTACTTTTTAATTCCTTGCTATTAATGTGTTATAGCTTACTCCTTCCCAGAACTCCTTTTTCCATTATCCTCCTTAAAAATAAAAAGGCTGGAAAATAGTCAGTTCTCTGTCCTTCTCAAGTTTAGGTGGAAAGGCAGAGCATATTTAAGTGAATTAAAACAATGAATATATGAAACACTGACACACACACACATAAATACCATACAAAATAGCAGTGATCTAGTATATACATAGTCTTGGAGTCAAGAAGACCTGGATTCAAATCCTGTCTCTGATACCTATTGGCTATTGATACCTATTTGATACCTATTGATGACCGTAACCAAGGCACTTACTTAACCTTTTAGTACCTCAAGCAAAATTTTAAGATAAGGTGGGAAACAGGTAGGGGAAGTTTATTCAGGAGAAGGTCTCTAGTAGTGAAATCACTGGATCAACCAAATCTTCCACCTTCACTATAACAAATCTACATATAAACTGATGAGACAACCCAAAGTAAAGCAATGAACAACTAATTAGGGGGAGTTTCTTGAAACATATAACAATTGGAATCAGAGACATGATTTTCCCTATGAGAGTCTCAGTTTTTTCATCTGTAAAATGAGATTTTAGACCCAATAACCACCCAAATCCAGCTCTAAATTCTAAGAATCTAAAATTATTTGTAAGATGCTACATATATTTAATCTATTTATATACATAAACACACATATAATTATGTGTATAAACATGTTTGCATATTTATATGCTTTAAAACTTGAATTCCTAAGTCACCAATTAGTCAGCAAGTATTTATTAAGCACTTATAGTGTGCTAGACAATGCTTGGTGCTCTAAACGGTATTCATGAGATGGCCACTGCCACGATCTTTCCTCTCAATTTCTATAATCTCTTTGTGGCATACCCAGTTATGAGAAAGAACAAATCCCACTCTTTCTTCTTCAATTCTTTTCCTCCCTTTAATTTTCTTAAACAAATATAACATGGAAGGAAACCTCACCTAGATCCTGTTTCTGTCCTTCTTTACTCCCTCTGTGATCTTGAAATCACTAGTATTTTAAAGAGTCTCTGTTTCTTTTCCTCCTGTTGGAATACAAGTGTTTTATCTTTTAATTTCTTATCATTGCTCAAATGTATTTACCTATATAGGTTACTCTTTTTTCCCCTATGTTTCCATCTCTTTATATTTAGCTCTAGTCTTTAGATCAAATATCTCTGAAAGTTTTATTCTGTTAAAGGTCCTTTTTTTAAAAACCCTGTAGGGTTATACATGGTTTTGCAGGATACTATTTTTGGTTATAAACTGTTATGTTTTATCTCATGGAGAATTATATTCCAAGTTTTCCTCTTCTTTATGGTAGTTGCAGTGTGATACTTATAACTTTATGGATTCTTGGAGGATTTTTTTCTTTTTTGACTAGAATCTCTGGCTGTAAGTTATTATATATCTCTATACTTTCAGTTTGGGTTTTCTTTCAGGAAATACAAAATGGATTCTATTTTTACTTTGCCCTCTTATTTTAACAGATCAGAAAAATTTATTTTATAATTTTTTGAATTAAATCGACTTAATCGACTTAATGCACTGTTTTAAATTTCCATCTGAAATCCATCAGATAGTCAAAAATGACAAAAGAGGAAAATGATAAATGTTGAAGGGGCTACAGAAAAATATCCAACTAATACATTGTTGATGGAACTGTGAATTGGGTGGTCTGTTCCAGAAAACAATTTGGAAATAAGCCTCAGACTCACTAAATTGTCCATCTTCGTTTACTTGTTGATTTCAACTATTAGCCCGAAGAGATCTAAGAAAAAAGAAAAGGAATGGAAAATACTATTCCCTCAAATATTTACCAAAATGAAAACTAAGGAGGTACCTATTTATTGGAGAATGGCTAAACTGTGGTTATTAATGTAATAAAATAATATTGTATCACGAGAATTATTCAACAACAATAACTTTGAAAGACTTTATAACTGATCAATCCAAAATTAAACTACTATGTCAGAAAACTGGAAATGAAGAAGTATGTTACCCACTCTGCCAAAGAGGTGATGCACTTGAAATACCGAATGAAACACTTATTTTCAGATATGACCGATGTAGAATTTGTTTTGTAAGACTATGTATATTTGTTATTAGGGTTTTCTTGATATTTTTATTGGGGGAGTACAAATGAAAGGGACAACTAATCAATGTATATAAAAATAAAGTGAAAAAAATAATTTCTACTTTGCAGTCCAGTGGCTATATGTTCTTGCTGTAGCTCTAGCACAGGCTGCCCGAGTCCTTCGCCATCTGGGTGGCCCCATTTCCTTTGGCTCCGGAGTGGATTCCTTGGGTTCTATAACTTTATCCTTGCTTGGTTTGTGTCCAAAAGCCTCTGACAACCTTCTTGTGAAGTCCTGGACTAGATAAAGAAGCTTGTAAAATTCTCTCTCTGTCTCCCTCTCTTTTTCAGGCTCATCATACTCCTTTTGGCAGATTTTTATAGAATTGTTCAAGAGGAACAATTCTGGGGAAACTGGCCTCATCGGGAACCTTTCGCATTGCCATATTAATCAGAATTGACTCCTTTACTTTTGAAATCAAAAGAGAAATGTAGAATATGTAGAATATATTATTTTATATTGTATATAAAACATGGGCTAATTCAGAGAAGTTGTCACTAAGGGTTTAGTAAAACTTGTTTATCCAGCAGCAGCAGCTCTTAAGGGACTTCAGTGATTGAAAGGACTGTGCAGAAGCATAGCTGAAATAAATCAATTATTTCAGTGATTACAACTATCCATGTAGATAACTGTATGATGGATTGGATCGTGGACTTTGTTATTGATTAATTGGATGGCTAAAATGATTGGTTCCTGGTCTACTTTCATGGAATCTACTTCTTTCTTGCCTTTCTTTGGTCATACATACACTTATTTTCCCTATTTCTAAATGATAAAAATACTATAGCCAATTGCAATTAAACGATCATATTTACATTACCTGTTAAAAGTAAGAATTATTAGGTCATATCCCAATAAGATTGAAGACTGTGAAAGTTTATGTGGATTCATTTAATTACAATGCTGGGGTCTATGACAGACATCATTTGGGACTTCATGATGAATAGTCTTCATTAATAGAGGTTTTAAGCTTATTATTTATTTATCTATGAAGGGTATAAAGTTTGTATTAATTTGAGTTTCCCCAGCAACTGTTATTTTAGATCCTTATAATGTTTTTATTCTTCAACTAAGTAATGAAAACTAAAAGCACATCTTTCCTTCTCCCTCTCCCAAAGGCTTTCAATTGATCTGGTTTCAAATAAAAAAGCCTAATGGTGATTCAAAAATTTTGATGTTTCATAATATAAAATCACAGAATGGATATTTTTTTTATTATTATAATAACTTTTTATTGACAGAACCCATGCCAGGGTAATTTTTTGCAACATTATCCCTTGCACTCACTTCTGTTCCGCTTTTTCCCCCTCTCCCTCCACCCCCTCCCCTAGACGGCAAGCAGTCCTATACAAGTTAAATATGTCGCAGTATATCCTAGATGCAACATATGTGTGGAGAACCAAACAGTTCTCTTATTGCACAGGGAGAATTGGATTCAGAAGGTAAAAATAACCTGGGAAGAAAAACAAAAATGCAAACAGTTTACACTCATTTCCCACTGTTCTTTCTTTGGGTGTAGCTGCTTCTGTCCATCATTGATCAATTGAAACTGAGTTAGGTCTCTTTGTCAAAGAAATCCACTTCCATCAGAGTACATTTTCATACAGTATCATTGTTGAAGTATATAATGATCTCCTGGTTCTGCTCATTTCACTTAGCATCAGTTCATGTAAGTCTCGCCAAGCCTCTCTGTATTCATCCTGCTGGTCATTTCTTACAGAACAATAATATTCCATAGCATTCATATACCACAATTTACTCAACCATTCTCCAACTGATGGGCATCCATTCATTTTCCATTTTCTGGCCACTACAAAGAGAGCTGCCACAAACATTTTGGCACATACAGGTCCCTTTCCCTTCTTTAGTATCTCTTTGGGGTATAAGCCCAGTAGTAGCACTGCTGGATCAAAGGGTATGCACAGTTTGATAACTTTTGGGGCATAAGAATGGGTATAATTAAACACAGTGTAAGATCCTAAGTTTTTGTGAGTGGATACTGAACAAGGATACTTTGTCTCTGATCCTGTTATGAATGGACTGAGTCCCTGTCCTGGTATGAGTCTACTGAGTCTCTGTCCTGGTAATTAAAGTCCTTTGTAGTTCAGAATTTTTTTTTTTGGGGGGGGGTTATTGTCATCATCATCATTCTTGCTTATAAGGATTACAAAGTGCTTTCTTAACCCATGTAGTAGGTAATGTAAATATCATCTCCATTTTACAGTTGAGAAAACTGAAGTTTAGAATGACTTTGAAGTTAGTAAATGTGACATTCCTTGAAATATAATGTATGAGAGGCAATGAGCTAAATATATTGCATTTAATGTATCACAATGTTTTTGGAAGACATCAACAATGTACAAAAGTTACTTGAGCTTAAATGATCCTGCTTAACTTGGCCAAGTCACTTATCATTTCTAATAGCCTTCCCTTAAATGAAGGGGATGACACCAGATGACTTCCAGAGTATCCTGTCAGATTTAATCCTATGCTTCCAAATCTGAAGCTTCTTTTGCTTGACTCAAGGAAACGATATTGGGGACTATATCTCTGATAGATGTGGGAATAAAAGATCTGGTGACTGGGGAAAAATAAATCTTAACATATTGTATAATGTTTAGGATTTAAAAAAAACTATCAATGACTTTATATAAAATTGCTATCAACATTTCTGTAGCATAAACAATGGCTGAAAGCAGAGTTTACACAGGATCATAATTACTTTTCATTCAAGAATTAATTCAGCACACATTAAGTATTCTATAAATCCCGTGGTTCTTTATCTTCCCAAGCCTCCAAATGTGCCCACGGTGAATAAATATGTAAGCTTCTGACATTTACAGAAGAGACGCTTCTCATCTGTAATTCCATCCCTCTTCACAAAGGTGTGCTGATGTTGCAGGCTGCACCTCGGAGAAGGTACCAGGAGAAAATAGGGTGAGATAAAATCAATATAATTTTCACTTGTGACCTTACTCTAAGGTTAAGAGACAAACAAAGTGGAAGAAGGTGCTTTTGTTTTAGAATAGTGGCGTTAAGGTGAGGAAGGACTGCGTCGGAGGAGAAGGGGAAAGGGCAAAGGGAGATTCTGGCTTGAAAGAACAAACATCCAGACCGTTCTCCCAGAAATCAAGATCAAATGTTGTCATCTTTAAATTTCCCACCAGGATAAGCAGAGGAGATGGAGACACGAGTTTTCCTTTAAACGCCTGCACCGACCACATACAACCGGCACCGGCCAACCCCCAGGTTCTCTTAATTTGTTGATGAATTGAGGGAGCCACTCTACTCCATCCCCAATTTCAAGTGGGAAAGCTTGGGAAGTACGTGCGTTTTCCCACCCCTCAAAAATCATCCAAGAGTCGAGAGTTCGCACAGTTATGATTATGATTATGGCTATGATTGAGGGCTAGTTCCTCCCCCCGGCACTCCTGAGCCCCTTTCCTCCAACTCCCCGCCCCGGCTTTCGTTCTTAGGGGGCTGCCCCTCGGAACTCCCGCCCCCTGGCGACGGCGCAGGCGGCCAGCGTCTGGCGGCTATCTCTTTAAGTGACAGCTGTGGCTAGAGTCCCAATCCGGGGCTTGACGTCAGTGCAGCTTCCCCGGGCAGCGGAGCTGGTCCTGCTGCCTGTGGCTCGCCTCGCGCTCGCCTGGCGCGCTCGCTCTCCTCTCCCGGCCGCCCGGGAGGCGACTTACTGTTGCTCCGGTGCCTCCTCCCTCCTCCCGGCTGCGAGCGGAGCGGCAGCCCGAGCGTCTCCCACTCAGCCCCTCGAGCCCGGGAGGAGCAGCCGTCATTCCCCTGCCGCTGCAAAGGCGCCGGCACTAGCGTCCCTCCCCGCCCCGGGCGCCCCGATGGAGAGCGAGGGCCACCGCTGCCGCCGCCGCTCCGAGCACTGAACCGCGGAGAGCGCAGCCGGCCGGAGGGCGTCGGGGCAGCCGGGCGCGCGAGAAGGCGACCCGAGGGCGTGACGGTGGCGGGAGGAGGGAGGGGGTGGGCGGCAGAGGGGAGCGGGCGAGAGACAGGGGGCTGCTTCCAGGGGTCGCTCGGCTGGCCGGGGGCATGACCATGGCTCTGAAGGACACGGGCAGCGGAGGCGGCACCATCCTGCCCATCAGCGACATGATCTCCTCCACTTCCCCGGCGCCGGCGGCCGCCGGCTCTTTCGCGGGTCCCTGCGCCCCGTCTCCCTTCCCCGAGGTGGTGGAGCTGAACGTGGGGGGCCAGGTCTACGTGACCAAGCACTCGACGCTGCTCAGCGTCCCGGACAGCACTTTGGCCAGCATGTTCTCGCCGCCCAGCCCCCGGGGCGGCGGCCGGCGCCGCGGGGAGCTGCCCAGGGATAGCCGGGCGCGCTTCTTCATCGACCGGGACGGCTTCCTCTTCAGGTACGTGCTGGATTACCTGCGGGACAAGCAGCTCTCCCTGCCCGAACACTTCCCGGAGAAGGAGCGGCTCTTGCGCGAGGCCGAGTACTTCCAGCTGGGCGACCTGGTCAAGCTGCTGTCGCCCAAGGTGACCAAGCAGAGCTCGCTCAACGACGAGGGCTGCCAGAGCGACCTGGAGGACAACCTGTCTCAGGGCAGCAGCGACCTGCTCCTGCTGCGGGGCGCCGCCTCGGCCGCCGCCGCCGCCGCCGCCGCCCCCGGGCCCGGCGGCATCAGCAGCGGCTCCCTGCTGGACAAGCGCTCGGGCTTCCTCACGCTGGGCTACCGGGGCTCCTACACCACGGTGCGGGACAACCAGGCGGACGCCAAATTCCGCCGCGTGGCGCGCATCATGGTGTGCGGCCGCATCGCGCTGGCCAAGGAGGTCTTCGGGGACACCCTGAACGAGAGCCGGGACCCCGACCGCCCCCCGGAAAAGTACACGTCCCGCTTCTATCTCAAGTTCACCTACTTGGAGCAGGCGTTCGACCGGCTGTCGGAGGCCGGCTTCCACATGGTGGCGTGTAACTCCACGGGCACGGCAGCCTTCATCAACCAGTACCGGGACGACAAGATCTGGAGCAGCTACACCGAGTACATCTTCTTCAGTGAGTTCTCCCCTTCCCCGGTCCCCCGCGCCCGCGGCCCCCCGCCGCTCCCATTCCCTTCTCCCTGGCTTCGATGCAGGGGAAAGAGAGCCGGGGTCTCGAGTTGGAAGTTTGGGGTTAGCCTTTTTGCGGCGCTGTAGCTTTCTTTCTACCTTTAACGAGGGGAAGAGAGAGTGTTCACACCTAGCACCGAGTGAGCCACGTTCTCTATTCACCTGCTTTCTAGGGATGAAATTGGGTCCTTTTTATCCCCCCGATCGCCCCCTTTAATGACCTTTCAGACACCGAGTTCCCTAACTTTTGGGATGCGACTTCCTCTCGTGGAGAGTCCCTCCATCCTTGGCTTCTCCCATTAGTGTCCGCAATAACAGTAATCTCGGGGCATCGATGTTGTTGTGGGGGCAGGGGAGAGTGTTTTACGTCGGAACTTCTATTCCAGCTCGGTTGGGATTATGGATTTAGTTTGCTCTGGTCAGACCTGACTTCCTCACAAGGGCAAGCTGTCATGAACACACCTCCGGGTCAAAGAAATCTCCTTACTGCAATTAAGTGGGTGCAGAGCCGCCTTTCTAGGGTGGGCCGGGACCCACTCCGGGCTCTGTGAGCTGATCGCTGCTTTGTAGCCTCTAGCCAGCTTGAGAGGGGAATCCAGGGGCCATTAAAATCTACCCACCGTTTTGCAAATCCGGCAGCCCGGATTCCCCTGAGCAATCTCTAGTCCAACGCTTCCCGAGCAGTTTTGCCCGCTCTGCTCTCACGATCTGTAGAGCGGGCGAGCGGGGAGGAGGACGAAGCAGAGCGGACTGGGAGGTGGGAGGGGGGGTGGGGAGGAGGAGGGAAGGGGCAGCTGAGTTGAGTTTAATCTTAAATACCGCCGAGAGCAGCTGCCAGAAGAACGCAGCCTCAGTGCCTGAACCAAGGAGCTTCCCACTTTTGTCCGCAGTTTCTTTTTGCTTTGATTAAGCGCCAAGCAAGCGCTCGCCATCTGGGAGCTTTTGCAAGCATCTTACACCAGGTGATGAATCACCTTTCCAAAGGAAATGGAAAGACTTCTCTCTCCCTAGAGAGAGGGAGCTAGTGAAGGCTCAATGAGAGCACGTTAACTTGCCGTTGCTACTGGCCATGGTGTGGCCAGGTGCGGATTTCAGGTTGTCCCCCAAATACGCAAGCTCGCATATACGTAATTGTCAAGTGTACAATAAGGTAAAGACTCGAGAGCAATTGGAACTAAGGGAAAGCCAACTGGGAAGATGATAGGAACATGGCTGGGCGGGGGGTTTTCTTTTACAGACGCCAGAGGCCCTAAACCTTGCCAGTGGGATTTTGAAGGGCTGCCTTCTGAAGCTCTGATGAACATAGTTGAGCATTTTGCCACTCACTTACTGTTCACATAGGTAGAGGGTCATCCATGTGACATGTAAGCTCGTTTGAAAAAAGACCCTGGACTTGGATCCAAGTAATGTTAGTTTCTGGATTTACAATTCCAGAGTCTCATCTGTAAAATGGGTCTAAAAATACTTGCCCTCCTCAGAGTTCTTTGAGGAAATCACTTTATACCTATAGAACTAGGATCTTATTCGTGAGAGTATAATTTTTAGTCAGAAGTTTCTGTAGTGCAAGGTAGTTTTAATCAGTCCACTTTATAATGAAGGTAATCATTTCCCCAAATCAGTAAAAGACAAGTGAACATGGCTAGATTTTCCACTAGATTTCTTGGGGGGAAGGGTGTAGAGAAACACTTCCTTAAGGTAGCTAAAATAAGATTTCAATGTTATAGTTGCTCAAAAGTTCATGTTTAAAATTGTTCCCCAATTTATCCCAACTCATTGTTTTTGTTGGGCGTTAAATATTGATAATCATCAAAAATCCAACTTCTCTGGATAGCCTTTGTCTTGTAAATGGGGATGTGTTCTGTCACACATCACAGAAATCAAATATTGTTAGCAAAATTTTTCCAGCTTTCTTTTTTGAGAGTATGAAATAAAGTCTTTAAATCCTAATCATTTACATTCACGTGATTTTGAACATCTTTAATGTGCTTGAGCAGAATTGGAGAAATTGCCTTTTGCCATTTTTGTGGTTTTTCTATTTCCCTTTGGAGGAAAAAATATGCTTGAGAGCAAGTATTAGAACTTCCAGATTTTACCTGTCTGTCTGTCTCTGTGTTGTCGTCTGTCTGTCTCTGTGTCGTCTGTCTGTCTCTGTGTCGTCTGTCTGTCTCTGTGTCGTCTGTCTGTCTCTGTGTCGTCTGTCTGTCTCTGTGTCTGTCGTCTGTCTGTCTGTCTCTGTCTGTCTGTCTCTGTGTCTGTCTCTGTCTGTCTGTCTCTGTGTCTGTCTGTCTCTGTGTCTGTCTGTCTCTGTGTCTGTCTGTCGTCTGTGTCTGTCGTCTGTCTCTGTGTCTGTCTGTCGTCTGTCTCTGTGTCTGTCTCTGCGTCTGTCGTCTGTCTCTGCGTCTGTCGCCTGTCTCTGTGTCTGTCGCCTGTCTATCTGTCTATCTGTGTCTGTCTCTGTCTGTCTCTCTGTCTCTGTCTGTCTCTCTGTCTCTGTCTGTCTCTCTGTCTCTGTCTCTCTGTCTGTCTCTCTGTCTCTCTCTGTCTCTCTGTCTCTCTCTCTCTCTCTCTCTCTCTCTCTGTGTGTGTGTGTTTGTCTCTCTGGATATCTTATTTCTGGCATTGAAACTTCACCCTTTAGTTAGCCAGTAATACCTCATCTGTTAACTATGAAAGAATACTCTGGGAATCCAGAGAATCAAACTAGCGCTACCCCTCAATATTCCCAAAGAAAATCGTATGTGCTGTGATAGAATGTTTATCTTTAAGTATCTCAGAAGATAGAAGTGCTCAGAAGCCAAATGTTTACGCTATAAATGATAATTCAAGATTTTACTGCGCCCATAATTTAAAAATTAAAATTCAAGATATTTTTAAAAGTAAAAGGCTTTGATGATTTATTCATGCAAAGTTTAAACCTGACATAGTAATATATAATTAAATCCTCTTCTTTGGTTATCTTAAATTTATATTTCAACACTTTAGTGAAACATAAGCTTAGTGGGGCAAGGAGGCTTTTGTATTTATTTGTCCAATGCTTACCTAGCACAGTGTCTGAGGAAATAGTAAGCAATTAATAAGGACTCATTGACTGATCAAGGGATTTGTTATCTCATTGTTTTGTGACTTAATTGTTTGAGTACTCCCTCCAGTGGTGCAGATCCAAATCCAGCTGTACCTTTTAATCCTGTAAGAATCGCGTCCCTTCTTCTGATAAATCTTCCAGAAAATATCTGCCTACCACACTGGATTATTTTTAATATTTCATCTATGCCAGTGCAGTATCTGGACATTTTTTAAAACTTTGCCAATACTACATGATTAGCAGTTTCCTTTCCCGATTATATAAGTGATGACTTCACTTAACCAACAAATAAGCAGTTATTAAGCACCTACTATTTGCTTGGCAGCTTCTGCTTCCTTTAGAGTCAAAGTTGCTGAAGACCTCAGCAAAGAATGTTCTTTCCATCAGAGTCTTGGGCACTATCAAATGGAACAACATCAAAAATGGGTATTAAAAAAAAAAAAAAAAAAACAATGGTGATAATGCTAAAGAAGATGTAGTGCTATTTGTCTCCCTGCTGACCCCTGCTGTTTCGGGTCCACCAGGCCTTTCCTTATGTCCTGAATGGAATCTCCTATATAGGTCCTACTCCTCTATTGAAATAAGAGCTCCTTGAAAGCGAGGGTTGTCTCATTTTTTACTAGAATGTCACATTTGACATGGTACTTTACACAGAGTAAGCTCTTAATATGTGCTTTCTCATTCATCCAGGAATTATGCTAGGGATACAAAGTCAAAATTGAAATAATTCTTGCATCAAAGAACTTAATTTTACTTGGAAGACAACATGCATATGTGTGTATCCATGTGAAAAATTAAAGTACATTAAACATTTAATTCAGTTGGAAATGTAGTAGCTTGAATTAGGGGCATTGAATTGAGAAATATAAGGAGACTGATTATATATTTGCATATATGTTTAAAATAACTATAAACTTTTGGGGGGAAGAAGATAAAGGTACCAGTGTCTAGGAGAGTGGATCAGGAAAGATTATATGGAGAAGATAAACTGATCAGAACTTTTAAGGAAATCTGGAGTTCTAAGAGTGCAAGAAGTATAGGGAATGCCTTGACCAAAAACAGAGATGGGAGACAGTGTCATATTGGAAGTTGAACAAAAAGGCCACTGTGGTTATTCTGTAGAGTTCTTGAAGGGGATTTATGTATGACAGGCTGGTAAGGTGAGTTAGTCAAATTCTGAAGTTTTTTTTTTTTTTTAATGCCAAACAAAGGCAGTTTTTATTTGGCCTTAGGAGTAATAGGGAGCCATTGGAGCTTATTGATTAAGAGAGTGACATAATCATGCTCATGTTTTAGGGCAATCAGTAGCAGCTGAATGGAGGATGTTCTAGAGAAGAGAGATATCTGAGGCAATGAGGCAATGAGGCAATGAGATCCTTTAGAAGGCCATTGTGATAGAAGGCCAGTTGAGAAGTGATGATGAGCTAAAAGAGGACAGTAGCTTGTGCATAGAGATAAGGCAAAGCATTTGGGAGAATTTATAGTACTAAAGTTGATTAGATATGGAAACTGACTTATATAATTTCTTTGTTTTCAAATAAGTGTTGGGAATATGTCACAACATACGCATGCCTTGTGTTTTGTCATTGTTTTTTTGGGTTAATTGCAATTTTAATTTTTGGAATGTGATACACCTTTGCTTTGACTTTCTCCCATTATATATTACTGGAATTACTCAGTATTACTGCAGCGCTCTCCCTCTTCACCTCTGCCACCTAGCTTCTCTAGCTGCCTTCAAGACTTAGCTTATCCTCCCTACTTTTTGAGTATTTCAGAACAAAAAATAATCCAAACCATATATAGCCCCTTCACTATTGTAGTAGATAACTGTATCTAGTATATATACGTATTCTCTATATACTATATAGTATCTTAGTCTATATCACATATTGTATATACTAGTATTTGTATCCTAATATATAGTGTATATACTAGTATATAGTATATGTAATTTATATACCATATATAGTACATGTATAGCATATAGGGTATTTATAGAATATCTTATTATATATATACACACATTCAAAAAATAGTATATAACCTAATATATATGTGTATATGTATATATATATATAATATATTAGCATGTGCAATGTATTAGTTTATATATACTAGTGTTTGCATGTGTGTGTGTGTATATATATATATATATATATATATATATATACACTTATATACTATATATAAATATGTTCTTATCTGTAAAGGGTTGAAACTTTGAGTAGGTGCACTGGATTAAGACAAATGAGAATTTAAGGCTAATTACCCATTGGACAATACTCTATTACCTTATGCTTGGAAAATGGCCCTTCTCACTATTCTGTGCTGGCTCGATCGTGTATACAGAGAATCCTAGGAGGGATTAGGGGGTGGAGTAAGACTAGCCAGAGTCACTTTGGGGTAGATGAGGAAGAAGGAGGGTTGTGGAGATCCTGCATCCATTCCCTTGACTTCTACCCCTAAAGACCAAGAATAAAGATCAAGGACTTTTGCTTATCCTGACTCTGGCTGATTCCAAGGCATCCAGGGTGCTAACTCGGCCCTCACACTTAGCCACATATTTTATACCTACATACATAGGATATCTATATCTGCACAAGAAACACTTATTTTCCTGTTTCTATTATGTTTATAGAGAGCTGTTTTCAGTTTATTTCCCCATAAGGCTGTGAGTTCCTTAAGAACAAACACTATCCCATGACTTTCTTTGTATTGCTAGTGCTTAGCATAGTACCTCTATATGATAGATGGTTGATAAATGCTAATTGACTTGATTGACTTGATGTCCCATTCATTCAGCATTCAAGTGGTGAATATAAAAAAATAAACAAATTCCTGTAAACATGTAGTTTCCAGGGAAATGTAGTAGTTTAAAACAGGAGCATTGAATTGAGAAATAGAAGAAAATCTTTCATCTAGCCCTTCTTTCTCATTTTCCAGATGAGGAAACCGATTTTGAGAGATTGTGAGTTACCTAAATTAGTCCTGGTTGAGGAGTCTGGTTCTGAACTAAGACACTCACTCGGACTTAAAAATCTAATGACATTTCTACAATACTAAGATATTGTTTTTTCTTTTGCCTTTTCCTTCCTTTATTTTTTTTGGGGGAGCATGGCTAAGGGAATGAACATAAGTATTGAACAATAATCTGAACTTTTTTAAAGGGGAGAATAGTTGGAGTGGTTCATATTTATGTAATATTTTAAGGTCTGCAGAAGTCCTGAGAAATAGGTAGAAAAAGAACTTTCACCCATATTTTAAAAACTAAGAGACTATGGTTGAGGGAATTTAATTGGCTTGTTCTCATCAGAACTGGGATTGTAAACCAAGTACTCATACTCTTTACACCTTCCTACCTTTCTAAATGATGACTGTCAAAAGTAACAAAGAATTTAATGTTTCACAAATGATGACCACAGTGGAAGGATGTGGCAAGCTTTTTCTGATCCATATTTTTTCCTTTGTGAAATTTTTAAATAACTTCGCCGGTGAATCTAAATTCTGAATTATTCCATTTAAATGATCACCTACTACACTTTTAGCATTTTGAAATACTGATTAAAGAGCATGTTCTTCCTCTAGACCTTGGATTTGAGGCTAAGTTCAATTCCCTCCCAGGTGTGCCAGGGATGCTTCAGTTGGTTTCTCTGACTGGACTTCTACACAGCCTCATTCAGATATTAGAGTCAATAAGTCATTTAGTATTCTCTATTAGGAAACTGAATTTGGGCCTTTGGCAATGTTTCCTGATAAATGCCAAGCCAGATTAATTTCCCCTTAAGTGCCTGTATCCAAGTCATTGGATTCTAGTGCTCAAGGTTGTATGCAGGCTATTAAACATTTAATACCAGCTTCATTTGCCTACATGGTTACTTTGCTATCCATTCTTAATCTTAGCTCATTACTTTATTCAGTCCTTTTGGTGCACTGTGGAGATGAAACATAACATTGTAGGAGAGAATTTCCACATCACTTATGTAGAAAATAGATAGTTACTTCTCAAGTGGAAAACCAGTGATTTATTTTGAAATGCTGAGATGTTGTTGTTTCACTTTGGAATATCTATATGGTAGTTCAGGGTAGTTCAGTCTATACAAGGTTATGTGTGTACACACACATACACAAACACACACATATCCTTGGAAAAGAATACTTACATACAGAGATAGTTGTATGTAATAGGAAGGATGCAGGACTTGATGTTAAGAGATCAGTTCTAAATCTTTCCCTTATACTAGCTACGTGACATTAGACAAAGCATTTAATATAATTCCCAATTTCCTCTTTTGTAAAATGGGCTATTATTACTCTGCACTTCATGGCATTATATCAGTTTGGGATGCATACTTTGTGGAGGAGCTTTATCAACTGTAAAGCACTATAAAATATCCCTAGTGCACAGTATGAAGTCATGTGTTAGAGTGCACATGTTCCTTCTTAATGGCTATTATAATAGTTTAGATTTTATATAATCAAAAGTTTTAAAGAAAAGAGTAGTATTGGTTTCTGCAGGAAGCCTTTCTAACTCTCTCCAAATTTTAGCGATTTCACTGTTAGTCCTAATTTATTTGGTACATTTCTTATTTGTTCACAGTTGCTTGCATATTTTCTCCACCAATAGACTGTGAATTCCTTGAGCAGAAACCATCTTTTACCTTTCTTTGTATCCTTAGCACTTAGCACGTAGTGTCTTGGGATATTGTAGATGATTAATGAATATTTATTGACTGACTGTGCAAGGAGTATAGAAACCAAGGTAGAAAATTTACCTTTATGAAGACATGAACATATCACTCCATCTCTTGGTGTCTTCTTTCCTGATCTGTGAAATGGGAATAATAATATACATTTACAATCTGCCCCATAGGGTTATTGTTAGGAAAATAAAAGTGGGTCTAGATTTACTCTCTTCTGATTAGAAAATTTATTCCTTCCATATTGATGACATAGAATCATTGATGGCATAAGAGTAATTCCTCTCTATCTCCACATCTATTCTTATCCCCTTTCCCCCCAAATGTTCTATTCTAGATATCACAATCCAGAATTCTTGTTCCATAATTCACCAAACTCCCCTTAATTGTTGAGATCTTTCTCACATTTATTCTCTTTATTTTCTGATATTTCCAAAGATCCAGCTCCCCCTGAATGACACTTTATCATTGGCAATCTGTTTGTTATTTTCTTCCTCTGTGTCTCATAGTATACAATTCTTTGATTCCTGTTATCATTTCTAGACACTTTTTCTCCCCATCATTCAGAAATTTCTCCTCATTTGAGATTCACTCTATTCAAGCACCCAGTCCATATTGTGGACTGTAACAATTATTTACTAGCTTCCAGAACATTCTCCTTTTTCTCTGAGTTTTGTGTTTTGTCCATAGTCTTATCCACCCCAATCCCTGTCTTTCGGCTAGATTTCAACATGTACACAGTTCTATGGGACTCAAAATCTTCTAATTCTTCAGTCTACTCATTTTCCTTGAGCATAAATATCCAAACAGTTACCCCCATCTTATTGTTGTTGTTCTTGGTTCTCCAAGAGGACCATGATATCAGGGTGGTGATACCATCACATAAAAGTGAATTGGATGGAAGGAAGAGAAGGTTGTGCAAAGTCACTAGCCTCACTGTCTCTTCCAGAACAGATCAGAACAACTGGATGCAGCCAAATCTCGTAATTTCTTTTGTATTTTCAACATACCCCAAAGTCTTGGTACAGTTTTAAGCTTTAATAATTTTTAAATGCTACAAATTTACAAAAAAAACCACTTGAATTTTTTTCAATACTTCTGAAGTCCTAAAAGCTGTACTAAAATGTTAGGGCACCCTAGATAGCCTTTTCTCCACTAAGACAGTACAACCCTAGTTTAGGCTCTTGCCATCTCCTGTCTGAACTGCAACAATGATTTTCTAATTTTCTCTCTGTCTCATCTTCCACAGAGCTTTCATAAAATGATAAAATATGGGTCTATCCATGTGTCTTGCCCCAGTTCAATAAATTCTAAAGGGGCCTTATTATGTTTAGAATAAAATATAATTTTTTTGACATTTAAGATTTTTTACTTTTCAGTCTCATCACATATCATTCTCCTCCATATATTTATCTATAGACACTATTCTATAGTCAGGCTTTCTGGCAGTTTCCCATACCACACTTCAGTTTTTGCACTGGCTGTTTCCCCCATTAGAATACATTTCCCTTTCCCTACCACAACTTGAAGTCATTGGTTTTTTTTGAGACTTGCCTTAAGTTCCACTTTCCAAGTCCACTTGTTGCTTCAGCTGGAAGTGTTTGCCTGACCTGGCAAAGTTATCTGTGCCTTTTTTTCTTTTGGTACATAGACGCACTGCTTATATTTATCTTCTCTTCCCTTATAGAATGTATACTTCTTTTTCTTTTGTCATTCTACCCTCAGCCCAGTACATGGCACAAAGTTGGTCTTTAACAAATATTTGCTCATGGAATAATCAATATATAACTGCCTTTATTCATTTATTTATTCTTCTCTTATTGTAAGACATTCAGGAATAAGACTCTATTGGTTAGTTGTATAAAACATAGGGCGAATGTCCTCATGAGTTGAATTGTAAGTTTAGAATGACTTCTTCCCTTATGTTGATACTTTTGTGCTACCACCAAACTAATATACAAAACCTCACTTGCTTTTGTGGGTATT
Source organism: Sarcophilus harrisii (assembly GCF_902635505.1). Taxonomy (NCBI): domain Eukaryota; kingdom Metazoa; phylum Chordata; class Mammalia; order Dasyuromorphia; family Dasyuridae; genus Sarcophilus; species Sarcophilus harrisii. Next base: position 32,126,194 of record NC_045431.1, on the reverse strand, counting down.
TCCTCTCTTTCAAATTCATCTTGATGCATTTCATGAAATATAAGTGAGATTTGGAGTTAGAAGAGCTCAAATGATTGTTTTTTTTACCCTATTAACATTGTGTGTGTGTGTATGAGTGTAATGAAAACTATATGGATAGTTTTAAAATACCTTATTAGTTATGTTCCACTTAGGAATACTAAAACCAGACTGAACTGTCCAGTGCTTTCATGGAGAGGCAACTTGGCATAGTGGATAGAACGAGACTGACTTGCAGTTGTCTTGACTTGGTCCAAATTTGATGTCTGACATTTGCCTTTAACCCCTTTGGCTTCACACATTCCAGCACTCATCTACTAAGTCAGAAAAATTGGAGAAGGGAGTTTCCTAACATGATGAAATCCTGAATCCCTTTGGGGATATTTTATGATTATGTCTAAATAAAATCAGAATTTTTGCTTTTGATTCTTTTTGTAAAGTTTCTTTCTTTTTTTTTATAACCTGAATTCATTTGTTAAATTTTATTGTGACCATTTCTTCAGCAGCCAAATGAGCAATTGGCTTAGCAGCAAGTAGGGGAATAATCAAAACAACAGATGAACCTTTAAAAAGCAAAGATCCCATTTTCATGCAAATATCCCTGGCAATAAAGCAAACAGAAAATAAGATAATATGTTTCTATATGTAAAAATATTGAAAGATATGAGGAGCCACTTGCTGCTATTTAAGAAAATGGACATTTTAAAATATAGACTAGTATCCAACTTCATGCTTCAAGACACCACTGTATTCTATATTGAAGTCCTACTTTAGAGATTCTGCTCTTTTGCCTTTATTACAGCCCCATTGGACCTTTTACCCTCTTTTCTCTTAGTTTGTAGGTGGACCTGGGCAAGCAAGAGTAGAATTTCCAATCAGATTGAAGGAAGGAAACCTTTGTTGATACTGGCCCCTTTTCCTTTGTGCATTAGAATGCTAGCATTTAATGCTTAGCTTTGGAATTATTTATAATTATTGAACTCTTAATTGGTAAAATGAAAACCAAAAGATAAAAGTAAGTTATCTGCAATAATAATTTGCAGTGATATGCAAAATAAAAATTAAAATAAATTATTGTTGGACTTTATTAGGTAACTTTCAATTTACTCAGATAATTTGCCATCTTTGACAGATTTGTATATTTTGGATAAAAGTACATAAAATGCATATAATTTTGTCATAAATAATGTTTAGTACTGATTTTTTTTTCAGTTTAGGACTAGAAAAATAAATATGAGATATATTCACATATATGAAATAGTTAATATTTGGAAATTAATCTAAAGCCCTTTTCTGCCAAGGGCTATTTGGATATTTATACTTTTGAGAGACGTACAAAATTATCAACTTAAAAACTCAAGCAGTGGGAACTTGTTATACCTATCTTTTAGTAAATCAGTTGCCTTGGCAGGGCCAAACAAAGGATATCCTGTTTTATATGGTCTATGGGTGAGATATTCCTCACCCCTGGAACTCTAAAGAGTCATAGAAAACTATCTGGACTGTTTTCTAAGTTGGGCAAATTTGCAAATATTTATAGACATGCTTATTTGTTTAAAAAAAAAAAAAAGAGTGGATAGAGCACTGGCTTTGAAGTCAGGAAGACCTGAGTTCAAATGTGACCTCGGACACTTAATACTTCCTAGTTGTGTGACTGTGGGCAAGTCACTTAACCCCAATTACCTCAGCCAAAAAAAAAAAAAAAAAGAAAGAAAGAAAGAAAGAAAAAGGTAATGAATTAATCAGTTCATTTGTACAGAATGTGGCATTTTAATGAAAATTAAAAATTAAAAAAAAAAACCAGTCCTGAGCATTCTACTAGTTCAGCACTTTCTGGAAATCTGTAATATTGACCCATTTGAACAGGTTAAAGTGAGGCTTAAATTTCAACTTATCTAATGCATTCACTCCTGTTTGGGGATAGATTTGTTTTTTCTGTTAAATAAAAGAATGGACAAAGAAAATATACAACTTCTGCAATGTCACTCAAATAAGGAAGGCAGTTCTAGGTGGAAATTAATTTTGTGAATTGTAAGTGGTGACTAGTTTGTCTTCAGTATTGGCTGATGTCAATGAGCTCTTCAATTAGTGAGATAAATTTTAAAAGGGTGCAAACAAACTAGCTGGATTGTTGGCTTGGTTTTTTTGTTTGTTTGTTCCTCCTTCTCTCCCGCCCCACCCCCCAAGCTCTGAAAATTCAGTGTAGTTCAATATGTAGAACTTGATGCATTTGGAGGATATGGATTTGTGGATTAAGGAGACATTCAATGATATTTTGATGTTTGGCTCTATAACTGCTGGAATTCTGCTGTGTATTTGCTAAAATGGTCTGTAATTGAACTAAGATAGTTAATAACATTATGGCCAGATTAAGCCAGAAGAGAAAGAGGGCAAGAGAGTGGGAGAAAGAGAGGGAAAAGGTGTGTGTGTGTGTGTGTGTGTGTGTGTGTGTGTGTGTGTGTGTTGCTTGATCAAGCAATCCTATTGAAAACAAAACTAGTGAAATTAGATAATTTTACTGTTGTAAGGCAGAGCCAATGTTCTGGTTTCTTAATGGAGCTGAGAATTCAAAATTTGGTAGATTATAGATGATTCAAAATAGGAACCACTTAAAAATAGGACCTGTTCTGGTTTTCTTTTTGTTTCTCTCCCCCCCCCCCCCAACAAATACCACCATGCTGCTGACCCAAATTATTATAGACACCACCTGCCTCCTCTGTAGAGGAGGAATACCATTCTTTCCCATGTACCATTTAGTATTCTTTTCTGCCTTTTATTGTGTGTAGTCTCTTCCTTTAGATTATAAGCTCCTTTAAAGCAGGAACCATGTTTCTTTTTATTAATTATATCCTTAGTCCTTAGCACAATGCCTGGCACATGGTAGGCAAAAAAATAAATGTTTATTGGTTTGGAGTGAATACATGTGATGAATGATTTGAAAAACATTTAAATGCATTTGCCTTTTGTTGATTTTTATACTTGCTTTAAAGAGTTGGTCTGACTTTATAATGGCTAATTCAGAAATCAGTAATTTGTTAAGCATATATTATATGCCAGCCATTGTATTTCCCACTGGAAATTCAAAAAATAAAAAGGGCAGCTCCTACCTTTAAATTGCTTGCATTCTAATAATGAGATAAATCACATGTAGAGGAGACTAATAACCTCATTGATTAACTATAATATAGTAAAAGAAAGAGTGCAGGAACTCTGGGGGTTTGAAGTGTTATTAACTAGAAGGGAGATGACAATTCTCTATAACCCCAAAAGGCAACACTAAGAGAAATGGGATTCAGCTTTCAAACAGCAAATTGATCCTACATCTCAGGAACAACAACAATAACAAAAATTTAAAAAAAAATTAAAGTGACCTAAAAGTATAATGGACTATGGAATGACAGAAGTTTCTTTCTTACTAGAAAATTTCAAACAATAGGAATATGTCTGCTTATTACCAAGAAACTACCAAACTTAGGTATCGACCAGGTGACTACTATGTACCTTTCCAAACTTAAAACTCTGAGGTTTATGACATAGAAAAGGAATATGTGTGTATGTATACACATATACATATATATGAAAAATATATACATATATACATGTCAAAATATATGTATCTGTTATGTAATATATTACATAAATATGTATTATATAATATTTAATATATTTAAATTTACTGTTTAAAACTTGTTTCACACATAATGCAATTACCTAATGACATATTTATCTCTCCATTTACACCATCACATATTTAAACCAATTTGTCATCACTTAGCCCTTGAATGCAATTTGTAAAATTAGTACTTCTGTATTTGAGAACTCTTTATATGTTCCACATACTTAAAAAAAAGGCAAAAAAAAGTAAATTCTAGTTTCTTTTTATTTCTTGGATAACTGATGATCTTTTTCTTTTCGTTGTCATATTTGTGCAGTAGTTTCAAGATAAGTATTGTAGTCTAAAGAGATTAAACTAGAAATAGTTAAGGGACACTGGGCAAGTCACTAATATCTCTGGATCTGTTTCCACATCCATAAAATGAAGGGGTTCAAGAAGTGTCACAAAGGGAGGCAAAAGAGTAAACAGTGTGATGAGATATTTGCCAGAAACAAAGCCAGGCTTAGTCCAAGGATTGTTAATTCCAGACTATGCAGTAAATGAGATGTCATTTTAGCCAATATATGGACCCAAGGTTGGCATATGAGAAATCATCCAATAGGATTTGGGAATAGTAGGAATAAAGAGATGTGCTCTCAACAATATTTGTCGCCTAGAGACTAGACTCCTCTGGAAGGATCAACACAAGTTTTCTGTTCCTCTTTGCTGCTCAGCATGTGATGGGAAAGCTGGATGTGAGACTGTGAAATGTGTATTATATAATCTGTATGCAGTGTGTGTGTGTATATGTATATATTTCCTGCTATTAGCTTCTATTTGACTGCTTTACTTTGACCATGTTTGGGTTCACTGATACAAACCTAAGAGGTATATATTTCAACTCCATGATCATATTTGACTTAAGAGCCATTAGTGGAAATTTCTGGCCATATTTGCCTTTTTAAGGAGTCACTAAAAGAGGTTTTTTTTTTTTTTTGTTTGTTTGTTTTGTTTTTATAAATTTCTCTTGTCAAGGAATTCTTTCTTAGATAAGAATTCTACAAAGGTGAATCATTCTTTTTCGCTTGTATATGCATATATACACATACATATATGTGCACTTCTGAATTTATATACATGTCTGTGTATATATGTGTTTATATGTATATATGTAGCTACACATATATGCATAAATGCAGGCACTAATAAACTAGAAAGGTTTACCTTTATAGAAGTCTTACCTAAGAATGTGTGTGTGTGTGTGTGTGTGTGTGTGTGTGTGTGTGTGTATGTGTGATAAAAAAGAATAAAAGCTGCTTCAACAGTTAACTTCCACTCCTACCTTCTTTGGGATTACATTGATATAGGAACTCCCAGTGAGGAAACTTACCATTTTTGCACATCAACACTTTCTCTGAACCATGTACTCTCTTGCTATTTTCTGTCTTGTTTCAAATCCTAGCCTTTCTAGGTTTTACTGAAACCAATCACTTCAGCATTTCTTATGGCACAATAGCATTCAATTACATTGCTATATAGTCATTTGTTCAACCATTCCTCAAATGATGGGTATTCCCTTCCTTCATTTCCTGTACTTTGCCTCTATAAAAAGCTGCTATAAATGTTTTTTCCCCCTCTCTTTTGGATATATGCCTAGAAATTACAATGCTGTGACAAAAGGTAGATCAGGATTCTTTTTAAGAGAGAAAACATGATGTAATAGAAAGCCAATAGGTTTTTGAAGATCCGAGTCTTAGATCTTACTTTGCCATTTGCTAGCCATGTAATGGTGATCAAGTTTCCTTACAACTTCATCTAAATTCTTCATCTAAAAAATGAGGGGATTAGATCTGATAATTATCTAAAATCCTATCTAGCATCAGCTTTCCCTGGCTTAGTAAATCGAGAACTACGTTCGCCACTGAACACAGAATATTTACTCTTTGGTGCTTTGGAGCTGTTCTTCTACCTGGTGCTACACAGGCAAAAGGAGAACTAGAGGAAGGAGAAACATTCTAAAGTGACTGTATGTGTTCCTTAATTTAGGAATGATTTAACAATTAAGACTGCATTATTTTAATTTTGCTCACTGACTGAAGAATCAAAGGTTGTAGAAGTCAGTTTCTATTATAACTTACAGAATATTGTCTCATTGTTAGAATCAGAGAAGGTTCAACTTGAAAGAACTTTGGCAATCATTTTAACCTGAGTTTTCAAATATTTTTGAAAAATATATTTTGACATATTTGACACTTTGTAAGCCCATGCATCTTATTTTATACAATTAAAATATTATTTGGAGAGAGGCTCCATAAATTTCACCAGATTGCTGAAGAGATTAGGCCACAATAAAAGATTAAGGACCCCTTATCTAATTTAATCCTTTCATTTTCCTAATGGACAAGTGAAATTTGAAAGCTGAGTGATGTGTTAAAGATCACATGACTAAGATTCTGATTCTATTTGCTTATTTGTTAATGTACATAACGTTTCACTCTAAATAGAGTGAAATAGAATATTCTTTCCAGAATATCATTTTTAGTAGTGGAAATGGATGGGGAGGGAGAATTACGTGGTAATTTTGGTAAGAACATAATTTCACATTCTCTTGGCCCTCCCAGAAGGCAAATTGCCAATTTGAACAATTTAAGAGTAGTCCTTTATAATCAGTCTGTAGTATAGAATCACAAAGCTGGAAGAGACCTTAGAATTCTGTCTTTCTCTATCTACAGATATTGCCTAAGAATTTGGCCAAGGGATACCAGGTTTGTCTCATGCAGCAACCAAGATCCTTTTATTGGGAAGTTCATTCAGTCAAGGACACCAGAATAAATAATTTTTCTTCTTGTTGTAGACACACACACACACACACACACACACACACACACACAGATGGAGGGACAGAGAGACTCACTTAAGAGTCTCAGACATTTAATTTTGTCTTCAGTATCGGATATGCATATAATTTATTTTGCACTTACTATGTGAAAGGCCTAAAAAAATTACAAAGACAATAATTAAATGGCCTCAAACTTGAAGAGTTTACATTGTGTTGGAGAGAAAATACCACAAGTTTTCAGTGATCTTTTACTTCTGTATATAAGCAGTAAGCAAACTTTTCTGGGCTTGGAACATGTATCCCATGGGTCCCATGTGTTGAAACAGAGATTTTTATCCTGAAGAAAAAAATATCGATTGGCATTCATTAACCAGTTGTCCAGTAGGGCTTAACCACCTGCCCATCCCAACCACTGCCACAAGATGTCATGCTAGCAGGCTCTGATCAATTAGAAAGTTTAACTGAAGTTGAATATAATTAATTATAGCTAAATGCTTGCTATTTGCTCACATGTGGATTTCTAATCATATAACCCGCCTGGATGCCCCTACAAGAGATAGATGCTTTACTTAATTGAAAGACTTTGTCCTGAACGCAGAGGATCAATGAAATTTGTCCCCAACTTCAACAGCTAATTTTGTTTGGTTCTATACTTTGCAAAATGGAGAAGATATCTATTCTTTCTCAAGTAATGTCATAAGGAATAAATGGAGTAAAATAATCATTATCTGAGTAGCTCTTCTACTTCATGTGTTAGGTGACTTTCTTTTGTCTGATTAGTTGACGATCTTTCTTGGGTCACTATTTCGTTCTCCTAATCTTCACACCCATCTGTTATATAAAATGATAAATATTCAGGAAGCAAGAAACAAAACCAAATTGTAGAATGATTAACCTGTTTGTGCTTACTATGTTGAATCTGTTTTAAGTCTGATTTTTAACTATTTTTCAGTCTATTTATATTCACAAACAATGACAATAAGTTGGACCTGTCATACTGCTGTGAAATCGTGGCCAAGCACAAATTTATTATTATTATTATTAGTAGTAGTAGTAGTAGCAGTATTGCAAGATCCACCATCTTTTCTGGGATGATTTCCTGCTAATCTGCACAGAAGCTTTAACTTTCTCTTTTTCTAACTGAGAATATTTACCTCTCCTTTGGCAGCCTCTTGACATCTCCCCTGATCCTAGTTCTCCACACTTGTGCCGGACTTAGTGTAGATACCCTCTTGGCTTTAGTGTTACTGTATCTCAGAACTCCTAAGCTCAAGGGATCTAACAGCCTCGGTCTCCCCCAGAAGGAAGGATTATGGGTATCTACCACTAACCCCAGAGTATTCATTATGGTCATCAGTAAAGCAGTGTAAAGCGAATGTATTCCTAATAGTCATTCAGTAGTATGGTCTCTGAAAGTAAATAACAACACATCATATTTTATGTGCTTTTGCACTTGACCTTTAGCTAAAAATAACCACTTAGAGAACTTCAGTGCAGCAAAAACTAATGATCTCCCTTACTTTCCTAAGTCATTCTTGACTCTATCCCTGAGGAGGGGAAATGATACTGATTTTAGAAGTAGGAATTTGGCAATCTGGGAGAAATACAAGGTAACCTCCTAAATCGTGATAATTTTGCCTTCCTAATTACTTTTAGACTTTACCTTGTCTTTGGGAGGCAGGCATCTTGAAGCCAAGTTAAAATTCACACTTCTGGCTCCATGGACCAAATCCTTCATAGAAAAGATTAAATTTAAATTTGAAATAGCCACAAGGCTCTTCTGATCATTTCAACCAGGTGGATCTGGGATGATAGGTCAGCTTGCAGTGCTTTGTTGTAAGTGGTTTAAAATCAGTATTGGTTTTGAAGCAAGGTGATTTACAACCTTGTCAAAATTCATTTTTACATTAGTAGTGGAAACCCAAAGTAAATATGAGTCCCAAATCAAGGCTATAGGTATAATCACCTTCATTTGCATTTCTTTTCCGCACTGATGTTTTTTTTTAAGCAACTAACAATCACTATACCATTTCAATTTTTTCTTTGTGTCAGCATGTCTAGATTATAAAACGAACTTATTTATTTCAGTCTGTTTTATTATATAGCTGCCACTACTGAGCCAAGTTTATCATAATTATATTCTGCTATTTAGTATTCATACTGTGATGCTCAGTAATATCTTGTATTTTGTAATGCTGAAAAAGAGCTGTAAAACACATTTACTTACCTCTTGTGGTAGGACCATCAGAGCCTAGGGAAAAGTGGTAATGATTTGCTTCAGCTAAATCATATGCAGTAGTTTCAAACTCTCTGTTTTGCAGCCAATCTGAGAAGTGTTTGAAAAGGAAACAAATTTCAAATGCATTCCCACCTTTGATTTGGGGAGAACATTGGAATGAAGGTAACTTTGATAACATTCAGGATATTTGTAGGTTGTTCATGTCCTTACACATCTCATTTCTGCAAAGATATTACATCCAAGGATGTGTACTTTCTTTATTGCGTTCATTTATCCTAATGAGGATTTTGTGTGCATAAGAGAAATGAGAAAGGTAATAATCAGTCTCATCATTGTCAATGCTTCTCATTTTTTAAGGTATCATTGAGAAGGTGGCAAAGGAATTAAGATAGAAAAAAGATTGAGAATGACAAATTGTATAAAACTGCAGTTGGTGATATATATATATATATATATATATATATATATATATACACACATAACATACATGTGTGTATATATAATATAGATGGGTATGTATAGATTACATATGTTTATATTTTTGCATACATACATATATATATATATATATATATATATATATATATATATATATATATACAAACTTATACACATCTCTGTTAAAGAAATTCCTTTTAAAATACAAGTGCACTTACAATAATGGTTACATTAAAAGGAGTGTGAGATTCATTGAAACTATCAGGAGAGAGGAAGTGAGGGAGCCTGGGTTTTTCTTTTTCACCTTAGCTACTTTTTAGCTGTTGTTTTTAGATAATTACTCCAGTTGAAAAATATTATTTCTCCATTTCCTATCTGAAAATAAATGAAATGATACTTATCAGGTATTGGATGAAAGGTAGATTGTAAATTTAGCTGGTAGCAACAAATCATAATTTTCTTTTAGTAAGAAAACAAAGTCGCTGGAGACGTTGCCATGTTCAATATGACAGTCAAGAGTGATGATATTGCCTAGAGATTAGTCAGTTTTCATATCACCAACAGCTTTTTTTCCTTCTTCTAGAATTGGGCTGTTGTTTTAGGCTCGTGTTGTACTGTACAGTTAAAATCATTCTGGTCCATTATGTTGAAAAAGTATACAGAACATCAAAGGCTGTATGTGATAATAAACAATGACAGTTCTGTCAACAGTCACTAAGTGACTTGGGCTGCCTCCCAAAATCCATTACTATTCTATAGCTGATTCTTTGGCCTGTTAGATTATAGTGGGTGACTTCTTATTCCCTTCTTCCATCACCTTGAGAGTAAAGCAAAAGTATGTTTTGGGCACATATTTTCTTATTTATTTAGCTAGTCATGCTTGGAAACACAGGAATCATGGAAGTTTCTGTTCCACCATCTGAGACTCTCTGAAAAACTGTACAGGGTCAGCTTTATGTGCAGAGGATGCAAATGTGGCTTCATCTTAGGGTCTTGTGACAGGCACTCCTTTCTTTCTTTTCCCCCGATATCCATTGTACTTGCTAAGCCAATGGCCCAACTGCTTTAATAGAGTCAAATTTCCTCAATTAGAGATAAGACTTTAAATGCTGATATTTATGACAGTCATAAATTACGCCAAGTTATTGCTGGCTGATAATTTCCTAATAAGTTTTGAAGAGTAACGGGAGAGAGAAGCACAGAAGGGAAGTGGATATTTGAAAGTTGGAGAGGAGATATCATAATTGGAGGGGAACCAAGTCTAGAAAATAAAAACTAAAAGTACCCAAGAGTAGTATCATCTTCTCCCTGATTTTGCCTAGGGCCATAGCAGGACTATTTGTCAGCGACTGCACAATGGAAAAGTACAGGACATATAGGAAAGGGATTATGGACTGCTTTACAAAATCTGCACCACAGTGTGGAGTTACAATAAGCCTGCAGGTCATGGACCGGGGAGACCCAGCAGGCCACCGATATTATATTTTAAGAAGCAGCTGAAATCTGCCCTTTTTTCTGCTTGCTTAGAAGTACAAATGTCAGAAGATGTGCTGATCACAAAATGGAAAACAGGGTCAAGGCCATCCCTATGTTTAAGATTACAGCGTTTTAATGGGGCATCAAATACTACATGAAATTAGTGATCTGTACGGTAATGATTAGACCTAAAGTTTAGTCAAATTAACTGGTATTTGTTATGTGTTGTCATTGGGTTCAGATATGTAATTGTCCTAAGGAATATATATATAATACCAAGACATAGTTCCTGTCTATGGAAATTTGTTTGAATTGAGATAAATTAAACACATAGAAAGGCAGGTAAATGATTAAGTGATTAGTGTGCTGAACCTGGAGTTAGGAAGACTTAACTTCCTGAGTTCAAAGCTGTGACATCCCCCTCCCCCTTCCCCGGGCAAGTCACCTAACTGGGTCTGCCTCAGTTCCTGATCTATAAAATGAGCTGGAAAAGAAAATAACAAACCACTTTATTATCTTTGCCAAGAAAATCCCTTAATAGGATCATGAAGAGTCAGATGTGACCAAAATGAATAAACAACAAATACAGATAGAAAGAAAATATCACTGTGATAGGACTAGGATTTGGGTAAGTGGAGAGGATAGAATAAGTTTTATTTCAGATGGGGGATAATGTGGTAAGCATATGGTAACTTGTAAGCCATAATCATGGGATGGTGAGTAAAGTTTGGCTGGAATGGAGGATTCATCTTGTGCAGTGTCAGGAAAGCTAGATTAAAATGTAATTATGGGATTATCTGGAAAGCTGGGTCATTTGTGTTTTATCTTGTCAACAGTGGGAAGGCATCCATTGGAAGGGTTAGGGCAAAGGAACGACATAAAAGTTATCTCCTAGAAGAGAAAACTGGTAGTGATACACAATTTCACTCTGTCTCTTTTGTATATATTTATGTAACACCCTATGTAATTCCCATCTGGAAGAGAATAGAGATACAGTTACTGTATCTTTAAGAGGAAATGAAATCTTTAGTAGTTTAACTGTCATCTGTGAAGAGTTTGTGAGAAGACTGAGAGTTTAATTTGTCTTTCTATCAAGACTATTAACTGTTATGGCTGGAGAGAAACTGTTTGAGTTTGGAGATAAAGGAGTAAGAAGAACTTCTTCCTGGAGTGACTGAGGATATTATCTCCTATTTTGTGAAGAAATATTATGGAGAGATTTGTTGAGAATAAAGTTTAGCTGACATCCCAAGGGAGAGGAATTGTTGGACTGCTCTTGAGGGGATGCCAGTGGCTGCTATTAATGGAGGTGACTCGGGTTGGGATTTTCTCCCTCCTAAATTTTTGTAAAAATTTAAATATGCCTTTGAGTTATTATAAATAATGTTTATTTTTATTAAAATTTTCAATTTTTGATATTTATTTTTAATATTTTATTATAGCTAATAAACTATGTAGCCTATGATATTGATATCTATTAAAACCTGTTAGACAAGAGGATTTGATGATTAAAGAGTCAAAAAAAAAGAGGCTTCTATGATAATTTTCATATTTCATAAATCAAGAGAAGCTAAATGATTAGAGATTGGGAAGCACAATTAATTTATAAGGGAATGCCAAAATGTATTCTTTTATTTCTTTAGAATGTGGAATAAGAATGAATAATGTAATAAGTCAAGTAGAAGAGAGAGATCATCCCAGCTCAGACCACTTATTGGAATAATCATTCCTAATGCCTATTACATCTATACATGTAGATGTTTGTATCTCCAGATAGAATTTAAGGCCATTTATGGAAAGGACTGTTTCACCTATGTCTTTGTTATTTCCAATATTGAATATTGTAATTAGCACAGAGTAAGCGATTATTAAATGCTTATTGATGGATTGTTATACAGAATAAATTAATAATGAAAAGACTAAAAGGAGTGAAAACTATTAAAAATACCATCATGCTAATTATGCTACACAAAATATAAAATGCCTGGTAGCTGTAGTGGGAATAGAAAGGCAGGGATAGAGGCTAAAACATTATGAAGGATGAATCGGCCCATCTCAATGTCTATTATATAAGGGTCAAGGGAGAAGGGAAAGTCATTGCCAATTGCAAAATCTCAAATCTAGGACTTTGTGAGAAGGAACAAAATGCTCTTTTCAGAAATAGGAAAACCACTGAGGAAATAGATTGGGGTGGGATGAGGTTGGTGGAGGGCAGAAGAGAATCAGAGATGCTTTTGTGAAGGAATCATTCCTTTAAGTTTTCTAACCTTTCACTAAAGACTTAGAGTATCATTATTCTACAAAGTTAAATGCTTTGCTACCAGGAGCCATATATACCTGGACTTACTTGCCCTGGAGGAGTCGTGTTGAAAATATCCATTAGGCCTTAGGGTACTAGACAGCTGAAGTCATTCCAACTTGCTGTTATGTGAATTAAGAATTGGGGCCAAGGCCACAGGTACTGCGACTAACTCTCCTAATAACATACTGAAGCACAACTTTACTCAAGGAGATGTAGCATTTGGCATTTACTAAGGAATACCATAATAACTTGTTCCCAGAATTTTTACAACTTCTATGAGATATTCACAGTGCTATATATCATGAACTAATATATGAAAAGTGTATCTCAAAGGCTATATAAATGTTGGTTATTATTGTTGTTATTACTGGCAGCCATTCTCTGAATCCTGAGGCAAATACACAAAACTTTTGCATTTGAAAGATGGAATTAAGAATGCTTTGGGAAGGGACACCCAAGATCATTATCCTGCACATTTGATAGAAGAATGAAGGAGGGGAGCAGCAAAATTTTATTTTGAGCATGCTATAATTTTAGGCACTGGAGGAGATTTAAAGAAAATTAATGTACATTTCTGCTCACAGGGAATTTACAATCTAATAGGAGCAATGATATGGATATTTTCAAATAGTGTACTAAATAATAAGTTGACATGGAGAAAATGTTTGACAGTTTGTAAAGACTTTTCTTTACAACCTTATGAATTAATATAAAGGTGTTAATTCCATTTTTTTAGGTTATGAAAGTATGTCTCAGACAAATTAAGTGCCTTGCCCTAAACAAAGATCTAGTTTAAGAGCCAAGACTCAAAACTCTGGCCCATTTCTGTCTTCAGACCCATTGCTTTTTCTACTTCTGCATTTGATAACTATATAAGGCAAATTTAAAGAAAAAAGGATTATCAGAATTCAGGGGACATGGTGATCAGATCAGGGGATCCCCTAGCTTTATGAAGAAGAGAGAACTAGTTGCAAAAAGTGGCACCATTTTGGATATATCAGTACTAAAGAGAGTCAACGTAATTTCATGGATAGGGGACTGGCATGGTAATCAGGAAGAGCACCTATGGTACCTATTGACCTTGTGGTATGGTGGAAAGCTTTAATCTCTCACCACCTTAGGCAGGTAGTACTAGAAGTTGTGGAGCTACATTAGGGAAGGGAATTTCCTCACTCCCAGATCTTCCCCATAGCAGTCAAAGCACAGGTCTGGATAAAAAGAAAACCAATAAAAATGGCGAGGTCGAAATATAGCTTTGTTATATTCCCAGGCTGAAAAAGAACTATGAGCTTTATAGAAATAACAGTCCTATCTCTACAATCCTTGTGCCAAATAGCCATGGAATGAAAGGACCCAGTTACTTTCTAAGTGACTTATAGGGACAATCCACACTTTTATTTATTGGAGCCTTAACTGAGAAAATCTCTTCATGGAACAGATAGCTTCTCTAGGGGTAAAAATCAACTCCTCAGCACCATATTTCAGTGTGCCAAGAGGAAGAAATAGAAACAAGTTATGCAAACATACCAGTTGCAGTGGTCCAGACTTTCTCAGTGTCCCAGCTTCCCTTTGAGTGGACAGGGGGAGGTTTTGTTACATACAGTAGTCTACCACATATTCTTTTACTCGAGGGATTATGGCTGCTCTAGGGAAAAAGAAGTAACAGTTCATTAATAAGCATTTCTGTAGCTTTGCAAAGCTAATTCTTCCCTTACCAGTTTATTTATCTTAACTCAAACCTGTGAGGTAGTTACTACTAATAACCCCATTTTAATAGATGAGGAAACTGAAGGACATCTCTCTCCCCTCACTCTTCTTCACTCTCCCCTCTCTCTCTCTTCTTCACTCCCCCATCTCTCTTTCTTTTTCACTCCTCCCTCTCTTTCTTTTTCACTCCCCCCCTCTCTTCTTCACTCTCCCCTCTCTTTCTCTTCTTCACTCTTCCCTCTCTCTCTCTCTCTCTTCTTCACTCTTCCCTCTCTCTCTCTTCTTCACTCTTCCCTCTCTCTCTCTTCTTCACTCTTCCCTCTCTCTCTCTCTCTCTCTTCTTCACTCTTTCCTCTCTCTCTCTCTCTCTTCTTATCTCTCCTCTCTCTTTCTTCTTCACTCTTCCCCTTCCCCCTCTCTCTTTCCCTCTCCCTTTTATACTAGATTTGGGATATTCTTGCTGGAGGGTGCTCCCTAGGGGGAAAATTCCCTCTGTCCCTGGATATTAGATTGCCATTGCAATATACAGTCTTAGACAGTGCCTGGAGGGTGCTAGGATCACAGAGGCATGTGTGTCAGAGAGTGAATTTGAATCTGGATTTTTCTGGACTACAAGGCCAAACTTATTGGATTGAATATAAGTATTAAGAAGAACAATCAGTAATTACAATTATTTGTTCACTTAATGTTACCTATATGCCATGACAGACATCGTCAATTCTGAAAAGTAAGGATGAAGTTTTCATCCCCATGTACATTAATCTCAGAGGGTTTTACATCTCTATTACTTTACTCCTTCAGTCAACCCATGTCCTTTCTTAGGCCACAACCATAGCTCTTGGGAGGATGTCCTGGGGGATAGAACTAGTAACTTGTCTGTGGAAGAAGGGGAAGATCATGAGACTAAAGACCAGCAGCAGCTCTAGCTGGATGACTGTGATAGATAAAATCAGCTGAGGGGCTTTGGAAATGGAAGAATCTAAAGTGAATAGCAGTGGCTGATTAAACTGTTGTTTTGCGTTATTCACAACATTAACACGGATTACTGAGAGTTTGCATTCGGCATACAAGTTCACGGTATTCTATTATCCATGTTTCTTTCCCCCCAAAGGAACATAAGCCATTTAAAGAGATGAATTGCCACAAGTAAGTCTTTGGAAAGTATACCACAAGATAAGGAACCGGTTCATTAATTCAGGCAATAGTAGCCATTAGTATTTCCATTTCTAACTGCATAGGCAGAAATTTTGAGTCCCCAAGCAAGAATGAAATATCCTCTTACTCTTAGTTAATTGCATGCTCCCTAAAATACATAGAGTACTGGGATGGTATTCTTCTGTGCAGAAAAAGGATGAAGATTTTTAACTTTAATTTGCTCTCCATTATTTTCCATACTCTCTCCTATTGTTGATGAGAGGCACATGAATAAAGAATCTTCAATTAGATACATAATTGATCTGTAGCAAGTGGGAATTTTCCTCAAATTGAGAGTTTAACTGAAAGGTGAATTCTATAAAATGTCACATTTTTAGGTATCTTAGTAGTGTTTGATTATATTCTGTAAATATTACCTGTTCAGTTAGTGGCAGACTTTTTGAGATTTACAGGCTCTATGATCCTTAACAAATCACTTAATTTTTCTTAGTTGCTTTATCAATAAAAGAATAGTTAACTGTAGTATCCACCTCATAGAGTTGATATGTAGTTTTCTCTTTCCTCCTTCCCACTTTTCAGATTGTTTTGTCTCTTGTCTCTCTCCCATTGGATTATAAACCTCTTCAGGGAAAGGACTGTGTTTCTTTTCTTGTCCATATATGTATCAGTGTTTGGCACATATTAGGCACTTCATGTCACAACTCTTACTTTAGGATTAGACTTTTGGGTTTTAATTGCTAGGCCCATAAGTATTGCAAGAGCTACTTTCCAATGAATCTATTTTACAGATACATAAGTGACAATGGACTGGTCTTTAATTGTAGAATTTGAATGACATTCTTGGTATTTCATTAACCATTGAATTTAATATCTCACAATTTTCCAGTTATTGTTTTAGGATCTTGGACACATCTTCACTAAACATATCCTAGACTTTTGTTCAGTTTTTGTTCAGTTGGAGATTAAGATGGTGATAAGCCTGTTGGTCAAAGAAAGAAAGATTCATTCTTGTGCTTTTATATCTCATATATATATACATATATATATATATATCTTACATATAGCAACACATGCTATTGTGTTTGTGCTTTTATATCTTCATGTAGTCATAACTATGAATATGAGCAAAGAGGAAGATGTTATAATCAAAAGAACACAACACTGCACCAGATCTGAGGGTACTTGGATTCTCTTCTACTATCTAAGGAAATTCAAGAAAGCAATTGGTTTCTCTAGATCCATTTCCTCATTTTAAAAACCAAATTATCTTAAAGATTTCTTTGAGACATTCTAGATTTTCTCATTTTAAAAACAGAATTATCTTTAAGGTTGCTTTTAGCTCTTCTAGTAGGGATACACAGATGCCTAGATTAATGCATGATTGCTTATGGTGGCATGGGAAAAGAGCAAATTAACAAGTTTCATGTACTGAGCAGAGTTCAGAAGCAGAGAAGTTGACAATCTTTCCCTGCATTGTGAAACTAGTAATTCCCTGCATCTGATGAAAATACAATCCATTCAGACAGAATAAAAGAGGCTCAATACAGATAAAAGCCTAACAAAGGTATTACCTCTACTAAAGACTATTTTTATGAGGTCAATATATAATTAATAAATTATCTGTGACCTCATTTAAATATTTCATTTGTCCTTATCATTTTCCTCTGTTAATATTTAAGTTGTCTTGGAATGTACTACATTGACAAAACTCAGGCACAAAGGATAGTTCAGGGGTCTTGTTAAATACTTGCTGAAGAAATAAACCATCACCTTGGGATTAGAAGCTAGATCATATGGGATCGGTGTGCATGCTAATATCAATGCTCTTTCTTTTATGCTTTCAGCAACTCACTTCCTGTGCATACGGCTCAATGGGATTCTGAGAATCTATATTTCTTCATTACTGTTGATTCAAGTAAACAATATTCTTGTGGTAGATTTGTTACTTTTTCAGTTTTCAACCCCATTGACTTTCTGCCCTCAAGTTGTCTTTAGAATTCTGGTTACTCCTTCACATGGAGAAAAAGTTCAGAGTCTCTTGTCAGCCATTGTCAAGAAAATTCTTACCACTTAAATTAACAATGGGATTAGTTAATATTTTATTAAAAAGACATGCTCATAGACTCACAAGGACTACAGCTGTGTCAGTTAATGAACCCCCACAGAAGATATTGTTTCACTGATGACATGACAATTTACAAGCTATTAAAAGTTTAGCTGTTCTAGTCATGTCTTTAGAATGTATTTTTTCATCAAAGTAGTGGAAAACTAATTCAAAGAAGCAAAAATAGTAATGAACACACATCCTTTTATGTCAGAGTAGCTTTTTAAAGGTACCAATTTTCTTAAAGGGTACCTTTTGAGTTGGTTTGCTAAATTGGTCAGATGATGATTAATTAATCAAGAAGCATTTATTAAATATTTACCATGCACCACATACTGTGTTAAGCATTATTCAGGCACAAAGAATGGAACTCAAAAATGGCAAGGTACAAGGACAAAGAATGTACTCATAATGAGCTTGCATTACAGTGGAGCTGACAGCAAGTAAACACATAAATATAAAATGAATAAATACAAATATATACAAAATAGTTAACTATAAGGTAGTTTGGAAGAGAGGATACTAGCAGATGGAGGATCAGGAAAATGAACAAGGTATATCATTTAAATTTCTGTCTCTTGCAGAGCTTAATACAGTACAATGATATTATTAATATTTGTTAAATGAATGACCAGTAAATGGGAAAGAAAAGTACACAGAAAACAACACAGTGTAAGGGACAAGTAAAAAGGTATACTACTCATTGGATAACTCATTCCTGAATAATTAAATGTAGTCTTGGAATGATTTCAGTATTATATACTGAATACTAAAAAATTCAATCAATATAACCAAGGAACCTAGGGAATGGACACAAGGAGTCAGAAAATTTAGGTACAGAGCCCAGACAGTGAAAATATTTGGAGTCAGAAGATGAAGCTTCTTGGAAGAACAGCAAAGAGGCCAGGTATCAATGGATCACAGAAGATATGGAGAGGAGTAAGGTATGAACAACTTGGAAAAGGAGAGGGAAATGAGGTTCTGAATACCAGAGGAACTTATATTTGTTCTAATGAGGAGCTACTGCAGTTTAATAGTGAGTAGACATGATCAAATCAAATGTATTTATTATATGTGCTTTAGGAAGAAAATTTGATGCACAGAATAGACATGTCGTGCTCAGTAAAATAGTAAGGCACTCTGAGGGAGAGACAGGAGACAGTAGATGCCAGGTATGTCAAATCACCACCAACATCTCCCCTTAAACCCTAGTTGAAATAATTTAGGACCGTGGTCAAATGAGCCTGGGGCAATAAGACTGCTTTCCAGATCAGTATCCTTAAATACCATCCCGGGAAGCAAGTCTAGGGGAGATGTTGCAGCCTGACTGCTTTGGCAGATGCTACCCAAAACCTAGTAAAGAAAGGTCTGTCTGCAGGCATCCTTGATTTTGTCAAAAGATTGGGTCCTACATCATGTGACTTTATCAGTGAAAATGACAGTGAAGAAGAGATTAGCATCTGCTTTGTCATTGTACCATGGAGCCTTTCCTTCTGATTTGCAATTGAAACTTTTCATATATGTTATCTCCATTAAAATGGAGTTCCTTGAAAACAGGTCATTTTCCATTTTTTCCTGTTTATATCCCCAAAGTTTAGCACATTGTATATAGCAAGCACTTAATAAATGCTTCACATTATTCATTTGTTCCTAGTTCTTTGAGGATGGATTGGATTAATTCAGTTCATCATTTGTTGCATTAAATATGGACAATTAGAAAAATGTTACTGAGTGATGAAAAATAAGAAGGAATGGCATACATTTTTGGAATAATTATTGAATATTCTGTATTGAGATGTGCTTTCTCAGGCAGAGAGAAAAGCAACAAACAGACCAATAGTTAAAATTAGAAACTATAAGCACCAATTCTAATGTGTCACTGTGAATGTCTCTTCCCCTTCTCCCTCCAATATCATAAATATTCTGGACTTTGTCCCAGTAGTGACTAAGTTAAATATACAGGCAGAAAACAGGTTTAAAAAACTCTACTCAAATACTGCAATTTCTCCTTCCATGAATTATAAGCCTGTTTATAATAAAGCATTTCAAATTCTTATAGTTTACCTGTGAAACAGGGAAGGAGATAGCAGGTACCTTAATTCTGCATGACTATTTGGAGATAATTGCATGTAGTTTTTATATACTTATCTCAAATCCTCATCTTATGAGTCTGCTTCATTCATTTCCCTCTTCCCCCGAGCTATAAGTGATGTCTGACTTCTCAAATCTCTCACAATACCTCTCCCATGAAATTACATTATAGCTTTTATTCTAATTATTTAGGCTTGTGTGCTATTTCAAACCCTTATAAATCATAACTTGTTCAAGGTAAGAGACCATGTGTTTTTCAACTTTATGTCTAGAAGCTAGCACAGTAGATCACACATATTCAGTGTTTAATGAATTTTTGGGGGGAGATGTTGAATACATTGAGGAATTAATAATGTATGCTGCTTGTACACATAGGAAATTTCATAGAATCATTGGGTTTTAGAGAACTTGATGTAATCAGTGCTCTTTTAGTTCATTTTTTTTTTTGCTTTCAGCCAGAAACATGCTTAAAACACACTGATGCTGCAGCCAGAGAAGAATGCATCCTTAATGAGACAGTCTTTAGAGAATAGAATTCCATATGTTCTCTTAGCTTTCATTACCTTATAAATTCTCATATAAGAATTCAAAAGAGTTTCTATTGTTACCACTCCAATTCTGGTTCTCATTTGGATGATCTTAAAAACTTCTAATTTGACCATCTCACACCAATTTCTTCCATAGACAAACTCACTTCACGTATTTGCCAATTTAATCTTCCTCAAAGCATAGTGCTGAGGACATTGATATTTTGGTCAAATATTGTGTGTTTGTGTGTGTGTGTGTGTGTGTGTGTGTGTGTTACACATGTAACTGAAGTCCAGACTCCTTAACAAAGTACATGTTAACTCTAACACCAAAGTAAAGTCCATCATACCTGACTCCAACTATTTTTTCCAGGCTAATTATATGTTAGCTCCTCCTTTTCATTCTCTATGGTGCAGCAAAACTACTTTCCTTGCTGTTCCTTTCTCAATTTCTTCACATCTTTTGTTAATCATCTAAAACATTCTGTCCACAAAAGAGAACTATGGAATCTGAATGCTAATTGAAGTATACAGTTTCCACTTAAAAATATTTTTCCTCATGGTTTTTTCCTTTTCTGATTCTTCTTTCACATGACTAATGTGGAAATATGTTTAATATAATTAACAAAGAACATCCAGTAGTCAAATACACAAGATCATGGGACCATAGATTTAGATGTAGAAAGGAAGGTCATTTAACCCCTTCATTTTGCAGATCAGGAAGGCAAGAAAAATGTAATGAATTGGCCAAATAGCATAACTGGCTTTTGAACTTATATCCGCTGATAATAAATCAATGGGTGGGTTTTTTTCCCTTGTATCGCATAACTTCTAGGTTTATCAAGTACCTACTATGCTTAAGCATTACACTAATTTAAGGAAACATAAAATTTAGATTAAACTTAACTCTTGCTTACCTGGAGCTTACAGTCTCATACAGAAACAAGGCATAGATATTAGACAACGTATAAAATCATATAAGTATTTTAGGAATAAAACAAGACATTAAATTTAGAGGGGGGAAATGTCATTAATGTTGGAAAATGAAGGAAGTATTTGGTGACATTTGAAATGAACTTTAGAGTTTGGATAGGAATTCAGAAGGGAAGATATGAACAAAGTCAGGGTAACAAGACAAGTATGCAGTATTATTGGAAGATGGAGTGTATGATTTGATTAGACTGCACAGTAGAGAGTAGTATGACATAAGATTGTAATATATGTGGTTCAGTATTTGAAATTCTATGATAAAAAGATAATAGATACTTAGGGGTCAAATCTGAAGATTTTCGAGTGGAAAATGACATGACTAGAACTCTGTATCAGGGAAATGATTTCAGGAGTATGAAGGATCAATTGAACGGAGGAAAATACAGATGGGAAACTCTTTGCAATAATTCAGACAAATTTCAAAACAGTTATGATGACCTGACATATGGTAGTATCATAATTCAGAAGAGGGCACAGATGTGAGACTTTTTGCCAAGGTGGGTTTCATAGAACTTGGTAACTGATTATGATAATTTAAGGAAGAGGAAGATTTAAAGATAATCCTTTGTTTTTGAACATGGGAAATAAGGTCTGAATGTTTGTTCACAGATAGAAATAGCACTTTTATTCTTTATAGTTGTGTGAACAAGGCCTTGTAAACATGACCCAAGTAAAATGCTTATTACATACACATTGATTGTTAGTAGGCGTGGATAGATGGTTTTTATTTGGTTCACATTGCTTTTGATACACTAGTTCTGGTGATCATGTGTAGATTTTCAGTAAGCAGTTTGAAATTAGGAATTTATAAAAGATATTGGTGAGAGAGATAGAAATTTGGGATTTATTTGCATACACGTAGTAATTGAAGTCATAGCAATGAATGGCATTGCCAATGGAGAAAGCATAAAAGAAAATGGAAAAAAGACCCTTGAGTAATAACATTCAAGATCAGGGGGACTAAGAAAAGATCAGATTTCATGAAAGAAAAAATAGGGATAGTTATGAAGAGGAGAACTAGAAAAATATGTTTTCTGATTCTAAAGGAGAAATATTTAGTAACAGAAGGTGAATTGTGTTAAACACATCTAAAAAGTAAAAGAGGATTAAAGCAATGTAATCAAACATGGTAATAAGATAATTGTTGGTAGTTTTATACCAGTTAAATTTTTTGGTAACCATGTTAACAAGGGATTGAAGAAAGAAATGGAAAAAATAAGGAAAAGGAAAAGGAACAATGATTTGTAGACAGTCTTTCCAAGGAATTTACCAAGAAAACAATATTAATATTAGCTAAGTGGGGTAGAAGGGTTAAGAAAGACATTTTTTTTCCCTCAAATTAGGAAGAATAGAACTTCTTTTTAGATAGATGAAAAAGATTGAGCAGAGAGAATGAGAGAATTTGAATGTTAGAGATGAAATGATCATTGAAAGAAGGTTTAAAGTAGTCTTTAAGGACATTAGTTGATGAACTAGCCTAATTGAGCAGTTGGGCTCCTTTTGGAGTGTAAAATGAAATTCAGAACTAAAGTTTGTAATAAAATAATAGAATCTCATTATATCCTAAATGTATTGAGGGTGGTGGTGATGAAACCTCATGGCTCCTAGTTTTTTATGTCTCAACTTATTTCCCAAGTACTGTTTTTATTTTATTAAGTTCTGGTCTACACTTAATTCTTTTTGGATTTTTGTCCTCATATTGGGCCATGTATTTGGTAATATTGATACATCTCTTTGGTTTAAAAAAAATGTAACTGAATAAATTTTATGGTCAGAATGAAATGTAGAGAAGAAATCTGGATAATTCAAATATAAACAAAGTAAGTTAACTTTTACCTGAATTTTATTGCTCAAAATAATTAAAGTATGTTATTATTGTTGGTTTAAAATAGCTTAATTCTCTTTTTTTAAATTTTAGCTTGCAAATATGCATTTGGAATAATTTATTCTTAATATATACTGCTTAAAATAGGCCTTTTTGCTGGACTAAAAAGTCATATTTGCTATTAATGAATTATTCTTTGAATGAAATTATAATTTGTTCAGTATATTGAAAAATATGTTCTACTGAATAAAAGCATTCTTGTTGAATGTATTGCCATATGTACCATTTAACAGCTCTATTTTTCTAAAAAATTAGAACGAGATACAATGACCATGTATTTTCATTATACTGATCATAATTTGATATCTTATGATTGAGAAGCAGCTTCAGCATCTTGAAGTCCATTCATTATTTATCTTTTTATTGTTCTTTAGGAGCAGAAGGTATAGAAGAATGGACCAATTCTGTACTCTTCTCAGGATTTTGAAATTCATTGTTGTACTAGCCTAATGGAATATTTGTGCAAATAAAATCATACATTTTTGAAACAATAAATTGAGAATTCCTTTTAAATATGAAATGCAGAAAATTATGGTTGTTTAAATATACTGATTGATTATATTCAATGAATGTTTACTGTATTAAATTGTTAACTGCAGCAAAATATTTTAGTGTTACTTGTAAAGTAATAATCATTACAATTCTGTATGCTTGTTCTGTACAATCACATATTTGAACTGCAATAATGATTATGTTACATGTTCAAACATAGGAAATCAGTATACAAAAAGTGACATTTCCAAAGCATACCACCAGTGAGACTATATTATACCTAGAAAGCCAGTTACAATGTCTTTTTGTGGTAGGAGTTTGGGCATATTTTAAAATTTATTTGGTCTAAAAATGTAATTTTGCCTACATAGTGAACTCTTGGTGATGTCCCATGATGAAACTCCTACTAATGCAGATGTACAATTTGAGGGAGGGAGGGCTGTGCAGGGTCATCAGGCTCACTTTCTTCTCCAGACTCATCTAAGTCCAGTGGCCAGGTACAGGTCAAGATGAATGGAGATGGTCATCACACAGTCCTATGTCGGGGTAGGACCCCAGTAGTGGGGACTGTGTAGCCTGGGCTTTCTCCATGATGCTCTGCTACCTCTTCTGTAGCAAGCAGATCATTTGTCAAGTAAGATTTATTCTGTTCCAAATAGGATATGAAATAACTAAGACTAAGAAAATCAAACATCATTTCCTTCTTTTTACATTATTAATCTTTTATCTAACATAACAGTTTTCTTAAGATTAGCTGGGTGTAAATGGTATTTTTGTATACAACTGTATTCATACATTCTGTATACAAAAGTATTTCTAATTAACTATTTTAATCAGTCTTCCAATTCTCAGGTCCAGTGGTTTATATTCATTTAAACAAATGCAATTTTAAAGAGAAGCTAAACACTGCAGTGATAAGGCAACCAGAGATTGATTATTCACTCTCTTTTCAGTAGCTAGAAGGGATAAGTTAAGACACCATGCCTTGGTTCTATTAGCAAACATTCCTGGGTCAGTAAAATGCATGAAGGAAAATACAATATTTACACTGAATAATCAATAGTTGGGAAAATGCTGATGACTGCATCACTGACAGACCATTCCACTCGTACAGTCTCCTAATCATCTGCATTGTCACTACTGCTGTTTTTCTTCCACAGATCTTGGGTTGCTTACGGTATTTAGCTATGATCAAGGGAGCTTTTATAGTGTCACAGATGGTGCAAAATGGATGACCTCCTACTCAAGTTCTATTAAAAAAAAAAAAAAGTGAGCAACATGATTTACTAAACAACTGATACAATTGATGACTAATTGCCACTCTACCATTATGCATGTACATACACATACAGCAGGCTTTCGCATAGAATATACATCACAGAGCTTATATTCAAGTGGGGAAATCTGATTTGAGCCCTGACCTGTCAAGTATTATCTGTGTGACCATGGGCAAATCACTTAACCACCCCAGCTGGACTCCCATCCTGATGTCACAGACTTTCCTGCTGGCCTTCTAATTTGTCTTCCACTGGAAAAAAGTTGTTTTCCATCTCTTTGGGTTCTAATGCTCTAGAATTTGTTTCGTCTCATTATTTAAAAGAATTTAGGGAGGTTTAGGGAAGAGGTTGGGCGAATTCCTGCCTTTACTCCACCATCTTGGTTCTGTCCTGAGGGTGTTTTGACTAACAACTAAATTGGATTTGAGTGACTATGCAAAGTCACCAGCCTAACTTCCTCCTCTGGAGCCATCTGGTCCAATGGGACAAATTCATTAGTCCTCTGTCTAAAGAATAGTCTAACCAATTATAGAGAGGACCACATCTAGGAGGCTGACCTACAAGTGAGTTTCTGAGTCATGGAAACCTGCCAAATATATAACATAGTCCTGTATTTATTCCTACAGGTCCTAAACAGATGATGGAAGGGTAATAGAAAAGGGGGGAAAGGACGAATAGCTTTCCAATTATGTACAAAAATTAGTTTCACAGTTGGTACTCTTGTGATTTTTGTCTGTGGCCAGTGAGTCAAAGTACTAGAGGGATTGACAGCTTGTTATAAATGAAAGCAGAATACAAAACAAATTTGTTGCTAATTAGGGATTTTGTTAGAGAAGTGGATAAAGAAGTTGGTAAAGTTAATTTGATCATATTTTCACCAAAACAAAAGAAAATTTACTTCCGGGGGGTGCTTGATAATCTTGTCTTTTATTAATCATGATGCACATGAGGAAATATACCAGTATAAAGAAAACTATAGAATATACATTGCAAAGGATAAAGAGGTTTTTCTTTTTTAAAAAATACTTCTATCCTCCAATTTGTTCTTTTTGTGACTAAAGTGTGAAAGCATGTACAAGGGAGGAAAATAGAATATAATAAGAAGCAAGAATTGAAAGGATAGACTGGTAAAATATTGACTATGCCCATTCTGCATATTATGAATGACTACTTCAAAAGTAGAGACTTGAAGGCACTGGATGTGGTGTGTCCTGAATAAAAGCACTGAAAAAAAGAAATTGCCATTTGAACAGGCAGGATACAACCAATTAGACAGTCATTTCAGAATCCATTACCCTGTGCAGTCCAGCCATTGAATGGTTAAGACACAAGTCAAGGTATCTACCAGATTTGAAGATGGCTAAAAATGAGAAGACTTCTGTGAGTAATTATAGTCACTCTAACATATACTGTTTAAATAAACTGTCAAGTGCTGAAAAAATAACAATGGATGAATGTTAAAACTATCAATATGTTTGAAAAAGTTCAAGGGATACGTGTTAGTAGACAGAAAAGACTCAATAGCCTTCTAAATTAGTGATACATTCCAGTTAAAAGTAGTGCTGATTTGTACATAATTGTAAAGTTGACAGACTAATAGAGTAACAACTCACACAAAAGTAAAAAAAATAAACAGTTGAGAAAATAAGTTTGGAGAAAACAGCATAAGACAAATTCTTATCACCTTTCACCCCAAACATTTGTAGATTAAAATTGGATAATAAACAGATGTGAAATAAGACAGATCTGCTGGAGTTTTTCTAGTATCATATGTGATAAATAATCCTTGAATTGTATTATGGAAACTCATAATTGGAAGAGATCTGAGTCTATATTTTTTGCCTCTAACCAAGATTTCACTAAAGTTGTAGAAGGCATAACAAATATTGATTCAGCTTTTCTTTGAAGACATCCACTGAGTGGCAAGTTACTATCTCCAGATTTAACCCAATTCATTTGACATCAAGCTAAATTTCCTTTTTTTGGGGGGGAGGGGTGGGAGTGGAGAGGCAGCTTTCTGTCCTTGGTTCCTCACTGTGCCTTCAGGAAACAAACAAAACAATTTGAATTTCACTTTCACATGACAGTCTTTTTTTAATAAGCTTTAACATTGTCATTATGGTTTGTTCAAATCTTTGCTTCAACAGTAGGCAAAACATATAGTTCTTTCAATCATCATCTATTCTGATGCTTTTAGCTTATGTCCTTTCTAAAGAATGGTGCTGAGAATTGAATGCAATATAACATAAGTCCTACAAAAGCATACTAGAACACATCCTTCCTTACACTGGACATTTTGCTTACCTTAATGCAACCTAGTATGACATGAGCGTTTTTGGCTGTGATGACATACAGTTGGCTTACATTGAGCTTGTAATTCATTAAAATACCTATATTTTGTAAAATCTATTTTTGGACTCATATGAAGAACTTTTTATTCATATTAAATTTTCTTTTTTAATCTTGTCTGAACTAAAAAGTATTCATGAAAAATGATAGAGCTGATAATATCTTGAAAATATTGAGGATTCTATTTATTCTTTTTATCAGTGAGGGGAAAATAACAAAAAATGGAGAAAATAATACCTAATTGCAGATAATTATAATTAATAGCCATGGATAGATATCCTGCTTTTAAACCTTTATCATATCTGAGAATAATTTATATATCTATTATTGTCCTTGATAAAAATGAACCAGCAGACTTTTGCAAATGAATCTCTACAACAGACTGTAGCCTTGCAATCAACTGAAGGATGGACTGAAAGGTGTTTATTTTGGTTGATAACAAAAAAAAAGAATTTGGCTCACTATAGTAAATCTAAGGGCATTTTTTTCATGGAGTTTCTCAAGCATATTAAAAGCATATGATATTCCTTGATAAATGCAACCTATGATAATTATCACCAGGTGAGTCATAAAATTAGGTTTCAGATTCATCAAATGTGTTCATCATTGTCACGCTGGGTGCCTGACACAAGTCCAAAAGGAGAAGACATTATTGACGTTTCTGATGTGGTGTACAAGGAAATGGAAATAGCATTTAAGAAAAAGCAAAGAAAAGTGGCTGGACTAGTCTGAGTACACACAGAAGAATCTGTGACAAAGGGAATGAAATAAAAATTTCATTGTTGATCTCCGTGTGAAAATATAAATGGGAGAATAATGAAAATGGGATAGATTTTTAAATATATTTTAGATGGAAAGATAACAAGTAATGAGTAAGAATCTCAAATGCTATTACTGATAATAGGCAATTGAAAGGGCATCAGCAATTCCCCAAACCTATTCCTAATTTCTAATCTCTATAAAAACCTTTATTAGAATGAGCTACACACATATTAAAGGTATCCATTATGAGAATGAGAAGCGAAACAATTTTCTGTAATAGAACAGATCTTCATAGTAACACACTTGACTGAAATGTATAGAGTAATATAAGAGCTGATTGTAATTAGGGATTACAAAACAGGATTTGACCAAAGCTATTAAAAAAAAAGCCTGAAAATATTCCTTTCCAACAAAGATTCTATCATGTATATATTGGAGTCATATTAGATTTTTGAAAAATGATGTAGTTGATTATCATAATCCAGCTAAGACATAAAAATAAAATGTATATATGGGGACAGGGGTGGGATGCAAATGGGTTAGGGGAGAGAGGGAGAATGAGATTCACCAATGATTATTGCTACTGTTTTGGAGGATGTTTAGGCAGAGCCAAAATGAAATAAAATCTCAATAGACGTGAACTGATAAAGTTAGTAGACATCTATTAGATGCTTACTGTGTACAAGGCACTGTGCCAAGTGCTATATAAATATATATATATGTATATATGCATATGAATGTGTGCATACATACACATCCACACACATATATATGAATTTGTTTTCAGGTATTTTACAATCCATTGTAGGGAGATAACATTAGCAACTACATAGAAATATAGAAATAACATATATATATATATATGTATACATATATATATGTATATATGTGTGTGTATATATATGTGTGTATACATACATACATACATATATATATATAATATGAAGTAACTGAGGCCCAGGGAAGTTAAAGTGCTCAAACAAGGAGCAGACAGAACTAACATTTGAATCCAGGTCCTTTTGAGTGTAAGATCAGTGTCCTTCCCATTCTCACATGCTTCCTTCCCTAAAGCTACAGCTCTAGGGACATTTTTTGTGGAGGGCTCCTAGGAAGACTTGAAGAAGAACTTCAAGTTTTGGAAAGCTTGTGATTTGTTGTATTAAAATATCAATGTTATGCCATCAATGTTCATTTAAAATAGTTATAAAACTATACTTATCTTTTAACAATTAAAGCAATATTCTTCATTAATTTTTTTCAAGCATCACATCCAGGTTGGCAAGTCATTTAAATATAACTTGTAAGTTATTTATATAGCTTTAATATTAATAAGTGTTTTTATGTACACATATAGTAATGTAGCACTTTAATATCTAGGAAAAACCATATAGGCCCTGAATATCCCCAGAGAACTTAAATGTGAAAACTTGATTGATTGATTTATCTGTTCTATAGTATAATATTATATTTGTTATCCCTTATGGCCTTTGGAATAAAGACAAACATTTAAAGAGATGGAGCAGGGAACAGAACATATGGCCTAGAGTTAAGAATTTGAATCCAGACTCAAAAACATATAATAGATATATAACTTTGACCAATTCACTTAACCACTGACTGTCACAGTTTCCTCAACTATAAAATGGAGATAATCATAGCATATACTTCCCAGTATTATTGTGGCTATCAAATGAGATAATAGTGTATTTAGCACATTGTCTGATACATCATAAGCACTATATAAGCTATTATTATTATGTTTTAGATGGAAAGAAGGTGCTGAGTCAAAGATGACTAAGGTTAGAAATGTGGATGATCAATAATATGGTGGATCCTCCTCCAAATTCTTTCTTTCTTTATTTTTTTACTATTTGGGGATAGGAAAATGGTAAATTTAATTTGGGACAGTTTTAGCTTGGAAAAAAAACACAGGATATTAAGGGAGTAATGTCCAGAATGCTTTTAGAGATATAGAATTGATGTTAGGCCAGTACTGGAGATGCAGATTCAGATTCATCTTTATATATTATTAATCACTGTCTAGCTTTTTTATATTTATCTAGTTACAATTCAATTCTATAAACATCCAACAAGAGCTCTTCAAATTAACCTGAGAACAGAAACATTTGTAAATACAGTGTGTAAATTTTAAGTTTAAAAATAACGCGCAGAGAGGCACAGATGGCATTTGCTTCATTGAAACTGTGAAAACACTTAAAAAAAACACCCCCTTTTTGGCAAGGCTTCCATCCTCATAGACACTTATGTTATTCAGTTTTTGGTGTCCTTTATGTTTCATAGAATTTCTGATCAACCATTTTATGAAATAGGACTGTTTTGGGAGGAATCTTATAGATTAGACCAGGTATCCGAATTTGAATCCCCTCAACACCCTTAAATGATCATCCAGCCTTTTAAAAAAAATACTAAACCCAGATTTGCCTCACTGCCTGTAATTCCCACCTATTGCTCACTCCAGTTCCATGCTTTGGAACCAGGTAGGAAAAAAATGTTACTTTCCACATGATAACCTTTGAAATATTTAAAGGTGAAAATCATGTTCTCCTTGTACTTCAAGTATATCCCAGGTTAAATATCTCTAGCTACTTCATAAAGTTCTTATTTTAATATGCTATTATCTTCTTTCTTAGAAGTTTAGTCACCCCTCCTTGTATGAACTTCGGTTTTTCAGCATCCTTCCTCAAATGGAACTCTTTATGTTGAAAACAATATTCCAGGTATTGTCTGATTAAAACAGAGTTAGGGGTATTCAGTTTACCCTTTGTTTTGGACATTATGATTATATTAAAAGAAATCATGTATTTTGCAAAAAGTTAAATTCTACATAAATGTTGTCTGCTAACATCATCGTCATCGCCATGATCTAAAAACATCCAAGATTACACCATGCTTTTTGGCTGCGATGTACAATTGTTGCCATCTGAAAATTGTCAATTGTCATTCCATTGGCAATGGAACTTACAGTTCCATTTCAGGCAATTCATAACTTCATGCTATTTTTTATGAATTTCTTTGATGTGATTGATAAAAATACTGGGCAAAATAAGCCAACAGTTGAATCCCATAACATACTATTATAGTACTCTTTTAAGGTCAAAAAGGATTCCATTAATGAATAAGGATATATACCAACTTAAAGTAAAGTTGAGTTTAAAATAGGAAAAAAAAAGAGACCCATTTTCCAAAGTACAGAGCTGTGCTTGTCCATGGGTGGTCTGCGAGCTGTATTTCATTCTTGATGGTACACTATGGTAGCCAGGGATTAGTGCAGCATCTGGCACATATTAGACACCTAATGTTTATATTCTTAGATAAGATTATTTTTACTATTAGATAATCACGTGTAATTTTTCCCTGATGTTTCTCCAATTTTGAATACTGTACTGGACCTTGAAGAGGACTGTTGATAAGAATACATGGCGGTGCTAGGCAGAGAGAGAAAGGAATAGGGAAAGAGAAGGCAGTACAGAAGATTAAGAATAAATGTATGAATGGATCCCATTATTTTACATCCCAGGAGACCTACTTCTCACTGTGACCCTTATTAGGAAGTGATGTCTTAAAAGAGATGTCCTAGCTAAGAATTCTTTTGAACACTTTTAAGTTACTTTTCCCTGGAAATACTCAGGTGTTTGTTCAAGAATATAGGATCCCAAAAGATAGAAATCCAGATCTAAATTAAGAAACCTCATGAGTTCTAAACTTAGAAAAATAAAATTGTTCTTCACTTTGAACTGTAACTCCTTGAAGCTTTTGTGAAGCCCTTCTGGGTCCTGATGCATAAGATATTGCTGCCACTTCAAACAAAGTGGAGTGAAGATGAACTGTCATTATTATGAGACAAGGGAGGCATTTTAGACACTGAAGAACAATCTCACCCGAATTTCTCTCTCTGTTACAGAATATGTTCAAAGGAAGAATGCTTGGCAAGCTTCATTACTTTTATGTGACTTCAAACATGAAATTAAATACAGACTGATAGTATACTTGAATGAGTTTGAGTTAAGGTGATTTCTGAGCATGCAGAAAAGAAAGATTGTATAAATTAGTTACCTGATTTTTCTTGATCTCGGTGTTCCTCTAAGGTCTAGTTCTCTAGGTCAGCTACTCTGATGATCCAGTTAATTTCCCTCATTGTTGAATGTTTCCTTGGTCCTGAAGCAAAGCCTCAGGTTTATCCCAAAGACCTCAGTGTTTCATAAAAGGTTTACTTGGTTAATACAACTGGACAATCTTGTGAAGAACTAAAAATAAAAATTTACAAAAGAATACTTATTGAGGGCAGTTACATGCATTGGTAATATACAAGATTACCTATTTTTTAAAATTTGCTCGGAGAAGGGTGTCTGTGTGTGTGTAGAGGAGGTAGGGTTAGGATGTTCTTGTTTTCTGTTACTTATCCTAAAGTAGTTCAATTTCTTAATTGGTTGGATTCTGTGCACCAGGAACAAGTGGGTTGGTACAATTCAAGAATTGAAGCAGATGTCAAAGATGGGGAAAGTTTGGGGCAGGTAAAACGTTATTAATTTAGGTCAACATTTTTCTCCTGTATTACCTTTCCCCATTGGTAATTTTCAGAATTTCAGCAGATTTCTCTCATTTATGCATGGGGCCGTTAGTTATTGAAGATAGGTAAAACAATTAGAACACAACAAAAAACAAAAGATATTCTTTTATTTAGTTTAAGGGCATTTTAAGGTGAGAAACATTATTTTTTTTCATGGCATTGGGGGATTGGATGTAGATATTAAGAGATTAATATTTCTTACCAAACAATTAGTTATTTGGGGTATGAAGTAGGGAATTTAGAGTTGGGAGAGAGCTCAGAAATCTAATTCATTATTTGATCTCTTTGTTGCCATTTATGTCATTGGGCATATTGTTAATTCCAACCTGCTTTCCTCCCTTGACATGCTTTTCACTGGGAACTTCAGTTTGTTTTTAACTGCTCGATTCAAACAGTTGGCATCCCTTCTATTGCCGTTAAGTATTTATGTATGCTCCTCGAGGGCAGGGAGTGTTAAATTTTTTTTATCCCTAGTGTCTAGAGCTATCCCAGGCAGGTAATAAATGCTTGTTGAAGGAATAAATTGAATTTGTCTCAGTTAAATATCACTTAAATATTTAACTTTTGATTATCATAATGTCATTGCCAAAAGGAATCAAAGTGAGGAAATTGACTATCAGATTTAACAGATGATTCTTAGAAAACTACTTAGATTCCTTGTGTTTCAAAGGAAAAAAAATGATCCCTATAGATAAGGGGCTCATACTGAGAGACAACCAAACTTGTAATCACATTCATTTACAAAATTAAAAACAGCTGGCTCCCCAAACTGGGATAGGCTGAATTATCATCCTTGAATTGTATTCCCCTGTCTCTCGCACTGTTTTATTAGATTGGTTTGATCTCAAATTAATTTCCTTTTTCTTTTTTTTAACTACTGTACTTTGGAATTTTGTATACAGATTTGTTTTGTATGATTTTCTGGATTTTTATTTTAATACAAGAGATTATGATTCATGATTGGGAGTTGTGTCATGCTTTTGTTTTGAGTTCATGGTGCTTTTCCATAAAATGGGATCTTACTATCAATGATTTAAGGAAGTTGGAGAGGCTATGATTATAGAATTATAAGAAATATAGTGGAGATTACAAATCCCAGCTTCTAATTTTCTTCTAATTCCAGATTTATGACCCTATGATCCCACTTCTGCTTATTGTCATATTTTAGTGTACATATGGCTATTGATTTCTTGAATAGGTTGAATCTAAAAAATAGGTCTTAATTTTGTACACCTTAGTTCTAAATGTCACATGATTTGCTTTATTGTATGAATCTGTTGAACAGGTATATAATATTATATTCCTATAGACATTAAATGTTATCATGGCTGTTTTAAAGTAAAAAAAAAAAAACTTTTAACTCAATATAGTTTATTAAGTATAGGGTTTCTGCAATGTGAACAGTACTGCTAGTGAATGATACCTTGAAGAGATTTGAATTAGTCTCCATAAGATTTTAATTTCGAAAAGGGACTTCAGAAATTAGTTTCTTAAATCATTTCATTGTATAAATGAGAAAATAGGTTTAGAAAGAAAATAATTTACTTTCTCAAGATCATAAAATCGGGTAGTAGAGAAATTGGAACTAGGATCTGTTCTCTGTTTTGTGGTCCAAGGATCTTTCCATGACACTATAATAGTAGTTATCTAAGAAGGATATTGAAGACTTGTTCATAGGTTTTTTTAATAAACTTAAATGTGTTTTCTCAGAATTTGAAAATACTTTTTGGATCACAAAGAAGGTAAAAATACCGATTTCCACTCAGTAGTTAAGCACTTTTAGATGCTATTAAAAATGATTTAAAAAAAAAAGCCTTAAGAAGCAATTCGTGAGTTGTCAAACTCTGTGGCTACCATTGACCCAACAAGCTGTCTTTCACTACAAAGCTACAGAATGATGTAGCTTCTCAGAATTTGTATTCGATAAATATTATTGATTAACTCTTGTGGGGAGGAAGAGAAACCAATGCTGCTTTTAATGGGAGAATCGGGAAGTAGGGAACTTTACCATAGAAGATCTAAGTTACTACTTCATGAGCCAAGTTTAATTTGGGGGTGAGGGATAAGTCAACCTGTCATCCCATTATTCTCTAAAGTAGTAGACAATTCTGTCATTTTATTATTAGTGATATACAAACAAGCATATGTACACATTATATTATGAATACACATGTATATATGTATGTTATATATCTATATAAATGTAGACATATATCACAAACATATAGATATAATATATATGTAATATTTATATCTATATACACATATACATTATTTTTCTAACCCTTATTACATAGTTGAATTTTGGTGATTAGGACTGGGCTAGGATTTGGCCATGATGGGCAAATTTCTTTTTGGTTGTGTAAACAGATCTGAGCAGTCTAACGTTGATAATACTCTTTTGTCAGAAGTTTTGTAGTGGAGTCTTGTAGGCTCTAGAAATAACTGACCTAAATCACCCCTATATGAAATCTCCTCCCATCCCTTAAAAAGTTCTTAAATTAATTAAAATTGACCATCTTATACTACATAATCAAGCCTAAGACTTTTCTTCAGAGTTTACCCAAAATAAAAATTTCTATTATCTTGAAAATATTAGAACTTAACTGTGTAGTCCAGCTTTACAATTCTGGTTAGGAAGTCATTATGAACATATAGGTGATTATTTAGGGTTGGTATTATTTGGTTATGTTACATAGAAATCCAGACTTGCTCAGGAATGTTATTGTTTTACAGACAGTTGGAAATTTTTATAACTCTGTTTTCACATTCTCTAGCTCAGACTACTCCTAGGGCTGAATGTGTTAGTATTTTTGTTGATACTATTAATGATGTATAGATGGAATGAAAATATATGAATATCATACAGTATTTTTCATGATGTGACATGACATAGAAACAGTGTGGTAGAATTATAGAATCCTAAAGTAGGAATCAGCATAATTTGTTCTAATTCTCCTTTTATCAGTTGTTAATGTGATTTTAAGTAAGTAATTTTACCTATTCTCAGTTATTTTGGCACTCTGTCCCTCAGTTTATGACTTCACCTTTCTTTCCTTTAGCAATCAATGGAATATGAATCTAACTCCCCAATACATACATTAAGATGTGTTTTTAAGAAAGACATATTAATTTAGCTCACATGACTTAGGTTGGGCATCTGAGTTAGCCTTAAAATATGGTTTGCTAAATTTACAATCAAAGCTCAACTTGAACATCAAAGAACATGATTCATCCCATAGCAAGTCCACCTTCACATCCCAGATGATCTACAATTATTTTTGAAAATAAAATTGCATTAAATGAAAGTTCTTTGAAAAAATTGAACTACTCAAAAAACTTGCATGAATCAAAGATGTGTCAAAATTCAAAATACATTTATCATTTTAAAAATTGTGCTATGGTTTCTCTATAATGGCTTTCTCTTTCTGAGTTGCAGTTTCTGAACCAAAGAACAAATATTTCACTCTCTAGCAATGATTTCCCTAAAGGAACGTGGCTGTGAAATAGGCCCTTTGTGTCCAAACAAAAAAAGGGACTACATATAACCAAGAATGTTCTTTTTTTTTTTTTTAAATGCAGATTTAACTGAAATTCATTATGGTACAACTGCTATGCAACCACAAATAAATTAATTCCGTTTGCTAGGTACTATAATTGCAGTAAATCATGCTTGAAAGAGCTGTTCAAAAATCTTGTAATGTTTTCCCACACATTAAAAAAATTGTCAGTATTTTTTAGTTTAGCGTATTTGTGATAATAAGCCTTAACTCCACAAAGCATTTGCACACCACGAGTAGAA
Organism: Sarcophilus harrisii; assembly: GCF_902635505.1. Taxonomy (NCBI): domain Eukaryota; kingdom Metazoa; phylum Chordata; class Mammalia; order Dasyuromorphia; family Dasyuridae; genus Sarcophilus; species Sarcophilus harrisii. The sequence goes on along the minus strand of NC_045431.1, from coordinate 32,089,558 downwards.
TTGCTGTTGTCTAAAGAGTGAGCATCATGTACATGTGTTATATTGTTGTTTTGTCCTTTGCTCTTGAAGAAGACCATGACATCAGGAAGATGACGCCATGACTTGCAAGTGAATTGAATTTAAGTGAGGAAGCGTGGTTCAAAGTCACCAACCTGACTTCTCCTCCAGAACCATCCGGGTCCAGTGACAAGATACAGATCTGGATGGCGGGAGATGACCTCAGATGTAATGCTTTTTTAAAAATTAGTGTCTTTAACAGATCTCCCTTTGAGCAACCTTTTTGGTGATTAAAGCTAGATGGGAAATGAGGCAAAAAAAATGGCAAACACACAGTACCAATCTAAAAGGGGAAGCTATTCGAGATTACTATTCACATTCACTCAGAGCCATTTGGATTCAAACAATGCCCAACTCAGGATTGCCCAGAGACCTATTGTTGGGCAACCAATGAGAACCAGAGTAATTTGGATTTAAATGTAATGGAGTCTATTGCAGGGTATTCTTCTTTTATCTTATGTTCTGTATTTTTAGTTTACAGAACCAGCATTATTAAATTAACTGAATTCTTCATATTCATACTAATTTTCTATAAAACCCAAATGGCAACATCAAGATGATAAGAGTAAGTAGAAAATGGATGCTCTATCCTATAATAATACATGGCTATTCTACAGAATGACAACTAGTTCATTTTGGTGATGAAAGATTTTCTGCTAAAATTTACAGAAGAAATTATTTGGTTAGTAGATGTATTTTTTTTGTTTCCAGGTAAGATATAATATTAAGGACTAAAATGAGATCTGTGTTACAGTTGTCAGTTTTCATAAAGTGATTTCATAAAATGGTAACTATTAGAATTTGTTATTAGATCTATAAGTTTATCTACATATAAGTAAAAAATCTTCCAAATGCCCATAAAGATCTTTTATTCTAATTCCCTCATATGACAAGTGAGAAAATGGCCTAGAGAACTTCAACAAATATTTATTAAGTGCTTATGGTATGAAGAATAATACCAGGTGGTAGGGAAGATGTAAAATTTAAGACTTTAATAGATTAGGCACTCCATATTATGCTCACAGTCTGGTGGAATAGAATACATTGTGTATGTGTAAGTTTGATATTATAACATAAAAATTAAGCTATAAAAATCACATGAAAATTTAAATGTTAAAGTACAAAAAGAAATCTTAGATGAGGTACATAGTGTTAAAAGGCTGTATATATCTACCCAGAAATAGGGAGGAGAAAAAAAAAAGTAAACTACTTCCTTATACCTTTCAGTTATATACATATAATATATGAAGTTCTAGTTATAAATGTCTGCTTATTATGTCTGGCTAATTAAGAAGAAATTTTTTTTTTTTAAATTTAACTTTTAATGTTATCACTCGTCCTGTTATTCTTCCAAGAAATTCCTGGAATGAAATGAAGAATAGTTAAAATGGCCAAGAATTTGTTTTGGCCCTATAACTGCCTTAATTAAGCCCAAGTAAGCTTTGCTGATTTGAGACAAACCCAAAATCCTTCCAGGAGATATGGTGGTAAAAAAAAAAAAATTAGCCATTGATGCCTCTCCTTTTAGTTATTGCTCAGAGTCTTGATCAGGAATAACTAATGGAAGACTTTTAAAAGTATTCTGCTCCTCTCAAATATATCTAGTATAATTTTATTTGATACCAAGGGAGAAATAGTTGAACAACTGCATGGGATTTGTTATTGTTAGTCAGTATAGCTTTTCTAGAATATCTATTTCAAAAATCTATAACATATATTTATTTATTTCTTATTTTGAAGGAAGTAACCAAAAAGAAAATAAAACTATTTATCTAGAATGGTGGAGGGTGATCAGAGTTAACATTATTCTTCTTAAAAATAGCCATATATATCATGCAGGAATTACCAAATGCCAAAATATTTTGATCCTTTGATGGATCTGTTATCTTATTTCTAGAGAAGTTTCCTTTATTGGTATAGATCACTAGTTATATATACCTCCTCTTCTGGTGTAAAAGGAAGATTATTTTTTTTTCTTAATCTTTAAGGAATTTTTGTCTTTTTGTCTTTGAAGTTTTCCTTTGACTCTTTTATATCTGTGTTGATATCAGCAATCAAGGTGTTCATCCCACACTCTTCATATTTGGACTGCCCCCAACTATTTTAGCTATTCCCATTTCCTATGTTATATTTTATGCTCTGTTTCTCCTGGCATATCATTGGCAGTAGGCTACAGCTTATTGATATCTGCCATATTTTGTTTGTATTGCCATAGTGTTCAGTAAAATATACACTATTGAGACCGTCAGTGAACTTATTTTTCTATTTATGATTTCTTAGCATAAATAATGGAAAATTATTTTGAGAAATATTTTAAAAAATCCCAAAACTCCAATATTTTGGTAACCGACACATTATAAGTTTAAGGGGGATCTCTTGATGATTGTTTTATGTTGATTCAAACATTCACAGAGTCATATTCTGCAACTTGATTTATATTTATGATGCGTTTCTGACATTTGAAAATAAATGTTTGAAAGTGTGGAAGCAGAAATTTGATGACTCCTTATTGGACATATTGTGGAAATACATAAGTAGAAAATCATTATGTTGTACATCTAGGGGATTTATGCCTTAGATAGATGACTTCTAGAGTCTCTTCTATGATTCAATGAATATAATTTAGTCTTTCTTAAATAATTCAGAAACCACTTTAAGATCTGCCATGCCTCAAAGACATCATTATGAATATCAATTATCATTGTATAGTACTGTGGGAAAAAAGTCTTAGTTTCTTTCTGTTTAATCCTTCTAAAATGAAAGATATTTTATAATTGATCAAACTATTTTTTCTATTCCTTTCCAGAATGACTACTAAAAGAATCACAGTTTCTTCACATTATTAATTTTGCATTTTGAACTTTTTTATCTGATAAATTTGTATTATATTTTTGTATGTGGATCTGTGCAAATATGTGTGTGTGTATGTGTGTTTAATTAGGCTTGTGACTTCACTAGTCCAAGGAGTTGTTTTTTTCCCTACCAACGAAAATGGATACTTCATCTGCAATTTATAGTTTTGGAGTTACCCAGGGAAAGAGAGGTTAAGGGACTTGCTTAAGGTGTTAAAATTGGGATTTGAATTTGCATGGGGTCAATTCTTTACTGTCCCATACTTTTCATCCCTCTGTGTACATCATGTTATTTAATTAAATTCTTGGTATTAATTTAAGAATTTAGTGACTGCTTAAGTTTTCAGGTTCACTTTAATGTTAATTTCTAAGTCAGGTTGTAAATTCCTTTTGTAATTCATTTTCTTGTTTTCTTTTTAAAAAAATATCTTGTTATTTTAAAACATTTCTAATCTAAAAAAATTAATGTGAATGTTCTATTTGAAGTTCAAAAATTTTGGAAGAAAGCCATATAACAGTGGAGTTACTGGTGTCCACTAATAGAGAAAGAAAGAACATAACAAAAAAGCAACTATTACAGTATTTTTAGATTAATTTGTGTCTTATTACTTCTAGCAACAGCAGCATACATTTGAAAATTTGCATTGTGTTAATCTGTGACATAGTATTTATTTATCACACTGAGTAATGCTGCATATTTTATTGAAGCTAAATAAAGACCAAGATAGCTTTTGGTGTGCATATGGATTCACAGACTACTTGTATTAATTCCACCATTCCCTAGGGGATCACAACCCACATGATAAGAATGACTATTTTAATGCCTTCACAAGTGATTTCCTGTTCCTTTATAACTTTTGGAAATAATTTGAGTTAATTTTCTCTATCACTCTCTTGTTATCCTGTTCTTCATTTATCCTTGTATTTATTTTTCTAATAGTCATGATATGAAAACTTTATATATAAAGTGCTATTAAAATCTAAGCTATTATTCTTTTATTAGACATTTTACCACCATCAACAAAACTATAGTACAAACAAATTTTCCACAATGGAAAGAATAATGCTTTTTTGTTTTAGCCATATGGCCATTTCTTACTAACTTTGTTACAGGAACATTTCCTGCCAGAATAGGAATTTGTTTTACATTTTTTTTTTTTTTGTCAATGTGACTTAGATCAGTACTCTTTTACTTTGCAGGCAGAGACAAAGATATTCCTTTATCCATACTCTTTTTGATAATTTGATATATTTAGATTTATGGTAAGACTGTATTTTAGTGATATTTTTGGAGCACAATAAAAATAGAACATTTTTCACTGTACTCTTGTATCATAATAAAAGCTACATTACAGTGTTTAAGACAGATATTGTGATAAAATTAGAACTTTCTGTAGCCATGAACAGGACTCAACATCATCATTCCCCCCAAAAATCATCATCCAACTAAGTGAAAATAACTGACTATCATTTGGAACAAAGACATAAAAAATATAAATTCTATAAACATTTCTAAACTAAATATCAAACCCAAGAGTTAAGGTTCTGCTTCTTTTTCTGTTATTTAATAACTTGGTGACTTTTTTCCTTATGACTTAAAAAATTGCTTTTATAATATCTACATTTCTTTTGGTATTCCTTTTCCTCCCACCCATTGAAATTCCTCATCAAAATCCATCTCTTATAACAAATAGTACAAAGAAAGGGAAAACCATTCAGCAAAATTAACATATTTAAAAGTATTCTTCAATCATAACCTCCACCTCTGAAATAAGGTGAAGTAATTTATTTGCCATTAATTTTTCTTGAGGTGGGGATCAACACTGGTCATCATATCGTTACAGCATTTAGTTTCAATTATTAAAATATTATTTATATTTGCCTGTTTTTTCTTGTTTCTCTTTGCATCAGTAAATATTAGTCTCATGTTTCCTTGTATTCATTATATTAGTTTTTCCATATAAGTTAGTAATATTCTATTACATTTGTATGCCAGAAGTTGTTTAACTATTCCCCATTTCACTGGGGATCTACTTTATTATTCCATTTGTTTGATTTGCAGCTTTGAGACAATTGCTTCCCTTATTTGATTTTTAGTATCTATACAGTGAAGAAATTAGTCTAGAGAAACTCATGTAACCAAATAATAATGCAGTGCTTTTAAAAGTAATTTCCTAGGTAAGAACCAGATTTTGATAATTGTACTCTAGATAATCTTTTGTCCTTGAGTTATTTTTTTTGTCCTGGTTGCTGTGGCTGAAGCAAATTTCCTAGATGTCTTGGAAAAGCTGCCTCTATTCTTCGTAGTGGAATTCTCTTTTTTTCTCTGCGACTGGAATCTTAACTCCCTCCTTTTTGAAAGCCATTATGACCTGGAACCTGAACACTACCTTCAAAATCCATAAATTTTTATCTCAGAAAGTGGTTTTTACCATCTCAGACACTTGCTGGGCAAGTCACTGAATCACCCCGGGACCTGTTCCCTCATCTTTAAAATGAAAGGTTGGTCTCAGTAGTCTTCTAAGTTTCTTTCCAGATCTAAATCTATGATCATATGATTGTTTTAGGATTTAATTCAGTCCTAATTGCTGAAATCTTCTGCACTACCAAGTGCCTACTGGAAATAAATAGGTCCAAATTGGAAGTTTTTCTCTCTCATTTTCTCTCCAAATAATTTCTTCCTTTAAACTTCCCAATTTCTATCAAGGGTACCATCATATTTTGGCAGTCATCTAGGTTTTTGACCTTGAAATTGTTCTTGATTACCCCACCTGCTTCGGCCCTCATATTCTGTTAATTGTAAAGCCATACTAACTCTGCTTTTGTGATACCTCCTGAATCTATACTCTTCTCTCAGACAACCATTCTACACTAATGACCCTAATATCACTTCCTTAGACTCTTATAATAATGTCCTCATCGAGAGTTCTACTGCGCTTTCTTTCTGCCCCATTCATTCTCAACATAAATGCCAAAATTATTTTCCTAAGGTCCAGACCTAACTGTCATTCTCCTAAGGAGACATCTTCCCTTTTTTCTCTGGGTTAGAATGCTTACTTCTCACAGTCTGGAATTTCCAGTTCCTGATCCTTGACTTCAATCTGTTTGCTGAACCTTATTTAATTAATTCATATTGTAGGTTTCAGTGAAACTGGTCCCCAAGTTTATCATTCTCTCTCTCATCTTCAGACCTTCACAGACTGGCCCATGATTGCCTCCACTTCTTAGAATCCTACATAACTTCAATTCTCATTTCATGTTTCCCTTTCCAATAAAACCTCTCCTTATCCCAGGGGTTAATTTTTTTCCCAAATTATGTGATATTTACTTAAGTGTGTACATGCTACATCCCTCAGTAGAATATAAGCTCCTTGACATCAGGGACTATCTCATTTTTCATTTTATGTCCCCGGTGACTAGCTAATTAGCACAGTGCCTTACTCGTAGTACGTGTTTATGTTGAACTGAATTGAATTTTCACAACTTTTTTGGAGGATGAGGATGGAGATGGCACCTGTAATTTCACTGGTCTAGAAAAGTTACTGTGAAGACCTTTCCCTCTACCAATGAAGACTGGCATCCTTTCTGCAATTTATAATCTTAGAGAGTTGGTTAGAAGTACTGGGAGGCTAACTGACTTGCCAGGGTTACATAAACAATGTATGTTAGAAGTGAAACTTGAGTCCCAGTCTTCCTAATTGTGAGACTAGCTCTCTTTCTACTTAAGACTGGCCTTTTGCACCAAGTTTTTTTGGTTTTTTTCCAGCTGCTAGAACAGCCTTCCTTTTCACTTTCCTTCCATTTACTCTGTATTTATCTTATATTTACCTACTATTTACATGTTATCATGTCCATTAGAATGTATGTTTCTTAAAGGCAGGGCTCACATTTTTGCTTTCCTTTCTATCTCTAGTACTTAACGCAGTATTTGGCACATAATAAGTACTTAATAAATGATTTTTGACTGGGTGACTGACATTATATTACCCTAATTCTATTATTTGATTCTAGGAGCAAAATCAGAACCCCTCTGATCAAATCAGAACCCCTATAAGATATACTTTCATGTTTAAATAACTCTGTGATCCCATCAAAATGAGTACTACTCCAAATACATCCTTCCTTCTCCTTTCATGTGATTCTGTTCATGTCCCAAATGCTCTACAGAGGATCTACTCAAATATTATACAAATATGCATATATATATACATACACTTGTGTGTATATATTTTCATTTTCTGTTCAGTTTTATGGGATCTATCTTCTAGATTTTATATTTCTTTGGTATGAATGAAGCATAAGGACTACTCATTGGTCATGTTGTGATACTGTTATATAAATGCCTTCCTTTGTCCATCAAAGACCTCTTGGATGACATATTTTATTCTATTTCTGGTTTGAAAATCATTGTTGGTAATGATATGCTGCATTCTATTTATATGTACCTATTCTCTCCATTGCTTTTTGAATGACCCAATATTATAATTTCTCAAAAACCGTGGTACTTCCTGATTCCTAGCTATATGGTATCCTTAAAAGAATGTTGATGTGAAAAAGACGGGTTGTTGAAACTGAACCTTGAGGTCAATAAAAACACTGTACATTTTCTCGGCTCACTTCGTTGAAAATCTCTAGTGCTTGTCCATTTTTAAGGATTATCCATTAAACATCCATATCCATAAACAATCTATATTTTCTTCTGATTTTCCCCATAGTTTGAGCAAAATGCCCTGAAATAGCAAAACTTTATATAGAATCAACATAATGCATCAGATTTACTTGTGCAAATGTTGTGGTATACATGGCCCCATGACATTTCCAGAGTTAGAGTGTGACTGTTACTTGAATAAAATATTTCTCCACTTCATGTTTCTATTTCTCTTGCCTTTCCTGTCTTCTTTGCCCCAGTCATTGTTTTCATCATCTGATTTGCTTTTCTATCCATGTTTCTGCCAATGACCACCATTTCTTTTGCTGTTGAGATTTTTTTCCTGCCACCCACTTCTTCCTGTCACCTGCCACATCATTCCCTGACTCAAAGATCATCTTCTATTCCTCAGATATCTAATTCATGCTTCTCGTCATCAAACTGTAGCTGTAAGACATTTCTCCTGCTTCCTATTGCTTCAGCCTCCTTCCTGCCCATCATGTTTTCTGCCTAAAAGACTCCTTTTCTCTCAGTCATAGGAAAGTTACATGAATAATCTTCCAAACTTAAGTGATTCACAATCATATTAAAAAATAAAGTGATGTAAGCCAATAAATGTGGAAATATAGTTTTTTGATGTGATCTGTTACTTAACAGCAAGTATATATAAGGGGTTTTTACTACTTTTTCTGAAGAGGAAAAATAAAAAGACAAACTTGGTGAATAAATAATTTTTAATAAATAAGATAGGAGCTATATGTTTCAACCATTAGGAATGTAGTAAAATATTGAATCCTACACTAAAGAGTAGTTTAGTGGCCACAGCAAAATAATCCATTTTTCATAGGATCATAGATTTAGAATTGGAAAAGAACATTGAGGCCATTCAATCCCAACTCCTCATTTTCCTAGTGAAGAAACTGAGATTAAATGACTTGTTCAGAATCACACAGCTAGTAATTGAGGCAGAAGTTTAGTTTCACTGTTATTTCTGGTACCCTATATGCTGTGTCCCTTCTCATTTTTTCTTTAATTTGTAGTAATAATTTCTGCACTGGATGATAAGAATTAAGTAGAGTGCTTGTTTCCAAATGACCTTGCTCTGTTTGGCTGCCAATTAGCCTTCCATCTGGTGGAGTAAAGGATAGCATGCTGGGTTTGTCATCAGTTTGACCTGAGCTCCAACCTATGTGACCCATGGGTATACCACTTACCCTCTTATTTTCCTCATTTGTTAAATGGAGATAATAATAGATCTACTTTATAGTCTTATTCTAAGGAACAAATAAAATAACATGTAAAGAATTTTGCTCACCTAAGCATTGTACAAATTCTTGCCACAGTAATAATGATTATCACACATAGAGCAATCGGTTGAGAGAATTTAATATATTTCCTTAAAATAAGAACTGCTTTAAAAGGAAGCAAGGCAAGATATGAGAAAGGATTCCACTGAAGATCATAATGGCCATGTTATATTTTATTTCCTCCCAAAAACTTCTTTGCTCTACCTTGAAAATATATTAAAACTTAGATAATATTTGGATAGTTTAAGAAGATTGTCATTATCAACAAGATTTTATTTAAATAGATCTTTGATTCTTTTTCCATATGTAAATTAAAGAAATAAAAAGAGAAAATATTGTTGGAAAGTTCTAAAATTTGGTAGAAGAGATTGTCCCATAATTATACTATAAACAAGTACCTTTTTCTTGACCTTACAGACAGAATGATAATTGAACAACAAAATTGTACCGAGATTTACTGACTACATTTTTAATTCATGGGTAAGTGGAGATTTATAGACTTTTTACCATATACTTTTTTAGATTTTTCTGGAATACACAGAAGATTGTTAAGAATTTCCTGAGAGCTATTTATTATTGAATAAAAGATTTGGATTTATGGCTGGTTACTCTGAAGGTGACAGAAATAAGGTTTGTCTTCTTTTTACTGGCTCTATAATTAAGTTGTTAACTTGACAATGCAAACAACTCTGATGCTGAATCATACTTTATTAATGCAGATGTCAAGAAATGCAATAAAAGATCTAAAATTCTCTTAATAAACACTCCAAGAGGCCAATCTCCCTCAGAACCTATATATGCTGATACTCTAAAATAATTTTCATTTTCCATGCTCATCAGCTTCTTTGAATGTGAACTTTCTGAAGATGAAAATGTGTCCCACATAATGATACTGGAGAGAGGACATTGTTTATTTTGGTTCTTTTGCCCGATGTTTCTGTAAGGACATATAACTTAAAAGATTTTCTTATTAGCAAACTCAAAAAGTTTGATTAAATTCAAAACTGAAACTTTTCTCCTCGCAAGGGCCAAGAACCTATATTCTCTATTGTCCCTTAAGAAAAATCAAACTTTGTATGATTTTGGATACTTTAATGTTCTCAATCACCTTTAGGCCAACCTGTTTTTTTTTCTCTTTGTTGCCTTTTTTTCCAGTTACCACCTATAATAAGCCCGTTATCGTATGAAATTATTTCATTTTCATGGGGACTTTCTCAATAGCTCAATCTCCACTTAAAATATGTGGTTTTTGTCTTTATAATTTATGTTTTTATGTTGAAATGTCTCTTTTGGCCAAATTCACATTTTATTTCCTACTTTGAGAAGTCCTACTATCTAAAGGGAAATTTATTTAGTCTAGTTATTTATGTAAAACTCTCTAAACATTGACTAAGCCTTACCACCAGAGAACAAAATGAAAATTTATATGATTGTCAGGTGAATTTTGAATAATTTAGATAGTAGGGATCTCTTTAATGTTCTCAATCACCTTTAGGCCAACCTGTTTTTTTTTTTCTCTGTTGCCTTTTTTTCCAGTTACCACCTATAATAAGCCCATTATTGTATGAAATTATTTCATTTTCATGGGGACTTTCTCAATAGCTCAATCTCCACTTAAAATATGTTTTTTTTGTCTTTATAATTTATGTTTTTATGTTGAAATGTCTCTTTTGGCCAAATTCACATTTTATTTCCTACTTTGAGAAGTCCTACTATCTAAAGGGAAATTTATTTAGTCTAGTTATTTATGTAAAACTCTCTAAACATTGACTAAGCCTTACCACCAGAGAGCAAAATGAAAATTTATATGATTGTCAGGTGAATTTTGAATAATTTAGATATTAGGGATCTTACCCTTTTTCAAAAAACCTTGTCATGTCAACCTATTGGCAATCTAATGAAGTCTATAAATACTTCTCAACATAATGTTTTTAAATGCATAAAATAAAATGCCTGGTTACCACAAGGTTATCAATTATATTGAAACACAGTTATCAAAATGTTGGGCAAAATTTTTCTAGACCTCACTCTTTATTTAGATGGAAATTTTGATCTTTTCTTGAAGAGTCTGGAGATTATATGGTTAATCCTAAATGCCCTAAGTCTTTATGGTGCTTCCATTTTAGTTTGTTTGTGCAGTTAGATATTGCTCCATAAACTTTTTTTAGCCGTTTCTGGAGAAGGGATTATTTGAAAAAGAAATTAGCCATTTGCAATGTCTATATTTGGAGGTGAGACTGTGGTTTGATGAATACCATGGCTCATCATGGCATTCTATACTATAACAAAAATTGGGAACATTAAAGAACCCTCAATAATTAGTAAGAGAGAATTGGCAAAAATACCAGTTGTTTCACTAAATACAAAACCCAAAAAAATCAGCATGTTAATATCCCTTCTGTAAGAGAATGGCATCCATAGCACTTACGTTATTTTCTGTTACTGAATACGCAAGTAATTGCAGTTTGCAGGAAATACTAAAATCCATTCTTAACTCTCAGTATTGTTGAATTGTAACTAAGTCACAAGAAAGGGTATTACAGTGTTGTTTCCTTTCTGAGGATGTTTTCCATCCTTCTATAGATGTCTTTTTTTGATGTGATCAGCAGTCTTCTCACTCTGGAATATCAATCACTCCACCTGGGCATCCTTCTACCTTGGACGATTCCTCTTGCTAATATCCCTTCCTCTGGTCAACCATCCTTCATGTCCTTCCCTTCAGCCGCCCAGTCCCATTTAATCTTAAGAAAAGCATTCAGACTAATTATGTTCAGTTTTTTTGTCCTCTCTGGTATTCTGCACATTATTCTTTAGATTACCTATTTATTCCCAATTTCCTAATGGATCAGTTTCCTGCCCCCCAACCTCTTGTATATTTTTTATATAACTTATTCTCTTCTCCTATTATAATGCAAATTACTTGAGGACAGGCTTTATCTTTTTTATTTTTGCTTATGTTTATATTCCCAGCATTTAGCACAATGCCTGGTACATCGTAAATGCTTAATTTATGAAAATTTTTGGAGAAAAATATCTGAAATGCACCCTGGTTGGCAGAAGCATACATTGAGAAAGAAAGTTAATCCAGGGAAGGCATCTTGTTTCATAGATTTTGAACTCTTTAGCAGGTGAAAAACATTTATTAATCAGAGATTTGCTGGATTTTGAAGGGGGTGTTTAGATGTAGCAGATAAAATGAGGAATAGTCCCTTAAATGCTGCCTTCCTTTTAGACAATTGTAATTATATAGTAGTGATTCTGATTTTGCTGTTGACTTTTTCTTTCCATTCCTGTAAAATACATTCTAGTGGGAATTATCTTGAATATTCCAATTAGAAAAGGCAAATACCAAACTATATAGCTTCTCCTCTTCCCCTCCCCTTCTTTTGTTTCTATGGCAGTTGAGAGGGAAGAATTGGTTTAAGGTAAAGTATAAGCATAAGGTTCTCTTAGAGCATGCATTAGTAATTTGGAATTCAGACAAAGAGAAGAATATCATAAAGCAGGGAAATGAAAGTAGCTTAAACAGACCAAGAAAGAAAGAAAAGAATAAGTATTTATTATTGAATAAAATACTTGGATTTATTGCTGCCTATTCTGAATGTAAGAAAAACAAAAAGGAATGGCTATCTCAAATTCTGATTTAGCAACATGAAGAGGTAGAAGATGATGGCTAAATCTTCTGTCCTGTACTGCTGTTCTTCTTTACAAGAACTTGACTCAACTCTGACTGGAATAACTTCCCCTGTGCTCTCTTTCTCTTAGGACTTGGGTTGGTCTTAAAGGAAGAGTAAGACTATTTCCTCTGTGAACTGTTCTAAGCCCTTTTTCTTCCACATTGATTTCTTCTTCCTCTTGCTTCCTGTAAATTATTGCGACTGTTCATTTGGTATTTAACATGGGCTATTCTGACATCTTTTTTATCACTCTCCTCTACTATAAAAACATGAGTTTCAAAGAAATCAAATAACTTCTCAAAGACTCCACAGCTGGGAAGTAGGTTAGGATTTGAACTTTGGTCTATTCTTCTGATACTAGTTCCCAAATTCAGTTTGTACTATCACCATTGACACTTTATTACTATGATTCTCTTTGATATCCTAGAATATAAGCACTTTAACCTCGATTAATGAGTTTTAAAAATATTTTGATAATCATATTTCTATATACCATATGATATTTCTTTTTTAACCCCACTAACTTTATTTTATGCTTTTAAAAACATTCTGAGAAAAGATCAATAGTTTTCATAACGCTTCCATGTTAAAGTGAAGGAGTTGACTTCAGTGGGGGAAGCCCATTTCCTTTAAAAAAAATTATCTATTTTCGTAAATATCCATTTATTCCCTCTTTGGAGCCCTATATCTGTTTTCTAGCTAGACAAAAGTTCTTAACTTATTTTTTAATGTGCCATAGAACCTTTTGGTTGAAGGTCCAATTGAGGAAGAGAGATATTCTGGTGACTCAGTGAGAAAATAATCATATCACCAAGTGGACCCTAACTTGAGGAAATCTTTGGCCATGGCAGATCTCAAAGACCTTCTATTAAATTGCAGATAGGACACAGTCCAGTCAAGTGGAGGGCATATTCCTACTGACAAAATCAGAGATGCTTGAAGCATTGAAGTTTAGAAGTAGGTCAATTGCCATCTGGATGTGTGTAATAAAACATTTTTACAATATTCCACTGGGGCAGCTGAAAGACATTATCAGAAGCTTTAATTGATAGAAACAATAGCCATTCAAATATTTAATAAAGATTTTCTATGCTAGATTCTGAGGACAATACAAAAAAGTTCCCGATGTTGAAGAGCCCACAGTCTAGTTCAAGGGGAAATGAGATGTTCACTCAATTAAATGAAATACAAAGTTGAATGTAGACATGCATGAGACTTATAAGGATTAATCAAAGGAATCATATTTGACTGGGGTTATCAGGGAAGGCTTCATGGTAGAGATGGAATATGGTTTGACCCTCAAAGGATGAGTAAGCAAAAGGCAGATTGGAAATGGAATTTTTATCTACCAAAGGTTCTATGCCTGTTGAATGACAAAAAGTTAGTGCATTAACTACTGTTAGTATTCACAGTCAAGCCTGTAACAACAACAAATAGGTCTGTAATAACAACTGTGACCAAAGAATGGATCATATATAGAGATCATAAATCAGGCTTGTCTATCTTGTTTGTTCTCAGAGATATTAATATCATCAGGCTCACATTTAAACCTGAATGATGTTGGTGCTTATGTGTTTGTTGGGTAAAGTAGTGGGTTTATTGTTTAAATACCCTGATTAGTGTGAAAATTTACTAAAAAATCTTATCAATTCCTATGTTTTTAGTTAAATGTAAGAACTAAGATCTGTAACTCAGTTGATTTCATGTAAAATTTGGCTCCCTTGAGTCCTTCAAATAGTCGCACTTCAGCTCCTGCTGTATTTTATGCAAAGATGAATAAAAACTAGACATTCTTATTTTCTCTGTCAGGATAATCGAGTATTAAAGTTCACAATTATATTAAACAACTCTTTAAGAAAAGAGCATTTTCTTAACATCGTCCTCTTTAACTAATGTGTTTAAAGCCATTATATATCCATGCTCATCATTCTAATTACAATATACATTTTGGCTTAGAAAAAACATATCTCTAAGAATATCTGCCAACTCCTAATTTAGGGGAATTTATCATGACCTTGAGTGTAGTGAAACCATTGTAGTCTAAAATCTGACTAGAAGGACATTCAAAAATATGGACCACAATCATCCATCCAATCTCAACTTTGATGAGGAAACCTACCAAAAATTATCTGGCTAACAGTGTTATGACAAAAGCTTAGACCTTTTGAAGTTTATCATCGGAGTGTAGATTCAAAGCTGAGAGGATTGTTAAAGTTATTCAATCCAAGGACTTCATTTTGCAGACAGGGAAATTGAAGATCGAGATTAAATTACTCAAGTTAGGTTAAGGCATTGAATAATCTTACAGAACCATAATAGTAAAGTGACAATGGTGGTAGAGCAACCCAAATTAGGAAATTATATCCAGAAGAATCAGACTTAGCTTAAAATCCTGACTCTGTCAGAGGTGTGGGGCCTCTGATAAATTATTGAATTTCTTTGAAACTCATGATTTGTTTTTTCAAATGTTATAGTTGGAGTAATGGTGATGGGGGGGATAATAAGACAAATAATATACACACTTGTAAGATCATGAGGATCAAATAATAATGGATGGAGAGTACTTTATAAGCACAAAGTGTTATATGTGTGAGTTATTTTAATTGCTATTTATATGCTAAAATATTACTGGTGGACATTTTGATCTGCCATTGATGTCGAGTGTGATTCATGGGTAACTGAGGGAACGGAAGAAGACTCTAGCTGGGATGTCTGTTGGAAGCCCCAGATTTCTGCAGTAATATTGTTGATTAGACATGACAGATCCTGAAGTGGGAAATTTTAGCTCTAACCAGGCTTTCAGGTCACTCTCATGCTGATGTCATCTTATTTTAACAACCTGAAGGATGTGCTTTTCTTTGCCTGTTACTTGGGTCCTTTGTTTCAGTCTGCTCTTTAAAGAAGCTGGGTGTCTCCATGATAGTCCCCTGGCCTTCTATTTAGGGACATATGAGTTTGAATATTAGTCGTTACAAGCTGTGTGACCCCTGTGTGTGTGTGTGTGATACACAACTTCCCTTAGTCTCAGTATTCTCATTGTAAACTCACAGGGTTATTGTGAGAACCAGAAGTAGTATCCAGAAACTGCTCTATAAACTCAAAAGTGATAGAGACCTTTATTATTACTGAGAACATGCCCTAGGATTGTTAAATGAGACTCCTTAGATGATTCATATTCTCTGGTTCAGTTCTAATATTATAGCTCTCTACTTAGAAGGGACCTTAGGTGACTATTTGGCTCACTGCATTTGAAACACTGGTCTTGAAGATGATTGAGAGGAAAAAGGGCTTTCTGAGGGCTCTCCAATGATATTGCAATCTATTCATCTCAAGAAGTATAAAAGTAATTCCAAATTCACCTTTGCATACTTCAGCCAGTGCGTGTAAAATAGTTGACTAAGCAGATTTATTGTACACTCGCACTTTAGTAATTGAGAAGGTTGTGGGCATTGACAAACTTTAATATTACTGGATCTAATCTCATCTACTAGTTTAGGACCTCTGTAAACCCACCTGGACCACATAATCAATTCTGTAGTACTTTTACCATGGCCTTACTGGCATTTTAAAATATTTTTGTAAGGATAATGAATAATTCATAAGACTATGAGTTATTCTTCATACATCTGCACATAAAAAAGCACACTGAAAATATATATGGTATTAAACATTCTAATGCACTTGCCTTACAGTGTTAGTTAGGACTCAAGTCAATGAACTTGATCCAATACCTTGCACATCAATAAAAAAGCAACAAGATGATTTTAGAAAGATTAGTTGACTGAGAAGGTTGTACCTAAAAATGGGTTTCAGATGTCCTTAGGAAATAGAAATTATGGGCTCCTGATAAAGGGTGGAGTGTACTTTTGGTAAAACAAAACAAAACAAAATCTGAGATATACATTCCCAGGGTTTTAAAAATTTAATCAAAAAGTGTATAGAGGAAAGGTGCAAAGCTGGCTATGTGAATCTGACAGGCTTGGTAACATAGAAAGCTAGGTACAATTTAGAATAAAGACTAGTAGAAGAAAAGATCAATAATTTATGAAACAAAAAATCCAAGAAGAGAGTGTATTAAAATTTTTAGTCCTAAATATTTTATACAAATTATCAAGGAATGGGCAATTAACAGATCCTAATGAAAGTTGTTATCATAAGGTTTGGTGCGATGGAACTTAAGAGTAGAATGTAGCTCTAGAAGGCTATTGTTCAAAAATAGATTAAAGAGATGGTGAAATGGCATTGTATATTTAGAATATATCATTATGAAGGGCAGTTAGGTGGCTCAGTGCACAGAGTGTTGATGCTACAGTCAAGACTCATTTTCCTGAGGTCAAATCTGATGTCAGGGGCTAACTAGCTGTGTGACCCTGACCAAACCACTTAACCTTGTTTGCTTTGGTTCCTCATCTGTAAAATGAACTGGATAAGTAAATAAATGGCACTATGTTTGCCATGAAACCCCAAATGGGGTTACAAAGAGTTGGACATAACTGGAAAAAAACACAAAACTGTTATGAAACACGGTATAAAAATACCACACAAAACATTTGGATGAGAGTTAGGGAAAAAACAGAAATGATGCTATTTTTGGAACATGATATGGACCAATTGGATGAAAGAAAGAAGTAGGTAAGGAATTTGGTATATAATCCACAAAACTGGCATGAAGCAGGATGTTTCATCTAATTCATCTGATTCCAATAAACATCCAAAAACCAATCCAAAATCGAGTTTGTGATAGAAGAGAAAGGGAAAGAATTTAATTTGCAATTTTGATTTTTGGAGAATAGATTTCAAAGAGAAAGAATAATAGTATCCAGCAGTCACATGTGTTCAGGATATATGGCTAAGAAGGATGGAAAGCTTTAAGAATAGAATTCTAAAGCCTTAATTAGAAATTCTGATGAGGAAGAATAAGCCAGTGGTGATGAAAAGTGGCTTCTCCAAGAAAAGGCATGACAGATCAACCTCATTGTCTTGATACTTACCAGTTCATATCTAGCAGAAAAGCTGAAGATACAGAATATTTAGATTTCATCAAAATGTTCATCAATGTCTCCTGTGGTCTACCTGTGAATGAAATGAAAAAAAATGTGAGCTACATTATGGAATAGTTAACTGGATTTCAATTATTTTGGAGAATTATTAGACCCAGTCTCCAGTGAATCAGTATTAACTTAGATATTTAATGGAGTGCTCTGATGATCTCTTTTAATCTATTTGATATACAACATTTTTATCAAAATCCTGGATAAAAGTAGAGTTGGTATTTTTTTTCTTCAAATTTGTAGATTATATGAAGTTTGCAGGGAGATCTAGCATTGAAAGAGAGATCTCAAAAGATCTCCCTAGCAAGATAATAATAGGGAGATTTTTAGATATAATTCATGACATCTTATTTGAACTTTATAACAACTCTGAAATAGATGATATTATTATCCCTTTTTATAAATGAAAAATGAATCTGAGAGAAGTTTGGTAACTATCCACAACTACCTATCCATTTTCAGGCCTTTAAGAATCTCTCACCTGGATCACTAATTTATTCATCTCTTCATTTCCAGTTTCTCCCTTTCCCGTTCCAGCTTCCATGCAGTTACCAAATTGATATTCTTAAAGGGCACATTTGATTATGGCATTCCCCTGCCCATGAAGCTCCAAGGGTACCCTTTTGTTTCTAGGATAATATCCAAGATCGTCTCTTTGACATTCACAAACAGATTGAAAGTAGCTTCAGAAAGATCTATCTTTCTAGGCTATTCATACAGACTTAACTACCTCTCTCATATGCTCTACATTCTAGTCAATTTGATCACTTTGATATTCTCTATACTTGACCTTCAGTTTTCCAGTTAGATTTCTTTGTAAAGATTATTTCAAATTCCTAGAGTATCCACCCTTTTCATCTCTTTAAAAACTAGAATTATTACAAGACTCAGTTCAAGTACTACTTTTTCTAATTTCCCAGTTATTTTAATCATTCACCTAAATTATTTTGACTATTTTCTATCTTGCATTTAACCTGTCCACATGTCCTTCATTTAGAATGTAAGCATTGAGAGAGCAGGACATCACATTTTTGTCATTTTATCCCTGGCAACCAGAACAGTTGACAGCTGAAAAATGCTTTTTTAATTCAACTTAGATTGAATTGAAGACCAACTTTCAATGCTGCTTTCCATGAAACCTTCCCTGATTACAATTGGTGATGATGTTTTCTCTTGAAACTCATATAATATTGTATTTGTACTATTCAGTTATTGTGCAGCATAATTACCTTTATTCCCCACCACCACCCAAATAACAGAACCAAACAAATTGAAACTTCCATGTGGATGAATGCATCTTAGCCAAATTTTATATCTCCTTCAACTTCTAATAGTAGTGCCTTAAGCACATAGGAATATAATCATTCTTTATTGAATTCAATTGAAATTAGAAACTCTAACTGGAAGGGAGCCAACTTTGATTTTCACTGTGGGTAATGTTCATTAAAAATTGCATAGGTATTCTTAAGTAGGTACTCAGTTGCATGGTCCTGAGTACCTTTGTCTTATTAATTCCTTCCCTTCCCAACCTCTTCCCTCCCCTCCCTTTCTTATCCCTCCCATTTCCATTCATTTGTCACCTGATATATCATTATTTCTATTATTTCAACTTGAAGCCAGAAAAGTTGTTCTTTTTCTCCCAACAAAAAGAATGCATTTATTCCTTTTTGGATGAAGTCACTTAGAAAACAACGCACGTATTCATCATGACCAAGCTGAATATATCATTAGTATGATGTAGCCAAGAGTATTCAAAGACATAAGTGGCAGAATTATACCTCTTTCCCTAAGAGGGGCATCATAGATTTCATTCAGCCTTTATCTTGACTCCTGGGAGATCATTTGATCTTATTGAAGATGAAGATGATCATTTTCTCTGGTTTTCAGTCTATTTCCCACATTGGAGTCACAGTACTCTTAGGAGATCTAGAGTCTAGAATCTGCCTTTGGAAACCTATTTCTTTCTCCAGACTGTAAATATTAAGATGCTATGAAAGGCTTTTCTTTTCATGTCCTCCTTTTACCTCAAGGTAGAACAACCTGGAAAGCAGTTCTCTTAGCTCCTAATGATTGACATGGCTCCAACAGGATTGGGATCCAGGAAGAGTCTATCTTTTCCTTTTATGTTCTGCCACTGATATCGGTAAACTTGTTTTGGCACCATAGTGACAGGTGCCATAGAAATTCTTAGAATTAATGAGGCTTTCATTGGGTTTGAATAAGAAATGTATTTTTAATTTCTTTAGCTCCTTAGTGAAATTATCAAGTTATACATAAACTTGCTCTCTCATCAAACAAATTGAAAAATGTTAATTTAATGAATTATTTTAAACCTGAAATACAATGAAATAACAATATAATAATATTGCTTCATTTCATCAGTTTTTTTAGCTCAAATTTCAGAAGGAAAAAAAGGGAAAACAGATGGCTTAAATAGTATTGGTATCTCTTTGTTGTTTTTGGTAGTGAGAGAGTTATTTATAACAAGGACATGGAACTGGTAAAAGATTCATTTCAGATTTCAATATTTTCTATTTTCACATACATTTTTTGGTAGGAGCAATATTTTTAATATTCCCAGCAAAAGAGAAAAGTACTTATTCTATAGGCACTTTTACATTTGTTCTTTGTAATGAAAAGAAAAAAAAAACTTTACCAGCATCTAATGACATGGCCATACCTTAAACCTTTAATACATGAAATTGCTGTACTTCCAAACCTTTGTCAGGAATTTCCCCTTTTGACAAGTATCACCTTTCTCTCCCATGTCTGCTCACCCCAGATGCTATATTTCATATCAATCATGATCTTTCCCCTCATAATTTCCACCTATTCTCTTAGTTCATTAATATACTTGTGGTCTATTTTCCAAGATCAGCTATTTCAGTTCAATTCAACAAATGCTTATCAAGCATATTTTTTGCACTGGTCATTCTTCTGGGTACTGGGAATACAATAATATTACACAGGTCTTTCTCTCAAAAAACTTACCATTTAAATGGAAAAGAATAAGTACAGAAATAACTAGGGAAAGTATCTAGGTAAAGATTATAAGTTACATTCTCTCACACTATAAAGGGTCTAGAATTGGAATCTGAGGTCCTGGATTTGCATCCCTACTTTGTCATTTATAAACCATGTGACTTTGGTCAAGTCCGTCTATTAATTTGGTTTTAAGTTGCTTCTTTTTATAAAATAAGCAGATTGGACTAGATGAACTTTAGTGACTCTTCCAACTGTAGCTCTATGATTCTATTTAGTGTAAGAAAGAGATTCTTTATTCAGAAATGACAAAATTACAGTCTTCATCCCTCTCCTAGCCAGAAAAATGATATTAGAAATTTGTGGAGGAGGTATTATTTTGTTATGGATAAGGGGAAAATAAAGATGATAAAGAAAATTCTTCCTTGAGAGAAAAGAGAGTCTGTCCACAGAAAGAGATGTCAGTAGGAGAACATAATTCCATGCAGGGGGAAAATTGTATGTGCTGAAGTAAAATCAGCAAGTATAAGTAGAAAGAACATAGGACTTATAAATGAGTCTGAATCTTGATTCTGCTACTCATTAACTTTAAGATGTGATGAAAATGATTTTACTTTTTTGTGCCTCAGCTTCCTCAAAGGTGAAATGATGGTGCTGGATTAGATGATCTGGCTCTTCAATTTGATCTGCACTTTTCTCAGTCTAGAAATCAACAAAGAATAAATCAAGTCCTTATTTATAGTGATTACTGATTTCTTACATGTAAATGCTCATGCTGAAAATTTAACAATTGGCACACTCAAGCTAGTTTGAATTGCCTTTGACAGACTTTTACTTCCAATTCTAAATGTGATAATTTTCTGTTATTAAAATGAAAATGGAATGGAGAAGGGTTTAGTTTAGTTGGAACAGAGAATGCATTAAAAGGAATAGGATCAAATAAACCTGCACAAGTAGATTGAATATATATTTTGGAGGGTCTTAAATGCTACTAGGATCAAAAGTAAGTAATGAGAAATCATTTCAAGTTGCTTGGAAGAGGAGCTAAACATTTTAAAGTGGTTTCCTATTGCTTATAAGATAAAACTCCTTAGTATAAAATTTAGGGCCCTCAATCTGGCTTCAACATATCTTTTCACTTATTTCACACTTTTCTTTCTGCAGCCAAAGTGGAATATTAGTTGTTTCCTGATCTCGTACTGTTCCCTCCTTCCCTTGTGCGTTATTATAGGTCACACAAACCCCTTCTGCCTAGGAAGACATTAAAAAAAAACTAGAGATCTTTCAGAGGACAGTTAAGATAGTGAAGAATCTTTAGATCATGCTATAGGAGGATTGGTTAAAACAAATGGGAATGAATTGCATGAGAAGAGAAGCTTTGGGGGGGGGGGCAATATGACTATGTAAATGTTTAAAAGGTTTTTTTATGGGGTAGAACCATTTGACTTATCCTTCTTGACCCAAGAAGGTAGAATTAGTAATAACCTCAGGTCCCTCAAAAAAATAACACAGCATACAGAGAAACATATATGACCAGGAACACATATACTGGAAGCATGTGCAGTGTGGGGGAAAATTCATGGCTAGGGCAACTCACCTTTCTAAAACTTTCGAGTTGTCAATGTCCTTCACTGATGCAATTAATTGATCTCTGTTGGACATTCCATCACCATTCTTTACTGGGTTTCACATTGCTGATGCTTGATGCTTTCTAATGGATACCATAATGTTCTGCTGAGGGTTGTGCCTTTACTTTTTGCAGATTCCTCCACCATATAAAGAGGCATCAAAGAAGCAAAGTAGGTGGAAGGATGACATTTCAGTCCTCAAGAAAGATGGATCATTTTTTAATATCAACTGCAAGATTTGTCGAGATGGCTGATGGGGGAAAAAGGTCATTGAATATGACCATTAATGACCTTGAGGGAATTCTTTCAGAAGACCAGTACATATGGAGGCCAGATTGTAAAGAGATGAGTCAGTGGTGAGGAGGTGGGGAAAGCAAAAATAGTCTATTCTTTCTAAGAGTTTGGTGGTAAAGAGATGGGAGAGAGAAGGGCTAAATATAAGTGTTGTTAGGATGAAGGAGACTTAGAAATACTAGAACAAATTGATTGATAGAGATTGAAAAGGCATGAGTCATAGTGGATGGCTGAAAGAGCCAGTAAAGTACAAAATTGAGAAAGGATAGGCTGACGAGACAGGTAGAAGTTAATCCAGATAATAAAAGAACAGTTTACAAGGAAATAAAGAAAAGATGGGCACTCATGAATATAATTTCTTCTATATATATATATATATATATATATATATATATATATATATGTATATATGCTGTTTTGAACTGGTAATTTGTTGTTATGTATTTTTAATCTTCCCTGATGTTCTGCTGGGCACATGATAAAGTTCTTTTGTTTTGTATTTCTTTTCTATTTTTCTTTTTTCTTCCATTTTTTAAAGAAAATAAAAATTTAAAAAGAAGTCAATATGCACCATACTTAGGTTCCATTGCTCCACTGTAGGTAACAATAATACTTGGCATTTATGTGGTTGGTGGATGTTTATAAAGTACTTGATATTACAAACCTTGTGAACTACATGTTGCCTATATTGTTGGTTTTGAATACAGTTGGGTTCAAATCCTACTTTTAACATTTTCTAGTTGTGGGACATTGGGTAAAAGTTTAGTCTCTGACTCTCAGTTTTTTGACATATATAATGGGGATAACAATACCTGTAGCATTAGAGGGGGAGAGGGGCTTGTAGTTCTCTCTATATATATTCTCCAAAATCTATAAAGAAATAAGGCGGGGGAGAGTGATGGGTAGAATGGGAAGCAAAGCATGGGGGAAAGAAAAGAGATAAGGGAGGGATCCATGGATGGGGGGAAGTTAAGTAATAGTAAGGTAAGTTAAGGAACAGATTTATAGCAGAAGAGTTAGCAAGGTTAGGAAAGAAGAGATATACAGAAACACTACAACAAGGATCAAGAGTAGAATTTACTAAAAAAAAAGTATGACTAATAATCATTAAAAGAACCAAGAGAGAAAGGACATTGCATTTGTAAAAGGGAGATTGGAAAGTGAAGAGAGTGGAAATGAAACATATTAATATGTAATCCTAATAGACTAGACAAGAAGTGGTAAGTGCTTAAATTAGGGTAGTAACTTGGGAGAGGAGAAAAGGGATTCAGGAGATGTTGTGGAAGAAGAATTGGAAAGACTTGCAACTGGCTGGATGTGAATTAGAGGATGAAGGAGAAAAATAGTCAAAATTGAATCAAAGGTTGGGAACCCCGCTGTTTTGATATGATCATCCATTTTCCTTGATGAAATTACTTAGTCCACTTTTTGCAAGTAACATCTTGTTTATGTGCTGCCACATTCTTTTCTTTTGAATATTTATTGTTTTTGTCACTAATTAAAACACCTTTGTCTTTGTGTTTTCTCTGTTCTCTTACCATTATTCACAGAAAGGAAAGAAATATGGAAACTCTGTATAAGACAAGTACACTCGAGCAAAAATATAGTCCCACACTGGTAACATCTAAAAATGTATTTCTTATTCTGCATATTAGTCCATTATCTCTCTGGCCTGAGGTGAGCAGCATTCATCTTTGTGAACGCTCTGGGATAATAGTTAATCACTGAGTTGATCAGTTGATAATCCAATTGATTGTTTTGTAATATTAATCTTATATATAATAAATTCTTCTGGTTCTGTTCACTTAATTTTAATCAGTTCATATGTCCTTTGTCTCTTCAAAACCATATTTTGCCTCATTTCTCATTGTTTTATTGTTGTTTTTCAGTCATGTCTGACTTGGTGATCACATTTGGGTTTTCTTAGCATAACCTGAGGTGGTTTGCCATTGTCTTGCCAGTTCATTTAATCGATCATAAATTATGGCAAATGTGATTAAATGACTTGTCCAGGCTTACACAGCTAGGACTGAAGCTGGATTTGAATTCAGGAAGATGAGTCTTCCTGGCTCTAGACTGGGCACTCTATCCACAGCACTACCTAGTTGTCCCTCTTCAGAATTATCCTTTCTCTTATGTCACCTAGCTGCCCTTTTATTTCTTATAGTACAATAGTATTCTATTATGTTCATATTTGTTCAACCATTGTTAGAATGATGCATTTTTTCCCTCTACAAAGCTCTATTTTTTGAAATATATATATATATATATATATATATATATATATATATATATCTCCTTTCCTCTTTTTTGTATAATTGTCATGCCTCATAATGATTTGATTGCCTAAATTGACTATCTATACTACGAGAAATTTACCAGAAAATTTCCAGTCTCCCATTTCACTGGGAAAACTAGTTTTATACCTGAGAGATTTAGTATTATACCATATGTCCTACATTTACTAATATACTTTAGAGTAATTATGACAGTTTTCTCTCAAACTTGTAATTTGTTACTTTAAAACATAATTGCAAGGGGATTTATTGGCCTCAATTATGTCCTCAAAGACTCTTTTAGGCATAGCCTTGGAATGGTAAAGAGCCTTCCTTTTTCCTTCCCTGGTTCTTCAAATTACTAGATTTGCAACTGGACACTTCAAATGATGATGGGTACTGTTCCAACCAAGATGATGACCATGGTAGTGACCAAGTTGATTTTTAACATTTATAAAGTCTACCCTCCACCTCCTATCAATTGGTGAGTTCTTCTTGGAACCTCTATTTTGAGGAGATGACATAGTAAACCAAGTCCATGCTTTCACAACTCTCCTAAATCTGTTCTCTCACTCACCTTCTGACTCTGGAAGATCCCTTTGTTACTGCAGCCCCCCTCCTCTCATTTACTCCTTTTTGAATCTCCATATTGAGCTAGCCATGCCCACTCCTTTACTCCTTTTTTACTTCTACTCCAGATTTGCCTCTCACTTTTCAGTTCCTCTTAATTTATTTTTTCTTTAATCAAAATGTAAATTTCTTTCTTATTTAATTGTCTACATATATTAAATACATATAAATGCCCATAGACTTGATAAAAGGGTCATCCCCAAAACTGGCTTCTCAATGGATTTTCTTTTCTATGTATTCTTGCCCCCCCCTTTACCTTCCAAGCTTGAGTGAGTTACTTTGAAAGTTATAAATACAAGTAACCTTGGGATCTTCCTGGAAAAATCGCAAATATCCCTTGTCCTCACTTTTCCTGGCCCCAAGATAAGGCTCTTGTCCATACAGAAGCTCTAATTTATTGACAAGTTCACACCCCTAAATTTTATCTTGAGGCTTAGAATTTAAAAGAGAGACTTAGAAATGTGGAAAGAGAAATCATAGAAGAAAGCAATAAAATGAGACATGAATTTGTGTAGAAAGCCATTCTTGTCACTCCTCTAGGGAACCATGAATGAACATCATGAAATAAGTACTTAGTCAGGGGTTCTTAATCTGTTATACATGAACTTTGTGTTTCAATATAATTAGTTTTCTTTGTAATTTTTTGTATTTTGTTTTATTTATTTAAGACACTTTTTAAAAAGG
Organism: Sarcophilus harrisii; assembly: GCF_902635505.1. Classification (NCBI taxonomy): domain Eukaryota; kingdom Metazoa; phylum Chordata; class Mammalia; order Dasyuromorphia; family Dasyuridae; genus Sarcophilus; species Sarcophilus harrisii. Next base: position 32,063,472 of record NC_045431.1, on the reverse strand, counting down.
AAGGGTCCAAAGGCTTTTTACCAGGCTTCCAAAAAAGTCTATGATGCAAAAAGATGCCTAATATAGAGGAAAGTAGCAGAATACTGGCAATATGGTGAAATAGAGGCAGATGCACTTTCTAGGACCTCGAGTGGGACTGGGGCATCCACATGACTATTCAAAAGAAATGGAGCTGTTGGTTGATGGGGATCTGAAGGAGAAGGAAAAATGACACAGTGTAGAAGATCAACCTGGACCTCTCCATTGACTATTACAGGAACTCATAGGGCAAGTAATGTATAAGTCCCTGAGAAATTTCCATCAGAGGTAGAAGGGAAATTGTTTTGACTCTCAAGATCCTTGAGGGTATGTCCTTTGTTGAACTAAATAAAGTCTTCCATTCCCTCCCTACTGCCTCCAGACTCACACATGTACAATTTGACCATCCAACTTAGCGCTTCAATTCACAGGTAATTCATCTTTGTCTATTCCTTATATATTCTAAATAATTTCCCGTCTTTGTCTTTTCTTTCCATTATTGATATATAAATAAAAACTAAGATAGTGCTCTAAGTGGGCTTTCCATTATTTTAGGAATGTATAAATAGGAAACCCATTCTGAGATCATTTTTTTAAAAAAGAGAGACATGGGGAAGGAAGAGGTATAAACTCAAACAGTAGAGAAAAAAGAACAGAATTTTCACTTATGGATGACAGTTTTCATCGGGGCTTCAGTTTTTCCTCAGGAAATCCATGGCTACTCATCTTCTGAAAGGACTTGCCTTAGCAGGACGCCAAGAAAAAGGTCATTGAGTCAAGATTTAGAGCAGATTATTACCTGTATTGGATACATCACTACTGTTGGCTTTTATAAAGTAGGGCAGCTTTCTTCAATAGAGACAGCAATCAGCAGGGGAAAGTATGCTCCATCTGTGTTGATATTGCTGTTATTAATTTTTAGAAGTGAACTTTTATTTTCACTGTACTCTATCATCCTTAAAAAATTCAACATTTATTAATTATTTACAATGTACCAGCTAGATTTTGAGGTATTAGTTTCAGAGACAAAAATTAGATAGTCCCTGACCTCAAGGAGCTTAAGTTCTACTGCCAATGGATGAGAGATGTCTTTGCTTTCTCAGATCAGGTATATTTTCCTCTATATGTCTATAGCCCTGAATTTTATCTGTTGCTCAATTTTTTGTTCTGATTTCACTTCTTGAATAGCTGTGGCTTTAGGTACTGGCAAGCGATCCTGTTGTCATGAGCTAATGTTTGGGGAGGTTTACTGACAGTGTTCAGTCTTGCATCACTGGTTTTTTCTACTCCAAACAGCCAAATGAGCCAGTCTTCCCTACGGAGTGAATGAATAGAATATCAGTGGATGTGAGGAAGCATGCAGGGTAAAGTTTTAAAAGCTCAATTATCTGTGTCTATGAATATTTATCATAATTCTCACAAAAATGGAATACTTTATCATAACTATACTTTGCTTATAATTTTAGGATTCTGGAGTTTGAGAAAATTTAGGAGTTTCTTGACTTGATTTCCCTTCCAATGAAGAAAGAATTTTTTTTGACCTTAATGTTTTCCCCCAATTACATATAAAGATAGTTTTCAACATCTATTTTTGTAAGATTTTGAGTTCCAAATTTTTCTCCCTCCATCTCTTCCCTCACCCCTCCCCAAGACATCTAGCAATTTGAGATGAGTTATACACATAACAATCATGTTAAACACATTTCTACATTAGTCATGTTGTGAAAAAAGCAGAATAAAAAGGAAAAACCATGACAAAAAACAAAACAAAAGTAAAATGGTCTGCTTCAATCTACATTCAGACTCTTTCTTTGAATGCGGATGACATTTTCTAATGGGAATCTTCTGGAATTGTCTTGGGTCACCACATTGCTGAGAGGAGCTAAGTCTATTGTAGTTGATCATCATACAATGTTCCTGTCACTGTGTATAGTGTTCTCCTGGTTTTGCCCACTTCACTCAGTATCAGTTCATGTAAATTTTTCAGGGGAAATAATTTTTTCTAGTAATACCAGCTTTCAATCATGTAGCCTCCATCTGAGTGCTGCCCAAGCTTACTGCTTTGTCAATTGGTTCCTCTTACACAGGCCGCTAATCAGAAAGGACCCTAGAGGTCATCCAGTCCAAGTCTATAATTTCTTCCTTACATTGAGCAGAAGTCTACCTCCTCATAACTTCCACTAGTTGGTTCTGCCTCTGCTTTCTTTCCCACATGATAGCCCTTGAAGCATTTGAAGATGGTTTGCCTAACCTTACTCTTTTTCTAATATTCTAGATTTGCAGAGTAGTTGACTTTTGTTCACCATAGCAGGTATGTGCCAGAGTGGTGTCTCCGAATACTAATGCATATAATTACATTTTATTTTATTCAGAAAGATTAATCAATTAAAATGAACTAAATTTTCCCATGAGATGTCTTCAGGCTATTGCATGTGTTCATGCGTGCCAGTGTATCCAAATATAGAATTGATCAGCATTTGGGTGACCAAAGATGCCTTAGTGCTTTGCCAATTATAGTTTGGCATTGGTGATTTTCCACAAGTTAAATATCAACTGTCTATTTTAAAATAGGGAAGAACGAAGCATAGATTGGCTTTCCTGTGGCCACATCGGGACCCCCGGGAGAGAAAATGGGATATGAATCTAGACTTGATTCTCAATTCCCTAATCTAATCATGGATTCCATATAAACATTTTTTGCAGTGTGGGAGATAAAAAGTAATGAGGAACAGCAGTGGTCCAAAGATTTATTTATGCATCTGTCCTTTCTCATTGAAAATCTTATGGATCCAAATATTACTTTGCTATAATTCATGAATGTGGGAAAATATATTTTACTATGAAGCTTTATAAACAATTGTGTGGTCAACAGGTGGTCATCTGGTTCCCAAAAGACCCCTACAAAGCACATAAAATGTGTAATCAATTTAAATACACAGTATGGATTTATTAGTTTAGTAAACTCTAATGACACTGCATAAATTAAAAAGACAAACTGGCAATTTAAATACATTCCTATAATAACCACTATCCTCATTTGAGGTTGTTCTCAGTCTTCACTATTTTCTAGAATTTGCATGTATTAAAAAAGTAACAAAGCATAATAGAAGGCGTGCTGAAGTCAAGAAAGTTTGGTTTCAAATTTTACCTTTGATCCTTAGAAACTAGCAAGTCAATTTATATCACATGCTTAAAGGCATTGCCTAAAACATTCACAAAATCAGAGATGGGCTATGATCTACCAAGGAAGTCTCCACGTTGGGCACGTATGCCATGAACTCAGGAAATTCTCATGTATTCATACAGATGCTTCATCAGAGTTTAAAACATCACTGTCACTTTACGACTATTACAATTATTAGCTTGTCTCTCCTTGCAGAATGATTCTCTGTTTAATAATCTATTTGAATTAGTGCAGGAATGACATGTTTATTTGCAGTATAATGACATTTTCCAGCTTCTAAAGGTAGACTGGGTACCCACAGTTTACATAAAGATCACAATTTAGAGACCAACAAAGGAACTAAGACACAAAACTTTATTGGCAGCAACTAAACTTTACCTTAACAAGTCAGCCTGATTCCCAGCTCAGGCCCTTGCTATAGTGTGACTTTGAAGGGCTAACTTCGTAAGAGAGCTGGAGTAGATGAATTCTAAGTTCCTTCCAGTTATAAAATCTATGTTAATGAACTTGTGTACTCTCTGGTTCTAAAATAATAACCAAAATAATAAAATTTGAATTTACTTCTTTTCCCTAACATTCCATTATGATTTCTCTGCTTTGCTCAGTAAACTAAAGAATAGTACTCCAAAGGTTAGACCCTTGAGTGAAGTCCCCAAATTGGCTAGTTAAGTAAGTTTGATATGGCTGTAGGCCATAAGTCTGACCTCAGCTTTCCATCTTGTATGAAGAAATGGGATATGAATCCAGGTCTTGACTCCCAATTCTCTAATCTAATTATGGGCTTCATAGAAACACTTTTTGTACTGTGTGGAAGATAAAAATACCATTCCTTACAAGAGGAGGCAAGAGAATGTGAATGAATGAGAGCAATTCCATCACCACTCTTAGGGGGAAAAAAGCACCTGAAAGCACATGTCCTCGTTATGGTGGTTATTAGCACACAATCTTTTTAGATTTTGGACTGTATTGTATTTATCTTGGGAAATGATTTTCTTTTTTCACTTTGAAAGCTCAAGCACACTCGTGTTACTTATAATGGAATAAAGTTCCTGAATTTACTGAAAACTTTTAGGGAACAAATATTATTCAGTAAAAGAGAGTAGAACTGAAACAGGCAGATTTACTTCATTTTGAAATTTGGAATTTTATTCAATCCAAACGTGTGTTAAGAGATATTGATATTGCTTGGATCTTTCAACTTCTTTTTTGGTTAGTACCATAGTTATTATTATTATAACTGATAATCATTAGCTATGTGGTCAGCACTGTCTATTTTTAGTATGGGATTATTGAATGCTGATATATATATATATATATATATATATATATATATATATATATATATATATATATATATATATATATATATATATATTTGAGTGGAAAATGGGTAGTAGAATAACCAACAGTTTCTAGTTGGTACAAAGTAGATATGTATGGGTGCAGTGGTAGAATACATCACTTTTCTCCCATCAAATTCTCACAAGCAGGAGAATGATCTCATTTGTCCTGGAAATTAGAGGATAATTTCCTATTGTAAACATAGAGCAGGGACCTCAACTCAATATTTTGTACCTCCAGGTGGATAATGGGTTTCTGTTCTGCTTTCAAAGCATCTTCATCCCATCAGCCACCAGGATTTTGGGGGCATTGTCCTAGGAGAACATAAAAGTGAAAGGACAATGTGACTTAGAAATATAATGATTCATTTTCAAAAAGTAGATAATGATTTTGAAATTTTGCCCTAGAACAATTATTATTTCTTTTTTGTCCTTTGATCACCAAAAGATTAGATATTTCCTTTGATGTTCAGGAAGGTAGAGATATTATCAAAACCTGGACTCATATTTGCACTTTTTCTTTCTTGCCTGCCTACTCCGAAAGCAGTAGAATCCAAGTTCCCTTTTTCCTTTGTCTGGATGGCTTCTTCCTTCTCCTTTCAGTGGCCCGTTGCTCAGGTCTAAATGTACTTTCTTAATCTGCTTTGATGCTGTAAAACGAAGATCTGGTTTTACAACTTCTTTACTCCCCTTTTCTCTTTCTATTCATAGTGAGAAATCTATGTGCTTTTTAGTCAAGGCAAGCCTCACGGGACTTAAGCTAGGTATTCATAATAATACATTGTAATATTTGTTTTTCTAGGATTATTGCTAAAGATTTTAATTTTATGACACCAAAGTAACTACTGATAATTTGAGCTATTGATTCTTATACTGGTCCATGTGCTTGCTAGTTTAATTTAATGCTTAATGGTTTTGTTATTGAGCTAAAGGCTTCCCTATAATTCATATATGATGCCGATTATTGCCAATTACCCCCCTTTTTAAAGGCAATACTATAGTTATATTGTACAATCACTTTTTCACGGTCCAAAGACTCATAGATTTCTGACATCTCTACTGTTCTGGAGGTGCAGCAGATTCAACGAATAGGAGTTGTGGATTTTTCCCTTTTTCCCAAGGATTAAAAAGTGTAATATTTTTTTAACAGAAACTAATGGGTCAGTGTTACAACAAATCTCTACTTTTGGTACCCCTGCCCTATTATTTTAACGATTGTCATGCTATTTTACCTACAATTAGAGGCCAAAGACATTGCCTATTCTTCTTTCTTAAAGTATACATTGAAAGTATTTTATGAAAGGCTTTTGCCTAATGTAACAGAAGCAGAAAAAATTAAGAAGTGGTAAGAATGTACATAGAATTATCTAAGAAAGATATTAACTGCATAACTGATAACTGCAATGATGTGGTTATTGATCTACAGGCAGACATTTTGGAGAATGAAGTCAAGAGAATCTTAAGAAGCATTTGGAGACAAAGAAATGCTATCTGGGCTTTTAAAAGTGTTAAATGTGCTGTGTTAAGATGTGCTGGGTGCCCCATCCCAGCAAGTCTGGAAGACTTAACAGTGACCAATGGCTTGGAAATAATCAGTTTACATCTCAATCCTAAACACAGGTGATGCCAAAGAATGTTCAAACTCCTGAACAACTGTGCTCATTTTACATGTCAGTGATACTATGTTAAGATTCTACAAGATAGCCTTCACCAATGTGTGAACTGAGAATTACTAGAACAGAATGGTTTTCAAAGAGGCAAAAAAAAAAAACTAGAGACCAAACTACCAAGATTTCTTGGATTATGGAAAAAGCAAGAGAGTTTCAGAAAAAAAGAAAGAAAACAAAACATTTATTTTTGTTTGATTGACTACACAAAAAAGTCTTCAAAGAAATGGAAGTACCAGATCATATTTTCTTCTGAGATAACTGTATATGTTCAAGAAGCAACAGTCAGAGCAGAACATGGAACAACTGATTGGTTTAAGATAGGAACTATTTATTGTTATCTTATTTATTTAACTTAATTAGCAGACTACATTATGTAAAATTCTAGACTGGATGAATCAAAAGCCAGAATTGAAGTTGCTGGGAGAAATATCAGCAATCTCGGATAGGCAGATGATGTTACTCTGGCAGATAGTGAAGAATAATCACAAAGCCTTTTGATGATGGTGAAAAAGGAATGAATAAAAGCTGGCTTGAAGCTTAACATTAAAAACAAAGATCATGACAACTAGTCCCATCACTTCCTCGGAAATAAAAGGAGAGAAATGGAAGCAGTGTTAAATTTTATGTTTTTTTTTGGACTCAAAAGATGTTTACTCCTTAGAAAGAAAAGATATGACAAATCTGTCTTTGTACTAAGAAGTAGAGACATTGCCTTACTAACAAAGGTCTAAATAGGCAAAACTATGGCTTTTCTAGTAACAAAAGATGTCTGCAAGAACTGGATATATAGGGAAGTATAAGGGAAGTTGAGTGATCCAGAATTGATGCTTTTGAATTGTAATGCTGAAGAAGACTTCCCAGAGTCCCTGGGACAGTGAGAAGATGAAATGAGATGATATATAGTATCATGGAAGGATGCGATTGGTACATAATGTCATGGAAGTCATATTCATGAACTTGAACAAAATTTGGGAGATAGCGGAGGATAGAAGGGTTTGCTATGCTAGGGTCCATAGGGCTACAAAGCATTGGACATGACTAAATAACTGGATAACAATGAAATAAATTATTGATTATCCATAAGAGTTGCTTCCCTCAGTGATAGTTGTAGAGTATAGGCTGGACTCAGGGTTGATGGTCTGGACACACCATTATTCTCACAGCTCTTAAACTCAGGGTGTGAAGACATTTCCTTTGGTGATAATAAAGGAGGCGATGGCATGGGTTCAGCTCAGTTGGTACATGTCACATGTAATAAGGATGACTTGCTTGTCTTAATTGTCTACCATTATCAGAGTAACTCTAAAAGTAACCCAAGGCTTGCTTTTGGAAAAAAAAGTAGTTATTATTATTATTTTTTTTTTTACTGCAGCTTATAGGCATAGATAGTTGAATTTGTGAGAAAAGGGTACCTGGTAATTAGGGTGTTCAAGGCACTTTCCTCTTCCCCAAGTAGCAATTTTTGTTTCTTTTGAAAGATGAAAAATATACAACACAACTCCTTTGGTTGAAAATATTGTTTCCTTTTTATTATTCTTTGTTTTCACAATTATTAAAATGAGGCTGGTGCTTCCTCCTAAATATCTTAGAAACTATTTCTTAACAATATTTATATACACTGTAATCACCATTTTCCCATATAGGAGCACATATTTTATGTGACTATATATGCATATGATTTTATACACACACACACACATATAGCATTTGTGGTGGTGAAAATAAATTCAAAACTTGTAACTATTTTTCTTCACTATTGTTATTAATTTTCAATTATTAAAGAAGAAATGTTTTATAAATGAAAAAGGTATTCTGTCAAAGACAGGAAAATTGGTGTTAATTTATTGCCATACTAATGTTTTCATGCTTTGATTTTCTCACTAAATTTAGCATAGTGTTGACTATATTAACCTGACACCATGAATTATGTGAACTATGTTCCACTCTCAATTCTGATATGAAATCATGATTTAAATTTCTCTTTATATGGTATGTAATTAGAAGCTATTGCCCCCAGCCAGACTGATTAAATGGATGGGTAACAACATTTTGCTATCAGTTATTATGCTTCTGTAGCACAAAGGGTGGCCAAATTTGTAGATCCTCAGTCTCTAATGAAGACTTGTGGACACTGCTCAGTCTTAGTGATGGCCTGTTTTTTCCAACCTGTTCTCATATTGATGGATCTAGGCTCCTGGAGGAGGGTCACCATTGCCATGGATATACAATGGACTTGCAACCTCCATATGTGATGCTAATAATTTTAGCTCTCGAGTCTCCCCACATAAATTTATTTATACAAACTATCCACTCACAATGATGGCATTTTTAGATCACAGGCATAACCACTTACACATAATGTTATCATGTAATCATATGAAAACATATGTCAAAATAATAACACAATTTATTCATAAATTTGTCACAATCTCCCACTATAAGGCACTAAGATGTGTGGTAGAAAGTGGAGATACATGGAAATCTGACATGGAAGCACATAATGTAGGAAAATCCCTCTATTCAGGGTAACTCTCAACTTTGAACTGCCTTCTTTGACATCATTGAGCCATTCAAGAACAACTCTACCCTATGATGAAAATTCTCTAACTGTACCCTTTTTGATTCTTACCACTATCCAGCTGGTCAAATTTATTCTTTTTTAAAAACATTTTTTTTTAAAGTTTTGAGTTTCAAATTCTTTCCCTCCTTTCTTCCCTATTGTGTCTCCTTCCCCCTCTCGGTCTCTCTTTCTCTGTGTCTCTGTCTCGCTCTGTTTCTCTCTGTTTATGTCTCTCTCTCTCTCTCTGTCTCTCTCTCTTTCTCCATTTCCATAAAAGAAAAAATGAAAGAGTAAAAAGCAGTGTATTTCAATCTGTCTTCAAACTAATAGCTCTTTCTCTGGAAGTGGATAGTATGCTTCATTGTTAATCCGTTGGGACTGTCTTGAATCATTGCATTGCTGAGAATAGCTGTCATTCAGAATTCCATTAAACAATATTACTGTTACTGTGTACAATAATCTTCTATTTCTTCACTATGCATCTGTTCATATAAATCTTTCCAGGTTTTTCTGAAATCATTCTGCTTTTCATTTTTTTAAACCACATTAATATTCCATTTAGCCATTCCCAAATTAATGGGCATGTCTTCAATTTCCATTTTTTAGCTACTGCAAAAAGACCTGCTATAAATATTTGGGCAAATCTTTTCTTAAGAAACCAAAACATTGACAAGTCTTTCTATTTATAATTGCTGTTAAATAATTTCTGGGAGGTATTATACTCTTAAATTAGCTAGCATTTCCCTTTAAGTCAGACAACTGCACAGTTCATTGTAGAGAATTTCTCTAAATGACTTTCAAGCCTGGCCAGTTTTTAATTCATCAGAATATTGTATCCTCCTTGGCTTGTAGCAAATAGACCTTATAGAAAAGCAGCTCAACTTCATCTTTTGAGAAAGAAAGATAGATTCATTCACTAGAATATTGCATTGTCAAGTTAGATTACAACATATTTTCTATACAGTAGGGATTCTTAACCTAGAATCTGTGAACTTGTTTTTGATAAATGTATTTCAATAAATTTGCTTCTATTACAATCTTATTTCATGCATAGAAAATATTATTCTTTTCTTACTTCGTCTTGCATCTCCAACTATCTATTGAACATCTCATATCCAATGTCTCTTAAATATTTTATACTCAACATAACCAGCATTCAACTTGATACCTTTCTCTTCAACTTTTTCTCCTTCCTCACTTCCCTATTACTTTAGCAAGTGCCCTCCTCCCACTTCCTATCATCCAGTATTCCAAACTTGACCTTGTCTCTTAAATACACCTTCTCTCTTCTGATAATTCTACTGTCCTGATGCAGACCTTAATCACTTCATGTCTGGACTATTTCAGTAGCCTTCTGGTTGGCTTCTCTGCCTCAAGTCCCTCCCTTTTCCAATTCATTTTTTACTCTGCTGTCAAATTTATCTTCTCAAAGAACAGGTTTGACCACATCACATCCTTATTTAATAGACTACACTCCTGTTACCTCTAGTATCAAATATAGAACCCTATGATTATGTCCAAAGTCATTATAAACCCCATTCCCCTTTCATTTGTATCTTTAGTGCTTATTGTGGTACATGAAACAGAGTAGGCATTTGTCTTGAGAAAAGGGTTTGGCTTCTTCAGGTTGCCAGAAGGATCCATGACACAGAAATGACAAAAGAACCTTTGCTATAAAGGAAAACAGATGAATAGCTTTTTTCATTTTCTGTTTTCTCCTGTGAAACCACATGGGTGGCAGAGATCATAGATACTTTGCAGGGATTTCACTTCCCTCAAACTCCAGGTAGAACTAAAGGTCAATACTGGCCAATGATGGTCTTCTCTAATGAGCTTCATTTTTTTCTTTAGCCAGTCATGAATCAGCTATCTACCCTGGCTTCCACTTCCTTATAGATCTTTGACAAAGCTTACTGTCCTCATGGTGTGTTTTCCTCCTCTCCTGACCAGCCAAACTTCTTTAACATTATTATTATATTTTAACTGGCTCACACCAGTGCCTCTGGATAATCACTTTTCATTTATGAAATGAAGTCACAAAAACTTTTCCCCATGAAATGAGCAGTTCTTATTTATTCATATTTAATCTCCAGATTGTTGTATGATTTTTCATTTTGTTAATTTTACCTTTTTAGTTTCAAAACCATTATATGCAAAGGGCTAAATAATCATAATGTCTTGCAGTTCTAACAAGTTATGAATTTCTCAAGGTCTTCTTCTTGTCTGGATCTTTGAAAAATTCTTCACGCAACTTTTTTTTTTTTTTGTAAAATGTCCTTCTGTGACCAACCATCCAACTATTGACATGCAAAAGAGATCTCATTCTATATCCTTTACAAAGACTTTAATAAACTATAATTCATTTTCTGCACTAACCAATCACATCTCATCTAAAAATAGTGGGGTTTTTATATGTGGACTTTTTATTAAATCAAGGTTCTTCACCTATGCCATTCAAGCATCAAACTGATCATCTATGAAAGAGCCCATATCTTACATCTTTTTATTAATTGGTTTAATTTTTTTGTTGGGAAAGTAACCTTTCAGCACTAAACTGATATTAAAAGATAGTGTCTTAAAATTGTAGTATTCTATACTTTCATAAAGTGAAAAATATTGGAATAGAGCAATAAGTTTTGTTGTGGTAAAAAAGCAAGATGAAGCAAAAGATTATTCAAAATTTAATGTTGTAAAATATACTCAGTGATGGATGATTTGCTAAAAATTTTGAATAAATGAAATAATTTACATTGTGGGGAACAGTAAAAGTTTTTTTTTTAAATAACCATTTGCCTATATATAAACTCTCAACTTTGAGTGGTTATGTTATTTTCCCCTAACATTTGAGAACAAGGGCAGGTAAATAGGAAACTACAGAAATGTTGGTGTCATTTATGAAAATAAACACTAGCCATTATAGTCTAAAAAATTAGACCATAATGAATATTAGACATTAGAATTGATTGAAAAATAATGTCATTCAGATTCTGTATTCCTATTGGAATTTATGTGTATTAGAAAATTCTATATATGTATTTCCTTTACGCGACTACTTGTCTGTTCTTAGAAAAAGGGTAAAAAGTTGTTGACCTCTATAATAAAAGCCAAGTAAATTAGAGTATTCTGTTTGTCTTTTCAGTCTGTGACTTTGGAAAAGTTACATTTCTCTGGGTTTTGATTTTTCCTTCTTAAAATGAAAGAGAACAAACTAATTCATTGATAAATGACAGATCCCAATTTATCCATAATTTTATGATTCTAATAACTTTCTATAAATTCTTTCCAAGGCTGACTTATAGCATGTAGTTAGGATACTGGGATGTAACTCAAATTCTTTATTTATGAGGATGATCTTATTGCTCTCCTAGTCATTCAGGTTTAAAACCTAGCCTTTATCTTTGATATTTACCTCTTCCTTCCCGTTTCTGATCAGTTGCCCAAAACCCACTGATTTAGAGGTAACTTCAAACATTCCTCATACTTATTCCTTTTCCCACTATGATCCCTGCCATAGATTTAAACTTGTAGGATACTATTTATATAATCCATGTCTTATTTCACACATATAGAAACTGATCAGAAAGCTTAAGTGATGTGTTCAAGGTTACGAAGTCAAAAGTGGTAGAACCAGGATTTGAATGCATACTCTCATATTCCAAATACAGCCTTCTTTCTATTATTCAGTGTTTATTCCACCATTGTAGTTCTGGTCCTTTATACTTTTGTCTAGAGTATAACATCTAGACTTTAATAAAAGAGCTTCTTAAATAGTCTCACTGTCTTTAGTCTCTTACCTTTCTAATCCTTCAGTGGGTAACCAAAGGAATATACTTATAGTATATATTTAATCATATTCTTTCTTAAAAAACCTATAGTGGCTTTCCCTTGCTGAGATAAAAATACACTAATTAACTTAATACTTTTATGGTATGACTCCTAGGTACAATTGCATTTTTACTTCATAATAGCTCTTCCACTTATTTTCCTCAGAATAGGTTCCACTATCCAAAGTGGACTACTAGATGTAATGCACTTCTATGTATTTGTATATCTGACTCCTATCCCTGATATTTTTGCCTTTTAGAACACTTTTTCTTCGGGGCTTAGGTAAAGGGACATCTGTCTCCTACATACCATCTTCCTTGATCCTTAAGAGTTGATTTATTTTTCTTCCCAACTTTTTCTAGAGCACTTGTGATCTTTTCTCTGTCTCCATCACACTGTCTTTTATTCACCAATTTTTTGTACTCGTGTAGTAGGAGGTAATCTTGAAGGCAAAGAATGGGTCATTTTAATCTTTGATTTCCCAATTCCTAGCTCTTTACCTCCATCTTAATGACAACTAAATAAATATTTAATTCCATATTCAAAGTAATTAGCTCACATGAGTTGTAGATGTTAAGCTTGGTTAAAGGTTGACTAGAGTTACTGGGCAAACAGCACAATATCTCATTATAAAAATTATTATGTTATCATCTAACTAGAGAATAAAAGAAATACCCATTAAAGTTCTTAAGCTTTCAGAGCAGGGAAAGACTTTGGAAGTCATCTGATACATCATAACCCTTGTCATTTTACACATGATTAAACTGAACTGTGGTGAAGTTAGATGAGTTAACCAAGGGTCAGTCATCTAGTTGGGACTGAAACCTGTGTCTTGGGATGACCACTTCAGTCCATATTCTCCTATACTCTACTAATTTCCAAACCAACATTTACTGCCGCTAATCTCGGGTAGCACTTTAGGCTTGATAGAAATGGGCAGGGAGGGGAGAAGCTTGCCACTAATTAAATAGTGACTTTAAATTTAGCCCCCAATAACATTTTCATGCTTGCACAAGGTTGTTTGGACTAAATAGCCTCATTTGAAACAAAATGACCTTGTTAAGTCCTTTCTCTATGACTATCGGTAGAAATTTCCAAGTCGGTTTCATCTTCTATATTTAGAGACTTTAATAGCTTTCAAGGTTACTATAAGAAAATACTTTTGGCAGTTATTCTTTTTACCCCATGTGTTGTTTTTTAATTCATTTTGAAATAGAGAAAACAAATTATGGAAAGGGTATAGTCCAGCACTCCTAATAAAACAATATTTATACATTTTAAAAGAATACTAAGATATTAAGTTTAGTATAATTATTCTCTCTTTCCTTAACTTTCACATTTCCTTTTATTCTCATGGTCTCAATAATTATTTTAATGAGCGGTGTGAGAAGTGCAAACATAACATTGTATGGAATGAAATGGTCGTTTTAATCTGTACAATATTGTGAGAGTTTTCTTCTCATTACATTAAAGGAAGTCATAAATCATTTCCACATATGGTAAAATTTATTCTCTTCAGCTAGCAAAATACATGGGTTTTGATATCCTTTTTAAAAATTATTTTCCCTCAAAAAGGGCATTGTACTTCTATAAAGCCATCTATATTCTTACCAGTATTTCTTCTGGCCATTGACAAGAAATATTAGATAGCCCATGCTCAGTATAGAGCCCCAAGGGATTTGAGACAATTGACTTACCTGAAAATTGAACCCCTTTCCTTGATCTCTCAGTTACTATATACTGTTTTACAATCTTATACTGTCGAACATCAATAAGGTACAGCAGGTTGAGCTGTTGGTTTAATCATTGTTCTGTTAGGACGATTTTTATTACAGAGAAGCAGTTCATTTTATTCACAGCTAAGGAATAACTACATGAATAAGGAATATGTGAAAGTGGTACTAGAAGAGGAGAAATAATATATGGTATGAATGTTGCACCCGGCAATCAGATAGGAAGAGTAGGCATTCTATAAAGAAAATATTTTTGTCTTTTTGAAAACCTTGATATGTTTAAATGTATTGAAAACACATAATATTTTGACAAGTGATGGAGACCCTCAAAAAGAGGGGTATCTCTTGTCAAATGCCAAGCTGTAAGAACTACCATTTAATGATTGGCTGTTGACTAGAAGCTGGAAACGTAATCCACGAGGGTAGGTTTAGAAGAGGGAATGTAAGAAAAATTAGATAAGAAATTTAAATTACAGTTCTAATTGGGGAAAATGAAGTTACAATTTCTAGGAAAAGTAATGGGGCAATTTGCTAAATCAAATTCACAAATTTATGGCATTTAAAAAAGGATGTAATTTGAGTATTAATGGTATTGAGGAAGCATGAAATGGTGAATGTAGATTAGTCTTCAAGAAAGATGTTATACTGTAGTACAGCTTCTGAGTCCTGCTTGTGGATAAGTTAATTAACTTCTTAGTATCCCCCTCTAAGTCTCAAGTTTTACTAATGGAGAAAATTCCATACCAGAATTTTCCTAAACTGATGAAACTGTAATTCCTGATAAAAGTGATATTGATGTCCCATGATATTTGTCCCATCAACACTGTGTTCCTATGGGCTCTAGTTGAATGTAACTTGTTTTTAGGACAAAGATTGTCATATTTACCTTTGGTTCCCCATGCTACTACGATGTCTTAATCATTGTAGACATAATAGTCAATGAATTGATTAAACAAAGGATTTTGTTTTTCTCTCATTACTGAATCACTTTCTCCTTTTTCATAGTTATTCTTAGAACAATCAGCTCTGTACATCCTTTCCTTCTTGCATCCTCTTTATATTTTTTCCCCAAGCCATTTCTATTAAAATTGAACTCCGTGAATGTGAGAGAGGACTGGAAAGTAGACTTGTCTGTGGTTAATTGCTGAAGCTGAGGCTGCCTATCTTAGAAACAATGAGCAAATTCATTAGGTTCATTTGAAACTGGAATTAACATTAAAATGCTGTCAGTAAGTGACCTCTTCTTGATTAGCTTAGTCTCTTTTGTTGTCTTTCAGTTGAAATATAGTTTTAATGTACCAATTTTGAAAGTAAATACTAGCTCCCATCACCTTTATCTCTTGTGAGTCACAGTTTTATTAATTCCATTCAATTTGTCATTTATTAAACACCTACTAATAGGTGAAAGGTATGCTGTTAAGTGCTGGGGATAAAAGATGAAGCAAAACTCAAGTCTTCAAGGATTTTGCATTCTCCTGGAACTGGGGAATAGACAGTAAGAAGTCAAAGGTTCATAATTAACTATCAGAGAGACCAAGATATGATCCTTGCAAATGAGAGACCCAGACAATATCATGATAGTTTTATAAAATAATATTTTGCTTCATGCTAATTTAACTTGTGCTCATTATGATCTTCAAGTTTTTCTTTCATTCTGCCTTCAAGGAGTTCTCAAGATTAAAACAATGAATTCTCTTATTTAGGAAAATGGGGAAAATGAGCAAATAATTTTTTCCCAGTGCAGACTTCAGAACCCATAGCCTTTGATTTAACTGTTCCCTAAGGTGTGGGGTACTCTGCCTACTCCTGTTTTGATTCTTGAAATGTGTTCTCCTCTTGAGATCATGAGATGATTCCATCTCATGATTTTTTCCCTCATATGTAAGTGATTTTTGCTTAAAATTCATCTGTTTATTTTTTTTTAAAAAACAACTTATTTGTGTATATGGATATACATACACCATATATGTATATATATATATATGTGTGTATACATATATTTATATATGTATACACACATATGATTACTCCAGTAGAATGTAAACAGATTAAATATAACAAGTTGTTTTTTTCTTCCAAAATGTTTGGTTCAGAATAGTTGAGACTGGTGAGTAAAACCAATGATCTTACAAAATATATGTTGGGAGAAGGAAGAGTACAAGAGAAGACAGAAATATGACTCTATTTGGCACGTCATATATCATGATAAATGGCAATAGAGCAAAATTAGAACTCCCAAGGAGAGTTATCTTCCCAGTAGAAAATAAAATATGACTAACAGGAAATTGATATCTTCTTCTACTAGTAGTACTACTATTACACCACTACTACTACCACCATTCCTCCTATTCCTATAAATGATGCTATTGGTGATGGCTAGGATTTATATAGCACAAAGAATATCTCATTTGTTCATAGAAAACAAGAAAGGTACCACAAGATGGTAGAAAAGAAAATGCTGTCCTGATATTTTTAAAAGGAAGAAAATCAAAGAAACAAAACAAAACAAAAACTACAGATCTGTAAATTTGGCTTTGATTCCTGAGTAAATTATGGGAGATACCACTCAAGTGATCAGTGAACATCTAGAAAATGAAATAGTGATTATAAGAACTAACCAGCATGGCTTCATCCAAACAGATTGGTCAGACATATTATCTGACAGTTATATAACTGGTAAATGAGGGGAATGGTGTAGGTATCATTTACTCATGTTTTAGTGAAGTATTTCGTATTATTATTATGGAGAAGATGGAGAGATATGGACAAGGCTATTATGAGATAACTTTAAAATTGGATCTCAAGGATGTCAGCCTGATAGGAGGTCTCTGATAGTATGCACCAGAGATATGTATTTGAACCTGTATTGTTTAACATTTTTATCAGTGACTTGGATAAAAACATAAATATCACATTTATCAACTTGGCAGATAAAATGAAGTTGGGAAACATTGCTCATGTGTGGGGAACAGGGTCAGAATCCAAAAAAAGTTCTTGATATTTTAGAGGATTTGTGCTGAATATAACAGTATGGACCCCGATAGGGATTAAATCTTCTACTTGCAAAAAAAAAAATCACAAGTATATACTGGGATAAATAATTAATCAACAGTTGAAAAATACCTGGGGATTTTGAATGGATTGTAAGATTAATGAGGTAACAGGGCAAAAAGACAGGGAAAAAACAACCTAAAATGTGATGCTCTTCCTTTACTCTGTCCTAGACAAAACACAGTTGGAGTATTATGTTTAATTCTGGGGAATAAAGTTTTAAAACATTGATAATCTGGGGAACACTTGTAATAAACTTATAGTAACTGCAATAGTCCAGGGCATTGAAGATCATTTTAAAGAACAGTTGTTTATTGTGGAAAAAAATTGGGGGGGAGAACATGATATAACTAATTTCAACTATTTGAATATTTGATTTTTGGAGGATGGGTTAAATTTATTTTGTTTGGCTCTAGAAGTCACAACCTGAAATCATGTTTGGAAGCTACAAAAAGACAAATTTATGCTTGATGTATACAAAACCCCAGAAAATTATACTTGTTGAAAAGTAAAATGGTTTGCCTTGGGTGATACTGGGTTCACCTTCATGAACGGTCACCAACCGGCTGGTTGACCACTTGTAGATCCAGTTATAATACAGATTGCTTTTTTGTTACATCTTCAGACTAGAAGAAGGAGGAGGTCTCTTCCAACTCTATTTCTATGTGATCTCACCCACAACATTTGACTGATTTATGTTTTGTTTGTCTCTGCTTACTGTGGAATGAAAGTAATTAAGAGCATGTAAATGGTAAAAGGCTATTCAATTGTAGGGAAAAGGAAGAGTAATACAAAGATTAGATTACTTCATAAATTATACTATAAATTATTGATATGTTACATATTTATCTCTATATCTATACACATATAGTCTATAGTTAAACACATGCACAAATATAAACATATATACACACATACATAAACAAATTCATTTATATGTCTATAACTTGAGTGAAAAAATTACTTTTCTATAGTGATTTCTTTTTATTTTTGACTTATAGTGTTATAAGTATTATAAGTCTTATTATAGTCTTATAAGTCTTATAAGTAAGACTATAAATTCTATGAGAGTAGGATGCATGGCATATATTTTTGTTTATTCCTCATGGTGTTTAGCATAGTTCATTACATGTAGTAGGGTTTGCCTAATATTTAGTGAATGAATCTTGATATTCTTCAAATTTTGGCCATTTCCATTTTGTTCTCTCAGGAGCAGAATAGAGACAGAAGGGAAAAAGTCAAATATGTGAAGACCCCAAAAACTCATTTCTTGATGTTCCCCTCCTTAAATAATGACATTTTTTTCATGAACCTTCACTAAGGTGAACATATCTGGCTTTAAAAATATTATTTATCCATTTTCTCTCCAAGTATTTTACAGATAAGCATTTGGAAAGATGGTGGGTTTTGTTTTTGAAATGCTAAAACATTGTTGTTTTTTCAGTGACTTTTTTTATCTTCTTTTCAGCCATCTCTCTTAAAGGAATGGCCTATTCTTAAGCCTAACTTTTTCTTTCCTTTTGAGTATCCTCTGCATCATAGTGATAAGCATAATCGTATGCATCAGATTTCTGTCCAGAAATCAACATGTCAGTAGTTCAAAAGAGTACTACAGTTGAAAAAGGGAAATGTGAGTGATTCTAGTATAAGCTGACAAAAGTTTGTCCAATGTTGTTAACAAGGCCTTCTGTCATCCACACTGAATTCATTTCAATGAATTTTTTATTCAGAACAATGATCCAAAATAAGCATTGTCTTCGGTAGTCTCTGAAGTGGAATGATAATGTTACTAGGGCCATTTTGATGAGCAGATTATAGATTTAATAAGTGATTTCTGTCCATATCTTCCCATACCTTTTTTCTTAATATTACCCATTAATTTTTGATTTTAAAAAGTCATTTGAAATATAAAAAAGTGATTTTATTCTTACATATATAGACTGAAGTGAGTTAAAGACATTTTCAAGGTAACTATCATTTTAATAAATTTATCCCTTTAATTTTATTTTCAATTCAACTCAACAAAAGTTTATAGCACCACTATCCTGGGCAATATGGGAATAGATTTCTTGAGCTGAGGATTTCATTATCTCCAGTTATCTAGATTGATATTTTACATTGATTGTATTTTGATGATAATTAATCATTGAATTTTTTCTTCAGTTTTGCTACATAAACAGCCAAATGCCATGGATGCAACTCCTGGATATGACAACTTAAATTTTACTTCTGTAATTGTTTTTAACTAGAATTTTGTTTTTATTGGTATAGGGAGCTGCCAGAGAGGAGCTTACTTTATTTGTACAGATCAATTTCCTCTACAATTTGAAGTCTTAGAGAGTTGGTATGACTCAATGAAAAGTAAAGCAATAGCAAAATTTTCTTATCTTTTTTTGCTAGGTAACTAATTCCCAAAATAACATTGAAAATAGATCACTGTTTCTCAGAACATCAGTACAAATCCAGAAAATATTAACACATAAGCCAACTGATATTAATTTCTTTATTTTAAAATGAATTCATTACCAATTATATATAAGGAATATTAGTTTTATATCCTCTGTCGGGGATATAATCATAAAAATGCATGAATGAAGTAGGAAATTATAGCTGAAGCATAAAATATTTATATGATATATGATATAAAGGTAAAAGATAATGTTGGTCCAGATGATGGTGTCTCTTCAGTACTATGTAAATGACCTATATTAATAGTTTAGTACATAGATCTCTGATCTTATTGAAATAAATAATTACTCCATCAGCAGATCGTATCCATACTTGTGATCAATCTACCAGTCAACAGGCATCTCTTAGGGTAGACACTGATTAGCTACAAGGACATAGAATCCAAGCTTTCAAGTAGGAGGGAGGGAAGCTAGTATACCTGAATTAAGAATCTCCCTCTCTGAAAGTCTTTCTCCAGACTTTCAGAACTCTTAGGAATTCTGCCATTCCCAATTTGAATTATTCTTATTCTACTTTTAGAATTTTTTTTCCTTTCAGCAAACCTAAACTTGGTTCTTTGCTTCTTTTGTCCATTGTTATTAATTCTGATCTAGTGCCAAACATAATGACTTTTTTTTTTTTGTTTTGCCCACATGGCAGTCCTTCAAATAAATAACTCATCATGTTACCAGTAAGTCTTCTCTCCTCCAGATTAAATCACCTCAATCACTTGAACTAATTTTCAGATGGCATGATCTTGAGGCTTTGTCACTTCTTGGTGTCTAGTTTCTAGATATTCTTGATTTCAATATCTATTTTTGAAGGCATTGATCAAAATGTAATGTAGTACTCCAGATGTGTGGTCTGACCAGGGAAAAACCTAACAGGACCATGACTTCCTTAATTACAGGCATTTTTTCCTTTGAAGAAGATAAAGTCACCTTAACTATTTTGACTGCTCTATCACATACTTGACTCACATTGACCTTGTAGCCCACTGAAACCTTCAAAATTTTTTTTCCAGTTTTAATTATCATTTTGCTAAACCTTCCCCCTCTTGTAACCAACTTTTTTTATTCTAAGTATGAAACTTTATCCTTATTCTTATTCAGTTCCTTCTTATTCAGTTTGGCTTAAATTTCTTGCTTGTCAAAATATTTTTTTGGATCCTGACTTTGTCATCCAATGGTTTAGTAATCCCTTCCAACTTTTTAAGATCAGAAATTGGAAAAGAATGTTATCTATACTTTTACCTAAGTCACTGAAAATGGTTTAAAGCAGCATAAATGGAAATGTTAAATAACACAGATTAATTTCAAGAAAGCCAAGAACAATGGAGAGTGGTTCATGGGTGAGATTTCTAAGGATTTCACGAGATTCACTAGGGAATACTGTGGAAATAGTTGTAAGGTTGTTCTGGATGGCCTAAAATTTATGGGAAAAGTATTTGGGATTGGATAAAGAAGTGCCATTTTTAAAAGGCCTAAAGCCAAGAAGATACACACATGTATGTATATACATACATATTTGTATATATTTTCGGTGTATATAAATATATCCATATATCATACCCACAATGCACATGCAAATGCTATGCTCATGCATGTATATTATATATTAACACCTGTTTTTTATTCTTTTTTGTTTCTGTCTATCATCCATCCATCCATCTATCACCAAATATGTCATTTCCTCAGTGTGGGAAGCTCCTAGAAAATAATTTACACTTCTAAATGCTTCCTGGCATTTTTCTGCAACTCATCGTCTTGGGTATTTATCTGGTCTAGGGGAGAATAGTGAAAGTAAGAATCTTTGGATTTGTTTTTTTGGGTTTTTTTAGTAATTACCAGTAGTAATCCTTAGAAAACCTAATGAAGGCTTTGTTTGTCATAAAGGAGACATTAGAAATCTGTATATCTTCCTAAAAGAGAGCTTGGTAAAGGCGTTCAATATAAAAGGAATAGTATAGGATGTGAGAGGTGTGTTTATTATCTCTCAGACATCATGCTAAGAACTTTACAAACATTATTTACTTTGTCCCTCACAACAACCCTATAGTGGGAAAATCAATTTGGTAAGATTTATTAAGGGATAACTATATAGAAAACGTAGGTACTACAGATCCAAATCTTAAGAAAGAATGCTTTTCCTGATCTATAGAGTTTGCTAATTACTGGAGGGGAGGGTGAAGGGAAGAAATACAATATGTATGTGGACAAGTATAACAAGATATGATATGAAGATGGACAAAGGAAGAGTCAATGATTATATGTAATGTTCTAAAAACACTTGAGTGGATAGGAAATATTTCTAGTTAAAGGAATAATGAATTGGAGTTTCATGAATTAGAAGTCAGAGTTCCAATGTTTGAGGACAGATTCAGTCAATTATAAATGTGTCACTGTGGGCAGTTCAACCTGCCTTCTTTATTTATGTTTCTTATCTCTGAAAAGTGAAGATAATACGTGCATTAAATACTTGCCATAGTTGCTTTATAGGGTTTAAACCCCCATAAGACCATGCTAAATAGTTATGAACATTTCCAAGAGGAAAGAAATAAATTGAGTCCTGAGAACATCTTTGGAAAAAATGGGGATGCAGAGAAGCAAATTGGGATTAATTAACATAAATTTATTAAATATCCATTACATTTCAGTTGATACAAAGACAGAAGTAAAATGGTTATTCTCCTATACATACATACACACCCATACACACTCACACACCCACACTTATACTTTTATGAGAGAGAATGAATAATTCAGAGTGTCTCTAGATGTTAAGATTATGAGCTCCTCAAAGTCAGGCAAGGCTCTTTTATCTTTCTTTGTATACTTAGGACTTAGTACAGTGTTGATACTTAATAAAGATACATAATTATTTAATTAGTAAATTAAAATTAATTAATTAATGCTTAGGGACTAACATTCACAAGCAAAAGATTTCCTGTGGCACTACAGTGACATAAGGGAGGAGAGATTTTCAAGAAAATGTGAACAGTTTCATCTGTTGGATGTCAATGACTACAAAGAAAGCTCCTCTACTAGTTATGTAATTTGATTAAAAACCTTATAACATCATCAATTCATGAGCTGATACTTGACAATAATCAAAATCAATTGCAAATTCAGCAAGTGCTAAGAAATTAATAGTTCTTATCCCATTTCCTTTACACGTGTCATCCCATTCCTAATGACTTCAAAATTATCTGGGAATTTTCACTTCCTTGCTAAAGCAGCAATAACTCAAATCTGTGCATATTTGTCAGAAGGGCTGCTCTATGTCTTGAAAATAAAATAAAAATTCTAACCAGCTACAGTTATTAAAATACTACTACTTGTTCTCTAAGATAATACTTTTCTTAAGAATAGAAACTTTGGAAACTGATTTCTGGTCTTATTACATATAGATAGAAATCCAGATATTTCTGACCTGTGTTCTACAACCTAGCTTAAAAAATTCAGCAGCATTTAAATGGTTATGAAGCTAAATTTACAGCATGCCAATTAAGTAATGGAATGTATTGGTCATAAGCTTACTGAGATTTCTTATGAATTTAGAAAAGTATTGAAGAAGGAAAGGAAGTCTTATGAGGCTGAAAAAATAACCCCCTTTTCTTCTTCTGGAATATAGACACTATGAGGGCAGGAATCATATCCTGATTATCTTTATTCCTTTTGCCAATACACAACACAGCTTATCTAGTAGGTGCTTTATAAATGATTGTTGAAGTAAAAATGTAATAAATTGATATAGTTTTTCATAGCTAACATAATGTTCTCTATCTTGGAGATATTTTTTTTTCTTTTATGGGATACAAAATCATTTTAATTATGCTCCCACCACCACCCTTCAATGTAATTTGAAGCCAAAGGCACTCATTAGAAAGGAATATTATATTTTCAGCTTAAATTGAGCTGTAATTCATATACCTGCTGTGTGTATTCAGAGAACAGGTCTCCAACTGTGATATTAATATTACATTGTTTATCAGGAAGGTAACTTGCTGGCTTATTTCAAGTGAAAGGCCAGGATTATGCCCAACCTGGATAATGATGGCATATTTCTTTGTACAAAAGGATTGATAATTATTTTTTTAATGATATCAGAATAAAAACATGACTATTTGAAATTCCATTGATATCTTTTTATATACATTCAACATAAAGTTCTCTCATGCAAAATTCATTTTAAAATCTTGTAACTGTAAACAATTGCCTAATATGATGTCAGTGGCCATAATTGTCAGGAGTCTGGTAACATTAAAGTGATTTCCCCCAATCTGATCTTCATAAGGATTGGGCAAAAACACATATAAAAGATTGCAAAATAAAGCATGTACTTGTTAGTGATTTTTAGAAGGTGAATGTTAAGTAAGCATGGTTCATTTAAAGCAGTTCAGGGACACTGCATCAAGTATTGCAGCAATGCTAATACAAATAAAGGTATTTTCCAATTGTGTGATTATTGTGAGGAATATTCACACCATTTATTAAAATATTAAGATATGAAAACAATCACATTTGGAGAGTAGTTTGTTCTAGATAATATGGTCCTCCATTAGATTTTGTGGTTATTCTACATATTCTTGGCTAAATGATAATCTTTTGGGGAACAGGAAGCTTTTCTTTTCTTTTTTTTTTTTTTTTAGCAGTATCTTCCCATTTCCCCTAGTATTTTATGAGAAACTTAACACTCAATGAGTTACTCATCAGCATTATTGACTGATAGCTATTGAACTCTTAGACATTTCTATTTTATCCTTTGTGAAAACCAATATTGATAAAATGGCAATATGATATTCAGTCGAAAGATCTGTCAATGTTTATTATGATTGATAGAGGATTTAATAGGAGATCAGAGTTATGAGGGATAAATTGAACTCCCATTCTCAAGAAGATCATGGTCCAATTGGAAAACCAAGATATAAACAGATGAATAAATGAGAGAATATTTGAATATCTTGTCAATTAGTTTGGTTTGAAAGAGGCATATTGGGGTAAAAGGGAACAGGGATGCAGTATTTTCCTTCGTAAATCTTGAGCTAAATGAATATACAGATGGCCCTATAACTGGTAGGGTATTTTAGGAAGCACATTTATGAACTAGAGTACATGCAGGGGAGGACAACTAAGAATGGAAAGAACTCAAGCTTAGGTCAGAGAAGGATATGTTGAAGGAAATTGTGCTATTTAACCCAAAGCAGAAAAGCCTTAGAGAGGCTATGATAGCTATGTTCAGGGATTTGACAGTCACTTGAAAGAGTTACTAGACTTTGCATAACAGGGACAAACATGTACAGGTAAAAGGGAGCTATGAGATCATATCATGCATCTCATCCATTTTACAGATGAAGAATCTGTTCAATGTGTATTAAGTGACGGTCCATTTGGGCAGCTAGCTGTTATACAGAGTGCTGGATCTGAAGTCAGGAAGTCCTGAGTTCTAATTCCACCTCAGTCAGTGTGTGATCCTGAGCAAGCCATATAATCTCTGTCTGTCTCAGTTTCCGCATCCAAGAAATGGGTATAATATAGCATCTGTGTCTCAGGGTTGTTGTGAAGATAAAATGATTTTTGTAAAACACCATACAAACTTCAAAACATTGTATAAATGCTAGTGCTATTGTGGTGCATGTCTTTCCAGTTTTCACAGGTTAATAAGTAGTAGAGCCAAGTCATTTGATTCCAAATTCACCATTTTGCCCTGAGACATTCTTCTTAACCATAGACAGCAAAACTGGGAGTAATGGTTAGAAACTGAAAAAAACCCAGCTGATGTATGAAAAAATGTCCCAGCAGTTAAGAATAATTCAAAAGTGGAATGGACTGCTTTTAGCTGTAGTATATCTCAGTCCTTGCCAGCAAACATATCACCTCACTGGGGTTTCCACAGAAAACCTGAATTTGTCAGGTGTAACATAAAAGGGATTCATTTTTGGCTTTGGATTGGATTGGGAAACTTCCTTTGAGCTTCTTTCCAGGTTTGAATATTCAAGAGCTGGTCCTTCATAGTATCTTTGCAGCAAAAAGAGAAAGAGGAGTGCCTGATCAGAATGTGCATAAAAGATGTGTTTTACAGATATATCAGAGATCCATGATTGGATCACGGTGGGTATTCCTTCTATGGATATATATCTCTTAGTGTTGTTGAGTTTCTGTGATGATAGATAATTCATTACCTGTGCTTAACTTGATAGTGAGGAGCTGCTAAGCTTAACTTTTTGGTCCTTGATTTTTTGATAAATGTGTACATCCATATATGTTTATAAGCACACAACCATATATGTACAGTTAAACACACATATAAAGATATAGATGCTTAGAGGCAGTTGTTAGACCCACTTAGAACTGTTTTTAAGTACTTGTTATGTGCCAGTCATAAAAAGTGAATGAAAATATCTCTTACTCAAGGAACTTATATTCCATAGTAAAGGTTTTTAATTGAGATTTATGAATTTTTAAACAACTCAACTGTATTTCAATATGGTTTGTTTCCTTTATAATACTTTACATTTTAATTTAACCATTTAAAACATTTTAAGAAGGCTTAAAATAGACTTCACTAACCAGTCAGAGGGTGGTTACCCAAAAAAAGGCTTAACATTTTTTGTCCTCTGGTCTTTAAGAAGTCATAGTTACCTCCATTCTTTGCTGCAGTATAGAAGTGAGACTTTAGTGGAAGACACAAGATATTACTATTTGACTTTTAATGGTAAGGTAAATCAGACTGTTCCTGGCCAGCAAAACAGAAGAAGAAAAAATGAAATTGAAAATTATATTGTATGTTTGGCAATTATACATGGATAATAATATAATATAGCTTCCGAGTGGATATTTTTGTCCTAAATTATTTTGATTGATTGTTTATATATAAAATTTTCCACATGATTTTATACTTTCAAATTTAGAGTTTATAAAATCTGACCAAAGAATGTTTCTGTAGCTTTTCCCTTAAGGCATTGCCTTGTAAGCTGCCAAGAACATGTTTGCAAAGGTTTCCAATTTTCTTTTTTATATTTGATTCTTTATGATATTCATCTGTCCTTTACATTTATTATTCATGAAGTTCATTTTAAATAACAATAGGATACTTAAAATCGATCAAGAAGAAGTTGGAAAGAACTTCTGAACTGGAAGGAAAATTAAAACTACTTTAAAGCTCTTGTTAATTAACATGGAAAAATTCTGAAATTAACTATTCTGTTGCTAAATCTAATAAGTGCTAGAAATGTTTAATACAGGAAGATAAAGGATATCTATCCATTATTCACATGTAGGAAACAGTTTGAAACAAAAAAGACAGAGAAAAAAAGTTAATTTCTCCTTAGGGACTTGGGGAATGGGCCATAGAAAGGAGGAAGAAGTGGAAAAGTGGTGATTGAAACAAAAGTTCAATCTTAAATCCTGAAAAAGGAAGAATCTGGGAGGGAGAACTGAAGATAACCTTTTTCTTTTTGTACTTGGGCGATGTTCCCAGTGGAAGGAAAGAATTAGGTGAAATAATGATAGTAGTAAATTGTAAGTGGCCTTTCTCCACCTCTTTTGAAGAAAGAAGAAGAAATGGGCTTAAACTTGAGTGTGAGAGATTTGGGTTAGCTCTTAGGGGAAATGTCTTGACAGTAAAGGATACTAGATACCAGAATGACCTCCTAAGGGAGCTTTCCGATGGTCTCTACAAATAGAATACATCCTCATCAGATCGAAATTGTTTGGTGCAGTATACCAAAGTGCAGTTAAGATAGTGAAAAGATTTTTTTATAAAGTAAAAGAGCTTCTGTTCCCACTTTAAAGAGATATATTCTATACAGAGCTACTGTATTTTTAAGGTAATTATCGATGATAAAGAGAAGCCAGAGTTTAGCTAACTTGAAGTTTAATTTCAGGAAGAACAGCCATCTTCTGACATAGTATATAAAAGATTGGTCATTCTCCAAGTCGGATTTTGTGTTGGAACATTCGTAACAGTCATACATTTTTATATAAGGTATTTTAAGACTGTATCAATTAAATTCAACAGCAGTTTGCAAAGTATCTACTGTATGTAATGCGCTATGCTAAATGCTATGGTTATAGACACAAATGAAAACACTCTTACAGAACTTACCTTCTATCAAGATCAAAGATTGGATACGGCTTGATCAGAGGTATATGAATAGAAGATGAGGTGAGGAAGGAACAAGCATTAAGAACTAGGGTTTAGTCAGGAAAGAATGGCTTCCTTTAAGAGGTGACACCAGAATTGAGTCCTGAGAAAGATATTAACACATACTGGACCATTAGAACAGCTGAATATAAATGTTAGTCTTTAAAAAAAAAAACAAAAAAACACCAGATTTAAAGCTAGAAGCCAGAAAGTTCAATAATCTTAATTTACTGATGAGAAACTTGGGCAGCTAAAGATTGTGACTTGCTTGGTCTACTCAGCTAGTATTAGAAGCAGGATATGAACTCGCACCTTCCTCATCCCAAATGCTTTATCAATGATACCACTGAAAAACTAAGATTATTCAGGATGGGGTATTTCTGAGTATCAACTGAGGATTACTGCTGCTCATTTTTTACCACTATATGGAAACTCTGATTTTTTTTTTTTAATTCAAGGTAGTGTAGGAAGGTACAAAGAATTCTGATTCGAGATCCAAGAGTCTTGGATTCATGTCCTGCCTCCAGTACTAGCATACCTGATGTTATTGTGCTTTCCTTTATTGCTCTTTGCAGATATTGTAATTTTTACAAGTTGAAGGTTTGGGGCAACCCTGCACTAAACAATTCTGTCAGTCCTTTTTTTCAATAGTATGCACTCACGTGATGTCTTGGTTTTGTATTTTTCTAAATCTTGCAATATATCAAACATTCCCCATTATTATTGTATCTTTTATGGTGATCTTTGATGCTACTATTGTAATTGTTTTGGGGTGCCATGAAAAATACCCATATAAGTTGAGAAACTTAACTGATAAATGTTTGTATTCTGACTGCCCCATTGACTGGCCATTCTTTGCTCTCAACCTTCCTATTCCCTGAGACAAAATAATATTGAAATCAGGCCAATTAAGAACTGTGCAATGGCTTCCCAGGAAAGGAAGAGTTGTAAATGTCTCAATTTAAATTAAAAGCTAAAAATGATAATACTTAGGGAGGAAGGCATGTTGAAAGCTAAGAAGCTAGTTCACCACCTGATCAGTTAACAGCTAGCAACACTGAGGCAAGACCCTCCACCAGAAAAAAGATTGATTCACAGATCATGGCTGGCAATTTTTTTTTAGCAATAAAATATTTTTCAACTATATAGCTAGGTGGTTCAGTGGATAGAGTGCTGAGCCTGCTGTTAAAAAGACTAATCTTCCTGAGTTCAAATCTAGTCTCAGAGATTTATTAGCTATGAAATCATGGGCAAGTCATTTAACTCTGTTTTGCTCTAGTTTCTCATATGTAAAAATGATCTGGAGAAGGAAATGGCAAACCAATTCAATAGCTTTGCCAAGAAAACCATGCATAGCATCATGAAAAGTTGGACACAAGTGAAAAATGACTGGACAGCAATAAAAATTTCATATTAAGGTATATACATTTTAAAAAAAGACAATCATTTGCACAAGTAATACACTACAACTAGTGTAAAAATCTTTTACATACACTGAGAAGCTAAAATCTTCATCTTAACTCACTTTATCATGATATGGGTTTTGTTTGTTTTTGTTTTTTTCGTTTGTGTGGTCTGGAATTGAACCTGCAATTCTGTATTGTGTTATTAAGGGCTAGAAAATCAGATTGGTGAGAATCTTGTGTGGGCAGATTCTGAAGTAGTAGAAGAGCAAATTAATGTACTAGTCCTTTTAAAAATTATATTAATCAGCCATTAAGCACCGTGTTCTAGCACATTTGTTCTGGCATTCTGATATGTCATTCAGTTTCAACCAATCATTTGAAAGCTACTACTTTCTCCTGATCTTTCATCAATATCCTCGTCAATTCTACTCCTGCCTTGTTATATTCTCACACAATTTGGCTTTTTTTTCTGAGATATTTTGATGTTTTTTTAGGAACCCTTCTTTCAGTATTCAATTAAGTTCAGATCAAGTCTTCATAACCCCAGGGGATCTCTGGGTAGATTTCATGGCATCTGTGAACTTGGATGTGGGGGAAATGACTTCTTTCTTTTCACTAATTTCTAGCTTAAATTTAGCATTTCTTTTAGTTATGAATATAGACAACACATATTGTCTTGAGAAAGTGATTTCACTAAACTGTCAAAAGGGATCTTTGAAACAAAAGAATTTGTGTTTCTACCCTAGATCTTTGAACTTTTCAACCAGTATTCCTTTCATTGCCTTAATTTAGCAGAAACCTGCTTGAAGATATCACATTTTTTTAGGTCACTGCTTCTCTCATTCATCCTGACCCATAGTTCCGGGAACTGAGATGGTCCTGTTCTTTGGACCTCACTACTGCTTCCAGGCCATTGAATTATTTAAGAAAGAGCAAGCCCTGGATGTTAGGGAAAATAATAAATTGTGTGAATAAGTTATTTCCAGATATAGTTCTTTCTCTGAAAAATTACACTCTCATCTTCACTCCATACTCTAGCCACATATAATCAAAAACCATTCCATGCTTTGTGGAAAGCATAAAGTAGAAATTCATCAGATTGAATATTCTATTGGCACCTCAGACTCTGAGTTGACCATTCTTCCTTAACCTGATTCACATTTCCCTATTACAGTCTTTCTTTTCTGTTCTTCTCTTATTTCTCTATACTTCTTTACCTGATGATCTCATCATCTCCAATGCATTTAATTAACATCTCTTTGCTGATGATTATCAAATATCCTTAATCCTACCCTCACCTTTTTGCTGATTTCTAATTTCACATCTCTAGCTGCCTTTCAGACATCTGATAATACATTTCTAGTAGATGTCTAAAGCTCAATATATTTAAAGCAGAACTCATTTTCCCCCTAAATTGCTCTCCCCCTCTTCTGTTCTTCCTGATATTTCATATTCTTATGGCACTTACCTCCTAATATGTCTATAGTTCTGTGCCTCCTTATTAATGTTCTAAAATGTCTTATGAATGAACGGGGCCCTCCTTATTCTTGTGAATTTTAAATAGTTTGTCCATAACAATGAAACAATAGAGAAAGAAAATGAGCCATTTTTTGAGCACTTGAGCTATCTAAAATGAAGCGATTGGCTAGATTATTCCTAAAGTTCCTTGTTCAAAATCCTAAATTCCTACCTACAGTTATTGCATCAAGTTCAAGATAAGAGTAGATGATTTTAAGATATGACATGACTTGTATAGAGAATATGCTACCCAGGATTGTGTGCTACAAAGACCAAGGCAGAAATCATTAAGGAAAATTTGTTTTTAACAAAAATAAGAGAACAAAAACAACCAAACAGTATGAAATCTTCCATTGTAATGGGGAGGGAGGGCAATGTTATTGAGGGAATCATTTTCCCCTTCCTCTTTTTAGATGGAGAGCGGGTCACCAGAATTGATCAGGCATGTATTTCTATCTTCTGGGATCCTGAGTTCAGAATGTGAACTTTTCTTGAAATTTCTCTCTTTATCTTCTTGTGGAAGGTGAGGAAGAGAAAAAAATCAAAGTAGCATGGTGAAAATTAGGCAATCTATTCGGAGATATTGAGATCAGCTTGTTAAGGTTTTTGTTTTGGACAAAGATCCTGGATCCACATTATTTCCTTTCAATGAAAAGCTAGAAAACTTAAAAAACTTATAAATGACAAATGAAATTTTAAAACTGTTCAGTGTCCAATCTGTTTTTTTCCAAGCTGTGAGGGTAGTCTTCTAGCCACTTTAATTTGGTGTCATCAGGTATCCACAAATCTCCCCTTCCTGCATCACAGGTTCTGTAATGAAAAACACCAACTCAGGATGCAATTAAAGTTGTCTTATATTTATCCAATAAACTGTTCTTTAAAATGGAGTAACCAATAAGTAAAATTAAAGGAGCAAAAATACACTTTATAATGAATCATGCTTCCTATTTCATGTGTCAGTGCAATTGAAGGGAAAAACAGATGGTGGTAAAAATTCACCATTGTTCCAGTGGTTTCTGGAAGTAGCCATTCTGTAACGTACTCTCTGTCCTGGATTTATTTAAGAAGCCAAGTGTTTATTCAGGGAGGGAAGAGATCCGATTTCTACAAAGTTTAGAGCCAATCTTCTTGAAATCATCCTCATATTCTGCTGTTGTGACTATATGCTACTCTTGTTTATTTTCTCTTCTTTCTCTCCCTCCATCCCCCCTCCCTCTCCAGAAAGATTTTCAAAGACTGCTGCTGTAAGCAGAAGACTCACTAATTTCACTATAGCACCATAATTTCCCAGGTTGGTAAGAAATTCAAGTCCAAGTATCTTTAGCAGCATAGGGCCTCTTGCAAAGTACTCAGTTCAGAATTTAGAAGAATGACTCAACAGAAGTAATAGGGTTAAAGAAAAGATTTAGGAAGATCAGCCTGCCGGATATATTTGACAGATGGGAAGATGGAAGTTCTTGAGGCAAAGAAAGCAGTCAGATGGCAAGTGCAATAATCTAAGCATAAGGTGATAAGGTAAACTAGGGTCATATTATAGCAAATGGAGATGAAGGCATTGTGAGACTTATTGGGAATAAAAAAAAAAACCAATTGAAGGGGGGAAGTGAATCAAAGAAGTCAAAGATTCAGGTTTGGATAACTGGGAAATATTTTTGTCATGGTGACTCCATAAACAGAAAAAGGGAGGCAGAGGAGGAGAAGGAAATAGGATATAAATAATCAACCACATTTTCCTTAAATAATTCCTTCTTAAATATACTTCCTGCAAGATTCCACTCAAGTGCCACTTTCTTTGTGAAGCCTTACGTGATTCTGTTTAAGTAATCTATTCTGTGTGAACTTTTCCTATTTACTTTTTTAAAATTTATAAGCTTCTTGAAAACAGGTAGTGTCATGTTTCCTCTTTTTGTATACTTAAAATCGAGTGTCATTCTTTGCACTTGCTAGGTACTTTAAATGTTTGAATTAAAACTGAAGGCAAGATGTCTCACAAATAGATGGAGTAGGTGGCTACCCTACAGTGAGTCTGGAGGGTTTCCAAAATGCTCCCTTTGCTTATAAAATGGATTTTATTATCTGCTTTCCTGATTTACAAATTCCTTTCAAATGATATGTGTTCATTTTCCAAAATACAGTGGGAGAGGTAACACAGTAAACTATTATCTATTACTGATTTTTTAGTGTGAATTATTTTATCAGATAGTTGATATCAAGGTCCTATGGTAGGGGAGTTTTAGAGCATGGAGGACTGTTTAGTGCAGACCAAGGTCTCTAGAGTAGAGCTGGGAATTTGGAGAAGAACCCAGAAAGCAAAGATATGAGCATACTGAAGACAGAATTTGCATACCTCTTCATTTGGTGCACAGTCTGCCCTCTTGAAGGTAAAACCATGTGCAATGCAGCTGTCCATAACTCATTTGCCCATCCAGTCAGCTATCCTAATCACTGAATAATTGATGCTAGAATGTCCTTCCTTAGAACTGAGTCATTTTTAGGGAGAATAATGAATCCTATGAAGTCGTCCCTTTCAAATAGTGCACATTGAAGTGTTTGAATTACACTATTTAAAGTTGTAATTATGTAAAATATGGTAATTGGTTCCAAACCAGTTGAAATATGCGGTGAAAATTCAAATATTGACCATGAACAAATTCATTATTTGCACTAATCTGGATGAAAATGTACTTCTTGCCATTGCCACAACCACCACCCTCCAAGGGCAAAGAGCTAATTAGTCCTCCAATCTCCCTTTTTTGAAACTTTCTCCCATTATCCCTTCATTTTGTCTTTGATTTCTATGAAGTATAGATAGGTAGGTTGGGAAAATGCTGGAAAGTTTTTCCTTTCATTTTTCTCTCCAATGTTTGGAGAAAGTATAACTTGGCACAAAGGTATAGAGACCGAAGTTTGAATTATTGTCTTTGGTCCAATAAATTATGTACTGAGAAATAATTCATGCACATACACAGTCTAGCATTTGACGTGATTCTGCCTAAATGGTGAGAATGATTCTGCCCAAATGTTGAGAATACGGTGAGCATATTTCACTGACACTATTAATCTGTCCACCTGTGTACTACAATTATAATCCAAAGGATAAAAGAAAGTTACTGTTTTTTCCTCTCAAAATGTCTGTTATTATATCATTGGATTTAGTTACAGCGGTTCTCAAAGTGTAGTCCAAAGAATTGTTGGGATCTCAGAGATCCCTTTCAGAGGGTCTACAAATTCAAAATCATTTTTTATTTCTAATATAGTAAATAGCTATAAATATAACCCATGTGAACAAAAACCCTTTGAACAGATCCTCAATAATTTTTTAACAACAGAAAGATACTGAGAACAAAAGTTTGAGAACTTCTGGTCTAGTATCTTATTGTCAGTTTTTAAAGGCCTCATCATGTTGAACAGACTGTATAGTAATTGGTACATGCTTTAAATGCATTACCTTTTCTTAGGCACCAAATAGGCAATAATAGATAGATATTTTAAATATATCAATATATAATAGAGTGTACACACACACATACACACACACACACACACACACATATAGTACTTTAAATATAAACTAAGTGGCACAGTAGATAGAGCACTGGTCCTAGAGTTAATGAGTTTAAATCCAGCTTCTCCTACTTACTAGCTCTGTAACTGTGAGCAAGTCACTTAATCCTAAGTACCTCCTATATACATACACACATGTGTATATATGTATATGTGTGTTTATGTATATACACACAGTTACAAACATATACATAGACCTGCATATTCTAGTCTCTAAGAGATGACTTTTTTCATTTCTCCTAATATTCTCACTTCCTGAGGAAATCAAATGACCATATTTTACATAATTGTAACTTTAAATGGTGTGATTCAAACACTTGAATTTGCACTATTCAAATGGGAACACTTCATAGGATTCATTATTCTCACTAATAAGGACCCAATTCTAAGGAAGGACATTCTGGTCTCATAATTGTCAGTGTCATGCCTTCTCTCCCCATCCTTATAGCATTTGACATTGTTTACCCACCCATTCTTCTGGGTTTTCATAACACTGCTCTCTAGCTTCTCATCCTCTATGTCTGATCACTCCTTTTACCTCTCCTTGGACAGCTAATCATGTATTTCTTGCTCCTTGACTTTAGCTGCTTCTTAAAATTCTGCTCTGGGCCTTTTTCTTAGTTTCCTCTTTGTACTTTCTTTTAGACTTGATCATTTTCAAAGATTCAATTATCATCTTACTGCAGATATTGCTTATATTTATATCCAGCTCAAATATTTACAGAAATTTCCTATCACCAACCACCTCTTGGGCATTTTGAACTACATTTCCTATAGGTTTATACAACTCAACATGAATAAGACAAAATAAGTTTTCCTTCCACCCATATTTGCTGAACCCCCTTATTTCTGTGTAGGGTTCTACCATCCTTCCAGTCAGACAAGTTTATAACTTAGAAGAAACCTCATTTCCTCAGACTCTTCCCATCCTCTCTTCCCCATGTGGCTACCATCCTGTTTCAGATTCTTATCACCTGGCATCTAGACCATTAAAATAGCCTACTAATTGGTTCCTTCTACCTCAAGTCTCTCCTTTCCCCAATCCATTCTCTACATATTTTACAGAAAGTTTGTCACAGTTATCCTGAAATTTCAAATACTGAAAAATCTGTCATGTGTATTTTCAGTGTTTTCTACTCTCTATATAACATCCTGAAAGAATTAAAAAAAAAGCTCCAGCATTTCTTAAGTGTTATTTATGTACCAAACACCATGCTAAATGTTGGCAATACAATTAGAAAAAGTGCTATTCTCCCAAGTGTCAGGGACTTCACACTCCATTTGGGAGGATCATACATACAAGAAAGCTTAGCTGTAGAGATTATAGTGAGGCTCCAGGATCCTTGTAGGTCAGATAACAGCTCTTAGAGTCTGGAAGGTGTAGATATAGAGGCAAAGGTAAGGTTTTTGAAAGAAGGTTATGGTATACGGTTGGTGGTTGTTCATCTCACTGAAAAGGATAGAATTGACTTTTATTTATGAAGTCTGAACAGCCTAAGTTTAATGGACCCCTATTTTTCTTAAGGATTAAATACAAACTCCTCTTTTAGCCATTTAAAGCCCCTTACAACTTGTTTCCAAGCTAATTTTCTCCCTTGTAGTTTTTGATTGTACCAGCATTGTACTAGCCAAGGAGAAATGGAATTCTTTGGTCTATATTCTCATGGAGTGATGAGGCATGTCTATAAGTTTTCGCTTCATGGTACAAGTTGTAGTCATTGTGAAGAAGGTCTGGATGCATTATTTTCTTCCTAATTTGTCTCTTTTATTGATCACTTGATTCTTTTTTTAAAGTGGGTATAGAAGGCATTGCATCTTTTCAAGTGTTTTATAGTGGTGATTCTAATGGTTAAATAAAAGTGGATGCCCTACAATTTTATACTAATGTTGAAACTCTGCAAACTAATGGTTTCAGAGAATGAGGGTAGGATGGGGCGATACTACTGGGTGTGGAATCAGGATATCTATTGACCTTGATTAATCAGGTAATCCCAGCAAGTCTTTGCTTCTGTGTCCCAATCTGTGAAGTAGGGGAAATGGTAGTTCCCTCTCAATATAATCAATTTAATACAAGTTTTGTGAAAGTCCTTGTTCTTCTTTGTGATGTCTAGTGTTAGGTTTCATTTATTTGGATTTCTAGAGCTCAAAAAAGCATATGTGAACAAAACAGACAAGTGGATCCATGCATGTTGAGAATTTATATTGAGAAATAGCATACTTAAAAAAAATCAATGAATAAACACAATGGTTTGGCAATAGTTTATGGGCAATAAAACTGATCTGTTAAGAACCACCAGCTCTTTTTTTGTACTTGTCTTATCCTTCACATCTCAGCAGTGATTTCCTAAATTATAGGTCAAAGCATCTTGGGATCATAGATCTAGAGCCAGAATGACCACAGAAGTTCATCTAAGTCATCCTGTCTCAACAGGGAAACTGAGATCAAGGTGGATAGAAGCTTCAGAGGTGTTATTTGAACCTATATCCTCTGACTTCAGAACAAAAACTCTTTCCATTATACCATGCTTCTTGGATCAAATACTTTTCATCTCTGGGTTCCATGATCAGTAGAAGATCAGCAGGGCTCAAAATCTTAATTATTAGCTGGACTAAGTAAACTGAAAGGCACCTTGGAATCAAGTTCTTCACGGAGATTGTGCAGGAGCAGCTAGATTTTAAGGAGATACCTTTCACTTTGGCACATGAGACCCTATTGGGATTTTGGGATACTGGCAGAGTATGGGAATATGGCAGAGCAATTCTGGGCCGGGAAGCAGGTTACCTGAGTTCTTCTGTGGTTGGGGAGAAGTGTACCATATGTTATCCACCCATTTAGTTACCATATGGTATCCTCCTGTTTTATATAATTATCTTTATTATATAGATGCTTAGCTTTAGTTTTTTGTATGCTGACTAACTGCCAGTACTCAGCACCTAGATTTGGATGTCCGTGGAAAAACTCTGATTTCCTTGTCTTAGTTATAGCTCTGGTTATAAGCCCACCTAAACACCAATTAACCATATTAAAAAGGGAAGAATTTAAATATGTTACAGAATGATTTTATATAATATGAGGTTTTATTTTCCTCTTCAGGTATTTGTGATATTTATTCTGTCTTTTGAGTGTGCTTGAGATATAATTAGGTAATTACTTTAAGCGAATCAGTGTCTAAAAATCTTTTTATGCTGCCTTTTTTTTTAAAAAAAAAGGATTAGTAATAAACTATGTATATTTTGACCTTTTATAGATACCCTGTTGATATCCTATTAGCTTGGTATAATTGTCTTGCTGATATAAATATAGAAACTTCAGTTTCCTACACACAATCATATCAGATTATAAACTAGCATTTGAGTGGAAACACTAAATGTCACCTGTAAAGGATAACCGTTGCTCATTTTATCATGAACTCCAGATACTTTCTGAGGTTGTCACAGATCCGTTGTCCACTTCGGGTCCAGTTTTGAGCTAAGAACAGCTTCTGTTGGATAATATATTGAGGTGAACTTGGAATCATCTTTATGGGCTATTTCTGAATGAATCAATTAATGATGCTAATTCAATAAGTAGGGAAGGAATTGTATTTCCTTAACCAGATAGGGAGGTTGATGAAAGCAATACAGAGGATCTCAGAAGGAAAAAAAAAACAATAATTTCAGAATGATAGGAATGATGACATTTTCTCTCTTGTCTAGCTATGTATGTATAATAGCCTTTCCCCATTTTGGCATTACCAGAGTACCTTGCCAGAAATGAAAAGATATGTTTTTTCTCCTTTAGGTCTTTCTGTTTAAAATTCTAAAATCTGAGTAGTTGGGACTTTGGAAATGTAACCTCCTTAAGAAATACATAGACCATTTTCATTTTATCTATTCTATTGACTACTTTTGTTTGTCTTCAAAATTTAGTGAAAAACAGCTCATTTGGACAGTTTTTTTCCAATTAGCCTTCCTGACTCTGATCCTTCCTCTTAGTTCATGCTCCCTATTCTCTTAAGAGTCTAATCCTACTGCACTCTATTAATTTGTTGTCATTTATACAATGTTTTATAAATGCGTATGCATTGTGCCTTTTTATTACATAATTAATGGTCATTTCTCTTATCAACTTAGTTTCCAGCAAAAGGAATATAAAACATATCTAAATATCCAATCAAATATTTAAGAGAGCACAAGAGAGGCACAAAGTGCTAATGGAAGTTGGAGGAACGAGAGATAATTACAAACCCTGGAATAATTCTTGGTAGAAGTAGCTTTGGAATACAGCTTTGATAAAGGAATAAGATTGTCAAAATCTTTGTTACACAAAATGGCATCTACTGCTTAAGTTTCGAGTAGAAATGGGATTTCTTTTTCTTTCCTAAAGATAATTTCTATGTCTATCCTTTTTTTCCTCTACTATTTAAAAATTCACATGGAGTGTGGCCAGCACTAAATTTTCTGGAGGCATCTAGGTAGTTGAGTAGATAGAGCTGGACCTGGAGCCAGGAAGGCTAATCATAGACACATTCCCTTCCCCCCTAATTGAGCAGTGTCCAAGAAGAAGAAGGAGGTTCAGGATGTTTCTTTGTGAGATATTTTCCCTTACTTAAATATCTCCTATACAAAAACTTGCCTAGAGTCAAATTCTAATGCAACTTTCTATAGACATAATCCCACATATTGTGACTTAACAGTTCTTCAGTTTGTCGATCTTTGCTTTAGATTTATTCTAGATTCATCTTCGGAATTATCATTTGGTATCAAGTTTTATCAATCCATTTTGCTCCTGACTTATAATGGACTTTCTTGAGCACTTAGAACATACTTTATAGCAAAGTGGTCCTCCCAGTTGAATTTCACTACATTTCTTCACATAGTACTTTAGTCTTACGTTCGTTATTCTGGCCTTATATTTCCTCAGCTTCCCCATTAGCAAATTGAGGACATTGAATTTGATGATCTTTAGGCCCCCTGTCAATGCTAAATCTCAGATGTTAGGATCTTGCTCTATATCAGCTTGTATTTTTTTGTTTATCCCACATTACCCAATACAATAGGTACTTAAAAATATAAAAGACTTACATTTATTAAGTAACTACCATGTCCCAAGCACTGTGTTCTATTTCAAATTAACTTATTTCCTTCTTTCCTCCCTCCCTCCCTCCTTGTTTCTTTCCCTCTCTCCCTCCCTCCCTCCCCTCCTTTCCCTTCCTCCCTCATATTGGTAGAAAACAAGGGAAACATAATATCACCTGTAGATTTATTCATTATTTCTATAGACATCATCATATCAAATAATGTTCCTTCTTAGGATTCTTTGAAAGGAGAATGAGTCTCACAGCAAATATATTCATCTAAGGTGGAGTTATGCAAGTGCATATTCAAGTAATTTTGTTTATTCCCCCTTACACACACATAGTAATAAACATGAGAAATGCAATTATATTCCAATAAAAACTGTTCATCAATCATCAACTCTGAGTGGTATTACTCATATATTTTATAATTGAGTATTTATGGCAAAATAGGGGATTGTCAGAAGGACTAGTTGATCCCTTCAGCCATCTTATTAATTGAATGAGAAGCAGCATACCATGGGGCATAGAGAGGGCTGACCTGGGGATCAGGAAAACGAGAGGTCAAGTTCTTCCTGTGATACAAAATCATTGTGAGCATATAGATGTGTCCACCACTGAGAGCACCCAGGCCACTCTCCTTAACAACTCTCTAGCTTATGCATCCATCCATGACAAATACACACATACACACATTCAATCAAGTCTCAGATTTGAATAGGATCTTGAAAAGATTATAAAGATTTTTTAATAGCTCATTTGCTTATGAAAAGGCTTCAAAAGAAAGTAGAACTTCCTACTCATTTTAGATTACCTCTGGATCTTTCCCTTGCCCCTTATTTTCAGTAACCAATAGAAGAGACTTAGACTTTAGCAACATGAAGAACTCTAAACCCTCAAACTTTTTAATTATTACTTGAGTAGGTGCCCATTGCTTGGCCAAGATGAAGATCTGGAAAATCTATATCGTATAATTGCCATAAAATAGGGTAAGGTATTTTATTAAGGAAACTTCACTCTATCCCCAAAAGACTTTTTGATAAGTTAGTCTAAACCTCTCCTTTCTGACTTTTTGCTTCAATGATCTCAGGTCTTAAAATGGAGTACCCCAAAGAGCAAAAGGTATGAGGCTCCTTGCAGTGTAAATGGTTCATACTTAAAAAAAAAGCACAGCAATTCTCTAGGGCATGATTCAGACAACTGAAGTTGGAGATGCTGAAAATTATAACTACCTCCTACTGAGCAAGTCCAGGGTGTCCAGAGGAGTCATCCTCCAGAAATGGGGTGTTCTGTGAAGATCAACACTGCACCAGAAGCTCAGTAACCCTACTGGTCATAGACACCACACCCTGCTGGAAGCAGCTTGAGGACATCACAAATAGTGGAGATGCTTTAGTTTCCTGCAGTACTCTAGGCATGAGTTGACTTAGACAGATGTGTTCTCTATGGGTGTCTTGCCACTGATGTACTCTGTGCCCATTCTCTCCATGCACAAATGCATTTATTCATTTATTTATAGGAGACTGAACTCCGGGGGACAGCAGTATGTGTTTTCATCACCACATCTAAGTAAATACCTGTTCTAGAAACATAATATGCCTACTGCATGATATTGGGAAACACACAGATGGGGAGCCATGGTGGTTTGTGAACTAAGGATTTAGAAGGTTTTACCCTCATGGTAACTATAAAGCCTGAAGTCACAGCTGTGTTCTATAGATTGAACTTTTAAGTTAAGGTGTGAGTCTGAAAGTAAATGGAGGAAGTTAATCAGATGTGCTGCCATATCAATATCTAGCTATTTTTTCTTATGCAAAACAAGTGGTTATTTATAATTTTTTACTCATTGGTACCTTCATTTCTTAAATACTAGAATAGCTCTATAATCT
The DNA here is from genome assembly GCF_902635505.1 of Sarcophilus harrisii. Lineage (NCBI taxonomy): Eukaryota > Metazoa > Chordata > Mammalia > Dasyuromorphia > Dasyuridae > Sarcophilus > Sarcophilus harrisii. The sequence continues at coordinate 32,022,064 of NC_045431.1, read as the reverse complement.
AATTCATGTATTCTATCTAGTGATGTGGATTCTTACCCATTCATGCCAAGTCATTTGGTCTACATCCAAATTTTACCACAGTAATTAAAGCTTTGGAGTTCTTTCTAAATATGCATACTCTTGATATCTTTTTTCCTCCCTCTCTCCCTTTTCCTCCCTCCCTCCCTTCCTTCCTCCCTCCCTCCCTTCCTTCCTCCCTCCCTTCCTCCCTTCCTTCCTCCCTTCCTTCCTTCCTCCCTTCCTTCCCTTCCTTCCCTTCCTTCCCTTCCTTCCCTCCTTCCCTTCCTTCCCTTCCTTCCCTTCCTTCCCTTCCTTCCCTTCCTTCCCTTCCTTCCCTTCCTTCCCTTCCTTCCCTTCCTTCCCTTCCTTCCTTCCCTCCCTCCCTCCCTCCTTCCCTCCCTCCCACCATTAGGTCAGTTTTTCTTTGACATAGTTCTATTACCAACTTGTGAAATAGCAAAAAGCTTCAAAAATGTAATCCATTCTTAAGGTTTTTCCTTTAGGAATTCTGTCAATCAATGAAATAATAGAAATTCATTAACTGCTTAATATGTTCCAGTTATACAAACAGAACTGATTGCAAGAGTAACAATTTTGCTCCAAGGAGCTTAAAATCGAATAGGAGAGATATGTACTGCACATAAGTGTATACAGAATATATACAAAATGAATAGATAATAATTCGAGGAAGGGGTCCGTACAAAGAACTGGGGGATCAGGAAAAGCTTTGTGCTGAGTTTTGAAGGAAAGCAGGGATTACAAATTAGAGAGTTCATAAGGGGAGAACATTCTTGGCCAATGTAAAGTGAAAGAGATGCGAAATAGAAAGTCATGCATATAAAATTGTAAGTAAGCCAGCATGGCTGGATTGTAGAGTGCACAGAGGGAAATGATGGAAAATAGGGGGGGAAAGCCTGCTTGTGAAGAGTGTGAAATGCCAGATAAAAAACATTTGTATTTATCAAAGAACCTGGCATTTCAAGATGAGTTCTTTCAGAGAGGAAAAGGGTAATAGGTATATTTAAGATAATCTGAAGACATTTTCATCTTTTCATCAAGTATTCACTATGCTTTAATGACTTATGGATAAAAATTTAAAAAGAGGCTTGAAGGGAGACTTTTCCACTTCCCAGTCATCCACCTGCCATGTCCCCTCCCATATCAATTCAAGTCCCTTTCCTGATTTAAAGAGGAATATTCAGTAGTTTTATTTGGGGGGGGAGGGGTGAATGGGACAATTAAGTCATTTAATGTCAGATCATCACTCTTGATCAAAGTAGCAATTGCATAAGATGCAGCTGGACTTCCTGCCAAATGGATACTGATAAGATCCTGGGACAGGAAATTGTGGTCTAACCACAGAAATGAGTGTGCAGTCCCGATAGGAGAACGGCAACGTGACCCCAGAATTCATCACAGAGGTTCGGAGTGAGGAAGGAAATTGATGTATTTGAAATTAACAGAGTTAAATAAAACATGAGATTGATTTAGTGACAGCGTTATGAAGAAATTTAAGTACATCATTGGCCTAGGGGATTAAAAAAGATAGCTAGTGTGAACATCTTATAACCATAATAAAAATAAAAGTGCTGAGCCTTGAGGTTTGTGAATATTAAAAGAAATGTTTATAAACGTGACTTGGAGATTGACCTGACACTGACCCCGGAGATTTCACATTGAACTTGAAGTTTAAGCCGGGCTGAGCTGAAATCTGAAGTTGTAGTCAGGCTGAAAAGACATCATTAAATTAAGCTGACAGATGTTTTTATGAATGAAAATAGCTAACTTTTATACATTGTTCCCCAGGAGAGTGGGTGTAGCACCTGACTGTTAGCTATCAAACCATGAAGTTTTCTCATAAATTTTTTTTTGCAGAACTTCTGTAAGGAGTCAGTAGGTGGAAATGGCTACTAAGTCAATTTTAAAAATATACCTATATTGTTCCATTATATAAGGCAAGTATGGAGATGTTGCAACCAACTTTCAAACTGAGTCTTTTCGTGTGCCAGAGTAGGAGCAACAGTATCCATCTGGATAGCTCAGAAAGCTATTTGTCATCTCTTATATTCTTATATATAACACATCCCTGAACACAGTGTTTAGATCCCCTGAATGCTCTTGTTCTTTGTTTAATTTTTCTATTTTAAAGTCTTTTCTCCTGCTGACTATCTTAACAATAACAAATAATAATTATTATTATTTCTTATAGGTATTTTTTAAATAAGTGCCTTTTTATTAGTTCTATACATTAAACATACCCATGTGAGAAGGGGAAGTTTGAAACCAGTCAACTCTGTTTTAGCCTGATAACTAGATGAGAATATCACCCAAACCAACTAATCAATCAGTTGTAATATCTTAGATTTAAGTGTGAAGTCTTTAGAAGCCTGAAGGATAAAAGGGAATGATTGAAGACAAGAAGCCTTTGCCAATGGACTGGGAAACTGGGTTACATCTCTAGAGATAATATTCTCTAAATTATCAGGCTACTTAAGAAAGGAGAACATTTCCAGGAATTAGAGAATGTGGGAGAGAAAGACAGGCTCTGCTGGGGGAATCCTTTTACCTTGCATCCCCCACCTCCTCAAGGGGGTTTTAAACTTCCACTTTCCTACACAGAGTCAGACATGGAATCCTCAGATCAGATTAACCAGCAGCAGTGTGGGCATTGCAGGGACAGACAGGAATCAGGTATCCTCAAGAACAAGGAGTTCAACAAAGGGATTATTTCATGCCTTGGGGAAACCACCTGAGTGCATTATGAGTGGGATCAAAGGAGTTATAAGTCATATGTGTGTTCTAAGTTTGAGTCAGTTTTCCCACAGATTATGTATTAGTAGAAAAGTGGTTAACAAGCCTCAGGAGTAGAATTTATTAGGAAAAAAATAGGGCTAGTAATCATTGATCTTAAAGATTCAATCAAGAGAGAAATCTGTTGTATGTCATCCATATTGATATTGTTTTAGATGCAGGGGAAAGCACACTTATGGAGTTTCAAATCCAAGACATTAGAGAATAACTCCTGATCAGCAAGGAATACCCTAAGGAATCTAAGTATATATATGATATATGTACATTTGAAATAGATTTTCAGATTCAACATCAATTTTCTCCTTTACATTATTTAGGACTATTCAAAGGCCTTCCATAATTTTAGTGCAATCTTAAAAAATTAGCTTAGCTGAATACTTCTTAGTAACTGAGCTAAAATGTGAATGTTTTAAAGTGGGGTAAGCGGAAACATATATATAATACACACATATAATTTAATCTTCTTTCTTTCATAGAATTCAGATTTATGATTTCAATAGTGTTGTATTCTTTATCAATACAGAATAGAAAAATTATATAACATAATTAGTCATGCAGCAAGTGCTTATGATGTAACAGGATGTAACACTTGAGATACAAAGAAAAGCAAAAGCAAAGTCCTTTATTTTTAAATGTGGATATGTTCCTATACTTTTATTATTATTATTTGTGGATCATATGCTATTGGTTTATCCTTTTAAATCTGTTATGTACTTTTCATTTTAGTAGGTGAGTTAAATCCATTTACAATCAGAAACAAAACAAGTTTGGTTTACCTTCATTCATATTATATATATGTACATAAACACATATGCTATATGTGTATGTGTGTGTGTGTATATATACATATATATATATATATATATATGTATATATACACACACAATGTATATGTGTACATGTATTTGTGTATGTATTCTATTGAGTGATCCTAGTTTTATACAAGAGGGAAATTGGAATTAAGAAACATTTTCATTACTTTTTGTTATATAATTTTTCAAGCTTTTCTTTAATTCTGTCACTAATTTTAAGTGGATTGGCTTAAATGGTATATTCCATATATGATCTATTACATGTGTGCTTCTGTCTCTGATAGCAAAGCTTCAGATTTTGATGATGAATTTCTTGGTGAGTTAAGCCTTGCTTCTTCTCAGCATGTACTGTATGGATTCTACCAAATTATACTTTGAACTCTGTATTCAATACTTCAGGATATTTTTCTTAGCATTTGAAGGAATATAATATTAAGACTTCATTTTTCCTTATGAGAGACATAGTAGTCAGTTCAGCTTTGGGTTTTAGAAATATCAAGTCTTTTTTCCTAGTTGTGTTGATTTTATTTTGGAGTGGGTAGAATTATTATTTGTTCTGATATCCCTGCATTTTTATACTTTATTGCTACCATTTTGTTTCTCAGGGAGCCTTAAGATTTTTCTTGTTTTTCATTAAATTTGCCTATGTGTGTTTTTAATATAAATTATAAAGATTCTTTTATATATTAATGAATCTAAAATTAACCAATTTGAAAATATTGTTGACCTCTTTGATTCTAGGGATCTAATTGATGCTCATAAAATTATATGTATTACTCTTCTGGTTTGTTTTTCTTTCACTTTTTTTTTAGCAGCTATAGAAGTTATTCATTGTACTGGGTCTTGTCTTTCTTTTTTGCTTATTCTTTCTTTTGTATTTATTTTTTTCCTTTTATCTCTTCTTGATATTTTTCTTTTACTTAATTTTTCTTTTACTACACTTTTTTAGTTTACAACAGGGCTCTGGAGTTAGTCATGACCAGTCAGTTACCCAGTCAACTCTGTAGATCTAGTGAAGGTTATTTCTTAATATATATACTTCAGAAGAAAAAAAAACCCATGATTCTAAGCTTTATTAACACCTTTATATCACTACTACATTTAATTGCCAATAGGTATTTTCAGGTGAAGTTTCTAAATTGGAGTTTTAAAAAGATAGTACCTATTGTTTAATCTTCTGAAGGGTTGAGACGTTTTGTAAGTAAAATGCAGAATTCCTTTTACCTGCAACTTTCCATGCATCACTTATTTGAACTGCAATTTTTATTTTCTCACAAATTAAAAACCATTTCTTTCAGCAAAGTGCCCATTATGGGATCAAATCTTCCTTGAAAATGTTCTAAAACAGTCTTCATTTTCATCCTTGTGTAATTTTATTTCCAACCTTAGGAGCCAACTGGAGCATGTCAGAAGCAGCTGATAAGTCGATGAAGAAATGACATTTTACATAACAAGATTAGTTTTCTCATTTGTAAAAATAAAAGATAGAAAAAAATTAATGGCAGTTTAGTTCTATATCACAATACTTGTAACTCACACATTGGAGTCTTTCTGGGGAATCACTTTACGTGACAGAAATATTCATGTATTAGAAAAAAGCCAATAGTGCATTCAGCCATAGTCGTTTATACTAAGTAATCTTGGGGGGAGGAAGAGAGAAAGCAAAGTCAATTAATTACTAGACAAGTAGGTAAGAAGACAGAAGAGAAAAAAATTATGAAAGAAAAAAGAGAGAAAGAGGACATTAATCTTTACCACTTAGGAAGATACAGGGAAGAAGAGAGACTCAGTCTGGCTTCAAACCTATGTAAAATGGGTATGGGACTAAGTAATTTATGTGATTTGATTGTTGATCTCAATTTGGTTAATTTAACCAGCTTCAGTCACAGAGTTATAAAGCCTAAAGGGGAGATTGGTTTAGCACCAAAGAGAAACTTCATAATTCCTCAATAAATCTATAGATAAGTAGCCCAGATAATTTGCAACGCAAGCCCTTTTATGCATAATTGTATGGTTTTCATGATAAATAGATGTTGCTTTTTGCAAAGGTAGGCAAATTAAATGATTAATTTATGTGACTTAAAATTGCAAAGGATCTTGGGGTATAAATTTAGCAATATCATGAACAAAACAAAGGAGGCAATGAGAATGCCTTTTGGATGAAGCTTTAAGCATCTTGGGCCACACTAGTGCTCAGCCAGATGTGGGCAGTCTTTTCTTGGTACTTAGGTCTTCTATGCTTTAGCATGCTGTCACAACAGGAAATAAAGCATGCAATTGCTTTTCCTGCAATAATTATTTCTCTGAATTCAGAAACTTCAGGTTGGAGATTTAGGACAGCTGCTGGTCAGTTTTTGACCCCCAAAATCTTTTCTCTAGTGTTGGGGTTACTTTATCAGCAAATGCATAGCTTTTATACAGGACAATTCTCATCTCCAGGTCATAAATAAATATATCCCAGTGGAGAAGTAATTTGAATATGTTGGATTGAGTGTTGTTTTATTTATATAAGGGTTTAAGATGATCAATTATGTATGACTTGTTGAGTTTTCAATGCTCACCAGATGACTCAAGGTGGAACCATGGAAGTCCATAAAGTATTCTTCTTCTTGTAATTTGACACTGCTACAGAAATTTCAGCTCAAAGAAGTGAAGCTTGCCTGCAATAACATAGGAATGATAGCAGAACAGTCTCATCCCTCACAAACAATTAAGGACAGTGCTGAGAAATAACAGCCTCTCTCGGGAAAAGTCAATAAAATGAACTTTGAAGGAAAAATTATGGTGAATAATTTATTGGATAATATTAAGGCAGCATTTTTCCCTGTGGGTGTCATACTGTGTTACATACATTCCAAGATAGGACAAAGATGGTCTACAGAGGGACAGGATTTTTCTAAGCTTTCCCCCTCTCTATAAAATGGAGACTGAATCTGAACTTGTTTTCCTCTCCTTTTTCCCCAATCCATCCTTATATAATACTTTATTGCAGTCTCATTAACATATTTAAAATTTGTCTATTATGCAACTCTGCTTTACTGTTGTGAGTCCTAGCTATTTCTATTTCCAAAGTTTCCCTGAAAATGAACTGGAGCAGAGCCCTGTAAATATGTAATTATGCTAGTATGCCATAAATATGTTTTATTGGATGAGATTTATTTTACAGTGATGCGATACATCACCAAAATGTGTGAAACCTCACCTCATGTTGTTTTCAAAGGACAGATAAAGAAATGCATTACAGAATGAATCTTTGCAATTTTAGGAAGTTCTGGAAATCTGTAGCCAGTGTTTGTTTTGAAAAACAAACTGACCACAGCCCTTGAAAAAAAATGCCATTTTGGTAATAATAAAAGCATCTTTCTGATGTGAATCAAACATTAGGGTTATGAAGTCTTTCTATAAAGAAACCTGTTCTTCATGTAGGTGGGAGTGTGGGGGTGGAGAGAGAAATTTAATAGATTCTGTTCAGGAAGGAGAGGGGGAGGAGATAACAGGGTGAAATAGTGGAAGAATAGTATTAATAGTGATGCACGAAGGTTATGGCAAGTGCTATTTATACAAAGCACTTTAAGTTCCCAAAGTGCTTTTTCTACAGTTAGTGATTTCACTTAAGTCTCACAACAGCATTGTGAAGTGGAAACGAGTTGTGTATTCTTATTTCTGTTTTATAGACAAGAAAACAGCTCAGAGAGGTTTTGACCAAATGTCCTATGTAGAATCCAGGTTGCCTTTACTCCTATGACCAACACTATCTCCATGTTGCCGTCATTGAAGGTAAAAGGAAGTGTTGGTGATGTTGACAAAATGGCTTACAAGGATAACCCTTCCCAGTCAGAAATGGTGCTGGGCTGAGGGCAGTATATATATATATGCTTTTAGAGTCCATTGCTCAACTGGGGCTCTGATCAATGGAAAGCACACTGATGACAAATCAATTAATCGGAGAGCCCTACTTTTCACAGAGTTAATTATAGACCTGAAACTACTGGGTATTTATTTTGTTTGCTTCTTTTGTTTTGGTTAAACATTTAAATGTCTAATTTAAATTGTAAATCCACCAGAACTTGCTTGCCTCAAAGGAGTAACATTTAAAAGTTTTGTCTAAATTGTGTTTACTTATGTATAAATAATTTGCCATTATTTTTCAAATGTTATAAAGTTGCCTTAGCTGTAATTGAAAAAACTACACAAAGAAAATCATTCTTCTCCTTTCCCCCTCTCCCTTTCTGTACAAAACATTTATGGTCAAGTTAATTTTTTTTAATACCTGTATTTCTTTAGTTTCTTCCCTATTTTTTCAACCCAATCCACCCTGAACATCATTCGTAGAATGACTTAAGTTCTTTCCAAAACTTCAGCTTAGTCTTTCCTTCTTTTTGCTCAGTTCTTATCAGCTTGTGCTATTTCTGTGTCCTAGTCTTCATCCTTCACCTTGCTCCCTTTCATTTTTGTTTTGGCTTTCTTGTTAGTGTTTTCCATATTTTCTTTTCTCTCCTTTTTATTACCAATATACATAGTACCATAGTTGGTTTATCTGTTGGTAATAAAGTGAACCTGTCATTGATACCCCTGCTATCCCCAGTGATGATATAGTTTGAATCAATAGCTTTAACATGTAGACATCTATGATATATTGTTCCCTTCTCCATCTTCCCCCCTCCCCCCGCCGAAGAATCAAGTTAATACTATAAATAAGTAAGAATTGAGTTTATGGGGGGCAGGGAACAAAATGTGAGCATACATATAGGGAAGCAGACATATCTCCTCATCTTCTATTATCATACCTTTCTAAAACTCAGAGTGAGAGAAGAGAAAATCATATAAATGCAAGATGATGAATCAATTCAAAATGATCTCACAACTCACTTATCAAATAAATATTTAACAGAGAAGGCAAGATACCATTACTGCTGTCCAGGGTCTGATGGCTCAGCACAGTGTGGTGGTTACTTTGGGTTCTCAAAGGTAATGAAAATAGAATGAGATTGGACTTATAAGGAAAAATGCTCTCCATCTCCATAAAAAGAATTGTTAGAGTCTGAGTGTAGATTGAAACATACTTTTTTTTTTTTTTGCTTTGATTTTCTTGTTTATTTATATGGGGGGTGCTTTGTGTTTTCTTTTGCTACATGACTAATATGGAAATATGTTTTGTATGACTATATAGGTATAACCCATGTCAAATTCTTGCCTTCTCTATGAGGGAGAGCGTGGGGAAAGAGCAAGAGAATTTGGAACTCAAAATTACAAACAACAACAACAAATGTTATAATTCCTTTTACATGTATCTGGAAAAATATTTTTTTAAAAAGAAAATAGAATGAAATTTCTGGCAGGTAAAAATGACTTTGATGTAGATGACCTCAGCATCCATTTTTAAAGGCCGGGATTACCTAAATTTGGGAAGATATTATCAGAAACTGAAGAATTATTTTGGCTCTAGCAAATCATAAAATCATCTACTAAGGCATAAGTAGGGAAGGTTGTTATCTATTTCTTAGTAGAAGAATATCCACACTGATGAATGGCAGATCTTTGAAGTATTAAAGAACCAGGTAACAAAATCTGAGCTTCTTTTGGCTGGGAAATATTAACATTAATTTTTTTTTCTATTTCTATTTGCTCTGCACACAGGGCTCAGCCCACTATAGGCAGATAATTATTTCATTAAATTTTATTTAGCATAGATAAAATCACACTTTTCTGACATTCTGACTTTTTGATATACACAAAGCTTCTATTTCTAAAGACCAAGATGATTTTTGAGCATAAAGTATATTTATTTTTGAGCTTACAACGATGTGCTATCTAAAATAATAATAATAGTAATAATTTGATGGTTTTTGGCTTAGAGATAGAAATAATGCGCATAGCATATGATATATAGAAATAGTCTGAATGCACAATCTTCATTTTCAATGGACTTATAAAAAATTTTATTGTATCCTCATGAACTCCATCTCCTCGCCTTGAGAGTTGTAAGGGCTCTAGTGGGGGAGAGGGAGAGCACAATAGCCTACCTCTAATAAAAGAAATAAAGTGGATGGGGTTAAGGGATTTCTTGTTGCAACTCTAAAAAAGCAAGTTGGGAGACAAGAGTAAGGATTCTATAGCCACTGAAGTGAGGGAGAAAGGTACCTTAGGGCAATTTTATTAATTTGTCAAAGTCATCCTAGAGATAACTGTAACCGGCTTATTAACTTTGCTTTTATCATTCTTTTTTTGCTCCTGGATACTAGCAGTCATGACTTACAATCTCAGGGCAGGTTGAATTCAGGGTAAGATCATGAAGCTACCCTGAGATGCACTTTTTGGGATGAGTGACTTTTCATCATTATAAAGAAATAGAGCAGTTCCAATTATTCATATCTGTCCAGGCAATAAGTTTCTCTAGGGGATTTCTTTGCAAATTCAAATCAATACAGACCCCCCTACTATCTACCTACTTCCTTTCTGATTGTTGCTGACAGTCATATAAGAGATAATAGAACCAGCTTATGATACTGAGAGTTTCCTATCTTGAAAATCATTATGGTTATAGACACTAGTTCCTAGGAAAGATAGAAGCCTCCTGAATTTTATTGGCTTCCAATAGGATCATGAGCAAGAGATCTAAGATTAGGCCTACATAAATGTGCATATTATACCCTTATTTCTTATCTGACTGTACCACTCTGAGACATCTCTCTCTTCATCTTACCCTAGGAAGAAGCCATCATCTTGCCAGATCTCATCAAGCTAGGTACCCCACCTATCTCTGAATGAAGGGTGGAGCCTCCAAAACCTCCCTTTAAGCAGGGGATTCAGCTGTGAACATATTAGTTTTCGCCTGACTACACTATTATGGCACATCTGACTTCTCTCTCCATCATATTCCCAAAGTTGTGTATCTTTCCCCCAAAAACCTTCACTTTTTTGCCATTTTGTTTTCTCGTGTATATTGTCTCTTTCCTTAAGATTGCAAGTTTCAAGAAAACAGAAATTTTTTTCTTTTTTCTTATATGTACGCCCAACACTTACTAAAGTCTTTTTTTTTTTCTTGAGGCAATTGGGGTTAAATGACTTGCCCAGGGTCACACAGCTAGGAAGTATTAAATGTCTGAGACCAGACTTGAACTTGGGTCCTCCTGACTTCAGGGCTGTTGCTTTATCCACTGCACCAACTGTTCCTTATGGAGAGTAAGAAGTTAATAAATGTTTAATAACTATGATTGTTTAAATTCTGTCTATTCTTATGCTATTTATATAACCCCTTTTCACATAGTAGCAATGTGATCCTGGGTAAATATCAACCTTTATAGCACTGATTTTCTCATTTCTAAAATAATTTTGCTGCTTGGACAGCTGATCTCATATTTTTTTGATGAATAAACCATTTGTCAATCACAAAATACTATATTTTGTGAGTGAGAATAGTAACTATTTGTTGAATGAATTTTGTAATGCCTAGAAATAAATGTAAAATGTGCAGTTCTTTTCTTCCTTAATGTACTCTATTCTATTTGTAATTTTAGTTTACTTCAAATTTATGTGCTATAGTGGGAAGAATACTGAACTGGGTGCCAAATGACATAGATATAAGTCCTCGGTGGCTGTGCATTTTGAGGAAGTTACCTGAGTTTCTTTACCTATAAAATGAGGCAATAACACTAGCCAGTCTCTAAGGCTCTTTTCAGAATTTACCCTCACTATTTATAATTATCTGAAAAGTTCTAATCATTATCTAGTATGAGACCATTAAAATAATTTGCCAGATCTTAGCTATTTAATGATATGTGTGTTATTTAGATGCCAACAAAGCTAGAAACAGAATTTGGACCATGGTGAAACATTGGGCTGTGACCCTGAGGAAAATTCAGACTTTTTCTAAAGTTATGGAGTCTTGACTGCATCAGTCCTGATGTTACTTTTTAAGTGTGAATTAATAATTTGGGGAAGAAATACTTTAACCAGGAGTTACATATTTTCTAATCTCCAGAAAGATAGTAAAGTTCTTAAAATTGAAAAGAATTTCTTAAAAATATCAGATCTGTGAAAAAATTTACAGACTTCTAAGAGACTTAACAATGAAAAGTATTTTCCCATAGACCATAACTGCAATGTTCTTGCAAATTGATGGTTATCTAATTGTACTAGGGTCTTTGTCTGGTTTATTCATCATTCAGATCAATTTTTCTGTATAGCCCAATTAATGTTTTTACTGAGAGTGATAAAACTTAAAGATTTCAGAGGTTTAAATTTTTATGGTATGGCTGAGTTGGAAAGTCTCTGACTGCCAGCCATTTTCCCCCCTTTGAGTGCAGTTAATGACATTACAACTTATGTTGCATTAAGAGAGAGTTGAAAGGACTGTTTTGTTTTAAAAGCTTAAAACTTCTTATATTTTATTTCAGAAATAATATATTTTAATATAACTATAAAATGGTGAAATTCATTAGTCGTTTATAGGATCATAGATTCAAAAGCTAGAAGGGGCCTCAGAGACAATCTCATGCAACTAATCCATTTTATAGATGAGGAAACAGGTACAAGAAAGCCAAGTGATTCACACAAGATCATCAGGTAGTCAAAAATCAGAGATGGAATGTGGCTCAAGATCCTCAGAGGTTCTTCATCCAGGATAATAGATTAAAAGTTTGAAGAGAATGAAGAGGTCATCCATTCCAAAGCTTCTCAAATTATAGGTTGAGACTCTATTGGGTGTCATGAAATTGTGATTTATTATCAGTAAATATTTTATTTATATAATTATTTTATATAGTTTTATCCCTGGGGTAGCATAAAAATTTCTCCGGTGAAAAGGAATCACAAAATGTAAAAAAAAATCCTTGCTCCCATCCAATTCTGTTGTTGTTCTTCTTGTTCTTGCCTTTGTTCTTCTTGCTCTTACTTTTGCCCTTGTTCTTCTTCTTGTCCTACTTTGTCCTTCTCCCCCCTTCTTCCTTCTCCTTTTTCCTTCTTTCTCCTCTTCTTCTTCCTCCTCGTCCTTTTTTTAATGGAATAGGAAGAGAGGCCTAGGAAGACAAAGGCTTCCTAAGTCATATGGGTCGTAATGAAAAGACATGGGATTCAAATTCAGTTCACTTGATTTCAAATCCAATGAGTTTCCCATTGCATCATAATAATGAATGCTGGATAAGATTCTTTACAACTATCCCTTTAGAATAATGAATTAGCCACATGGTTCTCTCTGTAAACTTGAGTATATATTGCAAAGTTTTGTTTCATTAACCTATAAAAAACTATATTAGTTTAGCAGCAAAACCTATAAAATTTAAACGTTAACAAGCCATTAAAAATATATAAAACCTTAAAAACCTGGGACCTATTAGGGTTCAGTGTAAACTACTATATTTTTATTGAATTATCTCCCTCTTCCCACCCTTGCTTTGATGCACAGTGTAGAGAGCCCTGGGTAGAAATCAGGAAAACTCATCTTTCTGAGTTCAAATCTGGCTTCAGACACCTAACTAGTTGTGTGACCTTAGACAAGTCACTTTACCCTGTTTGTCTTGGTTTCCTCATCTGTCAAATGAGCTGGAGAAGGAAATGTCAAACCACTACATTATCTTTGTTGAGAAAACCCCAAATGGGTCCCAAAGAGTTAGGTACAAGTGAAACAACTGAAAAATAATAACCACACTGTATACTCAGTATTGGTTGCAGCACATTATTTAAGAGGGATGGCAAGTGCTATGTCTAATCTGTTTTTATTTTTAAAGCACTTGTGGAAGGACATAAAAAATCTTGCACAATTTATATTCTATATATGAATTGAAAGCACAAAAAAGAATCGGTTACTCCTGGTGACTTAAAGTCTGTCTGACAGCTCTTGTTCCCATTGTTTGTGAAATAAATGGAGTAACAATGCTATTTCCAAACTTCTGCTTCAAAATGCCATTTATTTGTAATGGCAAAATGGAGAAGGTAGGAACAATTAGATGACATTCTTTATCTTGTTTTAAAAATCATAATTGTATTAGCCCCTTGCTACCACAGCTATAAAATTGCAGGACATGCTTAAATTGAATTGTAGAACGTCTTTGGAGTAAAAGAAAATTAAATGAATTTGAAAGATTTTCATGAATGTCTGGAATATGATGGCAGCTTGGGATAACATGATTATAAATAAGTCAAAGATACCTCTAATCATGTAAAAGGTTGCATCAGAGTACAAACCTTAGTAGTGAAATTGATATCAGTTTGGGAATTCAAATACCTTCCTTTTTAATATTTCTTTTTAAATCATTTGATTTTGTTTTCAAAGCTGATCTTGCTTAGTTTGTCAATAGATTATTAAGAACATTACTCAATAAAATTCTCCCTTTCAGATGTTGAGTATTCAGTTACTGCCTCTCCTGCTAAGAAGGGGATTAATGTGCTGTTTGGGGGTGATTTCCTTTTGCAGCTAATTTATGACTGTAATGTGGGTGATTTATGACCTTAAGTTGAGGATTTTTCCCCTTATATTCCATTTTAAATCTTTTTTTTAGCACCATTTTAAGTGAATATTTTTGCTACCTTCTATTTTATCACACAACTTGCTCGTTGTGTTTGTCACACAGTAGGTACAGAAAAACATGTGGAACTCATTATTATCTTCCCAAATTCGAATTTATGTTGAATTAATTAACCACTTGTGGACAAAGGAGAATATGGGTTCTTTATAGGAAATTTATGTGAATACATAAGATATACCTTTTCTCCCATTTATTTTCATTTATTATATTTACTCTTATAGCATGTTTCTCTGCAAAACCATAATTATGCATTGAAGTCAGTTAAACATATTTATTAAGACTCCTTTGTGCCAGGTATTGTGCTAAGTGTTGGGGATGTAAAGAAGGATGTAAAGAAGACAGTCCCTGTTCTCAAAGTACTAACAGTCTAATGGGGAAGACAACATGAAAAACAACTATCTACCCTACTAGGTATCTATGGGATACTGGGGATAATTTACAGAGGGAAGCATTAAGACATAAGAGGAAATGTAAAAGGCTTCTTATATAAGGTAAGAATTTAGGAGGGAGAGACTTCCAAGAAAGAAGCATAATCATTGAAAATGCCTGAAATAGGGAGATATAGCACATCCTGTGTGAGGAACAGTAAGGAAGTCCATATTACTGAATCTCAAAGTTTATGGAAGGGCTGAAGTGTGAGAAGGCTGACAAGCAGGATGAGGCAAATTTAGGAAAGATCTAAAGACAAACAAGGTATTTTATTTCTGATTATAGAAATGGGAGGGGATCTCTGGAGTTTGAGTCGGTGGGTGACAAGGTCAGACCTGTGCCTTAATTTTATGTTCAATTTGACTGCTGATGGAGAATGGATTAGGGTGGAGAGAGAATTGGGAATGGAGTTAACTAGCAAGCAACTTTAAGAGTCCAGGTCTGAAGTAAGGAGGGTTTGTACTGAAGTGGCAATAGCTTGAAGACAGAAAGGGAGATGTGTGAGAGATGTTAAAATTGATAAGACTTGGTAATAGGTTGTAAATATACTGTGTGAAAAATTAAAGAACAAAAATGATTTTCAATGATGGTTTAGTACAGGCATTGTTAACCTAGGGGTTCCTCTTAAGGCATCCATGGAGAAATTTTAGGAGTTCAAATTCTGTCTCTTAATACTTCTGTGTCCTTGGATAGTTTTTTTTTTTCAATTTATCATTTTGTTGCCAAAGAAATATGTTTTTTTTATTTAATAGCCTTTTATTTACAGGTTATATGTATGGGTAACTTTACAGCATTAACAATTGCCAAACCTCTTGTTCCAATTTTTCACCTCTTACCCCCCCCCCCAGATGGCAGGATGACCAGTAGATGTTAAATATATTAAAATATAAATTAGATACACAATAAGTATACATGACCAAACCGTTATTTTGCTGTACAAAAAGAATCAGACTCTGAAATATTGTACAATTAGCTTGTGAAGGAAATTAAAAATGCAGGTGGGCATAAATATAGGGATTGGGAGTTCAATGTAATGGTTTTTCATCATCACCCAGAGTTCTTTCTCTGGGCGTAGCTGGTTCATTTCATTACTGCTTCCTTGGATAGTTATTTAACCACCTTCCCTATTTTTAAAAATGTATATCTGGAAGGTTCATGGAGACTGTAGACTAGATGCAATGCATTCAGCTATCCCTAGTCCCTCTAGATTGTCAGTAATAGGTGGAAGCCAAATTATACCAGTATGCATATTTCGCTTTCCATTTGAATCACTTACAATTTTGGTTCTTTTATGATCATTGTGTCTCATGATTCACAATTGTTTAATATACTCAGAATAATGGTTTAAGCTTTTTTATATCAATGAATAGTTGAGAATCTTTGAGAGTATTATACAGTTTCCTAGATGTGATCCAACTGTGTCTCCTCCTTCTATTCATTTCAGCTCATTTTCCATCTTTAATATCTAAAATATTTCTGTTAAGTCCATTGTCCATCCATTTGGACATCTGGAAACAGTGAGATGGAGAAGTGTGTAAGTGTCAATCTTGGAGTCAAGGAGACCAGAAATGGAATTTAGACTCAGACTCCTTCTAGCTATATAATGCTGGGCAAGTCAATTAACTTCTCCTAGTCCCAGTTTTCTAATCTGTAAAATAGGAATAATAATAAAGTAATATTTTTTAGAATTGTTGTGAGTGTAAAATGAGATAGTGTATTAAATCATATTTCAGTCCTTAAATATGATTTATATATGGATAAAACTTCTATGTTACTATAATCAGTGCTGTTTTTTCTATACTGTCTTTTCATGGTAATTGGCTAGGCTAATCTTTGGCCATGGATCTCTTTAAGAAAGCCTCATAGTGTTCTAAGTATCAAAAAAAAATTATTAAGTGCCTACTTTATGCTAACACTTTTACTAGAAGCTGGAGGATACACATACAAACAAAGAAGTAATTCTTTCCCTTAAGGAACTTACTTTGCTCAATACAATCATGTACAAATTAGGATATTGCTAGAATTTCATTTATAAACCTTAATTTATAGGACATTTCTCTTCTATGTCCATACCAGGCAGCGTATCCTCAGTGAACCTAAGTTCTCTGAGACAGAGATTATTTCATTTACCTTGGTATCCAAAGTAATTAGTATAGGGACTGTAATATGATAATTGCCTAATTAAATCCACGTTGATTGATTGGATGAATTATATTGATAAACACCTTTGGTGAACATTTATTTGACTATCCTATTGTTCCTTTGATAGTAGTACTCAAAATATTAGTGAAAAATGTCACTTGCATATTATGTGTGCTGAAAACTTAATATGAACTTTACGTCTATTTATGAGGAAGCATATAAAGTTCACGTGTACACAGTGTTTTATGATTACAAAGAAAATGAATTTTTTCATGATCGAACCATGCTGGATGGTGCAGAAATCTTTTTGCCCCATTTCTAGGAAAAAATGCTGAGATTCAAATAAGTGGCAAATCCAAAGTCACACTTTTGATAAGTGACAAAGGCAAATCTTTCTGATACTAAAGTCCGGACTCTCTCCCTAATATAACACAATATAGGCTCCTTTCTAAATGAAGAAGTTGCCATTTTTAAATGAGTCTTCTACAGCTCTAAGAGACAGATTCTTCCTATTTTAAAGCTTATGAAGCTACAATGGTGACCTATTCAGCAGTCTTTTAAATATGTATTCTGATTCTACTTCATAAATAAATAATCTGGTGTATGTGTTTAAAGTTAAGTAGTGCAATAGGGTATTAGAGGTTATGTTTACTAGTGGCATATTAATAACCCGACTATTTCTACTTTGTGTGTTAGGGAAAGTAAAATATGAGATCGTCATGTCTGTTGATATAATGAAAGTCATAGGCTGATGCATAGCCTGAGGGAAAATGTTTCTTCTTGAGGTTTGGGATTAATTATGCAATTAATGGGAGAAATACTTTGCAATAACAGTAATCTTTTGGTACACTGAACAATCTTTTTTAATAAAGATTAACATGGTGTTTGCAATTTGCTTGCACAATGACAAGGTATTGAACTTCAATAAATACTTTTGGCTTATTTGATGAGGTATTGAAAGTATGAATACGATGTATTGGAACATTTTATTAAAATAATTTTCCTTTCTAAGATAAAGTTCTGACAAATGAAAGGGTTATTTCTCATTGTTTTCTGTAGTGTCGCAAATCAACTTTATAATACTTTGATTTCAGAAATTGCTTTTTAATTTTTGTTTTATAAATCTACAAAACCAAGTTAGTGTTATCCACCAAAGTTAGATACTATTCAAACTTCTAAAGTATATTGAACCATAGCTTCAAAGAGGCTCATAATTTTATAGTAATTTAGAAGCCATATGGTCGAGCCCACTACCCATAACATAAAACCCTTGATAATATTCTTTAGAGAACATTGTCTAGTGTCTGCTTGAATATTTCTAATGAAAAAGAGTTCCTCAAGTTGAAAAATAAATCTGTTGAACATTATCTTGCATACAATAGAAAGTTCTTCTATATATTAAGCTGAAATCTCTAACTTTCACCATCTAAACTCACTCACTCAGTGATTAACAAACTCCCCAACTCGTGTTCTAACTATCCCACTAATTCTGAATCCCAAAATGTCATTATTCCATCCTATTTCTGCTCTTAATCTTATTTCTGTTCTTCTCAACCCAACCCTCAGAAGGTCTTGCTCTTGAAATATCCATTCCTCCTACTGCACCCTGTGGAATGTCTTTTCCACAGGCAACAAGCTTTCCTTCATCCTCAATATTTCCTTTCCTTCCCTCTACTAGTTATTACTGAAGATTGGCTCCCTCATGGCACAGCTCCCTTGGCCCACTTTTCATTTTGTTTTTGCACTCTCCTCTTAATGTTTTACATACAGTCTGGCTTCTAACCTCATCATTCAACCAAAGATGTTCCATCCAGAATTACTAAAGATTTCTAAGGGCCTCTTTTCAATTCTAAGCTTTCTTATTCTCTCTAAAACATTGGATGGTATAGATCATCTTTTTCACCTTGAGAATCTCATATTTTCAGATTTTGGGGACACAAATTTTAGTTCTCTTCTCATCTATCTGGTCAGTCCTCAATCTTCTTTGCTGGATCTTCATCTAAGCCTTGCCCACTAACCATGGGCATCTATTTTATTTTATTGGCGGATCCCATCAGTTTCTATGTGTTCAATTATCAGCTCTACACTCATGCTTCTCAAATCTACCTATCCAGCCCTAATCTTTCCACTGACTCCAACTTGAATCTCCACCAATCTTGGAGTGCATTTCCATAGACATTTTAAATGTAACTGAACTTCTTACCTTTTCCTTCTAAAACTTTGCTTCTTCCTAATTGGGATTGAGTGTACCATCATCATCCCAGGACTCACAATCTAGGTTTCATTATCTCTCATCCCCCATATCCAATTTGTTGTGAAGACCCTTGTTTCTAAACGCTTTTCTCTGTTGATTACTTCTGACTCACTCTTTATATATCTTGTTTGTACATAGTTGTTTGTATTGCTTTCTCTATTAGACCCCAAGTTCCTTAAAAGTAGGGATTGTCTTTTGCTGTTCTTTGTATCCCCAGCCCTCAGCATAGTATTTAGCATTTTCATTGCTGTGACGGAAAGAGATCATTCTCTGGTGGCACTTCTTTTAGTGGCAATTTTCTCCAAATAAACTAGCCTTGGACAATAAACATCAGGCTGACTCCCAAATACTTTCTAGTCCAAAGGAATCTACCAGAGATTGTACTCTGCTGGCACACCTATACAGAATCCAAGTCTCCTCTGAGATCAGAGATGAGATTCAAACTTTGATGGGAGTAAAATGAGAAACCCTTCCGTATCATATTTAAGTGGCCGTAAAATAATAAAAAAAAAGAAACTAGCTTGTTGAAAAGGTGTAAACATCCTATTTTACTACATGTATGTGTGTAGTATCCATTTTCTCTTGAATTTTAATTTACTCTCCACCAGTTGCCAGTTTTAAAGTCAGAAACTGTTAAGAGACACTGCCATTGTTAGAGAGAACACTAAACACTAGAACCTCAGGTTCTATTAAACCATTTAAATCAATCTTTGCTGACTGCTTCTCTCCAAAAATAATACACTTTCTTAGGACTTTAGTTTGGGATGGTTACCCAGCAGTGATGGCTAGGATGGTGTGAGGCCTGTTGAGAGACTGAAGGAAGAGAGATCAATTAAAAAACTATGAGAATCATGAGGTGGAAAGTAATTTGACCTTGATTTAGCTCTGTATGTATGTGGAGGGATGTGTGTGATGTTATACATGGGGGTGTATATGCTTGTAGCAGGGAGCAGTGGGGCATTGGGAATGGGGAATGGAGAGATGCAAGAAGTCACAGATTTAGCATCACAGACGGAGAACTGGAGCCCCAGTCCTACCATCACTAACTTACAGATGAGGAAATTGAGGCACACAGAAGCTAAGTGAGTTGCCACAATGGTATTAAGCAGCGAAACTGGGATTCATCTACAGATGTTTTGACCCCTAGATTCACTGGAATCATAACAGCTCACGTTTATATAATGAATCAAGGACAAAGCTTATTTCTTTCAACAACAGAACACAGAATGTTTTCTTAATAATGTTTACTTTGTCCCACAACAAAGAAAGTCAAGTAAGCATTATTTTTAAATGCAGATATGTCTAGTCATTTTTAAGATTGGTTTTCCCTGTTTCACTTTGGCTGGAAAGGGGCTGCTCACAAGTCAGATCCCCTTTTGGACTGGCATGAGAGCTTTGACTCACTGCCATTTCTAACCTGTTCTGGCTTGCCCCTTCCTTAGGCAGCCTGGTGATTTCCTGCTCCCAGATCACCATAGGGTTGCTGATTATATGGTGCACATCCAGCCAGCACAGTCTAGTGTAACTCATCCTTCCCAGGCTGGAGAGTTTGATAAGCTCTAGGCACTTGGATGGCTAGGAATACAAGTATTTCTCTTCATCCTGGGAAGGTATTTTATTATCCTAATTTTAATGATGAATAAATTGAATTTCAGGAAGGTCAATAGATTTCCCAGAGATCATCCAGTAAGAGAGCCAATATTTTAACTCAGACCTTTGCCTCTTGGTTCACTACTATGGGGTAACTTGCCCCATAACTGGTGTAACTTATCTTATAATATTTGAGAAGTTAGGAAGATAGAAGTACCAGATGCAACTGAGATTTTAAGTCCATGTGGAAAAAAAAAAAAAAAACCCAAAACAACAAAAAACCCACACCTTTACCAGAGGTTAAAAAAAAAAAAAAAGGAATCAGAAAAAGGGTCAAGTTTGGGGTGGGAGGAAAGGAGCAGGGAGCTCAGTTTTATAACATGTTATCTTATAAATACCAAGATTTTTATCTTAAGGCAGGCTATCATCAGTTGGAATCAGCATTTTTTTTTTCTAGTAGTGTCTTGCTTTCTTTCCCACTTTTTCTACCCAATGCCTCTGGGTCTCAGCAAAAAAAAAAAATCACATTTGTATTGTATGTATGTGTGTGGGAGATTAATCTTTCATGATTCATGAACTTCATACTTCATTTTTATGATTTGTAAAAGAACAACATTGGGCTTATTTGCCTTCAAATCTTAATGAACTTGTAGAGGGACCATAATATTATCTCAGTACTATCATTGATGTAATAGATACAGCAATAATGGTGTTAAGAGAGGAAAAATAACATATTTGCAAACAACAACAACAAAAATTCATGAAACTGTATTTGATTCAAAACAGAGAAAAATGGGATTTATTTTGTTTTGTTCATTTGTTTTTGCCTCTTCGTGTTTTTATGTTCCATCTCCAAGAAAAAATAATGAGGTTGGTCACTAAAAAACAAACAAAACCTTAATGATCAATAGACATATTATGTTTTTGTTGTTTCCCACTTTAGAATGTCAACAACTTATGAATAGGAATATTTCGGTGCACAGTACCTGGTACATTGCCATTTTTTTGTTTAACGTGTAGTTATTCAAGCAGAGATACTAAATTTGTGTTCTTGCTATAGCACAGTTTCACTGTGTGATCTTAGATAAGTCCTCTCCCTTTATTGGGAGATGGTTTAATTATATGTTAAATAAACAGATTGAATTAATTAGTCTCTGAGGTCCAATTGATTTTTAAAATTCTCTAATTTACATGAAGGATCCAATGGCTATTGAAATGATAAACTGTGAATATGGCTTCCTCTGGAAGGTGCCTTCTAACACTGGGTTGATGGGTTGGGCAAGATAAGCCCATTTCATTCAATATAAAAGTGTGATACCCTCTACATTACTGATTTGTAACTTAAATTTTTATCTGTCCTGTAGTTGACCTATTTTAATATTCCCCTCTCTTCCTGCTAGCATTTGTACTTTGAAAGACTGGCTGCTCGCTTAAGATATACTTAGGGAGACATTTGTTTGGGCTGGTGGGAGCTCTTGTCAGGAACTAGCCCGTGATTCTTTTGAATTGAAGACTTGAACTGTTCTCATCAATATGCTAAGAGGTTTTTAATCTTCCCGGTTTAATAAACTGTATATGATGTTTTCTCCTGGTACAATTTGATTTGTAGTAGATTCTTTCTCTTTCTCTTTGCTCAATAGGATATTTCAAACCAAGTTCTATTAAAGAATAGATGACCCTACAGTGAGTAAATTTTTTTTTACTTTAAAATCTATATAAATATCATTTTCTTTGGTTTGTATCGTGGGAGTCAATTCCTTGGCAGGAACTGTTTCAGCATTTATTCTTGTGTTATTATTTGCATTAAACATGTGATTAGGAAAAAAAACACAAACAGAAAACATAGCACTAATAATTTCTGATTCCAGAAAATGGAAACATGTTTATTTTGTAAGTATGCATGCATGTACTATGTGTCTGTGCATATGTATACATACATGTATGTGGATGTATATATTATATACATATATGTGTAAAATCAGTTACTGTATTTTTTAAGTCTTTTCATTTGTTTTATTCTCATCCATAGTTCTGAATATAATAAAGATGACAATTAAAATTCTTGATATTAGTATTTTTTAGAACTTCATGATTCACTTTTGTGAGTTGTGAAAGAACAACATTGGGCTTACCTGCCTTTAAGCCTTAATTAGTAATATCTTTAAAATGCCACCAGATGGAGGTGTTGCTATGCAGAGATTCTTCAATCAATAAAGATAGTCCTTTCCCTCCCACTATTCTCTTCTGCCTACTTCCCTTCCCCATCCCATTGTCAAGGATCAGAAGTTAGTTCTTCCTTCTTTGCAAAATTAAAGAAAGCAAAGGATCTGAGATCCCTGAGTACACTGAGAGGTCAATAATGCCAGAGTTTTGTTATAAATTAAAATAATTTTCAAGTAAAAGTTTGACAATGTTATTCATTTGGCTGATTGGAAGGGCTGACAATTTCAGAAAAGGGAAATATTTCCTTTAATAGCTATTTAAATAGAGATTTTCTAAATGGAATTGTTGAGTTTTTGCAACTATCAGCACTTGGGAGTTGTATTTCATGCTTCTCAAGATAAAAATATAATTTTAGCGAGAGGGACATGATGGTTTTATTTTCTCACCTTGTCATTAGGGAGCATTTTGTTTTTAAGCACTAAGGTGCAGATTTGATTAGTGTGAATTACATTTGATTTCTAATGAGGATTCAGGGATGCAGCATGAATTAAAAATATATTTGTAAGCCCATATTCTTCTGTGTATTTCTTTGACATACAAGAATAGGTAGGTTTTTTGAGTTCCAGACTAAGGAGATGTTAGAGGGGGAAAAGGCCTCTTTTTTGTTGATATGGAAAGAACGCCAAGGAAAGAAAAAATCTACAGAAAATATAAGAAGTTTAGGATAAATGGATCTAAGTATAATAAGTCAAATTAGCTAAGTTGCTTAGACTTTTAATAAAAAAAAAAAAACTCAGTATCATTCATTAGAAAGAACACTGGTGAATTCAGGCTTCTCAATGGAAGATATAGGTAGTCCTTGGGTAAATAAATGAAATCTTCTCAAAATTCCTATCATCGACACATTCATACATAAAGCAAGTGTGTCACATATAGGTATATATGCTCTTTCTATATATGTATGTGTATATATACATATATGTATATAAACACACACACACATATATAAAACAGGATTCCCCAGATGGTTTAATGAAGGGTTATTATTTTCAATGTTAAGGTTTAAGCATTAAAATTTAAAACTTAAACCTTAAACTAAGACTTTTGGGATATCATGCAGATATATATATATATATATATATATATATATATATATATCTATACAAATGTTCATTACTTCATATCTGGGCTATTGTAATCGTCTGTTGGTCTCTCTGCTTCAGTTTAAAATATATTGCCCATGAATTTCCTTGAATATCAGGTGAAAATAATAGGAATAAGGGCAACAACCATTCCCTTTACTACAATAATAATGAACATTTACATAGATCTTCATGGTTACAAACCACTTTATGCCAAGTCAATCATCGTTTATGAAATTCCCACTATATATTTGCCAGACACTGTTCAAAGCATGACTGATACAAAGAAAGCTCTTTCTTTCTGCTCTTAAGGAGCTTAGTCTAATGAAGGAGATATAGGTTCGTCCTAGATACATACAAGGTAATCTGGAAGTAATTTGAGGGTAAAGACACTAGCAATAAGAAGGATTAAGAAAGAATAAGATTTGTGGGTGGTAAGATTTGCACTGAGGGAATAATGTGTCCCAATAATATAATTTGAGGGGGCTCTATGTAAAGAAGGGACTCGCTTTTGATCTGTATTTCTTTTTTGGAGGTAATCCTCCCAAGAGCCCTATCATGATGTTCTGGAAGAGATGGGGAATCTGTCACTGACCAGACAGTGTCCCAAGTTTCTAAGCTCTCCACGCAAAACCTGGTCTGCTAAAGCAGAGAATACAAGAGACTCACATCCCAGCTTATTTGAATGATTCTCCATGTTTTTTCTTCGTCTTTTAGGCTGAGATTTTATGGAGAATTTATTAAGTCATTTGATAATTATTCTAGTATCCATCCAATATAAAGCAGGGAGAAAAACACACAGATACAACAAATACTGGACTTGATTTGGGAGGGCAAGACCTGAGAACTAGCTTGCTATTTACCAGTTGTGTCCCTGCAGGAGTTTCAGATTACTTATCCACAAAATGAGCTTTATTAAACTTATATTCCCTACCTCAAAGAGACATTGGGGAACCTTGATCACGATCAGTAGCAAGGTCTGGCACATGAAGGCTCGGCGCATATGATGGTATTCCATGATGGGTTCTACCATATACCAGAAAGTACTCCAAGGCAACTTTCAGGATTTCTCTGACTTTCAAAGAACTAGTTGCTTCCCCCCTTAGTTATACTCCCTTATCCTAGGGAAGTGGCCTTCATTTAATTAGCTTGAGAGTTTAGGAAGGATTTATACATTCAAATTTTTTACCACCTGAATCACTAGAAAACCATGATCCCCATTCCTGTGTCACTGCTGCCTTTTAATTAATGGCATCTGCAAAAGTATGAGAATACCTAACAATTTTTTAATCTTAACAATAGGAAAGGGAATAAAGTTGAATATATCAAAGTACTCACAGCAAGTTTGATCCTCCCATCTAGACCAAAAAGAGCTTTCTGTAGATTTGAAAGGCAAGCCACAAATCAGAAGCCCAGAGGAATGAAGTTATGGTCCTTCTTTTCCAAACTATCTCCCTCTGCTATACTGGATGCCCTCACATTTCTACTACTGTCTCATTCTATGTCAGGTCTGGCCCATGCTTTGTACTGATCATGTCTCCTTACACACATTCACTGATTTTCCCTGATGATCCTTATGAACTAAATCTCGCAATCTGGATTTGTGCTAATAGCCTTCTTGTCTTCATGATCTTTTTCCTTGGAATAATCCAGTCCTAGGTTATTTTCTCCTGGACACCATCCAGGTGAGCATGCTATAGAATTAATACCTTTACTTTCTCTGTGGCTTAAAAATGTACAGAGGGTATTTTACAATTATTAATGAGTAGATGAATGAACAAAAACATATTACATGTTTGCATAGATTTCCCTTTAATTGGTTAAGAAAATATAGTCACATAGGAAAGTGGTGATCAGATAGAATTTCTTTGTTTTGGAGAGTTACAAGGAAGGTGAATGGAGATGTAGGGTGGTATCTGACTTTAGCCTTTCTAGGAGTTATGATGGGATTTATTTGATTATGGAAGCAGCAGAAAGAGGTTAAGTGTATTATGGTAAAATGATAGGTGAGAAAGTGCTAGGAAAAGTGAAATATAAAACACTTGTGACCTTCCTGAAAGTGTGGGCCATGTGAGGTACTCACCAATCAGGGCAGTGGGATCTCCAGAGATACAAGGACAAGTTCTTCATCTATAATGGGATACTTGTTCATATGGGGCTTCTCTGAGGATAATTCTTGGTAAACTTTAAAGAGCTCAAAAATAGAAGTGATGGTGGTGATACAGAAGTAGTAGAACATGATATTAGCTTCCATTCCCTTCTTTGGGCCTATGAAGCCATAAAATAAAGTAAGAAGACATTTCTTGAATTGGAACATATTTGGGGTTACTGATTATTATTTTGACTTTTATTGGACTCGAGGAAGAGTCTAATGAAATGGGCAAATTCTTAGAGACGGTAATAAAATTTGCTGAATACATATAAATTTCTGTAGCAGTAGCCAAATTGTTCTGTCTCAATATTTTGTGTGTTTTTTTTTCTATGTTGCTACATGTTTTGAAAAGCAAGAAAGAATTCTTGATCATCTCACCAATAAGAGATGAATGACTAGACATCTTCTGATTCTCAGGATCCCTCAAATTTCTCCAAAGTAAATACTATGGGCAAGAGATGAGACAAAGGGATTTCACCTGTCTCCACAGTCTAGGACACCAAGAAACCTAGCAAGGTAAAAATTCAAGGAACAAATAGCAGAGAGGCCTGATCTAAATTCTAACTTGGTACTTGGCATCCTTCTCTCATTATTCACTAAATGGACAAGATTAAGTTGATTGCCTCACCTGTACTCCCTTTCCCAGTGTTGGAAAATGACCAGCCAACCAAACCAAAACAGGAAAAGGTGCCTCTGAACAGGAGAGGTCTGGAACTTAGAGAGAAACTGGGTAGTTTTGTATGTTTGTGGCTGTACTCTACTGTAAAGTCCAGGAGAATGAGTCTCGCTTCCAGCAAATAGCAGCTCTGGCTCTGCAGAAGTCATTTAGGACAGAGAGTGAGGGTAGTAAAATAAGAATTGCACAGCATTGGAAGAACTGAAATGGCTTTGAGGTCTACCTCCCAAAAAATAAACCATAAGAAAAAGGTAATGAGTTAGAAAGTAAACAATAGGAAAAATAAGGGAGAAAAGACTGAAACTGCTAAAAATCTCAGGAGGAAGAGAATTCAAAGACTGACAATCAGAGTAAATTAACAGAAAAAAAAGATGGTCTCCAAATCAGTTGAAAGATGCTAAGCATCTACCAATAAATATTTCAAAGTAAAAAATAAATCAATACCTGAAGAGGCAGAAGACTCTCAAGAACACATGGAATGCCAGGAGAATGTACCTCAATGGCAAAAGAGAAATAAATTGTAAAAATAGATTTCATGGCAAATATATAGAAATGACAAATAGTTTGGATGAAGAAAAATAAAAAACAATAACATCCATAAAAACAAAACATATTGATGTCGAAGAAAATCAAAGAGGATGAATAAAATGAAATAAAATGGCTAAAAAGTCTATACTTTCTGATCCAGAAATTTTACTACTCTGCATATACTTCAGGAGAGAATTGACAAAAAAGATTCCACATACAACAAAATATTCACAAAAATGGCCTCCTCCTTTGCAAAGTGTGTGTGGGGAGCCATAGAAGAAAAGTATTGTATATAATATCTGATTTATGAAAGTGCAGTTATTAATTTTGCTGATTCCTTTTCTTCTCCTTTTTCTTTTAAAAGCAATATTTTTTTTAAAATAAGAGATTGTCCCCTGCAAAGAGGAAATATAGCTAACCTCAAAACAAAAAATATCAATAAAAATCCATTTAAAAAGTTTTAAAAGAAAGAAAATCAAGGAAGAGGAGAGAACTAAAAGCATTAAAGAATGTTTTTAGTTCTCTCCTCTTCCTTGATTTTCTTTAAAGAGAGACAGAGACAGAAAAACTGAGAGAGACAGACAGACAGAAACTGAGTAGGTAAATCACTTAGTGTCTTTGTGCCTCAGGCAGTGGCCTATGATTACTTATTAAATTATAGATGCTCTCTACTCCTAGTCCTTGGAATGCATATCCTGCTCAGGCATCCTTATCTCCTAATTCTCCGAGGTGAAAATAACCAGTTTCCCTTTAAAATTTCCATGATTTTAGATGCATTGCAAAGTCATTTCTTTCATTTGGTTTAGATTTCCACAAAAAATATGATATTCTGCAATTATATTCTAAATTTTTATTTTAGTTTTTTTTTTTACTTATTTCCTTTTCTTTCAAGTATTTTGTTTACATCTTGAACTTTCCTTTTCAACTTTCTCCTTTATATCATACCTATTTATGGGTATGTTGTAATCTTTCTGTCACATTAGACTGTAAACTTCTGGAGGGCAGGACATGCTATTTTTGCCTTTTTATCCTTGAATTTTAACATAGACTAGATTAATAACAAATATTTGTTCACATAAGTGGATAATGTAATAACATTCCAATAAATGCATACATATGGTAGAGAAAGAAGAACACAGACTGAAATCTAGGTAAATCTCATCTCTGATACCTGCTATATGTATGAGCTTGGACATGTTTCCCCATATGTAAAATGAGGGAATTGAATGAACAAAAAAGTATTAAGTGCTTAATATGTACCAAATGTTTTGCTATAGCTGACTTTATAGTTAGCTCTATGATTGGTATATAAAACACTATAAAAGGCAGTGCAGAAAGCTCTGGGGCTGAAGTCAGGAGGATTTGAGTAAGACTTGTGTGTGTAACCCTGAGCAAGTCACTTTACCCTGTTTGCCTCAGTTTCCTCATCTGCAAAATGAGCTGGAAAAAGAAATGACAGATCACTCCAGCATATTTGCCAACAAAACTCCAAAGGGACTGACTGAAATGACTGAAGAACAATTTCTCTTTACCCACAATCTTTAGTGAATCACAGAGCTGTTAGAAAAAGATTATTTATTTATATATTTTAAAGAAAAGGAAATAAGAAAAGTAAAGAACTAAAATAAAAAATAGAATAATTACAGAATATCATATTGTTGAGGAAATCTAAATCAAATGAAGGAATGATTTTGCAATGGATCTAGAATATAACACACATTTCCTAATTAGTTAGCCATAACCTTAGTTTTTTAGAGTAAGATAATCTGAGTTGTGCAGTTTTTAGTCACTTAAAAAAAAACAATTTGTGGTTTCCTTACTGTGGTAACTTTTCTCCTTCCTAACAACAATGAGGTATTTGTGTTATATTTTAATCCTTATCAACAGTAAGATCAAAATACAAAACCTAAGTAGTACCCACATTTCACTTCTCAAGAATTCTTGGGCAGACCAGTCTGCATTACATCAAGCAGCAGAACAATTTAGCTAAATTTATGCTGCAAAGAAAACATGCTGGTTTACTATTCTGATAGAGCCTATAAATACCATCCTGCTTAGAGAAAATATTGAAATGATTTACTGTCAAGCCTACTGGAAAGAAAGTCCAATGAAACTTAGAAAACTCTTATTTTTCTCTTTGCTTTTCCACTAAGATATTTGAAAATATGGAAGCCCACAGTAGGGAAAAAAGGCTATTTCTTGCTCTGTGACATTTTTATATATGTACATATATATGTGTGTATTTGTATATATATAATATATATATACATATATATAATGTATATGTATATATACAGACATATATGCACCTGTACATACATATACAGACACACTTGTGTGTGTTTTTGTGTATTTGGAATGGGGCAATTTGGTGGTGCATAGAGTCAGGAAAACTCCTCTTCCTGAATTCAAATCTGGCTGCAGAGGCTGACTAGCCAAGTAACTGGGCAAGTCACTTAACCCCTTTACTTCAAATCCTTATTTCTAAAGTGAGCTGGAGAAGGATATGTCAAACTGCTCCTATATCTTTACCAAGAAAACCCCAAAAGGGATTTGGGAAAAAAAAAACCTAAATAGCAGCAAAAGTTATTGGAATAACATGCCTTGAGGTTGAAAAATGGGGTAAAGCCATGTATTTGAGCCTCATTTCCCTGATAGCTAGTTGCCCTATCCATTAGTCTAAAAGATATGGCACATCTTTCTCCTCATAATGTATGAGAAGGGACTCGGTAGTTCTATATAATAATGCTCTTTAAAGGAGTTAAAAATAATGATTGCTCATTTTTCGATAACATTTTCTTTATTTATGTAGCACTTCATAGTTTACAGTTTCTGCAGAATAATTCTATGTTATAGATGGTACAATCTTTATTTTTACAGCATCAGGGAATCACATTATTTCATAAGTGTAGGAATCCTCAGAGGTCACCCCATCAGTTCTCTACTTGATAAAGTCATGTTTGGTAAAACAGGCTCTCAGACTGTGGGGTGGAAGGGACTTTAAAGGTAATCCAGGTCAAAGATTATTGCTTGAAGGATTTACAGGGATGGGAAATCATTTGCTTCCTGAGGCAAATTATTCCATATCTGGATAGCTCTCATTATAATATGCTCTTCCTTATAGGGAGATTTTTTAAAAACTAAATTCCACTCATTGGCTTTAGTTCTGTTCCCTGGAGCAAAACATAGGTCTAATTCATTTTATCTCTGATATCACTTGAAATATTTGAAAACAGCTATTGTGACACTTCCCCCACCTTTCCCACTTCAGCCTCACCTTTTTGGGTAAAACATTCCTAATTCTTTCCCAGGTACTATTCTTCATAATATTGTGTTGTAGCTTCCTTTCATCTACTTTCAGATGTCTGGAAGGTATCTCCTGTATTTACTGAGTACTTTCCTTCTATCTCCACTTATTTTTCAACCCCTTGCAATCTAACTTCTAACCCCACTTGATCGAAATTGTCGCTCTAAGGTACCCAACTGTTAAACATGATAATGCCATAAGTCTTCAGGTTCCAGTGTCTCAGAAACTTTGGATACAGAAGTCTATTGATAGCCTGGCACTTGTTGCTCCATTACTTTCTTTTCCTCCTATCCATCTGATAATCTTCAGTCTTCTTCTTTGATTATTATTTGTCTCTTGCTCACTCCATTTTTGGATTTTCTCCAAGTTCCATCCTGTGTCTTCTTTACTTTATATCCATTGTTTTTGTTGAATTCATAAAATCCCATGGAACCAACAATCATTTTCAAATTAAGGCCTCCATATATTTAGCTTTAGTTTCTTTTCTGATCTCCAGTACCACATCATCAAGTGTCTGCTGGACATTTCATTCTGGATGTCCTGTAGAAAACTCAAACATGTTTAAACTTTCCCTTATTTACACCTTCTAGAAATTTTCCTGCTTATATTGAGAGACCAAGGGTTATATAACCTTGGAGCCAAGTCAACTCTTCATTGTATGTCATCTTCCATATCCAATGAATGGCTGAGTCCTTATACTTCTACTTTCATATCATTTCCTGCATATAACTCCTTCTCTCAACTCACAAAGACATTTAGCCTAGTTCACATTCTCACTACTTCTTGTATATGCTAATTCTTTTAATTTTTTTCCCTTTCTAACCTTTCCTTTTCACAATGTATCCTCTAACCAATTAACAAAACAATTTTTTTAAGGCATGAAAGTCAAAGACATTAAAGCTATGACTAAAAGAAACATACTTGGGAATTTTTTTCTTTTTCTTTTTCCTTTTCATCTCCTCTCCTTTTCCTATTTTTTTCCTTTCCACACCCTTTTCTTCCCCATTCTCCTCTCATCTTTTCCTTCTCTATTCTATCAAATTCTAATCCTTTATTTACAACAATTTAACTTGATCATTAGTTAATTATTGTTAGTAAACTAATCATTCTAAAAATAATGTATTTTAATACATTTCTCCTAAAAGGAAGTTCTTTTGATTCAGAACTTCTATTAATTGTCTTAGGAACATATTGAATTTCTTAGGCAGTTAGTCCACTGTCCCCAGCTTTCTAACAGTTCAAGACATGGACCCATCTGAGACCCTATGTGATAATCATTAAGAGATAGGTCAGGAAACTCTTAATATCAATACTTCCAGGCAAAGATGCACATTACTATCTAGGACGTTGTAGTGGCAACACAGCCAAAAGCAATGATAATTTCTGATTACTCATCCAAAGTTGTAAGTAAAGTATAGAATCACAGACACTCCATAAATTTCCCAGGGCTGTCTTGTATAAGAACAAAGGGGTCAAAATGATCACTTAATTTAAAGTTGAATAGGGCTTGCACACTTTTCCTTAATTAATGTTAAATAATAAATAACATTCAATACATTCATGCTAGAATACATTAATAGTCTAATAAATAGAATAAATGACTCAGATTCAGCCTGTGTTCAAATGACACTCTGTCTTGGACAAGTCACTTCTGATCCTCCATTATTTTATCTATAATGTGAGAATAACACTTGCATCTCATTAAACTATGGAATGATTCAAACGTGATATTCTATAAAGTAATTTGGAAATATAAATAAGTGATAGTCATTATTACTCATGCAGTATGTTCAGGAATTGTTCTGTGAAAGCATTGTCACGACATATTTTGTTGTCATGGTCCCTTTTATTGAATAGTATAAGCAAAAGGGATGATTTAATTATTTTTTGTATACACTATTGGCACATATTAGGTTGGCTTAATAAATGCAGTTATTTATTGATTGAAGGCCTCCTTTGGTGATAGATCTGGTTATATGTGAGTCCCAACTGACTGTGTTATCATGGGCTTGTCACTTAACCCTCAATGCCCTGGTACTTTAAAACTTTTAGTTATGAACCAGTTACTGATGTATATTAGGGAAGTAGTTTCTATACCAAGAATTCAGCATACCAATTAAATCCAAGGTCAAAGTAAAATGGGAAAATAGAGTTGAAATTGTCACTTCTCTCCCTTTTCACACAGCTAGAATAAATAAGCAAGAAAG
This sequence comes from Sarcophilus harrisii, assembly GCF_902635505.1. Lineage (NCBI taxonomy): Eukaryota > Metazoa > Chordata > Mammalia > Dasyuromorphia > Dasyuridae > Sarcophilus > Sarcophilus harrisii. The sequence continues at coordinate 31,989,328 of NC_045431.1, read as the reverse complement.
AATGCATCTTGTGAAAAGTTCAAAAATATAATCAGAAGATGGGCTAGATCAAGCAAAAGTTCACCAGAAATTTCAATTCATGAAGCAGGAATGGGAAATGGAGGGAAATATAGGTGATTTAATTCTTCAGTTCAACAAGATTTTTAAAGGTGCTGAATATGTGTTGAGAATAAGATGACAAAAATAGAAATAATCCTTATCCTTAAGGATCTTATTCTCTCTTGGTTATAAATGTTATTGGATTGGCCAATGAAGATAAAGAAGATCTAGAACACACTTCAAAGGAGAGTGGTACAGTAAGTTTTAGGGAGAAAGTTATTGGTCTTAAGTTCCTTAAGCTTTTCCTATGGTGAGGCTCCCTCACTGATCCACCCCAATTTTCCATTGTGGGGTTTCTGTAGGACTGAACGATAATTACTATTGTAATCTATCACAATAATCAATAAACTGCTCTATTGTAAGTAACCTTAGTTGTAAAGTAAGGTAGAAATGACCACCCATGATGATCCAACACAGTGGCTGGCATTTGTGTCCATATGATGTGAATAGTTTGGCTTTGAGAACAGAATGCCTTTAGATTGTCACTCTCGTGGGGATTTAGGCAAAGATAAAAATTGTCTCTAGGGGTCAGATTGCTGCTGTTAGAAATGTTTAAATAAATTTCCATAGGTTTATATATACCATAGAAGCTAGAGGTAGAAAAAGCTGAACACTTACCTCATTACCTTTCCCAGAAAAAATAAAACAGGTGGACTGCTTAATATCCTCAATCACTGAAATTTATCCTGGTTCAAGTCAGTTAACCTCCTATGTACAGACACAAGGCAGTATTTATCTGCTCTAGGCAATTGATAAGTGAAGCATTATCTTTATTGTGTAGGATTGTGTTTATATGTGGGCGTAAATTCTACATGGATATGGATGCCTTATATTCAGAAAATTTTCTTCAAACCAAATAATGAAGCAGCAAAAGGAGAAGAGAGAGTTGGGCAGGTACCATTGCTCCATCAGAGATCTTCCTTATTCCGTAGTTGAAACAGATAGATTTCACTTCCCAGACTAGACAGCTGGTCCAATAGACATTTCTGAGAAAATTATTTTAATCATTATTTTAATCAATAAGGATCTTAGAGTTCAACTAAAAGGCATCTCAGAGACTATCTAGTCCAAGTGTCTTATTTTACAAATGAGAAAATTGAGGCACAGAATATATATATTTTTATTTATTATTTTTATCATATATTAAATATATTAATATAATCTATTATAAATATATTAATTTATATAAGGTGCCATGAGTATTATGCTTCAGAAGCAAGATTTAAACTCAGGAGGTCAGCACACTTTCCATTGCACTAAAAATAGTAAGACTTTTACAAATGATTCTGTTCACATAGTATTAAATTGTCTGAAGAAAGTCCAATGGTAGCTTAAGAAGATTCGTAAAAATTTCATTTCTTACCTAATCTTTTTAAAGAAGCAACAAGTACTTTTTATAAATTGCTCATAAGGCATACATTCTTTGTCAAATGCTGCTTTTAAATCCATTTCAAAGGACTTGCAAACCCGTGGAAGAATCCCTGACCTATATGAACTGATTAAATTTCTTTCTATTTAGCTACTGAAGGAGATCCCTACTGTTTCTTCTATGTTCCTTTGCTCCCTAGCATCTCTAAGCTTGCCTTTCTTTTGGTGATAATCTCCCTTCTGGGTTAAATTCTTCTGTACTTGGAAAATATCAGTGTGGCTCTTTTTAAAATCTGATTTTTTTTTTTAAGTAATTCCTAGGTTGATGGCAAGGGTGGAGCTAAGATGGCTGATAAGCAGTAGTCACCCAAAGGATCTCTCCCAACAAATGAAAATAATGCCTCAAATCAACTCTCAGAATGACAATAGGTTAGGATGAGACGTTTATTTTCTGGTATAATTTAATAGTTTGGTGGGAAGCAGAGTGCCAGGATTATCACAACAGGGGCTATGGCCCTTCCTGAGTAAAGACCAGAGAACTGATTAGGAGAGCAGGGACCACATTCCTCTCCCCAAATCTTACCAATTTGGAAGCCTCCAAAACTTGTGGATTCCAAGAACAAACTTTGAAAACAGAAGCACAAAAAGTCCAAAGATTGTTTTAGAGCCTTCTCACTCTCAGATGAGCTGAGCTCAATTTTAACATAATAGTCAAAGTGAAGAAGTAAGCTGGGGAAAATGAGCATACAACTGAAAAAGGAATTTGACCATAAAAAGTTACATTAGTGGCAGGAAGATCAAGACATAATCTCAGAAGAAGACAACAGTGTGAGAACAGCTATCAAAGAAAGGCTCAAAGAAAAATGCTAATTTGGAACTCAGCCCAAAGGGGTATTAAACTGTGCAAATCCTTTGGTCCAGATTGGGTTTATATCCCAAAGTGATCTTAAAGGACAGAAAGGGACCCACATGTGCCAAAATGAAATTTCACTGAAGAAAATAATTCCTGAAAAATTATAATTGGGTAAGAGGTAGCTAATGACTCCATGAGAAATCAAGAAACAAACAAACAAAAAAATTAAAAAGACTAAAATGTGAAATCTCATTGGAAAAACAACTAACCTGAAAAATAAATCAAGAAGAATTAATTTAAGAATTATTGAACTTTCTGGAAGTTATAATCAAAGAACCTAGGCATCATATTTGAAGAAATTGCCAAGTAAAGCTAACCTGATATCTTCGAGTCAGGGGTAAAATAGAAATACAAGAATCTACCAATCACCTCATGAAAGAGATTCTTAAATGAAAACTTTCAGAAATATTATAGCCAAATTCCAGAGTTCAAAGGAAAAATACTTCAAGCATCAAGAAAGAAACAAAACAAGTATCATGAGACCACAATCAGGATTACAGAAGATCTGGCACTTTTACATTAAAGATTTGCAGGGCTTGGAATGATATTACATAAAGCAAAGAAGCTGGTATTTCAACCAGTAATAATCTACTCAACAAAATAATGTGAATTCTTTAAAGGAAAATATATTTAGTGAAATAGAGGGCTTTGTAAGAATTCCTGATGAAAAGAGCAGAGCTGAATAGGGAATTTGATGTTTAGCAGAAGACTCAAGCAGAATAAAGAATAATACAAAGGCCAAAAAGAGACAACATGAAACAGTAGTAGAAAGGATTCAATAAACTGTTTATATTTATATATGGGAAGATATATGTTACTCTCAGAACTTTAGCAGTCTTATTGCATTAAAAAAGAATTTACATAGAATGAATGGGTTTGAGTAAATTATGTTGGAATGATCTCCAAAAAAAATAAAGAAGTTAGAACAAGGGATAAACTAGGAGAAGGGTAAAGGAAGACATAAAATGGGGAAATTTTTCTCACATAAAATAGGTTCATAAGTACGACATTTTACAATGGGAGGGAAATGGGGAGAGTTTTAGGCAGGTTGTTTTTGAATCCCATTTTCATTGGAAGTGGATCAAACAAGGCAAAGGCATGTCTGTCTGTGTCTGTGTGTGTCTGTTTCTGTGTCTGTCTGTCTGTCTTGTCTGTCTCTCTCTCTCCCCCGTCTGTGTGTGTATAAAACTAGATGTGTCTATATACATACATACATACATATATGTGTGTTTGTGTATATATATATATATATATATATATATATATATATATATAAAATCTATCTATCTATATATATATATATATTCAGCAGTTAAAAGGAGGGGAAAGTGATAAGTGAATAGGGAAAATTAGAAAAGAGAAATGGATTAAGGGAAGCAGTCATTAGAAGGACAGGAAAAAAGAGGGGGGGAACAGAAGAAAACAGGGTAGAGAGAAATACACAGTAATCCTGTGAATGGGATGAGCTCACCTATAAAATGGAATCAGATAGCAAAATGAATTATAAATCAGAATCCAACAATATGTTGTTTACAGAAGACACACTCGAAACATACAAATACACAGTTAAAAATAAAGGAAAAGAACGGAATCTAATATCTTTCAGCTGAACTTAAAAAGGCAGAAGTAACAAATCATAATATCAGATAAAAAAAGAACTAATTATAAGAAATAATAACAGAAGCTACATTGTTTAGAAGGCATCACAAACAATGAAATAATATCCAAGCTTTTGAGCTTTATAGCAAGTTGTTCTGATTAAGGCCCCATCTCTCAAATATGTGTATATATTAAGTATAGAACTGAGCCAAATTTATAAAAATAAGTCATTCTATAATTGATATGTTTTTAAAGAATAGGTAACTTTTAGAAGAAGAAATCAAAGCTATCTATTGTCATGTGAAAAATACTGTAAATCATAATTGATTAGAGAAATATAAATTAAAATCACTCTAAGGTACCATCTCATAACTGTGAGAAATGACAGTTGCTGGAGAGGAGGAGGGAAAAATTATATGCCCTAATGAACTGCTGTTAGAGTCCAGGTCCAAACATTCTGAAGAATAATTTGAAACTATATCCAAAGGGCCATTAAGCTGTGTATACCTTTTGACTTAACAATATCACTGTTTGGCTACATTCTGAAGAGAACAAAGAAAAAGTTCTTTTCATGGTGACAAAGAATTGAACATTCTGAAGAATAATTTGAAACTATATCCAAAGGGCCATTAAGCTGTGTGTATACCTTTTGACTTAACAATATCACTGTTTGGCTACATTCTGAAGAGAACAAAGAAAAAGTTCTTTTCATGGTGACAAAGAATTGGAAAGCGAGGGGATGATCATCAGTTGGAGAATGGCTGAACACGTTGTGGTGTATGATTATGATGGAGTACTACTGTGCTATAAGAAATCATGAGAAGGATTATTTCACAAAAATAACATGGCAAGAACTACATGAACTAATGCAAACTGAAATGAGAGGAACTGGGAATCACTGCACGCAGCAGCAAAAATGTAATGATGAGCAACTGTGAACAATTGGGCTACTCTGATCAGTACAAAGATCCAAGACAATTTCAGAGATCGCATGATGGAAAAAAAAATGCTAATCTCCAGAGAGAGAAATGTTGAACTCTGAGTGCAAGTTGAAGTATAATTTCTTGGTTTTTTTTCTTGCTTTTGTTTGAAATATAAATGTTTTCCATGATTCCATCATATCATGTATTTTGATATCATATTATTTGGCTTCTCTGTGTGGAAAGGAGGGAGTGGGAAAGAGGGAGAGAATTTGGAACTAAAAATTTTAAAAGAAAGTTAAAAATAAATGATAAATTAAAAAGAATACTGAACAAATAAACAAGAGCTCTAGAAGTTATAAGACCTCTATTGAATTACTGGCTCATGCTTTACCTTTCTTTTCATCAGTTTCTTTATCTGAATGACTTTTAATTGGATAATTAGTTTGTTGATAAGATAATGAGTACTTTAAAGTCCTGAAGGAAAGATAAGTCAGTCCAATTAAACATTTTCTAGTAGCAAAAAAGTGGAAACAAAATCCTGGATTATGGAATGGCTAAGCAAATGTTGCTTCAAAAATGGACTGTTTCTGCATCATGGGTAATAATTAATATGAAGATTATAAAGAAGCATAGGAAGACTTAAGAACTAATGCAAAATAAACTTAGCTAAGCTAGGAAAACAATTGCACAATAACTTATAACAATGTGAATAGAAAGAACAAAAATAATTCAAAACTGAATGCTATGAAATTAAAGTGCCCAAGGTTGGTCCTAAGGAAGAGATGTGAGGACAAAATCCCATGTAGAGATGAATATCTGATTGTGGAACACAGTTCAATTGTGACATTGGGGGTTTTCTTAGCAATGATATTTGAGTGATTTGCCATTTCCTTCTATAGCTCATTTTACAGATGAGGAAATTGAGAAAAAAAAAGGTTAATGATTTGCACATTTAAATGTGTGAGGCTGAATTTGAACGTGGGTGTTCTTGACTCCATGCTCAGTACTTTATCCACTATACTACCTAGCTGCTTCTACAATCTAATAGGGGAAGACAGCATATAAAAGAAAACTGCAAAGAAGGGGAGGGAGTAGGATTCCCAGAGTTAAAACCAAGCAGAGCTATTGGTGAAAATTGAATTACTGAAAAGTTTGTGAGTCCTGTATCACAGAAGATTTTTGGAGGAGCTAGGAATACTCTTTAGCCTTCCAATCAGTAGGAGAAGACATCTAAGGATGAGTTGAAAAGGTACAGAGTATGAAAACTTCAGTTGTTCTGTGTGCTGATGAGATTTCCGGTTGGATTTCTTTTTTTGCTAAACATTTTTTTCTGACTTTTACAAAATCCCCATTATTAAAAAATGGTTCTCTGTTAGAGGCAGATTGGGAAATGAAGATATTGTTCAAAGAAAACTTTTACATTTTTTGAATTTTACATTTTACATAAGAAACTTTTTGTCAGTTACTTGGCCAGGTATTAAAGGAATCAGTAATACAGGCATCTGCATTATTCCATCTAGTAGGAGAAAATAAGACATGTATTATGAGTATAATAGAAAGTGTGTTTTGGGGATGGCCATGTGATTTCATCGCTCTACTGAACACTCAGTAGGGGAGTTCTTTCCAGCAATGGGCTATGTTGGGCAACATCTTTTGATTGTTCACAGTAACTTTTTCCTTTTCCCTCTTTCTCTCCTTTCTTCACATTTATCAAATATGTCGTCAGATCTCATTTTTACCTTTACAACATCATTTATCCCCTTCTAATCACTCTAGTTCTGTCTTTCATTGTCTTTCACTTGGACTTGTTCAGTAGCCTTTGAATTGTCTCAAATCTCTCCCCACTTCAATTCATCTGTACCTTTAGAACCAATGTGATTTTTCTGACACTTAGGTGTCATATAGAAAGTTTTTTTGGATTTTTAAAGTTTTTCATCATATAATGTTTTTCCCTTCTTAGATTTTGCTGTTCTCCACACTGCAATTTGGTACATCATTTTACTTATGGTGTATTTAACACTTCCTCTTCCAGTTTTGTGCCTTTGGCTAATTTACATGGCTGAAGTGTTCTACCTTCTTATTTCCATGTCTTACTTTCCCTATCTGCCTTCAAGTTTTATCTCAAGCCCTGCTTTATGTGGTTTTTCCTCCCACTAGATCTCCTGCTCCCAGTGTCTTATCCTCTCCTATTGCCATTAATTTGGACAAATCTTGTATGAATCTAATTGTTTGTGAATTTTGTCTCTCACTCTGGAGAGAAAAAACTGTTTTTTTGTCTTTTGTCTGTGACCCCAGCACTTATTACAGTGTCTGGCACATAGACAGCTTTTAATAAATGATCATTGACTATTTAGTTATAAATGATGTTGGTTTTTCTTTATCTAGGACAAAAGTAGCATGGACCTATCATAAAAGATTCAGGAGAATATGAAATTATATGAGCAATAGTAACAGAACTGTAAAACTTGCTCACATAATAATAATAATTGGTTCATTCACACATTCACACATTTCACCTGATTGTTTGGATGTGTAGAAGAGTTCACGATGTGAGGAAAGCTAAGAATATACTTGAACAATTTTTGCACTAAATTGCAGAGTCTCTCTGCTTACCAAATAAAGTACTTATTTTCTTAAGATAGTTCTGCAATCTTCTGGCCTTTTTATCATAGTGATTATTTTTGTTTTTAAATTTCTCTAAGAAATGGCATCCTGTCAATAAGATGTGTTACCCTTCAGATACCTTTAAAGGTATACACATTAGGATTTCATCAGTTTGCTTGAGGCAGTTCTTGAAAAATTTCCCATCCACTGCTCTGATCATTTTCTCTTCCTCCTTTTACATTCTTACATTTGTCTCTAGACTTTTGTATCTCTATGACTTCTTTAAAATAATGTCTAGTTTTCTTTTTGGATAGCATTTGACATGAACTCCTGGTCCACTTACTCCTCTTTTTCTTGTGCTGTACCTACCTTTCTGTCACGCTTGTCAAATATGTGATCACTTTTCTTACCGTAAACTATGTCCTAAACCCCCATTTCAGTTTAAATCTTTTGTGATTATTTTGTACAAGTTCAGACAAATATCTTTTTGTCAGTATTTGGTAGAGGCACTGCATAGTAATTTACCTGAACTTGAGCATAATTTTGTAAGTATCTCATATCATTATTGTTGAGAATGTAAAAAGAAATGGATTAGACAATAATATAATAAGGTCTGTTAACTGGTTAGATGACCGAAATCAAAGATTAGTTGTGAATGGTAAGTTATTGTCAAAAGAGGCTTATAATGTAGTAACCCAGGGAACTGTACTTGGTCTTGTTTTATTTTGCATTTCTGTCAATGATGTGAGTAAAAGCATAAATTCTATGCTTTTCAGATTTTTCAAATAATGTAAGGCTGAGAAGTTTTATGTAACGTGATGGACAACACTATCCAAAAGAACTTAACCATTTAGAGGATAAGCTTAAATCTATTAAAATGAAATCTGGTAGGAATCTAATAAATCCAGTAAAATCTTATAATTAGGTTCAGAAATTAACTTTACAAGTATAACAGGGAAAGCTGATAAAAATATCAGTTGGTTTTATTGAACAAGAAGTTCAAAATGAGTCAGTAGGGTGATGTGACGGCCCCAAAACTTAATGTAATTTTGAAGTATGTTAAGGGGGACATAGCTAACAGGAATAGATCACTATAGTGATTCTGTACTCTGCCTTTTTTAGATCTCATCTGGAATATTGTGCATAGTTCTGGCCACAGTTTTATGAAGACATTGATAAGCTGGAGAGTGTCCGGAAGAAAGTAACCGGCATAGTCAAAGACTTAAGTGCATGATTTGAGTCTATTAAGGAACTAGATATGTTTATCTTGAAGGAAAGTCTTAGGGTTAGACAAGAGATGATAGCTATTTTCAATATTTGAAGTGTTGTTATATGAGTAATGGATTGGTCTTGTTCTTCCTAGAGGGCAATGCTAGAATCAATTATAGGAGGAAGTTTTGAAGAGACAAATTTAGGCTTATGTCAAGAGAAAAAACAACCTAACAATTCTAGCTTTCCAAAGGTAGAATGGGCTGCCTCAAGGGCTAATAGCTTTCAAAGTAAGGACTGGATGATGACTTGTCAGTTAGATTTTATTGGGATTCTTGTCATATGTGGGTTGTATCTCCCTTCCAAATCTTAATTTTGGTGATTATTGCCAAGAATCCATTAATTCTGTATTTTAATCTGTTGTCCAAAGCTCTAAATCACCTTTTTATACAGCATTTTCTTATCTAGTTGTTACTTTCCCAGATTTATGTTTCGATGAATATACCATCTATATTTCCAAGATTATCAGGGAATTTGTCTTTTGTTTCATCAAGACCACCATAAAAAGCACAAGTTTCTAGGTTACCCCTGGTGGGTGATGCTTTTTTCCCAAATGACTGATTTTAAAAGTGCCAGAGGCCATTAGATTTGACAGATATGGGGAGGCTTATCATCCCCTTCCAGACATATACCCTAGAAAGTTAGCAGATGTCATTGTTGTTTATTTCAGTGATAAATAATTGTCTTAGTATCAGCATCCTTTTCCTTCTCTGAAAATTATTGGATGCCTTCTCACCCCATGGCGCCTGTGGATCCAAACCATTTTTAATGTTAGACCCAAATGATCTCTGAATGAATATTTTTGTTCTTTCTTCTATGCAAGGATTTTTAACATGAAGGGCCTGTGAATAGATTAAGGGATCTATGAATACGGTTGGGAAAAATATATCTTGGTTTATGTACTCTAATTGAAAATTTTCATTTTGATGGTGATTTAAAAAATATTCTGAAAAGGAGGTTCATAGACTTTACCAGATTGCCAAGGGATTTTATGGCAAGAAAAAATTCCTTTTTTGCAAGAAGATACTTGTACTAATTTTATAGCTCTAAAAGCTCATTGGTGTTTCTTCTTTTCATTTAGATAATCATGCATTTCTGCCTTCTAATTTCTTGACAGATGTGTCTTCTTTGCCCCTTTATTTTTTCCTCTAAACACTTTCATTCCTTTGGGACAATTTTATTCTCCCTAATTATCTTGAAAATACAAACTGATTCCTCCATTTCTTTCATTGAACCATCTCTTCTAGGTCTGAGATCAGCTTGTACTCTGAATATTCTAATTGGCCAAAAGAAAATTCTTGCCCTACAGATTTACTTGAAGTAGTGATTGGTCATCTCTTCTGACAATTTTTCAGGCTAATCCTTGAGGATTGCTACTGTGGCAAACACCTGTGTGTGAAACATGAGAATCTTAATGTGAAAATAATGAGGTCTAACCCACTCTTTTCTCCAGCTACTTCTGTTTCTTTGGATATCACGTTATCTGACCCAAATTTAATGATGGATAGTGATGGTAAACATTAATTATTCTAACACAGAGAAATAAATAAGACACACATACTCAGTATGGAATCCAATTTTCCAATGAGATAAATTCATCTCGTTTCAATTTCTTGCCACTCTCAGATACTTTCCCCAATATTCAACTCTAAACAACTACATCAAAGACATAATTCACTGGTGAAAGGCATGGACTTTACTAAGTCAGTTATTTTGGCTAACTGGCATTTATTAAGTGTTTGTATATTAGCTATTATAAGTGTCATACAATGCTGAGTAAACTCTGTAGATAACAATGAAAGTAAAAAATCCAGTTCCTGCCCTCAAGGAACTCATATGCTAATGGGGGAAATAACATTCATACTAGTGTCTACATATATATGAGATCTACACAGTATAAATAGCAAATAATCTCAGAATAAAGATAGTAACAGTGTGTGGAGGTGAGGGAGGAGGTGCCGGATGGAGGAGCCTGGGAGAGGCTTCCTGTAGTAGGTGGAATTTAAGTAAGAGTTAACAAAGTGATAGCCTAATTGTTGCAGTAGTATTTTGAAATATTGAATGACTCAGTGGAGACCTCTGGGTTTTGGATACAAGTTCTGTAGAGACTTCAGGGAAATTATTGCTCAGTTACTTTTTCAGGAGCATCCATTTTTTTCATGATCTTATTTGGGTTTTCTTGGCAAAATTACTGGGACAGTTGGCCATTTCCTTCTCCAGCAAATTTTTACAGATCAGGAAGTTGAAGTAAATAGGACTAAGGGTCTTGCCCAGGATCGCATGGCTATTCAAAGCTGGATTTGGATTCAGTTTTCCTGCCTCCAGACCTGACACTTTATCTACTGTTCTATATAGATACCTTCAGGGAAGACTTGAGTAGAAAGGACAAAGGGTAATAAGGCAATAATTAATTATGATCTGCTATGGGAAAGGAATACCCATGAAGAGATCATAGTATCGTATTATTCTAGAATATACACATCCTGTATCCTATTAATATCTCATAAACTACTGAGCCCTAGAGGAGTTCTCAAATTGCTCCTTTTCAACATTTTCAAAGAGCTTTGTCTGTTTTGTGTCTGTGACAATAAGAATGGCTGCCATTTATTAGCACTTAGAAGTTTGAACATGCTTTAAAATTATTTCATCTGAGCTCCACACTAATCCTGTGAAGTATTTTTATCATTGTTTTTTATATATGGAAACTGAGGTACAGAGAAAGGGTAAGTGATTCACCCCATGGTCAAAGGCAATCATCAGATCCATGTCTTCCTAACTCTAAGAATGCACTGCATTTCTTCTCTATATCAATATACCCTTAAATACTCTGTACTTCCTGTCATGTGCTGAAAGACTAAAATATTAGCTACCCACTTCACAGGATTCCCTGAAATATTTCCAAAGGTGAATGCACATGGAGTCCTACACTGAGCTCTTTAAAGTGACTTCTTCTTACAGAAATCAGAATTTCCCCTTTCCTAATTCTGAATTTGTTTGCTTCTTTTAGCAATTACCCTTTGGAACCTTTTAAGCTTGAGTCTTAAAGTGCTTGTTGTTTGCCAAGATTAAACACTAATTAGGACTCAGAAGTTAGTTCAGTATCTTTGCTAACGTTATCCAAAGTCATGTTAACACCCTAGGTTAATATTCCCTAATAAATGCTAGTGATAAACTGATATAGTTTCAACGGTATCAAGTTGACTCATTTCCCTGGAAAAGAATTGAGCTAAGTAACATGATGATGATGACACTCTAGAGCAGTAATTGAGTGGGAAGAGGTCACTGCCTGAGAAGAAAGAACTTCTCACAAGAGTTTTTGAAAGCTAACTGTTATTACTTGCACAAATATTTTTCAAAACTAAGATAAGAGATTGTAGTGAAGTGTTAGTCCCTACATTAACCCTACGAATTGCTTCTGATGGAGAAATGATACTTTCCATCTTCTCAAGCCCTTTGATTTTTTTTCTTTCAGATTTAACAGATAATTTACTTTTTATAATTCATTGGACATTTGAAAGAACATTGTCTTTGCAATCAGAGGACTTGAACTCAAATCTGCCTGTGAAGCTTGTTCTCCCTGTAACCTTGCACAAGCTACTTAATTTCTTTGATGCTCAATTTCCTCTACCATTAAAAAAAAGCACATTGAATAAAATAGTCTTTGAGGTCTTTTCTAATTCTCTACCTTTGAGCCTATGATATATGAACTGAATTATAGTGTTGGTTAATGAGATCTGCAGTATAAGGTCTGCAGTGATGATCTGTGTCTTTGAAGTTACCAGAGGGCTCATTAAAGTTATACGTTGTAAGAAATAGAAAAAGCAACAAATGGCTTTTTGAAACTAGAATGAACTAAATGGGTTGCCTTGTAGAGCAGCAAGTTCCTTATTAATGGAAGTATTCAGTCAAAGTCTAGATGATTATTTGTTGATGTTATTGTAGAAAGGTCTTGAGATTTGGGTAAAGATTGAATCTGATCTCATCTAAAATGACTTTTTCTTTGAGAGTCTATAATGCTGCGATTTTTCTGATTTACTGAGACATCAAAGGAAATTTTAATTTTCCATAACTAGTCTCTAGATTTCTGGCATCTCTGAATTAAATCAACAGAAATATTAAATTTCTGAATCACTTGTCCTGTATCCATTTGGATGATATATCATAAATCAAAGACTTAGAACTTAAAAGTCATTCAAACCAATCTCTTCATTTTACAGAAGAGATATACTTCAACTCCATATGATCATCTGTAAAGTGTCTGACATTCTGGAAGATTGTTGACTAAAAATGAAACTTGATCTTGTTTTATTCTTTATTTTGATTTTATATAGTGTTGTGGTAAGCAGTCAATAAAGAAAATACCAGGCTAGTTCTTTATTGATTATAGGAATGCACCTGATTTTGTCTCATCTGGTGGTAACCATGACCACATTTGGAATAAAAACTAGAAATAAGCCTTTTGTGTCTCTACATTTGACATCTCCCTCATGATCTTCCCTTGTTTACATATATATATATACATATATATATGTATATATATATATGTATATGTATATAATCACGTTGCCACTAAGTCACTATCAATCACCTTCAATGTACCATATTTCCATGTGGAAGAAAGATTTAGGAAAAAAACAATTAACTTTGCATTGTAATTGATATGTAAAGAATTTAATTTATTGTTTCCATGAAGAGAAGACTCTTAACTACATGCAGGAGTAGGAATCCTCCAGTATATCTCATAAGATAGTGAGAAGAATATTGGCTTTGGGATTAGAGCCTGGGTTCAAATTCTAACTTTGCCCAAGCTATGTCTGATCTTGGGTATTTTGCTTACCTTTATGGGCTATATATCTTAAAGTGAAGAAAGGTATGAGATCATCTATAGATTCCTTTCCCCTTTAAATCTGGGAGCTTGTCTTTGCTTGAGTTCAAAGTGGAAAATGTAGAAACATATATAAGTAAAAGACCCATGCAATTAAGAGCTATTAAGCCCGAGGGTTTATTATGATTAATGAATCTGCCTCCTGGAACCCTTCAAGAAGAAGGTGCAGATTAATGCATTGTAATTTCTGAGAAATCCCCAGAAACACCCGAGGTTCTTATTCCTTTCTGAAAGTGCCACCCAGCATTGAGAATGAAAACTACTAGGATTGACACACGTTGATAGTTATCATTTAAGACAATAATAATGGAAAATAATGTCTAATATTTAGATCTTTTAAGTAACTCTTCAAAATGAAAATATGTCTTCTCCACTTGATTCATAATGATATTGATTCAGAGCTTCAGTTTATGACTTTCAAAAATTAGTTTTCTCATCGCCACATAATTTGGTATATTAATGTAGATTTTGCAGTGATATTCTCTTTTTATCTTAAAATGAAAATCATGACAAATTCTTTAGTGTATGAATTTTCAAGTGCTTTATAATAATTGTATATTGAGAAAAGATCTTGGGGCTAGATACTCTAAAAGAATATCTGACTGAGAATGTCTTAGTTGGAATTTAGAAATCCTACAAAGCACAGTAGAATTCCCATTTCAGACCATCTGCCCTTGTTGCTTTGCTAGATATTGAGAGTGGTATTGTAGTCTCTATAATAATGACTTTGAAATTGATTTGTCTCTTGGTATGAATGTAGAGTTTAGTTTATCCATAAATAAATTTACTTTCTCTGGGGGTAAGCATAGATTTTTTTTTTCAATTTTGTGCAATTTTATTTAAACCCAAAGAATCATTATTAATACCTTCAATTTGTTGGGTTCTCTTGGGGGTCACCTCTTCTCACTATTAAATTACTTAGATGCTACATGTTCAATCTGTTGCGCTAAAAATACTCCATATCTCATGGAAGATACTTGGCTCATGTATTTGTATTTCAGAATTAATGGTGGAGTGGCTTGCTGAGTTTTTTAATAACTCAAAACGGTAGGCATTATGTTGTATCTGGCAGTGAAGAGGATTATATTGTGCGTGAACACATGCTTGGCGGGCAGGCATTATCGATGGGTACCCTGGCAGATAAATAGCTTTTCCATTTCTATGATCATTTACATGAACGGCAGTTGTGAGTGAATTTTGTGGACCAAAAATGGAGGAGCCAAAAGTAGCACCGACCATCAAGGATCATTTCCAGGCAAGAACAAAGAAATCAACATATCTGATTCTCTACTGGAAAACACAGTGCCCCTTTTATTAATTTTACAGTGAGGTAAACTTTATTTTGACAAAATCCAAAGGAAAAAAGAAGCAAATGTAATGAAAATAGTTTGAACTATAGTGTAGCCATACGACACAAAACCCTGTAATATACAACTTGTTCTGATCTTTTAAGAAAATTCAGTTTTATTTGGAATTAAAGTTGAAGACTAATCAGAGGATGAGGAAGGTTTGAATGGTGAATGTAAGTTGTACAAATGAGGAATTACAAATGAGAGATGGTATATCAGCAAAGAAATAATCCCAAGAGAAGGTGGGTTGGTGGTGCGATTTAGATGGCCATTGGATAGTTGATCCTCAAGAAGGCAGGAGAATTTGAAGAATTGTTCTCTTTATGACAGACTGTTGAGAGAAAGGACCAGAAATACATAGGTTAGACAGGGAAGAATATGTTGTTATTCACAACTTTGGAGAGCATCTCATCAGGGAGCATGCAGCTTTATTGGAATATTTGATTATGGTTTCAGCGATAAGTGTATTCTCTTACATTATAATCATTTGAAACCTGTGAATTTATATTGGGACACTTAGTAGTAAGCGGTTTATATTAACGGGCATAGACTCTCCTTTGATCATTTTGGAGCTTATTTTATACTGTGTCCCTAAAGTCTTAGAACAGTTTTAAGTTTGAATAGCTTGTTGTTTTATAGTATAGTGCTTTGAGGGACATAGGGAACCTTGATAGTGGTAATGCAGAATCTGTATAGCTAGAATTTCTTTGTCTTTTCAAAATAACTGATTTTTTTCCTAGTAAATTTATTTATTTTAATACATATTGCTTTATGAATCATGTTGGGGCAGATAAATCAGAGCAAAAGGTGTTAAGATTCTTACAAGGTGCTACATAAGTGGAATTGAGGAGACAATGGTTAAATCTAATTTAGCATTGATTTAATCCTACAACAAATAATGGTTTCCTAGCAATATGATGATTGGTGTGTACTCAGTGTATAGCATATAAGCAAGAAGCTCTCAGAGCCAGACACAGAAGCCCACTAGAAGCTCTTGGAAGAGGAAGTTCTATATGAATTCAGTTTTAATTGTTTTATTGTAAAAGTTTACACACATTATTGCCACTGTTTCAATCTGATAAAACTGTTCACAGTTGAGGAGAGATTATTTATAGGTAGTTTCAATCTTTTCGGTATCAGTTATTTTGCAAAAGTAATACATATATATATATATATATACATATTTACAAACACATAGTAACTTTATTTACCAGATCTCAGTATCTTGTGACTTAAGTATTATCAGAATTAGTATTCACATTTTCAAAACAAGGTACTAGAAGTAGACTTAATGACTTGTCCAGGTCCACAAAGTTAGTAATTGAGTCATACCCTAAACTTAGGTCTCCTAACTCATAGTACATTTTTCACTTTCGCTATTTCTTTCATTTGAACTAGGGGGCTACAAATTCCAGGATTAAGTATTTTTCATTTAGTGTAATAATGATCCCAAAGCAGCCTTTGAATTTAGGTCAAGGTGTGACACAATCTGATCAGAATGTAATAGAGGGTAGAATCAAAGGTTGGCCCATAATGCAAATAGAGCCTTAAAATGGGTTGTGAAATTATAGAAGTTTAGAATCAAGTACAACAAGCATTTCTGAGACACTTATTATGTGACAGGTACTGTGCTCAACTCTGGGATGCAAAGAAGACAAATGCAATCCTTGTTTTCAGGAGCTCAGGATTTTGTGGGGGAGACAACATGCAAATAACTATCTGGTCTCACTTCTATTCACCCCTGTTATCTTACCAGTTGCCCTTCTGGTACCCATGTGTCCTTCTCTTGACCTTATGCCTATTTTTCTGCCAATAGTAATTAAATCAATTCTGCCACTGGAAAGGACATAACTACCTTATATTTGAAGATTAGCCATTTCATGACTTACCAGATCAAATTTGAAGAACTTTTTTTTAAAGGAAATAGAGAAATGTGATTGTAATTATAGGGGAAAACTGGGAAAAATCCTTTACAGAAAAATTTTTCTGCTAAAGGTTTTATATTGAACAAGACAACGAGTCAGTTCTTAATAGAGAATTATTAAAATGATAACAATTGAATTATCATGAAGAAACACTGTTTTCAATCATACAAAAATGCTACAAGTCACTAATAAATAAATGCAAATTAAAACAATTCAGGTTTCATTTCAAATAGCAAAAATGACAAAAGCAATTAATTGTTGTGTAGGAAGAACAGAAACATTAAAGCACTAATGGAGAGATGTGAATATGTTCAATTATCTGTAAAACAGTTTAAGACTATACACAACAAATATTTAATTATGTCTATATTTTGACTTAGTGGTATATGTAATATATACATTCTTTCCTGCTTAATGATCATTTTTTGTTTTTACATAATTTTAAAAAAATACCAAATTCTCTCTCCCTTCAGTCCCTCCTGTGACCATTGAAAAAAGCAAGAAATAGTTTATCAATTATATATGTGAAGTTATGCAAAGCATATTTCTGTAATAGCCAGGTTGCATTAAGCATGCAGTCTAAATAATTCAGGGATAGTGATAAAATTCCTATGTTTGTGTTCAGTTATTTTTCAGTTGTGTTCCACTTTTTGTTACCCCATTTGGGGTTTTCTTGGCAAAGATACTAGAATTATTTATCATTTCCTTCTTCTGATCATTTTGCAGATGAGCAAACTGAGGCAAACAAGATGAAGTGACTTTCCTAGTGTCTCACAGATACTAAATGTCTGAGGTTGGATTTGAACTCCTAAAGATGAGCCTTACTAACGCCAGGACTGGTATTTTGTCCACTGTGCCACCTAACTACACAAAGGGCCTATACATATAATAATATTCATAACTATATGTTGTCAGTAGTAGCAGCAAGGAACTGGAAACTAAACAGGTGCCCACCAAAAGAATGATGGATAATATATACATCTAATGACTTATTATTGTGCTACAAGAAATGACAAATATTGCAGATTTAGAGAGACATGGGAAGACTTCTGTGAACTAAGGGAAAGTAAAAAGGATGAAAACAATTTACAAAATGATAAAAATAAGGAAATAAAATTTACAAAATGTCTGAGTTCTCATCAATGCAGAGAAAATATTGCCTTCAGATGATAGATGATAAAACATAATGGGTTACAGATGAAGAAGGAAATAGGCATTAAGAGACATAGCTAATATGTAGATTTGACTGGATTTGGTTATGAAAGTATTGAGAATGGAAAGTGGATGGCTCTGTAGGATTCCCAGACATTATGATACTGTAGGCGATATGAGACCAGCTGAGATGGAGGCTATCGATTTGTAATGGGAGAGCCAGATTTCAAAGATGTTATGGAGAAATATTTCTAACTAGAGTACAGTTTTCCTTACTACTTGCTATTGTTCATTAGTGGAGTACATGAGTCAAAGTCATTAGTGGAGTACATGAGACAAAGAGATCAGAAATAAGCAGGTGACTAGAAGCAGCTCTGTAATTAGATATTCATTCACCCTAGATATATGACCCAGAGTAGCTGGATAAAGCACCTCACTTTTAAGTGAGGAAAATTTTGGTTCAGATCTCGCTCAATGTCTATATTTCTATGGGCAAGTCACTTAACCTTGTGCCCCATTTTTCTTGATCTGAAAAATAGTAAAATGGGACCCGTCAACTTCTCAGGTAACTGAGAACTCTGAATCTATAATTCTGTAATTGCAGCAAAAATATCCTCCAGTCTACACTAAACCTATGGTGATAAGGAAAAGCAGGCGGCAATTAAAGCTGAATTCTTAGAGTGTGGAGTACCCTGCTCCCTGCCTCAACTGTTGGGCTCACAGGCAAAAAATACTGTGGTTCATCGTGTTCTTTGTTTCAAAGCTTGCCTCAGGTTTTGTTGTGTCCTTTCTCCTCACACTATATGTTCTATATTCTTACATATGGTTGGGGGATACCCTGAATAGAGTCCTGCCTTTGGAGTTAGGCTCTGAGTTAAAATCCTGCCTCTGATATTTGTTGGCTTTCTGCCCTTCTGGAGAAGTCATTAAACTTCTCTTAGCCTCAGTTTCCATATCTGTAAAATGAAGGAGATTAACTTGATGGCCTTGATGCTCCCTTTTAGTTTTAAAAATATGTTTGATCCTGTGATCCTATGTACTCATTTTAGAATATAAGTTCCTTGAGGTCAGCAATTAGCTTGCTTTCCAATATATAGTACTTGGCACATAGTAGGTATTTTTCAATTCACTGAGGGCAGTATTGTAAATAGTGATGGGAAGGAGAATTTATTGTGAAATATAATACAATATTCACATACAACAATGACATGATTGAGTCCAGTTCCAATGGTCTTGTGATGAAGAGAGCCATCTACATCCAGAGAGAGCACTGCAGGAACTGAATGTGGATCACAACATAGCATTCTCACTTTTTTATTGTAATTTGCTTGCATTTTGTTTTTTCTCATTTTTTTCCTTTTTGATCTGATTTTTCTTGTGCAAAAAGATCATTGTATAAATATGTATGCATAGATTGGATTTAACATGTTTAACATATATTGGATTATTTGCCATCTGGGGGAGGGGGTGGGAGGAAGGAGGGGAAAATTTGGAATACAAGGTTTTGCAAGGGGCATTGTTGAAAAAATCATACATGCATACATTTTGAAAATAAAAGGCTTTAATAAAAAAGAAATATTTTAGATTGGAGGAAGCAAATCAAAAAGTAACTCAAGCTTCTGGTGTCTTTTCAGTCAATTTGAGATTGATAATCAATCACTTCTTAAATTTTTGGCTCACACAGGATTTTCCAGCCCTATGAATTGAATGGTGGAACTGAAGAATGATCAGAATGATCTGTATAATCCCTAGGACTGCTTGATATCAAGCTGTCCTGAATATTCTTAAAATCCTAGGAGAAACCAGTGAACTACACAGCTTGGTTTGCCAGAGATACTTTCTGTCAGAAAGTACATCAAGATCATAGATGATTTTCCTTGATTTTAAGGTGTCCTCAACTGATAATTACATTTCAAGGTGGAATGTAATGGGGGGGGTGGAGACCCCCCAGGTCTCAGGGGAAAAAAATTACATTACAAGAACTCCATATTGCGTTTTGTGTTGTGTGAGACATTTCTAATGTTCTACTTCATGATCTAATAAAGGATATAAAAATAAACCAAGTTAAGAAATCAAGATTAGTGGTTAGACTTAGAAGCCATTCACAGACAGGTGGCAACTGGAGTTATATAAAAGAAAAATCTCACCAAGTCAGGAAAAGACAGGGTCAAAAAAAAGAGAATCTGGAAATATGCCTTAGCACAGAGATGTCAAATGCAGGGACTGCCTGCACAGCAACATTCCTGAGTGTGACCTGAACCAGAATAAAATACAATTGGGAAATAGTTAAGAAAATACATTTTAAAAATGACATATAGATAACTTAAATTTTAAATCTAAGTTAAACCTCCCTGCAGGGCACATGTAGAGATTAATGGCCCTAATTCTCTTTGAGTTTGCCATACTGCCTTAGAAGCCAAACATAATTAAAAGCAAAAAGAAGAAAAAATAAACAAAGAAAAACTCTTCAAATAAAGTTTCAGAGAAATCTGAAAAGAAGCAAGAGTCTGTCATCTCCATATTTGAAGCTAGGGTGATGGGAAGAGAGTTAGTATTCAACTGTATCGTGGAGGGTTCAAAAAGAAAAAAAAAATGAGGTTATTAGTGTTAGCTAAGAACTTGACACTGACTTCTTTATCTTTCCTGAATTTTGGCACCTTTCATAGCAACTTGAATAGTATTGATCCATCAGGATTCTATATGCTTTCCAACTCCAACTAAATTTTAAAATATGCTTGGATGACTTCCCAGGAGAGGGGCTAGGTGCACCAATGATTGTATTGACTGTTTCTCCCACAATTTGAAAGCATTCTATCATTACCTTCATAAATTTCCTACCCCCTTCGGGTTTTTTTTTTTTTTTTTACCATTGCCCTCTTAATCAATATATACATAATTACAATTCTGCCAAATCTATATCCTGACTTTTTAATAAGCCTTCCTCACCTAAAAAGGCACTTCTCAACAGTCTACCTTTTCCTGCCTTGACCGCATACTTGCAAGCATACTTGAATAGTAGAAAAAAATAGGGACAAAAAGAAGCAACGTTCATAAGAAAATGGAAACAACAATGACCTTTGTTCTTATTTATCTGAGGAGTAGTGCTAGTTTGATTCACTCATTAATGAGAGCATAAAGAACAGTTCAGGGCCTTAATGTTTCTGGGTATTCTGAACAAAACTTTTTCATAAAAAATACAAACTTTTTGTCATGTCAAGTAAGTTTTAAGTAAGTCAAGTAAGTTCTGAGTCACTTAAAACAAACTTCTGCATCATCCATTTCTAGCAAAAGAGCGTCTCATTTTGCATCCAGAATCCATCACCTCAGTGCTACGATTTGTGAGACAAATTGAGTCTTTCGTAGATCTTAGATTTATAATGGCTATAATTCTTATCTATGTTTCTTCATTAAACTTTCACTCACTATATCTCTTATATGTGAATATTGTTTATATTGAATGTATGGGGATATTATCTGATCTAATAATCATGTTATGAAATCTTTATATATAGAAAATCTTTTGGAAACCTGATTTGATCTCTGGTATTACCATTACAGATAGTCCTCAAGGTATACCTCTTAGACTGCTGAATCAGGAATCAGGAAAATTTGGGTTCAAATATCCATTTGACCAAGCTTGTGGGCAAGGTTTTGGGCAAACCTCTTTGCCCCTCTGAGCCTCAGGTAACTCCATAAAGTTTATCTGATGAGTAATGAATGAGTTGTAACCTGTATAGGTATAGGAATCTTCAATTGATCAAATCAAAGATTGTTGAATTCGATATTTATTGTAATAGCCATGGGATTCTGGGAGTTAACTGAGTTAGTAGAGATTAACAGTAATGACTTCAATAGCAAGAACTTAGATGAGACATGGGGCTGACCTAACTCCTGACTCCAGTGGTCCATCTGCATATCAGGATACATTGTGAAGGAGGATTAATTAGCTCATAATTACATGGGTGACCAAGGCAGGAGGGGAAGACTTTCTTCATTAGCTGATAAATTATGAGAAGGGATTTGAGTCATCACAATTAACTGATGCTCAAGCCCTAAAAGAAAAGTCCAGATCAGCAGGACAATGACTGAATGAATGAATTGGGGACACAACCATGATCTTTTTAATAACTGAATTGCAAATTCTTTTGTGTGTGTAGAAATTATTTTAAGAACATGATTTGACCTAGGACCTTGCTTTCATAGACATGTTTTTTGTGCTTTCCATAATCACCACTACATAGGAAGCTCCCCTATGCATTCTGAAATAAATTGGGAAATGACCTGATAATTACAAGTATTACAAAGTTCTGAATGTCATAGCTGACCATAGGCCAAATAAAATAGATTTGATAATGTCATGATATTGAAATGCCATGAGGATGATCCATCTGTAAGAGTCATGACAGCAGTGCTTCTGCTATCAACAGAGCTGCTCAGATCATCAGTGTCCATCTCTTCTGGGAACTCCCACACTTCAGAGAAATGGAGAATGCTCAGAATCTAGCTGCAGACATTGAAAATAGAGCTGATATGCAAAGATTAAATAAAATAGAACAAAGATGGAGCACATCTGGCTAAAGGATGGACTGTATGGGAAAACAGATGAAAGTTTAACTTAAAGAGAAGATAGTGGCTATTAATTTTTATTCTTCCTCCTGAGTTTGTTTAATTTTAAATTGTTGTTAACTCAACAAAGGAATTGAAATGTATAATATAAAAATCATGGAATCTCTTCTGTCTATGTAAGGAGTTTGGCCAAATGATAAAATTGTATTAAGATACAGGGAGTATCTGAAGGAGCTAGTTTCAATCACAGGCTCAAACACACCATGGCCCTGAACAACTCAACCTCTTGGTTGAACTCCCTCACGGTCTGGGCCGTTGATGGGTTATTAATCTTAGGGGAAGGAATTACACAATGAAAGTTCCAAGTCCCCATTTCTTCTCTGCCAAAACAAAACAAAAAATAGACAAAAATCCTTTTTAAGAATGGGGATCATATGAAATGTAAGAGGAGAAATGCCAGATGAATAGAGATTACAGAATCCTTCCTAAAGGGAAGGAATCAACCTTTCCCCTGTTTGCCACACAGTTTCAGAAAGCAGAGACAGATTTAAGGAAATAGGAGATTATTGATGATGTGTCAAATATCAACAATGACATCATTATCATCATATACATCATCATTGCTCTTATAGCTCTGCTGGATTAAATTCTGTGCTTGTGGACAAGTAGCCATAGCATTTGGTTTAGGACATTGTGGGGAGGGATTGTATCCTCATCACATACATCTTTTGACTCTAAATATTTACTCTTTATAACAAAAGACCATTTATAAAAGAATGTTGTTCCTGAAGATTTTTAATCCAGCACTGACAGAGAAAGCCAGATTAACACACTATGAATATTCTAATTATTGACTTCGAGTACGGTTCAATTTTCTTTTTGAGCTAGCCAGTCAACAGTATGCTAAAAACATTCACTGGTCTCCCCACTACCCTTGTCTAATGTAAGGATTTAATTTTTGTGTTGGGAGACATTTTACATGTTAGCTTTTCCCCCCAGGAGTTTGCCAGAATCCCTTGTTATTTCATGCACCTGCAATGCTTGCATTCATGCAGAATTCATTAAGGGCTTACATTACATTAATGTTAACATTTAAATGCCTGTGTCTGCTGGGTATTTATATATATTTTTATAATATATTTTTGTTGATGAAATTTCAAATGGGCTATATGTGGCCTTTCAGTATATTTATTTTTATCTGAAAACAGATAAAAGGTGTGTGGAGAAAAGTGCATTCACTTATTATCTAGGTCACAAGGAAGACATGTCATTTTCTGAATATTTGATTTGTGTATAATGTGGTACTTTGGGAAAGAATGTAAGATTCTGAATCACACAATCTTATTCAAATGTTGGTTCTGTTACTTAGTTAATTTTGCAATTCATTTAACTTTTCTGGACCTCAGTTTCCTTGTCTGTAAATTGAAGTTTGAAATGTATGGTCCCTGTGTTCCCTTTCCGCTATAAATCTGTGTGCCTATAAGGCAAAAACTTTGAATGAGTGTCTTCTGTGGGCGTATTTCCTCACTTATAAAATGGGGGAAATTCAATTGGGTGATCTCTAAAATATTTTCTAGTTCTAAATCTATAATCTGTTATATATATATTTCATATATATATATATATACTTATATATTAAATTGGGAAAGATGTCTGTCTTTCTGATGATGATCTTGGCAAATTAAGAAATAAATTGGTGTAAAATATTCTTTAAATACAGGGACAATTTATCACTTTCTATTTTCCAATTAGATAGTACTTATCTGAATCTCTAATTATGAAAAAAAATGTTGAGATTTTAGAAAAGTACTGTGAATCAAAGGTGGAGAGAAATTCTCTATTATGTGCTTACGGATCATTTTAGATAGATACTGCTTGTCATTTTAAGGAAGGCTCCTTTTATTCCAATGCTCTCTAGTGTTTTTAATAGGAATGAGTGCTGCATATTGTCAAAACTTTTTCCAGCATCTTTTGAGATAATCATATATTTTCTGTTGACTTTGTTATGATCAGTTATGTTTATAGTTTTCCTAATATTAAACCAATGCTTTATTCCTTTTATAAATCCCATGTGGTCATAGTGTATAATCCTTGTGATATATTGCTGTAAAATTGCCAAGGTAGTATTTTGTTGAATTTTTTTGCAATGATATTCATTAAGGAAGTTGGTCTATAATTTTCTGTCTCTATTTTAGTTCTCCTTGGTTTAGGAATCAGCACCGTATTTGTGTTATAAAAGAAGTTCCATAGGACTCCACCAATTTTTCTGAATAGTTTATATAGTATTGGGATCAATTGTGTTTGGTAGAATTAAATCATGAATCCATCTGCCCATGGGGATTTTTCCCTAATTTATTTGTTCAATTTCTTTTTCTGAGATAGGGTTATTTAGGATTTCTATTTCCTTATCTGTTAGTCTAAGTAACTTAACATTTTCATAATTTTCATGAATTTTGCTCAAATTGTCAGATTTATTGGCATAAAATTATGTGAAATACATCTTAATGATTGTTTTAATTTCTACTTCATCATTGGTGATTTCACCCTTTTCATTTTTTATGCTGAATATTTAGGTTTTTTTTATGAAATTGATCCATGGCTTATGTATCTTATTGGTTCTCCCTCTCATAAAACCAGCTTCTAGATTTATTAGCTCAATAATATTTGTTTTAATAATCTCACCTTTGATTTGCAAAATTTTCCAATTTAATGCTGAATTGGCAATTTTAATTTTTTTTCAAATTTTTAAGTTTGATGCCCAATTCTTCAATCTGTTCTTTTTCAATTTTATTAATGTAAGAATTTGGAAAATAATTTTTCCATTTTAACTGTTTAAAACCATAAATGTTGGTATGTTGTTTCATTATTGTCAATTCTCTTTAATGAAATTATTGATTTTCTATAATTTGTTCTTTGGCCATCTTAAACTTTTAGGATTAATTAGATTATTATCCAATTAATTTTAATGTATTTTTCAATTGTCCTTTGAATGTAATTTTTATTTAATTATGATACAAAAATATATTTAATAATTTGGTCTTTTTATACTTAATTTTGAGGTTTTATGCCCTATAATGTGGCATTTTGGGGGCATGGTTGCTATGTGCTTCTGAGAAAAAAAGCATATTCTTTTCTGTTTTCCCCCAAAGGTATTCTCCAAACATCTGGCATATCTAATTTTTATAAGATTTTGTTTATCTCCTTAGTTTCTTTCTTGTTTTCTTTTTTTGGAGGGGAGGGGATGGGATTTATTGAGCTCTGAGAGGGGATAGTTCAGGTCTCTTGCTAGTATAGTTTTTCTTTCTGTGATTCACTTAACTTCTTTAAAAATTTGGATGCTGTAATAATCGAAGCTTATATGTTTTGTATTAATATTTCTTCATTGCTTCTGTTATCTTTTTACAATAGCATTTTATTTTTTCAAATACATGCAAAGATAATTTTCAACATTTACCTGTGTAAAACCTTGGGGTCCAGTTTTTTCTTCCTCCTTTCCTCTTTTCCTTCCCTCTCCCTCCCTTAAACAGCAAGACATCCACTATAGGTTAAACATGTGCAATTTTTCTAAATATATTTCCATATTCATTATACTGGACAAGACAAATTAGATCAAAAAGGACAAAATGAGAAAATAAAAACAAAAACAAATACCACATTTTGATTCATTTTCAATTTTCCTAGTTCTCTCTCTGGATGTGGATGATAATTTCTACCATAAGTGTCTTGGAACTTGAATCCTTCATTGTTGAAAAGAGTCAAGTCCATCACAATTGATCATCACACAATCTTGTTGTTGCCATGTACAATGTTCTTTTGGTTTTATTCACTTCACTTAGCATTTTGTCATGTAAGTCTCTTCAGGCTTTTCTGAAATCATCCTGCTCATCATTTCTTGTAGAACAATAATATTCCATAACCTTCATGTACCATAACTTATTCATCCATTTTCCAATTGAGGGGCATCCACTCAGTTTCCAGTTTCTTGCCACTACAAAAAGGGCCACCACAAACATTTTTTCATATGTGGGTCCTTTTCCCTTTTTATGGTCTTTTGGGGATTCAGACTCAGTAGAGACCCTGCTGTATCAAAGGGTTTACATAGTTTTATAGTCCTTTGAGCATAGTCCCATATTGCTCTCCAGAATGGTTGGATCAGATCACAACTCTGCCAACGATATTTTAATGTCTGTTTTTCCACATTCCCTCCAACATTTATTATTATTTTTTCCTGTCATTTTAGCCAATCTGAGAGGTGTGTAGTGATACGTCAGTTGTCCTAATCTGCATTTATCTAATCAATAATAATTTAGAGTATTTTTTCATATGTATTGCTGAGAAGAGCTGTCTCTTATATCATCTCATATTAACTGTGTATAATATTCTCCTTGTTCTTCTCACTTCACTAAGAAGTGGTTCATGTCTTTCCAAGATTTTCTGTAATTCATGGCTCATCATTAATACAGATACTGCTCATAGAACAAGAGTATTCCATTATATAATACAAATTGTTATAATTTACATACAAATTCCCCAAATGGTAGACACCCCCACAATTTCCAATTCTTTGCTACCACAAAAAGAACTGCGATAAATATTTTCATACAGTGGGTTTTATGCTTTTGTATGATTTCTTTGGGATAGAGATCTAATAGCAGTATAGTTGGATCAAAAGGTATACACAGTTTTATAGGCCATTGGACATAATTCCAAATTGCTCTCCAGAGTGGTTGGATCACTTAGCAACTCCACCAAGAATGCATTAGTGTTTTGATTTCCCCACATCGACTCCAATATTTATCATTTTCCTTTTTAGCCAGTCTGATAGGTGTGAGGAGGTACCCGACAGTTACTTTAATTTGCATTTCTCTAATCAGTACTGATTAAGAGCAATTTTCACATGATTTATAGATAGCTTTAATTTCATCTGAAAACTTCCTGTTGATATCCTTTGACCATTTATCTTTTGTGGGATGATCTGCATTCTTATAAATTTGAGTCCATTCTCTGTATATTTGAGAAATGAAGCCTTTATCAGAAACACTGGCTGTAAAAACTTGTTCCCCAGATTTTTACTTTATTTCTAATTTTGCTTGCACCTGCTTTGTTTGTAGAGAACTTTTTTTTAATTTAGTGTAATTAAAACCATCTATTTTGTATTTCATAAAATTTTCTGTCCCTTGTTTGTTCATAAAGTCTTCCTTTAATCTGATAGGCAGAATATTTCTTGCTTTCTTGATTTGCTTATGGTATCATTCTTTATGTCTAAATCATGTACCCATCTTGGCCTTGTTTTAGTATAGGATCCTTGTCTCTTTAAATTAGATCTATTTTTGCTTTTCCTTTGAAATCAGGATTGCTATTCTTTTTTTTTTTTTTTTTTTTTTTAACTTCAGCTAATGCACAGTGGAATCTGCTTCAGCCCCTTACCTTACTCTTGTGTTTCTCTGTTTCAAGTGCATTTCTTTTAAGCAACATACTATAGAATTCTTGGTTTTGATACTGTCTGCTATTCACTTCCATTTTATGGGAGAATTCGTACCATTCAGTTATGATTACTAAATTTACTACCTTCCATTCTGTTCTTCCTCCTGTTTGTCTTCTTTCCTTTCAGTCTTTCCTTTATTTCCAGTGTTTTGCTCCTGTCTATCAATCACCTCTCCCAATCTGCCCTCCCTTTTGTCAATCCCTTCTCTCCTTTATTTAATCTTATCTCCTACTTTTCTTTCAGTTAAAGATTTCTTTATTCAATTGATTGTGTACATTATTCCCTCTTTGAACAAATACTGATGGAAAATAAAGTTCAATTAAAGCCCATAGCCCACTCTCCCATATTCCCTTCCATGGTAATAGGTCTTTCACAACTCTTCCTGTGAAATAATTTATCCCCTTTTACTTCTTCCTTCCTTCTCCACTCAATGTTTTCCTATTTCTTATCCCTTAATTTTTTTGTGTCATTCCCTCAGTCACTTCATACTCATATCCTCTGTCTATATTTATTCCTTAAAGATGTACTATTAATGATCTGATTTTTAAGAATTATAAGTATCTTCATCCCATAAAGGGACCTAAACAGTTTAGTTCTATTGAATCATTTATATTTTCCTTTCCCTGTTTATTTTTTTATGCTTCTCTTGGGTCTTGATATTGAACATCAAATATCTGGTTTAATTCTAGTCTTCTCCTTATGACAGCTTGAAATACCTTCTATTTCACTGAATGACTATTTTTCCCTTAGTATATCATGCTTAATTTTGCAGCATAAGTGATTCTTGGTTGTACTCCTTGCTTCTTTGCCTTCCACAATATTATGTTCTAATTACCTCTAGCCTTTTAAGGTTGCAGCTGCCAAGTCATGTGTAATCCTGATTATTCAAATATTCAAATATCCTGAATTATTTCTTTCTAGTCATTTATAGTATTTTTCCTTGATCTGATAGTCCTGAAATTTGACTATAATTTTTCTTGGAGTTTTTATTTTGGGATTTATTTCTTGTAGTGATTGCTAGATTCTCTCAATGCCTCTTTTGCCCTCTAGTTTTAGGACCTCAGGGCAGTTTTCCTTGATCATTTTTGGAAAGAGATTGCCTAGGTCCTCCTTTTGATTTGGGTTTTCAGGAAGTCCAATGATTCTAACATTGTCTCTTCTGGATCTGTATTCAAGTTTGGTTGTTTTTCCCATTAAGAAATATTTTACGTTCCTTCATTTTTTCCCATTCTTTTGAATTTAATTGATTCTTCATATCTCATAGAATCATTAGCTTCTGCATGCCTAATTTTACTTTTAATATATTAGCTTTTGTACTTCCTTTCCCATTTGGCCAATTGTACTATTTAAATTGGTTTTTCACTGGACTTTTGTGTCTCCTTTTCCATTTGGCCAATCATACTTTTTAAGCAGTTGTTTTCTTTTTCCAAGGTGTTAATTTCTTTTTTTCATAATTCTCTTGCATCATTCTCATTTCTTTTCCCAAATTTTCTTCTGAATGTCTGGTATTATTTTAAAGCTCCCTTTTGAGTTCTCCATGATTTCTTTCTGGGTTTCTCCTCCTTTTTGTTTTTTGTTTTGTTTGGGGTTTTTTGGTGGTGGTGGTGGGTTAATACTGTTGTTCTCTTCTAAGTCTGTGTCTTGGTTTTCCCTATCATCATAATAATGTTCAATAATCAGATTCTTTTTTGTCATAATTTGCTCATCTTTTTTTTTTTTGGTCTTTTCCCTTTCTTTTAAGTTTGAACTCTGCTACTGAGGTAAAAGGAGCACTGTTTCAGGCTTGTTGTGCCAGTGGCTACCAGTGCTGGCTCTTTATCTAGGTGCTATACTGATGATACTCTGAGGTCCACTAGGACTTTGTGTTTGTTGTTGCACTCGGGATGGGGAGGAGGGTATCAGGGTGACTAGTGATATTGGAGACTGTAGGGGTCTGGCAGTTTATCTGGTGCTGAACTGAAGTCCTAGTGCTGGTGGGTATGAAATATGCGGGAGCCAGTGTTCCCCTAGAGCTACCCTGAAGTCCTGGCCTGGTTGGATTGTTGGGGCTGCCTGTTTGCCCAGAGCTATGCAGAAGCACCTGGAGGTTCTCAGAATCGGTCTGTCATTCCCCTGGCTACTGGGGATAGTGGTCCACACTGAACCTCAGGATCTACTGCTGCTTAGCAGAAGTAGGACTTGCTGTTGACTTGTGGGACATTTCCTGTCTTGGACCATGCTCCTCTTTTACCTGAGTGAGAGAGACCTTTCTTGCCAATCATTCAGTTTTCTTGGGCTCAAATATTGTTTCCTCTGTCTTTTTGCTGTTCCAGGATTTGCGTCAGGGTGCTATCTTACAGTTTTTTTAAAGGTGAATATGGAAAAGTTATGGCAATTTATTGCTTACCACCCTGTCTTAGCTCTTAGAAGTCTGTATTATACTAGTCCCAGCATTTGGGAATAATAATGTGTATGATAGTGTGAGAATTAAAACCCTAAATTCCAGAGGTTTTGGCAGTGCACTGATCATTTACATTTTTATTTTGTGCTATATAAGTACACGTATATTTTCTTACAGAGAACCCACAATCCTATGTAATTATTGGGGAATAGGGAATTTCACACACTTCATCTCCCCACATTGCATTATATAGCATATATGGACTACAAAATTTTCAAATAATTATTCAAGTGGACATGTACAACTAAAATATATGGAACTCTTATGTATCATTCCAAAAAGTTCATTAGAATATTATTCTGAAGGGAAAAAAAGAATATTATTCTGGAACTGGAAGAAGGGTTGGTGATAGTTGTGAATATTAACTGCTATTATTTTTTTTTATTTTTTATTTAATAGCCTTTTATTTACAGGATATATACATGGGTAACTTTACAGCATTAACAATTGCCAAACCTCTTGTTCCAATTTTTCACCTCTTACCCCCCCACCCCCTCCCCTAGATGGCAGGATGACCAGTAGATGATTAACTGCTATTATTAAAGGCTGAATAGGGAGAAGGTATAGGAAATTGGGCTAAAATGCTGCTTTTATAATACACTTACAGGTTGCTTTTTTGAAAGACACAAGATTGATGTCCTGAACAATAACTAATCATGATTATTGAATATCTAAGACAGAAAAAGTTACCTATCTTTTGAGAGAGAGATGATAAACTCAAAATGCAGATACATACATTTTTATTATTATTTGGCACATGGCGATTGTGGGAGTTTGTTTTTGCTTAACTATGGGTATTTCTTGCAAGGATTCTTTTTCATTTGGTGTATGGAGTAAGAGGGAAAGAAAATAACTGCTTACTAATTTAAAAAAATCATTAAAATGTAGCTGTAATAATGATGTATCATTTATCTTTTAAAATTAAAATGCAGAAAAATGTATCAGTTATAAATGGGCCTTTAACATAAAGGATAACCCTTCATTAGTTCAATTTTTCTTTCCTTAGAATTGGCTTTTTATGAAAATGCTGACTCAGGTAGGCTTAAGGGGGAAATATATATATATATATATATATATACACACATATATATGTATATATGGAAATCCTATTTGACTTTTCTTCATTTTCTATTGTTGTGTTTTTCTCTATCTTTAAAAGTCATATTGTACCAGAAGTAAAAATATAGAAAGTATATTTTTGCATATGTACTGCAAGTGCACATATACATGTGTATCAGCATCTATCATTCTTAAATAATTTTAGAGCAAAGAGAAAATAAGTTGCTATCATGCAGAACAGACTTGAGTTGACATTATTTTATGAAGATCTATAAAAAAGAACAGTTAATTCATTAAGGTAGAGTTTATTCTTCTGTTCATCAATTAAAACAATTTACTAAAGCTGATGTATCTTCCATTCCAACCCCAATTATCTCCTTCTGAAAGGGAATAATGATGGTAATAAATGGAGAAGACATCAATTTAAATGAATTATTTGTAGTGATAAATAGAAGTGTAAACATCATAGTTCATCTTTGTGCTACATAAGCACAGTAAGAAATGAGGGGTAATCTAGATACCATGCATTATATGATAGGAAATTCATCAATTACCTATGGTTTTAAAAAAAATTTCATTCCAAAATGGATTTATGATCTCATTAATGTAGCCATTGTCTCTGACAATCCAGAGTGCAATAATTCAGATACTTATACAGCTTGTTCATGTTGGTCATTAAACTACTGAAACTAATCACTTACTATGTGCCGGGCACTGTGTTATATGTTGGGCATACAAGAGAAGGCGAAAATTATCCCTAATTTCAAGTACCTCAGAATCGAATGGAGGAGAAAACATGCAATCAGCTATGTACAAGCAAGTTATGTACATATATATGTCTATCCAACATTTACACTTTAACATAACTAGAAAATTTGCAAGTTGAATACTGACTATCCTTCTTTTCTTCCCATTTATTTCTGTTCATCCAAATTTCATATCCTTTACACTCTTACTTTGTAATTTACAATACATTTAATAAATGTGTAAGAACAGTTAACCATGAAGCGTTTTGTAG
The DNA here is from genome assembly GCF_902635505.1 of Sarcophilus harrisii. NCBI lineage: Eukaryota > Metazoa > Chordata > Mammalia > Dasyuromorphia > Dasyuridae > Sarcophilus > Sarcophilus harrisii. Next base: position 31,956,674 of record NC_045431.1, on the reverse strand, counting down.
TATATTTGGATTATTTTCCCACAAAACCCTAATAGCTGAAGAGAAACTTACAGACCAGCTAGCAGTCCTTCTTGGACATGCTGGATGAGTCTATTATTATGTACATTGTTATTTTGAGTCATTTCACTCCTGTCCAGCTCTCTAAAACCCTATTTGAGTTGTTCTTGACAAAATACAGGAAAGGTTTGCCATTTTCTTCTCTGATTCATTTTATGGAAGAGGAAACTGAGACAAAGTTAAATAATTTTCCCAGGTTCTCACACCTGGTGTGTCTGAGGCTGAATTTGATTTCAGGTCCTCCTGAGTCTGGGACCAGCTCTCTATTTGCTGTGTCACCTAACAGTCTTATTATTATGTAAAAAAGACAATAATAGTGACAATTATGCAGTATTTTATGCCTCAAAATCACTCTGCTATATTTTAGTTTCTTTGGTCCTCAGAATCCCTGTAAGATGAAGGTGAAACAAGTATTATTTCCATTTTACAGATGAAGAAACAGGTTTAGAAAGATAAAATGAGCTCCCCACTGTTACACCACTAATAATCAGGGAAGTTTAGATTCAAACTGAGATCTTTTGGCTACAAGTCCATTGGAATTGTCTTAGATCACCTCATTGTTGAAAAGAGCCAGTCCATTAGAATTGACCATCATAATCTTCTTGTGCTGGATGACAGGGTATGCACGATTTGATAGCCCTTTGGGCATAGCTCCAAATTGCTCTCCAGAATGGTTGGACACTTGCATCCTTTTAAAAGTATATATATTTGGTAAATAGAAGAATTGAGTCTTGAACTGGGGTCTTCTGACTGCCGGTCTTAGAGCTAAAGCTACCTCAATTAATAGAAATACTAGAGGTAGTTTCAGGATATTTTCCTCATTAACTCCAAATCTTCAAGTTTATACATATATGTATGCAAATATACAGATATGTACACCCCCCCATATATATATATATATATACATATATGTATAAATCTTTGAAGATATATACAGACTAATGCATGTGTGCACATACCATTTATATATATATATAATGCTAATATATATATATATATATATATATATATATATACACACACACATTAGTAGAAAATTGGCTATAGCATACCGATGCCATGTTATCAAGTGAATAATAGGGAAAATCATAAGAATAGGAACAGGAATCAACTTCTGATTTTGTTGGTGTTATAGGGAACTGCCAAGTAAGGAACTAGGGCAACCAGGTGGTACAGTGGACAGTGCTCAGGTGGTAGTCAGGGAGATCATATTTCAAATCCTACCTCAAATACTTACTAGCTGTGTGTTCCTGGGCAAGTCACTTAACCCTCTTTGCCTCAGTTTCCCCATCTGTAAAATGAGCTGAAGAAGGAAAGAAGGAATGGCAAACCATTCCAGTTTCTTTACCAAGAAAAACCCCAGACAAGTCTTGAAGAAATCAGATGCAATTGTAGGAACTAGTAAGGAACTAGTTTACAATGCCAGTTGAAATCTTGCCTGAATCTTATAGTCTTAGTGATTTGTCTAGAGCAAATTTACTCTGGGTCCCACACTTAGTTTGTGTCACAAGTGTGTCTCCAATACAGGTCTTCCTAACTTTGAGAATGGTTCTCTCTCTCTCTCCTACCTGAAACTGCCTCTGTTATCTAGTTATGGATCTTCAAATTTAATTGATTACAAATACACTTTTTATTTACTCTTAAAACTTGAACTATGTTTGTTTTTTTCTCCTGTGATGTGTACATTTTATTTCCATTTACATTATTGCTGTGGGTTCTTTGCAAGCAAGTTTATTAAAAGAAGCAAAATCAAAAAGCATATCATGAAGCATATATTATTTGACTAGATTAATTTATTTCAAATCAATAAAAGGCACTATCTATGCTTAAGTCTGAGAGATATGACAAAATTTTACAAATGACAATTGTCAATGCCTGTAAATCTGATAAGCCTGATGTATTTATCCCAATAATTATCCTATGAAGTGTTGAATTGGTATCATGAGACCTTTGTTATTCAGCTTATCCTGCTTGAAACTGATTCTGGGTAGATAATACTTTGTGTGAAAAGTAATTTAACTCCTTTGGCCCCTCACCATTTCTAATTTTCAACACTACCATTAAATCAATTTAAATTTCTTCAGGACTATTAAAGCTTCTCTGATGTCATTTTCTCAGCCCTAACCCTCCTTGAGCTCTTTATAGTTTTTCACCAATGAGAAGTATTTCTTTATCTTCAATACTTTCTCCTCCCTTACCTTTTGTAGAAATGTTCTTTCCTGTTTCTCTTCTTATCTACTTGATTATTTCTCAGTCTTCATTGCTAGATCGCCATCCATGCCCCATTCATTCAATAATCAGACCTGTCATCCAAGGCTTTGCCCTAAACACACCTGTCTCCTCATGCCTTCTGTCTTGACGACTTCTGAGAAGTTCAATATTTTTGCCTTTCTGCTCAGATGTCCAAACTTGTATATCCATTATACATTTCTTTCCCCAGAGCTCTGCTTCTGCTTCACCAGCTACCTATTGGATACTTCTTCCTGGTTGTTCCATAGAAAACACAAATTCAAAATCTCTAAAATGAAAATTATAATCCATACGCTCTCAAACATTAAAATAAAACAAAACTGAACTTGTACCAAATTAATTTTATTCCATTTGCCATCAATCTTCTGGTCATTCAGTTTCATATTCTCAGAGTAATTCTCAATTTTGTACAATCCTTCACCCTCCTATCCCATCCGTTTCCAATTCTTGTCAATTCTATCTACATAACATCTCTCATTAGTTGTCTCTTCTCATTGAGGATAGCCCCAACTTCAATTAAGGCCCTCATTAGCTCTTATCTAAAGTATTGAAATAGCCTCCTAATATTTGATCTTTTTGCTTCGTCTCTCTCATCAATTCATCTTCCACATGTGTCAGTTAATTGCTTTAAAGTACAAGTCTGATTGTGGTATTACCCTCACAAGAATCTTAAATGGCTTCCAATTGCCTCTGGTATAATATACAAAGTCCTCAGCTTGACATTTAAAATTTGAACCTACCCTACATTTTCAACGTTATTTTATACCACTCCTTTCCCTTCATGCTACTTTCTTGTGAAATTGTCCAGTTTCTTATTCTTTTAACTCAGCAATCTATTTCCTACTTCTGGGACTTTGAATAGGCTCTCTCTCCAATATAAATGCATTTCCTTCTCCTTTCTGCCTCTTCAGTCTTCAGCTTCCTTCAAAGTGCCAACAGCAATGGGAAATTTTTCATTACCCCCATAGATGTTAGTATTCTCTTCTTCCTCCAATTATCATCCAGCTCCTTTATACCATGGTTTATTTCATTTTCACTTTGCAAATCCATTTCCACTTAGCAAAGTACTGTGGGTACAAGTTATTGATAAATATTTTTAATGACTTATTTCAGGCATCTAAAAGACAAGGCAAGAAATAGGTTTTCAGCTTATTGCATATTCCTAAAAATGTCTAATATAACACAGAATTAACAAATGATATATAGAATCAAAAAGAAAAGAACCTTAAATTTTCTAATGCTGGAATGACAGATGAATAGTTATGTTAGAATGAGTTTTAGTAGTATCCTGAGTATGAAAACTATAGCCCAAGAGTCCCACAGAGAGAAGCAGCTTCCTATAGAGGTGAAAAATACATTTTATTTATAATGGTAACTTAATATATAGCTTTTAATTCCTAAGACAAACTATTCTGCTCTGTTCAATTGAATCCAATAACCAGTTATTAAGCATTTTTAAAAACATTCATCCATCCAGCAAATACTTAAGTGCCTACTATAAACCATATTTAGTTCTATACACTATACAAAGACAAAAATGGATAGTCCCTCAAGAAACTTGGCTTTCACAGCATGGATAAAACATACAATCAAAGAAGTAAATGCAAAGTACATGAAAATTAATATAAATCAATTTGAAGTGATATACAATGCTAATAAAGATAGGGGGTCAGGAAAGTGTATGAGGTGATAATTGAACTGTAATTTAAAAAAACTTCTCTTTGATGAGAAGGGAGTAAAAAAGAGAATGCATTTTTGCTGTATGGGAAATGATTTCTTCAAAGGTGTGGAGATACAGACTTAGTAATGTGTATAGGAAAGTGCTTTCTGGCCAGTTTGAAAGGAACAGAAAATGTGTGAAGGGGAACAATATGAAATAAAAATGCAAAGTCTGGGAGAAGTCAGAAAGTTATTTCAGAAAAGCTCTTTCGTGTATTATCTATTCTTGGACTTTCTACCTTCAAATGTGACTTTGCATGAGCTGAACAGGTTCATCTTCCAAGTGTAAACATATCTTTGTCTTTTTTTTAATAAGAGGGAAAATTTCCATCTGCATGCTACCCATTCTAAGACTACTTGAGTGATGTATTAATAGCTCCATCTTCTTTACCTTTCAGGTCAGTGTACTTTTATGTTTACTAACCATAGTGATTCAGTCTGTGAGTTGTGATCAAAACAATCTATTTTCTTCTAAGCACCCAATTCCATTCTTTCCAAGAGTCAATAGCTGATTGTTTTACTAGTCTATCATGACTTCCTAATGCTCCGAGAAGCTTTGGAAAGCTGATGCATTTCCAGGAAGAACATCCTCTTGTCAGATTTAAGAAAAGGATGGAGAATGTGAGAGAGCATGAGCATGTTCTGAAAGGGCTACAGTTTATCAATAACAATAAATATTTAAGGACATTTTTGGTGTTGGAAACACTGAACACTAAATACAACTCAAGGAGCATGTCCATAGAGAGCAATTTGCCTTCCGATTCTTTTCTGCCTTCAAAACTTTTCTTGCATTAAGAGATTCAAACTTCTCAAAAAATTATACCAAAAAAAAATCTGAAGGCAGAATCTGTGGAGGCAGATCCAGCATGAAATGTTTTGGGCTGTTTAATACTTGACTTTAGAATTTTCTGTAAGAACTCTGAGGGTTAAAAGAAAGTGGAAAAGGCTACCAGAGGAAATTCTATTTCTTCCTCAAAAGGTTTTTAGAATGAATTGGCTGGTTAATTTTCAAAAATGTATTAAGGAATTTGAAAGGTAGGAGATTAATCAAAAGGCCTTTCAAGGCCTCTATCCAATGAAGTCTCTGCCTCTTTAAAATAAATTCATAGCTAATTGCAAACTGGCAGAGGAAAAATGGGGAAATCCTAGGTTCATTCACTGGATTATAAAGGGTTTTCAGGTAGTTTTACTCCTTGTGGCAAACTTGCAAATTGGATCCTGCTGGTGAGTTTTTGTGGATGTGCCATTGGACTCTACTAGACTGGATACATAAAAAATATATTCTTCATCCACAACTTGTGTCTCTCCCCGGAAAATATTTCAGCACAGAAATAGAATAGACACTGGGCTCAGAAAGGAGAGACCTGGATTCAAAAACTACTTCTGATTTTTACTGCATCACCAAGTCAATTTACTTCTTTGAAACTCAATATTCTCATCTATAAAATAGGTATAAAGATACTTTTTTATGTTTCTCTCATTATAGGGTATTAGGATCACGGGAATCAATATATTATTTGTAAACTTTAATAATAATAACAACAATCACAGAAGTACTAATAGCTAATATTTTAATAGCACTTTAAGGTTTGCAAAGAACTTTATTTCATTTGATCCTAAGAATAATCCTAGAATGTATTTGTTATCTCCATTTTATAGCTGACAAACCTATAAGTGCCTTTCTTAAATTCATGGAGCTAGTTAATGCTGGAATCAGGATTCAAACTCAGTTCTTGCTAACTCCAAGTGTTTCCTCTCTCCACTGCACCACCTAGGCACTAAATTATTAAATCCAATAAATTTCATTTCTATGGCTAACAAATCAATCCTCAAAACTTGAGCAAAGAAATCCTGCTGTCTTGCTGTCTATTTTCTTAGCAAAAAGCAGATAATGTTGAGTGTTTTACTATTACATAAAACAAAAGTTGGTACAAAACCCCAATTGGGTTGCCTGCCATTAAAAACATATGATAAATTAAACTTCAGATACATTTGGGGCATGGAAAATAGTATTAGAAAAAGGAAGTAATGACATTATTTCAATCTTTAGAAAAAATGCTTGTGTATTTCAATTATACATTCAATTAAATATGCATGCCCTCCCAGAAGCACTTGGGAACAGTTCCAGCCTCTAGCTAGGCCTCTAGGCCCAAAGAAATTGAGTAGATTTTTTACATGTGAGTATCTCAAAAAGTCCTCATTTAATATATATTTTAGAGACTAAAGTTTCTCAAAGTGACTTTATGCCCAATTAATTTGATTTTTAAAATATCAGTAAATTTTTCCTGTACAATTCTTATCTTTCAATTGAGTTAGTGTTAAGAAATATAATAATTAAAATGCTTAATCTTTAAGGGAATAAAAGTCTAAAACTTTTTTTCTGAAAGATTTAAGAGTTTTCTTTTTTGATTTTAAATATGGATAATGTTAGGAAAAGTTAACTTTTAACATCTATGAAAATGGAAATATAAGTTTTAAAGCTTTATGTTTCTATACTTAAAAAATATCCAATATCATTGTTTTGAGTACTCCCACTTTTGTTGTAGATTGCAGATGATTGTGTAGAGCATGAAGTATCTTCAGAGGAAAGCATATTTTCTGGGCTCACACAACTTTGTAAGTTGTTTAATTAAGACTATTGCTTAAATTTCATAATCTAATAAAACACTAGAACCTTAAAGTCATTAATAACTGCTTCAATTAGGGTTATGTTTATAGGAAAAGAAAGGGATACTAGAAACAAGATTTGTCAATTGATTGGCAATACAGAGACTGAGAGTTGTAGAAAGAGGGCAGAAATCTTGGACGTTAGCTATTCTTTTTGGATCTCAGTTTTCTCATCAATAAAATAAAAAGATTTAGTTAGACCCTGAGTTCCTTTTACTTTGAAATTTATGATCCTATTTTCCTCCCAGATGATTCTTCATTAATTGGATTTCCACATTTATGGATCAGAAGATCATTTTGTTTTAGCCCATTTGTAGGTAATATGGCAAAGGTTTATTTTGCAAAATGGTTGTGCAAACTAACTTATTCATTAACACTAATGCAATGTATTCAAAACAATTCATTATTTCCCTCAACATCCAAATCCACTTAATGAATTCTTCTATCACAGTTTCTTATTCCAATATCAATTTCTCCATTCTCCCAGACATCCAGGTTTATAGTCTCGATGTCTTCTACTCCTCACTAAGTAAAAAAAGTAGGTGTAATAAATTGGATTCAGTGATAACTTTCTTAGAAAATTAAAAGAATCTTAGGATTCTAAATCACTTTAAAAGTCATCTATTCCAGTTCTTCTCTGAAACTTGAATTCTCTCTATGCCATCCAGGAACAATGGCCCTCCAGCTTCTGTCTGAAGATGTTCAGTGATAGGAAGCTCACTATCGCTGCAAAGACCACTGGACTTTTGGACATGTCTGACTATAGAACATAATTCCTTACATTGAGCTAAAATCTGCCTTCCTTTGACCTTTGCTATAAGTCCTGGTCTTGCCCTCAGGATCCAATTATGCAAATTTAAGATTACTTTTGTGTGAAAGCTATGTGAACAAAAACTACCATGCTCCCTTGCTAAGGCTTTTACTTATTTATTTATTTTTCTCTGTTCTCTGGTTTCTTCACTTGATCTTTCTATAGTATGGTTTCAAGTCCCATCCCAAGACTGTTTTTTTTTCCTTTTGGCCATCATAAGACTAGTTAAATATCCAACTTGGTAAACACTTTTGTATTATATATTTGATGATTTAGAAGAAATATAAACCTACAAATTAAGTGTTCCTTCATGTAACAAATAAAGATAAGAAGTCTTCAGATAGTTTAATGATAACTTTTAGGTAATTTGAGAATTTTGGAAAATAATGAAGAAGATTCCCAAAGGAGGGAAAAAAAATCCAACCATTTTACTCACATTTTGTATGACTCTACTATAGCTTTGCTCCATTGACCTTTGAGATGACAGTATATCTATATCTATATATTAATATTATCTAATTAGATATATTTTCTTTAGTGTTTTAGCCTTCCTTTTGTTGGAAGAAATGTGGAAACTGAAAGATGGAAAAGATATTTGAAAAGTATATTGTGAATGTGGTTTACCGCATACCAAAATTTTTTATTCTATTAGCGCTTACTCTTTCTCTAGCAAGTCTTACTTTACTTGTAGTCATCTTAGTGTTATCAAAAGAAAGGAAAATAATTTCCTAAGAGTCAGCTGGTTTTCTGGCTATTAGGTCTCTGCTTGATTTATTGCTTGATAAAAAGAAACTAATTAAATCTAATTTACTGCTGGTACATGTTTATTGGAATATTGATACTTTATCATCAATTAGACCACAGTTAATCTCATTATCCTGATAATTTTCTTTATTGCTTTATTGGTCTATGGAAACTTTCTATTTTTTATTTTATTTTTTTTTAAAGTCAGTATCTTTCCTTCAAAAGAATCAAGAAAACATATAAGTACATTACAATGTGTTTTTTAAAAATGAGATATATATATATAACAATCTAATAGTACATTAGCTGAAATGACATGGCGAATCCATCAAATATAAGGGCTATATTCTAATACTACATATTTTTTCAAACCATATGTTGTTCTTTAATATGTTACCTGTAGCATAATTTTGGTGGCTCATAATCAGTCAAGGTAGCTAGTGGCTCAGTGGATAGAGCACTGCCCATGGAGTTAGGTTCAAAGTCATCAGATACTCATTATCTGTGTGATTCTGGGCAAATGACAACGTCTGTTTGCCTCAATCCACTGCAAAAGGAAATGACAAACAATACCAGCATTTTTGCCAAGAAAATCCCATGGACAGTATTGATATGTTATAATTCATGTGGTCATAAAAAAGTCAAACACAACTGAACAATCAGTCTCAGTCTTTTTGGTAAAGACTTATTTCTAACATCGTTGATTTAGTCCATATCCTTTTCCATACCTTGCATATCTACAGCTGATATTTTTCCTTCATTCTGAATATTGCTTATAGATTTATCCCCAAATTTGACATCCATCCTTCTTTTTATTGTGCTCAGATAGAATTGTCATTCTTATAAAGTTTTCCAGATTTTTTTGATAGCCATAAATTTATAAATGTTAATGTTAATTCCAACCATTCCTATTTAAAGTTAGAAATGCTGTTAAAATAAGAGGTGAAGAGAATAACAAATATAGGCTATTGAAGAATGGAAGGAAAAATGGAATATGGTTAACCTGCTCAAAAGAAAACCAAAATGAATATCTATTCTTCTTAAATCCAGAATTATAAGAAGGAAATATGTAAATCAGACTCTGGATATGTTTCTGAAATAAAAATTGGTTGTCGGCAATTATGTGTAGAAGTTTGCCCTAATGGACAAATGAAAAGTTTTTAAGTGTATGGGTCACCAAGTAAAATCTCTGGTGAAAGTATCTGGATCTTTTGTAATAAAGCCTTCTGAAAATAGCAGGTGGAATGCAAAAAGGCAAAGTAAAGTTTATTTTCCAGCTGGCCCCACTTTCAACTTTCTCCTCTTCACTGAGTGTTTTTCCTGGAGATGAACAATGAGGAGAGAACCTTTGGAGCAGTCCTGTGGTAGACAAGAGCAGAGTGGGAAAGTTTTGGTAGGGAAAGTAACAGTCCCCTCAATCTTTACAGGGTAGAGGGTTAAGATCTGTAATTTCACTAGTATAGTATAGGGAAAAGAAGTCCCTCTATTAGTAAAGATTTGTGGCCTTGGAGAGTTTCATGAGGCTTGGAGAAATTAAGTGATTTGCCTGGGATCACAAGCTATATGTGCCAGAGGCAAGAACTCTAACCTGTCAGTTTTCCTGATTCCCAGGCTGCCTCTTTATCCACTACAAATTATTGTTTCTCCCTTTCATTCCTATAGGGAGGAAATAAGGGGGTAGACAGGGCTTTTTGCAAATATTTTTCAAATACATACATATATATATATAAATACATACATATACACACACATATATACATGCACACACATATATGTTCTTTTCTTTAATGTAAACATCCTAATTCCTTGAATCATTTCATGAATTATATGGTTTCTAATTCCTTCACTTTCCTGCTCATCTTTCCTCTGATGTTCTCCAGTTTTTCAATGCTCTTCCTAATATGTGGTTTCCAGAAATGACAACAATAACTTTCCATGTGTTCAGATCAATGTAGGGTATACTTTCCTTTTCCTGGACATTGGACTTCTTTTCATACCACCTATAAATGCATTAGATTTTTAGAAGCACTGTGATAGGAACTATCATTTTGAGCCTGAAGCCTATTATTAAACATTCATATCTTTGGATGTCAACTAGTCCTGTCCTTCTCCCCTCCCCATTCCTGGACTTCAGCAATTTACTTTTTTGTATGAAATTTGAGGAATTTGCTTTTATTTTTATGAAATTTAATGCTATTAGATATGACCCAGCATCCTAGTATGTCTAGATTATGTTTGTATGTGTCCTCACTATTTGTATCATATTATCTATATTTTTATGTTGAATCTTCAAAGATTTCATATTTATGGCATCTATGCCTTTATACAAATGTTGAAAAGACAAGTCACTTTTTCTTGTTTTAAAATTGATATTCATCATAAAACAATAAGATTTATAGTCTACATTCATCTTTGTGTCCTTCAAAATGCCCATGAAAGTATTTTGCAAAAAGTAAATATCCAAAAATAGGTTAAATGAATGAATAAGATATCTAATTGCTAGTAGTCAAAGTTAGAAATGTCATTTGGAGCAAAACTAAAGCAAAGATGAGAATCGCCTTTCCCAACATCACGTCACTTATTAGCACTCTTTAAAATCTTTTATCATATTATTAGAATGGTGGTACAATTGGTAATAGAATCTTTCCTTCTGTTTAGAAATGTCAGAGAATGTTCTGTATCCAAAGCTTTTACCTTTCAGTCCTTCTAAAGAAGGTGAAGTTTTGCTTAGCAGAATCATAGCCTTTTTGATATTTATATGAATAATTGTGCTTATCTGAATTTGGGGTCTCCTCACTCATAAAATCTGAAGACAAAGCTTTCTCAGATTTTTTTTATTCCCTCCATATTCATATTTTATAGCCTCTCTCATGGAAACAATGATTTCCTCAAACCTTTCCTCTTCTTCTTTGTCAGAAAAAGATTGAACATGACATAGAAATACATCATTCCCTATCTTCTAGTCATCCCCTGGTGTTAATTATGGCTACCTCCCTTCTTGGCCCTTTCTCTCATTTGTGGGGCTCAAGACTCTCAATTTAATTCCTTTAAAAAAAATACAAAGGAAAGTTAAATACAACCTTTTTTTTTCTTCTGAAGCCACTTGATACATTTGTCAACTTCCAAATTGACTGACAGAATTTCAAAGCTGGAGAATATTTATCTTAGTAATTGAAATTCAAACTAAAGAAATAGAATTTGAAAGGTAGGAAGAAGGAAGTTTTTCCATGAATGTCTGGGGAAAAGTTCAGAAATGGAAAGAATATGAGTATGGGACTTACTAAAAGGGATGCTGATCAAACTGAGTTTAAATATAATAAGCAAAGATAGTGTCTGGCTGCCTTTGGAACCTATATTTCACAATTAAAATGGTGATTTAATGTTCTTTTGTATTATGCTCTATTTCTTTCATATATATCTTCTCAGTGGCAGTATAAATTTCTTGAATGCAGAGATGTCTTCTATTTGACTTAAAGGAATAAGCACCTTACACTAAACTAGGGTGAAGTACTAGCTTTATGTAAGTTCCTGTGATCAAAGTTATTGTAATGGGAAATAGGTTCAAAGATGGATGACAAAGTTGTATGGAATAAAAAAAAAGTAGATCAGAAAGAAGATTGTAAATGTTTATTCATGTGATAGTTGGGTATCATTGAGATGCTTAATAATTGTATCAGAGGTTGGGGAAGCAGAATGAATGACATTACAGACAACTGATGAGGTCTGAGAGTGACAAAGAGCAAAAGATTGTAAATACAATCCTGAGACAGGTAGTGCTGGCTAATGAAGATGGGAAAGTAACATAGTGGGGAAAAAACAATGGAAAATTGTATTGCAGATTCCCTCTTTGAGATCTTGGAGGTCAGGTTCCATGTGTTCGAGTATGATTTTTACACAGACGTCTCTCAAATATAAATAGCACTGATCATTTTTCTCAATTCCCATCACTGTCAATATTATTTACTGTCAATAGACAATAAAACCTATTACCTTTCCTTAATTACCTTAATTACCTGAATTTTTAAAAAATTTCTCATTCCCCATTATCAATCATTAACCAAGTCTTGTTCCTGACAATGCATTTCTTGAATCTACCTCTTGGATCACCTTGTATCCAGCATTCATGTGGCAAGCATTCTAGTTTAAATGGCTCTTATCACTTCATATATATATATATATATATATATATATATATATATATATATATACACTATATATATTCTTATATTTATATATAATTAGTCTTTTAATTGTGTCCCCCAAGTTCAGTTTCTCCTCTCTCCAAATTATCTTTTTTTTCAGCTGCCAAAATAATCTCAGAAAAATGTCTAATTAGCTAGTACTCCTCTTTAAAAAAAATCGTTTTAGTGACTCTATGATAAATAACTTCTGTCTGTGATTTAACGGTGTCTGCAATCTCCATCTCATCTAGCTTTCTTATGTCACATACTTTTCACTTTTCTGAATTCTATATTCCAAGAACACTACTCCTAATTATTACCAAATATGTTATTCTCATAATTCTAGAATTAGTATTGGTCCAAAGTATAAATGAAAGGAATCTTCATTATCATATATCCAATAATTGCTTATTCAGACTCTACTTAAAGACTTCCAATTAGATGGAACCCACCACCTCCCAAAGGAGCTCATTGAATGTTTTAGAAAATTTTTTAGAAAAAATTTTAGAAAATTGTTAAGCAGCTTCTTGATATTGAGCGTTTTTTACAACTTTCCGTGGTGGAATTCTTTCTTTTTGTGGGTTCATTTCTTTTAATAAGAGGTATTAGTATAAACACCTCTAATTGTGGGGGGAACACAATGGTGCCTCAGTAGCATCCCTGCCCCTCTGCCTCTGCATCCCCAGTACTGGTTCCTTCTTGCCTAGGGCCACATCTCTGCAGCACAATCCAGCCTGGTGTTCCCAATCAACCAAATTTTCCTCCATCTTCCTGGACTCAAATTCTTACTGAAAGGTGAAAGTCTCTGTGGTTCCTGTTGAGGCTCCAGCCCACCCAGCTAGCCCAGGAGATCCCCAAATGCTGTTTCTGCAGAGCTGGACCAGAGATATTTGCACTTCAGACAAGTCAGTTTCCAACCTGGGTCTTTCTTTAAATCTTCTTGGGCTGCACCAGGACCCTTATTCTTCCCCAAGTATTCTCTATTTTTTATAAATCTATATTTGCTTTGAGGCACAAATTTGTTCTATTTGTAGGGGAAATCAGGAAATTATCGATCTACTCCATCATCTTCCCAGAATCCTTCTCAAGTATTTATTTTAAACAAGATTTTTTTTTCATTTTTTTTGTCTTTGCTTCCTTCTTTAGCCCATGTTTTAAAAGTCCACATTCTCCCTTGTCTTTTACCCCTATTTAATGTAAAAGAAAAAAAAAACTCACACCTATGCATACGACATAAAATACATTTTTTAAAGAAAGAAAATGTTATCAGTGCCAGAATGTTATATACTACAGTTTTAGTTTATCAGAGTAATTTAAGGTGTATCAGAAGAGACACATCATATAGTGAGTACCTTGATTCCATTTCTTTTCAACCAACTGTTTTCATTCTTAATATCATTTGGAAAGAAGTAGAGAGTTGTTGTGTTCAAACACTAGTCTTTCTTCCTTTGAATTTGATTGTCAACAGGACTAATTATTCTGATATACAGAGATAAGTTGTTATAGATGGAGTTAAGGTCTTTGGAACATATTTAGTAGGAATGGATCCCAAAAGTACAAAAATTTTGGAACTTCTTTAAGTATCAATCAATTTAGAGTTTTGGATTATTGAGGATATCAGTTAGCTTGTCTTTCCTGCTCATTGCTGTTGATTTTTCTAGCTCACTTAGAAAATTATTTCATATCCACAACTCATTCACTTTTTGTCTGTCAAGTGAAATTATTTCTTCAAATATCTTTTTTAGATTCTCCTATGCAATATACTATAATGTTTTCTTCTTTCCTCACTCCATCTCCACCTCTTCAATATTTTCTCTATAAGATTCCATTTTCCCAATCATTTTGGAATATTTTAATTAAAAAAGTACCTATTTACCATTTTTTCCCCCAATTTCCTCTTGAAAAAGTGCCTTATACTCCCTGGGATACATATAGTCTAGGTTAGGATTTCCTGAATTCCTTGAGGAAAAGGCCTTTTCACTTTTGTCTTTGTATCCCCATTATCTAGCATGACACCTTGTATATAAGTACTTAATACATATTTGTTGAATGCAATTCAAGGCATCTTCCTAATAAGTTTTGAATATTTAAATGCTTGATCCCTTACACAATTTTCTTTTTATACCAGTGCAGTAAAATATAAATCAACAAGACTCGATAGATCAAAGTTCTCCTGTTCATTTTCTTCTCTCTCTCTTCTCTCTTCTCTCTTCTCTCTCTCTCCCTCCCTCCCTTCTTCCCTCTCTTCCTTCCTCCCTCCCCTCCCTCCATAGCTATCTCTCTATCCTTATGTTTATATCTATTCCTCTATCTCTCTTTCTTTTTCACTTTCTCCGCTACTAGGGCTTGGGCTATAATTTTTGTAGTAATAATTTCAAATATTCTGAAAATCCTCAAAATGACATCTTGTGCTCCAGTTCTTGGTGACATGTTGCTCTTACCACAGCCCTCCAGATCGTTGCAAAAATCATTCACAAAAGCAAATATGCACAAAATATTGTGGTTGAGGATAAAGCCAATTTAAGGGCTGAGTAAAAGACACCTAAAAAAGACATATATTTAAAAAGACAATGCAAGAAAATGATAAAAAATATGGGTAATTCTGCACAATATGCTTCTGGCAATTACTGCTTTCCCAATCTCTATCGAAGATGGGGAACATTGAAATGACTTGCATTCATCAAGAGAATAAAAGAATTGTGAACGACAAATATCATGAGTCTTAAAACAAATCATGCAAAACTAACTTATTGCTGTTTGGGTAGAAAACACCATTTGTGACTGCTGAGAAGGCAATAGTCATATCTAGGTTTCAGTAAATCATTTGCTAGTGTCTCAGGCAGTTTACAAATTGATTTAAATTGGCTTAGATGAGAACCTGTTCCATATAATGAAAACTGGCAGTGAGGTCACGGTGAACGGTGTTGTGTGGAGTCCTCAGTGTCTCCTGCAGGATTTGGGATTAAGTTTCATCTTTAATATCTTTATTAATAATCTTGATAGGATGGTAAACAGCATGAAATGCTAAAGTCAGTTTACCAAACGTTCCAATGTCAAGTCATCAGGAAAGACCAACATGGAAGATGAGAGGTCTTGTCACTTGGAGAAATTGGAGGTCGGTTTAGAAATTGAAATTGCAAGCGACTCAAAATAATCAGACACACATCCTATCCAGGGAGAAAGGGATCTTTCAGAAATGGTGGGCCTAAAGCACAGGAAAAATATGCAGAAAATTAAAAGTGAGATGTTAATGTCTCTCCTGATTAAATGTTAATTGTCCCAGTTACATTTCTCCTACTAAAATATCCCTGCAGTGAAAAGTGAACAGAGGATTCTACCTTCAGCCCTAAAAATGTGTGCAGTAGCATTGTGCTCTGATTAATAAGCTGTCAGCCTCCATCATGATGAGTGATGATGCAGTATTTCTTCCATTCCATACATAGTGCGCTCTGTAAGATGTGCCAGGAACTTTCTGCATCAGAGAAAGTGGACAAGGACAGTGAGAATGATAATGTCGTCTCTCATTTATAGACCCCCATAGGACAGTCCTGTGTGGAGGCAAGCTATTGTTATTTACAATTTTTAAGCACTTTCTAATACATTTTCTCACTGGATACTGACAACAGCCCCATGAGCTAATAGCATAGTTGTTAGTCATCTTTTAAATATTGTTTTATTTTAATAGATAGGGAAAATGAAGCTGCGGAAGTAAATAAATGCTCCACCATGCTACTTGAGGTAATAGAGGGACTTTGTAGGGCTGAAAGTATTTTTGTTTTTCTTGAAAAAAAATAAACCAAAATATGACAAAAACCTATAACACCATTCTTTATAGAAAGGATTTCCCACTTTATTTTTATATTCCCACTTTAGAAATGTATATTTTCGGTAGCTGGTGGGGGTGGAGTAAAAGATGTAAAAATAGCAGAACAGTTGTTGGGTTTACAGAGGAGAGATCTGCCTTCGAATCTTACCTCAGAAATTCACCAGCTGTGTGATTGTGGGCAAATGATGAACTTTCAGAACCTCATTTTTCCCTCTTTGTGATGTGAATATGATAATACTTGTGTATCACACCCCAAGAAGTTTTTGCACAAAAGCACAATTGCCATGATCTCCCTCTCCCCCATCCTCTCTAATATATGCTTAAAACTGTTTTGAGTGTTTGGGTCATGTGTGTGTCTGTGTTACATAAGTCTTTGAAAAATTGCATATTTGTGTTATTATAGAGCATGAGCAAATGGATATTTTATCATTAATTTGATGTGTTTTAATGATATATCCAAATAACATTGTTATAACAATGACAATTAAATGATGGATTTAGGTTTAAAAGCAAAAAAAGTGATATTATTAGAACATGACTATAAAAAACAAGAGAAATTGTCTTGAGATTCCTTTTGTGAGATACTTCATTTCTACAAGAATTCCTATGCATTCCATATAAAATTTATATGTATGCAAGTATCCTCAGGCTTACTTTATAGGACATAACAATCGGGTAACTATGCACTCACTTAATTTGCACCCCTGATTTTTATATGCACATGAATATAAGCTATATGAAAATTGGACCTCAGATGTTTCATCTATTTCTACTTAAACTCTCATTAGTGCTTTTTTGTCTCAGCACCTGAGAGCCATTTTATAAATGGGATTTATTTTTCCTACCAGTTTGCCCTCTCCAGAGAACCATGACACTTCCCCCATATGTTCTGCTTGCAAAATAGATGTGTATATGTAATATCTATGTATATTTATATGTAATGTTTATATATGCACAGTAAATTAAACACTCACGCATTGAACACTCAAAAACGAACATCACTTTTCATTTTTATCTCCATATAAATATACATGACATCTTATTATCCTGTTTCAATGTCGAGCATTCATAGTTTGTGCTATGAAAGAGCATTTTCTTCACAATAAAGTATGTGAGATGCTTAAATTCATCTTATCTCTATAATCATTCTTCTCTTTCCACATACACACACACAAAGAGACAGAAATAGGAAGATTGTTTTCTACTATGTATGCTGTTGACATGTCTTAGAAAATGGTAATTTGTAGAGAGATATTTTTGATAAAGGAAAATAAATGTATTTTAGTCAAAGCAAAAGATATCTTTCAGGTGACAAAGAACTTCTTGGGTAAACATTATCTTCTATCTCATAGGATTGTTGTGAGTTTTAAAGTACGTGAAAATAACCATATAGTTATAATGGAAGGACACAATGGCTCACAGGGAACTGCTGTTCTCATCATCTCTGATGTCTTTAGGCAGATGTTTTCAGGAGTGATGTAGAAAGCAAATCCCCACAGTAGAACATCCTCAATGACACAGCCCACCATTTATAAGGTTTCTCTCTGCTCCTGTGTCTCTCTGATCCTTGGATGAGGGGTTCACTTGAAGACCCTTTAGCTTATGAAGATGCCTGAGCTTATGATCCATTGGTATAGCTTTCAAAAAAAACAACAATTTTTTCCCCGCACTACTACAGGAGTTGAAGTAGGACTTCTTTTTGTTAATAGCAATTTTCACATAAATTTCACACAAATTTTCACATTTAAATTAAATTTAAATTAAACCCATCAAGGGGTAGGGGTAGATACTAGACATGGGATTTCATTGGTGTAGTAAATGCCCAGGGAAGAATTCCCTCTAGAAATTTGGGCACCTCGTCTTTGACTTAGAATCTTGGAGGGTTCCGATTGTGAGAGGTGAAGATCATCTTATGTCTTGTGTCAGCCAAATCTACTCAATAAATATTATCTTAGAGCAGTAGTTCTCAAAGTATGGTCTAGAGAATCCTGGCGATCTCTGAAACACTTTTACAGGTCTACAAATTCAAAAATAATTTTCATTTCCAATATGGTAAATGTCTATAAATATAACCCAGATAAACAAAATGCTTTGGAGAGATCCTCAATCATTTTTAATAGGATAAAGATACTGAAAACAAAAGTTTGAGAACCACTGGACTACGTGCAAGTGACTATTAGGCACTGTGGGAAATACAAACAAATCATGATACTGTTTAGAAGGGAAATAGGGGACTCCAAGAGTTTGGGGTCACAGACTGGTGTCACGAGGTATCTCAAAAGAATTTGCAGGCTTGAACCCATTTCCTAGTCAAGGGGCAAAGTTTATTGTAATTTTAATGCAATTGCAGCAGGCTAACTTCCAAAAGAAATTATCACGGGCTTCAGAGCATGGGATAGATTTATAGGGCAAAATTGGTCAGAGCTTCATGTTACTTATTTGCTAATTTTATGTCTTTCAGGTAAGTTTGAGGGGGTGGTCTTATTCACTATTTGGTTATTGCTGACCAACAGATTATCTGACAGCCAGTAATGTTTGTAGAACTATTCTAAGGCCAGAAGACTTTGAAATTATTGATAGATTGTTAGAACAAGAGTACTCTTAGGTCAGAATGTTTCAGGATCACTAATATATCTTCCCTAAAATCTAAGGGAAGAAATATTATTACATTCCTAGGCCAGAGACCTTTTTACAATTATTGATAGATTGTTAGAGCAAGACTATTCTTAGATCAGAGGGCCTTAGGACTCTTAATACGTCTTCCCTGAAATCAAAGGGAATAAATATTATTACATTCCTAGGCCAGAGGACTTTTCCAATTATTGACAAACAGATGGTCAGAATAATAGTACTCTTAGGTCAGAGGGCTTCAGGATCACTAATACATCTTTCCTAAAATCCAAGGGAAGAAATATCATTATATTCCTCTACAATTAATGATAGACAGGATTGTTACAACAAGATACTCTTAGGTCCAATTACATCAATACCAGTTTTTATAGCTAGAGATTTGAAATGACAAAAAAAAAAATTGAAGCACTGTCCATAAGTAGAATTACATTGTGACAGATAATCAAATATAGCCACATATTTAAACTCATCTATTAGCAGTTGGCCAACAAAAGGTCTTCATCATTCTTTTTCCCTCCTCCAGAACAGTCCTAAAATTAAATAAAAGCCATATTGCCTTGGCTATGCCAAACTTCTGGCTAGACACCCTAAATGGTCCTACCTCAATCCCCCTCCCCTTTCCTTTCCATATCCATCTGTTACTGAGCCCAGATCTTCAACCATCTGTCTTAATAGCATGTCTTCCAGGTCACATTGAGCTCAGATTATTCTACTTCACCAATTCTACAATTAAGCTTCAAGAGAGAAAAACAAACACACCCAAATGGATCATCTTATTGACAGAATTTTTTCTCTTTTTTTCCTCCTTAAAAATGCTGTACATTCTGCCCCTTATAATTTAGCTGTGTAAGAATTCAGAGATTTTGGAAGAAATTAAGATCTCAGTAACGTTTTATGATTTGCTTTTGTTTCCCTTCTGAAGATGAGACATTCAAGGGGTCATCAATTGCATTCCTATTAAAATGGTTTTAAAATAGTTATTTCTTATATCCCTTAAGATGTTTCTATACTAGGAAAAAAGGGGGGAAAGGCATTACATTATATAGCAGCTAAATAAGAGAGCAACCTGTTTCCCCTCTTTCCTTCAAGCAACTGTCTGTAAATGCATCTAAGGTATTAAAGAAAGTCTAATCTTAATGAAATCAAGGAATTGACTAAGATTCAAATGCTATACAGATTACTAAAGTGGTAAACAAACTCAGTGAAATTGGAGTGGAAAAAAGTTCTTTAGGGAATTGCTAGAAAAAACAAATTATATTTGGGATTATTGGATTTGCAAGACTACTCCAAAGTGAATGAAAGATAAAAATGGTCAAAGGATTTATCTTTAATAAACCATGTAATCCATATGAAAAGATGAAGCCAGGTAGAAAAAAAATTATACAGGGTAAAAAAAAATTCTTATAAAAATAAAGAATAGAGATATGAATGAAAAAACAATGCATACTGCTCCCTAGATATTTATCTGAAGAGCTCATTGAGACCAAATAAGTCTTTCTTTGATAGTTTATATTTATGTAATATGTTACGAACTTAAAATATTTTCACATACTTTATCTCTTAAATCACAAATTCCCTATGAGATAAAGAGGAAAGATGCTATTTTTCACTATAGTTCTAGAGATGAAGATGCAGAGGTTGAATAAGTGGATAAGTAAAGTTTTAGATATCTATTAAGGTACAGAGTAGGACATGAATGAGATTTTTTGATTGTGGGATTTTTCTTTAATACCAAACTAATAGTTCCCCACAATGCATAGTTCATGATCATCACAGACACAACAAAATATAAGGGTGAGCTTTAGTATAGTATTGAAAAAGCAATCCCAATTGACTCTATAGGGTTGCCATTCTGATGATAATTTTTGAATATGTCAGAATAACTGAATTGAGTGAGAACTTGCTTCATGGGAAAAGTACAGAACCAAAAACTTGAGAAAATTTCTCCATAGAAAGATAGGATTGAAATGGTAAAATCATAGGAATTTATAGTTGGTCAGGGAACTAGGAGGTGATCTCATTCAACCTCTACAGAAGTCCTGGATACTTTTTACACCAGGAGTATCAAATTCAAATAGAAATAGGGTTTCATTGTGGAGTAATGACTTAGTTTTAAAAACATAATACTATTGTTATTTTAAGTATTTGTATTTCTTTTGTTAATTCTTTCCCTCTTACATTTTAATCTTACACTGCCTGGAAAAAAGGGAGTGTTTAACACCTCTACCTAACAGCATCCTTGACAAGTAATCATCCAGCCTGTTATTGAAATTTTTGAGTGATAAGAAACCCACTCTCCCCCCAAAAAGCCTATTCTATTTGGAAGCAACTCTTGTCTGTTACCGAGAGTTTTCCTTCTATTGAACTGAAATCTGCCTCTGTAACTTCCAACCACCATTTCTTTAGTTATAACAATTTAGTTACAACACACAGCTCAGAAATGAGAGAGCCAGGGCTTGCACTTTAATCTCCTCATTCCAGGTTTAGTTCAGCTACCTTCTTATACCATGGTCCTGGAAGGGAACACTTCTAAGGGGACAATTGATTTTCATGATCCTGCTGTAGCATCTTAGGCTAGCTTACTGTTATTCAAAGTGATGCATCATACAGGTAGTGATATAGGATTTTAGAAATAAAGTCCAGATTGAATATGAGTAAAAATGTTTCACAAAAGATATTAAAAAGTTGAATTATATTTCCTGAAATTTTCACATATTTAACATATTTTCAGTCTTGCATTAACTTAAAAATAAAAATCCATCTTTGATCAAACAAAACTTGAAATAACATTAACATAAGAAATCTGGTAAAAATGAAATAAGGAATACAGAATGTACTGATACATACATCAATTTGGGAGGGAGTATGGATTATCTAGAACTAAGATGTGAGAAATAAGAGATAATCTCGCATTTCAGGAAGGATAAACTACTTCTTGGTATTGACGTTTTGGGCTTAACGTCTGAAGTCTCATAGTTCTTGGCTAATTACAATCTTCTGAATTGATTTTCTATGAATATTCACTTAATGTTTTATAGCAATGATTAGACCAATTACAGGAAGGCCTGGGAGTCTGAGATATAGTCTGAGCAGTTGGGACTGAGGTGAAATAGATGTTCATTGCCTGTGTACCAAATTAGCTACCTGACAGCTGGAGGAGAACCGAGTTTATTGAATAGCAACCAAAACTTGGCTCAGGTGTTTGGAATCCCTAATCATTATCTAAATATGCATATCTGGGTTGTCATTACCACTCAACATCTCTGACATCTAGCAGAGAAAACTAAACAAATAGAAGGAATTTAGGGACACATTTATGAATTAGCAGGTAAAATTGATTGTCGGGAGGGGGGGCACAGTTTGAGCTGCCTAGCAGAGATGGACAGATGGGCTCAGAAATCACATTTCTGTTATTATAATTATTATTATTATGTGTAGATTTTGGAATATTTTTGACTCACAGCCTACATAAATTGGAGGCTATTAGTGGAAAATTATTCCTTAAAGATTTATTTGAAACTGACCAATTTCTAATATCAATGTTGAATTACAAGCTTAGAACACAGCCCCTGGGGTCAGAGAAAACAAATGGGACATAACATAAGCAACAGTACCTTCTTTGGACTATCACCTGGAATCCCTGAAGTGCATCTAGCTGTGTGCTCTCTAGCAGTCCTGCTATTTCTTTTTCCAGCTAATCTTACAGAGAACCAGCTTATTGAAGCCTTTCCGGGAGTTAACCTTGAACACTAAGTCCAGTTGGCTCATTTGTATACTGTGTTGCCTAGAACTGGACTAAGCAAATGAGCTCATAGAACTGGAGAAAATTTAAATACTTCTACAGCACTTTTTTCTGCACTCATCATTTGACAATAAATAATATTAGTATTTATCCCTATTATGCCACAATCATTAATAGAATTAATATTACTTTTTCATATTTATCTGTCTTATTACCATGGTCTCTTCTTGAAGACACGTAGGTGTAATAATTCCATTTTCTTCCCTGACACCTAAAACAGCAGGATATAAATACTTTGTAGACCTAAAAGTTCTGTATATGCATAAGCAGAGAGGTGGTACTGAGGATACAGTGCTGGACTTGGGGACAAGGTGACTTATATTTGAATTTTGCTTCAGATGCTTATGAGCTGTATAATCTGGTCCAGACATTTTATTTCTCTCAGATATAGTTTTCTCATCTGTAAAGTGGGAATGATAGTAGAACCCATTCATAGGGGTTTTGTGAGGATGAAATGAGTTAACATGTAAAATGTTTTGCACAATGTAAACTTCTTCGAATTAAATTAATTAAAGATTTATCTATTGTTTTTTTTTATAAAACCAACTCTTAATTTTGTTAATTAGTTTAATAGTTTTCTTACTTTCAATTTTGTTTATCTCCTTTTATTTTCAGAATTTCAAATTTGGCATTTAATTGGGAGGGAAGGAAATTTGTTCTTTTTCTAGCTTTTTTGGTTGCATTCCCAGTCCACTGATCTTCTCTTTATTTTATGCAAGTAAGCATCTAGAGATATAAAACTTCCCTTAAGAACTGCTTTGGCTGCAACCCCTAAATTTTGGCCTGTTGTCTCATTATTATCATTCGCTTGGATGAAACTACTGATTGTGTCTAAAATTTGTTGTTTCACCCATTCATTTTTTAGGATCAGTGATTATTTAGTTTCCAATTAATTTTGGTCTGTTTTTCCTGACCCTTTATTACATGTAATTTTTATGCATCATAATCTGAAAAAGATGCATTTATTATTTCTGCCCTTCTGCATTTGATTTTGAGGTTTTATGCCCTAAGACATGGTCAATTTTTGTGTAGGTTCCATGAACCACTGAGAAAAGAATATATTCCTTTCTGTCCCCATTCAATTTTCTCCAAAAGCCTATCATACCTGACTTTTCTAAACTTCTATTTACCTCCTTAACTTCTTTGTTATATATTTTGTGGTTCGATTTATCTGGTTCTGATAGAGCAAGCTTGAGATCCCCCACTTGTATAGTTTTGCTGTCTATTTCTTCTTGCAGTTCTCTTAACTATGCTATACCACTTAGTGTATATATGTTTAGTACTGATCTTATTTCATTATCTATGATAACCCTTTAACAAAATGCGGTTTCCTTCCTTATCTCTTTTACACAATGTAAAAATTTACATTGTCTAGCATTACCGCCATCATCACCATCATCATTATATTATTACTCAATAAATTTATTATCCAATAAATAAATTGGTTTGTTTTGGAGCTATTGAGTTTGGAGCTGAAGAGACTGTATACTGGAGTATATAGGAGAAGTTAAAACCGTGTTCTAGCAAATTTGACGAGGTTTGGGATGTCTTATTTCAACTCTAGGACAAAATATCACTTCTCTGAGGGTGGATAATTGAGAGAAAATACCCCATGTTTTGATAGGTAGCCAGTTCTATGTTAGAACTGTACATAATTTCATTATCATTTACTCCTTCCATTGGGCTATTTGGGGCTCTGGAGTAGCTTAGCCATATCCTAAAGCAATATAAATATTCAGGAATACTCTCCATTCATCATGTTATGGGTTCAAGGAAAGAAAACCCAGGCTTCTAAAGTAAGATTATTGTTGCTGTTATTCCCACTGGCCTGGTGCCAGCCAGCAAATCCTCTGCCTTCTTGTCCCTCACTCTTGTCACATACAGATGAGTCAATGTGACCAGTCTCCTCTGGCTCTGGTTCTAGTGTTTTGATGCTGGATATTTTATATCTGTGGCTCTAAACAGAGTAAAGGGAGATGATGATCACAGATCAATTCCCGTAGTATCAGAAGTTAGCTTAACAATGGGGAACTGAGACCAAGTCAGTTTGTTAACATAGCCTGGTAGTCACTGCAGTCTGGCAAACTTTGACTAAGTACCTGGTACAGGCAAAATGTTGGACAAATTGCTGGGGTTGGAGAGACGGAAACCGAGCAGCCTCTTGCCTTCAGGAAACATTGGGCAGATGTACACCCATGATCCAGAATATAATGGGAGCTGTGGATCCATAAGAATCCTTCCACAACCTCTCCCCTCAAGATAAGTGACATTTATACATCAGAAAAGTTCCAAAGAAAGCAAACTTAATTTAGATAGTGTCAAGCCCATTGCCTTGGCTTTAAGAGTAACATGTTCCAATTAGTCTAAGAAAATATAAAAAGGCATTCTCCGTTATTATGAAAATTTCGAGTTGTCAAAATCTTGGTCCTGGAGCCTTCTTTTTGCTCCTAGAACTATAAGCCATTTCTTTATATATATATATATGCTGATATTTCCTGCGATGACCATGTGAACTTTTCTTCAACTGAATATCTAGGTTTCTAGGCTTTGGAACATTTTGGGGACCTATTTTGGAACAAATAGGAAAGTCAGGAAATCCCAGAAGACAGAACCCAGCTCCAGATTCTTCAAATAATTTGAACATCACTGTAATATCATACATACACGTAACATGACTACATATGTAAGAAAACATAGCTGTGTTTTATAGTAAGTCAGAGGGAACTGGTGATTGTTCCCAGTTAATATTTTCTGGGTTCTGGGTTCAGATAACTCATCTGAAGGTGTCATCTGATGATCCCTTAGAGTTACACAAATGGCAAAGATCATTGAATCCTAAGTACCCACAGTCATCAGAAGTTGGAGACATTCCCTTATGATCAAATGTAAAGAATCTTGGGAGGAAAAAAACACATGAGCATATGAGAAAATAGTTAATACTATTTAGATTCTATGTTGTACTTTATTTTTTTTTATTATTCAGCAACTCTACCGTTTATATCCTATATATTTCCATTACATAGTAAATATGAACAGATTGTTCCCACTGCTTATGATTTTCCTTTTGCTCATAATAAATAAAACAAAGACAGCTGCAAAGCAGGATTTGCATTAAATGCCTACAGTGTTAATCACAAACTGTGTAGGCTTGTGGCAGGAGGTTACTTATTGCTGTGCACAGTTATTCAGGATCTGTCCCTTCTGCTTGGGTTGAGAAATACCACAGTTAGTGCTAAGTCCTAGGTTTTCTTACTTGAAAACCGGGTTTAGTCTTTCCTTGTAAGAGAAAGCAAAGATCAGCAAAAAAGTATCATTCTTCTTTTTTCTTCCTACATCTTAGGCCTTGCTATAATTTGGCCCTTGAAATCAGAGCAGCCTGTACTTTGGTACCAAAGACTGACATCTGTGTCTAACATTGGTCAGTAACCTTTCACAGCTAGACACCTTTACTGTCTCCAGGAATTCTAATGTAATTATATAAATCAGCCCATTCCTTTATTGAGAAAGCAGCAGGTTCAGGCAGATAACATATGGGCTGGAATGACACCGTGTGATCTTGTAGACCACGGCTGCTTGGATTTAGTCCCACCATGGCACTGAGTCACTCACACTGGTAGCTAGCTTTGGATTATTGCAAACCTTTCATGTGAAATGGGAAAAGAAACCACTAAAATGGGTATATCTTTTAAAGAAATAAATATAAAATGCCTCCATCAAATTGAAGGTACAAAACCATCTTTGCCTGATTCAGGACCCAGGACTTTATTTACCTTCATTATTATCCTCATTTACAGGATCACACATTTATGAGTTGATCAAGTATCTACATCCTTCTTTCAAAGATAAATCTCTGATACTAGCAAACTTCTGATCATTTCCCCACCCTTTAGGCTTTCTTTTTTTCCTAATATAGGCTAAATATCCATTCTAGATTAACCATTCAAAAATACTATTTCTTTCTTTTTATTCTCCAGAAAAAAAAAACCTGACAGTGATTCTTTATTGCTTATCACATCAAAGCCAAACTTTTCAGTCTCTTATCTCGGAGGCAAGTCTGTAATATTATCCCACTTTAGCACTCTAAACTTATTATCTCTTGCTCCCTGGGATAAATTAGGTATCATTCCTGATCTATTACTGCCACACAAATAAACAGAAAATACACTCTATGCCCATCACTTCTTCTACTAATGCTGTTAGTCTTCTCCCTGTCTAGAAAGTTCTCTTTCCTTTATAATTATCCAAAATTTAATCATTCTTCAATTTCTGCCATCTCCAATAAGAATTCCAAAATAGGGCGATCCTTTTCTGATTCAGCTTTCTTTGTCCTGTTAGAACTTCCTTCTCCCACACAACCTGATTGACTCCTACTTCCCGCATGCAGTTTCCTTCTCTGGTAACTTATAGGGGTCCTCAAACTACGCCGCCAGATGTGGCACCTGAGGATGATTATCCCCCTCATCCAGGGCTAGGAAGTTTCTTTATTTAAAGGCCCACAAAACAAAGTTTTTGTTTTTACTGTAGTCTGGCCCTCCAACAGTCTGAGGGACAGTGAACTGGCCCCCTATTTTAAAAGTTTGAGGACTTCTGAATAAGGTCTCGATTTCATGTCAGACTCTCAGATTTTGTGCATACTGAAAACCATTGAAGACTAACTGATTATGCATATTTACAGATGAAGAAAAGAAGAGCTGTATCTAGAGAAATTGTGTCACTCTATCCCTTTTGCTTTACTTTATCCTTGCTTTACCGGGGCAGAGTAAATCTCTTTGGTTCAATGTTTTTAGTCCCTTGGGAGTTGCTTATTTTGTCCCAATATTAAACATAAACTACTGTTTTTAGAGCTTTACCTATAACAATTTCCCTCATAATACAAGCCTATGCTGACATTTTTCTTTTCCTAAATCATTCACGGTATATCCATATACAATCAGTCTATTTATAGGTATTGAATACCTGTTTTGTGCCAGGTACTAGAGCACTGGAGATACAAAAAGAGGCAAATTTTGTGTTCTCATTTTTTCCTATTTCCCCCTCATAAACATATCTTTTTTCATCAAGATTGTAAGTTTCCCAATGTTTAAAATAATATTTCTTCCCAAGTCTATTTTCTTCACGGCATTAAGCACAGTATTGGATACCTAGATATTCAATACGTGTATTTAGATCAATTAGGAAGGCAAATATGCTTTTTCTCAATAAAATATGCACTGATGTGTTCTGAAAATTACATAGGTAATTTTACAAAAGCCTCAGATCAACATACCTGCACAGATTTAGGTCACCATATAATGGACTAATTATAAATG
This sequence comes from Sarcophilus harrisii, assembly GCF_902635505.1. NCBI lineage: Eukaryota > Metazoa > Chordata > Mammalia > Dasyuromorphia > Dasyuridae > Sarcophilus > Sarcophilus harrisii. The sequence continues at coordinate 31,928,677 of NC_045431.1, read as the reverse complement.
GCAAGTAAATCGCATCCACAAAGATTTGGTAACCAACAATTATCTCTTGCAGTGTCCTCTGTCACAAATGATTAATTATGTAGATGCTGAAAACTAGTATAAAATTGATTTTTTAAAGCTTTGTTTTGTGGCATCTGCTGTTCCCTTAAACTGAAAAGAACTCAGCTTGCATTGTATAAAAACTTTGTTTCAGATAAATGAATTCTAAAAATTGTGTAATGAGTAGAAATTAGGACATTTTTTCTTTTAATTTCACTTTTTATTGTTTAATTGATAAATGATTAGGGATGGTTAAAAAGATTAAAAGCCATTTTTAAAACTGAGGGCTTTTAAAGGGAAAATAGAATTACTACATTTTCACCTAGTGATTTGAGAACTGAAATAGAATGGTCTTAAGATTTAAGATTCGGCTTGGATTCAAATCCTGCCTGTGGCAGATACTTTTGTTACCCTGGGTAAGTCATTGATCTACTGTGTTCCTTAGGCTACTATGTAGGAGTGGGAGTGTATTTCACTCAGGAAAATCACAGTTCCTACATGTATCATAATTGCTTCACATTTGATATTTATGTGACCCCAATAATACCAATAAAAGCAAATGGTTCATTCAGGAGCATCTAAATCATCAGTGTTGTTAAGGGTGACAGACGAATAGATGACTAGGGTCATGGCTTTCATTGTATTATTATGTTATTAAAGATGTTGTTTCTTTGTGCTTTAGGAACAAAAGTGGAGACTATGTCAAAGTCTTTTCTGAAGATAACACATTTGAAAGATTTTACATTGGTGAAATTGGCAATAGGTTGGATGTAGGAGGTGAGAGGTAGTGAGGAAGGATTCTGAGGCCATGAGACTGAGGAAGGATATATGGCCTTCTGCAATAGTGGGGAAGTTGGGAAGGAGGGCAAGGAATAATGAGTTTTGTTATTGACATACTGAGTTGAAAGAGTCTACGTATGGATGTAAAATATGAGATGTCTGAAAGGCAGGTAGATTTGCAAGATTGGAGGTCAAGAGAATCCTCAGCAGAGTGATGGCAGCGAAAATCCATGAGAGCTGATGAGATTGCCAAATGAAGTAATATAGGGAAAGAAGTGAAGAAGATCCAGACAGAACACGACCTGGAAAAGAATCCAGAACAGGAGATGCAGAAGGAAAAAAAACAAGGAAAGAGTGACGTCTCAGAACCTTGGAGAAAAGAAAGTATTAAGAAGAATAGGGTGAGGAACAGTGTCCAGGAACAGCAGAGAGGTGACAAGAATTAGGATTGAGAAAAGGTCTTTGGATTAGGCAATGGGGAGATAACTTTGAAAAGACAATTTCTGTGGAATAAGATCAGAATTCATATTGTAGAGAGGGAAGAAGACAGTGGAAAAAAATCATCTTTGTAGATGGTCTTTTTAAGGAGTTTAGTCACAAAGGGCAGAAGTACAGGACAGAAGTAGGAATGAAAAGATCAAGTGAAGATTTGGGGGGATGGATACTGAGATACTGAGACATCTGTAGATAGTGGGGAAGGAGCCAATAGAAAGAGATATTAAAAATAAGTGATAAACATGGACAAGATGATGGATGGAGAGTCCATTTTTTGGCGAGCTTGCCCAACATACCTCTTCTGCAAGAAGCTAGGAGGTTCCATATGTAGAATCTTGATCAATAAAGCCAAGAAAAAGTCCAGCATAGCACAACGTAGGAAACCAGACATAGAAGTTTAATGACTAGGGCAGGTAATGACCAGGAGGGCAGCATGAGTGTGGGACCTTCTAAGACCCAGAGATAAGAAGGGGAGTAAGACTTAACATCAGGGCTGGAAGCACTGGAGTAGAGAAGATCCCAAGGAACCCCTGAACCACTCTGAGAACAGGAACAGGTTCTAGCTGGCAGCTCTTTTATCCAGTACCAAATTCCAGGTCACGGGCTCATGTTGAAGACAAAAGCTAAAGCCCATGACAGAGAAGGAGAGGGGAGAGGAAGAGGGGAGTCCAAGTCAAGAAGTAGGTCGATGAATGTTCCTGACCAAGAGGGCTCCAGACAGAAAAGCCTGAAAAACAAAGACAAAAGAAAACAACTTAAAAACATCTGCAGGCAAAGTCTCAGAGAACAATGTGAAAGGAGGATGAGAGAGGGGGCAATCTGTTAGAGGAAATAGCAAGGAACAGAAAGACTTGAGTGGTTAGAAGGGTGAGCTGGGTAAGGGGTCAGACCAACTCATCATAAAATATAGGAGTGAAGGGAGGAGGTTGTAGCAGAAATTATGTGAAATGAGGAAGAGAAGAAACTCATGGCTGATGGCTTCATTTTTTTCAAGTGCCCTGTACTATTTTCTACAATAGATGTAGAAAAGCAAGCATGTATTGGCTATAATATAGTGGAGATTACTTCTATCTTCTTGGGAAGAGAAGTTGCATTTCTGTGTAATCCATGCTAAAATGTGCAGGATAAAATGAGTTCATCCCAAGCTAGAGAAGAGTTTATATGGTTATAAATTTTAAAAAATAAAACAAGTCCAAGTATGACCATAGTAAAAATAGTATTTTTAATGAGACTACTTTTCCATCAGTTGTTCACCAACTCTTGACCATATATGCCTTTTAACTTTCTCGAAATCATCCTATGAATGTCCTAAGTGGATGAGCTGCGGGTCTGTGCCTTTGGAGAGCTAGCATTTGGGTCACTATGCCATTTTTGATTCGGTACAGCATATCTAATTGTGGCTGATCAGACCAACACAAACTTGGAAAGCTCTATAGATTGGGAAGAGATCCATAGATTGGGCCCCAGTAGTCCACATCCTATAATCCATATGTAAAGGGAACTTCCAGGTGAAGAAATTTCCTTTACCAATGTAAGGTAGGGAACTTTTCAGTAATTGGGTTTTAAAAAAGTTATCTAGAATATGGAGAGCTTGAGTCATGGTCACACAGCTTGTATATATTCAAGATATAGAGCCAGGTCTTCTGAACTTCAGGAATAGTTTCCTCTCCATAGTCATTGAGAACTTCTAAGATAAGAATGAACTTCATGATATTTCTATAAATTGTGGTGCAAAGTGACCATCCTACAAATCTCATAAAAGAAAATAATATCCACAAATACATATTTCCTGCTCTTCACAGTTGCCATTCATCTCAAAATCTTGTTATGGAATAAAAGGCAAATGGGCTGAAAGATTCTGGATTGAGGTGATTAGAAGTTATCTATTTCTATTTCTTTATGCTTTCTATCATTATCAAAAGTATGTCTTAAATATCTTATTTTGTAATGGTATTATACTAACCAGTATCCAGGGAATTAGACCTATTCCAGGCCTTGAAGGAATACAAAATTTAAGGATAATATATGGTGGTCAGCTCATATTCTGTGTTTCTTTCCTTTCAAGAAAGATGAGGCAGGTAAGAATAATTCTTGTCTTTCCAGAAAAAAGCTCTATCTGATTCATTAAATCCAAGTACATGCCTAATGAGCTGAAACTAATTGGGAAGATAACCAAACCCTCCAGATCTTGGCTAAAATCCATGATCAATTCCATGCAGCTTTTTTTTTCCTGTAAATTCCCTAAAGAATTCTAAAGGATTCAGCTTATTGACATCTTAATTAGACAGCTTAATTAGAAAATAGAAATGTGAAATTAAAATGTCCTTAGCTTTCAATTAAACTTGACAAAACTATTTTCCCAGAAATTATATAACATCTAAAGTAAATGTTGCCATACAAATCTTAAAAATTAAGCTAAGCTATCCCATTGTGATTTCTTATAAATGTTATATAGGATTAAATTACTGCTAATCTATACTTTTAATATTAGGAAAATAATTCCTCAAAAATGAAACTTCATTGTTGCCCTTACTGTACAATGACATTTATTAGATTTTCATTTAATAAATGTTTTGCTCCACATTTAAAATTAAAAAAACATTAAAATAATATTCCTTAGCATATTTAGGCTATCAAAGATTGTTTTTAGTACCGTGTATTTTTTTGGTTGCCATTTTTGTTTAGAGGATTTGAATTGATTTGTACTACAGAACAGGTCTTATTTTTAAGTAAGCAGAAGGGCAACAATAATTTGTTAAACACTTACTAAATGCTTATTGAGTATACAAATAAGAAAGACCTGACCTTGAGCTTGCATCTTAATGAGTGAGATATAGGGGTAGCATAGGATGGGAGGGGGAAGGTCTTCAGGGGGGGATTATATTGAAGTCCAGAGAACCAGTAGCAGAGCCAGGAATAGCAGGAAGGCTGGATATCCTCAAATTCTCTTCAAAATGGAGGTCTTTGAAGAAACTCACCAATGAGAGAAGTAAGCTGGCTTGATAGAAAGTTGTTCTAGGGTGAGATCAAAGCCGTTGAGACACCTTAGGTCAGAAGCAGAACTGGGGATATATTCATGGCCTGGTATTATTATTAAACTTGATAAAACTATTTTCCCAGTACTACTCTTGGAGCAGAATTGAACTGGAGTAAAAACAGAAGAGAGAGAAGGCAGAAATAAAGAAAGCAAGCTTAAGAGAGGAATGATGGGGAGCCAAGTAGAAGAAGAATATACAAATATAATTACTTATCTTGTCTACAGATGTATTCTTCTCCATTTAGAAAGCTAGGAAATAGTAGCAATATGTGTGTGTATATATGTACATACACGCATTTAAATAGTTCATTTAGGTTTCCTTTGTTTTTATGACATACCACTTTGTATTTTATTTATCTGTGTACATGATTAAGCACCATATTATATTCCAAGCTTTTTGAGATGTCTGTGCTATTTTATCTTTATGTCTTAATATCTGGCATAGGGCTTTTTACTTAGTAGATGTTTAATAAATCCATTTTAAATTGTTGTGTTTGACTGAAGTGACAAGAGAAGGACATTCTGGGGAGAATTTAGCTCTAAAGGATCAATCAATTACTAACTTTTTATCAGGATTGGAAACATCAAATAAAATGATGTATGTGAAGTTCTCTTGTCATATAGAAAGACATTTGCAAATCTAAGGAAAAATCATCATCATTATATCCATCTCTGTGGTATACATTCTATAAGTACTTTCTCAAGCAGAGCTTTCCCCCAGCCTGCCTTTTTACCCTTTTCTTCAGATAAAGCAGTTGAAAAAATTTGTGGGAGGGAAAGGAGACTTAGGCTAAAGATTTTTCCCCTTAAGTAATAGTTTTTAATAAGATCAAAGCAGGTAAGAACTAGTTGCTTAGTTAATGTGGTATATTTGATTTTTGAAAGCATAAAAGGAAGATGAACATTTTTACACAGAGAGAACAATATTCAAATGCCTCCTTTCAAGGTCTAATCCTAGACCTCCTCAGGAGAGAGGTGATCCTAATTTTTAGAGTAGGGCATTAACTCAGTTAAATCCTATTAAACTAAAAATATGTTCAATGTGTGTCCACTAACAGATGTCTGTCATATGAGACCGTTTACACTGTCAGAGTGATTTTTCTTTTAGTGATCATTTTTTCAGCAAAAGAAACTAGTGAAGATCATCTCCTGAAGGGCTGGTATCAGTATGAGTGGAAGAAGTAGCCACCCAACAAATTCACAAATCCTGGAAGCGTGTGAGTGCACCCCACAAGAAGGCAGAGTGGTGCAGTGGCCAAAAATTGTACTCGGAGTCTAGAGACAGGTTCCATTGTAGGTTTTTGTGATCTTGAGCAAGTCCCTTGTGACTGTTAATCATTTTCACTCATATGCAGCTATTCATGACTTCTTTTGGGGGTTTTCTTGCAAAGATACTGTAGAAAATTCCCATTTCCTTCCCCAGGTCATTTTATAGACAAGATACTGAGGTTAAATGACTTGCCCAATGTCACACAGTCAGTAAGTGTCTGAGGTCCAGTTTGAACTTGGAAGACCATTTTTCCTAACTCCAGGCTGGACACTCTATCCATTGCACCATCTAAATGCCTCAAGTTAGATACGTTTATATCGAATTCTCTCCCTTAGCAATTTAATCTAATTCCATTGCTTTGAATATTAAATCTCTACTGATGCCTGAATAATTCCTAATTTTTTTAAAATTTCACTTTAGAATTCCTATTCTAGGAATGAGATGTCCCATCTGGTCAAACTGATCCTATTAAGGGCTTAAATAAGGCTTATTCATTGCCCAACTGCTAGGACCCCAGTTTTACTTTCCATTCGATCATCTGATTCTAATTCTTCTTTCTCCCACCTCCCTCCATAGCTTCCCTGTTTAGTTCATACATCAAGGACATAGTTGCCAAAATAATAGTTTAAATGATCAAGTCTCTTTATATGATCTGTCTGCTCCAAAACCATCATTAGTTTCCTGTTAACTAAAATACAGATTCCTTTGTCTTCCACAGTCTGGCTTCATCACTCTTTTCCAGTGTTGCTTCAAATTTCTCCCTTTCATGCAATTTCTGTTCTACCCTTATTGCACAGGTTGATTGAATTCCTTGATCTGGTCCTACTTTCACTCTTTCCCATAGCTAAATTATTCTCTCAACATTTCTCCCTCTTGAAATCCTTGTTTTCCTTTAGGCTAAATTCAGGTGCCATTTCTTCATGGTCTTCCCTGACTTCCTCCAACTCTGTGGCAAGAAAAATTACTTTATTGTAATGTAAAATACAACACAGAAAAAAAAGCTTTCTTCTCTGCCTTATTATATGTCATGGCAGGGAGAAAAACTATTGAATTTTTTTTCTTTTTTTGACCTTGCACAAGACCTTGGGTAGGAGAAGCCAATCCATCAGGATTAGATATAATTACCCAATTAATATTGAAATGGAGGTTTATTCCAAAATGGAGTTTCTTATATCATGAAGTGAAATACCTAATCCTATTCTGTTGCTACCATGCCAGTCCCCCCCACTTTGAAACTTTTTCCAGCTTCATTCAGTTGCATCTATCTCTAATATCACTATAAATATAATGCTTAAAGTCCTTGGGGGCAGGAATTACAGGAAAGTACTAGATACTATTACAACCTGGGGACAAGAAGATTATCTACTTGCACACTTCAGGGCCAGGGGGGAAACAAAGGGCATGATCATGGAGACAGAACACCTACATCAGGAGATCCAAAGAACTGAATAGAGAACAAATCTTTGTTCTGGAAAGAGTCCAGCTGGTCTGGGGGCAGGCTGATGGATCCATTTTGCTGTTTATTGTTAGTCTTGATGGAGACAGGGTTGTAGAATGCTTTGTTCCAAGTCCGGACATGGAGAAAACCTGTTGGATGTGGTAGAAAAAGGATGTTGGGGAATCCCGTAAAGACGTTCTTTTGTACTGTGGTGTGTGGATATTCTGATGATGGAGAGCAATGTTTGGGTACAAGAGGGTTGAAGACAGACTCCTCTGATGAGGGTGAAGGGTGCTTTTCTCACTTATGGGTCCCATCTTCTGTCTGGAAGTTGAGACTTCAAGTAATTGGACAAAACTTCTGGTACTTGTTGGTGAACAGCCAATACATTATTCATTAGCACAGTTAACAGGGTTGTATCTCTGTGTAATGATGTGGGATTCTTTTAAGAATCCATTGTGACATTAGGACATTCATTTCTGTTTGCAGTGTTCTCAGGGTCAATAATTTATATTAAATGTATATCAGAATTATAAGGGGAGCATCAGGCTATTTAATCTATCTTATATAATGTCACCATCCACCCCTAATAAAGCTTGTCCAGTTAAGTATTTGGTTTTTTCCCTGCCTACGGTCTTCTTTTAGTATCTAATATTGTCATGACTCCTCACATAGGACATATATTCAAGCATAATAGAAAGTACAATGTCCCAATTAAGTGGAGAATTCCTTAAGATAAGTGATTATGGTGATTATGCATTTCTGTATGCATAATACACTCATATGTAAATATAGACACACACACATATATGTATTTATTTTTTACTTAATAGTATTTTATTTTTTTCAATTACACATAAAAATGGTTTTCAACATTCACCTTTGTAAGATTACAAGCTCTAAATTTTTCTCCCTCTCTCCCTTCTCTCCTCCCTCCCCAAGACAGCAAGCAAGCTTCTATACGTTATTCATTTACAATCATGCTAAACATTTCCACATTTGTGAAAGAAGAATCAAAACAAAAGAGTAAAACAAGAAAAAGGAAAAAAAAACAAAATAAAAATAATATTTTATATTTTATATAAAATTTAGACTCCATAATTCTTTCTTTGGATGCGGTAAGCATTTTCCACTATGAGTCCTTTGCAATTATCTTGGATCATTGCATTTGCAGAAGAGCTAAGTCTATCATGGGTGATCATCACATTATATTTCTTTTATTATTTACAGTGCTCTCTTGCTTCTGCTTATTTCACTCACCATCAGTTCATATAAGTCTTTCCAGGTTTTTCTGAAATCTGCCTGCTCATCAGTTCTTATAAAACAACAGTATTTTTTTACATTCATATACTATAACTTTTCAGCCATTTCCCAATTGATGGGCATCCACTTAATTTCCAATTCCTTACCATCATAAAAAGAGCTGCTATAAATGTTTTTGTACACAATACCCTTTCCTTCTGTTTGGGATATCTTTGGGATACAGACATAGTGGTGGAATTGTTGGATCAAAGGGTTTTATAGCCCTTACAAATTGCTCTCCAGAATGGCGAGATTAGTTCAGAACTCTACCACCAATGCAATTGTGAACTATTTTCCCACATCATCTCCAACACCTATCATTTTCCTTTTCTGATATATTAATCAATCTGATAAGTGTGAGATGCAACTCCGGGATTGTTTTATTTTGCATTTCTCTAATCGATAGTCATTTAGAGTGTTTTTTCATATGATAATAGATATTTTATTTCTTCATCTGAAAACTGGTCATATCCTTTGACTTTTATTAACTGGGAATAATTTGCATTCTTATAAATTTAACTAATTTTTCTATATATTGGAGAAAAAAGCATTTATAAGAAACACTGGCTATACAGCTTTCTGCTTCTCTTCTAATATTAATGAATTTGTCCTGCTATGAAAAACTTATTTTAATTTAATTAAGAAAAATGATCCATTTTGCATTTCATAATGTTCTTTATTGTTTGGTCATAATGTCTTCTTCTTCATAGATCTGACTGTGAAACAATTCCTTGTTCTCCTAATTTGCTTATGATTTTATCCTTTATGTCTAAATGTATATAGATTTTGACCTTATCTTGGTATAGGTGTGAGATATTGATCTATGCCTAGTCTCTATCATACTATTTTTCAGTTTTTCCAGAGGTTTTTGTGAAATAGTGAGTTCTTATTGTAGAATCTGGAGACTTTGGGTTGTTTGATACAAGGAGATTATATAGTCACTTCTACTGTCTTGTGAACCCAACATATTCCACTGATCCACCATTCTATTTCTTATCCAGTAGCAAATAATTTTGGGGATTCTTCTTTGTAACAGTTTTAGATCTGGTACTGCAATTTTCTAAGAGTATAGATGCTATACTACTTTATGTATATATGTTTAGTATTGATCTTATTTCATTGTTTTTTAAACCTTGTTTAACAAGATATAGTTTTCTTCTCTGTTTCCTTTAATTAGGTCTATTTTTACTTTTGTCTCAAATTAAGATTGCTATGTCAGCTTCATTTACTTTAGCTGAAACATATTCTCCAGTCTTTTACCTTTAACTCTGCATGTATCTCTCTGCTTCAAATGTGTTTCTTGTAAACAACACCTTGCAGGATTCTGGTTTTTAAGCTACCATGCTATCCACTTCTGTTTTATAAGAAAATTCATCTTATTCGCATTCACAGTTATGGCTACCAATTGTGTATTTACCTCCATTCTCTCCCCACACCCTGTTTCTCCTCACCAGGATTTTTCTTAACCACCACTTCCCTCAATCTGCCCTCCCTTCTATCAGTCTCCTCTCTCTCTTTTTTTTTACCCTTTCTCCTCCTACTTCCTTATAGGGTAAGATAAATTTCTGTATTCATCTGAGTATATATGATATATTCCCTCTTTGAGTTAAATCTGATGAGAATAAATTTCCAACAATGGCCTTCCCTTCCGTCTTTCTTACTACTGGAATAAGACTTTGTCTCTTCATATAATTTATCCTTTTCTGCTTCCCTTTGTTCTCTTCTTCAAGTACAATCCTCTCTCTTCTTCTCTCTGTATGTATGTGTATACATATTTATGTTGCATGTAAAGTATTCATGGGTGGGGGCTTTCACTTAAAATGTGTATCTTCAGTACTTAGGACAGTGACTGTCACATAGAAAGTACTTAATAAATACTTATTATTGATTATTTTTCATTGAATTCTTTCCAATTAGTAAGCATTTTTTTCTCTCCAGTGCTCTTACTTTTTGAATCGAATTATGTTGTAGAAAACAGTGTTAAAAGACATCTTGTAATGTCTTTTTATTTTCCCTCTTCAATGCCTCAAATAGTCATTCTTTCATGGGGATGGAAGCTTCCACCATTCTTATAGATTGTGACTTCTTTATAACCTTGTGATGATCTTCAGGGCTTGTTGTGGGTAATAAAGCCATCATCTTCCAACCACCCTAAAGATATATTTCTCAAAAATTAGGAAGTTAAATTATCACACACCCAACATATTATCCATAATGAGAATCTTACACAGAGCCTTGGAAGACTGTGATGATATCAGGGATGGTCTTAGTAAGTTCCTTTAGGATAAATCTGTAAAACACGTGGTTCCTTCTGTGCTCACGAGACAATGAAGTAGGGGTCTGGTGGTTCATGGGACCATGAATTCTGAATACCCTCAAAGTACATAAGGAAGCTGCCCTATCTACCTCAGATTTGATATTCTAGATTATCCAAGACTAGAGCCATAACTAGAGCAGAAATTAGGGCCTTGCCCTAGAGGGCTGAAATCTGAGAGCATGGATCAAAGCTTAGTCTTTCAGTAGCACAAAAACAACTGAGATTGGGGACAGCCACATAGAAACAATTCAACTTGCTTAGCAACAAAAATCTGTTCGAGAGAGATGCCAGATGGTTCTTCTCCATCCCACCCCAGCAGGGCAGCTAAAGCCCATGTGAATTCCTCCTTAGTGTGAACTTAGCCTGCTTCCCATCCGAAGAAGCAACCACAAAAGTGTCCCATTATCCTCCTTTCTCTCAAGTAAATCTGCAGCAAAAAAAATTGATGGGTGGGCATGTGGTTTTCCCTGGAAGCAAAAATTCCTAGTTCCAGCTCTAAGACTGTTCCTCAGAGAGAAGAGTCTGGTAACTTGTGGTCTTTTACATAACTTGCAAAAGAGGGGGAAATTAAGTTCATCTTAAAATGGAAATAGCTTTTTTCTCTTCAGAGATGGGCAAGAGCAGAAGTAGCCAGAAAATCACCCCTATTTTGTCTTTGGGGACTGCTCTGGTGTGTTCCAGTTGAAGATGCTTTTAAGATTATTTAGCTCTCCTACACTCATGATAAAGTAATATCAACCCTGGCCTGTACGAGGTCTCACTTCATCCCCTTACCTGTGTAACACATTTTTATTAGCTCTTGAGAAAAAAAAAATAGGTCCATGACTTCCTACTAATATAGGCATTGTTTATTTTCAATTTGTAGGAATATATATAGACATATATATGTATATACACAAGCAGATTTCTAAATAAATATTTAGGATATAATTTTCTTTCTAATTTAAATTGTAATTTTTAGGGCTACAAGTAGCCTCAATTTGGGGGCACTTGAGCAAATGTCAACAGGGGCACTTCCTCTGCAGGATTTGGGGGAGGCAATCAAAATTCTTTTTCAAGAGGGGTCATTCCTCCCTGTAGCAACTTGTGTGACACTGCATGGTACAACTTCCTCTGGGTTTCTGCCTATTTCCTTACACCTTGCAATTTTCCCAAACCCTGCAGGGCAAAGAGTTGAAATTTGAAGGAGATGCATGGTCGCACTGACCTTTCTATTTGTCCCTTCTACTTGTTCTCACACTCCATACTCTGTCCTCAATTAGGTTTTTTTGCCTCAGGTGAAAAAAAATCCTGTTTATAGTTCTATCATTTTCCCAAGGTGCTCAAAAGCAAATGAGATAGTGGGAAAGGTAGATGGAAAAATTCTTTTTCAGGTTCTATGCATAATATTCTACTTTAGTGCTGCAGCAAATTCAAATACAATAACCAGCTTGATTATCAACTCCTCATATGACCCCAGAGAAGGGTTTTTTACCTGCCCCTGCCACAGTGGATTTCTCTGGGCATTGACACTGCTGATAGACCATCAAAATATAATAGTAGAAATACTACTAGAACTGCTATTAAATCTTGAACTTGTATTGAGTTTTACTGCTTAAATCCGCCTTCACATATATAACCTGGACTTTAAACTCCACTTCAAAGTATAGCTTCAAAAGGAAAATGTTGTTTGCCTTTTTAGTGGTTAGAGAAACCATATTTTCTAGTACATCTGTTGCTTGCTTTCAAAACAGAATCGCTGTCTAAAATATAGTAGAAATGAAAGACAAAAAAACCCACTTTGTTTTGGCATTTTTTCCCCTCCAAGTTTAAACTATTATCAAATAGCAACTAGAGGACTCTTGAATGAATGGGATTTGTTTTCCTGGCCACTAGTAGGCAGTTTGGTGCATTTCTGCAATCCCTTGAAAGGATCATTTATTGTACTTTCCAAAGCACATGCTTTGCTGAGTAATTAGACACTGTTGAAAATGAGATTTTAATCAACATTGTTTTAATGCAAAAAAGGATTGGAATTGGGAGAGTAGTTTTGTTGGATGACAGAGATATTTCAAATGTACTTCAAAGATCTGTCATTTTAACTGTTCTCTCCCCCTGTCCAACCAGTCTCTCTATAGGTTGGCAGGTGTCTTTGAGTATTGCTGTGACAGAAAATTACCTGATCCTATTAGTCTACCTCCTGATGAACGTCTCTCTGATTTGAACTGGTCCTCGGCCAATAGTTAATTCATTATTGACTAATTAAAACACTTTGAAGGAAAATATGCTTTTCAAATGATTCCCTACATGGATAGTGTTGAGGTGGACCTGATATTGGCAGGCTATTGGAATAAATCAGTCATAAATCATTGAACACTTACCGAAAGAAAGTTTAATTAGCCCGGATATAGCAAGGATAGCCATACACATACACAAAATATATACATATATGTATGTGTGTGGAGGTATATGGTGGAATATACATGCATACATTTATATAGATGCAGTATTACTGGGCTTTTATAGATACTACTCTCTCTTTTCATGAGGAAAAAATATCTGTTTTAGAAGGGCAAGGGATTTTGATTTCTGACTTGGTAGATACTTAAAGATGATATGGAAGAACTCCGACTCTGTCGGTAGGATTTCTGATCCTGTTAGATAACTAGGAAATCACATCAACATAGCCTGAAGTCAATAGAAAGTAGCCCAAAGGAATCACAGCTTGAGCTTTGTGCTACTTCTGTCCAACTGAATCCTGGTTTTGTTGCCTTTATCTAACTCTTTTGGGGAAAGGGGAGGAAGAAACTGGTTATTATTTCTATAACAGAGAGCTACATCATTCTTAGAGTATAGTGGAGTACTCCTATGATTAAAGAGAAAAATGGTTGGAAGACTGAGTTTGACAAATGCATTAAATCTAAAATTAAACTTTTTCTTCAAACCAGGACTTCCTGTAGCAACATTTGCGTTTTGTTCATTTCTTTCCTCAGAGTCATCATTCTACTAACTTGGAGTCCTTTTTCATCCCTTATTTTAACCTGTAGACAATGAACTGCCAGTCTTATTCATTTCATTTTCTTTAGGATTTCTCTCTCTTCACATTCACTGCTGCACAATAGAACCTCAAAGCATCTCTTCTGGATGGCTATTGTGGTCTCTCTGCTTCCACTCTTTTTCTCTAACCCCAATTTATCCTATACTCAACTGCCACATTAATCCTTTTGAAATATGATTTTCATCCTACTATTCCCTATTAAAGAGAAATTGTTTTCCATTCTTAATCAAACAATATTCTCACAGTCTACTTGCAAAACACTACTGTATCTTTATTTTCCACTATTTCCCTTGAATTTTTAATTTCCCTAGTTTCAGCTCATGCTCATTCTCATCTTCTTGTGAAAACACACACATAAAACTCTTATAATATTTACAACCCATGCCTAGTATTTAGTTGTATTTCTAATATCTTAGAGTAAAATCTTCTAGTTTTCCTTTATATTTTCCCTCTCCTCTGACCAACATTTAGCACACTGTTGTGGACACTTGTCACACTCACCCTATGAGGTTGATGAGTATTGTCTATTTTACTTCTCCAACACAACCCTCCATTCTTGTCTTTCCATGTGTGTGGCCATCACCCTAGTTCCGATATTCTCTACCCTTTACCTGTGCTGTTACTACAGCCCCTTAGCTCGACTACTTGCTCTGTTTCAAAAGTACCAAGCTGATCATCTCGCTCCCCCAGACAACTTCCAAAGTCCCCTCTGGTGTCAAACATAAAATATAAATTTTTCAGGCTGGGATTTAAAGCCCTTAACAATCTGCCCCTACCCTGCCTACTTTTCTAGGCTTATCTCACCTTATTTCCTTCGTGCACCCTTTTAGGATTCTCACTAATTGTTAGTACCTTTTGCTTCCTCAAATTTTCATCCATCATCAGTTTATATGTTGTCCTCCATCAATAGGAGAAATTATTTTAAGGCAGGAGCTGGTTTTGTTTTATTTTAGTTGGTGTGATTTTTTTGTCACTATTACCTAGCATAATGCCCTTCTCATAACAGGAATTTAATACGTTATTGATAGATTTAGTAGAAGGACTTTAGTTAAATATTAGTTGCTTAATAATCACAGTGATGGAAATTCATAGAAGCTGAAGCAATGTGCTTTTCCTTCTTATGAACGCCCTGTTTCCTTAAACCTCTATTAAGGGCCATCTCCAGTTATTATCAGTCTGACCATTGGAGCAAGATGGCTCTGGGATAGAAGTGACTTTGCATAGATTTCCCTCGCTGAAACAGAATTCACTTGCATGGCCTGGATCTCTGCAAGAAAGAAGGACAAACAACTACTACTATAATCACCTCTTATTTATTGCACCTGACCTTTTCCCCAAAGGGCCCACTTCATAGGTAAAAAACAAATAGATGAAAATCATTTGATTCCTATATTCTTCAATGGTTATCACGGCTTTGAAGAGAAATCCTGAAACTCCCATCCCTTCATTAAATATCTTTGCCTGATATATCCCTCGTCTTTGCTCTTCTTTGGGGAAGAATCAGCTGTAAAGCAAACCCTGCTGTGCATGCATATTAAAAAGCTTACATAAAGTTCCATCTTACCAGGTCATTAAATATTATTTCCTGTTGCCTAGGAAAAAAAAATCCAGATTCCAGATTGATCACATCTCATTCCTCTTGATTTCATCGCCCCATTTATGGCACTTAATACAAAAGACTCATGACGTTATTTTTGAAAATTAACACATTTACAAAAATGAGATTATTATATATAGCCAGGGAGTAATCACATGTTATCCCAGGACTGGAATACATTTTATAAAATCATTTTAATTCCCATCCTTGTTTCTGACATCCATTATGAGAGCTCAATTTTTAGGTTATTGAGTGATTACACTGTTTACTTAGGGAGGGGATGATCAGCAATGTGATAAGAAAAGAAATGAATCCAGTGGCTGCTGAAGTCCATGGAGGTGATAGCTTTCACAGGGCATACTCCCTCCTTCAGCAAAGTCTAATTATCCCCTTCTGGTTAGCATGATTCCAAAAAATTCTCCGTTAAAGGGGAATGTTTATAAAGATTGTGTTTCTGGAGCATCCGAGTCCTGTATCAAACATCCAATTTAGGGTTATTTTGCATTTGATGGTGTTGATGCAGTTTGACACGAGAACCCCAATTAAAGACCGGCATCATTGTATGGCAGTGGCAATAAAAAGGTTTAGTTGTGGATTAAATGGCTACTTATTAAGACGCATTCTGGTAATGTTGCAGTCCTCTGATGGTCTCCGTGGCAGAGTTCCCAGATAATTACTTCACCTGCTGGCTAGTCCTCCACCGTGTCAGTATACACAGGGAAAAATACAAGAGGGGGCGGGGGATAAATTAGGGTTGATGTAGTTTAAAAAAAAAAAACAACTTTCTGATGCTGCCTTTGGTTAAACATGGATGCAATCACTATTACAATTATGGTAATAACTAGAAACACCATTTCTGGGAGAGAGGAAAAGTGTATAGAGATAATTACTGTAGCTACTTAGCTGATTTCTTTTCTAAGATAGGAAATAGTATTGTTACTTCTTAGGGGCTGCTCTCTCCTTCGTATTTCAATATTACTAAATCATAGAACAGTTATATCCCAATACCTGACTCTGCCTCTGTGGTGGGAGAGAGGATTAAGAAGGCCCTGAGTTCCAGAAGCAAAGGAAGGCTAAGAAGATCAAAGGCAATAATGCAATAAAGGTCCACGAGACTCCACACCCTTTTTTATTTTATGCCCAATTTTTCCTGGAAGGAAAATTAAGAAAAGTACAAGGAGGCCGAGTATACCATTCTAGGCTTAACCAAAAGATTGAAATGCTGAACGGATGAGGGAGGTAGCAACTGTTTATTTTTTCCAACATTCTGTTATGACTACCTTCGTAAGAATAGTAGTAATGATAAAAAATATCAACACATATATTTCTATTATACTAAATTTCAAGCTTACAGAATAATTCCCTCACCTTTGTGAAGTAGCTCATACAAATATAATTAAAGCCATCTAAAATATAGTATTAATAGGCGGGCTAGAGAAATTGGGCTTTTTTTTTTTCCAGAGGATGTCTAACTCACAGGAACCAGGATTCAAATTCAGTATTTTCTTGGTATTTTCTCCATTCTAGCATCAAATACATCATTCTTAGCTAGTAACTGAAAAACATTAATTGGTAAGATGAGAGAATGACTCCATAGATGAAAAGATCAACTAGTCTGATCAAAAGAATCCTTGAAATACCAAAGAAAGAGAACAGAAAGACTTAGGGAAAGAAATTTGCTGAAATTATTCCTTGTATTAATTTTCATTTTGTCTTGTTTTCACCAAACATCTCTTAGCTTCTATGGGATTGATAAAGAGATAGAAGAGGTAGTACCATTTGGCATTAAGGATGCTAAGGGATGTGTGGTGATGGCAACATAGTGAATGCTATGGAATTCAAGAGTTATGGAAGCTAAAAAAACATTTGGTGATTTTGAATAGAGAATTTGATCGAAAGATAGGAACTAAAGAAAGATTATAAGAGTAACAGGAATAGAAATGATGGCATATTACTATTTTAATAAAATTGGTAGAAAGAAGGAAAGAAGATGGTAAAGTTTTCAGAACATTGGGATATAAGAAAGGGTTTCTCATGATTTGTTTCATGATTGTAGTTAGAGGGGAAAGAGTTATCTGAAGAGGAGAAACTGAAAGCACCAAAAAGAAAAAAATGAATAAATTAGCTGGAAAAAACAGTTAATAGGTACCTATTATGTACTTGACATAATGCTATGTTGACCTGGAGATACAATAAAAGTGCAAAGTCCTTGTCCTTAAGGAATTTACCTTATGATAGGAGAAATAACACACACAAGAATGGAGATTAGGGAATGAAATTTTGATTTGTAACTTGCCAGCATATGTCCAAAATCTTAGAGTGCAGTTTTAATTTTTAATAACTTCAGAACTATAAATGCCACAAACTTTCAAAAACATTTGAAAAGTTAATTATTTAGTTTTTTTAAATATTAATGAGTTTCTTATTAAAATTCAATCTAACTACTATCTTCTGTTTACAAAATTCTAGTTGGTTGTTAAACTTTATAATAACTTTTATTGGCTGCTGCTCAGTGAGTCAAAGAATTGGATTCATAGTCCTATGCTTAAGATTATGCATAAGATGAGTTTTGATGTGATTCCACATAAAAAAAGTCTAATGGAGATGCATCAGGTAACTGAGCTAGCCAAGCAAGAGGGATCCACCCCTCTAAGTATCATCCAGAAACTATCCCAGATTTAATGCATGACAGAGTGCTCTGTTTTGTTAAAAAAAAAAATCAATATTTCCTTTAAAAAAACTAAATACATGTAGGGAATTGAAATAATTAAACTTCAAATGATTTTGTTTTAATGTTTGCAATATTTATTCTTCTGAAGTTACTAAAACTTAACATCGCACTAAGACTTTTGGGACATCCCATAAGTCTTTATTTCTATCCCTAAACAGACACATTACACTTTCATTTTTCACTCTAGTCCCCAAGGACAGTAATATATTTGAATAAGTTCATCATCAGATAGTATTTTCATCAGACTTAACACAAGGAGGACTATAAAAGCCAAACAGAGCCAGATTTGCTTCCTTTTCTTAATTATCTCTAAATCTAAATTAAACATCTATTCCCTATCCCACCTTGCATGGATTGCTTAATAATCACTGAATGCACTGTCAAAGCTCCAGGAAAAGGGAGGGAAGTGTGAATTCAAAGACCATGAATGAGATGGTTACCAAAAAATGTTCTATGTATAGAGTCTCTTTACCTTACTAACTCAAAATTTCATTGCACACTTCTTTGCCTTTATCATTTATATATATATATATATATATATATATATAATGTTAATATGAACATATTTCTTTCATAAACTCATTCCCTTCCAGTTTGAAACACATGAATACAGCCTTCTTTTCTCCCAACCAGTTTCATTATCTACTTTATCTTTATATGCAAGAATGCAGCATAGTAAAAAAGAAAACAAAAAACCCCACTAAATTAGCAGTCGAGAAATTAGGATTATAGTTTTGGTCTTCCATTCCTGAATTATATTACCTGAGACACTCAGTGTCTCCCTTCCTTCCATATCCTAAAAAAATAGAAGGCCAAACTATAGCTTCTCTCTGATCATCCTTTTCATCTAGAAACGTTTATTACTTTCTCTTAATTCTAGTGTCTTCCTCCAAAAGGACTGGTTTTTGTTTTTCTTTATATTCCCAGTTCTTCTATTATTAACATCTCCTCAGTAGAAAACTCTGTGCTAGTTATAGCAGTATAAGACATGGAACCTGCCTTAAAGAAGCTTAATTCTGCACCTATACTAAGAGAAAATGACAGAGCACACCTGAAGAAGGTGATGTCTCAAGACAAAGAAGCTCTTCTCAGAGCTGAATTTGATGTGTAAATTCACATGGCTGAAGTGGAAAAGCTGTTATCAGTGTTCATGGTCTGCAAGGTTCTCCTCAGTATCCAGGACAGAAGAGCTCAGTAAAGATGTTTGTTTCTTTTACAATGGAAAACAGATCTCTTTCCTGAAAAAAAAGGTCTTTGGGGAGGGCTGACTCTAAGGACAAGATCAGGAAGAAGGGGAAGTCCATACAATTGTATGTCTAGTTTCCTCTACATTGGAAAAAATACCCTCTCTTCTCCAATCCACCCTTCACATTGCAGTGAATCTTCCAGATGCACCCTGCTGATCATGTTACCCCCAAAAAACCATTACTTCCAGTCTCCTCAGTTTGGCATTCAAGGCCCTCCAACTTACGTTTTTAGATTTATCCCAAGTATTTTCTGCTCTTATGATGTTTCATGCTTTATCCAAATAACACTAATTATGATCTTTCCTCAGTTCTGTGTCTTTCTTTGTTTCTTCAGCGAGGCCTTATATGGATACAATAGAAAGAGTATTGGTTTTAGTCAGAAAATCAGGTTTCAAAGCCAAGTAACTTTATCTTTTTCCAGTTTGGCTTCTCATCCGTAAAACAAGGGGAAGGAAGCAGACAGAAGCAGACACAGTGTATATGGTCTTTCCCAGCTCCAGCTCTCTAATTTTATTATAAAACCCTATGAGATCATCCTTTGCAAAGGGATCTAGTTTTGTGGATTCCAAAGAAAGGGCTCAGCCTTTTCTTTTTTCTCTCTAGTTTATTACTCCAATCCCTCTCTGCCAGAGTAGAACTTTGGGCACAATTTTTAAAGTAAAACTTAGGTGGGCTCTCTTAAAGGAAACGCGAGGATCCATTTCTGCTAGAGAAAGATGTTCAATGAAAAATGTAAAAAAATGAAGTTTAAGATGAGCATTTTGTGCATTTCATTTGAAGTGGAGTAAATAAATAGCAAACATTTTTGTTTTGCACAAATTCTCTACATTACATGATTTGTGGATGCCCATGGCTCATTCTTCTATTTGACTATACCTTCATAGGATCATTATATTTTATTCATCCCAGCACTCAGCACTTCTCACTGCCTAGTATAGTGATTTGTACTTCTTCAGTCTCATCAACCTCACTCCAGTGGGGTATGGCCCAATAGGACTGTGCCTTTGAGACTCTTGTCCATGTCATTACATAAGCCCCTGGGATTCTTCCTCCTATTCTAATGTCCTGGAAGTCCTCCCCTAGGTCTCCTGATGAGACTCAGGCTCCAGTCCTTGCTGTCCTGCCTTCTTACATTCTACATCTACGTTGTTTATTTGAAATGGAATGGCCCCTGCACCTCTTCCCTGACTCTGGTTCTCTCCAGCAGGAAGTATTCCAGGCTGGGCTGGTCTGTGATTCATCATCATATAACATCCTATTTTTTCAGACAAATCTTTGTTCAGGAAAAAGCCTGCGGTCATTGAGAGAACCTCACTCTGTACTTGTAGACTTGGTTTTTCTCTTAGTCTCATTTCATCACTATGGAGAGGTCTCAGTGAGAGATTTCCATTCGCAATTTCAGACGGGCATTTTCCAGGCAAACTTTACTCTAAAGTTATGCAAAAGAAGGTGAAACCAGGTCCAAGTCTCCCTAGCTTTGAGACCAGTTTGCTAACCACCATGACATGTTGCAAGTAAACGTATTTTATTGATTTAAATTCTCTCATTTCTTAGATTCTAAACTATTCTCCATTCTAGAATGTAACAACATAACTATTATCTTTCAATGTCTGGAATGAGTACAGTTATTAAGTGCTCAATAATTATATGTCTATGTATATGTATATAAGTGTACATATATCTATATAGATCTAGATATATAGATTTACACATTTATATCTAAATTTATATATATAATATATGTAATATACATAAATCCAAATTTATATATATAGATATAGAGATCTAGATATATATATAGATAGATAGATAGATCTATATATATTTGTATTTATAATCTAGATATATATATATTTATTTCTATATCTATATATAGATCTATATAACTATAGATATCTATTTCTCTCTTCATAGATCTCTCTCTCTCTCTCTACATATATATATATATGTGTGTATATATATATATATATATGTATATACACACATATACACAAAACAGGTATGTATCTATGTATAGACAGACAAGAGGGTGGGGATGGAAATGAGATGGTTTAGGGAATAAAGAGCTTGGCCTAGAGTCAGGAAGAAGAAATCGAATGCAGTCACCAATACTACCAGCTGTGTGATCCTGGGCAAGTTATTTATCTTCTATTTGTCTTACTTTTTTTCTGCTGCAAAATGTAGACAATAAGATCCCCTACTTTGCAGGATTGTTGTGAGGATCAAATGTGATGATAATCTCTGTAAAAGGTTTAGCACACAGTAGATGCCACATGAATGCTTCTTCCTTTCTCTTCCCCCGCTAAGTTCTGTGAATATATATAAAACCATAAAATATGCACGTTATCATGGATTCTACATTCTGGTGCACAGGGTGGGGAGGATAAAGGGCAGTAACACTTGTTGTATTTGGCCTGGGAAGGCACAGGGGTGGTTGACATGCCGTTTCTGGAAGCAATGGCAGCAATTCCAATTCATCCAGTCAAGTGCTCTAATACACATCAGTGATTGTAATACAGTGAATCCCCTAAATTACAGGAGCCTGCCCTGTATTTGACTTTCTTATCCAAATATCAACTAATTCTGTTAAGTCTTTTGTAGTGTTAACAGCAAGAACACATGCAGATTATTTTTCTATGAGCTACATGGGACTCAAAGGAAAAGACTCATGCATTTGCATCCTGTGCCCTTAACACTACATGTAGAGTTATTGAAGGTGCATCACATTGACAGCATATTCTATTATGAATGCTGCTTAAATTACCTCAGGTATTTTTACATTAGTGCTTTTTATATCAAAGTTCTATCTTGTAATTGAGACTAGTTTACCAGAAAAACACATTTAAAGTGCAAGCTGTGCCCTGAAATAGGCATTTTGATTGATCTATAGATAAGACCTTACCGATAAGATAAGTTCTTTTCATCCTGTAATGGCCCCATTACGATCCCATCACAATTCTTCATATGGAGTACACAGGACTATAACATCAGAACAGGAGATGGATGTTACTGCCACTGGTGAAATATTAGGTTTGGATTATAGTTCACTCTGTGCTGACATGAAAAGTTCAAGGCGTCCCAGCTCTGACAAGATTTGCTCATTATTTAATTAGGCACTGAAAGCTCTCAGCAGAAATTCCTGGACCTATGGCAGAATCACTGCTGCTCAAGAGGCCCACGTCATTCAAAGGGTCAGTGTTAAAGGTGTCACAAATTTAATTTCAGTGCTCTGCAAATAGCGACTGATTTCAGCTCCTGAATCCACAGAGTAGGACATGGGGGTTCCACTTCTCCCTGTTCACTTCCCTTTTTGTTCTCAATGCACACACTTTATAAAGATGCAACCCGGGAGGTAGCCTGGTACGCCAAAAAGATCACTAGACTTGGAGTCCATGAGCCTGGATGTGAATCCAAGGACTATTACTTGGCAACTGTGTGGAATTGGACAAATCATTTCACCTTTCATGACATCAATTTATTTTCTGTGAGATCAGGATGGAGGGGAGGAAACAGCTAAGTCCCATTAGGATAAAATAATGGCATTTATTCAAATTTACATTTTATGTTTCCATTGGACTGGAACCAATTATTATATTTTGTATAATTATAATTTCCAACGGTATCAACTCAAATACATGAGACTATTTCACGAGATTCTTTATTTGCACTAATTGGTAACTAGTTTATTCACAACAGATAGCCTCTAGGTATTATGAAGATAGAATGAGAAATTGGACATGGAGTACCTTATAAATAAGAACTATACAATGTAAACAGTTATTATAGACCAAATTTCAGACATTTTCCCTAAATTCTACCTTTTGCTTAGGTAATATTGCTATATTTAATGTAAAGTGGGAATTATTTTATGGAATAACAGACTCTCTGAATAGGGAGTAACTAAAGTACATGGCACCCAATGAATTTTTTTTAACAGGAATCTCTTATAACATCTTAAGAAAAAGAACATTTATCTTTTGGGGATAATGGGGAACAGTGGATGTCCCCTTATTTAACTTCACTCATTATCTCCTAAGTCAATTTTTTCTGCTTTTGAGCTACTTTGTTAGGACAATTTTCTTAATATCTAGCCTAAATTTGATTCTTTCAGTAGCCACTCATTTTTCTTACGACCTCATCTGAGTAAAAACAAAAAAGTTATTCCTTCTTCAAATAATAACTCTTTAGGTACAATTATCATATCTATGATGTATTGGAAAGGACAAAAGAACTAGCTGTGGGATCCTGAAAAAAAAAATCTTGTCTTTTTTGAGCTTTAATATCCTCATCAGTAAGATGGTAGGCATTGAGCTACATGAACTCTAAGGACTCTTTTCTGGTTCTGAAGAGCTCTGTTCCCTTCTACATCTTCTCAAGAATAAACATTTCTAATTTCTTTGACAAATCCTCATGATATTGATATACTTTATCATCTGTTATCCTCTAAAATTTTTCTAAGTCACAAGTTCTGAACTTAATGTCCATTAATCCTTTGCTCCTTCTTTCCATTTTCTTTTTCTCTCATTTTTTTCTTTTGTTTAGAAAAACACGTGTCAAGATATTTAATTTCTTTCATGATGCAATGTACTTTAATGAATTTAAAACCCTCTCTCCCCCCATATGAAGTTCATTGGCTTTGCCAGACTTCCAAAGGTATGACAAAGAAAAGACGGAATCATCATTCCAGACTATAAATATCTGTATTGTTTCTCTTTCCTATAAGCTTCTGGCCTTCATCTCTTCAGAGTTATTGGTTGACCATAAATATTCACTCTTCTAAAATATAATAACGAACAGATCGTCTTCATAGGGGATACTTTAATGAACCATCATATTTTACTAATGAATCATTCTACCTTCCTGAAAAGAAGCTGGAAATTATGATTGCAGTCTAAGATTGTGCCTTTTAGCTCCCTAAGTCTGTTATTGGATTTTAGTCTGTTGACCCAAATATCTATTTGACTTAGCATTAGAAATTCCCAAGGATTTCAGACTTTACATAGAAATATACATTTGAACCAGAACAAAAGACATGAAATATAAGCAAGATCATTATCCTTAATACCCATGAATCCATATCGTTTTTATGTATTTATATCAGCATTAAAACCTTTGTCTAATTGTACTACACGCACACACACACACACACGGAAACAGTGAAAGCCTTTGTATAACACAAGGAGACATGAAATAATTGATAGTGTGTGGAAATAGAAGAAAAACTTTTAAAAATTATTCAAATGTACACATTCATTGGCTAAATCTACCATTTTCCTCTCAATTTATTCTGACGGGATCCATAGTTGACAAAGCCATGTAGGCTATTTACCATAATCACCTTTTATGGATGCTTAGCAGAAACCACTTTAATAAATAATTCCAGAATTTTTGACAGGAATTAAAATTAAACTCACCAATCTACAGTTTTCAGGCTCTAGTTGCTTTTCTCCTTTGAAAATCACAACATTCATCTTTCTCCAGTCCCATGGCACTTATCTCATTCTCCACTCTCTTTCATAGGTTTGGGCTTCAATAGTTATGTTTCTTGGATCAAATATACTTCTTAGATGTATAGTTGATAGAGTCAAAGAAAATAACATGATTTTCTACCCAATTATGATTTGCTTGATCAGTAAGAATAAATATAAAACCAGCAGAATTCTTCACTGGGAAAGAAACATAGAAAAAAATGATGGGAAAAGTTTGGTACATTCTTGCCAATGGTTAATTATTACCAATTACTGATGAATTTAAACTCTTAAAACGAGTAAAACCATTGTTTTAACACATTCTCAACATTTTTACTTCTAGAAGGAAGTCTCTCAGATATATATTTTTAGATTCCTTGATAAAGTTTAGGGGTTTCAATAAACCCATTGATTTCAAAAACACGTTGGGTTTCTATGTTTAATTCCCTTGATTAGAGACCTCAATCTACTTATATCTTGACTAGTTCCCTGCTCTATTACCCTTATACCCAAGCAGTAGGATGTTACTGGTCTGTCTGAAGCTCCATGATCGTTTCCCCACATTTATAAAGTAATTCTTTTGAGTGACTAAAATAATTCCTTTTATATAGTAGGTTTCAATAAATAAATTATACTATTTTTCCTATACCTGAATAGTTTATTCAAAGCTTCTCTTGCCAGCTGGGAGGCACAGTAAATAGTGTTAGACTTTTGAGTGAAAAAATAAACTCCAGTTCAAATCTTATCTCAGATCCTTATTAACTTTGTGACCTCAAGTTTTCCTTAACTGTAAAATAAGGGAGATGATAGCACTCACTTCCAAGGTTTGTTGTCAGGATAAAATGAGAGATTATTTGTATACTCTATGGCACATAATAGATACTTAATAAAATGCTTATTTCCTTCCTTTCTTCTTTTCTGATCATTAGCATAGGGTTAGTATGCAACATTTAAGATCACTCCTGAAATACTATTATATAGATCCTCTATTAATCTCCCAAGTAAACTTACCTCCAAAGAACACCCTTAACAAAAATAATATGTACATGTGTATATATATATATATATATATATATATATATATATATATATATATATATATATATATATATATATATATATATGTATAAAATATTTGGTCAGATGAGGTGATTGTATGATTGGGTTATCTGTACTGTCTATATGCAGATGGAATGACTAAGGATAGAATTCAGACAATTTAGAGAAGAATCATTGCAAAATTAATTAGTTTGGGGTATCACATTTTAAGAGACATTTACAAATTAGCTTGTGTACCCAGAAAGTTGATTGTGATGGTGAAGTTTCTAGGCAGCATATCCTATGAGGAATGATTGAAGGAACCAGTTATTTTACCTGAAGCAGAGATGATTAAGATTTTCTGTCCTCTTATATTTATAGAACTTCCACATGGGATAAGGATTAGACTTAATCTTTCAATTGCTTGGGGCAGAATTAGGACAAATAGAGAAAGAAAAAATTCAACAGGTAAAAAAGCTAAAAATACTATTATATTTTATGATAACATACCATGCAATGATAATATGTAAGTGTATGATAGTACAAGTATTATTTTCCCTACTTAATAAATAAGGAAATTGATGAAGTTACTTATGTACAGTCCTAGAAATTTTAAGTTTCACTCCAAGTCTTGGACCGCATACCACACAATAATGAGTATTGTGCTCCCAGTAAAAGTATAAAATAGGAGCTAGACAACATACAGGAAGGATCCCCTAGAATGAATTTAGCACTGAGCAGAATTTTTTCTGCAAGGTCTTAATTTTAGGGTTCTCTGATTCTGTTAGAGAATAACTATCCTTCTATCCTCAAAGTTAATGAATTTAAGGATACAGATTTCTAATAGAAGAAGCCTTCTTGACTAAAATTAATTTCAACGTTTGTTTTGTCTTAATTACAAATGACACCACTACTTATTTAGTAGACATATTCTTACAAGTCACAAAAGGAGACTTGGGAAAAGTACCATCCTGTGGGACCTTAGTCATTTCTCTGCTTTGAATTTCAACTGTAAAATCATCATTCAGTCTTATCTACATTAACTAATATTTCAGCTAATAGACACCTCACCTAATTGTTGGACACAGCTGGGACCACTAGGAAGTCAGGCAGTGGAGATTCCTGAATATTAGAAATGTCATTTAGTCCTCGGTGCTACTGTGTTTGGTCAAACTGTTTCCTCCCTACCCCCTGCTGTCTTTGCTGTCACCAGGTTTTAATTCTGGCCTCAGGCAATTGCTTGTTATGTTATAATAGGTCCAGATAATTTACTGCCAGCATGTTTTTATGGTAGTATAAATGTGTTCTGTATAGGATACTATAATAGCCCCTCCACCTCCTTATTTACAAAGTACTCTTCCCCCAGAAGAAACATCTCATTAATCCTCATCTGCTTCCATCTAGGTATCAGTATCAACATTTTATAGATGGGGAATAAGCAGTCCTAAATTTGTACTCACAGACTTGAAAGCTGGATAAATTATCAGGTTCTCATGGCAAATAAGCCTTAGAATAAGAAGGAAATTTTGGGAAGGTGAATCCTTTTTACAAATGATGTGGGGGGAACCATACTGCTAATGAAAATAAGTGTAAATTCAAGACCATAAAAATGAAAAAATGGGGCGAGACCTTTAAAGTGTAGCACTGGAAACCTGTAAGATTTAACACTTGGCCCTTTGCGACATGAAAAAGATCCAGGAATCCGCTTGTGTCACAGTAAGTCCCATCTTCAATGCTCAGAAATAATCTGAAGTATCATCTTTATTTGATACCAAATAATTTTTTTATATTCTAATATCTGCTGAGATTATCAAAGTTTGTCTGATGATCATTTTCAGAGATGTTTAGTTGGATCCATCAGGCACTGTGATATTTAGGGGACACAGGATTGACTTAAGAAATAGCTTTTCTTCTCTTCATAAACAGGGATAAGGTGACATTTTCTTCCTCTAGAGAGAGAAGTATGATTTGGTGGATAGTAAAATGAACTTGGGGACAGGAAGCCCTGGGAAGAAAGTTAGGACCTGGCACTTTAATCACATAAGTAGAAAGTTGACAGCAGATGGGAAGTGATTAAGTGCTTGAACCCACATCTTTCCAACCCTAAGACCTAGACTCAGATACTTATCTTGTATATGACTATAGTCAAGTCACTTCTCTTAGCCTCAGTTTCCCCCTTTATTTTGTGGTTGATGATAGCCCCCTGAGTTGTAAGGATCAAAATAGACAGTAGCTTAAAACACTTGACTTATCAATAAGAAGTGAATTTTGGAATAATGAATCCCAGTAAATCAGCTATTTTTATTAGTAAAGCCTGAGAGAAAGGTCAAGTAGAAATCATTCAATAGAAATGATTGTCGGAGGCAGCCTCAGAAATGAGATAAATGGCCACATCCTTAATATTCATTCTCTCCCTCTCCCTTGTCACTTACTTTCTGATACTGGCTCTGCTGAAGATAAATTTACCTGTTGGAATTATGGACATTAGCTATGACTGGCTCCATCCTTCTAGTCAGAGAAAAAAGAAAAAAGAAAGAAAAAAAAAAGCTGTTCCCTTGACATTGTACTAATTCCTGAAATGGTTAAATATGCTTTTGTCAGTTATTCATTCCTTTCCATCTTTTGAAATATCTTCTTTTTCCTAAGTGACACTTTTCCCAAAGCCCTCTTATTTCGAAATTTTACTGTACTGTACTGTGACATGCAGATTATTCCATCCTTTTTATCTGGAATAGTGACCCAATCAAAGACTTGTCTTTAAGCTAAGAACAAATATTCATATAGTAACAACTATGATCTCTTCAGATTTTTATGTTGGATATTGAAGAATAGGAAATGTGCAGTAAAAAGTAGAACATCCCGGCTGTCCTCCAGAACCTTAAAATTTAGGTGAAGAGATAAGACCTCACCACCTTTAAACAATCTCATTCTACTCTTAGTAAATCAATTCCATTCAGCAAACATTATTAAAGACTTCCTATTTACAGAGTACTTGGAGTTATGGAACTATTGGCTAAGAAAGAGACTCTCTCCTCATAGTATTTATCTTGTAACATTATGATATGAAAACAATAAAAATTATTTTGGAGAGGAAGGGAAGAAATCTGAATCTGCAATTTTAGGAACTTCAGTTCGCAGTGTGCAACCTCCCTCCATTGATGCACATCAGAAATTTCTCTGTAGTTTAGAGAACTGGAGAGTTGATCAAAGTCACAGAGTGATTAAATTACTTACTCTTAGTCACAAAGCTCATATAAGTCAAAGCCAGGGATTGAACCTCAGCTGTCTCGGCTACAAGACCTTCACTTTATCTACTATCTCATATTGCCTCTTGAAAAAAATTAAAAATAATAATTAATGAATGGGAGTAGTTCAAGCAAATGCTATATGAGACCCACTGGTGTCACAGGGTAGCAAAGAGAGGGAAGGAAAACCTTTTTTAGAAAAGGCAGTAAGAATTAAATTAGCAGAAATGAGAGCCTTTGTTTTCTAGGCATAATGAATAACAGGGAGTCAAGAAAACATAGGCTGTGGGTTGCAATCATTTATGTTCAGCTGGAGTTCAGAGTTGAGAAGGCTCACCACAGGATCACTGATTTTCTTATTGAGAAAGTGTTCTTAGAGAACAAGTCTCCCAACCTATACAGAAATCTCTTTGATAACATACTCAACAAGTATTCCCTTCTGAGTGGGAAATACATGATATGAGATAAAGACAAAAATAGAACTGTATATAAATGTAGAAGCATTGGATGCCAGGTCGACTTGTCTTAATTTTATTAAACAGAAAAATGAAAGCTATTGGACAGTTTTGAGCAGAAAAATAAAATGATCACATCTGTGCACAATATAATTATTATTAAATAAGTTAATTAAATGATGAGGGGGAAAAATTACAGAGATAGGAAACCCTAATAGAAAGCTTTTCTAATAAGTTCAGGCTAATGATAATGAAATAACTACTGTAGGAATAAAGATGAGATAATAGTGTGTGTGGGGGGGAACTTGTTCTTTAATATATTATAAGAAGTAAGGAGGAGAGAAGAGTCAGAAAAAAAACCCAGTTTTTCATAGCTCTGACAGAAAAAACAAGTCTACCTCTCATCCCTATTTCTCTTTTTCCACCACTTCTACCACATGTACTTACTTTCTGCTTGGGATTTTTCTAATAGTCTCCTGCCTTTTTCCTCCAAATCATCCTTCACAAAACTGCCAGATAAGCCTTCTTTATGCACAGATCTTATCATGTTATTGTTACATCCCACAATGGTTCCCAATTTTCTGATGAAATCTTATCACCTTTTAAGAAAAGTTGTATAGATATTTTTTATCATATCACAATCATCTTTCCCCGGCATTCAAATTCCAGCCTTGCAATCACAAAAAACAGAACAAATCCAACTAACACAGAAACTATATATGTCTGCATCCACATTTGGCATTCATAGTTCATTTGATTTCAGGCTCGTTAAAGACAAGGTCTACTTTCATCTTTCTTTGTATCCTTGGCATAGTGCTTGTCCCATGGTTGGCTTTTAAAAAAATCTCATTGAATCGACTAGAGATGAAAGAAGTGTCATTTGTCCTATTATTATCTGCCCTCTAGAATTTGTCATAAATGTGAGTTCACTTGCAACTTATAATTAATTTCATTTGTATTCCAAAAATTGAAAATCTTTTCCCGATTCTATTGTTCATCCATTTTCATCATTTTACCCAGATCATGTTTCTCTGACTCCTTCATAAATTGTTCAATCATTTCCAAAACAATAGGAACTCACTTTCCCCACTTATTTTTGCTATCACAAAAGTACTACTTTGAATGTTTTGTTCTTTGTGGGTCCCATCTTTTTGTCATAAAATAGCACATGCCCATTAGGAAATTTCTAGGACAATAGGCATGAACAACCTAATAAATTTTCTTGCAGAATTCCAAATTGTTTTCTAAAATAGTTGATAAAAATCCTTAATTACATCCATGGTACATTAATGTGTTACCCTGTTTTTACATGATTTCATACTCTTTACCTATGCTATACTCTACTCAATTACTCATGCTCTTTTAGTCACAGATCATATTTTCTTACTTCACATATTTCTCATGTTTTCCCTATGATTGGGATGTCCATGGTCCTCTGCCTGTTGAATTCCTATTCACCTTCAAATATAAATTCCTCCATGAAGGCTTTCCTGAGCTTCCCAACCATTAATGACCTATATCTTTTATGCCTTCTAGATTATAAGCTCTAAGTGGACAAGGACCATACATTACCTAACATTTCTCTGTTCTGGCATAAATTGTCTGAATTAATTGGCTAAAATATAAAGTAACAAGAATTATTTTGGTCCACGAGTTGGGCAGTCACCTGCATAGATAACCTAAGGAAAGATAAACAAAACTGCAGTAAATGCTAAATGAGTGATATAGAAAATTTGTGCTCTGGGATTTCAGAGAAGAAGACTAATTTATTGTTGATCAGAGATGACCTCACAGAGGAGATTGCATTTGATTATCATCAGCTTCTAGCAAAGGAAGAGAATGATGGTGGACACAATGGGGAAAAATAGGCAATATATCTTAGGAATCAATGAGCAAGAGAAAATTGTGATTATGACACCATTTTCCCTTCTCAAATCATATTTCTGAAAATCAAAAATCCCCTTCAAGAGTCTTAGCAGTGAAGATGAAAAATAAAGAAAAGAATAGTAGCATGAATGAGTTTAACATTTTCTCACATGAGTACCTAAAAAGAATGGCATAGGATGAGTTTTGGAGAGGCTGCTCAAGTAGAGGAAATCTCTAACATTGATGAGATTTTTGGTTCCAAATGTTAAGTGCTTATTATAAAATTGTCTTTCATAGACTCAACTTAAATTTCACTGTCCCTTACCAAAATGAAAGAAAGTCTCATTCATATGATTATAAAGATCTAGAAGGGATTTTTCTAAGTTATCCAATT
This sequence comes from Sarcophilus harrisii, assembly GCF_902635505.1. NCBI lineage: Eukaryota > Metazoa > Chordata > Mammalia > Dasyuromorphia > Dasyuridae > Sarcophilus > Sarcophilus harrisii. The sequence continues at coordinate 31,896,921 of NC_045431.1, read as the reverse complement.
CTACCCCCCTCCCCCCCCTTTTTTTTAATAAAGAAGGAAGAGAGACCGAGATTGTGACTTATATGGAAAATAAAGGGGACCACAAGAATTCAAAACCAGGTCTTCTGATTTCATTGTTCTTTCCACTGGATCACACTGCCTCAGAATTACCATTTAAATGTTGGAATTTTACTGATTGGCCACATAAGGAGGAAAAAAAAAAAAAAAAAAAGCAAACCTTACAATCCCTCTACTCTCCACTTCATACCTCAAGAACACAAATTCTGCCTGATAATTTTTTTTCTCTTTTTGAGATAAGCCACTTATTACTTAGAGGCATGTGGTTCTAATCTTTAAGATAGATTGGTTCGTTCAATTCAAGCACCACATAACCATTCACACGCCATTGAGTTTAGTACTATTAAAGGGTAATCTCCCCTTTGGGAATTGTGTCTATTGCAGCCACATTATCCACATAGAGTCTTTTTATCATCACTAGGCAGGTAAGGAGATTAAAATAAAAGGTTTTGTCAAGTGTGCAGTTGCACAAAGAGGTTTCATTTGGAAATGACCGTGTATTATCGTCCAAAATATACAAGCATCCAAACGAACAGACTACCACCAGTTAGAAGGGTCACACATTGCTTTTCGAGGCATTTTGCATGCTGATATGGTGGGGATCTGTCCCTTCCTAAATGATCCAGGGGAAGGAGGAAGGTAGAGAGGAGGCCTTTTTGTCTTTTTTATTGGAGCATAATAAAACCTAATGGAATAAATCTAGAATCATATCTTGCCCAGCTTTTATAATCCCTTGTCCATTTTAAAGATACTCTCCATTTCCTTTATTTTCTCTGGTGTAATGATTTTATTATTGCTTCTAATCTGCAAATTTTTGTAACTCAAAATGGGAGAAAATATTATTTTTTTCTGTCTTTTTTCTCAGAAATAAAATGGCTATTGTTTATCCCTGTTGAATCTATGTACAATGATGTAGCCTTGGCTCAGACATTGTCTACACTTAATACAAAAAGTCATATGCATCTTCACTTGGCAACATATACATCATGTCTCTCCTGGTCAATTGTAAGGTGCTAAATAGGAGGAGTTTTGTTTTCATATAGGCAGAGCTTCTTAAACTTTTTCCACTCATGATCCCTTGTTTGCCAGAGAAATTTTTACGTGATTCAGGTAGAGAGGTATAAAAATAAATGCACAAATTATTATCAGTAAATAAATCATAATTTTTAACCCCTATATTCACTTTACAAGTCCCTATATGGGATAGTTGTGACTCTCACTTTAAGAAGCTTGGCCCTACAGGATCTTATAATTAATAGGTGCTTAACAAATATGGAAAAGCAGTTTTGAGTTTTGGAATTGTATCATTGTATTTTTGTGTTCTGGAGTTCTGGAATATTGTTGAGGCTTAGAAGAAGGCTGAAGATATGATTGATCATACATTAAGCTTGCTTGGTTTAATGGAAAGAAGAGAGGGCCTGTAACTGTGTCTATACCAAGGATCTCTTTGGTTTTTGTGAGGAAGGGTTGCTTTTCATTGCCTCAGAGACTTTCAGTCAAAAGAGGAAAATATTTTTCTTCTTCTGATTGGATTCTCTGTCAAATGCAGGAAAGGATGCCATCAGCTATCAATAAACACCTCTACCAGGTAGAGTTTCCAAAATCTAAAAGGAGATTTTGAGGTTGCTTTTTTTGGGAACCCTGGTATGTACAACTAACTATTCAGTATAAAAATTGAAACATGGAATATTTAGATAATAACTGTTAGCTAACTAAAATATATAACCATATTTAGCAGTTGATGTTTATGCCTGAAAGCTGATTCACCTATAGTTTACTGTGAACTCTTTTGGGACAAGTCATTTAGACATTCTACAAATCAATTGTAATAGTTCAACAGTGAGTGTGTATGTGTGTGGAGAGAGAAAGATAATGAATAATGCTCAGTAGGGATGTTGATGAGACCTCTAAATTACTTTCTTTTCTTTTTTCTTTTTTTTTTTTTTTTGACCAGGCTTGAATGGCCCAAAGAGTAAAATGTTCTTAACAAAGTCATTATTTTGTCTATTTGCTATTACTGTTTGAAGAGCATAGGGGGAAAGGTTACGACACTCTTCCTGTTCATGAATATGAAGAGATTTTCTTTATTTCAGTTGTTATCTACATTGCACTTAAGGCAATTAAAATGGCTTTGGACCACTGAAGGGAATGATGTAAAAATTTCAGCTTTAAATCATTTCTGGAAGTCTGCAATTAGCAGACATCCACAAATAAACTAGATAACTGAAGTAGGTCATTATTTCCTCTGATTTGATTTACTTTCCTTGTCATAAAGGGCATATACCTCTGCTTTCCCCATTACCACTTACCCTTTACTCCAACCAAAGAAATGAAAACAGACCTAGGAATAATAATATCACATTTAAAATCAATACTTACCAGAAAATCTGGCAAAGGAACGAATGATGTATTGGATATAGGACTGGTTTCTGAATTAGGATGATTTGGATTCAAATCTTCCTTCTGAAACATCATAGCTGTGTGATCCATGATGAATTCCTTAACCTTTCAATGTCTCCAGGAAAAATGCTCATACTCTTAAATTATAAAGCAATTTGAAATATCATAGAGGAAGTTTCATCTATATTGTTGAAATTGAAGTCCTGAACCAAAAATAAATTATTAGAGAATCTTACAGACTATAATTATAATGATATCAATATTCTTTAAAAAATAGGATTCTTAAAGGAAATTAACACATTGGTTTCTACCTAATACAATTAAGGCAAAATATGGTTAACTTTTTTGGAGGAGTTACATATCAATAGATTGTGGGTCTTCTGGCACTGAGTTTTACATGCCCTTTCTTGAGGGCAGTCTCAAAAACAGTGCATGACTGGAGAGTTTAGAAATTATAAACTCCTCAAAACAGCCAATGTCAATGATTTTATTTCTTGCTACAAGATCATGGAATACTTAAAAGTGACAATTTTAAAATATCTTCTACACTTTCACAACTTTCAAAGTCTGGAAAGGATATTATAATATGTTAATGTTTTTTTTTTTTCATTTAAGGATCTTAGTTACTTAAACAACACAACTTTTTTGACTCCTCACAGTTTCTTCCTTTAAAAAAGGATAATCCTAAAACTCCCCAGTTCTTTCCAGCTCTGTCCTTGATCCTAAGTGTGGGGTCACACTCAGACTCCTCCCCATCCCTTATTATTGATAGGACAGACTTTGAGCCAATGTTCTCCATCATGGCTTTTCTCTAGATGGAAATGGAGTCTCTTTTTGTCGCAATCCTTTAGTGTTCCTTGTTTCCTTGAATTATTGTTGTGTTTATTTTCCTTATACTCCCTAACATGACTTCAGGGTTTTGGAAAGCTGGATTTTACTTGAACTCCTAAGTGGGCAATTCATTGTCTATGTAATCATAGAGAAGAAAAAAAATGCTCTGATATTCAATAGCTTCACTTGTAAAAAGAGAATATTGGATTGGATAAAGTTCCTTTTCAGTTTTAGGTCTAAGATCCTTGTACATATTTAGGTAGTAAATACACATTTGTTCAAATGACTCAATATTGCCCCAAAACTCTTCTGTGCTCCCTCCAATTTCCCATTCATTCATCCTTCATCTCCCTCTCATCACCCTTTCTAGGGATATCTAGTATCCCTAGCATCCTCCTGTTTTGTCAGGATAAAATCTGCCATCAGTTACTTATTCTCCAGCATAAATTATTTTCTAATTAAGGTGTTGCTTCTCCCAACCATTTATTTTAAACCATCTATCTCTAATGGGAAGAAAAGACATTGTCACCTGTCAAGAGAAGCTCTGACTCAGCAGATGGAATGAGGTTGAAGGAATAGGAGGTATCATATATTTAAAAATCACCTCATGACTAAGGCCTGTCCTCAAATTAAAGTTGTCTTAGTCATTGCATAATTAAACAGTGGATCTCAAAGTTAGCTCCAGGGACCATTGGAGGTTCTCAAGATATTTTCAAGGATCTGCAAGGTCAATTTTAGATGTTTTAATTTATAATAGACAAATATTGATGAGATAGTTGATATAAACAAAAATTCTTTGGGTGATCTTTATTTTTAAAATTGTAAAGAAGTTGTTCAGTCTTATCTTATTATGTGACTCCATTTGGGGTTTTCTTTGCCATTTCCTTCTCCAGCTCATTTTCTAGATAAATTGAAGCTAACAGTGACTTGCCCAGCATCCTATTTACTGCACTATCTAGCTGCCTCTGGAAAGAAGTACTGAGTTCTACAAATTTGAGCAAACACTGGATTAAGAACAAGGAGAAATAAGTTCTAGTGATTTCACCATCATTCTATTATATTACTGGACAAATCATTTTTCCTTTGAATATTAGTTTTATAATCTATAATATGAAGATATTGAATTAAATGATGTCTAAGATCTTTTCAAGTTCAATAATCTAAGTATGAGTATATTGAGGAGAAGAGAGAAAAGATCACCTCCTATCTCTTTTTCCCACTACCAAGTTCTCTTGTTTTCTGTTGTGGGTGATGGAAAGAAGACATCTAGATATGGTTGCAAGCCCTGGTAAGGCTTACCCTTCAGTCTCCATTGTCGCAGCATCATCTCTATCCTTTCCTACTTGTAAATATCTAACTGTACTTCAAGATCTAGCTTATAGCCAGCCTTTTTTGTAATAGTCCTTCTCTGACAGCCTTAATCAAAGATGCCTTTTATTTCATGTGTACATGTGGTCTCCCTCAAATCAATTGTATTCCTCATGATCCTTGGTACAGTCATTGTTTTAAACATAATACATGCTCAATAAATACTTTGCTTAACTTGATCTAGGAGGCTGTGTTGGGGAGAAGAGACCTAAACAGAGTAGTGAAATGAGTGATAAAAAAAGATAAGAATGGGTTCCAGTTACTCGAGTTTTGATTTCTCACCCCACCAGGAAATTAGCCAGAGGAAAGTTCAAAGGGATTCTACATTTTTCTCTAGTTCCTCTATCCTCCATTTACAAGTGAATGTTTATGTTCATACATGACTTATCATTTAATCCTAATAAGGACCAATGAATACCCATAATGACTTAAGTTTTGTGACCCTAAACAAGTCACAATTTCCTTGGACATCAATATCTCCATCTTTAGCTGAAGGGGTTAAATTAAATGAGCTCTAAGGTTTCTTCCAGGTCTTAAATTTTGTCAGAGACAACAGGAATACCAGAATAAAGGTTATCCTTGATGTTAACTTTGTTACTAACAGGTTAAATATGCCAGGAAAATCTCAGAGAAGGATCTTAACTCCTACAATAGATAAGTAGCAGATTTACTTGGGTACTATTTTTATTTAATTTAAACATTGTTTTCCTCTGCTCAGATTTCCTACTAGTTCTTATAAGTTGTTTGATATTCCTTTCACAATTTAAAATAGCATAGATATTTTTCTCTATTTCCCAAAACTTCGAGAATCCAGAATTCCCTTCTTGTAGAGACCCCCTTTGCCAATCCAAATTACAACTGTGATATTACCTCATATTTCATCTTCCAGACTGACAAATACATCCTATTACCAATCTGTTGATGAGTTTCTACAACATAGCTATCCTCGTCCTCAAAAAACAATGAAATGGAGACATACTGAGTTCCTGCTCTTATTTTATTTTATACTGGGGAGATATGGTCTCTATGCATATGGATATATAATACAAATGTTAGCTATTGTTATGTCAACTTATTTTCTTAAGATTTCTTTCAATAAACTTGCCATCTGAAAAGCAGAAATGTAAGGGGACTAAAGCTTCTGACTAATTAGGTTTTTGTTCAAAGTGCTTCCTAGAATTTTGCATAATTTCTGGGGTTTGAAAAATATATTCTAAATCCTATAATGAAGTCAAGTGGCATAAGATATGTGCCCTCCTGGAAATAAGCTGTTTTAAATAATTATTTTGGCAACTTTCTTAAAATTTGCGTAATAGATTATTTAGCTCAAAAGGCAAGTATTATATTTCAAATAAGTGGCGTAAGAAAACTGTTCTTAACTCTCTCCAACGAAATAGGAAACAAGATTAAGTGACTAGGTAAAAAACTTAAACCCATCTCCTCCCTTGAATAATAAATAATACTATTGTATTATTATAATACAATATATTATAAATAATACTATTGTACCCCTGAGTCTCCAAGAACACCACTACTTTGTAAAATGATACCAAGAGCCTTAGGTTTGTTTCCCTGGCAGCAAAATGGATACAGGACAGGAATAGACTATATAGTAGTGAGGGGAAAACAGCAGCAACAACAACTTAATTAAAGTGCTTTATGAAAGACAACCAGGACTAGTCAAGGATAATAATCCTGTTTTCAGTGATCCGATCAGAGATAATGATTAAAATAGCTCATTAAACACACCTAAAGGCCTTTCTGGTACCAAAAAAATTGTCCACATTCTGCGTGTTTCATTAAGTGGCAGGATGTTTTAATTTTGAGGATTTATTCCCCAATAGCACAGATTTATCTAAGATTAAAGATAATTTTAGGGAACATGTAGCTTATATTTGGGCTAACCATCCCTCTCTCCCATTTCTTTCTTTTTTCTTTTTAGGACCACCCCAGAAAACGGTGTCACCCAAGCAAGACCGGGAGGATAGGAAGCAGGATAAAGTCACAGACAAGGGCAGTGAAAGTGGGACTTCCTGTAATGAGCTCTCCACGTCCAGTTGTGATAGCCACTCAGAAGCCAGCACCCCACAAGACAACCCAGCTAATGCCCAGCAGGCAGCAGCTCATCAACCAAATACTTTGACATTGGATCGTCCCTCCAAAAAGGCACCAGTGCAGTGGATGCCACCTCCGGACAAACGCAGGAACAGTGAACTCTTTCAGACACTAATTAGCAAGTCCCGTGAAACGAATCTTTCTAAAAAGAAAGTGTGCGAGAAGTTGAGTGTGGAAGAAGAAATGAAAAAATGCATTCAGGATTTTAAAAAAATCCACATCCCCGATTATTTTCCAGAACGCAAACGCCAGTGGCAATCGGAACTGTTACAGAAGTATGGGTTATAGTAATGGTCCGCTTCACAAAATAGTTCAAGAAATATCCAATGTTGATTTACTTATCAGTACCTGACTGATGTCTTCCTTATGGTCTATTCTGCAGTCAGTGTGGTCCTTGCTGCTCTTCCGTAAATAGTAGATGGTGGACAGTACCTGGTTTTGTTTTGTTTTGTTTTCTAAAAAATGAAAAAAAAAAAAAACCGAAATGAAACACGCAAATACAAAATGAAAAATGATGTGTCTGATCTAAAGCGGTTTGTAAGCGTGAAGTGGAAATGTGCATGATCAAGAGTCTTGAAATCTTGATTTTTCAAGCTCTAGTCAACTGGACATCTTGTCATTTTGTAGTCCATCAAACACCAGTCATCGTATCACCCCATGTTCTGTCACCAATAAACATGACTTAATATGGATGAAGCAACATGAAGTATAAAATATTAGAAGATGGTTATAGAACCCAGTCCCCAACTGTCTCATTGTTTAATGCAATAAAGCAAATCTCTCTTTTGCATGAGCACAATGTTAAAAAATAAGTCACACACACAAAAGGAAAGACCGGTAGGTTGTTTGGATAAATATTTGTTTCAGGCCAAACTGATATATTTAAGGGGTGTTGGGGATTGAATTTATTTTGTTCCAGATCTGTGATTTTCCTGTGTGTATGGTGTTCCCTATGTAAAGATGGTGTAAATATGCCTTATACTGTTTTATTATGGCACCAACATTCATCTATTAGTGCTCGTCAGGATTATTTCTGTGAAATGCAAACATTGCAGCAGATTGTGAAAATTGATCTGATGGTACTCTGAAAGTTCCTGTTTATCATGCTAGTCAACAACCTTGGACAAATGGAAAAAAAAAACATCTTAATGTGTCTATTAAAAAGGAACATGTGATAGAATGATTTGATGTCCATGGCCTCATCTTTATGATTAATCATCCAATCGCTAAATTATTTCTAATCCATTCCCAAACTCCAGATCATTATGAACAAATAGAACCAGAACTTTCGAAGTCTGGGGCAAGATTCATAATGCAGGAAAGCACTCTCAAATCAACTTTTTTTTTATGAAAAGTTCAGTTGATCATGGTGAGAAGCAGCAATCCTGGGGCATCAGCCTTAATGTGCTCTGTTGACATGAGACAGAGTTCAGCCGGGGGAAGGTAATCAGGGGTGGAGGAAAGAGTATCTGGGACATTCCTATTTTGACTAATTGATCCTGACAACTAGTCACGAAGATCACTCTGCTAAAGGAATCTAAGTGTTACTAGCACCCTCTAATTGTAATGCCTTAGGAGAAAATCAATTTGTTCCAACTGTTAGGACTCAGTAGACCCATAACATTAGAGATTAATCAGAGGTCAAAATGAAGATTCAGGTTTGGACAGAGAAAATCCATCTTTGCTCGTAATTACAACATAACAAAATCTCATCGAAAATGCACTAAGATTTTAATCAATCTGACAAACATAGCAAAGGTGGCTGTAGAAAGCTTTGGGAAGGTCTCTCTTATAAAAGAGGCAGCTAGGAAGACCTGAGTTCAAATCCAATCTCAGAGAGGCAGTAACCATATGACCCTGTAATTCTCTATTTGTCTTAATTCACTGGAGAAAGAAATGGGAAACCACTCCAGTACCTTTGCTGAGAAAACCCCATATGGGTCACTAGGAATTGTACACGACTGAACAACTCTTGTAAATCATTAGTCTAGAAATCAATAGCCAACCAAAACGTCAGGATCAATAGGCTGTTTCTTTTTAGTCAAAGACAAATTATGGCCTCAATTTATCAGAAGTGATTCTTACATTAAAATACTTATATATTCATATTGCTACTAAAAATCTTGAAAGGAACAGGTTAGAGAATAAGTGTGGAAGAGTAAGGAATTTTTTTCAATAAAATATTAATATCCTGTGTGGGTAGTAGATAAAACTTTGAGTGGCAATTGTGATAAGTTACTTTTTCAGAATAATACAATGAAATAGAAAAATAGAGAAGTAAGTTACACAGCTCACTCAAATGCTGAAAACAAAAGCTACAATATCATTTCTAACATCTATTTTATAATGTCATGCCATTAAATATATATATATATATATATATATACATATGTATGTATATGAGGGATATCTAGTCCAATCTAATCCAATTACAATTCTCAGATGCCTAAAGTTGCACATCAAGAAGTTGACAGATCTGGGGGTGGAATCAGCTCTTTTGATTCCCTTTCCAGTGTTCACCATGATATTACTTTTCATCTGATATCCCTACTATTCAATTCCACAAACTTGCTAAAGCAGGAAGAGCACAATACTAGGAAGTAGGAGGGTGTGTTTTGGTTTCCTAGCTAAAAATTAGAAACTGTGAGAATTTGAAAAAGATGATCAAAATCCAAGCTTTAAGATGCCTTAATTATTCATCAATATGAATACTGATACCTTCACTATCAGAAAACAGAAGACTAGAATATATAATATCCTGAGGGCTTTTCTAAATATAAGATCTATAATTTTATGATATGAAATTTAGGCAAACATAAATCTCCATTTCCCCCCTTTTTAAACTTGAAATATCCAAGTTTAAGTTAGAAAATGGGGGAAAGAATTTTCCTAATATTCATTTCAAATATTCCGATAAAGTCAAATCCATATTGTCTTAGCAACTTTAAGAAAATACAATTCTTATAATGCTAACAATTCAAATTATAGCGATGTATAAAAATATTGAATCATAGATTGGGATTCAAGAGACAATTGAAGCCCCCCCCAAAATGAAATAACCTGACCAAAATCAAAATGGAGGAAGGGAATAGTCATTTAGTAAATACCTATCAAGTACATGCCACCATGTTAAGAGCTTGATAAATAGAGTCCTTTCATTTGGTACTAGGGAGTAAATAAATTACAGCTATCTGTAATTTGAACCTAAATCCTGATTCCAAATTCAAGACTTTTTCTACTATACCATGCTGTTTTAAAGAAGGTTAGCAGGATTTCAAAGAAAGCTTTTTCAATTCATTTCAATAAACTTACTATTTTAAGGTGATCTTTATTTAATTCATGTATTGGTTTATCCTTTCTTTGCTGTGGAAGAAAAACTTGAGAGTAGAATAGAATGACTGTAATCAGTTACTGGTAAATTTTTTAGTCCACTCTTATGATTTCACCCAACTGGCAAAATGAATTCTCTCAGTATCTCCCCTATATTTTATAGTCTTATTTGCCTGGAGACACTAAAAGGTTAAATTACTTATTCTTGTAGGCATCCAAGTATTCTGATGGTATGTATAAAAAACAAAAGGAAGGGATGAGCCTATCTTTCTAACTTGAAGGCCAGCTCTCAATTCATTGCCACTTTTTTTTCCTCACAGGATCTACAGTAATTGTTTAGTAAATGATTTGAATTAAATTGTGTTGGGTTTGTAAATACACAAATAAAATTTAGAATATTGTCCACTGGCATTTATGTTTAGCTATTGAGAAATGCAGGCCCAATGGAGACACAGTTTCTGAAAATTGAGTGTAGAAATATTCATGATCCTAAGAAGTCATAAAACTCCATGCTTAAGAAAAATGTTGTGCCCTGGAATAGAGACTACCCACATCAATGAAATCTAAGATCTTGGGAATTCTAGAAGTGAGACATTTAGTAGCCACAAGATTCTTGGCAAATCAACTCCCCTTCCTGTACCTTAGTTTCTCCATTTATAAAATGAGGGGGTTGAATTTAATCACTTCAGAGCTCTCTTTCTACCCTAAATCCATGACCTACAAAACCATATGATTCCAAGAGATACTGAGGCTGAGAGCAAAGTCTAATATTAGTTGGAACAAGATAGTGTTAAAGAAAATGTGTAAGAAAGGAGCAGATAATACAGATGGAGACTTTATTAGATCTCACCAACTCTCAGTTATATTGACTTCTTAAATGATTCACAGGATCCCCAAAATGCTTTGCATGGCTCATGTTTTTCAATTTTACTAACTGTTCTCTGGTTCTTCTTAAGGGTTTGACTATTTTCAAAACTAATGTTCCACATGACTTTAAATAGCAGGAGTACCATAAATGAGACACATTTTTCAATCCATTCTGACTGTTTTCAAATATCACAGAAATGGTATATAGGGGATGTGTCATAATGTCAATTCTCCCGCCCCATCTAGTTTACTCATTTAGTTTCTTTACATTTGGAAAATGAAAACCCAAAATATTGGAATAAGAGATGAACAAATCCTCAGGTGTTCATTGAATAGTTTTTACAAACTCAAAAATGGAAGATGACTCAAAGGAAATTGAAAAAAACTATTTCTGAAAACAAACCACTAAAATTTGGCTTAGAAGATTTTTTTTCAAGGTGAAAAAAATTAGGGAATAATAAAATGTCATATATTTTCAAATGAAAAAAATCAAACAGTTTCTGTATTGTATTTGGTAGAATGAGATTTCAGGATTAGACTTTTGAGGTCTATCAGTCCAATCTATACGTCAAGTATAATTATTTCTTCCTGATGAGTAGTCATATAGCTACCATTTAAAAAGAATCTAATGATGGGAATTCCCTTCCTCGAGGTGTAGTTTATCTCACTTATAATAAATTATACTATAAATACTATAATAAAAGAATATGAGGTATATCTTTAAGTCAATAGAACTTTATTAAAGGGTCCATGGCCCCCTCAGATTTTCTTCACTGTCTGAGACACCTCTTATCCCAAGGACTCTACTTTTATAGTACTTAATATCCAGATAGACAAAAGAGGCAAAATAAAATCAAGAGTCTCAATGGTTGATAGACCTAGCTTTGTCTATCTAGAAGGGTCAGAAATGGTAAATCAGCATGGATGGTCACAGGATGGGCAAGGCAAGGGTCATCTCTGCTGATACTGTGCTCAGAAGATGCTCCCCTCCCTGTATTGGACTAGAGAGAGTGTTCCACAAGTACAAAAATAAATGAGGGGACTTTTAATATCACATTAAGTCATCCCACCCACAATGGGTTTGGTCATGGTGATTAAGCCAAAGAGGGCACTGGTCCTCTCACCCATGTTGGCTTTAATCATGCATTTGTCAAGGCTGGATGACCTCTAGTCAACATTCTGGGCTTTGGCAAATGAACTTACTTAACAAGAAGTTAGCGAACAGTGAATTTATAATTTATAGTCAAAAGATTTGGAGTAAAAGAAATAATCTTTCTCATCTTATTATCCCCCAATAAAGGTAAAATATGTATTAATATAAATAATTCTTATGCTGATACTAGTTGACTCGATTTACTAAATAGATATTAATAGATAAACTTATCGTCATAATCATTGGCCCCATGGAATCATACTAAACTGAATAATATTGATTGGAGTAAAACGGGGTTGTAATTAAAATCATTTATCTCAACAGGGTAGTAAGATTTTTTTCTTTCCATCAATTCAAAATCTGCCTTTATACCATTTCCACCCATCACTCCTTACCCTGCCTTCTGGGGCTGTAGAAAATAAGTCTAATTCTTTTTCTTTCTGACAGCACTTCAGAGACTTGAAAGTAGTTACCATGTCCCTTAAGTCTTTTCTCATACAGCCTATATATCCTCAGGTGCTTCGAGCTATTGTTTCCAGTCCCCTCACCATCTGAATCACTTCTCCAGGAGCTCCCCTGCTTGTCAATGTTTGTCCTTAAATGTGCTACCTGAGACTGGAAACAAAACTACGGATGGGCACTGAAGGTCTTTTTATGTGACTGGCTGGTTTTAAATTGCAATAGCATCTATACTTTGGCCTACCCAAGTTAGTACTTAAAATGTCCCTCATGACACTAGAGAGAATAAATCAAACATTTGATTGATTGAATGATGATGTTGATGTTAGCCTGGGAAGCAATGCGTTTGAAACTATCGAAATTTTTTTTGGAGGGGAATAATTTTGCTTTTACAAAGTATTGTTTATTATAAGTTCCTGAGGGGATTTTTTGGCCTAATTTCTTTAAAGCTATTTTCCCTTCCCAATTTGTAGGATTACTCTGTGTGTGTGTGTTTGTGTGTGTGAGTTCTGTGAGATTATTTCACTTAACTAAAATAAAAATACTAGAAATATTATTTTTATGAAAAATACCTCTTAAAATATTCAGTTTAACAAATTTCAATGAGGATCACTTTAAATATGTATTTGACTAAATTCTGATTTTATTAATTATTTGAAATTTTAGAAAATGATTTGCTGGAGGTCTTGTGAATACATTGATTTTTAAATTATTATTTAGCTCCATTCAAATGAGAAATCCTTAGAAAAATGAGAAAAATAAACCAAAACTGAATTAAATTGATAGTCAAGAGAGATGAACTCTAGTGTTGATCTTGTCAACTGACTGGCCACGTGACCTTCGGTCACCCTTTAAAAGGGTAGAAAAGTTGCTTTTATCACATGGATTGAATGATACCACCTTCAAATCTAAAAACCATTCTACCTCAGATTATTACTTTAGGATGCAAACTCCTTCTGAGAAGGGATTGTTTCATTCTTTGTACACATACTAGCCCTAGGGGTCTGGGAGACTCATTTAACCCCTTTCAGCCATTTCCTCATGTGTACCTCAGGAATAATAACACACCCTTCCTCACAAAATTGGTGTGAGGACCAAAAGAGAGAAGAGAAATGCTTTTCAAACTTTCAAGTGCTATCTAAATGCCCACTAATTTTTATGTATTTTTGTTGTTGGAGAACTAGTACCTAGCACAGCATCCAACATTTAGGAGGTTCTTGATAAGTGCTTTTTGATTGAGCGAATCATAAAATTCCATCTTGTCTTTTGTTCAATAAATTGATTAACCAAAGCAAAAATGAAAAGGAGAACACTTGAGAAGTTCATCTAATTTCTTCCCAAAGTTTGGAGTCTATTTAAGTGGCCTGGTAAACAGTGAAATTTGGATGAAAGTGAGTATGGACCTAACTGTATTTTAGTGGACATTAAGGCAATCAATCACTAAACTATCTCTCTCCCTCCCTCTGTCTCTCTCTCCCTTTCCTTTCTCCTTCTCTCTCCCTCACTCTCTCACATATCTCTTTACTGACCAATTTGTTTAGGTTAGTGGGATGGTCTACACTTGAGATTTCATTGACATGAGTCTCATACAAATATGGAAATTATTTCCCCTGATTGGCAGCTCATCTATAATTTATGGACTAGGTCAATTCTCTCTGGTACCATTCGCCTAAGTTACTTGCCTATGATCACAGAGCTAGTTTGTGCCAGAGGAAGAATCGGGGCCTTAGTATCCTGGCTCCACACCACACTACCTAATTATTGACTTCTTCAAAAAATTCTCTATTTCCTTAGAGCACTGACCTATTTTATTGGCCTGAAAGAATTAAGATATTTCCTAAAGTGCGGCATTTGATGGCCTATTGAATGTGGATGCTTGTCCCTTAAGGGCCACCTCAGAATGTCCCCAGCTTCTTTTCCCCACTGACTTCACAGCCCATGTATTATGACCCTTGCAGTTGCAATGCTCAATTCAATAGTCTGTGTCTCTAGCCAATTCACTATTACAAATGGCTTCCTTCCTCAAAAGACAGAATTTTCTTAAGAGAACCCCTACCCAAGCCAGTTTTTCCAGAGAATAAGATATATTTACATGGGAACACATGGTAAAAATTACTCAGTGCTGGAACTTGAATTGCAAATGAACAATAGCGAACAGCAGGAAAGAAATTGCGAAAAATATCCCAGATATGTAATGATGTTGAACAAAGAATCACAATGAAGAGATGCCATAAGATGGGAGTGAAACCATTTTCATCACTGCACTTTTCCCCTTTAGCCAATTATGCTAACATTTTTCTGGACACACCAGAATATCAAAGCATCAGAGACCTAGAGCTGGAAGGGATGTCTGTCTAGTTGAAGAAACTGTGGTTAAGGGCAGTTAACTGCCTTTCACAGAGTCGCAAAAATAGTTGGTTTTAGAAGTCATTATTCAAACTCAAATTGCTGATTTCAAATTCATTGCTTCTTCCACTGGACCATACCCTCTTCTGTTGATGAACCTCAGTGGGTTGTGAGAGAGAGTCAAGTAATTTAAGTTTATTTTTTCCACTAAAGGAGAATCTTTTATTTTCTTTTTTTAACATGTTAAATTATATGTTAAAATCAATATGAAAACATATTTATACAATTCTCTTGCTGTATAAGAAAAATCAGATCAAAAAGGGAAATAAATGAATAAGAAAACAAAATGCAAGCGACCAACAAAAAGAGGCAGAATGTTATGTTGTGATCCAGGAGAATCTTTATTTTCTTTAGATTTTTCCCCTTTGCAGGTTGCTTGAAAATAAATATAAATTTGAGAATCATGGATCTGAAAGGAATCTACTGAGGTTATGTGCTTACTCTCCTTGCTTGTAAGCATTGAATGTACTGTATCTGGAGTAAGGAGAACCCACGTTTGAATGCAGCTTCAGATTACATTGTGTGATTCTAGCTATGTCATTTCACCTTTGACTCGATTCCCTTACCTGCAAAATGAAAGGTTAATAATAACCACTTTCTCAGAGAGTTTTAAACTTCAAATGAGATATTTGCAAAAAACAATCCTTAGCACAGTACTTAGCATATAGTAAGAACTACATAAATATGTATTCTCCTTTTTTCCCCCCCTTGAAACTTCTCAGTGCTGTAAGTGGCTCTCAAGACTTTAAGTTGCAAAGAAGGAGACAATCAGCAATAGCAAGAGTTTCCTCACCCAGGATTTCTTTATGATAATGAAATTATGGGTCTAGTCCCTATCATTATGATATATTTTACTATTATGTTCTTCATGTCTTTGATTTATATAAAATTTATATAAAATTATAATTATATAAAAATAATTGATTTATACAAAATCACAGGTTCCTCTCTTCTGGATCTCCCCTTAAATCACCAAATCTTTAGTAAAAGTAACTTTTCAAGCTGGATATAATTTTTTACAGATTTGCAGAATCTCAAAGTTGGGATCCTAGATACCATGTAGTCCACTTTCATTCTGAACCATCATTTTGCATTATCTCTGATCAATAGTCATACCTTGAATACCTCCACTGTGATGGAAAACTCACTACCTTTTGAGGCAACCTGTTCCTCTTTTGGATGTTTCTATTTGTTAGAATTGATTTCTAATAATTTCTAATTGTTAATCTCATATTATATCTAAGTTTACTCCTTTAAAAATTTCCACTATTTCCCTCAATTCTAACCTCTGAGAACAATCAGATCAAGTCTGAGCCCTTCATTATGTGATAGCCTTTGATATATTTGAAAAATACCATCCTTTAGAACTTAAATATTTCTACAAGGCGGATTATTTTGGTTCTGGCTTTATGTTGCCAGAACTTTAAGTGTATGGTACCCACTATATATTTACTCAATAATAATTGATTTATTGATTGATCACATGCCTCACTAAGTCTTTTCCTCTCCAGGCTAAATATATCTTGTTCCCTCAAATAATAGTGTTGCCATTATCTCATAACCCTAGAGCCTTCTCTGGACACAATCTGGTTTTTCAATAGTTTTCTTTAAATATAGATTGCAGAAGTAAATACAATGCTCTAGATATGTTCTGACCACAGCCCAGGAAGCAAGCTATCACTTTCCTGGTCCTGTAACAGGGGACTCTTTTAATATGATCTACAATTTTCCAGTAGCTTTTATTAACTGCTGACAGTGACATTGACATATTGATCTTGCCCTCCATGACAATTTCCTCCATATTTGTCAAATGAACTGTAATCCAACCATTCCTTCTTCTTTTATTTATGAAAATGATGTATTTTGCATTTTATAATGCTATCTATCTTGTTTGACATGAATTCTTAGCCTTCTCATTTTTATCCCCAAAGCTGGGATCTTTGGGTTTATCAAATTGATGACTGTGCATTGTAATTCAGTCTATTTCAGTCAGTTTTTATAATTTTGATGATTATTGGTTTATAATATAATCTGATATCTGCTATTGCTAGACTACCTTCCTATGCATTCCCCCCCCCCATTCATTCCCTTGATTTTCTTGACCTGTTCTACCTGAGACAACTCTTCAAGTAGAAATTCTGTTATTGCCTAAAAAATTCTTCTCTTTCTAAAAATAGTTCTCATTATCACAGAAGGAACTGACAGATCATTAAATTTGACCCATCCCTTGAGGGATTTACAGCCAGAGAAAGGTTTCATAAGTACCCTGCTCTTTGAGAGGCCCCTAAAATCCTCCATATCAGGAATTGCCTCCCATCAGGCCCATGTCTCCAGGAAAAGGTATAATCAATCATACTGGGGCTAATCCCTTCTCAACACAAACACAGAAGGGTTGGCCCAAGCAGCCCTAAAATATCCATCTTCTATTTAATTTGATCTCAAGTTATAAAAATTAGAGAGGAATGGGAAAGTCTCCTGGTAAGTATGGCAGTCTGTGACATAGAAAAGTATTCCAGCTTTGGGGAAGACAGGATGGGATTGATGTTCCTAAGTGTTTCATATGGGAAAAGTGCAGTAATCCTGCTTGAATTTCTATGGAGTGAAATGTTATCTTGAACGATAATTTCATCATTACCCAGGGAAAGTAAAACTCTTCAGGACATCAATATTTTCTTAAATCACAAATAACTTTTCAGGTAAAATTACTGACTGAAAACAGGAGGCATGGATCCTCTCAGACCTACTCAAAGGGGAGGACTATCCCTGTCATTGAGAGCAACGGCAACATCTTTATTAATACAGATGCATCTCTAATTTTATTTCAGTCTGCACATTAATATCTATATCCCTGCCAAAAGCTAAGTATCCATTTTTCTTCTTGTAGCTATAAAATCACAGAATCTTCATGTTGGAAGGGACCTTTTAAGTTCTCTAGTTCCCTGAAACAGCAATCCCTTCTGTCATCTCCTGAGACTTGCCAGTGAGACACAAAAAGGTTTCCCTTCTGTAGGGGACAATAAAAGTTTTAACAAGCAGGTAAGAATATGTCTTTAAGGTACAACTATGCTAAGTGAGTTACTGATTTTTTTCCTTTATTGCTGGTCAAATTTTAGGATTGCTGCAGAAGGTGTTGCTATCCTGGGAGGGAGCTTTTTGAAGAATATCCCTAAGGATAACTAATATCATTCTGTGACTCTACAGCATAACTTGTAGCTGTTTCACCAAAAGATACTAGCTCCTCCAACAGAAAGCCTTTCATTTTGTAAAGCCCTTCATTTTGAGTCTCATGAGACAGAGAACATTTTAAGGAGAACTTTTTCTGAATTCTTGAACATATAATTCTTGTGAAATATTATTTTTTAGGTATTAGATAATCTATCAATACTGATTTTTCATAAGATAATTTTTATCATCATTACTAACCTCAATATATTATTGACTTACATTAAAGTTGTGGTCTAAAATTCTCAGCTTCTTTACATGTGAAATACTGCTAATAGTGTTCTCTCAGTCATTAGACTTTTACCACAGATTTTCACACCATTCTTTATATTATCCACATTGAATTTTGTCTTGTTAGTTTCAACCCTGCATCCCAGCCTTTCAAGATCATTTTGAATTATGATGATGATCATTAGAATCATTAATAAAAATTCATATTTCCTTGGTAATCTGAAGTTCACAAAGCACTTTTCTCCCAAAAAACCATGAGAGGGGAATAATTTATGATCTATCTTTTACTTTTTTACAGATGAGGAACCAGTGCTCAGAGACATTAGTAGCCAGTCAGCATGTGCTCACTTAGCTAATAAGCATTAGAGCCAAACATGAACCTATGGTACCTAAGCTCAAGTAGAATTTTTTTCCCACTAGATCATAATAAATCTGGTATATTCCATATTTGCCATCCTTCTTATTTTGGTACCCTATTTAAATTTTATATTAATATGTTACTGATAAAAACATTGAAAAAGACATGGTCAACATGAGAGCTATGTCATTTCTCTTAACCCTGTCTGCTATGTTTCCAGGAATTACTCAAGAATTATTTATTAATTTCCAGGCACTGCATTAGATGCTGAAAACACAAGTACAAAAAATGAAAAAAAAACTTTGTTCAAAAGAACTTACATGCTAATTGGGGAAATAAGGCAATATATTAAAAAAAAAAGCTTAAGTTAAAAAAAACTTTAAAGTTATAAATGTAAATATGTTAAAAATAAATAAATTCAAGGTAGTTTGGGAGGGAGGACATAAGCAGGTAAGAGATTAGAAAAGCCTTCTTGCAGAAGATAATAGTTGGGTTGTGTTTTAAAGAAAGGGAAGTATTCCAGAAGATAAAAAACCACATTTCAGGCCTGTGGAACAATGAGTACAAAGGCTTAGAGAAAGGAGATGAAATGTCATATGTGAGAAACAGAGAAAAAGTCACTTTGGCTAGAACACAGAGTATGAGGAGAAAAGTCATATGCAAACAAATGGAAAGGTGAAACCGAAATATTCTTGGATAGAGCTTTAAACAGAGACATTTAAATTTCATGATCAAGGAAATAGAAAGTCTTTGGAATTGACTAAAGGAAGCATTTGATCAAATATGCATATAAGTTATGAATATAACATTTTGTTATATAATATATATTTATTTTCAAATATCTATAATCTTCAGATATAATGCTTCAATCAGCTATTAATTCATTTGACATCATGATTATTCAACTAATATTTTGTCATCTTTCCCAAAATTATTTCATGTAAATCTTTATCAAATATTTTTCAAAATACAGATTAATTAACTCCATGAAAATTATAATCAAACAACCTAAGATGGGAAACTATCTTAACTTAACATATGCACAGTGAACCTGTTTTAGCTCCCAGTGATACCCATTTTTTGATCTAATGTTTAATAATATCTTAGCAAATTTTGCTTAGGATGTTTATGTTAAGTTCACCTAATTTGTAGCTTGCAATTTTTTAAAAAGAAACTCAGACTTTTGTGGAGGGCTGAATTCTCTTAAGTAATAAACAATGCAACATATAGTAAGAAGAGCTAAGATGTCAGAGTAAAGACAGCAACCCAGCTGAACTCTATCAACATTGTTAAATAAATTTAAATAAATTTTACAATAATGCCTCAAATCAATTTTTGAAGTTACAGACCCAACAAAATATAGGGGAAAGTCTTTTTTTTTTCCCAGTCTGAGTTAACCTAAGAGGCTGGCAAGAAAAGTGCATTACGTCTGAATGGGAGTACCAATGAAGCACCAAAATCAGTGAGGAGCCTTAGAGAGAGTTGTGACAGCTCTGGTGAAAGCTTTTAAAACATTCAGCCCAAATATGAGAAAGGAATTGAACAATGGGTTAGAAAAAGATTGCAGGAGACTCTTTTCTGGCAAGAGTGCCAGAAGAGTGGGTGCAAGACATACAAAGCAACTTTATTGCCTATGCAGTTCTGGATTTCAGTTCCAGGGTGGAGAGGAGAGCTTGTCCTCCCAAGGGAGCATGGGCCCTGGTCCAGTTCCAAAACAGAAAATTATAGGGCATGTGACTGCAGGTGAGCCTTGTTATAGTTCCATGTCTACCACTTGTTACTACAAGGATCAGAGGCTTTCTTGGGTTAAAAACCAGAGCACAGAGCAGGAAGGCAGTTGTCCTATTTCTCTCTGGATCTCAGGAGGCTGGAAGCACCAAAAACTCCTCAGACTGAAAATAGATAATTCCTAAGAACTTTATCATTATTAGGGCAGTTAGGAGGAGTGTAAATAGAAAGAGAACATGAATCTGAGTTGTGATGATTGTAAAGAGATGAGAAAAAAATGTACTTGGAGAGAGGAAGATGGAGAGGAAAAATGGAGGAAATGACTTCACATAAGAGAGGTGCACAAAGAGAAAATGAGAGTTTAGTAGATAACATTTGAAGCTTATTCTCATTGGAACTTATTCAAAGAGGGAAGAACACACACACACACACACACACACACACACACACACACTAGATGAGTATAGAAATTTATCTTTTCCAATAAGGTAGTAGGAAGTAGATAAGAAAAAGGGATGTGTGGGAGAATGACAAAAGGGAGGGCAGATTAAATGAAGTAGTAGTCAGAAGCAAAATACACTTTTGAGGAAGGACAGAGTAAATAAAGAGAAGGATAAATGGAAGAAAATCGGATTTAAATAGGAGAAAATAGGAAGGAGAAAAATATATAATGATCATAACTGTGAATGGCAAGGGAACTAACTCACCCATAAAATGGAAGCAGATAGCAGAATGAATTAGGAATCAGATTGCAACATATTCTTTATAAGCGACATATTTGAAACAGAAAGAGATACATATAGAGTGAAAATAAGGGGTTAGGGCAGTTTGTACATGCTTCTTCTGAAGTAAAAAACACAGGGATAACAATCAATTTAGATAAACAAAAAGCAAAAATATACCTAATTACAAGAGATAATAAGGGAAACAATGTACCATAGAAAATAAAGTAATATCAAAACATTTTACATCAAGTTTTTTTTTCAGATAAAGGCCTCACTTATCAAATATGTATATAGCTGAATAAAATTTGTAAAACAAACACACAAAAAAGGATTCCCCAAATGACAAATGGTTAAAGGATATAAACAGACAGTTTTTAGAAGAAGAAATTACAGTTAATTATAGTCAAATGAAACAATTCTCTAAATCACTATTGATTAGGGAAATGAAATTAAGACAATACTTCACAGCTATGAGAAATAATAAATACTGGAAAAGATGGGGAAAACAGATACACTGATGATCTTAGTGGAGTTATAAAGTGGTCCAAGCATTCCAGGAAACAATTTGGAACTATTCCCAAAGTGCTATAAAATGGGATATGCTTTGACTCAGCAGTACTAATTCTACTGCATCTGTAACCCAAAGAGATGAAAGGAAAGCAAAAAGGACCTATTTTTACCAAAAAAATATTTATAGTGGTTCTTTATATGGTGTCAAATAATTGGAAATTGAGGATGATGCTTATCACTCTGGAAATTTATGGTATAAAATTGTGATGGAATACTATTATACTATAAGAGATGTTGAAGGGGATGGTTTTAGAAAAACCTGGGAAGATACACACATTGACAAAAAGTGAAGTAAACAGAATCAGCAAACCTTTATACACAGGAACCACAATATTGTAACAGTGATCAACTATGAAATACTTAGTTTACTCTGATCAATAGTATGATCTTAGAAAATTCTAATGCAGTCATAATGCAAAAATCTATCTGCCTCTAGAGACAGAACTAATTCACTCTGAATACAAATTCAAATATAATTTTCTCACCTTATTTAAAGAAAGAAAGAAAAACAACCATCTGTATTCTAACTGCCCTGTTCCTAATTTTTGAAATTTCTCAATGATTACTAATATTGTTTCTGAGAACACAAATACAAGTTTCTTTGTTATCCAGGGATATAATTTGTCTAGAGTTTGGAGATGTGAAATTTAAAGAGGATATGTACTCTTTAAATATTATAGTTTACAATGGGTAAGGTAGTGGATAGTAATCTAAATATTTTTCTATATTTTTCTAACTTTTTATATATTTTGTTTATCAGAAAAGACCAAAAAGGGAAAATACAAACAAAACTAAGAGCTAAGCAATTCTGCCTTGTCTATTATGTGCCAAACATTCCACTATATATTGTAAAATACAAAGAATGGCAAAATACTAAGTCAAAAAATAGTGTTTGCTTTCAAGGAGCTCAGTCTGAATAAAAGTCTTTTTCCTTTTCCTTTTTTTTTTTTTTTTTTTGGTGGGTAAGGAAGTTGGAGGAGGTCCAAGTGGTTGTCATTTTTTAAGAATATAATCTCCTTTTGGCATTTACCTCTTTGAACAATATTCTACTCTATTCATAGTCCTATGACATTTTTATATTTTAAATATGTTAATATATTTTATATATTAACACTGCATACATGATATTTATATGTTAATATTGTGTTTTATATTCATATTATTATATATATTTTTAAAAATTTGGGCTGGTAATAGCTAGGGCACACAGATTCCCTGCATTTCCATGGTTATCCATGAATGAGCCATCACGCAGAACTAATTTTGGAAACAAAATCTACCCATAATTAATTATTCTTGTAAAAGACATTACAATCCGTTGCATGCTTGAATTACTGCAGTCATATCCTAAATTAGTCTCCAGCTTCTCAGATTCTCAAACAATGAATTCTATAAATTACTACTACTACCATTATCAACACTACCACCATCACTACTATGGTACCTTCAATTTCTAGTCCAAGAGCCAAGAAACATTCCCTAATTATTGCCCACAACTATATTTCCCCACCTTTGTATTCCCTAAATCATTACTACCTTGGGCATATTTTGGGGGAAGTTCTTGTGCTGTGGAAAGAGCAGCCACCTCAGGTTCAGTGTATATAGATTCAAATGCCTTACAAGGATTGTAACAAACCAACCGCTGAACTTTGAGAAAGTCACCTAGTCTCTCTGGGACTCATTTATCTTCCCTGAAAAGTGGGATATAACCAGAGAAATGACTGCAATGAGGCACAGTAGAAAGAGCACTGGATCCAAAGTCAAGAAGACTGATCTTTCTGAATTAATGTGGTATTAGGATACTATCTATATGACCTTGGGCAAGTCACTTCACTCTGTCTCAGTTTCCTCACTTGTAAAATGAACTGGAGAAGGAAATGGCCAACCACTTTAGTATCTCTGCCAACCCCCCACCCCCAAACACAAAAAGTCAGACATGACTGAGCAAAAATGACGCTAATAACATCCATTGAAACAATAATAAAAGGCTACTTTTACCTATTACCCAAGAATTCCATATTTGGGAGTTTTATCTATTTTAAAAGTTATACTTGATTTGAATAGATTATATGCGAATTTAAACATGTCTTTTAAATATTATTTTTTCCGATTAACTATTCCTCCTAAGACTTCAGCATCACTCACTCCTTTCGACTTCACTTTGGAAACTGAGCCTAACCTTGGACTCACCAAGTTCATCTTCAGATGTGACCTGAAGGCTAAATTCTTTCAGCTTCAACTGACTCTGGCCCAAAAGCGGATTCCCCTACGTGATTTCTCCCATCTCCAGGCAGGAGTTCTGAGCTGGCTCGCCAACCAAGCTCATCTGGAACTTCCAGATTCCTGTGGCTTTCTCTCTTGATCTCCGGATTAATTTCCTTCATCCAAAAGGAGGAAGAAATTCCAGCTGATCCAAGGATAAAGGCCCTTTTATAGGGCCAGTAGGGCTCAGATGGGAGAACACCACAACACCTCTCAGGGAGAGGGATCAAAGGGATGAGAGGGGGAGAGAAAGAGGGGAGGATGAGGAAGGGAGAGAGTTAGAAACAGAGAGAGAGAAAGGGGGGGCTAACAGAAAGACATACACACACAGAAAGAGACAGACAAACACACACACACACAGAGAGAGAGAGAGAGAGAGAGAGAGAGAGAGAGAGAGAAAGAGAGAGAGAGAGATAAGGAGATAAGGAGGAAGGGACAGAGGAACAAAAAAACAGGGAGACAGACAGGGAGACAGAGGGACACCAGGAGAGAGAAAGAGGGAGAGTATGAGAAAAGGTGCTACGATGAGTTGATATGTCTTTCTGAATTCCTCTGAGGCAAAGAGCCTCCCCTCTTCCCAATATAATTAATTAGCTAGAACCAGTTACAGAATACTTGCCCCCATCTTTCCATGGTAATTCTACACTATGTCATCATAACTCTCCAAAAAGCGAGTTTTCCACCTTCTCCATGAAGAGGAGGGCATCCTAGGTACTCCACACAGGTACCAGACCCTGGTTCCACAAATGAAGCTGAGGTTCTAACCACTGTTGGGGAACTGATCAAAGTCACAGCAGTATTATAAGGTGTGAAAGACGAGTCTTCTCATTCAGTAACTAATCCCCTTTTCACAGCACCATATTGTCTATGTTCTCTATTTCACATATCCATGTGTGAGAGCATGGAGTAATATTTAGAGTTAACTTCAGGGCTCAGTAAGACCTGATTTCAACGCCCACATCTGATATATAACTGGCTATGGGACCTTAATCAATTCCCTAAACATCTCTAGCTCCCAGGCTCCTCTCTAGGACTCCTATAATATAATTTCTCCTACCAAAGAAGTCCCTAGTCTTCCCTGTCTCCCATCATGTCTAAAACAGAATCCAAAAATTTAACTGTATAAATTGAAAGTAAATAGAGATTAGTCCAATTTCTTTTCTCCAAATGCAACTACAAAGGTCCAGAAATAATAAGTGCCTTGTAGAGTGTCACATAATTAGTAAATGCCAAAGTCACAATGTAAAGTCAGTTCCCCTGACTCCTAGAGACTAGAATACTGACTTTGAAATCACAAGACATGCTGGTTGTTATCTCCTCTATGATCTTGAAGCTCTTTTTTGAGTTTTAGCTCCTCAGTTCTGAAATGGGGCAAGGAGAAGTGGATCAAATGACCTCTGAAGTCTGTTCTACTTCTGTGGAGTCCTATGATCTCATTCTTCTTCATCCATGTCCTAAAATATGATTTGGGTCATCCATTTAAACTTTAGGACCAAGACTCTTAATATTGCATTATGTAAACTTTCTTTTTTCCCTTCCAAGAAACTGAATCTTTTAGATCAGCCTGATCTTGAGGATGTTGGGTTGTTCTTTTTAAGAGGTTTTATGTATGGGGAAGAAAATTCTCTGAAAACTGGCATTATTTCCTTGTCCCTCTCCCCAGTATATGGGACAGAGAAGTGCTTTCTCAACTCTTGCTGAAATGGAACTGAACAGAAATGAACTCCAAAGAGGTTTTGTAAATATGACTTATCTTTCTAGAAATATTTTTGTTTGCCTAGAAATAGACAAGAGCAGATCAATGGTAGCGTTTTATGTATTTTATCACTTAGGATTTGCATGAAGTCTCTGAAATCCTGGCTTTATTAGTGTCTATCTAATGAAAATTGAAGCCTAAGAAGTGTATAAATAAGCTTTAAGAGTTTTTAAGAAAGAGAAATATAGTCATATTTTTATTACATGATGATATGTATGGTGATTACTAATCATTTTGTATTTACATTTAAAAGTTACCTCAAAGACGATTTTTTCCTTCTTCACAGAATAAATTTAATCTTCTCTGTCAAGTTATATAATCCTATGTTTGTTTGCTGATCAGTAAAACCCCCTCATAAATAAGTAATAAATCAGAGATTTTCTGTGTTGGATCAAGGTTCTGAAAACCTCTCATTTAAACTTCAAGATGCTTTTAGTTTATATATAACATCTATCCTGAATCCCAAAGGCTAAATCCTTCCCACTCCATTCCTACTTTTCATCTCCCTTTTATATATATATACACTCTCTGAGGAGCCTGTCTTTCTTTTAGTTTCTAATTGTGACTCCAGCTATCAAAACAGTGCCTGACTTAATCAATGCTCGTTGCCTCGCCTTTCTCGTTCCCATCAATTTCTATACAAGTTCAACTTCTTCTTTCATAGACTATGAATAAAAAGTCTTTTATTTGCATTTTTGCAACCTAATTGTTTCAAGATTGTAAATTAACCAAAAATATGAGAAATTATAATAAATTACTAGAAGAAAGAATATGCTAAACATAAAGATTTTTAACATGTGAAAATACCTTTTGTTTTAGGGATAATAAAACAGCTTCTGTTTCAAGATTTTTCTTAAAAAAGAATATCAATAAAAATCCATTGTTTAAAGCTTCTGCAATTTTTTTTAGAATACTCTACTTCCCCACTCCTGGATCTGTGGTTTCATTGACTTGATAGAATAGAAACTTGGGATAGAAACTCCCTCTAGCCATGAAAATTAGCAATTAGTCTGTAATTTAGTGTATTAAAAAGTTTTTGGGGGGACACAGATTCAGTGAGTTTACCCTTGCTCACATCACTAGTATGTATCAGGGAGAAAACCTGTTATTTCCTGACTCCACTACTGTCAGCTATCTCTCCTGCTCAGTGTGTTCTAAATAGCATATAAACATATTCCTGATTACTTGGAAGTCAAGTGCCTTTGCTGATAGAGGACAAGCTGAAGCTGTGATACTGTGTAATAAATTCAATCACCATCAAAATATCCTGGATCCAAGTCTTGATTGAATCAAGCTGGAGTATCAAGTTTGCTGCCTAAAATATTCACCTTTCTCAGAAAATTTGTCAGTGGAGTATAATTTGGCTAAAATTCACTCTGAGAACTAATATCATCAATGGAAGAAATGGGGAAGGCAGAGACTGTCTTCACCTTAGGAAAAAAAAAAAACAGCAGATGGCTATACTTTGTAGGTGGCTTGTAACAGGGTAGCACAAGCTCCTTCAGGACATCCTTGAAGTGCTTTTATTTTTCAACCTCATACATGAATGCAGTGCTCCAAGGGAACGGATTCCCATCTTTGTCATGTTGGATAGTTCATAAGTTCTCTCTATTGTCTCTGCAACATACTCAGATGTGGGCTCATAGTCTTGAACTGCAGATACTGTGATTTAGAGGAGCAGAGCTTGGCAACTAAGAACCACTGCTAGAAGTTCTGTATATAACTTAGATCGGAAAATTGACGATTTTTGATATAGCTAAAGATAAAAATCTTTAAAAGTCAATGATATTTATCTAAGAATAATAAAACTGACATTTATAATCAAGCC
The DNA here is from genome assembly GCF_902635505.1 of Sarcophilus harrisii. Classification (NCBI taxonomy): domain Eukaryota; kingdom Metazoa; phylum Chordata; class Mammalia; order Dasyuromorphia; family Dasyuridae; genus Sarcophilus; species Sarcophilus harrisii. The sequence goes on along the minus strand of NC_045431.1, from coordinate 31,869,255 downwards.
ATCAAACATGGTAGTTTCATCCTACAGTGCAGGATTTTACCCCAATTTTATAGATAAGGAATTTGTAAGAGGAAAGTTAAGTGACTTGACATACAGACACTACCATCTAGAACTCTGATTGACCATAAGTTGCCTGGAGTCCAATTTTAATATTCACTTATAGGTAAGCCGTACTGCTTCTATCACCCACTATCATTACCCCAGACAAGAAGAAAAAAAATTAAATGATACTATAACTTAGAAAAAATACAGCTTTTACTTGAATTTCTGGTAAAGACCCATTTTAGTTGTCATCCCCTTTCCAGAAGTTTCAAAATTAAGTGATAAATGTATGCTTCTTGAAAACAGGGATAGTCTCACTTGTCTGTATAATCAAATATATATAACCCAAATAAATACAAAATATATAAAATATAAAACCAAAATAACCAAATATAATAATCAAAATATAGCTTTTACTTGAATTTTTGGGAAAGAGGCATTTTAATTGTCATTCCCTTTCCAGAAGTTCCAAAATTAAGGAATAAATGTAAGCTTCTTGAAGGCAAGGATGGTTTCACTTGTCCGTCTAACCAATGTCTACCACAATCCTAGCAAAAAGAAAGTGTTTTATAGTTAAGTTAAATTAAGTAAAAAGAGTATTTATTAAATCCTTACTATTTCTCAAGTACTCTATTGTTGGGGATACAAAGAACATTAAAAAAAAAAAAACAACTTTCTGTCCTCATGAAACTTATAATGTAACGGGGTCAATGATATGCAAATAACAATGGACAAACATCTACGTTATAGGATATATTAGACAATCGGAGATGAAATGCATTGATGGTAAAGAATATGGAGAAAGGCTTCTTGCAGACAGTAGGATTTTTGCTAAGAGGTAAGGAAGTTTAGGAAACCGGGAGCTAGAACTGAGAAGGAAAAAAAATCCCAATAAAACAAGTGTCAATGAAAATGTATCAATTCAATAGTGCCTTTTTTTTTTAAATTTTAATTTTTTCCTGAGGCAATTGGGGTTAAGTGACTTGCCCAGGGTCACACAGCTAGAAAGTGTGAAGTGTCTGAGGTTAGATCTGAACTCAGGTCCTCCTGACTTCAGGGAGTGTAATATGCTCCACATAGCTGCCCCAGTAGTGCCTTTTGAGAGAAACATTATTGACTCTAGAGTGAAGTAAGGTCTAAGAAGATGCCAGATTATTTATCAATAAAGTTTAAGAGCCTTTATGAGTAACTTATAAATGAACTGATGCAAAGTGAAGTAAACAGAACCAGGAGAACAACTTATGCTTTAGGATCAATATTGGGAAAAATTAACCACTGTGAAAGATTTTAGTTCTAAAGGCTCTATCAGTGTAATAATTAGCATGATTCTAGAGAAATGATGAAGAATGCCATCTACCTCATGTCAAAGAGGTAATTGATTAATATGAAGAACAAGAAACATGTTTTTGAATGTAGCAAATATGGAAGTTTATTTGGTTTGAGTATGCTTATGTTATTTATTGAAAGTTTTGTATTTTTTAAAATTATTTCTGAGTGGCAGGAGGTAGGAGACAAAGGCATATACACATATATACATACATGTATGTATGTCTTCTCACAACAAAGGGATTGAAATAGCACAAATAATAGCTGAATCTTCAGCCTAACTTGTAATATAAAAGAGAATGGTCTGCATATGCAAGAAATCTACTAATGAAGGTATTAGAATGAAACAGGGATACTTCCTAAAAATGATGTTATATGCCAAAATTACAACTAAACAACTATGCAATAGACCAAAAAATGCACCAAACATAAGTTTCTTTTTCATTTGCTTCTCAGGCAAAAATAATTTAATTAACAGAGGAAAAAGTCACCTCAAACATTGTCCTACAGTAAGATGTTTGCACAAATGTTTGTTGTAATGTCAACACATATTCATTACTAAAGGTGACCAGTTATGCCATATTCCACAAGAAATGCAAAATAAGTATAAAACCTTAATATCAATATTAAAAAGGCCATGAAAAAATGAGAAAAGCAGATAATACACCTTTTATAAATTTGGGTAGGAGATTTATTTTTAACCAAACAAGGGATAAAGGCAAATGCAAAAGACAAAATGATAATTTTGATCACATGGATTTGAAAAGCTTTTGCACAAACAAAATTATGCATCTGAGATAAGAATAGCAGTGGTAAAATAGAAGTGACCTATAGTTCTGTCACTCAGAACCTGCAGAGCTTTCCAGATAAGTAACCCTACCTACCAACAATTTACTCCAACTTCCGATCAAGAATAAACCAGCTAGATGCAGAAACAAATTATGTCTATATATCACATCACTTTATATTATATTATCATATATATGTGTCTACATATTATGCTTAATATATTATATCAGATTATACACATACAAAGACAAGACAAAATCTCGCACAACTCTGATCAGGAAAGCAGTGATTAGACTATGCCTGGATCAGATCGTTTCATCAGTACTGAAAACTTGCAGATCCTCAGCCAAAAATACCCATGATGTTCCCAGAATAATATATCTTTCAAAAGCCCAAGAAAGAATCAGAATAATTCAAAATTTCCCCCCCAAAATTGTCAAGCCATTCCCTTTAGAATTTTTATAAAGTCTGATGCAAATATAAATCCAGAAAGTCAGCTGGAAAATACACGCACATACACAAACACAGAAGTTTATATTAAGAACTAATATGGTGACAAAGTCAATCAAGGCACAAACTCAGAAGGAATGACTGCAAAACATCAATAGGCTAAGTTACAATGAAAAATGCAGCTTGGGCACAAATGTAACTAGAATTACTGAAAAGCAGTGTAAAAGCTTTTTAAGTAAAATGTTAAATGAATAATAAATACAAATGACATAAGAAAAAATTAAATTAGATTTGTGGGAAAATGTATTTTAAAAAAGAATAAGCATCTTAAAATTGCTTATAAAGACAATGAACTTTTAATGTACCAACAACTCTAATAAACAAAAGTACCACCAGAGGTCTTGTGTGAAATAACCTATCTATTCCCTGGAAGAAAGGATATACTCAAATTGCAGATTGAGATAATATAGCTTGAACACTGCTCACATGGGAATTTGTTTTGCTCAAATTTGCATATTTGCAAAAGAGGTTATATTTCTCTTCCTTCTTCAGTGGGCTGAGGTGAGAGGGAAAAAAGGGGCAGCTTCATATAAACAAAATGACAATAACAAGAAAGTGATTGTTCAGTTCTTGTGCTCACACTAGATGCAGGATCAGATGGCGTTTGTCAAATCCATTGAACATTTCTAGTTCAAGGCCAGAGAGGAACACTTTTGGTCAAGAAGGAGCCCCAAGAAGCTGTATTGATTGTGGTCAGAAGAAATCAGAGACCCTCAGGAACAGTATTGTTTGTGTTCCCAAGGGAGCAAGGGGCCTGAAGAACAATATTGATTGTAATCCCAAGGATCAGGGGTCCTTCCTGGGTAAGAACCAGAATGCAGATCAGGAGAAAAGTGACTACTCCTTTCCCTAGGTCACAGCACTTAGGAAGCACTTAAAATTTTCAAGCCCCTGGAACCTGAAAGCAACAAGGCAAAAAAAAGTTTAAAACTTTAGGCAGTACCCATCTCATGCTCTCCTTCCTATTCCTACTGGGAGCATTAACATAAAATTCCAAACCAAGAAATAAGGAGAAATCAAGTAAACAATAACAAAAATAAAAAGATAAAAATCTAATGATTTTTATATGGTGACAGAGATGATAAAGACAAAAATTCAGACAATGAATTCAAAATAATTCCAAGCATAGTCTCAAAGGAAAATGAAAATTGGACACAAATCCAACAAGAATTCTGAAAGAGCTTAAAAGGATTTTCAAAATCAAGTAAGAGTGGGAAAGAAAAAATTAGGCAAAGAAATGAAAGAAAAGAAAAAAGTTTTTAAAATAAAATTAACAGCTTAGTTAAAGACAAATAGACAGCAGACACACACACACACACACACACACACACACACACAAAGGAAATAACTTTTAGACAAATGGAAAAAGAGGACAAAAGCTCAATGAAGAAAAAAATTCCTTTAAGATTAAGTTAGGCAAGCAGAAACTAATGAATTTATTAGATATTGAAAAACAACAAAACAACATCAAAAGAAAGAAAAATAGAAAGAAAATAGAAAAAAATGGTCTAAAATCTGGAAACCATGATAGAAGAAAGCCTAAAAAAACATATTTCAAGAACTATTAAAAGAAACTGCCACAATCCTAGAACCAGAGGGTAAAATAGATAATGAAAGAACCTACCCATAACCAATTGCAAGAAATCCTAAAATGTAAACTCCTAGGAAAATTATAGCCAAATTACAGAGCTCCCAGAACAAAGAGAAAATAAGTAGTCAAAAAGAAACCATTCAGTTATCATAGAGCCACAGTTAGAATTACAAAAGCTTTAGCAGCCTCCACATTATCAGAAGCTATTTTGTCTAATTATATATACAAATGAAAGTGATAGTCTATAGAAAAATAATAAATGTTTACAAAAATATAAACTGTCTAGGTTGACAAAAGAGGAAATGGAATATTTAGATTGTCCTATTTTATATAGAAAAATTGACCAAGAATCACAGAGCTTGTCTAAGAATAAATCCCTAGCACCAGATGGGTTTACAAGTGAATTCAAGCAAACATTTAAGAAATAATCAATCCCAATACTATATAAGCTATTTGGGGAAAACAGGCAAAGATGGAGCCATACCAAATTCCTTTTATTACAAAAATGTATTGAGATTTAAACTAAGAAGAGCAAAAACAGAGGAAGAAAACTAAGGAACAATTTCCTTAATGGATATTGATGAAAATTTAAAAATAAAATCCTTTTTATTTTATATAACAAATCCTAAATGTAATATTTTATATATTATATATTATATAATAAATGCTAAAATAATAAAATCCTAAAATAAAATCCAAGGAGATTCCAGTATCACAAAAATCATAAATCATGACACATATGACTTATGACTAGAAATACAAGACTGATTCAATGTTAGGAAAACTACCAGTATAATTGATCATATGAAAACAAAAACAATAAAAATAATATAGTTGTATCAATAGATACAGAAAAAAAACACTTGAAAAAATACAATACCCATTATCATTAAGTTCACTAGAAAATTTAGAAATCAGTGGATTCTTTCTCAACATGCTAACTAGTATCTAACACCAAGGACAAATATTAAACCTTCCCAATAAAATTAGGAGTGAAGCCAGGAAGTATATTATCATCACTGTCATTCAGTATAGTACTAGATATGACAACTACAGAAACAATAGAAGAAAAATAAATGAAAGAAAAATAGACAATGAAGAAATAAAAATTTCACCCTGAAAATGAGATGATAATATACATAAGAGATTTCTGAAAACCAACTAAAATTACTTGAAATAATCAACATCTTTAGCAAAGTTGCAGGATATAAAAGAAACCCATACAAATCATCAGCATTTCTATAAACTACTAACAAAATCAGCAACAATAGATAGAAAGAGAAATTCTATTAAAAATAACTAGAGATAACACAAAATACTTGAGAGTCTTCAAAACCCAGTGACTACTTGAAAAAGAATTATTAAATACTTCTCACAGAAATCAAGATATCTAAATAATTGGAGAAATAGTAATTGCTCAAGAATGGGCCAAACCAATATAATAAAAGTGATGACTCTACATAACTTAATTTACTTTTTAATTAAATTACCAAGGAATTATTTTACAGAGATAGAAAAAATAGAAAGAAAAAAATTATCTGAAAGTATAAAAAGCTAAGAATATTGGCTGAATTGTCCAAAAAAATAATGAAAAGGAATACCATTTCAGATTTCAAATTATATTATTAATCAGTAATTATCCAAACAATCTGGTTCTAAGAAAGAGAGTGTTGGATCAGAGGAATAGATTAGGTACTTAATACACAATAATAAATGACCATAGAAATCTACTGTTTTATAAACCTAAAGATCAAAATTTTGGGATAAGAATTCAATATTTGACAAAAATTGCTGGGAAAACTGAAAAGCAGTTCAGCAGAAACAGCACAGAGGAACACCTCAGACATACCAAGATAAGGCAAAGTGGATAGATGATTTAGATATAAATGAAGATAATCATAAGTAAATTAGTGGAGCATTGAAAAATGGACCTGTCAGATCTATGGATAAAGGAAGACTTTATGACAAAATAAGAGATAGTAAGTATGACAAGAAGTAAAATAGATGATTTTTATTACATGAAATTAAAAACTTTTGCAAAAATAAAACTAATTTAGCCAAAATTAGAAGGGGGAAATATTTACAAGTTTTTTTAAATAAAGGCCTCATTTCTCAATTATATAGATAACTTGCCATATTTATTATAAAAATAAGTCATTTCTTTGTTGATAAATAAAGGATACAAACAAGCATTTTTAGAACAAGAAATTAAAGTTTTTAATTGTCATGTGGGAAAAAATGACCTAATTCTCTACTGATTAGAAAAATACAAATTATAGCAACTCTGGGATAATACTTTACATCTATCAGACTGGCTACATTGATATGAAAAGAAAATGACAAATTATGAAAAGGATATGGAAAAATTGGGACACCTACTTTGTTTTTAAAGTTGTTAACTGATCTAATCACTCTGGAGAACAATTAGAAAAGTTACCTCAAAAGATATAAAATTGTGCATATCTTTTAATCTAGCAATAGAAGGTCTATATCCCAAATAGATTTAAAAAGAGTAAAAGACCAACAATAGAAAAATAATTACAGCAGTTCTTTCAGAAGTGGCAAAGATTTGGAAAATGAGGGGATGCCCATCAAATGGGAAATGGCTGAACAAGTAGCAATTGTGATAGAAAACTATTGTGCTATAAGAAATAACGAGAAGGTTAATTTCAGAAAACCCTAAAAAGTCTTAAATGAACTCATGCTAAATGAAGTGAGCAGAACAAGAACATTGGGACCGTGTTGACTATGACTAATTATGAAAGACATAACTACTCTGATTAATTCAATGATCTAAGAAAATTCCGAAGCACCTGTGATTTAAAAAATGCTATCCACTTCCATAGAGAGAAATGATGAACACTTAGGATAAATTGAAGCATACTTTTAAAAATTCTCTTTATTTTTATTTTGTTTGTGTTTTCTTTTGAAACATGGCTAATAAAGAAACATATTTTGCCTAACTTCACAGGTATCATCAGTATCACATTGCTTCCCTTCTCAAGGATGGGGAAGAGAAGGAGTAAGAGAATTTCGAATCAAAAATATCAAAATTATTGGAATTTTTTGCACATGTAATTAGGTAATAATTAGATAAATACTTTTTTTCAAAAATATTAGCTTAAATGTCAATTTTACTTATTGTTTGGGGTCAAATTTTCAGCTGGAAATGAGTATTAGAAGACAAATCCATTTAGAAATAGAAATCTTGCACTTTCACATTTATCAGTAACCTGTATTCATGCTGACATATGACTTATGACAGAGTGAATGTTGAGCTACATCAGTAGGAGTCAGTTGAAAATATGACCCTGGAATAGTCCCACAGAACTTATATTATTGTGTGTTGTTACGTACATTATGTGTCTTTACCTAGTATATATACCTGGTATTTATATGCATTCTGCCTATTCACTACATGAGTTTACTATTAATCTGCTGAATTCATACCATATGTTTCTTATATAGTCACACAAAAGCACAATGATGACAGAAGTTTTCCACTGTGGTCCTGAACACTTGCCATGTGGGAGATTTTTAACAAGATTTATAACTCTCAGAACTTGAGACCTGCCAATTTCTCACTGAGAAGTCAGTCAACTGCTCGAGGCATTATCCCTAACCCTTGAAGTTTAGATTTAAATTTAGTAATCTTCATCCTTAGAACTCCAGGAGGGTACCCAGAAGACCAAAGAATCTAGTGTATCTGACAAAGAACCAGGAAAGCTGGGCAAGAGAAAAATTCTCTCTATTTCTAAATATATTCTTTTTTCTGTTGAAAATGGATCAATCCTATTAAAATATGTGTGATATGAAGTTCCTAAGTTCTATAAATTGGAATTTATCTTCTCATTTAAGTGTAAAATACTAGATGGCAGGCAATATTCTGCTTTTATATTCTGATAGAAACTATAAATGGTAATAATAATAATAAAGAGAAATTAGCCACTTTCATTTCTGGCTTATTGGTCTTATCATCATGGTTTAATTTTCATTTTTTTACATATATAATATCTATAGAGGTGGAGATAGAAATGATACAGACTAATATATAAACAGGTCTGACCTTAAGCAAAGTTGGGAAAAAGAAAATTCTCCGAGTTTTAGTTGTGTTCCATTCCCTCAGAGTTTTGCTTTCAACTGTTTTTACATATTCAGCTGTTTAAGGAGCTATGATTTAGACATGATTCAGAGATATTTCCCTCCAAGCATTAGACATGGTTTGAAGTCAAAATAATTCATCAGTTGGTGGCCAACCTCTTGCAGGGGATAGGAAGATAAGAAGAAAGGTCCTGTTCTTCCATCTATGTTATATCAGTTCTGCTGCAATGACACTGGTTGAAATGTCTACATCATGAACTGGTCTCAAACATGAAATACCAAAGAAAAATCAATGCAGGATTAATCAAAGACTCCACAAGATATTCACATTATATGAGCAAGCTGTTTTCAGAAAAGCTCTTGGAACTCAAAAAAATCACTAAATCATTAGCAATGTTTGTCCATGTAATTAGGTCATTAAATAAAATTTTTCAATAAAGCTTATCTTAAAAGTCAATTTACTTGATGTTTTGGATCAAATTTTCAGCTGGATATGCCTAGGTAGAAAACAGATTCATTTAGGAATAGAAATCTAAAGACTTATGTGCACTGCTCAGTGAAGTGAGCAGAACCAAGAGAACATTGTACAGTAAGAAAATTATGTCATGAATAATTGCTATGAACTTGGCTCTAAGAGTGTGGTGATTCAAGGCAAGTCCAACAAACTTGAGTTGGAAAATCCTTTCCATATTCAGACAAAGAACTATGAAGACTCAATATAAATTGAAGTATAGTATTTTCACCTTTTTGTTTTTGTTGTTTGTTTTTTTCCTTTCAAATGTTTTTTCCCCTTTTGATCTGATTTTTTCTTGCACAAAATGACAAATATGGAAATATATTTAAAAGAATTGCACATATTTAACCTATATCAGATTTTTTGCTGCCTTGGGGAGAGGGAAGGAGAACAATCTGAATATATAATTTTATGAAAATAAATTTTTAAAACTATCCTTACATGTATTTGAAAAAATAAAATACTATTAAAAAAAGAAATTCACAACATACTTAGCAGGATGTTCATTCCAGTGCTAAAGGAAAGTTGAAGTCCACTCCACATTGAGGAGGAGAAGATTTTCTACAATCAATATCAATGAGTCCCTCTTTTGCCACATATACTCTTTCAACCTGAGCTTACTTTTTCCCTGAACTCATGTATGTGTAGGGAAAAAAAAGTGTCTTAGACTACTGTTGATGTGTCTTTATAAAAAAATAATTAAGTCTAATTCATATCACCTGATAATGGATGGGGACAGAGATGCATGATAGTTCTAGAAAGTTACCCCTCTCCCAAATCTTCATTATCACTCTATAACTCTGAGGAGAGATGTAGAAGTTGTCAATTGAAGACTCAATTTATTAGTGTATGTGAGAATTGTGATCATGCTTCAAAAACATACAATATATTCATAGTTTATCAAAGATGGAAAGGACCTCAGAGTACACTTAATCTGGCCTTCTTATTTTATACATAGGTACCCTGGTGAGTCTCAGTTTCTCCATTTGTAAAAGGAAGGATTTGGCCAAATCAGAAGTCAACCAACTATTTTCAGTGGCCCCAGTAGAGCTCATTACCAGTTTTCTAATATGGCCTGTGGAGTACATTCTTAAATAAAGTTTTGCTACATTTAAAGAGGTTAAAAAAATTAACTTCTAGATCCTAGAAAACTAGGTCAGGCAGTAGATTTCTGACCATCGGATTAACAAATGATCTAAAAGTGTTAGAAGAACTGATACAAATACTTTTTTCTATTATAATGCATACTATCTAGAATAACATTGAACCTCTCTGGAACTCAACTTCCTTATCTGTAAAATGAGAAGTTGAAACATATCACCTGTTAGATTGCTTTCAATCTTAAGTCTCTGGGTAAAGTATCTTTTTTAGGGGTCTGTTCTAGTTCTAACATTATATGACATTATGATTCTATAGTGTTACCTTAAGCCTAAGAGTATTTGAATTTTAATTGGGACTTCAATCTCCAGTAACCAATCCTGTCGACTATATGCTAAAAATGGATTTCTATTACAATCTAGAGTATAATATATGTATGTATGTATATATATATATATATATATATCTTTGTGTGTGTATATATATATAGATCTAAATACATAAATATATACATATTTATATATGTACATGTGTATAGCTATATATACACACATCATTTGTAGGATCGCAAAATACTGAAGGTACCTTAAAGGTCTTTGAGTTCAACCTTCTTCATTTTAACAAACACAACTGAGTCCCAGGGAGATTATGTTGTCACACACATAGAAAACTTCAGAGTTAAAGCTTTGAATCCAGGTCCTGTAATCCAAAGCTAATGTTCTAAACTACATATTTCATGAGAATTTATAGGTACAAAGACATTACTTACACACATGTTGTATTTCCAACCCCAATCTTCCCATCTCCTAATTAGAACGTAAGCTCCATGAGGGCAGGGACTGTTGCATCCCTAGTACTCTGTTTATTTCCTGGCACATGTCAGTACTTAATAATTTTTTGTTGGATTGAAGTGACAGCTCCTAAAACAGTAACATCTTTTCAGCTATTCTTTAGGATGCCAACAAATGTTATTTTCTAAGTTTTCCTTTTCAACACTGCCAAATAGTTAAACGCTGCTCTGTTTGCCCACAAAGATGCCAGTTGCAATAGGCTGAAATCCCCTTCTTTTCCTAGGCATTCATGTGATTTAGTAGGGATTTGATAATCTCTCTTTTCCACCTTGTTGTTGCTTAACAAGATTATATTGTTTACAGCTATGGTGTGAATAAAACTACAATTGTGTCTAAATTAAAGGCACATACCAATTCTGGGGCAAATTTTCATGTTTTCTGTACTTTGAATCAAAAAGTCACCTAAAGACATGATACTGATTTCAGATCGTATTGCTATTGATTACAAAAAAATCTATTTCTCTTTAACAACTCGTAGGAATCTCCTTGTATCTCATATCAAGACACCATTTTTGGATTCCTTGGTTTTCCTAGAATTTATCCAAATGCAAGCTTTTGCAGATGTCAAAAAGTCTTCATTGTGCACGGAGGCCTATCATTTGTTTCATTGCCAACATTTCTACTTATTTATTGAGAGGGATCTATTTTTTTTTTGGGGGGGGGCTTTGACCATTAGTCACATATTCAAGGAACAAGTTAAAAGTAGAGATATCTTTGATCCTAAAATTGCAACAATTCATGTCGCTTCAGGCACCTGAGATGATTTCCCAATACTTATTCCGTCTCTCTGCTTGACATTGTTCCATTATTCATGATCACCTTTCCATCCATCTGGTCACATCCTTTTATTCTCTAACTAGGCTTTGTTGGCCTAATCTAAAAGTAGTGGAAATGGTTAAAAAAAAAAACTTCTGCCCAGGGCACAAACAGGGCCTAGTAGCCCATGTGGTAGCACACTGGTACCCTATTTCCTGACTGCTTTTATTTGGATTCAAATGTTTTGGGTGTGTAATACAATTTAGTTTCTATAAGGCTAATTTTCATTACTCTAAATACTTTCTGATTCTGTTTACATATGACTACTGACCTGGATTTAGGGATGCAGTTTCCTTGCAAAAAAACAAAGTATTTCTGGGTGTATCTAATGGGTACTTCGGGAAACAGAGGATAATAAAAAATCACTCAACTAGGATGTTTGGGGGAATATGGTTAATCAAAATTTTATTTTTGGTCTCAATCATTATTGGAGCTATTACTAGAATGCAATAGCCTGTTTTTCTGTCTTAACAGCATCCAGTTATCAGAAGTGACTTTGAGCTCTCTTGTGCTTCAGGGTCACTATAGAGAATCAGTGTTCTTGAAAAAAACTGTAAGTATGCTTTTTTTTTTTTTTCACAAAGGACTCCCCCAGTCCGGGAATTCTCTTCTCTTGCCCTCTCTGACTTCATCAGGTACCAGATAAAATCCTACCTTTTACAGGAAGCCTTTCCTGATCCCTTTCATTTCTAGTATCTTTTCCCTCTTGACTGTATCCAATTTATCCCCACTATCTTGTTTCAGCATACTTGTTTATATGATATCTCCTCCAATATACTATGCTATCCTTGAGATGAAAGACTTTTTCTTCCTTCCTTCCTTCCTTTTCTTTTTTTTTCTTTCCCCCCCTCCCCCCAATTTTGCTTTGCATCTTCAGCACTTAGAACAACACCTGATATAGAGTAGGCAATTAATAAATGCTTCTTGACTGACTGATTGACTGATTGCCTCCCTGAACAGGATGAAAAGAACTTTTCTTTAGAAATCTACAATTTTAGAAGCTGATAGTTTAGTATATATTTGTTAGGAGAATTACCACTGATAACTTTTTCCTTTTCATCCCTCCAATTCATTCCCAATTTCAGATAATCTCTGTCTAAAACAGTCAAACTAGCCCAAAATTTAGGTCAAGAGGGTAGTTGTCCACAGAAGGCAATAAAGAAGGCACTGATATACAAAGATATTCCCTCCATAGAGTTGAACCAATTATATCCAATATTGCATCATGGGAGAGATTTGTTCTTTTATTGTGTTTTTTGCTTATGCTACTACCATTTTCTAGTATTTAGAAACACACACACATACTCTCACACAAATGAATCCTCTCTTTTAACTGAAAAATGTATTTTTTTTTTTTTTGCTGAGTAAATGACAGATAGGAAGTCTTAAGTGTGAGTCCAGATTGAGTCCCTGGTGCTCTACATATAACTGAAAAAAGTGTTAAGCAGATCAGACCCACACAATGACGACAATTCTAACTATTATAGCTGGTATGTGCTATAATCCATACCCACTGCCCATCCCTTTTCTCTTGTTTTTCATCAGCAGTTCTCTGGGCCCATTGTTTCCTTGTTCAGCTATTCCTCAGTATATCAAAATAATTCTATTGTGCATTGACTATAAAGAGAAGGTAACATAGCATGGTGTTCAGGGATCAGATCTCAGAATCAGTCTAGGTTGGAGTTGAACAGGTACTGGCTAGGTGACCCTAATTTCTTGGTGATCTAGGGAACAGCCTAAGGCTCGATGTTCCAGAGAGGATACTAACTTGCCTTTGGTAGAGGGAATTTCTTTACCTGGTAATTCCCCCAGTCATGAAGTCATTGGTCCAGTCTTTACATAAGAAGAATTCATTCTTCTGAGACATTCCTCCATTATTAATAATTCTCCACATAGTATCTTGGAGAACATATTTTTAAGAATTGTCACTCATAATGTAAAGTAAGTCTGAACTACTCTACTTAGGAGCATATATAACTTTTTTTTTTCAATCTTCTCATTTTCACCCTTTGGAAAAATACATCCCAAGATGCTAGCCTTAAGCATTTTGCTCATTTATTGGTGTATGTTAACTTCTGACTATGAGAGAGTATTCTTATTGGTTTATAAGAACCTCTTGACTAGAACAACCTCTTTTGAAAGAAAATAATCCTAGTAGAGATAATATCTAATTACAATAATTTATCCTAAGGTATTAGGGACTTATCTATGGTCAGATTTTTTTTTCCTTAAAGGAGAATTCATATGATCAGAACACTGTATACCCCATCTAGTAGGAGAGAAGTAAAAGGAAATGAATGGAGAAAAATTAAAATGGGGAGTCAGAGGTTGGGAGCCCCAAGAATGGCTGTTGTTTATACTCAGTCTTCCTAGGAGTCATCTGTGATCATCATAATTCTATTAATAACACTTCAAAATATCTGCCTCCACACAGTCACAAAAGCTTAATTCTTCAGCTGCCCTCCCTTCTCAGCAGACAATCCCTGTTATGGAACTAATCCACTCTCATTTGTCATTTCTTCATCTCTTTCCCATCCTCGCCAGCCCACCCAGGCTAGATTTAATACCTTCTTCAGATGGCCTATCACCTCAGGATAGTTTACAGTAATGTCATACATTGTTCTCATTTTATTTCCAAGGAGATTTATAGGGGGTATTATTAAGCGGGCCGAGGAGTTTTGCTACAAGGTTCTTTGTTAGCCTTGTTCTTGTTCCACTGATACTTTTAAGAAAGGAAATCTCATCCAACTATTTTGGAGAAGTTTGTACCTTGTTTTCCTTATTCCTAAAATATGATTAACAAAATTCACTTTAATGAATCCTTTATTAGCAATTCTTCACTATAGCATGCAGGAGGATATTAAAAAATTGTCATTCATAATATAAGTTCACCTGTCCTGTTCTACTCAGGTTATATGGAACATACACTTTATGAACATACACTTTATACACATGTATGAGTGTACACTTATATGACTTTATGATTATGAGATGGGAATAAGTAGATTATTAAAAATGAGGTTTTTTCCTCAACAATATGTCTTTGCAGTCACAAAAAAATGTGAGATGTGAAGACAATGCAATTAAATTTATTGTTTGTTGACTACAGAAAATAATCTCATAGAGGAAAACCGTGTTCTTAAAAGTTCTACTCCAATCAGGAGTAAAAATTTACACACACATCTACAAACTGCATAAACTTTCTTAAAAGTGGCTCAACAACCTTATGATTAGTATTATCAAGTGAGACATAAAAAGACAACATTAGCTTGCATTATTTATTGCATTATATTATTATTAAAAAGCTTGCAAAAGTATTATCTATTCATGCAGAGTATCCAGGGTTATATTCAAACAAAAGAGAGATTTTCTACATATTTTAAAATCCTTTAAGAGTTGTTGTATATGAATTAGAAGAACACAAGGTCATTGGTCTAGGACTTGAAAGAGGTAATCTAATTCTATTCCCATTGCTTATATGAGATCTGACCATATCCAGTCCCAAAATATTATGGAGCCTCCTAAATGAGCACTATCATGATATAAAAGACATTGACCTATCAACAGAACAAAACTCAGATAAAGAATCCCTGTTGTCCAATTGAATGGACAACACATGATGTGAGATCTTAATTATACATATCTTTTATAGAAAAAAAGTCAGAAGCAATATAATAGAATAGACCTCAGGGGAAAATGTTGTTTTTTTGACAGTGACATAAAGCTCTACAGCCAGGCAGGGAAAATTCAGTTGACTAAGCTTAGTATAGGATGCCCCATTCAGATTGCAGTTCTTCTAGTGTCCTAATGCTGATCCATGAAGGAGACAGGAGGAGAAAGCAGAAAGAAGCAAAGATGGAAGTTGACATCATTCCTACCAAAGGGGGGGAAAAGCATGGCTTCTGGTGGCAAAGCCCCAGAAATATTCATTACAGCTCAGGTGAGAGTACAAACTAAAAAAATGACTTTTCAGTTTTAGTCATATGAAAAAAATTCTCTAAATCACTATTGAGAAGACAACTCTGAGGTAACACTTCTCATCTCTTAGATTGGCAAAGAGGATAGGGAAAGATAATGATTAATACTTGAAAAGGATGTAGGAAAACTGGGACACTAATACATTGTTGGTGGACTTGTAAAATGATCCAACCATTCTGGAGAGCAATTGGGAACTATGCTCATACATGAATAGGAGTTTCTCTACTGGGATTGTACCTCAAAGAGATCATAAAGGAAGGAAAGGGACCCACGTGTGCAGAAATGTTTGTGGCAGCCCTTTTTGTGGTGGCAAGAAACTGGAAACTGAGTGGATTCCCATCAGTTGGAGAATGGCTGAATAAATTGTGGTATATGAATGTTATGGAATATTATTGTTCGGTAAGAAATGACCAGAAGGATGATTTCAGAAAAAACCTGGAAACTCTTACATGGACTGATGCTGAATGAAGTGAACAGAGCCAAGAAAACATTGTACACAACAATAAGATTATGTCATGAGCAACCGTGATAGACTTGGCTCTTTTTGACAATGAGGTGATTCAAGGTAATTCCAATTGATTTGTGTTGGAAAGTGCCATTTATATCTAGAGTGAGAACTTTGGAGACTGTGGATCAAAAAGCATAGTATTTTCACATTTCTTACTTATAGGAGTTCTGGTACATTTTAGGGAAAGTAAAATCACAGAATGTTACTGTTGGCTGTGGGAACACAGCTAAATAATAATGAGGGCAACACTGAAAAAACTGCAAATTACGTTGGTGTCTTGGGGGTAGTATAGGCTTATTAGATAAAATACCTGCTAGGAAGAAGAATGCAAATTTTGTCATGAGTAAATTTTCTGAGGAAGTGGAGCAGTTCACATATCTCAGAGAAATTCCTTGAAATGAGATTGTCACAAGAGTGATCACAAAAAACCTTCATCTCGAAGATCATTTTTATTTTTATATGGCTAAAGTTGAAATTTTTTTTTGCCTGACCACACATATATGTTATAATTTTTTATTCTTTTCCCTAGGAGAGGTATGTAATGTTAATAAACTAAAATCTTTGTTAATTGAAAAAAAATAGAATTTAATTTTTTAAAGAAAAGATGGATCTTAATGTAAAAGGAATTCTATTCAATAAAGGAAACTAGAATAATGCTAATGTGAGAGAAAACAATGCTGAGAGCAGTGATTCTCCCTGCAGCCTCAAATATGGTTGTGACACCATCTTTAGACAGTTATTGCAATTGTTCCCTACCTGAATTCTCTCTAGGGAGCTGCCATTATTGTAAAGATGTGCTGTTACTCTAGAAAAAGAGCAATTCGAATCTTGACTGGCACATGATACTGAGTGGCAGGTGTCAAGACATAGAGAGTAAAGATGACTGTTAGAGAGCCCTCAGAAGTCTGACATTTCCTGTGTTGTGTACATTAAAAATGGAAAACTCATCTGTTATAGTGCACAGATGCCTGAAGGCACAGCATAATCATTTGGGGGGTATGGAAAACATTAAAGACCTTCAAGTCCTCTTCCTAACTACAGCTAGAGAGAAGGGGAACGTGTCCAGCAATGTAGGACTCTTATAAAAAGGTACAGCAGGAAGTAAAGTACAGGGATCTCTGAATACACGGACCAGGTCAAACTGATTTGGATGCTTAAGGGGTTCTTAGGGGCCGCATTATTATTTATAAAGCTATAGCTGTAGAAAACAGGCCCAGTATCCCTGTTGAGAAAACTTATCAAGAAGAGATACAGGGCAAAGAAATAATTGCCAAATGATGGAGAGCATTTTTTCATGACTAGAAATGAGAAGCCATTTATTTATTTTAGTTTATACTCTCACCTAAGCTGGGACTAATATTTCTGGGGCTTTGCTACAGCCTGCTAAGGTACCAAAGCATGTCCTTGTGTTATTAGCACAGCTATCAGGAATCCATGTGAACAAGGATCTAACCAGATTTTTTCCCTGTAAAGTGACATCCCATAATTCTATTCTTTTTTCTCACTTTGATTAAAATTGGCAAGATCAAAGTCATACCTTAGATCAGCCATTAAAATATAGCTAAAGGAGTCCAGCAGAAGTGTCGGTTGTTACTATTGTGAGAAGGATGGACACTTGATTATTGAGGGTACCAAGGAGAAAATCAACTTTTTCCATGATAGATATGAAAGTGGGATGGACAGGAATCATGAATCAGTGAAGGGTGAGGTGATTCAGGAGCCAATGATTCTCCATGGGATCATTCCCCCAGTTCTCAGGACTATGGACTGAAGTGACTATAAAGCCTTGACCGTCTCCAGCGACCATTATATTGGAGACATTTCTTTGAGCAAAATGGGAAGCATCTATGGTTTACATCCCGCAAGAGGAGCGGCCCTTTGTGCTTTTAGTGCAGAGGAGCCAACCTCAGAGATAAATCACAACACATCTCGAAGTTCCAACAGACCTTGTGAAGACCCACAAAAAAGCAGATACGGCGGCAGTATCCCTGGGGTTTCTGTTTTGATAGGGGTAGATTCATGCTTCTTCCCAGTGTTCATTGTCTACTGCAGGCAACAATTAAGAACCTAATTCTCTGAACCCATTCACGCCTCCTGTGCAGAAATTCCTCAGTGTTTATTGCCAGTGCTGGCAAGACTCAGCAAGGTGCTCTGAACCCAAGCACTTCTCTTAGGGTCATTAGCATAATTGGTTGATCCTGAGAGGTTTGATTTCAAAACTCCCTGGGCCACAAAAGGGAAAAAATCATTTGTAGAAGAAATTCTATATTAGATCTGGAGAATTTTTTTTTGGTATGATTGGACTATGAAATGGGCCCAGAGAAATAACTGCTTTATTTACCTTTATAATTAGCTCAAGCCCATGAATCATCTTGAAAAATTGCCCTCTCTGTGAGGGAGGGCAAGAGTAAATCAGTGGTAGCATTGATGAGATTCATATTCCCAAGGCTTTGTAAATAGTAACAATATAAAGGAATCCTAGGAAAATTAGCAAACTGTAGACTACTGACTCTGACTAAATAAATTAGGTATATTAGTCTAGGATGTCATGAATTCAGGATGTCCTAGGATGCCTCCTGGTTATTTGGTAGTTTTCAGTGTGTATTTTGCTAGTTTTCAGTGAATATTTTCAGTTCCCCAAAGCAGAAAAAGAAAGAAAAGATTTTGTTTAACTATTTTCTCTCTTCCACAACTAAATTTTTAGAAAAATATACTAAAAATAATAAATAGTAAAATATAATAAAATTTAAAAATTATCGTTTATATGAGTTGTCTCCACTTTTTATTCCCTTTCCCTTGAAATCTGACTTATGATGTCACCTCTCAAGTGAAATGACTCTTAAGATGACCAATGATCTCTTAACAAAAGGCTAAGTCTAATATTTCCCTCCCACTCTTTATCCTTTCTGATATCTACAGCATTTACCTCTTCTTTTCAGATACATTCTCCTCCCTGACTTTTTATGATATGGCTCTCTCTTGGTTCTCTTCCTACCAGTTTGACCAAAGTTTCAGTTTTCTTTGCAGGATTGCTGTCCATATTCCATTCCCTAAATGTAGGTCTGCTCCATAGCTATTTCTTAATCCCATAAAACCCCAAATCTGAGTTTGAAGAAATTTCAGCAAAGATCTATGTCAATTCATATGCAAAAGGTATCCCCACAATGACATACATTTCTGACCATCTTACACCACTCTCCAATCCCGATGGCCACTTATTTTCCTCAATATCAAATACAAAATTATGTATTGTCACAAAAAATTGTCACAAATTCAAAGTCCTTTATAACTTTGTCCCTCCCTTTACACCTTTCAGCTGTTCTTCAACCTTATAACTTAGTTTTACTCTTCAATCTAGTGACACACTATTCCTTGATATTCCACAGTCCCTCCATTGCTCAGCTAAGGCATTTTTGATGGCGCTCTTCCCTTTGCCTGTCATGTCCTACAAACTTATTTCTGCCTCCTAGATTCTCTGATTTCTTTTAAATAGCAACTAAAAACCCATCTTCTACAGGAAGTCTTTCCAAATTTAACAATAGTACCTCACTTCTGTTAACTACTTTCTATTTGAGTTGTATATAATTTGGTGATGGATATTTGTTTGTTGTCTGAAGCTGTTAAGGTCAGGGACTGGCTTTTGACCTTTTTAGTATCCCCAATATTTAGCACAATTCCTGGAACTTTGTAAGTGCTTAATAAATGTTTGAATATACCCTATCAGTGCTCATATAACCTCTGTTTGAAGACCTCCATTGAGGAAGAATGGAGCATACATTTAAGAAGCTCATTCTACTTTGCAGCATTCTAATTGTTAGGAAGTTTTGCTGTGGAGTCTCTCGCTTTCTCTATACCCTCAATTTTGATGAATTTTGATTTGCTTACATAAGTTTAATCATCAGATATAAGCATACAAGTACCTGAATTTTTATCCAACTCTTCCTTGAGTAACAGATCGATTTAATTTCCTCACAGAATTATTGATGTTGACTTTTGCTGATACCCACATTATTTAAAAATACCCATCTTCAGAGAATGAGAATAATTTTGTACTATAGCAGTAATAACTTTAGGATTTGATCATATTTGCCAGTGAGAGGGAAGGAGAAGAGAGAGGAAGAGGATGAGAATATGAAAGAAGAGAAGGGAGACAGAAAAGGGATAAAAGAAAAGAGGGACAGAGAATATGTGTTCGTGTATATGTAATAAATACATCTATAGCTAATGTCACAGGCAATGACTGATTTATTTACTGGTCAATTGTCCTATATTCACATTACCTCCACTTCTAAGGACTCTCTTCTAAAATTGATAATGTCTTTTTCTTTGTCTTTAAAGTGCTTGTTATTCAATGACAAAGATTTTGGTTTAGAATTTATGCCTTCTTTTGGTACTCAGGGTAATATGAGAGATGATTTGCCTAATACTTTAGGATTAAAATATACCTATTTTACATATATCTGTGTATACATAGACATATATAATATACTAATGGAGGAGGAGAGGGAGGTAGACAAAGAGATTAAAAAAGGTTGGACTTCTTTTAATATATGTAGGAAAATTAATGGATTTTTATATAGGAATACCTAGTTTTACATCCCACCTCTGACACCTAATACCCCCTTAAGTATGTACTCCAATGAATTATTTATGCTTTAATTACTAGATATAATATCCATTGGTAGAAAGAATTCTCATAATAAGAATTTACTCCACATAGATTTGTTATGCTTTCAAAAATGTATATGTGGTGGGGGGTTTTGAATTGTCATTATTTTAGTCAATTTGATTGAAATATTCTTTGAAAGACATCTGAAAACTAAGCAATATTTTAAATTGCTATTTTATTTTAATGACATAATTTTATTGAGGTAGTGATTTCATTTCCTTTTTTAGTATTTATTTGTAAATACATAAAATGCAGACAGCCACAGTATTTATCAGCAATGCTTTCCATTTAATTTTCTTTTAATCTATCTCCTTCTGTGATCTGTATTTCACAGTCAATAACTCTTCCCTCTCACATCACATGCCTGGTCAACTTCTCTGTATCTGTAATTTTTAATGAAATCCCATTTATCATTCCAACTTGATTTTATGTTTTTGTTGACACAAAGATTTTTAGACATAGTATTCTGGGACCCTAAAAGAAACTCAGCATTATGGTAATAAGTAATATCTTTGCCTTTTAATGAGCTATCCAAACTGTATTAGGTAATTTCATTAGAGCTACTTCCTCTAATTCCCTAAAATGATTTTATAGAATTTTAAAGGAAGTGACAATTGTGGGCCATTTTTATAAATAAGGACTAAGACTGTACTGTGCCCGTTCCACAGTATAACTGTTGACTAATTGGTAAAATGGGGAAAAAATCAAATAATGATCATCTTTCATGAATAACAAAATAGTCTTTGATCTTAATTTCTTTCTGAAGTGACCATCAAGCATCTCCTTTATGAGTATTTTTTGTTAAATTTTTAAAATTTGTTAAAATTTTTGTTAAATGGGTCATTCATTAGTTACTGATATTTGCACAATCTATATCAAATTTTGTAGATTTTGAGTAAGTCTATTAATATTTACTAAGAATCTTTCAAAAGAAATAGGTACACAAGATTTCTAAGTAAAATATATGTTTTTAAAGGAAGAAGTGGATGATAAAAAGGATGACAGAATAGACAAAAAGAAATTAATAAACTCTATATTTATGCTACACCAACAGGAGGAAATGACTAAACAATTCCACACAGAAAAAAAGCTTTCTGAAATAGCAACATGAAGAAATTACTGAAAGCTTTCATTCCCTTAGCCACCAATTTCCCTCACGCTTTGGACACAATCAACAAAACCAATCTAGAAAGACTGTATTTCTCACTCTAGCTATGGAGGCATTTACCTGTTCCTCTCCTCTAAGAGGACTCCTTTAAGTCTTATAAGAGTAAAAAACAAACAGAAAAACATTTCCCTATCTACTCTTGAAAAAGGAAGAGGATGTAATTGGGCAAGTAGGAAAGGGACAGAATGAAGAAGAAGGGAATAGAATTTAGCTGGAACTTGCTTCCTATGGAAGTGCACAGAATTGGGGTATTACCAGCTTCTAAAGTTTCCAAACTTGAAGGAATTTGGGCCATCCATTCTTGGGCATGGATGTGTGTGGTATGTATGGGGAAAATCTGCACAGGAGAAAATGTGTCCAGAAGAACAATGAATGACGAGTCAAATAGTGAGGAAGAAATCTAAAGCAAGAATGATGAAGATAGAAGAAGAAAACAGGAAGACAAAAAGGAAAAGAAAAAAAATATAGCATAAGCCTAAATCCCAAGTAAATAACATGACAATAAGATGGATGAAATCATAAGTAATGAATGAGAATTACCAAAAGGACGACACAATAGGTAAATATATGTATATCTTTAAAATGGCTTAAAAGTAATTGTACTAAACCACTTCTCTTTCTCTTCCAGATCTCCCTATACATCATAAAAAGCGGCAAGACAATAAACTCTGAAGATTCTCCAGAAAACATAGGAATACAGATTTAGAGCTTGAAAGATTTCAGGTTTGAAGGCAAAATGACCCACCAAAAATAACATTTAAATACAGGCCTTCTGAATCCAGAATCTATGGTGTTAGATCACGGTATGACATCAAAAATCTTTACAATTATATAAAAGAGAAACAAGATTTTAAAAAGGAAATAGTATTACATTTAGGTCATAATTCAAAGTTCATAAAGAAAAAATAAAGTATAATTTATAATATGAAATGACAAATCTTTCAAAAGTAGCAGAAGTTATAGGGGAAAAAAGGAGAATGAAACATATGAAAAGGAAAAATTCTAAAGCCAAATCAAATCTTCCAGAAGAAAAGCAAAAATAGCATATTTAAAAGATCATATGAATGATCTAAAACTATTAGAATTGGTAGATTACCAATGGCAAACAAATATTAAGCTTCAAACTTCAAGGCTCACAGTATAAAATTCCATAATTTCAGTACCTTTTACATATATACATATATGTATATATATATATATATATATATATATATATATATACATATATGCATTTTGGTATTCCCAGGCTGACTCTAGGAAAGCAAAAGTATTATCTTTACTTGAAGCTTTCGAAAAAGGTAGAATTAGATGGAAATGATATATCACTTGTGTAGTCTTTTATATGTCTTGATTCCCTCTATATAAAGATACAAGAAAGATTAATTTATGATAAAAATTACAACAAAATATAGATTTTCTTCAAATTTATCAAATTCCATAATTTCAGTACATAATTTTTACAAATATACATATACATACATATCTATATTCATATATCTATATATAATGTTTTTAAATAGCCAGAATGTCTTCAGAGAGCTTCAGCTGAGAAGCAAAATCAATTGATTTATCCCAGTATTACTCTTCATCTATGAGAATTCAAAGAAGACATGAGAGTATGATATTCTCAAAAGCAAAAGAGATTGGGGTATATCCAAAATTAATATGCTACTATGATGGAATTAGTGATTAATGACAATGTTTGGACTTTGACAAAAAAAAATTCCATTACAGTTGTGCAGAAATTGGTATCTATAACTGTAATGCTTAATTCTAGCTTTGGAGAACAGAAAAGAAAGGGCATTTCCTTCCTTTCTCTATAACAGCGGGAGACAGCAGATGAAGAATTTGTCCTAAACTGTTGAAAGTGACTACAATGATGATTAATTTTACTTGACTGTTTTTTTCTTACACTGGAAGGTCTCTGGGGCAAGAAAAGGGGAAAACTCAGACATTACTGTGATATAAAGTATTAATAAAATTTTAGACAATATTTTGAAAAAGAAAGAAAACTGCCTTTATAAGAAAAGAAACTTACTTAGAGTTCATTCATGATTGGGTAGGGAAAATTCCTTTTTTCTTAGAGTAAGATGCTTATATTTCTAGCTTTTCTTTTTTATGGAATGAGATAAGGTGGCAAAAATACATTTATAATATATAAAAATCCCTGTACCATGCAGCCTAAATTACATGACAATTTGGAGTAGACAAGAATAGGAATTTGGGGAAATATCTATATTTTACTTTAGTCTTTTATCATAAATTAATCTTTCTTGTATTAACATTAATTTGTTTTGTGAGGTTGACATCAATAATTTTTTTAGTTGATCAACTTTAGAGAATAGTTTGTATCTTGCTACAAGCATTCTCGGTCATTAAACAATTTAATTACATTGGGATAGACTTATTCTAAAGCATTACATTTTTCATGAAGAAATTAGAAGATTGAATGCTTCTCATTAGATAGATAAGTGAACTGATTCTTCATTAGAATACGTTATGTGTACACAATAAGGTTAAGCATAAACCCACTTTCTTCATACCTTGCATGGTATATAGAGGTAACCAAGACATACAGAAGACCACACAAGTGATATATCAGTTCTATTTAATTCCAC
Source organism: Sarcophilus harrisii (assembly GCF_902635505.1). Classification (NCBI taxonomy): domain Eukaryota; kingdom Metazoa; phylum Chordata; class Mammalia; order Dasyuromorphia; family Dasyuridae; genus Sarcophilus; species Sarcophilus harrisii. The sequence goes on along the minus strand of NC_045431.1, from coordinate 31,844,676 downwards.
CTTTTTGGAAAGCTTCAAGTACAAGATAATACTTTTGCTTTCCTAGAGTCAGTCTGGGAATATCAAACACTGGTAGGCTAGCCATTCAGTGATGAATTCTATGAGGATGGAAATCCATCTTCATGTCTCAAGGTGGACAAATATAGTGATTAGATACACAATTTCACTTCTATAGGGGCCTTAAAGATAAAGGAAATCTACCAACATCTTTTATATATTCCTCTCTAAACTCCTCTTAGACTTCTACCACTGTGATGGAAGCCCTTATCAGTTGACACTTAGATTATTGTGATACCTGTATGTTTGATCTTCTAATTTCATTCCACTACAGTCCATTCTCTAATTAGTTATCAAAATGATCTTCCTAAGGCACAGCTGTGTTTAATAAACTTCTGTAAATCCCTATTATCTTCAAGTAATTTACAAAATTCTGTGCCTTTCTCAATTTTTCCATCTTTTTCTTACATATTCTGTGACACAATCTTCTGAAGTTGAGGTTTTTACTAACTATCTGGTATAGCTAAAATAATCTCCCACTCATTTCTATTTCCTGGCTTTTCTGGATTTTTTCAAGTCTCAGGTAGCATTCTAAAATCTGCAAGATACTATTCTGACACACTGTAACTCTAGTGCCTTCTCTTTGAGCTTACCTCCAATTTATTACTCATTTCCTACATTTTCCTACATATTCCTACATTTCCATTTGAACATGAATCATCCCTGGGATCCTGGACTTTGATAGGAAAGCTTTCACATAATCTTCCCCTTATTTGGGGGGGACCAAATACCCTAAAAATGAAAAGTTATTCTCTTTTAATAGACAAGAAATGAATGTTCATGTAGTTGCTCTTTTAAAAATTACTTAGATATAGTCAAACTACTGACTTATTAGAGCAGGCATGAGTGATCTAATGGGGAATGAATAAATTTAAAAAAGTAATCGGTGAACAAAGTAATCAATGAACACAATGCCAGATATTGTACTAAGTACTGAGATTTAAAAAGAGCAAAAACAATAATTCTTGCCCTAAATGGGATTCACAACTTGAGAGAAATGATGGTTAGATATAGTAGAGGGAATATACATCATAGGATATAGTTGGAAGAAGTTGTCAAGTAATTTGAAGGCCTATTTCTGTGTAATCTGAAAACTATTCATTCAGAAGCCAGAGTCTCAGATATAATCCAAATTTCGGAGGAAAGTTGGTAAGGATGAAGAAACAAAGTACAAACATCATGAAAATATCCCAAAAATAGATGTCAGCATTAACTAGTAAGGCCTTCAGTATCTCAGTATAAAATAAATCTCTCCAAAGCTTCCAGGTCCAATTTCAAGTCAATCCTGTTGGTGTATTCAAATAGAAAAGTAAAGAAAAATTTAGGAGAATGGAAATGGGAAAATATGGCATGAAATTTAGGTAACTTCCTGACCTATTTAAATTATCTGTTGACATTGACAAATTGTAAATAGGTAGAAAAAAAAAAGTTTTTTTGTCATTTGTCATAAGGATGTTTAAACAATACATAGGGTCTTCAATGTTAAGTATTTTTTAGGTAATAGAAAAAACACTATGGATTTTTGAATGGAAAACTAATATAGACAGAAATTAAGACTGTGGATATTGATGGAAATGAGAAGAAAATTCATAGAGAAGGAGAAATGACTTATTGTGGAGGAATCAAGAGACTTGTAAACTGATTGAATATGAAATGAGAAAAAGTAGAGAATAAGAGGTAATTAGATATCTATGAATATGGAGAACTAGGTAAATGGGAGTTCCAATGGCAAGAACAAGTGATTTAGAATGAGAATTATGGATAGGGGAAAACATATAAGGGAAAGTTACTTCTAGCAAATTTTATTCTTTCTACCTTAGAATATGATCTTTCAGGAACAAATGAAATATCTGTAAAGCATATAATACAGTGGCTGGTATACAGTAAGTGCTAAATAAATCCTTGTTCATTCCCATAAATTCAGCAATTCAGCAAATAATAGCTTTTTCATATTTTGATAAAGTATTAAATATAATTTTTCTTTATGAGGAATATCTGTAATTATTTAATGTCAGAATTAAAAATTTTGGCCTTTAGCAAAATATTTAATTCTCTACTCCACCAAAGACACTGATTTGTCATTCTAAATAAATCTTTTGTTATTTGGGAGGAAACCTAATACCTGAGATGTTACAAATGCTTCTGAGTTTTTTATTTTGTCATTACATGGTTCATAAAGCGGAGAAAAGGAAAATCAAAGAAGGATTTTACATGTTTCTATCCCAAGGTGAATTCTGGATATAAAATAAAAACTAGAAAAAAAAAACTTTCCACTAAATTTTATCTTTTTCTTTGATTAGAGAAGTTTCCTTTGATCCCTTATCTCCCTCTATTCTCCAAATATCCACATCTGAAATGCATAGTCCATCTCTTCCTCTGAGACTTTTAGAGCAAATGACAGATAAAGTGATACCTCTTACAGTAGGCCTTTCTTGACTCCCTTCTCCCATGATTAATAATTCTCTCTTGAAATAATTTTGGATATATTATGTATTTGTTTTTCTTGTATTCATGTTTTCTCCAGGTAGAGTGTCAAATCCTTCAAGGCAGGGACTATGCCATTTTGAATGAACGAATACAACATTTATTGAGTATTTACTATCTACAAAGAACTGTGTTAAGCACCGAGGATAAAAATAGAAAAAACAAGATAATATCTGATCTCAAGGAGCCCATATTTTAATTTGGAAGACAATAAATGAGGTTTCAAGCTGCAAGTCAGGTGAAAAGATCTTTTGATCTGTACAATGTAGAGACATAGCATAAATGGTACCATTCTGCTATCTGCTACCAAGAAAATCCCAAATGGAATCAAGAAAGTCCAACACGACTATATAACAACTTCACAAAAAACACAAAATGATTGTTGGGAGGCAAGGACTGAGATTTATAGGAAAAAAAATGAAAAAGTGTAGGAAACCAAAGAACTGGAGAGAATGGAAAAGATAAAATGAAAAAAAAAAAGGTAGAAAAAGAAAAAAATAAGACAGAATAGGAAATGGGATAGAAACTTAGAAGAAATAAAGAAATAAGAAAGAGTAAAGAAAAGAGATAAAAAAGAAAGCTCAGCAGAAGAGAGAGAAATACAGGAAAAAAGTAAGCATGATTGTGAGGAGCAGAAAAGGGGAAAAGAAAAAAAGCAAGAAAATGGGAGGAAAAAGGGAAGAATAGAGACTAAATAATTCAACTACTTGTGTAACATTGAACCAATTATTTGACCTCTTGAGTTTTAATGACTTTATCTTAAAAATACATATGCAAAAACTAAATAATTTCTAAAATGAATTTTTACTCTGAATCCAATAATTCTTCTAAATGTAGGTATATACTTAAGATAATGATTTGGACAGATTTTTCATTCATTCATTCTTTCATTCAACAAACATTTACTAAGTGGCTATTGTGTTGTAGGTACTGGGGATACTCAAGAAAATCACTTCTTGTCTTTAAGGAGCTTGCAAGGTTGGGAGGGGGTTATTGGGAAATTATATACTGATAATTACAGACAAAATATGCATTCAAGTAATGTGAGGGATGAAGCCATTAACACTGGGAAGATAAAAATGGTAGCTCTAGAGTTGAGCTCTGAATAAATTAGGGATTTAAAAAACAGAGGTAAAGAAGAGGAGTGCATTCTAGGCCTGGGGTACAGCAACAAAGAAGAAAGATGAAATGTTCTATTTGGATGTAGAGTGAGTGAAAGGAAATTTTACAAGAATTTTCAAAGAAAACCAGTTTAGAAAAAGTTAAAGTTAATATTCATTGCACTTTCTCAAGTTGAGAAACTAAGAAAAGGGAGCTGCCCATTTAAAAAAATCAAGTAATTAATCATGCTCTCCCTATGGAAAGAAGCTTCCTTGATTAGAATAACAATTTGTTTTGCTAGGGAAAGAATTGTCTCCAACTTGTGTGGTGCTAATAGCCAAATGCAAAAGGAAAATGATCTGAGACTAGAGCACACAGGAGAAACAGGAGCAATTTATCTCCGTAGAGCCTGAGTTATTGTTTTATAGAAGCTGTGATCTGAGCTTAAATTATGTCTCCCAATGAGCTATGGGACATCTTTATAACTATAGAACCAGCCAAGTTTCCAAAGTCTGGAAAAAGGCTTGCAGAGGTACACTGTAGTTTTTATGATTAGTTATCGAATATCTTAAAGACTTTTAGTTGTTGTGTAATTAACACTTGCTAATGACTTAGGATCAATGTGATTAATGGGGTATTTCCATGGCAAATTTGTTTTCTCTGCTGTAGGAAACAGCCTAAACATCAGTGATTAACAAAAAAAAAAAAAAAAAAAAAAAAAAAAAAAAAAAAAAAAGCAGGACCAATGGCTCTAGATGGACTAAATGGCAGAATCTTTCCAAATTGTTTCAAAACAATTAAAAAGAAGACTTGATTGTTTTTTCCCAGACACTGTATCTGACAACAAACACAGGAAAACCTTTGCCCAAAGTCACTTGAGATTTGATTTATTTTAACAGAAGCCCTTCCAAGATCACTGATTAATAAAATGTGTCCAGAACTGGACTTCTTGGTATATATCCAAACAACAGTAAAATATTTTTTCTTCCTTGCCAAATTTACTCATTAATTATTGAATTCAAGAAATGCACCCACTCTAGAACCTCAGGGCATATTTACAAAAGCATATTAAAAAGAGATCCTGCTATCAAGGCTTGGACTTGAAAAGTGTGAGGAAGACAAAACACAAAGACCAATATCTCTTTAAAAAAGGTACTATCAAATCCAAGATTCTACTTTTAAAACTGGATCCACTCAGAAAGATTAGGCCATGAGGTAGATACAGTCACTTCTTTAAATGATGGAATAATGGAGATCACCATTAACGTTATTGATTAATAGGACTACCAATTTTAATTTTGCCCCTTGTCTTCCTAGAGATTTGGATCCCTTTACAAGAATCAGAAGGGCCAGGAGGTAAGTATAATTGCTGACAAAATTGTATTAATGTTTAATCAATCACAAATCCCAGTTGTCAAAGGAAACATTTCTTCTGTCCAAATATTGGATGCTATGAAACAAGAAGGAAGGAATTATAAAACAGAGGACTGATATTTGGGATCCCCTTTCACGTTAGACTTCCAAACATCATGGGAGAAGAGACATCTTCTGGCTGATAGAGAATTATTATACTAAATTAATTTACTGAGCCCCAATCTGTGTCCCACAGAGCCCAGATTTAACTTGAAATATGAATAGATATAAAATCTTTAGGAAAACAATCTGTGCATGTATAAAGGGAATGCTAGATGAAGGGATGAGTTGAGAAAAGAGGGGTCTTCATTAACAAGATTCTACTTATAGACCTTGTCTTTATAGATAAATAATTAATTAAAGGGTACAAAGACCCCAACAAATATCAACAATTCCATAAATAAAGGTAAGGATTGTACATGGAACTCTTATTTTTAATATATATAGGGTGTTGTTTTAAATATTCATGAAATCTAATATTGTAATACTAACCTTACCCTGCTTGTTCTTGTCCATATGTGAATTCTGACATTCTCCTTTGTTTCTATGTACAACTTCCATGTACCTACTCTCCTTGACTGTCCTTCAATGTTGATGGTTTTCTAGTTCATAATATTACAAAAAATACTCTTTAACTTACTGTCAAAGCATGAATCACAGAGAAGATTTGACAAGGAAGAAGTTGACAAGTTCAGATGTTTGTTCTCCAACTTAAAACGTAGAATGAATGAGGAAAGTTTGCTTACAGCATTCAACTTTGTTGAAATGTCTATTATTGCCATCTTTACTTAACGTTGAGGCACTATATGATGAAGGGGTAGAGGGAAAGCAAACAGTTTAAATGAAAAATTAAATATAAAAGAGTGGCTTTCGTATCGTGATTCATGAGAAATTCTTTTTTTCTTTAAAGCTTAGAACCAATCCAAAGTGTTGTTGAACTAATCTAAGATAGTGGAACAATCCAAGGTGAAAGAATGAAGAACATGGAAGTCACATTCCTAGATAATCTTTAAAGATTCTAGAAACAAATATTGATTCTGCATATTTTCTCCAATATTTATTTTTGTAAGATTTTAAATTCCATTTTTTTCCTTCCCTTCCTCATCAATCTCATCCAAGAGAGCAAGCAATTTGATATAAGTTATGTTATAAATTTGTATTTTTTTTTTAAAAAAGAGAAAACAATATGCTTTCTTCTGCATTCAGACTCTATGGTTCTTTCTCTGAATGGGGACAGCATTTTCCTTCCTGAGTTCTTCATACTTTTTTTGGGTCACTGTGTTAGTGAGAAGAGCAAAGTCAATGATTGCTGATCATAGCATAATGTTTCTGTTATTATGTACATTGTTCTCCTGCTTCTTCTCAAATCACTCGGCTTAGTTCATATGTATTTTTCCAGGTTTTTATGAAAAATACTTGCTCATCATTTCTTATAGAGCAATAATATTCTATTTCATTCACACATTACAACTTGCTCAGCCATTTCACAATTGATGGGCATCCCCTCAAATTCTAATTCTTTAGCACCACAAAAAGTTATTATAAATATTTTGTGCATTTGGGTCCTTTTCTAATTTTTATTATCTCTTGGAGATAAAAACCTAGCAGTGATATAGATGGATCAAAAGATATCTACAGTTTTATAGCCTTTTGTATATAGTTCCAAATTGCTCTGCAAACTCCATCAACAATGCATTCATGTTCCAGTCCTCTCCTTTTATGTCATCTTAGCCAATCTTTTACATGTGAGGTGATATTTCAAACATTTCTCTTATAAATAGTGATTTAGAACTTTTTTTCATATTACTATGCATAGCTTTAATTTTTTCATCTGAAAACTGCCTGTTCAAATTCTTTGACAATTTATCAATTTGGGAATGTTTTGTATTCTTATAAATTTGATTCAATTCTCTATATAGTTGAGAAATGAGATATTTATCAGAAACACTGGGGATAAAAATTATTTCTCATCTGTTTTCCTTCTAATCTTGGTTGGATTGATTTTTTTGTGCAAAACTTTTTAATTTTTTTAAAAATTTACTTATTTTACTTTGGACTTCTTTTACTGATTACCTGGATATTCCTGATCTTTCATTCTTCCAGACAAATTTTGTTATTACTTTTTTCAATTCTTTAAAATAATTTTAGTAGATTATTACAACATAAAATAAGTAAATTAATTTAGGAATTGTCATTTTTGTTATAAGTGCTCAGCGTACCCAGGAGAAATTTGTTTTCCCAATTACTTACATGTGACTTTCTTTGTGTGAAAAGTGTTTTATAATTGTGTTCATATATTTCCTGGGTTTATCTTAGCAGATAACCTCCAAAATATCTTAGATTGTCTACAGCTATATAAATGGAATTCCTCCAACTCTTCCTGCTGATTTTTGTTGGTCATAGAAAAAATGCTCTTAATTTATGTGGCTTTATTTTATATCCTTTAATGTTGTTAAAGTTGTTAATTGTTTCAAGTAATTTTTAGTGGATTCTTTATGACCCTTTAAGTATGCTACCATGTAATTTGCAGAATGACTGTTTTGTTTTCTGATTACCTTTTCTAATTCCTTTAATTTCTTTTTTCATCTCCTATTGCTAAAGCTAACATTTCTAGTAAAATATTTATAGGGGTGATAATAGGCATCCTTGTTTCACCCCTGAGCTAATTGGGAATTCTTCTAGCTTATTCTCATTACAGATAATTGTTGCTGATGATTTGAGATAGACGCTGCTTATTACTTTAAGGAACTATTCATACTTTCTAGTTGTTTTAATAGGAATTGGTGCTGTGTTTTTAAAATCTTTTTTCTGCAGCTATTGAAATGATTTTTATGATTTCTGTTATTTATATGGTCACATACAAGTAGTTTTTCTAATATTGAACTAGCCCTGAATTCCTGGTATAAAACATCTGGTCATAGTGTATTATTCTGGTAATAAATCACTCTAATTTATTTGCTTTTTATTTTAAAATTTTACATCATTATTCATTAAGAGAATTGGTCTATAATTTTCTGTGTTTTGGCTGTTCCTAGTTTATGTATCAACATTAAATTTGTATCATAGAAGAAATTTGGTAGGGCTCCACCTATTTTTCTAAATAGTTTCCATTGTATTGAAATTGTTCTTTAAATGTTTGGTAGAATTCATTTGTAAATTCATCAGAAAGATTTTTTTTTCCTTAGGAGTTCATTCATGGATTGTTCATTTTACTTTATTTCTTCTTCTGTTAATCAGGAGAATTTATATTTATGTAAATATTTATCTGGTTCACTTAGTTTGTCAGATTTTTGGCAGATGGGCAAAGTATTTCCTAATTATTGCTTTAGTTTCCTCTTCATTAGTGGTGAATTCATCCTTTTCATTTTGGGTACTGTAATTTGGTTTTCTTCTTTCCTTTTCCTAATTAAATTAACCAAAGATTATCTATTTTATATTTTTTTCATTAAATGAGCTCTTAGTTTTACTTATTAGCTCAATAGTTTCCATGATTTCAATTTTATTAATCCCTCTTTTGCTTTATATATATATATATATTGCTATTTATTAGGGGATTTTTAATTTCTTCTTTTTCTAGATTTTTAGTTACATGCCCAGTTTATTTATCTGCTCTTTATTTTATTCATGTAAGCAGTTAAAGATAAAATTTCCCCTAAGAACTACTTTGGCTGTATCTAACAATTTTTGGTATATCATCTCATTATTGTCATTTCCTTTGATGAAATTTTTAATTGTTTCTATGCTTTGTTTTCTGAGCTACTTATTCTTTAGGATTAGATTGTTTAATTTCCAATTGGTTTTTAGTCTATCTTTACATGGCACTTTATTGCACTTATGATCTTAAAAGAATGCATTTAATGTTATGTTTTGCCTTTCTGCAGTTGATCATAGGGGTTTTAAGTCCTAATATATGGTCAACTTTTGTGTAGTTGTCTTATAGCACTGAGAAAAAAAGGTATATTCCTTTCTATTCCCATTCAGTTTTCTCAGAGGTCTATTATACCTCACTTTTATAAAAAAATCTTTTTATCTACTTCTTATTTATTCTGTGGTCAGCTGGACAAACCACAGTGACTAGTAGGTTTTAGGCAATTCTCCAAGTCTAAGAGGCCTTGAATCCAAGTGCATAGGTTATTTTATGTCCTTTAGTAACCAAGAAATCATGCTAATACACCTAGAGCAAGCTATATCAGAGGAGGCAAGGGCCAATTAAGTCCCCAAGTCAAATTTTATTCTCCCTTTTGGGAAAATGAATCCCTGTTGGAAGAGTGGAGAGGTATGGACCTAAATCATATAGAGAAGAATAATAGAGCTTGAAATGCCTATTAGATATTAATTACATCACAGTAACTAATCCTGGGCAATTTTCCATTTTCTCACTTGCTCAATTAGTCAATAATGTGAAAATATATTAATATTTTATTCTTGATGTGTGTGAGTAAAGATGCCTAAGATTTTTTAAAGGAGCCACAGCTGATTTTTTTAACAATTTATTTTGAATTTTCTGAGGGATTATGCCCTGAAGTGTCATGTAAATTGATTCTAGTCTCAATAAGTGTATTTAGCTCAAAAGTATTTGCTTTTAAGCTTTAAGAGTTATATAGTGTATTACCCTTGTTTCTAGTTGATGTCTTACTTATTTTCTCTCTTTAGGGAAAGTTGTGGTATTGTAGAACAACTATATGCAAAATTACTATATATTTTCTTCAGAAAAACCACTGAAATTCCAATAGGAAACGGGTCTAGGAGAGCCAGTTTTCCTATTATTAAATATTAAAAAAAACATTAAGACGCCAGCGATATTGTAAGAAATGAATTAGAGTAAAGTCCTTGAGAACTAAGCCTGCAAATATACTTTTAAGTCATCCCTAAAGAAATCAGAGAAGTCTCAGGACACTGAACAATGAAGGAAAATACAATTGCTTCAATCTCAAGGCACAACGAGTTAAGGGAAGCGGCAATCTTAGATTGTAAAAATAGCTTCTGTGTTGTTTTATGCCTCTGTTAAAACAGGAAAAAATAAAACAAGGGTAACCTTGTCCTGACATCACGTCATTTTTTCAGGCTCAAGTTTTTGGAGAGTCATTTGGGTTGGAGCAATACTTCTCTAACAATAAGCTTTCAGTTTAGAACTTTTTCTTTTCCCATCAACAATGGATGCTCATGTCCCAAGGAAGGCAAGGGGATAGGGCAGTGACCCTCTTTATTGCTGCTGATGAAAAAAAAAACAGTCTTTTAATTACCTGCATAGTTCATTGAAAAGCAAAGGGAGTATTTGGATTTCATTTTTTAACAGGACATTTGTAAATGACAAAAAAACCCATGTCTTTGTAAAGATATCTATATTAGATCTACATATTTTTATAATTATAAGATCTTAGAACTATAGATATAGTGCAAAACTATAGATTTGCAGCTTAGGGCTGCAAATGTGTTTTGAGGTCATCAAGTTCAGATGAAAAAAACCAAGGACCAGAAAAATTAAATGATTTGGCTAGAAAATATCTGAGGCAGCCCTCAAATCTACATGTTTCTGACTGCAATTTCAGTGCACAATATAGTATTCTACCTTGACTCTTAATTGAAAACTAAATAGGAATACGACGTTTTAATAAATTGTTTAATAAATAAAAATAATAAAATGTTTTAATAACTTTTATAAAATGGCAGCTCTGTGCCATAGTACTGAGAATACCAAATCTAGGGAAATTTCATAATTTTTTCCTCTTAAATTATAGACTGATTATATCTGTGCTGATAGAAGTAGTTCCCATTTGCATATAACCAGAAATTCTTGACATATTGATCTACCAGTTTTTAAAATTTGAACTGTAGGAATCTAATTTTAAATTAATTCCTGAACAAAATAATACAAGTTGAATCACTCTCTGTGGATCTTTTTATGACTGGGAAATTCTCAGGTCACAATCTCTCACTTACAAAAATAAATAAATACCCCTGATATTGAATATGACTTAATGTTTTACTGAAGCTACTCTTCTTAAACAAATACTGTCCAGTTTGCCTTAACTGCTTTTTTTTCCCTTAATTAGTTCTTTGAAACTTAAACTATATTTTCCCATAGATGCAATAGTTTGATTCATTGATAAGCTTATAATAGAAATCTTATAATCATCTTCAAGAGCAAACACTGAGTTCATTTAATGAAGATGGAGTTTTATCAAGTATTGAGAATTCAAAGAAGTAAAGAACATAGCTCATACTCATAAATGAATCGTGGTACAATTGGGAAAGTAAAACACATACATAAAATGATAAAATACCATGGAAAGTAGTATATTTAAGAATCAAGAGATTCAAACAATAAGGGCTATAGGAGTGTAAAAGTACAAAAGACTGGGGACTAAATAATAAAAGAAACTTTTGTAAATGATAAAAATGGATGTGACCATTTACATAAGGAAAATCTCTTTGTTCGGGTCAATGGAGGAATTCCAGAAAGGCAATGTAATTACTTAATTCAATTCTCAATTTGACCCAATTCAAAATATCTCATAGGTACTTTATGTATAGCTCATTATGTTGGGTTCTATGTAAAAAAAAAAAAACAAAACAACATTTAAATAAGGTGCAGTCCCTGCCTCTATGGAGCTCATAATGTCATAGAAGGACATGCACAAAAACTAGATTACAAATTAATCTACAACAAAGACATGAAAAAGGTTTGGAGACAATGTATTATAAGAGAATCTTGGTGCTGGATAGCAGCAACGATGGTAGAGTTTACGGCCAATTGTTGGACGTGAAGGAAGTTTTCGTGGAGAAGGTACCATTGAACAAATGTTCAGAATGAGGAACATTCCCATTCTAATTGAACAAAGAATAGGTGAGTGTGAATCAGGTGAAGGATATGTATATGAAGCTCATTGGAGATGAAATTTTAAATGAGGGAAACTGAAGCCTAGAATTGTCTAGTGGTTTCCCAAGTGTTAAGTCTGGTGAATGGCAGAGCCTAAATTGAAACCATCCAGGTTTGTTTTTTCCATTATCCCATGAGTCCTACCAAAGTAATTGGAAAGGAAAGCTCAATGTACAATGGGCGTGCTTTAGGATGATTTAAGTAGTTGGGGGAAACGATTTGAGAATATTAAAGAAAAAAGAAACTGATTTTATCACCACTCTGAAATTACCATGTGTGGGGATTGAAGATGGACAATATATTGACCCTAAAGTTGCATGAGAAAAATCATCCTTGACTTATGGTAAATACTTTACTGACCTCAAAATGTTCACTATCTCAAAAGTCCATCTGTTTACCATTAAAATTATTTGATTAATTATAAACATTTATGATTCATAGGAGTCCTACATTTAGGGAGTGGAACAAGGAGAAGAATATATGTGAATTTAAAAGTTCACATTTTTTTTTACCACAAAAAAACTACAGGAGATTGGTGGTACAATAGTGATTGTCTGACTGTTTCCTTCCAGTCTATAGACAAGGAAAAGCATGTTCTCATTGGCTTATTTCATAAACTTTGGTGGAAATTCTATAGTATATAGAAAGAGTCTTCTTCACAATATGTTATCTCTCTTCTGCAGAACTTGCTCTTACTTACTACTTTTGAGGGAAGGATCTGATGGAAATTGTAACACTTTTCCAGTTTTGTTCACATATACAGAAATAAACATGGGCATATGCTGTACTTCATTGAAAATGGTGTTAAAAAAAACCTGGTTCCACGAAGTTCCCACAATCTCAGCCATTATAAGGCAGTAAAAAATAATTTGAGAATATACATAAATAGCCTTCATTTCGAAGGCTAACAAGAAATCTCCATAAATGTGCTGATGACTTGTCAAATATCAAGATAGTGATATAACAGCAAAACCATGTTAAGAATAAAAATCTCAGAGATTGGACGAAATTTATGATCCTCTACCCCTCTTTTTCTTTTTTAAAAATGAGAAAATCAAAGTCCAGGGAAGAAAAGTAGTATGTAAGATCCCATAAATGACCAAGGTTGGATATGAATTTGGGTTTCCTAACAAAAACCCCATTGGTCATGCTAGTATTCTTTCCTGACAATGTGTAGAGTATGTGGGCAAGGAGCCATCTAGAAATGTGCCAAAGTTAACTAATTGTTTCAGGCAGATTTGGAAATATCTTCGGGGAAAATCTAATCATATTTTGCTTGCATGAATAAGTAGGAAGATTCCAGGATGCTGTGTACAATAATTTCATTATAGATATATACCTCATGCTCAGTCTTACATGCATGCAGAATTGATGGTGTCATTTCTCTCTTGTGAAATTTTATGTTTTAAAAAGGTTGTCATGTCTATTCCAGTATTTCCTTTAGTAGCTTCTTAATGCAAGGCAGTTAAGCATAAATGCTTCTCAGCCTATAATTAGAATTAAAGTTTAAAATACAAATACATGTAAGGGAAGTATCACATTGAGACATTCATACTTATGTGCAAATAATTTATCAGATCCATTATGGTAGACTTAGCTTTTCTCAGCAATACAATGATCCAATACAATTCCAATTGATAGAAATATATTTGATAGAAAATGCTATGCAAAACCTGAGAAAGAACTATGGAGTCTGAATGCAAATCAAAGCATACCCATTCTCATATTTTTTGTTTGCATTTGTTTCTTGTTTTTGTTTCCCTTTTCTCTTTTGTTCTGATTCTTCTTTCACAATATAATTAAAATGGAAATATGTTTCCATGACTGCAAATGTATAACCTATATCAGACTGTTTACTGTCTTGGGGAGGGGGGATTGAGAGAGGTTGGGAGAAAACATTTGGAATTTAAAATTTTACAAAAAATGAAGTTGAAAATTATCTTTACATGTAATTGGAAATTACATGTCCTTTTGTAAAGGAAATGTTAGCTTTAAAAAAAAGTCACTATTAATTTTTATTTATGATCAATTCATTATTCTACTCCATTGAGATAATTTCAAAATATATTGTATCACCTCTTCTTTTAACTATAATTTCTAATTTTGAAGGGGCTACAGAGATCTTAGGAACAATGAGCTGCCCCCTCCATCACGCCATGGACCTTAAATTCTCATTCCAATGTCACTGAGCTGTGACATATGTGATAAAGGAATAAGCAAGATCCCCATGTCCTAATCGTATAATCTCTTCTAACTTAATAACATTTTAGCTGTGAACACAAATTTCTTTCTCATCAGCTCTTTAACCAGGGAATCCCCCTTCTCTGAATATAATCAATGATATTATTCAAAGAATTATTTATAGATTTTCCAGCAATAATTTTTTTTGAAATAAATATATTGGAAAGATCATAGAATTTGGATTTAGGAAAAACTTGGGTTTCAGTCATACTTGCAACAGGAAGATAAGAAAGCACAGTGGAATGGAAGTACTTTGCTGGGAATATTCATAATGGTACAGAGGAGTGAGTGATGTCTTTGGAGTCAAAGGCCTTGGGTTCAAATGTCTCTTCTCTTTATCGTCTGCCCTTGTCTATACTATGTTTCCTTGTCTGGTGATGGAAGATCCCTAGATCTGAATGTCTTCATATGTAAAATGATAATTGGATCAATGATTTCTGCTCCAATTTTAGAATTAGGTTGTGAAGAGCTATGCAACTGTTAAAAATCATCGAGCTTCAGTTTTCTTGTCTGTCAAATCATGACAAGAAAGAGCATGCTGAAGTGGATACATGGTTGGACTTGAAGGAAGAATGACTCAGGTTCAAATATCCAACTTATCTTATTACTGAAAATGTACATCACCTTCAAGTCCTTAATTGTATTATCCAACTCCCAGAGTTGCTAGGATGGTGTTGAAAAAGCTAAAACGATATTTTATAGATTTAAGTGAAAAGTATTATTGCTATTGCTGAAATAGGAGGAAATCTTTCCCTTGAGCTATAAAGTTGGTACTCTGATGGATATCTCTTAACATATGAAGATTACAACTCCTCAATACCCACTTATTTTGTACTTCTTATCAATGCCTTTTTTTAAACCTCTAAGAAGAGAGAATTTATTCTCTTATTTTGGCATTTGTGGGTAGCAGTATACCATTCCACCATTCTACATGAATTACCTTTCCTTCTCTTTGAATGACAATCCAACTCCTCTTCTGATCATACATGTTCTCCACAGTAATTTATGACACTTTTCATGTATTATTAATATTTGCAATTTGTAGTGATTTTTTATTTACCATAAAATATGTTTTGCCTTGGATCTTATTTTTAATTTTGAAAAATCATTCTGCTCAGTGACTGACAATTCAGGAATCTCCAAAAGCCACAAGAGTGCTTTACATGTGTACAAGTAGATGAAGAATCTAGTTTCATTAGTGTAGGAACTTAAATGGAGAAACCTCATACCAAAGTAGACCAGCCGGTTTAGAACTTTTACAAGTATTTGAGAATCATCTGAGACACACAGGAGTTAAATTATTAGCCCATGGTTACAGATAAAGTTAGTCTTAGAAATGGTATTTTAGTCTAGGGTTTACTAATTTTAATACTATACCTCCTATAAATTTAAATTTAAAACTACACCTCTTATAAAAACACCTGCATAAATTCTTTATGTCATAATGACTTTCAAATCATGCTAATTCATAGTAATCTATGATCTAAACTTTCTTTTGCAACAGTTTATTAACTTTCTATTTAATAAGTCATTTATGATTTTGTGTAAAATCTATGATATCAATGGATTTCAAAATCTTCCCTTTCTGAAACTTTCCATGAAATATGAGATCAATGAACACACTGCATTATTTTCTCTACATTGGCTAACTGTTCTCTTCCTTCCTCAGAACAGCTATACCTAGAATTTCATTTTTTTTCCCTCAGAACCTATCTACAATATTTTACTCTCTTCTCTGTAAAATTGTAGATCTGCCTTCATAGTCCAGTACACATGTCTGATTATGGTACGCTTGATCTTTGTACTTGTGAACCCCAGGTTGACATAATGAAAAAGAGTTTATCAAATTCTTTCTTTGATACAAAAAAAGAGACCAAAAGAGAAAGAAGTCAATATGCCTATTGAATAATGACACAACATTAAACAAAATTGTTAAATGGAATACAGTGATATATCAAAGAGATTTGAGACTGTGACTAGATTGCATTTATACCAGAAGTACAATATTAGGGAAACTATAAAGATAATAGTCCATATTAATAATGATATCAACATGCGCAGAAAAAGCTTGAATAAAATATAGAACTAATTTCTGTTAAAAAACATTAAAAAGCATCAGGAAAAATGGATATTTCCTTAATATAATAAATACAATTATCTAAAAACCAATAACTAACATTATACACAATAAAAAAGCTAGGGATTTAAAAAAAATAAGATTATGAGTAAGCCGAGGATTTCTATTATCACTACTTCTGCTTAATATAGTGCTGAAAATGCAGTCCAGAGCAATAAGAGAAAATGAATAAATAAATTGAGGAAATAAATAAAAGCAAAGAAAAACAATAATCAAAATTTGAAGATATATAATAGATTATTTATAGAATATTAAAATGTTGAATAAAAAAGTAAAATAATGACCTTGGTAAAAGAGTAGATACAATATAAAAGCCATATACATCATCAACTTTTCTCAACCTTGCTAAGAAAACTCAATAGGTAGAGACAGAATGAGGATAAAATTCTAAATAACTACAGAATGGATAAAATATTTAGGACTATACTTATCATCAAGAAACACTTAGATATGATATGCATATACTATTAAAACTATTTACGGTAATAAAGACAAATTATTATTGAGAAATGTTTCCTTATAGTTGGGCTATGTTAATATAAATAAAATAAAAATACTATTCAAATTAATATATTTATTTGGTGCCATGTGAATCAAACTATACCTATATTTTACATAAATAATAATAAAATTTATCCAAAGAGAAAAAAAAAGATATCAAGAATGTCATAGTAGGAAGGAAAGGGCCCCCAGAAGTAGTGAATCTCAAAGTAAAATAAAAAATTGCCATCATCAAAACAATTTGGTACTGATTTTTTTAAATGACCAAGGGAAAAAAATATACAATATACAGAAAAAAAAACAACATACTCATATCATTGTGTTCTCTCCCTCCCTCCCTCTTTCCTTCCCTCCCTCTGTCCCTCTCTCTCTTTCTACCCATTTCCCCATCTCCCCCCTCTCTTTCTCTGTTTTTCTGTCTTTCACTCTGTTTCTCTCCCCCAATTTTTCAAACAGCATATGTTAAGGTAAACTCCAAACTAATGGATCATCTTTATATACAAAGTCATATAATAAACAAAGGAGAAGCAAAGGAAGGCAATAACTTTCATGTATAGGAAAAGGGAAAGAGTTTATGGCTAAACACGATATGAGGCTCAGAGAAAATAATATGAGCAATTTAAATATATAAAATCTTTAAAAAGTTTCTGAATGATGGAAATAAGCATAGCGAAATTATATAAGTATTCCAGTTATATAATTAACTGATAAATAACTCAGTTATAAAAAGATATATTAAAATATTTATGAAAACCAAAGACATTCCTCCAAAAATAGCCAAAGGACACAAAGACGCCTTTCTCAATAGCCATGTGAAACACATATTCCAGATCCTATAAATGAAGAAATGCAAATTAAAACAACTCAGATTCTATCTCAGATCCTTCATTTGTCAAAAATGACAAAAAATAAGAAAGATTACAAATGTAGGAGGTGTTGGAGGGAGACAAATGTACTGTCTGTTGCTAGAATTATGAATCGCTCCAGTCACTCTGGAAAATTGGAACTGAATGTAAAGAGTAACTAAAGTTGATAGCATGCTTACCCAAACATATCATCATTAGGACTCAACCTAAAAGATTAAAGAAAGAGAGAAAGGAATCATTTGTATACAAAATATTTTATAGAAGTTCTTTTTTTTTCTTTTAATAAACTGGAGGGGAAAGGGGATATCCACTAATAAAGAAATTGTGAACACATTGTGACATGAAATAATAAAATATTGTGCTTTAACAAATGACTAAAGAAACAGATACAGAGAAATCAGTGAAGACTTCTATAAACTGATGAAAAATGGAGCATAAGTAGGAGACCAATTCATAAAATAATAACATTGTAAAGGAAAAATGGCAACTTTAAAAGAATTAAGGACTTCAGTGAGTACAATGACCAACTTCTGATGGAAAGGGAAAAGTCTTTAAAGCAAAAGGAGAGAGATTTTTAGATGGAATCGATTATGGTTTGGTTTTAAGAAGATATGTCTATTTGATACAATGCTTTCATTTCTTCTTCCTGCTTTGCCCCAATTTTTGGGGAGAGAACTTGGGAAGAAGAGGTAGAGTTAGTAATAGTACTGCCAGGAAAAAAAAAAGCCAATAGGGTAATTGAACGATTTAAAAGAAAATACAGAGATATAGAAAGAGAAGGCAATTCATAATATAAAGCAAAAAACAAACAAACAAAAAAAAAAACAAAAAACCCAAAAAGACAGCTTTGAAAATACCAAGGTGAATTTATTATATAGCTAAAAAAAAAGTTATAATTACAAATTTGTAAGTTTTCATGCAATCATTTTTTGTTTTATTGTGTTTTTATTTCTTTTACTGTGTTTAAGTGCAGAATAAAAGCAATATATACATATTATATGTAATATACATATCATATGTACAGATATACATGTATATTATATATATATGCTTACAGGTATACATGTATATTATGTGTATGTATGTTTGTATATATATTTAAAGATGTTCTGCTCATTTTCTCTCAAAAGTCATTGTTTTCTTTATATCATAAATATATTCTCCCTTTTAATTGGAATTTCCAGAATGGGCAGTGAAGCCAAGTGAATACAGAACAGGTCTTTGAACCCTGAGAGCAGGTAAACCCTCTTGACTCATGATACATGTATAGTATAGGTAAATCAATTCACCTTCCAGGCAATTCTGGGAATGAGTTATAGATCAATTTCTGATCTGTATGTAGGGTAGAAATTTCCATAAAAATTATAATATGGATCTAAATTAAAGCAAACAATAGGATTACGATTTAGTTGTTACCTTCTGAAATTGAGAAATATCAGTCAAATAAATCATTTTTATTCAAGGCCTTGTCAAAAGGCATTTCTAAGAAGATTCTAATAGTTCCAATAAGTTTTTATGTAGCATTTATAAGATTGTATATGTGTTTTTTTGACCTTCCCCAGGTACTGTTTCCTAATCCCTCAAAGTAACTTATGTTTATTATTTTATATTTATGCTAACTCAGCAACCCATTTCCCCAATCCTACTTATAAATCAGTGTTGGGGGATGTTCTGTTGGAAGAAGATATAACCCCGTCTGGAACTTTTGGATTATCTGCTGTTCATCATATACCTCTACGTGGGATGTTTGTACCTTTACCTGTTAAACATTATATACCTGCGATGCTGGGGAGGTGGCGAGTTGTAGTGGTCCATTCATTTCCTTTCACTGATATGGACCTTCAGAATTGTTTGTACATCATTAGGCAATTTATTGACAAAAATTATCTCCATCTTTAATCCTTTACTGATCTCTAGTGATGTCTGTCAAGATGTTATTATTTTGATGTATTTGACTAAACTCTTTCAATTATCTGCCTGAGTTTTGCATTCTTAAGAGGGGCGGGGAAGAAATCCAAACAATGAATTTTCCCTTTAACAGGGACTGTTTCATTTTTTCTGGCTCTCCAGTGTCTACCAGAGTGTTTATCATGTAGGATAAGGCAAAAGGATATATATCTGTAATTTCATTGGTATAGAAAACTTCCATGTGTGGAAGCTCCCTCTACTAATGTAGCTCAGTATTTAGTCTCCAACATGTCTTAGAAAGATGACCAGGAGACTGAAAAATTAAATGATTTGCTCCAAGTCATACATCCAGGATGCATGTATTAGAGAGAAAACCTGAACTCAAGTCTTTCAGACTTTGAAACTGCCTTGATTCCTGACACAGCATAATAAATGCTTAGGGTGGATTGATTTATTAGATATTCTATGCTATATTCATACAGTACTATAAATCATACCTGTATATTCTAATTTGCCATCCAATTTTCATGCCATGTCTCTATGCTCAAGTCCACAAAGTTTTTATAAGTCCTTTTTAATATGCAAACCTCTTTGTCTGTCTTTTTGATTAAAATTATTACTTCATGTCAAATGGCAGTCTCCTGCTTTAATTTTTGACAGATTGTACAAGTGTCTTATCATTTGGAGAATTATCTTCATATATTTCCCACATATTCTATCCTAAATCCCAAGACTGGGAGATACTGGGATGATACACAAGATCACCAAGCTTATCTATGAGTAATGTCTTAGGTCAAGGAGCCATATTGATTGATCTTTCATTTAAAGTGTGGAAATTATTCTAATACTCTTACTCTGTTATTTGTTTAAAGGTAAATTCACAAATATTATTAAACCCCCAAAGCAAGTAAAAATGTCAATAATAATCTAACTTTACATGTTTCTTTTCTAATTTCTGTAAAATCTTTATGAGAACATATGATAAAAGAGAGAATGATATGGCACACAGTGTCTGGTACATAGTTAGCATATTAATATAAATTTTTGAGTAATCAAAAAGTCAAAATTATCTATTTTACTTTTAGTGATGTTCTATATTCTTTCTGGATCATGAATTTTTCCCTTTTCCACAGTTGTGCACATTATTATCAAGTCCGCTTTTATATCTAGGTCAGGTACCATTTAAAGTTTATTTAGTTATAAAGTATGAGGTGGAAGTTTATATTTAATTTCTGCTAAACTTTTTAATAGCTTTCTTGTTAAATAAATGCTTTTTGGTTCATTAGAAAAAATAATACATTTTTTTGTCAGAGGACAAAGGTTCGTTCCTTTTCTATCATGGGACTTCAGATGCCTTTTCTATAAAATGAGAGGGTTGCATTTCATGATTTGTGAGTTCCTTTCAGTTCGAAAATTGTGATCCAGGGATCTTAGAAAACCTAAAACACTCTTGAGGAGAATATTATAAGGGGATATGAAACATATCTGAAGGTATATTTTACAGCAAACTGCATAAGTGAATGAAATATGCAGAAAACTTAAGATTTTCATCCCCATTATATATTGGCTATAAAAAACATCCGACTTGGTATAACATCATGATCCCTTTAAGACTTTTCTCCCAGAGACCATCTTCAATGAATATTAAAATTATGCAACGCTTCCTTAAAAGATGCAACAATAGAAATACTTAAAAAATTATCCAAGAAAGCATCAAAAAATAGAAATGCAAACTTAATAAAGATATTTGCCACCACCATAACCAGAGTAGAAATCAAAGCGATATCCTTGAAGTGTGATTCTATAGATAATCTCATTTTTAAAAGGCATTGTACTGGTTCCCTTGAACCAGAGAACATTAGAGAATCTGCTGTTGTAGCATGGTGATCACTAAAAAGTTAAGTCTAACTATCAGCAAAGGAAAAAACAGATGAAGAATCCTATTCTTTAGACTCGTGGAAGCAGCCCATAAAGCTTATATATCAGAGCGCACATCTCAGTCAGCTAGTCCAGATGGACAAGGAACTATACTCAGAATTCTACAAGATGAAGAGAAAGAACTGAATTGCCTTTGGGAAATTAAATAGTATTTTTAATAACCCCAAGTTTCTTCCTTAAACTGAGCCCATCTATTTTACAACAATATTCTTTCTAGTGATTCCGTATAGCTATGAATCATGTTACTCTACCAGCTCTGAAGAATTAAAGATTGAGGTCAACCATAGATTGGAGAAGTACATTGTGAGCACAAATAGACTGCAAAACATTGCAAAGAAAATTTCACAGGAAAGGCAATAAAAAAGATGCCATCATAAAGATGGATGACTCAAAAGATAAATGGGCCAGTTACACAAGAAGGAGAAGGGAAGGAAAAAAGTTTGTGTGACTGGGGGTGGGTAGGTGATGCTTAAATATGCAAACATACAAATACTGGTGTGTGATAAGAGTATATAAGAACATAAGAGAACACACATGATGATGAGGATAAGATATATTCTTTTCCATGCTATCGACTCTAAATGAATGTTTATTCAATGAATGAACTTTGATTTCTTTTAAATATATTAATATATATACTCCTATGTGTGTATGTATATGTGTATCAGCTACTCTGTACCAGGAAATGCACTAAATACTTCAATATATTTTATTTTATTTCCTTAAGAATTGTGTGAATTAGGTGCTGTTATTATTATCATTTTACAGATGAGGAAACTGAAGGAATAAGAGATTAAATATCCTGCCAGAACACAGTTTCTAAGTAACAGGGACAAGAGAAAATAATAATAGTCTATATGCTCCATTATATTTCATTTCATGAGAGGAAATCAAAACAAAAAACATCTAGAGAAATGTCTACAAAATTGTTGGGTTTGCCCAATGTCTGGTTTGTGGGAGCAAATATAGAAGAATTTCAGGGGATAAAATGTTTCTACCTAAGACAGGTAGAACGCTTTCACAGTTTCATTGTACCTAATTTTGTGCACTTGTATTTTGTATTAAAATTATTTGTGCCCACATCCTTTTTCCCTTATTAGATGGTCAACTATTTAGTGAAATAATATGTTATCACTATTTTTATCTTTACCAGCACCCAAAGTAGTGTTTTCCTTGCTATCAACTCTAAATGAATGTTTATTCGGTAAATGAATTTTGATTTCTTTTATATATACTAGTATTCATATATAAGAAATTTGCATAATATACCTTCGGGTGTATCTTATTCCAAGCTCTCTCCTGCTTTATTTTTGTAACTGTCGGGTCTTACAATAATCTGATTGAGGATTTTTGCTACTTGAACTCTTCCTTATTTTGCTCTCATTCTCTTGTGTTTAGTATACAATTCTATGATCCAAGCTTCTCTGGGTTGCCTGAGCTGAAAAATCTAAACTGTTCTCCTGGGCTGGAAAATTTTGTTCAAACTTTTTTCTATAGTAATGACAGACTTATATCCCTTTCATATGGATCTGTGCTGGCAAAATACACTTATTATATATTCTTCTTGAAGCTTTTGATCATGTTTTGAGCCAGTGGTCTTTTTTAAAAATCTTTACTGGAGTAGTTGGAAGATGACTGAGCTGATTCCATTTATTATATCATTTTGAGAAGGTTCCCTTATCCCCCCAAAATGAACACTGCATGATCTGAACAAATTCTTTCAGAATTCATTTTTTTTGCAAAAATAATATTTTAAAAATTAACTGCTTCTTTATATGACAAAATTACATTTAATATGGAGGTAAAATATTAGCAATTTATTTGAAATTGTGGTGAAAAATATTACCATATTTACTGTATTAATTAGTGCAATTTTAGGTCCACAGAACTTAATGAAAAGATGAGGCAATCATTCTTTGCTACCCATTTAATTACTACCATTTAACAGAACATAGTAATTCAGATGACATTTCTTTTTGTGATGAATTAATGTCTAAATTAAGAAGGGAAAAAAGAAGACCTAGATGTATAATGTATACATACAAATTATATATGTTGAAGTATATAATTTATAGCCTACTGAAGGCTCAGGAGAAATATAGACTGTACATGTTGGAAATTTTCAATTCTGTTTCTCAAAAAGGGATTCCTTAAGTCATAGGCCCATTATTTTTTGGGGTATGTGAGTGTGTGATTGTGTGTGTGTAAGAGAGAGACAAGGTGAAGGAAGGAGGGAGAGAGGGAAGGAGGGATAGAGAATATACTGTACTTTGTTGTGGTTTCATTGGTAACATTATATATTTTATTTTATGTATTTAAGTGTTATTCTGGGAAAGACCCTATCGGCCTCAATAAACATCCATAGAGGTTTATGACACAAATAAAAGAACTCTAATCTTTGAGTTTATTTTATTTATTTATTATTGTGAGAAGGCTATATATTTTAATTGAACCCAAGTGTTAATAATAGCTCTAACTCATTTGATTCATATTGAACTTAGAAATACAGATAACTATAACAAGCAAAAATCTCCACTCTATTCAGATGTTAATTTCGTATATATGTCCATTGTCCCTTGCATTATAATAAAGATCCTGCTTAAAAGAAAGCATTTATGCCATTCCCAGGAAGCTAAACTTCATACCATAACCTATTAAAGAATTTTAGCAGCCATTTTAGTTTATTATTTATTACTAAACATATAATAGCAGATGTATCAGTGATAATGGGCTGCACATCTTGACAAGTTTGGAATCATTTTTGCAAAGCTAATGGTTACTTAGATAGCAGTGATAGACTAACAACATCCTAAGTAAAACATCTTGTAAATACATGAGTGGAAGATCATAGATGTACATGCTTAATCTCGAATAGAAATGGTAATTTATTGTTCATTGGTATGTAGAATCAGTCTCCAACTATGAATTGATGAGGCTACATGAGACTTAATATTATCTTGAAAGTCTGATTGACCTGCCCCTCTTAGCTTTATTGTATGTTATCAAGGGCTTTGGTCACAAATTCAATATGTGATTCTTTTATCCTTTTCCCTAGGAAAAAAATAGTCTATGATGGAGTTCCATGGTTATCTGAGTGTTGATTCTTATTTCTTGTTAAGGGATACAGAAGAAGAAGTAGGGATGGAATGGGGAACAAAGACTAATTTCAGTCCATGATGAAAGCTAGCTCAGACTGTTGTCAGAAGCAGAGCAATCAGAAATTCCCCTTTATATAGAGGAGCAGTTGTAGAAAATCAACTGACCATGACAGGTTCCTTCCACAGTTTTCAAACATCCCATTTACAGTTTAGTTTTTGAAGAATAACACAGTTTAGCTGCAATTTGAAAATGATTCTCTCTTGGTCTAATTTGGTAGATCTACTCATTTTCTTTTCTTTTTCTTTTTCAATTACATGGAAGACAGCAGAGTACAAGGGGAGATAACACAGCAAATTTATATTTGCATCTCACTCTAAGTACTTACTGGCTGCTTAAATTCTTTAATAGGTAATAGTATGAAGTTTAGCTTCCTGGGAATGGTGTAAATGGCTTTCTTTTAAGCAGGATCTTTATTATAATACAAGGGATGATGAGCACATATATGAATTTAACGTCTGAATAGAGTGGAAGTTTTTGTTTGTTATAGTTAAACTGTATTTCTAAGATCAATATGAATCAAATGAGTTCTAGCTGCTATTAACACTTGGGTTCAATTAAAATATACAGCCTTCTCATAAATATCTTTCATACAATACATGTGACATCTTTATCCCAAACATCAAAATGATTTTTATGTGCATGTAACAACAACCTCAGAACTTTGCTTCAGAGGTCAAATCCATGATTTTACAGAGCTCTAGTCTCCTATATCTCTTCCCCATAACTGTCACATATTGTTCCCACAGTTCATCATTCTATGTATACATCTTTCATTTGCCTATATGTTTTTCTATCAAACTGTCACATTCTGAAATGGTTGTCACCAGGGTCCCTAGATGCTGAAACACAGGCATGAAAGCCGCAGCAAGAAAAATATATAGATATAGTTCTTTGGCCATTACTCCAACATGGATGCTGCTGGTTTGGATCGCAGCAATAACAATGGTTTGTTTTGTTATGACATGAAACCTGTTATAGGCAGAGCCCCAGATGGGAAGATAACTAGCTACCTACTTGCTTGCTTATTTCCTTTGCTCCCTAATATTCAAGATGAAACATATCATTTCTCTTTCTGTGGTCTCCAACCCCTACTATACATGTACATACACATTTTCCCTACAGCTTACTGTTTTGATGACAAGTAATAGTGACACGTTATCAAGAACTGGTCTGCTTAAGAGAAATGAACTTCTTTAGAATTAAAGAAAACATAAGTGTTACTAAATAATCTTAAATAGATTTTAAGTGATCCTACTAAGCTCTTATTGATTAGCTGATTCATTCAATCAGCAACTATTTTTGAGCACTACGATGTACAAAATTATGATAGCTGAACTGGAGTGTCCCAAAAGACTTAATGCAGTTATGAGCAGCTGATAAAGATTAAAACTTTACTGTCTTTTGGGACAGCGTATAAGTATGACCTACTCCCTTCTAAGTCAAGAAAAGGAGATACGTATATATATCCATGAATCTAGACAGGATGTAATAGAAGCCAAATGAGGACAAAAAAAAATAAAAGCTCAGAGAAAAATAACACTGCTGGGATGATTTAATTCGATTCAATTTGGCAAGAAAATCTGACGGACAATAAAATTGTTAGACAATAGGGATAAAAAGACAAGAACGAAATAGTTCTTACACATGAATAGGTGACATCCTACTGGGGAAACAAATGTGAACAAAATTAATGTTAGCACAATAGAAATTGAAGAGGAAAGACCTCATGAAAAAATGGAGAAATCCAAAGCTTCACAAAGAAGGCAGGTCCTTAGTGGAGCCTAGAAAGAAGGCACAAATTCAAAGAGAAAGGAGGAAAGGAAGAGAAGTAGGAAGAAGAAAGGGAGAAGGAGCAGAAAGGCATTACAATGTATCATCAAAGTTGTGGTCTCTGAGACTGGAATAAGGCTTCTTTTGATGACAAGTAATAGTGACATATTATCAAGAATTGGTCTGTTTAAGAGAAATGGACTTCTTCAGACCTATCAGTTTCAGTCTGTGATGAAACCTAGCTCAGGCTGTTGTCAGAAGCAGAGCAATCAGAAAATTCCCCTTTATATGGTGATATAGAGGAGCAGTTGTAGAAAATCAACTGACCATGACAGGTTCCTGCAACAGTTTGGACAGCAGCAATAACAACGGTTGATTGTGTTATGACATATGAGAGGGATTGAACCAATTAATAGGATAGTTTTCATCTAGAAATTTCACAAGTGTTTCTCCTTGTTCTTCTCAGATCAGGTGTAGTAAAGGCTGCTCTGTACTATAGTAATGTCTGTTCTGCTTGACAAGATTGCTTCAGGGCTCATTTCTATTCTACTCCCCATTGGGCATCTCAATAATAATAGGTTTAGCTTTTTTTTTTAAAGCAAAACAAAATCACTACCAGCCACAGCAAAAATCCCACAGCAAAGATCAATTACAAAATCCCCAATTCCTAGACTTTTAGAGCAAGAAGGGACTACATAGATGATCTGCTTTAGCCCTCACATTTTACATGTAAGGAAAATGAGTCATTCAACATCTGGTTCATTAGATAACAACTGTGAAAATCTCATTGTCAGTGTTAAAATATACATCGACATCCCCCTCACCATTCTACTCTATCATCCATGTCTTTTTAACTGGGCTGCCCAATTTTTGCCCAGATGAACTTAGAAGTACAGAATATGAGAACTAGAAGGAACTTAAGTCAACCCATTTTATTTCTGACTACGTATCCAGCTTTTAAAGTAATTTTTCATTCTAATGCTGCTCTACACAGATCCAATCATCATCACCATCATGCTGAAGTATGGGCAATTTTCATGAATTCCCTTTCAAAGCCAGATTCCAGCTAAGTATCAATCAATGATCAACAATAAGCATTCACGAAGCACCTGTAATGGACCTGGCACTGTGACCACTACTGTGGATGCAAAGAAATTTAAGAAATATTTACTGACATGAAAGAGTTTGTATCATATCACAGAAATAGTGTGTGCGCTTTTAAGTCTATAAATGATGAATACAAAGAATATACAAAGAAATAAAGATAATTTTTGATAAGCAACGAGATGGGAAAGGCCTAGGGTAGAATAGGGCACTGGAGCCACAATTTGAAAGGAGCCAGGGATTGTGAGTTGAAGGTGAAAATGAAGTGTATTCTTGGTCTGAGATATGGTTGGTACAAAGGTCTTGAAATAGAAAATAGAATGTCACATGTGAGGAAAAGCAATTAGTCCAATTTGGCTGAGTGGGGGATACATCAAAGCTTGTAGCATGCAATAACTCTGGAAATGTTGCCTGAAACCAAAATGTAAGGGACTTTGAAAGTCAAACCAAGGAATTTATGTACATGAAACCACAATCAACAGAGAGAGTGGATAATTAAGTATTAAATAGCACTTAGCTACCTCATCAGTGGTTAGAGCTGTAAAGAAGGGGGGATGTTTTCCATCCTTCGGTTACAGGCCTGACTTTAAGCATATGACATTTTGAATTGGCATGTTGCACTTTTCTATAGTCACAGTTGTGATCTGCACATGCCATTTCCCACTTTATTTCAAAGACAATGTAAGTGTGGTAGCTTCTGTGATACCTCAAGTTTTGAAGCTGCCTCAGAGTACTTTAATGGAGTTTCTCGAAATAAAACTTTCTCAATATACTTGGAAAGCCTTAGAAACAGATCTAAGAAGAACATGATATTTTATTTTGTAATTAAGCATAGAAGGAAAAAAAAAACTTTCTTAAAAT
The DNA here is from genome assembly GCF_902635505.1 of Sarcophilus harrisii. Lineage (NCBI taxonomy): Eukaryota > Metazoa > Chordata > Mammalia > Dasyuromorphia > Dasyuridae > Sarcophilus > Sarcophilus harrisii. The sequence continues at coordinate 31,816,256 of NC_045431.1, read as the reverse complement.
ATCTACTTTTCTGAATTCTCTTCCTATATGGGAACCCCATCAATATCCAAATTTGCCATGCCATATAAAAATAAAGGCCAGCAAATATCTCAGAATGCCTAGAGTAGGATTTCAAAATTTACTTTTATAATATTTTAATTTCCAGTTTTCTTCCTTTCCTCCCTCCCTTCTTACTCCTCAAAGTGGCAAGCAATCTGAAATAGAACATACAAGTAAAATCATATTAAGACATATTTCCACATTATCAGAACATAAGGGCAAAACCATAAGGAAGAAAAAAAAGTGAAAAAGGTATGTTTTGATCTTTATTCAGACTCCATTGTTTTTTCTCTGAATGTGAATGGCATTTTCCATCACAAGTTTCTTGATATTGTCTTAGATGATTGTATTGTTGAGAAGTCGATGAGATTAGGATTCTAAGATGACTTCTGATTGCAATTACTCGCATAATAATATGGCATCCGAATACCTCAATGCAAATCTTGGCAGCTCTTTTTACTTTGCTTGCTACCTGGGCATTTAAACTATTTAAGCCTCAGTTTTTCTCATTTATAAAATGAGAGTTTAGGATGAAAATCATCTCTAAGACCTATTTACCACTTTAAATGTATAATTCACTATCATTCTAAACATCATATTGAGTTTTCTATTCTGAATTGTATCCATGGATTACAAAATAGTTATGATCTTACTTTTTTATATTTTTGTGATCTCTAATTTTCTTTTTTGATGCAAGTACTTTGTTTGGCTGTGAAGATAAAAATGAAATAGGATTTGCCATCAAGGAGTGTCCATTCTATCAAAGGAGAAAATAGGTACATATGAAAACAACAAGAACAAGGTACTGGGGATGTAGGGAGGCATTGAACAATGAAGGATCAAGAGAGGCTATATGTGGATGGTGGTGCTTGAACGGTTATATTCAAATAAAATCCTACCTGTCAATCAGAAGTTCTATGGCATTAGGAGAGATTATAACTTCCTTATTTCAAAGTTATCAGAAGACTTTCTTAAACTTATTGTACTGATAATTCCAGTGTCTAGTACATTTCTATAGAAATTGTTTAATAAATACGTGTTGATTGATAGAATTATACCTTCTGACCTTCTGGTTGTAAGGCAATAAATAATGAGTAGCAGAAAGCATAAAAAAGGGAGCAGACCCATATAGTATTCAGAATTTGACATTTTTAGCAATTCCCCTCTCTACCTGGAACCTTCTCTCCCTACAATATTCCTACACTTCTCTGGATCCTTCTGTCATTTAGTTTGTTTTACTCCAGGATCTCAGTTTTGGGATTGCCCCAAAGTGACCATGCTTCTTTCCTGTCTCAAGCTTCTGAGGATGTCACCACAATGCCTCCTCCACATGGAGCACCTTCCTCTCTTTTCAACTTTTTTCTTATATTGCTTTTCCCATTAAAATGTGATTTTATTTAGGACAAGGATTCTTTCTTTTTTCCTCCCACTATTCATAGCTCTAGCACTAAGTACAGTGCTTGATACATGTGCTTAATAAATGCTCGTCATCTTGCCTTAGCACTATTTCTTCACAATTTCCTATTAAATAACTCCATTTTTGGGAAGTCAATCTCTCTCTCTCTCTTGCTCTCGCTCTCTTGCTCTCCTATTTTCCTCTCCTTCTCCTCCCCTCTCTCCCTCCTTTCTTCCATCCCTCTCTCTCTTTCTCTTTCTTTTCCCTCTCTCGTGCACAACATATACACAATGCATATACACATACATGGATTTATATACAACTATGTATTGATATCAACAATTATATTACATATATTTATTCATCTATTGATTTTTATTAACAATCACAATGGCAGTTTCATTTCAAATAACCTAGTCTCACAAGTTGATTTCTTGATTGTGAAAATGCCTAATTTATTTGTAAAGATCAGGCAGAAAAAGCAATTCCTTGGTTTTGTCTGGTAGGACTATTTGCCTAGGGAATTCATCCCTCAGTGGAAGAACAAGATAACTAACCCACTTCTATGGTACCAGTATCTTGTCAAATACCGGTTTTCTAAGCTTCCCATTGTCAGCTTTGAATTAGAATGGAAATTTACTGAAATAAGATTCAAAGTACAAAATGGAAAGTTGCAGCAAACAAAACCTAGGGTCTCAAAGTGCAGCTAGGTCAATAATTAATTGGAATTGAATCGGGAGTTACGCCAACAGAGAGGTTGCCTGGCTGAGCCTGGCTTCCTGGTGTGAAGTACAAGATTTATGAAACCCGAATGTAATTTTATTTATTATTGATTAAATGTGCTAGATACAACCTGTCTACTGAACAATGAACTGAATTAAATTAATTAGAAACATTTTCTATTTTTTTTCTGTTGGACAGGCATTGGCCAACATCAGATCTCGGTGACATCCATAATGTAATGAAACGATGCTGCTGCAAGGACAGGATTCATAACTCAAAGGAACAAATCAATTTGATTTCTTTATAGAGAAGAGGACTTTCTAGGGATAGTGCTAGACCTTTGATTTTATTTATACAGGAATCTTCCAAATAAGGAAATTACACTTACCAATGCAGGTTGTCTCCCTGTTTATTAGGCAATTTGGAACACTGAAAAGTTACTAATTATCAGTACTTGTCAGAAAGTAGGGCTTGCATCCAAGTCTCCTTGGCTCCAAAACTAGACCTCTATCCATTATTCCATGTCTGACCCATTCTTTTATTGCCACATCTTTGTCAAAATTCGTCTGCTTATGCAAATATATTTGGATATAATGATAGAATATAGTAAGGCAAGGGACTTTTCCTCCATTGCCCTGAATAGCTTTCTTTCTCTTTGCATTTTGTCATTATCAATAGCTTTTAAAAAGCTATTGTTTGCCTGAAACATTTTGCAGAGGTGCCCAAGTGATATATAGATTAAAGCCAGCAATCTGTCCAATAATATATTTCCATGTGAGCCATCATTTGTCTGCTACCTCAGCACTGGGGGAATGGGTCTCTGTTTTGCTTGACCTGTTAAGAATTTTGGTACCATATGCAACTAAGCTGCTTTCAGGAAGTGTTTATAGAATCAACCTGTGCAAATAAGTACTGCCCTAAGAAAAGAAGTAGATTTTTCATCTGTCAAAGAAGAAAGAATTATCATAAAACTTTAAAATGTAAAGTATATTAGCCCATAAGTCTTTTTGGTGGTCCATTTGGTCAGTTACTTATTCATCCCAGTCTTTCAATTTATTTCTCAAATTCATTGCCTCCTATTCAGCTTTCAATGTTCAAGAGAATGATTCAAAAGAAAAATCATTCACCAAAACTTTCCTCATACTAATTTCAATGAATTAATCCATAAATATTATTAAAGACCTCCTCTGTACCACACATTGGCAATGATCACAAAAATACAAAATGAGACTAATTATAACTTTAAGTACTTATGTTTAACAAAACTGCAAAACTCATATAAGAAAGTGATGGTGTCCACAGACTATGTGAGTCTAGTTCATCACCGTAATTGATAGTAAGGTCCTAGGTATTTAGCTTGTAATAAACTTCTAATGTCAATGATTCAGGTTCCTAGAGCAAGAGCCTATTGGAGGTTAGAAGAAATGGGAAGGGATATACAAGGATCAGGAAACAAAGCAAGATGCTCATGCATATATCCCTACATCTTGTAGATGTTGAGTTGGAGGATGAAGGATAATCTGAGATCTGCTGGACACAGTGAATTGATAGGAACTTTCATTCATTCTCCTATCAATTAGAAAAATAGTCAGAGAAATTAAAAAACAAAACCCATATGAATATTATGGAATATTATTGTTCAGTAAGAAATGACCAACAGGAAGATTTCAGAAAGGCCTGGAGAGACTTACACGAACTGATGCTGAGTGAAATGAGCAGGACCAGGAGATCATTATATACTTCGACAATAATACTGTATGATGATCAATTCTGATGAGCCTGGCCATCCTCAGCAATGAGATGAACCAAATCAGTTCCAATGGAGCAGTAATGAACTGAACCAGCGACACCCAGGAAAAGAATCTGGGAGATGACGAAGAACCATTACATTCAATTCCCGATCCCTATATTTTTGTCCACCTGCATGTTTGATTTCCTTCACAGGCTAATTGTCCAATATTTCAGAGTCCGATTCTTTTTGTACAGCAAAGTAACGGTTTGGTCATGTATACTTATGGTGTATCCAATTTATACTTTAATATATTTAACATCTACTGGTCATCCTGCCATCTAGGGGAGGGGGTGGGGGGAAGAAGGGGGAAAATTGGAACAAAAGGTTTGGCAATTGTCAATGCTATAAAATTACCCATGTATATAACCTGTAAATAAAAGGCTATTAAAAAAAAAACCCAAACCCTGATCATATTAACTCCTCCAAGATGTTAGTAGTGGTGGTAATAATGACAGAGTTCTTGATGAGAAGACTTAGAATTATAGGACATTCTATACCTATGTCTAGAACGTACATAATATTGTGTTGGTCACAACAATTTTTAAACAAATGAGGAGACTAAGATTCTGTACTTTAGATGATGGATTTAAAGCCACTTTTTTTTTTCTTTTACAGAGAGGCCGGATTTTAATCCAGTTTGCCCCTTTCGAAGACAAGGGCTCTTTCCAAAACCTTTCTGTATCCCTCACACTATCTTTGCTCTATGTCACTCTAAGGACTATTATTGAAATGTTGAGTTCTATGTCAACCAGAAAGAAGAGGTAGGGGAGAGTGGGGAGAACACTGAAGTTTCATTCAGTAAGATGTGAATACGAAAAATGTCTCTATTGCTGCGTGAGCATGAGCAAGTCACCAAACTTCCACCAACCTCATTTTCCTTATCTGTAAAATGGTTTTTATGAGGATAAACTCATATTATTCGTGCAAGGCGCAATCCTGGGTGTTCCAAAAGATAGCGTCATTTTAAGATAACGGCTTAGGATTCTCCTGTGAAATGAAAAGCAGTTCTTCCATGGCATATCATCATTTTGTAGTTTTAGAAAGTATGTTTTCAAAGTGGTTTCGAATTATTTTTCATGAATTGTTTCTCATCAGATTAAATCCTTTGAAGTATAAACAACCAAAAAACCTTCTTGCAAGTCGAATCTGCCACTTGTAGATGGGATTAATGTAGAAAATTTTCAAAAAGCAGTTTTTCTTACTATGGTTTCACTAAAGGGTGTCTAAATAATGATTTTTCTCTTAGATTAGAAAACTATCAGTTTTTAGAAGAAAATCCATACATCTCCGTGGCCCCACAACTCTTTTGGAAGCAGAATGATTAGTCTTTTTCTGAGGATTGTAAAGTGAAAACAAACAAAAAAGCCAAACAAAAGCCTCCCTCCGAGGGCGGCCAGAACCGAGGTCCGGAGCCGCTTCCCTTTGCTCCCGCAAACAAAGGCCGAAGGAGGGCCGGAGCCTCTGGCCGCTATAGCGCTTCGGGTGCTTTGGTCTGGAGATGTCAGGGGGCTGGCCCATCAAGAAGTTGGGATGAATTATCGGGAGAGCCGGGCCGGCTTCTGCTCATTAATTCCCTTTAAAGAAGAGCCAGGCCTGAGGAGAGAGCCCGCTCCGCGGCCAGCGCCTGCCTTTGGCAGAAAGGCCTCGGACTCAGCTCCCGCTGGGCCGGGGCGCCCATTGAGGCGGCCCGAGCAGCTGCTGCTGCGGGATACCGCGCCAGAAACCGGCGGGGCAGGACGGAGGGGCGCGCATGCTAACGAGCCCGCAGTTACCCGCACTCGGCTGGAGACTCGCATGGAACACGGGGCTTGTTCCGCATACCTCTGTGACTTTGTTACCTGATCATTATCTTTTCTGGCCTGGGAACGGACAAGAACCGTGGGATACATTTCAAAGCCTCTTCTCGCTCTCCTCCTTTCATTCCCCTACAGTGCCAGCCTGTCCCATGCTCCTTTCTCCTCCTGCCTGTCCATTCTCCTCCTTCTCCCTCCTGCTGCCCATCTCCTTCTCCCTCCCTGCCTGTCCCATCTCCCCCTTTCTCCCTCCCTGCCTGTCCCATCTCTCCTCCCTTTCTCCCTCCCTGCCTGTCCCATCTCTCCCTTTCTCCCTCCCTCCTGTCCCATCTCTCCCTCTCCCTCCCTGCCTGTCCCATCTCTCCCTTTCCCTCCCTCCTGTCCCATCTTCCTTTCTCTCTGCCTGACCCACTCTGCATTCTCCTCCCCATTCATCTCCCCTTTCTCCCTCCCTCCCTGTCCCATCTCTCCCCTTCTCCCTCCCCTGTCCCATCTCTCCCCTTTCTCCCTCCCTGCCTGTCCCATCTCTCCCTTTCCCCTCCCCCTGTCCCATCTCCCCTTCTCCCTCCCTGCCTGTCCCATCTCTCCCTTCTCCCTCCCTGCCTGTCCCATCTCTCCCCCTTTCTCCCTCCCTGCCTGTCCCATCTCTCCCCTTCTCCCCCCTCCCCTGCCCTGTCCCATCTCTCTCCCTTTCTCCCTCCCTCCCTGTCCCATCTCTCCCCTTCTCCCTCCCTCCCTGTCCCATCTCTCCCTTTCTCCCTCCCTCCCTGTCCCATCTCTCCCTTTCTCCCTCCCTGCCCTGTCCCATCTCTCCTCCCCCCCTCCCTCCCTCCTGTCCCATCTCTCCCCTCTCCCTCCCTCCCTGTCCCATCTCTCCCCTTCTCCCCCCCCTGTCCCATCTCTCCCCCCCCCTCCCTCCCCTGTCCCCATCTCCCCTTCTCCCACCCTGCCCACCTCTCCCATTCTCCTCCCTCACCCACTCCCTCCTCCACCACCTCCATCCCTCCCTTTCTCCCCTCCCTCTCCCCATCCCCTCCCCTTCTCCCTCCCTCCCTGTCCCATCTCTCCCCTTCTCCCTCCCTGCCTGTCCCATCTCTCCCTTTCTCCCTCCCTCCCTGTTCCATCTCTCCCTTTCTCCCTCCTTCCCTGTCCAATCTCTCTTTCCCTCCCTTTGTCCCTGTCTCTTTTTCTCCCTCTGTCTCTCTCTCTCTATATACATACACACCCACCTACATATATTCACAACAAATACATTAATCAGCAAATCTGAATATTTTTCATGACTTTATATTTGGTGGAGGTGGGTGTGGGGCACACTTTTGCAATCAGGTTTGTTTGATAGTTGCTTAATACACACACAAAAAAGTTTTTTGAGGTTTTTCTCCATCAATCCCATTTAAGATTTTTTTTTTTTGGCAAGCTATGCAGACATTGGAATTACTTTTTACTGAAGAGTTCCTCCAAACAGGAAAAATAATTCATTAACAATTATTTTGACCAAATTCTTTAAAAAATTCCAAAAATTCATGATAATCTGATATTAAGGCAAATCATTTCACAGAAAGACTCAATCTTTATTGTATGAATTTACCATTTTGTATCTCAAGTCTAACCATAGTCACATAGCAGCAAATGATGAAACTGATGCCAGACTCACAGGATTCATACCTCAAGACTGGGTTAAATAACAATACCGGTAATATTTTAGTAGATTTTTGGGAGGGAAAGAGGCAAATAAAGACTGCATAGTTAAGAGAAAACTGCATAGTTATTCAATCTTTTTTTTTAGAAAAACAAAAGAAATCAAAAGTCCTGCTATTTTAAAAACAAAAGATGGTACTATATGGTGGTAATTAAAGGACATTAGTAGAATGAAATCTTCATGATTGGCCAAAAGTAATACTTTTTTTGTTCGTTTTCTCATAGGTTACATAAGTAGAACTAACAATACTCAAAGTGAAAAAGGAATTATAAAAAAAGAAAAATCAATTAGTTCTCACACAGACATACACATACCCTACACTTCAGTGTTTTCATAGAAATATTCTATCACCAATGAAAATACTTCATCCAGATTTCAGAAAGGCCTGGAGAGACTTACACGAACTGATACTGAGTGAGATGAGCAGGACCAGGAGATCATTACATATTTCAACAACAACACTATATGATGATCAATTCTGATGAACCTGGCCATCCTCAGCAATGAGATGAACCAAATCAATTTCAATGGAGCAGAAATGAACTGAACCAGCTATGCCCATCTAAAGACCTCTGGGAGATGACTATGAACCCCTACATAGAATTCCCAATCCCTATATTTATGCCCACCTGCATTTTTGATTTCCCCCAGGCTAATTGTACAATATTTCAGAGTCCGATTCTCTTTGTACAGCAAAATAACAGTTTACACATGTATACTTATTTTGTATTTCATTTATACTTTAACATATTTAACATGTATTGGTCATCCTGCCTTCTAGGGGAAGGAATGGGGGAAAAGGAGTGGAAAAATTGGAACAAAAGATTTGGCAATTATCAATGCTGTAAAATTACCCATGCATGTAACTTATAAATAAAAAGCTATTAAAAATAAAAAAAAAGAAAATACTTTGTCCACTGGGGCATATCACAATCTTTTTTCTCTCTCTCTGCCTTATCTAATTTCTATTTAAATTTTCCTACAATATTTCTGTGGATCTACTCAATTTTCTGGATGAATGAATAAAGAAAAAGAAAATAGTATATGACAGACACAATGCTAGGTGTTAAGGAAACAAATATATATGCATGTTTCCCTAACACCACATACACACATATAGAAATCAAGAAATTCTCTACTCACAGGAACTTTCCATTCTAATGAGGGAAAGACAATAAGGAAGTGGTAGCTAGAGTTGGCTCCTTCAGTTTGGAAATTCACACACATAATGAATGGAGTCATAAGGCAATTGACTGGTCCCTCCTAGGAATGGTAGCATCTTCTTGCTCATTTGTGTTGGCAGATCCCGTCTACCTAGAGCCTTTACTCATGATGGAGGACTTTAGTAGGCTGTAATAATAAATGTCAGATTTTATAAACAAGTGCGACAGATATCAAGAGTGCTGTGAGTGAAAGAGTTGATTGGGCCCAAAGCGGGGATTCCTAATCTCTTGGTCCATGCTATATGTACCTTAAATTATTTTAAATATTTACAGATTAAAATTTTCTTAAGATAAACATGCTTAAAAGAAATTATTAGGGTTTTTTATTTAACTGATAGAGAATTTATGTCTGAGAAAAGTGTTTGATGATTATTAAGTATGATTATCAAACAGAATACTAATTTAAACACAGGACATAGCTTAAAATCATCATTTTCTTTCTATCTTTGCCAGTATTGCCAAAAAGCATAAGAATGAAGCAATTTTTTAACGCACCATAAAGGACTAAAGGGATTTATATTCTTTTCTAATTTTCTTCATTTTTTGCTGCATGAGAAGATTGTGTTTATTCTTTTATTTAAAAAATACATGCTATTTTGCCATAGTAACAATGCTTTGACTATACACATATACATACATATCCGTCTATATCTATATAAAATTACTACTTCATTGGAGAGTTTGTAATTTCATTGCCTCAAAGCCTCCTTTCCTTTCATCTCTTTGCTCTCTAACACATGCAAACATATATATATATATATATATATATATATATATATATATATATATAATCCCATTTGATATTCTTTGCATTTATTCTCCCAAATTTTGTTATATCCTTGTCTAATTCTATAAAGTACGCATTTGAAAATTTCATTAGAATATCATTAAAGTAGAGAGATTTGGATAGTACAATCATTTTAATTATATAACAAGACTTTTTATTTTTCAACCAGTTCTTTATAATATTTAGTCCTAAAGTATGATATACTGACCATCTGTTTATAAAGAAAACAGGACTTAAACACAAGTAGCTTTGCTATGATCTAATTACAGGGCGTTGGGGAAATCATTCTCTTTCTCTGGCTCTTCATGAACATTTCTCATCTGAATTAAATATAATGATCAGTACAAGAACCCATCCAGGCAATTCCTCTAAGATGTACAGGTGGCATGGCAGGTGCACGCTAGCTCATCATTAAAAAGAAAATCTAGAGAAAAAACTCCTTGTTTGTCTTGACTCTGTGTCCATTGGAATTGTATGTATTCCCGAGACACTTAGGTGCCGATTTGGACTTGTTATGGCTCTCCCCAGTGGCTCCACTAATTTCTTAGACCTCACTTGTCCCTCAGCTTCTCTAAGTGCTGCTACCTTAGGTGTTCTTCCACATCGTTTTCTGACTATTTCTTGTCTCAGATTTACTCACAATTGACATTTTATATCACTTTCTGTAATACTGCATTGTCTGTATATGGCTGTCTCTTCCACTCTGTAGCACAATCTGATAGAGATGATTTCTTAGGTTCTTTCCATATCTAATATTCTAAGATTATGGCTACCTTTATTACAAAATATTTAACCCTACTCTGTTAGTGATGTTCTCTCTAAGCATTTGTTCTCTTTTTTTTTTTTATTTAATAGCCTTTTATTTACAGGATATATACATGGGTAACTTTACAGCATTAACAATTGCCAAACCTCTTGTTCCAATTTTTCACCTCTTACCCCCCCACCCCCTCCCCTAGATGGCAGGATGACCAGTAGATGTTAAATATATTAAAATATAAATTAGATACACAATAAGTATACATGACCAAAACGTTATTTTGCTGTAGAAAAAGAATCAGACTCTGAAATATTGTACAATTAGCTTGTGAAGGAAATCAAAAATGCAGGTGTGCATAAATATAGGGATTGGGAATTCAATGTAATGGTTTTTAGTCATCTCCCAGAGTTCTTTTTCTGGGCAAAGCTAGTTCAGTTCATTACTGCTCCATTAGAAATGATTTGGTTGATCTCGTTGCTGAGGATGGCCTGATCCATCAGAACTGGTCATCATATAGTATTGTTGTTGAAGTATATAATGATCTCCTGGTCCTGCTCATTTCACTCAGCATCAGTTCGTGTAAGTCTCTCCAGGCCTTTCTGAAATTATCCTGTTGGTCATTTCTTACAGAACAGTAATATTCCATAATTTTCATATACCACAATTTATTCAACCATTCTCCAACTGATGGACATCCATTCAGTTTCAGTTTTAGCCACTACAAAAGGGTTGCCACAAACATTCATGACATACAGGTCCCTTTCCCTTCTTTATAATCTCTTTGGGATATAATCCCAGTAGTACACTGCTGGATCAAAGGGTATGCACAGTTTGATAACTTTTTGAGCATAGTTCCAAACTACTCTCCAAAATGGTTGGATTCGTTCACAACTCCACCAACAATGCATTATTGTCCCAGTTGTCCGCATCCCCCCAACAATCATCATTATTTTTTCCTGTCATTTTAGCCAATCTGACAGGTGTGTAGTGGTATCTTAGAGTTGTCTTAATTTGCATTTCTCTGATTAATAATGACTTGGAGCATCTTTTCATATGACTAGAAATAGTTTCAATTTCTTCATCTGAGAATTGTCTGTTCATATCCTTTGACCATTTTTCAATTGGAGAATGGCTTGATTTTTTATAAATTAGAGTTAATTCTCTATATATTTTGGAAATGAGGCCTTTATCAGAACCTTTGACTGTAAAAATATTTTCCCAGTTTATTAAGCATTTGTTCTCTTACCTGATTTAAATTACATACTCTGTCTCTTTCTCCCCTTCCTTTCCTTCCTCTGTCTCTCTCCCCTCCCTCTCTTCACATCCCATCCCACCCTGGAACTACAAAGCTTCAGCGTACTTCCTCTCTCTTGAACAGCCTTCATTAACTTCATCACTGAGCTAGGACGTATTCCAGACAGGTGGCTCCATCACTAGACTGGTTTACTTTCATGGTCAGGTAGAACTGTTCCCCACAGTCCACAGCATCTCTACTAGGTAAATCAGTCCACGGATTATTTTACCTGCACTGCTCTGCTGTGAGGCTGGATTCCTATAAAGCTCCTCCGTTGAGCTTAATCCCATCTGACAGCTGTGGGCTATGCCATTTCCCAATTTAAATTTAGTGAAAGCCAATGATTGGAATAATGTTGGGTTCTTTTGTAACACTGAGACCTTTAGGTTAGGATTGGCAAGTGCCTCTTTAGTTGTGCTCACTTTGTTAAGCTGAAGTTTCACCATGTCCAAAGCAGCAGATGGTGATGAAGAGAGGTAGCAACTCTCTTGGCAATACTCTGCTAAAATTATTCTTTTAAGAAACAATCTATGCACAATAGCATTTCACAATTTTACATACAATCCTGTTTTATATTCCTTTTTATATATGGAAATGTACATGATTGTTGGTGTTTTCTAGGTTCAAAATAAAAACAAAGCCTATAATTTCCCTTTTATGAAATTTTCTATAACATCAATATATTCAGAAAATGCATTTTTATTTTAATGTTTAAACTGTTATTTTAAAATGGCAAGGAAAGCCCGTGAAAATAAACTTGTTCTTTTAGGTTTCAAAGCCTTTAGGTTTCAAAAGTAAAGATGTAGAGGAAAAGATGTATGTCTTTTTAAAAAATCCCAAAATGAAATATTGGTAATCAGGAAATGTTATGGAGCTGTAATTAATAGTTGCTCAATATTCACTACAACAAATTACTTTGTAATGTAATCAAAGCAGACAGAATTGCATAAAGCAATTAAGAGTCAACTTTTCTGCACATATAAAATAGGAGCAATAAAAATATGAAGTAAAATGGATGTGCCATAGTTTGAAATTATAATTTTAAAATGATGTTCAAATGAATCCATTGATTTTATGCAAAAGAATGATTAATTAAAATGCTAACTTTATTCTTCTTGAGACAATTGTAACAGATAATCTATATTTACAAAGAGAAGTCTTCTACACATTCTTTCCTTTTGCTCAGAAGTTTTCTTTTTTCAATGTAATAAGCTGTATCTTATATTAGACCATCATGTTCTTTAAGGAATTTCTATTCTTGGCTTAAATAAGAAATAACATATACATTCAATATGGGTATAGAAATCTATCTTACCTTGCAAGAGTATAGAGAAGAACATAAGAGACAGGGGAAGGGTTATGGAAAAGAGGGCACATTGGGGGAAGGGATGGTCAGAAGCAAAACACTTTTGAGGATGGATAGGGTCAAAGGAAAGAGAGAATAATATAAACTGGGGGAATAAAATTAGTACTAGTAATTATGGGGAGAATTTTGAAGCAAGTTTCTGTCATGAACGCCTCATTTCTCAAATGTATAGAGAACTGAGTCAAATTTATATAATAAAAATAAGGTTCTTGCTCCAATTGATGAATGATCAAAAGATATGATCTATGCCCAAAGTGTTATAAAATTATGCAGCAATACCATTATTAGGTATGAATCCAAAAAGAGATTTTTTTAAAAAGAACCTATATAAATATTTCTAGTAACTCTTTTCTCATGGCAAAGAACTGGAAATTGAGGGGATGTCCAACAATTGGGGAATGGTTGAATTGTAGTATAAGATTATAAAGGGATATCCTTGTTCTATAAGAAATGATGAGCAGAAAACCTGGAAAGTCCTCCATGAGCTCAAGCAAAGTAAAATATGCTGTGTACATAGTAATAGCAAGTTTGGGGATGATTAGCTCTAAATGACTGCTATTCTCAGCAATACAATGATCTAAGACTTCTCTGAAGAACTTATGATGAAATTTACTATCAACACTTAGAGAAATGACTGATTGTATCTGAATATAGACTAAACCATATTTAATTTTTTTCTTGAAAACTTTTTTTTGAGGGGAGATCTATCTTTGTTTCTTTTTTTGCAAACATGTCTTTTATGGAAATATTTTGCATAACTTCACATGGGCCTTCTCAATGGGAAGGGAGAAAAAAGAATCTGTAACTCAAAATTTAAATATATATATATATATATATATATATATATATATATATATATATATATACATATATGTACAAATGGTTTTACATGTAACTGGGGAAAATAGAAATATATAAAAAATTTCAATTCTTTTAAAATCTATTAATTTATATAACATCATGGCAAGGCCAGAAGCAAAGAGGAACCCCTGTTGAAATATATTGTCATACAAATTGTCAAATGCAGTGCCTTCTCCAGATTATTAAGGCCAGTTGGAATTTAGTAAAATGTTTCATTTATATCTCTCTCTCTCCAACTATATCAAAATGGCATATAAGTGATGAAAAAAAAATGGTGACCAGCAACTGAAGAAAGTCAACTGTTAAGTGTCCTACAAATGTATCTCAAATAATTTCAGTGGATTGTCCCCTTACTTCTGTTTCTCAATCATTTTACTTTTTGTTTACGGCCTCTATGATTTGTCTGACATCATCTGTACCAACCCCACCTCTTTTATCCTTATTCCACCTATATACCACTTCCTCCTGTTTCTAAAGAAACCACTTCATCTCATATCTTATTAAAAAAAGATTTTCCTGAATTTCCTTTTATCCTCAGCCCCATGCTTTAAATCATCTCAACACCATCCCACATTTCCTCCTCCTTCGCTCTAGTCTCAGAGGAGTAACTGGTTCTCCTTGCTGATAACCAATTCATCTACATACCCTCCGGGATTTTGGCTCTTTGATCATTTCTTCTCTATTCCTAATTTTTAACCTCACTCTATTCAACCCCTATTTTCCTATCACTGAGCATTATGCCCAGATCTCCCTGTCCTTAAAAACCCTTCATTTAACCATACCAGCCCCTGACACTACAGTAATATCTCTCTCCTTCCTTTCATAATCAAACTTCTCACAGAAAGACTATTTTCAGTCTTTTTAATAGTTCTTCACCAACCACTCCATTTTCAAATCCTTGTTAAAATAGCTGCATGTTTTACCAATAGAGTGACATTGTTCTCTCCAAGTAACCAGCAATTTCTTGCTGAATCCAATGGCCTTTTCTTATTCCTTATCTTTCTTGATCTCACTGAAATATATGACACTGCTGACTAACCCTTCAGGTACATTCATTCCCTTCTGAGAAAGAAGCTCTTGAAGTTATTAAAATGGCTCTAATAGGTAGCCTCGTATTTATCCTGCCTTGGATTCCTTATGTGAATTAGGGTAAAGGAGAAGAATAGTGTACCTTAGGGTTCATAGAGTATTTATTTCAGGGCAAAAGATCACTTGGGACCAATATTCCAAATGATTTGTGAAAAATTTAATTATAACTCAACATATCATTTTATATGAGTGATTTAATAAGTTATCAATAACTTGTGGCAAACTATTTAAAGTGATATACTGCTATAATTTATTATTTCTTCAAAACAAGCCTATGATGTAGATGGAAAACTAGTATTCTTCCTCCCATTTCTCATTCTTCTTTCTTTTTTCTTTTCTTTTCTCTGCATTTTTCTTTCAAAACTACCCTGTAATTTAGATAAAAAACTAGTACCATCTTTACACCTGTCATCCTTCTTTCTTTTTTTCTTTTTTCTTTTTTCCCTCCTTCCCTTCTTTTTTTTCCTAACTAAGAAGTAAACTGAATGTGGAGAGTTCAAGCGATTTGTCCAAGATCACACAGTTAAGAGTAAGGCTGCTTTGATACATCAGAGAGCCCTAAATTTAAGAAAATAGGTCATAGGTTTGAATTTTATTATCTGTATGATCTGAAGCAAATCCATAACCTCTTGATTTCAATATCCAGAAAAATGTAAGACAAGGTCTTGTTCTACCTGACGTCTAAAGTTTCATTTAGGTTTTAATCTATAATCCTCTGATTCTTGTGATTCAGAGTCTGGTACTCTCCACTTAACCATGCTGTCTTTTCTTATCATTGAAAATAGAAATGCAAGAAATAATGCTAAAACTGCTGATTATGAGATCGGCAGTTTCAGTATTTGGAAAGTCTGTGCTCTCATTATGTGGAGTACCTGTGGATCTGAATAAAATGGGATATGTGAAATAAAGCAGAGATGAAAAAGGTAGAGTCTGTGGCAAATTTTAATACTTGAAAACCAGAAAGGAAGTGAAATAGTATGAAAATGATTGGTTTGGATGAAGGAATAGATCAGAGCTAAATGTCATTGCTATGATTTATAGCATGTTTGTACAAACAAAAGGGTATGAGGAAATTAACTCTGACTTGAAAACAAGCAATTATAGTTGGTATAAAAACACATGAAAATATGTCTTTTGAAAAGACTCAAACTTTTAGGCAAAATCTGCTACACATTCATATTACAATGGTTTCTGTATTAAAATGAGAATTTTATTTATTTATCCATTCTATAATGAAAAGTAGGCTAATTTGAAAGTAGAAGAAACTAAGAATTGAGAATCCTAAACCCTGACTGCCTCAAAACATGCAATATTTACACACTAGCAAAATAAATAAATACATTACAGTGTTTATACTGAGTAAATGGTGAGGTATACCCCTTTTCCCCATACTCGACCACCATTAATGGCCATCTTGGTTATGCTATAATCTAAATTTCTGTGTATTCTTCTTGAAGGAGGGGAAAAAATTCTGAACAAAAAGAGGAAGCTTTTTTCTTGTGTCTGTAGTTTAGAAGGTGGAAGAATACCTTGGCACGCAGAATAAGGGGAAAGATTGGGAATCCTTGGACCCAATTTCCCTAGAGGATAGAATTATTTTCAGGAGCTAATATCTCTCTGAAATATCTCTGCTCATTCTCTGAAAATTTGTCCAGAATGTGCTCAAATGTATCTTGAGAATTAGAGTTTAGAATATATTAGAATATTAGAATATAGAGTCCTATAGGAATAAAGCCAGGAGGGTTAAAGTACAGAGTGAGACAAGACTAATAGGAAATTTAAAGGAGAAGAAAAAAATAATTATTTTAGCTATTTGGGGGAATGAAAGAAAATTAAATGGGGAGACAGTGTTAATGGCGACTAATAGAAAGAGTAAAAACTATGAAACTCTTGTGTTTTCCACTGTCTTAATAAAAGAGAATGGTCTTTGAAGTTAGAAGTATAAGATGAAAGGTTAACAGGGAATAGCAAAATACATAACTCTGAGAGTGCTTCATTACCTTAAAGGAGTACAAATCACTGGGTATGTGTCTACTGGCCAAAATATTGACTGATTTGCTATTTGATGATATTTGATAAAAAACTATAAAAAATGGAATAGGTAAGACAGGACTGGGGAATGACAAATGTTACCCTAACTTGGATACTTTGGATCAGTGAGAACACACTGATATTGATGCCCCTTCCAACAGAAATCAAAACCCACTCATGTTTTCTCATGCTATTACCCCATGTTTTACCATAAATACTCCATGGGGTATCTGCCTAATGTGTTATAATCCTTATTCTACCGTTTGTGTAATTGCAGAGGTAATAACAATAATTATATTAGCTAGAATTTATAAAACATGTAACATTTGCAATGTACTTTATTTATATTATTTCATTTGATCCTCAACAAGGATCATTTGATTCTTGTGAGAAAAATGCAGGTCATAAACTCCATTTTATAGATGAGAAAACTGAGATTGAAAGTTTAAAAAGCTGTTCAAGGACACAAAGATAGGGATTATGTGAGGCAGAATCTGAATATGTTATCTGCCTTTTGCAACATTTGGGCTTTCCATTAGATTCTTATCACTCTCCCCATAGTAATCACCCATTTTCTTTTAAAAATATAGCTCTGAGTGAGAAAGGTAGAGTCATTAAATCCATTGTGCTATTTCTAAAAGCCAAAATCTTTTAAATGTTCATAGATTTTACTGAGGAGGCAATTCACAACTGATCATTCCAGAATATTGCTATTACTCTGCACAAAGTGCATTTCACTTTCCTTAAGTTCATAGAGTACTTTACAAGTTTTCCTGAGATCATCCTGCTCATCATTTCCCATAAAACGATAATATTCTGTTATAATTATATGTCACAATTTGTTCATCCATTCCCTAATTGATAGGCATCCCGTCAATTTCCATTTTTTCTTCCTCTGAGAAGAGAGCTGCTGTAAATATTTTTTGTTCATATAAGTCCTTTTCCTTTTAAAAAAAATCTGTTTTGGGATTCATGGCTAGTAGTGGTATTGTTAGGTCAAAAGATATGCATGAGTTTATAGCTCTTCCAGCATAATTCATATCTTTTGATCATTTATCATTTGGGGCATGGCATCTATTTATTTTTATAAATTTGACTCAATTCACTTAAGTTTGAGAAAAGAGGCCTTATCAGAGAAACTTGCTTCAAAATTCATCTTACATTTACTATTGCTAACGGACCTTGACATACAATTTCCTGCCTTAGTACATCATCTTAAGTTGTCTCATATACCTGGAATGCACTCTCTCCTCAACTCTGCATTTCCAAAACTTTTTTCATTTTTTAAGTCCCACTTCTAATGTCACTTTATCAGCCTTATTCCTCCAGCTGAAAATATTCTCTTTCCTTCTATGTAGTTAACATACTTTGTTGGCACTTCTCCTCAAATAAATCCCTATTTAACATGCTCTTATTTTTATGAATGATATCAACTTCTATCTTCTAGCACCAGTACAAATGGACTCTCCTCTCTGGTGAAATTAGTACTTATATCGTAAAAATAAATCTATATTTGGTGCTTAGTGCAAAGCTTTGAAGGATAAGTGTTTACTAATTATTTGTAGAGAGAAGATCTCAACTGTGTAACTGAAAAGTTGATAGTCCCAAATTTCCTGACATAATTCAGAATAGTTAAAGTAAAATATGATTTGAGCCATGAATCACCATAAAAAGGATAGATTTTAGAAAGGAACAGTAGAAAAAAAATCAGAAAAATGGGCTGCTAGATAAATTCTTTTAGTGTTATAAAGGAAGAAGGGATAGAAATTGAATTATAATATACTACATTGGTTAAAGCTTTAGGGAAAGAAACATAAGGAAATTAAAAAAAAATAAAACAATGAGTTAAATTGCAGCCAAAGGGATGAGGAGAATAATTTTTTATGATTATTAAGGGAAGAGAAATAATGTAGAGAAAAATGGGCTGACTGATAAATGAGGGTCATGAAATTAATGGTGATTCTAAAATGTCTAATGGCTAATAGCTACTGAACTCATTTTTAAACTTGACTAAGAAGAAATATAAGAAATTTAGGCAAATGTAAACATTCTGAAAATGTGATAAAGCAAAATTCTATTTAAATGTAAAGACATATAAATCTTGAACCTGGATCCCCTAAATCTATGGTTATAGAGGAATTAATTAATACATCTTCCCCTCTCCATGCCAGTTAACTGTATTTTGATAAGGCAGAACATGATGATTTCATGTTCAATCACAGCTTATTCCATAATTGGAAGGGACTTTAGGATTTTTGTTCTTTATTTTACAGAAATTTTACAGAAAAGGAGACTAAGACCCCAAACCATAATGACTTACTCAGAGATACTCATGGTGATTTTTGCTTATTTTGTGAAATAAATGAATGAATGCACACACAAACACACACAAGGAAATGTAAATAAATAAATAAATAGTATGTTAAAAATCAACAAGTTTATGGAGGACCATGAAATTCTGAAACATGAAAAAATAATGCTATTAAAGTTGAGTAACTAGTGGATTTGATAGAAATGCCACAAAGTATTTGGCTTTCTCTTAATCTTTGAATATAATGATAATGATTCATGATGCCCTGCTTATCAGATGAGCTCATTTTTATTGTTATATAGCCTTAAAATAAAGTAAAGTTTGTAAGTATGGGACATTGACAACCGTGTAATGAGCCTGCGACAAGTATCTTGGATGGTGCCGAGTCCAGATCTATTTAGTGCTCTTTCATGTGTGGAGGAAGATAAATGTGATTCAATTGCCTACTTGGCAATTGATGAAGAGGCATTTCAATGTGCTTTTGTAAATATGTTTTTAAAAGTAAAATTAAAGAGAGAAAAGGTAGTGCAACTCTAATTGAAGGTGACAAGTACTTACAGGATAACCTAATAGTGATAACATCTAGTTTCCTTCTTTGGGGCAAATGACAAATAAGACTTGTAACATGTAAGAGAAGGAAGAAACAATTTAACTGCTTTTTTCATTTGTTGATGCTGTAATGGAGAGAGAATTAGCTAAAGAGATGTTTCAAGTTCCTTTTCCAGCACTTAATGCAACTCTTGGATTCTGAGTATCCTCAACTGTCATAGGGTCTTTGTAACAAAAGCATTTTAGAAAGCACTTTACACTCTGCAAATTAAAATTATCATTGTTATTTTAATTATTTTTCTGCTTTTCTTGTGTGTTTTCGGGATTCTAATATGCTTTCCATTGAATGTCTTCCTTCCACAAGTGGTCCCCAAAGTCAAAGGTTACTAGTATTAGTGGTTATCAGCAGGAGTAGGGACCTATCACCTCAAACATCTCCAGTTGGTTTCTAGAACAAACTTTTCTGAGCATCTGCTGCTTGGTGGATAACTAGTTTCTTTTCCGCTTTTTACCCTCTTCATGAACTGAGAAGCTACAATGGCAAGAGATGCAAACTGAGTAAGGGATTGAGACAACAAGGGGATGCCCTAGTCTGAACAAGAATAGGAAAATCTCATCAAGACTTTGAGAGAGCTAATAGTAACAGGGGGAGAGATGTCACCAGCACAAGGCTACACATGGGACTCTCAGAGTAATTTCTTTGACTGGCCCTGCTAGACACTGCTGTTAGAAGATAATAAGGAATCAGCAAAAATAATATAGTAATCACCTTATATGGGCTAGGCACTGTATTAAGTTCTTGGGATATAAAGGCAAAGATGAGACATTTCCTGTCTCTAGGACATTATATTTTATTGGGGAAAATAACATATAGTTCTTATATGGAATTGCATAAAACAGAAAGTAATTTTGGTGTAGATACTAAAATCTTGGGGGAATGTCAGGTCATGAAAGGCTGCATGTAAATGGTGGTGATTAAACTGAGATTTAGGAAACTAGAGATTCTAGACTGTTCAGTTGATATCCTTGAGAAAGAACACTTTATGAAAACCAAAAAGGCTACTTTGTTTGGATAGTCGAATACATGAAGAAGTATAATAAACAATAAGACTAGAAATGTAGTAGATAGCCATATTGTAAAATGTGTTAAATATTGAGAGAACAAGAGTAGTACAGAAGCCATTGAAGGGAAAAATGACTGAAGAAAATTTAAATGCTCCTATGGAAAAATGATAATATTCAGCTGAACCATCTCTGGACTCCATTACTCAAGAGAAAATGTAACCATAAACTCTTTGTGACTGAAAAAAATAATTTTCAATCTGATCAACCAAAAAGTATATCAAAATTTTATAAAAAATTCCTCAAGACTGACAAGACAGAATGCTGCTTAAAGAAAAATAAAATCACTAAAGAATTGTAGCTGTTTTGTTTTTCATGAGCGGATTCAAGGCCAAGACAGAACAAGTCAATACTTCAAGAAGGACTATTTACTCCATGTCAGGGTCCAAGCATGTTTACTGTAGCATTCCTACCTCTATATTTCAGATAATAGTTGACAAAAAAGGAAGCTTATCCCCAATAATTATATTTTGATGGCCCAGAACTCAAATAAGATGACTTAAAATATTAGAATGCAATCCCACATACTCTGTACTGACCATCTGCCAATAATAAGAATCAAGTTCAATCAAGCTCTTGGAGCCAACAATCAGTGCTACAGCATGTGAAAAGACAATATAATTTAGGAATATTTTAAGTTCATTAATTCTTTTATAAAAAACTTTACAAATGTTTACTACACGCATTGTCACTAGTGCCATTATTTTGACCATATTTCAAATGCCTGAGTATTATGGATAGAACACATGGAAACTAGTCAGATCTCTTATCTAATGAATAATTTTTTGACAGAGTGCTTGACAGTGGCATAGTACTAATATAATATGATAATATAGATAGCATTAATATAATATGATAATATAGGTATAAAGAATATACATGTCACAACGTGAATTTTTAAAAGAATAGCGTATTCAATCAACTAATAATATTTAATGAGAAAACATTTTGAACAATTAATACTTGAAATAATAATTTTTTATCTTTTTATTTTCACTTTTGTCTATGCTTTATAATGTACTGCTACAAGGTGGAGATGGTTGTTGTTTAGTTGTTTTTACTCATACCTGACTCTTTGTGACCCCATGGACCATAGTGTCCATGGGTTTTTCTTGACATAGATACTGGGGTGGTATGGCATTACCTTCCCTAGTAGATTAACATAGAGACAAAATAACTTGCCTAAATTCTCACAGTTAAAAACTGTCTGAGATCAGGCTTTAGCTCAGATCTTCCTGACTCCTGGCCCAGAGATGTATCAATTAACTCATCTATCCACCAAGCCTACAAAGCTGCCTTAAGTAAACCGGGATTGAATATTATTTGTAAATAAACAAATATACAATACCGATTCAGGAATGGTTATTTATGTATTTATTAATTTATTTATTTGTTTACTTAATTTTACTTAGGAAGATATTTGATTAAAAAAGGCAAAGCCATCATTGTGAATGACTTTTTCTGTTTCTTTACATATCTAATAGGTATCAATATTGGGTTTGTCTATATGTTGTTCTTTTATGACTAGCACCCCTAATTTTTATCTTATTTCTGCAAGTCTATTCACAAATATCACGAACCTTTTCCAAGGAAAAGAAAGGAAAGCAAGGAAAAGTTCAGTCCAACTGTCAATAATCAAAAAAAAATTTATTATGTGCTTACTCTATGCAAGTCATTACAAGAAGGTTTCTTTAGAGTTATATCATTCTATAATTGATATCTAGATAGCATTTCATGGAGTTCTTTGGAATCGGTACAGCAAGGACCAATATCCAACCTAGTCTTCAAAGTCACTGTCCAGGAGAGCAATCCTTCTGGAAATTTGATCTAGCAAATGTCTCTACAGTTGCTACATATAATTCTTTCTCTTCAGTAGAGTCATTGCCATTGAAAATATAAAAAACAAAATTTCACCAAAAAAGTTATTGGAGCTCTCAAGTGGTTTTTTAATCAATGGAATTACCATTGAAGAAAATTCATTTCCATGTAGCCAGCTACTCTAAGCATCACTAGAATTTTCTCTATGGCCTGCAGCTGAAACCCTCTCCCCCTCTCCCTCTCCCCTCTCCCTTTCCCTCTCCCCTCTCCCCTCTCCCTCTCCCTCTTCCTCTCCCTCTCCCTCTCCCTCTCCCTTTCCTCTCCCCTCTCCCTCTCCCTCTTCCTCTCCCCTCTCCTTCTCTTCTCTCCCTCTCCCTTCTCCCTTTTCCTCTCCCCTCTCCCTCTCCCTCTCCCTCTCCCTCTCCTTCTCTTCTCTCCCTCTCCCTCTCCCTTTCCCTCTCCCCTCTCCCTCTCCCTCTCCCTTCTCCCTCTCCCTCTCCCCTCTCCACTCTCCCTCCTCCTCTCCCCTCTCCCTCTCCCTCTCCCTCTCCCCTCTTCCTCCTCCTCTCCCCTCTCCCTCCTCCTCTCCCCTCGACCCTTCTTTCTCTCTAGATAGATAGATAGATACAGGTATAGATATATAGGTACAGTTATAGATAGATCTATATATAGATCTATCTATCTATATAGTTTCTGCCTGTTTAAATTTGAGCTCCCTGAAGGAAGGGTTATCCCAATTTGTGATTTATTTCCCCATCACTTAGTATAGTGCTTTATATGACCTCTGTGCTCCATTTACTATTTATTCATTCAAGGGATACTATAGGTTGATTACTGAATATTATAATGAATGAGTGGTAAACAAAATGAAAAAGAAAAGGAAGGATAGACTAGGTTTGTGAACTTGACATGGAATCAGTACTAAGTAGATCCTTGTCTGGATTCAATTGTACAGAACAGCGTAACTTTAAACTAGTTCTGAATTATAGGTCACCAAATAGTATATATAAAGAATAAGATACTTTGTGTCTCATTTAAAAGCATAAAAATAAATTTGCTGTGAACTAAGGAAGAAGAAAAAATGGAATTAGATTGATATAGCTGAGTTCAACTCTTGTCCTTCAATTACTCAGTGAATATAATTTGTTTAAAAATTCATATGGAAAAACAAAAGGTCAAGAATTTCAAGGGAATTAATGAAAAAAAAATCAAATGATGGTGGCTTAGCTGTACCAGATCTAAAATTATATTATAGAGCAGCAGTTACCAAAACTATTTGGTATTGGCTAAGGAATAGATTAGTCGATCAGTGGAATAGATTAGGTTCAAGGGATAAACAGTCACAAAATATAGCAACCTAGTCTTTGACAAACCCAAAGATCCAGCTTTTGGGATAAGAACTTACTGTTTGATAAAATTGCTGGGAAAATTGGAAACTAATATGGCAGAAACTAGGCATTGATCCATACTTAACATGTACACCAAGATAAGGTCAAAATGGGTTCATGACCTAGGCATAAAGAATGAAATTATTAATGAATTAGAGGAACATAGGATAGTTTACCTCTCAGACCTGTGGAAGGGGAAGGTCTTTATGACCAAAGCAGAACTAGAGATCATTACTGATCACAAAATAGAAAATTTCGATTATACCAAACTGAAAAGTTTTGTACAAACAAAACTAATGCAGACAAGATTAGAAGGGAAGCAATAAACTGGGAAAATATTTTTACAGTCAAAGGTTCTGATAAAGGCCTCATTTCCAAAATATATAGAGAATTAACTCTAATTTATAAAAAATCAAGCCATTCTCCAATTGAAAAATGGTCAAAGGATATGAACAGACAATTCTCAGATGAAGAAATTGAAACGATTTCTAGTCATATGAAAAGATGCTCCAAGTCATTATTAATCAGAGAAATGCAAATTAAGACAACTCTAAGATACCACTACACTGTCAGATTGGCTAAGATGACAGGAAAAAAATGATGATTGTTGGAGGGATGCGGGAAAACTGGGACATTGATGCATTGTTGGTGGAGTTGTGAACGAATCCAACCATTTTGGAGAAGTAGTTTGGAACTCTGCTCAAAAAAGTTATCAAACTGTGCATACCCTTTGATCCAAGCAGTGTTACTACTGGGATTATATCCCAAAGAGATTATAAAGAAGGAAAAGGGACCTGTATATGCTACGAATGTTTGTGGCAGCCCTTTTTGTAGTGACTAAAAACTGGAAACTGAATGGATGTCCATCAGTTGGAGAATGGTTGAATAAATTGTGGTATATGAAAATTATGGAATATTACTGTTCTGTAAGAAATGACCAACAGGATAATTTCAGAAAGGCCTGGAGAGACTTACATGAACTGATGCTGAGTGAAATGAGCAAGACCAGGAGATCATTATATACTTCAACAACAATACTATATGATGACCAGTTCTGATGGATCAGGCCATCCTCAGCAACGAGATCAACCAAATCATTTCTAATGGAGCAGTAATGAACTGAAATAGCTATGCCCAGAAAAAGAACTCTGGGAGATGACTAAAAACCATTACATTGAATTCCCAATCCCTATATTTATACACACCTGCATTTTTGATTTCCTTCACAAGCTAATTGTACAATAATTCAGAGTCTGATTCTTTTTCTACAGCAAAATAACGTTTTAGTCAGGTATACTTATTGTGTATCTAATTTATATTTTAATATATTTAACATCTACTGGTCATCCTGCCATCTAGGGAGGGTAGGAGAGGTAAGAGGTAAAAAATTGGAACAAGAGGTTTGGCAATTGTTAATGCTGTAAAGTTACCCATGTATATATCCTGTAAATAAAAGGCTATTAAATAAATAAAAAAAAGAATATAATTTGTTTAGTTTCCATTGTAAATGGCATTACCATTGAAAATTATTCAATTTCATATTCTTTTGAAAGCTAGAATGATAAACACAGTGGTCTTGGGAATATTCAGAGGACAGGGTTTAAATTCTACTGTAGTTGTGACACATCCTAGCTACTTGTCTCCTGGCAGACCTTCAAATGCTATAAAATGTGAAAAATGCAAATCAAAGAAGGGGCAGGGTTGCTTTTGCAAGGGAATATTACAGTGATAACCAATATGGAAAAAAGATAAGATAGCCCGATTTCTTTAGGATTTTCTTTGACAAGAAGACTTGGAGTGGAAAGCAAAGAACTGTACATAAATGACTTAACAAGAAGGAGAAGCCCAAAATAAATACTAGATTTCCTCTGTGATAAAAGAAAATGGAGTCAGAATTCTACCTCTGGTAGCAGCTACCAGTATGATTCTGGACAAGTCACTTAAACACACTTAACTATTTCCTTGATTATAAGATGAGCATTAGACTAGATAACCTCTGAGACTTATTTCAGTTCTAGGTTTATGAGCCTATGTTTCCAAGTTCTTATAAAGGAGAAGAGAGTAAACAAAAAAATATTGGATACTAAAAAAAAAAAAAAAATAGGATAATACAGTTGTATTACATTACATTGAAGATGTACAAAAATCATGAAGAATGAGAGAATTGTTTCAAAGTTGAAGAAAAACAGTGCCACATGTTTTAAAAGAAAAAGGAGAGCCTGCAAACTAAAGGACAAAGAAACTGATTTAAATTCCTGGCAAAATTCTGTACTACACAATTTGAGGAATGGCTAGTGACTATTTGTAAAGGAAAATTGTGGAGACAGAGGCAACGTGAATTCATCAGAAGCAAGTCAGACTCAGCCAACTTAATTTTCTTTCCTAATTGCAAAATTAGATAAGTGTTAAAATCATCAATATGAATAGATTCTGAATGACACAGATATAACTACATTTTAAGAAAGAATGTGACAAGACTCTGCTTTTCTCCTTGAGTATTTGGAGAGATTTGAACAAAAGCAGATGTCAAACACATGGACTTCTGTACTCCCTAGTTTGGTTTGAACCATTTAAAAATGAAATTGGTGATATTTAACAAAATAAATAAAACACAATAAAGCATAAGTAATGTTAATTTGTGGTTTTCTAAACTGAAATGTGTTCCCTATGAGTCCTTATATTTTTCAATGACTGATGTTTCTATTTGAACCAATGAATCAGTGACAATAGAGTTCAATGGAGTAAGACCTAGCTGAACGGCCGACTCCAAATAGTCCTTAATATGATGATACCAAGTTAAGAAGCTCTCCATGAAATGCTTTAGGGATTCATTGTTGGCTCTGTATTGTCCATTATTTTTATCAGTACCTAGGCCGAGTACATAAATGCCATTCTTGCCAGTGCTGTATATCACACAGAACTGGAAATGCTCAACCACATTGGTTAATAGAGTAAGGAACTAGAAACATCTTGGCAGACTGGAAAATGAACAAATTCAAATAAAATTAAATGTTATAGAGATTAATATAAAGTCCTACACTTGAAAATGAAGTCCATTTCTCAAGTACAATTTGAAGAATTTATTGCTAGAGAACAGTCTACATGAGGAGAGAAAGGACTTGGGAGTTTTAATGGATTGTAAGGTCCATGTGTGTTTGATGATAATCAGAAAGGCTAATCTTTTCAGGCTGTATTGAAAGAGTTAAAGTGAAAGGAAATAAAAGATAATTAGAAGACTGTCCAAAGCATGACATTTAGAATCAAATGTAATAAATCAAATTGGAAGAAATAATCCTACAGGTCATAGGTCCACACATGATAAATATTGAGAAGGGACCCTGAGGGGACTTGGTTCAACTCCTTCATTTTACTCATGAGCAAACTGAAGCCTGGGGTAATTTAAGCTACTTCTCCACATTGTACAAGTAGTAAATGTCAGAGGCAGAATCCAAACCCAGAAGCTAATGCTTCCATCTGTGCTAAATAATAGTTGCAGAATAAGTATTACATATTAGTTAAATCTAAGTAAGAGTCAATAGTCACTGTTAATGTAAATATGTTTATGATGGAATAGAATTCATTAATAATAACATCAGAGTGAGCCAATCTATCTTTAAACAACTGCAGAACTGTAATTTTGTTACACAAAGTGACAGATATAGCATGTTATTTTTCACATGCTGGGGATTGCCAACATTTTGCCCAATTATATTTATATTCATCCAAATTAAATCATCACATTCCCATTTGTTATACATGTCCCTTTATGCATAATGATGTGGCTGCATGAGTTCAAAGAAACTTCCTAAGACGACTAAATATATAATGAGGTAATTCTATTACTTGAGATTATGCCAGAAAATTCTAATAATACTAAACACGCTTCCATTTATACCACATAAAGGTACATTTCTCAGATACTTCCATATCCACAAGGGGAAAGGGACATGTGTACACATATATGTCCATATGCACACATTATCATATATTCTACTGTGCACATACAAGCATATGGCTACAAATATGTTTATACATTTGTACACAAATGTGTTTGGGCATATATTAGATTTAGAGCTAATATCACATAATAAAATAAAATTTAAGGAACCAGCTTTCTATTCTTTTAGGTCATAGAAACAAACATTATAAATGTAGAGCAATAAGGGTCCTTTTTACTAGTACATGTCTGTATGTGGGTGTGTGTAGCCAAGAACCTTAAACAGGGATATAGGATTATGGAAGATTTTTGAATAAAGCTATTATGAAGTAGGATGCATAAATTCAAGCAACAAATAAGACCCTAAGACTGATCTGATTTGAAAATATATGCAGTATATTGATTCCTACTTTCTGCTCTATTCATGATGCATTTCTTTGCTCTTAGTAGAGATAGGTTTTAACTCATACTCATGAATTAATATCAACCAAGAATTCATGACATTCTAGTAGAAACATTTTCTGGCCTTCTATCCCAAAACAAAACCTCTTTTTAGGTCCAGCCATGTTAATTTAAATATTAAATCCAGAATATACTAGAAATAAAAAGAAACAGTAATTTAGCTCCAGGAAGATATGTTTCTTAAAAGATGTTCTATTTTGTTAGGAAGGTTAAAAAAATTTTCAAAAAAGAAAAATGATTTGGCTTCTTTAATAAGCCAGTTCACTAATTGGAAAGCCCATTATTTGAGATATGGATTCTGAATAGGTTCTAAATCAAAGATTATTATAATTTAAGAACTGAAAGGGACCATCATCAATATAGTTAACATATTGTTGGTAGCTGGAAAATTATGCATTTCCAATTGAGTCAACGGAATTCATCCTAATAAACTAAACTCAGAACATGTCTCATTTGTTATAACAAAACCCAACATATTTTGAATACTAGAGAACTTTCTCTGAGGGGTCAGACTATGAGAGATATAACTAGGAATAAGTTCGTTGCAAGAATTTTCTCCTAGGATTCGTGTTCTGCAGCTAACACATTCTTTCACAGGTTAGAAGATCATTAGAATATATGTTTCTCTACCTATCCAGGAGATTTGGTTGCTAATTTGTACTATCTCTTAAGAAAATTAGAAGCTTCAGGGAATGTCCTTAAATATATCAGTGTGGTAGGATCATTACCTTGTCTGTGGCTCATTTACTATATAATCTCATTTTGGATCCAACCAACAGTAGATGGTAATGGATATTGATCAGTTGTTTTAGCAGTGAAATAACAGCTTCAATTTAATGGCTGTGTAATAACATTATAATGGTGAAGGCTGTGAACAGAACATGGTCATTACTTCCCCTGTAGTACAAATAGTAGTAGCATTCTTGGAATACGCACTTTCCATATGATTTAGTTATTATTTTGCTTTTTTTTTACCCAGGAAGAAAGAACTGCTGCAGTATTAAGAAATCTCAGTTGTTTAAAAATGAAAAAAAAAATCTCAATTAAACAGGGACATGGTCATGTCTTCAATCAATTTATTTTTTGGGAAAAAAATAAGTCCTTTCCTTGTTGCGTTATTAATTCACATTTGTTAAACTCTAGTTCTGCCTTTGCTTATGAGAAAATTTAAGATCAGTTGCCCTACAGGATTTTTTAAATGGAGAAGAAATCTTTTGGTCTGAATGCCCAAATTATTGCTTCTATCAGGCTAATGCATCTAGCACCAGGGTATCTCCTCTCAATTCTGGTAGCTTTAATAGTTTACTATTACCATTGTAGAGAACAAAGCTGAAATAGTTATAACGACTTTTTGTCCAATCCCATGTCCATATTTTATATTGTCTAAGACACCCACAGTTGTCTAAAGCAGCTTCCCAAAATAAAAAAGAACCTGCTCACAGGATTCATAATATTAAAGGGGGTGGGGGCCGTCCAAAAAAAAAAAAAAAAGGTAGATCTTAGAAATCCAAAGTCAAATGAACAACTGTCCATTTCCATACATGGGGGTCAACATATAGCAGAGGCAGGCAATATCCAATATGGTATTAACATGCCTGGAATATAGAATTAGGAATAATACCTTATTTTTTTTCCTCATTATATCGTGTAACTTTAATTTATTTCAATACAGGTTAAAGGCCTAAAAGGAGTGCTTTATAGGAGAGTGGTTTTTGGGAATTCTTTATTGTGTTATCTTTCTTGGAAGACATAAATAAGTACACTTAATTATTATCAAAAAATGCACATCAGAATAATTATATACTGGATATTATGGGGAAAATGCAATAATAGTTGTTGAAACTACCTACTTGTTTTTTTTTTTCCTAAGCAACTTTTAATAGTCATTTTTTATTTGCAAAGTTGATTTCTAGTGTCCTTATTTGACTTTTTAAAAGTCCATATTTTTCTATTAAACTGGAAAAGATAGTGTTAAGTAGATTTTTATGAACTCAATTTCCTTTATATCATTTTTTTTCAATTGCTCTTATTTCACCTTCTGAAAGCTGGGCTCTTATGGGTTAGGGTAGTTAAGTAGATTTCTAAGAACTCAATTTCCTTTTTATCAACATGGTACTATGTTTGAATTATATGGTAATGTTCTTTCATCAAATTATTTTGTTTTAATCCTCTTCATTTTAGATCAGTGTAAAATACTGCACACAAAAGAATTCTCAGCCAAAGGAACAGATTTCCTCATCGAGTTGAAGCCATGATGTATAGATGAGAACTGTGGATGAACAGGGAGGCCAGAAATCGGGGTCTCAGCTCCATATATGAAACTAGTAGATGTGACTATAGGTAAGTCAATTAACCACTCTATCTCTGGTTGTTTCCTTAGGTATAAAAGGAAGATTTTGGATTTGGGGATGTCAAAGGTTTCTTCATGCTTTTACATACTAAGCTGCTATGAATTATTATCTTAATGGACATTTTAGAAGTGTTTAAAAAGATGACAAAATTTCTTCAGTGGAGGCAAAGAGAGAAGGGTCTTCTATCCTCCCTTTTTGGGCATGAGAAACTCAATTTTACACTAAAATGGAAAGTAGTTTAAAAATTTACAGTCACATCCATCCCTGCAATATAAACTGTGCTTTTACATAGTTCCCATGCTATGCTGATCATAGAAAACACAAAAGAAAGTTGTCTCCCTGTGCTTCCTATAAGCCAATGACAAATCAGTAAACCTCTGCCCACCTTCAAGGTCAGCTCCTGACCCCAACAGACTATTTTGTCTGCTTCCCATATTACAAACTGTTAGAAGATACATAGAGAGAGACAGAGAGAAGAAAAAGACAGAGAGAGGAAAGAGACAGAGACAGAGGGGGAGGCGAGAAGGAGAGGAAAGAGAGAGAGAGAGAGAGAGAGAGAGAGGAAAGACAGGTAGACAAAGAAAGATAGAGACAGAGAGGGAGACAGAGACAGAGAGAGGAAAGAGAGATAGAAAGAGAGAGAGAGACAAACAGACATATTTGTATTCTGAGCTCCCTTGGTTGACAGTAATTCTGTCAATCAACCAACTTCCCCCGTCATGACTTGAAATAAATATAAAGTTTTCTGTTTGATCTCTACCCACATTTGTGAACTGTGGTCCTGTTACAATCACATAGTCTTAGACTATCCCCCCTGCCCCTCTAAAAAAACAAACAAACATGAAAAAACTTTGTTGTATGTTTTAAGATATATAGACATTTGATGAGGATGTGAAAACCATGTGAATCAACTGCCTGGCATTTTTATATGAGTTGCATGAGAAAGCTAAATGCCTATAGAGGAAGGACTAACAATGTCAGAATGCTCTTTGAAAAATTTATTAAAATTATAAATATATTTTCCTCAGTCCATTAATTTTTCTTATCCCTACAGAAATAAAAAAGGAGATTAAAACAGAAGTCAATGGGAAAGTATTATTTGACATATGCTCTTTTGTTGTAGCTTTTTGAATAGAGGGCTAGCCGTGATGTCACGATCCTGCCTTCAAATCCTTTTTCTAACTCACGCTATATGTGTGATCACGTAGTCAGCTCTAACCTTTCTGCTGACATCCAGTCATTTCCACCTGCCTTCAGACATCTTCAAGTGGATTTTCAGTAGATGTTTTTACCTCATTCTGTCCAAAATTGAACTCTTCTTTCCCAATGAATCTTCTCCCCTTAACCTCCCTATTACTGTGGACTATTTAACCAACCTCCTGGTCCCCTAGGCTCACAATCTAGTTGCCATCTTCAACTCCTTACGGTTTTTCATCTATATTTTCACTAAAGCCAATGTGTTGCCAGGGTCTATAGTTTACTTTTGTAATATTTCTCAAATACGTCCTGTTCTCTCCTCTAACAACATTGTCACTTCTTCCAATCTCTCTTAAAAATATTTCAAAGGGTGCTTGCCAAACAATCCACATAGGAAAAAAAGCCAAGATGGCCCCTATTCCCAAAGATACTCCCCCACTATAGTGGGGGAGATGATACTTAGAGGAGTTTTCATCTTCAAGTCATCTGAAGGACACCATAGTCCTTGGAGGATACCAGCAAAGCATTTAGTATAGATTAAAGCCTTATCCATTTCTGATGATGAATCATCTTACAATGTCACGGATCTAGTGATAAGAATTTTATTTATATATATTTTTGGATTCTTGGGTAGATGTGAATATTGAAGCAGAAAAGGCTACGTAACAACAAAAGAAGCTGCCTGCCAAGTCACATCTTCACAAGGGTTGCTTCCCTAGGTGATAGCTGTGAGGAAAGGCTACAAATCATGTTACATATGTACTTTACTCATCCTCTGTGAAGGAAGAAAGTATGATAAACTTTTTTTGGCTTCTGTGACAGAGCTTAGCAAAAGGACTTGCTCATGAAAGGAATATAATGTTTGTTTATTTTAACTGAATATGACAAGAAGATATAAAATGTAAGATGAAATTTTGTTTATTTTGATGAACCTGTAATTTCAAAATATGTGATTTCATTTATGTCAACATTTCAGCTCACTTAATTCACCTGATACTCAGTCAATAAGAATTTGTTACATGCCTACTATGTGCTACTACTGGTTTATTTTTGTCACTGCCTTGGAATAAATTATAGACATCTATTCATCCAAGTAGTCAGTCCTCATTTAGTTCTCCTTACATTATGTAGTCACAAGGGGAGTCCTTGAGTGGTCCATTGGTTGTGTTTGCCCTTTCCACATGTCCTTAATTGGTTATCATATATGTTTAATGACATCATTATTGTTGTTTGTATAGTGTATTTCTTGTTTGCCAGCATTTTCCAGACTACTCATTGCCACTATTGATAAAATTAGAAAAAAAAACGTGAATAGATGTAGAAAAAGCCTGTGGAAATGTACAACATTCTTTTATGCTAAAAACCCTACAAAGGATAAGCATGGAGGAATCTTTTTAATTTCACAAAAATGATCTATCTGAAATTAAAGTCAAAAATCATATACAATTCAGGTACATTAGAACCTTTCCCAATAAATACAGGAATGAGGTTACAATAACTGATCTTCAAGCTATCATTTGGTACATTTCTGAAAATGGTAGCAATAGAAATAAGACAAGATAAAGGAATTAAAGGAAGATAAAGAAAAGATAAATTTATTCCTCTGTTCTGATTATGATTTAGTTGGAAAACCCCTAAGAATCATTAAATATACTAAAACTGAGATTATTAATAGCAAAGGCTAGAAAAATATTGAAAAGTCAATAAGATTTCTGTACAATGACAAAAAAGCATGAGTTACTAAAAGAAAGTTAAATCTCAAAGTAATTACAACATGCATAAAATATTTGGGAATCATCATCCCAAACTTATTTAATGAAATAAAAAACAATCTAAATAGTTGAGGAATATTTAGTATTTAGAGTTAGGTTACACTGATGTAATTAAAATTACAATTATATTAAAATTAATTTATATTTAATGCTATTTCAATCAAATTACTAAGGAGATACTTTGATAAAATAATAACCAAATTAATTTAGAAAAAAAAGTTCTAAATTACTAAGGAAAATTGTGAAAAGAAGCATGAAGGCAGATGGGCATTTCCAGACCTCAAACTATAATATAAAACAGTGAACATCAAAAACAATCCAGTACTGATTAAAGATAATAGAATAAGCTATGATGAGTGAGACAAAAAGTAAGGTAGACAAGGAAGATTCAGCAACAATATAACAAACTAATCCAGTGTTTCATAAAATAGAAAATGAGAAAATAAAAAAAAACATAAAATCCTCTATGCAATAAAAAAAAAAAAACTACTAGGAAAACTGGAAAACAGTATGGTAAAAATTAGGCTTAGACCAACTCCTTATACCACACTCTATTATATGTTCTAAATATAACCTTCATGTGAATGATCTTATTATTAAGATACTGGAAGAGAAACAGATCATATACCTCTTAAAGTTATGAATAAGAGATGTATTCTTAATCAAACAAGAGATAGAGGCAATTATAAAAGATAAAATGAACAACTTTGATTACTCAAAACTGAAAAGTTTCTCCATAGACAACATTAATATATCTAGGATAAATAGGGAAGTGGGTGGATGGAAAAAAGCATTTATCAGATTTACTAATAAAACTTTATACATATGTGTATATGTATGGACAGATATGCACATGTATGTATATGTAATATATGCATACTCACAGACATGTATGTGCTGCTAATAGTCATTCCCCTGTAGATAAATGATCTCAAGATATTAATAGTTCTCAAAAGAACTACAACTAAATATAACCACATATCACTAATAGTAAGAGAAATATACAACTCGATAGTTGCAAATCTACAAATCATTAGCAATAATAAAAATACAGATCAAAAAAGCCCTGGTTTCACTTAAATTCTGAATTTTGGTGGAAAATAACCAAAAACAGGCAACATCTAATGTTGGAGGGATTGTGAATAGCTAAATTAAGATATTGTTGATGGAAATGTAAAATGGAAGACAGGGTTTGAAAGGCAATTTGGATTTTTTAAAATAAAGTAATTAAAAGGTACATACTTTTTGACCAGAGAATCCATTCCCAATATTATAACTCAGGGAAGTCTCTATATACTCCAAAAAAAATTAAATTAGAAAAAATAGAGACAGAGACACACATAGAGAGACAGACACAGACAAAGAGAGAAAGAGAAAGAGAGGCAGAGAGAGAGAGAGAGGGAGAAAAAGAGGGAGAGGGAGGGGGGTAATACTTTTTTTTTTGTGAAAGCCATAAATTGGAAACAAAATAATTATTCATTAACTGGGAAATAGCTAAACAAATTGTGGTATTTGAATGCAATGGCCAGCTATTATTGTTTCAGGAATAATACATGTAATGACTATAAAGAAGCATAGAAAGAGCTATATGAAGTTTCAGAGAATAAAGTAAGCAGAGTCAAGTAGACAATTTACATAGCAACTATATGGTGTAAAGGAAAAGAACAAAAAATCAAAAGTCTATGCAACAAAGTTATAAAAGTCAACTTGAACATGAATGAAGAGATGTGAGAGGACAACTCCAAACTAATCTTTTATGAAGGCAGGAGATTCACATGTGTCATATATTGTATTTTTAAACTTTTCTAATGGATTGAGAAATTGTGCTGAATTTTTCCCCTATAAAATACTTTTCATTATACGGAATGGTTCTTAAGTGGAAACAAACAACCACCATCACCAACAACAACCACCACCACAACAACAAAATAAAATCTTTTTTGTAAAATTATGCGTTTTAGCTGTTTAAAAATAATAATTGTGCAAATACTATATAAGGAAATTCTAACAAAAAACAGACATCTTCAGGTTCTTTAGTTTAAAAAATAGTTGGCTGAGTGTATCAGTAAACAAAGAAAAATAAAGCAAAATCAGTAATTTTCTGCAAGCCTAATATTAAGAAAGAGTATGATTAGAATGAAAATGTCAAGTTTATTTTTACTAACATAAATTAAGATAGTATCAGTTAAGTAGACAGAACTAAAGAAGAAAGAGCTCTCTTGTACTCTGCAGTAGTTCATTCACTCCTGGATCATCATGCTGAGTTCTGAGGACCATCTGGAGGACAACCAGAATGGTGAAGGTGCTGAGAAATCAGACATGTCATGTCATAGGAAGAATGGCTTGTTTATAGAACTAGGGAGAAGAGGAAAACGTGCAGCTACCTTCAAATAGAAGAAATTGTACACTTGGAAAAGAGGTTGACTTTTACTTAGCAGAAAAGATGAAGATGGATGAAAGAGAATGTTACAGAAATTCCATAAAATGAAAATAATGAGATACATATATGTTGCATATACATAATATGTGTGTATAATATACTTATAATGATGATTTGTCTCTCAAAAACCTTTTGCTTCAAAATCAAAGAGTTTCTCATTTTTGAAAGTGTTTAAATATTAGTGGGATGACCATTCACCAGGGATGTTGTCCAGAGAACCTGAGGCCAGATGATTAAGAATCCTTCCAACCCTACTTGTTAATATGAATCTCCTCTTTGAAATTATTTGATATTATGTTGCGCATAATGTGTGTACATATATAGAAATAAATCGACATAAATACATTTACATTCTACCTGGAGAATTACTTGGAATTGTATATAATTTATATACATATACATAATATAAAAATTAGAGCTATAGGTTTGAATATGATTTTCTCTTGTTATTAATACGACTTTAAGCAAGCTACTTTAGCTTTCTACCCCTCATCTGTGATGATTTCTAAAGTCCCTTCAGTTTCAAATCGTGATATAATGTCAATTTAATCTGAAAAATCACGGCAAACATTAATTTCAACTTAGAAAAAGAAAATGCACATCTTTCATAAAAAAAACAAAAAAAACCAAACTGTACATAATAGAAATGAACAGTTTTTCCATTTAATTCTGATATTTTGTACACTTGAATTATATTTGATGATGATTAAGTTCACAATTAAAAAGAAAAATGTAAAAACAAGATAGGTATTTCATTTTTTATATGTAAAGATTTATTTATTTTCTAGGTTATTAATTTAAAGGGTTTGAAAGGATACTTTCTCTTCCCTTGAACATTTTATCTATATGTACTCATAGTAGGTGAATTTAACAAAATTAAATCTGAGTACTATGTAGACATAAGATGGATACCGTTCAATTGACATTGTCCAACAAATGTTTTTTCTCTTTAAAACTCTCACCAAATTGTGATGACAACATTAATTGTGAATTATTCCCTTTTGGGGCAATTTGATGTGAGGGTGATCATCAGAGCCTGTTTATAGATATGACAATTGCTAATAGATTTCTTCAGCATATGCCAAGGAATTCTACTGTGTGAGCTTTAGTGCTGAAAAGAGATATGGTGTGTCCAATTCCACAGGGAGTGAAATCATTGATTGGTATAAGCTGTTTCCTGTTGGCAGTCCTCAGAATTGACTGAGCCAGCAAGAACTACATTAGTCCCTCTTAATATATCCTCACATGATTGTGCTCATTGTCCTTGGAATAAGGTCATCTAAAAATTAACTGAGCTGCCAGGGCTAATTTTTATTAAAATTATACATATTTTAAAGAAAAATAAGGGTGAAGGTGCTATAAGGCTATTAAGATTATAGCTCATGATTTTTTCAATAGTAATGCATGACAGAAAATGTATATTAAAATAAAATGGAATTCATCATAGTATTTAATATAAGCAATAATAAAAAGTTTCACTAAATTCAATTTATATCAACAAGTAATCTATAACTTGTCTTTTTTGTTGTTGTTGTTAGATCAGTGGATCAGAATTAGGTGGATGTCTCCTGCACAAAATACTAAGTCCAGCACATAGGTGTTTCATAAAAAATTGAATAACTTTAAGGAAACGAAACTGTATTCTTTCACTTAAAATCGATGTTCTTGAATTTCAAGGAAGAATTAAAGAGAATTAAATTAAAGAGAATTAAAGAGAAATAATAGAAGCTTTTTATGTAAACAACAACTATAAGAATTTTTAAAAAGCTGCAAACTTTCCTTTATTTAGGAAATCTTCCTAAAGGATTGATGTTGGCAGAGAGTAAGAATGATACTGAGTCGATGAAATTGCATGAGAATTAAGATGCCCTAAAGGATATCAAATTAATTTGTATTTTTATTGACACACTCCAATTTTGTTGTTGCTTGAGATAGTTTCAAATAAAATGACTTTGTGCTAGGGAGAGTGACCTCAATTGGAATCTAAGCACTATAGCATATTTTAATTTATTCTTGGGTCTTGTAACAATTTCTAATGGACAAATAAAGTATTTATTTTATTTAATTTAATTTAGGAAACATTGCACTTTCAATATACAAGGCAGAAAAAAAAACAAAAGAAGGAAAGACAAGAGGGAGAGAAGGAGAAGGAAGTTAATGAAGGGAAGAAAGGAGGAAGGAAAAGAGGAAAAAAAGAAAAGGGGTAAGGGGAAGGGAGGACTTTTATAGTTAAACAATTAGAAACTTGAGACATAGTTTTGGTGATCATTGTCACAGTATATTAGAAAAATATAAATTTTAAGGGTTTGACAAGGCAATGAATCAGTCAATCAGCAAGCATTTATTAAGTGTCCACTATGTGTTCTTGGCATTATGGTACATGCTCTAGGGGAATGTAAAGTATGAAAGATTTCCAGGGCTCAGGAAAGGGCAGCTAAGATTCACTCCCATGAAACCACAATGAGTAACATGGAAGACCATATCAATAAATTAAATCCGTTATGGATATAAGAATTTATAAATGATCGAATTCAAATTAATATGATCTTCTTTAATACTCCTGATTTTCTGCAATAGGAAGTATTGTTTAGTGGATAGAGAGCTGGCCCCAACTTCAAAATGAATAATATCTTGGTTCAAGTCATGTTTCTGATATTTACTGACTGCATGACTTGATCACAATTTACCAACATTCTAGGTAGCTCTCTATGAATTTAAGTTAAAGGGAAAAGGTCAATCTTCATTAGGAGAGGAAGTTTCTTCATCTGAAGGCTTCTCATATCAATAAACTACATGGGTAGGCCCTACCCAAACCATATTTCCCCAGAAGGGGATACAGAAAATTTTGGCAATCAAGAATCTTAGGAATCAGAGCCCCATCCCTATTTCATATTGCAGGAAAGGAGGATTTGGGGGGGATTGGTGATTTGTTCCATTTTGCATGGCAGGATAGTAGTAGAGCTAGGATTCGAAGGCCATTCCTTTTTCTCTGGAACAATTGCTTTTTTCCTGGAACAGGTTACTTTTTCAGCTCTAGTATCTATGCTTAATTTGTCTTTTTTACTTATGATGACAAAAATGAACATGTATGATTTTAGTCATATATTAATGTAATAAAAATAAAATAAGTAAATACCAAATCCTGAAAGACATTATTTAAGAGAGTAATGTATACAGTAACCATTCTTTTAAAATGTATGCCCATTCCTTTATTCTAAAGGAGATTTATTCATTATTGAAAAATGCAAAAGAAATGAGTTTAGAAGAAATAAAATGGATCTTTGGTCTAATAGAAAAGCTGAATCCAAGAAAAACTTACTGACTACAGCAATATCCCCTTTCCTTGTCAAAGCAAATTCATTGTTTCATGAGAAATATCAGAGAGGGATTTGTTTGGTTTCTTGTTTTTTTATTATTCCTTTTTTTCCATTTCTGCATATGACAGTTACAATGAGAAATATTATAGTAAAATAACATAAAAAGAGTGCCTGTGTTTCATAGCTACTGTGGTTCAAATAGGGGAAAGGGTTTTAAAACAGGGGCAAGTTAACTGTGAAAGGGGATTTATTTATTTATTTTTGCAACTTTGGTAAGATAAAAATTCATCACTTTGCCCCCCCTTCAACTTATTTTAGTCACAATGTTTATTATTGGTTTAGAGTTTTAAAGCATGATTTATTTTATCATATTGAAAGTTTGCAGTGTAATGAAAGGAAAAATCATTTAGCAAATGTCTAAAACTAAACTTTCCATTGGTTTAACACCAATTTAGTGACCGCAAGGACTATTATCTGGCTATGTGACCTAGCATTCTAACCTGACAAAATACTGTACTTCAAGCTGGGGATTGGGGTGAAGATAAAAATCATAAATAAAGGGGTAAAGTTAGTGTTCAGTAGCAATAATTTTCAATGTAACTGGTAGAAAAGTGAAGTCAACCACTTGTTTTGTCTATGAAACTCTCAAATGATTTTGATGATTGTTATTTGTTTTTTTTTTTTTTTTAACAAAATGAATTTTTGAGACACTGAGGGGCACAGGAGACTCATTGTGTGCCAGAGGAACAGTTTCAGTCACGTTTCCTTTCAACAACTTGACGTGATTGGATTCTAACTTTCTCATAGGATATTACAAATGAAACTCTGCTATGTAATACACTGTTAGCACAGAATTGCGCTAGAGTTACCAATGTTACCACTTGGAATATATAGCACGTAATATGCTCTCATATCACCTTTTTAAAAGACAAATGTATACTGGGCAGGTTCCCATAAGGAAAGTTTCTGACAGGTCTTTAAGACAGAGGTTGCCAAGGGTCCCCACAGGAACTAATCTGGGGTAGAAGAAGTAACTTTCTTCTCAATAAAATTGAGCTTTCTAAATGTTGAGTTTAGGTGTTTGCTGTAGACTCCCTCTAAAGATCACTGGCCCTGGAGTGATATTTTTGTAATTCTTCCCTAGTTTATAGTTAGAATGGCTGATCCTCAACTTCTGTGATGTTAGTATGGAAGAGCTAAAAAAGAAGTACAATCTTTCACTGTAAAAACACTTGTAAATATCACAGCGATATAGAAATGGGGATTATAATGGCAATTATCATCCTAATCACCACTAGCAGTATTATTAATCCTGAAGAATCCAATAAAACACTCCAACTGGTGCCTGAGTAATAAAAATGAAAGTAGTACTTCAGATAAAGAAGTTTACAAAGTTATTTTATTCATCACCTTCGTGCTTTTCTTAGCCTCTGTCCATTTGCAAATATTTCATCTAGTTCAATTTCTGCCTCCCCTAGGTGACTCCTCTGTGGCTTTAATGATTCATCACGCCAGCTGGACTGTACCCCAGTTCACATTTTGTTTCTTACTGCTCAATTGCTTCCATTTCTGTGAAGCTAGCAATTACCAAATTACTTTCTCACATCATCTTCCTGGTCATTTGGAGCTCATTTTTACCATTGTTAGCAAGTTCTTCAATAGCAAATGGTGAGGAAAAAAAATTATTCAGAGCCATAAACAAATGTGCTATCTAATAACATTAAAGTTTGGCCCTGCCAGGGTATTTCACTGTATAACATGTTGCTTATAGGACGGCGATTTTACTAAAAACAAATGCTGGCATACCATAAATTTCGGTGTGTTAGCTTTCAGATGTCATTATTTACCATATTACTCCTAGGGGTGAAGAAACATAATGTGTACAAATGAATTTAGATACACATTCACTGATTTTTCCAGTGGTGATATAATTAAAGCTATAAAACACTGACTTTAGTGCACAGATATTGTGGGGATCTTTTGCATTCCCTTAGATGCTTGGTTGCCAAAATCTGTTTCTACTGATTTCGTAGAATGATGACAACTGTCTTTGTGAAATAATATTTTCTTTATGGAACAAAGTTGGATGATCAGTGGCAGCAGTTCCCCCGATTGATATGTTAGAGAATGGGATCTTCTGCTGAATCTAAGGAAAATAAGGTGGCCATCTGGACCAAATGGAAGCATCCTTTCTCTGGGATGATTCTCCTACTTTCCTCATAGGATGTGACTTCCTTAGGTTTTAGGTACTTTGTGATACTGAAACTAACTTAGGAACACCTCTTGTTGCAGTTACCTTTAACAATCAGCCAGTAGACACAACTCCAAGCCATTTTGGTATTGTATAGACATTTTACAAAGTGAATGTTGTAAAGATAGTAATATATGTTCACCCACGTTATCATACAGCTACAAATACACAGTGTCAGTAGGAAGAAAACAAGATTATATCACTGAAGAGGCTTTCATATAGAGAATATATGTTCAAGACTAGTCAAGCTTCCAGCGATGAAGGGTTCCGGTATTTTTATTTTGTTTCAGTTTTGTTTCTCAGAGAGACACAGTAACAGAGAATATGAGGGTGTGTGTATAAGTATAATTCAATGAAAGAGTAACTTCACTTTGAAAAATGACAACTTTTTAAACTAATCATTCCTGCTAAGTAGATGTTAATCTTCCAGGGAGGAGAATTAAACTGAAGAATTAAAGATTCCTAAGGAAAACCAGGAAGAAATGTGAGGGAAATGGGGAACCCATCACAACAGCCACTTTTCTTTTTAATATCTGGTGGAAGTAGAAAGCTTGGACCCTTGCCTAAGAAACACAGCAAACCCAAAGTGAGTAGAAGCCCCTTCTCCTCAGGAGTCACAATTATTACAAATGCAGAAAATAAAGTTCTTGCCACCAATCCTAGGAAGTATCAATGGCTCAGACTCAGAAAAGGATGCAGTTGTGTAAACCCAAATAACAAGGCAGAAGTGCTTGTACATCAGCCTTTTCACCTCTCTATATTCCAGACACACAATTATTTGACATCCAGGTCATTGACTCGCACACTCTGTAAAGCTCCATCCTTCAGTCCCCAAGGTTTAGCTTTTCATCCCACAACTGCAACTTTGAAACCACTTGACCTTTCTATCTACTCCACCCTGAATACTTGTATACTTCTTTTATCTCCCAAATTAGAATGAGATCCTGGAGAACTCAGACTCATTTTTCCATTTGTATCCTCAGAACTTAAGTGTATTTCACATATAATAGGCACTTAAAATGCTTTATCATTCAGACACTAAGATATAGGGAACATCATGATGTAGGAATTATCATTTATATAAGAAAAAAGGTAACATTCAGCAAATTAAGTATTTGCTATGTGCCAAACATTGTGATAGGTGCTGGGGGTGAGGAAGTGCAGTAATGAAACCAAATCCATATCTTGTCCTCAAGGAGGTTCCATTCTAATGAAGGGAAGGGACAAACTATACATCAACAGGTAAATAGAAAATCTCTACAGTGCAAGCTAGAGTCAGTAATTTAGCTTATAAGTATGGTTATTCAAAGTAAGCTGATACTGTAATGTCATCAGAAGAGTTTTCAAGACTGCTGATTAGATCATGCATTTGACATTTTATGTCAGTTCAGTTTCCAGAAGTGATTTTCTTCTGGTAAAATGGGACAAATTTCAGACTCTTCTCTTATTGGTTGACTTCTCCATGACTGGTGCCATAATTGCTAGAAATTGCTCCCTGGTCCACAAGTCAATGTCAACTAAAAGAACTCAGGACTTCTAAACATTGATAAATAATAGAGAATAGAAAACAATTGAGACATAAAAATTAAAAAGATTAACTAGACTAAAGATCGATACCGTTATTGTAATTGCTAAGATCGGAAAATTGAAGCATCAGAAAGACCAAGCCCAGGGTCACAACATCATTAGCAATCTGGATTAAAATAATCAGCAACTATTAGGGGCAGCTTGAGATAATAGAAATGGAAAACAAGCCAGCACTAGAGGGACCTCCTGAGTTGTAATACCCCCTGCCTAATCACAGGGAACCTCCATGGACCACGCATCTGTCACAAATGGCACTAACTGGGTCATTTTGAGGAAAGGGGCAGCCGACAGGCATCAGGTGCCAAAGAGGATCATGACATTTTTTCTCTCCA
The DNA here is from genome assembly GCF_902635505.1 of Sarcophilus harrisii. Classification (NCBI taxonomy): domain Eukaryota; kingdom Metazoa; phylum Chordata; class Mammalia; order Dasyuromorphia; family Dasyuridae; genus Sarcophilus; species Sarcophilus harrisii. The sequence goes on along the minus strand of NC_045431.1, from coordinate 31,772,566 downwards.
TTTGGGGTCTCTGCTAAAAGTGAGAGGAGAAATTAAGCCTAAGGCTGTATAAGATCACTTGGGGATAACAGGGCTTTGGGGAAGGAAAGGAAGGGTGAACAGCCCACCCTCTGCTGCTCACCCCTAGTCCACCACTGACCAGTCCTGAAACTCTCATCTTCTGTGGCCTCCCATCATTTGAAGTGAATTTTCTCTCTTAATATTGTGGCATTAAAAGTTCATTATGATTTGACTACAGCCTTTCTTTCTAAGCTGATTACATGTTACTTTCCCTCAGGCACTAGAAATTTTAGCCAAATTGGCGGGCTTCCTGATCCCTTTGCAGAACATTCTGAGTCTTATGACCTTCCTGATGTTGCCCAGGCTGTCTTTCATGATTAGAACGCCCTATCTCCTCAATTATAATATGAAAAAACCCCTAACATGAAGTAGGAATTTTTGAAAATAGCTTTGGAGTCGTTTCTTAGCTTTCCCCAAATAGTTTTCTTTTAATTTTATTCATTACACAAACATTTATTGAATGAATAGTTCATAAGTATGAGGGGTAAGTGAGGTGTTCTGGAGGACTAGAACCTCTTGTGCGAGGTCTTGCTTACTTTAGCCCCTTTTTAGGGCTGTTCATTCACCTTTGGTGTCTTCCTGATTCACACAACTCGCACCTGCAGCATGTATGATAACCATACCCTGGTAAACTGTTAGGGCAGGTAGGCTGAACCAGGTTGTTAAGGGTCACTCATATGCTGGTAAGATGGGGGATGTTTACTCCAAGCACGGGAAGACTTTCCCCAAAGGATGGGTTAATGAGAACAATTTATTCCAATAGCCACGGAGGGAGCTAAAGGAGAAGATGGGAGTTCTTAGAGCTTGGCCAAGCATTGGAGCTGCCAAAGCCCTGAGCTGTACCTGGATCGTCAGCAGTCATTTTGACTTTTGTCCTGTCACCAGCCTTCAATGACTTGGGAAGAGAAAATGAGCCTGATGACTCTGTGCAATTCTGCCTCACTTAAATCCAATTCACGTGCAAGTCAAGACATAGTTTTTGCCATCGAGGTTCTTACATTTTATGAATATATTACATGGACACATTATAAATTAATAAAAATAGATAGTGGGTTTGAAATGAATATTTTTAGGTTTGTTTTTTCTGGTAAGAGACTAGGAGGTCTTTATTCTATTTTCTCCATATCCACCAATCTTTCCCAATGAGTAATTACCATTTGTTAAACCTAAAATTCAGATGTTGGAGAGCTGTAAAAGAGGGCTTTATGAAGAATTATTTCAGGCACGGTTGAGAAGGATACAGCCAATACTTAGGGATGCTATCATTGTTCTTCTTGTGGTATTTTTGACAATTGGCTGCCATTGTCATTGTAGTATTGAAGGATGTTTATTTTTCTACTAGACACATCAGAATATCCTAGCTATACCCTGCCACTCAGTCTCAAGACGCACAGATAATCTATGTCTCAATTTTAAGTTACAAATGAGATGTTTAATGCTATAAAATTTAGAACTAGCATTTATAGACTTTGGTGATTCCTAATTTGATTCATGTAGATATTCCCTATATTGATCCTAGTGAAAATTGTTCTGTATCTTAGTCATCTGTCTTCAGTAGTTTCTGAAGTAAAGAACAAACAAAAACCCATTAGGTAGTAACTAACTTTCTGGTGCTGAGCTCCTCTGAATTTAACTACTTAGGATGATGGATGTTCACCAGAGCCGCACCTTCAAAGCCTTTATTAAAACTTGTTGGATGTCAGTCTTGATGCACGTAGCCTTTGAGAACCTAGTGTCACGTCTATATGAAGAATTATTGAAATGGGACTTGAGTGGAGGTAGGTTTGAGAACATAACAAACTGAAATGGCCATCTAATCTTTTGACTGGATGGTATATATCGAGGGGAGATTCTTTAGCTTTTTCATGTAAATAGTTTAGTTTTGCTAATTCAAATTAGCAAATAATTTGAATAATTATATATGCTATAAAACATAAAGACGTTGCATGGATAACTGGAAAAATCAGACAATAACTTGTCTTTGGATCCTGAAAAAAAATCAGAATGATGGATTAAAAGGCTACATGATTCCTTCATACTCATTATCTTTAATTGACACTGTCATTTCTAGATTATTGTCAGATTGTGTAAAAAGTAAAATCTGCATCTTATTATAAATTTTTTGACAGATGTTTAACTGCTAGGGCTTGTTTCTGGAAACAGGCTCAGCTTTGTTGTAAAGGTGAATGTGAGATTCTCTCATTTATCATGGGTTATGAGGTATGTTAGCTGTGACACAGTAAACCCTTTAATAAATCAGTGGTCATAAAAGAAAAACCAAATAATAACCCTAACAACAAGTAGTAATAGCACTATTACACACACACACACATATATCATTCTATAAATTCATATATGTGTATGTATACACACAAATATATAAATATATGTATATATCTATAAACATGTAAATACAAACTTATATGTATATCTTTATAAACATATAGATACATACCTACATGCCTCTCTATATCTATAAACATAGATAGAGATACAAACCTATATGTATATATAGCAAAGATTAATTATGAAACACATTTTCCTCCTTAAATAGCAGAATGTGTGATCAGGTTCATGGCCATGTCTGAACTTTAACCATGAGACATAATTTGAAACTGTACACTGTAATAATTTATTTCCAGCAATTTGGAGCAGGTCATATATCAACAGAAACAGACCCAAGGAAGGGCAATGAAGATGAATAATGTTCATAAAATGTTCACAATATTAGCAATGGGGTAATGATTTTTTAAAATATAGATGTAAAAGCAGAAATTCCAATTATACTTTAATTTGCTCATGTAATGTCAAGCCCTAAAACTATACTTTCTTTAAGGAGTCATTTAATGAAATTTATTTCAAACTATTATTTGAAATATTCCAAAGGAGTTAATATGTTGGGTTCCTTAAAGAGATTTTGTTTTAGCCAGATGCTGTTATCAAAGACAGGATGAATCACTTTAATGGATCCACATCACTCATTTTCATGAAAACTTTTACATGTCATAAACTACAACAAGGATTTGGAAATCTGTAACTCCCTGTGTAGCATACACAGGGAAATCTGGACTATGTAGGCACTGCAAATGGTAGACATAGGACAAGAAAGTTCAGTTTTTCATCTTGATAAAATCCAGAAAAACCTGAGACAATAATAATTGAGAGAGGTCTACTAAAGAACCTGGCCACAAGTTTTTGTTATGTTGATATCCATCTAAGACCTTGGAGATACACATTGGATCAATGATTTGAAAATGTCTTCATTCCACAATATCCTTCAAAAATCTTGTTCAGAAATTACACCACCAACAGCCCTTTGTTTACAATTTCTTTATAGCTACTTAGCCTTCTGAAAAAGCATCCATTTAGATCCCTATGTGTCAAATATTATTTGTGTAGAAGACGGCTTAAAACACAAGGAGAATTGGAATGCAGAAGAGTAGGATCCAGAATTTGTAGAAAATAAATCTACTTTCTCAGTGTTTTAGGATTTGGAGTAGGAAAGAATATTAAGTGATTTTCCATTCCAATCCATTTATTTAAAACACAAACAACTATGACCCAGAGGTGTAAGCCATTTGCCCAAGGTCACACAGGGTCTAAGACATATTAGAAATGGGACTTGAATTTAGTTTCAAATCTATTCTACCATGCCACATTTCCTTCTCAATTACACAGGGCAATTAACAACCTCCTAATACGAGTCAACATTTATAGAGTCCTTTGAATTTTGCAAAGCACTTTACATAGATTATAATGATTGCTACAAAACCTTATGGCATGTGTGTTCTTGTTATAAATCCTTTTTGCAAAGGAAGAAAATAAGACAAAGAGATTAAAGAACTTGCCTAGGATCACACACATAGTATGAAATGTCTGGAACAGAATTTGAACTCAGATCTGACTCCAAGTCTAGTTCTCTGTACACTGAACCCCAAAGTTCAATGCATTTTTCAATATGTCACTCAACAGCGTGCATTTCTCATCTGTCTCCAGTCTGTGGCTGAGCAACAGAGGCTTCCCCGCAATGGCCATGAAAAGTTAAATAAATGTCTCTGGAGCCTCTGAAGACATCTGCTGTATATATCTTCAATGGATCCACATCTAACTACTCATATTTGTCACAGTTCTCAATTTAAGAGATTATTGGGGGAAATGCTTCTATTTTGATCCAAAGAATAGATTCCACTGGGGTCTCTCATTTTGAGACCATTTCCTCAGAATGTAAGATGCCCAACAGAGTCATGAACTTCCTATGATGAATTTTCTAGGTCTTTGGGGTGAGTCTATATCGGAACTCCTGGAATGGCTATTGTCCAGAAGAGGCACGTCACCTGGCGCCTAAATATAAACTTCATTTATGCTATAAAACATAACGACGTTGCATGGATAACTGGAAAAATCAGACAATAACTTGTCTTCGGATCCTGAGAAAAATCAGAATGATGGATTAAAAGGCTACATGATTCCTTCATACTCATTATCTTTAATTGACACTGTCATTTCTAGGTATTTTTCTCTTCATGTTACTCATTACCTAAATAATTTACATTAATGGCAGTTCTTGTGCTGAATGGATCCTAGTCGCAAGGCAATATATTTTCCCTTTACAATATTCTATCAAATGTGGAAGCTTGCTGTTTCTTGTTTGGATATGACTGCCCCTGTCTTGTGAAATAGTAACTTGCCACCAATATGGGACATGTTCTTGCTGTCACTTTCCAGAGATTAAAAAGTCAATGCAGATAAATTCTAGTGCACATAATCTAGGTTCTCATGGTTTGTTGGTGTTTATATTCTTCAAATATATAACAGAAGTTATTCTTGCTTTTCTTCCCCCTACACTGGGCATGTCTCATACTTCTTAGAGATATCTGTGGCCAGCATAGGCCAGTAAAAGTTATTTCTTACTAGCCCCGAAGTCCTTTCTGGCCTGAGAAGTAGAAACAATTGTCATAGGGAATGGGTTTATTATTTTTGATTAAGATAAATGTTTTGACCATTTTTCTTGTTGTAAGCACAGCTTAGCCAAGGAATTTCAAGTCTATAAGTGCCAGCAAAGCATTACAAATTATCTGAATTTTAAAAAGTGCTCAATAGAGAAGAAAACAACAACCTACAAGGAAGTAAAGAAAAAATGGACACTTATGAATATTTCTTCTAGAATTTTATATCCTTTTTTTAAACTGGAAATTTATTGTTATATATTTTGAATCTCCCTGATGTTCTGCTGGGCACATGACTATGTTCTATCTCATTTCATTTTATTTTATTTTTCTGCTTTTTCTCTATTCTATTTTTTTTTCAAATATACAGAAAATAGATTTTTTTAAAGTTAAAAAAGAAAAGTGAATATAGTTAGGCAACCCCAGAGATTGGTAACTTTCAAAGGAGTGATCCAACTGAAAAGAGAGGTCTAATTGTGTAAAACATATTGTTTTCACAGTCAGTAATAAACTCTGGTCACTCAAGTATATCAATTATTTTATAAGCTAAGACATGAAAAAAAAATCAACATGTTAAACTTAAATTCCCTCTTCCATTTATGAATTCTAGGAAGAAGACAAATAAGCGAAATGATTAAAAGCAGCCATCAAAAGTACTTTGAAATGAGACATTCTTGTAAATACTTGAATAATAATTAGCAATGAAAAGAAAATGTTGATAAGTAATTATATCTATTCTAACATGATATACGAGTGGCTCTGAATTAAATATGGATGATTTAGAAATCATAGTTAATCTTATAACAACTAATTACAATGTACTTATGAACCAGGGTCTGTTCATCATTTCGACTTTCATTTCAGCATGCTATCATTTAGGACCGGTAATTGCACATATCGTGCTTCGACTTGGCAAATATCTGAGTGTGGTCAATTTACTGAAACTGAAGCAGTGTTCAATATATTCTTAACAGAGCTAGAGTTATTATTTAAAAGATAAATATGAAATGCTTTAATAAGGCTGGGGGAGAAATCTAAGATTAAATTGGTTCAAAAAAATGCTCCAACAAATGTTTAAAAAGTAGAAGGATGTTTGTATTTTCCTCATTTAGTGCATCAATCAACTACTTAAATTCTAAATTGTAAGATACATGTGTCCCTTCCCTGAGAGAGGAAACAACCTACTAATGAAATCATGGATTAGATTTTTTGAATGGCTATTATTTTGAGGAGATCTGGTTTAGATTTTCTGGTCTTTCCTGTATGGCTGCCCTGCTGGTTAGACAGATAGGTTGCAAACTCCTATCACATTTTCTATCTCCTGCTGAAAGCAGACAATTTGGAAAAGTGGTTACTTTGAGAGAAAAGACTGGCCCTACTGAAATGAAAAGAGATCCATTTCTCTCCTCAGAGTCCAAAATATTGAATCAAGAGAAACTCATGCTATGGTTGTGAGAGAACATCATCACCTCCATCCTGGGATCCGTTGCAGATCTAGCATTGGCAAGAACCAGTCAGAAGAGGAGCTATTTATTATATAACCCCTTTACCTAAGTAAAAGATATCAGAACATTATTAAGGGTGGGGGAAAAGGATATAGCTTTAAGGTATGGATTACTAGGGTAGCTAAGTGATGCAGTGAATAGAGTGCTATTCTCTATTGGTCTGGAGTCAGAAAAAAACTTGAATTCTTATCTAGCTTCAGACACTTGCTGTGTGATGCTGCCCAAATGGTTTAACTAGGCTGGCTCCAGTTTCCTTATCTGCAAAAAATGAGCCAGAGAAAGAAATGGCAACCCACTCTGATATCTTTGCCAAGAAAACCCCAAAGAGGTTCATGGAGAGTTGGACCAATATAAACAAAAGTGCTAATAATTTTAACACAACCTAATAAACTACAGAGCTAGTATATCTCATAGCAACTTCTGCTTCCTTTAAATGACCTTTGGTTAATGCCATCTTGCCCACCTATCACCAAGTATGAAAAGAACTGAGCAATCAGTAAAATAAGGTGCAGCAAAACATGAACTCAGAGGGGAAGGAAGGAAAACAACAAATAAAAACCCATTTCAATTATACTCTTATTAGCTCTATTCTGGGAGTCTCAGAGGGTGGTCTTCTCTCTCCCTTTTGACATAACACTTTTCAGAAGAATGAGGTCAGTGTTTTGACTGCTACAGAAAAATAGAAAAATAATTTCTTAAAAGATTGTCTTTTTACTATTTCTCATAAATAGAGGTGCAATGTAAATTATTTATGACTCACTGAACAATGGTTTAATAACCAAGAGAGATCAAATCCTAAAGTCTTTGAGCTGAGGGAAATGTTTTATCCCCTGTGCTATATTAACAAGCAATACTGCAAACTGGGCTGATTTACTATTCTAATCTGAAAGGATTTTTATATTCAAACTTTAAAAAGTGCTAGTAATTGTGAGAAAGCCAAGAATCTAAGCATTCAGAATTTATATAAAACAGTATACAAATAAATAAAAAAGATACAATTTAAGTAAAATAATTTCAAGAGGGAGAGAATTATAGAAATTAGGGAAATCAGGAAGTCTTTTGAAAGGTAATTTGTGATTTGAAAGAAGCTAGGGATTCTTTGAAGCAGAAATGAGGAGGGTGTTGCATAAAAGTGTGGGAACAAATTGTACAAAAACACATATTTAGGAGACAAAACATGTATGGGGAATAACTGGGAGGCCAGCTTCATTTCTATTCCATTTAATGTATTTTTTGTTTCTTTTTCACATTCTCTCTCCCTGTCTATGTCTGTCTCTGTAGACTGTGAAGATAAATTAATAAGTAGAACAAACTTTAGGACAGCTAGGTGGAGTGCTAGGCCTGGAGACAGGAAAACTGAGTTCAAATAAGGCCTCAGACACTTTCTGTATGACCCTGATCATGTCACTTAAACCTAATTGTCTCAGTTCTTCATCTTTAAAATGAGATGGAGAAGGAAATGGAAAATACACTTTAGTACATTTGCCAAAAAAATCTCCATTGGGATTGCAAAGAGTTGGATATCACCAAAAAACAACCAAAGAACTGAAAGGTAAATTTTACCAAAGTCACATAAGGAAAGAGGGGATGGTTTAAAGTATCAGAGGTGGTAGAGAAATCAAATAGAATCAGTATTTCCAAGAATTAAAGGTCACCGGATTTAGCTGTTAAGAAATCGTAGTTGACCTTGGAAAAAAAAGCTATTTCAATCCAATGGATTGAAAAATGTCAGTTTGGAAGGGATTGATGAGAGGGGCAGGAGAGCAGGTCTATTGTATCATGAAGTCACTAAATATAGACCATCACTTCTTCAAGTTTGGAGGCAAAAGTAAGAAGAGACACTGGATAGTTTAAGAGGAGGTAGTAGGATAAAGTCAAAGGTTATGTTGGATGTTTTTTCTTAAGGGTCAGGAAAATCTAAATCCCTCTCATGTCCATAAAGGACAAGGAAGGAGCCAGTGGATAGAGACATAGGTCGTTTAACTGATCCCCATATAGTCTGGTCACCATCATAATTCTTATCACTCTAATAAATTACAGTCTTGTCAATTCTGTCTTATCATACCTTTTATTCATTCCTTTCTCTCCACCCTATGGAGAGAGGTATGACTACTATCCTAGTTGGTTTTTTTTTTTTTTTTTTTTTTTTTGTCCTATAAATACCATTATCTTCTCGTTCAGAAATGTTTTTTTTTTAATTAAAACTTTTTATTTTCAAAATATATACATGGATAATTTTTGACATTCATCCCCTACAAAATCCTGTATTCTAATTTTTCCCTCCCTTTCCTCCTCCTCCTAGTCAGCAAGTGACCCCAATATATGTTAAACACATACAATTCCTTTATATATAAGAAATGGTTTTTCTATCCTCAGAATACTTGTAACACCATTTGTTGTCCTTTGTTGCTATTCTTCAGTCATTCTTTGTGACCCTATTTGGGATTTTCTTAGCAAAGATACTGGAGCCATTTGCTATCTCCTCCAGTTCATTTTACAGATGAGGAAACTGAGGCAAACAGGAGTGACTGACTTTTGCAAGGTCAGGAAGTATCTAAGATCTCATTTGAATTCAGATCTTCCTGATCTCAGGCCCAGTACTCTATTCACTGTATTACTAACTCCCCTTTTGTTGTCCTTAGAAATTTGCAAAATGCCAACAGAGCACAAAAAAATGGCAGATTCTACAAAATTCAGATAGTTTGAAACTCTTCATGATTGTTCGGTACTTGGGAGAGCAGGAAGTTATGTTAGCAGCACAAGAGATTAACACTCTAAGGTCAATTAAATTTCCAGATGTTTTCAATAAGTTTAAAAAATAATTTTAAAAAAAGGCTTGCCCAGTTTGCATTGGGCTGAGTGAATATGGCTTCAAGTATTGCTCTCCCCACACCACAGGGCCCTTTCAGTACCACAGGGAACTATTCATTTGAAATGTTCTTATGCCAATTGAGACTGGATAATTTCTTAGCATACTTTACGTTGCTGCATTCTAATTTATGTAAAATGGGAACAGCATATTTTGTAACTTTATGTTTAATTATTGCCTCTCTTCTTAATATATAGATGTGAAGTTAAGCTATTTGCTACATGTTCTCGGGGCAATTAGAATCAGAACAAATGCAAAATTATTAATGCATTACTCTTGTGTTATAGAATCCAATCTACTTGACACATGTATAAATTTTAAATTTCACTTGAAGTAGAATTATGTCCCTTATAACTCTCTTGCTTCATGGTTAAATTAGACTTTGGAAGATTATTCAAAATTGTACTGCCTTTTGACAGCACATGAAGACATAATCTTTAATATGTGGTCCTAGGCTGAATATTTTTGGACTGTTAAACAGTTAAAATACTGTATATCTAGGTAAGATGGAATAAATGAAAGCTACCAAAGTTTCCTTTTAACATGTTTTCATATAAAATTGCAACTTTTATTTATGGATGTGATTAGAAATCAATGAGGGATGGACACTTACAAGATTTTAAATTCTAATGAGTTGACATGTAAGATGTGGATGGATAAGGATAAAGAACTAAAAAGAAAATGGTAAAATTGACTTAGCTCTTACTATTCTAGGTTGTGGAGCTCTAATAGGAATGTCTGGCACAGTGAAAAGACAATGGGGCTAGAGTCAAAAAACCTGGGTTCGAGGGAGAGCTTTTTCTTCTTCTTAGCAATATGTCCTTGGACTAATCATTTTAACTCTTTAAGCTTCAGCTTCCTCACCTGAAAAATGAGCAGCAATGTGTGGATTAGATGACCTGAGAAGATATTTCCACCTCTTTTCATTTATAATTTTGGGGTTCTTTTTCCAGGAGTAAAAGTACCAAAAGATATGGATGATTTTTTTCCCCCAATAGCTACTACTGCTATTTTATTCAAAATGCCTATCAGAAAGACAGCTTATTGTGTTCATTTGAAACTCAGAATGCTGCCCCCATCCAAAACCCCAATACTAATATTATAAATGGAAGGTAAGTCTCTTAATCCATAAGAATCTATTTTAACTTATCATGTAGATTAATAAGTGTTAGTTCCAATGATGTTTATAATATTTTATATATATATATATATATATATATATATGTTTATAACATTAACACAGGAAAATGCATTCCTGATTCAATTTTAGAATTGCTAGGTCACATTTTTATTATGGAAAAGAGAATTAGTTATCGGTATCTCTGGCAGCCACTTCCTAGAATCATTGACATAAAATTTTGGAGCCAGAAGAAACCTTTGGGATTATTTCATCTAGAACTATATGTTCTTTTCATTCTTTCATCTATCACTTGCAATACTACCATCCCTCAATACCTGTTCTTGGACTCTTACCTCTGTTCGTAGTTTATTCCCTCCTTCTCCAATTGCAAGCTAATACTCATTTCAACTATAAGATGAATTCTGCTCTTAAATCTCTGGTCCCTTTGTCAGCAGCCTCTGGATCTCTTGTCAATCCTCAACTTTGGATTATTATCACTATCTGCCCTTTCCATCCCTACTCATCAGTCATCCAATCAAGAAGGAGGCAATCTTAACTTCTGATGGCAAAGTATATTATATTTTGTTTTCCAATTTCAACTAGTCACTCGCTGCAGCAAGAGAGGCCTTTTATCCCTCCTTAAATGATTTCCCCAAGGAGACTATACTAAACTTTTTTCTTCCTCTTTCACCTCAAACTTCCTCAGCTGAGAACCTTTAACCTATTTTACTAAAAAAAAAAATAGATGAAGTCTTTTGTGAACTCCTTCTCTATTTTCTTCATCTCAAAATATGTTGATACAAATCTTTTGTTCTTTCTTCACTCCAGCCTTAGTGACCCTTTCCTTGCCGGAGCCAGTACTTTACAGCTGTACATTCTTCCCTGATTTCTGTAAAATGGAATCCTCAGTCATCCCCCTCACTCTCTCCTTTCCAATCATTCCCTTTCAGCTAGTTCCTTTCCTAAGGCTTTTAAATCCCAAATCTCCCCATTCTGAAAAAGCTAGATTCTGCCATCCCCTCAAATGATCAGCCCCTGTCTCTCCTCTCCCTCTCCGTTTACTTCCTTAAAAAATTGTCCATACTTGATGTCAGGTGTAGAGAAGTGGCTTGTCCTCCAGTTCATTTCTAAATCCCTTATAACTGATGTCTGATTTCACTCACCTGTAACCGTTTTCTCCAAAATGACCAATTATACTTCTCAGTTCAAAAACTTCTCTTTCTGTGTACTAGGTTTGATCCTATTGACTGTTCTCAACTTCTGAGTCCTCTCTCTCTTTCTGCATTTTTATGATGCTACTTTCTTCTAATCTGCTTCCTATTATGTCTGACCTTTGTTTCTCAGACTCTTTCTTTAGTTCATTATCCACATTACACTCCCAGCTCTGAGTTTGCCCTGAGTTCCCAGCCTGGAGCTTCTTCTTTTCTCCCTCTCCACATGCTTCCTCAGTATCTCATCAACTTCCCTGGGTTCAATTATCATCTCTATTGCAAATAGAGATGCAATTTCTCTACGCAAAAGTCCCCCTATCTAGGTAACCTGCTCCCTCCTTTTCTCCTCACCAATTTGAAAATGGATATCCTGACGATTTTAAAATAGACATGTCTAAATCTCAACTCATTATCTTTTCCCTTAAACACACACCTCTTCCAAACTTCCCCAGGTTTTTCTGAAGGAAACACCATCACTCCAGTCTCCCAGGTTTATAATCACAGCTTCATTCTCCCTCTCCCTCCCCAGATTCACCCAACTATAATCACACATACTCATGCTTTTTCTATTATTGCCACATCTCTCTCACCTGATCCTGTCTCTCCAGTTACACACCTGCTGTGTTAATTCAGGAGCTCATCACTTCTTGCCAATAGTTTTCTAATTGGAAAGAAGGAAGGAATCAAATTTCTCACTCTGGTCCATCTCACACAAGACTGTCAAAGACACTTTACTTAAGCAGAGCTCTGACCATGTGACTTATCAATTCTACCAACACTATTGGTTTCCTGTTGCATATATATATATATATATATATATATATATATATACACATACATATATATATGTAAATATAAATATAAGCATATGTAAAAATAAGTATATATTTATATACATACATACATACACACACTATATACTTCTTTTTCTTTTAGTTTTTCAAATCTTATACAGCCATGCCCAACCTATTTCCCCCAGCCTTATTGGATATTATTTCTAATTCTGCACTAATCTTTCCTCTCCCCTGCCCTTATACAGAAATGCTCTCCTTCCACCCTCTGGGTCTTTGAACTAGTCATCTGGGATTCCTGGCAGATTCCTTTCCACATTAGGGAGTCCCTCTCTTTTTTACTATGTACTTTAAGCACCAATCTTCTGCATGGAACCTTTCCTGATCTCGCCAATTGCTAAAGCCCTCCTTCCCAGATTACCTTCCCTGTTCTCATACCCTGGCAGAAGCCTTTCCATCAGCTTCCTCATGGTTAACAAAACACTGCACATTTGGAAAGCAGGATCTTGGTCTCCTGCTTCCCCCACCTCAATGGTGTCTTGAGGTAGCTCAGTGACTTGCATCAATAGATAGAATGTTGGGCTTTGAGTCAGGATGATCTGAATTGAAATCCAGTCTCAGACTTTAGAGCTGTGGGGTCCTGGGTAAATGACTTAACTTCTGATTGTGTCAGTTTCCTCAAATGTAAAATGAGGATAATAAATAATATCTATGTCACAAAGTCATTCCTTTCTTTCTTCCTCCATTTTCCTTCCTTTTTCTTCCTTCTTTTTTGTTTCCCTCCCTTCCCTCCTTTCCTCCCTTCCTTCCCTCCTTTCTTCCTTCCTTCCTTCTTTTCTTCCTTCCTTCCTTCCTTCCTTCCTTCCTTCCTTCCTTCCTTCCTTCCTTCCTTCCTTCCTTCCATCCATCCTTCCTTCCTTCTTTCTCTGCTGCCAAACTGAGCTTATCTAAAACAAACAAAAAAAGAAATTTCTGATTTAAAAAACACATTTCAGCAACACCAGCAGCTCTAACAGAAGTAAATATATTCAGTTTTTGATAAATTGAGGACTGCTATAACTCAAAAAAAAAAAAAAGATATCAGTATCAACAAATACTGAAGCACCTATGGTGTTCAAAACACTAGGGGGAAATGGAAAGTTTAGAAAACATTTGGTCATTGAAGTCACAGAGAAATCTGCAACCACTTACTTTACAATTTACAAACAACCCTACCCATTTATACAAATCACATACTTAATTTCCTTTTTACACAGTAGGAACTGGCTTTAATGCTCTGAAGTGACTAAGGTCATATAGCCTATGATGAATCAACTTGTGCTTGAACATAGCTCTCTAAACCCAATGATGTTTCTTCTATTATTTATTCATTCATTCTTTCATTTATTTTTTTTTTGGGGGGGTAGGGCTTCACACAGGAAGGGGAAGAAGAAGAGATAGGGTTGCAGAATGACTGAATGAATCTGTCTTCACAAGAGAATCTAACAAAGTTTGAATCCCTATGCTTTGTCACTTGGCATTTTGAAAGTGACCAATATAGAATTAAACCCTGCAGGAGCAATTGCTCTGGTTTTTAAACAGCACCAGGCGTGCCTGGGTATATACTTTTTATAGAAAGCTGAAATGCCAGAAGTATTTAAATATGCTGTCAATTTGCTTAACAATATTTTCTCAGCTATATAAACAGTTCATGCTTATCTCCTTGTTTATTGTTGGGGTGACAGGCATTTTAATGGTGCTGGCTTTATCTAGAATGATAGCTCTAGCTTTTTCCCAATCTCTCAAAAGCACTCTAAATCTTTGCAAGCAAAGCAAGATAGTTAAGATTGACTGTGTCTTCCAAATTTGCTGAGAGATTGCTAAATATTTTATGTACACAGGTATATATAAAACTGTGAGGTCTTTAGGAGATACTTTGAAAAGAATCAAGAGGTCAGTTCTATATATATGATGGATGCCAGTTTCTTCCTACTTGGCCATCAGGAAGATAACATGTCTCTCTTATCTAGCATATTCTCCTTCAAATGTCCAATTAATGTCCTATTCTGGAACACACACACACACACACACACATATATGTGTATATATATATATATGCTCTTAAGATAAAGAAGGTTTTATAATGGGGCCCACCTTCCATTAAACTAAAAGGAAGCTTAAGTGTGCAAATAATGCAGCAGAGTGCCTTCATTCAGACTATTCAAAAGTTTTATAGGGATACTTAAGATTGCATTGACTGCCTTACACTTTCCAGTTGCCTGAAATTACAATAACAGGAACTTAAATGGTAAAGTAGATAGCAGCAAGACTTGCTAACTTATGACCTTACACAAATTATTTAACCTAGATCTGTTTCACTTTCCTTATTTTTATATTGGGAGTGATAATACTATCAGGCTGAATAATAAGAATTTCATTTTTCTTGTGAGATTAAATGATGTAACAATCTAAAAGGGCTTTGCAAACCTCAATAACAATAATTTAAATTATTTAAAATACATTTTAAATAATAATATTTTTATTATCAATCATCATTATTATGTCTCCATTGCTAGTTCACTTGGGTAGGGTATTTATTGCATTCCTACAGTCAGCTTTATGGGTTTGATAGCTCATTTCTGAAAAAAAAAAAATTCTGCCCTTTCCAGTGGCCATCCAACTTACAAATGTTTGGTTTTGGTTATAAGATGAACTAAATGGATAATAAAAACCAATGGGTTTGTATCAGAAAAAAAAGTTTGTAAGAGATTCAGTTCTGCTACTTTTGGTTTTACAACTCCATGTAGCACTTGTCCTGAATGTGTGGATAAAAATATTATTACAAGGTCATTGTAAAAATTAAAAGTCAATTTTGGTCAGTGGTTTGTAAGTTGGAAATATTATATAAGGGGCAGATATATAAATGCATTTTCGTGCTTAAGTAACATGGTGTGAATGATGTTCATGAATCATTGTTAATTTATCTTTACCTCTGGGAAAATAATTTTAATTATATGCCTAACTAATACTAGGTCAGTGACTTCATCTTTGTATTATTCAGATAGTTATTCATAATTTCCTTTTCCTTCCAGGGGGTCAGTAATTGGTGACACATTATAATTACCTTTTAATTGAGAAACTGTTTCAGGTATCCTTTTCTAAGACTTACTTTTAAAGGTGTGAGGCCAACTATTTCACTGCTGGGGAATATGTGTCTTGTGCAGTGATTACTCCTGCTTATTCTATTCCAGTGGAAATAGAATTCTGCTCTTAGGCCAATATAGAAACAATGGGGGGAAAATAAAAGGTACTGTGCAAGATATAATAAATATAGGCATAGCATAAACCTGGTGCTTATGTTCTGGAGCACACAGGCCATATGAGGGCTAATATTATACCCTACCTTTTATATAATGATTATGAAATATTAGCATCCTGAAGCTCTGCAGTCTTGATTTGTGACTGTCTCTCACCATTTTCTATTTTAAGAAAATACTAGTCATTAAGCAAATGTTAATTCTCTGCTCTCTCTATCATGTCCTACTTTAACACTTACTTTTCCAAAAACCTTTAGCCATAATCATATCACTTCTGTCATTGTTCCTGGATAGGTTGTATCGATTTCTCTTGAGATTCCACTTTACATCCTTGTCCTTTTCCAAATGAAGTGCTTTAACCAGGTCTCCCCTCTCCTTTGTGTATTTTCTTTTCTCTTTCATGAGAATTGATGGATATGAAATGTCTTTGAATCCCTAGAGATTCTTGATATTTGGCATGTAGTTAACATCTAATAAATTATTTTCTTTTTATTCATTCTTTTTGTTTCAGTTTTATGAGTAGCTTTTGGAACCAAATTGTTTTATTACATCGATAATAAGAAAAAAGAGCCAGATTCTATTAGTACACTGTTCTCAAAAGATTTCTCCAATACTGTTAATTCAACATTTAATCAATTAATCAATTTAAGTCAACATTGATTAAATGCCTATGATGTACTAAACACTATTTTAAATACTGTTGATAAAGAGCAAGGATAATGACAGGGACTAGATTTGGGATTTCAATAGTAAAGACAACTCTAGGGAAAGGAAATTCAACCGATGGAAGCTGGCATTCATTTTTCAATTTGTAATTTCAGCCAGAGTTTGTGTTAAAGGAAAGACTGGAACCCACATTTTCCTGGCTTCTCTGGGGTATATTTGCCAAATATTCACCTGGTCTCTATTTGAATACCACAGATGTTGGGGAATCCATTATGTTGTCATTCGCACCCATTTTTAACAGTTCTGAGCGTTACACAATTCTTTGTAAATCCAGTTGCAATTTTTGCCAACTGTTAACTTCCAACCATCATTTCTAGGTCCACCCTCTGGGCCCACCATATGCTTCTCATTCTTTTCTATCTGATGACCCTTTTAATATTTGGAAAGAGCTACTCTCAAGTTTACTTTTCTCCAGGCTAAACAACACCAATCCCTTCATTTATTTTACATATGGCATGACCCTTCTCCCGAAATGATTCAATTAGCCAGAATCTTTTTAGAGATTTCATGAGCTAAATTCCAAATATTCAAGGCAATAATTTTAAAATATGATCGCCCCAACTACCCACTTACTAATTCTAGATTGTCTCAGAATGATGATGAAGATAATGATTGATCATCAAGATGACAATGATAACGATGATTGCATCTTATATTGCAGAAGAAGAGAAAGGAATAAACATTTATTAGGTACTTACTAGAAAGGAGCACTTTGTAAATATTATGTTATGTCAAACTCAGCCATTACACGGGCAGCCAGATGGTAGGAGCTAGATGAGAAAGCTGAGGCAGAAAGAGACTGAGTGACTTGCCCAGAGACACAAAACTACTAATTAATTGAGGCCAGATTAAACCCAGGTCTTTTTGATACTAGATTTAATGCTCTGTACACTGTACCTCCTAATCTTTACTTCCATAATTTCAGTATTGATCTTGGAAAAAGATGTTTTTTAGTAGTTTAATAAGCGATGGGGAGAGTGGTTGTAACTGCCCCAAATAAGAAGGCGTTAGACCCTCTGTACTCTGCCCTTGTCAGACCTCACCAGGAGCACTGCATTAATTTTCAATGAGCATAGTTTTCAGATACAAATATGCTAGAGAGAATTCAGAGCAGGAAAACCAGTATGGTGAACAGCTCCGAGTTCCTGTCCTGTGGGGAATTGTGACGGCGTGGGGCTGCTTAGCCTGAAAAAATGAAAAATTTAGGGCAGAAAGGACAGATCTCTTTATGGACATGAAGGAGTGGGAATTTTCATGTGGAAGATTTGGGGCAGAAAGGAGAGATCTTTCTATGGAAGTGAAAAGGTGGAAGTTTTTCTGTGGAGAAGGGTCTCAGAAGACAGAAACAAGTGTAATCGATAGAATTTGGAAAGGTTAATTTAAACCTGATGTCAGAAAACATATTTCCAACAATTACAATGAATGGATATCTGAAGATGTTAAACACTTTGTGGTAAGCCCCATGAAATACTGGAATCCAAACAGAAAAAGTGAGGTTCATTTCAAGGTATTCAAATCTAATGGAGAGAGACAGCATCTTTAAAAGGGCTGAGTGCAAGACAGATGGAAGACCTGGAAGGATGTAGCTGAAGGAAATAATCAGTCCCATATGACTTTAGGATGTGGCAGAAAGGAAGATAATAAACCTTGTTGATCCTCCAACTCAACAAAAGGACTGGTTGGTGACTCACAGCTCATCCAACTTGTATGGATTGCCATGCTGGTTTTTTTTTTTCCATATATGGTTGGATGATGGCAGAAAAGAAGACAAGACTCTAAAGAACCTCTTACTATGCTATATTGAAATGCAGTAGGTTCTTTCTCCTTAGATGTCTGCAGGAAAAGTCTGAATGACCTCTTATTTGGTATATTAAAATAGGAATTCCAGGTATAAGCTAGACAAAACGGACATTGACATTCCTTTTATCTCTCAAATACTGTAAGTCCTGATTCCTGAAATACTAAAAAAAAATTAATATTACTAATATTTGAAGAGCAAGAGCCTACCTGGATTTTATTAAATCAAATTAACTGTGGAGGATGTGACATTAAAACATAGTTCACCTCAAAAAAGCATTTATTAATATTTATTTCCCTTATTATTGTGTTACTCTGACACAGAAAATGGGGCTGATAAAATATTCTGTCTTACCAAAGAATATGGAAAGGAACATTAATATAGATGTACTTAAAACTTTTTTTTTCTAGGATCTGGATAATGTATATTTATTCCTTTACTAAATTTCTTTTTTCCCTATTTTATTGTTTATTTTTAACATTTATTTTCTCTTTAAATTTTGAGTTCCCCATTTTTTCCCTTCTTTTTACATCTCCCCTACTACTCCCATAAAAGGTAAATTATATATGTTTTTATATATATGTTTATATGTGTGTATTTTATATTATATATATATATATATATATATAAATGTTTGGTTTGGGTACATATACATATGCACACATATGGAATAATGTAATACATTTCCATATTCGCCATATCAGAAAAAATTAAAAAGAAAAAGGAAGAACATTATACTTCAATTTACATTCAGAGCACATCTGGTTTCATTCTGGAGATGGAGTACATTTTTCTTTCTCATCATGAGTCCTTTGAAATTGTTTTGCATTACTACTTTGATCAGAGTAGCCAAATCTCTCAGGTGATCATCATTACAACATTGCTGTTCCTATATATAATGATCTCCCAGTTTTTCTCACTTCACTTTTCTTCAGTTAGTACAGGTCTTGCCATATTTTTTTCTGAAATTACCCCTTCATCATTTCTCACAATATCATCACAATCATAACCACAACTTGTTTAGCAATTCTTCAATTAATGAATATTTCCATTCTTTGACATCACAAAAATGGGTGCTATAAATATTTTTTGTACTTATAGGTCCTTTTCCTTTTTTTATTTCTTTTATTTCTTTGGGGGTATGAACCTAATAATGAATTATTAGATATATATATATGCACAACTTTATAGCTCTTTGATCACAATTTCACATTTTTCTTCAGGATGGTTGGACCAATTCACCCTTAATACTAATAGTTAATCAGTGCATTTAATAAATTTCAGTACTTCTATTCCAGGCACTGTGCTAGGTACTCAGAGAAATACTAAGAAATATAAAACAAAGTTCCAATCACCTAAAAGTTTGCAATTTTTTTGGGGGGGAGCTAAGATATGCATATGAATAACATTTTAAATAACATCTTTTTTTCCATCTAACAAGTTTCCTTATACTTGAGTACAATTTTAATTTCCTGTTGGGAGTGAAAAGCAGTTAGGGAAATACAATGATTGTTGCAAAGGCAGTAAACTAGTATTCGAATATTAATGCATACAATAAAACTGCTCAGAATTCAGGTAATAGGAATAGGATGAAAAAGAGTGGTTTGAATTGCAGGATGCTGTCAAAGGGAACAACTGACAAAAATGTCCCTAATTTGAAAATGTTAAGTCCTTCCAGAGAAGAATGCTGGGACTTTAAAGCTTCCCACAGAGACCAGCCACGTAACTATGTATTAAAAGAAGGAATGTAATATGGAAATGTCATTACCTTGGATCTTGGAAGTTTTCTTGAATACCTTTTGATTTTAAATCTTGGTTATTGAGTTGAAATCACAGGAAACCAGATCTCTCACTTTATTCTCTAAGCAATGATGTGTTACTTGAAAATAAATATTTATAGTTAGACATATGTTAGGGGCTTTGATTCATACATATGTAGACATTCAAGAATAATTGTGTTCAAGTTAAATAATTCTTCTATCCAAATTTTCATTGCTGTTACCAGAAACTGATTACATCTTGCTCCTCTTCTTTCACCCTCCCACCTTCTCCCCTTTCCTCCAGTATACACTTATACAGAATAAGCATTGTCTGCTAAACATATTTCATGATAACTTGAAAGTGGAATGAAATCTATAATAAAGTTGTATACATATAATCATCAACATCATTACCTTGTGAAGATATCCAAAGAGATGGCAACACAATAATACAAAAGTAAGTTCCAGACTATAGTATACCCTAAAACTTAATTTGGTCATCAAAAGACAGTGTTTAATTGTCGGTGAAACAAAAAGTTAATGTAAATTTTTAAAAGTCCTTAACTTATTTTTTCCCCTTCAACAGTTTCATGGTGTATATGGCCTATGGTGAATTACTTAAACATATTTGACCTTCACTTTTCAATTATGAAATAGAAATGTGAACAATAATTTGTGTTAATTATTTTGAAATTTCCAATAAATTCACTCAAGTACAGTGTCTGGCACAGAGTAGGCTGTTAACAAATGCCTATTGATTGATTGATCATTTACAGTACCTGTCACATAGTAGGTAGTTAACAATTCCTTGATTGATTGGATTACATAAAGATCACCCTTCCAGAATTTGGATGGGTTTGATTTCTATGTTCTATGTTCTTTTTATTCAACAAATATTCACCTTCCTTTACAATCATAGCAACAAAAAGAAAAGAGGCTCAGCCATATTGTGAGAAATTCAGGTTAGATGGTAGGGAGATATAAGTTGGTAAACTTTTGATTGTCTTAGTGACAAACATAGGCTTCATATCTCTGCATACATTTAAAATAATGTTTCTCATGAGAAATGGTTTATTTGTTTCCTGAAGGTTAGGAGATAAATTTGAAAGTTTTTCAACATCCTTCCTAAGCCTCTATGCCCGTTGGGCATGCATGTGATGGTATTTACGTTAAATTAGTTTTAGATCTAAGCCCTACACAGTCAAAATCTCATCATCCCAGGTTGATGCTCGTTTCAAGTTTTCTGGCTCCAACAGGGAGTGGAACAATTTCTTACAAATCTCTTACCAGTTTTCTTTCCAATTTCTGTCATGTGAGAGGATTAATGCTGTGCCATTTAAGCAATGTTTTATCTTACATTAACTTTCTTAATGATGAGTGGGACTTTCATCAAGCAGGATGAAAAGACTGGCTATTTAAACTTCTGAATACTGAAAAGGTCACAGCATTGCTGTACACGGCTACAATTTACTGTCACATATTCTATCCTCAGAAAAGAATCCTATTTCTTATCCAAGACAAAACATTAACTCTTTGGCAAAAAGTCACCACAATATTAAAGAAGCCAGATCTCTAGATTCAATCCAATGTGAAAAAGCATTACGTTAACTTTTTAAAAAGCACTGCTCTGAAGGAAAATAATATAGTAAAATGCTGCCCTAGAACACTTAATTCTGATTTAAAGCTTCAGTTAACATTAGGGGACAATTCCTTATTCTTTCCAGTCTGCTGATTCAATGTTGGAGGTAGATTTGGTTGAGCAAGTTTAATCTCTTTCACAATATACAGTTATTAAAATCATGCTGGTTGGTACAATCTTAATACCTAGTTTCTTTAACTCCCTATTCCCCCATGAAAAAGCCATTGAGGACACCCCCAACCAGAAGGTATCCTACTGTACTTCTGGTGATATTGTTCTAGGGCCCAGCATCAGGGATTACTCCAACTTTGCCAGCAGCCTTGACATCTTGGCTTTTGACTTTAATTTCTCTATGGGATATCTTCTCCATAGTGAGTCTATAACCTACTACACATTCAGTGATTTAGAGTGCAAAGATGCTTAACAATAGCATGAGATAATACGAACATGAAAAGTAACATACTTGTCAGTTTGATGTAAATAAAATCAGTGATCACAGTTCTGTTTTTACCTATGTTTCATCAGTAGTCTGAAAGTGAAAGATGATCTGGTAAAGGAGAGTTACAAAATTAGGAGACCTAGAAGAAAGCACTATTTCAAGGAAGAGATAATATATAGGAAGAAAGGATGGCTGATCAATTATGTCAAATATTAAAGAGAGGTGAAGAAGCATCAGAACTGAGAAAGAGCAGATGTAGGGTGAGTATGGGATGGGAATGAGTTTCTATGATATGTGAGTTGGTAAGCTAAACTGCAAAACTGTAAAATGAGTGGAAGAATTAAAAGGTCAAGTCAGTGCTTACAGAATCCCTGTGAAAAAAGAAAAAAATATAGAAGAGTACTTTAAGTTTTTAAGTTAAATTTTTTAACCTGTGTTTTTATATGTATATGAAATAGATTCTTTAGAAACCTGATAAAATATGATGCATTATTTAGAAACCTGATAAAGCATATAAAAGATTTCTTAAAATGTTTGTAAGTAATTGAAGGAAATGATAAATTTCACTTAAAAATCAATGAAAACATTTCCCCCCAAGATCATGGATCACTTAAATATCTGACTTAAGGGGATAGTAGGTTTAAATGAAAATAGTGTTTTGTTTTTAAGATGAAAAGGCTAAAATGTTTATAGACAACAAGACTAGAAGGACTACATCATGAGAGATTGAGGGGGGATTATTCTGAAGGAAAACTTGTGATTAAGAAAGTGGTATAAGGAATCAAGAGAAAAAGTAGAGAGATTGGCTTTGGCTAAGTAGGGGAAAATGGAGATTGTCAAAGGATGTAGGTTTGTAGAATAGGGGAGAAATGGGAATTATTAGGGCACAACCTCTATTTTCTCAGTAAAATAAGAGGTTTCTCTAAGCACAGTCATTTAGGGTGTGTATGAAGACCACAAATGAGAAGGAACTTATCTTCAGAATGATTAATTCTGTTTTTGGACAATTTTAATTTAGCCAAAATCATCTTCTGTTCATTTCATTCTCATCACCATCTTGGTTGTTTTCTTTTGAACATATTCCTCTTTGTCCACATCCTTTTTAAAAGGTGCATCCAGAATTAACTATAACATTGGAGATATAGTCTCTCCAGGGCAAAACATAGCGGAGTTATTACCTCCCTTGTTGCAGATGCTACACTTCTAATAATATAGCTTAAAATCATATAAGCATCTGTTGTTTGTCATGCTAGTCTCTAACCCAGAGAAATTTTAAGGTGAATCACTTCCAAACTCTGAAAACTCCAAATACAAATACTTGCTTTTTAGAAACTGTTTTCTCTGCTCTCATCTGAATATGATTACCAGCTTTAAATCTCTGATCCTGTGGACCTAGCAGTTAGTACTTTTTTGGAATTCTACCTTAGCTCCTTAATTCTGCCTTAATGGCTTTCTACTTTAGGTAGTGGAAAAGTTATTTAGTTGCAGAAAAAATATCTTTGATGAATACATTATAAAACAAATGGTATAAAATTAATGAGTCAACAGAATTTCAGAATTGATCCGACATTTATTTTATGGATTAGGAATTCGAGGTTCAGAGAGACTGAATTTCAAAGAGCCAGAAAACAATGGTCCTTAGACTTGAACCCAGGTCTTATGACATCTTGTTCAGTGCTGCTTCCATTATTTCGCTCCTAAGAATATATTCATGATTCTGTACTTACAGGGATTGTATCTCCAATTCACTGCAGGTTGCTTCACTGGGATTCCTGATTCTGCTCTTCTGTGGGGTTCCATGAGGTCAGATAGGGCTAAAACTCTTCCTCCATGTCTTCCTCGCTAGATCAGCTTCTGTTGTCAGTTTGACTGCCTCTCAGAGATGGCAAACTTGATTTTTCATGGACATCATGGAGCCAGTCTTCAGCCTGCCAAAGGCAAGGTGCCCTTCTAATTCCATCAGTGAAACTTTTTCAAACTTTGTAAAGGGATTATGGGGGTTCATACATACGACTTTGAACTTCTTTTACACTATGTATTCTAGTTACTTTTGTCAGTCTGTCATTTCAATAACTGGGCTGGTAAATCAAGTGGTGACTTATAAATTTCCCTAATTAGCCTTCCAGTTGAATGTTTCATTCAGTGTAATGCATTTATTGTAATTATTATTATATAAATATTTAATGGTTACTTATAATATGTATATGTACTATATATGCATATTAAACACATATGAATACATAACATATATGTGCATATGTGAATGGATCTGTCTATCTGTCCATCTATGAACATGTATAAGCAGTGTGGCCAGCTATAGGGGCAACTTATTTTGAACTCAAGTTTCTTCATGATTAAATTACAATAACAAGACTTTCCCTATCTCCTAAAGACTTGGTGAGTATGAAAATAGCATGACTTAGGTCTATTGCTTACATTTTTTAAAATAAATGGTTATATTTTACATAGAACATAACAATAAAGTACATAATATTATTATTCACTAAAAATTTTTAAATGAAATTAAAATAATTGACAGGGCCAAAAGCTATTACAGAAATAACTAATAATGTAAACAGATACTGGATTCTGGGTACTCAGGTGAGTTAGGGAGCAACCCCCAGTTGGCTATAATTTAGCCCTCTTAAATCCCCACTATTTACTGGTCCAGTATTTTTTTCAGGCTCATTATCACTGAGTAGTGTTGCTAAGTACCTAGGAGTATGTTTTTTTAATCTATTTTCCCCACCTGTGATGCGAACAAATGTCTTTTTCAGAAGATTGTGGTTGGAGATTTTCAAAAGGAACTTTTACTAAGAATATTTCAAAACATCAATGGATTTACAAATTCCCTGATGTGGGTCCTCTCACCAATAGTGCAGAATGGAGATTTCTGTCAAAGATAGATATATAAAAGATCTTTGAGAAGTCTAAATCTCCTGTAAATGCTTCAGTGAATTTTTATGTGTTGAGAGCAACACTAATAATAATAATAATAATAATAATAAACCCATATAGAAACGCCTGTAAGGTCTTTAACTCACCCCAGAAGTACCTGTGAAGATTGTCATGAAGCAATAGCTGCTTTGAGCAGAGACAAGTCGGGGAGAGAGAAGGTCCAAATCCTGGATGCTCACTTTAGAGTCAAACAATATACATGGCCAATATAGAACTCTCACAGATCACAGGAAGACACAATAATATGATGCAGCAATAAAGGAGAGGAAATATTGGAATGTAGTACTCTTAAGGAAAAA
Organism: Sarcophilus harrisii; assembly: GCF_902635505.1. NCBI lineage: Eukaryota > Metazoa > Chordata > Mammalia > Dasyuromorphia > Dasyuridae > Sarcophilus > Sarcophilus harrisii. The sequence goes on along the minus strand of NC_045431.1, from coordinate 31,747,149 downwards.
AAGCTCAGAACACAAACAGCTTATCTTTTGGACAACCAGCTGCAAAACAGGAAAGATGAGCTAGTAAAGCTCCTAGGCAGTAAAAGGTCCAGGTAGGCTCTATTGGACTCACAGTACAAACATTGCAGATCTCCCAAGAAATCTACTTACTATTAGCAAAATTGAAAATGTTAAATATGAACTCATCAGGGCAAAGTAAGGAATGGGATCTACTCATGTTGTATGCAAGAAGGACAAGGTAAAGACTGAGCCATCTTCTAGGAGATAAATCCAGGATTCTTACAGGGATAGGACCTAGTACTAAATGGTCAGGAAAAAGAGAAGCAAAGACAGATACATCCAGACTGCAGGTAGAGCTCAGGACTAAGCAAGGACTGACAAATCCAAAGAATCTGAGTGGCAGCAGAGTTTGGCAAAAACACCAAGCCTTGATCCAGAAACTCAGGCTATATGTATGTTTGTGAACAGTAGAAAATATAAAATACAATAAAGAAACTCAGGAGAGAGAAATAGAAGAGAGGATCTCCTAAACAATTCAACTCAAAACCTCAAAAAGAGTGGCTTGGTCACAAAATTACATGAGTGCCAATTAGAAATGAAACATGAGGCAGCCCTCTTTGTAGTGGCTAGAAACTGGAAACTGAATGGATGCCCATCAGTTGGAGAATGGCTGAATAAATTGTGGTATATGAATATTATGGAATATTATTGTTTTGTAAGAAATGACCAACAGGATGATTTCAGAAAGGCCTGGAGAGACTTACACGAACTGATGCTGAATGAAATGAGCAGGACCAGGAGATCATTATATACTCCAACAACAATACTATATGATGACCAGTTCTGATGGACCTGGCCATCCTCATCAAGGAGATCAACCAAATCATTTCCAATGGAGCAGTAATGAACTGAACCAGCTACGCCCAGAGAAATAACTCTGGGTGATGACTAAAAACCATTACATTGAACTCCCAATCCCTATATTTATGCACACCTGCATTTTTGATTTCCTTCACAAGCTAATTGTACAATATTTCAGAGTCTGATTCTTTTTGTACAGCAAAATAACGGTTTGGTCATGTATATTTACTGTGTATCTAATTTATATTTTAATGTATTTAACATCTACTGGTCATCCTGCCATCTGGGGGAGGGGGTGAAAAATTGGAACAAGAGGCTTGGCAATTGTTAATGCTGTAAAGTTACCCATGCATATAACCTGTAAATAAAAGGCTATTAAATAAAAAATAGAAAGAAAGAAACATGAGATTTAAAAGAAGAAATTAGACTTGAAATAAGAGCTCTGGAGGAAAATATCAAAAGAATAAATAGCTTCGAACAAAAGACTAAAAACCTTATCGAATCTATTTCCTTAAAAATGTATCAATTAGAAATCAATTTTATTCAGTAAAAATAAATACCATAACAAATATGAAAAAGATTGAGAAAAGAAGAAAGTATAAATTTTTCGTAATGCTTTATTTTTCCAAATACTTGCAAAAATCCAGATGTATTTTCCAAATACATTCAACATTCACCTCTGCAAAACTTTGTGTCCCAAACTTTCCTTCCTCTCACTCTTTCCTCAAGTCAGCACATAATCCAATTCAGGTTAAACATGTAATTCTTCTAAACACATTTCCATATTCGTCATTCTGCACAAGAAAAATCAGATCAAAAGGGGCAAAAACACAAGAAAAAAAAAAAAAACAAGCAAATAAACGACATTCAGTCTCTATTTGGAGATGGATAGCACTTTCCATCATATCTATTGGAAATGACTTGGATCACTTTGTTATTAAAAAAAAGTCAAGCACATCACAGTTTATCATCATGTAAAACTATTTAAATATGAAAAACTATAATAAATACAAATATTTATATTATAGAAATATATTGTATATTTATCACATAATAATTATTAATATATTATATATATATTATGTAAATATATTATATATCATATAAATATAAATATTTACATTAAATTATAAATAAATATGAACTATAATAATAAAAAATAAACAGATCAAAGAGAAATAAATATGATTCCCTCAAAGTCATAGCCAAATCACAAGAGAAAATAAAAGAATACTTCCCAACTCTATTGGACCAAAAGACAAAATAAAAAACATACATAATCTACTGGTGATCTCCTGATTGTAAAATTCAAAGCTTCTAGGTCAAAGAAGTGTTAGAAAAAAGCTGCTAGAAAGAGATTTAAAGTACTCAGCAATTACAGTAGGCTTCAGAAATTAATATGCTGCAACAACAATAAAAGAAAGGAAATATTGGAATATGACATTTGTAAGGCAAGCAAATACCAGGCTTACAACCAAGAATAATCTAATCTGTAAAACTGAGTATTATCCTCTAGATTTAATTTTTTTTTCAAAATGTTGCCAAAATAGAGGACTTTCAATCATAATTAAGAAAATACCAGGACCAGGTACAAATATTAATTACTAATATGGAAAATTAAATACATTTTAATAATAAAAATGAAAAGGCTAAATGATTAGGAAGGGCTTGCATTCTAATAAAGGAGAAGATTCCAGACTCTTCAGAATATCACAAGCTCCTCTGCTCGTAGAAGGAATAAAATAAATAAGAAAAGGCTTGGGAAGTGAGTGTATTCTTTTTTTATTTTTTAATTTTAAGAAAGCAAAGATAGGGAAAAGGAAGATACACTGGAAAATAAATACATAATGAAAGAACTTGCAGTTTACTATAATTGGAATAATTAAGAAGGAGAATATACACAAATCTAAGGGGGAAGAGAAGAGCATATCTCATGAGTTTTGCTCTATTAGAACTAGAAAAAAACAAGACTGAACATATTAAAACAAAGTATTTGGAGAAGAAAGACATTAAATGCCACAGGGAAAGAACAAATTCTTTTATTTATAATTCTACCACACACTTAAACGAAATAAGAATGTGTGATTGAAAAGGAAGGTGTCGTCATTCATGCAGTTAGCCAAAGGGATATCGGATTGTTGTTTGTAAACCGCAACCAGTTTAACTTGGGGCCTGTCCTTCCTTGTCCTTGTGCAGTTAGGGGAGGCTTGATCACCCCGAGAGGATAACAAACCTGGTGGTTCTGGTCCCCTCATTACCAGGGACTACAGGAGGTGGACGAATCCCATAAAACAATCAATATTCCTTAATAATCAGAGGGAATCATGATCCACCACACCTGAATGTCAACCTACTCTTGCTGGTATAACAATATTCCCAAACTAACCAAACCCCTCCTTTCCTTTGTGTCAATAAAGACATTCTCATTGATTGCTGCTCTTAATGAGCTGACCAATCTGACCTGTTTTTTTTTTTTAACAATTATACATGACACAATTAATAAACTGGTTATACTTGGATTTACCTCAGTTTACCTTTATTACATTTACTTGCTACAAAATTGAGGAGAAATAAAATTATATATATGTGTGTGTATATGTATATATATATATATATATATATATATATATTGCATGTTTAATTAATGATGTTTAATTAAAGAAACTCAGACTCAACTGAAAATACAAATGCAACTTCATCAAAGTAGTAGGATATAAAATAAATGCAGAAAACAGCCTTTAAACTCAGCAGAACCATAAACTAACAAAATGAGTAACTTATTTAGGAATATAATTCTATATACACATATATATATACACACACAAAATTACATAGGAAATCGTTAACAAACTAAAAATAATCTTTAAAGAAATAAAGGAAGACTTAACTGAAGAGAAACTTTTATTCCATTACTAGTATTTTTACCATGATAATACGATAAAATAATGGTATTACCTCAAATAATTTACAGATTCAAAGTTATCAGTTAAAGTGATTTAGGATTACTTTATAGAATTAGAGAAAATCATAACAAAATTCATCTAGAGAAACAAAAGGCAAAGAACCCAATAGTAAATAATGAAAAACAAGTTGAAAAGAAGGGTGGTTAGCAGTACCAGAACGAAGACTTTATTACAAATCAGCAATTTTCAAAGTAATCTAGAACTGATTAAAAAGTTGAAAAAGTTGATCAGGGGAATATATTAGGGCAATAGAATCCAAGAGCACTGAACATAATAGCATAGTATTTAATAAATCCAATGAAACCTTCTATTGGGAAAATAATTACAATTTGACCAAAAAGAAAAAAAGTGACCTCTGGGAAAATTGAAATGCAGAGAATTAAGCCATATACAACAAGCTCATATACCACAACTAATTCCCTGCAACTACAAAAAGAGCTGCTACAAACATTTTTGTACAATTTAGTCCTTTTTCCTCTTTCATGATCTTTTTTGGATACAGATCCAATTGTGGCCCTGGTGGATCAAAGGATATGCACAGTTTTAAAGCCCGTTGGGCACATTGAAAAATTATTTACAAGTTTCTGTGATCAAAGTCAGATATTTAAGATGTACAGGAGACATACAAATACATAATCACAATAATGATACTACATAGACAAGCAGTCAAAGGATATGAAAAGAATTCTCAAAAGAAGAAATGTAAAAATATAAATATGTAGCAAAATCAGTAAATATGGGAAATATAATTGAAAAAGAACTTTGAATTAATACTTCAAGTCCATCAGGTTGCTAAATAATGAGAATAAAAGGAAAATATTTATTAAAAAAGATGTAAGAACGCATACATATTGATATTTTTATGCATATGTGAAGTGGTTCAAATATTTCTTGGAAATTAATTTTGAATATAGTTCCTTGACCTTTCTATCTCACATATCCCTACAGAATTAGTAAACTGCATTTATTTTGACTGATCAATATTATATAAGAATTGCATTCTAAGGTATTAAAAAAGAGGTGAAGAATACACACACCAAGATATATCACAGAATGGTTTTATGCTAGCAAAGAACTGGAAACAAAGTAAGTACCCATCAACTTCAATGTCTGAAGAAATGACAGCATATAAGTACATTAGAATACTATTGTAAATTAGGAAATGACTAAAGAGATGGGCTCAGAGAAACCTGGGAAGGCCTCCGCGAAATGACACAGAAGGAAATGAGTAGAAAAAAGGAGAACAAAGTATATACTGACCACACTATATAGAGAGATATAAATATATAGATATATAAAATATGTATACATATATAAAAAGAAAAAAGTTACATGTGATAAATTCACATGTATTAAAGAGGTAGATATTAAGCAAATTATAGAAAAACATTAAGAAATTAATGACATTGTTGAATTCCATATTTATAATAAAGAGGGCATTGGAACATGAGTAAAACCCTTCTAGGACCTCCATTTCCACATTTGATCAAGCAGTAAAGGAATCAGACTAGATGCTGTAGATGGACTAGAATCCTTCTTAGCTCTAACTCTTGAAGAATTATAGCTGAAATGTATACAGTGTTCTAAGGCTTGCAAATGACTTTACATATATGATCTCAATTGTTTTTCACAAAATTTATGAAACAATCCCAATTTTATAGATGAGGAAATTGAGGCTGAGGAAGGTTAATGAATTCTCCAGAGTCACATTGTAAGTGCCTGAGACATTGCTTAATTTAGCCTTCAATTCCTCTTATGTTTGATATTATCTGACTACCTTATAAAGCAACTTTTTCAGAATAAAGAGGAAATATTTTTTCATCAAATTCCAATTAGGCATTAAAGAGAATAATATTTTCCATTTTTGTCACCTCAGAAATGTATATGTAAAAGATGATAGTAATGATGATAATGATTAATATAATATATAGCCACTGACCAAATTAAAATATAACATAAGATCCATAAATATTTGTGTATTAAGAAGCAAGTTCATTTAAAATAGTTATGTGTATATATTAGGACTCAGTCACAAAGAGGAAAATTCAAGACAAAAAATAAAAAAAGCTTTCCCAATGTCGACTCTTTTAAATAAGTATACTTAAACAAATGTTTGACCTCTAGTGCTGCTAATTATATGACAAGATGTGTTTGCAAAATATTTTATGATCGTTTGTTATCAATTAACCACAGAGGCCAATTTCTTATTTAGGGAAAGTCATAATAGGAAATGATATATGCTCATTTAAAGATACTACAAGCTTTTGGCAGAATCAAGGCTACAATTCCCAAAGGTATTGTTGTCCAGTCCTTGCTTAAATCTTCTGGAGCTTATATTCAGAGTGGAAAATTCACAACCCTTAATAACACTGCAGTGATGCGGAGAAAAAGTCAGAATAAAAGAAAGTACTGTATAAAGGGGTGTAGCTTCAACTTCTAATTCCCCCAATTTTTATTTTACTTTCTTTTCTTCTGGAGATTGAGGGAATGTGAGTTCAGTAGGGTTTGAATTTTGTCTTCAGTTTTCTGATTGCTTAGAATTTTAAGAGAGTAAAATTACAAATAGTGACTTACATTAAAAAAAAATCCTGAATCATCTATGATATAAAATGAATATTTGGTTCACTAGATAATATAGATAATGCAGATAAGTTACTTCTATACTTTGTCTAACAAATGTCTACAATGAGCTAGAAAATAAATCTTTATAAAATGACATGCTAAATGCCAGTGGCTTATTTTTGTCCTTTTCTGTCATTGATTGACCCTGGATATAAAATTTAATATAAAATCTTCAATAAGCAGAGAACTCAAAAGCACTCCTTTGGGTTCCATTCTAATTCTCTTTCCCTCAAAAATGGCCCTTAAAATGATCTTTTGTAACTGCACATGTCTCTCTGCCAGGCTCAAACTTTAGCTTATCCATTCAAGAGCTTTTTAAAAATGAAATTACATCCAGAACAAGACCAGCTCTAATGCTATCATTTTTAATACATTTTGAACAGTCCTTCAGTAGTAGAGTGTTCGACATGCATATATATATATATATATATACATATTTTTCTTTCCTCAGGAACTCAGTGGATCTATAATTAGTTAGATATTTTGATTGGAATCTCATGTAAACTATCACTGTCATTTTCAAATTAATTATTCTTTAGAGAATAACTTTCTGAGAAAGTAGAAAAAAGATAGAAGAATGGGGAAAAGAAAAAAGGGAGGAAAAGAAAGAAATCAAGTTAAAAATACTTATTAAAGTAACTACTCCTTTCCAGATACTATACTAAGTCTTAGAAAAAGGAAGATCACAAGAGCAATTATCTGACATTTCTTTCTTCTTTTAAATTTATATTTCATAAAATATTCATATATATGCATATATACACACATTTATGTATATATACACATGACTATGTAGCTATAGAAATGTGTGTATATGCATATATGTATATATCTTCATGTCTGTTTATGTGTATATGTACATACATATTTTTGGACTATGTACATGTTTCTATATTATTCAGTGCCTCAAAATATTTTCTTAGAGTCAAAGTTATTTGAAAACTTTGTGTGAAGAAAATTTTGCCAAGCATCTGATTTCCAAGAATAATCATTTACAAAAGGAGGAACTGCAAAGTCAGGAAGGAAAAGGAGTTTGGTTCGTGTAGATGTCTTATCATGGAAAAGTTTTAGAATCACAATATGTTTAATTCAAAGACAGTTGTGGATAAAATGTTAGAGGATATCAAATAGTGGTAGAGAGCACAATGAGAAAAATAATGACTTAGAAACTGGGTTGTTCTTAAACTATATATTAACTGACCTCTGGGTTGTAATCTTAGGCAAGTCATTCAACCTTGTATTCCATTTATTTTTCCTCCTGTGCAAGGGAAAGATGGGAGACAATGAGGTATAGGGGATAAAGTATCAGTGCTCAAAATAGAAAAGTCCTACTTCTGACAAATATTTTTTATGCTACTTGGGGTGTGAATTACTAATTGATTAATGTTTCGTCTCCATGAATGGTCATAATTTTCATCACCAAGGATTATCCCAAAACTAATCGCTTCCAAAGACAATCAATTCATTGAACCATAAACAAATAGAAACAATAAAGAGAAATTAAATCATGAGAATAGATTGTGTTAAGAAAAGTAGAACTATGACAGATTACAACTGTTATCTAAGTCCTGGGTGGTTTACATAAGTTACAGAGTAAAATAAAGACTTATCAAGGAGTCAAAAAACAGATAAAAGGAAATCTGTTCATGTAAAAACACTGAATTAATTTTTATGAAATGAAACAATTTTAAAATATTTAAATTACTAAAAATAACACATTGTCAAACATATTCCCTTTTGTATCTTAGAAATTGTTATGAAAGTAGGGGAATTGTTGACTATATTTAATATTCAACTAAGAATGCTAGTACTGCAAAGAATATCAGATTTTTTTTTATATTTTCCAGGAGAAGAAAATAAGTAAAATGACTTGTATAAGACCCACGGTTTAATATTAGAAAAGTTAAATCCAGTGCTATTTCTATTATATGAACATTTCTAATAAAGAAGAAAATAATTTTCTATGAGCCTAGTAGTAACTTTAGAAAATGCAATCATTTTGGGCTCTTTCATTTTTAGACAGCTTATTTCTGAATGCTGGGGAACTAATATATATTAGGCCATTTATTGATCTCTAAGCATAGCTGGAGAGGATATTCTACCATTAAAAATGAGAGTGTGTGCAAAAAAATGTAGACAAAAGAAAAAATGACTTTCACAAAAGTAAGTTTCAGAAATTTAAAGACACATAGATCTTTAAATAGCCCACCACTGAGGGAAATTTCTTGGTTTCAGGGAGAAAATGCTTCCTAAATTCTTGCTGGTTACATGCTCCCAATTTGAGAAAGGGAGTTGAGTGGAAAGATAGGAAACATTAAATAACATCAAAGTTTCTCACAGCATTATTCCCTTTTCCAATTCTCTTGCTCTGAAATCAGAGTTACCAGCTGGGAGGTCATTTAGTCTCTATTCAAGTTGGTGGGAATAAAAACCTTTAGATTAAAGACCAGTAAATAGGAGCTGACCATTTTGCCTGCACCTTCCAGGGAAGAAATCAGCACAATTGGGCTGTAATAGCTAAGGGATAACTTTTATACAGTTCAAAATGACCTGTATCCTGAAACAGCTAGACTGGGGCCAGCAAGGTTAAGCTCTCACATACTTTCAAAGGGGATTATAAATTATCGGGAAGGGGAGCATCAATTCTTCTTATCATACAAGATAACGACACAACAAGGACACACACAAGCACATTTAAGTCTCTAATATCTTCAGTCTTCTATAGAGAAAGAACATTGGAACAGAACTCAGAAAATCTTGGTTTTATTGAATCTTTCATTTTTATCTCTGAATTTTCCTTGCTGTGATACTGAAATGTGCTACTTCACGGTGTCATTATGAGGATCCATTCATAAAATGTTTTGTCATCATAAAACACTATATAAATGTTACCTGCTATTATGTCCAAAGAACATTTCTTGTTTTATTAATTGAAGCTTTTTTTTATTTTCAAAATATGTTCAAAGATAATTTTTCAACATTGACCCTTACAAAACTTTGTGTTCCAATTTTCCCTTCCTCCTCCCCCCATGCCCTCCCCTAGATGGCAAATAATCCAATATGTTAAACATGGTAAAAATATATGTAAATCCAATATGGGCATACATATTAATACAATTTTCTTGCTGAGAAAGGAAAATCTGATCAAAAAGGAAGAAAAATGAGAAAGAAAATAAAATTCAAGCAAACAACAACAAAAGAAGTTTTGTTGTGATCCACCCTCATTCCAGTCCTCCCTCTGAGTGCAGAAGGCTCTCTTCATCACAAGATCATTGGAAATGGTCTGAAGCATCTCATTGCTGAGAAGAGCCACACCAAAGGACATTTCTTAATAATACTAGATGACATTCATCACTAAATGTTACAGCTGGAAGAAATCTCAGTCTATTTAATCTAATCTATACTTAAACAATAATTTTTTTCATCTGACAGTTGGTTACTCAGCCTTTTCTTGAAGACTTCAAATGATAGGAGTTTTTCTACTTTCCAACAAAGCTCATTCAATTTTTTTTATTATTCTAACTGAAGATTTTCCTTATCACACAAATATATCATTTTAAACATTGTTAGTGTTCCCACTTTACAGGTGAGTAAACTGAGGTAGAGAGCTTTGGCTAGGGTCACATAACTATTAAATATTTGCAATCAGATTTGAATTCAGATATTCTGGACTTCAGACACAGTGCTTTATTCACTAGGAAAGGTTAAGGAAGCAGTGATTCTTTCATAGTTTTAGTTGAAAATGGACCAGAAGGCAGGAATATATTGTGAACTATACTTGTGAATAGTCTACACAAGCAAGATCACAAATATACTGAAGTATGGAGATATCCAGATTCTGTAAAATGGAATTCATATTGTTTATGATGAATTTATTTAAAATGAAAGATACCAGTACTTCATGAAAGCAAGTCTCTTCGGAGAGCAGAAACCAGCAAGTTTGATTAAATACTATGCAGATATTAGTAAGGATTTGCAGATGCAAAAGGTTATAAAAAGTCACTGAGATTATAAATGAAGATAGCAATTATTTTCTAAATCTGTTCTCTTGGGCTGCATGGAGCATCTGAGTATTGGAGTCTCAAATAAGCATTTTATCTCAAGATCCAAAGGAGATAAATGAGAGCCAGATTAGTTAGTAATATTTTGACAGCCTTTCCTCTTAACTGCTCATTTGTGTGTGTGTGCTTTCATATTCAATTACACACCAACTTTTTCCACCCCAACATTTATATAGGGTCTTAGAATAGCATTTTTAAAAGCCATAGTATCTTTGTAGAATGTTCTCCACATGACCTCATGGATTTCCTTTAAGGATACCAATCCTGAAGGGTAGCAGAACTTAAATAGAAAGGAAATAATATCTTCTATCCCATCTGCATTCCCTTTCTATAAAATCATTGGTTTTATTTAGTATCCTCATGTTATTTACAACTACATGAATTATAGTATTCATTTTCATTGTAGCTTTTTATTTACAAGATATATCCATGGGTAATTTTTTTCAGCATTGACAGTTGCAAAACTTTCTGTTCCAACTTTTTCCCTCCTTCCCCTCATCCTCTCCCCAAGATGGCAGGTAGACCAATACATGTTAAATATGTTAAAGTATATGTTAAATACAATATATGTATACATGACCATAGAGTTATTTCACTGCACAAGAAGAATCAGACTTTGAAATAAAGTACAATTAATCTTTGAAGGAAATCAAAAATGCAGGTGGACAAAAACAGAGGGATTGGAAATGCTATGTGGTGGTTCACACTCATTTCCCAGAGTTCTTTCACTGGATGTAGCTGGTTCTTTTCATTTTTGAGCAAATGGAACTGATTTGGTTCATCTCATTGCTGAGGATGGCCACATCCATCAGAATTGATCATCATATAGTATTGTTGTTGAAGTATGCAATGATCTCCTGGTCCTGCTCATTTCACTCAGCATCAATTCGTGTAAGTCTCTCCAGGCCTTTCTGAAATCATCCTGCTGGTCATTTCTTACCGAACAATAATGCTCCATAACATTCATATACCATAATTTATTCAGCCATTCTCCAATTGATGGGCATCCACTCAGTTTCCAGTTTCTTGTCACTACAAAGAGACCTGCCACAAACATTCTTGCACGTTGAAGTGCACACTTTCTCTCCTTTACAAAATATATGCATATTTTGTCCCTTTCCCTCCTTTAAGATCTCTTTGGGATATAAGCCTAGTAGTAACACTGCTGGGTCAAAGGGTATGCACAGTTTGATAACTTTTTGAGCATAGTTCCAAATCATTCTCCAGAATGGCTGGATTCCTTCACAACTCCACCAACAATATATCAGTGTCCCAGTTTTCCCACATCCCCTCCAATATTCCGCATTACTTTTCTCTGTCATTCTAGCCAATCTGACAGGTGTGTAGTAGTATCTCAGAGTTGTCTTAATTTGTCTAATTAATAATGAGTTGGAGCATCTTTTTATATGGCTAGAAATAGTTTCAATTTCTTCATCTGAAAATTGTCTGTTCATATCCTTTGACCATTTATCAATTGGAGAATGGTTTGATTTCTTATAAATTAGAGTCAATTCTCTATATATTTTGGAAATATAAAATCCAATTCCATTCCTATTAAAAACACTTGAGACTATAGAAATAAATGGACTTTTCCTTAAAACAATCAGCAGCATCTATTTAAAACCATCAGTAAGCATCATATGTAATGGGAATAAACTGGAACCATTCCCAATCAGATCAGGAGTGGAACAAGGTTGCCCACTATCACCATTACTATTCAATATTGTATTAGAAATGCTAGCTTCAGCAATAAAAATTGAGAAAGAGATTAAAGGAATTAGAGTAGGCAATGAGGAAACCAAATTATCACTCTTTGCAGATGACATGATGGTATACTTAAAAAACCCCAGAGATTCTACTAAAAAGCTATTAGAAATAATCCACAACTTCAGCAAAGTTGCAGGATACAAAATAAATCCACATAAATCATCAGCATTCTTATATATCTAACAAAATCCAACATTTGCAGTGCATCAATTGAATTATAATATTCTTAATTTCCCTTATTCGTCTGAATGTTTTTGTCTTCCTTTATGCCCTTACAATTCCTATTCCTCCAATCAACAGGCTCACAGAGATTAAATGAATTGTCCAAATTCAGACAGGTAGGAAGAGTCAGATGAAAAACTTGAAAACAGTCTTTATCCCATATCAGTGCTCTTTACAATATATAACACTGAATCCTCATGACAGATCATGTTTTACTACAGGGTCTAGGAAATATATAATATACAAGCTGTTGGGATATCTAAAATATTTTGTTTACTTGTATTCTCTCCTTGGATGGAAAATTACAACACCTTTAGTTCAAAGAAAAGTTAAATCCCACTAATCCAGACTTGGAATTATTATTTTTTGCTATTTTACTTTAAATTTATTATTTTTGGTTTAACATGATCTTTATTACTCATAACTATCATTTTCAGAGAGTTATTCTTTACATTAAAAATTAACAGAGAAAGAAAAAATAATTTCCCTAAACTAACCAAAATATTAAGCATGTTCAACATAACATTTGGTGTTCTGTATAGGCTATTCTCTTGTTTTCAAAAAGCTGGAAAAAGTTGCATTCTGCCCTTGATTTTAAGATTAATTGTTAATTTCACAGAATTCAGTTTCAGTTATGGTTTTTAAATGATTTTCAAGGCAATCATGAAGAATATTCTTGTGAAAGCTTAGTGAATATAACTTCACATGAAAATATTCAGATGAAGAAAGGCTGTGAACAGTTAATGATGGAGAATTTCAATGGATTCAAAACATCAACTGCAAATAAATGAATTATAATATTGTTAATTTCTCTTATTATTCTGAATCTTTTTTGTCTTTCTTTATATCTTTACAATCCCTATGCCTCCAATCAACAGAGTCACAGAGATTAACTGAATTGCCTAAGTTCAGATAGTGGGGAGCATTTGATGAGAACTTTGAGACAGATCCTCTATTCCATACCAGTGCTCTTTACAATACATGATACTGCATCCTCATGACAGACATAATTCTAAGGACCCAGTTTATATTGTCACACTCCTCCTAAGTACTCTCATCCTTTCACAATTCCCTATTCCCCCCAAATCTATCCAAGTGAAAGAAAAGTGGAGCTGGAATAAATTAGATAATTTAAACAAAAAACACATCATGATATCTAATTTTCACATTTCCAGGGGCTGAGTAAGCAATTATGAATTTTAAAAGACCATAAAGAAAGGCCATTGACAAATCATCAATAAGCAGTTATTAATCATTTACCATGTCCCAGGCATGGGGATATAATGGTAAATAGATCCTTCTCTTCAAGTTGGCAATATTCTCAAATGAAAAAAAAAATGCATGTACATATTACTTCATAGACAATTACAAATAAACCCCAAGTATAGTCGAATTAGAAAGCATCCTAGGTGCACATTTAGTCTTTGTGATTTTGCCTTCTCTGCACCTGTATTGCCTTCCCAATCCCTCCCTCAGGTGAATCTTCCCCTTGTTGCATTTCATCTTCTAGCTCCCGTCCCAGGATATGTCTTCCCAGGAGTCCTGTTTCCGATGCCTGGCCTCTGCTTAGGCATCTTGACTTCCAATTGGCGGGTACAGTTCCTAACTCAAAATGCCACTTTGATTTTCTGCTCCCACTCCGCAAAGTCAGACCCCACAGATGCAGTCTATGTTACTATCCTTAGCTATTAGCAGCTCCACATTATCAGTAGTTGGTAGGGAAGCAGAAATGCTCACTGATTCTTGTATCTAAACAAAAGGGAGAAGGACTGAGTGAATGTGAGGGCATCTACTGCTTTAAATAAATTGAGCTGTGCAGAGATTACAGCCACTCTTTAAAATTTCTGTCTTAGGGCTTAGTACTTCTTAGCGGGTGAGGAATGGACCAGTTGCCACAGCTGCAGCTTAAGAAAAGCTGAAAAGTAGCATAAAATAACAGAAAATTGTTAGTAATATCTTCACTTATTCACCAGGCAAACAAACAATGTAATTAGTTGTGTCTGACACATTCTGAAAATCACAAGTTCCATGTTCCTCTGAGGGATGTTGGATTTATCTTCATGAAAACCTTAGTCAGCAATTTGTTTTCCCCATGAAGACTTACTATGGATATAACAACTTCTCCAATGCCTTCTTATCTGTCAAATACTCTAAACATTAAATCGTTGACAAATTGGCAGCATAATCGTAGCTTCATTTTGCTCCTTACATAGTTTTGTGAAATACTTTTGGGGAACAAAAGAAACTTTTCTGAATTATATAAATGTGTGTATTGTGTGGAGGTATCTGTACACACACACAAACAGACACACACACACACACACACACACACACATATATATATATATATATATATAGAGAGAGAGAGAGAGAGAGAGAGAGAGAGACAGAGACAGAGAGAGAGACAGAGAGAGACAGAGAGATCGAGACAGAGATAGACAGAGACAGAAACAGAGACAGAGAGACAGAGACAGAGAGAGACAGAGGGAGACAGAGACAAAGACACAGAGAGACAATTGCAGAGAGAGAGAGAGAGACATTCAGAGAGAAGAAGAAGAAGAACAAGAACGAGGAGGAGGAGGAAAAGGAGGAAGAGAAGGAGGAGGAGGAGAAGAAGAAGAAAAAGAAGAAGAATGAAAAAGAAAAAGAAGAAGAAAGAAAAAGAAGAAAGAAGAAGAAAGAAAAAGAAGAAAGAAGAAGAGGAAGAAGAAGAAGGAAGAAGAAGAAGAAGGAAGAAAGAAGAAGGAAGAAGGAAGAAGAAGAAATAGAAACTCCTTTTTTCCAATGCAGATCAGCTCCCTCTCTTCCTCTGTTCTCCTTATTGTCTTAGTAAGTTACCTGAAATGTTATGTGACTTGCCTAGTCACATTGCCAGCATGTGTAACTTGAGGCTTGTGGGTTCTTCAATCAATTCTCTTTCCCTTATGCCACATACATATCTATAGCCACTTGTATATAGAAACTTTTCTGTTTTATTTTTTTCTCTCAAAACTCTAGATTCCTCATTCTGAGCCTTCCATAGAAGGACCAAATCTTAGCAAAAAGCAAACAAATAGAAATGAAAAATATTCTCTCTCTCTCTCTCTCTCTCTCTCTCTCTCTCTCTCTCTCTCTCTGTCTCTGTCTTTCTCTAATTATTTATTTTATTTCCCCCATTATATATAAAATAATTTTAACATTTGTTTTTAAAAATTGAGTTTCAAATTCTATTTCTTCTTTCCCTACCCTACTCATTAAGAAGGCAAGCAATTTGCTGTAGATTATACATGTGTTGTCTTACAAAACACATCTCCATATTAGTCATGTTGTAAAAGAAAACAAACAAAAAAAAAAAAAACTCAAGAAAAAAGTAAGCTTCAATCAGTATTCAGTACTTTGATGATTACAGTGAATTCACCAGAGACTCTATTTTGCTTTTGACTTAGCTTCCTTACTAAGATTTTTTTCTTAACTGAGAACAAAATATACAGCAGAAGAAAAATGGATTGAAATCCTTCCTAAATGTCACTTATAAGAAAGTCCTGCTTATATTTATAGTACACAAGTGCCCAAATAATAAATGGCAAGGCATAGAGCTTGAGACTCATTATAATTGGAGCAATTTCTTAGCTTTTAGGAAACCATGAGTAATTTCCACTGTGGCTGAGGTGATGGACGTTATGGTTGTCATGTATGGGCTGATCAGCTGAGAGAGGAAAGGCTAATCACCAAGGTGAAGGAAGGGTGTGGATTTTTCAATCCTAGCAATTTTCAAAAACCAACTAAGTAACAGAAGGATGAGCAAACCTCAAGGAAATCTCAGATTCTCCAAAGATGAATGGTATTCACTATTTTAAAAACAATCTGACTCCATCATCAAATAAGGAAGGTTGCAACAAAGCTCCATCATAAAGTAAGATGAAGCCCTGTTCCAAAGCAAATTTTGTGCACGTGATGCTATTCAACAAAGGACAAAGAGGGGGTCAAGAACAGTTAGGGAAATACTAGCTGCTTCCTAAAGCTTCTTCACTGCTTAGTTGGCTGTTAATTAGGACTTCCAAACTGAGTTCTCATGAGAGCTAGTGACAGATCAGTAAACTGCTGATACAGACGTAGGCTAGCTTCTCTAACAGAGTTAATTCTTCATTTAATAAATTTAATAATAAATTAATAAAATTTATATAAAAATAAAATAAAATAAATTTAATAAATTTAATAAAGTTATTTCTTCATTTTCTAAACTCGGGTAGCATTACTGTGTTGGCTGTTCTACATGTATATGAAGCTTTGAATTGACTTTCAATATATGTACATGTGCACTATACTTCTAGCTATATTGTAAATTCACTAGAACCAAGAATCACAGCTTAGATTCCTCGAAAGAACTCAGATTAAAGCATCTTTCCAAGCATGGTGCCATATAAATATATAATGCCTGATATACTCTAGCTAAAAGAACAAGTGTAGCAATCTCAGTATTGGAAGATGCACATTTTCTTACTCAGCTGCAATTCCCATATTATATTTTATTAAGAAAGAAAGCCTGTCAATCAGATTTTGAAATGGTAGACACAAAGGAGCATCTGAGTCTATAAAAATAAATTCTTGGAACAAAAAGAGAGTTTAGAGGTTATGATGTCTCCCTTTTTTATAGATGATGAAATTGAGAGCCAAATAGGTTAAATAAGTTTTTTCAGTGTCGCAGAATTAGTGATTATTTGGAAGAATTTGAACCCAGCATCTCTGTCTTCCAATTCAAGATTGTCTCCCTTTCTTCCTTAATAGGCTCTAAATTAATTTTATTATTTCATAAGGGATAAACATCAATCTTGAGTGTCCTCTGCTTTTCCCTATGTAATAAGACTCAAGAGATAGGCTAACTATTCCAGTTTTGATAATTTTTCCAAACTTGAGTTTTGACTTCATTAAACTTTATTTCATCATTTTCTGTCAAGGGCAATTTATGAACAAGAATAAGAGAGTGATGCTATTCCCCACAGCATTCAAGGTCTACTCCACTTGTATTACTTGTATTTATTGTTGATAGTCTTTCATTTCAACAAACGCAATCTCTTTTTAGCAGCAAGTATAGAAACTTTTTTTTTTTGCTAACACCAACTTCCTTTGTGAGTTTGACACACCAACTCAATGTTTAATTCATCCAATATGCCAGGTAAAAGAAAGATGCTTAGCTTTTTCGAAACTTGTATTCTAAGGGGACCAGAAGAACATACAGCCCTATTAATATTCATAGAAAGTCCTTTTATACCATTCTTAGGTTCAAAAAATCTTGGATACCTTTAATCATTTTCCAGCTTCTGCTGGGATACTTTAAGTTAGTCTGAGTGAGCTGAAAGTATGACCTATTCATCATTGCACTCATTAAGAAACTATGACTTTTATGGCAAATGTTTCAAATGAATATTTAATTTAGATGTGATTAAAGACTTACAGTTACAAAACATTTCCTTATTAATTAAGACAAATAAAAATGGTGAAAGAAAGAAAAATTGGCCTCCTACTAATTTCTTTTCATATAACACTAAAGCATAAGTTGAGATGGCCCATCTAAGAGATCTAATGACCTCCCAAGGTGGATACATCTATTCCTGAAAGGATTCGAATTTATATAGTGCTTTGTACAATGAGACTAGCTGCTTTTACGTATTTCTGCCACAACATGACTGAATCTCCAGGTAGTTTCTAAGATTATTTTTTAAACCAGGGAATGGACGAGTAAATATTCTAAAGCATAATCCTCCCTTCCTTTTTTGATACAAGTTCAATTCAAAACAATTCCATTAAAAACATGTTTATTAAATGCCACCTATGTACAAAACACTGTATTAGATGCAGAAGATACAAAAATGGATATTCCATAACATGTTCCATAAGGTGCTTATAGTCTAATAAAGTGAAATTCATTCCAAAGTGGAGGGATTTAGACAGGAAGACCAGGCTTGGGATTAAAGCTCGTTAAAGGTTAATAATCTCTCAGACTTCACTAGCTCAACTATTGGTATTTTAAATAAAATAAAAGGGCTGATGTCAGTTTAAAACAGTTTCAATATTACTACTACCCAAATCATTTTTCCATTTGAGCAAAGACCTAGGGAGGCTTACTTTAGACAGGAGGTATGATAAATTCTAAAAATTAAAATATGTGAAATAGGGAGACTCAAAGGAGAAAGAAGACAGAGTAACTCGGGTTCAGAGTTCAACAGTTAACAGAAGGTTCAAAAGAAAAGGAATTTAACAAAAGAGTTTGAATAAGAGTTGAAAGGGAATCCTAACCTTGGCTTATGCCTCTATAACTTTTGAAGAGGAAGTATTCCTTAGCTACTGGTTGAAAAAAAAATTGCAGAAAGCTATTGGCCAAAAATACAGGTTAAGAAGTTTTCCCTTGGGGTAAAAAGCTCACTAATCATTACATCTGCAGTAACCAGAATTGTGGGTGGTAGCAGCTCTGCCGAAGACCATAAATAAAGCACAGGAAGGGGCTGAAAGAACATGCTGATGGGCTGCAGGGAAGAGACTTATTAATCACAGCAGCTCCCATTGTCCCTGATTGGATGATAGAGGCAACTGAAGGAAAGACCAATCAGCGAGGTAATCCTGGAGACCATGATCTCCTGACTCTCTGTGCCTATCAAGGGAGCAGCTGAGAGCAGCACGATGACCACATCCAAAGAAGGAACTGACAGTTCTGCAAAGTGTTGGAGCATGAACTGCCCTTTGTGTATGTCCTAGTCCTAACTCGGTGCTCTGTCCAATGAGCCAGCTAGGCACCTGGGAATAATGTCCTTATTTACCTGGCTCTTTAATGTAAAAAATCTTGTTATCAATTCCTTATATCCTTTTAAGTAAATGGAGCTTGGGAGCCATAGTTTGTAGAAGATTGACCCCTATATACTTTAGAACCTGAGACAGTTAACTAAGGGAGCAGGGACTCCATAAAGAAATATCTCATTGCAAAAGAGAATGTGAAAAAAAAAACACAGAAGTTCAGGACTTACCTATGAAAAATTTGAAGAGGTAGAATTTATTTTTCTTTGGAGGTTGAAGCTGTATGGTGGAGGGCAGGGCAAAGAGCATCCCAGATGGACTTTTTAAAAACACAGGGATTTTAACAAATGAATGGGGGATTGGAGGCAATTCCAAGTATGATGAACAGTAGAAGCATGTACACAAAAGCACCAAAAGAAGAAGGGGAGTCATTGCTCTCAAGAAGGAAATATAATAATGCAAAAATTACAAAAAAATGGAAAAGTACAAAAATTACAAAAATGCAAAATTACAAATATATATGTGTGTGTGTGTGTGTGTGTGGAGAGAGAGAGAGAGAGAGAAAGAGAGAGAGAGAGAGAGAGAGAGAGAGAGAGAGAGAGAGAAAATGAATGAGAAAGAATAGTATTTGAAAGATTATTTGAGGGTAGGATTTGAACTGAGGAAACCAAAAGGCAGAGGTGAAAGGATGGAGCACATCAGTCCCATGAAAGTAAGGAAAAATATAGCTGGAAAATAAATTTGACAGTGATGTATGGGTGATCTTTTGTGCCAGCATCAGAAGTTTATATTTAATTCACTAGGTAATGTTATGCTATTGCAGATTTTGGAAGAAAAAAGTGATATAAACCATTGCCATTGCATTAAAGCAGATTTCTTGGGTAATGTTATAAAGAATGGATTGGAAATGACATAGGCTGGGATAGGTAGGTTGATTAGGTGAATGGTTTTGAGATGGGACTGAAAGAGAACATACTCTTCACATGATCTTAAATATTTCTCCATATATATAAATATATATGTGTGTATGTGTGTGTATACCCCCCCTATACACACACACACACACACACACACACACACACACACACATACACTTAACTGGAATACAATCCTATTGTACTCAACCTTACTGCTAAACTCTATAATGCAGTTCCAGTCCAGAATTTCTGGGATCAGAGGTTACAGAAAATTTCTCAGCTCAAATGCTGACTACTAAGAATGCAGTGGCCATTGCTCTTAAGGGGTCTTTTTGTTATTTCTTTCCATTCTAGGCCATTCTTGGACTCACTCCTTTTCATCCTTTTATAAGATAAAAGTGTTGTGAGTGAGTCATTTTAGACTGTCAGCAACTTCATCAACTTCTCTCTGGGAATTCACTTGCTTAGAGAAAGCTGGGTCAGAATGGAGAAGTTACCATGGCTTTCTGGCAACTTAAGTGATTCATCAGTCATTGGTCTGATGACAGGGCCTCTTAATAGGAAAGAATATCAATCCCTGCCTGGGTGAGACTCCTATGTAACAGATAAATATCCTATATGGATCTTCAGGTCTCAAAGTTATTGAGTTTCAGACTTAATAACTCATATTCCAACTGACTTAAGTAAGCATGAGAATTAGAATTCAAATCCAAGTCTTCTAATTTCAGAGCCAGTGCTCTTTCCACTGGATCATGAAACTTCCTTTTCATTTATGTAATATTTTATAAATTTACAAAAAACTACATATACATGATCTCATTTGTATCTCACAACAGCCATCTGAGGGTTTTATAATAATGATGATGATAACTACCATTATCATCATTATCCCATTTTATGGATAGGCAAATTGAGGATTAGTGAGATTAAATTATTTGTCCATGGTCGCATAATAGTATGTTATAGGATTTGAATTCAGATTTTTTGGACTCTTATCATTCTATTCACTATCCATAGATGAATGAAGGGTGGAAAAGGACTGCTTTATGTATGGTATTGACATTTATTTATGAGATAACCAAGTTTTCAAGCATTGTGGACTATTTTTCCCAGAGTGCATTTAAGCTTGTGCTAGGGTTGTAAAATATGTGTATCTAGCTATACTAGAGGCTAGGTAGCATAATATTTGCTTAGAGAGATAGCATGGTACAGTAGATAGAGAGCCCATGAGGGAGAGATTGGTTCAAGTTTTACCTCCACCACATCCTGGCTGGGTTGGACAAATCATTTAAACACTCATTATTTTAGGTCAGAGATGTCAAACACCAGGCCAGGGGTTTGGAATATACCAGAGCCATATTAAAATGTAATTGGAAATATTTAACAAAATATAAGTAAAATGAAACAGATAATACAGAATTTTAAAACTAAATTTATTCACTTAGAGGGATCTTTCTGTGTGAGTTAGTGGCAGTGATTTCTATTTGAATTTGATGTTACTGTTCAAGAAACTAGGTCCTGATGGATATTTGCATAGGGAATTTTTTAAAAGACTGATAGTAAATTTTTAACAGCTAGGTTCTACACAAACACGCGCATATAAAGTATGCAAACATTTTAAAGTTTAATACTCTAGATAAGTAGTTTCCAAAGTATGGTCCAGAGACCATCATAAAGTCCAAAGTACCCAGTAGGGTAGGGGGAAGTCTTTGAAATCCTTGCAGAGGATATGCAAATACAAAATTAAATTTTTATTTCTAATATGATAAGTATCCGTAAATATAACCCACATAAAAACTCTTTTGACGGATCCTTAGTAATTTTTAATTGTATAAAAATACTGAGAACAAAACTGAAAACCACTGGTCTAGACAATCAGTAGTAAATCAAACCCTTGGGATTTGTAACAATTTCTTAGATGGAAAAGCTCACACTGAAAATTTAACAATCAGCTTTAAGCTCTCTCCCCTTAGTTAGGTCTTATGAATGTTATAAATTAATATTCCAAAAAGTTTGTCATTTAATTAGTACTTAAGATTGAATTAGTCAATTATCATTTACTATAAATTTGTACCATAGGGTGCATAGGTTACAATAAGCTTCTTTCTTGCATGGTAATTAAATAGCTTCTCAATTTATGAAAGTTGCATGTTGAATACTAAGTAATGTATAATTGCATAATAGTCTATGAATAGACCCCAGCTACTCTGAATGACTTAACTTCCAATATCATTTAATTCAATAAACATTTATAAAATACCCAGTATATGTCAGGCACTGTGCTAGGTGCTAGGGATACAAAAAGAGGCAAAACACAGTCCTTGTCCTCAGATAGCTTATAATCTAATGGGGGAGAAAGTATGCAAATAAATATAGGCAAAGTCAGCTACATTCAAGACAAATAAAAAATAATTAAGAAAGAGAAAGCACTGTAATTAAGGAGTGATTTAGGCAAAGTCTTGAAAAACCTCAAGACAGGAATATAGATTAGCTGGAGACCAGAGGACTCTTTTAGCTATATCATTATCAAAAAATATTTCTGTGAAGTAAAGACATTTCTCAGTTTTAATCACTCATGAACGTGAATTGTTTTATTGTCTAAACTTATTTTATCTTAGTTACTTGCATAATTATAGGATGTCACAGTATAGTATGTCACAGTAAATGACAAGTGTCCCCTTTTTTGATATACAAGGATGTTATTACATGTACTTTTTTATTTTTTATAAAAGCTTTTTGTTTTTAAAACATATGCATAGATAATTTTCAGCATTCACCCTTGCAAAACCTTGTGTTCCAAACTTTATCTTCCCTCCCCCCAACCCCTTCCCCTAAAGGGCAAGTAATCCAATATATGTTAAACGTGCAACAGTTCTATACATATTTTCACAAATCTCGTGTTGCATAAGAAAAATTGGATCAAAAAGGGAAAAAAATGAGAAAGAAAACAAAATACAAGCAAACAACAATAGAAAGAATGAAAATGCTATGTTGTGGTTCACACTCTGTTCCCACAATTCTCTCCCTGGGTGTAGATGGCTCTCTTCATCACAAGATCATTGGAACTGGCCTGAATCATCTTATTGTTGAAGAGAGCCATGCTCATCAGAGTTGATCGTTGAATACTCTTGTTGTTACTGTGTACAATGATCTCCTGGTTCTGCTCACTTCACTCAGCATCAGTTCATGTCTCTCCAGGCCTCTCTGAAATCATCCTGCTGATTGTTTCTTATAGAACAATAATATTCCATAACATCTATATACACAATTTATTCAACCATTCTCCAGCTGATGGGCATCCACTCAGTTTCCAGTTTCTTGCCACTACAAAGAGGGCTGCCACAAACATTTCTGCACACGTGAGCCCCTTTCCTTCCTTTAAGATCTCTTTGGGATATAGGCCTAGTAGAAACACTGCTGGATCAAAGTATGCACAGATTGGTAGCCCTTTAGAACCATCTCATTGTTGAAAAAAGCCAATAACATATAATTTTTGACATAAAAGTAAAAAAAAATGTTTTGCTCTTTAAAAAAAAATCTTTCTGGAGGCAGAGACAAGATGACAGAGCACAGTCAGGGACTTGCAGACTCTCTCCCAAAGTCCTTACAAATTCCTTTAAATTATAATAACACTAAAAAAATTTCAGACCACCAGGATCAACAAAAAGTGGAATGGAACAATTTTCTGACCAAAGACAAGTTGGAACATCAGCGGTAAAGGTCTGCCTTAGTGCCTGCAAACCAGCTGTGGGTCTGGGGCTTCTGAATCCGTGGCAGCACTGGTGGTCTCCAGAGTCCTGAGACAACAAAGATGACCCGGAAGGACAGCAGGAAAGGTTTGTCTCACTAGGATGAGAGGAACTAGCAAGCCAGGAGTGTCCTTGGGAGACACTGAATCTGTAACAACTGCAATGGTAGAGGTATCAGGGGCACTGGCCATGGTGCTGACGGCAATGGGAGCAGCAGTGGCTTCTGGAGGTCTCAGCCCACAGACTAACAGATAAGAAGATCAAACAACTGGTCAGAAGGAGTCTCTTTGCTGGCACTGAGGAAGGACTCTGTTGCTTTACTACACTAGAACTTAACAGCCACAGTGGGGAAGGGACCCTCCTGACAGTTCCAGGGCAGAAAAGAGTACGTGTGGATGATTATCTTGGAAGAAGTGAAAACTTACAAGTTCTTAGAAAGATCTCCAAAAACAGCTGGACAAAACCCCGGAAGCTTGGGACATTGCACTTTCCATCCTGAAAATAGTCCCCACTTTTAACAAAGAGCTAAAACCCGAGTAATCGCTGGGGAAATGAGAAACAACAGAGAAAGATTCTGACCATAGAATGCTATTGTGATGACAAAGAAAATCAAAACATATACTCGTAAGATGACAAAGTCAAAGTTGCTACATCCAAGCCCTCCAATCAAAATAAGAATTTGTCTCAGGCCATGGAAGAGTTTAAAAGGGATTTTGAAAATCAAGTAAGAGAGATAGATTAAAAATTGGGAAGAAAAATGATTATGACATAAAAGGAAGTACAAAAAGCCAATGAAGAGAAGAATGGCTTAAAAAAGCAAATCTGGCTAAATGGGAAAGAAAGTGTAATAGGTCACTGAGAAAAATAATTCCTTAAAAATTGGAATTGAGCAAATGGAAGCTAATGACTTTATGAGAAACCAAGAAACAATAAGATAAACCAAAAAGAATGAAAAAAATAGACAACAATGTGAAATTTCTTAATGAAAAAAAAAACTGACCTGAAAAACACATGATTAAAAATATCATAGACATCATCTTTCAAGACATCATCATTAAAGCTATCCTGATATTCTAATACCAGAGGGTAAAATAGAAATTGAAAAAAATCCACTGATCCTCTCCTGAGAGGCCAAAATGAAAACTCCCAGAAACAGTATAGTCAAATTCTGGAACTCGGAGGTCAAGAATAAACTATTGTAAGCAACCAGAAAGAACAATTCTAGCATAGTGAAGCCACAGTCAGGATAACTCAAGATTCATTCATTTTTATTAAAGGATCAGAGGACTTGAAATATGCTTTTGGGGAGAACAATGGAGCTTGGATTACAACCAAGAGTCATCTACAGTCATATACTGAGAATTATCCTTCAGGGGAAAAGGTGCAAATTCAATGAAAATAGAGGATTTTCAAGCATTCGTGATGAAAAGAGCAGAACTGAATAGAAAATTTGATGTTGAAATACAAGACTTAGGAGAAACATAAGGAAGTAACTGGGAAAGGGAAATCTTAGAGAACTTAATAAGATTTATCCATTTACATTCCTACTTGAGAGTATGATACTTGTAACTCATAAGAACCTTCTCATTATTATGGCAGTTAGAAGGAATACATATAGACAGATGGCATAGGTGAATTGAATATAAAGAAATAATAACTAAAAAATAAAATTAAAGAGTCAGAGAGTAATAAAGTGGGAGAAAAGAAAAGGAAGACAGGAAATGATGTAAGTTATCTGCTACAAAAGAGGCAAGAAAATGCTTTTACAGTTGAGAAGAGGGGGAGGGAAAGTAAGGAAACTTTCATCAGAATAGGCTCAAAGAGAAATAACATACACACTCAATATAGATGTAGAAATCTATATTATCCTTCAGGAAAGTATGGGGGGAAAGGGATATGAGAAGGGGAAAGGTGATAGAAAAGAAGGCATATTGGGGAAGGGAGTGTTCAGAAACAAAACACTTTTGAGGAACAGAGTAAAATAGAATAGAATAAACAGGGAAAATAATAATAGTAAATGTGAAGTTTCTTTGATTCATTTCTCACATTATAGGGAACAGAGTCAAATTTATTTAAAAAAATAAGAGCCATTCCTCAATTGATAAATGATCAAAAGATATGAAGTATTCCCAAAGGGCTGTAAAATCATGCATATCATTTCACCTAACAATACCAATAGTAGGCATACATCCCCCAAAATATTTTTTGAAAAAGGAATAATATGTGTAAAATATTTATAGCAGTTCTTTTCTCCAGGCAAATAATTGGAAATTGAGGGAATGCCCCTCAATTGTGGAATGGCTGAACAAATTGTAGTATGTGGTTTTGATGGAATATTACTGTTTAATAAGATATGATGAGGAGAAAAACCTGGAATGTCTGCTGAAAAGTGATAAAAAACAATATATAAATCTGATCTCTTGCCATTACAGTTATTGGTGTGTACGCCATCAGAGTAAGATAATAAATGTCACACAATCAGAAGTGGTTTGCCTTTGTTTGTATCTTTACCATACCTATAATAATACTTTTCTCATAATTGGCATTCAATCCATGATTATTTAATTGAATTGAATAATTTGCAGAAGCTGGAAAGATCAGATTTTTTTTTTGTTAATTTAACCATTTGTATTATTTTGTTGTATATAGAATTTAAAGGGGTACAACCTCTGTACATTTATTAAATATGGTTTTTTAGATTGTTCCCTAATTTTGCATAAATAACCACCTCACTAATAAAAATTTTTGATGAGTAATATAAAAATTTTTGATCTCTCAGAAGCATCAAACATTGATGAAAACACTTCCTCTTGACAGTTCTGCCGATATCAATGTTCTCTTCTCCTTTCCTCCTTTTGACTGGATATTGACTGCTCTTCCCCTTCCCCATTCTCAGTTCTCACTTTTGTGAGAAAGAAACCAAAGTCCTTGCTTCACGCCAAACTTCAGGTCTACACATTGTTCCTAACAGTAGTTGTCCTGTTCTCTCCTCTGCAACTCACTGGCTGAACATAACCACTCACATTTCTTCAATGGGAACAGAATTATCAACTACGATCCTTCTGGTAAAATAGGGAGTCATTAGGCCTTTACATCTACCTTGCGCTAACACAGGCCAGATCTCATTATCTGACTTACTCTAAGAATCACTAGGATTTCTTGTCTACTTTTTAGTTAGTCAGACTTTTCCATTTGATAAAGAGCTCAATTTTCCTTTATGTGTTAACTCAGCTCATTAGAACATGAGAAAATGCAGCGACTTGCTTTTCTAAATATAACCTTAGCATTTATGATAGCTCTTGGCATTTAATTGACATTTAATAGATTTTTATCATTCAATGCAAATAACTCCTTCACACCTTAGTGATTTCTTGAGTCAAAGTAGATAAAAAAGATCACTATAGAAGAATCAAACTTTTATCTTTAATCTCTACGCTTAAATGAACTGGTAACTAATTCTGATAAAAAGTAGTCTTTCCAACTTGTAAAGAACTTCCAGAGTTTATGCTTTTTAGTCCATATAATTTTGTAAGTCAGGATGACTTTATATGTCATAATGAGTCTGCAAAGTAGGACTTTAGTAGAAGCTAGCATAGTTTCCACTGATGCAGCTCTTCACCTTCGGCTTTAGCCTTACAAGTCTGAAGATCTTTTGAAATCATGATTTTTAAGGCAGTAAAATCTCAAAAGTGGGTTGGTTATGAGGATCAAATGAGATAATATTTATAAAAATGCTTGACACTTAGACTAGAAAGAGTAGATGCTATGTAAGTGCTTACTTGTACCACAAAAGGTAAAGTGAAAAAGGACAGACACATCTGTGGAATCTCCAATGAGCCTTCACTGATTTTCTGAAATGTTAGAGATGGCAGGACAGAAATAAACTCTTCTTCCAGTGCACATATAGGGGAATGATTCTCTATTTCATAAACCAATTATTCTCTTTATTTTTATTTATCTATTTTTATGAAGCTTTTTGTTTTGAAAGTACATACATAGATAATTTGACAACATTGACCCTTGCATAGCCTTGTGTTTCAGATTTTCTCCTCCTTCCCCTTACTCCCTCCCTTAGATGGTAAGCAAGCCAATATATGATAATGTTAAAATATATGTTAAATCCAATATGTATAAATATATTTATACAATTCTCTTGCTACACAAAAGAAATCAGATCAAAAAAAGAAAGTAAATGAGTAAGAAAACAAAATGCAAGTGAACAACAACAAAAGAGTGAAAATACCATGTGATGATTCACACTCAGTTCCCACAGTGCTCTCTTTGGGTGTAGATGGCTCTCTTCATCACTGCACAAGTGGAACTGGTCTGAATCATTTCATTGTTGAAGAGAGCCACGTCCATCAGAATTGTTCATTGTATAATCTTGATGTTGCCATGTACAATGATCTCCTGGTTCAGCTCAGTTCACTCAATATTAGTTCATGTAAATCTCTCCAGGCTTCTCTCTGGAATCATCCTTCTGGTGGTTTCTTACATAGTATTCATATACTACAACTTATTCAGCCATTCTCCAACTGATGGTCATCCTCTCAGTTTCCAGATAAACCAATTATTCTCATACCACAGACTCACAGACATCTGGAGGGATTATGTAATCCTACCCAGACATGATGAAAATTTTCTCGTATCTCCAGCCAACAGCCATCAAGATGCCTGTGAAGAGATTAGAATTGTTTTGTATCAATGTAATTTGCATTATTTACAAATTTACTAGCACTCTTTGGGGATCTAATTTTTGGACTGATTTTGGACAATCAACAAAACAATAAATATCTCAAACCCTGATTTGTAACATTTGCCAGTCTCTTAGACATAAATGATCACACTTAAAATTTACCCATCTTCACTTGCTAACAAGGCTGAACTGGTTCCCGGGAAGCAGCCACTCCCTCTGGAAGTAAATCATTTCATTTTTGGACAGCTGTGACTGTTCGGATATTGTTTCCTGTAAGCTCAAGCATTAATCCATTTCTGAAATTTCAATCCATGTCTTCTGGTTCTCCCTTCTGGTGCTAAGCCGATGAGCCGACTGCTGCTTCTGAATGATAACTCTTCCTATATTGGAAGGCAGCTATAAAGTTTCCTCTAAGTCTTCTTTTCAATATACTGACCATTTCTCAAATCCTTCAACCAGCCTATATGTAACAGCATATCCTTTATGCTTTCATATACCCTGTGACCTGTAAATGTGCAAGAACTCAACTCAGACTTTCCCTAGTATTCCAAGAATAGTAGACCGAATAGAAAAATTGGAATCGGAGGAACTGGTTAAATAAGTATTTACAAACTGTGTGACTGCAGAAAAGCCCTTTCATCGCACTGGTCCTCAGTTTCCTCATCTGTAAAATTGAGGGTGTTATTTTTAATGATTGCTAAGGTCCTATCCAGGACTGTTGTATATAATTGGGCATTTACCAGGCACAGAAGAGTGATGAGATAAGTGCTTTGTTTCTCTCAGTGCACAGGCAGCTAAACTTGAATAGACTTTTTTCAGCTGCTGTATTATGTAGTTGATGCACATTCTACTTGCAGCTTGCTAATAATCCTGGTGCTACTTTTCAGATGAAGTCTTCTTCAGGCCTGATTTTCCCCACCATGTATTTCTGAAACCCAAGTATGAGATTTTTATGTTTATCCATATTAAATTATGTTTTAGATTTAAACCAAGATCCTAGCCTGGCAAATTCTTTTTGAATCCTATTATCTAATATGTAAGTTACTGCCTCCAACTTTGGGCAATCACCAGATTAAATTAATATATCATTTATCCCTTCATTAAGTGATATCCATGTAAACTTTTGATGAAAGGTATTGTGCAATTTGTACAAAACATCACAATCTTGTTTTTATGAGATACTTCATCTATATGTAGTCCCTGTAGTTTGGTATTTCCTTCCACTTAATATTAATGTTAATTAATATCACTATTCCCTTTAAAATATATACAAAAGGATATCATGTTGAACCATATTATAAATATCTCAGTAACAAAGTGGAAGTATAGTCATGTCACCCCTTACTCAATAAATTCTAATGACTCCCTATTGACTCCAAGAACAAATACAAAATACTCTGGCATTCAAAACTCTTCAAAACTTAGACCCACACTCCTTTTTAAATCATTTTACCCCTTAATCCTTGATACATACTCTTTGAACCTGTGCTACTGGCTTACTGACTCTCCCATAAACATGATATTCTATCTCTTTTTAAAAATTTGTATGCTGTTATTAATATCCCTTAGTTTGAAAGCAATTCAGACTCAATTTCTGGCAAATAAAAGCATAAGAAGTCTTGTTTACTTCTCCCTCTTTTTTTTCCTACTACCTCTTCCCCCAATCCCCAAACTATTATTCCATTACTTATTAGGACTTTCAGCAGAGGATGTGGAGGGAAAGATGGGACAAAGACATGAAATTTGAATTATTCAGTTTAGATATTTGTTAGCCACACTGGAAGAAGATATGAGATTATAGGTGGAGAGACCAGGAGGAGAAAAGAGAAGCTGAAACGAATGGCGAAAATGAGACTGGATTCAATATGGCTTGCAATTATTTATATCATCCCAATCCCCTATGACCAGAGATAATTGAGTATCCATTTGCTGCTGTTCCACTTCATTATTTTAGGTCCTGGATTGACTATAACTTGTCAAAGATATCAAGTGATGTTGATGATTCACTGAAAAGAACATTTTAATGAGTAAAAGGCTAAAAAATCACCAAAATTATTTAAGCTCTTTAAGAAGCTTGAAAATAATATTCATCTTCCAGTTACTTTTATTGGCTGTTGTCTTTATGTTAGATGGACTTTACAAATGTTGGCCACAGAGATTACTGAATATTGATTTTTTCTGATTGGTCCTAAGATAAACAGTGTAATTATACCCATGTTATGTATGGCATGAAAATGCATCCTAATGTTGTTAATGTTTTTTTTCCCAAGCTTTGCTGAGGTAAGTGTTGGCACACAAGTCTTGGTTCAGTGACTCCAAAAGCAATCTGTTAAATAATAGAGTGAAACCGAGTTAAATCAATCTTCTTTGCCCTTTCCCCCCATTTTTAAATATTTGTGACAATAGCCTATTTTAGCCTCTCCAAACCCTTGGAGAACTTGCTCATGACAGGTCAGGTATTTGCAACAAAGCTTTACAAAACTCACAGTGGGAGTTACTTATGACTTTCAAATCAGTTCAACAGTTTTTTAAATGCCTGGTATGTGCGAGATACTGTGCCAATCATCAATTACTTTAATATAAAAATCTATATCAGTAAAGAAAAGGGGGAGGGAATTAAGTAAAGGGTGTGCGCAAGGACTGAGAAGAATAGATGGGGGGAGATAAGTAGAAACAAAATGCTGGTGAGGAGAGAAAGGATAAAAGGAGAGAAAGGACCATCAGAAGGAAATATAGCTTGGAGTAAAATGCATCATTAATAACTATAAGTATGAATGAGATGAACTTTTCCATAAAACAGAAATTGATAGCAGAGGGGAGCAAAAATCAGAATCCTACAGGATATCATTTACAAAAAATATATTTGAAGCAGAGAGACACACATAGACTAGAGATAAGGAGGAGAAGCAGAATTCAAATGCTGAAATAAAAAATAACCCAAGAATAGCAATCTTGATTTCAGACAAAAAAAATATATCTAATTAAGAGAGATAAGGAAACTACATCTTGCCAAAGACAATGAAGTGATATCTACACCAAACATATTTTTACCAAATGATATAGAATCCAAATTTTAAATGGACTATTTAAATGAATTGCAGTAGGTTCATGACCAAACAAGACATAACAAGGATTATGAAATGTAAATAGATAATTTTGATGTTAAATTAAAAAGCTTTTACACAAACAAAACTAATGGAAAAGGGAAAGCTAGAAAACAATCTTTATGGCAAGTATCTCTGATAAAGGCTTCATTTCTCAAAAATAGAGAAAACTGAGTTAAATTTATAAAAATATAAGCCATTCCTCAATTGACAAAGACAAAAGATATAAACAGGAAATTTTCAGATGAAGAAATTACAGCTATCTATAGGCATATGACAAAGTACAAATAAAGCATTTTTGATTAGAACAATGCAAATGAAAACAACTCTGAGGTATCACCTTACACCTCTCAGATTGAATAATATGAAAAAAAGAGACAAATGTTGAGAGGATATAGGAAAAGTGCTATTGGTAGAGTGATCTATACATTCTGTAGAGCAAGTTGGAACTATAATCAAAGAGCAACCAAACTGCATATCCTTTGATATTGATTGCTAGCTCTGTATAGAAAAGTAATCATAAAAAAGAGGAAAGGACCTACCTGTGACTTTTTTAGTTGCGACACATTGTAAATCAAGGGGGTGCCCATCCATTGGGGGATGTTGAATGAGTTATGGCATATACTATAGTATAATAAAAAGGGATGAACAGGTAGATTTCAGAAAACCCTGGAAAGATGTGCATGAACTGATACAAAGTGAAATGAGCAGAGTTGGCAAAACATAGTGCACAGTATCAACAACACTGTATAATGATCAATAATGAATAACTCAATTCTAGTTTGAATCATCTCATTGATGAGAAGAGCCACATCCATCAGAATTGTCCTTTAATCTTCTTGTTCCCATGTATAATGATCTCCTGCTTCTTTCCTTTTCACTCAGCATCATTTGGATCCCTTTCCCTAAAAGCAATATTTTTTAATAACAACTTTAAGTCATTGAATCATTTTGATTATTATAAATACCCAAATAAATAAATGAATCTGTAAAAGAAGCTATCTACATCCAGAGAAAGAACTGATAGATTTAGTAAATGACTATTTATATAATGGTAACCATCTTGAGGGATGAAATTTGAAGAAGGGAAGAAAAAAATGGGGGATAAAAAAATACATTATAACTTCAACATCTATTTAAAACTAATAGCAACATTTTGAAAAAATAGATTTAGAATTTCATGTGCAATCAGGTTTTTTTTCTATTCTATTAGCATGGAAGTCCTTGTTTTTATTTCATAAATTCAAATAAAATTCAAAATAATCTTAAATTTGAGCAGTCTTTATATATTAACTATTTAAAGTTTTAAAAAAATATTCCCACATAGGAAAAACATGGATAAGAGACAGGGACAAAAGAACAGACTCCTGGCCTGGGAGATATGAAAATCTGGGTTCAATCTGTGGCTAAAATGCTTACTAGTTATAAGTCACTTTGCTTATTTTAGTTTGAGGCAAGTCTTTAAAATTTTCGGTTATATAGAGATTTTGATTCACACTGGAGGAGTTCTGACACAAACAAAATCACAAGTCTTTGATATATTCACATGTACACACACACAGACACACACTCATATAATTGATGTTGTTCAGTCATGCTTTAATCTTGTCTGATTCTTTGTCATCCCATTTGAGGTTTTCTTGAGAAAGATACTAGGGTACTTTGCCATTTCCTTCTCCTGCTCATTTTACAGATGAGGAAACTGAGGCTGCATACAAGGTTAAGTGACTTGCCCAGGATCACACTGCTAGTAAGCATCTGAGGTCAGATTTTAACTCAGAAATCTGGGTCTCCTGACTCCAGACCTGGCACTCTATTTTACCATCTACTTTCCTAGCAAACAATGAGGTGTACATTTAGAACAAAAGAATAAATAATCTTATTTTGAGGTCCCCAGATCTGTGTCAGTTGTTGACAAAACTACAACAAAAATATAGCAGATCAATTATCCATTAGCTAGCTGTGAGTCAAGTAGACATTCACACTCACACCTTCATATTATAAGCTGACTTTATTGTGAATGTCCCCAATCTATAATGGTTTGCAAACAGAACCAAAGGACTCTGGTTGTCAGAAGTAGAATTCTGAAAATTGGTATGGAGATTGTCTACGACCTCTAAGGTCTTTATTCAATTCTAGACTTGTATTATCGTTGAATTGGAATGGGGTGAAAGGAGGCAGAAGCCCTTATTCTACAAATGCTCCCCAGAGTGTCCTCTATTTATGGACCTGTCAGAGTGTAACAACTTTATTCAAAGAATTTTAGCAATTAGAGTCTGAACAGCTAGCACAATAAACCTTTACTCGGAGTCTAGGCTACATCTCCCTGGAACAACCACTGGTGCCCCAATAGCAAGCACGATGGATGAATTACCAGTGATATGTGGAAAGTCTAGTTCAGAGTGATAGGAACAGGGAAAATCACCAGTTGTTTTTGCTTCCTTGTATCCCCAGCACTTATGTCACTGTAGACACTTAATAAATGCATGTTGGTTTGGAGCTTATGCTCGGTGGGGAATGATATTGTGGAACGGGATTTCATTTGAAATCCTGCAATAGGAAAAACTTGCGTTTGCATGGAGTATGGGGTGGTTAAGACTAGTGCAAGAATGGAGATCTCCATAACATACGAATAACTGAGTAAAAAGGAATATTTAAGTGGAAGGAAAAAAAGGTATTTTAAGCATAGTACAGCAGGAAGTTTTATAGCAATAGAACATTTCAAGATTTGATGTAAAACAATGCTCCAAAGAAGAAAAGAGCATTGCAAACAATGACATGTTTTATTTCTAGTGGTCTTAAGTTTTAAGTAGGAAAGCAGATTCTGTTAAAAATCAATTCATTGAGCATTTATTAAGTACCTACTATGTTCAAGACATGGTTTTTAGCTAGGAAAACACAAACAAAATGAAGAACC
This sequence comes from Sarcophilus harrisii, assembly GCF_902635505.1. Lineage (NCBI taxonomy): Eukaryota > Metazoa > Chordata > Mammalia > Dasyuromorphia > Dasyuridae > Sarcophilus > Sarcophilus harrisii. The sequence goes on along the minus strand of NC_045431.1, from coordinate 31,712,505 downwards.
TGTCTTCTAAGTGATTACATTCTAATGGGGGCATACAACATGTACACATACATAATGACAAAAGAGAGCATAATTATAGTGTGTGTGTGTGTGTGTGTGTGTGTGTGTGTGTGTAAATCCTGACAACTGGGGGAATTTGGAAAAAATTTTTATAGGAGTGGAGAACTTGAATTGAACCTTGAAGGGAGCTATTGATGCAAAGAAGTACCTCAATACCTGACTAGAATCAATTGAAGGATATAGTTTTTTCAGGTACCTGAGATGTATCCATCTGATCAACATCTACATGATCATCATCATTGAAGCATAAGCATCAGTGATAATTTTCTTTTTTATTCCTATTAAGAAGCTGAGACTCCTGAATACTGTAAAGAATATATCTAAATTATTTGAGAGCTAGAATTAAAAACAAAAAGGGGAAAACAGGAAAAAAAGGAAGGAAAGGAGAGAAAATAAGTAAAGTTGAGGAAAAAACAAGAATCGTTAATACTACATTTTTGGATAAATTGAACCATCACATGTTAATTAAATATTGTCTCATTTGATGGAAATTTTTTAAAGCTATAGAAATATATTGAAATATACCAATAATTAAAAAAGATAAAATGCATTATAAAATAACGTATCTTATAATAATTTATACTACAATCTGAAAATTCTGGAAGAGAACCACATTTATATGCAGCCCTCTCCATAACAAAGGACTAGTGAATGATTCAATCAAATTTGTCAAGGTATGACAATGTGGATGATTTTGATCAATATATTTAATCTTAATGATATTGGAGAATAATTATAAATATCAGTTTGGCTTTTAGCATTATGTTTAATAATAATAACTGACAAGGTGCTGTAAGTTTGCAAAATGATTTGCATGTATTGTCTTGCTGGAGCATCATACCAGCACTTTGTGTTCAATTAGCAGAGCTAACTTCGATATATGGAGAGTGAAACCAGTCTGAAAAAGGCCCTCATTTATAGTGTCACACTTAGGAAAGAGTAGAGGCAGAATTTAAATCTAGATTTTCATGACTTAGGGTCCAAAATTTGAACTACTTTACCAGTAAGAGACTACTCTGTATTAGAGACTGGTGAACTTGGAGTCAGAAAGTTGAATGCCAATCTTGTCTTATATTGAATAGCTTGTGGGTCCCCTTTGGTCACTTAATTTCTGTTTATCTCAGTTTGCTTGCCTGTAAAATTGGGATAATAGCAATAGTACCTAATTCATAGAATTGTTGTGAGGATCAAATGCTATAATGTATGTAAAGTACTTTGAAAACTCAAAGTGGTATGCAATTGCCAGCTATTCATAATATTAATGTTATTATTATGTTGTTTGTCAATTCTGAAAACTAATGGCCAAAAGTCACAAAGTTATGAAACACTGACTCTGAATATACTGATGGGATTCTGATTGTTGCCCCTAGTCCAAATCTGTCTCCTCCCCAGTCCAAACCCCACAGAAACCCTCAATCACTAGCTGACAGGTACAAGTACAGGTCTACATGGTCTATAATTCCATCATCTATCAAGTCTAGACATACTATAGAAATAAACCAATAAGAAAGATGGAGACCAGGATCCATGAGCTTTAATCTTTCCCCTGACATAATTCCTGTGCTCTACCCTTTGGGTAAACTTATGGCCAAGTTAGGATCATCGGAATAACTTTATCATACATTAATATTCTGCCAAGTGGGCTTTTTTATATGCATTCTGGGGAATCACAACTGGAGTCCTATCGAGGCTTTAGGATTGCCCTATGTCAGCAACTTCTTTCAAAACCTCAAAACCGACTTATCTTGTGATAGAACCTGATTCCATAAATATCTTTGTCTTGTTTTATCGGGCTGCTGACTCCTTTTTAACTCCTACTGAATTCTGGTAGATTTTAACAGGAACACAGCCCACTCTGAGCAAATGATTCTTAATTAATCTTAATAAATGCCTTTACTTGATTTGGAGATGGCCCAAATCCTGCATTCTTTCAAAGAAAACACCAGAGATTATTTGCCTGAACTTCAACAAAGCCAAAAAACTCACATAGATTATCACAAGCACAGTGAACTCTGAAAAATAAAATAAGATAAAAACAACAACAAAAAAAATAGAAGTGTTAACCGTGGTCATTAAAAAAAAGTCATTTTCTTTATTCTGTTGGAGGAGGGAACACATGTTAGTAGGGCTCCATAACTGGAACTGATTTCTGCAGGTGCTTGTCCAACCAGGAACCACCTGGTACTAGTTTGAAAGAATTCTGGGATTTGGATGTGCTTGAGTTCACCCAGGGGATGAGCACAAATAATGGTGATTATACCAACTTGAAGGCAAATCTGTTTGCTGAGCCGTAGCTCTGAAAATAGGTTGTTTCCTACTAGTAAAAAGAACGAGAGAGTGTTCCTTAACATAATTATCCTGACACCTTTATATGAAAGCTAAAGAACAGTAAACTCAGGAATTGCCACAAATACATATTAATTTCAGTAATCTGGTAATCTAGTAAATTTTGACTAGTAAGATTTTCTTCTTAATTGCAATCTCATTTCTAGAAGGAACGTCTCTCTCCCTTCCCCAAAGCAATTGAATTACCGACCTGCCCTAGGACCTTCTTATAACTGATGTTTTCCTGTTTTATAGATGGAAAGGACATATTTTAACTAGGTATGTTCATCTAACAGCTTGAAGGTTTTGAAAAAGCCATTTTCTGAAAGGAAGAAAAAATGTAACTTATTAATAGTGATAATGACTTTTGAACATTAGGTTTAAGAAGGATGAACATTTTCTCTTTCCAGGGGCAAAGACTTTTCTTGGTGATCATTAATCTGCACAAAATGACCCACAATTCGATCATTATCTTTAAATTAAAAGATGGAAAAAGCAGAGAACTTGACACTTGAACACCATTCACTCAAATACCAGTGACAGATTAGGTTAAATTCAAGAAATCTTATTGTATAGAAATACTTGTAATCAACTACTGGAGAAAATAAATGTATATGTCTTTGCACAGCCCTGAAGCGAATGATTGAGCAGGTTTGGCACACCTGTACTTCTAGACAGTAAAATAATGTGCACTCAGACAAGTTAAAAATGGCAAGCTGAAATGATTGCCGAAACAATCACCACTCTCCCTCTGTTTTGCATGTGAAAAATGTGACATCTCAGATTGAATCGTTTGTTTTAATTAATTGCCTAAAGATGATGGCAAGCAGAGGAAGCAAGTTTCCCTTGGAGTACAAGGGAGGTGGGTACCAAAGTTCTGGATGACTCCTGGATACGGACTCCTGGGGATGTTCACGAGATTGGGTAGGGATATCCAATGTGAGGGAAACCCCATTGCTCAATATAAGAAGCAAGAAATGTTTGGAAAGGTCAAATGCTAAGACTACAATTGTGAACTTTATATCCTAATACACAGATGCACACCGAGGCAGTGAAGTTTCATTAAATTCAAAGTGATGCTATTAAACTTTCTTAATTTGAGGAGGGGAGGCAAAGTAGCGATGCTTTGAGTCATCTTAAGAAATCAGCTTAAGCATATTGAGGGAAACCTATAAAGAGAAAATGATATGGCTTAACATGATTGTGATTTTTAAAGTAAGAATTTGTGATGCATTTGGGGGGTCAAAATAATGAAAATATATATAATTATAGATAAGAATACACCTGTGACTGAATTCTGACAGCCTCCTGGAAGAGTGTCAGAGGCTTTGTAATTCTTAGAACCAAGGAGAAGGAAACGATTTTTTTTTTACCTTTTAGAAGATTTCCTGGGGTCAGAGCTGTAGACCTGGGGAAAACTCACTTTCTTAAGTGGAAGAAAAATGACAGAGTATGGGATAGGAAAATCTAGTTAGGGAAAAGCTGACTAATAGAGGAATAGGAAAAGTAATTCAGACATTCTTTTTGAACCAATTTCTTAGTTCAGAAGTCAATTTATGATGGGGTTAGCAAATCATGGGAGAACTGAGAGAAAGATTTTTTTTTAAATGAATGTTTTAGTAAATTTGTAATTAAATCCCATCTACATAAGGTTATCATAGTCATTCATTTATTTATTCATCCCCTCTTTCAAACAACATCTGTGATATGCAAAGATTTGTATTAATTATTTTGTAAAATAAATAAATATATCCTATTGATCTGATATATCTGTTCTCAAGGATATCAATATTAGAGAAAGAATGATTCTAATAGAAAGACATGATGTAAAGAATGATGTGATAAGAAGATAAAACTATCAAAATAAAGTGTGATATGAAGGTTTTGTACCTACACTAAAGATGCCATGAATGGTTGATTTTTTTCAGTATTGAAGTATTAGCATGACACTTCCTAGAATAACTAATTATTATTAGTTTATCATCAATTCAATTTCTAAAAATTTATAAAGGATTACCCACATAAAATAGCTGCAAAATGTCATATATTCATGTGAATTTCCACTTTCATTAATTTCTTTTTTCTATTTCCCCCATCTGATCATTTTTAAAAACAAAATAAAAAATTCAGTTAGAATAGACCTCAAAAGTCATTCATTCCACCCAAGAGTCCTGTGCTGATATACAATCTGAGATTTCTACTATTAACACTGACTCTGACTAGAAGATTTTTAAGCATTTGACAAAATCCTATACTCATCCTGTAAAGGGCTGAAACTCTGAGTTGATGCACTGAGGTCAAGGCTAATTACCAATTGGACAATACTGTATTAGCATATGCTTGGAAAATGGCCCTTCCTACTTTTCTGTGCTGGTTCAATCTTGTGGTGTATACAGAGAATTGTGGGAAGAATTAGGGAGTGGAGTAAGACAAGCCAGAGTCACTTTGGCAATAGATGAAGAAGAAGGAGGTCATGGAAATCCTGTGTCCATCCAATGCACTTCTATCCCTAAAGACTAATAATAAAGACCAAGGACTTTTGCTTATCCTGACTCTGGCTGATTCTAAGGTATCCAGGGTGCTAACTTGGTCTTCACACACCCCTATTAAAAACACTGGAGAATATATCAATAAATGGGGTTTTCTTTAAAATAATCAGTAGCATCTATTTACATCAGTAAGCATCATATGTATTGGGGATAAATTAGAACCATGCCCAATAAGATCAGGGATGAAACAAAGTTGTCAATTATCACCATTACAATTCAATATTGCTTTAGAAATGTTTGCTTGAGAAATAAGAAGAAAAATAAATTAAAAGAATAGAGTAGGTAATGGGGAAACCAAATTATTACTCTTTGCAGATGATATTATAGCATACCAAATGAATCTTACATAATCAATTTGGTAACATATAGAAATACTTCTAGGATAAGATCTCACTATTTGACAAAAATTGCTGGGAAAATTGGAAATTAATATGGCAGAAATTAGGCTCTAACCCACACCTAAGAGCTTATACCAAGATAAGGTCGAAATGAGTTCATGTTTAGACATAAAGAGTGACATTATAAGTAAATTATAAATAGAAAAGATAGTGTACCTCTCAGATGTGTGTAGAAGGAAGGAATTTGTGGCTAAAGAAGAACTAGAATATATTATAAAATGCAAAATGGAAAAATTTAATTATATTAAGTTAAAAAGATTTTGCCCAAAAAACCAATGCAGACAAGATAAGAAAGGTAGCAGTAAAGTGGGTAAAAAAATTTTACATTCAAGGGTTCTGATAAAGTCCTAATTTCTAAAATATATAGAGAATTTACTCAAATTTATAAAAATACAAAGCATTTTCCAACTGATAAATACTCAAAGAATATGAACAGAAAATTTTCAGATGAAGAAATTAAAACTATTTCTAGTCATATGAAATAGTGTCCTAAATCACTCGTCAGAAAAATGTAACTTAAGACAACTCCGAGATACCACTACACACCTGTCAGATTGGCTAAGATGACAGGAAAAGATAACGCAGATTGTTGGAGGGGATGTGGGAAAACTGGGACACTGATACATTGTTGGTGGAGTTGTGAACTAATCCAAGCATTGTGGAGAGCAATGTGGCACTATGCCCAAAAGGCTGTAAAACTGTGCATACCCTTTGATCCAGCAATGTTACTACTGGGCTTGTATCCCAAAGAGATCCTAAAGAAGCAAAAGGGACCTGTATGTGCCAAAATGTTTGTGGCAGCCCTTTGTGTAGTGGCCAGAAACTGGAAACTGAGTGGATGCCCATCAGTTGGAGAATGACTAAGTTATGGTACATGAATGTTATAGAACATTATTGTTCTGTAAGAAATGACCAGTGGAATGATTTGAGAAAGGCCTGGAGAGACTGACATGAACTGATGTTGAGTGAAATGAGCAGAACCAGGAGAACGTTGTACATAGCAACAAGATTATATGATGATTAATTCTGATGGATGTGGCTCTCTTCAACAATGAATCCAGGCCAGTTCCAATAGTCTTGTGATGATGAGAGCCATATGCACCCAGAGAAGACTGTGGGAACTGAGTGTGTTTTCACTATTTTTTGTTGTTGTTGTTGCTTATTTGAATTTTGTTTTCTTTCTCATGTTTTCCTTTTTGATCTGATTTGTCTTCTGTAGAATGATAATTGTGGAAATATGTGTAGAAGAATTACAAATGTTTTACATATATTGGATTACTTGCCATCTACAGAAGGGTGTAAGGTGAAGGATGGGAGAAAAACATTTGGAACATGAGGTTTTGGAAGGATGAATGTTGAAAACTATCTATGCATACGTGTTGAAAATGAAAAGCTTTAAAATAAAATAACAATAACAATAAAAGAATATTTTAAAAATAACAGAGGTTTATCTACAAAATCTACAAAACATTCCCCTAAACAAACCTACTTTTTCCTACCTTTCTGAAGTTTTAATCCTTTAGCTAAACTCAAAAGTATACTTTGTGAAATACATATGTTTATGCATATATATATATACGTGATATGTGATTCATTATAATTTTTCACTGAATTGGTAAAGAATAAAAAGACTCTAGATAAAACATTAATTTGCATTGTTGATATGTGTCAAAAACATATTTCAAATACCACCAGTATGAAGATCTTTTCATGACATAAGAGTGTTCTCAGAGTAATGAGCCATATCTTAATGTTATACAGTTGAGTGATGTTATGGAACATAAACTTGGCCAGCTGGCAATAATAAATTCTTCCTGCTCCTATCTCCATCCTGGATGAGTAGAATTAATTTCTTCCCAGCGTGTACCTATCTGCTTCCTGGTGGATAAGTTAGGCAGAGATCTTCCCCTTGGTTTCAGTTCTTTCCTCCTTATTCCTCTTATCTCTGCGGATTTCATCACACATCCTCTTACAATATTCTGCTCACCTTTTGGCCTGGATAAAATATAAATACCATTGTGTTCAAGCTTTCCTCTTCTCTGCTGTTTAATGCAATTTATATCAGACAAAAGCTCATAACCCTTTGGTCCCTTTCTTAAGAGAACCAAAGGGGTCAAACTATGGGGTGATCAGACCACGCTGAGCTCAGAAGGCTCCTCCACAGGTGGGGCACAAATAGTCCAAGTGAACACCGGGAAGGAGATGTCTTGCACATCTCATATTTCTTCGCAGCTCATATAGCACAGCGCCTTCTTTGAAACAGGCTTGACTGCTGGGTGGTCCTGAGCCACAATCTCCCACATCCCACAACTGATTGCCAAGTTCTTCAGCCAGCCCTGTCCTTGAACAGCTTCTTCTGCCCTCCGTGTGAGCATCTACCTTGTGTGAGCACTTGAGCAAAGTGGCCAGCCCAACAGAATTGGAATGCTTGGCAGTTCAGGATCTCCTCATCTGGTACCTTATCCTCCAGGAAATCTTCAGTATCTTCCTAAGATAATTGAAATCCAAGCAATTCAGTTTCCTGGCATGGTGCCGGTGGATTGTCCAAGTCCCACAGGCAAAAGACAAAAGAAATATAATCATGAGACCTCAGAACCCCCAAGTATAAAGAAAAAAATCAACATTAACATATATATTAAATTTTCTGTCCTAATTTATTTTTTCTAGCCAACACTTTAAAAATATTTGATGCAAAGATGCAAATATAAGACAATATAGGTAAAAATGGCAATATGATAGTCTGTTACTATACCAGCATAGAGAAAGGTAGAGAAAATACAAGTCCAAGAATTCTAAAGGAAGTGAAGCTGACCAATGGCTTCACCCAGAGTCTGCTTGTAGGCTGCCATGGTTCTTTTTAGTCTCTTTGACACAGCTTTTTGTTTTTAACTCCTATTTATATATTTTAGCTTTTCCTGCTGCCCTTCTACCACCAGTGCCCTCCGGATCATACTGTTAAATCTTGTTTGGGCCAGGGGATGACTTCTTTTATTTTTCCTGCTCCTCCCTTAAAACCCCTGTTCCTCCTTCTTAGCCTGTTCTTCATTCTCTTAGTATGTCCTTTGTAAGAAGTGTAACTCAAGTCTATCTGGACTTCAGAGTATTAGTTCTATCATTCTTGTGTTTCTCTTTAACACTGTTTATTAAAATAAAACAAAATATCAAGGGAGATTGAGCTGGCCATTATGGCTAAATATCCTAGTGAGATATATTATCCCACTACTGTTTTTGATTGTGAAATGCTCCCCAATAGTAAGAGTTTAATCTGTTTATTTGAAATATGATTTGTCTAAAAACTGAACAGTCAAATTTAAAAGTGATTATATTAATTCATTTCTATTGTTATAAGGAGAGGTCACCATAATACCCAGAAGGGTGATTTGGTCACATCAGTCAAATAACCTATTAGTAATGACAAATTACAGATGATATTTGAATATTGTATAAAGAAAAAAAATTCTACTTGTGGGAATACTTTTTTTTTTATTTGAACAAGTCAATTTAAAAAGCATTTATCAAGCACCTACTATGTGCAAGGCACTGGGATTAGAATGACAAAAATAAGCCAGTATCTTCACTGAAGAAATTTACATTCTTTTGTGTTGTGGGGCACAGCATTTATAACAAATCAGTGTAGTACTTATTAGTTATTCTGGTGTCATTCAAAGACATTTTCAGAAGTTGATTGGCACAAATATAATTGGATGGTCTCATGAATAAAAACCTTGACACAAGTATGTTATAAACAATATTTTCTCATCTGAAAGGCAGGTAAAAGAGATAGAGTAGCAAAGGATTCTAAAATTTCACTTTAATTTTCTGAGACAGTCTTCTATTTGTATTTCAGTTATTCAAATTCCCTCATACAATTTTCTAGATTCTCTACAAGTTTGAATTTTCTATACAATATATTTTCATAGAACATTAGCTCTATTTCTCTCATTCAAACATAGTATATGTATACTATGTATATTAAATATTTTATGCTGTATATTATATAACATCCTATATAAAATAATTTATAAAATACATATATTCTATGAATTATAATGCTTGGTATAGGTATTGGAAAAATGAAAATTGGACCTATAGTGACTAACATTTAATACAAAATACCTATTTTGCTTTTAGGGCTATATATAAATTACTGGGAATGATTGGGCCCCATTTGGGATCACCACTAATTCTTTTTGGTACCATTTAGGAACTTACAACTTGAGTGCACTAAATTGTACCCAAGTGTTCTAAAAGCTTAGTATGATATTCAACTTACTCACAGGGACTACCTTATAAACCAGAAGAAACAGATTGGCCAAATATGTACATCTTATGCCTTTTCATTTTCCTCCTTGGATCCACATGCTGTAGGCCTAGGATGAATTCCAAGACCTTCAGTAAAAGCTCTCAAATCAACTCTGACTTTAGACTGAGATGAATAATGGCCCTGCTATTAGCAAATGTTGACAACACATTTTTTTCCCTTGCTCTTTCCATTTCTCATGAACTAATTAACTCTACATTTTTCAGTACTGGGCCAGAATTCTGTTCTGAATCACTTCCAAGTTTTCAAAAATGCCACCAGAAGAGAACAAGGGACATGAATAAGAGAGGAAGGATTGATTCCAATGTCTTAAATCTCAGGGATAATAGTCTTTTTGCTTATTTGTTTTCTGAAGCTAAGGTAATTTTAAATATGCCACTTTGCCTAAAAAAAAGTCTTGAAAATGTATTCTTCATTAATTCCGCCTAGAGATTGAACGAACGATAGGGAGTTCAAATTAATATATGTTCAAGAGTAAAGGGAGGAAAGCATATGAAGCAGAAATTGAATTTATCCAAAAAAATCAATATATCTAGATTCATTACCTAAAGGAGATCTACTAAATAGTCATTGTGTTTAATTTTGTGTTCATACAGTGCTCCCAATATTGATGGAATTCAATAAAAGGTAACACTGTGAAGGAGCAGGGTTTACAAATTTGTTTTTTAGAGCAGAAGCAGTTATTCATTACCCTATTCTAAAACTGTACATAGTTGTTTGGTAACAAACTTTATCTCTAAAAGATGACAAAAGAAACATAAAATTTAAGTGAATTTATTAATTCATCATTGATGAACTATTGAAAGAATAGGGTTGTTACATATAGGATTTCATTGATTAAAAACAGGTCACCTGATAAAAGGCAAAATGATCAAAGCACAAGATATATGTTATGGTGGTGAATTAATGAAGGATAGAATTATATTTTCATTAACAAATGTTTGTAATGATACAAAATTTTAAGTTCCTCTCCTCTAATAGCCCTTGCTCCAACCCACATCCACCCAAAAAGTAACCCCCAAATAATTAATATATTGAAAATCAAATACAATGCCATAGGACAATGATTGAACCCTTAGGAACTCAAGATTAAGAATCAATAATTTATACTACGTAACCTTAACATCAATTTTAGAAAGGCTCTTTTGCTGAAAGGTTTGCTTTGTTCATCTATAGAGGAAGATATTCTAGTCTAAAAGACCCAGAGAACATCTATTTTTATCATTCTTTGGCACTGAACTTTTAAAGTAAGTTCATTTCTAAAATGAATTTAATTTATTGCGTGAGATCCAGAAGAGTTTCAAGCATTACTTTTAATTTTAAGATCTTTCAGAATTTGTTAATTCTTTTCTCTTTTCCAAATCCACCATGTTCTGGATTTAGTCATAGTGTTAAAAAAAAAAAAAAAAAAAAAAAAAGAAGTACAAAGAAAGGAAGGACAGGTTTCATTACTAAGGAATAGAGATGTGTATTGTTGTGTAACTGATGAACAGCATTTTTTTCCCCTAGAGTTAAAGACTGATCTCATTTACAAAGTACATTACTTTACTTCACATTATATGAGGAATATATTAATATTTTTGGATATGACATTTCTTGATTAGCTAAGCGTGGCACCTAACACAGTCATTTCAAATAAAATTCCCATGTACTGGAAATTGTTTTAGTATGTTAAAGGAAACAATAGTCTTTCTTATATGCCAGCTGACTATCCATAGACAGTTATTTAAATTAGGTTTGATTCTTGAGCCAGAACCTTTCAATAAAACACTTCTTTTTTTCCCTCTTCTGCATTTTACTAGTCCTTGTTATTTTCTTTTGAAAATGAAAAAGACTTTAGGAAATCTGTGAATTAAAAGACTTCTTTATTATGATACTGATGTCTAACAAGTAATTGGATACACTTAAACCAGCTGGTTGATAAGAAATTACATGAAATATTTTGTCCACTAATTTTAAATACTTCTCAAGGAAATGTCCCTTGGGGTTATTTATTTATACAATATTGTGTTGACTATAATTACAGGTCAAATGAATCAAATATATAGTCAATTTATTTAAAATATGACAGAGCAAAAATGACTAGCCATCAATGGTTTTTTTGGGGGGAGACTAGTGGGGGAAACCTTTTTTCTTCCAAATGCCATTTGGATATTTATAACATCATTCATGGACCATGCAAAATTATCAACTTATAGAACTCCAGCAATGGGAGATTATCATACATAAATTTCAGCTCATCATTGCCTGCAGTTTCTTAGCAAATGATTTTTTAGGTCTTCCTTCCTTGATAAATTAACACTTATGCCTGATAAAAAAGAGGACCAACTTTTTTTTATTTTTAATACTGGAAAAAATTCTACTTTTTACTCGGAGTTATTTGCTCTAATGACCAATAAAGATAGCAAGGGTCTCAAAGTTATGGTAGGAGATACAAGCATGAATCTAGATGTAAGTTAGAGATGCAAAGAAAACTAAATTTCCAAAAAAGTCTTCCTCTTCCAAGGACAGAAAAAATTAGCTATGTCTTTAGTGAACCAGAGTCCAGGTATCTAGGCAAGCATATTACTTTCAGAAAGAATAGAGGGATAATCAGTAACTGAGATGGCTGGGCTCTTTAGGAAAGCAGTTCCTTCTAAATCTCTTTTTATAAACACATAGTTAAGAAAGAAGAAAAAATGTCCCAGAGAGATAGAAGGTGGGTCATTGCCAGCATAACCAGAAAAGCCTTAAGGTGGCTTTTATTAAAAAATAGCTGCAGTGCAAAACTCCCTGAGTAATTTGATATAAAAATAAATGTATCAACAAAATATGAATATTTTTAACAAAGGAATGGCTACATAAGGATCCTTCACAAATGACTAAATTCACTAAGATAACCTTAGAGATAGTAGGGTTGAAATTTTGTGTTAACATTCCAAGAAAGCACTTTCGAGTATAAAAAGCAACGAATCTAAGGGCAGAAAACATGGATTCTAATTCCAGTTGTGTAATTCACCACCTTAGGAACTTATTGAACTCCCTATACATACTCTTCAGATCTCAGTTTCTAAATCTGTAAAATTATTATATGAAATTTATTTTCTGTACTAGCTCTAAATCTATGTTCCTGTTGAACGATTTAATTGATGGATAAATTTCTTTTGTCCGTGGTGTTTCAGAATCACAGGCAATTCTCCACTGGTTGTCAGACCTCAATGGAGCAGAATGAGGGCATGATCTTGTTTTTTTTTTTTTTTTGTTTGTTTTTTTTTTTTTTTTTTTTTGTTGTTGTTGTTGTTGATGAAAATTTATCTTAGAATCTTGTGCTAATAGCATGAAGATCTCCACATTGGGATATAACAAAGGAATGATTTTTAAAGCTATTCTGGAAATGTCAACCTATAAAAAGGAAGAGGGGAAGGAGACTAAGAATTTATATGGTTCCTACTATGTGCTAGTCACTGTGCTAAGTACTGTACAAATATTATCTCATCTTGAAAAGCAGAAAAATCTGTGCAAAGTAAACCAATAAATTTAATTCTTAGTAGGCATTTAGTCAATGCCTTTTGAATGATTCACTGATTTATTGTTAGATAAGATATTTACTACCAATAATAAATAAATGACTGAGCAGCTTTCTTAGTGTTACTTTTCAAACTTCCTTAGACCTTTATTGTATAGGAAGAAATCTAATTATGAGTTTTTTCTCTGGAAAAAAATGAAAAGAATTGATGGAGGCATCGGGATTCTGTATAACTGTAGGTATACTTGTCCCAGGATAGGGGCAGTTCAGGACTAAAAGAGGCTATTCTATAAACCCAAGGTGATTTAAGGGGAGATGATTAGAAGAATATAATAATGGGACTTTGGTAATGGTAACTTCGGACATGGCAGGGATGCTCTATAAGATTTTGAGTTGCAGACAGAGATCTCCAGACTACCATAGGCAGGAGGAAAACATCATCCACCTTCATGCCATTTCCAGTAGGATTTATAATTTTCCTCCCCCTAGTCAACCTGCCTCAGTTATGACTCAGTGCATAAACTTTTTTTTTTTTCATTTACAAAAGTCTTCCTGATTTTAGGTTCATATGAAGTTTAATACCATTTGCTGTCAGAAGAGTGGTATGTTTCACAATGATTCACTTACTAATGTATTTCTTCACATTTACTGAAAATACACAGCCTCCTTGGATTTATCAACAGCTTTGTTTGTACTCGTACCTAATTTTTGTCATGGGAGGTTTCAGAAAGGAAAAAAAAATCAAGCAACACAAAACTATTAAGCATGCTTCAATGGTTGTATAAAGGATTTTGAAGATTGGCTGCTACTCAACCTTCACTGTCAGAAATTCATTTGTTTGTAAGTTCCATCCCTCAGAGACCTTTGATCTGAATCCTATTTCCCATTTTGCAACTTCAATATGTATACTGTTGCTTCATTATTTTCTGACATTTTGCCTCCTAGTGAGCAGGTGAAACTCGAAAACAACATATAAAAGCAATTTCTAATAGTGTTTCCAATACCTAAGAAGTAATATATTCTTCAATGGTTCATTTAAATGAAAAATCTTAGCATTGTGAGCTTGACTTTAAAATTTTGAATAACACACCTTTTTATTTTTATTTAATTTTTCCTGCCACTCAAACAAATTTACTTCAAATTATAACATATTTTAAGCTATCCACTTGAATTTTAAAAAATTATGCATGTGTACTCTGAAAACATAACACTGCATACATCACCAGAAACTCCTGAAAGGTGACCTCCAGTATCCATCCCTTCCAACATGATTTTTGTAGCTTTTATAGAATTAATATGAATCCTATTTTGAAATCTTGCCCGACTCCACTTGTGACAAAAGATGCATCAGCCTTTTCCTCTGGACTGATTTCTCCTAATTCTCCTTTATACCCTTCACATTTCATTCAGATTGGCCTGTCTGCTATTCTCCATACACAAGACTCCCTATGTCTCTAAGATTTGCACAAATTGTTATTCATTCTTGGTCCATCTACCTCCACATCCAGATCCTAGAATTCTTGATTTCCTTCAGTGTTCAACACAGGTCTCAGGTTCTAAAAGTTCTTTATGATTTGCTAATTATTATTACTTCTTACATCTTGAAATGATTTTTTCTATGTAAATGTTAGGAAGACAATGTAGTATAGTTCAGGGATTCTTAAATCTTTTCCACTCAAGATCTCTTTTCACCAAGAAATTTTTCCATAACTCCAGTTATAGAGGTATATGAAATAGGTGTACAAGTCAAACACTGATAGCGTCATAATTTCATGACTCCCACATTCAGTTATGAAACTCCATGTGGAATCATAAGAAGGTGAGCTCTGGTAGTCACATTATTGGATTTGATTTTAGGAAGACCTGAATTCAAAGTAACCTGAACTGAGCTAAGTACTTCATGTAACAAGAGTGCTGGAATGAGGAACTGACACGATAGTTAATTTAGGGGAAATTTTTCAGCTCCTAAAGTCCAGAGAGTTAAGAAAGTCCATAAGAATGTTTATTTTTCCTCTCTGGATAAGGAGTATGAATTCTTTGGTACCCAGAGATAATTATATCCAATAATAATAACATCTCACATTTTTATAGTGCCATAAGGTCAGTGCTTTCCTAGAAGACTCATGTGGATGCTAAGTGGAATATTCAAAAGCCCATTAGGAAATTTCTTAAGCTACTTCATTTGCTTTCTAACTTCCTCCTCAAATATTCATGTTATCTCCATTCTTTGTTGTGTTACTGATGGAGAAAATAATGACTAGAAAAGATAAGGAACCAATCAGATATTAATGAAACTAGTTAAAGTCTCTGTTCAAAAATAGCGCTTAAATTCTGTTCAAATATTTTGTCACCTTAAAAATGCTTTGAATTAGAAGCCACAGTTTCATGCATTGTTAAGGAAATGCAAAGGCAGATCTGTCTTGCACTTGTATATAATTGCTCTATGTGGAGAATATCTATGCCCTGAACAACAAGAGGGAAGGGGATGTTTCACTACCTGAGTGTTCTGGAGATACTGTCTTCTGCTTAGACAAAAGGAGACATGGACTTTTATCATTCTGACAGCATCAACCAATTAGCAAATTCTTTCTCCTGTTTTTTTTCCTGTTTGCCAGCTTTTGTTAAATCATTTTTCAATTGTGTCCCATTCTCTATGATCCCATTTGGAGTTTTCTTACAGAGATACTGGAGTGGATGCTGTTTCCTTCTCTAGCTCATTTTGCAGATGAGGAAACAGTTAAGTAACTTGAATAGGGACACAAAATTAGTGTTGGAGGGCCGATTTCAACTCAGAAAGGTGAGTATTTCTGATTCCAGACTCAGTATGCTATCATGCCCCCAGCTTTAAAGCTAATTGGATATATTCAATGTTTCTTAACATACCTGCTTCTTTCCAACTCACTTATTCTATTTCCTAACCAGAAAATATCTTCTCCTAGATCTCATCCAGGTAAAAGACTATCCGTCTTTCAATGGCAAGATCACATAGCATTTCCTGAGTGACAATTCCCTCCTTCTCTTGTATACACTTACATACTCACACACACACCTCTGGCTTTCTTTAACCTCTTAAACCTTCTACTTCCAAGTCAGTTTATCATCTAATTTTCTATTATATTTCTTGGTGTTTTTGTCTTATTTTTTCAGTTAGTCCTCTGGTTCATGGGTGGGTCTGACACATGTTAACATCCCCTTCGAGGTGTCTTGCACATGGTATACACTGAATAAATGGTTGTTAAGTGGAATTATGCTCCAGTAAAGAATTAAAACAGATCTATGAGCACAATGAAGTTGAAGGTTCAAGTAAGAGTTTCTCTGCTATTATAATGAATAACAATTGAGAAAGAGAGAAGATAGAAAACTTTTGAGAACATGATTATTTTTGACAATGAGTAAGGCAGAGGGTTAAAGAAAAGTCATTGGATGGAGTTATTTAGTGCAATAAGCAATAGTGAGCTACAGCATTTGTGGCAGTATAGCAGATGGTCTTCTGTGCCATTTAATTGCTTTTTCTGGAACTGAAGTAAAACCACAAAGTCATCAAAGTTTTTTGGTTTTGTTTTTTTCAGATGCCACATTTTTTCAATACTCCTCTTCCACCTTTATTCTTGTCTACTCTGGTGCTAAGTCTAAGAACTAAGACTATTGCCCATTTTTCCCTCACTGTTTTGAGTTCATAGGATTTATGCTGGAGTGCTGGCCAGATACAAAGTTAAGCTTTGGAGGAAAAAGATGTCAGATAGCATTATGAAGTACTATAACTACAAAGTGTTTATATAGCTCTCAGTGACTCTCACTCCAAAACCCAAACTTAAGTCTGTTCTTGTCTTGGTCAACACAATTCATTCTGAAGTCCTGGCAATGGATCTTAGAAGTCCGATGACTCATTACAATACAGTAACATTGAGTCATTTTCTAGCAAAATTTTAAAGAAATTGTTTCATCTGATGAGCTTTCTCCTTATTGTCCTCCTCCTTTAAGGGGATGGGGGAAAAGATTTTTGGAGAGGGAACTTTCTGCTGAAACCCAACAGTATCAATTTTAGAAAAAATAAGAGAAAACAAGGAGAAATGTTGGCCAGAAACTGAAGCTCTAAGGAGAACTGGGGTGTCTCCTGCTGCCATTTTCCTGATTTTTCACTTTTTCTATAGTGATTTTAATACTCTTATTTTATAATCACTTCAGGTCTCCATTTTCACTAGTGTTATTTCTCTAAGCTTTATTCTAGCTTATTTTCCCTGCACTCAGCTCTAGTTCAGCCCCAATCAGAAGTCAGTCAGAAGCCTGACTCTCTATGATTTTCCAGCTTCTACCTCTATTTTTTTCTCTCTCTGTGGAAAGGACCCATATGGAAGGATATTGATGCCCTAGAACTGAATGCAAGGCATCTTGGACCAACAGAACTTCTCAAAGGCAAAAACAGGTACAGGCCCAAAGAGGGAGAGATGGACTTGTAAACATAAATGTAAAATTACATCTTCACCTCCCAAAATCTTTTAGGCATCATTGTAAACATTATTCCATTAAGTCAATGAAAATTTTTAAGTATTAAAAATTTTTATGAACATTTCCAATTACAAATTCTCCTAAAAAAATTAGAAATAAGAAAATTGACAATCTATTTCTAAAAGTTTGCTCATTCCTGGTTCATATATAATATCTGTACCAGTTTGAGAAGGGTTGGGCAGGGAATGAGTATTTATAAAGCTCTACATATATAGTACATATATATGAATATACATATCAATATATGCATAATTTATATTCACATTTACATCTCTACACACATATATTGTATAAATATATGTATGTATATTTATATATGAATGCATCTGTGTATAGCATGTATGTATATAAATATCAATATATGCATAATTCATATTCACATTTACATCTATATATACACATACATATTTACATCTATATATGCATATAAATAAATGTATAAATATATGCATATATATTTATATATGAGTGTATTTGTGTACAGTACATACTTGTGCATATTTATATATGTATATCTTTATAGTTAAATGTATTTGAGTGTGGTATCTGTGCATACATATCCATAATCTCTACCATCTTGGCCATTTGGGGCCTTTCAACCTGGATGCTCTATTGGTATCACAAATTAAACATGTACACAGAAGAAATCTTTATCTTTATCCTTTTCTCCTTCCCCAATCCTATTTTTTTCAACTTTCCTCTTTGTGTTGAAATCACTGCTATTTTTTCATTCATTTATGGCCTCATCATCTCAGAGCCGTAAAGAACTCAATATTCTCCATTATCATCTGCTTCAACAAAATCTGTGTCCCCTTTCTAAAAATAAAATATACCATAACTATTATTTATTATCACATTTATCTCCTATTTCTAATAACCAGATCATCTGTTTACTTTCTTCAACAAAATCTGCATCCCTTTCCTTAAAATAAAATTTATTATTATTATCATATTTCTCTCCTATTTCTAATAACTAGGCCATCTGCTTACTTCAGTTTTTCATGACATCATACCCGGGCTATTAAAGCAATCACCTAATTAGTTTTCCTGCTTCCAATCTACCTCCTGCCAAATTTGTCCTCCATATTGCTGCTGAGATAAGCTTCCAAAGGTTGATGGTTGACCACGTCATTCATTTTATTAAACATTTTCAGGTGGTTGCTATTGCCTTTCACCCTTCATGGTCTTATTCCAGCATTTCTTTCTGAACTCATTAAATATGAGTTTCTCCAGGAGATCATTATATACTTCAACAACAATACTATATGATGACCAGATCTGAATGACCTGGCCATCCTCAGCAATGAGATCAACCAAATCATTTCCAATGGAGCAGTAATGAACTGAACCAGCTACGCCTAGAGAAAGAACTCTGGGTGATGACTAAAAACCATTACATTGAATTCCCAATCCCTATATTTATGCCTACTTGCATTTTAAATTTCCTTCACAAGCTAATTGTACAATATTTCAGAGTCTGATTCTTTTTGTACAGCAAAATAACGGTTTGGTCATGTATACTTATTGTGTATCTAATTTATATTTTAATGTACTTAACATCTACTGGTCATCCTGCCATCTTGGGGAGGGGGTGGGGGGTAAGAGGTGAAAAACTGGAACAAGAGGTTTGGCAATTGTTAATGCTGTAAAGTTACCCATGCATATAACTTGTAAATAAAAGGCTATTAAATAAAAATTAAAAAAAAATATGAGTTTCTCTTTGAACACTCTTTATTATGGGCAAATCAGCCCATTTGCTGTTAACAGAACTCCGTACTCCAAGTCTTGCTCCTTTGCCTTCCATAGTTTGTCCCGCATGACTGGAATGGTTTTGACCTTTACCTACAACTCAATAAATAGCCTGAGCTCCCTTCAAGGCTCATTTCAGGAGACACATTGGATGGAAAGTCTTTCCTCATCCCCCCTACTGATTCCTTAGCAAATTATCTAATATTTAACTATATATTTATTGGGGCAGTGAGTGGTGAGACGAGCAGTGGCTAGAGTGTTCCACCTCGAGTGAATTAATGGTAAATTCAAATCCAGCCTCAGAGACTAACTATATGATCATGGGGAAATCTCTTAATCCTATTTGCTTGAGTTTCCCCATCCATACATTGAGCTGGAGAAAGAAATGGCAAACCACTCCAGTAACTTTCCCAAGAAAACTACAAATGGAGTCATAAAGAGTTGGAAAACACTAAATGGCAACAAGACCAAAAAATGTATTTCTTGCATTCCTTAAGATAATGTAAGCTCTCTGAGGAGAGGATCTATTATTTTTGGTTGGTTTTGTCCAGCTCCTAGAACAGTGCTATGAAAATAGGAAGCCCTGGATCAATACTTATTGAAATATATTTGCATTCATTTGGTTCAATAAACAGATATATTTTCAAAGAAAGAGAATACTTAATGTCTATAGACATATGATAACCACAATGGAACCACTATCCAAATACTGGATAAAGCATGTGCCTGCTATTATAGACCATGTAACCAAAGTATTCACCTACTATACAAAAGTCATCATGTTTAGTAAGAACATTATCTTTAAGTGGATTTTGGAGTTTTTTGAGAAATGGATAAACCTCTAAAAATCTTAGATGTCATATGCTAAAATAGTAATATTTTAACCTCTCTTTCTTTCTCTCTCTGTCCCTTTGTCTCTCGTTTTTCTTTTTCTGTTCTATCTGTGTGTGTATGTATGTGTGTGTGTTTTAAATACTCTCCATATGCAGGAAAATGTGTTAAATACTCTAGGGAATAATAAGGAAAATAAATGTTACTTTTTCATATAAACTTTTGCAGCAAGGGAAGATTCACAAAGAACCTGCTTGATAAATATGATAGTATCCACCATATGATACCAAAACTGTAGTAAAAACAAAATAACATCACTCCTAGAGATAATAAACCAGAAGGCAATAGAATATATACACATCCAATGGGCAGAATACCACGTATAACTAATTTATAAATCTCTTCTAGTACTAAATATGATGTCTTTTGTATAGCAGGTGAATAATAAATACATAATCATAAGTGTAATTTATTAAGATGTCAATAACAAGCATTACAACATTTACTTTCCCTTAGTAAAAAAATTAATAGGAATTTTTAACAATAAAGAAAAAGGAGCCCAGTATTCATGTGAAAATTTACTTGGAAAGGATTTAGCTAAAGTTGTTTTTAAAGGAAGAGTTACTGAAACCAACATATTAAAGGAAGAAATAACTTTGTGTATCAAAAAAATATAGTTTTATTCTTAACGTGTATGAGACTACCTGCCATCTAGGGGAAGAGGTGGAAGGAAGGAGGAGAAAAGTTGGAACAGAAGTTTTTGCAAGGGTCAATGTTGAAAAATTACCCATGCATGTTTTGTCAATAAAAAGCTATAATAACAAAAACATATAGTTTTAAATATTATAAATATGAAATACATTTTCGATGAGATACAACATTATTTGAAACTCTAAGAGAAATAACAGGTCCAAGAGATGAGGAATAAGATGATGAATTATGTCCCAGTTTCAAAGTCATTAATTAATATGGACTTCTAATCCTATTAATTAGTGTATAAATAATGCTGCCATCCATAAATTTCTCACAATATCTGCATCTTGACAATAAATGAAATAATAAAACTGATCCATAGTCTTAAAAATGTGACTAACAAAACAATCACTTCATTTTCAAACCTTTAAGCTATGCTTTCTTGTAACATTTCAAAAAACATGAAAACATGAATTTCTTATTAAGAGAAAAGGGGAAAACAGAGCAAAAATCAAACTTGAATTGATGATCTGCTTTCTTAATTAAGAATGATGGTGACAACTTTTAATCTCAAGGGTCTGAAAACCCTTAAGTGTGTAAAGCAGAGTAGTGGGAATTTAACTTTAGCATTCAGGTAATATCTTTGTTGGAATACTGATATAAATGGAATTAGGATTGGTATTTGTATCCTATTTTTATTTGTATTTTATTTTATGGCAATAGGATAAAATACACACACACACACATACACACATACAATACATTCACCCATGCACATGCCCACACACAAACTTGTACCTTAGTCGATTAATCTTTTAAAATGCAAACAAGAGAATCTTAAACTAACTAAACATACCT
This sequence comes from Sarcophilus harrisii, assembly GCF_902635505.1. Taxonomy (NCBI): domain Eukaryota; kingdom Metazoa; phylum Chordata; class Mammalia; order Dasyuromorphia; family Dasyuridae; genus Sarcophilus; species Sarcophilus harrisii. The sequence continues at coordinate 31,690,710 of NC_045431.1, read as the reverse complement.
ACAACAGAACAGATTGTTGATCTCTCAAGGCAATATGCAGCTAATGGATGACAAGAGATTTTTATTCCCTATTAAAATTCCCTTTCCTTTGTAAATTATAAAAGACAGGATAAGATAATAACTATATAATGACATAAATGTTTAAGAGGAAAACAAGGGCTTATATTTATATATTGTTTTAAATCCATAATGGACCTTTCTCACAATATTGTGACACAGATATATCAAACTATTTTTATGCACACTTTCCAAATTAGGAAACTGGGGCTTACAGAAGCATGATAGCAAGGCTTGCTTTAGAACTGAAATTCAAATTGAGTTTTTGAGTGTCTAAGCCATGATTTTTCTGCTATATAATACTTCTTCTCATAATACAAAATGCTATAAGATTTCGTAAAATAAAATGACTACAATAGCAATGATGATGGTGATAACAATAGATCACATTTAGATAGCGTTTTAAAGTTTATAAAGTATTTATTTTATTTGATTTTTACAATAAATCTGTGATATCTGAAGCAAATTTTTTTAAATTGCTAGATCTCAGTTAGCTTAGCTGTATCCAATATGTGGAATGGATGAAGCGAATGGATTTTATTAAGACTATCATTATAGTAGTTTTGGCGTATGCTAGTATGTATGTGCACACATGTGTGAATAATTGCGTATGTGTATATATACATAAATACAAATATATACATTTTTGTGTGCTTTACATATATATATATATGTGTGTGTATATATATATATATATATATATATATATATATATCATCCCTTAATTTTATTTTTTGAAATCATTTCATGGTAGTCAACTCATATGCATACTCTCTATGTATACTCCTAACTGCCATAATAATGATAAAATTCTTGTAAGTTGCAATTATCTATCTATACACATATATGTAGGTATATTATGTGTGCTTGTATGTATATGTAAAATAAAATTAAAGATAATAAAACATCCATACTTTCAACTTTCAACTCTGCTTTTCAATAATAATAGTCCACAAGAAATACAAAAAGGCAGTAATGTTTACTAAAGACGAAGAGACTTGGTATAACAACACTGCCAATTTAAGATGAAATGAAAAAGTCTAACAAGAAACATTAAGTTCTGAGTCCTTTATAATTGTGAAAATGAGTTCCTTCTTTGACAAACTCTAGCACAGACATTCAGTACCAGTAGCAGGACAAACTCAGTATCAGATAGGTCTGAAGAGAAGACAAAATATGGGCCAGTTGATTCAAAATAAAATTATGAAAAGGCAAATTTTTCTTTCCTTAGTAAATAAACCACGATTAAATATTCCAAAAACATAAATATTACATGACAGGAGACTGGAAAGATGGTGGTAACATTAGCAGAAATGGAAAAATTAAAGGGAACAAAAAATATAGAGGAGAATGATGAGTTCAGTCTTAGATAGTGAATATGGTGCATTAGCAGGATATTCCAGGCAAGGTATCTGACAGTCAACTAGAAACAAGAACCTGGGATTTGGGTGATAGTTTGAGGCTGAAGGTATTAAAGGTCTAGGAGGTTCAGCAGTTAGAGTGCTGGCCGGGAGGTCAGGAAAGACTTCAAATTTTTGCCTCACACATTTCTCTGTGTGACTCTAGGCAAATCACTGAATCTGTCAGTCACATTTTCCTTATCTGTAACAAAGAAATAACAAGAATACCTGCCTCATAGGGATGATGTGAAGATAAAATGAGATCACATAAATAAAAGGCTTTGAAAACTTAAAATTATTTTTAATAGGAGTTATGTGCTTAGAGGTGAAAAATTAAGCTTTTTCTTTATCATACTGTGAGCTTTACAAATTAAAATTTATAGACAAGCTAAGAAAATAGTCCAGTCCTTAGCACTTTCTCCTTTTGTTTCTGTCAACCCAGTACCATAAAGTACCGAGAACCATTTTGGTATTCTTTATGTCATGGGTTGACATGGTCAAATGACTAATTGTCAAGTGGACAGCTGATGTGATGAACTTTAAGATACTAATTCCACTGATCTTTGGAAAGCAGACATAGTCTGTTGCTGGGAGCCTCATTTTTGCAGCATGAAAGATCATGCCAAAGTTAGCAGTCTATTGGTGCAGCCTTTCCAATATCATGAGACATCATCAAAGTAGAATTTTATAGGATTTTTCAAATAATGAAAACCAATTAATTCAGACAAAAATGTTAGTGACTGATAATGAACTATAAGATAAGTTAGCTCACTGGGTAGTAATAACAATGTTGAGTAATATCAGTTGTGTCCTGCTTTTTTTGACCCTGAATGGAGTTTTCTGGGCAAAAATACTGGAGTAGTTTGTCATTTCCTTCTCCAGCTCATTTTACAGATGAGGAAACTGAGGCAAGAAGGTTTAAGTGACTTTTTCAGGGTCAACCAGGGTCTGAAGCCAAATTTGTACTAGCAGAGCTGGCATGCTGTCCACTATGCTACCTAGTTGCCATTTATAATAATAATTATAAATTACATATATTTATAAATGTATATTTATATTTATAATAATAGTGTGGAAAATTCACTCTTCCTTAATGCTAGTAGTGTAAAGCTAATCCTTTTTTTCTCTGGTTACACTTATACATATACTGTGTGTTTATTGTGTATATTAAATTTGTGTCAGCTCTTTGCCCAGCTCAGATACATATTTTAATTTCTCCTGCAAATGAATAAGAAGTTTTCAATTTCATTCCTAGACTAATTGGGAATTTTTCTCTAGTTTTTTTCGTTGTCCATGCAATATACTGATCTGTTCCTTCTTAATTTTATTGATGTAAGTGTTTAGAGACATAAATTTCCCCTAAGTACTTCTTTGGATTCATCCCAAAACATACCTTTTGGTATGTTGTCTCTATAATTTGTTCATTGATCCACTCATTCTTTAGGATTCGATTACTTAGCTTCTAATAAGATTTTAATTTATGGTTCTATGATCCTTTTATGTGAAATCTTCTGTTCCTCCTTTCTTTTGCCCCTTCTCCCAGTTCACCCTTCTATCTAACCACTTAATTAAAAAAATCATTCTATGGGTATAAACTTTCACCATGCCCTCTCTTTATGTAAATTTCTTTTAACTGTTCCAATAACGATAAAGTTTTTAGGAGTTAATTAGTTAGTTCTTGTATAGGAATGTAAAATTTTAACCTTTTTGAATCCCTTATGATTTCTCTTTCATATTTTCATTTTTATGCTTTGAGTTTTGTATTTGGAAGTTAAAATTGCTATTCAGCTCTGGTCTTTTTCATCAGGAATATTTCTAAGTCCTCTATTTCATTAATTATCCATTTACCCCCTGAAGCATTATACCCAGTTTTTGCTGGGTAAGTTGTTCTTGGTTGAAATCTTAGTTCCTTTGTCTTGGAGAATGCCTTGGAATGTCAAATCCTGTGTTCTCTTAATGTGGTTTTGTGTGATCTCATGTGACCCTGATTGTGGCTCTATGAGAGTTGATTTTTTTTTTTCTTTTTGCCTCCTTACAATATTTTCTTCTTGACTGAGGATTCTGGCATTTGGCTACCCTTCCTGGAATTTTTCATTCTGAGGTTTCTTTCAGTTGATCTTTTTCAACTTCTCTCTTACCCTTTTGTTTTTAGGGTATCAGAGCATTTTTCCTTGATAATTTCTTGAAGAATAATATAGGCTTTAATTTTTTTTTTCATTTTTTCATCAGGACTTTCAGGTAATCCAATAATTCTTAAATTATTTTCTATCACTATTTTTCACATAAGTTATTTTGCTAGTGAAATATTTCATGTTTTCTTCTGACTTTTTAAATTTGACTTTAAAAAAGTAATTTGCTTCCACTTGATCAATTCTAATTTTTCATTAAACGAATTTCTTCATTGAGCTTTTGTATCTATTTTGCATTTGGCCAATTCTACTTTTTGATGATTTTTTTCTTCAATAAATTTTTGTAACTTTCAGCCAATTCTTTTTTTAAAGAATTCTCCTCAGTGGATTTTTGTGCTTCTTTTAAAATTTGGACTATTATATTTGTTTTCTGTCATTAAGACCGTCTCACCAGCTTTCCCAGAGTCTGAGCAGGGCTGAATACCCTTTCACCCCAGTGAGACTGACTTTTCTTGAAGGTTTTCCAGTCTTTCTTGAGCTTAGTGGTTTCATTCTGTCAGATTGTGTTCAGAGATTTGGTTTCTTGTTGTTTCCTAGGAAAACTGGGAGAATTTGAGCAGCTTCCTGGTTTTATTCAACCATCTTGACTCCCAGCAATTACATTTATTTAACTGTTATTTTCTGCAATATTTTAATGACTTTTTTCCCCCAAACTCTTGATTCTCTTTACATAATTGTCTTCCATCTTTCATTTTTTTTTCAATTTTCCCCTCTCTTTCTCTTTTGTTTTTTGAAGGTTTTTTTGGAGGTCTTCAAGGATTTATTTTTGGAAACTTTTTTTTGAGCCTTTGTTTGTAATTGTTTTGACACTGTTGTCTTCCGAGTTTGTCTTGATATTTCTTGTCACTATATTCTTTATAATCAGACTCTTTTTTGTTGTATGCTCACTTTTTTCATTCTATTTTTTGACTTTTTAATTTTATGTTAAAGTTGGGCTCTGGTCTTGGGATGGCAGGGACACTGCCCTAAGGTTCAGGTGTTTTGGTTTGCTGTTGTCAAGACTAGTTCTGGGGGTCTTTCACTCATTCCAAGGCAGGACGATCTAAGATTAAGCATGTTTATTGGTCTCCAGGCCTGTGCTCTGTTCTTACCACTGGAAGAGATTGGGCTCCTCTGGTTGTATGGCTAGGTCCACCTGATCTCTTGTAACCCCAAGTGCTAATTTTTTCTGCTTATCCAATTGAGAGCAGGGTCCCTGATCTCTTCTCTTGTCCCAGAGAGTGTTCTTCTGCAGCCATAAATCTGAATGCTCTGCTTCCCCTTTGAGACTTTGACTGGGAACTATGCATAGACAATGGTGCTGAATCCATCACTAGCAGAGTCTCCCCTAATCTCTTTTTGACCACTTGTCTATCCATTGAGATCTCCTGAAAGCTGCTGCTTCCTCCAAAGTCTGCTGCTGGTGTCATTATGTGGCCAGACCACACTTGGTGAGATTGACTCCTAAAAAAAAAAAGAGCTGGAAAATTGTTTCACTCTAATTTTTTGCTGGTCTTGCCACTCCAGAATTCAATGTGAGGCAAATAATTATTTAATTTAATAACAAATTAATTACAATAATTTAATAACAAATATTTATTTAAATAACACTTGAAAATTCAAAATTGTTTAGAATGGAATTTGAGGAAATTCAGATGTTTTCCTGCTCTTCCTCCACCATTTTCTGGATTTTCTTCTAGTTTTACAATTTCTTCTACTTTCAATTTTTTGCAATTGAGAAAATCAACTTGATGAGACTATAAGACTTACCTGAGATTATATAAATAGCAACTAACAGAGCTGGACATCAAACACAAATCTTCTGACTCTGGTGCTTTTTTTAAATTTTTTTTTTTTAGAGGTAGGAAGTGCAGGATCTGCATTCTAGTCCTGTCTCTGATCCCAGACATTTGTATAAAACTCGGCAAGTCAGTTAAGACTTAAGTGCCTCAATCTTCTCACATATGAAATAAAGATATCAGAGTACATCTCTAACTTTGAGGAGTCTGTGACTCTTTCTAGCTGCATCGAGCTTTCTAGTTACAATCTATTTAAAGATTCTGTTTTGCTATTTTATCGATGGCGACTTTACCCAGTCCTGAACTCCCAGGACCAAGTCCCATGGGCACACATTAGTTTTCAGGAGCAATGGGGTGGCTAATCTCACAGGTGGCTGTCTCTTCCACCTCACCAGGCTAATTTTGGAGACTCTCTCACATTTGAGTGTAGCAAAAAGCGAGTTGACTTACTATGTGTGAAGACATGATACATCAAAAATTCAGTACTTGGCTCAGTGACAGCTCCCACAGTATCCAGGAGTCAAGAGATACGTGTATCCAATTTGAAACACATTCATGCATGTCTACATGATAGTCCCTTTTTCAAGAATGACGCCTTTGAATAACAATGTCAAGGTTCACTAGGCCCAGATTTTGTACCGCTTATTTGAAAATTAAACCCGCACTGCTCTGTGACTGTTTTTGTATTATACTTGTATTACATTTAACTGATTTCCATATGTTTATTGAACTGGTCTGAAAATAAACTGTCTTCCCCTCTAAAACCTGATTGCATCCTATAGCCTGTATTATTATTTAGGATATACCTTTAATCGTTTTCCTTAAAAATGATATTTTAGGGGTATAGCATAGTTGCTAGGCTACCTATGCAGGGTGTTCCAAAATCCTTAGTACAGTTTTAAGCTGTTTACTAAGGCTTTTAAAGCTTAGAGCTTATGCTGCAAAGGTAGCCTAATATTGACCATAAATCTTGGTGTAGTTCTAAGCTAAGACTTTTGGAATCTCCTATATTCAAGGTCTCCCTATATACCAGCCCAATCTGGATGCTCACTTTAGACAGAATATTTCATTTTTTTTTACCCCCCCACCCCCTCCCCTAAATGGCAGGATGACCAGTAGATGTTAAATATATTAAAATATAACTTAGATACACAATAAGTATACATGACCAAAACATTATTTTGCTGTACAAAAAGAATCAGACTCTGAATTATTGTACAATTAGCTTGGAAGAAATCAAAATGCAGGTGTGCATAACTATAGGGTTAGAATTCAATGTAATGGTTTTAGTCATCTCCCAGGGTTCTTTTCTGGGTATAGCTAGTTCAGTTCATTACTGCTCCATTAGAAATGGTTTGGTTGATCTCGTTGCTGAGGATGGCTGTCCATCAGAACTGGTCATCATCTAGTATTTTGTTGAAGTATATAATGATCTCCTGGTCCTGCTCATTTCCTCAGCATCAGTTCATGTAAGTCTCTCCAGGCCTTTCTGAAATCATCCTGTTGGTCATTTCTTACAGAACAGTAATTTCCATAATTTTCATATACCACAATTTATTCAGCCATTCTCCAACTGATGGACATCCATTCAGTTTCAGTTTCTAGCCACTACAAAGGGCTGCCACAAACATTCATTACACATACAGGTCCCTTTCCTTCTTTTAATCTCTTTGGGATATAATCCCAGTAGTAACACTGCTGGATCAAGGGTATGCACAGTTTGATGACTTTTTGAGCATAGTTCCAAACTACTCTCAAAATGGTTGGATTCGTTCACAACTCCACCAACAATGAATCAATGTCCAGTTTTCCCATCCCCTCAACAATCATCATTATTTTTCCTGTCTCTAGCCAATCTGACGGTGTGTAGTGGTATCTTAGGTTGTCTTAATTTGCATTTCTCTGATTAATAATGACTTGGGCATCTTTTCATATGACTAGAAATGGTTTCAATTTCTTCATCGAGGTTGTCTGTTCATATCCTTGACCATTTTCAATTGGAGAATGCGATTTTTTCATAAATTAGAGTTAATTCTCTATTATTTTGGAAATGAGGCCTTTATCAGAACAACTGACTGTAAAATATTTTCCCAGTTTATTGCTTCCCTTCTAATCTTGTCTGCATTAGTTTTGTTTTGTACAAAAGCTTTTCAGTTTGGTATAATCGAAATTTTCTATTTTGTGATCAATATGATCTCTAGTTCTGCTTTGGTCATAAAGACCTTCCCTTCACAGGTCTGAGAGGGTAAACTATCCTATGTTCCTCTAATTTATTAATAATTTCATTCTTTATCTAGGTCATAGAACCCATTTTGACCTTATCTTGGTGTACCGGCGTTAAGTATGGATCAATGCCTAGTTTCTGCTTTAGTTTCCAATTTTCCCAGCAATTTTTTATCAAACGGTAAGTTCTTATCCCAAAAGCTGGGATCTTTGGGTTTGTCAAAGACTAAGGTTGCTATATTTGTTGACTGTTTTATCCTTTGAACCCAATCTATTCCACTGATCACTAATCTTTCCTTAGCCAATACCAAATAGTTTTGGTAATGCTACTCTATAATATATTTTTAGATCTGGTACAGCTAAGCCACCATCATTTTGTTTTTTTCATTAATTCCTTGAAATTCTTGACCTTTTGTTTTCCCATATGAACTTTGTTGTTATTTTTTCTAGGTCATTAAAAATAGTTTTTGGGGAGTCTGATTGGTATAGCCTAAATAAATAGATGAGTTTAGGTAATATTGTCATCTTTATTATTTGCTCGCCCTATCCAAGAGCATTTAATATTTTCAATTGGTTAGATCAGACTTAATTTGTGTGAAAAGTGGTCTGTATTTTGCTCATAAAGTTTCTGATTTTCCCTTGCAGGATAGATTCCTAAATATTTTATATTATCAGTAGTTACTTTAAATGGAATTTCTCTTGTAACTCTGACTGTTGGATTTTTAGTGATATATAAGAATGCTGATTGACTTATGTGGGTTTATTTTATAACCAGCAACTTTGCTAAGTTGTGGATTATTTCTAATAACTTTTAGTAGAATCTCTGGGATTCTCTAAGTATACCATCATGTCATCGGCAAAAGTGATAATTTGGCTTCCTCATTGCCTATTTATCCTTTTAATCTCTTTCTCAGCTCTTATTGCTATAGCTAGCGTTTCTAATACAATATTAAATAGTAACGGTGATGATGGCAACCTTGTTTCCTCCAGATCTTATTGAATGGTTGCGGTTTGTCTCCATTACATATGATGCTTACTGATGGTTTTAAATAGTGCTGCTGATTATTTTAAAGGAAAAGTCCATTTTATTCCTATACTCTCAAGTGTTTTTTAATAGGAATGGATGTTGGTTTTATCAAATGCTTTTTCTGCATCTATTGAGGATGATCATTGGTTTTGTTAGTTTGGTTATTAATGGCCAATTATTTGATAGTTTTCTAATATTGACCAATCATTCTGGTATAAATCCTACTTGATCATGTGTATTATCTTGGAGATGTTTTCTGTAGTCTTTTTGCTAATATCTTATTTAGATTTTGCATCAATATTCATTAGGAGATTGGTCTATAATTTTCTTTCTCTGTTTTCAGCCTACCTGGTTTAGGTATCAGTCCCATGTCTGTGTCATAGAAGAATTTGGTAGGACTCATAATTCCTATTTTATCAAATAATTTATATAGCATTGGGAATTGTTCTTTAAATGTTTGGTAAAATTCACATGTAAATCCATCTGGTCCTGGGTTTTTCTTAGGGAGTTGTTTAATTGCCTGTTCTATTTCTTTTTCTAAATGGGACTATTCAAAAATTTACTTCTTCCTCTTTAGTCTGGGAATCTGTATTTTTGGAGGTAGTCATCCATTTCACTTAGGTTATCAAATTTATTGGCATAAAGTTGAGCAAAATATCATATTATTTCTCTAATTTCCTCTTCCTTGGTGGAAGTTCTCCTTTTCATTTTTAAGACTACTAATTTCATTTCCTCCCTCCTTTTTCTAATCAGATTTACCAAAGGCTTATCTATTTTTGGCTTTTCATAGAACCAACTCTTAGTTTTATTAATTAGTTCAATAGTTTTTACTTTCAATATTTTTAATTTCTCCTTTTAATTTTAAATTTCCAATTTATTATTTGATTGGGGTTTTAATTTTGTCTTTTTAGTTTTAGTTTGCAAGCCAATTCATTAATCTTTTCTTTTCTCTGTTTTATTCAAGTGGCCTCTAAGGATATAAAATTCCCTCTTATTACCGCTTTGGCTGCATCCCACAAATTTTGGTATGATGTCTCATCATTGTCATTATCTTGGTGTTATTAATTGTATCTATAATTTGCCTTCACCCAATCATTTTTAAGATGAGATTGTTTAGTTTCAATTACTTTTTGGTCTATTTCCCCTAACTTTTTTGTTGAATGTAGTTTTTATTGCATCATGATCTGAAAAGAAACTTTTCTGCTTTCTTGCATTTAATTTTAAGGTCTTTATGTCCTAATATATGGTCAATTTTTAATAGGTTCATGAACTGCTGAAAGTAAGTATATTCCTTCTATCTCCATTCAATTTTCTCCAAGATCCAACATACCTAATTTTTCTAATATTATATTTACTTCTTTAATTTCTTTCTTATTTGTTTTGTGGTTTGGTTGTCTAATTCTGAGGTGCAAGGTTGAGATCTCCTACTTTACAGTTTTGTTGTCTATTTCTTCTTGCACTCTCTTAACTCTCCTTTAGGAAGTTGAGTGCCATAACACTTGGTGCATATATGTTTAATATTGATATTGCTTCGTTGTTTATCTACCCTTTAGCAGGATGAGTTACCTTCTTATCTCTTTTAATTAGATCAATTTTTACTTTTGTGATCTGAGATAAGGATGGCTACCCTCTTTTTGACTTCACCTGAAGCATAATAGATTTTTGCTCCAGCCTTTACTTTTACTCTATATGCATCCCCTGCTTTAAATGTGTTTCTTGTAAACAACATATTGTAGGGTTCTGACTTTGATCCAGTCTGCTACTGCCTCCTCTTTATGGGGTTCATCCATTACATTTACGGTTAAGAATTACTAAATCTGTATTTCCTGCACCCTAATAACCCCAGATTGTGCTTCTTATTCTTGCCTCCCCAACTCTCTTTCCCCTTTTAAACTTATGTACCCCTCTTGAATCATGATACTTTCCTCTTTATAATCCCTCCTCCCCCCTTTGGGTCTTTCCCCTTCCTTCCTTATTATCTTTTTCTTTTCCCTTTCCTCTCCCCGTTTTTAATGGGCGGAGAATTTTCTCTAAAACAAATGTCAATTTTTTTTTTTGAGCCAACTCTGATGAGGGTAAGATTCACACAATGTTCCTCCCCCTCTCTAAATTCCTCAGATTGATAAGTTTCCTTGGCCTCTTTGTGGGATGTGGTTCCTCTTTTTTATCCCTCCTTCCACCTTGTTCTGCCATCATCCCTTTTTCCATATCTACTTCCCTTTTTATTTATATAGTACAATCAAATTATACATGTATTCTTTTTTGTATATCCACAACAGAAATACAATTCTCAAGAGTTATTTTACCTTTTCGCATCTCTTGGGTTCTATTCTTGGAGATCAAATTTTTTGTTTAGTTCTGGTTTTTCTTCGAAACAAATGGAATTCATTTGTTTCATTAAATTCCATCTTCTTCCCTGGAAGAAAATGCTCAACTTAGCTGGGTAGTTTATTCTTGGCTGCATCTCAAGTTCTTGTGCCTTTCAGATATCATATTCAGGCCTTCTTTCCTTTAATGTAGAGGCAGCCAGATCTTGGTGATCCTTATATTGGCACCTCGGTATTTAAATGGTTTTTGGCTGCTTGTAAAATTTTTCCTTAATCGTAGTTCGAAATTTTGCCACAATATTCCTTAGGGTTTTTATTTTAGGGTTTCTTTCAGAAGGTGTTCGATGAATTCTTTCAATCCTATTTTACCTTCTGTTCTAACATCTGGGCAGTTCTCTTTGATGATTTCTTGTAAAATAGTATCTAGGCTCTTTTTTCATCATAGTTTTCAGAAAGTCCAATAATCCTCAGATTATCTCTCTAGATCTATTTTCCAAGTCTGTCGTTTTGCAAGTAGAAATTCGTGGTTTTTCCAGTTTGTCATTTTTGTTTTGCTTGACTGATTCTTGCTGTCTCAATGCATCTGGTTTCAATTTGTTTCAGTTCTAATTTTAAAGAATTATTTTCTTCAATAGCTTTTTACTTCTTTCTGTATATGTCAATTGAGTTTTGAATGTATTGTTTTGGTCTGTGGAATTTTTTCCATTTCACTAATTTTTTTGCAATTATTTTTCTTTTTCAATTCACAGATCCTACTTTCTTGCGTGTTCTTTGTCTTTTCAATTCATGGATCCTACTTTCTTGCAGTTCTTTGTCTTTTCAATTCACAAATCCTACTTTTCTAGTAATTCTTTTTTTTCAATTCACAATTTACTTTCCTGAGATTTTTATTTTTCCAATTCACCAATTTTGTTTCCCTGCACTTCCTGGAATTTTTTAACTTTTCAATTCGTATTTCAGGAAGGTTGTTGCTCTCTTGAGGCTTCTCTTTCCTTTCCCATTTATCTTCTAACTCTCTTTTTGGAGACTTTAATGGTCTCTTCTATGAGGGAAGCATCATGTAAAGGAGGACAGTCTGATGCATTTTTTGCTGTTTGAGGGTCTCTTCAGGTTTGCTGACCTGCTCTTTTCTGCATAGAAGCTGTATCGTTCTTTTCATCTTTTTATTCATGTTTTAAAAGCCTTTAGGGTAGGTTCTCCTAGGCAAGGGGGTTACCGCTTCCTCTGCAGAGCAGGGAAGATGTAACCGTTTCCGCTCAAGGTATGGGGTGCTCTGGGTGAGTTTTCCCTTCCCAACAGGAAGTGGATTCAGCACTGGCCGAGCTATCAAACTGTTAGTAGGGCTGGGTGGGTTGGCGATTGCCCTCAGCTAGAGACTAAGGGTGAAAGTGTCACTGCCCCAGGCCGGAGCCTCTTGTGGGACTGTGAGTTTTAGCAGCTGACCGCAGACCGCAGACCCCCACAAACTCTGCCCAGCGTCTCTGCTGATGCAAATCGGCCCTGGAAAAGCTCTATGGCCCTAAAGCCAGGCTCCCACTGTGCAGATTGGAGGCTACCCGGCTTCCTCCCTGCTGGCGGATCCAGCTGCCCCAAGGAAAAGCCCGTACTGCGGGCTGGGGCTGCTGCTGGATCTGTGCCTTCACCTGGTTTGAGACTCTCCTCGGAACCTAGTTTCTCTCCCCGTCTGCGCCGATCTCCCTGGCCCGGAACCAACCTTTTTGGCAGACTGCAGATTTTCTTCGGCCGGTGGTTGTTCTCTTCTTATCTTTGGTTGTAGCAGTCAAGACTATTTTGAGGCTCGATATAATATTGATAAAGAGGGTAAGAGAAGAGCTTAGAAAGTCGCGTGTGTCTTCTCCGCCATCTTGGCTCCGCCTCGAGAATATTTCATTTCTCTGTCACTTACCAATGTCCATGAATGAGTTTGACCTATCACTTAACCTTTCTTAATCCCAGTTTTCCATCCTTACTATGGCCGACCTTAGGGAACAATGGGGTGTGTTCTTTGCCTTCAAAATTAGATAATATCTGAAAACTCAAGTCAAGTAGCCACAATGGGATCACAGGTTTAAACATACTCCATGGCAGTAGGAGAGTTGCCTTTTTATGGTTAATATGTCTGTGCAAGGACATAGCCTGAGTGTGCTTGTTAGTAATTACATCCATAGGAGGTAAATTAAAAGCTCATAGAAAAAGCCCCATCCCAGATTCAAGGATCACTGGTGATTGTCAAGGTATCCCCACTGTTTCTGGATGTGCTAGAGCAATTAAAGCATCCTCGGAATAAGTTTTGTGGATAGGCAAGTTAAAACAAGACAAGAGAACGGTATCACTTTGACAATCCTAATTACATCTAGATTCTTTCCCCTTTTTATCCTCTGGGTTGGTTTTATCAGGTGTCCCTCTGCATTCCTTTTGTAAGAATTAACTATAGGGAACTAGTCCTATTTGTTTCCTCTCTAAGAAAATGGGGAATCCAGAGGATGCCCCTATTTCAATATAATAATAAAAACTTGGTTGGATTTGCTTTGAAGAAATGTAACCCTACATTATGCAGTGTTGCTATATCCTGTGCGAACAAGAAGAGGTCAGCTCAAGGAACAGGGAAGAAAGTTGAAATATATAAACTCCCTAAAGGAAAGGTAATTTGTAGCTGGTTGTTTTTGTTATTTTTTTCCCTGCAGGACCTGACATCCTCAATCAATAAAATGCTGTTGATAGAATATTTTGCTCATAAATTTAGTCACACTCTTAGAAGGAGCTCTTTGTTATTTTTCTATTCTTCCCTTCTAAATTTTGTTATATTTACAATCTGGCTTCTTCACCTGAAGTTGATGAGTAACTCTCTTATTTCATTTATTGACTTCTGTAATTCCATAGACATGATGTGGAGAATTATAGACATGGACACTTACAGTTCACTTAAGCTTCCATGCAAGAAAATGAAGTCATTCTCACTTCCACAGATGCATGTCTTTCCAATAAACTCCAACTCTTTTCTTTACAGTAGTTGCAATAAAAACATTTTATGCTCCACAGTGATGCTGAAAACTAGCACTACCCTGGTAAGGGAGAAGATCAATTTTTTCAGAGCTAAGCACATTTTGTTGGCAATTGGTAACTTACTGAAATTTTTTTCATTAAAAATTGCTTAGCTTTTTCACAGTTGAAAGCAAAAAGGTAGCATGGCATGGTGGATAGAAACACAATCTTAGCACCAGAAAAATATGTGTTCAAACTCTGCCTCTAAAATACATTCTTTGTATGGCTGCACAAATCAGCCTTAGGCTTTAGACAACACTGACACTGTAAATTGCAAAGAAAATGCCAGCCTCTAGTGGTAGAAAGTGTTTTTTTATCTGGAACTTCTCTACATTGGTGAAATCACAGGTCTTTCCCCTATGTCTTAGTGTTAAATGAAAATACTGGATGATATGAGTTTTTAGAAATACCTATTTTGGGGCAGCTAAGTCATGCAGAACCAGCCCTGAAGCCAGGAGGACCCTAGTTCCCATCTGGTCTCAGATACATAACACTTCCTAGCTGTATGACCTTGAGGACATCACTTAACCCTGATTGTCTCAGCCAAAAGAAAAAAAAAAAAAAAAAAGAAATAAAGAAATAAAAGAAAAGAAAAAAAAAGAAAGAAAGGGAAGGGAAGGAAAAAGGGAAGGGAAGGAAAAAGGGAAGGGAAGGAAAAAAGAAAAGAAAAAAATATCATTTCATTCATATACAATAGTGATGTCATTTTTCTTTGTACCCATATATATTACATTTGTCCAACTACCTCTCTATCCTTGACTCATTCTGGGACTTTCTCATCATGGAAGATCATACCATCCCTATTGTCTGTTCACAACAGAATATTCTTCTACCTGGCCCAATCCCTTTTCTTCCATTGGTGATCTCCTTTACCTCTAGTTTTCCCTTTTATCTCCCTTTTAAGTATTATCTTCCTCCATTAGAATAAACTCTTTGAGGGCAGGACCTTTTTCACTTCTATTTGTGTCCCTAGTATTTAACCAAAGTGCCAGATACATAGAAAACTCTTTTTGGTTTGCTTCCTTCTTTCCTGGATATGTCATTTAAGCCAGAAGTGCAGTATTGGTCCACATGAATGTTATGACCTACCTGCTTTCCAACCTAGGTGGATTTGGCCCTTCTTATGTAACTGGGGGGCTCTCAGAGAGTGGACATATTGGTGCAAAATTTAAAATGGACTTCCAGTTGGTTTTAATCCTTCTGAAGTTCAAAAGTATGGAACTCAAACATTTTACCACTCGGGTAGCAGTAATTATGGGTTTTTACTAGTAATTATGGGTTTTTACTATCACACCTGGACTTAAACATATCCTTACCATGGGTAATGTTTTATTGACTCCAGGATTCTCTTGGCTAAAAGAGGACAAATTCATCTGACATAAAGGAGAAACCCACAGGATCCTCACTTAGCCAGCAGACTATGCTTATTCTTATGTTTTTGCTATATATTTTTTTTAAATTGAGAATACATTTGCCTTTTTCTTTCTCTCTCAAGAATCTAAAGAGGTGTGTTTTAAAAGGTGTAGAAAATGGTGACCTTTAAAGGAGAAACTATTCCAGTCACAGCTCTGTAAATATGCCTAAGGTCCCTTTCATTTGCACCCACCATCAAAATGTATCTCAGAGGGAATCTGCCATATGTAAATGAGAGTTAAAATAGATTTCCTGGTAGAAAGCCTGCAAAATAATTATGCTTCATATCTGTAGGGAATGTTTGTTCCAAGTTTCTTTTACAGGCATGGTTTCATTTACCTTTACAATGACCCCACTCAGATAGGAAGATGCATATCCTTTTTACTTTTTACAAAGGAACTGAAATCTAGAGAAATTAAGGTCTAAGCCTTGAGTAATATTACTTGGCCCATTACAGATTTCATGTTCCAAGGGACCTCAAAGGTAAGCCAGTTCAACCTCTTCATTTGCAGATAGGGAAACTGAACTCAGGATGGTATGCTGACTTGCCCAATGCCAGAGAGGGAATAAGTAAAAAAGTAAAGATTTGAAGTCAGAACTTCTGAGCCTAAAGGCAGACATCTTTCCACAGGCAATCAAAGAGCTTATTAAATGGTTTCTATATGTTGCATTATGTTAAACCCTGGGGATTTATATAGGAATAAAAACTAAGGGCCCTTTTCTCAACGAACTCATTTTACAATGGGGGAGACAATGTATAATTAAGTATGTACATATAAACATGCATGTTATACTATGCTGCTCACTAGCAAGTCCAGAGCTTGCCACCCGTTGACAATTCCAGTGGTTATCACCACAATTTCTACTTGACATTATTTCACTCACCTTTGCTTACAAGAAAATGCTTTTACTATCTCTAATCCTGAAAAAAGTCTAAAGAGTTTTTAGCTGGACACTCGGGCGGAGCCAAGATGGCGGAGAAGACACACGCGTCTTTCTAAGCTCTTCTCTTACCCTCTTTATCAATATTATATCCAGCCTCAAAAATAGTCTTGACTGCTACAATTCGTAAAGATAAGAAGTAGAACAACTCACCAGCCGAAAAAAATCTGCAGTCTGGCCAAAAAAGGTTGGTTCCGGGGCCAGGGGGGAGATCGGCACAGACGGGAGAGAAATTAGGTTCGGGAGAGTCTCAAACCGAGGGTGAAGGCATAGATCTCATCACAGCGCGCACCCAACCCGCAGTAAGGGGCTTTTCCTTGGGCAGTTGTGATCCTGCACGGCAGGAGGACGCAGCCGGGTTAGCCTAATCTGCGCAGGGGACTCACTGAGGCCATAGAGCTTTTCCAGGGCCGATTTGCATCAGGCAGACACGCTGGGCAGAGTTTGTGGCTGTCTGTGTTCTGCGGTCTGCGCTCAGCTGCTAATACTCAACAGTCCCACAAGAGGTCTCGGCCGCAGTGACACTTTCCCACTTAGTCTCTAGCCGAGGGCAAGCGACAATCCACCAGCCCTACTAACAGTTTGATAGCTCGGCCAGTGCTGAATCCACCTCCTGTTGGGGAAGGGAAAACCTCACAAAGAGCACTCCATACCTTAGAGCCGGAAATCGGTTTACATCTCTCCTATTCTGCAGAGGAAGCTGGTAACCCCTTGCCTAGGAGACCTACCCTAAAGGCTTTAAAACATGAATAAAAAGATGAAAAGAACAATGGACAGCTTCTATGCAGAAAAAGAGCAGGTCAGCAAACCTGAAGAGACCTCAAACAGCAAAATGCATCAGACTGTCCTCCTTACATGATGCTCTCTAAGAAGAGGCCATTAAAAGTCTCAAAAGAGAGTTAGAAGATAAATGGGAAAGGAAAGAGAAGCCTTACAAGAGAGCAACAACTTCCTGAAATAGAATTGGAAAAGTTAAAAATTCTAGGAAGTGCAGGAAACAAAATGTAGAATTGGAAAAATAAAGAACTCGCAAGAAAGTAGGATCCGTGAATTGAAAAAGAAAATAATTCACTAAAAAAAATTAGTGAAATGGAAAAAATCACAGACCAAAACAATACATCAAAAACTCAATTGGACATATACAGAAAGAAGTAAAAAGCTATTGAAGAAAATAATTCTTTAAAAATTAGAACTGAACAAATTGAAACTAATGATTCATTGAGACAGCAAGAATCAGTCACAAAACAAAAAATGACAAACTGGAAAACCACGAATTATCTACTTGCAAAACGACAGACTTGAAAAATAGATCTAGGAGAGATAATCTGAGGATTATTGGACTTTCTGAAAACTATGATGAAAAAGAGCCTAGATACATCTTACAAGAAATCATCAAAGAGAACTGCCCAGATGTAATAGAATCAGAAGGTAAAATAGGCATTGAAAGAATTCATCGAACACCTTCTGAAAGAAACACTAAAATAAAAACCCCAAGAATATTGTGGCAAAATTCCAGAACTATCAGATTAAGGAAAAATTTACAAGCAGCCAAAACCATTTAAATACCGAGGTGCCACAATAAGGATCACCCAAGATCTGGCTGCCTCTACATTAAAGGAAAGAGGGCCTAATATGATATTCCGAAAGGCACAGAACTGAGAATGCAGCCAAGAATAAACTACCAGCTAAGCTGAGCATTTTCTTCCAGGGAAGAAGATGACATTTAATGAAACAAATGAATTCCATTTGTTTCTGAAGAAAAACCAGAACTAAACAAAAATTTGATCTCCAAGAATAGAACCAAGAGATGCAGAAAAGGTAAAATAACTCTTGAGAATTGTATTTCTGTTGGATATACAAAAAGAATACATGTATAATTTGATTGTACTGATATAACATAAAAAGGGAAGTAGATATGGAAAAGGGATGATGGCAGAATACAGGTGGAAGGAGGGATAAAGAGGGAAACCACATCCCACAAAGAGGCTAAGGAAACTTATCATATCTGAGGGAATTTAGAGAGGGGAGGAACATTGTGTGAATCTTACTCTCATCAGAGTTAGCTCAAAGAAAAATAATTGACATTTGTTTTAGAGAAAATTCTCTCTCCCTCATTAAAAACGGGGAGAGGAAAAGGGAAAGAAAAGAGTAATAAGGAAGGAAGGGGAAAGACTCAAAGGGGGAGGGAGGGATTATAAAGAGGATAAGTATCGTGATACAAAGGGGTACATAAGTTTAAAAGGGGGAAAGAGGGTTGGGGGAAGCAAGAATAAGTAAAGCACAATCTGGGGTTATTAGGATGGCAGGAAATACAGATTTAATAATTCTAACCGTTAATGTAATGGGATGAACTCCCCACAAAGAGGAGGCAGATAGCAGACTGGATCAAAAGTCAGAACCTACAATTTGTTTACAAGAAACACATTTAAAGCAGGGGATGCTATAGAGTAAAAGTAAAAGGCTGGAGCAAAATCAATGCTTCAGGTGAAGTCAAAAAGAGGGTAGCCATCCTTATCCAGATCAAGCAAAAGTAAAATCTGATCTAATTAAAAGAGATAAGGAAGGTAACTATCCTGCCAAAGGGTAGCATAAACAACTGAAAAACAACATCAATATTAAACATATATGCACCAGTGGTATGGCACCAACTTCCTAAAGGAGAAGTTAGAGAGTTGCAAGAAGAAATAGACAACAAAACTGTAATAGTAGGAGATCTCAACCTTGCACCTCAGAATTAGACAAATCAAACCACAAACAAATAAGAAAGAAATTAAAGAAGTAAATATAATATTAGAAAATTAGGTATGTTGGATCTTGGAGAAAATTGAATGGAATAGAAGAGAATATACTTTCTTCTCAGCAGTTCATGGAACCTATTCAAAAATTGACCATATATTAGGACATAAAGACCTCAAATTAAATGTAAGAAAGCAGAAATAGTAAATGCTTTCTTTTCAGATCATGATGCAATAAAACTACATTCAAAAAAAAGTTAGGGGAAATAGACCAAAAGTAATTGGAAACTAAACAATCTCATCTTAAAGAATGATTGGGTGAAGCAGCAAATTATAGATACAATTAATAATTTCACTCAAGATAATGACAATGATGAGACATCATACCAAAATTTGTGGGATGCAGCCAAAGCGGTAATAAGAGGGAATTTTATATCCTTAGAGGCTTACTTGAATAAAACAGAGAAAGAAAAGATTAATGAATTGGGCTTGCAACTAAAAACTAAAAAGACAAAATTAAAACCCCAATCAAATACTAAATTGGAAATTCTAAAATTAAAAGGAGAAATTAAAATATTGAAAGTAAAAACTATTGAACTAATTAATAAAACTAAGAGTTGGTTCTATGAAAAAGCCAATAAAATAGATAAGCCTTTGGTAAATCTGATTAGAAAAGGAGGAGGAAAATGAAATTAGTAGTCTTAAAATGAAAAGGAGAACTTTCCACCAATGAAGAGGAAATTAGAGAAATAATAAGGAATTATTTTGCTCAACTTTATGCCAATAAATTTGATAACCTAAGTGAAATGGATGACTACCTCCAAAAATACAGACTTCCCAGACTAATAGAGGAAGAAGTAAATTGCTTGAATAGTCCATTTCAGAAAAAGAAATAGAACAGGCAATTAAACAACTCCTAAGAAAAATCCCAGGACCAGATGGATTTACATGTGAATTTTACCAAACATTTAAAGAACAATTGGCCTAATGCTATAAATATTTGATAAAATAGGGAATGAAGGAGTCCTACCAAATTCCTTCTATGACACGACATGGTACTGATACCTAAACCAGGTAGGCTGAAAACAGAGAAAGAAAATTATAGACCAATCTCCCTAATCGAATATTGATGCTAAAATCTTAAATAAGATATTAGCAAAAGACTACAGAAAATCATCTCCAAGATAATACACTATGATCAAGTAGGATTTATACCAGGAATGCAGGGCTGGTTCAATATTAGGAAAACTATCAATATAATTGCCATGTTAATACAAATTCAAAAACCATATGATCATCTCAATAGATGCAGAAAAGCATTTGATAAAATCCAACATCCATTCCTATTAAAACACTTGAGAGTATAGGAATAAATGGACTTTCCTTAAAATAATCAGCAGCATCTATTTAAACCATCAGTAAGCATCATATGTAATGGAGACAAACTGCAACCATTCCTAATAAGATCTGAGGAAACAAGGTTGCCCACTATCACCGTTACTATTTAATATTGTATTAGAAACGCTAGCTAAGAATAAGAGCTGAGAAAGAGATTAAAGGAATAAGAATAGGCAATGAGGAAGCCAAATTATCACTCTTTGCCGATGACATGATGGTATACTTAGAGAACCCCAGAGATTCTGCTAAAAAGTTAGTAGAAATAATCCACAATTTTAACAAAGTTGCTGGTTATAAAATAAACCCACATAAGTCATCAGCATTCTTATATATCACTAACAAATCCAACAGTCAGAGTTACAAAGAGAAATTCCATTTAAAGTAACTACTGATAATATAAAATATTTAGAATCTATCTGCCAAGGGAAATTCAGAAACTTTATGATCAAAATTACAGACCACTTTCACACAAATTAAGTCTGATCTAACTAATTGAAAATATTAAATGCTCTTGGATAGGGCGAGCAAATAATAAAGATGACAATATTACCTAAACTCATCTATTTATTTAGCGCTATACCAATCAGACTCCAAAACTATTTTAATGACCTAGAAAATAATAACAAAGTTCATATGGAAAAACAAAAGGTCAAGAATTTCAAGGAATTAATGAAAAAATCAAATGATGGTGGCTTAGCTGTACCAGATCTAAAATTATATTATAGAGCAGCAGTTACCAAAACTATTTGGTATTAGCTAAGGAATAGATTAGCTGATCAGTGGAATAGATTAGGTTCAAGGGATAAAACAGTCAACAAATATAGCAACCTAGTCTTTGACAAACCCAAAGATCCCAGCTTTGGGATAAGAACTTACTGTTTGATAAAAATTGCTGGGAAAATTGGAAACTAATATGGCAGAAACTAGGCATTGATCCATACTTAACACCGTACACCAAGATAAGGTCAAAATGGGTTCATGACCTAGGCATAAAGAAATGAAATTATTAATAAATTAGAGGAACATAGGATAGTTTACCTCTCAGACCTGTGGAAGGGGAAGGTCTTTATGACCAAAGCAGAACTAGAGATCATTACTGATCACAAAATAGAAAATTTCGATTATACCAAACTGAAAAGTTTTGTACAAACAAAACTAATGCAGACAAGATTAGAAGGAAGCAATAAACTGGAAAATATTTTTACAGTCAAAGGTTCTGATAAAGGCCTCATTTCCAAAATATATAGAGAATTAACTCTAATTTATAAAAATCAAGCCATTCTCCAATTGAAAATGGTCAAGGATATGAACAGACAATTCTCAGATGAAGAAATTGAAACTATTTCTAGTCATATGAAAAGATGCTCCAAGTCATTATTAATCAGAGAAATGCAAATTAAGACAACTCTAAGATACCACTACACACTGTCAGATTGGCTAAGATGACAGGAAAAATAATGATGATTGTTGAGGGGATGTGGAAAACTGGGACATTGATTCATTGTTGGTGGAGTTGTGAACGAATCCAACCATTTTGGAGAATAGTTTGATCTATGCTCAAAAGTTATCAAACTGTGCATACCCTTTGATCCAGCAGTGTTACTACTGGGATTATATCCCAAAGAGATTATAAAGAAGGAAAGGGACCTGTATGTGCACGAATGTTTGTGGCAGCCCTTTTGTAGTGGTAGAAACTGAAACTGAATGGATGTCCATCAGTTGGAGAATGGCTGAATAAATTGTGGTATATGAAAATTATGGAATATTACTGTTCTGTGAAATGACCAACAGGATGATTTCAGAAAGGCCTGGAGAGACTTACACGAACTGATGCTGAGTGAAATGAGCAGGACCAGGAGATCATTATATACTTCTACAACAATACTAGATGATGACCAGTTCTGATGGATCAGGCCATCCTCAGCAACGAGATCAACCAAATCATTTCTAATGGAGCAGTAATGAACTGAACTAGCTATACCCAGAAAAGAACCCTGGGAGATGACTAAAACCATTACATTGAATTCTAATCCCTATAGTTATGCACACCTGCATTTTTGATTTCTTCACAAGCTAATTGTACAATAATTCAGAGTCTGATTCTTTTTGTACAGCAAAATAATGTTTGGTCATGTATACTTATTTGTATCTAAGTTATATTTTAATATATTTAACATCTACTGGTCATCCTGCCATTTAGGGAGGGGTGGGGGTAAGAGGTGAAAAATTGGAACAAGAGGTTTGGCAATTGTTAATGCTGTAAAGTTACCCATGTATATATCCTGTAAATTAAAGGCTATTAAATAAATAAATAAATAAATTTTAAAAAAAAAAAAAAAAAAAAAAAGATTCAGCTTTGTTGGAGTATATAAAGTGCTATCAAGGGGTTTAATCCTCATCTTCTATAAGACTTGATTTTTCAAGAAAAGGTTTATACTACTTAGTGTAAGAAGTTCCAACATACTTAAGACCAATTTCATTTTACTTGTTATCTTCTACATAGTTTACACAAGCATGAAGACACAGAGAAAAACTTTGCCCACAAAAATAGCTGAGTTCTTTCCAAAAATAAGTGACATTTGTGGATTTCAGTGAAGTCTAATGCATTAGAACTGTCATTGTAAAGCTTTAAGCTGATTAATGGGCAAGGAAAACATATCTTAGAACTGAGGTGAGTTCTTTGATCATAACTTTTTGTTTTACTAAATTATATTTAAACTGCAAATATTTCAGCTTCCTCATAGAGGCTAAATATGTCATTGTCATCCTGGGTACAGCTTATTAAAAATGCACAAAAGGGTTCAATATTAGGAAAACTATCAATATAATTGGCCATGTCAATAACCAAATTAACAAAAACCATATGATCATCTCAATAGATGCAGAAAAAGCATTTGATAAAATCCAACATCCATTCCTATCAAAAACACTTGAGAGTATAGGAATAAATGGACTTTTCCTTAAAATAATCAGCAGCATCTATTTAAAACCATCAGTAAGCATCATATGTAATGGAGACAAACTGCAACCATTCCAATAAGATTGGAGGAAACAAGGTTGCCACTATCACTTTACTATTTAATATTGTATTAGAAACGCTAGCTATAGAATAAAGACTGAGAAAGAGATTAAAGGAATAAGAATAGGAAATGAGGAAGCCAAATTATCACTTTGCCGATGACATGATGGTATACTTAGAGAACCCCAGAGATTCTACAAAAAGTTATTAGAAATAATCCACAACTTTAGCAAAGTTGCTGGTTATAAATAAACCCACATAAGTCATCAAGATTTTATATATCACTAACAAAATCCAACAGTCAGAGTTACAAAGAAAATCATTTAAAGTAACTACTGATAATATAAAATATTTAGGAATCTATCTGCCAAGGAAAATCAGAAACTTTATGAGCAAAATTACAGACCACTTTTCACACAAATTAAGTCTGATCTAACAATTGAAAATATTAAATGCTCTTGGATAGGAGGAGAAATATAATAAAATGACAATTTTACCTAAACTAATCTATTTATTTAGGCTCATACCAATCAGATCCCAAAAACTATTTTAATGACCTAGAAAAATAACAACAAAGTTCATATGGAAAACAAAAGGTCAAGAATTTCAAGGAATTAATGAAAAAAATCAAAATGATGGTGGCTTAGCTGTACCAGATCTAAAATTATATTATAGAGCAGATTACCAAAACTATTTGGTATTGGCTAAGGAATAGATTAGCTGATCAGTGGAATAGATTGGATTCATGGATAAAACAGTCAACAAATATAGCAACCTAGTCTTTGATTAAACCCAAAGATCCCAGCTTTTGGGATAAGAACTTACTGTTTGATAAAAATTGCTGGAAAATTGGAAACTAAATATCAGAAACTAGGCATTGATCCATACTTAACGTCGATACCAAGATAAGGTCAAAATGGGTTCATGACCTAGGCATAAAGAATGAAATTGTTAATAAATTAGAGGAACATAGGATAGTTTACCTCTCAGACCTGTGAAGGGAAGGTCTTTTATGACCAAAGCAGAACTAGAGATCATTACTGATCACAAATAGAAAATTTCGATTATACCAAACTGAAAAGTTTTGTACAAACAAAACTAATGCAGACAAGATTAGAAGGAAGCAATAAACTGGGAAAATATTTTTACAGTCAGAGGTTCTGATAAAGGCCTCATTTCCAAAAATATAGAGAATTAACTCTAATTTATAAAAATCAAGCTCATTCTCCAATTGAAAAATGGTCAAAGGATATGAACAGACAATTTCAGATGAAGAAATTGAAACTATTTCTAGTCATATGAAAAGATGCTCCAAGTCATTATTAATCAGAGAAATGCAAATTAAGACAACTC
Source organism: Sarcophilus harrisii (assembly GCF_902635505.1). Lineage (NCBI taxonomy): Eukaryota > Metazoa > Chordata > Mammalia > Dasyuromorphia > Dasyuridae > Sarcophilus > Sarcophilus harrisii. Next base: position 31,665,807 of record NC_045431.1, on the reverse strand, counting down.
TAAGATACTACTACACACCTGTCAGATTGGCTAAGATGACAGGAAAAATAATGATGATTGTTGGAGGGGATGTGGAAAACGTGGACATTGATGCATTGTTGGTGGAGTTAGAACGAATCCAACCATTTTGAGAATATTGAACTATGTCAAAAAGTTATCCAACTGTGCATACCCTTTGATCTATAGTGTTACTACTGGATTATATCCCAAGAGATTATAAAAGGAAAGGACCTGTATGTCATGAATGTTTGTGGCAGCCTTTTGTAGTGGCTAGAAACTGGAAACTGAATGGATGTCCATCAGTTGGAGAATACTGAATAAATTGTGGTATATGAAAATTATGGAATATTACTGTTCTGTAAGAAATGACCAACAGGATGATTTCAGAAAGGCCTGAGAGACTTACAAGAACTGATGCTGAGTGAAATGAGCAGGACCAGAGATCATTATATACTTCAACAACAATAGATGATGACCAGTTCTGATGGACCAGGCCATCCTCAGCAACGAGATCAACCAAATCATTTCTAATGGAGCAGTAATGAACTGAACTAGCTATACCCAGAAAAAGAACTCTGGGAGATGACTAAAAACCATTACATTAAATTCCCAATCCCTATATTTATGCACACCTGCATTTTTGATTTCCTTCACAAGCTAATTGTACAATAATTCAGAGTCTGATTCTTTTTGTACAGCAAAATAATGTTTTGGTCATGTATACTTATTGTGTATCTAAGTTATATTTTAATATATTTAACATCTACTGGTCATCCTGCCATTTAGGGGAGGGGGTGGGGAGGGTAAGAGGTGAAAAATTGGAACAAGAGGTTTGGCAATTGTTAATGCTGTAAAGTTACCCATGTATATATCCTGTAAATAAAAGGCTATTAAATAAAAAAAAATGCACAAAAGGATTTTTATTTAGAATACATAAGCAAACTTTGGAGTCCCAAAGCAGTTTCTGGAAGTCAGCTTTATAAAGGATCAGATCCATAAAGGAAACTCACCAGTAGTGTAGTATCCATGGAACCACTGAGCGGGGATTGGGCTCCTGCCAAAAGAGCTTTTCAGCACAGCTGAAGTGATTGCTTCTCATATGTGAAAGAAAGCAAAGGAAATGTGATATTCAGTCTTGCAAAGATATCATCAGCACATGGAAACTGTCCACATACATTAAGTTAAACTCAGTGAGATGCTGATGCAAAAATCAAGTTTAATGATGGATTTTGTCACATAAAAGCAATAATTTTGACAATGTGAAAAGTCAGAAGTATCCACAATGATAGAGATTCAAAGACTAGCTCTTATTTTCATGTCAGTCCTTTTGGTCCAAGGTTATCTATTTCAGTTATAAAAAAGTGGACTTCTAATCAAAATAACTTCACTAAAGATCTCAGAGTAATCCAAATTTACCATAAAAATTCCTAAAAATGCAGTTTCAAAAACCTTTGAAAATTTGCATATTCTATATTGATGAAAGGTAGTGTTTACATAGTAAAGAGAGCATCAGACTTGTAGTCAGAAGAATCTGAATTCTAATCTTAACTCAGATTTTTCAAAGGTTTGTGACCTTGGATGTCATTAAACATCTGAGTCTTATTTTCTCCATCTGTAAAATAAAAGGATTGAACTCCATGATCTCAAAAATTCCTTTCAGCAGCAAATGTTTCATACTTCTTGATGGTATATAGAAGGTAATAGATATAGAATAAGATGGATATTTTCAAATATTATCAATATGTGGTTGTGGTTATATTTTTTCTGTTAGAAGGAAAAAATAGATATTACTTTCTATTTTTCTGTGCCAAATGACTAATATAGAAATGTTTTATATATTTTCATATGTATAACCTATATCAGATTGCTTATCATATGAGGGAAGAAAGAGAGAAAAGAATAGAATAAAAACTTTAATAAAATGAATATTAAAATTATTTTTACATGTAATTGGGGAAATAAAATATTATTTAAAAAAGAAAAAATTATTGAAGGCAGTTGGAGAAGAGTAAAATATACAGAATGTAGAAAAAGAAGAAAAATACAAATATATCAATAGAATATTAAAAATATATTGACAATTGAGGGAAGTTCAGAAGAGAAAAGAAACAAGAAAAGCAATGTTGTAACTGCAGTGTTAAAATTAACTTATCTTTAAAAAAAACCAGCAGTATATAATAAAAATCCATAGCTCATATACAAATCTTTTCCTTTCAGTTCTTTTTGCATAAAAATGGATAATTCTTGTTGGTTTATCAAGTTTATAATTTTTTTGAAAAACAAAAAACTAATAGCTCAGTGATCATCCTTATAAAGCCAAAATTTTCACACTTGCTTTGTTTCTCTTTTCCTTCATCTCCTTACACAGTTTGAAGACATGGGGGTCAATTTATCTACATTTTGCCCCATCAAGCAGGCACTTAATTTAAATTATTAAATAAGAAACAATTGAGAATATGAAAAAAATACAGAAATTTACAAGGATGTTTATGAACTGATTCAGGCTACCCAGGAGAATAATTTATATGGCAAAACAACTTAAAGGAAACATATTAAAAGATTCCAAAACTCTAATCAATGTAGTAAAGATAGTGAATTCAAACCTATTTTTTAGGTGAAATAAAGATATATCTAAGAAATCTTTGAATAAACACTTTATAGAAATATTTATAATTTTGGTCAATTGGTTTTATGGCTTCCAAATTTATAAGCAAACTAGGATGACTAAGTATATATAATTAATTTATAATTATGCTAAATCTATTTAGCATTTTAGCTTAAGAGTTCAATAAATTCTCTGTCTTTATGAGCACATCACTTTTTACTTTGAATAAGACATTTTACTCATTAAGTCAGGGTACTCATGACAGTTTGATCCAATGATCAGCATCCCTTCTCTGTTTTGGAAGAGTATACTTTTCTGTGGAAGCATTCCTGAGCCCTTGTCTCTCTTTGGGTGTAAGGAAGGAATTGGATAAGTGTCTTGAGATGGTGAGATTATTTAGGGAACCAAGCACTGATGAAAATTAAATTCAAACAAAGCTAATTAAGGTAATAAGTCTCTGACATTCTTTTCCCCAAGCTTTCCTCCTTTCCACCCTCAAGGAACAATCTTCAAACTGGGAAATACAAAACTAACATGATCACTAAAGTATTGGAATTCATCTGCAGGTGAGAAACTAGTAGGGTGGCAAGTAGCTGTTTTGAATTATTTTGTACATCTAGACTCAAGCAGATTAAATTCTCTGGTCCTGAGAAATCAGCTCTTCCAGATGGGATTGTGGAAGCTGATGTCAGAAAACTTGAAGACATCAAGGAGAAGGAGAGCTGTATCAAAGTAGAAGACATTTCTGGTACCATGTCCAAGGCCGTTGCACTAAGATCTGGGCCAAGAGAACCATCAAATCCAAGCTAAGCTTCAATAATAATAACCTCGGCTTCATTTCCTCTTTGTAAAAGATCTTTAGGGATGGGGGAATTAGTATATCTCAAGACAATGTATTTCATGTGGAAGATTTTCCTTATTTAAGCCTAAACTTTCCCACCTTTCCTACCACTTCCACCCTTATCTTAGATGTGAATTTCTTGTTAGTCATTTTTTGTTTCTGTTCCTTCTGATTATTTACTTTTTTTTAGTAGAAAAAAAATCTCATTCTCTGTCTCTCTCCCTCTCTCTCCTTCCTTCCCTCTCTCCCTCCTTCCTTCCCTCCCTCTCTTCCTCCCTCATTCCCCCCTCCCTCTCTCCCTCCCTCCTTCCCTCCTTCCCTCTCTCTTCTTCCTCCCTCCCTCCACATGCACAAGTGAGACAAAATACACACACACATCCCACAGATTAGCAGTCCTTCTTTATTTCCCCTTACCATCCTTCTTGTCATTCCAAGCAGTTCTGTTATGGCACCTTTGAGTACTTCTTATTTTTGCCCCAATATATTTTGTTCCCTTTCCATTGGCAGCTTCAGCTCATTCTGAGCTTTGTCAATAGTTTTAGAGAACTGTGCCAGACTTTGCCATTTGTCTCTGCACTGGAGAAGTAGTAAGACTGCTTAATAATCTGTCAATAGTTTCATTCAGATTTCTTTTTTTTTTTTTTTTTTTTGGAAAATGATAACAATACTTTTGAAATCCTGAAGCGTGTTCTCTGTTCTCTCTATAGAAGGATCCATGTAGACTTTTGAAAAGATACTTTGAAAAGATCAATAGATCATTGATTGAGTCAGAAGGTAAGCTGCCAGTTCAGAGAATTCTGCTATCCTTCAGAGATCTAACTGTACTTTTCGACTTCCTGGAAGTCTACAAATTCTCATCAAGAATAATTTTTAGTCTTTTAACAGTTTCTGAAATTCTGAAACCACTCTGTCAGAATGTTTTCTTCCACGTGATGTAGAGCATCTTCAGTGACATTCCATGGATCTAAATAGTCATTTTTAAAAGCCAGAAATGTCAGATTTCAAACAAACTTTAAATGAGTTTTGGAATGGAAGGTCCCTGCCTCTGATACAGACTGATCATATAACACTGGGCAAGTGATATAACCTTTCACTACCCAAGGCAACTCCATAAGATTATAACATGCAGAAAAGGTGTTAACCAGAGAGAATTTCCTCAGCTGGCATTTCTTACAAATAAAATCATAGGTCCAGTAGATATTCACTCATATATATATATATATATATATATATATATATATATAATACATAAATATATTATATATATATATATATGTTTTCCACTAACATCTATAATAGTGATATTTATATATGTGGATGTAGATATCAGAGGAGATTTCATCAATATGTATAAACACACATATATATGGGATACAGGTATATATATATATATATATATATATATATATATATATGTGTGTGTGTGTGTGTGTGTGTGCGTGTGTGTGTGTGTATTAAATACAATAATTATATTTGTATAAAATTCCATCAGCATATGATTAATAATTATTCTAAAATGAAAATCTGAAGTTTCAGGGAGTTTGCCTGGGGGCACCAAGAAATAAAATGACATGCCTAGTGTCATATATTCAACATGTGACATACTCAGGAGTTGAACTCAGTTCTTTTTGAATCCAATGTACATTCTTAACAATATATCTCAATTATGTATCTTTATATTAAAAATTCTCAATTATATATTTAGAATTTTTGAAGCACTTCCATATCATTTCACTTCATTCTCACAACAATCCTACCAAATAGGCAAAGAAACCCTATCCCCATTTTACTGATGAAGAAATTAAGATTTGTTGAGGTTAAAGTCAAGCAGTGACAGAGTTTATAACCCAAGTCTTCTCACTTTTTTTTAATTCTCTGTACTACTCCACACCATTAAATTAATATTGCCATATAATGAACACAACTAAATGCACAATTAATGATTAAAGGGAGAAAGGAAGAGGAATTGATTACAGAAATCCAATTTTAATGATTTATCAATCTCAATCTCACTTAAATGCATGAAACATGCACATTTCTCTCTCTTCCCTACACTCACACACACACACATACACACACACACACACCATGAATCAGGGGATGCTATATCAGAAGTATCCTCTTCCTCTTCCAAGTGTCATTTACCTTTCTCTCTATCCACTCTTTGAGTTATTTCAGCTTTTGATGCTTACATTTAGGCACCTGTCTTTCACAATTAAATCATTAGTTAATGGTTGCCACCTACTACCATATACTTCTATTATGTTCTTTTTATGTACCTCATTTGATTGCTTTTCTCAAGGTCAGTATTTTAATGGCAAATGGCAAAAAAGAGCACAATTTAATATGTCTCAACTTCCTCTTTTCAATTCAAATCTTAGAATCCCAGACTGAAACTATTTTTTAAGATCTGGTCCAGCTCAGTCTTCCCACTCCATCATTTTATAATCTCTAAAAATAAGGAGAACAACACCCCATCACTCCCCTGTCCCCCAATCCATTTGGTACCTTATAGTTAGGAGTTGAGCAAAAATAATCCATTTTCTCTTAAGGGTCTAAGGGCATAATATACCATTATATTAAAAAATAATGTAATGAATATAAGAAACATAGGGCACCTTGATAGCAGCTGTTACATTTGTCCTCCATCACTTTACTCTTTATGTCCACTATTTGGGTTCATATGTATACAATGAATTTTACTGTCCTCAAGTGTTAGAACAAAATTTGTTAGATTTATCCAAAAATATTGTTAATTTCTACCAGGACTCTTCCAAAATCCATGGCAGGAAGTAAATTGAGTAGGCTGCCTTAAACCTAATCACCATTATTTTTCTGTTTCAATCTCACCATCTTACTTTTCAAATGTCCTGCTTTCATATCATCATTTATATCACAATCATGTATACATAATGCAGGGTATTGTTATGTCTAGTCTGCAAAATGTTAAAGGCTTCAGTCTTTTGATGTGAGATCTTGGAAAGTTTTATCAGAGAGGTTTCCTATGTATTGCCAGATTGTCTAGAGTGATGCAGAAGAAGATACTCATAATTTCTGGGTAGGTGATGCTGGTTTATGATCATTCCAGGATACCCTCAAATCACATCCTGCTATTTAGGTAGTATTTCTGATTATGTCACTGGTTAGCATGTTAGTGCATAATAATGTCTAGACTCTTAAGCCAGTTTCAGTCATTTCCTCCATTCCAGGCATCACTTCAGCATTTTGTAATGCATTTAAGCTAATTCCTAGACTCTTCTGCAATTTAACCCCTTTCTGACTGGATCCATTTATTTTATATTTAATAATGTTAGCCCTATGCATGTGTTTCCTTTTAATAATAGATTACTTCATATATATATGTGTATATATATGTATATAAATATGTGTGTGCATATATATAATATATACCACATTTTTACCATTCCTAGAGTAGTGTCCTATAACTCTGATACCAAGATTCTGTATTATTAATAAGTTCATATTTTATCTATATACCTTTTTAAGCCTAAACCAAAAGATAAGAAATTAACCAAAAAAGTGACAGATACCAAAAATCACAACCAAAACATGATAATTATCCCTGAATTATGAAACATTAATTCGTAGATTTTACATTGAGTTACTTTAAAAAAAAAGTGATTTCCTTTTCTTTTTGACATAGGAACTAAAATGTCTCTTTTAAAGATTTTTTTTTGTCCTATGATGAAGGTTCTCATGAATGTTCAAAGACTTTTTAAGATAATAGATTTTGAGCAGAAAGAGACCTGGAATTTGAAACTTTTTCACAAAATAGATTACAAAACAGAGGTTAAACAACTTGACTAAGATCATAAAAGTAATAAGCTAGAATTCAAACTCTGTCTCCAAATCTAATTATCTTTCAATGACGTCCTATTGATCGTAGAATTTAGTTCAATCTCCTTAAATTCACATCCTAGGTCCTCCACAGGTAGCCCCTTCATGACATTAAATACCTATTTACCATATTTCCTTTCACATAATCTATGATGCAGCCAAAGGGAATTAATCATCAGCCTCTGTAAACAACACACACATTCCTGCCTGAGATTGTCTGCCTTGTTATTAATAGCAATACCATGGTTAGGATATGACACTGAGTATTTCAGAGTATCTAATCCTCTCTCCCTGGACTCCAGCTAATACAATTAATTTCAAAAGAATCCCAAATGTCTCCAGGATTGAGTGGAGTTTGTTTTTATTATGGACATGGAAATATATTGTTATTATTATTAAAAATTGAAGTCTCCATTGAGCTATGTAGACTGAGTGGAGGAAATAGCTTCCTTTTTATTTCTACGCAGATGCCCCTGTAATTTAAAATCAACACCTTCCTTGAAATAACCTATATTGATTTTAATATATCATAGCTGAAAATATGGAAGATGATCTTCTGATATAACACCTAGATTCTAAATTGTGAACCAATTTGACTTTGTTCAGGCCATTTTTAATGGTACTTTGAGAAACTCATTCTTAGGAAAGCCTTAAGTGGGTCCTTTTAGTAGTGGAGAATATTACATCCCTTTGCTAGTCTGTCATGACAATACAGAGAGGTGCCATTTTTTTTTCTAAAACCTTTTCATCTCCCCCCAAAAACACAGTGCTCTGCTCACAGTGGATAATTAGCAAATTTTTGCCAGATTAAAGTGGAGTAAATTATGATATATTAACAGATTTTTTTTTTTTTACTTTTTGTTATTTGGGATTTTGGGGGAAGAAAGGAGGGAGCAGATAATGGGATAGGAGCTTAGATGATGAAAATAAGGTCCATTTTGTTATTTATTTACAATGACATTGAATAAATTGAGTCCAAATTCAGTTTTGCAAAGGATATGATACTTTTAAACTGTCTTCCTTTAAAGCTATGACTTTTCTGCCTCTTGAAAAACAGAAGCAAAGAAACAAAAACAAAATAAGTAGTTTAAAAAAAGAAACTTCTCATTTTCATACTCTTACCTTGGAACTGAATTCTAGAATATATAAAATTAGATTAAGAGAGAGAAAATTAGATATGTCAAGTACCAAAAGTGGCTATTTTCATCTGAATGTAGACTAGCAATTGCCTTCTACTTCTTGTAAAAGAGTATAATCAAACATTCAAGGCAATCTCTTCTAGACATTTTCCTTATAAAATTGTGAATTTAACAAATGAGACCTACGCTGCTGGAACCGTATCCAAATTAGTGGGCATTATACACACCCATGAAGAGGCCTTAAGAAAGTGTTTTACTTCACTTAGAAATAAGCATTCAAAATGGCCAATTATGATAATTATAACAAGAGGCTGGTAAATGTTTTGTAAGAAACATTGACCAAAGTTTTAGCAGGTACTTATTAAAGGGTTGTTTTCATTATTAATAATCATTTGCTCCCTTATCCTATGAAATTTTCATACTCACCAAACAAAAGGATATTATTGAATATCCTCATATAGATATGGGGGCTCAAAGTAATATTTTAGTTCTATTAAAGGTATTAGCTGTTAAAGCCTTTGTGTTGATCATTAAATTATATGTTTGATTGTTATTGGTCTAGAAAAAAGTTTTTGATGAGTAAATATCATTTTATATGATATTTTAAAATACCATGGCAATAAATACTCTTAGAAGTAGTAGAACAAATTGCATATACAATCTGTAGCTTCCAAAAGAGAAGGAGACATTCTTCCATTCTCCTTTTATCTGGGGGGGGTTCATACTCCAAAGGTAAAAAGAATCATATCATGGGAAATTCAACTATAATGAAATGAAGAAAACATTAGTTAAAACTCTGCCTCTGCTATTGATTAAACCCAAATATTAGCTATTTGAACTTAAGCAAGTAAGTAAATCTCAAAATATGCTGAAGAAAGGTTCTATGATTTCACATTACTGAAGAGTTTCTGATTTGCATTGATAGAGGTCAGCTGTGTCCACATCATTTCTCTGTGCAGTCACAAAACCATGTTTCTGGACAAAAGAAAATCCATTAATGATCCCTTATTTCCTTTTTTTCTTTTTTCTTGTTAAAGCTTTTAAATTTTCAAAATATATACATGGATAATTTTTCAACATAGACTATTGCAAAACCTTATGTTCCAATTTCTACTCCCCTCCTCCCCACCTCTCCCCCTAGATGGCAAGTAGTCCAATATATGTTAAACATGGTAGAAATATGTTAAAACCAATACATGCATATATATTTATACAATTCTCTTGCTGCACAAGAAAAATCAGATGAAAAAGGAAAAAATGAGAAAGAAAATTAAATGCAAGCCAACAAGAATAAAAAGAGTGAAAATGCTACGCTGTAGTCCACACTCAGTTCCCACAGTCCCTCTCTATGGGCGTAGATGGCAATCTTCATCACAAGACCATTGGAACTGGTCTGAATCAGCTCATTGTTGAGAAGAACCATGTCCAATGATCCCTTATTTCCAATCACAATGCTTCCTAATATAGAACTCTAGAGACCCCTCAAATTCTTTTATAACATTATGGCTTGATTTTATAGTCAGTCAACAAATATTTATAAAGCACCTACTATGTGCCAGGTGTTGTGGTAAGTGCTAAAGATTCAAAGAGAGTCAAGAATATAAAAATTTCTGCATCCAAGAAACTTCCTTATGGGGGAAAAGAAAAAAAAAAAAAAAAACAGTGACATGATATTAGAGTGTGTTGTTCCTGACTCATATTATCATTGCAGGAAACTACCACCACTCAGGTTAGCACCTGTTCTGACTCTATCTTTGGAGAGCTTTCCAGGTTGCTAGAAAGTTAAATAATTTGTCCAAAGTCACCCAGGTAAGATGGGTCAAAGCCAGGACTCAAATCATCTTCCACTACAACACCAGATATTATACATGGGTTCTACTTTTGGCTGTTTTAATGAGCTTGTACTTGAATAATACAAAACCCCCCTAAAATGTCGACTATTTGTGATTTCACACTGACATTTGTAGTAGCATTCTCCTTTGACTTTTTCCCCAAAATTCCCAAATTTCCAAAATTTCATGCATTTCCAAAGTGAATGCATAAAAAAATGAAGAAATATGGACAACACCAATTCACGAGACATTTAGAGAAATGGCTTTTGTTCTGCAGGAGGCCCAATATGCCAAGGTGATGTGGATTAAATATAGAAAAATAAAGTTGATTTGCTTTTATTTTCCTTTCAGAATGTCGATCTATGTAGAGATTTGAATCTGTCTTTTTCTTCCCCAATGTCATTAATACCTTTATATATTCCTGACAATTCTCATGAGGAGACAGAGAAGACGCATAACAGAATCCAGATCTGTGATATGATCCAGATGAGGGATGAGAAGGAACCTGATGTAGAAATTTCTTCTATTCATATAGATTAATATTTCTGTTACAACTTCTAGCTTCAGTAAGTTGCAGGAAACAGTAAGATCTTCAGTGACTTGTCCAAAGTCACTCAGGCAGCAGGAATCAGATTCACAATGACAACTTAAGATTTCTATTTCCAAATACAAATTTCTATCTACAGATCACTTTCTTATAGCATTAAAAAGATAATCAAAGGAGATAATATACATAAAGATCTTTCTATATGTTCAAGTGCTACATCATGGTCAGCTAACACTTATTAACAATCACAAGAATTGAAGAATTTTCTTAAACAATTTTATGCTTCCTTGCTTTCAAAACACATTTTTACAACACCTATTTGTCACATTCTCAACATTGATTTAGATTTCCATGTTTTAAGAAATTGGGTAGCGTCTAGAAGGTGATTTAAAAAAAAATTCTCTAACATCTTTTACTTCTTTTTGCTTAAAGAATTTGCCTTTTGCTCAAAAATAGCATAGTTTCTACAAAAGTCTTAATTAACTTAGGGCTTCAGTTAGTTGGATTCCAGTTAATCATTTTTTTTATTACATTTGCCTTTTGTGTTTTAAAAATGGGACTTAAAAATTCTGTGTCAACCAAAAATTACAAAGGAATTGTTATGAATTCCCTAGTTACAAGAAGCACAGAAGGATGAAGAGTTAATTTTCAGCACTAATCTCATGATAACACCAAAGAAACTTTGGGCATTGAAAAATCCATTATGTGTTTAATATGATGATAAAAGAATTTTAATTTAAGTCTGCAGAGACCTGATGATGACACCAGAGTGATGCCATTGTAATGTGTGATTGTGATGTGAATGCAATGTCAATGTAAGTCTAGGGGGACCAAGTAGAAAAATGTACTAGACACAAAAAAGCTCATTTCATATTAAAAATACTGAAACACTCTCTCCTTTAAGCTTCTTTGACAGTTAAGATTGAAAAAATTTAAAGTGTTTTCAGTTTATTAGTTCTTGATACATTTTCTTTATTCCCTTGTGTTTTTTTCTCTTTCTACTCTTTAGGATTTTTACTCACTTGAAAACACAGTAACCCTTCATAATGTCATTGCTGGATCTCTTAATAGTCTTGTTTGCTATAGAGAAGTATATGAAATTCTAAGCTCTTTTTTAAACTTTCTGTTGATTGTTGATTGATTTTTTTCCATATCATAATGCAGAATATGAATACAATGAGTCACTCAACTCTTACCTTGAGATTTCAAAAATGTATATGTATGATCCATACAAAATACAGAAAACATGAGCTTTTTCAAGTAATAAAATAGTTTCTTATGGGAAATAAATAAAGCCAATTAATTTATCTTACCACCATACTTAGAGATTAGTGGTTTTTCTCATAATCAATCCAGTAAGTTTAAATATTTTATATTGTATAATTTGTACTATGAGTTTTAAAATACAACGGTAAAAAATAGACAGAATGGTTGCATATTGATTAATGCCTACTTCTCCTTCAACCTTTCTATGCTATAATTTATTTCGAGACAAGGACAATATATTTTCCACCTTTATATTACTTTAGTTCTGTAGAGTAGTTCATTGCACATAGTAGCTCCATAATAAGTTTGTTGAGTTGAATTGTTTATTGTTGAAAAAATCCATATCTATTTAAACCAGCTATGGTCAAATAGTGGTCCCAGTTGTACATCCTAAAGATGGATAAGGCAGTATTTTTGCTTTGGAAAAAAGGAAAGAAACAGGCATTTATTAAATGCCTACTAACATGCCCTACATGCAAATGCTTTATATATATTGTCTCATTTGGCCCTCACAACCACCCTGTGGATATTATGATGTTCATTTTAGTCAAGGAAACTGAGGCAAAGAGAGTTTCTTGCCTGTGTCACACTTCTGTGAAGTATCTGACTTTGGATCTGAATTTGGGTGTTCATGATGTCCTCTATCCACTATCTGCTATCTTTGAATCATTTTAAACAAGATGACACATTCAAATACTGGGTTTCCATCTACTACCATGAGAGTCACAACATTTCTAGACTTTTTCTTTCTTTGCAAAATGAGAAGGCTGGATTTGATGATTTCTAACGTCATTTCAGGCTCTACAAACTGAATAAGCTATTCAGATTCATTTTGATGATTTGAAAGTTAGTTTTTTTGGGAAAAAAATAATCCCACAGAAATCTTAATTAACTTACAGCTTCAGCTGGATTCCAGTTAATCATTTTTTATTATATTTGCCTTTTGTGTTTTAAAAATGGGACTTAAATTCTAGATATTCTGGTAATTAAAAATTTTGTTTGGGGTAACAGTATAGGAGTATAGACAAGTATGTGCTCTTTTGTTCATACAAAGGTGGTCTGACCATTTCTTGGCAAGAATGAGTGAAACAGAAGAAAAGAACTTCAAACCAAACTAAAAAAATGCACTGTTTAGTAAACTAGGCAATGTTCTAGTATCTCCATGATCCAAAATCTCATCAACATTCTGGTTCTCCCCAGTGATGCTTGCCAAGTAGGCCTTATCTATGCATCTCACATCCTTTTCCTTCAATCAATTTGTCAACGACAATTCATTCCATATACTGCATACGATTTGTTTATATATATATATATATATATATATATATATGAAAATGATTATCCCAAAAGCATTTTAGCATTTGTTTATTCATGACAAGTTAAAGTTAATAATTTTGTTTTTTAAATTAATGAATTTATTTTAATACACATTGCTTTATGAATCATGTTGGGAGAGAAAAATCAGAACAAAAGCAAAAAAAATCATGGGAGAAGAAAAAAAAAGTTAACGTAGCACACGTTTATTTACATTAAATGTCCATAATTTTTTTTTCCTGGATACAAGTGATATCTTCTGTCCAAAATCTATTGGGATTCCTTTGGTTCACTGAACCACTGAGAAAAGCAATTTGTTCATAGTTGATCATCGCACATTCTGTTATAATTTACAATGTATTCTTGGTTCTGCTTGTTTTGCTCAGTATCAGTCTATATAAGTCTTTCTAGGTCTTTCTTTTTTTTAGTTTATTTATTTTATGAATCATGTTGGGAGACAAAAATCAGAGCAAATGGGAAAAAACTAGGGAAGAGATGAAAAGAAAGGGGTGGGGGAGAAAAAGTGAACATAGCATGTGTTTTTCATTCAGTCTCCTTAGTTCTTTTTCTGGATGCAGATGGCATTTTCTATCCAAAGTCTATTAGAATTGCTTTGGATCACAGAACCACTAAGAAGAATCAACTCTTTCATAGATGATCATCACAAAATTTTGCTGTTATTTTGTACACTGTATTCCTCGTGATCATTTCACTCAGAATCAGTTCATATAAACTCCTACTATGTCTTTAGAAAGTTAGCTTGTTCATTATTTTTTATAGGAAAATAATATTCCATTATCTGCATGTACCACAACTTATTTAACCATTCTCCAACTGATGGACATCTGCTCATTTTCCAATTCTTTGCTATCACAAAAAGAGCAGCTACAAACACTTTTACATATGTGGTCCATTTGCCTCCTTTGTGAATTCCTTTGGACACAGACCCAGTAATGGCACTACTGGGTCAAAGGGTATGCACGGGTATATAAAATCCTTTGGGAATAGCTGTAAGTTGCTCTCCAGAATGGTTGAATCAGTTCACATCTCCACCAACAATGCATTAATACTCCAGTTTTCCCACATCTCCTCCAATATTTATCACTATCTTTTCCCTGTCATCTTAGCCAATCTGAGAGGTGTGAGTTAGTATCTCAGAGTTGTTTTAATTTGCATTTTTCTAATCAAGAGTGATTTAGAGCATTTTTCATATGACAAGTTGAAGATGTTTTAAGGAACACTAACTACCAAGCTCATTTTAAGAAATATAAATCAAGAACCCTCAAATAATTTTCAGGATTTGGGTTGAGGTGGCATCCATGGTTTATGAAGGGCAAAAAAGTGAGAAAATAAGTAGATATTAGATATTTATAGATACACACGTAAAATATGTTTAATATATCAGTGTCTTTTTAAAATACACGATAGCATTTCCCAATACATCCTCTTAATTCTTCCCATATCACAACCAAAAGCATATAAGCAAATTTAACTGATACCATATTTGACATGTTATGTAGAACATCTTGAATAGGAGTAAATGGCCTGGATTTCATCCTCTCTTCTCCAGAATTGGGATTCTTCATTACCATTTTGATCTTACCTTTCTTCTAGTGTTGTTTTTATTTACCTAATTGTAATCATATATAGTAAGTAGTGTGTGTGTGTGTGTATTATATATATATAATACACACATATATATATATATATATAAACATATATAGATATATGAAAACCAACTTTTGTGATACCTTCTATAGTTAGTTCATATTTAGGGTCAGTCTCTTACACTGTTAAATACATAACAATTATAGGTAGAACTGACACAAGACTAAGCTTACAGAGTGATTTATAAATGTTACCTTACATTATAGAATAGGTACACTCTCATCCTCATTTTATAGATGAAAAAATTGAGGAAAATAAAGGTTAAATGATTTATTCAGGATGAATTAGTAGCCGAGACAGCTTCAAACTCTGATCTGACTACAAGTCCAGTATTCTGTACTGCCCAGCTTTCTATGTATGGTATTCTATTCTACCAAATGATAAGAATTCATAATCATAATTGCTATCCTAAGCAACTACAAAATCCTTAATTAGCAATTCTTCAATTACTTCAGTGTTATTTACTTAGGTAAGAAATTTGGCCGATATGTTTTCAGCAAAAAATATCAAAATGAAGTTTGGTTTACCAGCATTTTGTTCACCAAAAGAAATTTTCACAACTAATTTCTTGAACATCTTACTTCACTAAAGTGTCACAACATTAAAGACGGTTATTATGATGTCCATACTCAGCCTTGTATCATTAGTCTCATGAATACCCAATATAGAAAGATAATGAATCAGATTCAAAGCATCCAGTGATCCATTTTAATTTATTTTCACTTTTCTATAACTAACAATTTGGAGCCCAGGGAGAAGTACGTAATGATCAAGAAGAAAAGTCAGGTTTAGTCAAAGAATTGACTCGGAATGAATTTTCATTACATTGAAACTTTTTTAAAAAAAGCTCTTTTGTTTCTGAACCTAGAGGGGTCCCAGCTATACTCTTTGATGAATAAGGCGTAAAATTTTAAAAATGGACAGCTGTGTTAGTCAGGTGTTTCTGCTGCTTGCTTCCGAATGTGTTTTTATGCTTTTCTGAGTTTCTAAATACTCCCCCCTGTTAAACAACTCAAGTGATTTAAACTTGTTTCTCTGAGATATGTAACTAAGGAAAGTCATTTTTTTTTCTTCTTTTCAAAGAGAGCTTGCTCATGAGGTGGTAAAGCTTTCACAGTTTTAATTTTGTTGTCTTAGTTTGAAGAGAACCATGGTTTGCGTGGAGACTTGCAAATTCCCCATGCGATGCAGCAGGAGAGAAAAAGAGAGGAAAAAAAAAATCAGCTTTATGTTGATCCAAAACTGAAGATATAAAACTTCCCTTCTGTTAAACTCTTTTTCCCTTTTCTAATAAACAACAAGATTACCTCTGCAAGCTAAAGGAACGACTCAGAGGGACCACTGAGTTGATCTGTTTAGTAGGTCCTTAAATAGCAAGTACTTTGTAAGGGAGGTAGGCAATAGGGAAGTCCTTTTGAATTGGGCCATCAAACAATCCTGTGCAGGGTTTATTTGTGGACTAAGAGACTAAGATGTTTAATGTACTAGCTTCCCAGGAGGGTTTTACAATCCTACAACTGATAGGCGCGAGTTTAACCCTCTCAGGCTTCCTTAAGGCATTGGAAAAATCCAATGTCTGATATGAGAATCGCCCCTCAGTCTAATATTAAATGAGCAAGTTTGAATATAATACCGAGAGTATGAGACATCGACTCAGGTTGCTTTAGAGCGCTTTATGTGAGTACAGACCAGCATAATAATATAAAGAAAAAAGTTGTCTTGAGCTTTCTTCCAACTCTAGATCTGATTTTGGGAATAGTGAATTAGCTCTCAGAGAAGGAAAGGATGCCTTTTCTTCTTCAGACAGGGAATCCAACTGCCCGTCTTTTAAGTGGGGATGTGAAATCCTGGTCATTGACTACAGATTTGATTGGATCATTTGTGCAGGTGAGAGTGCACAAGGATAAATGTACTAATTGTGAATGTGCTATTTATTCCAAATTGCATACAAACTCCTTGAGGTCATGGATTGCTTGGTTTGTTATGTTTTTATTTCCAGCACCTAGCAAGATGGCTGAGAAGGAGGAGCATGTGATTTCCCTGACATAGATGACTATAGGTAAGAAAACTTTTTATTCCAATTCAAATTAGCACATTGTTTGCAATGTATAGACTCAGAGAAATACCTAGAGTACTAAAAATTGTCTTCCCAGAATCCCTCAGCCAGTGAGGAACAAAACTTAAAACCAGATGTTCTTGACTTAGAAGCCAATCCTCTATCCATTAAGCTATACTGTCTCTCATAATTAGACATTTATTCAATACTGGATAATTTGTTAGTTAACTCATAGGGTCAGAATCATCATGGAGTTATGCTCTGGTTCCTTTCTCTGATTCTATACCACTACTATAAATGTAAACATTTTGAAATTCAATATGAACAAGTATATAGTATATATCTTAAACTGATTTATCAAAATGACTATAAATAGGAACCTATATTCATCAAGTAATAATTTAATAATACTATGCAATTGCTAAATCATTAAATACCTGCTGCTTTGGGGGATTCTCTACCTCGCCATTCTCTTTTAGTTTTTAATATCTTCCACTATGTTTTTACCCCTAGAAAACAAAACACAGTAATTAAAAATATGGAAATAAAACTTTTTTCTAATTTTTATTTATGGCTTTAGGCATCAAACGAAAGTGAAGCATTGTGATAAGAGTGCTGGACCTGGAGGAAGGAAGTTCTAGAATCATCCTACAATTATCTGATACTTGATAGTGGTGAGAAAATAGACAATAACTTTACTTTGCAGAGTCTCAATTTCTTCATTTGTAAAATGGGAATAATACTGCAGTACTGGTATGAAGATCAAATGAGATCATCTACAAGTTTTGTCAAATATAAAGTATTATGTAAATGTGATCAATTATTATGATTTTATAATTTATTATGAATTTTGAAATTAATCCTATTATGTACTAGTCTTAACACTTTAACATTTTTTTCTATTAGTGTGGGCATTCTATCTACTAATGCCCATCATAATCCATTTACAACTTAGTAGATACATTTTTAAACTTGCTAGAACTGAGAAATTTACTACTCCTTGGCAAGGAAATGAAAATCTTAGCTAGCCAGCCCTTTTTATAATGGCAAGGAATTGGAAATTGAGTGGATCCCCATCAATTGGGGAATAGGTAAATAAATTACATTATATGAATGTAATGGAATATTATTGTTCTGTAAGAAACAAGCAGGCTGATTTCAGAAAAAGCTTGGAAAGACTTACATGAATTGATGCTAAATGAGGTGAGCAGAACCAAGAGAATATTGTATACATTAACAAGATTATATGATGATCTATTGCAATAGATTTGGCTCTTTTCAACAATGAGATGATGTGAGACAAGTCCAATAGATTTGGAATGGAAAATGCCATTCACATGCAGAGAGAGAACTATGGAAACTGAATGTGGATGGAAGCACAGCATTTTTACCTTTTTGTTGTTGTTAGTTTACTTGTTTCTTTTTTCTTTTTTGTGTTTTTTCCCCTTTGGATCAGATTTTTCTTGTAGAACATGACAAATATGGAAATATATTTAAAAGAACTGCACATTTTTAATCTTATTGGATTGTTTACTTTCTTGGGAATGGGGAAGTAAGGGAGCAAGGGAGAAAACTTTGGAACATAATGTTTTACAAACATGAATATTGAAAACTATCTCTACATGTATTTGGAAAAATAAAATGCTGTAGAAAAATTTTAAAAACAATCTTAGCTAGGGTAAAAACAATCTTTGAAAGGCTAACACATTTCTGTGGTTAATGTCACATATTTACTCTAAACTTTTCCAGTGTAACAGGATCTAGCCAATTTAAACTCTTCTGGCATTGCCTTTTGAAAACTGGTGGCTACTGTTTAACAATGAATCTAGAGTTGAATAGAGGTTTTCATATACAAGTTGGACATTTGTCATTTTCTTTCACTCACTCTGCTGGACATCAGGTAAAATCCTCTCTAGACTTAGAACACGTGCTCAAGTTAGAGGAAGTTACTCTGGTAAACTGCCAGCTAAAACTCAGCTCCAAGTTTTATTGATCTGCTATAGAGAAATAGATGAAGTTCTAGTCAAAATCTAGTCCCGTCTACTACAGAAATACAGTTCTGCTTAGGCCAGCATTAGGGAGAATCACCCAGGATTACCTGAAATCAGGGAAAAAACAGACCTTCCTGACAATGACAGCATGGATCCCCGGCCTTTTCCAATGTGGTCACCAGTGTGTCGGGACGATGAAATCATTTTCTGTCGTCTTTGAGTTCAACAGCTGGTTGAAAGAACTGAGACACATGACTCCATCTGACAATAGGTTTTTCAAAAGATCAGCAGCAAATTTAGTCACAGACAGACAATAAGTGGAAAACATACCATATGGTGTTTTCGTGCTACATTAGGGACCAAGGACTGTGATCTACCTCAACAGGGGATTCAAAAGCTATTTTTAAATGTGTTAGGAAAAAAAAAAAAAAGAAAGAAATAAAGGTGATTTGTTCTCTCTCTCTCTGCACACACACACACACACACACACACGTGTGTGTGTGTGTGTGTGTGTGTTGCATGGGAAGAAGATGAAGGAAGTCAAAGGCTTTCTTTAAAAATTTAAACTTGGTTCAACCCAGTTTTATTTTATTTTAACTGGTATTTGTTATCAATAAGACACCAGTATTGAAACAGTTTATTTAACTCTTTTTTTCTAAAATTAATCAAAGTCTATTCTTTCTAATACCAAACACCAGTGGATGGTTAAAAAAAATCACTTTCATTATAAATCCTTGAAACTGGTGAACTCCTCATGAGCCTATGCCGTTATCAGAACTGTGACACCTTATTGTCTATTGTAAATGATGCATTTTTTAACATCTGGCATAATTTCATGTGTAAACATTGTTTTTATATCCAGATAAAGCCAACTTTTTTGGAAAAAAAAGAACTTACAAAGTCCAGAATGGTTCTAGGTTCAGATTATTAGGGTGATAGTACTGTAAATGGTTAAAAAGAAAGCAGGAAATGTACTTGCTTAAATATCTTTCTACTCTTAAAGTAGATGTGAAGTGAAAAATAGTAAAGCTACTCCAATTCACTTTCAAATTGGTACCATTTTGATTAGGAAAAAAAAAAAAAAGAATGATGAAGTGAAAGGAAATGCCTTTTTCCAATATTAGTCCATCTTGGTATTTATTCCTTTTCCACCCAAGGGAGAGATGACAATAGAACCACACAGAATCACACAGAATCACAATAATGGAGGGAAAAAGAGCATTAAAATTAAAAACACAGAGAGATAAGCCTTTTATTCCAGATGAATGAGAAGGCAGACCTACTCAACTATTATTTTCCCTTTGCACTACTTTGACAGAGAAAAGGATGACATTAATTATAGCCAATATAGAGTTGAAATGCAAGTTTTGAGATACTAAGACATGATGTCACTATCTTTGTTGAACTCAACTCATCAGGACCAAATGAAATATATCCTAAGATTTGAAAAAAGGACTGGAAAATAGGATTACTGAGCTGTGATCAATGATCTTTGAAAAATCATGAAACAAAAGGATGTCACTGGACTAGAAAAATATTGAAGAGTTGAGTGCTTTAGAGGAGGAAGGGAGAAGGGGGACTATAGTAGGAAGGTGGGGGGGCAGACGGCAGGAGACAGAGGCAGACAGAGGCACTTAGATTGTTTACTAAAAAATTAGAAAGATTTGGGTGTGATAAAAGGGGAAAATTTATTAATAGCTAAAATTATTTTTACAAATGGATGAGCTGTAATAAAAGATAATAAATTTCACCAGCCCTGGAAGGCTTCAAGCAACAGTTGGATAAGTACATGATCATATTTTTAAGGGATTCATTTTAAGAGATTGGATGAAAAAGATGGCCTTTGCTATCCTTTTCTATTATAAGATACCATGCTTCTCTGAATATGCTGACAAATTCCCAGCCTGGCTCTCCAAAACAATTAAGTATGCTGATTAAACAATTGCTACTTTTCTGGGTTCAAATTGTATGCCCTGTGATTGTCGATTGGCTAAAGAAGTTATGATATATGAATATAATAGATTCTAGTTATGCCATAAAAATGAAGTACATGAACTAAATTTATAGAAGTAGGGTAAGACTTGTTTCAACTAATGCAAATAAAAAAAAATGGAAAGAAAAACACAAAATAATTTCAGCAAAGTAAGTGAAGACTATAGTTAACTCAGAGTTGATGTCACGGATAATGTATATTTCCCTCTTTATCATTAAAAAAAAAGACAAATGAGGGGGTAGACTCAAGATGGCAGAGAAAATTCCAGGATTTGCCTGAGCTCTCCTAAATTCCTCTCCAAACAACTTTAAAATAAAACCTCAAAATGAATTCTGGAGCAGCAACAAAAGGAAAAGGCAAAACAAATTTCCAGCCTAAGACAATTTAGAAGGTCAGCAAAGCAGGGAGCTGCCCAGCAAAGACAATGTCCTTGGAAGCCAGCAGTAGGCATTGGGAACAGGGGCAGCCATGGCTCCTGGGGCTGGCAGCCCATAAAGGTGACTGAAAATATTGCAAGCAGTCAGAAAGAAGCAATTTTAATATTTCAGTGCCTTCGTCTCCTATATTAAATGATTACAGACTTTATAATATTCCAGAGGGTAGAGGAGCTACCAAGAATCACATGCACAGCAAAGTATAATCCATAAATGAAATATAGATATTTAATGAAACTGAGAACTTTCAACCATTCCTGATGAAAAGATCTGAGCTGAAAAGAAAATTTGACTTTTAAATACAAAACTCAAGAGAAGCATAAAAAATAAACAGGAAAGAGAAATCATAAGGGATTCTGTAAAGTTACACTATTTGCATTCCTACATAGGAAGATATTTGTTAATGCTTAATAAATTTTATCATTATTAGGGCAGTTAAAGAAGTATACATAGACAGAGGGCATGGGTGGATACACTGGGATATATTGGGGCTAGAAATAGGAATGCATTGGGAGAAAGGGAAATGGATGTAAAATTTAGTAAATTACCTCCCATAAGAAACATGAAAGGATATTTTCTGTGAAAGAGAAGACAGGCAGGGTTTAGGGGAGGCATTGGAACCTTAATCTCATCAGAATTGGCTCAAAAAGGTAACAACATACACACTAAATTGTATATAAAAGTCAAATTCCCCCTATAAGAAAATAGAAGGAAAAAGGGATAAGATAAAGATAGATGGGAGAGTAGATTGGAAGAGATGGTAGTCCAAAGCAAAACACTTTTGAGGATACATAAGCTGAAGAAAGAGAGAAGGATAAAACAGGGGAAAATAAGCTAGAAGAAAATATACAACATTTGCAAAAAAATTTTGTGAAGTAGGTTGTGAAAAAAAATCTATACCAAGTTTGTCTGATAAAGGCCTCATTTCTCAAATAAATAGAGAAATATTTAAAATTTGTAAGAATATAAGTTATGAAATAAGTAGTCAAAAATATAAACAGGCAGTGTTCAAATAAATCATAGAAAATGCTGGAAAACACTATTGATTAGAGAAATGCAAATTAAAACAACTGACATACCTATCAAATTGGCTAATATGACAAAAAAGGAAAATGGCAAATATTGGAAGAGATGTGGGAAATTTGAGACACTGATGCATTATTTATTTTTTTAATTTTTTTATTATAATAACTTTTTATTGACAGACTCCATGCCAGGATAATTTTTTTTTTTACAACATTATCCCTTGCACTCACTTCTGTTCCAATTTTTCCCCTCTCTTCCTCCACCCCCTCCCCTAGATGGCAAGCAGTCCTATATATGTTGAATATGTCCTAGTATATCCTAGATACAATGTATGTGTGCAGATCCAAACAGTTTTCTTGTTGCACAGGGAGAATTGGATTCAGAAGGTAAAAATAACCCGGGAAGAAAAACAAATGCAAACAGTTTACACTCATTTCCCAGTATTCTTTCTTGGGGTATAGCTGCTTCTGTCCATCACTAATCAATTGAAACTGAGTTAGATCTTCTCTTTGTCGAAGAAATCCATTTGCATCAGAATACATCCTCATACAGTATCGTTGTTGAGTATGTAATGATCTCCTGGTTCTGCTCATTTCACTTAGCATCAGTTCATGTAAGTCTCTCCAAGCCTCTCTGTATTCATCTTGCTGGTCATTTCTTACAGAACAATAATATTCCATAACATTTATATACCACAATTTACCCAACCAATTCTCCAATTGATGGGCATCCTTTCATTTTCCAGTTTCTAGCCACTACAAACAGGGCTGCCACAAACATTCTTGTACATACAGGTCCCTTTCCCTTCTTTAGTATCTCTTTGGGGTATAAGCCCAGTAGTAGCACTGCTGGGTCAAAGGGTATACACAGTTTGATAACTTTTTGGGCATAAATCCAGATTGCTCTCCAGAATGGTTGGATTCGTTCACAGCTCCACCAACAATGCATCAGTGTCCCAGTTTTCCCACATCCCCTCCAACATTCTGCATTATTTTTTCCTGTCATCTTAGCCAATCTGACAGGTTGTAGTGGTATCTCAGAGTTGCCTTAATTTGCATTTCTCCGATTAATAGTGATTTCGAACACTTTCATATGAGTGGTAATAGTTTCAATTTCATCATCTGAAAATTGTCTGTTCATATCCTTTGACCATTTACACTGATGCATTATTGATGGAGTTATGAATGGATTTGACAATACCAAAGAGCACTTTGAAGCTATGACCAAAGGGCTATATCACTGTGCATACCCGACCTGCAAAAATACTACCAGGTCTCCATCATAAAGATATAAAAACAAACAGTAAAAAGGATCTATATTTGCAAAAATACTATAGCATTTCTTTTAGTAGTGGCAATGAATTGGAAATCGAGGGGCTGTCTATCAATTTAAAAAATGGCTGAACAAGTTGTGGTATATGATTGTGATAGAATACTATTGTACTATAAAATGATGAGCAGGATGTTTTCAAAAAAACAAAGACTTCCCTGAACTGATGCAAGGTGAAATGAGGAGAATCAAGAAAACATAGTACACAGTAATGGCAACATTCCTGATTAATGATGAATGACAGCTATTCTTGACAATAGGGATCCAAGGCCATTCTGAAGAGCTCATGAAGAAAAATTCTGCCTCCAGAGAAAGAAATAATAGTCTGAATGCAGACTGAAGTATACCTTTCAAAATTTATTTTTCTGGTTATTTTTCTGATATAACAGTATTAATATGAAAATACATTTTGCATGACTGCACACGTATCACTTATATCAAATTGTTTGCCTGCTCAAGGAGGAAGGGTAGGAGGGAGAGAGGGAAGAAATTGGAACTCAATTTATATTTTTAAAAAATGAATGTTAAAATATTTTTATTTGTATTTGGGGAAATGAAAGTAAACTAAAAACTTGCAATTTTATTATTGTTGATCATAATATTGACAGCATTTTTGATGGACAGTTACCATAGCTGTGGGGTATATTTATTTTCATAGGAGATACTCTTCATATGACCATCCCTTTCATTTGAGTATTTCCAGGTATGAACAAAGACAAACATATATATTTTGGGGGGATGGGAAGCCAAAATTCTGATTTTTATGACATCATTGGGTTCAGTCCCCACAATTGTCCATTGATCAGGGACTATGAGAGCAGCTATGTGGCCCAGAGGATAAAGTGCTATTCCTGGGATCAGGAAAACTCATCCTCCTGAGTTTAAATATGGCTTCAGGCACATTCATTATTTGTATGACAAACAATTCACCTAACTAATTTCTTCATCTATCAAATAAGCTGGAGGAGAAACCGGTAAAGCACTTCAATATTTTTGTCAAGAAAGACCCAAATGGGCCACAAAGAATTGGACAAGATTGAAACAACTCAACAACAACAGGGACTTTGAGGATTCCCCTCAGTTTGCCTTCTTCCTTCTTGCTTAGAAAGGTGAGGTTGATTATTTGAGCTGTTGGGATGGTGGAAGAATGACATCCCCCCACGTGACCACAAGCTCATCTTGTAGCCCCATTCCTCTCTCGTGCCTTCCCTACTTTGGCACAGAACCCTAAGAACTCCAAAAAGGTGCAAGTCTGAGAATTTGCTCCCATTATTTCAAATCTGACAATGAGAGTCATATCCCCTGGAGTTACAGCAGGAAGAAGAGCATCCACTATCATCAGGAAGTTCAATGTCCATTAGGAAAAAAATACTGAAATAGGATTAGCGGTGGACAATACCAGGAGAAGAGTTGTATTTAAGAGAACATTCTCACTAGTGAAAAGTTGGAGGTCAACATCTAGTTAAGTTGAATTCTGACTTCAAATCTAGTCCCCACCATTGAATGGGTGGTTATTTTTGAGTAAGACATTTAATATTTTTTTAGTTTCCTTATATGTAAAAATAGGGAAAATTATAACACCCAAATCCCAGGGCTCTTATAAGAATAAAGTGATATGTATAAAACATTAAAGCACTATTTAAACGTTAGGTTATTATCAGTTAGTGCATGTTATATATTTAGTTCTTGGCAAATTGAAAAAAAAAAATCCGGAAAACAGTGGCAGGAATAAAAACATGAGATTGAGTCCGACTTTCCTACAGAGTAATTCCACACTCTCAGATCCATCTTTTTGATACTGTGTAATGACTTTCAGTACTTCCCACTCGCCTCCTCATTCACTTTCCTGACTATTCTTGCCTCTAGTTTATATCCACACAGTTGCCAGACTTATTAGGCCTAATGTACACGTCTGACTATATTGGCCATTGCCTCTAGAATAAAATAGAAATTTCTCCATTTGGTGCTGAGAATATATTAATATGTTAGAATTATTATTAGGGTTTTTAATCCCTTGCACCTACAAGCACCTGGCCCATAGCACATGCTTAAAAGGTAAGGTAGGTAACACCATAGGGCAAACATTAGTGGGCCTAGAAGAGACTCATCTTCCCAAGTTCAAAGGCGGCCCCAGACATGCATTATCTGTGTGACCCTGAACAAGTCACTTGACACTTTGCCTCAGTTACTCATCTGTCAAATAAGCTGGGAAGGAAATGGCTAACCACCCAATATCTTTTCCAAGAAAACCTCCAATGGGGTCATGAGGAGTCAGACATGGCTGAACCTGCCTAAGAATTGCTTCTTGAGTGATCACTTATATGTATCTCAATTCTTTCCTCTGAAAATGGTGTAATAACATTTGTAGTATGTTGTGAGGATCAAATAAAGTGATGGATAGAGTGCTATTTGTGAGCCTTAAAGCATTATATAAATAGTAGCTATTATGATTCTGATTTTCTTCTTACAAGAACTGCTAAGGATTGCAAGGAGGATTTATGAGTAAATATGGCAAAGCAACCCAGTATTACAGACATTTGGACACAGACTCAGGAATAGTTTTCACAAAAAAATACTTTAAAACATCTTTCAGTTATTTTCCTCTTTCCTAATTGAAATTTAATTAACAATAGAATTATAAGTAATTGTCTTTTTAAAAATCTGTGTTATGGAAAATACTAAGAAAGGGATGAAACAACCTTACTAAATAGGAAACTTCCACTTTTAAGGGGAAGTATTTTATTTTTCATACTTTTAAAAGTTTTCCTAAGATAGGGATTTTGAAATTCTATAAGTGTCTACAATGGAAACCAAGAATTACAATGATGGATGGACACTTAACAGCTTGACTGACAACTCATTTTAACTGTAAAGATAAAAGTTAAAGTTGAAAAAAAGATAGCAAGATGATTCCTGGTTGCTATTGATCTGCAAGACCATTAGTGAAATCAAATTGTGAAATATTTTTATAGATCAAAAAGGGTTTAGAAAAGACTTAGGATGTTGCTCAAGGGAGATTTCAATTACCCAGATATTGACTCTGCTAAGAGCTATGCAGAAAGTAAGGAAGCATATTTCTTTGAGAAAGTTTATTTTTTTCATAATTCAATGTGATGAGCAGACAAAGAAAAGAGACATTGGATCTATGCTAGGAAATTCACCCAGAATGATTGATATGCAAAAAGGAAACAGTTTTTAAAAATAATTCTAATTACTCTGATACCTGCAAAAGCATATTAACTATATTAACCAATTCATTTGATCAACATTTATTGTCCATTGTGCGCAGTCTTCACAACATAATGATAGGGATCCACTACGTGGTAATGGAGCAAGTTAAGTGACTAGTGAATAGCACATTTGGCTAGGAATGAGAAAAAAACAAACAAACATGATTTCAAATCAGAGCTTAGACTCTTCACTCTCTATGTGGCCCAAAGTAGGTCTGGCTCAATTTGTTCATCTATAAAATGTTGATAATGATAGTATCTGTCTCTCAGGGTTGTTGTGAGAATAAAATGAATTCTATAATACCAGCCTCATAGCTAAAAACAGATATAAAATTAGTACCTATTCTATTTCTCTCTCTCTCTCTCTCTCTCTCTCTCTATATATATATATATATATATATATATATATATATACATGTACACATATTTATATATATCATTTGTATATATGATATATATTTCTATAAAGGCCACACTTAGAAAATACATACTCAGGAGGCAGTTCCTACTAAGCTGAGAAGAATTCATATAGAATCTGGTGATGGATTATGTGTCTTATGTCCAATGACTACCCCAATAAATTCAAAATTCAATTGAGAAATAAATTGAATTTATTCAAATTTCATTACATTCTTGTAATTTTTAACTAAAAGTATAAGCTTGTGTTGGCTTTTCTGTTCCTCTTTGTGTGTTTTAAAATGAAATCCTTTATTATTATTCAGTTCTGTTTGACACAGTTTCTTCCTCAATGACTATTAAGTATCCAGAAATATCCTACTGAAAACAGTTGTATCAAAGGCGCAGTTAACTGGTTAGTCAGTGTTCATTTTCTTCCTATTTATTTATTTATTTTTGGGCTGGAGGCAGGGGGAAGATGGAATTCTGGTCCAGAACTGTGATTTCATCAGAAAAGAGAATTCCTTCATCTAGGTTGTAACTCTTGTGAGACTAGTCACCTTAGGAGGTAAATGGGACACTGAGTTTCAGTGACGTGCACTTGCCTAATTCATATATCAGAGGCAGAATTTGAACCCAGATTTTTCTTAATTCCAAAGCCAGATATCTATTCACTCCATGTTACTTCTCTGCAATTAAGAGCTTTTGCCTGCTGCCCTTGGGCAAATAAATAAGTCCCTCGGCACAAAACATCATCTTCTATTTCAAGGTCTTATGAGGAACAAATATGTATCTGTGATTTCCCGATTGTCCAGAGATTTTTATTTTTTTATCTCCAATTGTAATGCCCCTGCTAAATATTTTCTGTGGCACTATGGTTATAAGGGAAAAGTGAATGGGCTTGGGCTACACTCTTGTCAAATGGATCATGATGGAGTATAGACACAATCAATGAAACTGCAAGCCTCAATCAAGTAATCAATATATACTTATTAGGTGCCTACTATGGCAGAATGCTATGCTAGTTACTGGAAAATGGACAGAGAGGCAATAAAGCATAACAGAAATAATTCTGAACCTGTAATTTCTAATGTTTATCTCTGACATAATGGTTATTGGAAAAATCAAATAATCCTCTCGACCCTGGCACTGTACTGGCACACAGTAGGCACCTCATAAATGCTAATTATTTGATGAACTTACTATGTCTCAGTTTTTTATGTATAAAATGGACCCAATTGTACTTAAACTATTTCTACATTGAGCAATGCTTCTATCCTCATTACATCCCTCATGAATTAATACTTCCAAGAGTAACAACAGAAAAAACAAGGGACAGATAGGCAATATGTACAAAGAAATAATGCAGAAATTGATGAGAAGAAAGAGTTCAAACATGATATCTCAAAAGATTTTATTCTGGGGGGAAAAGAAGACTAAAAGATACTCTAAATAAGGCTATAGACAGTGAGTCATTTTTTTTAAAAAAGTTCAGAGTAGATAAGCAAAATAAGGAAATCCTTCACAAAAAAAATGCACAGAAAATCAGTAACAACAAAATGGGGGAAAATAACAATAATTTGGAGATAAAGAGAAAAAGAAAAATGTGTAACTAAGCACTTATGTGAAAACTAAACTAGAGAGAGGATTTACAAATGAAAAGAATGGGGAGGACCTGTGGAATAAGGCTGTACCAAATTTAAGCAAAACTAATCTGATCGATCAAGTACTGACTTAAAGGAGCAAAGGAAGGAAAAATTAGTCCTTATAAAAATATTAAACAAGTCCTAATAAAAATACTAAAAAATCCTAAAGGCACAAACCTAACAAAACTTAGAAATGTAATGGATTGAGCAATCCAATAAAATGAAAGTATGACAAGTTAGAATACACATTTAAAAAGCAAAGACATAAATAGAATAAAAATAAGAGGCTAAAGCAAAATTATTATGTAGCAGATTCAATTATGTTATAAAGCAAAGTAAAACCAAAATTTAGAATATAAGCAGATAAACAAGGAAATTACATTATTTTTAAAAAAGCATAGTAGATAAAAATATCTAATATTCATATTAAATTTATGTGGTCCAAATGACATAACAGCTAAATTTATAAAGATGAATTAACTTAATTGCAACATGGGTAGTAAATATCTGTCTCCCAAAGATTAACAAATACAACTGAAATGTAAACACAAGCAAAATAAATAGTTCAATAATTGCTGAAAAATATGCTTATATAATCTTCTGACTTGCCCTGCTAAATAATATATACATTTCTTCACAAAATATGACCATATATAAGGTTATATATAATAGTAAATATGTAAAAAGATAGAAATGCCAAGCATTTTCCTAACAGATCATAGAGCAATAAATATTGTAATTAGTCTAGGTGGTATAATCAAAAGACACAGATTAAAACTTATCACTATATAGCTACAACCTAGAAATGTGGATAGGTTGTTTTGTCATTTGTCAGAAAAATATAATTATTTCTATGATTTGTTCTTTAATCCACATATTATTTGGAAGGGAGAGTAAAGTTTGCATAACAAGTGGTTTAAACAAGACTTCACAAAAGCATTTAAATTAGTAAAAGAGCAGAATTAAATCTAGAAAATACAAATCAGCAAGGTGAAATAACAAAATTAAAAGAAAAAAAAAAAGATCAGCACCTTCTATGCACAATTACATGGCACTATAACCCACCTCCCCCTTCCCCAAAAGGGATTATTACATTAATTCAACTCAGAACTAACAAAAGACCAAACAGAAATTCTAAATAATCAAAACTCAGAAAAGGAAAGAACTAGCAATAAAAGTGGGGTGAATGAACTGCAGACTGATTTAAAGGAGGACTCTAATTCAACTTTTAAGGACAATTTTTTCTCAAGACTTTAGAAAAGAATTCCTTGGCCAAAATACCTCTAAGAAGACAAATATCATCATACAGGAAAGATGAATCAAAGAAGCAGAATTAAATCTATCCAATCGATGAATGTTGCTTTTTAAAATTTAAATAAATTATAACCAAAATGCTCTAGCAATTTATTGAGTAAACAATTTATTATGACCAAAGTGGATTTATACCAGTATTCAGGGAAAATTCAAAATTAGAAATTAATATAATTAGTCATATAAAAAGCAAAACATGCCAAGCCATGTAGTTATTGTAATAGATATAGAAAACATCTTTGATAAAGTACCAAACTAATTTATTCTAGAAACTATCAGGCAGAAAATAAACTTTTAAAAATCATTCTTATTAATATGACTAATTTTTTCCCTAGTAGATAAAAGGTCAAAGGATTTATGAACAAGAACGAGACTATACAGAAAGAGACCTTCAGAATAAGTCAGTTATGTTGAGAAGATGTAAAACAAACAACAAACAAAACAAAGCAAAATGACAGGCAAGAAAGAGTAATGCTCTGAAAAAAGGGAAAAGGGAAAGGAAGAATGAGGAAATAACCTCAAAAAATAAAACCAAAATAATAATAATAATAATAATAATAGCATTTATATACAAATTTAATGAGTTTAAATGTTTTCTTGTTTGATCATAGTCAGGCAAAATAAATTCAAAATAAATATCAAAATGTATATCTGTTTGTCTCTGAATTTTAATTTTCTTTCCTCTATCAGAATAAAAATTTCATCCTTATTCCTTTGAATTTATGCTCTACCAATGTATTGATGGGAGTTCTAAAATCTATTTTTTCTTTTTATCTGGTAATCACTGTAATAATTGTTTTCTAATTTTGCTTACATGGATGTATACCTTTTCACAAAAGCATGTCTAATTTCTCTTGAAATGTTCATGTTATTTCTTTTTTTTAAAAAAAATTACGTTTCTCAATTAAATGTCATAAAGGCATTCTAATGTCTGTTTTTCTTCTAAAGACTCCCTTCTTTTATCTTCTTTTCCTTTTAAGATCCCTCCCCATTTTCCCCAATTCGCTTCTCCCCCTATTTCCTGTTGGATAAGATAAATTTGTATTAACAATTGAAAATATATGTACACACACATAC
Source organism: Sarcophilus harrisii (assembly GCF_902635505.1). Lineage (NCBI taxonomy): Eukaryota > Metazoa > Chordata > Mammalia > Dasyuromorphia > Dasyuridae > Sarcophilus > Sarcophilus harrisii. The sequence goes on along the minus strand of NC_045431.1, from coordinate 31,634,248 downwards.
ACATTTCTCTGTCACCCTACATCCCATTTTCCCCTGCTCTATAAAAGTTCTTGCTTATGTGCCTCTTTTTCTTATATGGAAAGACTCTTGAGGAGAGAGTAGGGAAAAATACAAGGTAAAAATCAGGGTGATATAAAAGGAAAATATATCAACACAAATCTATTTTTAAAACAATCCAAAATATAATTGGACTACTTATCACAAAGGAATATTTGAGCAAAGTCCTTCACAAATCTTAAAGTGCTACTATGGTATTCAGGGACAAATAAATAGAGAACCTGAGTGAGCACTATTCTTTCCAGGTTTAGATAATCAAAGGATGATTACAAGGTCATTCCAGGTGAGTGGAATCAGGCCAACTAAAATACAGAGGTAGAATTTTGCAAGACCTATTTTATGGGACTGATTAGATCAGCCTGCATTGAGTAAAAGATTAATAATGGGGAAAAGTGGGTGAATCCAACCCTATTGATTCATTTTTTGGTCATATTACTGAGGGCTCTAATCATATATTTTATTAATGTGTGTGTATGTTTTTGCTCATGGCAAAGATGTTCATTTCTACCCATCAATAAAAATTGAAATATAATTGCTGTTATCATTACATTTCTTAATTCAGTACAGAATATTGTTCAATATAAAATTTGCTCTCCTTGAGAGTAAGGACTGCCTCATTCTTTGAAGCTACAACTCCAGTGTCTAGCACATAAAATAGGAACTTAATAAATGCTTATTGAGTGATTGTTTAATTGAGTGAAATTACAAGCAGTGGTTTCTATTACGTAATTAAGACAAGCAACATTACAAGCAAATTAAGATGGGGACATCCCTTTAGAGACTAGAAAAGGCTTTTCAAAGAAAATGCATTTAGAAATTTAGAGTGAAGAAAGCTTGCCAAGAAGCCTGCTTTTCTTGTCATGAAGAGCCAGGGGATTCAAATTCTCTAAATATACAGGTTTCGTCTCAAGAGCATCCAGTGTTCTGGAGCCTAAGCTATCCTAGAGTTTCACAAATTTGTAACCTACATATCACTTTGCTCCCCCATTCCTTTTCTTGGATTCATTAAAGAAATGAGGAAGTTTTGCCTTTTTTTTTTTTTTTGAAAATCAGAAAATAAAAATTATATAATGAGCCACAATCTGGACCTTTCCTATGTGGAGGGTACAAAAATCCCACTGACAAGCTAGACCAATTCTGAAGTGAATGTCGGGGAGCCACGTGCCCAATAGTGTTTGCTACTGGGATCAACTGATGCCATAGAGAGAAGCTGCATGGTCACATTAAAAATGCTCCGTGGAAAGTAACATGTGTAGGAGGATCTTTATAACAGCTTTGGGCCTATGGATGCAAGTATGATTTACAGTGGCACCATTCCAGTTAATTAAATTTAAACATATGGCATTATAGAAACAAACTATTATGGTAATATTTAATACCAAAGTTAAACTAATGGCCACTTTGGGCAAAGCCATATGTCAATTGTCCATTATTCTTTATTTATGGTCTGATGGTTCCAGGTCTGGGATTCGAGGCAACATAAATCACTAGCAGGTAAGGCTGCTCTGTTTTATTGCTGAAAGTAAAACCTTGATGAAAGGAAAGGGGTGGGAGGAAGGATTTTTAAAATTTTTATACTAGTATGAGAATAGTAAGTTGATGAGTGTCTATCTTCACCCCAAGGGTGGATCGAAGATAAGAACAAACCTTTGATTACAGCTGATCACAGACTGAAGGGTTGATTTTTGACAATGGCACAATGCATAGAAAGGTGCAAGAAAATATGAGTTCAAGACTCAGTTCTAAATCTGACACTATTGGTCATGGTGGTCAAGTCATCTCAATCTATCTGGGGTTCAGCTGATCACATAAGAATAGGGAACATCATAATTACATTACCTTTATAATATGGCTGTTGTGACAATCCAATGATACAATGTATATAAAGTTATTTTTCAAATATGATTACTAAATATATATATAATGTATGTGTGAACAGCTATATACTATACATATAGTGTGTATATATGTGTGCTTGTACATACAAACACACACTATTAGTACTTTTATTGTAATTATTACCAAAATCAATACCTTACCTTTGTATACCTCTTTATGGTTTTTTTCAAAGCCCTTTTCTCACCATAGGTTGTGATGTTCTAATGCAATTATAATAATTTCCATTTTAAAGATGATAAAACTAAACCCCACAAAGAGTAAAAAAATCTCTTATCCAGCATAACTAGTATTACTGACCCCAGGGTCTGATTAAGAAACCACAGTAAATAACAGAGTGACTATATGTTTCAATGACATCTTATCTATGTCTCAAGGAATTAAGATCTGCTAAGAGGACCTTGTGAATCTAGTTCATAGGGTCACATGGTAATGATTACAAATCAGTATTATTGAAAACACATCCATTTGTACATTTGGGCAGCTTAGTATCGATCACAATGGACTGTGGGTAACACTGACTGGGAAAGAGCCCACTCTTAGGAAATGGCAGGGAATACATTGGACTTGACTACTATCAACCTATTTTTACTAAGGGCTTATTATATGTGAAGCATTGTGTTAAGCACTTGGGGTACCAAAAAAAAAAAAAGGCAAAAGATGCTCCCTGTCTCTAAAGAGCTTACAATCGGATGGGACAGAACATATACTCACATAAATAAAAAAAACTCTCCCCAAACTATGTGAAACATAAATAAGAAATAATTAAGTAAGGGAAAGCATTAAGATTAAGAAGAGTTGGGAGAAACTTCCACCTAAAGATTGTAGTTGGAACTTTAAAAGAAATCAGGGAAGACAATAAGGTAGAACTGAGGAAGGAGAATATTCTAATCATGGGTGACAGGCCAATAAAATGCCTGCTTTCAACAGAACTACAATATTTGTGATTGTCAAATATGTGGCTCTCAAGTGATCTTTAGATCTTTCCACTCAAAAAGGTGTTTAAACATTTTCTACATGCTCTTGTCTTTTTCAAAAGAAATATATCCCTGGCAAAAAGTACACTATGTGTATTTTTGTAGCCTTTTCAGTTGTATAAGAATTGATGAGGGCACATTTTACCTTGTGTTCAATAGTACAATCAAGTGAGTAAACATGTTCCAATCAAAATGGAAAAGGACACTGATTTAAATATTTTCCTTCAATCATTGCATTTCTAGGATCTGTAATCACATTCTTGTTGAGAGCTTACAAAAAACAAATGACAAATTATGAATTTAAAATCTTGTATTTGTGGTGTTTATAGGGGTGAAAATATTTCACATACTCTCATATCTCATAGCCCTTGTTATTAGATAATTTAGCAATGATATAATTCTTTTCAGCCCCTTAATTTGGGTTAAAAACAAAGGATATTATGAAAAACTACAAGAACGAACAAACATAAAATTGGAAAACCAAAAGCTGTAAATTATAACTAATAAATGGACTGAATTAATTCACTAATCTCTCTGCTGAAATGAGCAAGGAAGACCCTGTCAGTGACTTGACTCATTGTGATGCCTTTGATTTTAACTGTTTGCCTATGCTGAATATAGCACATTTGTTTAAAGGAGCATCATTCCCTGAAGGCTTGTCTACCAGAGGTGATTCATCTCATGCAAGTTCTACTTTGGTGGAACAGAATAATTTAAATAGTATTTCCTAACATAGAAAATGATAGAGCACAAGCACTGTTGGCTGTTCAACCAGAAAGCAAGTGTGCACATGCAAGGACTCTTCCAGTCGTTTCCTTATTCTATCTGAGACCTGAAGGTTTCCCGTTTCATGCTCCAAGCTGCTTAAGGGGCTAGTTTAGCACTCCATGGATCTCCAATTTCATCCCTTCATGGGGTAGCTCTATCAGAGACTCTGTCTTTTAAATTTGAATTTGAATATTCCTTTCCAAAATCCCAATGGCCCTGGAATCCATCTGGGCCCCAAGCTGGGAAGGACCCTCTTTGACTTTAGCAGGAGTAGTCTTTGGAAAGGGGACACAGAATCTTTCAGCGAACTCATTCTCAACATCTTTCCAGCTCAGGAGTCTTACCAGACTTTGTTTGACTAGCATGGCCTTCAAAACCCGAAATCCCTTTTCTCTATCATGATCAGGTCTTGTGTGTAGGAGAGCAGCTTTGGGGGACTTTCTCTTCCCGCTAGAATCCATGCTTCTCTATCTGAGGAGCCTTCCCTCTCATTATTCATTGGCTCATTGTTTCCCCCAGTGTCCCAGTGATATTTCCCAAAGCTTTACAGATTTGGGCTCACAAAGCCAGCTCTTCAGAGGCTATTACTGTTCTCATAACACAATGCCTGCAGTTAAGCCACGTTACAACCAAATGGACTGTGATGCCTTAAATAGGGCCTCCTGATGTCAATGGCTGGGCTTCCCATAGACATGCCATGAGGGAATGGCCCTTTTCAATTACTGGGTAGTGAGAATATTTGGTTATTGTTATTAGGGTGACTTTACAAGTAATGGAATTATGAAATTTTGGGAAAATGTGATTTTCCAGGATCTAATCCCAAGGATAAGAGGCTCAAACTGGGTCAGTATATCTCTTTCTCTCTCTCTCTCTCTCTCTCTCTCTCTCTCTCTCTCTCTCTCTCTCTGTCTCTCTGTATATCTCTTTGTCTGTCTCTGTCTGTCTATCTGTCTCTGTCTCTGTCTCTCTCCCTCTCTCTTCTCTTTTATTTATACTTTTTTTGTCATTCAATTAGTTGTTTCAGGATATTGACTACCATTTCCTCAAAAATAAACTCTTATAAAAATAAAAGCAGTTCACCAAAATCAGTTCACATCATAAATATATCTAAAAGCATATTACTTCAATTTCTATAGCCTACAATTTTTCCAAGAAAAGGAGGGAAGTTTCCACACTCATGTTACATACAGAAGCCAAGATTAGTCATTTCAATCACAGAAGATTTGACTTTGTTTTGATTTTGTATGCATTATTGTAGTTAGAGTGTGAATTATTTTCATTGGATCTGCTGAATTCATTTTATACCAGTTCACACAAATTTTCCCATGTTTCTCTGAATTACCCAAATCATGAGGAGGGATAGTGGTGACTATCCCATGTGTAGCCATGTGTAGCACAGCAATGTCATTGTGTGGCCTAAAGGGAAGCAGAATGCACACATGCAGTCTCTTTCCTCTCCCATCTTTCTCTGAAGAAGATCTAATTTCTTCTGTGATACAATTTGGCTTCAACACCTAAACCAGGGAGAGCAAAAGCTGAGAAAGAAAACTATGGACCAATTTCACTAACGAACATTGCTCCAAAAATAAAATGCCAGCAAGCAGATTACAATAACAAGCCACAAAGATCAGACACTATGATCCAATGGGATTTATGACAATAATTCAGGGATAATTTAAGATTATCAAAATTGTAAGCATAATTGACAATATCAAAGACCGATAAAAATCATACAATTAATAGATAACATCAATAGATGCAGAAAAAGTATTCCTACTTTCTAGTTTTCCCAGCGATTTTATTCAATTGATGATTTCATACCCCCAAATTGTGGCTCTCTCAGTTTATCAAACACAAGATTATTATGGGCATTTTCTACTGTGTATTGTGTACTTAATCTATTCCCCCAATTTAATGCTCTATTACTCAGCCAGTACCATCTTATTTCGATGATTAGTGCTTTATAAGGAAATTTGAAATCTGGGATTGCTAGTCACCTTCCTTTATATATTTTTCATTGATTCAGCTTTTTAGTATTTTTAATAGGGATGGTCCAACCCTTCTCAAGGACAGTTTGGAATTATGTCTATGACCAAAGGGCTATAAAACTACATGTATCCTTTGAATCAGCAATACCACTACTAGGTTTGTATGCCAAAGGGATCAAAGAAAAGGGAAAATGATCTATTTATAAAACTGGATGTCACACACACACACACACACACACACACACAAATTAGTACTTTTTTGGTGCAAAGAATTGGAAATTCCATGGAATTTAACTGTTGAAAGACTCAACAAGTTGTGATTTAAGAATATGATAGAATATTATTGAATAAGAAATGATGAACAGGATGGTTTCAGAAAAACTTATTAAGACTTATATAAACTCAGCCAAAGTGAAGTGAGCAGAACCTGGAGAATACTATAGAAAGTAAAAGCAATATTATAAGGATGATCAACTATGAAAGACTTAATTACTTTGATCTAGACAATTCCAAAGAATGCATGATGAAAAATACTATCCATTCCCAAGACAGAACTGATGAACTCTGCAGGCAGATTGAAATATACTTTTAAAAATTATTTGATTTTTAATTTATAGAATGAAATAAGCATGTCCATAATATAATGCAATAAAAAGATAATTATACATGAAACTGCAAATCTACTATGCACAACTTGCTGTTCCTTTCAAATATACAACAAAATGATCATGTAAATTTTCTTTTTTTTTCTTCTTCTCTCTCCTGCTCTAGAAATGATTACCATTACACACACACACACACACACACACACACACACACAATGTGCGTATAACATTATTCTATACATATTTCTATGTACAAGTTCTTTCTCTGGATGCAGATAGCATTTTTTTCCATATGTTCTTTATAATTAATTTGACTATTTATAATAGTCAAAATTATTTATTCAAAGTCTTCCTTATAATAACATTGCTACTACTGTATACAATCTTCTCTTGGTATACTTTTAAAAGCTATTTTTTCTTGTTTTATTTTTTTGAGTTTTTTGTGTTCTCTTTTGCAACTTTACTAAGAGAAATATGTTTTGCAAGACTCACTTGTATAATACATATCCATTTGCTTGTTTTATCAAAAAGGGAAGAGGCCAGAGAGAATTTGGAATTTGCATTTTTAAATGAATGTTAAAATGCTGTACATTTAATTATTTCTATTTGTCCTGTATATTTTTTGCTTTGTATATATTTGTTTACATGTTATTTTTAATTATATTTTAAATTCATTGCAGGTAGTGACTATTTTTTCCTTAGTAGGTACTTAATAAATGCTTATTTCATTAATTGATCAAAATTTCCATTCAAACTCCATTTCAAATACAGAAATGTCATGTGTTCATTCAGGTTAAGCTTCAGCCTTGTTTTTGGCCTCTAACCATCATGTCTAAAATAGAAGGGGAAAAAAGATTTTAACATATACTTGAGGTTAAGTGACTTTCTCCAAATTATTTTGCCAGGATTCCCTAAGTAGTGCTTTCCAATCCTTCAAAAGATAGAGTATGGGATAGTAGACTAGAAAACGGAACTTGGTTTGAATAACAGATGATTTGTATAAAAAATCTTGCTTTTGTCTACAACTCCTTTGTGCTCTTAACAATGAAATCCTTTTATTTTAGTTTATCTGTAAATTAAAATTCTATCATTACTCATCTGAGCTACTAAGTAGCTTTAACCTGTAGTCTGGTTAAGCAAATTATATTTTAAAGTTTAGATGCAGAGAATGTTAGTACAAAAAATCATGCTGTGTTTATTATTATTCTAAGCACTACAACTCCTAGAGAGCTCTAGTAGGGGTTTCTTCAAGGCAAAGATCCTCAAAATAATGTGGTGGGACCTATAGTCAAGGGGATAGGGTAAGGACAATGGTGGCATGTCAAACTTAGTCTGAGACAATTAACTTTCTGACTTTGGTGGTTTCTCTCTATATTAATATATAATATATAATTTACATATATATATAAATATATACATATTTATAGAAGAACTGCTAGAATATTGCTATACTTGATGAGGTACGTAAGAAATACATATGAAATAGTAAATGTCCATAGAGAGAATTCAAAATAATAATAGAATGCAAGGTCTTAGAAAGCAAGAATATTTTGGTTTTATCTTTGAAAGCTTGGCATTTTGCTGGCTACATTGTAAATTCTTGATAAATGCTTGTCAAATGAACAAGGGTACAACATTAGTTTACATTTAAATAGGTACTTATTGTCCGAAAATCACATCTGTCACAACTACTCCAGGCTGTATTGTAGTCTATGTGAGTATTATTCCCAGTTCACATATGAGTTAACTGAGGTTCATCACAAATAAATAAATTGTCCAATATAGTTTATCCAAACATATACAGCACACATATATGAACATATTATTAATTATATTATATATATATATATTATGCATAATATATAATTATATATATTTATAATGTATTATATATAATTGTATATAGTTTATATAATTAATAATATGTATTACACAGTTAAGTATAAAGTATCTCCATGGATACCTGATAATTAAAGAAAATCAATATTTTTAATAGACTTCTACTGTGTGCTAAATGCTGAAATAACAAAGGCAATTCCAACATGGATAGGAGATGGTTTCCTCTAGAGTTCACAAATTTCTTAGCCAACAAAACACATAAAACCACTCATTTTTTACACTTATTTTGTGATTGGCAAAAGTCACTTCCCATGTACCTATTTTCAATAAAAACTACTTTTCTCTATCTCTAAGACATGGAGACGCCCTGTCATTTACGATTTTAATTAGAAGTGCATTGCTACATTAATCTCTGGGGGAATATTCCCCAGCTACTGCTTCTGAATTCAGCAAAAAGGTAGAAATCCTGATAACTGTGTGGATAAATCCCTGCAGCAGAAGTCATGTCACTAGGTGATCCTATGCCCTTCTGCCAATGTTGTGCACTTGACCTCAAAACACTTCCCTGAATCTCTGGCTTTGCCATTTGTAAGAGGCAGATAAAACCATTTGCAACTTTGCAGGTATATCGTGATTAACTCTTAACACAGTTCACCAACAGCACCTTTCCCTGTTCCTACTTTGGAAATAATCTGAAAATTCTCAAATTGTTATCTCCCAATACCACCTGTGTGAGATTTTTTATACATGACTGGGTAAAGTGAGACTCAGCTCTACTCTCATATTATCTGCAATTTTAGAATTCCTGTTTCTCCAGCTCCAATTTATATCACTGTCTTTGCTAAAACATCCTTACAAAATACTGAGCACTCCTCCTCCTCCTCACTGAGGAATACAAATGCTGTTTGTCTCTATTGCAGCTGCCCCCAGTACAGGCCATCCGTGGCTCCTATCAATACTCATTTCATAACCTTCGATTCAATCATCAATTATTGAGTATCTGAAGGGTGCCAGTAACTGTGCTATGTGAGAGTGCACAAAAACAGTAATGAAATGTTTGTCTTTACGGTACTTACTGTGTCCTGTAGGGGAACGTGATATATATGTACAAGAAAATACAAAAATATATGGAAAAGGTATACAAAAATTTATTTTAAATGAGGGAAAGACTTACTGGGATGAGGAAGAAGGGGAGATGGGGATAAGCCTCCTGTCTGAAGAAATATGTAGTTGAGCTTTGAAGGGACATAGGAATTTCAAGAGACAGAGATGTGGAGGGAATAGACTTTCGGAGAGAAAGAGAAATATATAAAAGAAATAGCAAAAAGACAAGTTTTTCTGGAGCCATAAATTATTGAATGGAGTAACAATGTCAAATGATCAAAGAAAGACTGACTAGGGACAAATAGCTCCTTACTGCCAAATCTGAATTTTTTTCTTTTATCCTAAAGGTTATAGGAAAGCACAAGTTGATTTTTGAACATGGGGGTTTCATTACCACCTGTAAGACCTCTGCTTTACAGTGTTACTACTGGGATTATATCCCAAAGAGATTATAAAGAAGGGAAAGGGACCTGTATGTGCATGAATGTTTGTGGCAGCCCTTTTTGTAGTGGCTAGAAACTGGAAACTGAATGAATGTCCATCAGTTGGAGAATGGCTGAATAAATTGTGGTATATGAATATTATGGAATATTATTGTTCTGTAAGAAATGACCAACAGGATGATTTCAGAAAGGCCTGGAGAGACTTACATGAACTGATGCTGAGTGAAATGAGCAGGACCAGGAGATCATTATATACTTCAACAACAATACTATATGATGACCAGTTCTGATGGATCAGGCCATCCTCAGCTACGAGATCAACCAAATCATTTCCAATGGAGCAGTAATGAACTGAACCAGCTACACCCAGAGAAAGAACTCTGGGAGATGACTAAAAACCATTACATTGAATTCCCAATCCCTATATTTATGCCCACCTGCATTTTTGATTTCCTTCACAAGCTAATTGTACAATATTTCAGAGTCTGATTCTTTTTGTACAGCAAAATAACGGTTTGGTCATGTATACTTATTGTGTATCTAATTTATATTTTAATGTACTTAACATCTACTGGTCATCCTGCCATCTGGGAGAGGGGGTGGGGGGGGTAAGAGGTGAAAAATTGGAACAAGAGGTTTGGCAATTGTTAATGTTGTAAAGTTACCCATGCATATATCTTGTAAATAAAAGGCTATTAAATAAAAAAAAAGACCTCTGCTTTAGGAATTTCAGCAGATATGAGAAGGATGAATTAGAGAAAAAACAATTAGTAAACTATTTTAATAGTCAATGTGAAAGGCAATGAGGTTACTTCCCATGTGAAGACATGGATATGAGATGTTTTGGAAGTATCACGAACAATACTGCAACTGAATTAATATCAATCTTAAAAGAGGAGAGTATTGTTGGAGTGGTAGGATAGAGTTAGATAAACAGCAGCATAGTCCTTTTTTTGTTTAATTACACAAGAGATGTTCCTTTTATTTCTGTCACATTTTTACCCGATATTATGGTTATGTTTAACTTTTCTATATTCCAGATGATATAAGGGGAAAAAAGCCTTTTTTTTTTTCTCTTTAGTCTAGAGAAATAGATCAAATCTAAATAGCTCAGAATTGATGTATAGATGGACTTTTATGGTATATCTATCAAACACAAGGAACACTTAGACGATCCTACTATATACCATAAGCTATTGTAAGGGCAAGGGGATGGGTAAAGAGAATATGCATTCATATAATTCTCCTCTGTGCCAAAGGCTGGCAAAGATTTTATAAATTCCATCTCATTTTATTTTCACAAAACAAGAACTACCTGGTAGTCTGTTATTATTCTCATCTCACAGCTGAAGAAACCATAGCAAACAGAGGTAAGTGACTTGCCCATGATCACACAGCTAGTGTGTGTGTGTGTGGAGTTATATATGACTGGATTCAAACTCAAGGGGTTCCTGACTCCAAGCCCAGTGCTAGCTGCCTCCAGTGTTGTGCAGTTCTTCTCTCTTTCATAGGCAAATTCGCAGGACAAGCCATCTACATTATACTCTTTTTTGTTCCTTTTTAATATAGATTTTTACCTCATTATTAATCTGAAACTAGCCTTTCCCCATCAGTATCCTGTGATGGCCAGATCGGAGATCATTGGCCAACTCTTTACTCTCTCTCATCTTTCTGCTACATTGGACCTTCTCTTCCTTCAAGTTTTCTCCTCTTTGGATTTCTTGATTCTTCTCCAACTACCTATCAGGCTCCTGGTCAGTTTTGTTTTTTTGTTTTTTTTTTTTTTTTTGGCTTGATCATTATCCATGCCATCTTCTCTCTTTTCAGGATGCTCTTTTTTCTTCTTATGGAGATCCTGTCACCATGGAAGTTATATATTCTAACCTATTCTTTTTATAGAACAGGAAACTGAGCCTGAGAAAAGTGACTTTACTTGTTCATTGTCCCACAATAGGAAGGAACTGTGACATTTATGCACTTTGACCTTAATAGTTAAATCTGATGTAATAAGGAAATGAGCATTTGTTGTTCTAAGTGTGGTGAGCAGTGCCCAGCCTCTGCCCCTCCAGGCTTCTCAGTGTAATTAATTTTCAAGTGACTCTAACCCTTAGGGTAATTTGCATAGTCTGCTGATAGTCAATTGGGAAAAGACAAATGGAAAGATAAATGGAAAGGGATAATTATATTTTTCTCACTACATAAGAAGATTAAGAAGCAGGTGCTGTCTGTGTAGGGGTCACAATGTTCATACTGTAAAGTGGCAAATAGGTGAATAGAATTAATTTGCCCTGATTTGGCTAGGGATAAAGTCTGGGGACATTCAATTTAAGAAAAAGAGTTAGAAAGTTTCAGAAGTCTTCATAAATATTTACTAAGGCCCTTGTGAAATGGTTGGGTGTAGGTTTAGGGTAATAATAATGAAGAAGAAGGAAGAGGAAGAGGAGGAGGAGGAAGAGGAGGAGGAGGAGGAGGAAAAGGAGAAGGAGGAGGAGGGGAAGAAGAAGAAGAGACAAGAAGAAAGAAAAAGTAACCACAGTAGTAGTAGTTGTAGTAGCAGTAGTAGTAGTAGTAGTAGTAGTAGTAGTAGTAGTAGTAGTAGTAGTAGTAGTAACTATGTCAGATTTACATTTTGGTCAGTGTGGATCATTCTGAAAGAGATATGATACTTCTCATAAAATGACAACTAAAAAAGCAGCATCAATGGAAAGGAGATTCTAGAAATAGTGAATTAAAACAGTGGCTGGTGAATGGAACTGGTTCAAGTTAAGCCATGGGTTACAAAAACTACTCAATGAATATTTAGTTCAGTTAGCAACTGAAGTGCCATTAATAAAAATAATATATTCAGAGATAAAATTATCAGAAGGCTTTGCTTAATGGATTAAAGATTCTATGAGTAGGCTGAATAAATGCCTATATGCTGCCTTATTTACATAACATTCTTAGATCATCTTCAAACAGAAAATGTGCAACTTTGCTTGAATTTCAAATTGGATAAACAGGAAATAATAAACGCTAATCATCATTTATTATAGAATCACACACTCTCACTGATGCTTTTCCTCTTTAAGTCCAGAAGTACATGATTCATTCCCTGGAAGATGCAGCCTCCCATAAACTTTAGTCCTTATCTCTTTTACCTGGTGTGAAAAGCATTTCCTGTGATGCCATTCACCACAGACTTTGAGTCTTTCCTCCATTAACATCTGTTAGAGTTTCTCCTTGCCCCGTTGCTTATCAGGTCTGTATGGTATGTTTCCAGAATGAAGAGCTGACATTTTTCTCTGGCTGTTTACTAGAAACTGTGATTTTAAGCATCATCACCTGTTGAGTACAAAATACTCAGAAACTTTGATTTTTAAAAATTTTTAAGGCTGCTCTCATCAAAGAATTGAGACAGAGGAGAAATAAAACAACAAAATCTGAGACATAAATCCCTGAGAATATTTTAATATGGTGATGGTGTTTATTCAATAAAATAGCCAAGAGTTAATAAAAACATGAAGGCATATAATATTTATATTTACATAGTATGTTGCAAGTATTATTTATTCATTACTTTCAACAATCTTACGGAATAGAAAGCAAAATATATTTATGTTCATTTTACAGATAAAACTAAAGATTGAAAAAATGTTTTGTTTTGCCCAAAGCCTGAAAGTGATAGTGTCAGAACATGATCCTGTTTTATGAATGAGTTCAGTGCTGTTTCCATTACCAAATACTGATTTCCAAATACATTAATATTCATATCCTTACCTTTGCAGTGAAGTAAATAGGAATCAAGATATATAATATATATGTGTATGTATTTATATTTAAATTGGAGATCTTGGGGTTCTTTGTCAATAAATCCTTTGATCTTAATACCCAAAACATGCAGTCACAAAAGTAACAACTACTGACCTATATATTTATTTTCACATCTATATAAAATTCTCAAAAAATATACACATATGAAAGGCAACCTCAGTGCATGTATTAATATATAATAGTCCTATTTCTTAAGATTTATTCTGTAGCAAATCACATTTTTACCATCACATGATTTATGGAAAGGAGTAAAGAGTAAATGGTTCCACTCTGCTATTGACTGTAAAAATAGTTGCTATTGACTATAAAAATAGTATTTGACTCAGGAGAGCAAAAAAATAACCTTAAAAGCTTTCACCAAAACTCTTCAAAATTCCTTGAAAAATGTAGCAGTATAACCAATATCATTCATGATATAAAACTATGAGTTACAAAAACAATAATCATTCTCATAGAGAAGACCCAGGATGAGTTTTCTGAGATGAAGATAACTCTTTTTGCATATAAATAATATTCACTACACGAAACCCCAGAATTTAAAAAAAAAAACTTTTAGAGGGGATCCCAAACCACTCAAAACCATTTGCTCTTAATGATCCAAAAAGAAAACATCAAATGGATGAAGAATGCCTTTTGTTCAGATTACGATCTGCAGTTACATAGACAACCTGTAAAACTCATCCAGCAGTAAATGCAGTTTGGATAAGTAGTATAAATAATGAGTTAGGATCCAGAATTCAAAAGATAATAGATAAGTTAAGTTTGGACTTCCTTTGTTCTATTTCAGAATTACTTTAATGACATCAAACTTCTCTCTATTAACCTTCGGAATATCTCCCTCCCTCATAAAATGTGAGCCTCTGTGGTATCAAATGTCCATATTTCCATTTGGAAGAGTGGACCTGCATAGGAATGGTACTTGAAGTATATACAAATACAGAACATATAGCCTGAAAACATGGAGGGTTATCTGCAGGAGGAAAACTTCAGCCTCTGGTTTTATAAGCTTCCGAGGTTGTTTGAATATTCCTGTATTTTTCTCTCCTGGACACTCACCCTGAGAGTTACTACATCTCAACTACTACCTGAGGGGCTTTTCTGCTTTCCCTCGTGAGACATTAGGGCTCTCTCCAGTTAATTACTGGTCTTCAGGGTCACCTCACGCTCTTTTGATTATCTCTGAGGGCTTTTATAGTCCATAAGCTCTACAGTTTAACCCACAGCTCTTCAAACCATCTCCATCCCATACTGGACAGCAGACTGCAGAAAATAAGCCTTTCCTCTAAAGGGAAGGCTAAATTATTATTATCTTACTCTTCCAAATGCCTATTGTGCCTCAGCTTTCGTCTGTAGCTTACTATCATTAGGATCATCTCTTCTCAATCAACTCTCTTACTCAGTGACCTTGAAGATTTCTTTACTTTCAGTAATAAGTTTTCTCAGCTGATAGGTAAGAACTACTTTCTTTTAACCTGGCTATCCCAGATGGTGAGAAAAGCTAAGGTCAGATTTTCTCTAAACTTCCTACAACTTTCCCTTTGGAACTTTTCTCTGAATTGACCTACTTTTTTTCTTCCTACAACTTTCTTGTGATTGCTAAATTATTGACTCTTCTACTCCAATCCTTTCCCCAAGACTGCAGATTCATTTTTTATCTAATTTTTAATCCAAAATTCATTTTAGTTCTCAGTTCTTATCATAACCCTATAGTGGAGTAAAGATGCCCAAGGATGGATTCCAGATGGGATAAAAAAAGATAGGAGTGTAGTAGGATAGATAATCTGTCTCTGGCTTTGTCTATCTCTTCTCTCTCAAACACAAACATTCCCTCTCTCTGTCTTAACACTTTTGTCCTATCTTCCTTTTGTTACATGTCTAGTCTCTACACAGTCTACTTTTCTACTTATTGTCTTGTGACCATAGAGAAATTATTTAATTTATTTGGACCCCAGTTTGATCATTTGCCAAATAATTGGGTTAAATTACAAGATTTCTGGGATTCTGACCACCTCCATATTTGTGATTCCTGTATATTTGTCATTATTCTACCTCACTGACAGAAATCCAAGTATACAATGAATCCACCTAAACATTTTTGTGTTTTTTTTGTTCTTCTAAGAACTCTGAGATCTCCTCTTAAATAGTGGGTATATATTACTGTAAGTATTTATGGTTTCTATTATATTTCACACAGATTAGGAGTGACATTTCCAAATCATTTTTATGACAGAAAAGAAGCTGAAATATAAATTGTAAATTTCATAGGAAAAGAAAATAGGAGTCGAATACAGACTAAAGTGATCAAGGATTCATGATTCTTTTGGGTTCAGAACACTTTCCGTACTGCTACATGTATTTGTATACATGACATACATGTGTTTGTATGTATATGTGTGTTTGTGTGTATATTTACCTTCTACTGTGTGTTTTTAAGGCCTATACGATTTGAGTAAAATGAATGCAAGTATTTATGTCTCCCAAAAGTACCTATCAGAGTCCTATTAAGAATAGAAAAAATATTTCCACTGATTTTCCTTGAAGCAGAGGAAATAAAAGAAAAAATAAACTTTATTATGGTGAAAATTTCTAATTCTGAATCTTCTGTTTGGTTCATAAAGTTTACAGAAGATAAATATTCCAACTTCTAGTGTGAATTAAAAGATTATAAAGTCAATGACAATACAGCAGAAACAGAAAAAGAAAACTCTTCAAATGAAGATTGGATTTTCCCCAAACAGCTATAAAGCAATGTCATAAAAGAACACCCAGGGCCAAACCAGTTGCAGAAAGGGACTTGATTGTCCCTCCTGGTGCACTGTGGAGGGGCACTTAACATCCTGAAAAGGTTTACTACCAACTCAGGTTTTCAGAGCAGTAAAATCTCTGAATGATGCATAAACTGCAGAGTCAAGTGAAAACAGGGGAAATGAGGCTTCTGAGAATTTGTGCTCCTTGGCTTCTGCTGCCATGTGGATTGTTGCCTTCAATTTTAGCTTTTTTCCCTTAGCAGCATTTGTGATCACCAATTTGTATGTCCAGAAACCTATGTGAGTGTAGTTGATAAATATCCTGATAGGAAACAACCCTGTGGTAAATCTTATGTCATTCCTTTTAGATATGAACACATCCTAAGGCTTTTCATAGTTTAAAATTGGGGTGAGGGAGAGGGGGAAGAGAAGAAAGGGAAAATCAACGACAAATTTTTGCTGCAGGGATGATTTTAGGTCGTGCAATTTGTCTATGTTCTCCTTCAGGAGTAGAGGGGAAAAAGAATGATTTTCACTAGAAATGATGGTATTGAAGTCAAAAAGGGTGTTTATACCAGTGAAAAACAACTCTAATTTATTGGTAAATATAAATCCTGGTATTACCAGCAACTCTATCTAGCATCACCCCAATAAATCCTGCTCACATTCATTGTTCTGTGTTACACTTGTCACTATCATAAGGAACTTATGCCCTTAAACTCTCGGTTTATACACATTCAATTGCAGCAAATGGGTTTTCTCAAAAAGCCCCCCCATTGGTTCCTGTGTCGGTCCAGAGTTTCTGAGGACATTAGCCTGGTTCCTTGCACCTTCTGTGTATGTCTGGAGAGATATTCTGTGAAGATCATTTTGCATTTTGTGCTCAGTTTTCTACAGATGTGACCAAAAGAGCTCAGCTTTTTTCAGTTTGCTTTTATAGAACAGCCTCTGTTTCACTTTGTGAAAAGCAGGCACATATCCATGTGTGAATACATCCCTCTAGGAATTAACAAATGCCTCCAAGTGTTCAACTGTCCAATGCATTCTCTCTCTCTGTCTCTGTCTGTCTGACTCTATCTCTGTTTCTCTCTTTCATAATTAAAGTATTACCCTGGAAGGCAAACTACCTTGTTATTGCTACAGAGTCAATTTTCTGTCCATCATTGAGATCACCCTGTCTTATCTCTCTAAGAAATCCACATTTTGAACACATGCTTCTAGCATTAATGTTCACAGGATCACAAATTTCAAATTCATCTAATCCAATTCTCTTATCTTACAGATGTGGAAATAAGGTCCAGAAAAGTTAATGGCTTTGTTCAAGGTCACAGACATAATAAGGGTGGGGAGGTGGGTTTTAAATTTGGATCTTCCTGATTTTAAGATCAGAACTTTGTTCATTATATTATTCTGTTTCTTTTTCTTTTTTTGGCTGTCATTTTTTGTTGTGGTGGTGTTATTCTGTTTCCCTAAATTAATGATGTGACCAAGGACAATCTGGTGGTTCTACCAAAAGCAGGTAGGATTCCTCCAAAAGGGAATCTTTTCTGGGGTTATTAGTTTGATTCCCTGATGGATTTTTGAATTCTAATTAATTAATAAAAGGAAACTAGGTAAAGTATAGGTTAGTACCTCCACACAATGGGGCTCTGTGGTTAGTCCTTCTCATATTTGTGGCCACATGGTACCTACCTTAGCTCCTAAAGGCTAGGTGCAGGAACTCTCCACATCCAAGTACATATTACTCCACTATGGTCATCTCTTGGGCCTGTGGTTCCCTCTTCTCAATTAGAAAAATGATAAATGAGTTTGGGAAAAAAAGTTAGTTAAAACCAGATTGAACTTCTGAGGCATCTGGAGTGATGGTGCACCCTTTGTCTCCCAAAATAACTCAAAAAAAATATAGAGGGCCTCAGTCAGCAAGTTCCCTCTGGATTGAAGGGTCTTATACCTTACCCAGAGTTCCCCACTATCTGCAACCCTCTACACCAAGACCCTTCAGCCCAGAGTTCCCTCACTATCTGCGGCCCTCTACAAAAAAAAAAAAAAACCCTTCTACTAAGTTAACATTAGTCTTCCCACATTTTTGAATTTGGAAAAATGGCTAATCCAAGAAAAGTAGGTATCAATAGTGAGAAAGAGATATAATACTGTTTATATACAGTATTTCCAGTGGATTATTCAGGTGAATATGACTTAATAGTGTCCTAATTTTCATTGCATCTGACAATCCATTCAAGCCGTGGGCCTGAAGATCTAAATTAAAATTATTCAAGGACGAACTAAAAGAATGGCACTTATTTTAGGATATATTTTTAAGTCTTGCCTACTCAAGATATTGCCTTTCTGCCAACACCCCTTCACAGCAGCCAGGAGATGTCAGAGAGAGAGACGATTTGCTGATACTCTTAGACTTTAAATTGAAAGAAGTAAGATCTTTCCTTAAATGAAAAACATAGGAGGAGTGATTTGAACCAAGCTATCCATCTTATGGCCCTTCTTTATTTAAGAACACTTTAAGGCATTTACATGATTGAAGCCTCAGGACAATTTATTCTGGAAAAAGAATAAATCTTAAGCATTGAATCTGCAGTGGGAAATTACAATGCAATGAGGTGGACTTTTTTATTTTTACAAATGTTTCCATGATGAGTATCTTCCTCTGGGGCTTTGACACAGAGGTAGAAGGAAGATTACAAGGCATATATTTATGCTGAATAGGGTCTGTAGCCTCAATCATTTCTGCTACTTTTTCTTTCCATTTGGTAACCCACTATGTTGAGTACTTGGTTCTTTCCTGCTGTTGTGAGCCTAGAAAAGTCTCAAAATATGTACAAGCTTTTATTAAATGGAAATGTAGATCTCGCTGGCAAGTTCTATCTTATCGTACCCACCAATTGTCCCCTTTCTCTATTTCCCATGGTGCTCATACATATTTCCTCAGGAACAGAAAGGAGAAAATTCACAAATACTACTGGTATGTGTTGTCTGTGTCTTTTTGCAGAGCAGCCACAAGCCGTTTAATTACTAAATTCAGACACATAAATATCACATGCATTTTGCAGTGTAATACAAACTAAATGACAACATGGAAGCTCCTACTTTACAAAGTGTCATTATGTGCATATGTCATCATGTAAGGTTTTTTACCAAGAACATCAAAAAAAAACTTCTGCTTCCCCACTTGTAAATCATTATTCTCCAGTCAAAATAATTCACTGAACTCGCAACAATTAAAAAAAAAAAAACTAACTTAGAGATAGTTGCTTGACTCTTAAGAAATAAATATAACTCCACAAAAGCAAAGCTTATCCTCTAGTAAAATTTGTAGTATAAAGAGACCGATATCAACCTTGACAACTTACATAAGAAATAGGTGAATGAATAGCACTTGACAAATTCAGGGAATAAGCGACTCCTTTTTATCTGCTTTTAACTATTATAACTTCTAATTCCTATGTATTCTTTTCTATTTTTGAAGATATATAAGAAGGAAGAATATTTAATTTTGATTTTGTGATTTTAGTTAGTCTTTATTACTGCTACTTCAATAGAAACCAGGAGTCCAAAGGAGAAGAAATGGAAATGTATTTTTGAGTGCAAATGCACTGGAATTTCAATTATTTAGTCTAAATAAGAAAAAAATGGGAAATAATGTAATAATGGTCATGTAGTACAAAAAGAATCCATTTTTAAAAATTTTTTCTGAAATCTTGTGATTGTTTATGGACCAAATATTGTTAAAGAAGGGGTATTGAATGTTTAAGTTCTGCAGATAGCTGTTTAGATATTTCCTCAAAATCTTCTTAGTTTCTATTAGCCACTCTGCAAGGAAAGAGAAAAACTCCATAAGGTCAGGGCCCAAACTTCCTTACTTCTCCCTGTCCTATGGCTATTGTCCTATGAACAGAGTAGGTACTTGATAAATCAATGCTTGTTAACTTAATTTAAAATAGAAATGACTGCAGAGATCTCAGTGTGGCTACTTCCAAATTCCCTTTATTTGAGGTTTACAACCAATTCTGTCAAGCCCGGGTCTTGTGATCCTTGTAACATACAATATGCCACCATCCCCAACCAAAGGCTACCAGGAACAAACAAATAATTTGGGTTTTGATAAGAATCAGCATGGTCCAATTGAAAGAATATTGAATTTGTAGGTAGAGGATCTAATTCAACTCTGTAATTTATCAGATATATACCTTGAATATATATCTAGATCGCTATAATCTTATTTTCTTTAATGTAAAATGGGGGAGTTGAGTTAACATGATGTCCAAAGTCAATTCTACATCCAAATCTATGATTCTAAGAAAATGTATTTTCCTCTTCTATAGACAATCATTTATATTACCAAATCTTCCTAATGCTCTCCTTTGATTGTCTCGTTACTTCTCCGCTGGCATTCAAGGTTCTCCTTGAATCCTGAGTCCAATCTTTTAGCCTTATTTATCATTTTCTTCTTCATATATTCAATTGCAACTAAACTGTACTTTTACACTTCTGATCTTCCCCTAATTTCATTAAGCTTGGAATGGACAGATCGGGCCATACCTTTTTTTCCTGGGGCTATCCAAGTGAAGCATTTCTCCTATCTCAAATTACTCAGAACACTTTTAAAAACTCATACTTATCACATTTTGTCCAGTATTATATTTATTTGTGCTTGTATTAAAGAGATATAGTGAACATACTCTCTATAGTTAAAAGTACATAGCCATTAGCCCCTGCCATTGAGACGAGCATGACTTTAGCCTTACTATACCTGTGACTCTTTCATAATTACTATTCCTCTACTGTATTTTTTATATTTATATTAAATATAAGTTCTCAAGGACTAGGATGGTCTTGATTTTTGGATCTTTATTTCTGTGGTTTAGCAGAGTGTTTGGTGCATACTGTACTTAATAAATGATTTATTTATTCATTCATTCCTTCAAAACCTACGTTCCCTCAAAACTTTCCTATCTTGTTGAGGGGAACACTATTTTCCCAGTTGCTCAGTTTTACAACCTTGGAGTCATTTGTCATTCTTCTCACTATTGTTTTCCACTCATTTGCAAAGTTTTATCTATTCCATTACATCTTTTGCATGTATTCACCTTTCTCCATTCAAATGGCCTAATCAATCACCTCTCACCTTCACATCTGTAACAATTTTATAATTAGTTTCTCTGCCTCAAGTCTATGTACTCTCTGATCCATCCTCTACACAGTTATTGAAATCATCTCAATTCCTATTATGACCATGAGTTTTTGACTCTTCTTCAAAAATCTTCATTATTTTCTTCTGGTTTTCTGGATAAAATATAAACTCCTCAGTTTGGGGGTTTAATGTACTTCGCAAGCAGGTTCCAACTGAAAGGTACAGAACTACTATTTATGATTTCGTTTCTCTCATTTTGTGTCACAATCTAATTAAAGTCCTTTTTTTTCTGTCTTCAATCTGATCTTCCATCTCTGATTTCTGCATTTATATAAACTGGTCCTTGTATGTGGAATGAACTTCCTTCTTTTCATCTTTACCACTCAGTTTCCTTATTTCCTTTCAGTTTCACTTGTATTGCTTCCTCAGTGAACCCTTCTCTGATATCAACCTCCATCATCCCTTTTGTTCTTTTCTTTTTCAATTATTCTGTATTTTTTAACTGTTGTTCTATTTTCTTATCTGTAACTGCCACTGCCCTTCACTCTCAGAAAAACAGATGGACATTTTTGTCTTTGGAGCCCATCGTCTAGCATACTGTTTTGAACTTAGGAGACTTTCAGTCAATAGTTGTTGTCTTATCTCCCCAATTATATTTATAAGCTCCCTCAAGACAGATTAAAAGTCTGCTTCTTTTCTATATTTCTCAATATAGTGATTTAACTGATTTTGCTCTGTTACATTTTTTTCCTTAAGTCTAAAATGATGAATGTTTTCACCACAGCAAGTCTTGAAAAAAAGAGTTTCTGTTAGGTAAATTTGCTAATTTACCTGAGGGCTGAGATCTGCACTGTTGGAAAAAGATTACTAACAAGGATGAAATTCGAGATTCTTGAAATAATAAAATGCAAAATGTTACTGACCTATATGAGAGTGGTACTTGAGAGCTAAGGGCACAGTGCTTGGAGGTTTAACTATTTAAATTCATTTTTCAACATCTAAAATCTATGAGAAGCCTCTATTTATCTCAATCTCATGAAGAGCTGTGGACCTCTTTTCTAATTTGCATTTTCAGAATTGAGATAATGAAGTTTCTATGAACAACAGTGGTTATGAGCAGTTGAACTTATTCTATTTATCTTCTACAACTGACATTCCAGAAGACAAAAGACTGACAAAATACACTCAATGGGCCACAAAGAAGGATCCAGGGCACCTTCCCAGGTAGAATTATAGAGAGAACCCTCATTTGACAAAGTATTTCTATTTCAGTGTCGAGAAGGAAAGCTGTTAGAAAAAAAAAAAAGTTATCTAATGCAGATGCTTTGTTATTCAGTTTCATAAAAATGTCTGTTTGGGGACAATTTATGCTACTGCAGCAGACTCTATGATTCCAGAACTCATTGTAAAAAACCTAGACTTCTAGTTGAAATTATTCAAAAAGATCAATAAGTGAAACTAAAACTTTTACAAGGGAGAGGTTTTTATGACATATGAGTCCCTTTCCTTTTTTAAAAAGCCTATTCTGGGAAGTGGATTGAGAGTGAAGGTTGCTGTTTGCAATCCAGGGAAAAAAAGAAAAAAAAAAAAGTAAACTTCAAGCAAGCTGCAAAAACATGTAAAGTCAACATTGGCTCCAGAAGTTTAGAACCAGCAGTTTGGGGACTAAAGGGCAAAGGAAAAGAAGAAGCTTTTATATAGCACCTACTGTGTGCCTGGGCACTCCACTAAGTATTTTTTGAAAAATATTATCTTATTTGATCATTACTACAACTCTGTACAGAGATAACATTATTATTCTTATTTTACAGTCAAGGGGTTGGTTGATGTTCTTCATTCTCAAAGAAAACCAAAATAACATCACTAGTGTATTCAGCTGCGGCTGATCAGATCAATACGAGCTTGGAATGCTCTGTCCCAGGTCAGACACAAATAGTCCCCGTGAAAATTTGGGGTGAACTCCCTAACTTTGAGCATCTCACATTTCTTCAGAGTTAATCCAATTCGGCTTTGCTCACAGAGCACAGAACCTTCTCTAGTTAGGGCCCATATGATGGGCATCCTGGGCCAGTGTCTCCCATGTGATGATTTTATAATTGAGGAAACCAAAGTAAAAAAAAACACTTAAATGACTTATCCAGAGGCACCAAGCTGACCTCAGGCCCAGAATTCTATCCCTTACAGAGCCGCCAGCTGCTTTCCTATTGAGAATCATGGACCTTGGAAAGAGCAACATGGATAAATCACTTGGTTGTAGTCATACAAGGTAGTGAGCACATCAGAGAAAGAATTGCCATTTAAAACAAAAAGACCTGGATTCAAACCTATCTGTGACACATCCATACTCTGTAACCCTGGCCAAGCATATAATCTCTCAGTACCCATCGTTGGAGGATGGCTGGACAAATGAAGTAATAGAATACTACTGTGCAGGAAGAAATGCTCAAGAAGATGGATTTTGAGCCACCTGGAAAGATTTATACAAAACAAATCCAGAATGGAGTTAGCAGAGTATGAAAACCAGTTAGCCAATAAGAACAGAACTATCAGGATGAACAGCTTGGAAAAGGTTTGGTCAAGACGATGACCACTAAGTGATTCCATAGGATTGAGGACTGAGGACACTCATGTGAGGGATCCAGATTGGACAATGAGAATTATATATTTGAAAAGGACATTTAAGAATTTTTCTAGCTTAATTTTTCATTTCCCCATCACCACTAGGGGAGTTGAAGAAGGACAAGAAAATATTTCTTCGTTAATTCAAAAAGTCATTAAAAAAGAAAGTCTATAAATTGCAGAATAAGAATTAATAAATCTAGGTACAGAATGATTCATCACGGGGAATTCACTATAACAATGAAATCTCTGCTCGTGTTCTTTCCCCACTCTCCTTCCTCAAAGAAAGTCATGGAATACTCATTCCCATGACATAAATCTCTGGTGGCTCTGAAAAAGAGGGAGAAAGGGAGAGAAAGAAAGATAAACAGAAAGAGACAGAGAATGAAAGGCAGAAGTGCAGAAGGCATATGTATGGGGAGACAGACAGACAGACAGACAGAGAAAGTTAAATCAATGACAGATAGAGAGACAAAGAGAAAGAGAAGGAGGGAGGAAGGAGGGAGGGAGGGAAATAAGGAGGGAGAGAGAGAGAAAAAGAGAAGAGAGAAAGAGAGAGAGACAGACAGAAAGAGACAGAGAAAGAAAGGCATAAGTGCAGAAGTTATGTGTATGGGGAGACAGAGACAGATAGACAGACAAAGACAGACAGAGACAGAGACAGTTAAGTCAGCGATAGACAGAGAGACAGACAGAGCTAAAGAGAAGGAGGGAGGAAGGAGAGAGGGAGGAAAACAAAGAGGGAGAGAGAGACAGAGACAAAGAGAGAAAGAGACAGAGACAGAAAGAGAGAGACACACACAGACACAGAGAGACAGACAGAGTGAAAGAGGAGGAAGGAGGAAGGGAGGAAACAAGGAGGGGGAGAGAGAGACAGAGAGAGAGACAGAAAGAGAGAGACAGACATTCACATTTCTGATCTTAACAGAGATGTCAGGTTAGATAATGGCCTCAAGGGCTATGTGTTAAAAATTTTTTGCAAAAAAGGGCAAAGTAGTACCATATTATTAATGCAGAGGCACACTGCACTATTCCAGGCAAATAAATGGTACCACAAAAGATATTTAGAGGATGCTTTAGAAAAGACAATTTTGATTTAGTAAGGTCCCTCACTAAGCTGTCTAGAATAAAATCAAAAATTACCACTCTACCAAAAATATACTACATAAGAATGTTCTCTAATTTTCTGTATATTATATATAATCTGCATACAAGAAAAATAATGAAGCTACTATAGGAATAAATATTAACAAAAAATAAAAACTGGTATGTATTTACAAATATTCTAAAAGAATACATTTACCTACACACAGATATATAGATATGTATGTTTATACTACATACACATATATATGTCAAGTGTATTTGAAACATATAGGTATGTGTGTATATATATATATATATGTATATAAAATGAATGTATATATTGAAAGAGAGAGAGAGAGAGAGAAAATGCTCCAACTGGATAGTCAAAAATATGAGTAGACTTATAATAACAGGTCAAAAATTCTCTATTTGAGAACAGCTTTGTATCATTCATATTCTTATTACAATAATCATCTATAATTATAAATTTTATTTTATTACTGCTGCCAGTTTAGTGTGAGAATAAACAATTTAACTGTATTGAGATTTCAAAGCAGAAGTAAAAAAATTTGTCTTCAAAAAATGATCAAGAGAGCATTAATAGTTTCTCAGCCGTATTGCTACTTTTCTATAATACAAATTATTTATATCCATTGATGACATCCTTAATGCCCTATTAATAGGGAGCTTTTGCAAATATTCCAGAGTAGATCACATCCTAGTAATCACATAATTCATTAATAAGATACAGGGATTTCAAGATCCTGCTTAATATTCAATGTGTTCAATGCTTATTGGTTGTAGACACCAACGAACACACAACAGAATATTCAAGTGGGTAGAACAAATTTCCACATTAAAGATTTTCCTTCTGTCTCTAATTAATATGTTAAAATAGAAAGAAAAGTTCTGAAAAATGTAGCAATCAGCAGGAAAAGCCAGCATATAGAATGTCATGGGACAAAATGTGCAACTAAAAAGGCACTGGTCCAGTAACCCAGCAGGGGATGGGCACTGGAAAGCTCAGGAGCCCCACTGTTATCTCTGTGGGACAGCAAAACATGAAGTTTTCAGACACGTTGGGCAGACCCCCTGTAGTGGCTCTTTTCCACTAGCTCTCCCTTCCTGTTAGGGGAAAGTCTTGCATGAGGGAGTGTTTGCATTTGGGTTTGGGGTGTTAGTCCAATCATGGGCTCATCATTCCCTCCACAAGGACATAATCCTGCCCTTTCCCTTCCATTGCTACTTTACCAAGAAATCAATCACACCAACATGGTATGACTGGTTCTTTATACATAAGCATAAAGGAAAAAGGAAAGCAAACACACACTGATAATCACTGAGAGAGGCGGGAGGCGAGTACCGGGACTCGGGGGGTTTAGAGAGACACTTTGTATGCTAGGATTCCAAATTCTCCATCAGTCATTTCCAGAGGGAGCTAATAAGCCTTTCTCCAAGGCTGCTCTTCTCATTACAGAACTTTCTGGGATCTCATTGTCCACCGAATGGAGACTCAGCTAGTTTCTACCTCTTTTGTAAGGGAAGCCATGAGCAAATTAGGCTTCATTTGAATTCTCCTCAATCTGATGTAATCTCCCTGTGGCTGGCTGTTCTGCTCTAACTCTATCAACCACTTCTTTGTTGCAGGGATCTTTGGCTTCTTTATTACCTCCTTCTGTCAGTGTAGACTCCTCCTGAGAAGTTGTCTCTTCTCTCATCTCATCCTCTCCTCCTTCCTTCTTCCTTCCTCCTCTCCCTCTTCCTTCTTCTTCTTCCTTCTCCTTCTTCTCTTCCTTCCTTTCTTTCTCTTCTCTTCCTCCTCCTTCCTTCCTTCCTTCCTTTCTTCCTTCTTTCCTTCCTTCCTTCCTTTCTTCCTTCCTTCCTTTCCTCCCTCCTCTCTCCCTTCCTCCCTCCCTCCTTCCTTCCTTCCCTTTTCCCTATTCCTTGCTTCCCTCTTCCCTTTTTCCTTCCTTTCTTTTTTTCTCTCTCTTTCATCCTTCCTTCCTTTCTTTCTCTTTCTTCCTTCCTTCCTTCTTTCTTCTTCCTTCCTTCCCTTTCCTTCTTCCTTCCTTTCCTTCCTTCCTTCTTTCCTTCTTCTTCCTTTCTTTCTCTTCCTTCCTTCCTTTCTTCCTTCCTTCCTTCCTTCCTTCCTTCCTTCCTTCATTTTTTTTTAAATCAAGGGAAAGTAGTTTCTTGGACAGAACTGGACTTTCTGATTGTCAGTAGTCATCTTATAGCCATCTTTTTCTTTCCTAAACAAATTCTATACTAGGTCTTTTATCTCTCCAACCTTCAGTTCTTTCTCTTAAATTTTGGCTGCCAAAATTTTTGTTCCCACTGCCATTTTTCTTTGACGTTTTATAGGTTAGGACTAGAATAAAGGATTCATCAGATGGGAGCATACCTATAGAACAGCATTATCCCTTCTAGTTACATTATTTTGAAGAGATGAATATCTATAGATACAATGAATAGTTTCAATATGTAATTTCTTTTTAAAAAGCAATTAAGTATTTACTAAGCACCGACTATACTCCCAAGTCAGAATAAAAAAAAAAAAAAAAAAAACTAGAGTATATGAATGAAGAAGATAATTTCCCTGGTCTCAAGAACTTTATAATCTTGTGAAATGTATTGCAGGGATTCTCATCCCTGGCAGATAAATAGGAATTATATTTTCTCATATTTTCAAAATTAGATCCCTAAATTATTAAGTAAAACTTTGTTTCCTTTAATTCTCACTTAAAATACAATTTTCTTCAGGTTTTTCCTAATGCCTTTTTAATTCTAAGTATCTTCTTTATTGTTTAATTTTTTCTGTTTATGTCTTTTGTTGATGGTTGTTTTCATATTTTCTCTTTCATTAAACTGTGATTTCCTTGAGAAACTGACTACCTTTTGCTTTTCTTGGTAACCTCCATCCTTATACATAGTGCCTGGTACATAGTAAGTGCTTAATAAGTGTTTAATGACACATGATCCTTTGGATGAGATAGTAGTAAGAAGGGTACAGATCTCATTCCATATTAAAGCAAATAAAACACCCAATATTCATACAGGTGAGGTAACAGATTATGCATCTCATTTATGATATATTTTTAAAATGATCTCCACAGACTTAATTTTGCTTAAAATAAATATCAGTAACTGTTCAAAGAATTGCCAACTCCATCCCCCTACATACACACACACACACACACACACACACACACACACACCCTACCAAGATGAAATTACTCTTTTTTATGATTCTTCTTTCTCTTGTTCAACTAGTTTTTATACTTAGTTTCTTCTCCTTCATGAGATAGAGATTAGTTCACACTAATTAATTCACACACAATTCTTTTGTCCTGTATGCTAATCAATGATAGCCCATCATTAGGCTATTACACCCAAACACATTTTTATATGCACCATAGCATGCTGGGTGTGGGAGGAGGGAAGAAGGGAGGGAAAAAATAAAGTTAAAAATGCAGAGCAGAGAGAAAAAATCAGCAATCAAGGAAGTAAAGAGAAGCTGGGAAGCTTCATGAACAATGTGAAGCATTAATTATATATATTCTCTTGGAATGGAAATTTGTTATATATTGAATCCTCTCTTGCGTATATAACAATTTCCCTTCCCTTTTCTTTTTCTCATTTTGTATTTAAATATAATTTAAAAAAAATAAAAACTAGCACTTAAAATACAATATGCCTTTTTCACAGCCAGAGTTTTTATTAGAATATACATTTAATTTAGGAAAAGGTTTATCACAGGGTAAATAGCCATGGCTATTTCTTCCGTTTAGGCACTTGTTTTAGAATTTATAACTTCCTCTGATTTTCATTTCTTGAGTGAGTATAAAGTATATACTCAATAGTATGGTCATGACCTTATGTCCAGAGAAAGAACTTGTAACTACATTATTCATTTACACTAACGAGATTTCTATGCCAAAAATCTTTTCATGTCAGAAGGAAGCTATTATCTCACAACATTACTGTGTGCTGATTCATCAATTATATAATGTCCAATACCATTTGCAATTGGGGAAGATCCCCAGGTAAAATATTTCCACTCAATTGAACCTCTCTTATCATTATCTTCTCTCTCTTTCTCTTTTTTTTCCTGTTAGTGAAATGCAAGGGAATCCAATTATAACTTTAAATTCATGGATCATTGAACACCTGCCTCAAACACAATACTTCCAAATGCTTATATGTCCAAGTCTGTGGTGGGTCACTTACAAGAATAACTTTTGGTTTAAATGTTCACTGTATAATTTATTTTCAGTAAATATCAAAATACAGTTCAAGCAACTGTTTGGAATTTCAAAACAAATTTTTAATATTACATTTGCCACTCAGTAGGAACAATAAATGGCTGGACACTATGTGGGGGAAAAAAACGGTAGAAGAAAAGAGTTTCCAACATATTTTGCTTTTGTGTCTCTACAAAAAGCAAAAAAACAAAACAAAACAAAACAAAAAAAGATAAAAAAGGCAATAGCATCTTTATCTATCTTAATGAATTTCTGAGAGAGAAAAAGAGAAAGAGACAGAGACAAGGAGAGACAGAGGGAAAGAGAGAGAGAGAGAGAAGAGAGAGTGAGAATGAGAGGATATGTGTGTGTGAGTGTGTGTAAACTAGGAAAAGAAACCCAAGGTCCATGAAAGGCTAAGAGAATACCTCCAGGACATTATGTCATCATGAAAGCCTCTTGAAATCTTGGTCTCAATTATAGCTCTTAAAACAAAAGTTACCCTCCCATTAAAAATTAAAATTTTTAAATTAAATAAAAAAATTAAAAATGAAAATTAATTAAAAATAAAAACAAACAAACAAACAAAAAATTTAAAAACCAAACAAGGAGAACTTAAAGTTCTACCATAAGGAGGCAGAGTTTATCTCAGAAGTAGCCCTGACTGATGCTACGTGAAGCAAGCACAACCAAGAGATCATTGTGCAGAGCAACAAGATTATGTAATGATGAACTTGGCTCTTCTCAATAATGCAGTGATTCAAGAGAATTCCAAAAGACTTGGGATGGAAAATGCCATTCAGAACCACAAGGAGTATCAGACAGAATCAATATGGATTGCAGCATGGTATTTTCATCCTTCTTCATTTTTTGTATTTGCTATCTTGCATTTTTTTTCTTTTCTTGTGGTTTGATTTTTCTTGTACAACATGTCAAATATGGAAGTATGTTTGAAATAATTGAACATATTTAACCTATATTAAATAGTTTGCTCTCTCGGGGTGGGGCAGAAGGAAGGAAGAGAGAAAAATGTGTAACAAAGTCTCACAAAAAATGAATGTTGAAAACTACATTTACATGTATTTGCAAAAATAAAATACCATTAAAAAGTTATAGTTCTGAGCCTTTTATGAATCATTACCTGTAAGTAAAATGTAGCTCTCAAATATTATGCCTCAATCAGATTAAAATAATTGATAAAGGGGACCAAAGTAGAATTGTATATCAAGAAAATATATTCAAAAGAAGAAAACTAATAGAGGAGAGAAGTATGGTAGAGACTATTTCAGTGAAGAACAATGTAAGGGGAAAATGAAACTATATTGTCAAAGAAATATATCACAGATTAGTTAATCAGAAAGATAAAATTAAGAAGCCTGGCATCAAGTCCTGATATAATAATAATGATGGATTTCCATTATCCAGCTATCCACTAGAACTTCCCCCTGCAAATGACAGAACAGCTGACAGATTCTTAGCTCATCTTAATACTAGTCCCCCTTTTGATAAAATAATTAATGAAAGAAATTACTATTCTGGACTTGAATCTCAGTAAAAATGAAGAATACATTCTGGGCATAAGAAAGATAAAAACAGTAATGGTGGAATTGATCACTACATATTAGAATTTGAGTTAGAAAATGAGTTAAATATATTTAGCATGAACAGATTTAAAAGGAAATGGGATGGGATGATAGGAGTTAATGAATTATTTGATTCCAGGAAATAGGAAATGGTAATGATAATGAAATTTTGAAGACACACTGAAAAACAACTCCATTGAAGAGGAAAAAAGTTATATGGATTCACAGGGAACTCAGCAACCCATTTAGATTTTTTTTAAAAAATGAAAAAGCAAGGTACATATGACAAAAAAATCATGGTCTATCCCAAAAGAATGTAACAAATATTATAGCTCAGAATTATCTGCAGTTGTCAAGGTAGATGAGCACAAAAAGTGTTTGTTTTGTTTTGTAAGTTATTGAAAGAAGAGATGGATCAAATGAAGGGTAAGCCACTTCTAAGGTGAATAGAATGCTAATGATGGATGACAAGTTTTAAATCTTGTTTTGATTTTCTCTCTGTGCCAGAGGGAATAAGATTTTGAAGAAAAAATATGGGGTTTTGGAGGGTGGGAGAAAAGAAGCCAAAAGAGGAACAGAAATCCAAGAAAACGAGAAAGAAGAAACAAGCTGTGTTTGATAAATGTAAGTCAACAAGATGGGGGGAATAATACTCCTGGATATGGAAGAAACTGGAAGACATAATCATTAAGCTACCAGCAGTAACAGTTGGAAGATTTTGGAGAATGAGAAAGTGATGCAAGACTGAAGAAGGAAAGTCAAGTGTTGTCCTGATTTTTGAAAAAGAAGATAGTTGGAAAATGCAAAATATGGAAATTTTTACAGATTGCAAAATAAAATGAATTTTTTCTTCTCCTATGAACTATGTTGCATTTATCATTAATTACCTTGAACCTTAAAAATATGGGAAGAATAACAATTATCCCCAAAATTTAGATCTTTGGGTTTATCAAACAGTAGATGTCTAAGATGATTTGTTACTTTATATTGTATATTAATGCATTTTACTACTCCACAAGTGTATTTCGTAGTCATATCAGATTGTTTTATTAGTGCTTTATAATATACTATGAAATCTAAAACTGCTAACTTGCCTTTCTTCTTATTTTTTTCATTAATTCCCTTGATATACTTAAAATTTTGTTCTTCTAGATAAAATTTGTTGCTGTTTTTTCTAGCTCTATGATTCAGTGCCAGTTGGTATGGCACTGATTAAGCAAGTTAATTTAAGTAGAATTGACATTTTTATTTTAATAACTTGGCCTACCCATGAGCAATGATTATTTGTCTAATTATTTAAATCTGTCTTTATTTGTGTGAAAAAGACCTTTGTAATTGTGTTGATAGAATCCCTGGGTTTATCCTGGCAGGTACAATCTCAAGTGTTTTATATTATCTAAAGTTATTTTAAACACAATTTCTCTTTCTATCTCTTCCTGCTGGGTTTTATTAATAGTTACGGAAATGCTGATGATTTTTTGGCTTTATATTCTATCCTGCAACTTTGCTAAAGTTATTAATTGTTTCAATTAGTTTTTAATTGATTAGTAGAGGATATCATTTACAAAAAGTGACAGTTTTGATTTCTCATTGTCTATTTTTATTCCTTCAACTTCTTTCTTTGGGGGGGCGGGGTTATTTTATTATTATAGCTACCATTCCTAGTAGAATTGAAAAATAGTGGTAATAGTGGACATCTTTGCTTCTGCCCTGAACTTACTGGAAAGGCTTCACATTTATCCCCATTACAGAAAATGCTTGCTTTTGGTTTTAGATATTAGTTCAAATACTAGTTCTGCCACTGAACTGCCCCTGAAACTTTTAACAGATCACTTGAGCTCTTTTGATCTCAATTATTCACTTGTAAGAGAAAAGTATTAGACTAAGGTTTCTTCTAACTGAAAATACATGACACTAAGAATAGTTTATGGTGGATTTATGAAATGTCCTTTTCAGACAGTTACTGTATGGGGTTCTTTTCCAAAATGGAAGTTCCAGAAATGGCTCACCAATGGGAGAAGAGAGCCTCGAGGCATAGGCAGGAAACAGCTGAATCTAATCTCTTGCAATGTTATTTTTTTCTCCTGAAAAGTGGTGAAAATCACTGCTAATGCATGAGTACAAGACATACAAAGACACAATCCTTCTATGCAGGGCTATAGATTGATCTATTGAACACTGGCCTAAAACTTAGGGAATGGGCAATGTCAAGGAGTAGGAAGTAAAAGCCTAAAAAAAAAGGGCTAAAAAGATGTGTTCTTAAGTTTCTGCTGTTTATCCTTAAAGTCAATGACTTTAGAAGGCACCATATCAAATTTCTGGATGACACTCAGAAAGGAAGAATACCTAAGATGTGATACAATAGATAGAAAATACAAGAAAAAAAAGGTTTTGCTTAAATATTAGGCAAAATTTAGGTAACTTACATATGAATAATCAAAAACCTTCATTATAAAAACAGAAGTTTTGAGACCCAGAAATGTTCAGTAATTTTCCGAGTTTTGCACGGTGAATTAGAATCAGAAGCAAAAATAGACCTGGGATTTTGGGACTTCTTTGTATGACCCCCTTTCTACAACAATAATTCATACTGATGGAATGTCTTTAAAAACTGGAAATTTTAATAGGAAAAGTTATAAATATTTTAAAAGTGGTATTGAAGTATCAAAATATGGGCAAAATATGATCTTTTCGTATCTGTTTGAGAAAATCTGTAGAGAAATATATAACTCTTAAAAGGAAACGATATTTAGTCCAAAACAAAGCTCAAAGACAAAACAAAACAACAACAAAACAGAACAGAAAACCTGGCTGGGCTCCATGAAATTAAAACAAAAAAATTCTGTTCTGAAAAAAAAAATGTTGATAACTGTATTTCAATTTGATTTGGTTCCCTTTCAATTTTAAGCATTTTATGCAATTAAAAATATTTTTTCTGAAAAGTTCATAGCCTTCACCAGGTAGAAAAAGAGGTTCACAGACACAAAAAAATGTAAGAACACCCATTTTAGAATATTTAGAATCAGGAGCTATTCAGCTTCTGTCTTTGTGCTTCAGTGATCAGAGCTATCCTTGGACCATAATATAAGTTCAATAGATGCTCAATATCTTGAGATCAATTTGGGTAAAAATGGTCCTAACAATCTGATCTCTAAAAGCATTCTCAAATGTAGTATTCGTGAATTCAATTGAGACTGAAATAAGATACTTTTGTTTTAATTGCTCAATAGTAGACATCAATTTTTAGACCTTTGATTTGTTTTTTTCCCCTTTGTTCTAATATTATCTGTAGATGTTATCCTGATTTCAGTAAGAAAAACCTGACCAGAACAGACCTCTCTGCTAACTAAACTCAGGATTTCCAAAACATATGTTTATTAATTAGGTAGATCAAAAATCCTTTGCTACTTAAGGAAGCCATTGTTTTATCAATAGAATTACTCTCTTCCATGATGAAAATGGTTATCCCTTTATTTTTGTCCACCCTGCATGATGCTAATGCTTCTACTAGACACCCACCTATTGATCGAGGAGCAATGAATCCTTCTGAATGAAATGGACTTGAAAATGCATTAAAGCAGATGTGTAGGATATTTATAGGATACGTTTAATTCCATACACTTTTCCTGAACTAGAATGTGCTAGCCGCAATGATATATGCTGGGGAAACAATGATAAGTGTGGCACATGATATCTTCTCATGGATTGTAGGTGAGTGTGTAATAAAAACTATAAAAATAATCATGATCTAGAAAGAGTGTGAGAACATCCAGATAAAGAACTGAATACTCTGAATAACTCTGAATACAGATTGAAGCATATTTCTTCACTTCTTAACCCTCACTTTTTGATCTATTTATTCTTTCACAACTGTGACTAATGTGGAACTATATTTCACATGATAGTACATGTATAATCTATAACAAAGTCTCTACCGTTTTCCTAAGAAGAGAGAAGAGTGAGGGAAAGAAATTAATTGGGACTTAAAACCATAAATGCTAAAAATTTTCCTGACATATAATTGGGAAAAAATAAAATACTATTAAAAAGAAATGGTGTTGTAAGTATAAAGGTATAATTAATTGATCATTAACATAAAATTATGAAATGGGAGCTGGCACACCTAGTTTTTTGGATATTTGCTGAAAAAGGCCATCATAGCATGGGAAAATGTGGCGGTAATCACTCTTTAATTAGACTCAAAGAATATTAAGGCAAATGGTATAGAAAATACAGAGACAAGCTGCAAAAAGAGCTACACAGACAGATGGAACAGGGATAGGGCAGACTGTGCTGAAGGAAAGCAGGCAGTGTGGAAAGATAACTGGGAAGGAGACAATTAAAGTTAGGATTTAAGTCAGGAGACTTAGAAACTTGGACCTGATGGCAATTGAAGAGTACTTGGGATGGGGGATGGGGGTTATAGTTCTCACTTTTGTAGGATTTTAGGGGGAACAGAAAAATTCCATTCTTTGCTACTTTGGGGTGAGTTTGCTAACATATTCCAATCATCTCAAAGTGTCAGCAAAACTTTAAAACTAACAACATATCTATGTAATCTGAAAGTGAAAGCATCATTTGGTATTCTACTCGTCTTTTGGAATACATCTGAGTATTCTACTGGTCTTTTGGAATGTAGCTGAGATTGTGGCTAGATGATTCCCACCGATTTGAACAGCGCTGAAACATAAAGATGAAAAATGAAAAATCTATTATATCACCTCAATATTGGCCAATTTCTGAATATTTGACTTCACATAAACCAAATATTTCTACTTGGTGAAATGTGGTTTTACCCTGTATCACAAAACCTTTATGAGGCTTCAGAAGAAAATAGAAGAACTCAAAGGAAGATTTTACAAGAGAAATGTTCCATGAAAAGGAATAATTTTATTTAAAAATATTGAATAAAAATGTTAAGTATAATATAAAATATTGTACACAGTAGGAGACAAAATAAGAGCATCCCTAACCTTGTGGTGATTAGCAAATAGTAATCAAAAAATAGAATAATAAGGCTTTTGCAAGCAAAATTGACATGGTATAGTTCTTAACTAAATACATATTTGTAAATCCATTGCTTAAAAAAATAAATTCCTAGTCTAGTTTTTCCCCACAATTCAACAGAAGAGCAAAATCTGAACTGAAATAATTGTATTCTAAAACTGGGAAAGATTGAACATTATGGAAAAAAATGATACTCATGCATATCCATCAATCATAGCCTTTTCTCTGACTTGAATGTTTCATAGTATTTAATTGCAACACAGAAGTGCTACTGAGGCATTCAGTTCTTATGATTTGTAAATGGAAAAAGACACTTTATTTCATAAGCTGAAATATCATTTTTGTGGATTTTTTTTCGGGAACAAAAGAACATTTCCAGGGTTCAGAGATAGCATTACTTGCTTCTGTGATTTGAAAGCCATATGGTTTATATATAGTATACTTTATAACAGCAACACATTTCTTTTAAGTAGTCCTGATCGCTTAATATTCACTTAACTCTGAATGACAGTGAGTGCTCTCTGTCAATTCCCTATACTTTTTTCTCTTATATTTCATGATACCTAAGGAAATGTTTTTAGGAAGTAAATAATTGCTTTCATGGAACTGGAGAATCACAGAATTGGGAGGTATAGCAAGAGGTCACCTGGGACAGTTACTGCCTTCTAGCACTTGAATCCTAAGCCACCAAAGCCTCTTTGGCTATATTGTTAATGATCTCTGGAAAGTGGGAACTACAGATGTAAATCCCAATAACAAGTCATTCTTCTCTTCCCTATACCTAAATATGCTCTCTCTTACACTATTGAAGCCTTTGTCCTTTTGCAGATTGTTTGGGGATGGTGGTAGGGGACTGGGTTGGGTGGGACAAAAAATGTGCACTATTATACACACATACACACACACACACACACACACACACACAGTAGTTCTATGTATAAGCTTCAAGCAACTTCAACTCATTTAAATTTCCATGTTTATCATAGGCGAATTATCCTGAAATTTTATGTCCAACATTTAGGTGTTGTTTGATTTTAAGCAATCTCTTTGAGCTTCAATGTCCTCATCTGTAAAATGTCAATGGTCATAATTATTGAGGCACCTGGAACACAAGATTACAGAAATTCCTAAATGACATAATCTTGCAAATGCTTTTGCAAAATTCAGAGCTCTGTATCTGGGGGCAAAGTCAAGATGGCAGTATGGAGGAAACACACAAATGAGTCTTCCCCAAATTACCTTCCAAACAAATTTAAAGTAATGGTTCAAATGGAATTCTAGAGTGACAGACCAACAAAGTGAGATATTCTTCTTGTTCAATATCACTTAGGACAGAAAGGGAAATTTGTTGACATGGAAATGGAGGCAGAGCCAGAACTCATGTGGATGAAATACCAGTAGTGGGACTAGGTATGGTGAGAGAAGCAGCAGAAGCAGTGAGAGGACTTGGCAAGTGGTTAGAGAAAGATCACCCAGGAAACCTAGGCTAATATTGGACTCAGGGCCAGGCAAATCCATCACCTACAAACCCTACTAGATCATAGATCCAGGGCAAAGAGAAGCACTTCTAATCATAAGGAGCCAGAAACCCTGAGCAACAGCATCACTTTTGGTCCCAAGCATCAGGAAACTTTAGGAACAATATAATGTCTTATCCAAGAGAACAATCTGGATTATAATTCCAAGTGATCCAGGGTTATTCCTAGGAAAAAACTAGAGTGCAGACAAGGAGAGTGCCTCGGAAGCACCAAAAACTACCTCTGAGAGTCACAGTGAAGATAAAAACAGTCCTCAAAGCCAGAGAAAAACCCATCTTCAATGTAAAGTTCAAAGTTAAGAAAACGGCTAAAAAAATGAACAAACAACAAGAAAAAGAAATAACTTGACAATAAAAAGTTACTGTGGTGACAAGGAAGATCAAGATGCAAACTCAGAAAAAGGCTATGAAGTCAAAAGCGCCATAAGTGAAATTTCAGAGGGGGAAGAAAATGTGACCTGGACACAAGCTCAAGGTCTTTAGGAAGACCTAAAACCATTTGTTCCCAAAGTCAAATAAGGGTGATAGAGAAAAAAATTAGTTAAGAAAATAGAACAAAAGAAAAAATATGAAAATAGAATTGACATCCTAGTAAAAGAGGCACAGAAAAATACTGAAGAAATTTGAAAACCAGAATTGACCAAATGGGAAAAAAGGTATAAAAAATTCACTGATGAAAATAACTTCCTATGGAGCGAAATTAGCCAAATGGAGGGAAAAAAGGGAACACAAAAGCTCAGTGAAAAATATAATTGCTTAAAAATTAGAGCACTAGACAAATAGAGGCAAATGATTACGTGATGTCAAGATACAATAAAACAAAGTGAAAAAAATAAAGAATAGAAGAAAATGTAAAATATCTCATCTGAAAAACAACCAACCTGAAAAATAGATCAAGAGAAATAATTTAAGAATTATTGGACTACCTGAAAGTGTTTAACCAAAAAAAAAAAAAAAAAAAAAAAAAAAAAAAAAAAAAAAGAAATTTAAATATGCTATTTCAAAAACTGATTTAATATCCTAGCACCAGAAAATAAAACGGGAATAGAAAGAACCTATCAATTACCACTTAAAAGAGATGCCAAATAAAAACTTCCAGGCAAATTATAGCCAAATTTTACAGCTACCAAGTCAGAGAGAAAATTCCTCAAACAGCTAGAAAGAAACAATCCAAATATATGATGACAGAATCACACAAGAATTAACGGCTTGTGTCTTAAAGGTGTGGTATAATATTCCTGATGGTAAAACAGCTGGGATTACAGTCTAGAAAATCTTACTATTTCAAGGGGGGGGGGAAAAGTAGATTTTTTTAATGAAATATAAAACTTCCCAGCATTCTTTATGAAAAGAGTAGAGATAAATAGAAAATCTGATTTTCAAATACATTACTCAAGAGAACCATAAAAAGGCAAAAGTTGAAACCATAAAAGTCTTAGTAAGGTTAAACATTTATTTTTCTTTTTTTTACATGGAAAGGTGCTATATTTATTACTAGGGCAGTTAGAAGGCTACTTATTAAAAGGGTTTGGGAGTAATTTGATTATGTTTGTATAAAATCCTAACTTCTACAGAAAGTCTTTCCTGATCTTTAATGCTAGTGTTTTTCTCTTTAGATCATCTTCAATTCATCTGATATGTAGGTTGTTGTACAGAGTTTACTTTATAAAACCTTTGTAAATCATCACAGTTCAGATGAGACCAGTTTTTAAGACGTTGGTCAGGTTCCCAAAACTTTATGGGGCAAATCTTCAATTTCTAATCAATCTATTGATATTTTATTAAGCACCTAGTATGTGCCAGAACAGTGCTATGTATCACTGATCCAAATAGAGGGAAAAAACAGTCTCTGTGAGGAGATCACAATTTTTCAGACTAAACAACTCTATCCATCTGAAGGCCTTGAAAGTTCTGCAGTTTTACTGGAGATTAAATTATAGGAATTATCCACACGCCTAGGGAAGACATATTAATATTTTCAGCAATTGCCATGCACAAATGATTCAAATTTAATTTTCTCCATTCTAATCAGGTCAAAGATAACATTGTAAATGCAATGAGATTTTTTCAAAGTTGAAATTATTCTAACTTAATATCATTCTATGTCTTGACTAAGGAATCAGGCACTAAGCAGGAGAAAAAAAAATCTGCTATCTATTGGGCAGGTAATCCTAGAAGAAAACACAAAGATTCACAAATGTTCCTAGTTTTGTTTAACAGAATATAAGTTCAATAAATTCAAACAAATTCAATAGAGGGTTTACTGGTCATCTTACCTAAAAATCTCACTTTTTGGGGGATCTTTTCTCTAGAAGATCAGAATGTAATTTGTACTTGAACAATTCTAGAAACAGGGAGTTCAGCCTTCACTAGAAAACCCTTATTATTTTTTTCATATTGCAACAAAATTTGTTTCCCTATAATTTCCAATTATTAGGTCTGTTCTCACTATTTGAAATTACTCAAAGTTAGGCTAATGACTCTTTTACTTAACAGTTTCAGGTATCTGAACCCAAGAATCATATCTCCTTTCCTCTAAGTTGTCAGAGTAAATATTTTCCTTATTTTCACTTCTTCATCACTAAGAATGTTTTCAGATCCTTCTTTATTTCATTCATCTGCCTATGTTTGTTAATGGCTCTACTTGAATTTAGCATCCCAAATTAAATAAAGGAGTCCAAAAGTGATCTGATCAGAGGAGGATACAATGGGACAAATCTCAATTCCATTGTTCCAGACATTATACTTTATTATTTCAGTAGAACATAAACTTCTGGAGAATAGATACTATCTAATTTTTGTCTTTGTGTCCTAAGAAACAGTGAAATGGCCCAGCGATCTGACCAGCATTTCAACTGTTTTTCTTTGAAGTTGACTCACCTTACCTTCAGGTTAGTGGACATCTATTGAACTTACAATCAACTAATGATCCAAAACTTCTGTTTCATTTGTACTCCTTCTAAATGGTTTCCCTATCTTGAGAAATATATTTTAAATGTTTAATGCACAAAATTTTACATGTGTACTTATTGAATTTAATCTTTTTAGTTTGGGCTTAATGTTCCAACCTGTCAAAATCTATGGACATTCTTTGACACAGTATATTTCAGATCTTCTTCTCCCCCTTGTTGTATATGTTTTGGTAATATGAACATTGTAATTCTAATATCCTGATATGTCATTAAACAAAGATGAACATTAAAATCCCCCAATTTTCTGTCAAGAACTTAAGAATGATGTGATTGTTATCATTCCTTCCGTGACTCTTTACACAACTGTCACAATTACAGAAGAACCTTAAAAAAAGCCCCTCTAGACTTGAGCTTTGAGTTCTAGTCGATATTTATGTATAAAGCTCCCTCTTCTCTCTCCATACATTTGCAATGTTTTCTTTCCATGCCTAGAATGCAAACCTTCCCATCTTTGATGCTCAGAATCTCTGGTTTCCTTTAAGGCTCAGTTTAAGTCCCATCTTCCAGAAGTCTTTCTGGAACTCCCCAGCTGCTAGTGCCCTCCCTCCCAAGGCTACTTGCATTT
This sequence comes from Sarcophilus harrisii, assembly GCF_902635505.1. Lineage (NCBI taxonomy): Eukaryota > Metazoa > Chordata > Mammalia > Dasyuromorphia > Dasyuridae > Sarcophilus > Sarcophilus harrisii. Next base: position 31,593,252 of record NC_045431.1, on the reverse strand, counting down.
AGTGCAGGGATGTGAAGAGTTCACAATGCCCATTCTCTTTGGCAAGAGGTAAATGTATTTAGGGGAAGTGGTTATAGACAAAATAAGTGAATATGAAATAGAATTGGGAGAGCATTAATGATGGTCTTAGTTCCTTAGTGGAATTCACAATTACCCTCGAGAAAAGGGACATCCCATGAGGTAACAGACAAAATCCAGAAAGGGACTTAGCATCCTAAAAGAGTTAAATACAAGGAGGAGAAACGGGGTCAGGAGCATAGAGATTCCCATAAGGGAGAGGGTAAGGGGAAAGTCACCATGGGACAGAATGCCATGGTGGACTGACCCAGGGATATGATATAATTTGGATTTCTAATTGGATTACCTCCAGTGGGTGGGATTGTTGAAGAAAATTGATCTCCATTATCAGAGCCTTTTTCCTGCCTCCCTCAGGGAATGATTTTTATCAATTCTTCATTTTCTCTCCCCTAACTACACCCACTAATCAGGACTTCATCATCACTGAGGGCAAGTCATTTTAATTCTCTGATATACAGTTTTCTTAAATGAAAAAATTGGGGGAAAGTAACATTTATACTATTGATCTTTCAGATTTCCTGTTAGAAAAACAACTAAATAAATGAGGACTTAAAAAGAGGGCCAATAGGAGACAACAGTTTAAAAACTTACTCAATATCATTTGACTAGAAAGTTAAAGAACATGACATATTAAAGTTTCTGGACTTTTATTGTGATTTTTTTCCTCATCCCCCATATTCAACTATATGTCTTCTCTTAATTACGAGAGTGCTGTCTAAACTCCAGAGGAAATTTTACCATTAAAAAAAAAATCTTTTCACTTTAAAACAAGCATAGTAAGAGTGAGCTAATAAAGCAAAGTGAGGTTCTGAGAAGCTAAATTATCCAAGATCAGAAAGTTCACTTATGGCAGAAATTGGTCTAGTCAATTGCTTGGCCTTTGACCTTTTTGCCTCATGCCTTTCTGACTTAAAATAATGCTTTAAATTTTTCTATCACTTTCTATACTTGTTATGACATTAACATGCATTATCTCAAATGAGTTGTCAGAGAAGGCAGAGTTTTCTCAAAACAAGAACTCTATAAATTATACCTTCAATTGTTCAAAAGCAAAGGTAAAAGACAACATAGGATGTTTCAATGTGAAGTCACATCTGCTTGGGGCTTTGGAGGTCATATGTTGTCAGATTTTATAAGGGAAAAGATGTCTACAACTCACTGTCCATCCTGAGTGAAATTCTCATCTGAATGTGATCATTATGCAGAAATCATTTGAAAGGGAGAATATTCAAAATTTATTTAAGGACAACAATTAATAACTAAATGAACTCGCAAAATATTCTTATATAAACGCATTTCTTTTAGGAAGTATCAAATAAAAATAATCAAATTTATTTGCCTAGAATATGGTTCAAATATTATCTCTGAATCTTTCTCAACAAGACTCCTTGGCATTTCATAACATTGTAGGTTAATATAGTACTATCTAATTGCTGAAGGAATTCAGAATCTCACAAAAACCTGTATTTGTCCTTTGGTTTATTGTTTTTGTCCTGGTCATGGACAACATTCAATAATTAGTCTGATATAAAGCAGAGATATGAAGATCTGTAATAGTTTCATAAGTAACTTGTACCATAATTAGAGGAATAATTCAAATCTTCTGAAATGAGTCTTTCATGAAAATTATTTGCATTTACAGATAGTGCAGACTTATCTGACTTTTCACTGGCAACTAAATTGTTTCCTTCACTGAATAAAATAAAGATTTATTCTGACACTTTGATGGATGTGTGATTTTATTCTAACCCTAAACCTGACATAGAAAAATAAAGATGAATAAATAATCAGCTAAAGAAACAAATAAATAATGAAAATTTGGTACCATGATAGTCATTCCTTCCATAATCCTCTACATATTTGTATTCTCTGTAATTATACTTTGGAAAAGTACTGGTCTTGGATTTAGAAGTAGCTGGCTTAAATTATTACCTCTAACTCTTCCTAACCATGAGACCCTGTGAAAGCTACATTCACTTGAAGACTCTGCTTTCTCATCTGCACAATGCAATGATAATATGTGTGGTACCTGTCCCATGGTTTGTTCTCTCCTTTCTTTCTTCCTTTTTTTCTTCCTTCATTTCTTTCTTTCTTTCTTTCTTCCTTTTTTCTTTCTTCATTTCTTTCTTTCTTTCTTCCTTCCTTCCTTTCTATCTCCTTGATCATTGAATAACACATGGTAGACACTTGAAATATTTTTATTAATTGCATAATTGACGAATGAGAAGCTATATTACAAGCATGCTACTATATATATATATGTGTATGTATATATATATATATATATATATATATATATATCCTTATATATCATTATAAGGGTAAGGGAATATGAGGAAAGAAAAAAAATATTAGGTAGACTCTCCCAGGGGAATTGTATGAGAAAACAGATAATAGTCACACAAGTTAGGATTATCATCAACAGAAAGAATATCCATAAAAACGAGATCAAAGAGCCACTGGATTTAGGGAGAATTCTTGTAAATCCTCCAGAAATGATTTGGCGACCCAAGATACTGGGCACTTTTTTGTTCATGTAGTTTTCCCAGAATTCTAAAGTATCAGGAGGGTTATCTATGAGTTAAATTTCATTATTGTTATTTGATGAGATACGGGCTTTTCCATGCATATCCTTGATAATTTCCCATTTGATACTTTTTACACAAGAAGTTAGTGATGAAATATTACTGTCTATGTCTTCATACCGTGCTTTCCCCACCACTGCCCTTAGGTTCTTCATAATTTTAATAGTTTGGATATTGTGCTGCTTCAGAATCCAGAGCTAGACAGAACTACCAATTAATAATTGGCAGTAACTTTTTAAGGCAAACTTGGGATCCTTGAACGCCATCTGTAATTCCCCAGAGGCCATCTTGAACCTACCTCCATTCCATTACAGGTCCAGCTCATTATCTGTTTGGATGGCTAATGTAACAGGTACCCTCCGAAAAGCCATCTCATTCAGCTATGACTGCAAAGTATCCATGGACAACTTATGCATTTCATTCTCTCTTGCTTTTTATGGTGGATTATTTGAGTGGTCATTTTCACAGTGCTCAGAATTCATAATAATATATATGGTTGATGCATTTATGTATTAAAGTAATCTTCAAACAGAAGTGTTTACAGAGTATTATTAGCACCGATAAGACACTCAATAATGATTCTGAAAGTAGCTCAACAATCATATGGAATTCATGGTGTATACCTTGCATGAAATATTTTATGTTTTTATGGTTTATCGGAATAAATGAGTTAGACATGAGGAAAGGAGAAATACATTAATCATCTCCTTATCTCTGTTAGCAATTAGAAAAAAGTTTTCTTTGATTAAATGAAGTAATGTCCTAATTGAAAGCTTGATAAATAGTATAATAAATGGAGAACATGTTTTATTCACTTAAGCACTGAAATAGAATAATTTACTAGGAATGGCATTGGGCTTGGAATTAGAAGAACTGGGTTGAGTCTTAGCTCATACACTTCAGTTTTATTATCCCTAAAATGGGAATTTTCGATAAGAAAATATTGAAATAGATATTTTAACTGCAACTCTTGAACCTTCTAGAACATGAAAAAGAATTTTAAAATTACAATGAAAGTAGAAAAGGAAATTCCACCATGATTCAGTTGTACTTATTTAATTAAAAAAAAAAATCTGGTTCTTATGAAATTTCCATACAACTGAAAAGAATAATTCATTACATCCTTTCTGTGAGAAAACTGATCAATCCCAGAATTCTAATAAGACAGAGAAATGAAAAAAAACAAATAAACAAAAATCCTCCCAAAACAACTAACATATTTTTCCCAGCCTCAAAGTTTGGGAGCTGTAAACTCGGAAAGTTTGTAAAGTTGATGGTCTTATAGAGACACAACTGCTACAGTTTATAAGACATGTTATTCTTTATGTTTTTTTTTTCCAGTTTAATTTTCAACAGGAAATAGAACCAACTATATCTTCTATGCAAAGATATCAGACCAAGAGATCACTGTATTAGTTCACTGTCTTATTTATTAGGCTAGAAGAATATATACAGTAAGCATTTTATTTAATCAGTAGAAGTGACCAAAAAATTGTTTCAGAGATCAGCACTCAAATTTTTCCGGGTGTCAAGTGACACATCTGTTAAGCAATATATCATTTTGGGTACTTTCGCATCATGAGGAAAAAAATGCATTTCCTGATTAGATCTTAAGACTTGTAACAGTGCCATACATTTATATTTTATATATCCAAGACATAAGTTGAAAAATTGCTTTTTCTTACTTTTTTTTAAAAATAGGATTCTGATAGAAACACCTATTCTTTAGAGTCTTATAATTCAGTGACCATTTTATAGTCCTTGAGTGTTCCAAACCTTTCCTACTTTAACTCTGTTATAGTATCAGCCTTGATGCTCATCCTCCCTTTTGGATATCCCATTGCCCCTAAAGAATTATTTTTTTCCCTCCAATGTTTATTACCACTAAGTTCCTGAGAGTTTTGATAATGGCTTCACATGATCCAATATTTGATGAAACTCCAGTTAGTTTCCTCAGTGTTTCCTTATAAACTGATCCTTGCCAGTGATTCATCATTTTTATTGCTCTTCCTTTAAGGTTTTCCAATTTATGTACATTTTTTTCATCTACCAAAACACTGACTATGGTATGAGCAATCAGTTTTCCTTAGAATTGAACTTGATGTTGTCAAAAGCATTGTACAATGTTTCATATGTAGAAAGAACCCTGGAGATTATAAAATGCAGATTCCTCTTTTTACCGATGAGAAAACAGGCTACAAAGCTAACTGGTGGAAGAGCTTGTTCTAGGATCTAGAGCTTCTAACTCCTAATATAATGCTCCTTTTAGGAGAGTAGATTATTCTTACAAATTCACATTGATTTTTAGTTGTTGGCAAAAGAAAAAAAAAATATATATATATATATATTTACTTTTCACATTTCTAATGTAGTTATGTGTATGTGTGTATATGTATACATGGATGTGTATATATGAGTGTATATATACATATATATGTGTGTGTATATGCATGTGTGTGTGTGTACAGATACAGGTTCTAGCAACCCTTCTGAGATATGATCACTAATGAAGAATTCCTGTAGAAAAAAAATAACTTGCATTACTTGGTGGAATGTATTAAATTATGTTATTAGAAATGAAATGACACAGATATTGTAGATAAAATTCCATGTAAAATATGAGAAATATCATTATTTTGAAAGCTCTCAAGTTCACTTTATATCTAGAATTACATAACTCCCATCTTGCCTTTCCATATGGGAAAGTTAATTTCCTTCCCACTATGAGAATTTCAAACTAAAAATAGAAATCAGATAAAGATATAAACTAAATATATATATTATTTAGAGACACAACTACTACATTTTATAAAATATGTTATGTTTTATGTCTTTTTTCCCAGTTAAATGTTCAACTGGAAATAGAACCAACCATATCTTCTTTGCAAGGATATTAAACCAAGAGATCACTGCATTAGATCACTGTCATTTTTATTAGTCTTAGAAGACTTGTCCCCTCTCAAAATGGTCAATGGTCATGTACTAGAAATCACCTGGCAAACTTTGGAAGCATTACAAGGATATGTAAACTCTTTATTGTAATAATTACAACAAGAATCCCTATGTAAATTGTACTTCAAATCTTACAATGATCCATCATGGAAATAATCCTGTGATAGTATTCCCATCCCCATTTTTAGAAAATAAAACTCAAGTGTTCTGATTGCAAGTGCAGTCTGCCTTTTAGACTAGGAAATAATGGTTCCTTGCTATCTGTGAAAGCTCCTCTTGTTTGAAATTGGGAATAAGTGCTGACAAGTTGACAAGTCTCTTGATATGGGATGTTTTGTTGAGGTAGTGTGACATTTTAGAATTGCAGATAAATGGAGAGTCAGGAATATTTGAATTCAGACCCTGCCTTTGACATACACTGGCTGTGCCATCCAGGGCAAGTGGCTGAAATCGCCAGTGTCCCGGACAGCTCTCTAAGACTACAAATGGCCAATAACCGCTGATCTGCAAACATGGAGGAGGTTTCCTCACTAAGTGACTGAGACTCCTATATACTGATGTGATTATTGATGCAAACCTCCCCAACAAGCCCTTGCAAAACAAACACACACATAGAGAAAGCAAATAAATAGGTAACTAGATAACTAACAAAGAAATGAGGAGGAAAGCAAAGTCCTAAACAAATGAATACATAAATAATTGAATGAATGACTGAATATATGACTAGTTTACATCAGAATATAAAAACTGACAGCCTCTTCTCCCCCTGTAGTCCATTCAAGCCAGCATTCTCCTTTGTGGAAGTGAACACCTTTTTTTGATCTCAAACTCAAAAAATTATAGATGCAAGCCAAAATTCTCTTCCTTTTCTTCAATGGCCTAAATAGATCAATAATTCATAAATTTATTCAGATTATTCATAATTTAATATTTTTATCCATGTCGTCTTTTGTACTCATACCCAATGAAGGCAAAAATAATAGCTGCTGCTGTGTTCTTTGTGCTTCAAAGTTTGTAAACATTATCTTTTTTGAATCTTACCTCAACCTCTGGAGGGAAATAATTCAGATATTATTACACTCATTTGGCAGAGGAGGGAACCAAGATTCAAATAGGTCAAGTAGTTATATAACTATCAAGTGAAAGGCAAAGTTTATTAATTGCTGAATGGGAGAGTTAAAAAAAAAATCGGACTTTTCGAAACCTTCACAGGATGTTTCCTCTGGTTAATGTTCTAGCCCCTGTGTATGAGGGCTAAATGTTCCCAGATTTATCTTCTGCATCTATGGTGTATCTATATTATTTAGACTGTCATATTCTATTTAAACTGTCATAGTATTCACTTGGGTGGAATATTACAAAATTATAGACTGCCACTTAGGCCCAACCAAATCTGTAAATACAGACAAAGAATTCCATTCTATTCAGTTATCTGCTCAACAGCTTTAACTAGATGTCTGGGTTGTCCCTCCATAACTCATTTAAATTTAAACTTCGCATCTTTTTGCCAAACTAGCCCATCTAGTTGGCTTTGCTCTTTCTGTGACTGGCAACACCATTCACCAAGTAATTTAGGCTTATTGGTGACGTATGTGAAAAGCTGTATGAAAGTATGAAAAATATTTTGTGTCTACTCTCTCACCTATCCAGTGACACATCTAGTCAATGTTCCCTCTACGATACCTCGTGTCTGCTCCTTCCTTTACCTTTCCACTATATCTATACATATATATATATATATATTTATATGTATATATGTATATATATGTATGTGTGTATGTGTATATATACATACACACATATAAACAAATATGTATTCACACACACACACATCCAGTGCCTATAACTGGGCCCTCTTCTTTAGGGATGCAAAGTCACAAATGAAATCATTCAGGTAGGAAGCTCTAAGCTGAGTTTGGAAAAATCTATTTGATATTTGTTGTTTTCATTCTGTTGATACTGTGTGGACTTCAGAGCAACATAAGCCATGAACTCAGATAAGTGATACTCATTTATTAAGTTCTAGAATCTAAAATAATGAAATCTAAAATATTTTAGAATCTAAAATAGACACAGACCCAGGTCTCAAGTACTAAAGCTTCTCTGGCTGTACAATACTCCTTATTTCAAATGACCCCTCTTTTATATAATCTATCACTATTAGTATTTGTATACTAATTTTTATACTTTTACACAAACTATTCATTACAAACTCTACTCACCACCATGTACTGACCTGTTGATTCCAGATATACCAGTGCCCTTCCCATTGTCTTACTCTCAGAAAGGCTATGAAGTCAGTGCAATGAAGGAGATTCAGTTATCTCCCATAACCCCATTCCCAGAGGAGCTTTTCTACACATTTGATCCTTGGACCTCTGAAGCCTATAATACCCATTTGTCCTGTGAAATAGATAGCCCCTATTTTAATTAAAACCCTTGTTACATCTTTTTTCAATACTGTAATAAAATTGCAATTGTATTAAAATAAAACTAACTTTAAATTAGTTTTATATTTAATTTAATTATATATAAAATATATATAATAAAATAAATTTAACTAATTTCCCTTCATCTATTGCTTCTCCTTTTCAAACCAGCTTTCATGACATTGCAGAGTATCGTCAAATTGAGGAAAGGGAAAAGAGGAAAGGAACAGGTATTTATTAAATGCCTACTCTGGGGGAAGCGCAAGAAAGGGGATGACAAAGGTAGCAAAGAAATGGAAATTGAGGGGATGCCCATCCCTTGGGGAAGGGCTGAACAAGCTGTGTTACACGAAGGTAATGGAACAAACATTATTCTTCTCTAAAAATGATGAACAAGCTGATTTTAGAAAGTCCTGGACAGATTTACATAAACAGATGCTGAGTGAAATAAGCAGAACCAGGAATACACTTTACACAATATGCGATGATCAATTATGAAAGACTTGGATCTTCTCAGTGGCTCAGTGATCCAAAGCAATCCCAACAGGCTTGGGACAGAAAATGCCATCGGCATCCAGAAAAAGATCAAAGGAGACAGAATGTAAATCAACACATGCTATGTTTAGTTTGGTTTTTTTTAATCTATGCAGTAGTTTTTCCCTTTTGCTCTGATTTTTCTCTCCTAACATGATTCATAAAGCAACGTGTGTTAAATAAACAAATTAATTAATTAAAACAACAACAACAACAAACCATTTATTAAGGGCTACTAAGTGCTAAGTATTTGATAAATGTCACATTGGAAAGCTGGCTCCATTTTTATCCCCATTTTACAGTTGAGGAAACTGAGGCAGATAGAAGTCAAATAACCAGTCAGGGCCCCACAGCGAGGAAGTTTCCGAGACTGAATTTGAACTCGTTTTTTCTCATTCCTGGCCCAGCACCCCATCCAGTGCATTACCTAACAGCGCTCCTATGAGAATTTCCTCCTTGAAAGCTGCTCTTTCCCACAATTTATTTTCTCTTCATCTATGCATTTATACTAATCTTACAAGTATCATACTTTTCTGTGAATATATGCCCTTTCCCAGTAGAATAAATAGAGGCAAAGCTGTTCATCCCTTCTTTATATTCCGCAACCAGTCTGGTACTTGAAACATAACAGGCACCTGATTAGCAGGATTATTTTCCACAATTAGACAGTCTCTCTCCCATTATTGCCTTTGCAGACTGAGGAGCCCTATAGTTAAATGAAAAACTCAGGCGGATGGGTTTATTTAGCCTATTAGGAACAAATTGTCTAAAATTCCTTTTAATTTTCTGGAGTCCTCTAATGAAAGTTCACTTTTTCATTCAATTGGCCTTCTCCGTCTTAAGACTGATGAAGCGCTGAGTAAGTTTTATAGCGCATTTTTACTCTGATTTCTGCAGGCTCACAAAGCTGAGCGGCCTTAACAACTGGCCTCTCACAGGATGGGAATATTAGGAGCAAGTGGTTCCCAGTGACAATGCGGGTCCCCAAATCTCCTCAGAGAAGATGTTCTGTTCGGAAAGACAAAATGGCAGGAATTCAGGCAGGAGCCCCCTACGCCCCCCTCTAAACAAACAACTTTAAAATAGCTTCAAATGAAATTCTGGAGCCACAGAGGCGACCCAAGGACAGGCCGGAGAGACATTTTTCCGGCCCAAAATAATGAAGGAGGTCTCTGGAGGGCAGTGGCGGGGGAAACTGGGCGGCCGGTGAGGAAGGCGACCCGGCGGGGCGGGACAACAGCTCCAAAGGCCCGGAGCTGCCCCGCAGCACCTGCGGCCTTCCCTGCCGGCAGGACCCCGGCCCGCAGGAGCTCGGCCCCGTATCCGCAGGTTTTGCCTCCGACCTGCTGAGCTTTGGTCCTGGGCCGGAGGGCCGGGGCCTGTTCTATCTCCTCTCACTGATGATCCATGCAGGATGCGGAGCCAGACTGCCAGTTTGGGACAGGTTTTCTTGACTATGTCAATTAATTAAGTAGAGGTTGCTCCTCACCTCCCCTTCTCATTTTCTGTCTTTCTCCTCTCTCTGTCTTTCTCCTCTGTCTGTCTTTCTCCTCTTTCTCCTCTCTCTGTCTTTCTCCTCTGTCTTTCTCCTCTTTCTCCTCTCTCTGATTTTCTCCTCTCTCTGTCTTTCTCCTCTCTCTGTCTGTCTTTCTCCTCTCTCTGTCTGTCTTTCTCCTCTCTCTGTCTGTTCTCCTCTCTCTCTCTGTCTTTCTCCTCTCTCTGTCTGTTTTTCTCCTCTCTCTGTCTTTTCTCCTCTCTCTGTCTGTTTTTCTCCTCTCTCTGTCTGTCTTTCTCCTCTCTCTTGTCTGTTTTTCTCCTCTCTCTGTCTGTCTTTCTCCTCTCTCTGTCTGTTTTTCTCCTCTCTCTGTCTGTTTTTCTCTCTGTTCTCTCTCTCTCCCTTTCCCTCCCTAATTTTTTTTTCTGCATCTGACTACTTAACCTGAACATTTGTTGAATCTGCCCTCCAGAGTCAGATTTGAGGCATTTTTTTAAAGCAATTTGGAGGGGAATTTGGGAGCATTCAAATGAGTTCCTGCCTCCACTCTACCATCATAGCTCCCCCTCCCACCATCCCTTTTTATACATGATACACTGGATGTTTAGAGATGCTTGGGTCCATATATCTAGAAAGCCTGGGAATGGAGGTTTTGATCCCGCCCCTTTTTATTTCCCTGCTCTTTGTATCATGTGGTACCCAGAAGATCTCAGACAGTAATCTGAGTCTAGATTCTGGGGGGTGGGGGGGTGGAGCAGTTATGAGAATCTAGGAGATAACAGTCCCTTGGTACTGTGCCCTCTTCAGATCATATTTTCAATACTGGTTTAAGCTCTGGAGATCCATTTCAGGAAGTGAACATATAGGAAAGTTGTTGAAGTGAAAAGCTTTGAGATCGGGATAGTCAGTCCAGTGCTCTTCCAAAGACTTTATGCTTTTTTCCTGCACTTATTTCAATATTAAAGGCAAAAACCCAAATTAATAATTATCATTTTTGTCTTCTCAGTCTCTGACACTAAGTTGGTCCAGAAATCATTATTGAATGAATGAAGGATAAGGGCGATTTCACATATCCTTTCAATAAATTTCAGCACAACATGTTTTATTAAGCACTGATTATTATTTAGGAAGTTGCATTAATCAAAAATGAAAGCTCTGATAATCCCAATCAGGACAAATTTGGAGAGAAGTAAGATTCAAACCACAAGTAATAGATATTTGAAAAATGAAAATGTTATGGCTCTATTACCTATGGGAAAATATTCATATTCATTTTTCTCCCTTTGAATATCTGGTATTGGACATATATTAATTCACACACTTGTGACACAAGCTAATTTCATGCTCAGCATGAAATCTTACTGCAAGTATTGAATATAATTATATTACAGTGGTTGAAAGTCTAATTTCCAATGTAAACAATAGCTCAGAGCATTCTGATCCAAGGTAAGATTTCGCATTAAGTGTATTCAACCTTAACAGAGGAGGAAATGGCTAAAATCCTCAGGACCTTGAACTCTTCAGAGGAAACATGTTCTAAAAGTAAAAGATAAAATTGTAAAAATAAATGATGTGAGATTTTAGAGTTATAACCAGTTTTAAAAAATGGCTTCAGAGAAATTAGGTACATTCTATAAATCCATTAACTGGAGTGTGTAATGTAGATGAAAAGAATGACTTATCTTTTAAAAATGCGACGGCCATCAGAATTATACATGTCTGTACTTTTCCTTTTATTTGTATATTTTCCCTTGTGTGTATCTAGTTCATTGGAATCACAGTAAATATTTATTGTTAATATTATTATTTATTGTTTAATTTATTGTTAATATTATTAAATATTATGAATGTACCCATTCAGCATGAGATGGCAATGATTTAGACCTCACATAATGTTCTGATCTTTTCTTACCATTCCTTTTCTTTATTCTGCACATGGTGACTGAACCAAGGGAAACTACATTCATAGAGTTTCACAAACTACTTTGTCCAAACACATTAGTTCTACTAAAAGTACATTGCATCACACTCATTTCTTTTTTAGTTATGTTATTGCTGTGTATTTTTATTTAGTTAACTAGTTGTGTCTGGCTCTTTACAACCCCATTTGTGAATTTTTTGACAAAGATCCTGGTATGATTTTGTCATTTTCTCCTCCTGCTAATTTTCTAGTTGCCTTCCTGAGGGAAACCGAGGCAAAGAAGGTTAAGTGATTTGTCTGATTACTTAATGTGTGAGATCAGATTCGAATTCAGGAAGATGAGTCTCAATCCAAGCTTAGCATCCTTTCATCTGTACCACTTAGCTGCCCTGAATCATATTACTAATAATTAATACATTTATATGTTGTATAGAATATTATTCATACATGCTATAATTTAATTTTATAGTATCAAGAATAAGTATACATATATGTGTGTATATATATATATATATATATATATAGCTATATACATATAGCCTATACACACACATACAGTTAATAATACTATAAGTCTACAATAAACTATCTAGAGCTGTTGGGTGTACAATAATTTTAGTCCTATAAATTCTCTATAAAAGATCTACCTAATGATTAGAGGCCATCTTTTGTCATCCTTGATGTGATGGCCTTCAAGCCCTGTTCCAGCTATAAATCTATGATCTTACAATTGTAAATATTAAAAAAAATTCAGGATAGGATTATGAGGAGAAGAGCTGAAGGTCTTGCTGGAGAAAAGAATGTTCAAATGAAAATGAGCACTGATATATATAATCAGGTAAAGAAAAATGACTCCTATTTTAGGGGAGCTTCTTTCACAAAGATTATGTAGGAAAGATCTGTGAATGAAGAAAAACAGAAAAATTGCACCTGATAATGAAGCTTCACTGGGAACCAATCAAAAGAATAAAAACATTCAGCAATATCTTATTATGTAAAAGTTCAGTTATGAAAAATGTGTGTTTATTATTACAGTGTAAAATACATTTACTATCTAAGAGCTACACAGTAGTTTAAGCTTCCTTAGCAAGCCTGAATTAATCATACCAACAAGCTGTGATAACAAATTGCAGTTTTTTAAAAGGAATATCACTAGGATATTTCTCATGGAAGTAAATTATTTTAATGAGCCTCCAGTTAAAATGCAGAATGAAAATCATATTTTTCCTTCCCATGAATGGCTAAAACCATCCTCTAGTATGAAATAGATTTAACAGAATGCTAAAAAGCTGGAATAATAGAATTTTTCATTAACAGAGGAGTAGCATTACATCTGTATAAACTCTCATAATCTAACTAGCATTGTGAAAGAGCAAAGAAAAGTTATTTGCCTAAATAAGAAATTTAAATAATGGAAATACATTCAATATTAAGTGCCCAGTTTTGTGTTCCTAGTTTCATAAAACATTTACTGAAAATCATAGGCTACTTTTCTAACTTCTTTCAGCAAAAGTGATACACTCATCATTTAACATGGGAACGATTTGTGGAATTCATAAGTTGGCTACCTAAGTAAATGATAGTTTTAAAATTTTGCTTTAAATTATAAAGTTCAATATAAGCAGATGCTAAGAATTTGAATAAGATTGACTGCAGTGAATCAGTAATATAAAAATTTAAATAATAGCAGTAGCTGATACCATATTTTATTATTTATAACCTTACATTGTTATTTCTGTGTTTTGATGCCTATTATATCACAGATGTATATATATACATACATACGAATATATATTTATATATGAAAACTAGTAAATAAAATATTTCTGTGATGCTTTGGTTATTTAAATGTGGAGAAAGATTTTTTTTTTCTGTTTGAAGATGGAATTTCTCTGTGGAAAAGTTATATCATAATATTTCATCATGACATGGAGATGTCTGTGAGTTCTCAAAGATTCTGCCAGGAGACAAGAAGATCTAATAGGATAGGGAAATTTTGAATATGGAGCTGGAAGGGGCGGAGCCAAGATGGCGGAGAAGACACACGCGTCTTTCTAAGCTCTTCTCTTACCCTCTTTATCAATATTATATCGAGCCTCAAAAATAGTCTTGACTGCTACAATTCGTAAAGATAAAAGTAGAACAACTCCCCCGAAGAAAATCTGCGTCTCCCAAAAAGGTTGGTTCCGGGCGGGGGAGTCGGGCAGATGGGAGAAAATTGGTTCGAGAGTCTCAAACCGGGGTGAAAGCACGATTCAACGCCGCGCAGCCCCAACCCCGTACAGGCTCTCCTTGGGGAGTTTGATCCTACGGGAGGACCACCAGGTTGCCTCAAACCTGCGGGGGAGCTCGGCGGGGCCCAGAAACTTTTCAGGGCCGTTGCATCAGGCAGGCCTGGGCGGTTTGGGCGGTCCTGCTTTTGCGTCAGCTGCTAAACTCACAGTCCCACAAGAGGCTCCGGCCGGCGTGACACTTTCACCCCCAATCTCTGCCGAGGCAACATTCCCACTCAGCCCTACAAGCCGTTTGAAAACTCGGGTGCTGAATCCACCTCCTGTTGGGGAAGGAAACTCTCACCAGGCACTCCCATACCTCGGCCGGAAACGGTTTAATCTCTCCCTATTCTGCAGAGGCTGGAATTCCTGGGAGCCACCTAAAGTTTAAAACATGAATAAAAAGATGAAAAAGAACATCACCAACTTCTATCGAAAAAGAGCAGGTCAAAAACCCCAAGGACCTCAAACCAAAAAAATCATCAATTCCTCCTTTACGATCTCTCAAAAAAGGGAAATTAAAAATCTCAAAAAGTTAGAAATAAATGGGAAAGGAAAGAAACCTTACAAAAAACAACCCAAAACAATTGGAAAAAGTTAAAAAATTCCCAAATGCAGAAACAAAATGTTGGAAAAAAAAATAATTCACTAAAAAAAAAAATTAGTAAATGGAAAAAAAAATTCCACAACCAAAAACAATACATTCAAAAAACTCAATTGGACATTCAGAAAAGTAAAAAAAGCTAATGAAGAAAATAATCTTTAAAAATTGAACTGAACAAATTGAAACTAATGATTCATTGAGACAGCAAGAATCAGTCAAAAAAAAAAAAAATGACAAACTGGAAAAACCACGTTTCTACTTGCAAAAACGACAGACTTGGAAAATAGATCTAGGAGAAATAATCTGAGGATTATTGGACTTTCTGAAAACTATGATGAAAAAAGAGCCTAGTACAAAAGAAATCATCAAAAGAGAACTGAGATTTAGAATCAGAGGTAAAATAGGCATTGAAAATTCTGAACCTTCAAGAAACCCTAAAATAAAAACCCCAAGGAAATTTTGTGGAAATTTCAGAACTATCAGATTAAAGGAAAAAAATTTTACAACACCAAAAAAAACCATTTAAATACCTTACAATAAGGATTACCCAAGATCTGGCTGCCTCTACATTAAAGGAAAGAAGGGCCTGGTTGATATTCCGGGCCGAACGAATCAGCCAAGAATAAACTCCCGCTAAGCTGAGCATTTCTTCAGGGAAGAAGATGGACATTTAATGAAACAAATAATTCCATTTGTTTCTGAAGAAAAAAAAAAGAACTAAACAAAAATTTGATCTCAAGAATGAATCAAGAGATCAGAAAGGTAAAAAATAACTCTTGAAAATTGTTTTCTGTTTGGATTAAAAAAAATACATGTATAATTTTATTTATGATATAACATAAAAAAGGGAAGTAGATTGGAAAAGGGATGATGGCAGAATAAGGTGGGAAGGAGGATAAAGAAACCACATCCCACAAAGAGGCTAAGGAAACTTATCATATCTGAAATTTAGAGGGGAGGAACATTGTGTGAATCTTACTCTCATCAGAGTTAGCTCAAAAGAAAAATTTGACATTTGTTTTGAAAATTTCCCCCTCATTAAAAACGGGGAAAGGAAAAGGGAAAAAAAAAGTAATAAGGAAGGAAGGGGAAAAACTCAAAGGGGGGGAGGGATTATAAAGGATAATATCTGATACAAAGAAATAATAAGTTTAAAAAAAAGGGGGGGAAAAAAAAAAACACAATCCTTTATTGGGATGGCAAAAACAATTTATAATTCTAACCTAAATTAAAGGGAAACTCCCCCATAAAAGGAATTTGAACATCAAAATCAGAACCCTACAATATTTTTTACAAAAACAATTTAAAAGGGGATCATATAAAGTAAAATAAAACTCAAAATCTATTATCTTCGGTGAATCAAAAACGGGTCCATCCTTTCTCAATCAACAAAAAGAAAAAAATTATCTAATTTAAAAATAAAAAAACACATCCTCTAAAAATACATAAACAACAACAAATCAAATTTAAACAATATACCAAGTGGATAACTCAACTTCCCTAAAAGGAAGTTAAAAATTGCAAGAAAAAAACAAAAAACTTAAAAAGAATTCAACCCACTCTCAAATTGAAAACAAACCAAAAAAAAAAAAAAAAAAATAAAAAAATTGAAAAAAGGTATTTGGTCTTTGGAAAGAAAAAAAATAAAGAAATATATTTCTTCCAACTCCATGAACCACAAAAGACCATAAAAAATATTATTTCGAAAAGCAAAAGAAAAGTTTCCAAGAAAACAAAACAAAATTACAAAAAGGAAAAGCAAAAAAAAATTGGCCAAACAAACTAAAAAAGGAAATGGGTAAAGGCCACAAAAAATCAAAATATTTCAAACAGTAAAACAAAATTTACACCCAAAAAAAAAAAAAAAACCCAAGCCATTAAAAAACCCGAAAAAAATTTAAAAACTTTATTTAAAACTAAGCCCAATAACCCCAATCAATTCTTTTTAACAAAATAAGGGTTAATTTGAAATTTAATTTTTAATATTTAAACATTCCCCATTTTAATTTTAAAAAAGAAAAAAAATTTTTTAATTGGGAAATTTACCCAAAAAAATTAAAAAAAATTTATTTAAAAAAAAAAATTTCCAAAAAAAAAACCTCAAAAATAAATCAAAACAAAAAGAATTTTTTAATCATAATGAAAAAAAACATTAAAAAATTGAAAAAAACCCCAAAAATGGAAATAAACAAACCATTTGAAAACCCAACTAAAAATTAAATTTATAAAAAAGAAAGGGAACCTACCAAAAAAAAATTCCTTAAATTACCAAGAAAAAAATTTTAAAAAAAAAATAAAACCCCCTAAAACCAAAAAGGGTAAAAGGCTTTGAAAAAAAAAACAAAGGGAAAAGAAAAAAGAAAAAAAAAAATGAACCAAAAAAAAACTTTCCCCCAAAAAAATTTAATTTATTATTTTCCCTAAAAAAAACTTAAAAAAATTAAACAAAAAAAAAACAAACCCCAAAAAAAAAGAAAAAATTCATCCCTTCCCCAAAAATGAAAAACCAAACAAAAACAAACTATTGAAATAAAAGTTTTAAAAAAAAATTTTTTAAACCAAAAAATCCAAAGGGGCCCGGTTTTCCCAAAATAAAAATTTAGGAAAAAACTATTGAAAATAGGGCCATTAAAAAAAAAAATTAACCCAAAAAACCAATGATATCCAAAATCAAAAACATTTGTAAAACCTCCATTCCTTTAAAAACCCAAATATGGAATAAATGACTTTCCTTAAAATAATCACATCTTTTAAAAACCATCATAAACATCATATTAAAACAAACTACCCAAATTCCCAAAAGTCTGGGTAAACAAGGTTTCCCCTATCCCTTACTAAAAATTGAAACACTACAACAAACAAAAAATTAAAAAAAAAAAAGGCAAAAAAGCCAAATACACCTTTAGCATATTAAAACCCCAATTCTCTAAAAATTGAAAAAATCCCACAACAAAAAGGTTTAAAAAACCAAAACCACAGCTTTCTTTAAAAACAAAATCCCGAAAGGGTAAAAAAATTCCATTTAAAAGCCAGACCTCAAAAATCAAAAACATAAAACGGACCACTTTTCCCACACAAATAATCTCAACCAATTGGAAAAAATTAAATTCTTTGGGCCAAAAAAAAATGCAAAACCTACTTCATTTTTTGCCTACCAATCAAACTCCCAAAAACAAAAAAAAAAAAAAAAACAAATTCATTGGAAAAACAAGGGTCAAAATTTCAAAATTAAAAAAAAAAAAATCAAAATGGTGGCAACTTTTACCAATCTAAAATATAAAACCCACTTACCAAAACTAAAGGAGGCAAAAAATTATTATCAGGGAAAATTGGGCAAGGAAAAACATCAACTAACAACCCTAGCTTTGACAAACCCAAAAATCCCACAAAAAACACTTTTATAAAAATTCGGGAAAAGGGAAATAATATGGCAAAACACTTATCCAACCAACCTCCAAAAAGGGTAAAAAGGGTTTCAACCACAAAAAAAAAATTTAATAAAATTAAAACATAAATTTTACCTCTCAACCTTGGAAGGGGAATTTTAACCAAAACAAACAAATAATTACATCCAAAAAAAAAAATTTCATTATACCAAACTTTAAAAATTTTTACAAAACAAAACAATCAACAAAATTAAAAAACAAAAAGGGAAAATATTTTTACATCAAATTCCAAAAAATTTCAAAATATGAAATTAATCAATTTATAAAAAAATCAAAACC
Source organism: Sarcophilus harrisii (assembly GCF_902635505.1). NCBI lineage: Eukaryota > Metazoa > Chordata > Mammalia > Dasyuromorphia > Dasyuridae > Sarcophilus > Sarcophilus harrisii. The sequence goes on along the minus strand of NC_045431.1, from coordinate 31,574,656 downwards.
ATTCTCCAATTGAAAATGGTCCAAAGGATATGAACAGACAATTCTCAGATGAAATGAAACTATTTCTAGTCATATGAAAAAGATGCTCCAAGTATTATTAATCAAAAATGCAAATTAAGCAACTCTAAAGATACCACTACACCTGTCAATTGGCTAAAAAGGAAAAAATAATATGATTTTGGAGGGGATGTTGGGAAAACGGGACATTGATTCATTGTTGGTGGGTTGTGAACGATCCAACCATTTTGGAAGTAGTTTGGAACTATAAAAAGTTATCAAACTTCTCCCTTTGATCCAACAGTTTTACTAAATTACCCAAAAGAGATTATAAAGAAGGGAAAGGGACCTGTATTTTGGAATTTTTGGAGCCCTTTTTGTATTGAAACTGGAAACTGAATGGATGTCCATCAGTTGGAGAATCTGAATAAATTGGGTATATGAAAATTATAGAATATTCTGTTCTGTAAAAATGAAACAGGATGATTTCAGAAGGCCTGGAGGACCGAACTGATGCTAAGTGAAATAGCAGGACCAGGGATCATTATAACTTAACAACAAACTAGATGATGACCTCCTGATGGATCAGGCCATCCTCGGCAAGGTCAACCAGATCATTTCTGGTGGAGCGTAATGAACTGAACTAGCTCGGGGGAACTCGGGAGATGACTGAAGCCATTGCATTGTTCCCAGTCCCTGTATTTAGCACCCATCTTTGATTTCCTTCACAGGCTAATTTGCGTGATTCGGGTCTGATTCTTTTTAACAGCAGGGTATGTTTTGTCATTATCTTTGTGTTCTGGGTTGTATTTTAATATTTTAACTACTGGTCATCCCCATTAGGGAGGGGTGGGGGTAAGGGTGAAAAAATTGGAACAAGAGGTTTGGCAATTTTAAGCGGAGACCCTGATATATCCTGTAAATTAAAGGCTATTAAATAAAAAAAAAAAAAAAAAAAAAAAAGAATATGGAGCTGGAGATGGACAAGTTTTATCCTTACTTCTAATTACATAATAGGCAAATTCATAGGAGCTCATCATCAAAAGTTTGTTGCCAGTTGATCAAATATACTCACATACGTACACGCATACATACATATATATACATGTATATGTGTATTATATATAATCAGTTATTTGAATAAAAATGAATTATAACATGATTTGGATAAACTATCACCATGGTTTATATCACTGATCATTAAAGCACTCAATAGATTTATAGTTGATATTCCTCTTTGTTATTGTCATAAACCACAAATAAAATCATATCTTACCAAGAATTTTTTAATTAGTATCTTGTAGGTATGTTTTATTTAAAAATATACATTATATTAAATAAATGCTGTATCTAATGATCTACATTTTCAGTTCTATTTACTACGACTAGAAATTTTGTAAACTCGATAGGAAAATTTCAATTATTATTGATCCAGAACATCAGAGTTTATAAACATTTGCCATATGCCTACTGTGTGCCAGATACTCTCTAAGCAAGTAGGGACTTGCTTAGATAGAGGAGAAAAAGATGCAGACCTGCAGGAAGAAAAATCTGGGAGGTGTGAGTTAGAGAATTCATCTTACTTGAATCTATCTTCTAGAATGTTTAGTCTCTGGAGAACATGAAATAAAGGAGAACAATCAGGTAGGAAATGATGAAGGGGATTCCCCTTGTGTCTTCTACCCTCTAATAAATGGAGGTAGGGAAGGGGTCCAGGAACAAGGTGTGAAGAGGAAGTGTATCAGAACTGATTTCATCTTGCAGATTGATGTGTTTTTGGAGAATCTGAAATCCAAGAGAGAAACTGTATAGGATAATAATTACATTAATAATAATCTCATTATCACATCGTAATAATTATATGATATATTAATGTAACATCATGCCATTGAATCAATCATTATAGTTTCTATGCTGTCCCAGCTTCTACATTCTTCCTTTCTGGTGAGAGTGACCTTATTTACACAACACCACATTGTCCCTAAAGATTATTTTATCATGCTGTTGATTGTGTATCTCTTAGAAAAGAAATAGATTTGGGGTTCATAGAAAGTCACTTTCCCACTGAATCAAAATATTTAAATAACTTAAGGTATTGCTGAAGATAAAGCTTTGGGTTTATAATTCCTCCATCACATTTAAAAGCCTCTTCTTGCTGTTTTAGTTCTTGTTCTTGTTCTAAGTATGAAAATCTCTTCTCTAAGAAACTGATGTTTCCCAGGATTTTCCCATTCTCTTGCTGGAAGCTTTATTCCAGAATCCTTTCTCTCCCTTTTGGAGAAGTTTTCTGAGGAGACTAAGTCCTGGAACTCCGAAATCCAAGGTGCCATGAAACACATTCTCTTTCTTGAAAGGCAGGATTTGGACTAGGACTGATTCTGGCATTCTGCTATAGGAGGTTTTATATTCAGATGAAATGAGGCACTTAGAGATCATTGGCCAGTCAACAAAAGGGGATTTATTTAGCTCTGGCACAGCAATGATAAGAGATAAAGAGAGGTATTTTAGCTTCTAAAAACTACTTAACTCTGTTCAGCAGGGTGAAATAAGTAAGATGACTTATTAACAAGTTAGGCTGTCTGGTCAGTTGGGCAGGACATAGAGATTGACAAGGTTTTCAGTCATCCAGTAAGATAGAGGGGTCTCCATTCCACATGGATAGGATTTTTATACCCTTAGATGAAGCTGTGTCAAGGGGGGCAAGGGCCAACTAGATATCTAGAAAAATTGGCAACTTTTAGAGAAAATTAATCTTTTTTTTTGGGGGGGTGATGATGGAGGGGACAGGAAGAGTGGAGAGTAAGATGGATTTTACTTAATGCATGTTGCAAGGACAAAGGAGAGATATAAGTTCAGCAAGGTGCTAAAGAAACAAAACAAACATTTCTTTAATATAATAGAAGGAAAAATAAAAGGTGATTGCATATGAAACTGCAAATCTATTATGTACAACTTGCTATTACTCCCAAATATACATTAAAGTTATCTTGTAAAATTAAAAAAGAAAGTTACATGGTAAATGTTTAACATGCAGTTGTCTGGAGAAAAATGTATGCATTACACAGTTTTATATTTAGTCTAAATTATGAATATTCTTTTATTACTTTATTAAGCCTAAACAATCACACATATTCAGATACACATTCACACCACACATAATGATAACTTAGGATTGATTTGTAGTGTTTGCTAATTTCAGATATGTCAATGTTTACAGTAAAAATTTAAGAATTAGCTCATATGACTTGTTTTAAGTTGTCTCCAGTACAAACCACTAGGGACCTAAGTCATTCTGAGCATGTGGTTGAGGGGGAGTAAATGAAACGACATGAAAAATTGCAGATATTAGTTCTATAGCAACTAGATCTCTGAATCATTCACATATTTGACATAATGATAGAGGAAGGAATTACTGCCTCCTCTATTCAGAAGCCTGGGATCAGGAACTACTACTATTTGTCACATTGTTCTAAATGCTATGGTCATGTCATTGAGAATTTCTGCAAATACCACAAACCTCTTTTGCTTCTAGCTATTTCTGCGTCCAAGAGTTTAGAAATTTGCAAACAAAAAACACTTGTTTTTTTTCAGTCGATGTACTTAATACTATGTATGATAATCCTAGAGTAGTCATTTTCGGAAAGTTAGAATATGTGAATACACAAGATTTTTCTCCACCTGTAATTCTTTCCTCTTCGTGTTAGGTCTGGCTTTAGCTTTATAGTCTCTGGAGTCTATCTTAAAATAGAAAAAGCTATGACTGCCTGGAATAGAGGGATGTCTGAAACAACAAGGAACAAATCATTGCTAATTCTCAAGAGATTCCTAATTTTACTCAGAGGTTGCCAAGGGACAGTCCCAATAATGTCTATAAGATAGATGTGTTCAGAAACTCTGAAAACCTCTCATTTCTACATAACAACATCCTGCTGATTAGGGAATTCTGATCAATGTCCTACTTAGACAAAACTGGACCAAGTGAGGATAGTTCTTCTCATCCTGTCAATCTCCCTCCTCCTGAGAGAGTAGAAAAATGACATATTTGAAGAGAGTAGAAATGAATCTGAAGATAGCATCTTGTCTATACAAATCATACAGGCAGATTATCTCCCAATTAAGACATCATTTTTAATGGAACAAATTGTCTTTCTAGTATCTTTTTACCAAATTAATTTTTGTGAAATCAATTAAAAACTTAGGTAAAGTATGTCTTCTGTATGAAATCAGACATGATGGAAGGAATGATGAAAAGGGAGAAAGAATATGAGAAGCAGTATGACATAATTGGAAGAACCTTTGAATCTGGGATTTGAACATCTGGATTCAAAGTCTAGTTCTGTTCCTTATTTCCCAGTTTCTTCATCTCTAAAATCAGGAAGCTATAGTAGAAGATATCTATGGCTTTTTGTGCTCTGAATAGTTTTAACTTTGTATTTTACTTTAAAGAAAATATTTTATTTAGTAGTTTGCTTTGTATGAATGTTGAATTGGTGCTAGGTTTCATTATTCACTATTACCTATTTAGCTGGCTAAATGAAGATTAAAATGGGAACTCTCATGTATCTTGAATTAGTGATAATTTTGAAACATTTTAAAGGATATTTGTATTTTTCAAACCATTTATTGAATACATGAATTCATAGTGATAGCTTGACTTAAAGTTAATTTTCTCTTTATAATATATCATAAAAATAAATCACTTCCATTATATTCTATTTTCAAATTAATTCCTCAAAAGAAAGCAATTAATCACACTTAACTTTTAAAAATGTAAGCTTATCCAATATAAATTTATGCAGGTATACCTACATACATATGTACATACTTCACCCCTTTTGTCCACTACATCCTCAATTGTCTTGGGTGATTTCTGTACTTCTGGTATATAAATTACATCCTGTGACTCATATTAGTATCACATTTGTAAGATAGTCTCACATATAGCCTGGAGATTTGAAGTCAGGTCTTTGTGATTCCAAATACAGACACCAACTGCTTTGTTTTTTAAAAGTCTCTTGAAAGAACAATAAAAATGTCATTCTTCTAAATATGATCTTTCGAAGTTTAATACAAAAGGAAATGTGAGATTGAAGATGTTATTGTTGGGTCTCCAATCTGACTATTGGAGAGTAACATGAAATCTGACCAATATTCTACCTTACCTGTCTAACTGAATGAGAAGACACAGATACAGACATAGAAACAGACTCAGATACAGACATAGAAATAGATACAGACAGAAACAGACACAGACTCAGACATAGAAATCAACTCAGATACAGACATAGAAATAGATACAGACACAGAAACAGACACAGACTCAGACATAGAAATCAACTCAGATATAAACCCTGGCATAGAAATAGAGACTCAGACACAGAAACAGATACAGACTCAGACATATCCTTGCATATACACTTCTCTGTTCTTCCTTTTGCATCTGGATTACTTGCATTACTAGAATGCTTGAGGGGAAGAGAAATGTCCTCTTTATTTTCATGTCCTCATGTAAAATTGCTATTGCATGTAAGGGATATCTATGAACCAACAATGGAATGTGTCAAAATATAGGGTAATAACTTGGAATTTGTGTCTTGTTTTTACTCTTTTCAAAATACTTTATACTTGTGCTTCAATATAGTTTTCATAATATCCTTTGATGTGGAATAATAGGAATAAGAATCAGACTTGAGCTTTCCCTAATATAGTAAACTCTTGGGAGAGGAAACTCCCTCTACCAATGCAATTCAAGAGTTGATATCTGAAACAATTTTGGGCAGTATTAGCCGTATGTCAATATGGGTGGCATATAGCTCTATGAAAGTTATTAAGTGTGTAAAAAATTACAATACGCTAGAAAATGAATAGAAAATACATCACTTAACTATGAAACAGTGAATATATAGAATATAATTATGCCTAGAAAATGATGAATATGAATAATTTAGAGAAGCATGAGAAGAAAATGCATATGAACTGTTGCAGGAGAGAAGTAACCAAAACCAGAACGACAATGTGCACAATGATTATAATAACAAAAAGATAAAACTCAATCTTATAGAGGAATAATGAACAATGTTGATCTTGTTAATAACAAGAGTTATTAAGAAAAAATTCTCCGTTCTTTGCAGAATTGGGGTCTATAGCTATGAAATATCTCACATACTATCAGACTTAGTTGATATGTTAGTTGGTTTTGCTGATTATTTAAAAAAATCTTTTATTTAAGTCATAATTTTTGGAGGAAGAAAGAGGGGAAATATATATTGGGATAAAAGTGAAGGAAAAAAACAAAATAAATCAAAATAATTAGATTAAAAACACACAGTCATAACCCCCAGAATAGAAAAACCTTAATTACATCAAACAGTAGTAACAAGGAGATATTTTTGTGACTAATTAGATTTTACTTATGAAATTATTAGCATTGCTACCTTTAATACTTCTCTTCTGTTTACTATCCTTGTTATTACTGCCATTACTAGGATTTGTGTATATTGTTTCCTAAAGAGGTAAAATTGGGAGTCTAGCTAGAAATGCTAGGAAATAAATGGCCATAGGAAATCCAGAGATTTGATTTCTTTATTCCTTGACTTCCATAATTTGAATATTGAAAATAAGCCAGAGGTGAAGAGAACTATGTGGCTTAGTTCATTTGATTCCTTCTTCAAAGGTTAATTTTTTAAAAAGTTTCCATGTTATCAATGATATGTCTTTGTCTCTTTCTCTGTGTCGCTCTCTCATTCTCATCTCTCTCTGTCATTTCTCTTTCTCTCTGTCTCTTTCCCTGCCTCCTTCCTTCTTTCTCTGTCTGTGAATCTGTCTCTCTCTGTGTGTCTCTTATTCTGTCTATTTCTGTGTCTCTCTGTGTGTCTCTTATTCTGTCTATTTCTGTGTGTGTGTGTGTGTGTGTGTGTGTGTGTGTCTGTCCGTCTGTCTCTGTCTCTATCCCTGTCTCTCTCTCTCCCTGTCTTTTTCTCTAGCTCTCTGTCATAAGATCTGTCCACAGAATACTAGTACCTCTGGTGGGAAGGCTGCTGAGCCCTTTTCAGACTGTTGAGTGCATGCACAGCAGCCACAACCCAGTAAACCTTTTTGGCAGATGGGCAAAACTAGGTTCCCATTGCTCAGTTGGGGGGCAGGTGAAAGCTTTCCTTGGGAATGAGCAGATGAAGACAGTTTCTCCCAGTGGCCTTGAAGGCAGCTGACGCTGCAGCTGTGGAGCCCTTAGAGCTTACTTAGACCCTGAAGATGCCAAAGTCCCTTGCCACATCTCGAGCCATCTCCAGTCATCTTGAGTCTGTCCTGCCACTGGCCTGTGATGACTGTGGAAGACACAGTGAGGCTAATGACTTTGTGCTACTCTGCCTCAATTCAATCCAATGTATGCATGGCTCAGAGGATGTCACCCACGCCATTTTTGTCATTTCTGCTATCTCAAAGCCCTGTGGTGACAGGCAAGTGAGGAAGCAGCAGATCTGCCCATGGGAGCTGTAGTCACAGACCAAAGAGACGTGGCCCAGGCCATGGGGTCTCTCCTCCCTGGAAGCCTAAATGGGATCTGGCAGTCCCCGAGTGGTTAACTGCTCACTACCTGGTATGAGGAAGGGACTAGAAAAGGTGCTTTAAACCAAGGTCTGCCAGGGGTTCAAGGATGCCTCGTTGTCCATCTTTATAAAGGAAAGGGAAATAGGTTGCCCTGTGAAAAACACAGGTCTCTAAGGTCCTTGTAAGATTCCTGCATGTGATTTTATGTTTGCTGATGACTGTTCAATCGGGGCAGCCTCTGAAGCTGACAGAGCAAAGACTGATTCTCTGCTGCTTGTGCAGATTTTAGCCCAACAGTTAACAACAAGAAAGCACAGATGTTCCCTCAGTCAGCGTCTCACCATCCATATGTGGAACCATTGGTTACAGTGCATGGAGAAGTATGGGATGCTGAGGATAAATTCTCTCACCTTAGCGGTCTACTTCCCAGGGATGTCACGTTGATAATGAGATTGACACAAGGCATTGCTGGAGTTAGCGGAAGAAGGAAATTATGGGAGAGAAAAGGTATTAGACCAACTACCAACCTCACTGAGCCATTGTGCTGACCCATTGCGGTGTGCTTGTATACCTGTACATGTGCAAGCACCGTGCCAGGAACCTGAATCTCTTCCCACTGAATTGTCTTAGGAAGATTCTGAAGATCTCCCAGCACGATAAGGTACCGGGCACTGAGATCCTTTCTCAAACTAAACCGCCGAGCGTTTCAACTCTGCTGCAAAGGGCACAACTAGTATGTTGTCCGAATACCAAATATTAACTTGCCAAAAAGACTGTTTTGTGCAGTTTCTTTCTTTCTTTCTTTCTTTCTTTCTTTCTTTCTTTCTTTCTTTCTTTCTTTCTTTCTTTCTTTCTTTCTTTCTTTCTTTCTTTCTTCCTTCCTTCCTTCCTTCCTTCCTTCCTTCCTTCCTTCCTTCCTTCCTTCCTTTTTTCTTTTTTTCTTTTTCTCTCTTCCTTCCTTTCTTTTCTCTCTCCCTCTCTCTCCCTCTCTCTCTCTCTCCCTTTCTCTCCCTCTCTCTCCCCCCATCATCTATCTATCTAAAAATTTAAAAAAAATTATTAATAAATATTTGCATAGGACCGCTTTTAGTCTCTGGCACATCTGGAGAAAGATAGTGCATACACATTCAGATGAACAGCCTCCAGAGAAGGGTACTTTTGTTATTCCCCTTGTTTACTTTTAGAATGTTCCAACAGAGAAAACTCCTCCAGCACACAGAAACGGACTTCCTGGGAAGACCAAAGGGAGGGGACTCTTTATCTTCTCTATATAACATCCTTTAATGCACATCTAATAGAAAATCCACTTAGGAGATTTGCCCCATATATTTGCATGAGTTTATAAAGGTAATCTCCACCCAAAAATAACAAACATGAAAACATATAATGCTTGTATAGTCTGCTGAATAAAAATAAAGCAGGGTTGAAATCTCCATTTATCCTGTAGTGGAACTTTTCAGGTAATGAGCAAATATTTACCCAAACCATCTGTTGATAATTCATTCTATTTTTTAACAGATAGAAAACAGCTTTTTGACTGCATATGAATCGGAGATTTGGCTGATTCAGCATTTATTAGAAATGGGCTGTTTTGTAATTTATATTATATACTAACAAAGAGAAAAAGTATCATCATCAAATATGTACACATGTACCACAATAAATCTGCTAGCAGTTTCTATATTCTATGAATCCTATATGTGGATCTACATGTATACATACATACATATATCTATGGCTATATTTATATATGTCCTTATGCCTACATGGATATATATATATATATATATACATTCATATTTATATATGTTTATATGTACATGTGCAAACACACAAATGTATATAAATATATATGTATACGTATACACACACACACACACACACACACATATATATATATATATATATATATATATACACACATATATCACATAAAGATCCTTTTTTATACTGTTGAGCCTATCTTAGTGAGGCAGAGTTTTCACAAAACATCTTGGCTCTGGGACTTCATGATATTACAATATTCAGGAGAGGTAAAGTTGTAATCAACCTTGACACTCTCAAAACACTTGCTAGATCAATATAGAAAGGAAATTAACCATGACCAAAAAAAGACTTTCGTCCAAACGTCCTGGTTGGGATTCGGGTGACTGTGATGAGGGTATCCCTTTTGGGGGGCTTTGGACACACCGTCTCACTGTTTGTGAAAGCCAGAATCAGCAGGCTGTAAGGTGAATGCTTTGGAGCAGTGAGTGTGATAGTACTAGAAAAACCCATTGCTATGCTTTCCAAACTCAAGCCCCTTCTGTAATTTAGGCGCTGAAGATTTTTAAGAAAAATGGCTTTCTGTTGTTATTGTTTTTAGTTCTGTGGCTAATGTTATTAACAGAAGGGCAAGACAGCGGTAAGAAGTTAGAATACAAAATACTCATAGGATTCTCCTTTCTCTAGTCCTGAATGTCAATTTCTTTCCTCTGTTAAAATCGATTTATAATACTCATGTCTCCTCATCCCAGGCCGTACCTTAGTGGATATTCCTTCCAGAACAAACAAAATGGCTAGTTAATTCATAACATCAGGCACTGGGTTTGTGATGAATCCTGCAAAATCCCTTCTTTCCCAATTCTCTGGAATCATTTCCTGAATGGATAAATAGTCACATTTTCCCCTTCCATGGCTTGGCCCGATGAGGACAATTAACCTATAAATGATTCCACAATCTTGTTTCCACTCCCATAACAATCTCATCTCCCAGTACTTTGTTTTTCTCACTCTGTATTCTAGACAAAACAGACTCCTCACCAATACCCAAACCCATCCGAACCTTGTGTTGTCTGGAATTTCAATCACAAATTTCCAATTTTTGTATTGCCCTGTCTATTATCTCTACTAGTTGAAATCCTCCTGTACCTTCTAGGAGCAGCTCAAATGAATTCCTCTTCTTTCTCAGCTGAAAATTAAAAAATAAAACAAAACAAAGACCTTCTTTTGAGCTCTGGGAGTACTTTATATCAGCAGTGGCTAGAGTACCAGACTTGGGCTCAAGAACACTTAGCTTTAAATTTAGCCTCAATTCTTCTTCTTCTTTTTTTTTTTTTTTAAGTGGAGTAAACCTGGGTAAATCATTTAACTTTCCTGAGCTTCACTTTTCTTATTTACAAAGTAAAATAGAAAGAGGCCTCATCTTATAAGGTTTGTGGAGGATCAAATGAAATAGTGAAAGGTAAATACATAGTAAACTTAAAACTGCTATGTAAATGTGAGCTCTTCTTATTCACATATTATTTATTCTATAGATATTTCTAATAGTTGTTCAATAAATATTTGCTGGATAAATGGATGATGGATTGATAGATCAACAAAAAAAGAATAAATATTGTCCTGCTATTTATTCTAATCTCTTTCCTGACCTTTAGTCTCTGCTAGCCAATGATATTAGATATCTAAATCCAGATGTCTTGTAGATATCTTTTTTAAAAAATCTTATTTATTTTATTTTTAAAATTTATTTATTTAAAACTAAATACAAAGAAAGAAAAAAAAAACAAGTTTGGCCATCATATGAGTTATTCATTTTATTTTGAATGAATGAAATAAAACAAGCATTTCCATAACATAGTATAATAAAAAAGATGATTTCACACAAAACTAAATCTATCATATACAGCTTGCTATTCATTTTAAATAAATAAAATTAGCATGTAAATTCCTTTTTTCCTTTTGTCTTCTCCCTCCTTCCCTAGAGATAGCTACCATTAGACACAACTAACTCCTCTCTCTTTCTCTCTCCCTCTCTCTCTATCTCTCTCTCATATTGTGTGTGTGTGTGTGTGTGTGTGTGTGTAAAATCATTCTATACTTCTATTTATCAGTTCTTTCTTTGGACACAGATAGAATCTTTCTTTGGATATCCTTTGTAGTTAATCTGGGACATCTTAAATGCAACGTGTCCAATACTGAACTTTTCCCCTTATCTACAGACTTTATTCTTTTCTCTAACTTTTCTGTTACTGTCAATGGCACCCCAGCCCTTGCAGTCACTCACCTCACAATCTAAATATAAGGACCCTTCTAATCTCCTTCCTTTAATCTCTTCCCAGAGTCTATTGATTTTTTAGTTGCAACATGTATTTATATATACATATATCCTTCTCTCTTTTGAAATTGTGACTACATTAATATAAGCTCTTACTACCTCACATTTGACTACTGTGATAATTTAAGTCTCTCCCCTACCCAGTTCCTCCTCTATTCAGCTATGAAAATGACCTTAAAACATTAGGATGACCATGCAACTCTCCTAGTCAACAAATCCAGCAGCTCCCATTTTCTGAAAGAGCAAATATCAAATCTTATTTTGGGCTTGCAAAACCTTCATCTCCTGGCCTTTTCACACTTGCCCAAGATTCTAATACCCTCCAAATACTCCAGTGACACTGTCTTTCTTATTTTTTCTCATGCGCAAATAGTCCAAATGCCAAATCTATGCTGTTTCTATATTTATATTGGCTTGGGTCTGTGACTCATGAATTCACAGGGAGTTAATTCCTACTGTAGAATTGACCTCTATTTATGAAAACCTTAAATTGAAGAGACTGAGAGTCTCTAATTTTTGAAATGCTTTCTATTTGTGTGTTGTCTTTCCTTATAATCAAATATGCTTCTGAAGACTATAGCAAAAAGGTAGAGCAGATAACACTGTGGATAGAATACTAGATTTGGAAATCAGAGGATCTAAATTAAAATATTGGCTCTATCACTTAACTATTTGTGTGACTTCAAGGAAGGAATTCAATTATCTTTAAGTCTTAATATCATCAAGAGTAAAATGAGCAATTTGGGCTACAGACCACTAAGACTTCTTTCTCTCAGCTCTCATTTCATATCAATCCCTATCCATCAGTTCTGAATTATAGCCTTTCTATACCAACTTCTCTATAGATTTATGGCTTTAACTATAACTGCCAAAGCCTGAACTTTAGTTACAATAGGAATAAATCACAGGGATAAATGAGAACTGGATGGTCTTAGGAACAAAAGCCATTCATGATACATCCCTTCCACTAATCATATAGAGTTTGATTACTAAGAAGTAAAAACCAGAAGAATTCAGAATAAAAATTTATCTATGATCTTACTCCTGGAGAGCTAATTTCAAGGAGCATGAAAATTGAAGCTTTGCTTGCTATATATCTTCACTATACTATTTCTTTCTCTGAGTTGTACTCCCTGGGAATTGGGGCCAAGGCCTTGGCTAAGGAAGAAGATTTTTGACTATCCACATTTAAAGTATATCATGTACCTCATATCATTCAGCTTTCCTGAGGCTTTTGTCCTAGTAATGAAGTTTATGAAGAACAGTGCTATGGGCTGTGGGACTAGGAATATAATTTCCTTAGAAAATTAGGGACCAGACTTTTACCCTATCAACCTATGTGATAGGTTTAGCCAAACTGTCCAGTTTTGATATTAATCTATTCTAATGTTTCAGTGGTTTATAAAATAAATGTTTGTACTACAAAAAAGAAATTATGAAGAAGACAAATATTCAAAGTCTATATATTGCGCAAATGGACAGTAACAAAGAAATTATCCTCGGATCAGGTAAGACATTGCTGGCTGGTATCTGTTTTGCTTCGTGTTTCAACTATTCTGTAGAAACATAAACTGAGAGAAGTGTGCAATTCTCGATTACTGTTGATACTTCAACACAACATGTTCTATTCTCTAAGCTTCTAACATTTTGCATAAACTATTTATAGGAGAAAATGTAACATGTTTCCTAGTAAAGTAGTTATTTTTCAATAGTTGTAATGTCATATTTCTGACCCTATAAATAGACCATTCATTGCCTTTTTAATCAGGAATATACTTCGATGCAAAACATAGTAATGTGAGTAGAATTTCATTTCTTCCCTATTACTGTACCCTTTGATTTTCATAGAAACATTTCCTTTGCCATTAACAATCTCAAAAACCATTGGTTTAAAGTTGATCCAATTCATATTGAAAATGCCATAAGGAGTATTTCTTTCATCCATCTATTAATGTACATTTTTACATGATGCTGAGGATGAGCTAGTCTTGAGATATTTGGAGGTATTTTTTTAGGGTAACATGAAACGTCACTTTTCCATTTACTTAATACAGAGAAATATGGTTAGATCTATAATAGATCCTGCAGTCCATGCAAGCCTAATAAATAGCATTTGATCATGGTGATGCTGAAAGTTATTTTATAGAAATGAAAATGTGAGTTATACATATTATCTCCAGACTTTTGATTTTTCTCATGGTCATTAGCTATACATTTCATGTAAAGGGTAAATAATTTCAATGCATGACTGATTGGGTTTGTCAGATAGCTGATCGTCTCTAGGAACACCACAATGAATGGTCCTAAGTGACGCATGGACTCAGTGTTAGCTACCTTCACAAAAAAGGATCAATCACAGAGGAATTAATTTCAGTTAAATGATCAGAGATAAATTAAATTGCTTCTGCCCATTTGGATATCTGTTTTGCCTCATCACTTTTATAGTCTCTCTTATCTTTTTGTGAGGCATGTAAGCTCTCTGCCAACAAATTCCACCACATAAAACACACCATTGGAGACACACTTACATGTGCACATCCTAGGGGAAAAAAAGATCATTTAACTACTCTCTAGTTGAACGCAATTTAGCACCAAGCAGACTTGCTGTGCAACACATTTATTCAGTCCAATGCACTGATTTCTGATTTCTAACAACAGAAGCCAGCTGACAAGTCAATAGCAATTTGCAGATAAAATCAATCAGCTTTATTTGACTGGGCTCACAAAATCTTACAATTGTTTATGTTTGTAACTTGTTTTACAAAATAAGAGTTTTGTTCTTCCCCTCCCCCAAGTCAGCAGGTTTCATTCTGTGATTTTTAGAGATCAATCTGTACATACAGATGGATAGAAATAGATTACACATACATATTTTCACTCTTTGTTCATTTTATCTTATATTCTTTTTCTAATTTTTTCTTCTTTTCTTGTTCTCTTGTTTTGTTTTGTTTTGTTTTGTTTTTAACAGGGCTTTCTTTCTTTCTTTCTTTCTTTTTTTTATACTTAGGGCTATTTAAAAAAAGTTTGCACCAAATCAGGCAGATGTTATTTAAGTCAGTCATATACCATGCACTATGTTAGTAGTCATAATAGGGGTAGCTGGATGGTACCATGGTCTACTGGTCCTAGAACCAGGAGAACCTGAACTCAAATCTATCCCAGATACTTATTAGCTGTGTGATCTTAGGCAAGTAACTTAACCCTGTTTGTCTCAGTTTCCTAATCTATAAAATAAGCTGAAGGAGAAAATGGCAAACCACTCTGGTGTCTTTGCTGAGAAAACCTCAGTTGAAGTTACAGAGAGTCAGATAGGACTGAAAGGACTGAACAACACAGACACAATGATCAGGTAATTTCTTTTCTAGTATTTCAGTGCTTATCTTTCTCTTTGGGGATGTCTTTCTCTTCTAGAAGAAAGCATGTTCCTTGAAGGCATGTATTGTTTTGCTTTTGTCATTGTATTTCCAGTTTGGTATATAGTTAGAGCTTAATAAATACTTCTGGAATTGAATTGATCTTTAGTAAGTATTTATTTAGTGTTTTCCATGCATCAGGGACTGTGCTAGTTGTAGCTGTGAAGGAGTTCATATTCTAATTGTAGGAGATACAGTAACACAGAAGAAAATTCAACTGCAGGGAGCATAGAAAGCCTTGGGCATCTTTATGATTTAGAAATACCTGACACAGAGATCTAGAGTTCCTTGGGGTGCATCAATAAGACAGATGATAATGTTCTGTGTTTAGGGGTATCCTGGAGGCATGGGTCAGGGAAATGATAAAGCCCATGGAATCTGAGGGAACCACAGAGAAGCTGGTTAGGCTTTTGAAACTTTTCACAAGCTAGCTCCAACCTAGCATTCTAATCTTTTATACATTACTGCCCTTGTTATGTCCTGCAATTCTGCCAAATTGGCTTTCTTGTAACTCCTCATATACCTTGGGGTACCTTTTTACCATCAGCCAGTAGTATGGAGCTGGCAACAGTTTATTCTTTTAAGGAATATATGCTAAATAGGTGAGGGGAGGAGTAGCCCACAATTGCTTAGAAAGGAGGCAGATAGTGGGCACAAGATTGCAAAAAGAGTGGGACCCTTCAGAATGGCAATAATAATTTATTTCTATAGTAAATATTTAGTATATATAATATAATAAAATAATATGAAATAATAATTATAATATCATATAGACATGTAATATATTAACATATATAATTATATATGTGTGTACACACACACACACACACACACACACACACATATATATATATATAAATATAATAGCAAGGTGACTTCAGCTAGGAGAATGAGGAGTCAAGAATGTCACTGAAGTCTGGAACCCGGTTGAGAAGAAAGATGCTGGTATCCTTGAAAAGAAATAAGGAAGTTTGAAAGAAGGATGAGTTTGGGAGAAAAGATGAGTTCTTTTTTTTTGTTTTTTTTTTAATATATTGAGTTGCAATGTCAATGAGGCATTCCTTTTAAAATGTCCATTAGGCAGCTCCAGATGCTATTATAATAAGATCTCAGAAGAAAGATTAGGTTTTGACTAGATAAGTCTGTGAATCATCTGCATAGAGATAATAATTGAACCCATGAGATTACCAAGTGAGAAAATTCATAGAGAAAAGAAAAGAGGGCCTCTGACTGAGCTTTAGGTTACACTCAGAGCTAGGAAGTGCGATATGGACCATGAAATGGCAAAGAATAGTGAGTAATGGTCAGAGAGTTTGAAGGAGAACCAAGAGAGAGAAATGGCAACTCAAAAGAACGGATGCAAATCAATAGAGTCAAATACTACAAAAATGTTGAAAAAAGGATGAAAACTGAAAAAAGACCATTAAATTTGACAAATGGTGGATCGATAATTGGGGCAGCCAAAAGGTTCAGTGGATAAAGCAATAGGACTAAAGTCCAGAACAGCCTCAGATACTCACTCACCCTCTGTTGGCCTTAATGAGCTGGAGAAGGAAATGGCAAGCAGCTACAGAATCTCTGTCAGGAAAACTCCATTGCTGTGTTCACGGGATCATGAAGAGTCAGACATACCTAAATGACAGATCATCAATAAGTTTGAAGATAACAGTTTCAAACGATTGGAAATGAAGCAAAAGCAATATAAGTTTGATCCTCCCCCCATTTTCCTAGGAACTTATCTGTAAAAAACTTGTCTGTAAAAAATATGTGTGTGTATTATATAGAAATAAATGTATGTGGGTGCTATATGTCATTTGTTTCATTATACATGTATATGTACATACATACACATGCATATATGTACCCAGACACACATATATCCAGTAGGCAGAAACAGAAAAAAGATTGAAGATGGGGAGTGTGGCCGTAGGGGTTTTTGTAAGGGGATTGTTGTGAAGGGAATCTTCTTCATAAGACAGGAAAAAACAGAATCAAGGATACATGTGGAAGTGAAGGAAAAATTCACTTTATTGGAGATGAGTAAAGGAAGAGAAGATGATGTAAAGGAGTTTTATGGTGTAGAGAAGGGGGGAAAGGAAGCTTGTGATAACTAAGAAAACATGATGACATCCACTTATTCAATTAATAGAAATATGAAGAAATTGAAAAAAATGAAAGCCCAGCCCAGAACTGACCAGACATCCTTTTCTTGCCAACTTGCTTCTAATGGTGAACAATGATGAATGTGTACAGATAAGGCCTAAAATGTCCTTAATGTCTCTAATTGTAAAATAATATGCTGTGGCACAGAAGGAGGGGGGATTTATTCCTAACCTATGATAGTAATTAGCTTTTATCCTAGAGAATAAGGATTTATAGTAGCTTTTAACAGCTGTCCGAAGTCAGTGAAAAAGAATCATTAAAAACTCCATTGGATTGGACATTTGCCCAGACCAATGGGAAACGATGTCAGTGTGTTTCTATGTTTATATTTCTCTCTTTAGACATGCATCTTTTTATTCCTCTACTGATGTATCTGCTCTAATTCTATGAAATATTTATGTAGGTAAACCTGAGAAATCATCCACAGATTCCAAAGAGGTGATGTTAAAGGTTTTCAATAACAACAAAAAAATTCTAAAAGTTTTTTATTTAAATTGTTACTTATGAGGTGGGAGAATATAGTCGATAAAAACTCAGAGTTAGATACACCTAGATCCCCATCCCACTTTGAGACATCATAGCCATGTGACTCTGAGCAAGTCATTAAACTTCTCAGAGCCTGGAAAACTTTCTAATTTAATAAATTGTAGAGATTATGCTAAACTGCATTAGTAGTAGGAATTTTCTCATCTGGGAGATCCTTATACTAATGAAATCATAACTCTAATGACCATCATTTATCTGATTTGTTTTTTAATGAATAGATTCTGTTCAACATTATTTACAAAGCACAACTTTCTTTGAGAAGTTATTTTCAAAAAATCTTGACTCAAATTAAGCCCAGAAATTTGAGGAACTCTCTCCCCTCAGTTTATGTTTTAAAACCGAATCAGGGGGATAATAACTGAACTTGTATTTTCTCTCTTTGGATTTGGAAATACATTTAAATTTTTTCCTCAGGTCATTATGTATGTGAATAATCTGTCCTTTCTATTAGATTTTAAACTCTGTGATGGTTTTCCTTTTTCCAAGAGTAGCTCGTATTTCTAAGTATACTAAATACATACCTGATCAATTCTTTTTGTGAGAAATTGTTGCTAGAATATATTCTTTAATGCACTATTTAGTTAATGACTGTCTTGTTATCCACCTATTACAGGTATGTTAATATCACTACTAAGGACCTCCTTTTGCTATTAGTTTGGATAGTTCACTCTACTTGTCTTAGCCTCTACCCCAAATAAATATTTCGATCTAATCATTAAAATTCAACTATATTTCAAACCTTAACCATATTTTAGTCATTAATAACTAAATTTAGACATTAAATTAAGAAAATCATAGGAGTATCACGTAGTATGAGGCATTGGTATATTGAAACCAAACAAAACTTATCATCCAAAGCCATTCCCCACCCATGGGTGACTCCTTGGAATCCTGCCACCCCACTTCAAGCTAGATGAAAACACTAAGCCCTCTTTCCCACCCCCATCTAAGCTTTTCTAAGGAACTGTAAGCATATTGTACAAAGCTAGATTTAATAGAATAATAGACACTATCTTAATATTGCTTACTATATTTTTCCTATCTTGAATTGATAAAAGATCAAGAATCATCTTTTTTTACACTGGTCTCTATCAAATCACTAATAGAGCATAGCAATGATGTTAATAATTGAAAAGAGTTCTATCAACTGTTACCTTTGTCTTGATTAAGCTTGGGTGAGAGGAAAGTAAAACTTCCTTCAGAGTTGGCAACTGAGGCAGGGATATTCTCTAATCTTTTGTATCTTTTCTTAATTTCTTAACGAAAGAAACCCCCAGTTTTCTCATTTTTGACGTGCTCTAGGCTGGAGTCTTTCATATCACAGAGTTCAGTGGTACATGAAGGTAATGGAATATTATGGTTCTATAAAAAATGACGAACAAGCTGATTTTAGAAAGGCCTGGGAAGATTTGATGATGCTGAGTGAAAGAAGTGGAACTAGGAATCCACTGTACAAAATAGTAGCAAGAATATATGATGATCACCTATGAAAGATTTGGTTCTTCTCAGTGGTTCAGTGATCCAAAATAATCCCAATAGACTTTGGACAGAAAATGCCATCTGCAACCAGAAAAAGAACTATGGAGAGTGAGTGTAAATGAACACATGCTATGTTCACTTTTTTTTTTTTAATCTTTCCCATGGTTTTTCCTTTTTGTTATGATTTTTCTTTTCCAAAATGATTCATAAAGCAATGTATATCAAGATAATCTAATAAGTAAATGAATAAAAAAGAAAAAGCCAAGTCCATCACAGTTGATCATCACATAATCTTGTTACAGCTGTGTGCAATGTTCTTTCTCTTAGGTCTATTGACTTAGAATCAGTTCATGTAAGTCATTCCTGGCTTTTCTGAAATAAGACTGCTCTTCATTTCTTATAGAACAATAATATTCCATAACATTCATACCATCACTTATTCAGCCATTCTCCAACTGATGAACATCTATTCAATTTCCAGTTCCTTATGACTACAAAGAGGGCTTCTACAAAATTTTTTGCACATGTAGGACCTTTTTTCCTTGGTTTATGTTCTCTTAGGGATATAAACCCGGTAGAGACACTACTGGAACAAAGGGTATGCACAATTTGTTAGCCCTTTGGGCCTAGTTCTAAATTGCTCTCCAGAATGATTGGATCAGTTTTCACACCTCCATGCACAATGCATTAGTGCCCCAGAAAACCGCATGTGGTAAAGCAAAAAGAACACAGATCTTGGAATTTTAGATCCTTGGATTAAATTATGCCTCTGCTGCTTTCCACTTGTGTAAACTTTGAAATAAGTCACTCAATTTTCCATCTGTGAAATAAGAGGTTTAGAGTAGATGGCCTCTGAAATCTCTTTTAGCTAATAAGTCTTCTTTGTCACCTCCTGGTGCCTCTAATTCTTTATGTTCTTTCTCCTTCCTTAAATATTTCATCTGTAATGAATTTAAATATTGACCTACCTCCATCATGGAAGATATTTGCAAGTAGGATCTAATTTTCTCTGTTATCACTGAAGTCTAATATAATGCCTTAAATATAATGTCTCCTTAATTAATGATTGCTGAATGAATGAATAAACAAATTAGTGAATGAATGAATGAAGTCAAAGGATAATGACAAAGATCTTAGTTTTCATGTAATTTAAAGCCTTTGTCTTCTAAATGAGAAAATGGGGAACCAGAAAAATGCAATGCCTTCTTCAGGACATAATTTGTAAAGGGTTGTAGTATCTTGACTCCTACTTGATTTTCAGCTCCATATCTATTCATACCATGAGATTATATAGTCTTTAAAAATAGAATTCTATTAATTTAAAAATAACTTCTACTAAAACATTTCCTGAAAAATCTATTAATTTTCAAAAGAAGTAACAGCAGGCTACCAATCATTATTTAAACCATTCAGATTTAAATAAACTGAAGCAGAAAACTGATTACACCAGGGTCAATCACCAACTAAATGACATTGTAGATAAACACTAGATTTGTAGCCATGAAGACCAGCTTTCAAATCTAATCTCTGATATGTACTAATTCCATAATAATGGTGGTCAAGTCATTTCATAAAAATGTGGATAATAAGAAGACCTGTATCCCAGAATCCTCACTTATTAGGGAGGATAAAAGAAATAATATTTGTAAAGCGTTTTTCAAACTTTAAAGAGCTAGGTAAATGTTAACTAACTATATAAATGTTTATTACTACTTCTGCTATTACTATTAGAGCACTGCTACTGCTACTACTCCTACTAGTACTACTACTACTACTACTACCACTTATGTAATTTTTATTTGCTGACCTTCCAAGACAGTCCATTCTACATTCTATCTTTGGACAGTTGTTCTTGAAGAACATTTCATTAATATTATCTGAAAATGTGCAAATTTAGAAACATCTCTACTCTAAGTGCTCATAAAGATGATTTGTGCCAGATCAGTAGTAGGATCTTTCAAAAGAATATTGCTCAGATTACTCATAATAAGAAACATTGCCTTTTGACTTCAATGTGATAGTGTCATTTTGGTCCTCTGAGTTTGAAGGACAACAACCAATTAATCAATCAATTAATCAATCACTCATGATGAGATTGAAGGCAGCTTTAATAAATGTTTGGTAAACTGAAAAAATCACTAAAAAGATATTTAATCTAGTCCTAAAAGGGGGGAAAATCATCAGGAAAAGTTATAGGAAGAATGAGTTTCAGACATGAAGGAGGATTTGCCCAAATGCCATTGTTGGCAGAATGTGAAATGAGATTGGAAACAATTATATAATTAATATTTCATTTGAATAGTGATGAGGTCCTGAAATAAAGTAGTGACTGTTTAAAAAAGACAGGAAAAGACTCCCTGCAACATGTTAAATCTATTTTTAACATCAATAACTTTGCTTTTGTAACTATAATCGAATATGAAATCATAATTTTGGTCAAAAGTGAGAGAATCCAATCATTTCCTCAAAAAGAAAAAAAAATATGCATCTGCATCTATGTCAACATTGTTACTCTAAAAGGAATTCACATTGTTTTTTTGTCAAACCATTTGAAAATCTATGCGTACTTTTTTCTCCAAAAATTGACCTATAAAAGTAACACAATTTGAAGACAACTGAAAGCATATATAATTGATACAAGGAGGTTAGCTTTCTGTTGGCCTGTAATTTGGCCCTACTGCTGGCCAGTTAGTCTTTATTCCATTAACCAATGATGGAGAGCCACACCAATGAAGGTGTTCTCCAAGCTCTCATAGTTCATTTCTCTAAACTGTCCTCTCTTTTCTCTAATTGCTTCAATACCAAGTTAGTCATTAATCTCTTTTTTAAATGTTTCCTGGCTTCTGTCTCCCAACTAAAGAAAGTAGGCCTATATCCACCTTAATAGTTACTGTCTTTTGAATCTGCTTAGAACGGAAAGAAACTCATATTTGAAAGTAATAAACAAATTTATTATGTAAATAGTATCCAGTTCCCCTGTATTGTTGATATAACACATCAGCATTTAGCATATCTTTTCCAGATGAGAATTGTAAGTTTAGCACAGCTCTGTGAATGTTTTGGACATTCACTCCTCACTCCCACCCTGCATATCCATCCTTAGAAAATATTGTCTTTGCAAATGGTTTCCTAGCAACAGCAAATTTATCATTCACTAGCAGCCAAATGACAGATTGCCATTTAGATGCACTAATTGTGATTTTTTGCTGAGAAGGAAATAGCATCCACTTGAGACAGAGAAGCACCAAATGTAGAGGATCTGTACCTAAAAGGAATTAATGATAAAATCTGTTGGAAAGGAACTAATCATACCCACATACCATAAGGATGGGAATCACTGTTTCATCTTAGCACAACTATCAGAATGCAATGGAATAGCAATAGTTTGCAAACAGTCTCTGAGTATTTGGCTTTGTTATAAAAAGCAAGGGGACTTGAATTTCTGAAAGCCAAGATGGTGAACTAAGCAGTAAAATGTTGTAATTCTCCCATATTCACTTCCAAATAACCATAAAATAATACCTTCCAAACAAATGCTGGAATAATAAAGTCAGCAAAAAACAAACAAACAAAAACAACAACTAGGTGACTCCATGACTCCAAATGTGACTCCAAAAAACTGGAAGATTGGCAGGAAAGGTCTCTCTCACTTGGGTAAAAGGGAAGCCCAGTCCAGGATAGGAAGCATCCCAGCAAGCCACACCTTAGCAAGCAGCGGTACATCCTGAGCCCCAGGGCAGTGGAGAAGGTGAATACCATCACCAGGATTCCCAACATGCCCCAGGTCTGAGAAGCCCACGTGATTTAGAGGAGCCCCACAAAATGAGGATCCCTCTGGAAACCAGTGGTCCTGGGCAAGCTTCCAGGATCCAGAGCTCCATAGTGGAGCAACTCTGACCAAACAGCTCGAGGACCAAACATCCCTGGGCAAACTGTTAGGGCTTGGGTCAGTAACAGACAAGATGCCCACATCCCTCCAGCCTCCACCTGGGGCACGAGACATGGGGAGCCCTTTGGACCTTAGAGCAATGTGAGTGCAGCACTCGGTAAACAGGATTGTAGCCCCTGGCCCAAGAGAGCTGAGGCAGTGCCACTTCCACCCCGGCAATAAACCTTGGATTTAAAAGAGAGGGAAAAGGCCGAATAAGATGAGCCAAAAATAACAAAACGTAGAATCTGACCATAGAAAGTTATGATGAGGCCGTGGAAGATCAATTCACAAACTCAGAAGAGGACAACAATGTAGAAACATCCAAAGGGCTATGTAACTGATCTAGAAATGCCACCAATAGATCTGTATCCAAAGAAAAGATCATAAAAAGGGACAATGACCCACATGTACAAAATATTTACAGCAGCTCTTTTTGTGATTGTGAAGAATTGGAAATTGAAGGGATGCTCATCAATTGTGGGAATGACTGAACAAATTGTGATATACAGATATAATAAAATGCTGTCATGCTATAAGAAATGATCAGGAGGATTTCAGAGAAACCTGGAAAAACTTACATGAACTAACGCTGAATGATGTGAATAGAACTAGGAGAATATTGTGCACAGAAATAGCAACATTATCCAAGACTAGTGCAAAAGACTCACGATGGAAATAAAGGTTATACACATCCAGAGAAAGAATGATGAACTCTGAATTAGATCAAAGCATCTTTTTCACTTATTATTTTTAATGTTTTTTTCTGTTGATCTTTTTCTTCTTTCACACTGTGACTAATATGGAAACATTTTTTACATGAAAGCACATATATAATCGATAGCAAACTCCCTACCATTTTCTGAGGAAGGGAGGGGAGCAAGGGAAGGAGAAAAAGTTGGCACTCAAAATCTTGTAGGAATGAATGCTAAACTTTTTTTTAAACATTCCTTTATTAACTATAAACTCATGCAGATTGGAACTATAAACTTTCTATCTTGCTCAATATCTAATACAGCAAACTCTACAAAGCAGTTATTTAATAAATGCTTGTTGAGTTGATATTCTCATCTATAAAAAGGAAATCATGATATTTCCATAATCTCCAGCAGAGTTAAGAAAACTTTATCAAATTAAATCTTTTATAATAAAATGAAAGTAATATGATTTTGATGTGAAACATTTTTTGTTTTTATTTTAGATCTGGTCCTATTATGTAGTTAGTCAGGACTCCCAGTGTGGAAATATCCTTTACCAAATCAGAGAGACAATTTATCGATCAATTTTAGTCTTTGGAAATCACCAACGAGTACTGAAGGTTAAGTGATTTGCCCATAGTCAGAAAACTTAACAAATATCCCAGACAGAATTAATTTTGGCTTGAAGACTGATTCTTTTCCCACAATGTCTTGGGGTTGCCAATGGAAGACTTAGAGCTCTGAAGTGTGACATAGGTTATTTCATTAGCTATGCTTTCATACTAAGTATTGGCATTTGATGTAGACTAATTCTTTGTTCAAGAAACATCTGATCTTAAAAATCAAGAGTAATTTCTTTTGCACGCTCTGGGTTTACATGTCACTTGAGGCATCCTCTCAGAGCTACCCTGTGCTCTTAATGATCCATGAGACAACTGCCAGATGGTTTACGGGTTTATCCATTAAAAGACACACAGTTTATTAAAAAGAAAAGGGGGAAAAACAAGTTGCTTTCAAAGCAAAATATTACCAGTATGATACCAAAGCAGAGACTTCTTCATCTATGCTAATCACCACTTGCAGTTATATGCTGAATTGGGTCTCAAATGCTTGATAGTTAATCAGGGAGGTAAGTGACGCATGTCAGGAATTCTCATGATTAAATATTTTAAGAGATGGACCTTAATGTCTAAATCTGCCTTGCATTTAAGCCAATCACCACTCATCTCTCACATGAATGAACATATGCCATTATCCTCAGAGGTGCCATGTACTTTGCAAAACTGGTACAGTGTGAGCATTCTCAGGGAGAAACACACAAAAGAAAACGTTCTTGTTTCATCCAAGCTCTGCTGCCTTAGAAACCATTCAGTCTCAATTCCAAGAGCGGGTGAGTTTCTTAGAAGCAGTTATATATTTTTTAATTCATTTATTTATTTGTTTGCTTGCTTATTTATTTGCATTTGAAGATTGTAAAAAAAAAAGCTTAGGGAATGTGAATTTCCTTTTGGGAAAGGCAAAAAAAGTGCCTATTGTGCTTTCTTCTTTAGACAAGCCTGTCACTTTGTGCTATCCCAAGGGTTCTTTATTTTTCCATTTCCTTAGTTTTTAACAGAGACTGAGCCAACCATAAAGAAGTGTGAAAATAATAGAATTGCTTTTCTTTCTTCTTATTCTGTTGTCATTTAATCAGTAGGCATTTATTAATTACCCACAACTTGTCTTGACTTATGCCAACTGCTTATCAAATCTAGCAAGACAGTCTGTAGTTTATTCCAGGAAAAGAATTCTTCAATTTGTAATCCATCCTGCATAAAGACAGGTTAGGAAAGTGAAAAGAACATTCAACTAGCTAGAGTGAGGAAATCTGGCTTCGGTGCTAGTTTCCTTATTAACTAACTCATCTTCATTTTCTTGCCAATAACTAGGGGAGTGGTGACACATGGACATCACCATTTCTTCCATCTAAATGTTTGTGATTTTGTGAAACGGAAAGGAGTGTATGCATCTCAAAAGCATATTAGATTATAAATTTCTCTACAAAAATTATAAACTTCTTTAGCTAAGCCATCATGTTGGAATTATTCAATTTTGTAATTCCCTAAGCACTTGACAATGCATTATGGATATTTTTCTTGCTAAACTTTTAAAAAGATGGCATTTTTTTAACTCGAGGCAGAGGATGTATATTATAAAGAGTTATGAATTGTGAGGTGAGACATGGGTTATTCTTTTGCCTCTACTAATAACTCAATTGTCACTTTGGGCAAGCCAACTAATACCACTCATCCCTAAAGTCCTGACCTATAAAATGATGGGCTGGACTAAATGTTCTCTAAGGTTCTCTTTAGTACCAATACTATATGCATTGAATGTATGTGTAGAGAAGGAATAAAAGAACTCCAGAATTCTATTCCCCATGATGCTTGAGTACCAGAGAGCATCACTATTGAGATGATCATGTCTGGCCACAAATAATGCATTTCACTGGATGAAAGCATTGGTGAGGAGTTTCTTGGAACTGCTGTGGATGCCAGAGGGCATTTTTATCTGAATTGGGGAAAATCACTTTATAATTAGAGTGTGAAGAGAGAAAAGAAATGTATAGAGAGGTATGACCATAGTTTACTTTGTTTTAATAGTATTTTATATGATGATAAATTTAAACAACATTAAGTCCTAGGGATGAATTTGGGGGCTAGATATTATGTAACACAAGGAAACCATCATTACTAAATTATAAGAACAAAGGAAAGACAATTATTGGAATGAAGAAATAGAATAACGAATCACATTGGGCCAGTTTGGGGTGCGGAAGCAGGATAACCTGGCAGAAATAGGGTGATAGGCAACATATGGCAGAGTAAGGGCAGCAGGTTTCAGAATAACTATTGATTGAAACAGTGAGGGAAGAGTCAGAGGGAAGGACAGTGGGGCTCAAGTTAAAATGTGGAAATCTGGGAACAAATGAGCACAATAGGGAACAACGGAGTAAAATTACCAAAAAGAGGTCAAGAAAATATTCTTCCAGGAAAGCAAACATACTTCTCTATATTCCTGATTCTGAATTTATTGTCTAGGTTTCTTAGCCCCAAGCAATGCTTTTCAAAGTCTGAGTGTTTTGAATCATTATAATTGCTTCCCCAAGAGATCATCAGGAATGAATAGTGGTTGTAGGTTCTGAAAAGTCTTAGGATTCTCTTTATCACTTTCCAATTACATTTTTAAAAAGCATTCCTTCTGTTCTTTCCAGGAAGATTCCATTCTCTCTGGTAATCTGCAAAATAGAGAACAATTCTTCCCTCAAGCTTTTTCATCTTCTCTAGTAAAGGGACTAACATGAATTTTCTGCATATATAAATATGACTTCTTATTTCAGAAATATGACCATAAAGCTATTTCTGTTTTGTAGCTCACTGAAAAATTCCCTTTGTTATCCTTATTTACTGAAAAAAAAAGTTCTCCACACTCTACTGTCATGGGTGATAATTCTCAAGATAAACTAGTTGTTTTCCAGCACAAGACAAGTTAGTAGGTCAGCAAGAAAGTCTGTCTAAATCCAGTGAAAGGGGAGCACAGTCCCGCACAGGCTGCATGCAAGCAAGACAAAAGCAGGCCGTGCCCCAGAAAGTCAGCAGAGAATCTAGGTTGTGAATGCAGGTCAGTAGCAATCCCCCAGAATCCTAGGGCCCGCAGACCAGCAGCCAGGTGTCATGGCTTTGGCAAATCAGGTTAGCAGCTAGGCTCTGTGCTCACACGAGAAAAGCTGCAAAGAGGCTCTGTTCCTGTGCAGCAGGACAGCAGAAAGATCCCTTGCACAGGAGGCCAATGGTAAGGCCACAGGTGCCCCTGTTTCTATGCAGAAGAGTGATGGACCCCACAGTCCAGGTGCAAGAAGACACAGATGATGCTCCAGACCTGGGGAGTCGAGCCCACCTTTAAAAGTCATGAAAAAGACTGGAACAAATGAAGGAAAATTTTGAAAAAAGAACCTGGGCATAGAAAGTTGTTATGGTAACAGGGAAGATCAAAACACAAACTCAGAAGACACTCATAGTGTCAAAACAGTCTTAAAGAAAAATAGAATTGGTCTCAAGCCCCAAAAGAGCTCCTGAGAGAGTTCAAAAAGAATATTAATTTTTTATTAAAGAAAGAAGAAAAATTGGGGAAAGAAGAGTGATACAAGAAAATCATTTTAAAAGAGTCAATAATTTGGTAAAGGAAGCACAAAATGGGAGAAAAGATGTACAAATTATTCACTGAAGAATCTTTAAAAAGTAGAATTAAAAAGTGGAAAAGATGGTACAAAAGTCACTGAAGAAAAGAATTCCTTAAAAAGTAGAATTGGGAAAGCAGAGTCCAGATGATTGAGAAAAAGCAGCTACTTACCTGAGCTCTTCCTCAAACCCTTCCAAACAGCTAAATAATATCATAAAACAATTCTATAGCAGCAGAATCCACAAAAGGATGATGTGAAGTAATTTTCCATTCAAAGACAATTAAGAAGTTCAACAGAAAAGGATTGTAAAATCTTAATAAGAGTAGGATACAGTCCAGCACAGACCACACATGCCAGCAAAGATCCAATCCCTGAAAAAGAGGAGCATGCCTTGGGAGTGACAAAGCCTCCAAGAAAAATGTGAATTGGTCTCAGGCCATGGAAGAGCTAAAAAGAGAGTTTGAAAAATTGGTAAGAGACATGAGATGATATAAGAAAATCATTTTAAAAAGATCAATATTTTGGCAAAAGAAACACACAAAAAGTGAAGAAAATAACATCTTAAATTCAAAGTAGAACAAATGATAGGAGCTCCAAAAAGTAAAAATGGAGAATTCCTTAAAAATCATCATTAGGCAAATGGAAAGAGAAGCACAGAAATTCATTGTAGGAAAAAAATAACTCTTTCAAAAGTAGAGTGGGTCAAATGAAAAAAAAGGAGATACAAAAGCTAACTGAAGAAAATAATATCTTAAAAATTAGAATCGAAAAAATGGAAGCCAAAGACTTTATGTGAAATTAAGAAACAACAAAACAAAACCAAAGGAATGAAAAAGTAGATGACAATGTGAAATACCTCACTGGATAAACAACTGACCTGGAAAATAGAAACAGGAGAAATAATTTAAGAATTATTGGACTCCCTGAAAATCATGATAGAAAAAATCTTAAACAGCATCTTTCAACAAATTATCAAGACAAAATTCTCTGATATTATAGATCTAGAGGTTAAAATCAAAATTTAAAGAATCTACTAAATCACTCTCTAATACAGATGCCAAAATGAGAATTCCCATGAATATTAATACCAAATTCCCAAACTTCCAGGTCAGGAAGAAAATATTGCAAGTGGCTAGAAACAAGCAATTCAAATATCATAAAATTGAGATTTAGCAACTTCTGCATTTCAGAAGGCTTTAAATATGATATTTGAGAGGCAAAGAAACTAGGATTACTACTGAGAATCACCTTTCCAGCAAAACTGAGTATAATCCTTCATCAGGGGAAAATGGATATTCAATGAAATAGAAAACTTTCAAGCACTCGTGATGAAAAGATCAGAGCTGAGTAGAATATATGACTTTCATATACAAGACTCAAAAGGAACATAAAAAAGTAAATGGAAGGGGAAATTTAAGAGACTTAATAAGGTTAAACTGTTTACACTCCTACTCAAAAAGATGAAACTTATAACTCATAAGAACTTTTCATTATTAAGGCAATTAGAAGGAATATATAACATAAGGCACATGTGTGAGTTGAATATGAAAAATGATAACATAAAAAGATAAAATTAAGAAGTGAGAAAGAAAAGTACAGAGAGAGAGAAAAGGAAAGTTAAAATAAGTAAATTTCCTGCCTTAAAAGAGGCAAGAGAAGATTTTTACAATTGGCTTAAAGAGGGAATATATTCAATTAGTTATAGAAATCTAGCTTACCTACAAGAAAGGAGGAAGGGAAAAGGGAAATGAGAAGGGGGTGATAATAAGAAAGGCAGATTGAGCAAGAGGTTAGTTAGAAGCAAAACACTTTTGATGAGTGGTAGGATTACAGGAAAGAGAGAACAGAATAAATGGGATAGGAATAAGATGGAGGGAAATAGTAATAGCAACTGGGGGGAGAAGAAAGCAAGTTTCTCTAATAAAGGCTTCTTTTCTCAAACATATAGAACTGAACCAAATTAATAAAAACACTATCCATATCCCAACTGATAAATGTTCCAAAGATATGAACATTTTTCAGATGAAGGTAATGTAAGCTTTCTATAGGCATATAGGACAAATACTCTAACTCACCATTGATAGACACTATATATATATGGTTTTACCCCATACCTATTAGATTGGTTAATAGAGCAGAAAAGCAAAACAAATGTTAGAAAAGATGTAGGGAAAAGGAGATATTTAATGCCTTGTTGGTGCAGTTGTGACTTGATACAACCATTCTGTAGGAAAATTTGAAGCTATGCCAAAAAGGGCTATAAAACTATGCATATACTACAACTAAATCTGTATACCAAAAGAGACTTTTTAAAAAGGAAAATGATCTATATATACAAAAATATTATGGTAGTTTTTTCCTAGAGGCAAAAATAGGAAATTGAGGAGATGTCCATCAAGTGGGGAATGGTTTAACAAATTATTGTATGTGATTATGATAGAATATTTTTCTGCTATAACAAATGGTGAGTTGGATGATCTCAGAAAAACCTAGACTTACTTAAACTGATGAAAAATGAAATTTACTATGTATAATTGTAATAGAAACATAAGATAATTAGCTGTAAATGACTTAGCTGTTCTCAGGAATACAATAAATCAAGACAATTTTGAATAACTTATGATGAAAAATGCTATCCATCCCCAGAAAAAAGAACTGATGGCCTCTGAATACAGATTGAAGCAACTTTATTCAATTCTATTTTTCTTTAGTTTCCTTTTTCTTTCTTCTATTTTTGGTCTATGTTTTCTTTGACAACAGGACTATAAGATAAATGTCTTGTATGACTACACATGTATAATCTATATTGAATTGTACTTACCTTCTAAATGGCAATAGAGGTGAGGAAGAAACAAGGGAGAGTATTTGGAGCTCAAAAATGAAAAAATATTTTTCTTAAAGGAATGTTAAAAATTGTTTTTACATATGATGGGAAAATAAAATATTAAATTCAAAAAATAAGGAAAAGGAAAAAATAGAAGTGAATAAGTGGAAGTTAATGACTCCTTGAGACATTCTGACACAATATCAAATGAATGAAAAAATATAAAAAATATGAAATATCTCCTTGGGAAAAAAAAAAGCTAATCTGGAAAAGAGACCAAGGAGAGATAATTTAAGAATTGTTGAACTTCTTGAAACATGGCCACAAAAAAGGAACTTGACATTTTTTTCCTAGACATTATCAAGGAAAACTCACCTGATATCCTAGAATTAGAGGGTAAAGTAATTCACTAATAATCTCCTGACAGAGATCCCAAAATTGAAAACTTCCAGAAATATCATAGCCAAATTCCAAAGATCCCAGGTCAAGGGGAAAATATTGCAAGCATCCAGAAATAAATAATTCACATATAACAGCAACCCCATCTGGATAACTCAAGATTTAGCAGTTTTTACATTAAAGGATCTGAGGATTTGGAATATTATATTTCAGAGAGCAAAGGAGCTAGAATTATAATCAAGAATCACCTGTCCAGCCAAAGTGAGTATAATCTTTCAGCAGAAAAAAGGATATTCAATGACAAAGAAGAATTTCAAGTGTTCCTAATTAAAAGGCTAAAGTTTAATAGAAAATTTGACTTTCAATTACAAGACTCAAGAGAAGCATAACAATATAAATATGAAAAAGAAATCAGAAGGGATTAAATAAATATAAAATGCTTACTTTTCTACTTAGTCACTACTAAGAACTTTATTATTATTAGGGAAGTGCATATTGACATAGATAATGGGTATGAGTTGTCTATAATAGGATGATATCAAAAAAATAAAATTAAGAGCTGAAAAAGAATGATTCACTGGGAGAAGAGGTCAGGACAGGATAAAGTGTGATCACTTATCTCACATAAAAGAGATGAGAAAGAGCATTTACAGTAAAGGGGAAAATGGGGGTAGTTGTGACAGACAATGGTTGTAACCTCCTCTCATTGGAATTTGTTAAAAGAGGGAATGGCATACACACTCCTTCTGGTATAGAAACATATTTTACCCTGAAGAGACGTAGGAAGCAAAGGAAATAAGAGAAGGGGTGTGTTTGTGAAAGAAAGAAGAGTAAGTTGAGGGAGATAGTGATTGGAACTAAAACGCTGGTAAGGTGGGAGAAGGTGATGGGGTGAGGAGAAAGAGAGAGAGAGAAAGAGAGAGAGAGAGAGAGAGAGAGAGAGAGAGAGAGAGAGAGAGAGATAAAAAGAGGGAAAATAAAAAATATATAATTATACACAGTAAACATATTTGTGGGAAAAAATATAGTGAGTTTCTTTGATAAAAGCCTCATTTCTCAAATACATAGAGAAATGAATCACATTTATAAGAATACAAGCCATTCTCCAATTGATAGATGATGAAAGGATATTAACAGGCAGTGTTCAGATGAAGAAATCATAGCTATTTATAGTCATGTGAAAAAAAGTACTCAATCATTATTGATTCTATAGAGGAATGCAAATTAAAACAACTCTGAAATACCACTCATATATTTCATATTGGCTAATATGACAGAAAAGGAAATCAACAGATCCTGAAGAGAATTTGGAAAAATTGGGACACTAACATTTTCTTGGCAGAATTGTGAACTAAGCTGACCCCTTTGGAATACAATTTGGAATTAGGCAAAAAGGGCTATAAAATGTGCAAATCCTTTGATCCAGAAATACCACTCACTACTAGATCTGTATGCCAGAAAGATCAAAGAAAAGATAAAAGAACTTATTTGTACAAAAATATTTATACCAGTTCTTTTCATAGTGTCAAAGAATTTGAAATTTAGGGATACCCATCATAAAGAGAATGGCTCAACGATTATGGGACATTATTGGGATGGATTATTATTGTGTTATGACAAATAATGAGCACAACAGCTTCAGAAAAAAATTGGACTTACATGAACAAATACCAAGTGAAATGAGAACCAGAAGAATATCATATGTAGTAAGGACAATATTGTAACTATGAAAACTGTGAAAGACTGAGGTATTCTCATGATCCAAGATAGTCCAAAAGACCTGTGATGAAAAATGTCATCCACTTCCAGAAAAAGAATTGAAGAACTCTAAATGATGATTGAAGAGTTACTTTTTAAAATTCCTTTATTATTAGCAATATAGCTAATATTGAAATATGTTTTGCCTGACTTCACATGTGTAATAGATATCAAATTATATTCTTAAGGATGGGGATGGGATGGAAGGAAAGGAATTAATTTGAAACTCAAAATGTTTTAAATATTAAACATTTTTATATATGATAGAGAAATAATTAATGAAAATAGAGTAAAGTAATTTAAGAAGAGATAAAGAAATCCTAACCAGGTAATACCCTCCCTTCAAAAAATTCCAAATAAATTCTTTGAACATTCTATACATCCCAGTGTTGAATGCAACACATGGTATGTCACTGTTCCATCTTCTCTTCATATCTACCTTTTTCATGATTTTTGTAGGATCATATCACATACTTCTCATACATGTTTTTTTTAATTTATTCCTTTTATATATAGTCAATAGATAGAAATTGCTCTATATTTTCTACCCATATATTTCCTTTATCCTTGCTTGATTCAAACTTTTTATTCTTTAGAGAATATGGTATTCTTTGATTCTTAACCAGACAGTATCAATACAAGAACAGTCACTGGTTTGTTTCAGGGGGTGGTGGGTAACACTGCACAGTTTCCCAAACACAGTTCATTTTGATCTCTGTTTTTTATTCCTTTCTGTGTCTAGCTCTCTGTCAATCTGCTCTGTCTCTATACGACGTGTATTCATTGATAAACTTAATTATCTGTTTCAATATAGATATCACAACTTAACATTTCATGAGTGGCTTTATTATACAAACCTGAGCCACTGAAAACTTCTCTAATAATAACTAACATTTATATTCGTTTTAAATTCTTTTCAAACATTATTGTATTTAATTCTCACAACTCTTGTGAAATAAATGCTACAGTAATTATTAACTCCAATTTTGCAGAGGAAGAACCTGAGGATTAGAAAATTTAAATCTGTGTATTAAAGTCTTGTCTGAATTTACAAGTAATACTGGATGTGACGTATGAATCCACGTCTCTGCTGAATCCAAACACAACATTCCCTCTGCTATACCACACTATCTCACACTAGGAGAATTTATTTCCATACATTCCCTCAATCAGCTGCAGAAGGGAGAGTCCCTCTGAAGTTCATTAAAAGTACCTAACAATGCGATATACAAGACACTGCTCCATGTTGTACATCTTAATTGATTAGGATTTTATGAGATGCTAGAAAAGTTCTTTAAAGCTGCCAGATTAATGTAGGATTTAGGAGTTTCAAAAGGGATCAAATGATCTAGGAGTCATTAATTCAAGTCCTCTGGGGCTTCTCTCTTTCCTCCAGCTCCTTCTGTGGAGGTATTTGTTTACTCTGGAGTCCTTACAGTCAAAGGAAAATGGAGCAATGGACAATTACCCATTTCAATAGTCAAATAGGAGTATAGAAGAGTTATCATCTCCCTACCCCTGGTCCTCCTACCTCTCTTAATGCAGCCTAGGAGTACATTAAATTTCTTGGATCTCAGTAAATTATTCTAGAACTCAATCAATCAATCAATGACTTTTTAAGCACTAGCTATGTGACAGCCACTGTACCAGGCCCTGAGGAAACAAAAACAGAAAAGAACAAAACTGTTTCTGTTCCCACACAGCTTATAATCTAACTGGGGAAGATATCACATATAAATATAAGCAAAAAGATATAAAAATAGAAACAAGATCACTTTGGGAGAAGGCACCAATAGCTGCAGCTATTGGGAAAGGTTTTATATAGAAATTTGTACTTGAGTTGAAGCTTGAAGGAAACTAGTGATTCCAAGAGGCAGAAGTGAGGAGAGAAAGCATTTCAGGACCTAGGGAGAACCCCTGTGAAGGCAGAAAGATGGGAAATGGAGAGACAAGTGGGAGGAACCTTAGGAAAGCCAGTTTGACTGGATTACATGTGTATGAAATGTGGATGAAAGGTAGGTATGGAAGTAAAGTGGGAAAGGTAAGCTGAGGCTAATTTGGGACATGCTTTAAAGGCCAAAAAGAGGGGTTTATATTTCTTTTTAGGAGTAATAGGGAGAATTGGAGATGACTGAATGGGAGAACAACATGTGCAGACCTTGTTTGAGTTTTTTTTTAACTTGATAATTATTTCATACCTAGTGAGAAGGCACAGAGAGAGATGGAATATTATGTGAGAGAAAGAATAGAGAGACCAGTTTCACTAGATACTGCTCCACATGATTATTAGATCATGTTGAAGATAAAAGAGAATAATATGTAATAATTATGGAATAGTGGGTTGGGGCAAAATGTAAAGCAATTTATATGCCACAGAGAGGAGTTTATATTAAGCCTAGAAGGAATAAAAATCCCCAATGTCTATTGAGTTGGGTATGAGATAGGGATGAACAAAAACTTTTTCGCATGTGTAATACAACTTGTCTGAGTTAAATGCCTTCTTATCTTAATATTAATAAGGTAAATATTGGTAATAAAATTTTGTGGAACACTATGTAGGCAGCCAACGCTTAGAAGCACGGGATCTGTCCTGGTCTAAAGTTGACTTGAATTTTAATGACATAGTTGTATGACAAGCAAGGATGGGGGGGGTAATCATACCGTGCCAATTAAATGAAGATGCAAAATACACCTGGAAGAAAAGTCACTGACAGACTGCATCATCCGTTATGTTTCATTGCTGATCCATTTGGTCACTTGGAAAGGTTCCACAGGAAAGGAGAAAGAGGGGTTTGAAAACTGGCCATTTTTGAGCTGAGTGACTAAAAAGCATTTTGGAGAATGTTCTTGGAGAGTGCCATGCAAGCCACACAGTCAGCGATCAAGCAGTCAAGATTTTCAAAGGTGAGCTGAGGAGCATGAAATGCTGAAGGTTTCGTTTCACACTCCCTAAAAGAGAGAGCAAACCCGATTCAATTAAGATAATAAGCAGAAGAGGGACTCCCATTTATTTTCTACAAGAAAAAAATGTATTTAATCTTTCATAATTGTCAGTCTACCAAAAAGGTCAGTCTCAGTTGCGAAAATCCTGGTTAGATTAGTCAGCCTTAGCAAAAATCAAGGTCACTAGAGAGAAATCAAGAGCACAGGATAAAACAGAAAAGAAGGATGAATTATGCACTAAAATGCCTTAGTCTCCTCTCTTTGGAAGAATAATTCCTCATGAAACTAAAAGGATTGGTATAAATGAAGATCTTCAAAAGGATATTCCTAGGACCTAACCAGGAGGCTGCTGAGAGTGAATTTTTCTTAAAACCCTTCCTTCTGAATTCCCTCCTCATAGAGACCATTTAATGATAGGCAGGATAATTGCTAGTTTGAATAAGGAAAAACAAGTTCATTCCAAGAGACAGACTTCAAGAAGTCATTTATATGAAGGAAATTATGTGGTTTGGATCTATGAGGTAAACATTTGGCTTAGGTAAATTTTTAGAGGCTGGAGAGGAAGAAAAGTTTTTAAGAGTTAAGGTGCCAACTTGCACTTGATAAGGGATTATGCAGAGAACTGTGTTACTGTATGTGGAAAAGAGGAAGTAGTTCCTAATAGAATTATTAAGTACACAAATTTGCCACCTACTATGAATTCACCTCAACCAATTCCCCATCACAAACCATTTGCAAAATACAAAGAAGGACACATAATATTAGCAGGAAAACTAGAAGAACAGATCTCCAGGCACAGCAGAGAGTAAAAAGTAAAAGCTCCAGAGAAATTTCTCAATTCCACTGACCCAAGTATCATGTGATACTTACATATCAAGATCCTAGACAAATATTTATTTCTTTTAGGCTCCAAAAGGGTAGTTGCTTGTGGTGCAGCTGATAGAATTATAGAAATGAGGATGGATATCAAAGGATAATTAAAACCATCACAGAAGTGCAAGACATTGGGAATTTCAATGTAAACCAGATATTTCTCTCCGTCCTTATGATTTAGATACTTTTTCACTTGTTGTAGTAATGGTGAAGACGAGGCCAAAGAAAAGGGAGGATGAGGAAGAGGAAGAGAAGGAGAAGAGAAAAGAAAATAGTTATAATTAGGAACTTTGTGGTTTAGTGCAAATTCCCTAGGTAGTGATAGTATGGATAACACCCTGAATTCAGGTCTATTCTCTCATAGGTGATGGCTTATTTCAAAGGGATTCTGGACATTATAATCACAGGGGTTTCTAAAAAAGATAAGGATTAGGAGAGGAACGGTGAGGTGACAGGATCCAAGAGGTAAAAATCTATAGATGGTCACATTGTTGTGTAATGCTGGTTAGTAGAGGATCATGAGAAAATGTGCAAGGAAATTTTGCCACAGAAGGCAAATTCAATGTGTTCATTTCCCACTATCCGCCAATGTCATTGCTCTGGTGAAAAGCTGTTCATCATCATCATCAATAAGTTTTTTTTTAATTATTATTATTCATTTTTACTTTCCTTTTTTTAAATTTTGATTTCTGAATTTTCTTTTATCCTCCAGTTACTACCTATCCATTGACAATACTAGAAACATGATATCAATTATACATGTCTAAATAATGTAAAATATTTCCATATAAACCATGTTTTTAAAAAAAGGAAAAATAAATGAAAAAATTAGGCTTTAATCTGTACTCAAGGTTAATTAATTCTCTCTATAGAGGTGGAAAATATTTTCCAACATTAAACCTTTGAATTATCTTAAATTATTCTCTTCATCAGAATAGCAAAGTCATTCAGAGTTAATCATCCTACAGATTTTTTTTTTTTAGTTGTGGTGGTTGTTGTCAATGTTTTCCTGGTTCTAATCAATTCACTTTGTATTGGTTCATTTAAGTCTCCTCAGTTTCTTTTTTCTTTGTTTTTTTGATAGCACAGTATCTTCAATCACAATCAAATATCACAGTTTATTTAGTCATTTCCCAAAGGATGGACATCTCTCCAATGTTCAATTCTTTGACATTACAAACCCCCCCCCCAAAAAAAAATTGATGTATTTGTCTCCATATTGGTTCCTTTCCCTTGTCTTTCAGTTCTTTGGAATATACTATGCTAATAAGCCTAGATATGGCAAGTGATGAAAGCCTATCTTTAAACCTATCCCTTTTGTGGTTTTCAAAGGAAGAAACTCAAGCTATCAACAACCATGTGGGAAAAAATGCATAATAGAAAAATAGAATTTAAAGCAAAATCCTATTTCATATCCATCAAATTGGCAATGATGACAAAAAATAATAAATGTCATAGGATTTACAAGAAAAAGGCACATCACTCCACTGTTTGCAAAGCAAGCTGTGCGTTGTTCCAATTGTTCCATTCTGTAAAGCAACTCGGAACTGTGTCCCAAAATGTACTAAATAACATATAGCATTTGACCCAGTTATAACACTGCCAGTTCTATACATCCAAATAAATCAAAGGGAGAGGAAAAACATTGGTAAGTACCAAAAATATGTAGCACTTCTTTTTGATACTGGAAAAAATTGGATATTATTGGTAATTGGTTAAACAAATTGTGGTCTATGAATATAATGTAGAATTTCAGAGGAAACTGATAAAAAATCTGAATTGATGCAGAGTGAATTTCATAAAACTAATAGTTTATGGTAATACTAGTGTGGCAGATAAAAATAATTTTTAAAGATGTCATTGGAAGTAATTTAAAAATACAAGTTCAAACAATAGAGACGGTTCACTGATGGTATAGGTATGAAATCTGTATTGAACAGGTTGCTCAAATGCCAGATTGGGCTTGATTGAAGAACTCCCTTTTTTGTGAGTCCAGAACCAGTTTTTCCTTCATGCCTTGACTATATTCTTTGAGGATGTTTTCTCTCTTTGGTATGTTTCTGTGTCTATGTGCATGTGCTCAATGCATGACTCCACTTTCAGTAGGAAACATTGTTCCTATAGGTTCAGTCTTTGGTAATATGTTCAGTGGGAGTATGGGAAGGGATTAAGAGAAATATAGTTTCCTCCTCTTCCCAAAGTGATTCCCTTTCATAGTCAGGGTTTATCTCCACTTCTGGCTCTAGTTTCCAAATGGACAAACTCTAAACTCTCATTCTTCTGTCATTGGATTGGCCAGTTACAGAGAGATGATTAGCTTGTTTGATTTGCCAATCATGCTCTTCTCTTCCTAACCCAATTAGAGCAATTTAGATAAAGACATAATAGGTTATAGACACATCTTGTAAATCTACCAAAACTTAAGCCTGTGTGATCATGTAGTCATATTAGTTGAATGAAAAAGGAGATCACAATTACTCTCCTTTACCAACACACACTATGATCATTTTCCAATAAGGAAAATGAAACTCAGAAAGAATAAGTGATTTATCAGAGGTTCCAAAAGTAAGCAGCAAAATTGGGATTCTGTTTCCAAGTCCAGTGGTCTTTTCATTGCAACATGCCCAAGTTCTTACTCTCCCCAGGGACCAGTTCCCTCATCTATAAATTGAGCATGATAGTTATGAAAACCAAATTAGATAATTATGCAAAATGCCTTATAAAACTTGTTTGCTCTAAAAGTATTAACTACTTAAAGCAAACTAGTCATTTGAACCTATTTTGTACACTACAGCTATTGATCTAAATTGGTTAGTCATTTTCCAATTTACTAAGCTCAAAAGGAGAATGGTATAGTACAAGTGAAAGACTTTATGATTAGTGAGATTTGGGGCCAGTATACAAATATTTTTAGACCCTACTTGATTGGGGATTTTAACCTGTGGTCCATGAACTTATGTTGTTATATTTTTTCTCCATATTTATATTTCAGTACCATTGTTTTTCTTCCAATTCTATGAATGTTATTTTATGAACTTAAAAATATTTTGAAATAGAGTCCATTGGCTTTATCAGACTCACTGAAAAGTGTTTCAGAACTCCTCTATTAAAAGAAAAAGTTGGAATATATGTTAATTTTTTTCCCTTCATGCTATGAAACAGCTTTTGCTAAGTTAATTCAGACTACTCCAAGATTCTCACTCAAAATCAGAATGTCATCAATATAAGGAGGGCACGTATTTCATGTCACCATTAAATCCCTTCCAATTTATTTAAAATTTTGCTGTTTCTTTCCCTATGAGGAAAAAAAAGACAACTTCAATGTATGCTTACCTTGATCCTGAATTCACTTAAATGTTCTCTACATGGTATTACAGAAACAGATTTTAAATGGCTTTTGCAGATCATCATAATTTTTCATTCACTGTAAACATTTATTTTCTGAGTTTTAAGCATTTCAGAAAATTCAGAGTTTTATGTATATAACAGATGGTTCAATTTGCTTTACAAAGTTCAGTGTATCTGGGGATAATTGGTGGTGAATAGCAAGGTAATGTGATTGAACAATGATTGTTTCTACCACATAAATAAAACATACCTGCAAAAAATGTTCCCAGCAAGAGTTAATTGCTCCACTAGGAATAACACATAACAGCTGAAAACGTACTGATAGAGCCATTAGTCTGCTAACTCACTTAAAATTGTGTTGTTGTTTTTTTTCAACTTATGATCATATGTCCATAAACAAAAACAAGTTATTGAACTAACTTGATTCTCTGCCTGCTTTAAGGGAAGCAACATATGTAAGTCAAAGCCATAGGAAGACATCTTAAAGACAAAAGCAGAATCCCAGATATTTATGTTTTTTCACTCCTGTCTTTCATTATAATTTAACTGTGTAAGCATTCATGAAACATATATTACAGGCCAAGTTTTTGCAACATGAATGCAAAAATGAAATATTACCAGTTCTCAAATGGCTTAATTTCTATTGGAGTTAAGTAACATATATATGTTATTATTTATTTGCAAAAAACCAATCTGAAAAAATACAATTTGAGAAAAAATCGTATTTGCCAAAGGCTTCTGTACCACTTTTTGTACTACTAAGTAGTGTAAGATGAGCTTTGAAAAAAAGCAGATGTGAGAAGAAAGAAAATTTATGCTTATGTTAGCGTTATGCTTTTTTGGGACCAGTGCTTCATCATTATTAGAAATAATAAACTCTTTTATTTTTAGATAAATAAATATTTATTTATATTTTAGATGCTAATTTATTTTGTAGATTTATATTTTAGATGCTAAAATTTTTGCAAAAGTTAGGAAACATAAAGATCAAAATAATAACAGGGCAAGATGACATGCTATAGAACAACCACTTCCAATAATTAGTAATGTGTTGGGGCTATCGCTTTGGTAAAGAAAGCAGGAATCACATATAGTGGCAGGAAGTGGAAGAATAATTAAGAAGAAAAGATAGAGCAAACTGGTTGACAAAAAAATAAATAATTTATTGAATATTAAAGCAAGGGCTGAAACAATTGTGCTGACAATTTATGGTTAATTAAATCAGACGGTTATACCCTAGTATTATAAGGTATTATAAGATATAAAGTATATAAGTATATCCAATCAAAGGGCTTTAGTTTGAATCCTAACTGAGCCACTTAACACTTCAATGACTTTGGGAAAATCCCTTCATAACTTCTTTGGACTGAAATTTCTTCATTAAAATGAAAAGCTTAGAATAAATGATGTCTGAAGTTCCTTCCAACATTAAATCCTATGTCATCCAATTCTTTTATTTTTACATATGAAAAAACTAGAGGGCGAGAGAGTTTGATTCACTAAATGTGGATGTTTGAGGTGCTCAAAAAAATTTAAGAGATTGGAAGAAGTCATGGGATTAAAAATTTGAAGGAATAACTGAACAATGCAGAGGGAATAAAGGTAACATCTTGTGTTCTAGAACTCAAGCAGAATAACCAAAAGGCTTTTGCTTGGGGATAGTAGAGCTACTGTCATTGATAAATAAATCTTTAATTGGGTAGATTGAAGTTGTCACAGAATTGACTCTCTGCATTGGCTCTTGCTGACTTTAATCTGCACCCCAGGGATTACAACTTCACCTTGGGCATAGTTTAGATTACCTTGCTTTTAGCTAATGGCTTTGTCATTATTTTCAAAACTCGTCTCTCTAAATTCTAAATATTAACTTGCAACATCCAATCACCTGAAACTTTGAGTTGCTGAGCCTCTCTAGGCTAGGATCTTTTAGTGGATCAGTCTACCTGTGAATAATTAATATTTCTCCAATTATTTAGATCTGTTTTTTTCTGTGAAAAGTATTTTGAAATTGAAGTCAAGATTGTCCTTGAATTTCTCTTGACATATAAATGCCCAAGTATTTTATATTCTCTATAATTATTTTAAATGGGATTTCTTGAAATAAGATGGTTGGACTACATTTTTTAATCACAGCTTTCAGGCAGTCCAATAATACTTAAATAATCTCTTCTCAATCTGTTTTTCATGTTAGTTTTTTTTTCCTTTGAGATATTTTACATATTTTCTATTTTTCATACTTTTTATTTTTTCCCTTGATTTCTCATGATGCTGTTAGCTTTCACTTGCCCAATTCTAGCTCTTAAAGTATCATTTTCTTCTGTAAGCTATTGTACCTTTTTTCCAGTTGTTCAATTTTGCTTTTTAAGGAATTTATTTATT
Organism: Sarcophilus harrisii; assembly: GCF_902635505.1. NCBI lineage: Eukaryota > Metazoa > Chordata > Mammalia > Dasyuromorphia > Dasyuridae > Sarcophilus > Sarcophilus harrisii. Next base: position 31,532,045 of record NC_045431.1, on the reverse strand, counting down.
TACTGTTTTCTTTGGCTTTTTTCTAAGTTAAATTTATTCTCTTTTCACAATTTCTTATGTCATTCTTTCCTTATTTTTCTTCTACCACTCATATCTTTTATTAGCTCTTTCAGGAATTCTTGTTGAGCTTCTGTGCAATTTTTAAATTTTTTTTTGAGATTTCATTTATGTCTTCCTCTTAGTTTATGTCTTTATCTACACTGACTCTAGAGTAGTTTTTGTGGTCATGTTCTTTATTTTTGTTTGCATTTTTCATCTTTTTTGCTTGATGTTAAACTTTATGTTAAAGCTAGGCTCTGCTCACCTGATGTTCGGTGATGTCCAAAGCTTTAGTTTTTTCTGTGGTGCTGTTTTCAGAACTAGTTCTCCCATGGAGGAGGAGTCCATAAGGTTTTTGAACTTGTGAAGTGACATGATTCAGGGACAGGTGTGATCACCATTTCTTTTTCTATGCTCCAGCTTTTACCCTGGAAGGGTGCCTGCTCTCTTGTAGCAGCAAATGTGAGGGTGCCTCTCAAGGTAGAGGGTGTTCAGTGAAGGCTTGAACATTACTGAAGTCTTTTCAAGGCTGCTTTTCACCTTTGGGGTCTGCCTGATTCAGCCAACTTTCACCTGTTCTAAAAAGTTGTTGTGTACGCAGTGGTCACTCCCAGAAAGCCATTTGGCAGCTGGACTAAGCCAGGCTGAGGGTAATGACTGGGTCTGGAATCCATCAGTGAGTTGGCGGGGAGGGGTGTCTCTACCCCCAGCACACAAAAACTTCCCCTGGTATAATGGACAGATGGGGATAACAGCTACAAAGCAGGTCCTATGAAGTGCTCAGAGCCATCCAAGATGTCAAAGTCTTTCACTTCATCCCAGACCATCACCAGTCATTGTGACTGTGTCTTATCACTGGACTGTGATGATTCTAGAAGAGAGAATGAAGCTGATAACTTTGTGAGACTCTGTCTCCCTGAAGCTCAATTTATGTACAAATCACAAGGCATCACTTTTTTTAACCTGTCTCAAATTTCTGTGGCAGCCCCCATGTGATGAAGCTACAGGGGTGGGTACACTGAGAGCTGCAGTCACTGCCCTGCACAGGTGGTCCTGGACATGGACTTCTCTGCTCAGAACGAGGAAGCAGCAGCCCCATCGGGTGTCTGAGCAACTTTAAAGATTCCACTGCTCATCTCCTGGCATGAGGAATGAGCTAGAAAAGGGTCCTAAATAGTGTTTGTTGTGCGGGAAGCAGCACATAGGGATTCTCCTCTGAGATGCAAACACAACAAAGTGCACAGAATTTTTGCAGAGATAATTCTCCTCACCACTAGGGCATGTGTGTACACTAATGGACAACACAAAATCTAATAGACTCAAAAGACAAACAGCTCTTGTTGTTCTTAGAGAATAGCAGCACTGAGAGGAATGTGAAGCTGGTACAGATTTTACAATCAAAACTAATCTAATCAGCAAGCTTGCACGTCTGTCAAAAAGTAATAAATGACAGATTCATGACAATGTCATTATCCTTTGCAGAAATGTGCCATGACATCATCATCAGTATGTCTGTTACCCCCATGGCAAACCCTGATGAAGCCAAAGAAAAATTTCATGAAAATTAGGATATCAAAGTGCCAAAACAGCAGAGGCTTATGATTCTGGGTGACTTTAAGATCAGAGGAGACACAGACTATTGGACATGGCAGGGAGCCCTGATGGGTAATGGGATTAGAAAGAACAATAGCAATGATCACTTATCCTTGAAGATTTGTGCATTTTATGACCTCATCACCAACACTGTCTTCCTAAATGCAACAAAACTTACCTAAATGCAATAAATTAGGATGTACCCTCACAGCAATCATTGTCATTTACTAGACTATGTCATTGCAAGGAAAAGAGAAAGACAGGCTATGAGATTATGAGAGGGGATGTGAGGATCTGAGTGCTGGACTGATCACAGACTTATCCTGCCTAAGCTATGCATTCACATTCAGCAAAATATCAGCTCCATGACAAGACAGGTACCAGAAGACTTAATGTCAACAGATTAGGGTGCTGTGCCAGCTTTGAATAATTCCTTGTTAAAGTGGAGGGAAAGCTGAGTCAACACTTAGTTGGCAACAGTAGAGAAGAAAAGGAGTGGACAATTTCAGAGATTTGCTGTACAGCACTACATTTATTCATCTGGGATGGGATACTCACAAACGTTAAAAATGGTTTGCCAAAAATGATGGGAGAATTCAGAAGGTGATTAACAAACACATAAAAATGAGAACTTCCTAAAGTTTTATCACGAAATTACTTCTGCTGTCTCTATGAAAAGTATTTAACTCTGTCAGAAGTAAAGTGCAAGTGAAGTTTAAAGAGATGCAATGTGCATGGTTCAGTAGAAAGGCAGGATGAAATTCAGTTTCATGCTGATTGCAATGAAATCAAATTTTATTACGTCCTGAAAGCTATTTAAGGGCCAAAGACCTATGAGGCATCTCAAATACTCGGTGTTGATGAAGGCACATTGATTGCTGATAAGAACATGGTCTTGGAGAGATGGACTGAATGCTTCTAAAGTACTCTAAAGAGACCATCAATCAGTGTTGAAGTCATTGACCACATATCTCAAGTTCAAGTCAATCATACCCTAGCTGAACTTCTTACCTTAAAAATATATTTTGAATGCTATTAGGTTCCTCTCAAAGCACCTGAGGCTGATTCTATTCCAGCTGAGATTTGCAGTGCAGAGTCAAGGAAGTTCACTACTCATACAAAATCTGACAGAAATCTTCCCTGTTAAATGGCAAGAGGAGTATTTCCAGAAGTTCAAGGATGTCTCCATTGTCTATCTAAAGTTGTCCTGGGACAGTAACAGTTGGGGTCCCTCTGTAAATCATTGCTGGCAAGATTCTCCTTGATAGACTAATCCTTTTCCCAAAAGATGGTCATCTACTCCAGAGCCTGGGTAGTTCAGAAAGGGCTGAGGAATGGTCCCTGTTGTTGCCATTCAATAACTCGAGGAGAAATGCCAGGAGAACAACAGAGGTCTGTAGACAATGTTCAGTGCTCTAATGGAGGTCTTTGATAGAGGCAGTCATGGAAGCTTATAGAAAATTATGGCAAAATTTGGTTTCCCAGAGAAGCTCATCAGCCTGATACATTAGTTTCATAAGGGCACGGCTATCCAGGTTCTGGATAATGGACAATGCTCCCATGCTTTCCCAGTCATCAGTGGTTTGAAGCAGGATTATGTGCTCTCTCATGGTTTCTAGAATGATTTTTTCAGTGAAGTCAGAGACCCTTCTACAAGAACGAAAATGTCAAAGTCAGCTACTGCACCAAAGGAAAGTTATTTAACTTGAAAGAGCTATACCCCAAAACTAATGTGAAGGTGAAGTGGGACTCTTTGCTCACAGATGGCTGCACACAAAATGCTGCTTCTGAGGAGGAGACACAACAAAGTATACATGGATTCTCTGCTGCTTGTGCTAATTTTGACTGAACAATGAACACCAAGAAAACGGGTTCTCTTCCAGTTTACACCACACATCTGTACATGAAATCCTCAGTTTCACCAGTGGAGACATTTTGGATACAGTGGATAAGTTCACTAATGGTGTCAGAATACTTTTCGGGGATGGACACATAGATGATGGGTTTGATGTAGCCATTCCAGAGCAAGTTCAATATGGGAGAAAAAGAGAATTAGGCTGAGCACAACTGAAGGTGACACGTGAATGTTGGACAGTACACCGGCCCCATACCAGGAGCCTGAATCGTTCCCTTTGAATTGTCTCAGGAAGGTTCTGATCATCTGGCAACATAAAATACCAGACACTGAGGTCCCTTCTCCGACTAACCTGCAGGCATTGCAGCTCTACTGCAGAGAATGTGGGCCATGTGGTTTACATGCCAAAGTACACCAGTCTGAAATTGTTGGGTGCAAACACTCCTGTGGAATCAGAAGAAGGGACCCTCTGAAGAACTTTGGGATTTACTGTAAGTCATGGAAGGCAGGGGCACAGACTGCCCATGTGCTGTGCTCTGTGGGGAAAGCAGGACCTCAAAAGAAAAATGGGATGTATAACTTAGAGATCTCCACTCCAAGTATTCATATGGACTATCTGAACCTGAACTGTGGTGGAGTCTTTCTGGATCGTATTAGTCTGGGGAGTCACAATCAGACCCATGGTACCTTGACCCCCAACAGAATGATTCACTTTGGTCCTCTTTGAGAGGACCAAAAGTTCTCTAGAACTGCAATCAAGGCTCCTGTTTCCCTGGAGCCATAACTGCTCCTCTGCTATCTGGAATTGTGACTCCGGCCTGCATTTAGACAATGGAACGGGAAAATCAGTTTTCTAGTTGTCTCAGGGCCCAAGACAAGGCCCCCTGCAACCTCTTTCTGACCAGTTGCCTAATTTCTCTACGGGCCTGTGGACCTGGAGCCCTGAAGCAGCTGCTGCTGATGTTAAAGAGTCTTCTAGTGCCCACAGTTGATGAGGATGATGATGAGAATGCTCTTTAATCAATCCCCATCCTGCTATCACAGACCTTCCTTCAAAGTTGGTCCCGAAACAAATTCTCACTCTTGCCTTCTTTTTGGTTTTATCACTGCAGAACTTGATCTGAGTCCTTGTTCTAAAGTTTTTTCTGGAGGGGAATTTGATGGGGTCATTGCCTCTACTCTGTTAGCTCACCTCTTGCCTCTCTTCAATGCAATGTTCCTTTGTAAATTATATCCCTTATGATCCTGTGTGAGACAATAGTAACTCTAATAATCGCCAGCATTTAAACAGAATTTTTTATTAAAGTTTTTTATTTTCAAATTATATTTTCCTTAAGTCAGGAGGACCTGAGTTTTAAATCTGGTCTTAATTTATTAATTAATACTTAATACTTCCTAGCCGTGTGACCCTAGGCAAGTCACTTAACCCAATTGCCTCAGCAAAATAAAAACAAAAACAAAAAGTAAACACACACACAAAAAATATGCAGGGATAATTTTTCAACATTGATCCTTGTAAAACCTGTGTTCCAAATTTTCCCTGCCTCTCCCCTACCCCCTCCTTAGATGGCAAGTAATCCAAAAATATATGTTAAATCCAATATATGCATACATATTTATACAATTATCTTGTTGCACACAAAAAAGTCAGATCAAAAAGGAAAAAAATGAGATAGAAAATAAAATGCAACCAAACAACAAGAAAAAGAGTGAAAATGCTATGTTGTGATCCACACTCAATCCCCAAAGTTTCTCTCTGGATGTAGATGATTCTCTTCATCACAAGACCATTGATTCTGGCCTGAATCACCTTGAAGTCAAAAAGAGCCCCATCCATCAGAACTGATCATCGTATAATCTTGTCTTGCCATTACACAGAATGTTAAGGTTTGCAAAGAGCATTTTCCAATTTATTTTCTTTCTTATTCAAATCTGGAAGTTGCTTTTATTTTCACTTTAGAAGCTGAGGCAGAGACAGTTTAAATTACTTGCCCAGGTTTTAATAGTTAAGGCCTAAAATGGTATTTGAATTCAGATCTTCCTGACTCCAGATCCATCATTATGTCCAATGTAGCACCTAGACTGCTACATCAAGGAAATAATATGTTCTAGGAGTCAAACAACAGTCTCAAGTTAAAAAAAAAAAATGAAGGTTAAAGGATAAAAGAGGAAGAAGTTAAAAATAGGACAAGGAAATAAGCGTCATAAGACTTCTGTACCACCAGAAGTACTATATTTTCACACCCTAAGACATTTCCCTTCTTTTGTTCACGCCATATTTTGGAACACTGAACCATAAGCATTGTTGCAAACATTAAGGTTTCACGCTATTTTGGCAGATGTCAAACTCTGGATTTACTATGATTGTGCCTTGCCAACTCTTTGAGGCTGAGGTGGTGGTTCCGAAGACTTAAAAGACTCCCCAGTAAAATGGTGAGAGCTAATGGCACCCTAGACAATTAAATACAGCAACTTTAATGGTCATCTGATGGGCGTACTGCTTCCCGCTGCCCTTAATGGAACAGGATTAAAAGTAGTGGTACAGGGTCAGACCAAGACTGGAGTCATAAACTTCACTATCCCAATTCCCAGCTGCCTATCCAGGAAAAGGGAAATAGTTTGGATGTTGAAAATGTTTGTTTTTTGATATATTTTCCAATTACATCCTCTACATTTTTATTATATATTTTTTTTCTACTATAAAGACCATGGAATCTTAGTCTCAGAGTTTGTGAGATAGAAGAGAACTTTGAGTGATCTTATCAAAAGTTTAAGGCTCCACATCATCCATTTTTGATCCCTCCACAATTTTATCACCTTGTAAAGCAATCCAGCTACTGTCTTATTGCCTTGCTATGTGATTTGTCTAGTATAATTCTTGCATGACAATACTACCTCCCATAAACCTGTTCTTCCTTATTTTTTCAGTGTTCATATGTTTAGTTATTTTATAGATGAGGAAAGTGGAACCTCAGAGAAGTTAAATAATTTGCAGAAGGTCATACAGGTAATAAATGGTCAAGTCACTATATGAGCCTATTTTGTTAGAATCCAAATCTAGTACTTTTAGAACTATAGCTTTTTTCCTCCTTATAAGTCATATAATTAATACTACCTGGGAAAGGGGGCATGGGTGGTGGTGGGGAGAACAGAGAAAAGGAAAATGGAAGTTCTGAGCAATACTCAGAGTATAAATCCTTTGAGACAACATTAATGTCATTAAATATATTTACCACATGTTTCAAAAGATTACTATTTTGATAATACAATCTTTGTACAACTCCCTGCATGAATTTCAAGTTTCATCTTCATTTCCCAACACCTGAATGCTCAATATATAGTGAAGGAAATATTTTAAACAAAAATCTTGTTTTCTTCTGAAATGCTCTGATTCACTAACTTGGACAATCTGAATCAAAGTCAGTGGTACTTGGTTAAGATCGTGTATTTTAAGATCAGCACGAGACAGGAATTCAGGTTAGGGGAAAATCGTCAGTCTTTATTCTCAGTGAAGAAGGATCGGAGGTGGAAGAGAATCGGCGATAGCAATGTGTGCAGCTGAGTCAAGAAGCTAGCTCGACCAGCAGCCACACAACCAGCAGCTCGGAGTCTCGAACTCAGCCCAATCTCTCCCAGCTTGTCTTCTTCCCTCTCTCTCTGCCTCCACCCACCAAAATCGTCATTTCCTATACAACACATCAGGACTTGCAAGGAGAGTGGGCAGGACCATTCTTAATCCATCATGTATATTAATAGAGTATAGCCCAATTACTATCTAGCCTCATGTACTTGGGACCTCAGTGCATCAGCTCAAACCTCAGCCCATTACATTTCCCGCTTTCTTTTATTTTAGAACACCGGTGGTCATGCCATTCCTGACACCTCAGGGAGGTCAGAGCCCCCAAGGGGAGGTGATCACAGCCTCCCTAACTTCTCAGGGAAGGAGGTGAAAGCACCGAAAAGGAGGTGATCACAGCCTCCCTGACTTCTCAGAAAAGGTGGTGAAAGCACTAAAAGGAGATGATCACGCCCTACCTGACATCTCAGGAAGGAGATAGAAAAGCACCAAAGGGAAATGGGGTTGCTAGCGGTTTCTGGGCTGAAGGGTCTGTAATATGCACAAACCCATCAGCATGGAGGTATTACACAAGCACATAGCAATAACGCAGAGAGCTATTAGGGATGACCCTCCCTCAGTCAGTGCAGGCTCATGTGGTGTAACAAACATGAATTGTACACACAAGTAGCAGATAGCATAACAATATAAATCAACATGGTGTTGGAAAGATCACCAGAAGTCCTAGAAAGGTGGGTATGTAAACAACAGTCACACATACACCTTCTTCAGCAGCCAGAGATAGTCAAAACCAATCTATTGTCCATTGTTTCACATGTCAGAATCCAATGATCCCCTGAGTTTTTGAAGTCCTGAAAAAGCTTTTTATGTGTTAGGGAATCAATGATTCCAGCAGATTTTGAAGTGTTGTAACAGTCTTATCATTTCTCCAGAGAATCAATGATTCCTGAGAGTTTTCAAGATCCCTATGTCTCAGAGAATCCAATGATTCCTGAGAGTTTTCAAGTCCTATGGCTCAGAGAATCCAATGATTCCTGAGGGTTTTCAAATCCTATGTCTCAGAGAATCCAATGATTCCTGAGAGTTTTCAAATCCTATGGCTCAGAGAATCCAATGATTCCTGAGGGTTTTGAGTCTAGGCTCAGAGAATCCAATGATTCCTGAGGGTTTTGAAGTCCGACAATCTTTGATGTCCATGAGTCAAACGCCATAACTGCCACGCTCTTTCAATGGTGAGCACAATCAGCACAGCACCACACCCGATATTTCTTGGGTCTTCTCCTTTGTTTCAAAGGTCTGCTCCGTCTCTCTGCGATGGACAAGGCGAATATGGCTCGTTGGCACCCATCTGATTCCTTCTCCACCTGTGAGATACAAGCAAACCCTCTCCCAAAGCAGTTAGCCTATCTGGTCCTTTCCATTCACCACTTTCTGGGTCTCTCCACATCACCTGGCAATTATCTAAAGATAGTGGAGCTGCTCGCACTGAACACTGACCTTCCGGTGGGTTATAAAACCTGTCAGCCGGAGCCAGTGCATCTTTGTCAAAAATCAAGAAGTTAATAGTATAAAGAGCTAGATTTAGAAGTTCTCTAGGGTTACCTGTGGTTCCCCCTTTCTTTTGTTTTTGGAGTAGTGTCTTAATATCTGTTTCTCCTCTCCACTATTGCCTGTCCTTGAGTTAAAAGGTATGCCGTGGTGTGTAAAATCTTATACATGTGCACAAAAGTGTGCAAAAATGTTTCAAGTATAAGCAGGACCATTGTCTGTTTTTATTACTTGTAGGCACACCCATAATGGCAAATGCTTGTATGAGGAATTCAGTGACCACTCGGGCTGTCTCTTTTGCTGCTGGCATTGCAAAAGTGAATCCTGAAAAGGTGTCTACCACAACATGGATGAAAGACGACCAAAAGATTTATAATGGGTCACATCCATTTGCCAGATTTCATTGGGTCTCAAACCACGAGGGTTCTTCCCTGGAGGGCAGTGTAGGAGCGTGGAAAGGAAGGCAAGCCGTACAGGCTTTTACTATGCTCTAGCTTCCTCTTTTTATTCCAAATTGTAAACGTAAAGCTCGAGCAGCCTGATGATATTTAGAATGAGATGCCTGAGCTTCTTGGAACAAAGGGGTATTGACCAACATAGTTAGAAGGCTATCTGCCTTTGAATTGCCATCAAATATGGGACCTGGAAGTCCACTATGAGAATGGACATGTAATATATAGATCTTACCTGGATGCTTTCTCACTTGCTCTTGAAGTTTCTTAAAGAGCTGATATATATTAGAGGCTGCAAATTTTATTTGGGCTGTGGCAATTCTTTGTACCACACCTACTGAATAGGCCGAATCAGATATTATATTTATGTCTCCTGGATAATAAGTAAGAGCTAGAATGATTGCGTACAATTCATTCTGCTGAGTGGACTGAAAAGGAGTTCTGACTACTCTCTTTATAGTTAGATCATGAGAGTAGGGGTGTCGGCTTAGTGGCGCGGGTGGTCGCCGTCACCTGAAGCTCTCGCTCCATCTGCCCCCCTTTCCTGAGCCGCCGCAGGTGTTTCCCTGCCCCCTCGGGGGGGCTTGGAGAGCGGGAGCCGCGGCGCAGGATGAGCACCATGTTCGCGGACACCCTTCTCATCGTTTTCATCTCCGTGTGCACGGCGCTGCTGGCCGAGGGTATTACTTGGGTGCTGGTTTACAGGACGGACAAGTATAAGAGATTAAAAGCTGAAGTGGAAAAGCAGAGCAAAAAATTGGAAAAGAAGAAGGAAACAATAACAGAATCAGCTGGCCGCCAGCAAAAGAAGAAAATAGAGAGGCAGGAGGAAAAACTGAAGAATAACAACAGGGATCTGTCAATGGTTCGAATGAAATCTATGTTTGCTATTGGCTTTTGTTTTACTGCCCTGATGGGAATGTTTAACTCTATATTTGATGGCAGGGTGGTGGCAGTACTTGTTCATTTGCATAGGTTACAATATTACTCAATTCTCAATGCTATACCCAAGATAATTTTTATAATTGAAAGGAGCTCATGTCATGTCATTGTAAGGAAACAGCTTTTCTCTAGCTAACAATATTCCTCCATTCTCTTTAAATGTGTTTCTATCACTAATATTTATCCACACAAAATGTTCTATTTCCAATTAAAGCATTTTTCTCATCAAACATATGTGTTGTCATATAAATACACACACACTCACTCTCTCTCTTTCTCTCACTAAAAATATGTTTAAGTTGAGTCTCTCAAAGATAGAATCAAGCCCCCAAAGATAAAATTGATAAGTGAAAAACAAACTCAGAGTAGAGCTTACCATATTCATTCTCTTTCCCTTCCTCCTCCCTCCTCCCCTCTGGGATTTTGACCCTCTTGGGACTTGCACATGATAGATATACTGAGATCTTTGATCTCATTAGCATGTTTTGCAATTCAATTTCTGTTCCCATCTAGGTAAAATAGATTAGTCTGCATAGATATGAAGTTTCAGCATCTAGGTCAGTGTACCAACATATTGTAAGTCAAAATGGGGCATTTTAGCTCTTGATTCCATTAAAATAAAAGGGAGGAGGAGATAAAGGACTTTGAGAGGTTAGTTATTTAGTAAAACCCTTGCTCCTTAGACAGAATTACTCCTAAATTGGATAGATGTGAATCTCTTCTATTTTTTAAAGAGCCCCTAGGGAAAGGGATTCTGTAATCTTCCTGGCTAACCTTTTTCATTACTTAAAAACACAATTTCAGCAAGTTATTCTTTAACCAAAATGTGCAGTTTTTGTTCATTTCTTCTTGCTTTGTCCTTGGTGAAAATGGAAGAACACGTCTCCAGTCAAGGATTCTTGTCACTCCTATAGCAACATTCTATTTCTCTCCCAAAGCAGCTTTCCTTGTGATAAATTGGCTCCTTTCTGTAATCCAGGTAATTTATACCTCAAATTTCAGAACCTCAGTAGTTTCCAAACACCATTTTGAAGCAATCACCTAAAATCCTTTTTAAATGACCTTCCGATATGGTTCTTTCTATTCTTTCTATTGCAGTAGCATTTCCTTTACTGCTGTCATTGGTAGGTTGTGTGGTAGATAGTACATGGATCCTGGAGTGAAAGAACACCTAAATTCAAAGCCAACCTCAGACGCTAACTAGTTGTGTCAACATGAGCACATCACTTGCAATTTGCCTCAATTTCTTCATCTACAAAATAGAGATAACAATAGAATCTTCCTCCCCAGGTTTGAGTCTCACCTAAGATAATAATTGTAAAGTGCTTAGCACATAGTAAATTATATATAAATATTGCCTGTCATTATTATCATTATTCTTATACCCTATACAGTCACAGTGAACCTGGAATACCAACCAATTAGCCTAAATTATATTTTCATTAAAATGTTTTTATATTGTAATAATCCCCTTAATTTTTTTCCCTTTCATTTTTCCTTTCTTCAATTTCACATAAAATCCCTCAATTTCTGTGTCACAGTGAACTTTAGAAAACCCTAAAAATCTTTAACTGAATTAGTTTTTTTTTTTTTTTTTTTTTTTTTTCTGGAATTGAGCGGTCTACAATAAGAAGTGGGAAGGTGAAAGTAGAAAGGTTTTTGTATGGGATTTAATTGTCTTTTTTATAATTTGTCAGCAGTTTCCTATTTTCTTTTGCCTTTTTCTCGTTTATAAACATTTCAACCCTGGCCCAGGTTTTGCCTACTTGGAGTTTGACACTTGTAGACTGAACAGATGGATGATCCCTAGTCTTCTTTGAGGCTATGACTCTTAAGGGAAAATCTACTGTCTTTAGCCCTTCAACAAATCTTAGTTTCCAACAAGAAATAAAACTGTTTTAAAGACACTTAATACAGCGGGGCAACTGCTAGGCCAGTAATTTAATGAAAAACAAGCTTCAATAGAGAGGATTACATAGAAAATGTTGATGTGGGATAAGTTTCTTAAAAATTGGTTATATGTACATAGGGGTATGATGTAGAAAACAGTCTGACTACAAGCCTTGATCTGATGAAGAGTAAAGGAAGAGGTGATCCCTCTAATGGTGTTACATTGTAGTGAGGTTGTTGGGAGCTAGTGAAAGAATACCAGGTAATAAAAGTATTGAAAATATGGAATGGAGAACTTTCTTCCCCTGCCATACAACCAAATATTCATACCCTGGTGCAAAGCCCAATTTTCCCCATGCCACTTTTAAAGCTCTAACTTCTCACTCCACTTTTTTTCTTATGGCCTTATTCAGAAAAATTGGTTGAAACAATAAAATGAGACAGATTTTGGTTAATATAGACCTCTGAAGGAATACAGAATATATTTTAGAATGATATTGTCCATTTACCTTTACGACTTAACGATGCTGAAGTATTGCTATAATCTTTCAAGGATCTATGAATTTTCAGTGTCAGTATATTCTTTATTAATCTAGTTCACAATGCTTATACAATTTAGGACTTCATCTCAAAGAGTTTACTTGGTGAAGAATTCCTCTCATCTTAGGTAGGCTGATGGTTTGGTATACAGGCATATGACAAGTGACAGATTGTTGTTGCTTAGTCATGTCTAATTCTGCATGACTCATTTGGGTTTTTTTTTTTTTTTTTGGCAAATATATTGGAGTGGTTATTATTGAACATTGTACTAGAAATGTTAGCTTTAGCAATAAGAAAAGAAAAAGAGAATTAGAATAGGTAAGGAGGAAATAAAACCATCATTCTTTGCAGATGATATGATGATATACTTAGAAAATCCTAGAAAACCATCTAAAAACCTACTGGAAACAATCAACATCTTTAACAAATTTGCAGGATATAAAATAAAGCCACAAAATCCTTAGCATTTTATATATTACTGACAAAGCCCATCAGCAAGAGATAGAAAGAAAAATTCCATTTAAAATTACTACAGGCAAAATAAAATATTTTTGTGTCTACCCGCCAAGACAAAGCAAAGAACTATATGAACACAATTACAAAATACTTCTCACACAAGTAGAATGAGATCTACACAATTGGAAAAATATCATTTACTCATAGGTAGGTCAAGCTAATCTAATGACAATCCTGCCCAAATTGATCTACTTGTTCAGTGCCATATCAATCAAACTGCCAAAAAATTACTTTATGGAACTCAAAAAAATAATAACAAAATTCATCTGGAAGAACAAAAGGTCAAGAAGATCAAGGGAATTAATAAAAAAAAAAAATACAAAGGATGGTGGCTTAGCAGAAACAAACCAAAAACTAAATTATAAAACAGCAGTCATCAAAAACATTTGATATTGGCTAAGAAAGAGAGCGGTGGAGCAGTGTAATAGATCAGATATACACAACCCAATAATCAAGGACTATCGTCTAGTATTTGTTAAACTCCCAAACTCCAGTTTCTGGAATGACAATTCACTATTTGAAAAAAATTGCTCGGGAACTGGAAAATAATATGTCAGAAACTCAGCATGGACCTCTATCTCACACTTCATACCAAAATAAGATCAATATGGGTACATGAATGGGCATAAAGGATGATACCATGAATAAATTAGGAGTGCAAGGAAAAATTTACCTATCAAATCTTTGGAGAAGAGAGGAATTTACGGCAAAAGAACTAGAGTACAGTATGAAAGGAGAAATGGAAAATTTTGATTATATCAGATAAAAAAGTTTTTACACAAACAAAACCAATAGAAACAAGATTAAAAGGGAAGTACAAACCTGGGGAAAAATCTTTACAGCCAGTGTTTCTGAGAAAGGTCTTGTTTTAAATATATATATATATATATATATATATATATATATATATATATATATAAAGAACGTATCAAATTTATAAAAATACAAGTCATTCCCCAATTGATAAATGGTCAAAAGGTATAAACAGACAATTTTTAGATGATGAAATAAAAGCCATCTACAGTCACATGAAAAAATCCTCTAAATCACTATTGATTAGAGAAATGCACATTAAAATACCTCTGAAGTACCACCTCTGAGATTGGCAAAGATGACAGGAAAGATAATGATAAATGTAGGAGAGGATGTGGGAAAATGGGGACACTGATTCATTGTTGGTGAAGTTGTGAAATGATCCAACCATTCTGGATAGCAATTTGGAATTATGCCCAAAGAACTCTAAAACTGTGCATACTCTTTGACACAGTAGTACCCCTACTTGGTCTGTATCCCAAGGAAATCATAAAGGAGGGGGAAAAAAAACCCACATGTGCAAAAATATTTGCAGCAGCTCTTTTTGTGGTGGCAAAGAATTGGAAAATGAGCAGATGTCCATCAATTGGGGAATGACTGCACAAGTTGTGGTATATGAAGATAATGGAATATTGTTGTTCTAATAAAAAAAGATGAACAAGCTGATTTTTAAAAGGCCTGGAGGGGCGGAGCCAAGATGGCGGAGAAGACACACGCGACTTTCTAAGCTCTTCTCTTACCCTCTTTATCAATATTATATCGAGCCTCAAAAATAGTCTTGACTCTCAATTCGTAAAGATAAAAGTAGAACAACCACCGGCCGAAGAAAATCCAAAGTCTCGCCAAAAAAGGTTGCTTCCGGGGACGGGGGAGATCGGCGCAGACGGGGAGAGAAATTAGGTTCCGAGGAGGTCTCAACCGAGGGTGAAGGCAAAACTAAAACAAGCGCAGCCCCAACCCGGTTCGGGCTTTTCCGGGGAGTTGTGATCCTGCACGGCAGGGGACGAGGGGTTAGCCTCCAATCTGCACAGGGGAGCTCAGCTTGGAGGCATGGTTTTCCAGGGCCATTTGCATCAGGCAGAGACGATGGGCAGAGGTTGGGCGGTCTGCGGTCGTGGTCGCGGTCGGGTCTGCGTCAGCTGCAATACCACAGTCCCACAGGAGGCTTGGCCCCGGGGCAGTGACACTTTCACCCCTTATCTCTAGCCAAGGGCAATCGATAATCCACCAGCCCTACTAAGCAGTTTGATAGCTTGGCCAGTGCTAAATCCAATTCCTGTTGGGGGAAGGAAAACTCCCAGCACCCCCAAACCTCGAGCCGGAAATCGGTTTACATCTTTCCCTGCTCTGCAGAGGAAGCTGGAACCCCCAGCCTAGGAGACCACCCTAAAGGCTTTAAACATGAATAAAAAGAAAAAAAAACCAACAGCTTCTATGCAGAAAAAACAGGTCACAAACCTGAAGAGACCTAAACAGCAAAAAAATCATCAGACTGTCCTCCCATAATACTTCCCAAGAAGAACCATTAAAACCAAAAAAAAGAAATAAATGGGGAAATGGAAAAAGCCAAAAAAAATAACCCCTAAAAAAATTGAAAAAAAAAAAATTCACTAAAAAATTTGGGAAGGGAAAAACAAAAACCAAAAAAGAGGATCCTGTTGAAAAACAAAAACACTAAGAAAGTAGGATCTGTGAAGAAAAAAAATAATTCACTAAAAAAAAAAATTAGTGAAAAAAAAACCACAACCAAAACAATACATTCAAAAACCAATTGACATATACAGAAAAAGAAAAACTAAAAAAAAAAAATTTTTAAAAATTAAACAACAAATTAAACAAATTCAAAAACCAAAATATCAAGAAAAACAAAAAGAAAACTGAAAACACGTTTTTACTTAAACACAGCAAAAAATCAGGAGAATAATCTGAATTATTGATTTCAAAACATAAAAAAAAGCCAATACTATTTTAAAAATCATCAAAAAACTCCCAATTAAAAATCAAAAAAATAGGATTAAAAATTCATCAAACCTTCTGAAAAAACCCAAAAAAAAAACCCCAAAAAAAAAATTTCAAAATGGGAAAAAAAAATTTTACAACACCAAAAAACCATTTAAATACCACAAAAAATACCCAAACCCCCTCTACATTAAAAAAAACCAATAAATTTCCAAACACAAAACAATCAGCAAAAAAAACACTAGCAAACATTTTCTTCCAAAGAAAAGGAATTTAAAACAAAGAAATTTTTTTTCAAAAAAAACCAGAACTAAACAAAAAAGATCTCCAACCAAAACTCAAAATCAAAAAAAAAATAATTTTTAAATTTATTTCTGGGGATATAAAAAAAATAATTATAAAAATTATTAAAAAAAAAAATAATATGGAAAAATGAGCAAAAAGGGAAAGGAAAAAAAAAAACCACTCCCCAAAACAAAAACTTTCTATCAAAAAGGGGAAAAGGGAATCTTACCTCATCAAGTTCTAAAAAAAAAAATTGACATTTTTTTAAAAAATTCCTCCCCTTTAAAAACAAGGGAAAAGGGAAAAAAAAAATAAAAGGGAAAAAAAACTCAAAAAGGGTTATAAAAATAATATCTTAAAAAATACATAAAATTTAAAAAAAATTGGGGAGGGAAAAAAGAAACACAATCTTTTTAATGGCAAAAACAATTTATAATTTAACCTAATTAAGGATAACCCCCCAAAAAAAACAAAAATATCAAAACAAACCCTCTATTTTTTACAAAAACACAAAAGGGGGAAATAATAAAGTAAAAACACAAACTTTATCTTCATGAATCAAAAATGCCATCCTTCCAAATCACAAAAAAAGAAAAACATCTAATTAAAAAAAAAATAACTACATCCTCTAAAAGCTAAACAAAAAAAATAATATTATATACACCGTGGTTGGATCAACTTTAAAGGAAAGTTAAAAGTTGCAAGAAAAAAACAAAAAATTAAATGGAATCTCAACCTTGCACCTCAGAAAACAACCAAACCACAAAAAAAAAGAAAAAATTAAAAATAAAAAATAGAAAAAATAGGTATGGGTCTTTAGAAAAGAAAAAAAGGGAAATACTTTTTCTCACATTCATGGAACCTACAAAAACCAAATTTTAGGACAAAAACTCCAAAAAATAAAAACAGAAAAGAAAAGCCTTTTCAAAGTCAAAAAACACATTCAACAAAAAGTTGGGAAAGCCAAAAAAATTGAAACTAAAACAATCAAAAAAATTAAAGGAACACAAATTAAATACATTAAAATTTTACCAAATAAACAAGATGAAACATCATACCAAAAGGGGATACCAAAGCGGGAATAAGAAACTTTATATCCAAACTTGAAAAAACAAGAAAAAAAATTAAGAATTGGGCCCTAAAAAAAACTAAAAAAACCAAATTAAAAACCCCAATAAATACTAATTGAAATTAAAAAAAAAGAAATTAAAAAAAAGAAAAAAACATTAAAATTAAAAAATGGTTTTCATAAAAACCAAAAAAAAACCTTTGGAAACATTAAAAAAAGGAGGGAAAAAAAAAAGTAGTCTTAAAAAAGAAAAAAAACTTTCCAAAAGAAGAAAAAGAGAAAAAATTTAAGAATTTAAATAAATTTATAACCTAAGAAAAAGGAACACCCCAAAATACAACTCCAATTCAGAAAAAAACCTTTGAAATCCCATTTCAAAAAAAAAAACACAATTAAACAACTCCCAAAAAAAAAAATCCCGGGCAATGGAAATGGAATTTTACCCTTTTTAAAACAATTTCCCCAACATATAAAATTTGAAAAAAAAAAGGGCCCCTTCCCCAACAAACATCTACATAAAAACCAAGGGAAAACAGAAAAAAAAAACCAATCTCCCCAAAAAAGATAAACTTAAAAAATATTGCAAAAAACTACAAAAATCATCTCCAAATAAACACAATCAAAATTTAAAAAGCAGGGTTTCAATAAAAAACTATCAAATAATGGCCATAAAAAAAACAAAACCAAGTCATCTCAAAAAAAAACATTTAAAATCCAAATCCATTCCCTTTAAAAATTAGAAAAAAAAAATTTCCAAAATAATCAACACTATTTTAAACCATCAGAAGACAAGAAGGAAAAACAACCCCCCAAAAAACCGGGAAAACAAAAAATATCACACATTTAAATTGGGGAAACAACCCAATAAAGGAAAAAAAAATAAAAAAAAAGAGAAAACACCCTTCCGTACATATTATAAAAACCCCAAATTCCAAAAGAAAAATAACCACAACACAAAGTTATTTAAAAAAACCCCAAATCATCAGCATTCAAACACCAATAAAATCCAACATCGGTTAAAAAAAACCGCACATAATAAAAATAAAATCATCGAAAAAACGCTTTAGGCAAAAAAACCACCAAAATTTCCCATCAACCAATTGAAAAAAAATGCCCCTTTGGAAGCCAAAAATAAAAAAACAATTACCAAACTAATCATTTAAATCCAATAACCCCCAAAAACAAAACCTAAAAAAAAAAAAAATTCGGAAAACAAAAAAAGTTTAAAAAATGAAAAAAACCAAATAGGAAAAAAGCAAAAATTTTAACGCGCAAAAACATTTGGTATTTTAAAAAAGTTAGTTGATCAGTGGAATGATTGCAAGGGATAAAAACAACAAAATGAACCTAGTCTTTGAAAATCCAAAGATCCCAGCTTTTGGGATAAGAACTTACTTTAAAAAAAATTTAAAATTAAACATTATGGAGAAACTAGGCATTGACCATACTTAAGCCGACAACAAGATAAGGTTAAAAATGGATTCAAGGACCTGGCAAAGAATAAATTATTTAAAAATTAGAGGAACATAGGATAGTTTCCTTTCAGACCTGTGGAAGGGGAAGATCTTTTAAAAAGAGAACAGAGATCAACTGATCACAAAATAGAAAAATTTAATTATACCAAACTGAAAAGTTTTTGCAAAAAAAACTAATGCAGACAAATTAGAAGGGAAGCAATAAACTGGGAAAATATTTTTTACAGTCAAAGGTTCTGATAAAGGCCTCATTTAAAATATATAGAAATTAACCTAATTTATAAAAAAATCAAGCCATTCTCCAATTGAAAATGGTCGGAATGAACAGACAACTCAGATGAAGGAACTGAAACTATTTCTAGTCATAGAAAAATGCTCCAAATCAATTAATCAGAGAAAAAATTAAGACAACCTAAGATACACACAACCCTGTCAGATTGGCTAAGATGACAGGGAAAAATAATGATGATTGTTGGGGGATGGGAAAACTGGGACATTGATTCATTGTTGGTGGGTTGTGAAGAATCCAACCATTTTGGAGTAGTTTGGAACTATGCTCAAAAAAGTTATCAAACTTGATACCTTTGATCCACAGTTTACTACTGGGATTATATCGCAAAGAGATTATAAAGAAGGGAAAGGGACCTTATTGTGCACGAATGTTTGTGGCAGCCCCTTTTGTAGTGGCTAGAAACTGGAAACTGAAAGTCCACAGTTGGAGAATGGTGAATAAATTTGGTATATGAAAATTATGGAATATTACTTTCTGTAAGAAATGACCAACAGGATGATTTCAGAAAGGCCTGGAGAGACTTACTGAATGTTGAGTGAAATGGCAGGACCAGGGATCATTATATACTTCAACAACAATTTTAGATGATGACCAGTTCTGATGGATCAGGGCCATCCTCAGCAACAAGATCAAAAATATTTTCTAATGGAGCAGAATGAACTCAACTAGCTACCCAGAAAAAAACTTGGAGATGACTAAAAACCATTACATTGAATTCCCAATCCTATATTTATGCACACATGCATTTTTATTTCCTTCACAAGCAATTTACAATAATGCAGAGTTGATTTTTTTGTAAGCAAAATAATGTTTTTATGTATACTTATTGTGTATCTGTTATATTTTAATATATTTAAATTTACTTCATCCTGCATCTAGGGGGGGTGGGGGGGGGGTAAGAGGTGAAAAATTGGAACAAGAGGTTTGGCAATTGTTAATCCTGTAAAGTTACCCATGTATATATCCTGTAAATAAAAGGCTATTAAATTAAAAAAAAAAATAAAAAGGCCTAGAAAGATTTATATCAACTGATGCTGAGCTAAACAAGCAGAACCAGGAATACATTGTATACAATAACAACAAAAATGTGTGATAATCAACTATGAAAGACTTGGTTCTTCTCAGTGGTTCAGTGATCCAACAGTCCCAACAAACTTTGGATAGAAAATGCCATCTGCATCCAGAAAAAGAACTATGGAGATTAAATATAAATCAACACATGCTATGCCCACTTCTTTTTTGTTTTATTTTTTTCACTTTTGTTCTTATTTTTTTCTCCCAACATGATTCATAAAGCAATGAATATTAAAATAAATAAATGAATTAAAAAAAACATACTAGAGTGGTTTGCCATTTTTTTCTCCAGTTCATTTTACAGATGAGAAAACTGAGGCAAACAAGCATAAGTGATGACAAACTTAAGAAAAGTGCTGACTCTTGTGATATAAAATAACTTTAAAAAAAATATGGAATAATCCTTCACACATTTTATGACAGCTTTAAGTAACAACAACAACAGCAATTGTTGTTATAATGCACTTATGGCAATAAACACTTATAATGTACTTGTGGTAAGGCAGTTTGGTACAAAGAGAAGATTGTGGAATTTGGAGTTAAAATATTAGTGATTAGATCTTGTGATTTCTCATCCTCAGTTTCTCTGTGCATATACTTAAAGCATTAGAATAGTTGATCTTTAAAATCATATCTAGCTCTAAACACCTTCATATTAACTGAATATTTTTGCCCCAAAGTAGTTAATTTATTTAGGTTTGAAACAGGTGCAAATATAGTAAATTCATTTAAATATTCTGAATCTGCTGAAAATAATCACTTATGATAGTTGTATAAATGACAAAACACTCTCTACTCAACACAAACCATGTGCAAGGTACTATATTAGATATTGGAATACAATGACAAAATGGAAACATTTCTTTCCCCTTATATCTTAATCTTAACTTCTTAAATTCTACAGAAGAGATGGACTATGTATAATCAAAAGCTCAAACAACTCTATTATTTCATTAATATATTCAGTCACTCAGAATACAATTCTTACATGCTTATCTATTCAATGCTTTTTTTCATCCATGCCCTCTGGGAATTCCTAAATTAAGAATTACCCAACATATTGTGTCAATGCACTGTGGAGTGGTCTCCTGGTTTTCTGGTAATGCAAGGAAAATGATGGAGTATTCAAACTATCTTTTATCATGAGATTATCCTATTTTCTTTTACAATTATATATTTTCCTGATGGGATTCTTTAGTTCTTCAAAGATCTTTTATTATTATTATTATTATTATTATTATTATTATTATTATTGTATTCTACAGCCAGTGCCCATGTATCTACTTCTTCACTGCCTTTTCAAAGGGATGAAATTTCAATTCTTCAAAGAGCCATAAGATACCATCAGCAAAATACATGTATTAAAATCATGAATCTTTGCTTCTGAGATAATTCTGAGATAGTTTTAGGTTTAAGAGTTTTGCAATTTCCAGAAAACAATCCAATATTCTCTTCTCATCCTTTTAAATTCTGAGTCCCAGGTATACTTACTGTCAGACAAATTTAAGAAGATTCCTATAGAGTAATAAAACATAATCTGGATAATAGATAATGTGCTATTTTTTGTTTGCTTGCTTCTTTTTAATTTAATAGGTTGTTTTGGTAAAAAATAATAATAATAATAATAAAAAATCCATGACCAATGGTCACCCTATTGATGATGAACATTTCTTCATTTTTTTAAAAATCGTTCCTCAGAAAGCACATCCAATTGGTTAATAGAACTAATATTGCAGACCTTTTAGCAAAGGAGAAACTATAGGAAATTGCACCAGACTCTAACCCATACTTTAAGATCCAAGGATCACTGCCATGTCAAAATGAGGTATCAAGTTTAAGAATTTTTGCAGGATAAGTACACAAATAAGTCAATACAGGATTATTTGAATATATATATATATATATATATATATATATATATATATATATATATAAAAGCATTAATAAGGGAATCAAGGAAGATCTAATGAAAGAGATATCACCAAAGCTTTGCCAGGATAAAAAGCGGGACTGAAAGGGATATGGGAAGGCAAGGGAAAATAACAGAATTCTTTCTGTAATCTTTTATTAATTGCAAATTAACATGTCCTATTATTAATTGGAGTAAAACCTGTCCCATGGGTTGTGAAAATTTACTTCAGAATCCTAAATATTTTTGGGATCAAAAATCAGGAGAAAAATCACAAATGCCCCTGACTACTTGGCAACATGTAAATTCTCTTAGTCCTCGATCAGTCTATGATGTATGCCCTAAATATACATTAATCTAACGTTTGACTTAGTTCATCTATAAAATTTGTTTGATGAAGTTTGTTTCCTTAGAATATATATGTACATTATATATTCTAAGGAAACAAACTTTGCCACTATGTATAAAAAATTATATTGTATTGACTTATTTGTATAAAATTTTTCCATAAAAATTCTTAAAACTAATACCTCTTTTTCAATTGACAGTGATCCTTGTTTGGTTTTCGAATTGTGGGTCAACAGAGTGCAAATTCTGATAGTTTCTTCTTTGCTGAAAGGCTTGTGATATAGATTTAGTAACAAATTGAGTATATATATATATATATATATATATACACATACCTATGAGATTATAACTGTTTAACTAAATTCAATTTTTATGTTAAAGGAAATATGGGATTATGGAGGTATCTTCTTTTTAACTTTTAGGATCTGAGAGGTATGTACAAGATTGCAATATGCAAATCAAACATTTCTCCATCATTTTGCATACAAAAAGCCTTGTCAGAATCTGCATAATGATTCAGGTTTCCTTGGAGGTCTGAACCTAAATTTGAGCATAAGAAAATAAACAAACAAACAAACAACAACAAAAAACTAATTTTTTTATCTCCATAATTTCTGCATTGTAGTAAATATATATTTGGTAGCAATTACCCATTACATGAAATCAGAGAGGAGTTATTTCTCTCATGACAGCAGAGATTGTGGATATAGCCAGTTCCAAGATTGTAAGTTACAGAAACACACCTCTAAACTCCATTTTTATAACTGTAATGGATTTTTAAAAATATAAAAATAAGTACACACATATACACCACATGATATAAAGCAGCAGCATATATTATCTTCCTTTACCCTGGTCAGTAATTTAGTTCTGTCCTTAAAGAATGAATAAGATACAGAATAGTTTAGGAAACCAATCACACCCAGAACTTCAGTTTGCATACAAATAATAAGTTCCTATCCCTTCCATTTTTTCTCCAATGTATTTCATTTTCCCCTCATTTTTCTTTCCTCCTAAAAACCTGATACAAGACAAAATTCACACCCTTAGCTTCCTCAGAGATTCAGAGGATATTAGACCTCAGAATTAATGTCTATTTTTTCTCTCCCTAGTAGAATGCAAAAATATTGTCACTCTTTAGCCCCTCCATTGTCCAAAGACATTTATCAATGTTTCTCTTTAGCGTTTACATTTCAAAGTTTCTTCCATATTTTAAACTTTTATTAGGAATTCCTAAAAGTCATATTTTATTAATTAATTAATAGACATAATAATAAAGATAAATAGATAATTCATTCGTATTGACAGGAAAACTTAATATGAAATAAAATATCTCCTTCTCTGTCAAAAAGTCATTCTGACAGTAAGAAAGCCCAGTTCCCACCCCCCCATCCCCAAACAATTCCAGAAATATCCTGAATTTTCTGTTGTTGGTTGGTACTCTGTAATCTGGGCTGTCTGGTACTTCCTGGTCAAGATAATACTATATATAGTGAAGGAAAAATGGGAGAGAGAAGCTAGGATGTGCCCTGAGTTCCCCCCTTTTTCCTCGGAAACAACATTAAAGTGAGCATCTTAAAAAATTCTGAGTGACAGAATCTACAGAAAATGAACAATTTATCAGCCCAAGATAACTTAGAAGGATTTAGTAAAGGTCTCTGTCTCTTGGATAAATGCACATGGTATCTGGGAAATCCAGCAGGAAGCTGTTAGCCAAAGCATAGGACAGAATTCAAAGCCCTGGGGGTTTGGTCAGCAGGCCACTGGCCTAGCAGGCCGGCTGTGAGACCACCTGCCCCCGAACAGCAAGCTGGCCCAGACTCCAGGGCACAAAAGACATGACTACTCTGAGCCATCCAAGTGCAGTAGACGCATTGCTGGCCCCAGAGGCACCAGCCCAGAGGGCCAATGGCCAGCTCTTTGTACCCCAGGTGCAGAGCTCAACTTAAAAATAGGGGAAAGTGAATGAGAGATAGAGATAGACACAGAGAAAGAGAGACAGAGACAGAAACAGAAAGAAAGAGAGGGGGAGGAGAGAGACAGAGACAGAGACAGACATACACAGGGAGACAGAGAAAAAAAGAGACAAAGAGATGGAGAGTCAGAGACAGAATGAGAGAGGGAAAGAAAGAGAGAGCGAGCTCTCTGACCATAGAGAGCTCTATTGTATCAGGAAAGATGCAACCACAAACTCAGAAGAGAATGACAGTCTCAAAATGCCTACATGGGAAACCTCACAGGTGAATATAAATTGTCTCAAGCTCAAAAAGTCATCTTGTAAAAGCTCAGAAAGGATCAAGTAAAAACCTTGAAGTCAAGAGAACGTGAGTTCAAATTCAGCCTCAGACACTAATTGTTTGACCCAGTTAACTCTACTTGCCTCACCAAAAATAAAAATAAATAAATAAAAGAAATAGAAGAATAATTGGGAAATGAACTGAGAATGATACAAAAGAATTACAAAAAAGAATCAATAGTTTGGAAAAGGAACACAAAAATTAACTGAAGAAAACAATGTCTTAAAAATATAAGAAAGGACAAATGGAAAAGGAGATGCAAAAGATATCTGAAGAAAATTCTTTCTTGACAATTAGAATTAGGCAAGTGGAAGCTGATTATTCTATGAGATATCAAGAATCAATCAAACCAAATCAAAAGAAGGAAAATAAAATAAAAAAACTATAAAACATCTCATTGGAAAAACAATGAATCTGGAAAATGGATCAAGAAGAAATTTTTTTTTAAAAGTCTGGAAAGCATCTTTCAAGAAATTTTGAAGGGAAACTGCCCCAATATCCTAAAACCATATGGTCAAATATTTGAAAAAACTACCAATCACCTCCTTAAAGTGATCCAAAAATCAAAATTCCCTGGAAAATTGTAGTCACATTCCAGAAATACCAGGTCACACTGCAAGCAATCAGGAAAAAAAAAATCAGTTGCAGCTTCAACATTAAAGGATCAGAGGGCTTGGGACAAGGTATTATGGAAGGCAGAGAAGCTTGGATTACAAGCAAGCAGAAAATACCTAGCAAAAATGAACATCATCTTTCAAAGGAAAAGATGGTCATTCACAGAAATAGAGGATTGACAGATTTTCCTGGTGAAAAGATCAGAGCTGAACAAAAAATTATCTTCAAATACAAGATTCAAAAGAAGAATGAAAAGGTAAATAGGGAAGAAAAAATGTTATAAAATTGGGGGCAGGATTATACTGGGAGAAGAGGAAACAGGAAACACATTACATGAAGAGGCATAAAAAAACCTATTATAGTAAAGAGAAAGAAGGAATAGGTTAATCATTGTTTGAATCTTACTCTCATAGGATTTGGCTAAAACAGAATAAAACACACACTCAATTGGGTAGAGACTTCTATATTACGTTATAGGAAAGTAGAAGAGGAACAGCAAAAGAAAAGGGAGGATGAAGCTGACAGAAAAAAGGACAGATTTGGGTAAGAAGCAAAACACCAGAGAGGAAGGACAGGGAAAAAATAAGAGAATAGTTTACAAAAGGTGGTGGGAGGGGTGGAGGTGGGCTAATAAAATGTAAGGAAATACATAGTTACAAAGTATAACTGTGAATATGAATGGGATGAATTCTCCAATAAAATGAAAGTGAATAGCAGAGTGGATTAAAAATCAGAATCCTACAATATGTTGTAAGCAAGAAACATATATGAAGCAGAGAGAAAACACAGATAAAGGCAAGAGGCTGGAGTGAAATATATTATGCTATAGTTTAAAAAAAAAAAAAAAAGCTAGGCCGACAATCCCAATGCTAAACAAAGCAAGAACAAAAATAGATCTAATTAAAAGACACAAAGAAAGAAACGATGTCATTTTAAAAGGTACTATAAATAATGAATTGACATCAATAGTAAACATATATGCAGCAAGTTTCATATCATATAAATTCTTAGAGAAGTTAAGTGAGCTATAGGAAGAGATAGAAAAAACTGTATTAGTGGGGGATTTTAACCTTCCCTTTTTAGAATTAGATAAATTTAATGACAAAATAAACAAGAAAAAAGTTAAGGAGGTGAATAGAATTTTAGAAAAGTGAAATATGATAGATTTGTGGAGAAAAATGAATGGGAATAGAAAGAAATATATCTTTTTCTCAGTGGTGCATGGCTCTATACAACAACTGACCATGTATTAGGACATAAAACTTCACAATCAAATACAAAAAGGCAGAAATATTAACTGCATCCTTTTCAGATCATAATGCAATAAAAATTACATGTGATAGAGGACCTTGGAAATATAGACTACAGACAAATTGAATACTAAAAAATTTAAAGAATGAGTGGTCAAATAATAAATCATAGAAATCTTTCATCAAAGAGAATGGAAATAATGAGACAACAAAACAAAATTTATAGGAGGCAGCCAAAGTAGTAGTAAAGGGAAATTTTATGTCTCTGGATGTTTTCAGTAACAAAGAGCAGATCAGGAACCAGGCATACAACTAGAAAAAGTAAGAAAAGAATGAATTAAAAATCTCCAATTAAATACCAGATTATAAACGTTTGATTATCAAAGGAGAGATCAACAAAATGGAAATTAAGAAAACTATTGAACTAATAAATAAAAATAAGAACTGGTTTCATTAAAAAATATAAATTAAATAAACTTTGGATTAATTCAATTTTTAAAAAGAAAGAAGACAATCAAATTACCAGTATCAAAAATGAAAAGGGTTAATCCACCACCAATAAAAAGAAAATTAAAGCAATAATCCAAAACTATTTTGCCCAGTTGTGTGCCAATATAGCTAACAATTTAATAGAATGGATGAATATTTGCAAAAATGTAAGTTGCCGAGATAAACTTCTGTTTATTATGGGTGAAGAAGAAGCTCTAACAAATTCCTTCACAAAATATTGGGCTGCTTTCAAAACTATGGAGAGTCAAAAGTGAGACAGAAAATTGTAAACCAGTTTCCTAAATAAATATCAACACAAGCATTTTAAATTAAATATTAGCAAAGAGACTACAGCAATTTATTATGAGGCTATTATACTATGACAAGGTAGAATTTATACCAAAAATGCAGGGTTAACTCACTAATAGATAAATAATTAGCATGATTAACCATATCAATAACAAAACAAACAGATGTTATTATCTCAAAAGATTCAGAAAAAGCTTTTGACAAAATACAGTACCCATTTCTATTAAAGACATTAGTGAGCATAAGAATAAATGGAATTTTCCTTAAAATGATGAACAGCATATATCTAAAATCTAATGGGGACAAGATAGAAGCCTCAATAAAATCAAAGTAAAACAAGGATACACACTGTCATCACTATTATTCAATTTTGTACTAGAAACATTAGTATTAGCAATAAGAGAAGAAAAAGAAATTGAAGCTATTAGAATAGGTAATGAGGAAACAAAACTATCACTCTTTGAAGATGATATGATGCTACCCTTAGAGAATCTTGGAGCATTATTTAAAAAAAAAATCTACTTGAAATAATTAAACATTAGAAAACTTGTCGAATGTTAAATAAACCCAAATATATCATTAGCATTTTGATATTTACCAAAGTAGCTCAAAAAGAAGACATATAAAAAGAAATTCCATTTAAAATAATTATAGATAATATAAAATTTCGGGGAGTCTGCTTGCCAAGATAAACTCAGGAACTACATGAAGACAATTACAAAATACTTTTCAAACACATAAGTCATATCTAAACAACTGGAAAATATCAATTACTCATGGGTAGGCTGAGCTAATATAATAAAAATGACAATTCTGCTTAATTTAATGTATGCATGCAGTAACATATCCAAATCCCCAAATTTTTTATAGAACTAGAAAAATAATAATAAAATTCATTTTGAAGAACAAAAGATCAAGGGAATCAATGAAAAAATGCAAAGTAGAGCAGCTTAGCTATACCAGATCTAAACCTATTTTATAAAGCAGCAACTATCAAAGCTCTTTGGTACTTGCTAAGAAAGAGTGGTAGATCAATGGAAGATGTTAAATACACAAGACACAGTTGCAAATGACTATATTAATCTAGTATTTGATAAAAGCAAAAACTCTAGCTTCTGAATAAAAACTCACTATTGACAAAAACTACTGGGAAAATTAGACATAATATGGCAGGAACTAGGCAGAAACCAACATCTCACAACCTATCCCAAGATAAGCTCAAAATGGAGTACTTGATTTAGACATAAAGGGTAATACCATATGCAAATTAGAAGAGCAAGGAATAAGTTACTTGTCAGATCTATGGAAAAGGGAAGGATTTTGACCAAATGATGGGGAATAGTATAAATGCAAATGGAAAATTTTGACTACATTAAATTAAAAAAAAAAACTTTTTTGCACAAACAAAATCAATACAGTATTAGAACCAGGATTAGAAGGAAAGCAGAAAAATGGGAAACAACTTTATAGGCACTGCTTCTGATAAAGGCTTCATTTCTGAAATATATAGAGAACTAAGTCAAATTTATAAAAATAAAAGTCAGTCTACAATTAAGAAATGGTCAAAGGATATGAAAAAAGCAGTTTTCCTATAAAGAATAAAAAATCCTTTAAATCACTATTGATTAGAGAAATGCACATTTAAAGAATTCTAAGGTACCATGTCATATTTATCAGATTTACTAATATGACAGGTTCAGGCCTTTAGACATCCTTTTGGGGAATTCCTCAAAGGGATGAAAGAATTGACTGATTCTTCTGTCCTTGATAATTCTCCAGTCTGGTATCTTTATAACTGAGAATGGGACCTTTAGGAACTTTCATGTTTGAATTTCACTAGAAGATACTAGAATCCTTTTTAAAGCCCTAAATGGAATCTTAAGTAAATGAAAATTATATAGAAAACTAGATTGAAAAAACAAACAAGCAATAAACCTAAAAAGCCATTAATCAACCAAAATCACTGAACCTATATAGAGTCTCAGAACTGTGGTGAACTTCAGTTCTGTAATTGGCATACAAATGAAACAGTCATGAAGAACAACAGTAAAAAGGTGAAGAAGCAAATCCTCTCTTCACTAGAGCCAGGGTCAACCACTTCCTGATTTTATAATGCTTTTCTACTAGCAAGTCTGTCACATTTTTTTCTCCATTCAGCGCTGAAGTTATTTTTCTTTTAATAAATATATTTTATATCTATCAAGTGGATTATATAAGATTTCTTTTCACTTTAATAAATGTTCGTTTCAACTACTTTTTACTGAAAATTTGATTTTTTTGAAATGCCTGACAGTTTAAAATTGTTTTCCCTTTAATTGTATACAAGAGCTGTGGCATTTTGGTGAACCTGTTTCTTTAGTGTAAATGTTAATAACATCTCTGCATAAACAAAATTTCTTGAAGTGTAGACAAACAATTTCACTGAGAGCCTTTTGAACTGAGGTGAAAACATAGTTGTCAATCAAAATAATGGCTAAAGATCCTATAAGAAAACTGTGGATTTGCAAAGGATTTTGCAAGCAGGTCATGTATATATTTTATATGTATAAAGCTAAAATTATAATTTGTAGAAAACTAATATCAACATCTCAAGGAAAGTAGAGTGCCCTGCTCATGTTAAGACCTGTGAGCAAGATAACTTAATGGAATTCAGGGGAACTACATTGCTTTGGGCTTCTTAATAACTGGAACAGATCAACAGATTGGGAGATTTAATTCTAAGGTCAAATAGAAGAATATTCATACAAGAAAATTTTAACTCATTGCAGACTTTAGATGATTTTTGTGTAAAAAAATTTAAAAAGTCAAAATAATTATCGTCCTAAGTCTACCTATCCCGTTAGTCTTTTTTAAAAGTCTTTTTAGCATTTCAAGTATCTAATTTCATTTTATGAGTATTGTCTTTACAATGAAAAAGGCAACTCTTCCATACAATTAAGAGATGGTATTCTATAGTAATCCTGGCTAAAAAAATTAATAGTATAATACAGAAATTCATACTTTGTGTGTGTTTGAGCATGCATGAGTATGTGTGTAGGGGGACATGTGTAAGTGTGTGTGATGGTTCTGCTATGGCAATCTGAGAAAGCTTGTGGATCCCTTTTAAGAAAAGGTATATGATAAAATAGAATATGAAGAAATAAATTAATTTAAACACAACTATCAACATAGATATACACATATTAGTATATACAGGTACACATATTTAAGAAAATTCATAGATCTCGGGTTAAGAATCCCTGGTTTGGAGGGAAAATAGAAGAACGCTGAAGATACAGAATTGAGATAAATGTGGAAGGTAAATTCAATTATTCCTTAAATGTCAGCCAGCAGATTGGTGCTTCTTCCTCTATAGGTCAAGAAAAGCAATATAGTAAGCATTATTTTAGAAGCTTCGGTTGATTTTCTGATGCTTCCACGATAAAATGCAAACGATTTGGCAGCAAATTGTTCATAATCTGGCTCCAAGGATCTCACATAATTCCCTCATATACCTGCTACTCCAAGCCAAACCGGCCCACTGCTGTTCTCTATATGAAATATTCTATTTACTGCCTCTGAGCATTTGCCTAGATTGATCTCCTTGCCTAAGTATCAGCGCATTGGAGATACTCTCTACAGGAGTATAAATTCACCAGCATCTATCCCTGTAAGGCCCAAGGGAGCCAGAGAATTATTTTTTTTCTTTCATCTTTAGATGAAAGAGAAGGGACTAAATCTCATGAAAGGAAAGAAATGACAAATTAGGAGAGGACAGAGATCTTCTTCAAGGCGATAAAGGAGAAATAGATCTTCTGAAGGATTAGTACACTGCTGATGAGCAATGCAGCATCCCCTGGAGCGGATGATGAAGACTGTCACTATCTTGTCTGCCAGGAAGGACTGTGGCTCTACTTTTCCTGTCTCCACCCTTTCCTGGGAGAATAAGTATCAGTTATAAAGCTTATCTCTGTTTCCTTAAAGCTTCATTTTTATATTTCTTTTTACCTAGTCTCTACAAGCTGGTAGACTAAGATAAATCTGTAGTCAGTGTAAAGCATCCTAAGTCTATACATATTTTCTGTTTTCAAAAGTAGTTAAGGAGGAGGTTATAAGAAGATACAGAGTATGAAAGGGAGCTGTTCAGTCCAATGTCATGGCTCCATTTGGGGTTTTCTTGGCAAAGATACTGCCGTGGTTTTAGCACTTCCTTTTATAGCTCATTTTACAAAAGAGAAAATTGAGGTAATTAGGGTTAAGTGACTTAGGGAAGGTTGTAACCTTATCTAGTTATCTGGTAAACAAAATTTCTTGAAGTGTGGACAAACTTTCACTGATAGCTTTTTGAACTGAGGTGAAAATACCATAGTCACTCAAAATAATGGCTAAAGATCCTATAAGAAAAAGCCATATTTGAACTCAGGTTTTTCTATCTTTAAGCCCCACTTTCTATCCATATTTCTTTCTATCTATGTTTTCTATCCACTTTGGAACCTAGCTGTCCCATCACCTAATTACTTTTAAAATTCCTATATTGCTTTTTTTCCTATCTTTTGAGATACAAATACTTACATCATAGCTTTCTTGATACATGACCAAATATTCTACATTTATTTTGAGGTTTTTGTTGTTTGTTTTGTTTTGTTTTTTGTTTTTGCTGAGGCAACTGGGGTTAATGACTTGCCTAGGGTCACACAGCTAGGAAGTGTTAAGTGTCTGAGAACAGATTTGAACTCAGGTCCTCCAGACTTCAGGGCTGGTGCTCTAACTGCTACACCACCTAGTTGACCCCTATTTTGAGTGTTGTTACATTTTTTAATCTTTCTCTCTTATATCTATATATCTATATCTACCTACATCTATCTATCTATCTATCTATCTATCTATCTATATATGTAGAGGGCTGGAACTCTGAAAAGGTGTTCTTGAATCTAAGATAGCAGAGTACTTAAAGTTAAATACCTGCTCAATATGAGATAATGGTTCTATAAGCATATATTTAGATGATAGATGATGAGATGGCTCTCCTCAAGATTGGGACCTGCTGAATGTGGTGTGGTGAGGTAATCTTAAGGAAGGGTTAGAGGGCTGAAGGAGAGGGTCAGACTTGCTCTACCAGAAGCACTCTCAGGAGGGAAGACTCCAGGCCCTGACTCCAGAGTCCAGGATCCATCTTTGATGAGTCTTATGGCAGCTTGCCTGCCTCCTTCACTTCTCCTCCTAAAGACCAAGGACTTTGACTGATCCTGACTCCTTCCAAAGAGCTAACCCAGACATTACGTGTGTGTGTGTGTGTGTGTATGTAAGTATAAATATATATATATATAATTCCTTTAATATAATGAAAGTGTCTTTAGTACAAGGACATTTCATTTTTTTTTAATTCTTAAATTATAAGAGAATGGGGTATAGAGGGCTTAAGTGTAGTTTCACTAGAAATGCTTATTAGGTAGCAAACTTAAGATTCAGAAGAATTGTAGGAATAAAAACTACAAGTCAGGAAGTCAGGGAAGTAAAAAGACAGTGCAGTGAAGAAGTAGAGTGCTTTAATAAACTATGCTAAATTAGTTAATGAATTCTTGTCCTTTGTTTTCGAAAAGAACTAACATGACATCATGATGTGGGAATCAGTGTTTCTAACTGTGGCTAATCAGATCAATATAAGGATGGCAACAGTCTACCACAGATCAAGCACAGAGTCCAGATGAACATTTGGAGGAGAAGTTGGAGTTGAAGGATGGCAATTCTGCCTTCTTTAATGTGGGCAAGCCTTGATGGGCAACAGTCCTAAGATGGTGTCTCCTAAGTCTCCCAATCAATTCCAAAGTCCTTCAGAGACAGGAGGATGTCCTTGTATCTGTCTCTTCTGCCCTCCATGGGAGTGTTTGCCTTTTGAGAGATTTCCATAAAATAGGCTTTTGAGCAAATGTACTTTTGGCATTTGAACAATGTGGCTGGCTTATCAGAGTTGTGCTTTCTGCAGAGAGTTTGAATGTTTAGCAGTTCAACTAAAAAACAAAAACATAACAAATAAACAAAACCCAGGGATCTTGGTGCCCAGGTTCTAATCTTGCCAAATGATTCTCGGAATCTTCCTAAGACGCCCCAAATGGAAGCAAGGGTTTCCCAGCATGGGTACCCAGGTCAGGTCTCACAGACCTACAACAATGAGCTCAGCAGAACGGTTCTGGGTCCCTCGGTCTGGCAGCAGTGGAACCCCTTCTCTCACAATCCTTGTTCAGAACCCTCCACAATCCTGAGCCAGCTCTTGAAATGCGTACCCCAGCCTCTCCTTGTGCAGACCCGGCTGGAGAGCAAACCGCCAGGAGCACAGCATTGAGAATGTCTCTGTCTGCTGTCACTGAGGGTCCCACATGTGGGTGATGAGCCTAGTACTCCCCCTGGCCCAGAGAAGGAAGTTAATCAATGTTTATCAATTGAAATAATGTGACAGAAACAAGACTGGCTTTAGAATCAGCAGGTTCGACTCTAAGTCTTTTTACCAGTATGACCTTGGACAAACCAATTAATCTCTCTGGGCCTAAGTAACTTCATCTATAAATTGGATGACATTTAAGGTCTCTTTTAGTCCTATTTGTTTAATCATTTTAAAGTTCTACATATAAGTCCTTGACCATTACAAAAAGTATTTTAGGTAAATCATTAAATATGGAAATGAGTTGTAGCTATAGTTTTACACACACACACACACACACACACACATACACACTATAGAAAAAATCATAATATTTATATCAAAGTCCCTGGCTTTGTCTTGACAAATTCATCAGAAATAGATTTCTAATTATTAGTCTTTACCTGACTAGAGAACATTTGTTAAATGTTTATGATGTTCAAAACAACATCAACAACAAGTCCTCTGATAATGGCCCCTTTTTTAAAATCTGAATTCACACATTTTTGCTAGTTACATAGAACATAGTAACTGGATGTCTGCAGATTTTCTGTTTTGGTTTCAAATCCCATTCATATTCAATTTTCATTAAAACAAATTGTGAATGTTTCCCTTTACAAATCAGGTTTAAGCTGATGATTCTAAGATGACTGTCTACAGTTGTCCTCTATTTCTTTGAGATTGACAAGGTTTAATTCTTGCTTTTCCTAACATTAACTCAAGCCATTCCTTTACTTTTCAAGATCTTTAGTCTGTATCTGTTGCCTATGAATTGAAATTTGGATTAAGAAACTAAGGGGATTATTTTATATTTTTACTCCACCAATAAGAAATACAATAAATGAAAATAAAGTTTAAAAATTGGAAGGCTAAGAAACTTTTTTTAAGATGTTTGGTATTAGATTTATTTTATTTAGATGCTATTAACTCTGACTTTAGGAAAATGTGCTGACTGCGTCTCTCCTAGGTTCAAGCTGGTGTGACCTGTTTTTCTCTCTCTGCTATTTCCTACTGCACCACCCACGTTCAAGGTAGTAAATTAGCCACCTGCACACCTAATGGAGAGGTTTCCTGAATCTTAAAGAACATTTTGCAGACTACTTCAAAACAGTATCAGAGGCTTTCGGTTGCAAATTCTATGTCTGTCTGTATAAATTTTGGGGAAACTTTTTAAGATTCAGGTTCCAAATACTACATAATCTCCTTTTGACACTGAATAATGGCGTATAATGACAAAAAAGGAACCGTACACTCTGTAAACTGTGGAAGAATGGACAGATGGTAAACTACACTGAGTGTTTTATCAGCAGACTGCCATCCTTTGACTGGAGGCCAATAAAGAGTATTTGGAGTATTCGAGGTATAATAGAGGGGCGAAGGAAAGGCAAGATGCCAGTGACAAAGCACCAGGGAAATCTTGATCAGAGCTCCTGAAAAAAGATAAAATAGGACAAGTACAGTTCAGTAATAAAGGTAGGGCTTGCTAAGGGGCTATTCACAATGTTAGCACATACTTCAACTAAGATTTTTATTAAGTACACACTGAGACCAATAGATAAAATTCTGGATATGGAGATAAGTGGGAACCAAGGGTGTTGGATTAAATTATCCACTACAGCTGAGTGATTAGCTTTCTGATGACAAAACAAAAATCTCCAAAGTTTGTTTCAGCCTTACATTTTCATCCCCAAGCAGTATTTTTCTACTTTGAAAAAGTACTGGTTCTCGTAGACAGTTGGAAATCATTTTTATTTGGTTCCTGTCTGTTGAGAATTTTAAGGATATGTTTTGTTGACTTTTCTTGATTCAACAAGAAGGGATTCAATTCTACCTCTATAAAATAAAATCCAAAAAATAACATGGTCAAATTAGGACAGCTTTCCTAGCAATATCTCCTGATCAAATGGAGAAACAATAATATTAAAAATATTGAATCTGTTAGATTTTTATACTACTGTGTATAAACTGTGAAGTGACTTGAATAAAGAAGCCACTGAAGTTCATCTGTTCATAGAAGAAATGTTCATTTAATGCTCCCTATATGCAGTGCTCTGTACTAGATATTAAAGATGTAAAAAGAATTACAATCCTGCCTTAATGGAACTTTTAGTCTAAAGAAGAGGACAAAAATACATATATTGGCATTCTTATACCACTACTGCTACTACTACTATTAATAATAATAGCTATTATTTATGAAGCATCTTAAGAGATGGAAAGCATTTTATAAATATTATCTTATTTGATCATCAAGATAACCCTGGTAGGTAAGTTCTATTATTATCACATTTTATATAAAAGGAAATTGAGGCCCAGAGAAGTTAAAGGACTTCCAGAACAGTTACTATATGTTGGAAGCAGGAAATAAATAAATCTTCCTTATCATATATCCTATGCATTATATACTGTACCTGTAATAACTCGTATTTATATGGTAATATTACACTTGCCAAAATACTTTCTACACAAAAAACTCGGTAAAAAGGAAATGATAGTGCAAATTTCAAAACTTTACAGATGAAAATATGGCAGAAAATGAGGCATATGAAACCTTCCAGTCCTTCCACTAATATTCATTGTAGCTAGGATTCAAACCCAGCTACATTGGACATGATATCAAGATTTGAAAAAAGCCATTGCTATTATTCAATTCAAAGCTATCAAACTTATACAGAAGTGGGGGCCACTATAAGGATTCCTGTGGTCTGCAAATGAACAGTTTTAAATGTAATTTTTTTTATATTTTATAGTATTTTTATTTGTTTTGTTCAATTTTTCTAGATACATTCAAATCTGGTTCAGGTGCAGCTGGGGTGCTGTGGATCACATGAAACTTCTCAAAGGATTGGCATATACTGGGGGGTCGGAGCCAAGATGGCGGAGAAGACACACGCGTCTTTCTAAGCTCTTCTCTTACCCTCTTTATCAATATTATATCGAGCCTCAAAAATAGTCTTGACTGCTACAATTCGTAAAGATAAGAAGTAGAACAACTCACCGGCCGAAGAAAATCTGCAGTCTCGCCAAAAAAGGTTGGTTCCGGGGCCAGGGGGGAGATCGGCGCAGACTGGGAGAGAAATTAGGTTCCGAGGAGAGTCTCAAACCGAGGGTGAAAGCACAGATCTCAGCACAAGCGCGCAGCCCCAACCCGCAGTACGGGCTTTTCCTTGGGGCAGTTGTGATCCTGCACGGCAGGAGGACGCAGCCCGG
This sequence comes from Sarcophilus harrisii, assembly GCF_902635505.1. Taxonomy (NCBI): domain Eukaryota; kingdom Metazoa; phylum Chordata; class Mammalia; order Dasyuromorphia; family Dasyuridae; genus Sarcophilus; species Sarcophilus harrisii. Next base: position 31,495,305 of record NC_045431.1, on the reverse strand, counting down.
GTTAGCCTCCAATCTGCACAGTGGGGAGCTCGGCTTGGGGCCATAGAGCTTTCCAGGGCCGATTTGCATCAGGCAGAGACGCTGGGCAGAGTTTGTGGCTGTCTGCGGTCTGCAGTCTGCCCTCAGCTGCTAATACTCACAGTCCCACAAGAGGCTCTGGCCTGGGGCAGTGACACTTTCACCACTTAGTCTCTAGCCGAGGGCAATCGATAATCCACTCAGCCCTACTAAGCAGTTTGATAGCTCGGCCAGTGCTGAATCCACTTCCTGTTGGGGGAAGGGAAAACTCTCACCCAGAGCACTCCCATACCTCGGAGCCGGAAATCGGTTTACATCTTTCCCTGCTCTGCAGAGGAAGCTGGTAACCCCCTTGCCTAGGAGACCTACCCTAAAGGCTTTAAAACATGAATAAAAAGATGAAAAGAACGATCGGATCGACAGCTTCTATGCAGAAAAAGAGCAGGTCAGCAAACCTGAAGAGACCTCAAACAGCAAAAATGCATCAGACTGTCCTCCTTTACATAATGCTCTCACAGAAGAGACCATTAAAAGTCTCAAAAGAGAGTTAGAAGATAAATGGGGAAAGGAAAGAGAAGCCTTACAAGAGAGCAACAACTTCCTGAAATACAAATTGGAAAAAGTAAAAAAATCTCAGGAAAGTAAGAATTGTGAATTGGAAAAAATAAAGAATTCACTAGAAAGTAGGATTTGTGAATTGGAAAAGACAAAGAACACTCAAGAAAGTAGGATCTGTGAATTGGAAAAAGAAAATAATTCACTAAAAAAAAATTAGTGAAATGGAAAAAAATTCCATAGACCAAAACAATACATTTAAAACTCAATTGGACATATACAGAAAGAAGTAAAAAAAGCTAATGAAGAAAATAATTCTTTAAAAATTAGAACTGAACAAATAGAAACTAATGATTCATTGAGACAGCAAGAATCAGTCAAGTAAAACCAAAAAATTGACAAACTGGAAAAAACCATGAATTATCTACTTGCAAAAACGACACACTTGGAAAATAGATCTAGGAGAGATAATCTGAGGATTATTGGACTTTCCGAAAACTATGATGAAAAAAAGAGCCTAGATACTATTTTACAAGAAATCATCAAAGAGAACTGCCCAGATGTAATAGAATCAGAAGGTAAAATAGGCATTGAAAGAATTCATCGAACACCTTCTGAAAGAAACCCTAAAATAAAACCCCAAGGAATATTGTGGCCAAATTTCAGAACTATCAGATTAATGAAAAAATTTTACAAGCAGCAAAAAAAAAACCATTTACATACCGAGGTGCCACAATAAGGATCACCCAAGATCTGGCTGCCTCTACATTAAAGGAAAGAAAGGCCTGGAATATGATATTCCAAAAGGCACAAGAACTTGGGATGCAGCCAAGAATAAACTACCCAGCTAAGCTGAGCATTTTCTTCCAGGGAAGAAGATGGACATTTAATGAAACAAATGAATTCCATTTGTTTCTGAAGAAAAAACCAGAACTAAACAAAAAATTTGATCTCCAACCATAGAACTCAAGAGATGCAGAAAAGGTAAAAATAACTCTTGAGAATTGTATTTCTGTTGTGGATATACAAAAAGAATACATGTATAATTTGATTGTACTGATATAACATAAAAATGGAAGTAGATATGGAAAAGGGATGATGGCAGAATAAGGTGGGAAGGAGGGATAAAAAGAGGGAAACCACATCCCACAAAGAGGCAAAGGAAACTTATCATATCTGAGGGAATTTAGAGAGGGGAGGAACATTGTGTGAATCTTACCTCATCAGAGTTGGCTCAAAGAAAAATAATTGACATTTGTTTTAGAGAAAATTCTCCTCACCTCATTAAAAAACAGGGAGAGGAAAAGGAAAAGAAAAAGAGTAATAAGGGAAGGAAGGGAAAAGACTCAAAGGGGGAGGGAGGGATTATAAAGAGGGTAAGCATCGTGTTACAAGAGGGGTACATAAGTTTAAAAGGGGGAAAGAGAGTTGGGGAGGCAAGAATAAGTAAAGCACAATCTGGGGTTATTAGGATGGTAGGAAATACAGATTTAGTAATTCTAACCGTAAATGTGAATGGGATGAATTCCCCCATAAAGCGGAGGCAGATAGCAGACTGGATCAAAAATCAGAACTCTACAATATGTTGTTTACATGAAACACATTTAAAGCAGGGAGATACATATAGAATAAAGGTAAAAGGCTGGAGCAAAATCTATTATGGTTCAGGTGAAGTCAAAAAAGCAGGGGTAGCCATCCTTATCTCAGATCAAGCAAAAGTAAAAATTGATCTAATTAAAAGAGATAAGGACGTAAACTACATCCTGCTAAAGGGTAGCATAAACAACGAAGCAATATCAATATTAAACATATATGCACCAAGTGGTATGGCATCCAACTTCCTAAAGGAGAAGTTAAGAGAGTTGCAAGAAGAAATAGACAACAAAACTGTAATCATAGGAGATCTCAACCTTGCACTCTCAGAATTAGACAAATCAAACCACAAAACAAATAAGAAAGAAATTAAAGAAGTAAATAGAATATTAGAAAAAATAGGTATGTTGGATCTTTGGAGAAAATTGAATGGAGATAGAAAGGAATATACTTTCTTCTCAGCAGTTCATGGAACCTATTCAAAAATTGACCGTATATTAGGACATAAAGACCTCAAAATTAAATGCAAGAAAGCAGAAATAGTAAATGCTTTCTTTTCAGATCATGATGCAATAAAAACTACATTCAACAAAAAATTAGGGGGAAAGAGACCAAAAAGTAATTGGAAACTAAACAATCTCATCTTAAAGAATGATTGGGTGAAGCAGCAAATTATAGATACAATTAATAATTTCACTCAAGATAATGACAATGATGAGACATCATACCAAAATTTGTGGGATGCAGCCAAAGCGGTAACAAGGGGGAATTTTATATCCTTAGAGGCTTACTTGAATAAAACAGAGAAAGAAAAGATTAATGAATTGGGCTTGCAACTAAAAAAAACTAAAAAAAGACCAAATTAAAAACTCCCAATCAAATACTAAATTGGAAATTCTAAAATTAAAAGGAGAAATTAAAAATATTGAAAGTAAAAAAACTATTGAACTAATTAATAAAACTAAGAGTTGGTTCTATGAAAAAGCCAATAAAATAGATAAGCCTTTGGTAAATCTGATTAGAAAAAGGAGGGAGGAAAATGAAATTAGTAGTCTTAAAATGAAAAGGAGAACTTTCCACCAATGAAGAGGAAATTAGAGAAATAATAAGTGAGTTATTTTGCTCAACTTTATGCCAATAAATTTGATAACCTAAGTGAAATGGATGACTACCTCCAAAAATATAGACTTCCCAGACTAACAGAGGAGGAAGTAAATTGTTTGAATAGTCCCATTTCAGAAAAAGAAATAGAACAGGCAATTAAACAACTCCCTAAGAAAAAAATCCCCAGGACCAGATGGATTTACATGTGAATTTTACCAAACATTTAAAGAACAATTGGCCCCAATGCTATATAAATTATTTGATAAAATGGCAATGAAGGAGTCCTACCAAATTCCTTCTATGACACAGACATGGTACTGATACCTAAACCAGGTAGGCTGAAAACAGAGAAAGAAAATTATAGACCAATCTCCCTAATGAATATTGATGCTAAAATCTTAAATAAGATATTAGCAAAAAGACTACAGAAAATCATCTCCAAGATAATACACTATGATCAAGTAGGATTTATACCAGGAATGCAGGGCTGGTTCAATATTAGGAAAACTATCAATATAATTGGCCATGTTAATAACCAAATTAACAAAAACCATATGATCATCTCAATAGATGCAGAAAAAGCATTTGATAAAATCCAACATCCATTCCTATTAATAACACTTGAGAGTATAGGAATAAATGGACTTTTCCTTAAAATAATCAGCAGCATCTATTTAAAACCATCAGTAAGCATCATATGTAATGGAGACAAACTGCAACCATTCCCTAATAAGATCTGGAGGAAACAAGGTTGCCCACTATCACCGTTACTATTTAATATTGTATTAGAAACGCTAGCTATAGCAATAAGAGCTGAGAAAGAGATTAAAGGAATAAGAATAGGCATTGAGGAAACCAAATTATCACTCTTTGCCGATGACATGATGGTATACTTAGAGAACCCCAGAGATTCTGCTAAAAATTTATTAGAAATAATCCACAACTTTAGCAAAGTTGCTGGTTATAAAATAAACCCACATAAGTCATCAGCATTCTTATATATCACTAACAAAATCCAACAGTCAGAGTTACAAAGAGAAATTCCATTTAAAGTAACTACTGATAATATAAAATATTTAGGAATCATCTGCCAAGGAAAATCAGAAACTTTATGAGCAAGATTACAGACCACTTTTCACACAAATTAAGTCTGATCTAACCAATTGAAAATATTAAATGCCTTGGATAGGGCGAGCAAATATAATAAAGATGACAATATTACCTAAACTAATCTATTTATTTAGCGCTATACCAATCAGACTCCAAAAAACTATTTTAATGACCTAGAAAAAAACAACAAAGTTCATATGGAAAAAAAAGGTCAAGAATTTCAAGGAATTAATGAAAAAAAATCAAATGAAGGTGGCTTAGCTGTACCAGATCTAAAATTATATTATAGAGCAGCACTTACCAAAACTATTTGGTATTGGCTAAGGAATAGATTAGTTGATCAGTGGAATAGATTAGGGTCAAGGGATAAAACAGTCAACAAATATAGCAACCTAGTCTTTGATCAAACCCAAAGATCCCAGCTTTGGGATAAGAATTTACTGTTTGATAAAAATTGTGGGAAAATTGGAAACTAATAAGGCAGAAACTCAGGCATTGATCCATACTTAACACCGTACACCAAGATAAGGTCAAAATGGGTTCATGACCTAGGCATAAAGAATGAAATTATTAATAAATTAGAGGAACACAGGATAGTTTACCTCTCAGACCTGTGGAAGGGGAAGGTCTTAATGACCAAAGCAGAACTAGAGATCATTACTGATCACAAAATAGAAAATTTCGATTATACCAAACTGAAAAGTTTTTGTACAAACAAAACTAATGCAGACAAGATTAGAAGGGAAGCAATAAACTGGGAAAATATTTTTACAGTCAAAGGTTCTGATAAAGGCCCTCATTTCCAAAAATATATAGAGAATTAACTCTAATTTATAAAAAATCAAGCCATTCTCCAATTGAAAAATGGTCAAAAGATATGAACAGACAATTCTCAGATGAAGAAATTGAAACTATTTCTAGTCATATGAAAAGATGCTCCAAGTCATTATTAATCAGAGAAATGCAAATTAAGACAACTCTAAGATACCACTACACACCTGTCAGATTGGCTAAGATGACAGCAAAAATAATGATGATTGTTGAGGGATGCGGAAAACTGGGACATTGATGCATTGTTGGTAGAGTTGTGAACGAATCCAACCATTTTGGAGAGTAGTTTGGAACTATGCTCAAAAAGTCATCAAACTGTGCATACCCTTTGATCCAGCAGTGTTACTACTGGGATTATATCCCAAAGAGATTATAAAGAAGGGAAAGGGACCTGTATGTGCACGAATGTTTGTGGCAGCCCTTTTCGTAGTGGCTAAAAACTGGAAACTGAATGGATGTCCATCAGTTGGAGAATGGCTGAATAAATTGTGGTATATGAATATTATGGAATATTACTGTTCTGTAAGAAATGACCAACAGGATGATTTCAGAAAGGCCTGGAGAGACTTACACGAACTGATGCTGAGTGAAATGAGCAGGACCAGGAGATCATTATATACTTCAACAACAATACTATATGATGACCAGTTCTGATGGACCAGGCCATCCTCAGCAACGAGATCAACCAAATCATTTCTAATGGAGCAGTAATGAACTGAACTAGCTATGCCCAGAAAAAGAACTCTGGGAGATGACTAAAAACCATTACATTGAATTCCTAATCCCTATATTTATGCACACCTGCATTTTTGATTTCCTTCACAAGCTAATTGTACAATATTTCTAATCCCTATTCTTTTTGTACAGCAAAATAACGTTTTGGTCATGTATACTTATTGTGTATCTAATTTATATTTTAATATATTTAACATCTACTGGTCATCCTGCCATCTAGGGGAGGGGGTGGGGGGGGTAAGAGGTGAAAAATTGGAACAAGAGGTTTGGCAATTGTTAATGCTGTAAAGTTACCCATGTATATATCCTGTAAATAAAAGGCTATTAAATTAAAAAAAAAAAAAAAAAAGGATTGGCATATAGTCTACTGGTTTAATTCTACCACACTAAATTGAAAGTGTAATAAGAAAGTTGAATAGTACTATGGAAGTTTATGGAAAGAGAGGTTGCTTCTACATATTAAAAATCAATCAGCAAAGATTTTTCAAGTGGTTTCTCCTTTTAGGCAATGTGAACACAAAACTGTGGATAGAAAGAAATAGAAAAGGGGCTTAGTTTTGGGGGGGGTGAGAAGGGATGGGAGGAATAGCATAAAAATAAATAGGTAGTTAGCAGGAGAGCACATTCTTTTTGTTATCTCTATCAACAAAGGTGATAATATGGACATAAATATGAGACACTGAATAAACTTACATTGTTAAATTGAAGTGGGAAAGATTGAGTTTGAGCTGGATCTTAACAGATGGGCTTAACTCAAGTAGGAAATGCTAGCAAGGTTTGGCATACAATGGAAAACAAAATACTTAAATTAGGATTTTGAGAAAGTTTTTAACAAAATTGAAATTATTAATGATCTAGAGATCCTTTGAAACAAAGAAAGGAAATCACAGTGTGTTTAGTGAAAAAGTCATCTAATGGTGTATGAGAGCCTTCAAGGAAAAGGTCCTGCCTCATTTGTAGCTGAATTCCCAGAACTGCCCAAAGATGTGTGGTTGTTCTATTGTTCAGCCATCCCTGATTCTTCATGATCCCATGGAACACAGAACACCAACAGGGTTCAGGAGATTTTCTAAGTAAAGCCACCAGAGTGGTTTCCATTTCCTTCTCCAGTGGATTAGTGCAAGCAAATATTAAGTGATTTTCCTAGTCCCATCATGTGTAAGTGTCTGAGGCTGAATTTGAATTCATATTATCCTGACCCTAAGCCTAGTGCTCTATCCACCTAGATACTGCCTGAGCGGACACATAACAAAGGCATTAAGCTGACCAAAATATTGGTCAATTGAGATGAGGTGAAATGTGTGTTGGGGTCATATTATATACTGTACCTGTAATAACTCATATTTATATGGTAATATTACATTTGACAAAATACTATGCGAGGCTAAGGAAGATTTTTGGGTTTATTTGTTTTATTTTGTTTGATAGTAAAGAGTCATTAGGGTAAGAGACATTCCAGGATCTGAATTATGAAAGGGCTAGTGAAAATAGATGGACATGCAAATATAACTGACCTGAAATAATATGTATTACTTAATTGTTAAAATACACAGACAGATACTTATAAACTCTGGGTTACTCAAATGTATGGTGGAATTAAGAGAAAGTATAAAGTCTGTAAAGCAGAACTATAGGGGAAAGAGTTTTTAATCTTGCACATATTAAATTCAAAGTATGTACGAAATGTGCAACTAGATTACTGAGAGAGAGTTCAGAAATATAAATAAGGGATTATCTACATAAAAGAAATATTTAAATCCATGGAGGAAGATAAGTTCAGTAAATGAAAGATTATAGAAAGAGAAGGAATAAATAAAACCTCGATACTTAACAATATTAAAAGGGCAAGAATTTCATTGCAAAAATAGAGAAAGTCTTGAATGTGAGATGAATCTATTTGACACAATGCACATGGGGTCCTGCTTAGTTTTACTTGATGAGAAACAAAGCAGTTCTTTGAAAGTGTCCACAAGGACCATCTGTTCTTACTAACAATTCAGATAATTTCCCTGAGAAAGAGCTATGCAGGTTTTTATAGAAATATTGAAACATACTCATTTAGATTTTTACATATCATATATATATATATATATATATATATATATATATATATATATATATAAACAGATAAATATCCAAGCACCTTTTACAATCTTCTACTAAGTTAATGATGCATTACAATCTGCATTGGTAGATGAAGTTCACACTTTGACATAAATCACATAATCTTGACTCACACATATACTCAAAGACTGATATTATCATAAGTTTTCTATCAACTCAATTTGAGAACATTTTTATATTTGGTGACTACTATACTCAGCACCGTATCAAGCTCTTTTTCCATTTTTACCCAAATAAAGCATTGTCCATGATAATTCCAAATACCCTTAGAGAGAAAGTGGAAGAGGTTAGTCTTGGTTCAGTCTGGTCGCTCATGTTCAACACTGTACCAAAATGAGAAACTCATAGATCGTTCAACAAATAATGGAAAGGTGATTTACTTATCCATAGCAAAGAAGCAGGGATATTGTACCCTTGTATTGCACAAGGCTTTGTATCATCTATGAGTCGCATTGTGAATTGAATCAGGTGAGTGACTCCACTTCTCTCGAGTGTGAGTTACGTTTGATGGGCCACTGACCAAGCATCTGAGAGCATCATGAGCTCCCGAATTGTTTTGTACTTAGGCAATAAGGAAGCCATGTAAACAGCTCCTCAGTTGTTTTGTACTTAGGCAATCAGGAAGCCATGTAATCCTTTATTGCCTCGTGCAATTACATTCATAGACTGGTTTCAATAATTTTTAAGAAAAAACTTAATCTATTGACAAAGGGAGTTGAAATATTGGTTCCACCAATGTGCTTAGCTCTCTTCTAGCTTAATGCCTTGAATGACATTAATAATTAGAAGATTAGTGTACAGTATTTTCTATGTGACAGCACTTATCAAAGAAACATGTAATAACTTATGCATGGGAGATAACTCAGCGGAAGAGATTTTTTAAGACTACATTTTACTCCTAGTTAAATGAGTTTAGTCTTTTTTTTTTAACTCATTTCCATAATCAACAAAGAATAAAAGTTGGTAGATTTTATTTTCTGCACATTTTAATTAGTAATGTAAAGATATGTACTGCAGGAAATAATTTGCAAAAATCTTTTTCTCATTTTTTCATAGTTTCATCAAATTCCCTCTATTTATATGCATATGATTCTCATAGATTGCATTAAGCTTCAGAATAGCATAAGGCCTATCCAGTAGAAATCATGCTTATGTAAAAAAGAATGGCTTAATGATTCTTACAGGAAAATGAAATAGGTGAAGTACACTTATTGTACAGGCTGACATAAAGTCAGATGATCATTTAATTGAGTTAATGCATCAGCATTTGGACAGCTATTGCAAATGGATAGAGTTAGATCAACTCTTTTATGAAAATAATCTATAAATATAAACTTAAAAGCACATTGCCTAAACTTCTAATCACTCTAGTGATGTTAAGGCCAAATATTTGGGCAAGTTGCAAAAAAAAAAAATCCAACAACCCAACATTATCTATAATTTCCCCCTACTGCCATTTATTATATGCTTACATTATTCATTTTACTATACAATAAAGTAGCAAAAGAAGTGAAAAATTTATTCACTAGTTAACTTCTGAAAAAAATGTTGATAAGTTCACTGTCATCTATGTCCCAGATCCTGAAGTTTTAACTTTACTTTTTCTTAGGAATAATCCTTTCTCTCTTGCCTACATTGTGTCTCTATCCAACATTTCCTTTGGGAATATGTTAACCTTACTTGTTTTGTTCCTGCCTAAGTTTCCTTTTGGAATATCATAATATACAACTTATTATACATAATTAAGTTTCTATAAATATATGAAAAGGGGGTCCACAATTTCTATATGAGAGTTCAGGTTAATTTGATCTATTGATCTACTTACCAAAATTGACCGAACAATTAAGAACCAGGAAAACACAGATTCTCCATTAGCCAGCATCATACTATCCATACATGGAAACATCAATTACAGCAAAAGGAGAAGTTTTGAATACTGTGGCTAAGTGCACTTACCTTTGCAGTATACTTTTCAGGGGTGTATTTATCAATTCATTCAATGTGTGTGATATACACATTGGCAAAGGGAGAGAAGAATTAAACTGACTAGCAAAATGAAAGTCTCCAGAGCCATTGTGCTAAACTCATTGTTGTATGCTTGTGAAACCACTTCTGTGTCATGCCAGAAAACTATCATTTATATTTGAATTGTCTCGGGAAGCTTCTGCAGATCATCTGGCAAGATAAGAGACTGGACCCTGAGGTTCTTTTTGAGTTGATTGCCAAGATGTAAGCCCTGCTACAGAGAACACTTCTCTGATAGGTTGGCCACACTTGGAATACTAAATATGTTTTCCTAAAAAATCTTTTTTTATGGAGAACTTACATAAGACAAGTGCCCACATGGAAATCAAAAGAAACAGATACAAGGACACACTCAAGTTCTCTCTGAAGAACTTTGGAATTGATTGTAAGATAGGGGAGATATGGCCCCAGGAATTCCCAGTGTGACCTGGCCACATCAAAGAAGGTAGTGTGCAATATGAGCAAAGCAGAATTCCAGGAACTCAAAACAAGTGTGAAATGCACAGATTCAGAGACCTTTCCACTCCCAAAGTTCACATGGACTATTTGTGTTTGTGCTGTGGGAGAGGTTTCCCTGCTCATATTGCTCTGATCAGTCACAGTAAGACACAATGTACCTTGAGCCCAAGAGAGCAATATCATTTAAATTCTCTTCAAGCACAAAGGACAATAACAAACTCAAACCAAAAATCTATATATATGTCTGTCTGTCTCTGTCTTGCTGTATGTAGATTCCATTTAGAAGATATTCTTTATTTTCTTTCTCAAACAGTAAAAACACATATAAAAGAAATATATAATCCCATAAATAACCTGTTCCCCCTATTTCTTCATTTTCTCCCCTAGTGCTACTTTGCTAGAAAATCTTTGGAAAGAAATAAAGTTGACATTTTGGGGAATAAGCTCCCCATATTTTCTTAGCATCCTACTTATTTTAGGACCAATATGGGCCTCTAGGATAATAATACCATGATAAGGCTTTGGAATACTTCACAAAGGGGAATTTGTATTTGGGGCTGCTATAAAGGCAACACCCTCCCTACCTAAAACCACAATCTAGTAGAAGGCAAAGTTCTGAAAAACTCTTCTGAAATACAATTTTATTTCATGACCAAGATGCTGTTTCCCTTCTTTTCAGGAAGTAAGGCCCATAATTCTTTATCTTCCTCCAGAATGGTGAATTATAAACTATTCAAAGCTTCTACTTTTTCTTACGCCATGTGATTCCTTTTTCTCTTTGGGCTGAGTAATCCTTATTCTGGGAACTTTTGAGATGTTTTGCCTTTCCATGATTACAATTGTTGGGGTAAAGGGGATTCCCTTGGAGAGGAAATGTTGATAAATAGATACTCCATTGCCAGGAATTTAGTACACTCTCTGGTTAGATCTCTTTCCACATAATTATTTTAGAAACCTTTCTTCTATCTTTAATAGATTCAAATCTCAGGAGTTAGCTTCATCCTACCAATTAATAATTTAATACTAAGACTCAATCCATTCTCAATTATTTACAAATAAATGGGCTAAAATAACTCAGGCCTAAGATATTCCTCAACTCAGCCAGACAATGTGATAAAAGGGGAAGTACAAAACTATTAGGTTATGAAAGGTGATTTCATTCATATAAGAAACTTCTAGGTGAGGAAAAGGCAACTGCTTATATAGTTTGGTACCTTTTCTACAAATAATAGTCTTAGATAAGACTCCTACTCTGCTCTTCTTGACTTCAAGGGTAACTATCCACTGTGTCATCCTGTCTTTATTGTGCCCATTTAGGAATCACAATTAATATTTCCATAAAAGTTTCATGTTTTATACCTATTAACATAATTATATATATAGAGAGACTGAGACAGACAGACACAGAAAGAGACACAGAGAGACAGAGAGAAAGAGAGACAGAGAGAGAGACACACACTGAGAGGCAGACAGACACAGAAAGAGACAAGAGAGAGACAGAGAGAAAGAGACAGACAGAGAGACAGAGACAGATAGAGAGAGAGACAGAGACAGACACAGAGACAGAGAGAGAGAAAAACAGAGAGATAGACAGACAGAGACAGAGAGAGAGAGACAGACAAAGACAGAGACAAAGAGACAAGAGAGACAGAGATAGAGATAGAGAGACAGAGACAGAGACAAGAGAGAGAGAGAGAGGAGAGAGAGACAGAGAGAGACAGAGAGACAGAGAGAGAGAGAGAGTGAGAGAGTGAGCGAGCATTGGTTATGGATAGAATCAACATTCTAAGCAGGCCTAAGCCAGTTTCCTCCAGTAATAAACTTCACATCAACAATAACATGTAACCAATTGTAAATAACACTTAGGTTAATGATTCCTAACCAAATGCTTTATAGTTTAAAACAAAATCTGTGATGATTGATACTTTAAAATGAATTACACTTATTTAAAGCTTATTTAACTCTTCACAAACAAAACTTCACTATTTTTTATATGGGAATATTTTGACATATCATATATATATATATATATATATATGTATGAGTAAAAATCTTAAATTGGGAATGATATTTCATAAGGAGAAAAGTTAGTTATAGTTATATAGAGCAGTGATAATCAATCAGGTAGACTAATTTAACATAGTCCATGTTGTTTTGTTTTTTCCTAAAATACCATGAGGCTTTCAAAAATTGATTGAATATGAAGTAGGATAGATTTAACAATACAGTTACCATATTATTATTACATAAATTTAAGATTGGAACATGCTCAGTTCTAAATTCTGAAGTCATTATTACACCCATGTCAAAGTCACAAATAAGAGGGATTTTTTTTCTGCTCAGAGAACAAAGCCCCCCTCCAGTATTCCAAACCTCAAAGTTTTTATGTGTTGAAATGAAACCCTGAAAGATATCTTTCCCTTTCATCGTAAGCCAAAGGGAGAAAAAAGCTTCATAAGCTTGCTTCATCACCAAAAACTTCAAAGTTCAGCATCAGAAAAATAAAAATCTAATATAGAGTATATGGAATACTTAATGATGTTGTGGGATTTAATCACTGCAGAAAAAAAAAAAAGAAATCCCATGGAAAGCTAACTCTTCACATATCACTATAATAAAAGCCATTCTCAGAAAGAAACAAAAAAAGCAACACCCATTTATTTAGTACTTTTAAAGAAAATTTCATGAATCAAGTATGTAGACTTAAAATCTTGTCAACTCAAAATAGTGTAGCTATTCAATGTCTCTGAGATGATATTTAGACTTTCAAGCTTCTTTTTAAATGTCTTTAGATGTGTTTGCTTCCAGATTCATGAAGACTGCTTCTCTGGCAATGGATTTATAAGCATCACTAATTTTCCTTTTCCCTTGGTGGATAATAGTTCAAAAACTTTTAGGCAACAGCAGATAGAATACTTGGCTAGCCAAACTCTATGCAATGAAGATAATGATGCCCAGTAAAGAAAAAGAGATATATCTACCAAAGACTAACCGTTACAGGGGTTTTGGGAGAAGTTTCTAACTCAAGTCAAGCATATAAATCCATCAAAAATCATTTTACCATAACCTTATCAATAAGATGGAATTAGTTTTTTATTCTTGGGTCTATCATAATGTTAATCCACGAGTCTTTCTGTTTAGAAACCAAAAGAAAGAAGAAAAAGACTAGTGTGATACAAAAAGTGGAGAGAGAATAAAAATGGAGGGCAAGAGAGAGGAAAAAAGAAAGAGATTAACAATTGCTTTGGGATATTTTTCCATTAACTGTACTATAGGTAGTGGCAAGTACAAAATAAATGAAAATAAAAAAAAATATATGAAAGAGGTTAAGTAATTAATAAGAGATAATATAGAAGAAAAATAGTAATATTACTCATGGCATAAAGAGCTAAAGAGAGTAATGGTAATAAAATTTAATAGGGATTATATTATGAGGTAACAATCTTGGCCACATATGCATATTTAAGACACGGCTGTAAATAACTCATAATTTATTATAAAAATATCTGAAAGATTTGATTAGATGAAGTGAATAATACAGTAGTATTATGTGTGACGAATATATACACTGTCGAAATAAAAAAAGAAGATTAGGAAAATATTATGAGAGTATGCTACAGACCCCATAGCTAAATGTAGGGAATTGGAAATGAATTCTGGAAGAAGATCATAAAGCTGACACTGAGGGAATGTTTGGATAATGAGAAGTGACTACAATTCATCATCCATCTGCTGGAGGTCTCTGTGAATTGCAGTCCAAATGATAAATTCTTGAATTTCTTTGATTGCAAATTTCTTCCTTTAGGATTTGGAGAAAATGATAGAGCAACTGCCAAGACTAGACATGATTATGACCAAAAAGGAGAAAGCAGTTGCTGAAGGGGAAAGGCTCAGAATCTTAGAAGGAAGTAACTTCAGAAAGCTAATATTCATTTTAAGAAACATCATGGCATATAGACTAAGACAGAAAGAGATTGCATGAGACAGACATAGACACAGACAGAGAAAGAAGGCATAGTTTATATAAGGAACTATATTTTCATATTTATGTATGTACATTTTCAGCAAAATCTATTTATAATTTAAATTTTGGGAGAGCAGATCTTAAGGAGTTTGGAGTAAGTATAATTGAGATACCAAAACTCACAATTCTACAAAGGACTACATTTCTAAATGGTTGAGATTTTGTCAGGAATGAAATAAAGAAAACACAAAAATAAAATTACTTTTGGAATTGAGATGTCACAGAAATTCTTGTTTCTTTGAAGGACTTTAAAGAATGACTAATTAATTATTTTTTATTATTAAAGCTTTTTATTTTCAAAACATATGCATGGATAATTTTTAAACATTGACCCTTGCAAAACTTTGTATTCTAATTTTCTCCCCCTTTCCTCCACTCATTCCCCTAAATAGCAAGTAATCCAATATTTAAAAATATGTTAAATTCAATATACACATACATGTTTATACAATTATCTTGCTGCACAAGAAAAATCAGATAAAAAGGAAAAAATGAGAAAGAAAATAAAATGCAAGCAAACAACAATAAAAAGCATGAAAATACTAGGTTTTAACCTAACTGAATTATCACAGTCCTCTCTCTGAGTGCAGATGGTTCGCTTCATCCAAGATAATTAGAACTGGCCTAAATCATCTCATTCTTGGAAAGAGCCACTTCCATCAGAGTTGATCATCAAACAATCTTCTTGTTGCCATGTACAATGATCTCCTGGTTCTGCTCACTTCACTCAGCATCAGTTCCTGTAAGTCTCTCCAGCCTCTCTGAAATCATCCTGCTGATCATTTCTGATAGAACCAATTATATCCCATAACCTTCATATCCCATAACTCATTCAGCCATTCTCCAACTGAGTGGGCATCCACTCAGTTTCCAGTTTCTAGCCCCCACAAAAAGGGCTTCCATAAACATGTTTGCACACGTGCACCCTTTACCCTTTGGGATATAAGCCCAGTAGAAACATTGCTGGATCAAAGGATATGCACATTTTGATAGCCCTCTGGGCATAGTTCCAAATTGTTCTTTAGAATGGTTGGCTAATCCATTCTTGAATAAATTGTAGTAAAGATTCTTTTTTGCAAATATGAATTATACTAGAAAGCTATGTCAGGCAAGTCCTTTTCCAGTTCTGAAAATGAAACGTTAACTGTTGCAGTGACGAAAAGGAGTGGGGCTTTTTTACAGATCATCATGTTTCTGGCTACAAGCCAGATGGTCAAATGAGATTTTAAATATAGATATGTTGAGGTGAAAATATGGAAGCAAGGAATGTATATATACATATGCACATTATAATTAACATTTATATATATATGTATATATATACATATATATATTAAAGTTTACAAAGTTCTTTTAATAGATTATTTAAATGATCCTTGCAACAACTATGAGAAGTAGGTGCTGTGATGGTTCTCATTTTACAAATGAGGAAACTCGACTGAAAGAGATTAAGTGAACTGTGCCAAGTAACAATCATTTAAACGTGCATGGCAAGATTCAAACTCAGATATTCCTGACTCTGAGTCCAATCTTTCTTCCAGTGTAATATCTAAACAACATAGTTCTAGGAGGATATTCTTAGGAATGTTGGAGATAAAATATTCTGACAATTTCTATGAATACTGATAGCCAAAAAATATTTCGTAGGAATACTAAAAACAAAGAAAGAAAAGAAACAACAAAACAATTCAGTGCTGGGTAATACATGCTAATTTTGTGCCTACTATGAGGAAGAAGATGAGAGAAATTATAAGATCACTATTGAATATAAATGAGAGAATGCTAATCATAAGAAATTACAAAAAAGATTTCACGACTCAATACTTCTGTTTTTGTCTTTTCTAACAAGAACTATCATCTGATCACTTTTTCCATATTCTGTGTTCAAACTGAATTATTTCTCATAGATACCATTCTATCCCTTACTTCCATGCTTTTGCGAAATGCCCTCCCACATCTAGAATGAATAGCCTCTTTACTTCCATTTCATAGAATTCCTAACTCTAAAGCATAATTGAGCCACTCCCCCATATGATATATTTCCTTATTCCTCAAGTTATTAGAACCATTCCTCTGCTGAAATTACTTTGTATATATTTTCTATTAACTTGTGAAATGCTATATTGCTGTGTCTGTTCCATATCCACTTATCCTTCCCCATTGAATAAAAACTGTTTAAGGGTAGGGATTCCTCCATTTTTGTCTTCATTTCCACCGAAGTTTGAAAGATGCCGTATACAAATAGTTGATATTTAACAAGAGTTTCTTGGAATTCAATGTAAGTGACCAGAATGTCCAGAATAACAGCAGGTAACTGAATGTGCACAGATATAACAAAACATAAAAGACCTAATTCCCCCCCCCCCCACACACACACACACAAATTTGTGATTACACTTAAATGAAATACATTCAAGGGCACTGAAGATATTGTGCAAGTGATACCTCAGTTTTGTGATCTTTGAAAAGTCATAGAAAAGGCAGGGATGCCACAGGATTTAAGATAGGCAAATTCTACATATTGCTAAATATATTTTTAAGTTTTAAAAGATTGAGCCATTAAATTATATGCTGATGATCATGACTTCAATTCCTGGCACAATTCTAGAATGCATTAATATAGGCATGATTTTATATAAAGTGGCAAGATTAGAATTTCAAAAAAGTGTAATGCTATGAATGATGGGCTTAATTCAATAAATTGACAGACAATAAAGATTATATAATATGATCCTATGGTGGGATAAATAAAAAAAATGTTGCACAGGTACAGTGAGGCATTCTTTCAAATAAGACATAAGGATTTTGCTAGATGATAAAATTGATATAAATCTATAAGTAATAGCTAAAAATTAATCTGATTTTAGGCTACATTAAGATAGATCTAACTCATAAAATAAATAGGGTTATAGTCCCATTGGACATTGTTCTAATGAAGGACATTACATTCTAGGATATTTTATTCTGTTCTTTGTACTACATATTGGGGATATTCATTATGCAAAAAATTATAAGGATTTTCAAACCTGAATTCAGCCCACAGGAATATTAATTGAAGGACCTGGAGATATTTGGCTTTGAAAAGTCTTAAGGATTTTGAATTACTGAAGCATTGTTCATAGAAACTTGGAGTGGATAAATAGTATAGAGGAAGGAAACAAATGCTCATGAAACACTTATTTGTCTTGATATTTAAGACAAAACAAAAAAGCAACAACAAGGATAACAAGAAACATTTTGTAATAATTGAATCTGGCCCAAAATTAAAGGAACTAACTTCCCTGGGAATTTTAAGTTCCAAGTTATTTGAAATCTTCAAATGGTCACTAGATGACTGACTACTCCTTAGTTGTGGGTTAGACTTCATGGCTTCTGAGATTCTATTGAACAATGCATTTTCAATTTAATTTAACAGGCATTTAATGAATACCTATTATGTGCCCTACTTCAGTGGTTAGAATAGGGAATAAATGGAGATAGACATAGATTATCTATCTAGATAGAGAAAGATAATTATCTCCCTATATCTCCATCTACCTATATATAGTTATCTATCTATCCATAAAGAATTGGAAAGAGAGATAGAGGCCTCCCTCTATCAAGAAAAGAAAAGGAGAGGGAGGGAAAAAGAGAGACAGAGAGATGGAGAGAGAGAGAGAGAGAGAGAGAGAGAGTAAAGGGGGGTAGGTTTAAAAAAGGTTTAAAAGGGAAGTCTGCCAAGGTGTAGTGACACCTATGGTGTATTTTGAAGGAAGTTGGGGAGTCCATGAAGTGGAAATGAGGAAAGAGAGAATTCTAGGCATGCATAGCCTGTTTACAATGCAATTTAACAAGAGTGTGGAGGATGGATTGGGTAAGGTAGAAACTTGATGCAGGAGAACCTTTGAGGAGTCTATTACAGTAGTCCAGCCTAAAAGTAATGAGAACTTGCAATAAGTTGGTGGCTAAGCAAAATGGAAAAAAAGAATAGAAGGAGATAGAATTTGGGGGTATAAATAAATCATCCATGAGCAGATATTCATGTTGAGAAAATGAGTTTTAGTGTCAGGAAGCAGCTTTGGATGGGTAAAAATAAAGTACTGCAGTTTTCCCAATTCAAACCTTCTAAATCACTTCTTCCTGTTCAGTTGTGGACAGTTATCATTTCCCCCTAAGATATATATAGGAATAATTTGTTTCAATGAATCATTCATTGAACTGAATTTCAAAATCTATGTCACAGGTATTTTATTTTACCCATTTGGTTTCTCTATGTTAAGGGTTACACCATTATCTCTTGAGTCCTTGATCTCAAGGAGCTCACATTGAATGAGAAACAAAATATATAAAGAACTTTGAAAAAATTTAAAAGACACACACACAGGAAAATGAAAGTAGTCTCAATGCCAAGACATAAACATGGAGGAGAACCAGGAAAGGCCTCTTGCAAAATGTGGTATTTTAACTAAAATCAGAAAGAGATCAAGTAATTAATGACATAAACATGAGAGAGATCATTCATGAAAGCTGAGAAATATGTGATGAGTTTAGAAATTGGATTGTAGAGAGTTTAGAAGAGAAGAAAAATGGAACTATCAATTGTAGATGGTTTTCTGAAGGCAGAAATGAGGAAAAAACATAAGTAATCCACCAAGCATGAGTGGATCAAGTGAGGTTTTGTTTTTTCTTCAATATGGAGGGGCACAGAAATGTTTGTATATAAGAGGAACCTGTTTACTTAGGGGAAAATAAAAAATTAGACAGAGTGGGGCAAATAAAGGGGACAATTATTGAAGAAGCAGGAATGGAATGGTAACACTTTTGCATGTAGAAAGTTAGTTTTAGCAAGGATATAGTTCACTTCATTTGAGGCAGAGATGAAAAAATAGAGGGATATGAAATGAGAAGGTAAAAGGGATGTGAAATAAGAAGGGGGAAAGCTGAAGTATTGTGAATTTTACTCTTTTTTTAATGACACAGGTCAAGATGCTCAGCTAACAATGTGGAATGGGAAGGGGGGACAAAATAGAGGATGCAGAACAAGGTTAAGAATCACTGAGATGGAGAGAATATGGCAGGAATATGCTTGCCATTAAGGAATGAGTTCAGGAAGATTTTAAGTGACTGGACAGAAGTCTATTGAAGGACAAAAGGGTTTAGACTGTTGAGGGAACTTCTTCTTTGTACAATATAAGGCAAGTAGTAATTTTGAATCCTGTAACATCTAGGAAGTCCACCTCACAAAACATATGTGGGGGGGGCGGTTTCTGGGTGGTAGGGAGTGGCTGGGAAATTGAAATAGTTTTTCCCCCTTTCTTTCCTGGAAAAGTCCTCAGAAATATTAGAATAAAGATAAATCACGACTTGTAGTTTAGTACTGATACAGGACAAGGTCTCAGCTGTTTGAATCCAAGACTGTTTAGAAATTTGTTTTCATCAGCTCAAATCATCCAGCAGAGTACCTGAAAAACTTAAACTTGCATAAGGAAGATATACATTCTACTTCCCATACTGTTATTATCAGCTCATTTCTAGCTCCCATTGCTCCCTAGTAACTATGAGTTGTGAAATGACTTCTCACTAGACTCACAAATGCTATCTCTCTTGATTCAATTACACAGTACTTGGCCATATGTTTTAAATACATGTATCATGTATGGTACTCATCTGAACATATTTCTAGGAAGTCACAAATGAATTTTGATCTGCACTGATGAAGGGAATGTTCTCACTATTAAGATCAATATATCTTCTGGAATATACTTTTACATTTCATCTCTATGTTAATGTACAGTCTCCATGAGACCAGAAAGTTGTCTCACCAAGTGTTTATCATGGTGGACACTTAGGAAATGTGAGGTATTTTTTATAAGTATTTATTAGTGTTAGTCATAGTCATTTAAATGCTTGTTGTCTCAATTCTATCTAAATATTTCCATTAAAGCAAGTCCTTGGGCTTTTAGAAATCACAGGAAAGATTTTAATAATCCTTATTGTGGCAATGGATCAATCTCAAAGAATTCCAGCAATTTCTGATTGCCCATTTTTGTTATGGAAATCTTGATGAATATACTTTCTCTTGTTTTTCAGTCATTGCCCTATTTCTTTTGTGATCCCCATTTGGGATTTTCTTGGCAAAGGTACTAGAGTAGTTTGGCATTTCCTTCCCCACATCACTTTCCAGTTGAGAAACTAAGGCAATTAAGTGATTTATCACATAACTTCTAAGAGTCTGAGATTGTATTTGAGTGAAGGTCCTCCTGACTCCAGGCCTAGCAGCCACCTAGCTGCCCCTGCATGAGTTTATATACAGACTCATTTTTTAAAATATCATTTTATTTTCCAAATAAATGCAAAGATAGTCTTCAATAGTCACCCTTGCAAAACCTTGTTTCAAATTTTTCTCTCTCCCTTCCCTCACCCCCTTCCTTAGACAGCAAGCAATCCAATATAGATTAAACATGTGCAATTATTCTAAACATATTTCCACATTTATTATGCTGCACAAGAAAAATCAGATCAAAAAAGGGAAAAAATGAGAAAGAAAAAAACAAGCAAGCACCAACAAAGCAACAACAAAGATGAAAATACTATGCTTCAATTCACATTCAGTCTCCATTGTTCTCCCTCTAAATAAGAATGGCTCTCTCCATCACAAGTCTATTGGAATTGCTTTGAATCACTTCATTGTTGAAAAGAGCCAAATCCATCACAGTTGATCATCATATAATCTTCTTGTTGCTGTGCATAATGTTCTCTTGGTTTTACTCCCTTCACTTAGCATCAGTTCATGTAGGTCTTTCTAGGCCTTTCTGAAATAATCCTGCTCACACATTTCTTATAGAACAATGATATTCCATAACATTCATATATCATAACTTATTCAATCATTTCCCAACTGAGGGGTATCCACTCAGTTCCCAGCTCCTTGTCACCACAAAAATTACAGCTTTATTTTTTTAAGGGGTATGAGAAAAATCTTTAGCATGTTGAATGAATCATCTAAAGAAACTTTCAAGAAAAAAAGAATAACATGGACAAAACCACACAGAATAAGGATTTCACAGTTTGGGATATTTATAGGAAGGGAAAAGACTTCTTGAAGTTTAATATATACCCTCACAGATTCAAATATGTCCTACTCTTTGTTCTGCCACTATTTTGCCTCATAACCATAGGGAAATAAACTAATTTCTGTGGGGTTTCATTTCCTTGTTGTTAAAGCAACTTGGTTTGGTCCAGATGATATTCAAGTTCCCATCAAATTTTAACAGAATGGGTTTCTGGGCTTTGGGCCTTGCTTAACATTTTTAATTACTGTACTCCAGGCAAAGAGAAGGTGATAACAATTAATTTGCTTTTATCAGATATTATCTTAGATGCTATGCAATTACTAGCCAAGTATCTAACATAGACCACTGGGCCTGGTATTAGAAAGATCCAAATTCAAATCCTATTTCAGACTTTTAACTAGTTGTATGATCTTGAATAAGTCACTAGATACTATTTGCTCAGTTCTCTGAAGTATAAAATGAGGATCTTAGTAACCCCTGTTTCATAGGGTTATTCTGAGGACCAAGTGAGATAGTATTTGTAAAGCATTTACTACATTGCTTCACGCAGGTTCAACATGAATGAATGTTTCATTTCTATCTTCCAATTATTAATGTGTGATATTGATCTAATAAAAGATTCCATGCACTCCTTGTATGTATGTGTATATATGCATGTGCATATGTATACATATTCATTTGTGTACATACCTATACATATATACTCATACACTTGCATTATCTGAAGATTTCAAGTTCTAAGCAAACAGAAATAAGAGGGATAGAAAGTTCCAACACAAGGACAACAAAATATTAGCTTTTAAAATGCAATTTGGTCATTATTCAACTAGCAGAATATTTAAATAAAGGGAATCTCTCTGGAGACAAAAATGGATATGCTTAATGTTTTGAAAATTCAACCAAGTTGTCCTTTCCCAATGAGATTTTTCTAAATTAATTTAGGATTATATCCTATCAGGGATTATTCCCTGGCTTTATAATAAAGAAAAGAGTTAAAAAGAAGGCAACATTTTTGTTGCCTTTTTCTATCATTTTGAAAGCTTATAGAACCTGCTATGAGGAAAAAGTCAGTCCTTGCCACTACTACTACTCTATTAATATCATTCACCAGGATTTAAAGTGCAACATCCTATTTCTCTTACAAATCCTTAACCTTTTTTCAAGGCGCAAGTCAGATGCCCATTTCTATAAGATATCTTTGCTGATTCTGCCATTTGTTTGTACTTCCCATCCTAATCATATATAGAAAATTATTTTGTATTTATTTTGCTCATATTTTGCATTGACTTATCCAGGCACATTGCCATAAAGAAAAGATACTTCAGAAAAGCAAGAATTATTTCATGGTATACACACATACACACACACACACAATCCTAGTGCCTAGCCTAGTATCTGACAGGTAATGAGACTTTAAGAAATGTTTATTGAACTTAAGTAACATGTAAATAAAAATAAAGTTATCCCCTCATTCACTTCCCTCTCCTTTTTGCTCATAGTTTGTGGCCTACTGCTCTTTTCTCGTTCTCCCTAACTCTCATTTGATTTCAGGAAGATATTCTATATTGTTCCTTCAAAGGGAGAACTAATGTAATGTAGTAATCTCAGTGTTTCTGCCCTGATAGTTGGCATTTGACTTTCATTGACTATGCTGTGCAAGGAACCTGATGTCATAAAAATTCTAAAATGCTAGAATGTAACCAAACCTCAGAATACCTCCTTCTTGTTATAGATGAAGTAAATGAGGTTTAGGATGTTTTTCCTTCGATGCTGTGCTATTCTAAAGTTATTTCCAGTAGGGATAAGTATCTCTGAAAGAAACTAAATCAGTTTCATAATGGTTGCTTGCTTTTTATTTTGACTCAAATCCTATGGCCAATCTGCCCAAACTAAGATTGCTTCGGGGAGGTGAACAGTTATCAATTGCCTACTCCTTTATCATGTGCCAAATATTGGCAGCTCGGCTTCAGACTTATCAATGCCCAAATCTCCTGGCTATAAATCAAGTTGGGTGTCAATATTCACTACAGCGCCTGTGAACAGCAAAAGCTCCATTCTTTGCTTTATCTGTGGATGGGAGGTTGGAGACTCTTTGGAAAACTGCTGCTCTGCTGTAAAAATCCTGCGGGCTGCATCTCTTAGGCCCCTCTGTTAAAGACTGCTTTGGGCCTTCCACTTCCCCTCAAAATAACTTTCATTCTCCACAGCTTATCCTGTATACATGGCTTTGGATGAAATAAATGGGTTAGCCAGCACCCTGGAGAGCTCCTGGCAGTTGTGTATAAGGTAGTACAGAGGAAATTGAGAAGGAAGCCAGCTAAGGCAATTGGCACATTTAAGTCTCCTTAAAACCAAGGTACTGCGTTTGGAAAAATAATTTGCTTTAATGTCAAAAGATGGGAAAGGAGGAGGAGGGCAAGGGAAGTGAAGGAGGGGATCTTGGAGGGGGAAAATGTTTCATTTGAATGCTTGTGGTTATGGTTGCCATGGGAACACCCCTCCAAGTGTGGAAAAGACATTAGTCCTGTGTGTTACTGGGGAAGTCTGTCATACTGGCAGCTGCAACAGCTAACCTGAATTGATTTGTGCAAATTTTTAATTTTTCAAAGGAATCAGGAGTGAACAGTCTTGTTTAAATAATGATAAAGCCTGCCCTAAACAAACCATAATAGTCATCTGAAATCCCAGCTCTGCCTCCCAGAGTATGTATTATCTTCACTAATTACTGTTTCTGCCTCTAAGTTTCTCCTAATAGCTGCGAAAAATGAAAAGGATGCAGAATCACCCTATGCTCCCATTTTCCAAGTTATTTGTTTGTGGACCAATAAACTTCATAAACTATACTAATTTATGAATATCTTAGGGAGCACAAAGGATTTTTTTTTCATATGCATTGAAAAGACCCTTTTTATGCTAAATACAGGATGATCTGCTATCAAAAATTTGTCATTTCTTATCCAGTGATCTGAGCCTAAGGTTTTCATTCTCATGCTGGCTTATGTCTGTGCTTCCAATGGTGTCCTTGGAAAAGCATTGCAACTGTCAGATGCAGTTTTAAGAAATATAAAATGCTAGAAATAAGTTCATTTTTTCTAGGTTAGCTTGTGGATTATTTAGCTTGAAAAAATGTATAAGGCACTTTGAAGTGCTATGCAAATTCCTGCATCAGCAATTCATCTATGTATTAATTCAACTACGAAGAAGAGGCTTTCTAAATCAAGAAAAATGACTCCCAGTCTTTAACTCAACAGATCAATGGAAAGTAGACTACTAACCACTAGTAGTAAGTGATACTAGTGTGGTCATGCTTCAAACTAAATTAAGTATGTTCTGTGCAATCTGCTTGTTGAAAAAGATAAGGAAAGCCTGACTTGAATGTGGTAACAAGAATCTGTGACAGTGTAGAGACTTAGAAAGTTGCCATTAAGTTAAATGATTTATTTTCAAGACTGAGGAAAATGTGCAGCAATGAGAAACTCTTGTCATTTATAGCTAAAGAGGGACATATTTCTCTTTCAGTGGAGATTAAGAAAAAAATAATAATTTGCCTCATAAGAGAAAACTACCCTCAAATTATGATCAAAGGGAATGATATAAAATAAGCTTTAGATTTTGCTAATATTTTACTTTGGGCCTTCCACTTCCCCTCAAAATAATTTTCATTCTCTACAGCTTATCCTGTACATATGGTTCTGGATGAAATAAATGGCTTTCTATCAAAATATGGGCTCTCCAGGAAATTTTAAGTATAAAGTAACAAGTGGCAATTTTCAAAAGTCCAATAATGCTTTGGTTTCAAAATCTCAAGATTTAGACAAGCTAGATTTTCAGATTATCTTAAAAAATGAAGTTATGATCTATACTTTAATTAATATCTATGACACAAACTTATATTGAACCTTCTATTTTGCACAAAGGTACATTCCTCAAGTTACTTGAAACTTCTATCAAGTTACTTGATGCCAATCATTTAATTTCATCTGCTTTATTTTAAATTATTAATAAGTTAGGTAGCCAAAGATACATTTCAAAAGTGAAATTTTCATAAAAGTGCTGCTTTTTTTCTGAGCAAAAATCTCTTGATAAACAGTCCACAAATAAAAATGTCAAGAAGAATTTCAAGTCAAATAAATGTCTCTTTCACCTGTTCAAGATTTCCTAAATCAGGAAATGTTATTGCAAAGCCCAGATAAATATATGTATTTTGATTATATTAACTCAAATCCACTACCACTACCATAACAACAACAAAAATCAAACCTGGGTCACTTCAGCAAATATTTAATTAATTTTATACTCTCAAAAAATCTGGGAATTTGTCTAAGATTCCCTGCTTTTTCTTTTTCTTTTTAAAGTTATTGTATATTCTTAGATTCATTTTTAAAATTTTTGAGGTCTGAATCCCCTTTCTCCCTCACATTCTTTACTTATTAAAAAGACAAGAAGTGTGATATCAATGGTACTTGTGAAATCAAACAACCTATATTTCCCTATTAGCCATGTTTCAATGAAAGCAAAGAAAATAAAGTGGAAAAATGCCTCAATCTGTACTCAAACTCCATCAGTTATTTCCCTGGAAGTGAAAGGAATCATAATTCCTTTGGAAATATCTTAGATCATTATTTTGCTAAAAATAGTTGTCATTCACAGCTGATCATCAGTCAATATTGCTGTTGTTGTGTACAATGTCTTCCTGGTTCTACTTGCCTCACTTTCCATAAGTCACATATGTGTCACTTTTTTTCTTTATGAAACTATCTGATTTACCATTTTAGATAGAAAAAAGTGGTATTCCATCACAAGTATGTATATATATATATATATATATATATATATATATATATATATATATATAAGATATATATATATATATATCTTGGTTCAGCCACTTTCCAATTTTGATAAGCATTGCTCAATTTCTACTTCTTTGCCACCACAAAAAGATCTGCTATAAAGAATTTTGTGCAGAATTGTTGGATCAGTTCACAACTCCACCAACTGTACATTATGCACCTAATTCTTCTATATCTCTTTTGAAATTTGCCACTTTCCTTTTATGTCATATAAGCAAACTTATATATGTCATCTGGTACCTCGAATTGTACATGTCTCTAATCAAATAATGATTTGGAGCTCTTTTCTCCCTATGTCTAGAAGTAGTTTTTATTCCTTTGATTTCTTCTTCTGACAAATGCCTTTTAAAATCTTTTAGCATTTATCACTTAGTAATTGACTCATATGACTTCTGGGGATGGAACTAAGATGGCAGAGTGAAACCAGGAAGCTGCTTGAGCTCTCCCAGTTTCCCTTGGAAACCATATGAAACCAAGTTCTGAACAGAGTCTAATGGAATGAAATCACTCTTTAACTAAAGATAGACTGGAAAACTCTAAGAAAGGTCATTCTCACTAGGGTGAAAGAGTGTTCAGCCCAGCTCAGACAGACTCTGGGAAAGTCAGTGAGAGAGTATCAATCAGAGCAAATCGGCAACTGAGACACTCAGTCTTGACTCAGTAGAGGAGCAAATAGGTGGGACAGTTTCCAGTTCCAATTCAGAAGGCAAACTCAGGGAAACCAGGCCATTTCCTGAAAAGAGTAAGCAAAACTACTTCCACCAAGCATATGGGACCTCTGTGCTCAAAATCAAGACTCAGAGATGCACAGGAAGCCTGGGATCCCTTTGCTTTAAGAGCAGACCTCAATCATCAAAGTAAAAGAAAAATGAAGCTTAACCATATAAAGCGACTATGGTGACAGAGCAGACCAAAATACAAATTCAGATGAGAACACAGAAGAAATCTCTGCTTAAGAGTGACAGAAGAATCTAATAATGACAAGTATGATATCAAGTCAACAGTTGGGGGAAAAAAGGAAAAAAAAATTGTCTGAAGAATTACAAAAAAGTAAAATTAACCAAATGGAAAAAGAGATAACAAAAGCTAACTGAATAAAATAACATATTAAAAACTAGAATAGGGAAAACAGAAGCTACTAACTCTGTGAGACAGCAAGAATCAGTCAAACAAATGAAAAAGAATGAAAAAATGGAAGAAAATGTAAAATATCTCATTAGGAAAATACTAGAACTAAAAAACAGATCCAGAAAAATTATTGGCTTACCTGAAGTCCATGGCCAAAAAAAACAAACAAACAAAAAACTTCCATAGCATTTTTCAAGAGATAATTAAGGGAAAATGTGCTGATATTCTAGAAATAGATGATTTCCATTAAAAGATTACTTTCAGAAAGAAATTCCACAGGGACAACCCCAAGGAATATTGTTGTGAAACTCCAGAACTACAACACAAGGAACAATACTGCAATCTGCCAAACAAAAACAATTTAAATATCAAGGAGTATCAGTCAAGATTTCCCAGAATCTGGCAACATCTAGAATAAAGGATCAGAAGGTTTGGGATACTGTGTTCTGGAATGAAGTAGCAATGATACTAAATGTGAATGGACCAAGTGGTAGAGCAGCCAAATTTCTAGAGAAGATATTAAGCCAGTCAAAAGAAGAAATAGAAAGCAAAACTATTCCAGTGGGGGACCTCAACCTTCCCCTCTCAAAATCAGACAAATCTAACCACAAAATTGTTGTGCCATAGTTCTCTTTTAATGTCCTGACCCAGTTTCCCTCATTATCCTATTCAGTTACTTTGCCTCAGATTATAACCATTTCCTCTTAATGTTAGGATAAAGGTCTTATATCTTAGACCTTAGGCTATAATCATTCCCTCTTAATGTTTGATGGGATAAAGGTCTTTATCCATTTTAGACATTGTAAGATTATCAGGAGCCTTTCTAGTACCTCCAATTATGTCATCCTAGGTGCCTCCCCCCATTAGATCATCCCCATTCAGGTACCTCCCCCATTATGTCATTGTTCTTGTTACCCTATAAAAGAATCTTGTATTTGAAATTCACGGCTGGATTCTTTGAAATGATAGTCTCATTCAGCCCTGGAACCAAACCCTGGATCCATTTGGTCCCAGTAAATCTCTCCCATTTAATAAATTATTAAATACTCTCTAATCTCTATCTTGCTCAGTTTCTCTGGCATTACAAAAATAAACAAGAAAGAAAGGGAAGTTAACAGAATCTTAGAAACCTCGATTAGAGAAAACTGAAGAGGAACAGAAAGAAATAAACTTTTTTCTTGTCAGTAAATGGCACCTTCTCAAAAACTGACTGACAACATAAAATCCTTACAATCAAATGTAAAAAAGCAGTAATAGTAAATGCTTTCTTTTCGGATCCCAATGCAATAAAAATTATATTCAATAAATAGATGGAAAACCAATTGGAGATTAAATAATCTAATTCTAAAAACTGAGTGAATCAAGCAACAAATCACAGAAACAATAAATAATTTAATCCAAGAGAATGACATTAATGTGACAATAAACCAAAACATATGGGGTGCAGCCAAAGCAGTTTGTAAAGGAAATTTTATATCTCTAAATATCTGCATGAATAAAATAGAGAAAAACAAGATCAGTAAATAAGGCATACAATTTAAAAAATAGAAAAAGGATAAATTAAAAACCCCTAATTAAATACAAATTAGAAATTCTGAAACTTAATGGAGAGATTAGTAAAATTGAAATGGAAACTATTGAGCTAATAAATAAAACTAAGATTTGGTTTATGGGGAAAAAAAAGATAAACTTTTGATTAATTTGACTAGGAAAAAAAACAATAAATCTCCAGCATCAAAAATGAAAAGGCTGAATTTACCACCAATGAAAAAGAAATTAAAGCAGAAATTAGGAGTTATTTTCCCTAACTCTATAACAAGTCTGACAATCTAACTGAAATGGAAGATTATTTACAAAAATATAAATTGTCCAAATTAACAGAAGAGACAATACATTACTTAAATTGTCCATTTTAGAAAAAGAAAATAAACAAGCCACTAATGGACTCCCTAAGAAAAAAAAATCTCCAGGGCCAGATAGATTCACAAGTAAATTCTAACAAACATTTAAACAATAAATTCCAATACTGTGTAAAATATTTGAAAAAAAAATAGGTAAAGAAGGAGTACTGATAAATTCCTTCTGTAATGCAAATATGGCAGTGATACCTAAACCAGGAAGAGACAATTAGAGAAAGAAAATTACAGACCAGTATTCCTAATGAATATTGATGCAAAAATTACTTAGTAAAATATTAGTCAAGACATTAAAGTCATTTATAAATAGGAAAATAGACTATGATCAAGGGTGATTTATACCAGGACCACAGGACTTGTACAGTATCAGGAAAACTATTACCATAATGGACCATATCAATCAGAAAACCAACAAATCATATGATAATCTCGATAGATGCAGAAAAAGATTTTGACTACATACAGAATCCATTCCTACTAAAAAAACACTAGAGAGCACAGGGATAAAAGGAGCTTTTCTTAAACGAATAAGCAGTAGCTATCTAAAATCAACACCAAGAATTAGAAGAAATTAGGATAGTCTATCTCCCAGATCTGTGGAGAAAGAAGGAATTTGTCATTATTGAACACAAAATAAATATTTTGATTATATTAACTTTAAAAGTTTTTGTACAAATAAAACTAATGCAGACAAGATTAGAAGGTAAACAATAAACTGGGAAAACATTTTTTTACATTCTAATGGTTTTGATAAATGCCTCATTTCTAAAATATATAGAGAATTGACTCAAATTTATAACAATTCAAGCCATATGTACATATTATTAATGAAAATATTTTCCCAAATTCATGATTTGCAAAACCTTCTGGAAAAACAAAAAAGACAAATCTAATAATTGTTTTCTTATTAGCTCATTCCTGCTTAATATTTTCTTTTGTAGTCCCTTTTGCTTCAATAATTTGTTTCTTTAAAACTGTAGTGTCTCAGTGTTTCAATAGGTTATTTTCACTAAATGCTATTAACTGAATTAGTTTCATTTCTACATCTCCATTGTTTACATGGATTGAAAAGAGCTTCCAAACGATTCTATTTTATTTCTGTCCCTTAAGCAATTGAGATTTCTTAAATTCTTTCTCTTGCCTGAGTGTCTATTTTCTAGGCAAAAAGTGTTTTATTTTAAAATTTAAAATTGGGACACTAATACATCGTTGGTGGTATTGTGAATTGATCCAACCATTCTGGAGAGCAATTTGGAACTATGGCCAAAGGGCTATCAAATTATGCATATGTTTTGATCCAGCAATATTTCTACTGGGCTTGTATTCCAAAGAGATCATAAAGGAAACAAAAGGACCCACATGTGCAAAAATGTTTTTAGCAGCCTTTTGCAAGAAACCAGCATTTCTACATATTGCTGACAAAGCCCTTTAGCAAGAGATAAATAAATTCCATTTAAAAATAGTATAGACAAAATAAATACTTGAGGGTTTGCCTGCCAATACAAACCCAAATGAATACAATTACAAAATACTTCTCATGCAAATAAAACCAGATCTAAACAATTGGTAATAGATCAATTATTCATGGGTAGGTCAAGCTAATATAATAAAAAATGACAATTTTGTCTAAATTGATCTACTTGTTCTGTGCCATACCAATCAATTTGCAAGAAAATTTTTTATAGAACTAGAAAATATTATAACAAAATTCATCTGGAAGAAAAAAAGATCAAGAATATGAAGGGAATTAATGAAAAAAAAAACAAAGAATGGTGGCTGGGCAATACCAAACCCAAAAGTATAAAGCAGCAGTCATCAAAACCATTTGGTTCTAGCTAAGAAATAGGGGGATAGGATCAGTGGAATAGATTAGGTATATTTGAGACAATACTCAAGGCCTATAGAAATCTAGTATTTAATAACCCCCCAAACTTCAGCTTCTAAAGTAGAAGTTTGATTTTAAACATTGCTGGGAAAACTGGAAAATAATATGTCAGAAACTTGGCATAGACTTACATCTCATACCTCATACCAAAATAAAGTCGTAATGGATACATGATTTGGACATAAGGATGATCTCTTAATTTGTTTATGGGACTTAATGATACAAAGTTTATAAAGAACTCTGTCAAATTTATGTGAACATATTCAATAGTTAAAAGATATGAACAGACAATTTTTAGATAAAAAATTAAAGCTATTTATAGTTATATTTTAAAATGCCCAAATCACTATTGATTAGAGAAATGCAAATTAAAACAACTCTAAGATACCATCTCATAACTCTCAGATTGGCTAAGATGACAGGAAAAGATAATGATAAATATTGAAAGGGATGTGGAGAAACTGAGAGATTAATGCATTGTTGGTGGAGTTATGAAATAATCCAACCATTCTGGAAAGCAATTTGGAACTATGCCCAAAGGGCCACCAAAATGTGCATATCCTGTGATGTAGCAGTGTTTCTACTGGGCCTCCATCCCAAAGAGATCTTAAAGGAGGAAAAGGGACCCACATGTGCAGAAATGGTTGTGGCAGCCCTTTTTATATTGGCTAGAAACTGGAAACTGAGTTGGATGCCCATCAATTATGGCTAAACAATTGTGGTATATGAAGATAATGGAATATTATTGTTCTAATAAAAATGATGAACAAATTGATTTTAGAAAGGCCTGGAAATATTTACACGAATTGATTTTGAGCAAAACAAGCAGAACCAGGAATACAGTGTATACAATAACAGTAAAAATGTATGATGATCCACTATGAAAGACTTGGTTCTTTTCAGTGGTTTCAGTGATCCAAAGCAATTGCAATAGGCTTTGCATTGAAAATGCCATTTGCATCCAGAAAAAAAACTAAGGTGACAATGTATATCAACACATGCTAAATTCAAGATTTTTTTCTGTTTTTTTTTTTAATCTCTCCCATGGTTTTTACTTTGGCTCTGATTTTTCTTTCCCAATATGACTCATAATGTAAGGTGTACTAAAATATATATAAATTTATTAGGAAAAAAGAAAATGGCTCATATGCTTATAAATTTGATTAAGTTTTCTATATAGTTGATAAATGTTGCCTCTGTCAAAAAATTACAATAAAATACTTTTACCAGTTTTCTTATGTCTTTCTGATGTTGTCTGCATTGTTTGTATGAAAAATTACTTAATTTCATGTAATCAAAATTATCCCTTTTACTTCCTATGGCCCCCTCTATTTGTTACTCTCAGTCACAAATTCTTTCCTTATTCATAGATCTGAAAGGAAAGGCATTCCATGTTCCCCTAATTTGTTTATGTTATCACCTTTTTGCATATACCATGTACCTATTTTCATATCCATTATAGCTTCAATCACACTAATTCTTTCTTCTTTTTTACAGTTCCAAGAAGATAGAACTGTTTTCTCTTTTTAAAAGAAATTTCACTGGAATGATTAGAATCTCCAAAATCCTGCTCACCAAGTAACTCTTCAGGAAAGGCTGGTCTGCTGTGTTCTGTATAGAAAAGATATAATAGTATCTGACAGCATCTGTAACAACAGGTTTAACTTTAGCTTCAGTTTAGAGGAAATCTGAATGTGAAGAAGACAGAGCAATAGTCATGGATTTTATCTCCTTTTTATCTAAGCAGACTATTCTTCCAGCTTGGGATAATGCTTTATATTGTTGGGATTAGGAAGAGAAATGAGAGGGAATTTATAAAATGAAGTTGGCAAATCTATGGGGAAAAAAATCACTAAATTATTTTGTATGTTATATATGTTCAAGTAATATTTTGCACAATTGACACACATGTACTTCTTTCCATTCTAAGAAGCAGTGGGTTACTTTTTTAATTAGCTAAAAAGACTACGAGAAAGTAAAAGACATCTTTGGGCTAAATACTCTAGGCCACTTATTGACCAAATAGACTCTGGTGTCTTAAGTAGAATTACTCTGTTTTGCCTTTGAAATTTTCAAATGGTCAGAAAAATGAAGCCATGTAACTCCTCCTAGATTCTTTCATTTGTGAACTCAAAAAAGACAGCACTATGAACAAGATATAGAACAATGCTAATAAAAATGATGCTTCTGACATAAATAATAGGACAAAATTCTGATAGATTTTGAATGCAATTTTTAGTTTCCTACTGAATAAACCTCTGATATATAATGATATATCGCTGATAAATAAATCTCACAAACTACTGGCTACAATCAAATTATATAAATTTCAAATTTTAAGTAAACAGAGATAAACCCCACTAGTTTTGTTGCTTTTTTTTTTAAATGGTGAAATAGTTCCAGAGGAATTAAATAAATTTCCAAATATTACACAAATCAAAAATGAAAGAGGAGAAGTTTGAACACAGGTATTTAGAATGCTAATGTAGAAGATGCTCTTTTATGCCATGTGGCTTCTCTATTTTTTTTCCTTCCCTTCTTTCCCTTCCTGTTTATTTACTTTTTGCTTTTTTTCTGTCCCTTCTTTCCCCCTTCTCCATTTCTTTCTTTTCTCTCCTTTTTGCCTTTTGTCCACTTTTCCCTACTTTCCTTGCATTTTATTTTCTTCCATTTTCTCCCTTTCCTCCTTTTCCTTTCTTCCTCTTTTCCCTTTTCCCCTTTTCCTTCCCTTCATCTACCTGCTTTCTTTCATTTTCTTTATTTTTTCTGTTTGCTTGTCTTCTTTCCTCTTCCCCCACCTTTTCCTGAAGTATCTTTGTTGTTTATTTGTTTGTGATTTAATAAAGTGATGATGCAAATGAGTGATATAGTGGAAAGAACCATGGATATGGATCCAAGTTACCAAAGTGGGAATGCTATGACTTTCCCTTATGACCTTTGAGAATTGGGTTTCTCTAGTTTCATTTTCTTTAAAACTCTAATAAACAACAAAGCTACTCCAGGAGAAGGAGGAAAGGGGAAAAGTTGTGGGAAAAGGAAAGAAGGCAAACAAACAGAAAAAATAAAGACTCTAAGATAATGGTTCTAAAAATAAAATAACAATTTTTTTAACTTCAGTAATTTCTTGACCTTATCATTGGCTCTTCTGTCACAAAGAAAAAAATGAAAAAGCTAAATAAATTTAAGCAATATATTAACGAGTCACATAATGAAACATTGATTTGACTTTTCTAATATGTAAATACTAAATTCATTAATTACTTGCCCCCTTTATAATTTTGCTTCCTTGAAGCTTCTCAGGTTAATGTGTCTCAGACTAATAATGTATATATTTGGTGGGACTTGGCTTCTGGGAAAAGGCCTGATGGTACATGCTACATTTTAACTTCTACAGAATTTTCATCATAAGGTTTTGAAACTATTGGCCATTGAATATTCATGTACCTAATTGTAAAGAAAAGAAACTCAGTAATAGACACTGATAAATGGTCCCCAAATTATATGGTGATGTGTTATAGACACTGCATTTTCTAGATCAATGGGAAAGAAAAAGAAATATGAGAAAGTCAAGGTAGCAAAGTTTTGGATCTACACAGGAAGTTAGAAAACGAACAGGGCAAAACATACTAGGATAAAACCATGATAAACTTTTATGAAGTTTATGAAGTAGAATACTGGTGCCATGCATCATTATATAAGAGCTTGGGGATAATTAACTAAAACTTGTAGTATATAGGAAAGAAACATTTCAGAAATAAAATAAAAAGGCACCAGCTCAGTGGGACATGTAACTAGTATCATGATTATGTAAATAAACTTCTGCAGTTGGCAATGAACAGAAACTTTAAAATTTTATTTTCAGCATTTTTAAAAACTTATATTTGCTTCTGCATAAAATGACATAAAATTAAGACTCATAGCATCCATATTTAATGCTCCAGTTAAATCAATATGTGCTAAAGTCTTCATGCCAAATTTCCTCAGCTGTTCAATAAATCTGTCATAAAGAAGATGATATAAAACCTGTAACA
The DNA here is from genome assembly GCF_902635505.1 of Sarcophilus harrisii. Classification (NCBI taxonomy): domain Eukaryota; kingdom Metazoa; phylum Chordata; class Mammalia; order Dasyuromorphia; family Dasyuridae; genus Sarcophilus; species Sarcophilus harrisii. The sequence continues at coordinate 31,459,862 of NC_045431.1, read as the reverse complement.
GATGCATTGATATAATCAGACATAGCAAAATACTCTATTTGGTGTCATAAACATTTCACCTTCAAAAGGCATTGTCATCTAGTGGACCAGAAAGCTGACTCACAAGAATCTACTTTATGTATTAAATGTAGTGACCATTCAATAGCTTTCAATACACAGCAGTTACTGGTGACAAGCAGTAAACTATTTTCCACTAACAATTTTAGTGTTGCACAAATAAAATTAGTTCTCTCATTTTAAGGAAAGTGAGCCAAAAGTTTTTTTTCCTCCCAGCTTACCACATATTACTACAACATTGCATCTCAAGACTAGAAGGGAAGCATACAATGTTTCGCTATTTCTGTGCTTTCAGGAGAACTATGGTTCAAAGCATCTCAAACGTATTATGAGACAAGTCCACATCTATCATTCCAGTGTGTAACAAAAGCAACACATGCTTTTAAATTTCTCTTGTTGGGTTTAAATTTGTTCCATTTCCTGTCTTTATATGTATTCATGCGCATCTCTACCATTAGCATGTTTCACAGCAAAGAGAAACCAGAATAACTTTGATATCTTAAATATCTTTATGTGAAAGAATCTTTCTTTAAGACAGCTTTGGATTTTTTAAATTGCTATTGTAAGTTAAAAACAAAAACCATACTTCTTCATAAAGAAGAAAAAGGACTAGAGTTATCCAGCTAGAATCTAAAGGTTAGTAGTAAAAAGAATGGACTAAAGTTATATGGAAGGGTAATCATAGTTTCATGTGAGGAAAAGATTTGTAAAAATTAAAGCTGTACACAAGTGAAATTATCTATCTTTGAAGTGAATAGCTTTTGCTTCTGCAGCAGTATTCAAATAAATATTGATTTGCCATTTCTCAAAATGTTTTAGAGAGATTCCTAGATAGATATTGTTTAGACTCAGTGGAGTCTTAAGATTTCTTTTGAAATTAAGATTTCTTTTTGAGTCTATGATCATAGTAGGATAGTGTACATGATTCATCTTAATTTTCCTTCTTGAAATTCTCATTAAGGGCAGTTAGATGGTGCAAGGAATAGAGCACTGCCCAATGGTCAGAAGGGCCTGAGTTCAAATCTGACCTCAGATACTTAATACTTACTAGCTGTATGACCCTGGGTAAGTTAGTCAACCCCAATTGCCATAGCAACAACAATAATAATGATAATATGTCACATTTATATAAAATAATTTAGCTGAGTGAAACAAGCAGAACCAGGAATCATTGTACATGATAACAGCAAGAATGTGCAATGATCAACTATGAAAAACTTGGTTCTTCTCACTGGTTTGATTCAGTGATCCAAAGCAATCCCAATAGACTGGACAGAAAATGCCATCTGAATCCAGAAAAAGGTCTGAGGAGACTGAATATAAATGAACACATGCTATGTTCACTCCTTTTTTTCTGTTTTTTTTTCTCTCTTCCATGGTCTTTCCCTTTTGTTCTAATTTTTCTCTCCCAACATGACTCATAAAGCAATATGTATTAAAAATAAATAAATTTACTAGGAAAAAAAGGAAAAAACTCATTAAGAGTTTCTTATACTATTGCAATAGAAGCTTTGACTCCCAATCCTGCTCCCAAATCAAAACAAAAACAAACAAACAAAAGAAAAGAGAGACTTAGGCATTTTGATTTCATCAGTGTAAAGAGCTACTGGTTAGGCAACTATATCTAAAACTAAATGGTTATTCAAAATCTTTTAGAGATTCCTGAAACATGAATAGCCTTAATAACTTGCCCAAGGTTCAGTCAGTATTTGTCAGAGGCAGAATATGAACACCTTCCATGACAAGAATATGCAATGTAAAGGAGGAAAATATTGCATGCTCAGCTTATACCATACATAATAGATTTCAAAATAATTCAGAGAGAGAACAGAAACTCATCGACTAGCAATTTAGTTGAAAAGTTAACTGAAGAATAATGGACAACTTTTAAAAATAAAATTTTATGACACTATCTTAAATTATTAAAATGAAAATTAAAAGTTCGGAATTACTAAAGAGACAAATGTAGTTCTCCCGAGATTTCATCAGAAAATAAAATTTTAAAAAATAAATGGGCAGATTATGAAAGCAAGGGTAAATAATTGAAAGTGAAACCAAAAGAAAGGTATAATGCTCTGAGAATCTTGCCAAGAAGGTTACCGTTCAGATTGAACTAAGTTTTGAAATGAATGAAAATGGAAATGAGAGGTCTATTTTACCTGTATTTCAGGAAAAGAGAAAAAAAAAGCAAGATAGGATAAACTATATGTTAGAGTGGGAGACAATAACGTTAAATGAAGGAACGTAAACAGAACTATTTGACTCCTTTTTGCCTCCATGGAACAGAATGATCTTTATTTTGCAAGGACAGAACAAAAGTAGGAAATGGGAATACTAAAACTCAGCGAGTTACCATCGTTACATGTGAAAGAATTATATCCCAGGGAACTAGTAGTTTTGTAGGTATTATTGTAGAACCATTTTCAGTGAACTTTAAATAATGTGGAAAATAGGATTGGAGGTTAAAACATGTCCCAGTATTGAAAAGAGGAAGAAGGTTCACTCAAACATTAATCCATTGAGACCAAATGATGTTGTGGAATAAGTGTTGTGTATAGAGCATCAATCAATGATGCTTACTTTCTTCATGCTTTTGGACAAGCCAGTTTAACTCCATGAGTCTCAGATCCTCAATTTTTAAAATGAGAGATTCTTTCAATGACTTCTCTGGTTTCTTCCCATTCCTGACCTATGATTCTGTGAATTTCAGTTCAATTTTCAGTAATATGCAAGACTGCATTAATAAAACAATGGCATGTTAATATATGCAATCGAAGACATTAGTCAGGCCAGGAATTATCAACAGTAAGTCATGCATACCAGATTTTTTAAAAAATATTTTTTGTAGTGAGAGTTATTGTTATAGTTAGAAAAAGATAGTTGGGAAATGGTTAATGTATAAAGGAGATTTTTTTAGTCATCTTGACATTTCAAATATATAATATATATATGAATAAATTATCCAACACATTATGTATATATATTGGTATTCTCATATTGAAATGTGTGTATTCAATGTGGATATATGCATATGTAATATAGTAGCCAAAAAAGCTAATATAAATTTAGGTTGAAAAATATCAAAAATGCCTAGTATTTAAAATAATAAAAGTTATCATTCAGATGGTTTTGCCTTATCATGCTACACCTAAAAAGTTGCATTAAGTTCTAGACAACATATTTTTGGAAGGGCATTGAAATCCTGAAGTATTTTCCAAGAAAATGACAACTAATATCTTGTGAACCCTAAAAACACACGGCATATCATTGCCACTAAAGGGATGTAGGACATCTAGGAGAAGAACTGAGGACAAGGCAACTATAGAGATACCATCAAAAATTTTTATAGGAACATTAATCAGAATTATTTTGCTGGGAACTGTGGAACAAAACTATAACCAAAATGTGGAAGTTATAGAGGACGGGATTCTTAATTTAACAGACATTTATTAAATTCCCATTATGTTCAGGGCATTCTGTTAGATGTTATAACACATTCCGTGTAATAAAACATTCCTTGCTCTCAAATAATGAAATATTTATACAGAGAAATATATGTACAGATATGGGGTAGTAGATGCAAAAGAGCAGTTAAAAAATGAGTTCTAGAGCTATTTGATGAGGGAAGGACAAAACAAAACAAAAAAAAAGCTGCAAAGGTGGCACAATGATGAGATGAATGGCCTCAAGAATGGTCAACTGTTGGAAATATTGTAAAGCAGAATCTTTCTTTGGGATGAGAGGAATAAATGTCATCTAAGGTACTTTTCACATCCTGGATTCTATGATTTCACGTGTTTGCTCTTGGTCATTTTGTTTTAGATATTCCTGTCCTTTCAGTGAATATGGCCAGATAAAGGAAGAGAAGACAAAAAGGGAATATAAATAGTTTTGCTCAGAGTGATTTTAGGTAAATTACAAGACTGATGACTTACAAGGTGTGGTGTTTTTCTTCTTTAAAATATAATAATTGTTCTCTCTGGGTGCAGGTTTCTTGGGGAGGTTTTTCTGGAGGCAGCTTTAGTTTCAGTTAAAAGTAATAATCACCCAAATGCATCCACGTGCTAAAAGTTCAGATCTTTTATTGTGTCCTTCAATATAGCCCAGTTAGTTTTTCTTAAAGGCCTATCTTTCTGCTTGGTTCCAAGAGCTCTTGCAGCTTTGTCCTTTGCTTCTGCCTCTGCTTCCTTCAGCCTCCAGCTTGAACATAATCTCTCTTGCCTCTGGGAGAGGGCTCCTCTCCCATCCCTAGGAATGTTCAGAAGTAACTTCCTTGAAGCTCTAAGAGCTTCCTCTATATATATGATCTCCCAAAGGTTGACTCCTCCCTAGGGAGGGATTAAGGGAGGTGTGAATTTAGATATCTCATACTAAACCCTGAAATCTCCCAAACGTGTGAACTCCAATGAGTACTTAAATACTTCTTGCTTATATGAATTCTCTAAAGCATCGTTTCTATCAGTTGTACTTAATACCTTGTTTCAGGTTCTGTTAACACTAGGATTCCAACAAGGGAATGAAAGAAAAGTTGAAAGAGAATTACTGAATGCTGTAGAATTCAATCCAAAAATAATATATGTTTCATTTATGAAAGGTACCTAAGGATTTTTTGGTACCCTCAAAATGTCAGCAGAGAATTTTTGAACTTTGGTATAGAAACCTGTGAATTTTTAATCTATTTTTTTTCTCTTAAGAATGTGTTCCAGGGCACACAATAGGTGGTACAATAGATAGAGCACTACCTCTGGAGTTCTGGAGGACCTGAGTTCAAATCTGGCCTCAGATACTTAACACTTCCTAGCTGTGTGACCCTGGGAAAGTCACTTAACCCCAATTGCATTAGCACAAAATAATAATAATAATGCATTCCAACTTGAAACCTCACAGTAATCATTATATCCCAGCAGAATGACTTCTACCATTTCATCAGCCTCTCCCTGCACTGGGGCAGATTGTAATTCATTTCTGCCTTTTCATTCCATGTGATCACTGTGCATGGATTTCTATAAAGCTTTTGTAGAGACTCTACTCAATACCTTCAAGGTTATTTAAACATTTCACAGATCCTAATGAAATACTTAGGCTATGTGAAATCCATAACTTTTATTACATTATCCATATTCTTTATCATGCTTACAGAAGATGTTTTCCTCTTTCTTACATGTAAGTTTTTACTGGAAAGGTGGTAAAGGGTATTTGGGTCTATTGTCTTCACTATTCAGGTCTATTATCATCTGTGATTCTTTTAGGGTCATAGGGTCCCTGATCTGCAGCTACATGTCATCCTCAAGAAAATGTATTACTTTAAAATTTGGCTATTTTATCCATGAGCAACTCTGGAGTATTAAAAGCATTGAACAATTTTCCACAGATCATCTAGATTAATGTCTTATTGTTTAATTTTCAATCCAGCCCATTATAGTCCAGATATACTCTGCAGTACCTGTTCAAAACATATTTCTTGATACAGTAACTCAATGCATTCCCTATCTAATCACATGTTATAGGCATGTTAACCTGTTAAACAGTTGATTTAGCTGGTCTCTTCTAAATGAACTTATTTAGAATGATTTAGCATAATCATTATAATATTTTCTATGAGCTGAAGCATTAGTAGAATCTCTCCATTATTAGTAAATCCTTCATATATCAAGATTTTAGAGAGGACCAAAGCTTCTTTATGAAGCTATATTTACTATATACATCACATATTGGCTATTTAATAATCTAAGAATGCAAGGGAAATTACCAGTCACATTACTTATAAATCACAGCATTTCATAGGTAGAAAAACTATGGATCAGGAGGGTGAAGGGATTTGTCCAGATGTACACAGCTAGCAAATGTCAAAGCCGAGTTAAGTCTTATGCCTCTAAATCCATTCTTTCATTCTTTTTACTATTATACAATATTTTGTTAAAAATGGATATAAGGTGAGATTCAACATCCTTTGTGCCAGAGGAACTATCCTTTGTTTTATGTTTTTTCATAAATAAATGGAATTATCTCGGCTATTAGGAAGAGGAAGCATTATAGAGGAGGAGGAGGAGGAGGAGGAGTAAGCAGCAATAGTAGTACTAAGTAACAGCAAACAGCAGTAGCAGCAGTGATAATAGGAATAATAGAAGTAGCAATTGCCATTTGTAGGAAAAAAAAGGACTTGACCTATGATTTCATTCATATAAGGAATTTCTAGAAAATAAATGCAGGTTTCCAATGTGGTGGGGAGGGAGGGCTGACAACTGATTGTCTTGGAGAGTTGCCTAGAGCACTAAGAAGTTAAATTGCTTCAGAGTCACATAGTCAATGTATGACAGAAGTGAGACTTGCCGTCACTAAGGTCATCTCTTTGTCTAATGTGTCATGTTGTCTTTCCCAGGTTCTATTTAAATAAGGCTATGAAGTTTAAAAAGTGTTATATATATATATATATATATATATATATATATATATATATATATTTATATCATTTGAGCCTCAAAACTCTATAAAAAAAGCTTATGCAGGAAGTGTTATCTCCATTTTGCAGATGAGAATATTGAAACTTAGAAGGTTTAGTGACATGCCCATAATTGGAAAGCAGATAGGTAATGGTATTTAAACCAGAGATCTCTGCCTCAAAAAAAAAAAAAAAATGCTATTTACCATGCTGCTTCTGAAGGATTTAAAGCACACAGTTAAGATGAACCTGTGACTCTTTTTAGAGACTTTATGAAGTCACTTTAGGGTTTCTTCTAAATTTTATTGCTTTTTCTCCTTCCAAAAGGAAAAAAAAAGAACTCCATAAGTGCCCAGAAGTAGCTTTATTGACTTTTAATATAAATGATCTACTTCCCTTCTGCTACTGATAGTCTAAATGTTGAGGGTGAGATATCTTTCCTTTGGAAAGGATGACCAACTTAGAGACCAAGACTGCTAGTTGGCCAAAATAACTACTCCCTCAATAGTAGCCAGAATATTTGGAATGAATAGAAATTTCCAGTTAGTGATCAATGTAGCCAGTTCTGCTATTTTATCTAAGGAAGTCAAAATGATTAAAATCCTTTCATCAAACATTAAACTTTACATTTACCTAGGTCATTGTCAACATGTAAATATCTGTTCACAAATTTTTATTGATATAGATCTAATTTTTGATGTGACTCAGATCCATATTTCTCCCAGAACTAATCATTTGATGTTCAATTAAAAAAAAGTTTTCATAAAGAAAAGAATAAGTAATTTAGATTCTTCAGCTTAAAACAGTTTTAGCTTTGTTTTCTTTTCTAATCATATTGATACCTCTAAAAAACATATGCAAAAAACTGTCTATTGGAGAATATCAACCACCTGAAATGAAATGAAGAAGACTCGGTACCAGGTAGACCATCCCTATACAGCAAATAAGAGCTAGGAAGAAAGTAGAAATCTAGAAGACCAGACACAAAACTTGAATGTCCAGTGGGATATTTGTGGGAAAGAGGAAACAGAAGAAAGGTACTTAAGATGATTTTTAGAGCACTCTTTAAGACTATCCAAGTACATTAATTGCTTTTTATCTTTTTGACCAAACCAAGGTGGTAGGTCCTGTAGGTACTCCCTTTTCATGCATGAGGAAACTGAGAGATTAAGTGACTTATTTTTGGTCACTCAGTTTGAGAAATGGAATTTGGCCTCCAATGTCTCTTGACTTCAATTTTATTGATCATTTATTTCACAGCATCCTTCTGTAGGAATAAGGATTATCAGAGCATTAAATAGCTATACGGTATGGTAGGCCATATGTCCTAAACATAAACAAAGGGTATACTACCCTTGGCAGGAGGGGAGAGATTTGAAAGCATAATAAGGATACAGAGTAATAGAGAATTAAATTCTGGATAAGAAACTTTGGATTTCAAAGTTGGAAGGGACTTTAGAACTGATCTTGCTCAGTCCAAAACTCTAACTTTGCTTAGAAATAGAAAATTAGGTTGAATCCATTACTTTTCCTGAGGCAATTCATTTTAATTTTAAATAGCTCTGATAGGAAGATTTTCCTTACCTTAAGCCAAAATCTTCTTATGCAATTTTATTTAATTAGCTATGACTCAGTACCCTAGATTTTGATCATATGTGGCTTAGATCCTATTTTGGTAAGTGAAAACAACCTCTCTAATAGTCAGGCCCTTTACTTAATTGCCCTCACTTGGAGTTTCCTCATCAATCCTAGACAAAAACTCTACAAATATGGATAACAGGACATCTGGCTTCTAGATAAGCACCGATTTTAACATATACATCATCAGCTACAAGATTAGTTTGATCTTACCTCACAGAAAAAATAAATGAAAAGCTCAGGAAGCAAACAATTCTTACTAGTCTAAGCAAGAAAGTATCTTTTCTTTACAGCAGGATCCATTTTCCATAAGACCTAGACTCGGCAGTACATTATTCTCCACACTCACGGGATCTGAAAGGGTCTTTATAGATCATTATGTTTAACCTCCTCTTTTTAGAGATGGAAAAACTAAGTCAGAAGAAGATGAAATAACCTGTCCAGGGTCACATGGCAAGTGTCCAAGACAAGGTTCAAACCCAACTCTTCCTGGCTTCAAGTCCATTGTTCTTTTGGGCATTAAATAGCTCTTCAGAATGTAATTAAATTTAAGATCATAGTTTAGGCAATAATCATAGAGAATCAACTAAAAGACATTGGAAATTATTAACAACTGTAGCAAAGTTGCAAGATGTAAGATAAACTTATAAGTTATCTGCATTTTTTATATTGCCAAAGAAGCCTATCATCAAGATTCAGGGAAAAAATTATATTTAAAATAATTGTAAACAATATACTTGGAAGTCGACATACCAAGACAAACCTAGGAACTATATGACTATAATTAAAGTTCACACGATGTTTATTCCCCTCCCTTCTTTCCCTCAATTGTTATAAGTCTGTTTTGCCTTTTCGTGAAATATAATTTATCCTATTTTATCTCTCTTTTCCTCTTCTTCCAGTACAATCCCCTTTCCACCTGTAGTTTCTTTTTGATATCTGGGGCTCAGGGGCCCATTATTTGCCTTGTATCATTGTTTTGAAGGTCTCACAGCTACTCTGCTAAGCCAGTGGCTTCTGACCCAGGACAGAGTAGCCAAGGTTTGGCTAAGAGCCTCCTGATAGATTCTCTGATGTGTCCCTGTACTGTGGCTGTGCTTGGCTGCTCCCCTCCACCCCATCCTCCCCCACCTGCTCCTTGTCCAATTGAAACAGAACTTTTCTTAAGTTCGTCCAAAATACTTTCTGCTGGAAATTTGTAATACCCCAAATATTTGTGGGTTCTATCACTCCAAGACCAGTTTAGTGGCTTGATCAGGTGTTGACCTGAGGAAGAGCTCAACAAGGACCTTCTTACTCTCTGCCATCTTTGCAGATATGATCATAATTAAAATACTTTTCACAGAAAGAAAACCTGATTTAAAGAAATGTAAAAAATAGCAATTGTTCACTGGTAGGCTATGCCAGAATGATAAAAAATGACAATACTATCTAAATAAATCTATTTATTCAAACTATCAAAAATATTTGATAGAGTTAGAAAAAGTAATAACACAATTGATCTGGAAGAACAAAAGATCAAGAATATCAAGGGAAATAATGGAAAAAATATAAAGGAAGGTAGCCTAGCAATATAAAATCTCAAACTATTTCATAAAGCAGTAATCATCAAGCCTAAGAAATAAAATGGTAGATCAGTGGAAGAAACCAGAAAGAAACCTGTCTTTATACTTCATAATATTATTGACTTCCTTCTGCTAATTATCCCCAATTTATTCTGTGCTTAGTTTGCTTGTATATTACTCTTTCCATGCTGTCTTTGGGTCTCAAGTATTTTACACAGTGCCTGTCAAAAGTAAGTGCTTAACAAATATTTATTGAATAACTAACTAGTACTCCATTCACAATGTTATATGACCTTTCAAATGGGAAAGGTTTTTCTGGAAATGTCAAGTCCTACACAACTATACCTCAATTGATTGTGATTTACAGAGACTAACTGAGCAACTTGGGCAAGTCAATTATCCTCTTTTTTCCTTTAGTTATGATGACTTTCAAGTCTCCTTTTCTCTGAAAATCTTTGATCCTCTCATTATGACTTTGTGGAAAGACAACAAGAAACATAATCAAATTTATTCTTATTCGACATTCTAACTTATACTGTATTACTGCTATTTTGCTTAAGCATAACAATAAAGATTTATTTCAAATATTATAATTCTGGATCATTTTGTTGTTATACACATGATTAATGAAATTATTTTCCCAAATTCATGATTTGGAAAACCTTCAGGAAAAACAAAAAAGACAAATCTAACAAATGTTTTCTCATTAGCTCATTCCTGCTTAATGTTTTCTTATGCAGTCCCTTTTGTTTCAATAATTTGTTTCTTTAAAACTGTAGTTTCTCAGTGTTTCAATAGGTTATTTTCACTAAATGCTATTAACTGAATTAGTTTCATTTCTACATCTCCATTGTTTACATGGATTGAAAAGAGCTTCCAATTGATTCAATTTTATTTCTATCACTTAAGCAATTGAGGCTTCTTAAATCCTTTCTCTTGCCTGAGTGTCTATTTTCTAGGCTAAAAGTGTTTTATTTTAAAATTTTCATAAGTGACATTTCAAAGAATTTGCACACAAAGAAAGAGGGGAGAGTTTCCAAAACTTATTTGGGGGAGGGGGCACTAAGCCAAGATGTCAGAGAGGACACAAGTTTTTTTCCAAGCTCTCTTTCTACCCTCACACTAATTATGAAATCCAGCCTCTGACTGGCAGAATCCACGGATGTTGGGAGTGCAGCAAATTAACAGCAGAAGATAATTCCGAAAATCACCAGAAAAGGTCTGTTTTGATCAGGCTTGAGAACGGGAGGAGGTGGTCAGGCACGGACAGGGAGCCAGAACATAGTGGCCAGTGCAAACTGAGCAGACTGGGGGTGAAGGCGGTCTCTGCGGGAAGGAGAATCTACAAGGAGGACACTACCACAGTGGTGGCCACTCTGCCCTGGCAGCAAGCCAGTAGATCAGCAGAGAAGTTATAAAACATCCAACACAAATGCAGAGGGTAAAGAGTGAACCCCAAAAGGCCAGGATCTCAGGGGAGCTGGCCATCCCCACCCAGCCCAGGGCTAACTCAGCATGATCCCAGCACAGCCTCTGCCACTATCTGGTGTCTGCAGAGGAAGCTTGGAACCTCCTTGCCCTAAAAGTAGATCCCAACTTTTTTTTCTTAATGGGTAAAAAGGCAAAGTGAATTGTAACCATAGATAGATTCTATGATGAAAGAGAAGAACAGCCAAATCCTGAGGAGACTAAAAGCAGATTATCTCCAAATGAAGGCCCAAAGGAGAATATAATCTGATCCCCATCACACAAGGCTCTCATAGAAGCAATTAAAAAGGCTGTTACAAGAGAGGGAGAAGAAAAATGGGGAAAAGAAAAGGAAGCTTGGCAAGAGGGTCTGGAAAAGGCATATACTTCATTAAAAGAAAGATTTGATAAAGTGGAAAAAGAAAACAACTCCCTGAAAACCAGAATTTGTGAAATGGAAAAAGAAAACAATTCCTAGGAAAACAGATTTTTTGAAATGGAAAAAGGAAATAAACTTCTTAAAAAACAAAATTTGTGAAATGGAAAAAAATTCATAGAACAAAACAACTCATTTAAAAACTCAATGGGACAAATACAAAAAGAAGTTTAAAAAAGTAAATAAAGAAAATAATTCACTAAAAATGAAAAAATTGAAAAAAAATGTAAAATACCTACCTGGGGAAACAACTGACCTAGAAAACAGATCTAGGAGAGACAATCTAAGGATTATTGGACTCCCTGAAACTCATGATGGAAAAAAAAGAGCCTAGACACTGTCTTTCAGGAAATCATCAAAGAGAACTGCACGAATATCATAGAATCAGAAGGTAAAAGAGCCATTGAAAGAATTCACTGAACATTACCTGAAAGAGACCCCAACATTAAAACCCCAAGGAATATCATGGCTAAATTTGAAAACTATCAGACCAAGGAAAAATTATTATAAGCAACCAGAAAGAACCAATTCAAATATGGAGGAGACACAATAAGGATTACTCAGAACCTAGTAGCTTCCACATTAAAGGATTGAAGGGCCTAGAATCTGATATTCCAAAAGGCAAAGGAACTTGTAATGCATCCAAGAATAAATTACCCAGTGAAGGTGAGCATTTTCTTCCAGGGAAGAAGATTGACATTCAATGAAACTGGTGAATTCCATTTATTTCTGATGAAAAGAACAGGGATCAACAAAAAATTTGACCTCCAAACATAAGACTCAAGAGAAGCATAAAAAGGTAAAAAGAACTCTTGAGAACTGTATTTCTGTTATAGGTATATATAGAGAGTGCATATATAATTTCATTTTGCTGTTATAATATAAAAAAGGAACTAAAGGTGGAAATAAGATTGTACTGGAAAAGGGGAAAGTGGAAGTAAAATGTGGGAAATGACATCTCACAAAGAGGCAAAGAAAACCTATTATATTTGAGGCAAAAATGGGAGGGGGAAGAACATTGTATGAATCTTACTCTCATCAGATTTGGCTCAAAGAGAAAATACTGGACATATTTGGTTTACAGAGAAACTTCTGTCACCTTATTGAAAAGTGGGAGGGTAGACTAAATAGAAGGGAATACAGAAATAGTGGGAGAAATGTATTAGAAAGGGGCAGGGACTCTAAAAGGGAAGGGTTGCTTGAGGCAAGGGGTGCCCATAAGTCTAATACTGGGGATGGGGGTATGGGGAAAAGGAAAGAGAAAAGTATAATCTGGGAATAATAAAATGTCAGAAAATACACAATTAGTAGTTTTAATCATAAATGTGAATGGGGTAAACTCTCCCATAAAGCAGAGGCAGATAGCAGATTGGATTAAAAGCCAGAGTCCTACAATATGTTGTTTACAGGAAACTTATTTAAAGCAGAATGATAGATACAGACTAAAAGAAATAGGCTGGAGCAGAATCTATTATACTTTGGGTGAAGTTTAAAAAAAAAAAAAAAAAACAGGGCTAGCAATCCTGATCTCAGATCAAGCAAAAGCAAAAATTGATCTAATTAAAAGAGATAAGGAAGGAAACTATATCTTGCTAAAGGGAACCATAGATAATGAAGCAATATCAATACTAAATATAAATGCACCAAGTGGTATAACACAGAAATTCCTAAGGGAGAAATTAAGAGAGCTGCAAGAAGAAATACACAGCAAAACTGTAATAGTGGGAGATTTCAACCTTGCACTCTCAAAACTAGATAAATCAAGCCACAAAATAAATAAGAAAGAAGTTAAAGAGATAAATAGAATATTAGAAAAGTTAGGTATCTTTGGAGAATCTTTGGAGAAAATTGAATGGAGACAGAAAGGAGTATACAGTCTTCTCAGCAGTTCATGGAACCTATACAAAAACTGACTATATAAGGGACATAAAGACCTCAAAATCAAATGTAGAAAGGCAGAAATAATAAATGCATCTTTTTTTCAGATCAAGATGAAATAAAAATTACATTTAACAAAAAGCCAGGGTAAAAAAGACCAAAAAAGTAATTGGAAACTAAATAATCTCATCCTAAAGAATAAATGGGTGAAATAGCAAATCATACTCACAATTAATAATTTCATCCAAGAGAATGACAAAAATGAGACAACATACCAAAATTTGTGGGATGCAGTTAAAGCAGTAATAAGGGGAAAATTTATATGTCTAGTGGCCTACTTGCATAAAATAGAGAAAGAGGAGATCAATGAATTGGGCTTGCAACTAAAAAAAAGGAGGAAAAGAGCATATTAAAAACTCTCAATCAAATACCAAACTTGAAATTCTAAAATTAAAAGGAGAGATTAATAAAATTGAAAGTAAAAAAATGAATTAATAAATAAAATTAAGATTTGGTTTTATGAAAAAAACTACAAAATAGATAAACCTTTAGTAAATTTGATTAGAAAAAGGAAAGAGAAATGAAATTGTTAGTCTTAAAAATGAAAAGGGAGAGCTTTCCACTAATGAAGAGGAAATTAGAGTGATAATTAGGAGTTACTTTGCCCAACTTTATGCCAATAAATTTGATAACCTAAGTGATATGGAGGAATAATTATAAAAATATAGGTTGCTCAGATTAACAGAAGAGGAAGTAAATTGCTTAAATAGTTCCATTTTAGAAAAAGAAATAGAACAAGCTATTTATCAACAAGAAGCTAAGAAAAAATCCCCAGGACCAGATGGATTTACATGTAAATTCTAACAAACATTTAAAGAACAATTAAATCCAATACTATAAAAACTATTTGAAAAAATAGGGAATGAAGGAGTCCTACCAAATTCCTTTTATGACACAGACATGGTAGTGATACCTAAACCAGGTATGATGAAAACAGAAAAAGAAAATTATAGACCAATCTCTCTAATGAATATTGATGCAAAAATCTTAAATAAAATATTAGCAAAGAGATTACTGAAAACCATTACCTGGATAATAACACCATGACCAAGTAGGATTTATTCTAGGAATGCTGGGCTATTGCTATAGCTAATCTAATCTATAGCTAAAACTAATCTATTTATTTAGTGCTATATCAATCAAACTCACAACAAACTATTTTACTGACCTAGAAAAAAAAAAAAACAAAATTCATCTGGAAGAAGAAAAGGTCAAGAATTTCAAGAGAACTAATAAAAAAAAATCAAACAAATGTGATCTAGTTATACTAGATCTAGAACTACATTATAAATTAGTGGTCATCAAAACCATTTGATACTGGCTAAGAAAAAGAATAGTTGATCAATGGAATAAATTAGGTTTACAGAACAAAATAGTCAATATCTATAGCAATATAGATACGAGCAATCTAGTATTTGACAAACCTAAAGACCCCAGCTTTGGGGATAAGAATTCCCTATTTGACAAAAACTGCTGGGAATATTAGAAACTAGCTATTGAGCCACACTTAATACCATATACCAAGATAAGATCAAAATAGGTTCATGATCTAGACATAAAGAATGAGCTTATACTTATTGTGTATCTAATTTATATTTTAATATATTTAACATCTACTGGTCATCCTGCCATCTTGGGGAGAGGGTGGGGGGTAAGAGGTGAAAAATTGGAACAAGAGGTTTGGCAATTGTTAATGCTGTAAAGTTACCCATGCATATAACCTGTAAATAAAAGGCTATTAAATAAATAAATAAATAAAAAAGATAATCACTAATAAAAAAAAAAAAAGAATGAGCTTATAAATAAATTAGAAGAATATAGGATAGTTTACTTCTCAGATCTGTGGAAGAGGAAGGAATTTGTGACCAAAGAAGAACTAGAGATCATTATTGATCACAAAATAGAAAATTTTGATTATATTAAGTTAAAAAGTTTTTATACAAATAAAACTAATGTAGACAAGATTAGAAGGGAAGCAATAAACTGGGAAAACATTTTTACATTCAAAAGTTCTGATAAAGGTCTCATTTCCAAAATATATAGAGAACTGACTCAAATTTAAAAGACATAAAGTCATTTTTCATTTGATAAATGGTCAAAGGATATGAACAATTTTCAGATGAAGAAATTGAAACTATTTCTAGTCATATGAAAAGGTGTTCCAAATCATTATTGATCAGAGAAATGCAAATTAAAACAATTCTGAGATACCACTACACACTTGTCAGATTGGTTAGGATGACAGGAAATGATAATATTGAATGTTGGAGGGAATGTGGGAAAACTGGGACACTGATACATTGTTGGTGGAACTGTGGTTATCCTCAAATGATGAGATTGATGTAGATATCAAATATTGGAGTTCAGTTATGTCACAAATTCACAATGGCCATTCTCTTTGGCAAAAGATAGGTTTATTTAGGAAAACAGATTACAGATAAAATTAAGAGATACAATAGGCACCAGAAATGGTAAATATAAAATAGATTTGGGAGAAAAATAGGGTTACCAAGGAAAGGAGTTTGGAAGAATCCATAAAAGGAATATTCCACGAGGTGGGAGTACTCCATTGGGAGAGAGGATAAATCCATGGAGGGATTTAGCACCCTGAAAGAGTTAAATAAGAAAGTAGGGGAATAGAAGGAAAGATACCTTGAAGCATGGGTGAGGGGTGAGGAGAAATATACCATGAGTTAGAATGCCAAGACGGGCTTATCCAAAAGGGATTCAGCAAAGATGGCATGAGACATAGATTTAAAGGGGAAAATTAACCTCAGGGGTTTGACATAACTTGAATTTCTGACTGCTCACAGCAAAGCAGGACTACCCGCAATCTCCATAGAATGGAGGGCTACAAGGTTTAACTGTTTATAAGGTTTAACCCATCAGTGTCCTTCCCTGCTTGCCTCTATCAGTACTTCAAGTTCTCTCTGCCAACCCCACCTAATAACCCAGTATATCATCAATAGATTTTTTTTCAAATGCATACATGTAAAAATAATTTTTCAATATTCATTTTTGTAAGATTTTAAGTTCCAACTTTTTCTTCCTCCTTCCTATGTTAACATAATTAATTTTTTTTCCACATTAGTCATATTGTAAAGGAAGAATTAGAGCAAAAAAAGAAAATCCACTAGAAATGGGGAAAAAAGGGACAAAAAATCAAATATATGTTTAGAAAGTAAAATCATAGTATGCTTTCACCTGAATTCAGACTCAATAATTTTTTTCTTTTAATGTGGATGGCACTTTCCCTCACAACTTTTTTGGAACTGTCTTGGATAATTGCATTTCTGAGAAGAGTTAAGTCTATCAGTTCTTCACCCATTTTGCTGTTAATAGGTATCATTTCCTCTTGGTTCAGTTCACTTCAATAAACATCAGTTAGTATAAAGTCTTTCCAAGTTTTTTTCTGAAATCTGCTTGCTCATCATTTCTCATAGAATAGCATTGTATTACATTCATGTACCACTACTTGTTTACCCATTTCCCAATTGATGGATATCCCTTTGATTTCCAATTCTTTGCCACCACAAAAAGAACTGCAACAAGTATTTTTGTACAAGTGGGTCATTTTCTCTTTTTAATGATCTCTTTAACATATAGATCTTGACATGGTATTTCTGAATCCAAGGATACACATAGTTCTTATAGCCTGTTGGTCAGAATTCCAAATTGTTCTCCAGAATGGTCATATCATTTCACACCTTTACCACAATGCAACAGTTTTCCCAAAATCTCTTCAACATTTATCATTTTTTTCTTGTCATTTTAGCCAATATGATAGATGTGAGGTGATAGCTCAGAGTTGTTTTAATTTACAGTTCTCTAATCAATAATGAGGAAGAGAAAACTTTTTCACATGACTTTAGATAAATTTAATTTCTTAAAATTCTGAAATTTGTCTGTTAATGTTCCTTAACCATTTGTCAATTAGTTGATGAAGTATATTCTTATGAATTTGACTCAGTGCTCTATTTTTAAAATGAGGCCTTTATCAGCAACATTGGCTGTAAATGGTTTCCCAGCTTTCTGCTACCCTTCTAACATTGGTTGCATAAGATTTTTTTATGTGATGAAACTTTAATTTACTGTAATAAAAATTATCCATTTTGTATTTCTTATTCTTTTTCTTTTTGTT
The DNA here is from genome assembly GCF_902635505.1 of Sarcophilus harrisii. Taxonomy (NCBI): domain Eukaryota; kingdom Metazoa; phylum Chordata; class Mammalia; order Dasyuromorphia; family Dasyuridae; genus Sarcophilus; species Sarcophilus harrisii. The sequence goes on along the minus strand of NC_045431.1, from coordinate 31,442,181 downwards.
CAAAAAGTCCTTTCTCCTCCATAGATCACAAAAGTAAACTATTCCTTGCTTTCCTAATTTGCTTATGGTATTACCCTTTATGTATAAATTAAGTAACCCATTTTAACCTTATCTTGAGATAGTATGTAATGTGTTGGTCTTTGCATAGTTTCTGCCATACTATTTTCCAGGCTTTCCACTAGTTTTTGTCAAATAGTAAATTTGTCTTTTGTCTTTAGTCTTACCAAACAATAAATTACCATAGTCAATTTCTACCATGATTTGTGTACTTAACCTGTTTCATTGATTCACCACTCTATTTCTTAGCAAATACCAAATTGTTTTAATGAGTGCTACTTCATTTAAAAAAAAAAGTTTTATATCTGGTACAGTGAGGCTACATTGCTTTGCATTTTTTTCTTTAATTCTCTTGCTATTCTTGATCTTTTGTTCTTGCAGATGAATTTTCTTATTTTTCTAATTCTATTAAATAAGTGTTGGTAGTTTAAATGATATGGCACTGGAAAGTAGGATAATTTAGGTAAAATCAATATTTTATTTTATTGTCATGAGCTATTCATGAGCGGTTGATTTTTTTCCAATTATTTATATCTGACTTTATGTGTATGAAAGGTGTTTGTAATTGTGTTTATACAGTACCTGACTTTGTTTTTGCATCCCTTTTTTATATTGTCTACAGTTATTTTAAATAGGAGTTCTCTTTCTAACTCTTATTTTTGTCTTTGCTGGTAATGTACAGAAATGCTGGTGATTTATATGAAGTTATTTTATCTCCTGCAACTTTGCTAAAATTAGTAAGTCTTTAAAATAGTTTTTAAATGATGTTTTAGGATTTTCTAAATTGATCATCAGATTATCATCTGCAAAGAATGATAACATTATTTCTTCATTGCCTATTGTAATATCTTTATTTTCTTTTTCTTCTTTTATTGCTAAAGCTAAAATTTGTTGTACAATATTGAATAATAGTGAAGATGATGGTCATCCTTTTCCCACACCTGATGTTACTGGGAATGCTTTCAGATTATTTTTATTGCAGATAATGGTTGCTGATGGCTTTAGATAAATGCTGGTTATTATTTTAAGGAAAACTCCATTTATTCCTATGCTCTTAAGTATTTTTAATAAGAATAAATGCTGCAATTTGTCAAAAAGCTTTTTCTGCATCTATTGAAATAATGATACAGTTTCTGTTACTTTTGTTATTGATACAATGATATTATTATAATATAAATGTTGGCAGTTTATCTATTCTTGGTATAAATTTCACTTGATCATAATATATTACCCTTGTGATAAATTGCTGAAATCCTTTTGCTAAGGTTTTATGTAAATTTTTGCATTAATATTCTTTTGGGAAACAGGTCTATAATTTCCTCTCTATTTGGACTCTTTCTGGTTTAGGTATCAGCACCATATCTGAATCATAAATGGAATTTGCCAGGACTTCTTTGCCAATTTCCCAAATATTTTAAATGATACTGGAATTTAATAGGTCTTTAAATTTTTGGTAAGATTCATTTGGAAATCCATCTGATCTAGAGATTTTTTTTCTCCCTTAGGGAGTTCACTGATGGTTTCAAAATCTTTTTTTTAATGGAGTTATTAAATTTTATTTTTATTTCTTTTAATCTAGGAAATTTATAGTTTCATAAACATTCATTTCACTTAAATCGTCAGATTTATCGGCATTCATTTGGGCAAAATATGTCCTAATCACTACTTCAATTTCCACTTCATTGGAAATGATTTCACCTTTTTAATTTTTGATACTCGTAATTTGTTTTTTTTCTTTCTCTTTTTAATTTTTTTAACAATAGTTTCATATATTTTACTTTTGTTTTCATAAAAGAAGTTTTCAATTTATTTATTAGTTCAATGATTTTCTTACTTTACACTTTATTTATCTCTTAATTTTCAGAATTTCTAATTTGGTATTTAATTGGAAATTTTGTTTTTTCTAGGTTTTTTAGTTGCATACCCAATCTACTGATCTCCTGTTTTTCTATTTTATTCATGTAAGCATTTGGAGAAATGAAATCTCTTTTAAGAACTACTTTGGCTTTATCCCACAAAATTTAGGATGCTATCTCATCATAGTTGTTTTCTTGCATTAAATTATTGATGTTTTGATGATTTTTTATTTGATCCCTATAGTAATTAAAATGAAATTATTTTGTTTCCACTTTTTTTTTGTTTTTTGTTTCCACTAAGGTATTCCAAAACCTTATAAACAGTTAAACCTTGTAGTCTTACATTCTATGGAGACTGCGGGTAGTCCTGCTTTGCTGTGAGCAGTCAGAAATTCAAGTTATGTCAAACCCCTGAGGTTAATTTTCCCCTTTAAATCTAAGTCCCATGCCATCTTTGCTGAATCCCTTTTGGATAAGCCCGTCTTGGCATTCTGCCTCATGGTATATTTCTCCTCACCCCTCACCCATGCTTCAAGGTATCTTTCCTTCTATTCCCCTACTTTCTTATTTAGGGTGCTAAATCCCTCCATGGATTTTTGATTTGATTCCTGAAATGGATATATTTAATATTTCTTCATTTCTTGCAAAGTAAAACAAGTTTGAGGTACCATTACACATGTGACCAATAGATTGGCCAAGATGACAGGAAAAAAACAATGATGAATGTTGAAGGGGGTGTGAGAAAACTAAGACATTAATGCATTGTTGTTGGAATTAGGAACTGATCCAACCATTCTGGAGAGCAATTTGGAGCTCTATCCAAAGGACTGTAAAAACTGCATACTCAGCAGTGTCACTACTAGGTATATGTCCTAAAGAAATCATAAAAGAGGGGAAAGGACCCACATGCACAAAATGTTTGTAGCAGTTCTTTTTGTAAGTGACAATGAATTGAAAATTGAGTGGCTGAATGGCTGAATGGATTATGATATGTGAATGCAATAGAATGTTATTGTTCTTTAAGAAATGATGAGCTAAATATAATAGTAAAGGCAAGACTATCATAATTACCTCTTCTCAGCATTGTAGTGAACCAAGATAATTTCAATACACTTTGGAAGGAAAATGTCATCTGTATCCAGAGAGAGAACTATGGATACTGAATTTTGATCAAAAAAGAGTACGTTTTACTTTTTTATTTGTTTTTTTTTCTTGTGGCTTTTCCCTTTGGAGCTAATTTTTCTTGCACAACATGATAAATATATTTTAAAGGATTGTATATATGTAACCTATATCAGAGAGCTTGCTGTCATGGAGAAGAAGTTGTAAGAAAGGGAGGGAAAAAAATTTGGAAAACAAAATCTTACAGAAATGAATGATGAAAACTATCTTTACATGTATTTAAAAAATAATTGAGAAAAACATATATTTCTTCAATTCTGCATTTGATTATGAGATTTTTATGTCCTAACATATAGACAAGTTTTGTGTAACTGCCATGCACCATTAAGAAAAAGATATATTCCTTTTTATCACCACTTTATTTTCTCCAGTAGTATATCATATCTCACTATTCTAAAATTCTATGTACCTTTTTAACTTCTTTCTTATTTATTTTAGTATCTGGTTCTGAGAGAGAAAAGTTCAGGTACTGCACTAACATAGTGTTGCTGTCTATTTCTTCCTGTAACCCAACTTCTCTAAGAATTTGAATGCTATACCACTTGCTATACTACTTGTATTCATTCATTTCACTTAGATTCTTAGATTTATTGGCATACATTTGGCTAAAATAGCTCCTAATTATTGGTTTTCTTTCATCTTCATTGGTGGTAAATGCAATTATATATTTATTTAAATTCCACTTTATTATTTATCTTCACTGACTATGGTACTCCTTAGCAAGATGTACTTTCCTTCCTTGTCTCTTTTATTTAAATCTATTTTTGCTTTTCTTTTGTGTGAGATCGGGATTGGTACACTTATACTTTTTACTTCAGTAAAAGCATGATAGATTCTGCTCTAGATTTTTACCTTCATTCATGAATTTGCTTCAAAGGAGTTTCTTGCAAAAACATATTGCAGGATTCTGTTTTCTGTTTCTAACTGCCCTAATCAAGAAAAATGTCTCAAGAGTAATAAGTTTCATCTTCTCATGTCATGATGTTGAAGTCTAATCTTATTGAATAATATTTTTTTTCTTTCTTGGTTACATGTCACGTATTTAAAAATCAAATTTTCAATTCAGATGTAGTCTTTTCATTAGAAAAATTTGAAAATCCCCTATTTTTTTGAATGTCCCATCTTTCTCCCTAAAAGTTCATGCTCAGTTTGCTGGGTAGTTAATTCTTGGTTATAATCCAATGAGTTTTTGTTTGTTTCTTTTTGTTTTCGTTTTGTTTTGTTGTTCCCTTTCCGAAATTAAATTCTAAGCCCTCTTCCTAAATTCCTTAATTTTATAAAGGACAAAACTCTTAAGTCCTGTGTAATGCTAATTATGTCTCCTTGATTCAAATATAAGTAAAACATTGTTGTTTGTTTTTTTAATCTGTTTTCTGGATAGTTGCAGGATTTTTTTTTATTATAAAAGATCTAGTATTTGACTACAATATTCCTTGGAAATTTTATTTCAGGATTTCTTTCAAGAAGTGATTGGTGGATTATGTCAATGATTATTTGACCCTCTATTTCTAAAATATCAGACGACTTCCCTTAATAATTTCTTGAAAACTTCTGTCCAGTCTCTTTTTTGATTATGGCTTTCAGATAGTATAATAATTGTTGAACTCTCTATCTTGTATCTATTATTCCAGGTCAGTTTTTTTTAATGAGGTGTTTTACATTTTCTTCTATTTTTTCATTCTTTTGGCTTTGTTTGATTGATTCTTTATGTCCCATAGGGTCTTTTTTATTTGATTCTTTAGGATTCTCTAACTATACCATCATATCATCAGCAAAGAGTGATAATTTGATTTCATCATTACCTACTCTAATTCCTTCAATTTCTTTCCCTTTTCTTATTACTAAAGCTAACACTTCTAATACAATATTTAAAAGCAATGGTGATAGTGGGCACACTTGTTTCTCTCCTGTTCTCCTGTTCATTCCCTAATACACATGAGTTTTGCTGATGGTTTTTAACAGATGCTACTGACCATTTTAAGGAAAATTTCATTTATTCTTATGCTCTCTAATATTTTTTAAAAAGAATGGGTGCTGGATTTTATCAAATGCTTTTTCAGCATCTATTGAGATAATCATGGGATTTCTGTTAATTTGGTAATTGATATAGTCAATTATACTAAGAATTTTACTAATATTGAACCAGCTCTGCTTTCCTGGTATAAATTCTATGTGATCATAATATATTATTCTGATGATAACTTGTTGTAATCTCTTTGCTAATATTTTATTTAAGATTTTTGTATCACTATTCATTTGGGAAATTGATCTATAATTTTCTTTCTCTGTTTTCACTCTACCTAGTTTAGATATCTAGCCCATTCTACTTTTAGAGAATATGTTTTCTTCAGTGGATTTTTTTCTTTTTACCCATTTTAATTTTAAGTTGTTTTCTTCAGTAAACTTTTTTTCCTCCTTATCTAAGCCATTGGCTTTTTCTCATAATTCTTAACTCTAATTTATTTTTCCTACCTCCATTGTCTGATTTTTAAAATAACTTTGAGGTCTTCAAAAAGCATTTTTTGGCTTTAAACAAATTTCTATTCCCCTTTGAGGATCTACATAAAGAATTTTGCATTTGCTTCCCTCTTCTGAGTTTATACTTTGATCTTCCCTGTCTTGAAAGTAGCTTTCTGTCATAAAATTTCTTTTTTGCTAATTTTTAAAATTGTGCTTTGCTTCAGGGGTCATTGTCACAAGTTTCTTGCCCTGATTTTCCACACTGTGGCCTGAGATTCTGGCAGCTTGGCCACTGTGCTGGGGTGGCTTGGCTTAGTCATGATTATGCCGGGGTTCTAAGGCTCAAATTTGTCTTCTGCAATGAGGCTGGGTGCCTCACATCTGGTCTGATGAGTGAGGACTGAGGGAACTTTATTGGTTGTCTGTGCTGCAAACAAGGCTATGCTGCCCTGTTGCCTAGATGAGAAAGACTTTTTATAAAGATTCTCTAAATTCTCTTAAGCTGTGACATTTTTCACTCTGTCTTTTTATGGATTCTGTGATTCCATAATCTCTTTAGAAACTTTATTTAATGATTTTTTAAATAAGGGAAACTGGGGGGAATCTCAAGCAACTTCCTGTCTGCTCTTGGCCTTCTGGGATTCATCTAACAAGTACTTCGCTCATGAAGTCTAATAACACATTGGCTTTTCTATTTATTTTTCTGCTGCATCAATTGTTTTCTTGTCTTTAATCTAATACTTGCCTTGGAAATAAGCAAAGTTTGGATACCATGGGAAATAATTTCCCTGGCACTAAGGAGTAATGGTGATCAGTAGCTTGAGGTTAAACACATCAATTCTGCCAGTTGGAATAGGAACAAGATCCATGCCAGTTTACACAACTAAACTTGAGCAAAACACATCAGAACAATGTGCTCATAACTCACTATCAGCTGAATATGCACAGAAAACCAAATTTCCCTTATTGTACACGAATTTTGCCTATTAACACTAAGGGAATGGAAAACAATCTAAAAAACTAGTTTATGTGCTTCCACACATTCAAGTCCCAATTTAGCACCTTTTCCAAGCATATCTCTCAAAGTACTTATTCATTTAATATTAATAAATTTAAATTCATTTACAGTTTAAACAAAAAGTAATAGGTTTAAATGAACTTAGTGGCTTAAACTAAAGCATTAAATCCAAAGCAGTTGAACACAAATGATTACACCACTTCTGACCAAGTCTGGCTATATAATTTCTCCCTTTTTTTTAATTTAGCATAATATCTCTTTGCCTCCTGAAAGATACAGTAGAGACAAATGTGCCCATGGGATTAGTACTCTATTAAATAACCCAAGGTATTTTTGTATGATTTGTTGTCTGATTGTGTTCCACTTATACCCAATCTGATGTTGTTGATTTTAAAAATAGAAATCATAGCTATTTATCTGTTATTTTTGCCCACTGATATCTTGGTATATCTTTACATTAACAGGCAACATTTCAGCTATTACCTTTTAGCTTCATCATTCAAAAACTTTATAAGCCTGAGTCTTGTTTCATGAGTAAAGCCCTGTATTAAAAAATATAAAAGGTGTCAAGAAATAGGGTCCCCTAATACCCATTAGGCATATCTCTCTTAGATAATCCTCAACCACCAATCTCCCCCTTTTAGTCTTATTCTTCCACTCAGTTCTGAATCCATGAATTATAAGAATAATTCTTCCTTAAATTCTTTATGTTTTCCAGAAAGGTCTCATGAGAACTTTTGTCAGATGTCTAGTTGAAATCCAGGTAGCCAATTTCATTAGCATTTCTCTAATCAAGTGGATCAAAAATTTTTTTTCAAAAAGATAAATCTAACCTGACTTTTTCATTATGAATCCAAACAAAGTCAAAGTCTTTAGTATATTCTACTCTAAATCCTTAAAAAGCATATGCTGAATAATACAACCATCAACTCAACAGGTGAATGTGCATTTGTTATTTTCTTAATTATGTTTTAGTTACTGCTCTAAGTGCTGAGAATAAAGGTATTAGCAGGAAACAAAGATAATTCCTAGCCTCAATAAGCAAGTATTCTAATGAGTAATACAGAGGAACAAAACCAAAACAGAAAAGTCAACATGAAAGTACCTCAATTAAAGGCATGACGAGGAATTCTCAAGGAATGCAGTATAAGAATAAGGTACATGTCTGGAGTCTCCTGTTTAAATGGCAACTCCAAGATGAACTGCCCAGTGAGAAACGCCAAAGAGTGGGTAGTTCAGAAGGCTGAATTTGGAGGATGAAATTATCTCTAAGGATCAAGGGATTATTGGGGCATGATAAAGAAGTCAGGAAGAATGTGGTCTAGTGATAAATTCATTCCAGAATTTTGCCCGGAGTCAAATTAGATGATGAAATATTTAGATGATGGCTATTTCCTTTTCATATAATGATATGAATAATCTAACAACAAGTCATAATACCCCAAATTCACTAAAATGTCAGAATAGGAAAAGAATTTGTTAATTTTTAACCATGAAATGCAATTGTTATCCCTGCTGTTCATCAATAAACTTTTAGTAATACATGGGCATTATGGAAGATCTAAAGTGTTTAAAGTAAAGCATTTTACTTTTTACCTTGGGGGAAACGGTTAATTAGGATATAAGTAATTCATTTTCTTGTCTCCACAGAGTTTACTCAATGAAGATTGAATGACTAAGGAATTTCAGCAGGATCACATTTTTCTTTTTCCATACCATCACTAGCCAGATGTTGAATGCTTTTTGAATCATCATTCCAAATATCACCCTTGGCATAATACTCTACAGGTGACACATTTGTTCAGTAGAATCATGTTCATTAACATCCTTCTCATGGGGAAACAAAAACAGAAAAAGACCTCTTTCAATTTCTTCTCTAATTATTAGAAAATGCCAACAAAACATTAAAAAATGAATTGCCATTAAGAAGTAATCATAGCATTTTTGTATAGATGTTTGTTGATCTTATGAAGCCCAGGATCACAAGATTAGAGAGTGAGAAGACTTCAGATAGAAACATTTTTCACTTTATTTTTTTTTGCTTTTTTAATATCCAGTATTTAATGTGGAACTGTTTGCATGATTTCATATGTACAATGGTTATTATATTTTCACTTTCTAAACAAGTATAAAAGAGAGGGGATGGAAAGAAAAAAATTGGAACTGAAAATAAAGATAAAATTAATTTAATTGAAATAAAATGATAATAGGAGCTTCAAATCAAGCACAGCCTGTTAATTAATAATCCAGGATTCCCTTTACTCTACAATTAAATAGCAATTAAAAAACCCTACAACAAGAGTATAATGAGGACATGGACTAATCTTGATTTCATTGGCTTTAGTAACTCCCAGATAAGAAAATTTCCTTTTCAAAGACAAGTTGTAATGTTTCTGAAACATAGCATTTGTTACAGGGCATTCTACAGGTTATTTCACATAATTTGTATGTGTCACAGGAATGTCTGTAATCTAAAAATTTCCTGGATTCGAGACCACATCCCTATAAGACATACCATATGATTAATGCTACCATGATTGTACCTTTAACATCCAAACTCATAAAATGCATCATGAATAAGCAGAGCAACCACAATGGAGGGCAACATCTGTCAGGATGAATTACATTGGGCACTTTTTATGTTCTGAGACCATTAAAACAGAAATGTAACTGAATTGGTCTTCAGAAATACCTCTGATTGAGCTGTTAATTGATGGTGTATCATTATGATATAGCTGCCCCTATGAGTTGAAGAAATACGTGGGGCACCATGAAACTTTCAACATGATCCATTTGATGCAAAGGATACTGTGGTTTCTCTGGGTCAGGTACCATAGAGAGGTGACACAGTTGAGCATCAGGCCTAGCTAGTCAGTGTACCTCTTTTTGACTCTAGGCCTGATGCTCAACTGTGTCACCTATCTGTGGTCTTGCATTAAGTGTAAAAACAATCCCACTATCTATGCATGCAACTAAATTAGCAATGATTATAAACATGGAAAGAACTGTATGAGAAAAGATAGAATCATGAAACAACACCTTTAGTGATGGAGTGCATTGCCAACATAAAAAAAAGAGAGATTTTGAAGATCAGTAGAAAGACAATTGAAAACTGGAACGATATTTAATTTGCAGATGGATAAGAAAACTTGGACAATATTTCCTAATTAAAAGCAATAAAAAATAACAGGAATATAAAATCAAGAAAGTATATCTAAAATATCTATCAAAAAACCTAGATTGCCTCTATCTGTAATGAAAAGTGAAAATCAAAAGTTTATATATCTTAAAGCAAGAGTAACACCAAATTAAAACAATTGGTCAAATAATAAACAAATTAAAAGAATCAGAGAAAAATTCCCTTTCACATGGGGAAGAATTAATGTATTAAAAAAAACCTGAAAAAATCCCAGAAAGGGGAAAATGGGCAAAGCGAAATTAGAAATTAGAATAATATTAGAAACAGAAGATAACTCAGGGAAAGATCAATGAATCAAAGTCATAAATATAAACATAAATATAAATAACAATTTGTTATAAATAACAATTTGTTAAAATAACAATTCGTACAAAAAATTATATCACATAGCATTTAGAAAATGTTGTAAAGCTTGCCAAATTGATTTTTATTATTTAATTTTATTATTTCCCACATTATTTAAAAATAAAAAGATTAAGGTAATATGAGGAGTCAAAGCTGTACAAAAATTAAAATGCACAGTCACCATCAATTAAAATGTTAACCTCAGAGCTTGAGAAGCAAAGAAATTATAAGAGATATGATAACAATGAAGGCTATGTAGGTACGGAAAACTTAAAAAGTTATAAAAGATGAGTTGAATCAAATAAACAACAGAAAAATTAGACATCATTAAAATAAGGAAGTATAAAATATTATATTAAGAGAATTGATTGAATCATTAGTTTCTGTGTAAAACTGGAAAGCGTCTTCCTATCTTTTTCATGAGAAAGCATTGAATGTTTATGACTAAAAGATCACAACTCCAAGAATCTTTTCAGTCATAGACTTCTTGCATTCCTATGTACTACATTCAAAACATTCACAACTTTGTTACATACTTTAAGAAGAAATAAATTGATTATACAGAAAAGACAGTACACAAAACTTTCCCATGGTGTATAAACCAACTAAGTATTGTCCCTTTCAAAAAAATTCCACATACATTTATAATGCTTCTATTGATTAATACAAAACCTTTGACTCAGTTCCATATTCATGACTTATTTACACTGTGAAAATATATAAAACAGACAAATATATTTAGCATTTATAATATTTTATGTCAACATAGAAAACTATTTTCCAATGCAGGTTACCAACTCATTTGAAGAACAATGGATATAAAATATATGACATCCTTCAGAGAGAAAATTCAAGTCTATTACGGTTCTTAGTTTTAAATTTATCTCCTTTACTGCTAAAAAGCATTAAATACTACTTCCAAATTAAAAAATATGAACTAAAATGTGCTATTAACCATTTGAATATACAGATAGCATCAATCTATCAGACTCTACTAAAATAAAAGTAGATACATCATCTCTTTTGATCAATGAATATTCAATAAAAACAAAATCTCATTTTGACTTTATAAATGTAACTTAAATTATGGAAAATAGACTATGAATGCATTCAACTTAAATTCATAGGTCAAATTAAACCAATGGATTAAAAAATAAACAATTTTTGGTTACTTCTAGGAAAGTATCAATGAATATAAAGCTGTTGATGAGAAAGTGGTGGCTGAATGGTTTAAAGATCTACAGGTCTACAGAAACCAAAGTGTAAAGAGAAGAATACAGTCAAATCAAATAATACATAGGCAATACAGTCTTACTGTCAACACTGAGAAGCATGACATTAAGCATAAAAAATTTGGAAAGCATTCATAGAAAACAAAAACTTATACAATATTAATGAAAAAAAACAGATCCAACTAAGATAGCAAAAGAAAGTATATTCTAATAAAAAATAGCAAGAATATAAATTAAGAAGTATTGATTCTCATGGGTGGGTCAAGCCAATATTATGAAATTGAAATTCAGTGTATATAAAAATCCTAAAAACACTTGCATGGACATCCATATGGAGGAATTAAAGATAAACAATCTCATAAAAAATGGAAAGGAAAATACATGTATCAGGATCTGATCTCAAATAGTACTCAAATAGTACAAAAAGTAATATTGGCAATGTTAGCTAAAACTAAAAAAATCAAATTTTGTGGAGAATGAATCACTATCTGACAAAAACTGCTAAGAAAACTAGATAATACTCTGAAAGAAATTAGGTTTGGAGCAACACCTCACACAACAAAATATATTATTCCCAAAATGGATAAATGACATCAATATAAAAGGTTTATGATGGCAGTTTAGAGCAAGTTCATTGTCACCAGAAATTATTGAAGGGTTATTATTAAGGAATTCGGACTTAATTATCAATCTGTATTATTAAAGGAAATACTAAAAATTGTATACCACTGAAAGCTGTAAAAACTTTGTGCACATTGACTAAAGCAATTGAACTACACATTAAACTGTTTACTATAATCAAACATAAAAATAATCTATAAAAATGTATGAATAATTTAAAAATAGATATAATAATATTATTTTTTCATAATCACCAACCTGCATGGAATGAAAAAATATTGAAAATATAGATATATAGCAGAAAAATAATAATCACATATGAACAGGCTGAGATCCCTATCTGACTAACAACCACTGGAATGAAAGATGTTTTCACTGAACTTACAGAATTTACTCTTATAAACTCATACTTTTGGCCATCTAGGGAAAAATAATTTAGTACAACTATGAAATAGTATATAGAACATTAAATATAAAAGAATAATAGCAGGATAGAAACTTATTTCCAGATAATTTCTAACTATATCCCTTTGAACAAGATGAAAAAACAGGTAACAATAATTATTGTTATAACCACCGTGGTGAAAATGATTATGTTACAAAAACAATCTCTTCAGCTTCTTTTTTTCTATCAATGTTATGGCATTAGAGGCCTACTCCACTAATGAAATTCTACTTTCCTTAATTCTAACAGAATTCTAAAGTTTCCATTTTTGCTCAAAATTGTGATAATGTAAAATATTTGATTTTCTTCTTTCCCTTTTCTAATCAAATTAACTAAATGTTTATGTATTTTTTTCATAAAACCAACTCTTACCTTTTTATTAATTCAATCATTTTCTTACTTTCAATTTTATTAATCTCCCATTTTATTTTCAGAATTTCAAATTTGGTATTTAATTGGGGGGTTTCAATTTGTCCTTTTTAAAGATTTTTTTTAGTTATAAGTCCAATTCACTGATCTTCTTTTTTCCATTTTATACACCTAGAGATATAAGATTTCCCCTAATTACCACTTTGGCCACACCTCACAAATTTTGGTATGTTGTTTCATTATTGTCATTCTCTTGGATAAAATTATTGATTGTGTCTATGATTTGTTGTTTCACCCATTCATTATTTAGGACTAGATTATTTAATATCCAATTAATTTTAGTCTATTTTCACCTGGCCTTGTATTGCATGTAATTTTTATTACATCACAATATGAAAAAAAAATTCATTTACTGTGTCTGCTTTTCTGCATTTGATTTTGAGATCTTTATGTTCTAATATGTGTTAAATTTTTGTATAGGTTCCACGAACCGTGAGAAAAAAGTGTACTCCTTTCTGTCTACATTCAATTTTCTCCAAACATCTATCATATCTTAACTTTTCTAAAATTCTATTTACCTCCTTAATGTCTTTTTTTTAATTTTGTAGTTCAATTTATCTAGTTATGAGAAAGCCAGGATGAGATCCCCAATATTATAATTTTGCTCTCTAATTCTTCTTGCAGCATTCTTAAATTTTCCTCTAGGAATCTGGCTGCTATACCACTTGGTGCATATATATTTAGTATTGATATTATTTCATGATCTATGGTAACTTTTAGCAAGATATAGTTTCCTTCCTTATCTTTTTTAATTAGGTCTATTTTTTCTTTTGCTTTTGCTTGATCTGATATAAGGATCACTACTCCTGCTTTTTTTTTTTTTTCTACTTCACCTGAAGCATAATAGATTCTGCTCCAGTCTTTTACCTTTACCTTGTATGTATCACTTTGCTTTAAATGTTTTTCTTATCAACAACATATTGTAGTATTTTGGCTTTTAATCCATTCTGCTATGCAATTCTGTTTTATGGGAGAGTTCATCCCTTTCACATTCACAGTAAAAATGACTAATTCTATATTTCCTGCCATCTTATTTACCCCCAAATTATGCTTTTCTCTTTCTTCCTTTGCCTTCTCCCCATTATTTTGCTTTTGACCACCATCTCCCTCAAATAGCCCCCTTCTTTTACAGCCCTCCCACCTTTCTTATACCTTTCACTTACTACTTCTGTTTTCCCTTCTATTAGTTTCCCCCTTTCCTTTCCCATTTCCACTCCACTTCCCTATAAGGTGAAACAACTTTCTCTGTGAAACCAGATATGTCTAATGTTCTCTCTTTGAGCCAAATCTGATGAGAGTAAATTTTACACAATGTTCATCCCCCTCTCCTCTTTCCCTTGATTATAATAGGTCTTCTTTGCCTTTTCATGAGATTTAATTTCCTTCATTTTTCCTGCAGTTTTCTCCTTTTTCAGTACAATCCCCTTTCTACCTTTAATTTCTTTTTTACATTATCACAGTAAAATCAAATTATACTGCACCATAACAAAGATATAGTTCTCAAGAGTTCTTTCCTATTTTATTTTTATGCTTCTCTTGAGTATTTGGAGATTAAATGTTTTGTTCAGCTCTGGTCTTTTCATCAGAAAGAAATGAAATTCACTTGTATCACTGAATGGCCATCTTCTTCCCTGGAAGACAATGCCCAATTTTGCTGGATAGTTGATTCTTGGCTGCAATCCAAGTTCCTTTGCCTTTCTGAATGTCAGATTCCAGACCCTTTGATCCTTTGAGGTGGAAACTGTTAGGTCCTGGATAATCCTGATTATGCTTCCTTGATATTTGAATTTTTCTGGCTGCTTGCAATATTTTTTTCTTGATCCAAAAATTCTGAAATTTAGGTATGATATTCCTTGTAGTTTTCATTTCATTTCACCTCTTTCAGGAGGTGCTTTATGAATTCTTTGAACAGCTAATTTACCTTCTGATTCTAGGACATCAGAGCAGCCTTTTCCTTGCTAATTTCCTGAAAGATAATATCTAGATTCTTTTTATTTTCATCATGGTTTTCAGGAAGTCCATTAATCTTTAGATTGTTTCTTTTAGATCTATTTTCCAAGGTTGTTTTTCCAATGAGGTATTTTACATTTTCTTTTTTTGTTTTGTTTTGTTTGATTGATTGTTCATGTCTCATTGAGTCATTTATTTCCATTTGTTCAATTATAATTTTTAGTGAATTATTTTCTTCACTTACCTTTTCAATTTCCTTTTGTATTTGGCTAATTGAATTTTTAAATGAATTGTTTTGTTCTATGGATTTTTTTCCATTTCACAAATTCTGCTTTTTAAGGAGTTGTTTTCTTTTTCCATTTTGTCAAATCTATTTTATAAGGAGTTTAATGTTTTTTCTATTTCACAAAATTTATTTTATAAGGAATTTTCTTCAGATAATTTCTGTGTTTCCTTTCCCAAACCCTCTTGCAAAGTTCTCTTTCTTTTCCACTATTTTTGTTATAACTCTCTTTTAAGATCCTTTTTGAATTCTTCCAAGACAGCCTTGTGGTTTGGAGGTCAATTCATATCACCCTTTGGGGTTCATCTGGAGACAATCTGCTTTTTGGTGTCCTTAGTATTTGAAATCTGCTCTTCTCTTTCTCAATAAAAACTATCTATAGTCTATGTATGTATTTATATAGAGTTCTTTTTGGATTTTTGCTCATTTAAAAAAAAAGTTTGAAGTCTGCTTTTAGCGCAAAGGGGAGATTGTCCAAGCTTCCCCAACAGTGACAATGGCTATGCTTGGTCAGTGCTAACTAACTTCTGGTGCTGGGTGGGCATGGCCATGTCTCACAATATCCTGGGGTTTAGGAGCTCATTATTGAACTTTTGTATATGTTTTAGGTGTCTTACAGCCAATCTGCTGATCTACTGGCTGGCAACCAGGACAGAGTAGCCAACACTGCTGTCGATTTCTCCTGGTAGATTCCCCAACATGCAGGATGTCACACTGCCTTGGTTTTCTGCATTAACTGCTTTCAGCCTGCCTCCCATCATGCTTGCTTGAAACAGACCTTTTCTGAAAATCTTCCAAATTAACTTCTGCTGGAAATTTGTTACACTCTAAATATTAGTGGGTTTTGTCACTTTAAAACCACTTCAAGGCTTGATTTGCTGTTAATTTGAGGGACGTTGGGGAAAGCTCAGAGAAAGACATGTATCCTACATACATCCTACATTGGGGAGGCTTCACCTCCCCAATCATCCCTAAACTTTTTATAAGTTAAATTATTTGCAAGTTTTAAAGATATAATTTTATGATAATCTCTTAAGATATATATACAAAATTAAATTTCAAATATATAACCTGGTTTTCCCTATTACAATGTAATGAATAATGATGAAGGTTTGGGGCTGTTACTTTAATCTTAACTTCTGTCCAAGGCCCTGATGTCCCTTACAGAATCAAAGTATTATTTCTGTCCTTTAATTTTCCCCACTGATTGCTTTCTCACTTGATTTGACAAATTCATATTTCAATTGCCAGAGGCTGTAATATTCAATTTTTCTACCCATCCACAAAACATACATTATATGTTCACACAAAGTTAATAATGCTAATGTATTCACTTCAAAAGGCTTGCTTTGCATTATTATCTATGGTCCATCATGACTGAGGGTTAAATTATGGAAAGGTAGGGCAGAATAAGTAAGGTCAGAGTTGGGAATCTAAACTAATCTGGTAAGTGTGGTAACTCAAAGTAAGAACAGGGGTAAATAATTCTAGGGAGAACATTCATAAGCAGATTGTGTGTGTGTGTGTGTGTATGTGTGTGTATTTTTTAACTCATTAGTCCTCAGTTAGGGGTAGATTCAAAAATATTATTAGAGAAAAAGTCCAAAATAAATTTATTAGAAGAGTATTTATACAAACTAAATCAATGCAGGTAACAATGTTCTATATATATTTTTTCATGAAGAAATTTCTTGCTGCTTTAGTTCTGTGGGTGTGAGTACATCAATATTTATATGTATGTATTTATATTTTTTAAGTATAGATACATCCAATCTGGAGAGAAGTTGACTGCCAAAATATCTAAAAGTTTGCAAATATTTTGAAATAACTAACATATGCCAAAGGAAATTTACAGAGTAACTGATGAAACACAGAACTTTGCAGATTTCAAAGAAAGCATGGAACAGAAACAGGATGGTCCATAGTTTCATAGCTAAATCAGAATCTTGAGAGAGAAAAAAAATTGATTGTGAACAAATTACAGAATTTTATACCTGTACAGTAGAAGTAATTCATAGAATCTGAAAACTCAAATCTACAGTGACAAGTCTCTCCAAAAAGCAAGAGAGAACATCAGACAGAGTGGGAATACAAATGCTGCATAATAAAGTAAAGGAAAAAAAAGAAGAAGTAAAAAGCAATGACATTAAAAATACCATCTATATACAATCAAAACATATTGATCCTATTATGAACAATTAAAATATCTTTTTAACCAAAAGAAAGGAATTTAATGAATTCATTTAAAATACCTTAAATGAGAGGCAATTATTCAATTGATCAAAAAAATCAAGATGATATTTCAAATTTAATTCTAAAATGATGGAATCATTTACAAGATAACACCAAAAATATACTAAATGTATTTTTTGAGCAAAGCTAGGTATAAAAATACTTTTGACATGCCTACAAGTGTCCAAAAATAAATCATTATTTTTTTTGTGATTATTGTTTGCTTCTACCATATACTATTTTTTTTTTTGGTTTTAAGTGGGACAGAAGGATGGAGGAACAATATGCTATATGAAATGCAGCAAACACACATACAATAAAACAAAACAAAAAAACAGCACATATAAACTTATTTATCAATAAATTAATTTATATTCATTGGGCCTCTACTATTTCAAATTAAAGAAAGCCTAAAAGTGGAAGTCCTTCCCTTTTCTTCTTTTTTTCCTTTATTTTTTCCTTCCTTCCTTCCTCCTTTAATTTATTCATCTCTCCTTTCTTGCTCCCTTCCTTTCTTACTCCCAAAAGCCTCAAGGATATTACATAGATTATCTATGGAAGATATATGGAAAGTCAAGGTAAGAAATTTCACAGAAAGTGTTGTGACATGGGCTCCTGAAAGGTTCTAACCAACAAAGGAATCAAAATACAGACAGTTCTCCTCTTTCATAAGTGCACAGTTCTATCAATGTCTTTCTTACTTCCCTGGGTTATCCATGGTCCCAATCCCTCCATGACTTTGCAGTCCACAACCAGAGATGTTTTTGTACCTGGAGCAGAGGATCCTTGGTATGAAACTTGTATCAGAGTTTCTGCTGCCTGCCTCAACTGACAAGGAGCCAAACTTGTAAGATGTGAATTCACATAAATTTAGTACATAAGCAGTATTGAATTCTAGTAACTAAGGATGCACAAATAAATCTGCACTCACATAGGCTATTCCTATTCTGTTGTATTATCATAGTCGAATTGCCATAGCATGATTTTAATATGTTCAGACTTATTCTCCACATAATACTTCACAATTTCTTAAAAGAAAAATAATAAAAACTGGAGAAATTTTGTATACTCTTTAATGTTTTGGATATATTTAAATTACTAAAAGTGTATGGGGCAGTTTCATGTTTCTGCAATCAATGATTTTTTTCTTTATAATCCTATTAGGAAGAGTGGAATTTCTTTAAAAAATGATATTTTTCCCTTATTTGAAATGACATATTTGTCACACTTATAATGAGAGAATTTTTAATTAGTCAATTACTTTGTTATATAGTACTAACAAAAGCAGAGTCATTTGGCATTCTCCTAAAATTTTACTTGTCATAACAGATTTGAATTTATATATTAAATTAATTCGCCTCATTATACTGTACATGCCAGTCACTAATTTTCATAATACTATTGCCAAGTCAAGTAACCATAGCTATTATTTTGGTAGTTAAAATAATTCTAATTTGAGAAGAAACATTATTTAGAAAAAGAAAAAATATCCTAAGATAAAGATTTTTAAATATTCTTAAAATAGCTCACATTTAAGATAATGTATATATATGTATGTGTGTGTATATATATATATATATGTGTGTGTGTGTGTGTGTGTATACATGCATATTCACCAAAGTTATAATAAATTCCAAATAAGGTATGTTGCTTAAACATATTCTCCTTTCCCCCAAACCCGTTTTTTTTTCTGAACTTCCCTATAGATTCAAAAGTCACATAAACCTTCAATTGCCCAGGTATAGTTTCATCTATAACCCCCTACTCTTACTACCCATATGTAACTGGTTGATACATCATATCATTGTTGCCTTTACGACATCTTATATCTTTCCTTTTATCACCAGTCATGTAGACACCACCCAATTCCAAATCTTCATCATTATTCATCTCAACTATTGCAATAACTTCTTAATTTATCTCTATCTCAAGTCTGTCTTCACTCTAATCCATCCTTCACATAGTCCTAAAGTGATCCAACTAAGCAAAATCATTATGAGAGATTCAGAGGTCAAGATGAAAAAAGGGCAACAAAATATTTTTAAGATGGAAAAGAACTATAACATTTATAATTAGCCTTTTTCTTTATCAAAGAGAAGAGCCACAATATTTAGATGCTAAATCACAGTCTCAATCATGGTGAATTATGAAATGAGAAACTGTGAAGAACATGAAGATTAGAAAAACAGCCATATTAAATAAAATTTACATATACATGTACACACACTCACACAAGAGAGGGGGGAGAGAAAAAGAAGGGGAGAAAGAATGGGGGGAAAGAGAGGAGAGAAAGAGACAGAAACAAAGAGAGAACAGGGACAGAGACAAAGGTACAGAGAGACAGAGAAAGACAGAGACACAGAGGCAGAAATTCAAATGTATAGACAAAGAGACTTCTGGTTGTATGAAACTCTAAGACATCATTATATAAATCTTGGGCATATTGCAAATTATCATTGAATCAGTACTCATCATTCACTTTGGGAAAGTCAAACGTTCACTTAGGGAAGATCCATTTCTCTGTGTGTAAAATGGACTGAAGTGGGAAGAGACTTGAATCCAGAAGACAGACTTATAGCCATTGCAATCACATGAGGTAATCAAGTCTCATATCAAGCCGATTTCTATTTTTTCCTATCAGAGAAGGAGACATATAAAAAAGACAGGACTTGTGACTAATTGGATATGAGGGATGAGAGGGAATGAAAATGAAGATGATACTTAAATTCCAAGCCTGGGTTACTAGAAGGATGGCCATAACCTCAATGATGATAAACAAGTTAGGAAGAAGTTATGTTTTGGGGAAATTTAATAAGTTTTGTTTTGGACACGTTGGGTTTAAGATATGTATGAGACATCCAGTTCACTGTATTTCATGGGCAATTGGAGACATGACACTGAAGGTAAGGTGAGAGATTAGGGTTACGCAAATATACCTGAGCATCATCTCTCCAAAATCTCTGGACATTGACAATCAAGATTTAGTTGAGATGTGCAAGAATGTTCTGATCACATGGCAAGAATACAAAACAGATAAATAAATGATGGAAGCAACCCAGTGGCCCCACTAAAAGAGTAAAAGAAGGCATCAAGCATTTAGGATAGATCATCTATTGATAATTCAGGGGTGAACCTAGAGGAAAATGGGATAGGAAAAGAAATTAGGGAGGGATTTACAGTAAGGGAGAAAGTGTGCAATAGAAATGACAAATATAACGGAGTAATCACATCAGCGATTTTACCACTTAAAGTAATACATGGAAGGGCCTATGAACAAAGTATTTAAATTTCTCAATTACTTCCTTACATGTTCTCATACTAAATATGCTTCCTCTTCAAGTCTCTGGTAGAGGAAAATTTATTTGTGTAAACATTTTATAAACTATAGAAGATTATATAATGATGAATAATTATCTTTATCTTGTACTCATCAACCCTAAGTTTCCTTCTTAGCGCTAACTTCATTATTCATCTATAACCAGAAAGAAAGGACTTTAAGTTGAAGAGAGTAAAGGGATTAAAGGGATTTTAGAAGAGAAAAGAAAGGAAAGGGGGGATAATTTACTCTCACTCAAAAAAAGACTATGTCAAGTACTCTTCCATCAGCACCTCACTAGGTTTAAGACTCATTGATCTGTAATAAGTAACTTGTGATAATCCAGCATCCTCAAGAATTAGTACTCTTGTTCCTCCTAGAACGGTGGCTCTGTAACTATGTCTCTATGAGACATGCAATAGTCTTGAGCCCAGTTATCAGTAATATGTCCCTAGTAATTTCTTTCTTTCTGGCCAGTTGTCCAACCAATTTACAATCTATGCACTGTGAACCTCCAAAGCTGCTGCTGCCATTCTTGCTGCCCCTCAAGTCCTGCTGCTGCTGCTATGGTGTTATCTGTGCTTTTCTCCAGACCCGAGCTTTCCTAAGTTTACTAGGCTAGAAAATTATTTTACCTTGTTCCACAATTAGATTAAGGAGCTAATCTAAAGTTGTTTCAAAGGGAATGTTGGTGAGGTCCTGCTCCTACTTTGCCATCTTGGCTCCTCCCCAGATTCAGTCTTACTGGTTAGAAACATGACTATGGTGAAAGCACGATTTGAACATCAGTTTTGTCATTTGTAAAATAGGATTTCATGTAACCTTAAAAGTCATAAATATGTGAGTTATCATTATCTCTAGGAAAGTTAAAGTTCAAGAAAAATCTTGTTTTGATTTGATTTACAATAATTGTTGAGAGCTGAGAGCATACAGTTCATTAGAGAAAATTTTTATCCAAAAGTCTATGTTTGTCTTCTCAGTGCTTAGCACTGAAATTTAAGTGTATTCTTGAAATGCTTTATGATTGAAAACAATGATAACAATGGCCTGAACAATATGCCAGTATATGAAGTATCTGTAATTTTGGTGATTTCAAATCACTTTCCATCTGGAGAAATTAAAACCCACCTATAATTTAGTAAATAGTCTATGAGAATTGCCTAGGGATTGAAGAGATGAAATGACTTTTCTATGATCAAAATATGACTTAAATCCAAGTCCTCCTAGTTACCATATCAAAACTGTATCCTCTGTATTATGCTCTGTGAGGAAAGCTAAAAGGTAAGGGGAGGAGACTTAAAATTATATATCTGTAATGACAAATATAACCTGACATAAAAATCATCTATCATGTTTTTACATAATATATTTATACATTTAAATGTTGGCAAGCCCTTTACTTAGGATGCTTTGGGCAAATGATACCTCTGTTATATATCAATTATTCTTCAGTAATAAAACACTGATTTAAAATTTTAGTTTTATGAATGAGTGCAATGTTATTTCAATATGTAGCCATCCATAGCTTTCCCCCTCAAATACTAGAATCTAAAATGGTTCACTTCCTAATTGTAGTATCTTCATTTCACAATCCATTTTTTAGCTTTCTGCAAAGCAGAATGGTAGGAGAGAAAAAGGTAGCTATAAATTTGTGCAGCCATTCATGGCATAAAACTTGAATGGATTGACACCCTTTAAAAAGGTAGAAACTACTGGCTGGCATGAAGAATTGACCCCATTAACAATATTCTGTAAAGGGCAAAGCTAAACCATCACCAAATCTGGGGTTCAGTGAAAGAAGCTGTGATATTGCAGCAGTGGTAATATAATGATTTACAGGCTAGTCCCAGTCGGAAAAAGGCCTATAGCTCATAACATGAATATCAAAGCATGACATGGAGTTGTATAAAAAGGCTTTCATTCAGGGCCGGCACTAAGCACTTCACAATATCCTCCTCCTCCATCAAACCTCTCCTTCCTTCACATCCAGTAATGTACTATTGCTTACCCTCCAATTTACCTGCCATAATCTTCCCGGGCCAGACAGACCACCTTCCACTGACTCTATTGCTCCAGGAGTATCTTCATCTCCTTACAGAAGTTTAAATAAATCTACTTCGTAAGGGAGTTAGGAGGATAAATTTGATGGGACATCGAAGCTGGAGCAATGTTTATAAGTGCCATTGTACATCTATAACTGTTTGATCCTCCCCATTTATGCCGAGCCAGTGTAAATATAAAATGGTCTGATTCTAAACAGAATTAGTTCACTCTGAACAAATGATGTCACGTTGCCACAGCCTTAGCATCTGTTCTAGAAAACAAAAATTTCTGAATTAAAGAAGAATATTGTCATTTCCTTGAAACGTGTGTGTGTGCATACAGGTATGTGTGTGTGGTGCACAATGGAATAGGAGGAGGAAGACCGGGGTGCAACTCTTGTTCTGACACATACTATCTGGGTGATCCTGGCTAAGTAACAATTTCCAGGACCCTAGGTAATTCCGTAAGATGGTTCAGAGCTCCCTTGGTAGGTGACATTTCCTTATTTTGGACTTTAATATGTCAAAGAAATTACAGTTCCTATTGTTTTGTTGTTTTCCTTTCATTTTCAAAATGCACCAAAATGACATTATTAGGTCAGAGCGCAGTCCCAGTGAGTATGACTGTGGCAGATCAGACCAATAGGAGCTCGGAGGGTCCTGCCGCAGGTTGGACACCAACAGTCCTTATGAACATGTCAGTAGCTTCCCTAATATTGAGCATCTTGGGTTTCTTCTGGATGATTCAGTTCTGCTTTGCTCATAGAGCCCAGCACCTTTTCTGAGGAGGGCTCCCCATGCTAGGCAGTCCTGTGCCATTGTCTCCCATGTCCTACAATTGATTATGAAGTTCTTAAGAGAGACTTTGAGAGATTCCTTGCATCGCTTTTTCTGACCACTTGGTGAGCTCTTGCTCTCTGAGAATTTTCCATTCATTCATTCA
Source organism: Sarcophilus harrisii (assembly GCF_902635505.1). NCBI lineage: Eukaryota > Metazoa > Chordata > Mammalia > Dasyuromorphia > Dasyuridae > Sarcophilus > Sarcophilus harrisii. The sequence goes on along the minus strand of NC_045431.1, from coordinate 31,418,571 downwards.
TTTGTTTGTCCATTTATTTGTTTATTTGTTTATCTATCCATTTATTTATGTCTGTCTGTCTATCTATCTATCTATCTATCTATTTATTTTGGCAGGTAGACATTTGGTGTTCAAACAATGTGGCCAGCTCAATAGAGCTGTGCTCTCTGCAGCAGAGTTGGAAGGCTTTGCAATTTATTTTGAGAAAGAACCTCTGGTATCTTCTCCTTCCAGGTGATCTTCAGAATCTTCCTAAGACAATTCAAATGGAAGTGATTGGGCTCAGTGGTTAGAGTACCAGCCCTGAAGGTAAAGGATCCGAGTTCAAAAGCAGACTCAGATACTTGCTCACTGTGTGACTTTGGGCAAGTCTTTTAACACTGATTGCCTCAAAATAAGAGAAGAAGGGAAGAACATCCCTCCCACATCTGGTCACCTGTCCATGAACCTGGCCAGAAATAATTAAGGAGCTCACCCGAGATGATAGATGAAGGAGCTTCCATAGTTCCTATACAAACACATATGCTTTTTTGTTTACCTTTCACATTTAAATTGCATTTCATTTTTTCCTATTTTATTCTTTCTTTTACTGCAAATGGTATTCTCCATCTTAAAAAAAAAAAGTCAAACAAAAGCAGTAAAAACATAGGCAGGATTTGGAAGAATATGTTGCATTCAAAACTTCTTATTCACCAAGAGTAAAAGGCTGCCCTCACCTATTGCTGATTTAAGTCAAGATTACCATTCCACTCATTACATTTTCAATGTCTTTCATTGTTGCCCTCTTTTAAATTATTCTGGACATTGGATGATTTTTTTTTAATTCTCTTTATTTGACTCTACATTGTTTCTATAAACTCCTTTCTGGTCTCCATGAACATTTTGTATTTGCCATTTTTAGACTGAAACACTAGAATTCATCTAGTCTAATCTCTCCCTTTTACCCAGGAGAAAACTGTTGTTTAGAAAGATTCTGACTGACCTTCCACAGCAAGAGTTTGAGGCAGGATTGAATGGCAAGCCTTCATGACTCCAGATCCAGGGTTCTGCTGACTGTACCACTGCAATGTCCTATTAAAGTGCAATCAATATGCCATCATATTCATCTATCACAATTTGATCAGCCATTGTCTAATTCCCGGACATGAAATCTCATTCTAGTCCCTTGCTACTGCAAAAAACCCCAGCTATAAATAAGTCTATATATATAGGGGATTTCTCTCTGTCCTTAACTTCCTTAGGTTATATGTCTAGTAGTGATATTTTGGGGCCAAAAGTAATACACAATTTAATAAATTTCCTGGTATAGTGTCAAAATATCTCATAAACTGACAGGAATAGGCCATAGTCCCAATGAGTGCTTTTAAAATTTTCTCATTTTTCTAGTTCTAAAACTGAGGTAAATAAGCAGCAACGTAAAGTTTCTGTAATTGTTAAGCATATATAATAAACACATGTATTATATATGATGTGTAGCATGAATATACATCCATGTATGCATAAATATATTGGGAATACATGGCCATATGTGTGTGTGCACTTGTATATTACATATATATGTGTGTATATATGTATATATTTGTGTGTATGTGCATGCTATAAATCCTATATAGAGTTAAAAAATGACATGGATGGAATAAAGAACAACATACATATGCACAAATAACAGCCCTTTCTATGAAAGGAAAGCCTTTCTGTGATATTGGCCAAACTATGTAGTTCTTAAGGCCTCCATTTCTTCACCTATAAAGTGAATCAATATATTAGATGACTTCCATGTTCCCTCTAAATCTATGATTTTGCATTGCCCGAATCATCTTGAATTTTGATTTTAGCTGACCAGAGTCAGCTCCAGAAGCTTGAGATTACCAGAAGCCCATGCAGCTTTGCACAATTGGAAACATGATGAACTTGGAGTCGAGAAGACTGGGGTCAAGTCTCATTTCTTATGTTCACTAGTCTAGTCATGGGACTCTGGGCAAGTCATCCTTCTGAATCTCTGCTTCTTTATCTTTGTAAAATATTAATCATAATCATAATAACATTACCTATATATCACAGGACAGTGGGAAGCAATATTTTTTGTAAATGTAAGGAATGACATAAGTGTGATGTTACTATTATCATTGCCTTTATCCATGTAATTACTAGGTTGGAATTGTTTAATGACAAAAATTGCTTATTGGCGTGACTAATGATGCGTTGTAAGTAGCTTCCTGTTTATAGATGGAGATTTTCATTTTCAATAATCATAGGTAACTACTCCAGAAAATTAGGTAAGACTATGGTGCCATCTATTGCTATATATCGATTCCTAAAAATTGAAGGATTAGAAAAAGAAAAACAAACAAACTAAAAAAAAAAAAAACATTTTAGAGAACACTCTCTCATGTTTGATTATTTCCCCATCCCATCTCCATCCTATATTATATGGATATAGAAGCTGGTGTGTCTCCCTTTACATTTTTCCATTTTTGTCTGGGAAACAAAGTCTTGCCCTCATGAGCCTGTGAGAATGGAAATTCCTTTTGGGGGGAAACCATTCGTAAACAGTAGAAATTCAGTACTCAAGAGCCCTTGTCTTTTGTTCAGTTCAATCTATAAATGAACAAGAATTTGAGCTTTACCATTCCTGAAAATTTTTTACAGCATTGATTTGAAGCCTTCAATGATGCAGGATTTGCTACTCCTCAAGTATTCCATCAGCTTCAATATAATACCCTTAGCTTTAAACTTGGGTGAAGAATAGGAAAAAAACTCTTAAGCCCTGTTTCATCTTTCCACTCTCCAGCAATCCAATTTATTTTTAAATAATACTATCATTTGCCTTTTATTTTTATTTATTTAATTAATATTTTATCCCCAGTTACATGTACAACATTTTTTGTCATTTATTTTTAAAAACTTTGATTTAAAAATTCCCTCCCTTTCTCATTCCCCATCTTCACCACCCATTGAAAAGACACATTATGAAAAACATTTCCTTAAAAATCATGTTGTGAAAGAAAACATCGATGGCTTTCCTTTAAAAAAAAAAGACCTCAAGAAAAATAAAGTTTAAAAAAACACACAAAAAGAATGCATCAATTTGTATTCAGACACAATCGGTTCTTTCTCTGGGTATGGATAGCAATTTTCATCATACATCCTTCAGAGTTGTCTTGGATCATTGTATTAGAGAAAAGCAAAATCATTCATAGATGATCATCAACACTATTGCTGCTACTTAGTATACAGTACATGTCACTTTGTGTGAGCTCATGGAAATCTTTTCAGCTTTTTCTGAAAGCATCCTAATCCTATTCATCATTTCTTACAGCACAATAGTATACCATCATAATCACATACCACAATTTATTCAGCCATTTCACAGTTGATGGGCATTCCCTCAGTTTCCAATTCTTTGCCTGAGAAAGAATTGCTATAAATACTTTTGTGCATAGAGGTCCTTTTTCTTTTATAAATCTCTTTTGGGATACATGCTTAGTACTAGGTATTGTTAGGTCAACAGATATTCATGATTTAAAGCCCTTTGGGGAAAATTCTAAATTGTTCTATAGAATAGTTGAATCAGTTAATGATTCCACCAACAATGAATTAATGTCTCAATTTCCCCATGTTCCTTCAAATATTTGGGATTTTCCTTTTCTATCCTATTAGCCACTCTAAGAGGTATGATGCAGTACCTAAGAATTGTTTTAATTTAGATTTCTCAATCAATAGTGAGTTGGAGTGGTTGTTTTTATCTGAAAACCATTCGTACATTTTGAAAATTTATAAATTTGGGAATGGCTCTTATTTTTCTATAAATTTGAATAAGCTCCCTACATATTGAGAAATGAGACTTTTGTCAGAGAATCTTGCTTCAAAATTATTTTCTCAATTACTATTGCTGTATATTTTCCCCCATTTATTTTTTCTCTCTCCCCTTTGATCCTGTTCCTCCTCAAAAATTGCTTCTGATTACTGCCTCAACTAATATGCACTTCATTCTATCATCCACCCCTATTCTTCTATCCCCTTCTACTTTTTGAAAAGTTAAGATAGGTATCTCTACTTGTACTATGTGCATGCTATTTCTTCTTTGAGCAAGTTCTGATGAGCCACCTCTCTCCACAATTGTAAAATCTTTGAAATCTTTTTTACCTCTTTTATGGAAGATAATTTACATCACTCCATCTCTCTCTTTCCCTTTCTTCTAGTGCAATCCTCTCTCAATGCTTAATTTTATATTCAACATATTCAATTCACACTTCTGACCTCTATCTATATATACACTCCTTCTAATTCTCATAATAATGTGGAAGTTCTTATGAGTTCCAAGTATTAGACTCCTATGTAGAGTGCAAACAGATTAACCTTATTAAGTAACTTGTGATTTCCCTTTTCTGATTCCCCCTTTTTATATTCTTCCTGAATCCTCTATTTGAAGTCAAATTGTATATTAAGTTCTGGTATTTTCGTTATGAATGTATGAAAGCTCTCTATTTCAGTGAATGTTTATTCCCCTGAAAGATTATACTCAATTTTGCTGGGTTGGTGATTCTTACTTGTAATCCCAGCTCTTTTGTTCTCCTATATATCCTATTCCAAAAATTCTGATCCTTTAATATAAAACTGCTAAATCTTATGTCAACTCGACCGTGGTTCCATCATATTTGAATAGTTTCTTTCTGGCTGTTTACAATATCTCCTCCTTACTGGGGAATTTGACTAATATTCCTGGGAGTTTTCATCTTGGGATTTTCAGAAGGTAATCAATGGATTCTTTCAATTTCTATTTTACCTCTGGTTCTAGAATATTAGGACACTTTTCCTTGATTTCTTGAAAGTTGATGATTAGGCTCTTTTTGTTCTACTTTCACATAGTCCTATAATTTTAAATGATTTCTCCTGGTTGTATTTTTCCAGGTCATTTGTTTTTTCAATGAGAAATTTAACATTGCTTTCTTTTCCCTTGATTTCTCATAGAGCAATGAGCTTCCATTTCCTCAATTCTAATTTTTAAAGAATCATTTTCTAATTTGGCCAATTTTATTTTTTAAAGGCATTGTCATTGGCTTTTTGTACTTTCTTTTGCATTACTCTCATTTCTCTACCCAATTTTTTTTCTACATCTTTTACTTTATTTTAAAATCCTTTTTGAGCTCTTCCACACCCTAAGACCAATTTATGGTTTTCTTATAGGCTTAGGATATATGAGATTTGAATTTCTTTAGAAAAGTCTCTCTTCCTTCTCATCAAAATATCTTTCTTTAGAGAATTTCATTCCCAAGAATATTCTACTCTTTCCAAAGCTGACTTTCTCTGTAATAATTAACTTCTCTGAGTGTGTTTTGATCTTCCTTGTTCCCATAGTAACTTCCTATGGTGGGAATCTTTTTGTTTCTATTGTTCATTCATTTTCCCAGTCTATCACTTGACTTATTTGTTAAAATAGGGTTCTGTTTCCAGTGTGGAAGCTGCCTGCCACTGATTCTGCAGCTACTGCTACTGATTCAGTGGCTTCCAACTCCTGTTCTCGATTTGCTAGGGCTGGAGCTGCACTCTTCTCTAACCTCTAGTGAGGCAAACATCTTATGCTGACTTTCTAAGTTGTCTGTGGGTGGAAACATTTCATCTTATCTTTATGTGGGTTCTAATGCTCTAAAGCATGTTTTGAGTCATATTTAAAGTTATTTGAAGGTGTTTGGGGGAGAGTTTGACAAAGTACTTCACTTGACTCTACCATCTTGGCTTCACCTCCTGTGTTCCTTTTAAAAATTTCATTATATGCTACTAGTCCTTGCTTCCATATTTTCTGCAAATTTTTTTTTAAAACCTAATTTATACAATCCCTTTGTATTACCATTAATTTCTTCAGAATAGTTCATTTTCCTCATCAAAATATCTTTCTTCAGAGAATTTCATTCCCAAATGTATCCTACTCTTTCCAAAGCTAACTTTCTCTGTAATAATCACAAAAATAACTACAGCAGTAATACCTGATATATATATATATATATATATATATATATATATATATATATATATATATATATATATATATATATATATATATATGTATATACATATATATAAAGATATATATATATATATATAATTTATACATATACACACATATAATTTATATAATTATCCTAGGAGAAAAATTCATTTTACACATGAGCAAACTGAAGCTGGTAGCTTTCAAATAATTTGTCCAAGGTTATACAGTTACTAAATAATAGAGCTGAAGATTTTTAATCCATGATGTTCTACCTTGCTTTTTTATAAAGTCTTTAAAAACCTTCTTACCTCTAATACAAAATAAATTTCAGACTATTCTCACCTTTCATCTCTTCATTTGTGGATGTTATTAGATAGATTAGTCACTTCAGTTAGTCACTCATCAATTCTAACAACAACTATTTAAACTTTATTGGCCAGAATAAGATCCAGATAAGAAATTACCCCCATAGTCTCCTGGTCATTTTAAAGGTAAAATTAATATTGTAATAGAGACAAAAGAAAGATATCCAATTCATCAAATACCAAAGATACTCATCATTGATATACGAAGTGGCAAAACCAAAAGAGACATAATACTCTCTATCTAAAAGCTAAGATGTAGATGACTTTATGTATTTGAGGAGAACTATAACCTCCCTTTATGACCTTCTGAGCAATAATTTGATCTGAATTTATTTAGTCTTCCTAATAATTCTTGTAGTTTTTCTTTAGCTCACAGATTTTAATTCATACAGACACATTTAAACAGAACATAATTCACTTTTTAAAAGGAGATTGAAATTTATTTCCTTTTATTTCTAAGGTTTCCTATGTCACAATTATCCCATTATTTAGCAAATAAACATTCTTCACTTTATGCTTGACCACCTAGCAAGGACACTCCAAATTCTGTTCCCAGCTTAGACATAGATTATTTTAGTGATATGCCTTTGTAAGGTAGCTTCAAAGTTTTATTTCTAGTGTGGAAAATTTTAAATATGCAAATTAAAAGGGAATGGAATTCTTTTTAGATTCAGGAAAAAGAACTACAATGACAAGATGTAAAACTGCTTTAGAAAAAGTTAGAAAAGGAATGACCTACTTGGGATACTACAAAAAAGTAATTTATGTTTCTTCTGTACATTTGATTTTTATAAATAAAAAATAGTCAAAGAAGGACACAAAAAAAAAATCTGGATAATTTTGTGGAAGATCAGTAAAGAATTCATTTAGAACAGGATCATTAGAAGTAAGTCTTAAAGAAATTAGGGATTATAGGAGGCAGAAGTAAGAAAGGAATCCATTTACTCAAGGGCAATAGACATGGAGATAAGAGATAAAGTGGTTTATATAAGGAAGAGTAAGGGCAGTGTGGCTAACTCATGAATTACATAAAGGAAAATTATAGGCAGTGAAGCTGACAAAGGATGGAAGTTAGGAAATGAAAAACAGCAAAATTTGAAAGTCTAAGCAAATGTTCTCCAATAGTTTAAGATTCTCTTAGAATAGTGATTGACTGCAACCTACCCATACTCGTTCAATTCTTCGTAATACTAGTCTTCTAACCATATATTAACCACCTGGGGTCTATCTGACTTACCATATTATTTTAAGATCTGGAAAACTCCAAGATCTAAAGAATTACAGTTGAGGATCACTCAATGGCCAATAGAGAAATGCAGCAAGATATAAGCGGGTTGTAACAAGTGAAAAACAGGTATTATACACAGAGAACAGTACAAAGCATCATTAAACTAGTTTACAAAGGAACATAAATTGGTCACATGGCACCATGAAGGGTAATCTTTGATTAGCTTGAATCTTCATGATATCAAGAGAATGGGGGAAAAGATATTTTATATTTTAGTTGAATCCCCTGTGATGAAAAATAAAAGACGTAAGAAGACAAAAGAGAATACTTAAGTGTCGTTTAAATTGTTTAACATTTTTTTTTAATTTTCCCCCAGGTACATTTAAAAGTTTTTATATTTGTTTTTAAAACTTTGAGTTCTAGATTCTCTCCCTTATCCACATCCCTGGCTCCCATTAAGAAAGTATATGTAAAGTCATGCAAAACATTTCCATAAAAGTCATTTAAGTACAGTTTAAAGAGTTCTGTATTTGAAGTCAGAGGATTTGAATTCAGATGCTTGCCCATTTTAAAATTTATTTTCTCTATGCTTTTATGCTAATTATATAATATGCCTGGGACTTCTTTTCTGGATGGGTCATATAAAGAGATTTGACTTGATGGTCTCTAAGTATATTTCTAGGAGAATATTTATTTCCAGATGGAGAAATCATCAGCATTTCTTTACACAGGCTCCATTTCCTTATTCTCTCCATCTGAAAGAAGCTGAGGAGACTATTTCAGAGAGAGCTATATTGACATGCAATAGAAGTATTTGAAAAATGTCTGGATAAACAGACATAAACATTTTATAATGGACTCCAGTTTTTCCATGGTAGCAAGAGGCAGATGTTAATCAGGTGGTAACCTATCCAACCTATTCCAAATGTGGATTAGCATCAGAGGCATTCTGCACCTGTACCAGTCCCTTGTTAGACTATATTCCTAAATAAATTGAAAAAGTCATGTAATGATCCTAATTAAAAGACAGAATTGACTCATTACTATGTCACTCATTTTTATGGAATAGTACAGAGGAACTCTTTTTAAAAAGCTTCTTTGGATTTTTAATGATACAAAATATGAAAAGGAAATAAGGTGAGTCCCAGTAAAATATCTCCTGACTACCTCCAAGTCACTTTAAGTTGTGGAAATTAAAAAACTGAATGTTCTAAGGGCTTTCTATTCAATTTTAAGAATTTAAGTATGAAATAGTGGAATTAATTCAGCAAACAAAACTATATCTATCAATATTCAGCAAGTCCTTTATTCACAAATGTGGGCTAATCTCTAGTAATAAAAACTCAAGTGAAAGAGCAAGGGCTCTGAGGAAAGAATGAACTTGAAGGATTGTTATGGTAATAGATAAGAGAAAAGATGATCAAGATATAATATACTATTCTACTTATTGTCACAAAAATGACTATTATTGTTATTTTGAGAGGCCATTATTCACAGGTAGGCTTGTAAATCTTACAAAACAGAATTCTGAGATGTAAATATTACTGATAAAAATTTAATAACTGGTCTTAGCAAGCCAGTCAGAGCTGGCCTCAGCTCACTCCAATCCACAGGGAAATATTGATATTTATCTCCTTCAACTACTCCTCTCAAAGAGAGCCTGATTGCTTCTAAGAGCAAAAACAGGAGTTGGCAGCAAAGGCTGGTCATTCTGTTCTCCTCAGAGAGAGAGATGGAGAGAAAGAGAGATCATTAAAGATAGATAGAGAAATGGATAGATATATAATAGATTGATGATAGATAGGTACATGGATAGATGAATGGATGGATGGATAGATAGATAGATTAAATGATAGATGGATAGGCAGATGATGGAGAGATTATAGACATATGATAGATCATGTCTTTATACAAGTAAATCTATAGTTCTCTTAATTGAACAAGAGATATCTAAATCCCAATTAGAACTATTTATTGTATGTATTGTCAGGTATATAATCCCATCTACCTATCTTCTCTGGTTTCTGGGTTGTTAACATTTGGATAACTTGATTTATGTGCTGTCCACTATAATGTGTTCATTCTGTAACTGATATTCAGAGGGAAGAGAGTCAAAGTTTGGACATATAGTTTGGGACACTTCTTCCCCATTAAAGGATAGTCATGAGAGGCTCAGCTTAAATTTAGAGATTATTTCTCCTAGACTAACAATATTTAGAGGGACATGTATATATATATATATATATATATATATATATATATACACAAATACATACATTATATATATATACAAATAGTATATGAACATATAAGCATATATATGCAAACATAATACATGTTCATGTGTGTGTGTGTCCCCCTAAATATTTAAATATTTTTTAATCTAGAGGAAATAATTTCTAGGCTCCAACTGAGCTCCTGATTGCTATTCCTTAATACGGAACCACTACACAAAATTATATATTTAAAGTTTGACTCATTCCACCAAATATCAGTTCCAGAATGAACACACAAAACAACCAGCACATAAATTGTTTTATCCAAGCCAATAGCAACCAAGAATCAGAGAAAATATACAACTGAGACCATATGCCAGATACAACACAAAGTAAAAGAGCTCTTCCATTGAGAGTAAGATATTATAAACTGAACCAAGAGAATATTCCAGGCCTTACTCCAAGGGAAATTCCCTAGAATCTCAAGTATAAAAAGCCAAAGATAATGACATGATAGAAGTATTAGCTTCTCTACCTCTTGGCTTATTCTCATATTGTTTCTTTCTCTTAAGGGAGCTTTCCCTGAACAGAATCCAAAACAGGTCTTCTCTTTTGAAGCTAGGATCTCTCTAGCTAGAAGACAAGGGTCTCTCCTTTCCCAGCTCTTGCCAACATGAATCCTTCCATAGGTGCAGAACACTGAATAATCAATCTTCATATACATGGACTGAAAAACTGAAAACTGAAAACTGAAAAACATGTTTCCTTAGTCTTGTAGTCTTCTATGACCACTGGGTGCGGGGGAAAGTAAACATATGACTTGCGTAAATTTTAACGATGTTAAAAAAAGTATTTCTGAAATGGAGACTTCCAGTCCTTAAGTATATCACAGATGAGTGATGAGCAAAAATAAGGGAAATAGTCTAAGAGAAGGCTGAAAATTCCACATACTTCTGTGGAAGGTGAAAACAATGTGCAATAATCTCATGGATTTTAAGATTAATTACCCCTGCTCCTAGTATGATTGAATTATATTCAGTACAAATTTTTCTGGTCTCATCCTAGATTTGCCTGGTAATAGAATGTTTTGAAGGATATAGGAAACAGTGAAAGAAAGGGAAAATTGACCTGTAAGATAGCTGGGGAATGATAGCAGAGTGAGAGTTTTCTGTATTTTAAGAGCTTAGAAAGAAATTCCCCTGAGATCCACTTTAGTTAGAATCAGTGGTAGGGATTGAGTATAAATAACTTCCAGGAAGAAAAAAAGAGAAGGGTGAGAGAAAGGCTTGTAATAAAATACAAAGAAAATGAGTTAGAAATAGTTTACTCCTCCCCTTATTATGAAATCACAAGGGGGCTAAGACTATCAAGCCTTCTTCAAAAAAAGGGAATAATAGTTGTGAATTACAACATGACCAGAGAACATGATCAAAAAAATTATGCTGTTAATAATTTTTGCCACAAATATTCCATTAAATATAAAGAGAATATACAGTTTGACTTCTGCAGGTACTGTAAAAAGTATTTCTTGCCTACAGAAGTATCTTTCTGAGTTCTGAGTAATTTTCATATACATTTTTAAGCAAAGGATGCTTGGAACCAAAGGCAATATAAAGGCTACACATACAAAATGAAAATTCATTCCTTAGGTTTGAAAATATTTCTGTACATCTATGAAATGTTGTATATTACAGAAGTATAAGATAAAACATCAATGTAATAGCTCATTGACAGCACAGTTTCTCAGTTGGGCTCTTTTTTTTTTCCAACTTCTTCTCCTTCATCATCATCATCTGCAGTAGCAGTAGTAGCAGACATGCTCATTTCTAACTGAAACTATGCTATTTACATGTGACTCTATAGCTGTATCTTCCTGTGCAGTGATTATATTTCCTTGATCCCATATAATATTTTCTAAATATTTCTTTACAATGTTTGTTAGTGAGCTTTCATGTATATACATTGACTCATTTATCATGGTTTCATTAATTCATTTATTTAACAAATAATTATTGCATAAATCTTTAGCTTGTTTCAAGGTTGAGTTGATGGATCAGGTCTTATAAAAGCCTTTCTGGATCCTCTTAGCTTTTATTCTTCTGTCCCAAATTATCATGCATATTCTGACCTGTTTAAAATGTATCCTTAGCAGTAGTTTACAAATTCTTCAAGAAGTAATAATGGTTTAGATTTTATTGACGTTGGTGGTGGTGGAGGTGCTATTTTGTCTATTAATCCCCAACATTTAACATAACCTCTCATACACAATAGGCAATAAATACTTATCTTGTTGTATTGAAATTTCTAAACATTGTGAGATGTGCAAATTAGAGCAAGGCAATGCTTACTTCAAGAGGTTTATCATTCAGTGTGAAATGGAAAAGTAAACAAATCTTGTACAACAAGTGAAACTTACTTTAAAGGGGATGGGTACAAGTTTATTACTGCTCAGAATCTTGACTTAAATAAGACATAAGGGAGGAGAAAACACATAGCATAAAACTAATTCACAATTAACAAACACAGTAGCTGCCATAACAATAAAAGCATTAAAACAAGCAAACAGCATACAACATACATCACCACTACTCCAACGAAGCACCAACATCTGAATTTCTTGCCTGGAAGAGCTTTTCAGAATTTCAAATAGGAGCCATTGCTAGGCAAGCTGTGCAGCACTTCCTAACTGAATTTTCAAAGTCCCTTTCCATTAAGAAGGAGAACAAAGAACACTATGCTAGTATTCTCTATTGATATGTGATGCTTGAGATGGAGTAGCCGCTGAGCTATAGGATGCTCCATCATCAGAGGCTGACCAAGGAGAATTCATTTGTTTGTTCCTTCAGGAGGACTATGTTTACTCAAGGAACTGACTAGGTTTCTGGGATAAACACAGGCCTGCAATAAAGGAAACTCATTGAGTAATGCATAAGAAAGCATGGCCTTCTGTTCTTTATGTTTCCTGGCATTCCATTACATAACTGCAAGCATTCTCATGTTCTTAACAAAAAGTTAAAAAAAGACATAACTGAGATTCACTTAAGATTCCTTATATAACCTTAAGATTCCTCCTTAAGAATCCTAGACTCACTAGCATTCCTTACATGTGGGTAACCCCACATCTAAGACTTTCTGAATTTGTTTGTTAAAGCACTGATTATGCTAAAGAATTTCCCAGATACAGCAGACTGTTAGGAAAAAAAACACAATTCATGTAGTTCCTACACATATCCACATGTAGAAAACAAAATCAGTGAAATATTAGAGATATAGAGATATAATAGGAAACTATGCTTGTACAGAAGTTTCCAAAATTTGCTTACAATTGAGAGCTATCTAAATTACAGGATGGTACTATGTTACACGGTCCATTCAAAAAAGACAGGATTTACCTTGACAGCAATTTTCATCACTAAAAGGATAATGATTTCCTCATTAGAAATGGGGATTAAGGAAGAAAATTGATTTTTATTGTGAACTATACATTTTAGATGCCTAAGAGATATATAATATTATGTGTCAAATGGTATATTCATGATGTGAGATTGGAGCTTAGCAAAAAAACACATGCTTACAATTGAGCTCATGGAAAACAAAGATTTCTTTCCTTCCTTCTTTCCTTCCTTCTTTTCTTCCTTCCTTCCTTCTTATTTCTCTCCTTTTTTCATTTCAGTGTATCTCTAAAACTCTACACAGTTCCTGGAACATATTGCATTATTAATAAATACTTGCCAATTCTCTGTTATACAGATCTGAGAGTCATCGCTTAGAGATGACAACTGGTTCTATGGAAGGTGATGAAGTCATCGAGTGAAAAATATAGAAAGGAGCAGAGCCAAGAAGATGGAGTAAAGGCAAGGAAGTGTCAGAGCTCTCTAAAATTCCTTTGCAAAAGAACATAAAATAATGTCTCAATATGAGTTCTGGAGTGTCAGAAATAATAAAAGAACAGGCTGAAACAATTTTCCAGCCCAAGACAAATTAATATGTCAACCGAAAAAGTCCATCCCACTGAGGTGAAAATGGAGCACAATGCTGTCCAGAGCACCTCAAGCAAGGCAACATAACTGGGTGTAAGCTAGCAGCAAGGGCTTGAAGGAAGCAATGGTTTCAGAGCACTCAGCCCACAAACAGTAAGGGAATTCGACAGTTGGTCAGAAGGAAATTGTAGGAGATTCTTTGCTGGCACTGGGAACAGGACTTTGTTACATTACCAATATGAAGTTCTGGGTCACAATCTTAGGATGAGGAGAAACCATGGTTCCCAGTTCCAGGGTAGAAAAAAGTATTTGTGGTGGTTCACAAACCAGAAGAAGAAGAGCATTGACAAAACCTCTGCTTACATTTTTACCAGAGTGAAAGAAGTGAAAGTTAAACATTTCCAGAATTAGTTCTGAATACAGCACCATGAAAAATCAGAAGCTTAGGAAAGTGACCCTTCCACATCAAGAACAGATCCCAACTTTAACAAAAAAATTAAAAGTATAGAGAAAGTAACATGAGCAAACATAAAAAAAAGAAACTGGTCACAGAAAGTTACTAAGGTAAAGGAGAAGATTAAAATACAAATTAAAAAAAAAAAAAGATGAGATTAAATCAGCTACATGCAAAGCCTCAAAGAATGTGAATGGTCTCAGTCCCTGGAAGTGCTCAAAGTATTTTAATAATCAAATAAGAGAGAAAGAGTTAAAATAGATGGAGAAATAGAGAAATGATGTAAAAAGGAGTCAACAATTTGGTAAAGAAGACACAAAAAATACTAATGAAAATAACACCTTAAAAATAGAATAGGTCAAATGTTAAAAATCCACTAAAGAGAAAAAAAAATTTTTAAAAAGCAGGATTAGTTAAATGGAAAAAAGAGGTGCAGGAGTTTATTGAATAAAATAATTCCCTAAAAATAGAATTGGAGAAATAGAAACCAATGACTTCAGGAGACACAAAGAAGCAAAAAAAAAAAAAAATGAAAAGAATGAAATAATAAAAGAAAATGTGAAATATTTTATTGGAAAAACAATTGCACAGGAAAATAAATCTAGGAGAGAAAGTTTAAGAATTATTGGACTACCTGAAAGCCATGATTTAAAAAAAGAGCATTGACATAATATTTCAAGAATTCTGTAGTAGAATTTTCCTGATATTCTAGAATGAAAGGGTAAGATGGAAACAGAAAAAAATAGGCCAATGGCAACCTGAAAGATATTTCAAAATGAAAATGTCCAAGAATATTATTGCTAGATCCCAGAACTCTAAGATCAAGCAGAATATGTAGCAAGTAGCTAGGAACACAGGATTGATTATCATGGAGTCATAGGACAACCAAGATTTAGCAGTTTATATATTAGAGGAATAATAGGGAGAAAATAGTGGCAATTACGGATCTTTAAAGGGTTTAAAGAGTTAGTAGACATGACATGGATAATGATACAACAAAATAGATTATAAAGGAACATTCTGATAATTAGAATGAAAATCAATAATGAACAGTGTCACAAAAAACAAAACATAATATCTAAGAGAAGAGAATGAACAACAGTGCCCAGTACTGCAGAGACCTTACTAAAGATCATTGAAGGGGAAAACATTAAATTTGGCAATTAAAATATTATTGGAAACTTTAGCGAGAAGTACCAATGTTGGTTAAAATACTATATCTTATGCTAAATTACCTACATGGTGTAGACAGAAAAGTCAACTGAATTTTCCATTTTCTTGGTTTCTCCATACATTAAATGGAGCATTTGAAAGAGATGGTCTCTAAGGATTCTACCTTAACGTGATGATCTTATTAAGATTTTGATTTTTTTAAATTTCTGTTTATTGATTGCCCCTGAACATTCTTGTGTAGATCATTCATATCTTGCTACTCTCAATAATCTCAATAATCTATAGCTTTTTCAAGCTTTTTCAAAGTTATATTTTTGAAAATTTGAGAATTGTACCTCTTAAACAAATTAACTTTATCATCATCATCAATACCATGACCATGACCATCACTACCACATTAGTACTGATATATTATATTGAGTATTTTCAAACCACTTCAAAGGAAGATAATCAGATGTATCCACAAATGGAATTGGCTGCCAAGAAAGGTGCTTCCTTGTCTTTTTTTGGGAGGTTTTAAAAAAAATTCCAGGCAACCTGTTCCTAAGTATGTTAAGTGTCTTCTGTGATTGGACTTTTTAGCCACTTAGGTCACTTCTTTCTTTCAAATTCTGTGATTGTGTAAAAATACCTTTCTCTTCCTTAGTGCACAACACTAAACTTCTCTAAATTCATTCTATTATATTTGTATTTTATGTTACATTTCTTTATGCCACACCACTTGTTGACTCATATTTAGCATGTTTTTGTTTTTGTCAGGTCATTTTAGTCATGTGTAATTCTTACAGAAGTCTATCATTTCCTCACATACCTTTGATCCTCATAAAATCCTGGCAGGTTGGTACTATTTATTCTTCTCATTTTATAATTGATAAAACTGAGAAACATAGATTAAGTGACTTGCCACCTACCTGCTTCTATGATGCTATGATCCTTTTCAAGAATTTCTTGTAGTCTTTCAAATATGATTTTTAAGAGGACATCAATTATAACACTTTAAATTGAATGCCCTATTGAGAAATACACGATATTGAATAATTCCATGTATCTATGGAGATTGCTACATTTAATATCTAGCAAAAATCATGTTTGCTATTCATAAATGATTATAATTTTTTTTCCAAATTCCAAAAGACTCATGAGTCTCAACACAGATCAAAGCATACTATTTTCACTTTTTGGATATTTCTTTTTTGTGATTTTTCTTTTGTTCTGATTCTTCTTTCACAACATAACTAATGCGAAATGTTTAATATTATTTCATATATATATATATATATATATATATATATATATATATATAACCTGCACAAATCTTTCTTAAAAGGAAAGTAATACCTATCTAAATCCAAGGCTAAGTATTATCTGTTGAACTGAAAGGAATCTATTGAAATTGAAGAAATAAAAATAGACATTAAGGAAACAAAATGATCACTCTTTGCAGATGTTAGGATAGTATACTAGGAAATACTAGAAATGGATTAAAATTAAAACTATTGAAAACAATTAACAACTTTAACAAAGCTGCGGAATATAAAATAAACCACACATAAATCATTTTTCTCTGAAAATCCACTTGGAAGTATTAGAAAGAGAAACTCTAATTAAAATAACTGCAGACAATATAAAATACTTAGGAGTCTACCTGCCAAGAGAAATGGAACTATAGGAGCATAATTATAAAAATACTTTTTCTGTAAATAGAAATATAAGCAATTAAAGAAATGTTAATTGCACATGAACAGTTGTATGTGCCATCCCCCATTTGATAAATGATCAAAGCATATGAATAAGCCATTTTCAGAATAGTCACATGACTATTTATTACAGAAATGCAAATTAAAATAACTCTGAGGCAATAGCTCATAGGTATGAGACTAATATGACAGAAAAAAAAAGTCATATGTTGGAATGGATGTATGAAAACTGTAACACTAACATACTATTGGTGGAGCTATAAACTATTCAATCCATTTTGGAGAACAATTTGGATTCACATCCAAAAGGTTATTAAACTACACATGCTCTTTTACTCAGCAATATCACTATTCAGTCTGTATCCCAAAGAAAAGCAAAAAACAGGACCTATATATGCAGCAATTATTTTTATATTGGCAAAAAATGAGAAATTGAGATCACTATCAATTGGCAAATGGATGAACAACCTGTAGTTTATAATTGTGATGGAATACTATTGTGCTCTAAGAAATGATGAGCAAAATGGTTTCAGAAAAACCTGGAAGACTTTCTATGAACTTCTATGAATTAGGAGTCAAAATGATGTGAGCAGAACTAGAAGAACATTGTACACAGTTAAAACAATACTCTACCAATGAGCAATTTTAAATGTCTTAGCTACTCTGATAATGAAAATGTTATGTCAATTCCAAAGGACTCATCATAAAATATACTATCTGCCTTGAGAGAGAGAACTGATGAATTCTCTGAATAAAGATTGAAGAATACGTTTTATAACTATTTTTCTCATATTTTGTGTATCTACTTGCAATATATATTTTGCATGACTTTATATGAGATTTAATATAAGCAATATCATACTACTCACCTGCTCAAAATGTGGGAAGGGATGGGCAGGAAATAAAAAATTTAACAAATTATTTTTAAATCATTTTTACATTTTTGCATGTAATTGTGAAATATTTAACAAAATAAAATATACTTAAAATTAAATGTTCCAGGTATGTAGACTAAAAATAAATGTGAAATGATAAACTTACAGGTAAAAGTTAATTTTCAAACACATCTACATAAATTAATTTCATTACTACATAAATATATTTAATAGATATTACTTGTTTTTCAACTATTTGAATACAACATTTTTAATCTCTTATTATCCTTCAATATGTACTCTTACCTGCTTTTTTTGAATCACATTCAGTCTTATTAATATTCTTCCACCTTATTTTCTTTAGCCTTTTTTCCTTATCACTACATAGACAAATGGGAAAAAATGTGTTTTTTTCATTTATTTTTTTATCTACATTAATCTTCTTCATCATTAGTATAGAACTATGATAACTTATTGTATTATATAAGTAATGGATAAACAACTCAACAATACAAAATAGGTGAAAAGTATTTAGTAAGTCAAATGATTAAAACATCAAGAAGATAATTCAATAAAGGTACTTTTAATTCATAATATTGCTTTGTAATCTCTTAACAACTATGATTCCTTTTATCTAATATGCTATCATATAGATACATCAGTATATTGACATTGTTATGTCTATATCTGTCTTCCATATTTTAAGTTACCATATGGAAGATCCTGGGAATACAAAGAAAGGTCTCAAAATGTTGTAAAATATGGAAATCTGGAACGGGAGATAAAGGTGAAAAGACTCAGAATTGCTTAGCCTTAAAAAAAAAAAAAAAAAAAAAGGCAAATGAATGATGAGAGTATTAAAATGACAGTGAAATATATGAATCTCCATAATACAGGAATGAATCCGTTGACTTTTGGAATAAAACAAAAATGGGTTTATAGTATCTAGAGACAAGGAAAATTGTAGTAGGATGAAGTACAAAAAGAAACTATTTTAAACAGTTCTCTTTTAGATACTTCAGTATATCAAATACAGCTTTCTTGAAGAATGAAGCAGGGCGTTTTAAGTTCTCTTTCAGAAATTTGACTGTATTTTAAATTCAGTTATTGGAAATTTCACATGGCTTGGAATATCCACTGCCAGTATTATTATCATACTGAATTTAAAACTAAGCCATATTAATTACTGCTGCTGACAGGTAGACTGGCCTTACATGGATTATCTTGCCCTTTCTTCTCACTGTTCAAACATTTTTAAAAATTTCTAACGTATAAAGATTGAGAAAGGATAATTCTCAAGTTCGCAAATAATGTAATTCTGGAAAGATAACTAATAGGTTGGACGACAACATCAAAATGCAAATGATCCACACAATTAAGAATGTTTAGTTTAAATTCAATAAGACTAAAATCAATAGAGATCAACCTCAAGGCTGGATTGATCTTCAAGTTAAAAAATGCACAAGATAGTGTAATCATGTTTGACAATAAACCTTGTGAAGAAAACATAGTAGGTTTTAGTTTGTCATAAAGCTTGTGTGGAGAGAAGTGGGGGTGTACAGGTGTGAGTATAGAGTTATCTGCCCATATGACAAGAGTAGCAGTTCTACTTTTTGAGATAACTAGATAGTGACTGAAGAGATCACTACACCTATAGTATCCACATATGAGTTCAAATCTAGTCTTAGGTATTTACTATGTAAACTTGGGAAGCTCATTTGACATCTGTCTGCTTGAGTTTACTCAATTGTAAAATGGGGAAAATAATACATCTATTTTCCAGAGGTGTGAAAATCAAATAAAAGATTAGTAAAAGCAGCACAATGGCTGGCCTAGAATAGTGTTATACAAATGCTTATTCTTTTCCTTATTGTACTATGCAGTACCATAATCATGTTTGGAATTTTCGCTGAATTCTTTATTCCAGGCATATATTTTTTAAAGAATTTGCATAATGAAGTATATATAAAGAGAGTTAATCCAAATTGGTGAAGAAGGTCAAGGAATCTTTTGGGTTTTGTTTGTTTTTTTAATGAAGGAATGGGGAAGGGTGAGGTAGGGTATTGAGTTATCTGAAGCAGAAAACCAAAAGTAGCATAGTTAGGGCTTAGCTATTGTATATTAACAATTATATAATGGGCAGTTCCTGTTTTAATAAAGATAAAAGTTGCACTGTGTTTGACTGCATAAATCAACCTAAAGATACACTCAAAGAAAACAACAGAAATTTGAGGAAGTATTTACAGTTGTTTTCTTATCTGGCTAGCAATTACTGATATATATATATATATATATATATATATATATATATATATATATATAATTCAATTTAACCAGTGGATTTTTTTATCATTCCTTTTTAATGTTTTTCCAAAAAAAACCCAAACATACAAAGTAAAAACAACAAGAACAAATTTATTCACATAATTCTTCTTCCTGATTATTCTTTGTGATTTAAATCCAATTAATTTCCTTGATATTTTGGATCCATATGATTGATTTTATAGTCTTAGGGAATTACTGTAAAGTCTAAAATGTTTTCCAATCTATGTAAATATTCCTGATGAAAAAAAATGAATGAATGAATGAATGATAATTATTAAGCTTCTTGTCTATGGTTAGATAGTATGTTAAAAATTAGATATAAAAATATTAAAATGAAATAAGCCAGTTTTTGACCAAACGAAACCAACAAAAACAAAATTAAAAGGGAAGTACAAAGCTGGGGGAAAAAAACTTTATACCCAGTATTTCTAAAAAAGTTTCATTTCTAAAATATATAAAGAAGTGTCAAATTTATAAGAATATAAGTCATTCCTCAATTGATAATTGGTCAAAAGATATGAAGAAAGTTTCAGATAATAAAATTAAAGCCAACAATAATTACATGAAAAAATGTTCTAAATTGCTATTGATTACAGAAACGCAAATTAAAACAATTCTGAGGTACCACCTCACACCTCTCAGACTGGCTAAAATTATGGGAAAAGATAATGATGAATGTTGGAGGGGATGTGGGAAAATTGGGACACTAATGCATTGTTGGAAGAGTTGGGAAATAATCCAATCATTTTGGAGAGCAATTTGGAACTATGCCCAAAAGGCTATCAGACTATGCATAGGTTTTGACCCAGCAGTGCATTACTAGGTCAGTATCCCAAGGAAATCATAAATAAGGGAAAAGGACCCACGTGCGCAAAAATGTTTGTAACAGCTCTTTTTGTGGTAGCAAAGAATTGGAAAATGAGTAGATGCCCATCAGTTGGGGAATGACTGAAAAAGTTCTGGTATATGAAGGTAATGGGATATTAGTGTTCCATTAAAAAATGATGAATAAGCTGATTTTAGAAAGCCCTGGAAAGATTTACATGAACTGATGCTGAGTGAGACAAGTAGAACCAGTAAGGCATCGTACACAATAACAGTAAGAATGTGCAATGATCAAATATAAAAGCTTTAATTCTCCTCAGTTGTTCAGTGAACCAAAGTAATCCCAATAAACTCTGGATAGAAAATGCCATCTGCATCCAGAAAAAGAACTAAGGAGACTGAATACAAATCAACCCGAGCTATGTTTATTTCCTTTTGTTTTTATTTGCATCTCTTCCATGGTTTTTTTTTTCCCTTTTGCTCTGATTTTTCTCTTCCAACATGATTAATAAAGCAATGTGTATTAAAAAATGAAATAAGTCCTGCCCTCATGAGCCTTTCCTTTGAATGGGGTCAATTGCATATTTGAGTAGTAGTTGACAAGAAAGGAAGTTTTAGAGTATCAGAACTTATGAATAGAGGGATTGATGAGGCAATTTTAATGCCTTTTTCAGTAACAATGCTATTAGTGATTTGATTACTGATCCCAAGTAAGAATAAGAGATGAAACTGAACTGAAAGGTCATAAGATCATTGTCATAGATTGTGAGCTAGAGAAAACTTCAAAGCAACCTCCATTTGAGAAAGCATTCCTACCAGCCATGTTCTCCTCAAACCCAAATCAACCATAACTCTCTAGAGCCCTTTCCATCTCCACCCCGGTGCCCCATGCTCTCCCGTATCACACACTGTCATTGTCCCCACCTGAAGCTTCCTCCTTGGATCATTAGTTCTTCCATAGCTTCTCTTTCTCCTTGGTTGTACCTCCTCCACATCTCTACTAGCCCAAGATTTCACGCACCAAGCCTTCCTCCCCTTTTAGATCTTTTTCATGTGTTCACTCTTCTCATCAGAAATTTAAACTCCCTGAAAGAAGTAACTGCTTTTCTTTTTGCTTATATTTGTGTCCCCGAAGTTTGGCATGATTCTTGGCACCTAGGAAGTGTTTAATATATATTAATCTATTATCAATTGTGAAGTTCTCAAAAGAAACATTGAGTGTCCTTGTATTGCTTTTTCTGACCACCAGAGGACATTTGCCTTATTTCATCAAGCACACTTTCACCATTGAACAATGTGGCCAGCTCAGCAGAGTGGGCTTCTCTACAGGGACTTGGGATGCTTGGCAGTTTGGCAGACCCCAGGGCGCTCGGCCATCTTCAGACCTTCTTAAGATCATTCCAAAGGAGGCAGTGTGGTTTCCTGACATGGCACTGGGACACTGTTAGGGTCTTTGGAATTGATTGCATGACCTGGGAGACAATAGCACAAGGACACCTTGCCAGAGTGACCTCGTCAGAGAAGGGACTGAGTTCTGTGAGTCAGGTACGATTAAAGGAGCTCAAAAGAGATGGAATGTACCCAACTAGGAAATCCACCCTCAACGTTCACCCGGACTCTTTGTGTCTGACCTGTGGGAGAGCATTCCTGAGCTTGTACTGATCAAATCAACCAAAGTCAGATACATTTTAACTTGACTAATATAATAATATTATTTGGCTCTCTTCAGGAACAAAGGAGAACAATCAACCAACCCATCAACCATCCAACCATCCATCCATTCATCCACTTGTCCATCCATCTCTCTCTCTGTCTCTGTCTCTCTCTCTCTCTCTCTCTCTCTCTCTCTCTGTCTCTCTCTCTGTTTCTGTCTCTGTCTCTCTGTCTCTGCTCTGTCTCTCTGTCTCTGTCTCTCTGTAGCTCCAAAAGACAAGGGGATCTAATATTTCAAAACAAGGCTGAGGAAATTATCTTTGGAGGCGTTCTCTGAAGGCTTACTGTTCTCAATGTGGGAAAAAGTGGGTAAACATCAGGAAATATATCAAGATATCTGCAACATGATTTCCTGTTGAATGAAGGCTATTATAGAAAAGATAGATTGATTATAATTTAGAAAATAATTATAAGTAGACCTATCATCAATAACAAAATGTTTTGAGAAATTTTTATGTCAGAAACGTTAACTAATCCATTATACAAACATTCTTTATTCTTATTATGAATTAGACATTTAAATATTATAAAAATTATCAATAAATACTTGTGTATTATATGCTACATTATTTTATTGGACATTTATGATTAGTTTCTGTGTGATTAATGTTAACAAACAAAATCACCTAGAAATTTTGAACCCGATGTTCCAAAATATTTCCAACTCTAACATTTTATGATTTTATGGCTCTGATTCAGGCTACTAGTTTGCACATTAATGATGAAGGACATCAAATAATATATTACCGATTCTAAAAACTCCTTTATGGTGCTTTCATTTTATTTTACTTTACTCCTGTGAGTTTCTATTGCTCATGAATTAAAGATATAATTAAAATAAATTAATGTATTTTAACAAATTGTTGATTATCATAAAAATAATACATTCAAGTTTTGCCAAATACTTTCATTACATATATCATTTCATCCAATCCTCCCAACAAACTTATGAGTTAGGTATTATAATTATCCTCATTCTTGCCAGTGAAGAGATTGAGGCATGGAGTGATAAAGTCATTTTCCAAGGGTCTCACCAAGCTAGTAAATGTCTGAGGTAGGTTCTGAACTCAAGCTTCCCTAATTCCAAGGCATATTTCTTAGGTTCTACGCTACCTTTGTATACAGCTGCAAGTTTTATTAAAGTATATAATAACAGAATAATTAGATATAGAGAAAAATGGGAGAAAACTTTTACATTTCTTTATAACTTTGTAATTCACTTTCTAGATGAAAAAATACATAATGAGGAATATTATGAATTGGGATATATTTACAAACTTCATATGATGATTTTTATAAAATGAGTGAAGTGATATATTCTCATAGGTTTAAATAAATCCACCCCAAATTTTTAAATATCTTTAATACTACTCCTAGAATTTCCCTTTAAATGTAATCATCTAGAGTTAGAGTTTATTTACAGAATACATTCCATAGTATATCCAAAGACCTATGAGGTGAGGTACATGTTTAGAAAGGCTTGTGTTTTAAATGCTTAGATATTAATATTTCAATTTCAAATTTATATGCTGCATTCTTCTAAAATAATAGATTTCTTCAGAATCTTTCTAAAGAGAGACCTAATGGGACTTCTAAGGAAAAATTAGTATATCATAATCTTTTTCTTTTTGTAATCTCAGCTTTTATATTTGAAGAGAAAGTTGCAAATCTCTCTCTTTTCAAATAAAAAAAGTAGTATCCATGTTTTAAGTTTGACATTCAATCAAATACAATTTGTTCTTATTTCCCTTTTAAAATTCTAGCAGCATAAAAATTAAGTATACTTTCAAGAAATCTCTTTTTAGAATCTTTATTCTTTATGTTACACTATTCAGATGTCAGAAGAGAGAAAAGAAAAGAGAAAATTTTTTCTTAGTACAACAAAAATGTTTTCTAGAATCACATTGCACATATGACTTCAAATTGTTTTATATTTATTATTTTATTTGATTCTTGAAGTAAATGAAAATCTATGATGATATATACATATATTACAGATGTATACACAGGTATGTGTATGTATATATATATGCAAGTAGTATTGTAGTGTATATATATGTGAATGTGGATGTATATATTTATGCATGTAGTGTATGTGTGTATATATGTATATATGTGTGTATATGTACATGAGTGTATATTTATATATACTACATATATTTTTCTTGGCATTTTATAAATAAAAGTAAATCTTGGAGATAGTTGATGGTGATGATGATGAAGATGACGACTAAACAATGATGATGATGATCATGATTGATGATAGCATTTGCAAAACATTTACATATATGATTACATTTGATTCCCACATCATCCCTCTGAAATAGGTGCTGTTCCTATTCCTATTTTAAAGAGAAATAGAAAATAAAAAAAGAAAAATAGTTTGCCTTAGGTCACTCAGCCAGTCAATTTCTAAGGTAGAATTTGAACTCAGTTCTTCCTGACTTCAGGTCCAGCACTCCATCCATTATACTCCCTAGCCTTTGTTGCAAACCCGAGGTCACACCGAATACTTGAATATTGAAATTCTAACTTCATATACATTATTTATTTATTCATTCCTTCATTTATCAAGCAGTTACTATATTAATTCCCAACTAAACGCCTGGTATTGTACTAGATGGTGGAGAAACAAAAACAAATATAAAAGTACACCTGACCTCAAGGAGTTGCTATCATTCATGGAGGAAGAGTTTACACAGAATATGGGATTCGGGCTTCATGAGCTATTTACTATCATTTCTCTGGCCCTGGAGCCTTCTTCAAAAAATCCGCCTTGTACAGAGACTAACCTCCAAGAGGAGACGTCTCAGATTATGAGGCAAGAAAGGTCCTGAAATACATTCAGATCAAGAACCAAGTCACTTCAAGTGGTTTTAGTCATGAAGAATTACTAAAAATATGGATAGGATATTTCTACTATTTATGGATGCAAGACAGACCTCTCCTACAGGAGGAAGTTGGAAATACAATGTTCCAGCTCATTTATATACTTTTCCCCTTCTTTTTTCCAAAACACAGAAACCCAACACCTGTTTGTTCAGACTTTTTTGGCAAACCACGAGCCATAAGTGGAATGGAATAGACAGACTGCACTTAGTTAAGTTTTACATGTTAATGGGCCTGCTTCTGAATCAGTCCTTTGAGTTTAGTAACTTTTTAGTAAAAGATATGGTTGGGAAGAAAGTCAGGTCAAACTACTTCAGGATATCTTAGTGAAAGGACTTTTGCACCCTGACAATCAAGCACCTCATGGAATAAAGTCCCACTTTATTGACCTATATGGGGAGAAATAAGGAAAGTAGAAGCAAAACAGTTGATAGCAAATCAAAACCTGAAGTTTATTGTTTCATTCTGAAAAACTGCAGCTAGAACAAAGGATGCTATTTTGCTGTATGATATCATCGGGAGTATCTTTGAAGAAATTTTGGAACAAGCTCCCTTTTCCACTGAAGAATTAATACCAGAATTAAGTGCAAACCAAGAGTAAATTATTAGAACAACAGTGAATTGTCAGAAGCAGACAGGCATAAGATTACCTAGGAAGCAAAAGAAGGGAAAGAAATGTAAGAAGTCTTCACCAAGGGAAGATAAAGTCAAAGGGGAAAAAAAGAGTGATGGCAAGGGACATTGGGCTTATCCTTCAGTTTAACTATAAGAAAATTGCTGATAGACTGGAATGGCCAGCAAGTTAAGGAGCCCTTCCTTGAACAGTCTCCACAAACTGGCCAGAAATTTCCAGAGCCTTTCTGAAGGAATATTACATCAAAATGGCTTTCCATGGCATAATAATTTGAACAGATACAGGCTTTAGCAAAAGAATCCTTTGTGCCAAAATCAAAACTGCAAAAAGAAAGAGGGGGAAAAAGATATAAAGGAGAATGTGGAGACAACTATGACTTTTGAGATAGATAAGTCAAGAACTACAAAGAGAAAGATGAATTCAAGAAAGACTATCAGTACCGATTCTTCTTTTCTATATGAGATAGGCAATACAGCTATTTTCTTTAAATCCTCAAAACAACAGCTCAAGAAGAGCATGTAAAAGAAAAAGAAGGTAAAGAACCAAAAATCACAGAAGTAATGGATGGTTTCCAGAAGCCAATAAGAATGATCAAAAAGACACCCCAAAGAATGAAAAGGCAGGAGCAGCAACAACAACAATAATAAAAATCGACCTTGAAGTGACATCAGCCATGGACAGAAGTAGGAAAAAAAGTTGCTTGTGAGAAGATGGAGACCCAAGAACAGCAAATGAAAAAGTTGTAAGCCACACTTCAGAAAGCTTATATAGAAACTCCTGTAATTAAAGGGTTGCCAATTATCCTATTATTTCCCCTAAGCAAGAAAGTAATAAGTACCCCCAAATTGGTCACAAAACAAAATAAAGCAAGTTGTTAATGGAAGTAACCACATTGTTCCCCAGGTAGTCTCAAAGATATCTTCAGAAATGGTTCATTGGAAAGAGTTATAGGTAAGTAGAACCAATGACATAGAGATAGAAAACCAGGTTGTAGTTTCTACTAAAATGATAAAAAAAAAAAAGAAAGATAAGTGGGTGAGTAGAAACAGTCTTATTCCCTTCCCTCAACCCAGAAAATAAGGGCAAGTTACTCAAGAGGAAATTACTACTACTACAGAAAATTCAACAGTTGGTGATTTTCTTCCTTCTCCAAAAAGGTCAAATAGAAGCTTCAGTAGAGCAAAAGATTCCTTAAAGAGGGAAAATAAACAAATCGAATGATCCTTATCCCCCTCTCCCAAATACATCATGCTTTTCAGTCATCCAGGTAAAAGAGTACAAAGAAACATGAGGAAAAAATATTTAATGTCTTCTAAGTGTTAGGACTGGTTTTCTAGTGATCTTTGAGAATTTCAACATCCAAAAAATAGAAGTATTTTCCAACACAAGACATATAAGCATTTCAGGGTGTCATTAGCAAGGAATCACATAAAAATATTATTTTCCAGCAATAAAAATTGAGTTATGTCACATAAAAAATGAAATTCAAATCTATACAAAATAATTGTTGTGATGACCACGTATTTTAAAATCAGCGGGAATCAGGAATTCAGGTTAAGGGAAAATCTTCAATCTTTATTCTCAGTAGAGATGAAGAAGAATCGGAGGTGAAGGGGGAAATGCTATAGCAATGTGTGCAGCTGAGTAAAGAAGCCAGCCAGACCAGAAGCCAGCCAGCCTTCTCTTTCCGCTCCTCTCTCCGCCCCTCTGCCTCCACCCACCAAAATCATCATTTCCAATACAACACATTAGGACTTGCACAAAGAGTGGGTGGGGGCCATTCTTTCTCCAAGCATATATATTAATAGAGTATGGTCCAATTACTATTTAGCCTCACATGCTTGGGACCTCAGTGCATCAACTTGAGCTTCAGCCCATTACAAATTGTCAGTGGATGGATGACATTAGAAATTAAGGGCACAAAGATCAGCTTCTTGTATGAGATGTTTTTTAATTTTATTTTGAAGGAAGTTAGTTAAGATATTGAGGTAAAGATAGAATGTATCAGAGATTTGGGAATCAATATATATATACTGTTTCAGCAACCACACTAGCCTTCCATGCCCCAAGTATACCGTTGCCATAAATTTTCAGCTCCTTATAATTGTGTTTCAGAATTATTGTTGTTTTGTTTTAATCAATGGAAATGATTAGTATGTATTTGCAAAGAAAATATACAACAAAGATAAAAAATGAAAAATGGGAAGGATACTAACAATACTGATTCTCAGAGTATAGACATTTGGGACAGATGACAATGTTCATCTGTCAGTCTTCTTGCTATTGAATACTTACCAAATGAGAGGATTTCCTATACTGTTGGCAACAGGGAAGAATCTGTTCGCTCCTATACAATGTAAAATCTTACAAAAGGAAAAGAACATTAAATCTTCATAAATTATTACTTAGAAACTGTGTAATATGGCAGCAAAGTAAATGTCATCCTTAATACAATTGAGAGACAGAATGTTCTGAAAGATGGAGGAGAGCACTGTGATCCTTTTGCAAATACCTCTAAGTCTAGTGTTTCATTAATTAATATAAGGAAAGATTTTTGAGAAGCTGAGGAACGTCTGCAGGAAGGTAATCTTATTGGCAAAGGACCTTAAGAATCTGCCTTTCAAAAAATGCTTGAAAGAACAGTCAGTGTTTCTCTTGAAGAAATCATTGTACAAATCAAGTACATGAAGGGCTCTCATGCAACAGAGATACAAGTTGCTCTGCCTGGTATCCAGAGAGCAAAACTAGGAACAGTTTAATGGAATGAAAAACCTTGATTACTAGAATTATACAAAAATGATGTGGATTCTCTCAGGAGGAAGGACTATGAGCCTGTCTGTAAGGAAGCCAGTCTTTGCTCATCTCCATCCCCAGTATTCCTTAATTTGTACAGATTGCAGCTGAAATCTCACCTTCTAAAGGAAGTGTTCCCCAATGCTGCTTATTCCTACTGTTTCTTCTGAGATAACTTACAGTTTATCTTGTCTATATTTAATTTGTGCATGGTTTTGTTGTTATTTATTTTATGTTTGTATGCTTTGTCCCTCCAATAGGACTATGAATTCCTTAAGAGTTGGCATTATTATTATTATTATTGGTTGTTTTTGTTTGTTTGTGGTTTTAACTTCTTTTGTATTCCCACTACTCAGTGCAATGTCTAGGACATAAGGACTCAGTAAGTGTTTTCTGATTTTATTTGATTAATGAGTTCTCCAGGAGTGGAATATTCACTGAATATCAGTTCACTTGAATCAGTTGAATCACCACTTATGAGTTTGCGATTAAGAGAATTCTTGTTCAGGAACACAATGGCTTAGATGGCTTCTTATACAAAGATTCTGTGAATGCTAATACAGCTTTTCTTAATATCCTTATTCCCCCCCAAATACATCATTTTCTCCAAAATGGACTGACTCTATTTTTCTTTCCTATTTTTTTTCATGTCTTCAATTTCCTTGATACCTATAAGGTTTTCATAATCCTATTCCAATACAAGTTAAACCTAGTAAACAATGTGAACAAAAGCAAGTTTTAATATTCCTTTAATTGAATTAGAATTCCAGTCATGAGGCTTCTTATGTCATGGGAAATCTTAGCTTCTCTGATCCTCATCTTTGAAATTCTTTTGCTACAAATAATAAGTCAATCTATACCCCTTTGGCTTCATCTACCTCTTTGTAACTTTCCCAAACATATTATTACCTCTCTCCTTTGTGTGTTGCCTTTTTTCTTGAAATATAGTTTTCTTAAGATTAGGCAGTTTTTGCTCTAGTATTTATATCACTAGGTCATAGTATAGTGAGTGATGTATTATAAGCACTTAATAAATACATTTTCACTAATTTATCCATTTATCTTTAAAGAGAAGATAATATTTTCCTTATTTAGCTCACAGAGATATAAAAAAGAAAATGTTTTATAAACTCTCATAAAGATGATCTATTCCAATTATGTGCATGATCATTCTGCAAGGTCATAAAGGCTATTTTATTTAGCTTTGTTTTGCTACTTCATCAATAAGAGACTTCTGCTCTATATTTTCCTTAGAACCACAAAGATCATCAATTCATCTATCAGTTTGAATTGTAGATTAGAATTACATAATTAGAATAAGATAACTATATAATTATATAATGTATATATTCCCCAATTACCAGTTAAAATAATTCTATCATTTTTTTAAATTTTTGAATTTCAATTTTTTTTGCCTCCTTTCTTACTGCCCTCCCCTCTTCCTTCCTTGAGATGGTAAGCAATCAGATATAGAATAAACATGTGCAATCATGTAAACACCTTTCCATATTAGTAATTTTGCATGAAAATACATAAATAAAAGAAAAAAATAAAAAAGTAAAAAATATTATGTTTCAGCCTGTATTCAAAAAATATAAATTCTTTCTCTGGAGGTGGATAATGTGCTTCATCATGAATCCTTTGGAATTGTTGTAGATCATTGTATTCCTGAGAATAGCTAAATCATTAATAATTCCTGACTGAACAATATTGTTGTGACTATGTATAATTTTTTCCTGGTTCTATTCACTTCCCATTGTATCAGTTCATGCAAGTCTTTCCAGGTTTTTCCGAAATCATCTTGCTTGTCATTTCTTATAATACAATAACATTTCATCATAATCCTCCATAACAGTCATCAGTTTAGTCATTCACTAATTGATGGGTATCCCTTTATTTTCCAATTCTTAATCAATAGAAAAAGACAGACAGACATGGTATACCGGCATTAGAAATAAGGGATTTCTGTAGAAGGCAGGAGGTTTTATCTGGGACTTGAAGGAATCCAGGGACTTCAGTAGGCAAAGATAAGGAGAGCTACCATTCCACGCAGGTGGGATAGCCAGTGAAAATGCCAGGAGCCAAGAGATAAGGTGTCTTATTTGTGGAGCAATAAGGAGGCCAGTATCACTGGATCAGAATAGATTGGAGGCTAGAAGATGCAAGAAGACTTTAAATGGAGGGGTTCCATTAAAATGACTTTGAGTATTATATTTTATAGTGGAGGTGATATGGAACCACAGGAGTCAATTGAGCAGAAGTGTGACCTGATTAGATCTGAGCTTTAAGGAAATTATCTTGGTGGGTGAAGGGAGGATGGATTAATGGAGAGAGAGAATTTTTGTAGCTGCTGCAAGTCTAATCAGTAGGCCATTAGAATAGACTATACAGGAGGAGATGAAGGTCTCCAACAACAGTGTGAGAGGAAAGAAGGGAAAAATTCAAGAAATAGTGCAAAAGATAAATTCACAAACTTTGGAAAGAGATTAGATTATGAGGAGGAGAGAGAGGAAACTAAAGAATTAAGAATGACAACTGGATTGTCATCCAGCCTGGGGAAGTTGGAGGATGCTGGTTCTTTCACCAGAAATAGAAAACTTTGGAAAGGGGGGGATATTTTGAGAAAAAATAATGAGTTCAATTTTGGAAATATTGAATCAAACATGTTGACAGATCATCCAATTTGAGAGATATAATAAGCATTTTGAAATATTTTACTGGAGGTCATCAGACAGTTTAGGGCCAGAATAAATTGAATTGGGAACTGAATAATCATTATACAGATGAGAACTGAAATCTTAGAAGTTAATGAGATAATAAGTCAATATAGAAAGAGAAGGGAAGAGGGCATAGCACAAAGCTCTGTTGAATACTCATGATTGAAAAAATGCTTTGCAATGACCTAGTCTGAAGTAATTGCAAACATAAACTCACATTTATATAATTTTTTTCTGGACTCATGTTTGTTTTTCAAATATCCTGTTCTAATTTTTTTAAATTAGAAATTACATTTTTTTATACTCTGTTAGAGTGTTTTTCTTTGACCATGCATATGAGGTTGGAATTGCAAGTATTATTAGCTTCATGTTGAAGATAATAAAACTCAAGATCAAAAAATTAAATTACTTCCCCAGATTTATGTAGTTATCAGTTTTTAAAGCACTAAAACTCAGATCTTTTGATCCTCAAATAACTGTCATAATTGGCGACTAAGTGAGAATTTATCTAAGTTTCTATAGCCAGTCCTGTCACCAGCAAGGTTGATGTTTTTACAGAGTGGACACATTTGCTTCCCTCAAAAACTTCAGTACTATCCCCAAATTAGTCCATTCTCATCATGCTATATCCCAAATAACTACTTCTTGGTGATTTTCAAATTTCTGTATGCTGGATTCTTCTGGGTTGCTACACAGAGACAGAGTCAATCCATCACTTAATAGGGGTAACATGGCACAGAATTAAAAAGAAACACAAATATCGATATACTTAACCTATAGGAAATGGGGGGGTTATGTTCCCATATCCATAAAAATGAAATTTTAAAATACAGATTGTCCAAAAATGCATTATCTGCATGGAATTCTTCACAAGAAGATACGAATTCTTATATTATGTACTTTTTAAAATACAGTAACCATGAAATAACTGTTAAATGCAGTACACAAAATGAAATTGGTAACATGCAAAACATTTTTTGTGCTAGTTTTTTTCATCCTAATTCCTTAGGATTTTGTGACCTTTTGTGCCAGCATCTAAATTTTTAAAAAATGATTTGATACAATATTCACTTTATATAACACATACAATCAAGTCTAAAACATTTTTTAACCTGAATCTTATTTTCCACTGTGTCAGATGGTGTAATCAGAACATTGTTCTATATACTCTACAGCTGTGAACCTCTCTACCCTGACTTCTGAGAACCAAAGAAGAGGTTGCTGGGAATTTAGTTGTTGTTGCCAGAAGTCTCAACATCACCTCCTACACTCAATCCTTTTTAACTGGTGGATGGGAGTAGAGATCATGAAAAAGATCTATCAGCAACATCTGCTGCATGAGTCACTTGAGATCATTAAGAGTATGAGAGCCTAGCAGAGACAGGTTCACATTTAACCTTGAGACTTTATCTTAAAGGGGATGGATCAGCATCCTTAATGTCTCCAACCAACTTGTCAACTAATCTGACAGAAGCTCTAGGCATTCTGGTGTGAAGTATCTCCAATATCTTTATTTTGTCAGCTGCATCACTGACTTTGCACACTCATGTTTAAAACCCAAAGGGCACGTGCCACAGTTTGGGGCCATAATTATAACATCTTGAGATTTAAAGGAAATAATATAAAGATACAATGAATTCATGGGGATCTCTTTATAACGTTAGGGTTAAAAAATCAGTGAAGTAATAGAATACTAGCTGCTCCCCAGGCTTGCACACATTATACCTCTGATTTTACTTCATATAGACACAAATGTGTGCAGTTACCAACATAAAAGTGAAAATGTAGTTAAATTCAAATCCTTGAAGTCAAAAAAGTGAAACCATGAATGTTGAAGATTGATTATTCATAGGCTGAGTTAATCAGATGTGTTTCAATTTCTTAATGGTCTTTTTAATTTTACTTAAGAATTTTTCTTGTCATTTAGCTGTGTCATATATATTTCCATTGGGGTATTCTGTCTAATCTTGTCTTGCACCTTACAACTTTCTTTCTTGGGGCCTCACTTCAACATCCCTATTTTTGGTAACAGTATCATTATCTTCCTGTCACTCAGATTTGAAATCTGTCACAGATGACATATATCTTTGAATTTTGGAGAAGAGAGAAAAGGATCAATCTGTTTTTCACATCCATTCATTTACCTCCTTTTATATCAATATTACCCTCATTTAGGTCTTTTTTTATTTCACAAATGGACTAGCCTTATTAGGTTTTTAACAAGCATTTCTACCTCAAAACTTTCTTTCTTTCAATTCATTCTTTATAATGTTGCCAAACTAATCTCCCCTAAATATCAACTTGGATAATGCTATCTCCCCTACTCAAAATGTTCTAGTATCTCACCACTGTTCATCAAATACAATCACACTTCTTGGATCATCATTTAAGAGCTTCCATGATTTCTTTTAATTGACATTTGTCTTCATATATCTATACTTCAATCAAGGTACAGATATAAGTTCGGAATGAAAATATTAACCAAAGCAGGTAAGGAATATTCTCACAAAGTGGATATTCTCCACAAGAAAGAGAATCTATAGTTATATTTATAAGGTTATTTTCTTTAGATGGGATTATATATTAAAAATGAGAGCAGCAAGAATTAACTGGTGACTTTTCTTTTCTAAGCATAGGAACTGCAGATCCCTGTGATGTGAAAAGGGCAAAGCAAAGACTAATATGCTAGATAAAGTTAAAATATGGTATTTAGATTCTTTTTCATTCATTACACTAAGTAAATGCCAATAAGACATTTTAATTCCATGGATTTAATTCCTTCCATTTTAGATTGTCGTTGAAAAGTAAGAAAATATCACAGAGAACAACTTTTGTTTCCATCCAACATGCCAACCTTGGTTTTTGCATAATTTAAAAGACCATAACAAAGATTTCAGATATAAATTATTTATTTGCACCTTGGGTCTCTTTGCTCTGGTGATATATTTGGAAATTATTTTTAAATGTAGCTAGTTTGCTATTTAAGTTTTGGTAATTTATGAATAGAAGGAAGACATTCACTCTCCCAAATAAGAGATTTTTAAAAATAAATATGTTGATATAGTTCCTCTTTAAAAATAAGAACATTATAATGAAAATTTATTCATGCCCAATTTTTAAATTCATGCATAATTAGATTTTCATAGGAATTGCAAGATACAATCATTGGTTCAACATTGTAAAAATATTCATAATTTTCTATTACATTTAAATTTTAATACAGGTGTTGGTGTGCACACTCAATATTTGGGTGCCATTTTATCTTTTGCACTTATATAAATTACATGTTTACTCATTTAGTTTGTTTATCCCTACCTTTTACATATAGATTGATTTCAATTAAAAAAATCTATTTTTTGAATTTTCCCTATTTGATATAATTGATCTATAATTGCAAATTAAATTCCAACCATGCTTGAATATCCCATATTTTTCATGTTCATTCTCTTCTTAAGATCCCCCATAAACGATATACTGTATATTCTACAGCCATTTATCCAGGCCTTTATATCTTTTTCAGGTATCAGTGTAAGATACTCTCTATCCATTTTATCTAATCCTTATCACATTACCAGCCTATGTTCCTGTCTACTCATATACATTAACTTTCATAACTTTCTTCTCCTATTCTCAAAATCATGGAAAAAGACTTCAAGAGAAACTTGGACTTGATAAAACCATTTGACAAATTTTCTTTTGACATTCAATGAAGTGAGGAAGAAGCTTATTATGTGACCCAAACCTCGTTCAAATTAATTAATTCTTGTCCATAAATATACAAGTTTAAACACCAGTCTTCTTTGGGGTCCAATGTCACTTCTGCATTAAAACCTTTCTCTATTCTCCCACTAAAAGAAATTGTCTCTGCATCCTATTAATTCCTATTGAAAATGTTACACTTTTTCACTTTTCTTACTATCCTGATTTATTCAAATTTGTGTTACGCCAATATATGTTCAATTCAGATCTTTCCTAGTAGACTAGATGCTCTTTAAGAAAAGTGACTGTGTCTTTTAAATTCTTTTATTCCCCACAACAGATGTGATGAGCTTTTGCACAATATATAAATTCAATGTTTTTGCTAATTAAATGGACAAATGTCTTTTTAGTTTTTGAAGGTATCCAGAAATTATCTCATTGTTAGAGGATCAGCTTTGGAACTCAATAGATTTCTTAAACACTATTGGGTACAAACTGTTTTACTTTTGATTTAGATTTATTTAATTTAGGCTATGGTCTACTATTTCCAATAATGGGGAAATTCATTGATTTCTGATTTTAATACTTTTTTCCCTTTGATGCATACTCACAAAATTACCTATCTCATTTCTGTTTAATATAACTTGTAAAGATTGCCTCTATAACATATTATTAGATCATGCTCTATATATGTTAATCCATTCTTTCTAATATAGAATGATTGAATTGTTTCCCTATTTTGATATGTTCTACACTCCAACATGCTTTTGTTATTTCCATAAGGGTTCCCTCTCTGTAGGTGCAGTCAGGATGAGTGACTCTGTGATGAAAGTAAAATGGTGAACTATCAATCTTTCACTAATCATTCCATTTTTCATTTTACTTTTAGAGCAATTGCATGTGTCTTTAAAATGGCATTAATAAACATGATTAAAACATCAGCTATAAAGTTAGAATGATAAACAACAATCTCCTGTTTATTGCACTATATGTAGATGAAGTATGTCAAAGTGATAACTTTCCTGCTGTATTCATAAACCTTTTTAATTTTTGAAACCTGTGAATATAGTGCAGCGATGGTTAGTAAGTTATAATTGGAAAGAAAATTGGACCTTCAGAA
The DNA here is from genome assembly GCF_902635505.1 of Sarcophilus harrisii. Taxonomy (NCBI): domain Eukaryota; kingdom Metazoa; phylum Chordata; class Mammalia; order Dasyuromorphia; family Dasyuridae; genus Sarcophilus; species Sarcophilus harrisii. The sequence continues at coordinate 31,381,900 of NC_045431.1, read as the reverse complement.
CTAGATTCTCTAATATTTAACATTTATAAAGGGATCTATAATAAATAATAATCATTTGGGGGCAGCTAGGTGGTGCAGTGGATAGAGCACCAGTCCTGAAGTCAGGAGGACCTGAGCTCAAATCTGTTCTCAAACATTTAACACATTCTAGCTGTGTAACCCTGGGCAAGTCACTTAACCTCAATTGACTCACTCTCTTTCTCTCTGTCTCTGTCTCTCTCTTTCTATGTGTGTGTGTGTGTGTGTGTGTGTAAAATCATTTAAAAGTAGAATTGTGATATTTTAGATTTCTAAAAACTATCATCCTATAAAAATTATGTTTCATTATATGTGTAATGTATGTGATTTACATGCAATTATGACTTTCAAATATGCTAATTAGATTCACAAATTGTAGAACATATTCCAATCTAGTCCAATTATGAGGGATAATGAAGTACAGTGTTTTTTTAAAATCACAGTGAGTAGCAGGTATGTCACTGGACTCCTGGGTATATTGAATTAATAGTCCACCACAATGTTAAAACATGTGGTAGAAGTATGTTTGGCATTAGAATCCAGTTTTGGGGAAAACCATATTATGAAAGAAAAACACCAACTGGATCAACTTGAATTTGGACCATATCTCTTATTCATATGATCCTTAGTTTACAAAGCCTTTTTTAAATCACTATTTCCTTCTCCTTTCCTTCTTTCCTTCCTTCCTTCCTTCCTTCCTTCCATCCATCCTTCCTTCCTTCCTTCCTTCCTTCCTTCCGTCCTTCCTTCCTTCTTTCCATCCATCTTGGAGTTCTCAGGCTATATTTCTTTCTTAAAGAAATTCCTTCCTTCGTTCCTTCCTTCCTTCCTTCCTTCCTTCCTTCCTTCCTTCCTTCCTTCCTTCCTTCTCTCTCTCTCTCTCTCTCATTCTTTCATTCATTCTTTCTTTCTGCCTCAATAGCCCCAATATGCTCCAAAAAATCAGCAAATCATTGAGCTTTGATATATCCACAAGGAGAAAATCCCACTTCTGGAGTTTAGGACAAAGACTCTATGATGCTTAGAACCATCTAGAGACAGCTATCTTCTGTCTCTGTCTTCCCTTTAATAAAGCCTACATCTCCTCCTCCCCCTCCCCCCACAAACACAAATGAACTTAGGTCAGGTAATGGGGATGTTTGGAACCCAATAATCTGCACCAAGATAACTGATAATAGTGGTGGAGTACTTTGCCATCTGCCAAACAATGTGAAATAATGATAATCAGAAATGGTTAATAGCCAATGGGTATATAATTCTTTACAAATATTCTCTTATAACAACCTGTAAGCCATATACATATGATAATTTCATTGTCCCCATTTTACAGCTGAAGAAATTGAAAAGGAAAGAATGTAAATGAATTATCTGTGGCTCCTCTCCAGCTAAGAATCTCAAAGGTGGGATTTAAACTCAGAAATCTTCTAATTACCATTCCAAAATTTTTATACTATACTGCACTACAAATAGAACTCAGTTCATATCTTTTGAAAATGACCAAAATTTGTGAATTAATATTTTTTAAATCTTGTTTCATTGTTATTTAATTCAGTAGCCTGAGTTACTGGAGATGATGATGTTCAACTAGAGAGAATATCTGGTAACATTGGTAATATATATATATATATATTACTGTAGCTAAAAGGATATAACTACCATTTATGGTAAGCTATTCTATGTTACTATTCAACAATTATTATTTTAAACAATGAGATGACAAAATGTATGTGAAGATGTGCTACAGAATATAACATATTTAAATATAAGGTAGCAAGTATAATTTCTATTATTGTGTATTTAAGTCCACAATATGATAGTTACAGTGAATAATTAAGATAGTAGGATAAATTTCATTTTTGAAGGGAATTGACTTTCATATTCAATACTAATTTATGGGATTTAGTTTCTAGTTTACTTAAAACAAGTTTCCCCTACTATGGCTGCTTCAGAATAAAATTATCTACAAAATCAAATAATTATCAATAGCATAATATCAATGTAGTTTGCATAACAGAAGCTACACCACACAAATATAGTAAATTCAAAATATATTAACAATTTAAATCAAATTGATTAGCATTTGGATACAATCAGTCATGGGCATGAAATGCTATTTAATTAGGTAATGACTTCATTAACTACGGTTAATCACACACCACCTTGAACTCATTTTCCAAACTTAGAATTAATTATTCAAATTATAGCAATTAAAACATACCAGTCAAAAGCTTGATTCATTTTAAAAATGTCTCTGCAAGATTGCCAAAACACTACAGATCATTTTCAGAAATCCAAGTGTTTTATTAAATTTTTAATTTAGAAAAAGTCATTTACCTATATGATATGCTTTTATATTATTAAGACATATAATTTATGTGAACTATTTTGTTTTAAATCATATAATACACCCAGAAGAAGTGAAGCTAAATCTTTAAGCCTTGGGGAAAAGTCTTAGCTGGGGGGAAGGTTATATATACATATATATACACATATATATATGTATATATATTTTAAAAAATGAAAATTTCCATATTATCTATATGGATATTTTCATTTTTTAAAATGAGAACTCTGGTTTGTTTGGATTTCTTGCCCTCCCAAATTAAAATAAACAAAGTCCAAGAATCATGATGTGGTTTTTCTGCAACATATGCCCAACCAACCACTATTTAGTTATCACAGGCTGACAAAGTAATATTCTAAGTGAGGCAAGTAATGTAAAAATAGAAGACATGACCCCTAATCTCAAGGAGCCTATAGCTTGGTTGGAGGAGCATGCAAATACATGAAAAGTTAAATTGTGGTACAGGACAAAGATAGAAGTAAGATATGTGTGATTGATTAGTGGGGCAGACAATAAGTGCTATGACTTCAGTGGAGGAAGAGATTGAGTTTTAGTTGTAATAGCGGGGAGTACAAGTTTAGCTCTCTAAATTATAACTCGTGTCACTGTTTTCCAGCAAACAGTATTTTTATTGCAGAGTAAATGAAAACTAATAGTGATGGTAAATTACTCATAAAACCAAAATGGCACAACCTAGTGACTCAATTTTTTATGTACTTACTTCTAAGGAAATACCAGTATTCATTTATAATTCATGAGTTTTGATAGAGGTAGACACCTTTCACCAAACTAGAAATGGTTATCTCAAAATCATAATTATTCATAGCCTATATAGCCCTCCAAAGGCAGGTTTTTCTGTAGAGAGAGTTATGGGCGGGGGGAACCCTAACCCTAAGCCTCCTATAGGTTATACAGTATCACATCAAGCATCAATTTTCAGAGAATTAATGTAATCTCACTGTCATTGTGATCCTGTATTTACAGTATATCAGAGAAACATTATCAGCCTAGTAATTTAGTTTAATGGAAATTACACCACATTATCTAAAATTCATAAAATAACACTTTGAATAATTTTGTTGAAAGTTATTTCCAAAATTATACCCTTACCATAATACCTGAAGAAGAAACAATATTAGGGCAAAGATGCATCTTCTTGCTTTGAGATATACTGCATAATATCAGGTTTTATGAAACTTGACCCTAAAGTGTAATGGCATTTTTAAGTGCTAAAATAAGGTATGTGAAAAATGGCACAAAGAATAATCAAATACATTTGTTCAAAACACAATGTATATAATGAAACAAAAGGGAAAGTCAATCGCATCCATGCAATGAAATTTTCAGGTGCCTCTTTAGTTTAAATGGAGTCATTGTCAAATTTATCTAAAATTTACATTATGGAATAGGGATAAAGAAGATGTGAACTCTAACTATGCTAGTCTCTATAGATGATTCCAGGAGAATCACTTAACCCCTTTGGATGTTGGCTTCCTCATTTATCGAAGGATTTAGACTAGATTTTCAAAGGTCTCTACTCACTCTAAAATCCTATTTAATAAAAATAAAATAAAATAAAATAGAATAGAATCCTATTTAGAACTCTTAAATTGCCTTGCATTTCAAAAACACAGTGGCCTCCAAAGAACAAATATGGTGCATATTATATACATGGATGGGTTATTGTAACAGCCCTGAAAATAAGTATAATAAAATGTTCCCATTCCAAAAAAAAACCCATATTAGACTTCCCCAGCTAGGTTACAACTTCTTGCACGATAAATAAAATGTAAGCAGAACTCCCTCTATTATGTAAGTCCTGACAACTCTTAGTTGTCCAAGTTTTAAAGGAACATATACACACAAACATATGTGTATATGCATGTGTATATGTGTTATATATATATGTCTATATATATACACATATGTACACTATCATCTATCTAGCTAGAGATAGCAGAAGGATAGAAGAACATGAGAAACAGCATCTCATATAAGAGAAAAAATAGTTGGAGGATAATGTATACAGAGAGATAAATAGGCATTATGTAAAAGCTTACTATGTATTTTATTCATCAGTTCTTTCTCTGGAGGTAGATGTCATCTTCCTTTATGGATGCTTTGTAGTTGATTTGAATGATATACTAGTTTAGCTCCTCATAATTATTCTTCAAACAGTATTGCTGTTATTGTATACTGCATATGCTATATACTATTGTTCTCTTAGTCCTGCTCATTTTATTCTTATTTTAATTCTGCTCATTTATTTTATTCATTTATTTATTTTCATGTGAATCTTTCCACATTTTTCTAAATCAACCTACTTGACATTTCTTAGAACTTGATAGAATTACATCACAATCATATACAACTTCTTTAGCCATTCCTTAACTAAGAGAATCTCCTCAACTTTCAGTTCTTTGCCACAACAAAGAGAGTTGATAGAAATATTTTAGAACGTATAGGTTTTTTTCCATTTTCCCTAATCACTTTGGGGAAAAGACCTTTAAGAGGTATTGCTGGATAAAAGGTATATCTAGTTAATTCTAGATTGCTCTCTGAAATGGCTGGATCAGTTTACAATTCCACCAATATTTAGGAAAGAGCACAGAATGTGGCTGCACATAAAGACTATAACAATGTAAATGCAAAGAGGAACAAATAGAAGAAAGCAAAATTGAAAAATTACAAAAATCAGCTTGGGTGTAAATAAGAGATATGAAAAGATAAACCCCCCCCCTTCTTTGTAGAGATTGAAAGTGGAGGTAATATGTTGATGGATATAAAATATTGCATACATTGTGAGACTTTTTCAATGCATTAATTACATTTACTAATTTTTCTCCTTATTCCTTCTTTTCTTTTGTGATAGACTTCTGGGAGCCACAATGGTGGAACAAGAAGCAAATAGTCATAATTCTCCCAAATTTATCTCCAAAAACCTATAAAATGGTACCCCCAAACAAATCTTGGAGTAGCAGAAACAGCAAAAAGATGGGTTAAATAATCTTTCAGCCCAAGAAACTTGGAAGATTGCCAGGAAAGATCTTCCCCACTCAGGCAGAGAACAAAGGAACACAGTCCAGGACTGGGAGCCTCAATCCTCACCTCAGTAAATCAATGGGAGATTCTGAGTGGTGGAAGGGGCAAATGTCAACACCAAGACTCCCATTGAGCTTTAATTCTGAAAACTATCATGTTTCAGCACAGTCCTGGGCTATTAGTCAGCCTCCAATAGCCAGACTTCAGTTTAATTCCAAGGAAACATAGAAATACCACCATCAACCTCAGGTGTTTGGATCCTGGTTCGATACCAGGTAAGCTGCCAGAACTCTATGGCCAGTCAGGGATGGGCCCCTCCTCAGCTTAGAACCAGACACAAGGACTCTCCATGGGTCTCAGGGCAATATCAGCACTCCAAGAGGTAAATAACCAGGACCTACTCACCCTAGCTCAAGAAACTTAATAAAGCAGCCCTTTCAATCTGAGAGCAGAGATCAAATTTAAAAAAAAAAAGGGGGGGAAGGCCCAAAACGATTACGATTGGCAAAGCTACAAGCAACAACAAAAAAGACTAATCATAAAAGTTATTATGGTGACTGGGAAGATCAAGACACAAATTCAGAAAAGGACAAGGTCAAAAACCTATGGACAAAACCAATAAAAAAATGAGAAGTAATCTCAAACCCATAAAGAACTCATGGAAGAACTCAAATAGCACATTAAAAAGCATATAAGGGAGGTAGAAGAAAAATTGGAAAAAGAAATGAGAGTGATGCAAGAGAATTATGAAAAAGTCAATAGTTTAGGAAAAGAAAACAACTGCTCTTAAAAACTAAAATTGGGAGATACAAAAATCCACTGGAGAAAATGACTCATTGGACAAATACAAAAGAAAGTACAATATGAATTTTTATGAATACCAGCCATTCCCCACTTGATAAATGGTTGAAAGTTATGAATAAACAGCTTTCAGATGAAGAAATCAAAGCTATTTATAGGCATGTGAAGAAATGCTCTAAATCACTTTTGATTAGAGAAATGCAAATTAAAACACCTCAGAAGTATCACCTCACACCTTTCAGATTGGCTACTGTGAAAAAAGGAAAATGATAAATGTTAGAGAGTATGTGGGAAAATTGGGACACTAATGTATTATTGGTGGAGTTGTGAAATGATTCAACCACTTTACAGAGCAATTTGGAATTATGCCCAAAGGACAAAAATACTGTGCAATATCCCTGTTAAGTCTGTATCCCAAAAAGATCATAAGTGTTGCAAAGACATTAATAGCAACCCTTTTGATGGTGGCAAAATGTTGGCAACTAAAGGGGATGGTCATCAATTAAGGAACGGCTGAACAAACTGTGGTATAGGAATGTAATAGAATACATTCAATGGAATAATAAGAAATTATCAACAGGAAGATTTCAGGAAGAAAAACAAAACTCCTATAAGGATTTTTACAAAGTGATGCAAAGATAAATGAAAAGTACCAGAAAAACACTGTACAATATCGGCAACATTGTGTGATGATCAATTATGAATGACTCAGCTCTTCTCAGTAACATTATGATGTGAGACAAATACAAAGGAGTCATTAAGGAAAATACCATCCACAATAATATATAGAACTGATGGACTCTGAATGCAGGTTGAAGCATTCATATTTTTACTTATTTAATTTTTTTCTTTTGTTCTGTTTTACAACTGCAAATAATATTGAAATATGTTCTATATGATAGTACATGTGTAATCTATATCAAATTATTTTGCACTTTTAGAAGAGATGGAAGGGGGGAGAGAGGGAGAAAAAATTGTAACTCAAAATCTTGCAAAAATAAAATCTAAAAATTGTCATACAATTGGGAAACAATAAAATTATTAAAAATGCTCTATTGGATGATCCTCTGGGAGGTTAAGGGAAAGAATTCTGGGAGAACGTAAAATGACATATGAAAAAATGATATTAATAAAAACATATTGGGGTAAAAAGTAAATTAAGCCAGTCTCTAGTTTCACATCCAACCTAACACATATAAGATTTTCAGCAGCACACCAAATGAATGAGACTTCAGGGTCCTTAGGGTATAGCAGCAAAGCAGATGATAGTGCATTTTCTGTCATTTTCATAGATAAAATCATATACTTTTCTGATGCTGAACAATTTGACAGTGCTACTGAGTGATCACAGTAACTGTCCTTTCAAGGTTTTAAGTAGTAATAGCTGCTGGGAAGGGAGGGGTTATAACATCTGAAGCAAGCTGCTAAGTTAAATCTCCAAGGGGCTTGCTTCTCAGATAATGGCTATGGATGGGGAGGATGTTGTGACTGCAGAGCTCTTGCTTTTACATGCCCAGTGGTGGCAGTTGGTTTTGATGGCAATAAGAAAGTTTAAGGTCTCTTGTTCTTTTCAAATTGCTTCCTTAAACAATGATTATAGGACCTGAACTATTAATAGAGCCTATAGTCTTGGGACACTACTATTCCCAGACAACTTAGGTAGTGTCCTTCTATGTCTCCATCAAGATTGAAACAGAGGTGATGGAGTGATATGACTTTCTTAGCCCATGTCACACTCTCTCTCCTTCAAGATTACTTGATACTTTAGCTAGGTTAGTTTGCTCTATAGATAGAACTTAAGCAATATTCAGAACATTCAAAGAATCCTAGTATTTACAACATTGATTAAAGATGGGAGATGGATGGAGCTAAAGTTATAAGATATTATAAGGTTCAAAAGAATTTACAATATTCATTTCCACTTTTTAAATGTGAAATATGATTTTATTTGCATAATTTCTTCAGAGTACATGTCTTTTTTTCATTAGATGTTACACAATTATTTCATTTTCTGTATCCTCTTCAGCAAGGGATATTAAATTATAAAAACAATATGATATCAAAACTCCTGATTATCAGAAATGGCTGTAATATAGTTTAGTCTTTTCAATCCTACACTATGCCAGCATGTAAAGCGTCTTAAGATTAAAAAAAAAACTTGCTCTCTCAAAAAAAATTGTAATCCTTTACAAATTGCTTTCTATCAAATAGAGTTTATTGCAGTCCATTAGTCTCAAGAATCCTCATCTAAATAAGTTTAGGTTAGAAGTAGGGTGTTAAATAGTAATTATCCTTTTCTTTGTTTAAAAGCATGATTTCAATCTAGCAGTTAACTCTTGCCACCAAAGCAGATTTAAAACTTATATGTAACTTAATGTCTTAGAAATTTGCCTAGGGCATCAGGACATTAAACTACTTGTCCACAGTCATAGTACTATGATACAGTAGATGTCAAATTTGAACTCAAGACTTTCAGAAATGTATTCTTCCTTCTTCCTTATCAATCCACTCTGAGATACAACTTCTTATTCTGATATTATTTAAGCTAAAATCTTTGAATAAAGCAAACAACATTCTAAAAAGAAAACCAATATTACAGATCATCACAAAGTAAAGAGATTACTACGTATCCTCACATTTCTGTATGATGATCTTTAGCTAATATCCAGTAGTCTACTCAGGTAATTCAGACTAATAAGTAGGAAGATCAAAGAGATATTGTCTCATATTCACAAATCAAGAAAAGGTATAAAAAAACTTGGATTATATAGAGAGACCTAGAAGGAATCTTGGAGAACACCTATCCCCACATTTTAATTTTACACATGAGAACTCAAAGCTTAGACAAGCCAATGATTTGCCCAGTGTCATTTAGCTATTAAGTATCTGAGATGGGATTTGAACTCATAAATTTCTAACTCCAAATCCAGAATCCTATGCACTCCACCATCCAGCTTGAAGGTTGATTTTATAGTATTTCTCCTAGCAATAGTATTTGTACGTGTCCCGCTTTAGGTATCAAATTTTTTTTTCTTTTGTACATGATCTTTCTTGTAGGATCTTCGATTCAGAAATCACAGTATTAGAAATGGAAGAAATGTTAACGACTATTTAACTCTCAAATCACACCAAGAAAATTTTTAAATTTAAATTACTCGGGTAATAATTACTGGAGAAAGGATTTGAAATCTAGTTTTCTAATTCACAGTATAGCGCTTCTCTCATTGAACACCTATTTTTGAAGAACCAGGATTCTATCCCTGATTTTACTTGTTTTTGCCAAGTCCTATTATGATAACTTGTGTAGATAAGAATGTGACCTAAATCTCCTTGGAGGTAATCAAACCTTGTTACAATAATTACCCTGTTTTAAAGCTAGGGAAAATATAATGTCGCTATGGGTCATGTGGTTCCATTCTCTGTGACTTTAGGGAGCTTATTTTAGACAAAAATGTGTCAGTTCAACCTCAGTTACTCTAAACACCAATTTAGGAAAATCCTTAGCATTTAGACAGGAAGAGACTCTGTTATTTAAACTTAAATTTATAACTATCTCTAGTTAACCCATGGCTGCTTTAAAATTGTGGCAAAATTCATGTTCCTGGAAATATTTAGGTAGTGAAACAGGAAATTATACTATAGCATATATGGATAAAGAATAAATCAATAAATGCTTCTTAAGTACTTGCTATGTGCCAGATATTCTAGTGTTAAGATCTGGAGGTATAAAAACATGCAAAAGACGTACTTTTCCCTCAAGGGGCTTAAAATCAAATGGGGAATATAACCAACAAATATGTGTAAACAAGCTAGCTGATAGAGATTCTAGAAAATGGGATTTTAGCTGTTGTTACTGTTTATATGATGACGATGACATCAGATAAATGTTGCCATGACCTCCAAGTGAATGGGATTTAAGTGAGGAAAGGGCTCTGCAAAGATACCAGACTTACTTTTTCCTCTGGGGCCATCTGGTCCAGTGGCAAGATGTATACCAAGACAATAAGAGATGGCTTTGGATGCAGTGGAATACCTTGGCCTTTTTAATTGAAATTTTAGTGAAGACCCAAAGAAAGTCAGAGAATTAAATAGGCAGAAATGAGGGAAAGCATTCCAAATAGGAAGGGCAGCCAGAGAAAATGCCTGCAGCCAAGAAATGGAGTGACTTACTCATGGAACAGTAAAGAAGCGAAGGTCATTGAATGAAGGTTACATAAAGCATAGAAGGTGTAAAAAGAATGGAAAGGTTTGGTTGTTGATAGGAGTGATGGTGATAAATGATGAAGGACCTTGAGTGCCAGAAAATTTTGTATTTGATTCTAGGGCCAATAGGAGGCCATATTTTTAAAATGGACCTTTAAGGAAATGTTGCTCAGTTGTTTCAGTTACATCCAACTTTTTGTAACCTCATTTGGAGTTTTCTTGGTAAAGATACTAGAGTGGTTTGCCATTTCCTTCTTCAGTTCATTTAAGAATTGAGGAACTGAATCAAGCAGGGATTTTGAGTAGAAGTGTAACATGATTGCACCCACACTTCAGAAAAATGATTTTGGTAACTGAATGCAAGATGGAATGGAGTGGGGAACAGCTTGTGGAAAGCAGACCTACTAGCAGGCTTTTCAAATAGAACAAAAGTGAGTGAGAAGGGATTGTAGCAAAATAGTTGTGGTATCAGAAACAAAAATGAGTATATTTGACTGATATTATTAAGAAGAAATCAACAGGCCTTTGCCATGGATTCAAATTGAGGTTTGAGGAGTATGTGTATATGAGGATTTGAGATGGAAAGCAAGGTGACTGTCAGGTTTCCTAGGTTGTGAGCTTGAGAAACGGGGAGGATGGTGTTGCCTTTTATATTACTATGGAAGGTCAGTGATGGAGAGGGCTTAGGAGAAATGGGAATAAATCAGGTTTTAGATGTGTTGGGTTTAAGATGTCTTCTAGAAATACAATTCAAGATAGTGCAGTGGATATAATGCTATACCTGGAGTCAAGAAAATTCATCTTTCTGGCTCAAATCTGAATTTAACTGTTTATTAACTGCATGACTCTGCAAAAGCCACATAATCCTGTTTGCCTCAGTTTCTCCATCTGTAAAGTGAGCTAGGGAAGTAAATTGGAAACCACCCCAGTATTTTTGCTAAGAAAACCCAAAACTGGGTCACAGAGTCAGATGTAACTGAAAATAAATGGACAAAAGGAGAAGAGAATAGACCCTAGGTTAGGGTGAGACACCTACATGATCTGAATCAGTTGCTACTAGAGAAAATAAAGGAAAGAGAAAACATTTTCTTAAGATTTTCTTCAGTCCTTGTGTAGATGTATACAACTATGTTATAAATCTAGGTCTTCTTTTCCAAAGACATGACCATTATATCTCACTTCTTTGCTAAATCTCAATTCATCTTGTCTTTGTCTTTTTTGGTGGTTAGGAGATTTTAGTAGATCTCATATGTCTCTGCTTCATACTCTGCTTCCACATTTTTCAAATCTCTTATCTAGTTCTGAGTTAACTTCATTCTTTTATAAAAATTCTTAAGATATGACCAAGAGTCTCACACAATGTGACTGACTCAAGGAGGAATATAGAATTATTTCACACTAGGTTCTATTTGATTCCATCTAAAAGTATTCTTTGTTGATAAAATAATAATGGATCTTATCTTTACAATTTTATTCTACACTCAACTCTTTTGACTCTTCTTTTTGCCTTTGTCTATCGTTAAGGTCACTGGAAAGAGAATTCATGAATGAAAATCTATTTATTTATTAATCAAGTATTTATTTAAAAAAAAAACTACTATGTGTCAGATATTGCATTAAACACTGGGGATAGAAAAACAAACAAAAATCTAAAACCCCGCCCTAAAGTACTTTTCATTCTACTGGAATAAATGTCTGAGGATATTTGTATTTCTCTTTTCTTTCTTTTCCCCTATTTTAGGGGAGGTTAAATGAGAGAAAAAAGAAGTTGTACAGACAGTAATGTCTTTTTTTTTTACTTTTCATAAAAGCTGACAAATACAGATCTGCAGAAGTTTCCCCAGACTTTGTCATGTATCCAGTGAAAGAGATTTGAAACCACATAAGGGAAAGCATACACAAGCAAGTCTGTCAATCCTATCATTCTCCTCCTCCCTTTCCTATTCCCATTTGCCACTATAGGACATCACTGTCTAAGTCTTCACTTTCTTTTCACTGTAATGTCAAAGACCTATAATAATCCAGTAACAGTAAAATAGCCTTGTCATGCTTGAATCATGCTCAGAATTACATGTCTTGAGGAAACTGAGAAGTATCATTTTAGAGAAACATCAAGGAACTCTACTTATTCACTTGAATACAAAACCAGACTTTTAAAATATCACATTGAGCATCAGAACCTGTCTATGCTTTTAATCTTAAAAATAAAGTATTCATTATCTTCAGATGTGGTGTAAGTGTCTCATCGAATGTTCCTTTCCTTTCTGCATACTGGGAAAAATGTAAATCATGATTATTCTTAGCTGATCTCTGAGGAATCTCAGTTGTATATTAATATTTTTTCTCTCCAAATTTATTTACATTTTAAAAGTACATTTACATTTTCTGGAGTTTTCTCAGCTGTTATTTTTACTTTTAATAGTAAATTTAGATATATTTTCAGACATGATATTCTTCTCTATCTCAAAAGTCAAAAGTCATTTTGGAGAGGAAATTCTGGACAGGATAACCCAGTTTTAGTGGGGTTTGTGCCTTAATTTAATTGTTCAACCTCAACCAAGTCACCTAACTTCTGAAAAGAGGGCTAGCCTGTGAGTCAGAATAACCTGGGTTTAAATCTCATTGCTGACACTTTCTATGCGACCCTGGACAAATCAAGCCCCTCAAGGTCTCCAAGCAACTCTCTAAGCTTATAAGTTGCATAATTATTATTGTTGTGCACTTGTAAAGAAAGTCTAGTTCATCTCTTCTATTTATACTGCTTTTTCTTTAGTACAGACCACATGGCTAAACAGCTATTGTATTAACAAGCACTCCTAGCTCTCCCTCCCCTCCTTATCAGCCTATTTTTTTTAAACATTGTCCGAACAATATTTATTATTCATTAACCAGGACTTTTCATTCCTCTACTTTTCTATATTATATCTCCCCCATTAGAATGTGAGTTCCTTAAGTGCTGGAACTGCCTTAATTTTCCAATTTTATATTTCCTATGTTTAGCATAGCGTTTTGCACACAGTGAATGCTTAATAAGTGTTCCATTCATTCAGTAGGTCCCTACTTTCCACTCAATAAAGGCACACCTTAAGCTGTAGCCAAACTCTTATGTTCTGTTTGCTATCGCTAATGCACTACCCATCCTTTACCTTCTGTTTCTTTTTCCTCCAGTGCTTCAGAATACCTGAGAAGTCTAAACCTCCACTGAACCCCTTTAAGTATTAAATTCCCATCCATCCTTTAAGCCTATCTCAAATAACACTGCTTCCTAAAAGCTCTTCTGATTCATTCTACTGGCAACATTCATCTCCCTCAGACCTCACAAAGCACACTATTTTTCAGTGTTTCTGATATTACTAATCTTATAATGTTGAGGGTTCTTATTACTTGTGTATATGTTATCATCTTCTAAATCATCATCTAAATTTCCTAAATTCAGGGATCCACAATATATCACCTCTAATACATTCCTTTATATTCCCTTTTCAGAGATTCATTATCTTATGCCAATAAAAAAAAGAAAAGGGGAAATTAACACTAAGTTGCATATCAAAAAAGTGACAATATATACAGTTACTCATTATTTTCACTAGTTCTCATTCAGTACTTTGCACAAAGTTAGGGATTTTAGAATACTAAGTACCGAATTTATAAAAGGAAGAAATTAGATTAGATCATGGTCACTTGACTGCTTTACTAGTCTAGTGAATCCTACAGATCCTTTATGAGAATAATGTAGCTAAATAATTGAAAGAAAAATAAATTTCAGTTAGATGTTACTGAAAATAAAGATGTGAAATTTTTCCCATCTGAGGTAACAGATTTGAAATCTCAGCATTACAAGGTAAGTGCATCAGAAACATGATTCAATCTGCCATCATATTCTATCAGTTCTTTCCCTGGAGATGAAAAGCATTTTTCATCATAAGTCCTTTGAAACTGCCTTGGATCATTATGTTACTGAGAATTGGTTGTGGTAAATGACAACATAATATTGCTGTTCTTATGTACAACTTTGTCCTGGTTCTGCTTATTTCACTTTGTGTCGGCAGATGTAAATCTTCCCAGATTTTCTGAGACCATTCTGCTTGTCATTTCTTATAGCACAAAAACAGTTATCACAATCCAATATCACAATTTGTTCAGTGATTTCCTAATTTTTTTTAATTTTTTTTTATTTAATAGCCTTTTATTTACAGGATATATACATAGGTAACTTTACAGCATTAACAATTGCCAAACCTCTTGTTCCAATTTTTCACCTCTTACCCCCCCCACCCCCTCCCCTAAATGTCAGGATGACCAGTAGATGTTAAAATATATTAAAATATAACTTAGATACACAATAAGTATACATGACCAAAACATTATTTTGCTGTACAAAAAGAATCAGACTCTGAATTATTGTACAATTAGCTTGTGAAGGAAATCAAAAATGCAGGTGTGCATAACTATAGGGATTGGGAATTCAATGTAATGGTTTTTAGTCATCTCCCAGAGTTCTTTTTCTGGGTATAGCTAGTTCAGTTCATTACTGCTCCATTAGAAATGATTTGGTTGATCTCGTTGCTGAGGATGGCCTGATCCATCAGAACTGGTCATCATCTAGTATTGTTGTAGAAGTATATAATGATCTCCTGGTCCTGCTCATTTCACTCAGCATCAGTTCGTGTAAGTCTCTCCAGGCCTTTCTGAAATCATCCTGTTGGTCATTTCTTACAGAACAGTAATATTCCATAATTTTCATATACCACAATTTATTCAGCCATTCTCCAACTGATGGACATCCATTCAGTTTCCAGTTTCTAGCCACTACAAAAAGGGCTGCCACAAACATTCGTGCACATACAGGTCCCTTTCCCTTCTTTATAATCTCTTTGGGATATAATCCCAGTAGTAACACTGCTGGATCAAAGGGTATGCACAGTTTGATAACTTTTTGAGCATAGATCCAAACTACTCTCCAAAATGGTTGGATTCGTTCACAACTCCACCAACAATGAATCAATGTCCCAGTTTTCCCACATCCCCTCCAACAATCATCATTATTTTTTCCTGTCATCTTAGCCAATCTGACAGGTGTGTAGTGGTATCTTAGAGTTGTCTTAATTTGCATTTCTCTGATTAATAATGACTTGGAGCATCTTTTCATATGACTAGAAATAGTTTCAATTTCTTCATCTGAGAATTGTCTGTTCATATCCTTTGACCATTTTTCAATTGGAGAATGGCTTGATTTTTTACAAATTAGAGTTAATTCTCTATATATTTTGGAAATGAGGCCTTTAAGTGATTTCCTAATTGATATTCATGTCCTCAGTTTAAAATTCTTTGCCAATATAAAATGAGCTGCTACATTTTTCCATTTTCCTTGGATCACTTTAGGATAAAGGCCTGCTGAGTAAAGGATAGGTACAATTTTATAGCTTATTGGGCATTGTTTCAAATTGTTCTCCAGAACAATTAGATCACTTCACAATACTATTAATGCATTTATATTTCTCTTTTTCAACTTCCCATCCAACATTTGTCATGTTCCTTTTTATAGATATAAACTGGTATCTTATTTCTCCAATAAATAAGAATTTAGAGCATTCTTTATAAAAATATAGATAGCTTTGATTTCTTCCTCTGGACTTGGCCATTTATATCATTTGACACTTTTAACAAGAGATGTTGGAGATGTTTCGTAATTTTTTTTTTACTGAGACAATTGGGGTAAAGTAACTTGCCAGGGTCACACAGTTAGGAAATGTTAACTGTCTGAGGCCAGATTTAAACTCAGATCCCCTTGACATCAGGGCTGGTGCTCTATCCACTCTGCCATCTAGCTGCCCCAAGATGTTTCAAAATCTTACAGATCTGATTCAGTTCTCTATATATGTGAGAAATGAGTTTTTTAATCAAAGAAATTGGCTGCAAATTCCCTCACATACACACACAAAGAGTTTCTTGATTTCCTTATAATCTTGGCTGTATGTATTTGTGTAAAAACCATTTAATTAAATATAATAAAAACTATTTTATATCCTAAAATGCTCTTTATATCTTGCTTTCTCATAAATATTCCACTTGTACATACATATGCCATGTAGAATATTCCATGTTTCCCTAATTTGCTTATGATATCACCCTTTATATTGACATTATCTTGGTATACAGTATGATATAGTATACCCAGTTTCTGCCAAACTGCTTTCTACTTTTCTTAGCAATTTTTGTCAAATGTTGAATTCTTATCCCAAGGTAGCCTTGGATCTATTTGTCAAACATCAGATTACAATGGTTATTTATTATTGTGAATTGTATATGCCTAATCTACTATACTCATCCACAGTTCCATTTTTTAGCTAGTACTAGACAGTTTTGATCATCACCACTTTGTAATACAGTTTGAGATCTGGACTGCTATGTCATCTTCCTTCATATATTTTTTCCATTGATTTCCTTGATATCATTGATCTTCTCTTCTTGCACATGAATTCTGTTGTTTTTTTCTAGCCCAATTAATTTTATTTTGTAATCTGATATGTATTAAACTAACTAAATAAATTAATATATTTAGAATTATAATTTTATTTTATGGGAAACAATGGAAAATATATTTATTATATTGACCTCAATGAGGGGTTATAGGATATATTCAAGGAACAATATGATATGAGAGCTACCAAGCCCTTTTCAGGGCTTCTTTCTACCTTTAGAATACACCTGATTCACTTATACATGACTCATATATCACTTAAGGGTAACTGATGGTGAGTTAGAATGGTTGTCTAGCACAAGGAAGTGAAGACCTCCCCAGACAGAATGGGTGGATGAGAACTATTTTTCACAATGGCCTATGCTTCCTCTCAACAACTCACTTCTGATGAACCACATGGATCAGTGATAAGGACATGATCCTGGAGAG
This sequence comes from Sarcophilus harrisii, assembly GCF_902635505.1. NCBI lineage: Eukaryota > Metazoa > Chordata > Mammalia > Dasyuromorphia > Dasyuridae > Sarcophilus > Sarcophilus harrisii. The sequence continues at coordinate 31,364,582 of NC_045431.1, read as the reverse complement.
AGGGGCTGAACACTTCTATAGTGCCCTCGACAGACCATCCCCATTCAATGCTGAAACCATGACAGTATAACTCAGATTGAAATCAATGGCTCATTAGCCAAACTTCCAACAGCAGAAGAGGTTTTGAATGTCATTAGGCTTCTTTTCTTAATTTTTTTCTTTTCAATTAAGCAAATTGTCTCATGCTGATTCTATTCCAGCTGACATTTATAAGATGAAGATCCATTGTTCATACAACACATGAATGAAATTTGCTGGGTTATATGGCAAAAGCAGGTGGAACCCCAGGAACTCAAGGAATTCCTCCATTTTCAATCTCTACAGGTAAAGACAAAAGATTGTCCTCTAATAATCACAGGAAGCAGCCTCTCTCTTAGTAATTCTTGGCAAGGCTCTTACCTAACTACTTCCTAATAGACTGATCTTTCACCTGGAAGATGATTATCTCAGACTTTAGAAAGGGGCGGTTAATATGGCATTTGCTGTCTGACATATTCATAGGAAATGCCAGAAGCAGAAGAGAAATCTGTAGACAATATTCACTGATCTGATCAAAGTCTTTGATACTGTCAGTGATGATGAGGCTTTATGGAAATTATTGTAAAATCTGGTTTCTCAGAGAAGTTCATGAGGATCATATGTTAGCATCATGTTGGGGTGCTCTCCAAGGTTCTGGATAATAGATAATAATGCTTTCTCTATCACTAATGGAGAGAAGCAAGGCTGGCTCTTTTTTAGAGAGATATTTTCAGCAATGTTGTCAAATACCTTCAAAAAGGCCAGAAATGGCATAAAGAACCGCTAGTACACTGAAGGTAAATTATGTGGCTTGAAAAGGCTACAAGACAAGACTAAAGTGGAAGCAGAGTTGGTGTGCTGGATGTGTGTGTAAGTCTGCTGATGATTGTGTATTCAATGTAGCCTCTAAACCTGAGATGAGACAAAGTGTGTATCTATTTTCTGCTGTTATGTTCATTTTGGCCTAACAATTAATATCAATAAAAGACAGATTTTCCACCTGTCAGCACTACATCATATGTATGTAAAACCACAAGTAAAAGTAGAGAAATTGGCAGTACACTTTCCAGGGTTGTCCACATAGATGATAAAGTTGACATTCACATTGCCAGAAGCAGCTCAGTGTTGGGGAAGCTCCAAAGGAAAATGAAAGAGAGAAAAGGTATAAGATTGCTTTCCAAACTGAAAGTATATGGAACCATTTTGCTGAACTCACTGCTGTATACTGAGAACTATATACCCATGTACCATGAATTATGGATGTATACCAGCACCATGCTAGGAAATGGAATTGGTCCCAATTGAATTGTCTTTGGAAATGTCTGACAATCGCCTGGACACTAAGGTAGCTTAAGGACTAAGGGAGTTCTGAGCTCTGACTCTGGGGTCCATCATGTGGTGAGACAGACCTTTCCTACTGACTTCTTAAGTTGTCTTGAGTTGGAAAATTGTTTCCCTTGACCTTATGTTGGTACTGTCACTTCCAAATTTAATTTGGGACATTATTTGAGTGTTGTTTGGAGAGGAATTTGGAAGAGCTTGACTGAGTGCTTCTCTACTCAGTGCTCTATGTTGTTTGATTTTGCGGAAATTTATCCCATTAGCAAAGGGAATTAAGGCACTTTAAGTTCAATTCATGATTTGGTCCATCATCTTGAAATAAAATTGAGGTTGAAAATCTTTTCAAATGGATATAGCTTATTTGATTTTTATCTCATTTCAATGCAATTGCTTGTTAAAACATAAAAATCCAATTCTACAAGACCAACATTTTAAAAGTGTTCATTATTTATTATGCTAAGTACAAGGGATGCAAATATAAAAGGTGATTGCCTTAATTGAGCTCCAGAGTTCATAGGACCAGAATCAGTCACTAATTAGGCTGTCGTTTTGTTATGGATAAGTAGGTAACAATACCTTCCAAATTAACTTTTTGGAATTATTTAGAGCCCCTCAGTTTGGGGAACCACAATATATTTTCTCTTTGTCATCACACTTATTGCAATATCATTTCAAAGTGATTTTTTTATTATTTCTGATATGCAGGAAGGCATTTTTAGTTTTAGTATTTTAATTCTAAAGTATTTTTGTTCCAACCTGTAAAGCATTTTAATGCTGTATTATTAATTTAAATCAATGGCTAAAGACATGGTATCAAAAAGTATCAAGGAAAAACTTTCTACTTGTTTTCCTTACTTCGGTTCTCTTATCCAATACACTGTTAAAATAGACTGAACCCTATTGTGTCAACAAACTCCAAACTCTTTTTTTTCCTATTTCAGCCAAATATGGTATTGTCATTTTAAGCAGTCACTGCAAATATCAGACTTAACCTTAAACTAAAATAACCCAGTGAGATACTCTCCCCACCTAATAGTCCAAAGCAAAAGACTACTGACAGTTGGATTTCCTCCTATATATCACTTGTCATTGAACATTATCTCCCAGCAACAGCTGGTGACACAAAGACATTGTGCCTCTAGGAAACTTCTCTTTTCTCCCTTCCATCTGTTTCAGTCCATTTACTTCAGAGATAAAACACTGTTTTAGTTGGTCTGCTCACAACATCTTATCCACATCGTATTTAAATCCCTTCTGTTGGGGAAACAGATCCTGTCTTTTTCTTGTTGTTACTGTTATTTTTCTTTAAAACTAGCTGAAAGTGATGGTTCCCACAGCACAGTAGTCCTATAGAAACTGCTAGCATCTCCTACTTATTAGAAAAAATAATTCTCCTAACCAGAACACTAAATAGAACTTAGACTTCTAAGCAAAATGTTGTCAGCAATATATGTGATTCTATTCCTTATAAATTACATCTGATTCTATGAGAACAATAATTAGTTATCACTGGGGAACATCAAGGATTTGTGACTTGAAATATATATATTGGATGCCCATCTGTTAATGATACTTTGTGGCTCTGGAATGGAAACCAACAGTATAAGTGGTAAAGACAGGGAGAAGAAGCCTACATTCGCTGATGCTCAGATTTCATATACATGAGATTTGTGATGCTGACTGGGGGAAACTCAGCATATACTTCCAAATCAGCTAGATGTGAAATCAAAGAATTGAATGTGATCTGTCAAGAACAGTTCCCCTATTTATCTTCAAGAATGCTTGACTAGCATTACACTGATAGAATAATAAGACTTAGGGGGAATTCCAGAGGTCACCTTATCCAATCATTATCTGAAATATGAACTTCCTGTATAGAAGTCCAAAAATCTTTCTTGCACTTGATTATCCCTAGTGATAAGAAACTTACTACTTGCTAATCAAGCCTATCTCACATTAGAAGAGCTCTATGTTCATTAAGAATAGAGTTAGAGCTGATGGAAAGATCTTTTTTTTTTTTTTTTTTGGATTTCCATACATTGATCTTAACTTTGCCCACTGTAGTAAAATAGAGAAAATATTAATGTACTTCATAGAATGAGAATCTGTGAAGATATATTGAGTAGGTAAAACTATGATTTTTATGATTTGTGCTTTTATACTGTAAATTTTCACATAATCAATTTGACCACTTCATTTTCCCTAATTTTATTCCCTCTGATTGTTTAAAGCTTATCATATAGCTGACAGCTTGCCTTGTCCAGAGATGAGCAAACTAGATTCTAGAATGACCATATAGACATTTTATAATGAAAATGACCAGAAAAAATTCAAATAGGAGAATCAATACCTTTTTAACACTAGTATGTTTCAACCATTATTCAAATTGATCAATAATTTCATTAATTTCAAAGTTCTTCCAAAGATACAAATTATGATATCCATGACTATACATCCTCTGAAACTCTTTCCCATGGCTTCTCATAACTTTACTTATTGAGTATCTCTCCAGGAAGCTCTAATGAGTGAACCAATTATGTAAGCATTGTTTCTATCAACTTTAATGAGTTAACACTTTGTAAGGATTCTAACAGGATAATAAAGTATGACCAGGTTGGATTTATAAAAGAAGTGTAGGGCTGGTTCAATATTAGGGAAACCATCAGCTTAATTGACCATAGCAATCACAAATGAACAAAAATCATATAATTATCTCAATAGACACAGAGACAGCTTTTGATAATATCTAACCATTTATATTTAAAACACTAGAAAACATAAGGATGAATGAAACTTTCCTAAAAATGTTAAGTAATATTTATCTGAAACCATCAACAAGGATTATCTGTAATGGTAATAAGTTAGAAATGTTTAAAATAAGATCCACTTTGAAGCAAGGGTATCCATTATCACCACTATTGTACAGATTGTTCAAGAAATGCTAGGTATCACAATAATAAAAAAAAATCTGAAGGAATTAAAACGGGCAATTAAGAAATGAAACTACCACTCTTTGTCCACAATACGTGGTATGCTTAGAGCATCCTTGAGAATTAACTTTAAATACTCATTGAAATAATCAACAATTAATAATTAACAAATTTATAGCCTATAAAATAAGCCATTTAAATCATCATTTCTTTGTTATCAAAGTCTAGCAGGAAGACAAAGAAAAATAAATCCCATTTAAAGTAACTATCTAATATAAAATACTGAGGAATCTACCTGCCAAGATAAATACAAGAACTATATGAATACAATTACAAAAACTTTTCTTAAACAAATAAAGATAGATCTAAACAAATGGGAAAATATCAATTCCTCATGAATAGGTCAAGCCAATATAATAAAAGTGATAATTCTACCTACATTAATTTACTTATTTAGTGGTATACCTATCAAATTACCTAGAAATTGTTATGGAGCAGGAAAAAAGGATAATAAAATTCATATGGAAGAACAACATATCAAGAATATTAAAAAAAATAAGAAGTTTAGGTAACTCAGTAGTTCCAGAGCAAAGTGTATTATAAAGCAATATTCATCAAAACATTCTGATATTGGCTAAGAAATGGAAGGTAGATCAGTGGAATTGATTAAATTCATAATATAGAAGAAAAAACTGTAATTTTAGGTTTGACAAACCCAAAGATTCATAATTTTATAAAAAGAGCTTACTACTTGATAAACATTGCTGGGAAAATCAGAAAGCAATTTGGCAGAAATTAGGCACAGATAAATATCTGATACTATATCCTGACATAAGATCAACATGGGTACAGAACATTTTCAAAAATGTCCATTTCGTATAATCTTAACTACTTTTAATCTAAAAAGGTTGTACACAGTGCAGTCTATGCAGCCAAAACTAGAAGGAAACGGGGCAGGCAGGGAGGGGATTTTACAGCAAGTTTCTCTCATAGCTTTCTCTTATAACCTCATTTCTCAAATATCTAGAAAACTGCATCAACTTTGTAATTTGACATTGTAATTGTAATATCTCATTCCCCAATTGATAAATAATCAAAATCATATAAACTCTTTTTTTTTCAACAGAAGATAGCAAAGCTATCTGTAATCAAATGAAACTGATGTACACAAAATATTAGTATCCTAAAAACTCTCATCAAATACAGTTGACCAGAAAAAGGTGAAAGTTAATCATAAAGGGCCAACCAGTGACTGCACAATTTGCAATTTGAACTACTCTTCAAATAATAGGATTCCTATCAAAGAGATCACAAATCCATGTATGCCCCAAGAAGAAATTTACTATGACTTGACTTTCCCATTAGTTCTATTCAATTCAATTAAACAAGAATTTATTAAGGGTCTTCTATGTGTAAGTCATACTCTTAGGTACTGAAACTGCAAAGACAAAAATGAAACACTTCCCAGAAAAAAAAAAGTTCCCTGTTTCATAATGTAATGTTTGATTTTCTTTCTACTGCACAACATTTTCCTCTTCCCTCCTGACCATTCTTCTGAGCAGTGAGCCAAGATAAGTGCTAAACTTCCTCATTACATAACTTGGTAGCATGCAATCCCTTTCTTACTCCCTTGCTCATTAAGCAGTCAAAGCAGTCATTAAAAAAAATTGGGGAAGAGATTCGAGGCAAAAGAATACTATCAGCACTTTAGCCTGCTGACTTTTTTAAAGGCTGGAATCTACTTGATCAGTTTGACTTTGTCTGTTCCCTAATTTGTCAGCAGATTCTGAGGTAAAATAGCACAGGATTGCTAAATAGGAATCTCCTGTAAACCAGTATGCAATTAATAGAACTAATCTTAGGAAAGTGATTAATAAACAATAAAAAGCAAAGTGTCCCTTTTAGAAATATACATATTGTTATAAAAATAAACAAATACCACTAATAAAAATTGTCAGATCTACATACAAATTACAAGATATGAATCATATTTTATCCTAATTCACAAAGTAAATAGGTTTAAATAACTTAGTTTGCTTTGTACCTTCCCTAATCCTAATTCCAATGATTTTACTGAAAGCATCAATTTTAAGATTAAAAGGAAGGATCAATAATAAGAGGAAAACAATAATTTATTAAGCCTTTATAATGTGCCAGACTCCATATTTTATAAATAATCTTATTTTATCCCCATAATAACTCATGGGGTTAGATGCTATAGGTATATGTGTATGTATGCATGTAAGGGATTATATTCTCAATTTAAATATTCTAAATTTTCTCAAAAGATCTAATAATTCATATAACTTGGAATAATTTGTTATGTCAGCATCACTCAGATTCCTATTTTTAACATATATTCCACATGAATAAGTGACAATTCTAAAATGAATCTTTGAAAAATATTTTAATAAGCTATTGAATAATTTAGATTCTAATAGCTATTTTGATGAAATTAGATATTAAATTGATATCATATAATAGATAGATTAAATTAACCATTATTTTAAAGGAGGACCAGCATATTTAGTGTTAGTAATAGATTTAGAAATCATCCAATTGGTTATTTTTACCTTCTTTCTAAATCCTATCTTTCTTGTACAGCAAGATAACTATATAAATATGTATACATATATTATATTTAACATATACTTTAACATATTTAACATGTATGGGAATACTTGACATCTAGGGGAGGGAGTGAAGGGAAGAAGGGGAAAAGTTGAAACAGAAGTTTTTGCAAGGGTGAATGTTGAAAAATTACCCATGTATAAGTTTTGTATATAAAAAGCTATAATAAAAATGTATAAAATAAAAAATAAAAAGAAATCATCTGATTCAGCTTCCTCATTTTTGAAATGAGGTCTAGAAAGGTGAAATAATTATCTAAGCCTACACATGGAGTAAATAGAATCCAAATCCAGTGCCTTCTCTACCAATCTGTATTGATTCATGTAGCACCCTCAACATTACCCAAGGATTATGACTTAGATAGTAAAAATGGGAGTTGATTTGATTTAAATTCAAAACCCAGATGCCATAAATATGAAAGGAGAGATTATAATGTTTGACCTAAAGTTTTTCTTCCTAGTTATGTGAAGATTAGCTTATACAACTATTCTTCCATCTCTTAGATGATAAAGAGTTTGAGTCCCAGTTTGAGTCTCTTGGCAAAGAGAAGTTGTAATTTAGTCAACAGTGAGCTCTATAATTCATACTTGATCTGCTTCCCTCCTCCACCAAACAAAATCCTTTGTTTCCTATATTCTCCCATTTGGTGTATTTTGGGTCTCAAAGTCTCTCAGTATCAGGATATTTGGGAAATGTTTTCAAATTGCTTCACTAATACAAAATGAATAGAGTTAGTGGGAATACTAGGATAAACATTTAAGTCATCTATTGTACTTACCGTTCGGTAAGAATTTTCTACATTTTCAACCTTAACAAAAGATGTTGATGGTTAATGGTGCAATAATTTTTCAGGAATTCATTTTTTCAAATATATTGTGAATAGATTACAGTGAGAGATGACCAAGTGCTTTGTATTTTACTTATGCTTGAAGTGAAGCCAATTTTATTTATTATATTAGGAGAAGTTGTAAAAATAATTACACTTTAAGAGTATTCTCCAGTTTTGTTAAAAGTGACAATGACATGAAAATGATAATTTTTACTGCTGTTGTATCAACTTGTTGATCATTGAACAAGTATTACACATGAATAAAACTAGCAGTTAAGTGAACATTTGTAGTTGATCTAAGAACTGTTACTATTTTAACTTTCTTCGTCTTTCTCCACTGCTTTACTTTCTTTCCAGAAGTAACAATTAATGGAACTATGATTAACTTTAAATTTTATTCATTTCATCGATAATTTAAAGCCAAAATAACTCATTTTAGTGATAACATTTTAATAGTAACATTCTAGTTAGGTAGGATAATCCTTAAACAAAAATAATAACGCATTATTTTGTATATTATACTTCTATGTGCTACTGACATCTTTTATTTCAAATAGAAGCTGCATGAAAACAGATTTTCTAGCATCTTGATTGCTTCTATAGGCATTTAATAGGTTTATTAATATTCTGTTTAATTTGAGCTCATATTCAAAGACTTCCTAATTTGGTAGGAGCTTTTGGCATAGCCTTTAATAAGACAAGTTTGTTGTGTTTCAAGCCATTGTGATGACTTTGTGGAGTTTAACATGCTTACAGTATATATTTTTATTCAGATCTCACCATATATGTGCATGGAACCAGATGCTCTTGAAAGTGGATTCCACTTACCCACAGGAATAGAAAGAGGTGTAGGGGAAATGAGTGTAGGGGAAACTTGAGAACATATGTTGTGAATTATGAACTTGTTTAGTCAATCTCGTTAGAAAAAAAATACAAGTAAACACATATACTAAGCCCCATGTATCAGAAGCGTATATATTAATGCTGATATGCAGGCCCAGAGAAATAGCATCTGGAAGAACATATGCAATTCTGCTCCCAAAAGATCAGGAAGAGACAACATCAGAGATAAATAGTAATGAAAATAAAAGGACTGGAAAAGAATTCTCACTTAAAAAGAGTTAGTGGGAATTGCTTACATCGCTTAAAAAGTTGTATTATTAACTCTAAAAAATAAAGAGCCTTTAATTTTTTTCAATACAAAAATCCATTCAAATTGTGACAAGTCTCTAAGTGACCATATTAAATAAGACAGATAATGAAAAGGATATGCTTATCCATATGTGTATATATACACACACACACACACATATATATATATATATATATATATATATATATATATATATATTTCAAAAAGACAAATCACATCAGAGTAAAGAAGATTCCTAAAGATTATTAAAGTCTAAGGAGAATTAAATTATGATAAAAAAAGACAGATCATTTTAGATATAGAAACTATTAACTTCCTTTCCTAACTCTTGCTATACAATAGTGGTCTAATTCCTAGAATCTTTGATTTTTTATAAGGAAAAATCTTGGAGGACAATTGATATAAATCATATTTAAACAGAAAAATTCTCTGCAATATCCCCAATAAATTCAACTCGTGTAGCTCTTTAATGCAAGGGAATTAACTGACGCTTTAAGTAGCTCATTCCACTTTTGGACAGCTGTAATTATGAGCAAGAATGTTTTTCTTTTATCATATCAAAATATGCTTCCTAATATACCACTCCCATTTCTTCTAAATCTTCCCTCTGAGGTCAAGCAAAATAAATCTAATCCCTGCACATCAGGATTTTCAGTTATTTAGACATCAGTCATATCACCTAAACTTCCCTGTCAAAATCTTTTTTGGTATGGGGTATTTTTTTATGACTTTCTTATTTTTTGTACCTAATGTTATATCATATTTTTCAGTTACAAGTAAAGATAGCTTTCAATATGCACTTTTGTACAATTTTGGGTCCCAAATGTTTCTCCCTTCCATCCCCGAGATAGCAAGCAATCTGATTTAGGTTACACATGTTAAATTATTTTCCACATTGGTATGTTGTTAAAGAAGAATAAAAACAAAAAGAAAAAAAAAGCAAGAAATAAAAAGTTAAAATATTATGCTACAATCTGCATTCAGACTTCTTTGTTTGTCTTTTTCTTTTCCCCTCTCTGGATATGAATTCCACTGAAGATCTTTTTGAATCCTGACTCTGTCATCCAAAGTATTTATTATTCCTTTTAATTTTGAAAGTCATTTATATATTTCATAAGCTTGCCATTTTCGTTTTTATGTAAGTCACTGATGGAAATACTAATAAAATAAGGAAAAGAACCAAGGCCTTCAGTTTGTAATAGAGATTTTCTTGCATGTTTACATGATCTTTAATCCTCACTCTGGTATAGATAGTTCCATTATTCACTTAGTTTTTCATTCATATTAATATCATGAAAGACTTTTTTTTTCAAATATGTTGCAAAGACCAATGACTTACTATGTCCATGACTTTCTTTTGACCTATCTTTCTAAAAAAATTGTTAGGAAAAATTATGATAAGTGATTTTTATGGATTCATACAGGCTTAAGGGGAAAATGCTTGCCTTTCTGTATTTTGACAAATCATCATTTTAATATTTCTTTCTACTCAAAACAATAAACATTCATTAAGCATCTACTATGTGAAAGACGTATTCAAAACAAAATAAAAATTAATACATAGCTTCAATGATCGTACATTCTATTGATGATAATGTTCTAGAACACAACTAGCAACTTACATAAAGCACTTTGGAATTCAATGTAAATAAGCAAAATGTTTGCTCCTTTAGTCCTATGACACCATTCTCATTTTTCATCTTCTTAATTATTGCGTGAATCTAAGCAATCATATCTGTACTCTATATATCCCCCTTATTATAAGTTATAGTTCATTCAGACAGGATAGTTGATGTCCTACAATCTTTTGTTTTAGTTTGAATAGCAATTCTTTATGAAATGTTTTTGTTTAACTTTCCAAGTCCAAAAGTTATTTTCCTTGGTAAAGGAAAATAAAAGGTAGTCCTCACTATCTTCTGTCTTGCAGTTGTCATTCTTATAACTAACAAGCAATGGGTTGTAAGCTCTTAAGTAAACTCTAAGTTTCTCACTGAAGTGATCATGTCTTATTAAACTTTCTGCCTCACTTAGTTCCTAGCATTATGCTCTGTACATTGAAGATACTTAATATAAAAATTTTGTACTAGAAAAAGAATATTAAAAATGTTCTTTCTGTAACTGAAAAAAAGTACTACAGGAATATAGACTTTCCTCCATTATTTATGTAAAATTATTCTACATCTTTGTACATGTTCTTAGTTCAGAACACAACTTTTAAACATTAGAGTTCTCTGATGATCTCTTTATGTGATCTACCAAGTCAGTTTCCTTAGACATTTACCCCCTTTTTAATGATATTTTCTTTTTTTCCAGTTACAAGTACAGACAATTTTAACATTCTTTTTTTTATTTTTGAGTTCCAAATTTTCTCCCTTTTCCTCACCACACCCTCCTTAAGACAGGATGGTAAGCAATTTGATATAAATTTTATTTATGTGTACATGTGTATACATGAAATCTCCTCTTTACCTTTCCTTCCCTTATTCTCTTCCTTTGTCCACATAGGATATCATACACTTAACTACAGGTGCTCTTAAAAGCATTTGTTTCCTTTCCTTTTGGACCTTCAAACCCAAGATAGCTTGGGGTTTACTGGCTAGATTTCTTTCTTAAGGAAGGAGCCTTAATCCAAAACCAATGTGATTCTTACTGATCACCAATAGGTTTTAAACTAACCCATTTGGTCACTCTGGGTCCCGATTGACTCAGATTGAATGTAAATAACAGTCATTTCTGTTGTGACCAGAAGGCCTGAGAGGCTTCCGCTCCCACTTTTACTTATTTAGATTTTTTTGACTAGATGAAAGAGAAGATTCTTTGCCTCAATTGCTACCTAGCCTTAACCATTGAATGGTACAGCCTCAGTCAAACTGAGACCTGTGGAAGGTCTTTGCTTAAAAAGGCCTGGCTTGCCCATTTCATCCAGAGTCATATCTAATTCTTAGGATCTATATTTTGCCTCTGAATCCAGATGACTGTGAAAGGGAAAGTAAGGCAGGTTACCTTGCATCTCTTTCCTTCACTTAAATCCATTTTACTTCCATGTCATGGTATCCCCTCCTTGAAGTCTCTTTGAGAAGGAAGGACAAACAAAAATAAATAAATTCTTGTTGTAGAAGAAAAAACTGGTCAAAAGAAAGTAACAACACCCAAAAAAAGAAACTGAAAATGGCATATGTTGATCTATATTTAGACTTTTAGATCTTTCTCTGGATATAGATACGATTTTTTTCATCATGAGACCTTTGGAATAGTCTTTGATCATTCCATTGCTAAAAAGAATTGTCATTCATAGTTGATCATGACACAATGTTGCTGGTACTGAGGCTTTTTGTTTTTTGGTTTGGTTTTGCTAACTCCGCTTTGCATCAATTTGTATACAATTCTTTTTAGGATGTTTTTTTTTTTCTGAAATACATCTGCTTGTCATTTTTTATAGCACAATAGTATTTCATTATAATCATATGCCACAACTTGTTCAGTCATTCCACAACTGATGGACATACACCACAAAAAAGAGCCTATAAATATATTTGTACATATTTTCCTTTTTTTAATCTCTCTGGGATACAGACTTAGTAGTAATATTGATGTGTAGTTTAATTGTCCTTTGGGCATAGTCCTTCTAAATCTATTTTCTAAGTGCACTGCAATACAAAATGCTATGCTTGATGCTTTTTCTTATATATATCACAAAGACTAGTATTACCTCCAAACAAACCTTTATTTCTTCTTCACCAACCAGTTCCTCTTTCTTGATTAGAATATCAAGTGCAAAATAGTAACATTTAATCATGTAAATTCCCCTGTCTTCTGATTATGAAATTATTAATAAATTTTGGATTTATCATATGATCAGGATGAGCCAAGATGATGAAATAGAGAAGCACTCAGCCAAACTCATCCAAAATTCTCCTTGAAACAGCTTTAAAATGATGTCTCAAATTGAAATCCAGAGTGGCAAGGCAACAATAGATCAGAAGAAGACATTTCAGGCTAGGACAGCCTAGGAATTCAGGAAGAGGGGTCTAAGATTGGGAAAGTAGGCTAACTCAGAGCCCACATGGAAAAAACACAAATGGTGGGATTAGGTGGTTGTAATAGAAATAGCAGCAGCAACAGTAGCTCTGGGAGTTTTCAGGCTAGAAAGGGAAAGGAGACATGATAACTGGTGAGAAAGAAATTACAGCCATACCCAAGTTAGTGTTGAATCCAGGAGCAGATGCTGTTGGGCACCTCCATTGCCTATAACATTTTGGGTTTGTAGAGATGAGTACTTTTGATCAACACAAAATGGGAGCTCTGAGGGTCAACTCTTTGGCAACTCATGTATATACCCATTACTCGGTCATAATTTAAGACCTGGATGGAATACTTTCAGATAAGAGGGAGTGGAAGCACTAAGATTACTTACTATAATATTAAGTATAACAATTTTATGTTATATTACCATATTGATTATATTAATTTAATAAATTATATTAATATTATAGTATTATGTAATATAAGAATAATAATGTAATAATGTAGTAATATTATTACTTAATGTGTCAAGGATAGAGGAGTTTCGAAAGGCAGAATTGATTCAAATTCCAGGGAATCAGGACCCTTTACTGAATAAGAATGGCACTGCAAACCAAGAGAGCAGTGAGCACACCTCTCCTCAGCTCAAACTTTATTGGAATCACCAAAACCTTCCAAACCCCCAGAACTAGTTCTGATAACAGTAGCATGGGAAAAAAAAAAAAAAAAAACTTGAAGTTCAAGCAGAGTCCTCCAGTTGCAGGTCCCAAACTGGGAACAGAAACCAAAATTATTTAATAAAGAGCTGTAAATCAAGAAATAGGGTGGACTCAATGTGCACATACACACACACACACACACACACACACACACACACACACCTGTAAAAGACAAGCACCTTACTAAGAGCTCTGCATACCCACTGATGAAGTCAGGAAAAGGATTTCTATTCGTGATCTTGCAAGGCTAGGGGGTCCAGAAACTGGCACATCTTAGAATCACCTGAGCATGCCTTTTTATACTCTAGACATAAAAGGACAGTAATTACTGGATGAATATACACAGAAATATAAATCACCTCAATTGACACAAGGAACAGAATGCTTAACTAATCCTCTTTTAGAAAAAAAAAATAAATCAATTAAGATATCAATGATTTCCCTAAGGAAAAAAAAATTCCCAGAAACATATGGAATCACAAATGAATCCTAGTAAATATTTTCAGAAGAATTAATCCCAATGCTATATACACACTTTGGGGAAAAAAACAAATAAATAAGAAGCCCTGCCAAATTTCTTTTATTGTACAAATATTGTTTATCCCTAAACCAGGGAGAGTAAAAACAGAAAAAGAAAACTATAGACCAATTTTCTTCATGAACATTAATACAAGAAGATTACAGTAATATATATAACAAAGACTATACTTTATTACCAGATGGAATTTATACGAGGAATACAGGGATGATTCAATATTGGGAAAAATAACTATCTACATAATTGACCATATCAATAACAAAAACAATAAAAATCATATGATTATCTTAATAAATTATTCCAATAGATTCTAATAGATAGGAGGTATTAAGTGTCTGAGACAGATTTGCACTCAGGTTCTCCTGACTTCAGGGCTGGTGCTCTATGGAATTTTCTTAAAATGAAAAGTAGTATTTATATAAAACCAAGAGCAAGCCATATCTGTAAGGGGCATAAACAAGACGCCTTCCCATTAAGATCAGAAGTATGAAAGAAGGATGTCCATTATCATCACTATTATTTCAATATTGTACTATTGTTAAATATAAAAATAAAACACTTAAAAATTTTTAAAAATAAACAATGAAGAAATAAAACTATCACTCTTTACAAATGATATAATATACTTAGAGAACTCTAGCGAATCAACTAAAAGATTGAGTAATTGAACAATTTTAGCTAAGTTGCAAGATATAAAATAATTCCACATAAACCATAAGTTTTTCTATATACTCAACAAAACACAGCAACAACAAATAGAAGGAAAAATTCCAATAAAATAACTGAAAACAATAATTGGTAGCTTATTTTCCATGACAAACCCAGTGGTCATATGGAAAAAACATTACAAAAGATGATGAACAAGGATGGTTTCAGAAAAACCTTGGAAAACTTAATATGAATTTCTGGAAAATTAAATGAGCAGAATCAGAGGCACATTGTATCCCAGTAAAAGAAATATTGTAAAGATAATTATCTGTGAAAGACTTAGCCCTTTTAATGATCCAAAACAATTCCAGAGAAAAATGTTATGTACCTTCAGAGAGAATGAACACTCGGAATGTATATTGAAGCAAACTTTCTTAAAAATTCTTTTAATTTTTATTGTTTTATTTTGTTTTTATTTTCCCTTGCAGCATGGCTAACATGGAAATATGTTTGATGCAACCTCATATGTATAATCTACATCAAATTGATTTCTTTCTCAAGAAACAGAGAAGATGTTTAGTCAGGGAGAATATTTAGAACTCAAATTTTGAAAAAAAAATTGACTCATTTTTCTTGTAATTGGAACATATTTAATGAAATAAATAAAATAATTCCAGAAGCTAGGTGAGAGAGACTTTCAGAAAATATTGAGATAGTTGAAGCATGTAAAGTGCTTTTAAAACAAGGTGACATTTATCTGCTACTTATCTCTCATCATCATACTTCTCTCCTCTTAATGATCTACATACTTGAACTCATCAATGGTTTCTTCATTGGGCTTTGTAGTTTATATTATAATATCAGATCCACTTCTTCCTCCTTGGATACTCCTTGGATACTTGAATTCTTTGATCTTCAGATTCAAATGTTTTCATGCTATTTTAGATCTTCAAATACAATGGTACTCACAATCTACTTCATACAACCAGTTTCTTTTAAATGAAAAAATATTCCTCATTCCTATACTTCAATCTTAAGTATGGTACTGAAAACATTGAATTGAAGACAACAGATTTGGATGTCAAATATTGAATCTGTAGCATACCACCTCTTTTACTATCAGCAATCATCTCATGCCGTTAAGCTTCAATTTCCTCGTCTTTAAAATGAGGATATTTATTCTAATACTTGAAGCTTGTTAAAAGGAAAACATTAAAAAAAACTTAAAGTATTATATAATAAAAAGTTATTGTTATAATCAATCGGCAATCTCATCCCATGATATCTTAGTTCTATCTTTGAGATGGGCATATTCATCTTTTGTTAGAAACCTCAATTCATAATTTTTTTTTTTACCATTACATTCCTTATTGGTATTTAGACCTGTAGCTTTGAAATTTTCAACATTATATTTTTGAATGATTGCTTATCTCCACAATTATTTTCCGATGTCCATTTCTCATAAGTTGTAGGAAAAAAAACCTTCTTATACATAATAATGATGTATTAAAATGTCAGTTTGATTTCTGTCATTTTTATCTGCTATCACTACATAATCTCAATTCTTTATAAAGGAAAAATAAATGAAAGGAATCTAGATCTCATTGTCCCAGGATTTAATTTCTGAATTATCCCAATGAATTCATATTATTCCAGATAGCCCAGGCTAACATTAAATTTCTTGACTGTTCCCTCTTCAAATGGTATGTGGTGAGGAACAATAGAGATCAATAAAGGACAGTAATTTTCAGCAATAACCTCCAACTGAATGTACTGTTAATCTAAACCAAATTTTGTTTTCTAAAACCCTTTGTGTGTCATTGCTTTTTTGTTTCAGTCACTAGTGCAAACGCCAGTGGTATGGATCAAAATGAAAAATATGTATTTGGCATTTTCAGTCTGAGAAGAATCTGAACTTTTCTGAATGACACTTATCCACATATAAGTTATTTAACAGCTTTCTGTATGCCATTTGGAGCCAATTATAGCATGATTGATTTCTACCTTGACACTGAATTCACAGTTGTACCTGCCCTCTCCTGCTCAGTTGGAAGGTTGATTCTTGTGATTCTATCTAATTTAGAAGGTTCCATTTTTATGATTTAGTATATGTGAATAATTCTCAAACTTTTTCACTCAGCAAAATTCCCTGATCTACCAGCTCAGTCCCCCAGGAAGCCATGGTTTATTGCCTCTCCAAAAAATAAAATAAAATAAAAGCTTTAAATTAATCTTTAGGTACTTTCACTAAACAATTTGGAGCTCCTATTTTGCTTTTGCAGCAAATCTTAAGCACTGTGGGAATGTAGGAAGAAAATACAAAAAACAGAAGTCAACTCACCTCACTTCTATTCCCCAGAATTCATGGCCACAATCAAAATGATCTTCTGAAAACTGAAATTCTATATAGTCCCCATTTCTTCTTCTTTGTCTCTAAGTCAATAATGCCTTGGATTTTTTATGAAGCATATATAAACAACATTTTATTAAGTGATAAAATAATATTTTTATTTGTAATTAATATTAATTTTCTGAAAATAAAGCCTTTCCTCCAATTATTTTCCCTGACAATTTCTGAACCAGAGTAGACCCTCTGAAAAATGGAAGAAGATGATTTCGCTTGATGATCTCCTCCAGTTTTTAAATTTCAAAAATGACATAAAACAGAGATATCTGTGCTCATCAAAAGTATATTATAGAGAATATTGAGGATATAATCTAAATATTAGAAAGATCTCCTAGAGAAGATGAATTGTACTGAATGTATCACAGAAGCCCAGAGGGGAAAAAGGAATTTAAAAGTCAATTAATTTAGTCATACTTGAGCAGGATTTGTTCAACAAAAGATCCCTAAAATGGTCATAAAACCTTTGCCTAAAGATTTCACTAGATCCAGTGCTCTAGTTCTAGGCCATATTCAGGTGTATAGTCAGGGTGATATTTTACCCTTGGCTATCCCTTCCTCCCCTTTCCCATTTGCTACCCCAGACTCTCTAGTCATGGAACCATAATAAAGTCAATCTAAATAGATGTCAATTTACTCTGTCATGATTCCATTCATTATGTCTATAACTTTTTTACAACATAATACTCTGCCCCACCATCACTCTAATCTCCCATTAGAATAAAATCTTTTAATGACTATTATTTCATTTCACTTGTTTCTTTTTTATTTTATATCCCTAACATGAAACCAAAGAATTTAGTACATAATAAATGCTTTTAAAAAAAGTGCTTTGTAAACCATTCTGAACCTTCCATTTCATACATAAAGATTAAATAGGGCTGAGAAGCTTAAGTGACTTGTTTATGGTCATACAGATAATTAGCAAAAGTGTTACTCAAAACTCAAATTTCTTGGATTCAAGTCCAAAACTCTTTCCACTTCTGCACTGTGTTTAATAAGGCATGGAAGCAAGGGGAATGTTTTGGAAAGATTTCTATGATAATTTATGGGAGAGAGAAAAATACTACTTCAAAGGTGGAAGATTATCAGGGGAAAATAGTATGACCCAAGGACAGAACAGAATGAAGGGAGGGAATGAGTGCTGCCCACAATAAAGCCTTTTCTGGGTTACCTGTTTTCTGTCAGATTCAGGGAAATAGCTGGACCACAAGGTAGGGAATGGTTATATTGGCTCTTTCATCTTGTTCAGTTATCTTTTGTATTTAAGAGAGTCCCACAGAGAAAATGAAGCTGGTCTGTCATTGTTTAGACAGTTGGCAAGCAGAAAGTATGTGAAGAGTGTGTAGAGAGAGAGGATCGACAATCCTGCAGATGGGGCCAAGAAGCAGATGTGTACAAGAACTGGCCCCACCTCTGGAGAGGCGATGGGTGAAGTTTCCCTGGAAGCATTTATACTCTGGAAATGTAGAAGTGCTACATACCAGTGCAAAAATTATGATAATACAGATTAACTAGAAAACCAAAAACTTAAAGGAACCAGTTATTAAACATTCACTAGAATACTGCTTCTCTGTAGCCTGGATGTGCCATATTGGACAAATCACACTTTCTGGAGCTAATGGTTTCCACCAGGTATACTACATATAATACCAAACGATATCTCATATTCCTTCTAATTCCAACTGGACATATCTTTCTAACTAGACTAGAATGGAAAATAAATGATCTTATTTGAGTAACACAAAAAGCCATTGGAGTATCCCAGGAAAAATACACTTTCCACTATAACTGCTCAGCATTTGATCATCTTCAGATGGGATAACTGTACAATCATGTTGATGCTCCCTCAAATTCTTTGGATTTCCAAGTAGTTCATGTTCCATGATTAACTGCATTATACCTCAGACACACAAAGGAAGAGTCACATACTAAATCTCATCATTATCCCCAACTCTTCAATCTCTTTAATTAAAGACTCTATGTAGAGAAAGAAAAGATGGCAGAGCAAAGACAACTAAACTCTCCCAATATTCCCTAACAAACATTCAAAAAATAACATTTAGCTGTGTGACCCTGGCAAGTTACTTAAGCCCAAATGCCTTAGCAAAAAAACAAAAACAAACAAAAAACACTTTAATTTGAATTCTGGAGGGATTTGAGGAACATTAATGCTCTGGTGAAACATTTATTTTTCAATCCCAAATTTACTTATGGCATTAGGAGAGATCTGTCATATAGTCATATAGGTGGCTGCCATCAGCAGCTTCAAGAGTTCTCAAATTCAAAATCATAAAAAGATTGCAGTTAGAAAGAAATTTTAGGTGGCTCTGAGCTGATAATGAACCCAAGACTGGGTGATGTTTGGAAAATCCATTGTTGATATAGAGTATTGGGTTGCCATTCCAAAGGAGAGAGGTTTATTAGCATTTGGGGGTACAGGAGAATAGGGTGCTAAATTAAAACCAGAATGTAAATCAGGATACCACAGTGCTTCTTGGATTACATCATTTTTAGAAGCACTGAAAACTTACAGACTTCTCCCAACTTCATCAAAACTAGCTCTGAAAACAATACTCTGACAAAGATTTAAGTTAATTCCAAGACACAATTCCAATAGACTTGGGAAGGAAAATGCCATCTGCATCCAGAGAGAGAACTTTGGAGACTGAATGCAGATTGAAGCAAATGTTCATCTTTTTTGTTTTGTTTGTTTTTTTTTCTAGTGGTTTTTCTCTTTTATTCTGATTTTTATTTCACAACATGACTAATATGGAAATATATTTAAACTGGGGATACATGTATAATCTATATCAGATTGCTTGCTGTCTTGGGGTGGGGAAGGTAAGGTAGGAAAGGAGAAAAAAACTTGGAACTAAAATTTTACCAAAAGGATGCAAAATTATTTTATATCTAACTAGAAAAATAAAATAAAATATCATTGAGAAGAAAAGGAGAAAAAGTCTTAAAGCAGCAGAGAAGATCAAACAGATTCAGAAGAAGACACTGATGTGAAAACAGCTATAAACAAAACATCAAAAGGGAAAATGTAAAATGGACACAAACAAAACAAAAATTCCTAGAAGAGTTAAATAAAGAAAGAGATAACGATGGTAGAGGAAAAAAAAGAGAAAAGAAATGAGAATGATGAAAGAAAATTATGAAAAGACAATTAATGGCTTTTTTAAGGCACAGAAAGCTGAATAAAATAACATTTTAAAAATAATAGGATTGGCTAAATAGGAGGGAAAAGAGCTCACGGAAGAAAATAATTCCTGAACACCAGCCCTGAAGTCAAAAGTTCCTGAGATCAAATTTCACCTCAGACACTTAACACTTCTTGGCTATGTGACCCTAGGCAAGTCACTTAACCCCAATTGCCTCAACAACAACAACAACAAAAGCAACAACAACAACAACAAAATCCTTAAAAATTAGAATTGGACAAGTGGAAGTTAATGACCCCATCGAGGTATCAAGAAACAATTTAGAGAATAAAAATAGAGGAAAATGTTAGATGTTTTCTCAGAAAAGCTGACTTGGAAAATAAAGTGAAGAAAAATTATTTAAGAATTATTGAACTACCTGAAAGCCACAATAAAACAAACAAGCAAAAAAGCTTATATCTTATGTTTCGAGAAATTATGAAGGAAAAAATCACAATATCTGAGACCCAGAAAGCAAGATAGAAATTGAAAAAATACATAAATAATTATGTGATAGGTGTCCAAAATAAAAAATTGCAGGAATGTTACAACCAAATTCCAGTATTCCTAAATCAAGAAAAAGTTATTGCAGCAGCTAGAATAAAAAAATAAATCAAACATCATGGAGGCATAGGCAGGATCACACAGGAATTATCAGCTGACATTTTAAAGGTCTGGAGGTTTTAGAGTATGATAATCTGGAATGCAAAAAGCTAGAATTAAAATGAAGAATAACCTACACAGCAAAAAAGTTGATTTTGTGTGTGCATACATACATAAATATATAAACTTCTAAGAATATTATCAATATTAGGGTATTTGGTAGAATTCTACTGAGACACAGAATGGGAGTGATTAGAATGGTTGAAGATGATGTAAAAAAATGAACGAGTAAGAAAGAGGGATTCCCTGGGAGAAGAGGAAAATATGGCAAAAATTATTTCACATAAAAAAGGTACACAAGAGATCTTTTATAATGATGCAGTGAAGTGAACAGAACCAGCTGATTGTATACAACAGCAAAAACAGTGATCATCTCTGAAAGATTTAGCTGTTTTTATCAATATAGTTATTTAAGACAATTCCAAAGAGCTCAACATGAAAAATTTCATCAATATCCAGAGAGAAAACTAATCAGCTATGAACACAAACTGAAGCATATGTTTACTTTCTTTTTTTTCTAGCTTTTTTGCAACATAGATGAATGCTTTAACAAACATATTGATATTCACTGATAGGGCAAGCAATGTATATCAATTATGCTTTAAAAATAAGAATATGAAGAGAGAGAACTGAAAGAAGTAGACTACAGCCTTGTGGAATATCTGCAACTGAGAGGACAGAATTTGAATGGTGATCCAGCAGAGGAGATTTAAAAGGAAAGGTTAGACATGTTCTTCTTACCCCCTGAGATGGCCATTCTCATCACCCTTTAGTATTTTCTCAAGTTCTCCTGTTTATCCTTCACCAACATTGCCCTTAAAGAAAGCCATTTCAGCTTTACTTTATCTTCTACTCTTGGATTTTCTTCAGACACAAACCCTATCAATACCAATTTTCCTTTGCCAAACCTTAGTCCTAAAAGAATTTTATCATTTGCCTGCTTGACTCCTACTCATAAGCTGAACAGAGCTAGAGGAAGTCACTGAACTATCCTAAATGGGTTTGTAATAAATTCATTTATTCAAATGTTCTTTTATTCCTGTTTTCTTGATTATTTTGCTCTTCCCAATTTTTTCCTAAACTTTATTTTCTTTTTTTCAAATTTCCTCCATCTTTTTTCTATCCTTCACTCTTCAGTGATTACTGGCTTACTTCACCATTAAATGTGAGCCTCCTCTTTTCTTCATTTCAAAACTGCTTGAAAGTATTCCTCACCCTCTCCTTTTCCCCAGTCTTTAAAAATGGGGAGGCCCTTCTCATTTTAAATATCAACTGCATGCATCCTTAATATATCACCCCTCCTGTCTTCTACAGGAAATTGCACTCAATCTCTACTTTCTCAGTAACCTTCATCCCTTTCTATCTATTGATTACTTCTTTATTGCCTTCAAACATGATCCACAAGCCCCTATTCCTAAAGCAACCAAAAAACACCTTTATTATCATATTAACTTTAATCTATTTAATCTGTTTAATCTGCCTTTCTTAGCCAAACTCTTAGAAAAAATAGTATCTGCACTCACTCAGTTGACATTCTTTTTTTGTGTGTGTGCAGTTCTCACCCTTTTGTGATCTGGCTTCTGTCATCACTTGACTAAAACTGTTCTCTCCAAAGTTGCCACGTTCTTTCACATTGTGAAATCTGAGGGTTTTGATTCAGCGCTCATTCTTCTGGACTATCCCATCGCATTTTGTACCATGGACTATCTTCCCTTCCTGGATATTATTTCTTCTTTGGATTTTCATGGTAATATTCTCAACTGGCTCTCCTATCTATCTAACCTTTCCTTTTAAATTTCCTGGACTGGATCACCATTCAGATTCTGCCCTCTCAGTCAGTTGCAGGTATTTCATAAGGCTCTAGGCTAATTCCTATACTTCATCATCAGTTCCTATAGGTTTTATTATAATCTCACTTCCAGTTTCTTCCTTCCTTCCTTTCTTCCTTCCTTCCTTCCTGCTCCTCTATCATCTTTCTATTATTTATCTATTTCAATTTCTTTTGCTCAAATGTCTCTTCTGAAATTCAATTCTATATCATTAGTTACTTACTGGGCATTTTAAACAAATAAGTACAATGGGCCAAACATCTTTTAATTAATATGTCCAAAATAAACCTCATGATTTTAACCCCAAAAATCTTTTTATTTTTTTACTTTTTTGCTGAGGCAGTTGGGGTTAAGTAACTTGCCCAGGGTCACACAGCCTGGAAGTGTTAAGTTTCTGAGGCCAGATTTGAACTCAGGTCCTCCTGACTTCAGGGCTGGTGCTCTATCCACTGCACCTCCTAGCTGCCCCTAAAATCTCTTTTCCAATACTTCACAATTTCTGCACCATCATTAATCTGGGTAACAGTTCATAACCTTGTATTATCTTTGGCTTTTGACGTTCCTTCATCCCATCTATTCAATTGGTTATCAAATCTCTTTATTTCTACTTTCATATCCCCTTTCAAATCTGACCCCTCTTCTTCATGTATGGCTCTGACCTCAGGAAGGCTCTCACTCTCTCTCAGACCCTTGTAAGCCTCCTATTTTCTTCTCTACTCTAGTTTCTTCTCACTCTCATTTTTGCTTCTTCCTGTTTCCAAAATGATTCTCCCAAGTATAGATCTGGCCCTACATATTCCTCCCTAACTATTCAAGCTTTTTGCCATGTTGCCCTAAACTGTCTTTCTAACTTCAAAGAAATTCACCTTCCCTCTCATGGTCTGTAATCTAATAAAAATGACCTTTACATTTTTCTCTCTCTCCATCACCCCCCCCCCACACACACACACACACTATTAATTCTCATTTCCATGATTTTGCACACTGGCCATCTTCCTGTCCATTCCCCCCTGTTCAGTTTTGGAGTTTAGTTCAGTTATGGAGAATCCCTTTATTGCTTCAAAATAAATCTAAAGTACCCCCATTTGTGTAAAGCATTCTCTCCCAAACTGCTCTATAGTAAGCCCCCTTGTATTCTCCTAATGTTATGTGTATATGTATGTGTTTTGTGTATAAAACAATATAAACAAGAAGCACATATGTGATTATTGTTTTCCCAATTAAAAAATAAAATCCTTGAGAGTATGAACTATCTCCTTCTTTGTATCTATTTACCCTGTACCTAATACAATCCTTACACTTTGGAAGTCCTTAATAAATATTGATTTACTGATCGATGGATTGATAAATCTAGATTTTTCTTCCAGATTCACTATCAACCTTATAAGAAAGCAGCCAATTCTCCCCTTTCTATCAAAATAAATATCACATTTGTTAATAAATTCTATAAACCCATGGCCTAAATAATCAAATAATCTAAATTCAAGACTTCAGATACCTAGCATAGTGTCCTTAGAGCTTCCAGGCCACAAAATATTGAAATATGTATTCCCCCCAAATAGCCTGAATTTAAATAAGATTCAAAAGGGAAAAAAAGTATTAGAGGCATTTCTTTGAGCATAAAAGTATTGGTTCCCCCTATGGGTAAAATCACAGTGTTCTTATGAAATTAATTTATGTTAAGGAGCATTCAGATAGAATTTTTTACCTACATAAACCATAGCTCAGAGCAAGTAATGTGCTTTCAGAGAACCTGAAAATCTCAGTTCTTCAAATTCTCTTACTTTTCCTGGGGAATTTCACCCTGGCATCTGAGTCAGTAGTATCTTTATTCTGTCACTGTCGTTCCTTTCATCCTGGCTTCTGAAGTATTGATATTTTAAATGTTTTAATGAATATTTCATTTATTTCTGTGACTCACAGAATGTGGCCAAAGGCTTAGAAAATAATTAATAATGTAAGGGGCTCCCCAGTTCTGGTTGAATTTCTTACGTCAATCTGGCAAAAGCCCTAATCGAACATATGGGTCTCACTACATGCCTTTAACTCCAATAAACTCAGCTTCTGCCAAGGCCAGCAGTATAAAATTGTGCAGTCGAACTCGTTCTGAAAAACACAATCTTGAGTCCTTTGAAATACAAAATATTTAAATCATTTATTGTTAAATATCTACCAGGTCAGGAGATCGTGTTGTCATAAATTACCTTGTATGTACTTTTGTATATAATACATATGTATATACTTATAAATGTACAGCTTTCTCTCATGATAGAATATAAAACCATTTGAGAGAAAATACTTATTTTGGTTGAAAGGAGAAGAGGGATTCCACATTGCTATAGTACTTTGCAACTTACAGACATTAAATAAAGGCTGTTATTGCTTGACTCATCCTTTCATTATAAAACAAATGTTCCTTCCTCCTATCATATTAAAGTATTTTATTATGTGAAAGCCAATGTGCTGTACCCAGTAGAAGAAAAAACAAAGTAAATAATCAAAGATGTGGACTCTGCTCTAAAAGAGCTTATGTGCTACCTACAGAGATGAAGCATGAGTACTATAACAGAAGAAGGAACAGTTGATAAGGGAGATATGAATAAGGCTCCCTATTGTTCATCTCTTTAGATAAATATTACTTAGTGTATTCACTCTTTTTTCTTTCCTGTGCTATAGGAAAATGTGGAACTTGTGGCCAAAGAATAACTTTCCCTAAGCTATCTAAGACTCCAGCGTTTGAGCAATAGTAGAAGCCAGATAATTTGGTATTTAGAAACATAGCCACAATAAATAGAAAGGAACAAAAATAATAACTGATATATATATATATATATATATATATATATATATATAGAGAGAGAGAGAGAGAGAGAGAGAGAGAGAGACTCTGTGTGTTATAGTTATAATTTTAGAGGTCACAAATGACTACATACATCATCTCATTTGAGATTAAAAATATGCTTGTGAAGTAGATACCATAAGCAAGATTATCCCTATTTTTGAGAGAGAGAAATGAAGTCTCTAAGATGTTAAGGATTATTAACATGACCATAGCCATAGTGCTGGTAAGTATATGAGAAAGGGCTTAAAGGGAGATTTTAGCCCCTATGTTACATGGCTTTTAGAACAGGATGATCCTGGTGGCCCTTACTGGTCTGCCTCCATGTGGGATTGAGGGAGCCACTTGCCTGTAGCTTCTGATAGTGGAGTTTAAGAAGATCAATTTTTGATCTGTTCTTATTTAGCATTTTATAATGTGAACGAGGTCAGGAAAAATATTTAACCCTTGGCGTTGTCACAAGAAGAGATAAAAGTTAGCTCTCTGAGAAGCTAGGTCCAAAAACCAAAAATAAATTATTTTCAAGAAGCTTCCCTTGTTAGAAGAACTGTCAATGAGAGATTGATCAGAGAGCAATTAAAGCTCTTTAAATCAAGAGGACTGTTTTTGGAAGCCAAACAGGAAGGCTTGTTCTAAGTTAAATGTCAACAAATACCTCTGATATATATTAGAACAATTATTTCACGGATTAGTCCTCCAATGTGAACTGAGACCATGGACTTGATTAACTCTTTAATTCTAGTACCTGATAGTGCCCTCTAGTGTTTATGGACATGAATACAGAGCCTTACACTAAGCATCCTATCTGTTACTTGGATTCCTAGGTAAGTGGACTGTGTTTCCACACTATCCTTTGCCTCATTTACTCCTGACCAGCAACTTTCAGAGAAGCAATTAGCTAAGCAATCTTAGAACAACATCTCTCTGCTTTTTCTCTTCTATCTTGGTTCTGATCCTAGCAAAGTGTTTTCTTTTTCCTTGCAAAGTGTACAAAAGCAACTAAAATTTTAATGATCCCTCTTCTAAATTGTTCCAGTGCTCTAAGGAGCTTTAATTTCATCCGTGTGAGCATCCATTTC
Organism: Sarcophilus harrisii; assembly: GCF_902635505.1. Classification (NCBI taxonomy): domain Eukaryota; kingdom Metazoa; phylum Chordata; class Mammalia; order Dasyuromorphia; family Dasyuridae; genus Sarcophilus; species Sarcophilus harrisii. Next base: position 31,337,732 of record NC_045431.1, on the reverse strand, counting down.
CCTACCATAAATCAGAGCTTCTCTGTGAATTCAGAAAGTGATCTTTGAGAGGTGTTAAATCCAACAATTCCATCACTATGTCCCAAACCTGGTGACTAGTTCCTCCAAGTTGTGGTATATTGGTCCTTGGATGACATATAGTTCAACAACAGAAATACATACATACACACACATATATAAGATATATTTTCACATTTTAAATAATTATAAATTCCCTGTTAATTGCCATAAACATCACTGTAGAGTTTTCTATTCACTAATACATCATTTATTTCAAAAGGACTGTTAATTCATAATTATCTATCTATCTACCAACCTATCTACTCATATGTGTTTTTTCCCTCACAAGAAAGTTGGGTGTGATAATTTATTAAAATTTATTATAAGGATTCAATAAATTATATAGTTCTGTAATATTCACTATCTTCCATTATCTGCAGAGTAGTCTAAGAGATCAGTTATGCATACTTTCTTCATTTAGAATCATGTGGTTTCTACCCATGAGATTATTTTAGCTTAAGTATTCAATAAATCTGATATTTTAATAAATTCTATCAACTTGCTCATGTTGGAGAAAAGATTCATTGCTCTTTTTCCAATAGTCCCTGTAAAACTTTTCTTAGATATAAATGTAGCACTTGTAAGTACCATTATTTGCATACACTAAAACACAAATACGATGGGTTTTGTGGGGAATTTCATCCAAATTTAAATTTTACTCTTTCGGTCCATACCTTTTCCAGTGATAATTCTATATTCCCTCTCAAAATATTCATTTTTAAGAAGCAGCCAGGGAAATGATTATTTATTTTTGAAATGATTAGTTAATAGAAGACATGTAATAAAATAGCAAAAGGAATTTTTTGTAGCTCTAAAATGTGCTCATAAATCTGAGGTCCACATGGCAAAAGCATGACCTGGGAACATATCAAGGATGTCAGTGTAGATCATGTATGCACACTAAGGGTCAGATACTTGGGGAACACATTTCTGCAGTAACACTGGGTGTTGTTATGGAGCCATATCACTAGAAGAGCTGGTACCCGTGCTTTAAACTTACAGCTGTGAAGGAAGAAATAGTCAGTCTTCCTCTGGGAACAGTCTCAAGTTACAAATGGAAGTTGGGGTATGATCTCAAAGGAAGGAGTAAACAGCAGTGCTACAGGGATTTCCATGTCTTCTAGTAATGCTCTTGTGCTCTTCTTCAGGACTTGCTCTTGTGTCTCCCAGACTTCATGACCCTGGAAACAGTTCTGCTGGATGATGCTCTGCTGGACCCCTGGTCTCCTCTGATTCCCCCCGGCATCAATACAATACAAATGATGCTGTGATCTTCTGTGATCTATCTTCTGTTGATAACAGTTCTTGATGGTGAGATATAGATATATAGATATCTATCTATATAGATAGATGATAGTTAGATAGGTAGATGATAGATAAATAGATTTTTTTTTTTTGTCATAAGAGGAATGGACTCTGCCATGCTCTTTTAGTTAAATATAGCTTTTGGAAAAATAGCCAACCTTATCTCAGCCATATTACCAGCAATATTCATGAGAATGATGAAAAGATTTATCTAGATTTTTGCATTTTATAGAATGAAGGTAAGTCAGTAAATAATGTTAGATTTGGAGTCAGGAAGACTCGAATTTGAATCTTGACATATACTTCCTGTGTGACCCAGTTAAAATCATTCAATAGCCTAATCTCCTCATCTGTTAGACTGGGATAATATCACTTGTTTCACAAGCTTTCTGTATATATATATCATTGAAATAATATGTGAAAAGTACTTTGCAAATTGTACATCTCAACACAAAAACTATCTATTTTTCCTCTATGGAGAGGCCCTTCTTTTTTGAGAATCTTAGCTAGAAGATGTTACTTTTCATAAACTTTACTCTGGGCTTCATCTATTGGGCCCTACCTCTTTATGAAACTTCACTCTGAATTCACACATTGGAATTACTATCCTCTCCTATTACAGGGTACCTTAGTTTCTTCCAGAATCCCCCTTTTCAGCTTCCTTTTATGTGTTGTTTTCCTCCATTAGAATTTAGGCTCCTAAAAATAGGGTCTCTTTCTTAGCACTTATGAAGTTCATAATAAATAATAACTGACAGAATGACTGTTTCAAGCATCAAGCAATCTTTGTAGCTAGCCCTTAGCCTTAAAAAATAAACTTTCCATTGACCTTTCTGATTACTGAGCTCGTGTGCCCTTTGTTAATTAATCTCCCTCCAGTTATACTAATTCTGAGAATTTCATATCCTCCCCACTTTTATTTTGAGATGAATAAAATATACCTGATAACATGTATACAAACACTTTACAACTCATAATCACACAGCAGCAATGAAGTTCAATGTTCCCTAATTTTGTTTCAATTCTAAACCACTTCAAGTCTCCCTTTCAGATCAGTGAGTAAGGGAAAGGTAAACTCAAAGGAAATGTCTCTCCGTTCAGGGTAACCAAATGCTTAGCTCTCCCCCCGCTTTATATAAATATATATATATATATATATATATATATATATATATATATATATATATATATATATGTATATATGTATGTATATATATATATGTATATATATATATGTATGTATTTATATATATATATATATATCCAATATTAAATGGGCTTTGAGTTTACCCTAAATATGAGTGAACTACAGTTGAAAATAAAGGGAAAGGGTACAAAAGCAATTGTTATAGACTTTTTTTTTCTCATATTAGTATTATTTAAGAAATGACTGCTATGGTTTGTGTTTTGTTTGTTTCTTTGCGTACAGAGGCAGAACAGCAGGCAACTAACAGAGGCTTAAATAGTGGAGACAGTCTCTGGATTGAGTGAGTGAGAATATGAATCCTGCTGACTAAGCAGTGATGTTTCTACCTTTTTCTCACATAGCCAGCCTCTTAGCACTGGATCCCCTGGCTCCAATTCTAGAGCTTCCCAGAATTGGCAGAAAATTCTGCCCCACTCCCTTTTCCCCATGGATACGCGTTCTTGGGTTTATTCAGCCTTCACAGAAACTCAGCCCTGGCAGTAACTGAGTAGTCAGCACCATTACAAACCCTTAATTAACAACAGTTTACAGCAGTAAAATATACTGGGCCATAAGCTTTATAAGGTGAGGGACAATATTTATTAATTTACTCCCTCTACCTTAGTATATAGTGTAGATCTGGTTCTGGACACAGTTAGTACTTCATTTATTCAGTATTCAAAGAACATGTATTCACCACTACTATGTGCTGAATCCGATATTCAGGCAGTAGGGAAGATCACAAATTTAGAAAATATATGTCTTACAGCACATAGTGCTTCCACTCCACAAAAGGGATGATTCAAGTCCGCAAACATTTCGTGCCTACTGTGTGATGGGGACTGTGACTGGCAGCAGAGAATTAAAAAGATATGATAAAACAACAACAACAAAAGCCCTGCTTTTGGCTATACAGCTATTGGCATATGTCTCCCTTGACAGCATGAAAGTTCTCCAAAGATCGAATGATACTTTCTTTTGGGGACCAGATTCTCAGAACTTGGAAGAGTGTTTAGCAACAAAAAGATATTGATAAATGTTTGTTGGCTGATTGATAAATGGATGATATACATATAGGATGTTTGGTAAACAAAATTCAGAAACTTAAGCTTTCCCTGATGGTAAGAGCGCCATTTTTCTAGAATATAACAAGTTTTTGAAGGAGTTGTCTTTAGAGAGAGACTCCCCAAAGAGCCTCTGTAGTGACTTGCACACTGTTCACAGCACTGGATGTGTTAGGACAGGCTACAAAACTGCCAAAATTTCTAGAAGATACAAAACTGACTGCAAAATATGTGATCTTACCACATTTAAAATGGTGAGGATGGATAGAAATTTCATTGTTCTATGCTTTTTTCCCCTAATTTCTTTTTCCTGGTCTATTAAAAATCTTAATATTTAACCTGATTTACAACAAAATTAGAGTATTTGGTATTAATCCGTCATGCTCTAGTGTGTGTGTGTGTGAGAGAGACTTTCTTGTTTTCTTCTTCTTCTCTCACAAGATAGATACATCTTCAAATTGCCTCAGAAGTGAGTGATTACACTAACAAAATCCAACAGTCAGAGTTACAAAGAGAAATTCCATTTAAAGTAACTACTGATAATATAAAATATTTAGGAATCTATCTGCCAAGGGAAAATCAGAAACTTTATGAGCAAAATTACAGACCACTTTTCACACAAATTAAATCTGATCTAACCAACTGGAAAAATATTAAATGCTCTTGGATAGGGTGAGCAAATATAATAAAGATGACAATATTACCTAAACTAATCTATTTATTTAGCGCTATACCAATCAGACTCCCAAAAAACTATTTTAATGACCTAGAAAAAATAACAAACAAAGTTCATGGAAAAACAAAAGGTCAAGAATTTCAAGGGAATTAATGAAAAAAATCAAATGATGGTAGTTAGCTTACTAGATCTAAAATTATATTATAGAGCAGCAGTTACCAAAACTATTTGGTATTGGCTAAGGAATAGATTAGTTGATCAGTGGAATAGATTAGGTTCAAGGGATAAAACAGTCAACAAATATAGCAACCTAGTCTTTGACAAACCCAAAGATCCCAGCTTTTGGGATAAGAACTTACTGTTTGATAAAAATTGCTGGGAAAATTGGAAACTAATATGGCAGAAACTAGGCATTGATCCATACTTAACGCCGTACACCAAGATAAGGTCAAAATGGGTTCATGACCTAGGCATAAAGAATGAAATTATTAATAAATTAGAGGAACATAGGATAATTTACCTCTCAGACCTGTGGAAGGGGAAGGTCTTTATGACCAAAGCAGAACTAGAGATCATTACTGATCACAAAATAGAAAATTTTGATTATACAAACTGAAAAGTTTTTGTACAAAACAAAACTAATGCAGACAAGATTAGAAGGAAGCAATAAACTGGGAAAATATTTTTACAGTCAAAGGTTCTGATAAAGGCCTCATTTCCAAAATATATAGAGAATTAACTCTAATTTATAAAAAATCAAGCCATTCTCCAATTGAAAAATGGTCAAAGGATATGAACAGACAATTCTCAGATGAAGAAATTGAAACTATTTCTAGTCATATGAAAAGATGCTCCAAGTCATTATTAATCAGAGAAATGCAAATTAAGACAACTCTAAGATACCACTACACACCTGTCAGATGGGCTAAGATGACAGGAAAAAATAATGATGATTGTTGGAGGGGATGCGGGAAAACTGGGACATTGATGCATTGTTGGTGGAGTTGTGAACGAATCCAACCATTTTGGAGAGTAGTTTGGAACTATGCTCAAAAAGTTATCAAACTGTGCATACCCTTTGATCCAGCAGTGTTACTACTGGGATTATATCCCAAAGAGATTATAAAGAAGGAAAGGGACCTGTATGTGCACGAATATTTGTGCAGCCCTTTTTGTAGTGGCTAAAACTGGAAACTGAATGGATGTCCATCAGTTGAGAATGGCTGAATAAATTGTGGTATATGAAAATTATGGAATATTACTGTTCTGTAAGAAATGACCAACAGGATAATTTCAGAAAGGCCTGGAGAGACTTACATGAACTGATGCTGAGTGAAATGAGCAGGACCAGGAGATCATTATATACTTCAACAACAATACTATATGATGACCAGTTCTGATGGATCAGGCCATCCTCAGCAACGAGATCAACCAAATCATTTCTAATGGAGCAGTAATGAACTGAACTAGCTATGCCCAGAAAAAGAACTCTGGGAGATGACTAAAAACCATTACATTGAATTCCCAATCCCTATATTTATGCACACCTGCATTTTTGATTTCCTTCACAAGCTAATTGTACAATATTTCAGAGTCTGATTCTTTTTCTACAGCAAAATAACGTTTTGGTCAGGTATACTTATTGTGTATCTAATTTATATTTTAATATATTTAACATCTACTAGTCATCCTGCCATCTAGGGGAGAGGGTGGGGGGGGGGTAAGAGGTGAAAAATTGGAACAAGAGGTTTGGCAATTGTTAATGCTGTAAAGTTACCCATGTATATATCCTGTAAATAAAAGGCTATTAAAAAAAAAAAAAAAAAAAAAAAAAAAGAAGTGAGTGATTAAAAGCCATAACAGTAGTAAAAATGCAATGTTGGGTTGACTTTGAATTTCCATAGACATTTTGTCATATGAGTTAAGCAAATGCAAATCAAATGGAAATGTAATTTTTTTAATATCAAGAGATTTGCTTAAGAGGCAATACTCTAATTGTTAGCGTGACCCTTCCTTTAGACTTTCCACAAATTGAAAGGTTTGTTATCCCCTAGTCCTCTTGTGCATCTGCTGACTCCCCAACTTCATCCTTTCCTTCTCTGTCCATCTGCTAACAGTCTGGATGTTCCCTATCCACTTATCATCCAAATGTTAAAATACTACATCTGATACCCATCTAGGAATGCAGCATGAGACACTGATTCAGCGTTTTTTCTTCCATCCTCCTCCTCCCTTTACAGTCCTAGACTATATTTAAAATCTACTATTTCTGTCACAAACCTGGTAATTACTGTAGGCATTGATAAGTTGTAATTAAATAATTAATTTAAGTAATCATTTAAACTGTCTGTCATTCTCTTTTACTTGGAATAGCTTTTGAAAATTTCTGCCCCACCTCCTTTTCTTTCCCTTCATCCTCTGATTCTTATTTAAAATGTCTACATGGTCACTGGAGTTAAAAGTACCACATCAGCTGGGATGGGAATAAGAGAGAGAGCCATTTCTTTTACTTCCATTTCTTCCTCCATGGATTCAGGCTCATTAATCAATAATCAATAAGAATCTTTTAATTCTTAATATCTACCACATGATCTACCACATAACAGGAACTGTGCTGAGTTCTGGACACACATGGAAGCAACGATGAACCAGCCTTGTATGATAATGAACATATGGTTCTATTTCCTTAGAACATCAAATCTCTGTCATGAAAGTAGAATATTATTTTAATAAAAGTCTATTGATTGGGGCAGCTAGGTGACAAAGAGAACAGACTACCAGTCCTGGAGTCAGGAGAACCCGAGTTGAAATTTGCACTCAGACATTTGACATTTACTTTACTGGGCAAATTATCTCACACAAAAAAAAGTCCATTGATTAAGAGCTCTCTCCCAGATTAATAGGTACAGGTACATCTGATGGAATGATTAGCACTGGGAAATGTTGTCTCTAAAGGTCACTATTTTGCTTAGTCTCTTCTGTCCAAGCCATCAGTTCACTGGTGGTAAAACAACGGAGTGATGGTGAGGGAAGAGAGAGACCGTGGAAGAGGTGAGCTAGAAGACTTTCAATTTCCTTTCTAGTATACATAATAGTACATTTTCCTAAATGTATGATCCAATGACATTTTCAATTATTGCCTCAGCCACTTACTATATGTTTGACCATTAGCCGTTCAATATTCAACTCTGGGTCTGTTTCCTCATCTATATATAAAATGAAGTTATTCAGACGAGCTGACTGACTTGTAGAGTCCTTTCCATTTCTTTGAGCATTATTATCAGATGAGACTTACACCTAGTTTTTAGCCATAGGGACCCAACATTTCAAAATATGTGAGCAGAAACAATATAATTAATAATGAATATAATATATGGTTTCTTGTCTTTTTATTTAGTTAAAAAAAAACCTTAACATTTTTTCCTTGTGTGTTCCTATTTGTTTTTTAATTCTGGATTATTTGGAGCATTTGGGATTGATTGTATTTGTTTAAACACTAGCCTCTCTTTCTAATTTCATGAGTTTCCAAGGGCTCATTTTAAGCAGGAGTGAGAAGCATGACATGTACACTGATTAAAAGAAGTGGATAACAAAATTCTTTAACATACTGCAGTTGTGAGCCAACAAGGTGCATATGCTCTTCATATTAGAATAGGTCAAGACAGTGTAAAATCTGTTTGAGGGGAAAATAGGAAGGATTTGAGATCATTCCTGGTTTTATAATTGGCATTCCAAATCTTTGGTGAGCTGAAACTGCTTCTCTTTGATTTTTTTTCTTGACCCATCTCAGTAGGGAACAAAGAGATTCAATTTCTAACTGAATGAATTTGTCTTAATAAGCTCATCGTTCTTATTACTTCGTTTTTTTTCTTGGTTTAATATGTGGCTATCCAGCGTCATCAGTTTGTTCTTTGCTGTACACAAATATTTAGTTACCTCCATTTTTATGAAAACATGAAAAAGTATAAATCTTCTCCGAGTTATTACCAACAAGAACAGAGAAGCTGATAGTTTCTCCCAAGGGCACCAATATGTGGGAAACATTCCTATTTTTTTCAACGACTTAGAAAAAGTTGAATTTATAACTTATTATTTAATTTATATATTATATTATCATGTTATATATTATTTATGTATTTTAATTTTTTTCAAAATTAATTAAATTATTTTAATTATTATCTATTATTATATAGATATGGGTATATATAATATAGATAAATCAATTATTTAAAACAGGGATATTTTGGATGACTTGACTTTGTCTTTTGGACATCCCCATATAGAGTCACCCATCCTCTGTAATGTAGCAATTCTATTATCTCTTAGGGTCTCTTTTTCTCTTGTGCACAAATTGCTGTTATTGATGTTGCTGGTCAGTCATTTAGTCATATCTGACTTTCTGTGGCCCTATGGACTATATTCTCCATGGAGTTTTCTTGGCAAAGTTATTACAGTGGTTTGTGTACAATTTATTTTCTCTTAAAGTTAATTGTTCAGGGAAGAAGGAAAGGGAGCTGCTTTTATGTTATTTGACTGAACATCTCAGGAACATTGCTCTGTCCCTGCAAAAGGTGACATTTGGCCATATCCATGAATATAAATTCTGGCACCCACCAAGGGACATAGCAAGGGCAGTAGAGAGATGTAGGGACCTTGCGGCCATGAGTGGGGAGGAATAGTTCCCATATGCCAGTGGGGCAGTGGTGCCAGTCAAGGCTCATGGCAACCAAAAGGAAATACTGGCAGTAGAGCAGGTGGCCCAAGGACTGGCCGGCAAAGGGAAGGGCTAGGTAACAGATGTTATAAATAATAAGCATGCTTCTCTCCATTTCCTACATTTTATCTGCAGCCTTGAGAACTCCTAAGGGCAATTTTAGTCAAATTTAAGACATTAAAAGAAGGAAAAGAGAGTCAAATATTCTCCATTTAACATTAGTCGGTTGAGGTACCAAGATCTTATTTTGAAATGTCTATTAATATGTGCCATGACCCCATTCCCTGAAGTTAAGGAGGGTGTGCCATGATAAAATCTGAAATTCTAGCAAATAGGAGATCTATAGACAAAAGATAGAGGATGCTAGGAAGGGAATCAAATTTGAGTCTAAATGAAAATATTTTGCTGCTGGGGAGGAGGCAACAAGGATGGGGTAGAAATTATCTCTGTAGTATGAGAAACTCCCAGGTGAACAAACACCTACAATGGTTTTGGGTTCGTTCTTTTTCTGAACTTCAATTGCAGTTGTTTAGACAGCACCTGGAGGGTAAGACTTTCCCAGACTCATGTAATCGGTCTGTATCAGACTGCCCTATGGCAGTGGGGCGGCAATGGAGAGGAATGAAGGGACATTTTGGAAGGATGTTACAAAGGTAACATGTATAAGCCTATGGGATTGGAAGTAATGGACAATGAGGAGTTGAGGGTATACCTGGGCTGCAAGGGCGGATGTGCAAGTGGATGATCTATACCCTAATCACTAATAGGGAAAGAAGGAAAAGTGTGGCGGAAAAGCTACTGAGTCAAATGTCAGGCGTGATCATTTTTAGGCATCTGTGGCTCATCCAGTTACCTGAACCATAAGTGGAGGGGTGAGAATCGAGAGGAGCGAGAAGTTGGATAAATCAACATGATAATCATCCAAGAGAGCTGTGAGATGATCAGCTGGAAGAGTACAGAGGGAGAGAAGAAAGGGAGCCAGCCCAGAGAGCCACAGTTAACAGGTACAGCCTCTGTGAGGAGCCAGCCAAGGAGATCAAAGAGGGGCCAGAGCAGGAGAAGATCCACAACCACAACATATATATATATATGTGTATGTGTGTATGTATGTATTTGTAAGAATATAGAGAACTAGAATGAAAACCATGAAGAACTGGATTCAAATCCTGCCTCTAACACTTAATGATGGCTTGACACTGGGCATTTAATACCTTAGGACTAGGCTCTGGTTGCTCTATGCAACTAACACTAAATTGCTGGGAAAGTCCCTGTCTGCACCTGGTTGAAGATTATCTTACCTGGAAGTCCCCTAGACTAATGAAATTATAAGTTCAGTCCCTATCCCCTACATTCTAACAGGATCCCTCATTGTGTTGTATTCTGATATGCTGTTTCCTGGGAAACTACCTCCCATCCCACTGGTTATTCTGCTGTGATCTCATGAATGATCTTCAAGGTGGAAGGAAAGCAGTAACAGTTATGGTTTCCCAGCAGTCTGCCAGTAATCTTCTTCTTTTGAGGGAGCTAGCTGTTGTTTCTAAATAGAAAGGCTAGGGAGCCCTAATGAGCCCCAAAATCAAAGTGGCTTCTAAGCCTTCTTAATAATGTCCTTTGGGAGGCGAGGAGGAAAGACTGATCTGGACTTAGATGATCTCTAAGTTTGCTTTCAGCTCAAAATCCTCAGATCTTATTAATCTAAGGACACAACTCTAGGTTTAAGCTTATCACAAATTTCTCCCCAGTAAGAGAATATTCTTCTGGACCTCCAGCAGCTCAGCAGCATCAGCAGTCCCACTGGTCTCCCCGCCAAACCCTCACAAAACTAGGAAGACATACTCATAGACACAAAGGGAAACCATCCACCCAGACTTATATCTACCCAGATCCACTGTTACTTATACTGGTTTTCAAGCACTATTCGTGTCTTAGAATCCCGTTTCCACAATCAGCCATGGAGGATTCATCTCTTTCTGCTTAACTCAATAAGAAAGGCAGCTTTTGCCCAAGTGGAAGCCTGATGCATTTTACGGGAATATTTTCCTACATCCTGGAGGATTCCAAGCTGTATGATGGTAGTCATTCAGTGTTGGGTGACTGTGTGTCTGGCTCCCATGTTCCTCTGCCAGTCTGTAGTACAGAGAGAAGGAATACCAGGAGGGAAGCTAAAACACAAGGACCACCGCACAGGGGCTCCTCTATAACCGGGCATCCCTTAGGCAGAATCCCAGTGACTTCCACCGCTAGTCCGTTAGGACCTTGCTGCTGACACTGCAGTTTTTGTTGGTGGTGATGGCCTTTGTCCCTGACTCCTGAGGAGGGCCAGAGTGTCAGGGAGGTGATCCCATGACACGCAATCAAGTTGGGTTTCAGTGAGGGAAGCCTGGACAGAGTTACCAGTCTCACTTTCCCCTCCAGAGTCTTCTGGGTCCAGTGGCAAGATATAGGTCAGGATGGTGGAGATGGCCCTGGATGCAGGGGAAACCTTGGTCTTTTTCACCTAAGGCCTAAGTTTGATTGAGGTAACTATCCATTTATTAGATAGAGAAAGAACCAGGGTGAATATAAAGACTACTGGCATCTAGGGCTCATTAGAAAAGTGTTGGGACAAAGAGAAAGGCTGGAAGCAGCTCACTGGGAAGACTCAGCACAAGAGACAGGATAGAACTTTAGGTTTTCCTGACTATCCGTTGTGACACTCAGCCATACTAACAGATGAGTGATTCAATAGGAAGAAAAGCTCAGAATCAAAGAACATTTCAAAGATCATATTCAAAAATTTGGTGGCATTCTAATTCATAGGATTAGTGCTCTGGAGATGGAAAGAATCTTAGCAACCATCAGATCTAATCCACTCATTTTAAAGAAAAGCAAGTCAGGCCCATTGGAATTAAGCAACCTTTATGGTTACTATAAACAAACAAACAAATGAATAAAGAAAAAAGTCAAGATTTGAAATCAAGTCTTCTGAATTTGAAGCCAATGTACTTTTTACTATAATATCCTTCCTTCCTTCTTTCTCTTTCTTTCTTTTTTCTTTCTTTCTTTTTCTTCATTCCTTCCTTCTTCTCATCCTTCCTTCCTTCTTTCCATCCTTCCTTCCTTCCTCCCTCCCTCCCTTCCATCCTTCTTTATTTCCTTCCTTTCTTTCTTCCTTCCCCTCTTCCTTCCTTCCTTCCTTCCTTCCTTCCTTCCTTCCCACCTTTCCTTCATTCCTCCCTCCCTCCCTCCCTCTCTCTTCCTCCCTCCTTCCCTTTCTTCCTTCCTTTTCTCCTTCCTGTCTTCCCTACTTCCCTCCTTCCTTCTTTCCCTACTTCCATCTTTCCCTACTTCCTTCCATCCTTCCTCCTTCCCTCCCTCCTTTCTTGTCTGCTCTTCTGCCTTCCTTCTATCCTTTCTTCCACCCTTTCTCTTCTTTCTTCCTTCCTTCCTTCTTCCTACCTTCCTTCCATCTTCCTTCCTGGCTTCCAAAATGAGACAATGATGTGTCAAGTTAGATTAGAACTCATGCCTTCAGACCAGCAAATATGTTTTCAGTTGTACTTTGAAGTAGCTTATTTCATCTTTGGGAGGTAGGACAAGAAGGAAGACCTGATTTAATCTCTCTCTCTCTCTCTCTCTCTCTCTCTCTCTCTCACACACACACACACACACACACACACACACACACACACACACACACATACACACACACACTTCATTAGCTTTGGTCTATAGTTAAGCAAATTAGTACTTCATACTGGGTTTCTGGTTCATGTTTCAGTTAAATGCTTTGCTCAAACCAATGATTCCTTGAAACACAGCTTCAAGCTACCAAATGGGACAATCTATTAAAGTGAAGGATTAGATTTGTATTTGGTAGAAGTATGCAGTGAGAATGTAGAGAAGGCGTGATCAGATTCAGGGTAAAATAAATCAGACAGAGAGAATTCAAGGGAAATGCTCAGCTAAAAATAGGAATACATTATGTGTGTTTCAAGCACTGAACAAAAACGTCTTCTTGGTCTGTGATGTTTTGCCCCAACCTAAGAGTTTTGTTGACGTTGTCTGAGGGGATGGAAAGGAGATGAGCCATTTATTGTGATAATTAAATCAAAGACAAATCCTTTTTGCTTTTGAGATTAGTGGGGGGAAGATTGGTCAAACAGGGAAATATAGAATGGGTTACCTTATTCCAAGCAGATTAAATTTCCATTTTCCTTTTCCTGACAACAAAGACTACAGATATTTTGAATGTTAAGTAAGAACATACATGGAGTGGAGGGCACATTGCAATTTTAAACAAATGTAGACTTTAGAGAAGTTCTGTTGTTTTTCTATCTTCTTTTGAACTTGATTTCCAATCCAATCACTTGACTTCTCTGTGACTTTACTCCCTCATCTGGGGAGGAGGGGGTAAGAGTATAATAATACTAGGCTGATTTACAAGTTTGTTGTTAGAAGCAACTAATCAAACACTGGCTGTAAAGCATTTGGAAGACATAAAATCGTAAGCTAATGCATAATCATTTTAGCTCAAAATATCATACTGCAAAGGACAATCTGAATGTTCCAGGTGTTCCAAAATTTTAACAGACTAAGGAAACAACAGATCTTTCTTCACAGATATAAAGAGGATCTTAGTTACGCCATTCCCAGAACATAACAAATTCAACAAGGCCACAGCTACTACTAAAATATGCAAAGAAATAAACAGCCAGGGCCTTAAGCTAAGAAAGCTATAATACTATAAAAAGGTACTACAAATAAGTCATGTGGCTTATGCTAGGCTATTATGGGATTGAAACTACTATAAGCTCTGAAGAATTTCCCTTCTGTTTTTAAACAAACTCAGCGAAAGCCAAAAATCTTATTGGAGGTGAAAAGAAAGATGAAAGTCTTTGTTCAAAGACTAAGGGTGGTGCGATGATCTTGCTTCTCTGTCTGATTCCTGTTTGATAAAGGTTAATTATTTTTAGGCATTCTACCTTTGAGTTCCCATTAATGTTTCTGATCTTGTTTGCACAGAACTGCATGTTTTGTTTGGTTTTATGGAGTAAGTTAGAATTTATGGTCAAAACAGATTCCCAAATGGGTATAATCACAATGCACATTATTTTAAGGATTTAGAGAAGGCCCATTTTTGTTTTGTTTTCTTTATTTTCTTTTGTTTTTGCTTTTTCATCTAACTCTGTGACCTAATGGAAAACAAAGCTTTCCTTTTAAACTCTCTTTAAAGAATTAATAAAAAATAATTTATTAAGAACTTCCTCTGTTCTTATTGTTTCATTATTCCCTTTCGAGCAAGTCAATCCATCTCCCCACTGCTTTCATTGTCACTGATTAATTTCCATTCCTGGAATTCTCTCCTCAAGCCAATCTTCTTGTCTTCTAGGGTCCCTTCAAGTTCCCACTAAAATCTCACATAAAAGTCTGTAGGACCTTCCCTTAATGCCTTCTTTCATTTGATTATCCCTAATTTATCTTGTAGATGTGTTGATTGTATAATTGTTTGCATTTCTCTCTCCCCACCACAGTTCCAAGTAGACCATGAGCTCTCTGAGAGTGTGCAAGGCACCGAGTCCAGCATATTGTAGATTTTTAGTAAATAGTTGCTGTTGACTAATCCCCTTCCTCTCTTCTCCAATGCTCTCAAAACAACAATCAGCAATAAAAATAGAAACAACCATACAGAAAAAACAGTTTCACCTGGTTTCAATACACTATCTTCTTCTTAGACTAGCCCATGGGATAGCATGTTTCATCATGAATCCTTTGGAATCCTCATGGATCACTGTACTTATCAGAGTAGATAAGGCTACTCCTTGACTGAATATTATAAAAATATTACTGTCAGTGGGTACAATATTCTTCTAGTTCTGTTCACTTTACTTTGAATCATTTCATATAAGTCTTCCCAGAATGTGGAAAGAATACCAACTCTGGAATTCTTGATTCTACTATTGTGTCTCTGGTCAAGTCATTTCATGCCTTCAGGGAGAGGAAAGGAGGAGGAGAAAGAGGGAGAGAAGGAAAAAGGGTGCAGAGAAAGAGGGGGGAAAGAACAACAATGGCAACAACAAGAAAAAGAGAAGGAAGAGAAAGAAAGAGGAGAAGAAAGAGGAAGAGGAGGGGACAAGCAGGAAGAAGAGGAAGAAGAGGAGGAGGAGAAATAAAGAGAGGGAGAGAGACAAAAATAGAGTGGAGAAAAAGCTTACTCCAATTATTTGCATATACTCATACCCTAATCAAAGCAAAATTTCAAACACTGGAAAAAAGCAAAGCTTTCCTTTTAGACTCTCTAAAAAATTAATAAAAATAACTTGTTAAGCATTTCCTCTGTGCCAAACTCTGTGCTAAGTCCTGGGAATGTAAATCTATAAATCAATCAGTCCCTATCTAAATGGTGCTTTTCACTCTCAAAAGGATAGATAACAAGTCCAGAAATTGTGGCCATGATGGGGTGCTTTGGTCTGGAAAGTCCTATGAACAGTCTGTAGAATTAAAAAAGAAGTTTATTGGACTAGCCTTTCCCAAAACTAATGTGGCAATTCTCAGATCAAGGGTCTTTGGGGAGAGGGAGGGATGAGAGCATAGAGAAGAGGGTATAGTCTCAGTAACATGACTAGAAGATGGCTGAAGAACTTTGGGAGAATGCTGGATCCAGATATGGTGTATTCTTTGTCACAAGTCAGGCAGAAATACTATGGTCAAGGATGGCAATTCTGCAATCTATATATCTCAAACTTGGAATAAATTCTGTAAATTCATTACTATAATGCTTCCCTTCTTCCAAAGCTTGGTTCAGTGTCACTTCTTCCAAAAAAACTTCTCAGTTACCTCCAGCTTTTCATTCACTTATTCATTCACATGCATCATGCTCAGTACTTTGATAAATACTGAGGAAGAAATCAAATGTTGATTCCTTGCTTTATGGACTTTAAAGCATATATAGGGATTAGTTATGGAGCTTAAAGTCTAACAGGGGGTAAGATGCAGACACTGAAAAGTATTGTAATCACATTGTAACTGTGCATGAGAACACTGCATAGAAAATTGTTACGTGAGGTTCAAGTGTCTTATCACACTGGAACAATCTCCAGACCCTGTACTTAGAGCTGAAATAGAACCTGAGAGCCCCTTATCTCACCCCCTCATTTTAGAATGGATCAACTGAAGCCTAAACAAAGTTAAGCAATTTCTCCAAGAACATACAGGGGATGAATACTAAAGTCGGGATGCAAACCCCAACCTGGGACTTCAAATCCAGCATTTATTTTTCCTGTTGCATTGTTGCCTTCACCATCTAGTGTATCATGGTAGACATGGTGTTTGAATTGCTTTTAAAGCTGAACTTTTCCTAACACAATTTTGAAGGATTTTGAACTTGTTTGCATTGATTTTTCTGTGGATTCATGTGATCAATCAATGTGATAGGATCAAAACAGGTCCTTGATCTCATCATCCCAGCTTTAAAAATCTGTCTTCTAACAAAGTACTCCCTACACATGTTAGAACAGATTCGTTTCTCTGGTGCCATATGGACTACCTGGATTTTTGATTCTTCAAAGATTACAGTGTACCATGAATCATAGTCATATAGCATGACCAAGAGAATGTGAGACAGATACTTTTAATGCATCTCTCCATTCCTTTATTGCTATAAATCCCTTATGGCAATGATCTGTATATATATATATCTATATCTAGATATAGATATATATATATAGATATGTATATATCTATATATATATATGTATATCTATACATATATACATGAAAAATAAACAGCAAGGTTTCAAAAATATATTCTTCAGCAGAAAATAGCTTTGTAGTTACACAATTGACAATATTAATAACAAAAACAAGGAAAAAATCGTTTGCAACAATAATTTATAGCACCTACCATGTGCCAGGCACTATACTAAGTGCTTTTATAAATATTAAGTCATTCCATCCACCCAATAACCTCCGGAGTATTTGCTATTATTATCTCCATTTTACAACTGAGGAAAAAACCAAGGCAAGCAGAATTCAAATGACTTGCTTAAGATGGTAAGTATTTGAGGCCAGATTTGAATTTAGGAGTTCCTGACTAGTACTGGTTCTTTATTCATTGCCACCTAATTTTCTTTATGCTTAGGAAATTTAAGGTCTCATTCTTTATTATGTGCAAAATATTTTAAAAGTTCTTGATGCAGCAAAGAAAACAGTTTTTTAGGATTATTTTTTTCAGTTCTAGATCCTTTCCCAACTTTCAATTCTCCTCTACTCACTGAGAAAGCAAGAAATGGAATACCCATTATACATAAAAAGACAAGAAAAAAATTCCACATTAGCCACATTGTGGGGGGAGCGTGGGGAAGCAAGAAAAATAAATAATAGAAAAAAATGTGCTTTGATTTGCCTCATCAGTTATCTTTCTGGTGGCAGATAGCATGTTTCATCATGAATCCTTTGGAATCCTCATGGATCACTGTACTTATCAGAGTAAATAAGGCTACTCCTTGACTGAATATTATAAAAATATTACTGTCAGTGGATACAATATTCTTCTAGTTCTGTTCACTTTACTTTGAATCATTTCATATAAGTCTTCCCAGAATTTTCTGAAACCACCTCCTTTTATCACTTCTTACAACATAAATATATTCTGTCACATATAGCACAATTTATTTGGTCATTCCCCAAATTGATGGGCATTCCCTTAGATTTCAATTCTTTGCCACTGCAAAAGGAGTTGCCATAAATATTTTTTGTCCTTGTTGGTTCTATTTCTTTTTCTTTTAGCTCTTTGAGTTACAGTAATGGCATTTCTGGATTGAAAGACATGTACATTTTATAGTTCTGTGGGCATAGTTCCAAATTGTTCTCCAGGATGTTTGGGCCAGCACATCTCTCAACCAATTGTGTATCAATGTTTCTGTTTTTTCCTGTCCATTCCAGCATTTGTCATTTTCTTTTGCTGTCATGTTAATCAAACTAATGGGTATGGGGCAAGATTAATTTGCATTTCTCTAATTATTAATGATTTAGAGGATTTTTTCATATGATTATTATTTTTGTTTGTACAAAAACCTTTTATTTATTTTCCCCCTATTTTTTATTGAAACTTTTTATTTTTAAAACATATGAAAGGATAATTTTTCACCACTGACCCTTGAAAAACTTGTGTTCCAATTTCCCATCCCTTCCCTCCACCCCTTCCCTAGATTGCAAGTAATCCAATGGCATATGATTATTGATATCTTTGATTTCTTTTTCTGAAAAACTGCCTGTTCTGATACTTCAAAATTTATCAACTTAAAAATGGTTCTTATTCTTTCTTATAAATTTAATCCAATTCTATATAAATTTGAAAAATTGCATCTTTGTCAGAGACAACTATTGTAAAATATTTCCCCAGTTTTCTACTTTCCTTCTAATTTTGACTACATTGTTTTTGTTTCTGCAAATTTTTTTTTATTTTAATGCAATCAAAATTATTCATTTTATTTCCCATGATGCTATCTCCTGCTTGTGTATAACCTCTTTCTAACTCAAAAATCTGAAAGGTAGGTTTTTTTTCCCCCTTATTCCTTTAATCTGCTTTTGATATCATAATACATGTCTAAATTTTTGAGCTTATTTTGGTATACAGTATGAGATATTGGTCAATATTTTAATTCCTGCCAGACTGCTTTCCAGTTTATCCAGCAATTTCAGGCTTTCTTTTAACAAGGTATCCCCCATGCAAATAGTAAAGTTCACATGCCTCTCTTAAAGAATCATTCACTAGTAGATCACATGAAGAGGCACAAAAGACTTATTATAATAGAAGGAGGAAAGGGAGGGATATGAGTATTGTCTGAAGTTTAATCTTATCAATTTTGGCTCAAAGAGGGAATAACATGATCAATCACTGGCATAGAAATATATATTATCCTATAAAGAAGTAGGAAAAGGGGGAAAGAAAAGGGAGGGGATGAACAGAAGGGAGGGCAGAAATAATAGGAGAAAGAAATAAGAGAAGGGAGGAACAGTGACAGGAAGAAAGAAGGAAGAAGATGGGTTAGAAATAAAACACTATCAAGAAGGGACAGGAAAGAAAGAAAGAACAAAAGTATATTCAGGGGCGAAAATAGGATAGAGGGAAATCATAACTGGGAATGGGAATGGGAGGAACTCTCCCATAAAATGGAAATGAATAGCAGAGTGAATTAAAAAACAGAATCCTATAATATGTTTTTTTACAAGAAACATATTTGAAAAAGAGAGATATATACAGAGTAAGGGTAAAAGGGCAAAGCAGAATTTACTGTGCTTCAGCTGAAGCAAAAAGAAAAAAAAAGCAAGGATAGCAATTCTGATCTCAAATAAAGCAAAAGTAAAAAATATATCTAAGTAAAAGAGATAAGGAAGTAAACAACATTTTGTTAAAGGATACCATGGACAATGAAGTACTATCAATGCTAAATGTATATGTGCCAAGTAGTATTTTATCCAAATTCTTAGAGAAGTTAAGCCAGTAATAGGAAGAAATAGCAAAACTATTTTATTGAGAGACCTCAACCTTCCCCTCTCAAAATCAGACAAATCTAACTACAAAATAAACAAGAAAGAAATTAGGGAGGTTAATAGAATCCTAGAAAACTTAGATATGATCTACCTTGGGAAAAATTGAACAGGAACAGAAAGGAATACATCTTTTTCTCAGGAATACATGGCACCTATCTTAAAATTGACCATGTATTAGGAAATTGAAAATATCATAATCAAATGCCAAAAGACAGACATACCAATGCTTCATTTTCAGACCATAAAGTAATAAAATTATATTCAATAATATAGGGTCAGGGAAAGACCAACTAAAAACTGATTGGAAATTTAAAAATCTAATTCTAAAAATTGAATGGGTCAATCAACAAATCACCGAAACAATAAATAATTTCATCCAAGAGAATGACAATAATGAGATAACATATCAAAATCTATGGGATGCAGCCAAAGTAATTCTTAGGGGACATTTTTATCTCTAAATAGTTCTATAATAAAATAGAGAAAGAGGAGATAAATAAATTGAACATACAGCTAAAAAAAGCTAGAAAAAGAACAAATTAAAAACTCTCAATGAAATATCAATTTAGAAATAATGAAACCCAAAAGGAGAGATGAATAAAATTAAAACTAAGAAAAGTATTGAAGTAATTAATAAAAATAATTGGTTTTATGACAAAGCCAACAAAATAGATAGACTTTTGGTTAATTTGATTATAAAAAAGAAAGAAAAAAATCAAATTATCAGCATCAAAAAAAAATTGTGATTGCATTGGATCAATGAACCACTGAGGAGAATCAAGTCTTTCATAGTTGATCATAGCACATTCTTGCTATTATTGTTTACAATATATTCCTTGTTCTGCTTGGTTTACTCAGCATCAGTTCATGTAAATTTTTCCAGGATTTTCTAAAATCACTTTGTTCATCATTTTGTTATAGAATTATAATATTTCATTACCTTCATATACCACAACTTATTTAACCATTCCCTAATTGTTGTGCATCTATTCATTTTTCTTTGCTATCACAAAAAGAGCTGTACAAATATTTTTGCACATGAGGATCCTTTTACCTCCTTAATGATTTCCTTGGAATACAGAATGCGTATGTGATTTGGATATACAGGGTATATAGGAGAACATCAGATAGTTTACCTATCAGATCTTTGAAGAAGGAAGAAATTTGTGACCAAAGAAGAACTAGAAAACATTACAAAAATGCAAAATGGACAACTTTGATTATATTAGATTAAAAAGTTTCTGCACAAACAAAATCAAAGCAAACAAGATTAAAAGGGAAGTACAAAGCTGGGCAAATTTTTTTACAACCAGTGTTTGTGATGAAGGCCTCATTTCTAAAATATATAAAGAACCGTGTCAAATTTATAATATTACAAGTCATTCCCTAACTGATAAATGATCAAAGGATATGAACAGACAATTTTCAGACAATGAAATTAAAATCATCTATAGTCATATGAAAAGATGCTCTAAATCACTGATTAGAGAAATTCAAATTAAAATAATCTGAGGTACCACCTCACACCTCTCAGATTGGGTAAGATGATAGGAAAAGATAAAGATAAATGTTGGAAGGGCTGTGGGAAATTTAATACACTAATGCACTGTTGGAGCTGTGAAATAATCTAGCCTTCTGAAGAGCCATTTGTAATTTATAGCTCAAAGTAGTATAAAGCTCTGTATACTCTCTGATCCAGCAGTATCATTACTTGGTCTGTATTCTAACGAAATCATAAAGGAGGGAAAAGGATCCATATGTGCAAAAATATTTGTAGCATCTCTTTTTGCGGTGACAAAGAATTGGAAAATGAGTGGATGCCCATCAATTGGAGAATGGTTAAGTAAATTATGATAAATGAAAGTAAGGAATATTATTGTTCTCTAAAAAATAGTGAATAAGTTGATTTTTAAAAAACCTGAAAATGTTTACACTGATGCTGAGTAAAATAAGTATAATCAGGAATACATCGTACATAGTAACAGAAAGAATGTGTGAAGATCAACTATGAAAGACTTGGTTCTTCTCAGTGATCCAAGACAATCCCAATAAACTTTAGATTGAAAATGTCATCTGTATCCAGAGAGAAAATTATAGGGAATGAATATAAATCAACATATGCTCTGTTCACTTTTTAAAAATTTTTTCTCTTATGTTTTTTCCCTTTTGTTCTGATTTTTCTCTTCCAACATTATTCATAAAGAAATGTATATTTAAAAAAACAATTAATATACATGTATAACGAGAAAAAATAAAGAAAACAGCTTAAAAAATAAAACAAACATAAAAGAATCATTCAAGAAGATAATCTGATTGAGCAATCGCCCATCCAATTTTTCAACAGCAACGGAGGTGTAAAGCAGGGGAAAGTATACTAAGAAAAAAGTGTTCATTAATCATAGATAGAACTTGTCTCTTGCAGAATACAAACAGAAGAGGCTTCCTCACAGCCAAATAGTGATGGACCCTGGTGCTTTCTGTTTATAGCACTGAGTGAATCAACTTCCAGAAAATCTTATTCATTATTAAGGGATATTATAGTATATATTATATGTCATATTGTAATATAAAATATAGTATAATATATTAAGGAATATCTTAATTCATAGATTCATAAGTCCTCAGAAAAGGAATGGCCAAACAATTCAGAGGAAAACCAAAGGGGTTGCTTCATAGTGGAAACTGTCATGCAGTCAGATACATCCATGTATATTGAGTCTATCAGTATTTATACCTTATATAAAAATCTCAAATATACTAAGATCTATACCCACACTTAAGAGGAAAAGTTATTGTTTTGAATGATTTTTTTTAGTCATGTTTATTTTACAGAGAACTCAAACAAGAAAGTTGCTTACATGATGGTCATAAGAAGAAATATATGGACATTCTCAATGTCTCTCTAGAGAACTTTAATATCATTTGTTAAACATGAAAGAAAGTGCTACAGCATCATCCAATATGGCACGAGTGCATTAAAATAGGTTCTGTGATCAAAGAAGAATTGTAGTAGTGATTCAAAAGAAATGTGAGATATGCAAATTTAGAGACATCTACATAACAGATACAGCTCTTCCTACACAATCTGTTAATAAAGCTTTCTGAGCTTCCATTGTTCAGATCAGGAAAATTAGACACACTATACATTGACCTCAATATCTTAAAATCATTTTTTACCCCTTCAAAAACAAAAGCCAACAGCAAGTCTTAAGAAAGTCAGTATTTCTTTTCAATTCTAATTTTTTTAGAAAGTCCTCTATTATATTGAATATCCTTTTTATTTTCTTGAAGGATTATTAAGGTTTGCTGAATAGGTGACTATTAGTTGTAATTCACCTTTTTTTGTTTTCTAAAATATCATATTCCAAGTCTTTTATTTCTTTAGTAAGGTGACTGCTAAATATTGTATGATATTGACTGTGGTTTCATGATATATGAATATTTTCTGGCTTCAAATATTTTCTCTTTGGCTTTGGAGCTCTGGAATTTGGCTAAAACATTCCTTACTGTTTCATTTTGAGATCTTTTTTTTTCAGGAATGAGCAGCGGATTCTTTCTATTTCTATTTTCCCCTATGATTCTAGGATATGGATTTCTTCTTCTTAATGATTTCTTCAAATATAACATCTAGTCTCTTTTTTTTTTTTATTGTGACTTTCAGGTAGTCCAATAATTTTAAAATTATTTCTCCACTTATATGTCAGTTATTTTCCAAAAGAGAGATTTTCTTTTCTTTTTTGCAATCTTTTGACTTCAGTTGTTTCTTGATGTCCTATGTAGTCTTTAACCCCACTTGTCAACTTGTAATTTTTAAGGAACTATTTTGTTAAGTGAGCTTTTATACTTTTTCTACAATTTGGCTAATTTTGATTTGTAAGGTGTTATTTTCTTTAGTGTTTTTTCCCTTTTTTTTGCCAAGTTATCCACACTTTTTTCATAATTTTATTACATAACTCTCATTTGTTTTTCCAAATTTATAACTTTATTTTTCTTACTAGACTTTTGCAATCCTTCTTGAGCTTTAATAGGAATTCTTGTGGAGTTTGTATTCAATTCACATTTTTCTTTCAGGCTTTGTGTGTATCTGTTTGACTTCACTGTCTTATATGAATTTGTATTTTTATCTTTCCTGTCACCATAGGATTTCTTTTTTATGATTAGTTTCTTTTTTTTCTCATTTTTTCTACCCATTTCTTGAGATGGAATCAAACTTAATGTTAGGCTCTGTTCCCAGCATGGTAGTGGAAGAATATTGTCTCTAATCTCCAGTTAAATTTTTAGTATTATCACTTTTAAAGCTAATTCTAAGGATTTCAAATTTTTCAGTTTCCAAGATAGAATCATCTGTTAGGAGGTTTGGATTACATCTCTCCTACTCTGACCTCTAGTCCTTATCCAGAAAAAGTCTCTGATCCCTTGGGATTGAAATCAGTGCTACTCCATAGTGTTCCTGATACTTGCTTACATGAAAGTGCTCCTCCCCACAAGTGAACTATGATTTAGAAGAGGGTGTAGGCAACTGAGCTGCCAAAAAGACATCTGGTCCTGCATCCAAAGCTAGCAAAAAAAGTCCACTGTAATTTCTTTCTGACCAGTTGTCATGTTCCCTTACTAACTGTAGCTTAAAAGCTCCTGAAGCTACTGCTTCCTACCTAGAACCTCCACTAGTGTTTCTTTGATGTAGTCTCTGGACCAGCCTTCACACTCAAGTCACAAATTTCTTTTTTCAAACTTCTAAGGTTTTTAGGATGGAAAAACTGTTTGAAAGATGTTATTTTAAAATTCTTTTTAGTGAGAATGTTGGAAAGGCTCAGCAGAGTACTTTTTCTACCATCTTAGTAATATTGCAACCAACCACAAAGAGATATCCTGAAGACACAGTCGGGATCATACAAAATATAGCAATTTCCATGTTAAACATAAGAAGACTTGGAATATGATATTCCAAAAGCCAAAGTAGCTAGCATTATAGTCAATAATAACCCACTCAACAAAACTGAGTAAATTCCTAGAGGGAAAATGCACATTCAATGATGAAAAGACCAGAATTTAAAAGAAAATTTAATATTCAAACACAAGATTCAAGAGAAATATAAAAAGGTAAACATGAAAAGGAATCATAAGGGACTTAATAAAGTTAGTTTCTTTGCATTCCTATGTAGTAAGATACATGTATCTCCTAAGAACATGATTATTATTATTAGGGCATTTTAAAGAAGTCTACATTAAACAGACAATACAGGTATTAGTTAATTTTGTTGAAATGATCTAAAAAATGAGGGGATCAGAAAGAGGGATGTAGTAGGAGAAGAAGGAAGGGAGAGGAAGAATAGGAGAAATTATCTCACATAAAAGAGATGTTCAAAGAAGAGCTTTTACAGTGCAGGGGGAAAATAGGGATGGAAGGCAGAATTTGAACCTCACTTTCTCAATAGCATAGCTTCAAAGAGGGAAGAATATATGCACTTGTATACAGATATACACATACACATTCAGATGGGTATAGATATCAAATTTAAACAAAGGGGAAGCAGGAGGGGAAGAGAATAAAAGAAAAGTGCAGTGATAAGACAAAAGGCAGATTAAGAGAGGGAATATTCAGAAGCAAAATAGTTCTTCAAAAAGAAACAAGATAAGAAGATTAAACCTGAGAAGATTAAACAGAAGGGGGAAATGTGAATGATGGTGATGGGGGCAAGATACACAGTTAGCAATCATAACTATGAAAGTGAATTGGATGAAGTCACCCATAAAACAGAGGTGGATTACAGAAAGGATTAGAAATCAGAATTCAACAATATATTGTTAATAACAAACACCAGACCGAGAGACACAGAGTTAAAGGGGGAGATGACTGAGTAGAATATATTATGCTTAAATTCTATGAGAGGCTGCTATTAAAAAATTCTATGGTAAACATTTTAGAAATGAATGTTCACTTACATATATTTAATAAACACTCCCCAAAATATTACATTTATCTCAGTTCTGTCCTCTAACTAGATGTGTGAACCTTGGCCAAATCTAGCTCCACAAACCTCAACTTTTGTTGTTTTCTTTGCTTTTTTTTTCCTGTGAAATGAGGGTTTGGACTTGATGCTCTCTGAAGTCCCTACTAGTTCTGGATTTATAATCTGTTTCCTCCAATGGGCATCCAGTTATTATGATCCCTATTTATTGCTAAGGAAATCTAATTGTAGCCTCCAAAATTACAAATCATCAATTCCTAATTTCTTTGTCTCATATTTATTTTTTATGCTTTTTAATTTATATTTGCTGTCTTCCATATTAGAATATAAACTTCTTGAAGGTAGACACTATTTTTGTCTTTTTCCTTTTTTCCTTTCTTTCTTTTTTGCTTTCTTTCTTCCTTTTTTCTTTCTCCCTTTCAATTTTCCTTCCTTCCTCCTTTCTCTCTCTTTCTTTCTTTCCCTCCTTCCTCCTTTCCTTCCTTCTTCCTTTCCTCTTTTCTTCCTTTCATCAATTTTCCTTCCTTCCTTCCTTCCTTCCTTCCTTCCTTCCTTCCTTCCTTCCTTCCTTCTTTCCTTTCTTTCTTTCCCTGGCACTCAAAGAATATTGTATCTGCCAAAGAATAATTATTTATTAAATACTTTTTGATTGTTTAGTGATTGACCAGGGAAATCCTTTGGATATAATTTTCCTGGATTTTAGTAAAGAACGTATGGTCTTGTGCACAATACTGAGAAAAGTAGGCGAGAGAATTGTACAATTTGATCAATTCAATAGTAGTTAAATATCTAGACATAAGAATCATGTCATATCAACTCAGAAATGACAAGTTACAAGAGTGATGAATGTCCATTCCACCAGAATTCTCTTAGTTTCTAGGATGGTTTCTTATTTTTCATCAGTTCCTTGGATAAATGCATAAGTGACATCATTGTGAGGTCTTTAGAAGAATCAAAATGCAAAAGGTTCAGCCAATAGTGGAGAACAGTCAAAATAGGAAATAATGTTACGCATTCTGAGGCTGCATAACAAAAGGTATAGCCCACACAACCAGGAAGGTGAAGGTGTCACTGTACTTTGCCCCTGATAAGAAGTATCTGGAGCATTACATGAAGCTTTGGGTGCCACATTTTTACAAAAGACATTGATATGTTGGAGAAAGTCCAAAGAACAATTGTAAGGATGGCAGATGCTTGAGATCTTGCCATTTTAAAATTTTCTGCACAACTGGAGATAAAGAAAAACTTTCTGGAACCTGAGTGCTATTCTCAAATCTTTAATCAGCTTGACTATAGAAGATTTTTTTTTTTGTTTTGCCTGATCATTCTACTTATGTGGAGTTAAATTTCAATTTACTGATTTTTTGAGTTCAATTTATTTAATGGCTTTATGGGAAAATATGATTGCTTCTCCCCTCCCCCATTCTTTTGAAAGGTGATTCAAATGTACAAGAGAAAGGAGAATCTCAGAAAAAAAAAAGGAAGATACAGAAAAAGGAAGAACAAGATTGAGACTACATACCATAGAAAGTCCTTATAATTCTGGGTCACCTTAGTTTTTTTCTATTCCAAAGCGTCCTTTTCCTCTTCCAAACTTTAGTTTACCAAAGTTTTTAAACTTCCCTGTTTGATGTTCCATGTTATCTACAAACTCATATTATGGAATTAATTTAGCTCTATTCACACCAATAGAAATCAAGCCATTTGCTGTTTTTCAAGAAAATGACATTATGAAAATTCCATTTCTGCTTCTCTTTTCTCAGGATTAGGGACAAAGACTCCTGGACCTTGATTTGATTTAGCTCTTTTGGTGAAATAAACCACCACCACTATCATCATCATCATCATCATCGTCATCATCATCATCCTCATCCTCATCTCTTCCCTATCTCTTTTTTCTCTTGTCCTCTCTCTCTTTGTTCCCTTTCTCATTTCATCCTTCTCTACCTCTGACACTGTCTCTTGGTATTCATCCCTGATACTAACTTCCTTCTTTCCTTTCTCCTTTCAATCCTAGATTACAATAAGGAAATGGAGAGGAGGTAAGGTCAAAATAGAACTACAGAATAAGACAATTTTAAATGTATATAAAATAATTCTGCCCAGTCCAAGAGAAGCTGACCCTTTATTTCATAAACTCTTCTATCCTGCTACAGCTCTGTGAGTTTAGCTCAAGCCATTATTTGAACTGGATATATCCAGTCTTCTGGCTTCATTTAGTAATGGTAGATGCTGCAGAAAGAACCCCTAATTTTAGCATTCACCTACCTAGGCAATGTTGCCTAAACTAGCTCCCCTATCCTACAGCCCTAATTTGCCATGGAGTTTTTTGACAAGATGGCAAGGTTGAGCCACTTTATCCATATGACTATCACTTCCCTAACTAACTACTCTTCCTAAACAAGGAATAAACAAAGAAATACAGACACATAAATTACTAGTGTTTTAATTTTTAATAAATAAATCAAGAAACATTTATGAAAGTACTACTAATGAGGGACATAGCAGTTTGAGGATCAAAATCACAATTTAATCAGTCTTCTACTTTTACAAATAAGTAATTCAGATAACACACGTCACTTCTCAAGTTGGTACCAGACAAACCCATTTCCTTTAAAAAAAAAAAAAAAAAAAAAAAACTAGTTAAGCTGATTATCTAACCAATTTTTTTATATGTTACTAAAAATGGCTAGAAGAGGTTATCTTTTCCTTCATAGTCTCCTTTTCCCTTTTCAGCAATACATGTATTTTTTACAGTCTACCGTAGTTTAATTAAAAGACAATATGTTATGTGGATAAAGTTGATCCAAGAAGAAATGATGGTACCACTGGCATGAAGGGTGTTATTTGGGAGTGTGGGACCTTGTAGTATCCCTCAGATCATATTCATATAGGTTATCTGCTTATTCTGCCTATGTCCTAAGTGGATTTTTCTGCCCCTTTTCAATTAAGAATCCATCCAATAAAAAGAGGTAACCAAATAGCCTGTGAACTTTAAGGTCCAGGAGCCCTTGATGATGAGACATCATGGGAGAAAGAAATTTATAATTAGCAGGACCACTGGAATTCAGCCAATCAAGACACTTGGGAGTAAGGGAATAGAGCTTAAAAATGGTTCAGGCCATATGGTTAGTTGCTTTTCTTCATGGCAGAGTGGGAAGAAACTGAATAAACACTATCCATGTGGTTAATTAGCATGAGGTCAATGGTTAGGTAAACTGGGTATTTTGCTAGAGATCGCTTAAATATCTAAGATAGTATCTGAGGTTTAGATATTGCTTATTATGTTTAGCTAACTGTTCATAATGAGAATGTTTAATTAAACTTGTCTAATTTTCTCTGAATTTCATCAGCTTTCTCTGCACTACCCAGAAAGATACTGAGTTGTTATGTTTTGCCTGATCCCCTGAATACAATTGTGATATTAAATTTTATATTCCCCTTAATTAATAAAGTTCTTTTTATTCTGTTGTATTTTTTAAAAGGTATTCAGTCATTCTTCTGAACACAAATTTCTCAGGTATGTCTATCATTGTTAAATATTTTATCTTTCTATATATGAGAGATATTTAGAGATGAAAGTCCAGATGAAAAATGAAAGCCATCCAGTTAATGCTATTTAAGTCTGAAAATGGGGGCTGATAAGGTGGGTGCCTTTCCACCTTTAGCCATATTCCAGCCGTAGAAAGATGATGATGGCATTGATAGTGCATTTTTCCTCTGTACTAAACAATCTACTTTTGTCCACAAATAGATTCCGATCCACAACTATTTCAGTAAACTCCTCGTGATGATATGTAAGCATTATCTTGCAAAATACCAACAAATCTAAGCCAAATTGAGGTCAGCATATTGAATTTAGGGACTTTTGTCTGAGCTAATACTTGTATCCAAGGCTGAATAGTAATGACCATTCTATCGCTCTGTGGAATTTACCATTCATGTCGGTGAAAGACTTTGTCATAAATTGCCTGGTGTAGAGATGCAGAATGCTGATAGAGGAAAAAGAGACAACCTTTCCACCTCCAGTGTTCTTCTGTCTATAAAAAGAAACACATAGCTAATGTCTGTCTAAGTCTCCTGTCTTTTGGGAGGTGTCTCTTTAAACATATTTATTATTTTTTCCCTAAGCTTCTAAGGCTTGCCATAAGTACTATGTATATTCATTACATTATGAAAGGGATTATTTTCCCAGGGAATTGTGGCTGATAAATAAATCGAGCCTAAAACTACATTAACTGTTCTTTATCAGGAAATGGCATTCAAAATTCTGGTGCAGACCCAGCTGCAAAATTCCACTCATAGTTGCAAATGGAAATTTAACTCTTGAAGGACCATTGTGAAAATGCTATCCATTTCCAAAGGAAAAAAGCGATGAAATGAAGATTGAAACATAATTTTTAAAACTTTTTTTTTTGAAGGAGTAGACATCATAGAAAAAATCATTTGGGCTGATTTCATACAAATAATGTGTATCACATTTCTTGCCTTTTTAATTGATTAGGAGAGAGAAGTTTAACTCAAAGTAAAATAAAATAAGTATTAAAAAGTAACAAACAATAAAGAAAATTGAATCCAAAAAAATACATAAATGAATAAATCAATGAATGAATGAAAAATAAAAGTATTAGATCCAGGGAAAATTTGATTTTATATTTCCCAAGGAAGGTTGATACCTATATTCAACTAATCACCAATTATAGCAGCCTCATGGGTTTTTTCTTCACAGAAACTATCCTTCATGCTTTCATGGAATAAGAGGTGGTACAGTGGACAGAGAACATCAAGATTCTGAAACAAAAGAATAACTGGGATTATTTAATTTCTATTGTGGAAGCCAGAGCCAAAAAAAAAAAAAAAAAAAATAGCCTTCCCTCTTCCTTTACCTAGTCCTCCTGCCTACCCTCATGAGAAGAGATCAGCACCTTTCTAGGCTCTGCCCACAGGTTCTTTGCCACACCCACAATTCAAAGATACCTAATTCTAGCTCCTTATCTGGGTTATAAAAACAAACTTTTTTTTTCCTTTGTTGTTGTTCTTTTCATTCATTTCAATTGTATCAGATGCTTCCTGACTCCATTTGGAGTTTTCTTGGCAAAGAAACCACAGTGGCTTGCCTTTTCCTTCTCCAGCTCATTTTATAGATTGAGCAACTAAAACAAACAGGATTAAGTGTCTTGCCTAAAGTCATTAAACCATTAAATATTTGAAGCTGGATTTTCATCCATGAAGTTGAGTTCTGATTTTCAGTCCAATCCTCTGGCTCCTGTGCTATCTGGCTGCCCATATTTTCTTTTTATTATTTGTCCACTCTTAGAAATTATTTAATTAGAACCTCAAAAAATCCTAGCGATAGATGGTACAGATATTGTCACTTTTTGACATAGAAGTGGTGACCTTTACATAGGTCTCATAATTTGCAAATGTCAGATGGGATTTAAAATCTGGTCCTTCTTATCAGTCTTTCTTCTATATGACACAAGGAAATTAGATTAGATTAAGAGTTCCAACCACTGCATCCATGGTGACATTGGGTAGATGACATTTTAAACTTTTATTTATTTTTTGGAATAAGATATTTTATGGAAAAAATTATAGAATATTTATTTTGTGGGGTTTTTATTTTATGGAACAAAACAAGCATTTCCCTGACAGAGCATAATAAAAATAATAAAGATGATTGCACATAAAACTACAAATCTCTTAACAATCAATTTGCTATATCTTTTAAATGTATAATAAAGTTATGTAAATTTCTTTTTTTTCATTTTTTTCTTCCCTCTCTCTACCCTTTTATCCTAGAGAGATATCTATCATTAGACACAGATATGTGTGTATTTATATACACATAAGTGTATGTGTATATAGACATATATGTGTGTGTACATATACACATATATGTAAAATAATTCTATGTATACTTCTATTCATCAGTTCTTTCTCTGGATGCAGATAACATCTTCCTCCGTTATGTCCTATGTAGTTAATTTGGACTTATTTTGCTTAAAACTGTTCTTAAACCAATACTGTGGTTATTGAATACAGTGTTCTCTTGGTTCTGATCATTTCATTCTTCATTATTTCATGCAAGTCTAGCCATGGTTTTTCTAAGCTCATTGAACTCATCATTTCTTACAACACACTAGTATTTCATCATACTCATATACCACAACTTCAAGGCTGGCCCACTACAACCTTCTGCTTCTCAGAAATAGGAATTAAGAAGGATTTCACTTAGTATTTAATAATGTAAATGTTGCTAATAAAGACTTAGCAGGTCCTAACATTTCACCCAGGCCATCTCCATTCATCCTGGTCCTTGCTACTGGACCTAGATGGCTTTGGAGGGGAAAGTAAGGCAAATGACTTTGCACAGCAAATTGATTCCTAAATTAATGGACATCCCTGTAATTTACAATTCTTTGTCATCAAAGACAGCTGCTATAAAGATTTTTGAACATTTGGGTTTTTCTTTTTAATTAATCACCTTTGGAAATAGAACTAATAGCGGTATTGCTAGGTCAAAGGATAGAGGCAATTTAATAACTTTGGGGAGAATAATTCCAGAATTTCTCCAAAATGGTTGGAGAAGTACTTCCCTTCCAGAGCCATCTGGGTCCAGTGGCCAGATATAGACCAGGATGACTGGAGATGGTCCTGGGTGAAATGCTAGGAGCTAACAAGTCTTTATTAGCAACATTCAGATTATTAAATACTAAGTGAAATCCTTAATTCCTATTTCTGAGAGACAGAAAGATATAGTGGGCCAGCCTTAAAGTCATGTTTCTGATACCTCCTGCCTGTGTGACCTTGAATACATCCTTTTCTCATTGCCCAGGGCAGCAATCTGAGAACATAAGTGGCAGAGGAGCTGCCAATCTCCATCCATGGAGAGAGTTTATATATCCTAATGAAATCACAGGAAGGAAGGTCTAAACTAGAGGTGTTAAACTATGGCCCAAGGCAACCCACCATATTCCTGAATCAAGTCTGAAACATTAGAATGTACAGTTCTTATCTGACTTTAATGTAATGATATATTAATAATAAAAAAACATAACCAAAATAAACATTGGTGGTTTTCCAAGTTAATATGCAGCCCAAAAGCATCCTTATGTATGATTTAATGGTGCTAAATTTTTATTTCACTTGACAACTGATCAAGATCATAAGAATTACACTTACCATCTATGAATATTAAACTTTCACTGATTTTTTTATATATGGCGCAGCTAGATCACACAGTGGATAACCTGGAGTTGAGAAGACCTGAATTCAAATGCTGCCTTGGACACTTATGCTGTGTGATATCAAGCAAGTAACTTAAGCACTTATCTGCCTCAGTTTCCACACCTATAAAATTGGAATAATAAAAGTACTTGCCTCAAATGAGGTAATAATTGTAAAACATTTAGCCTAACACAGACTAAGTGCTATATAAACAGTATCCATTATTATACTGAATTGATCAGCTAGAATATAATTTAGACCAGTGGTTCTCAAACTTTTGTTTTCAGTATATTTATCCTATTAAAAATTATTGAGGATCTCTCCAAAGTGTTTTTGTTTATCTGGGTTATATTTACAGACATTTACCATATTGGAAATAAAAACTATTTTTGAATTTGTAGGTCCTCTAAAAGGATTTCAGAGATCCCCAGGATTCTCTATTCCATACTTTGAGAACCACTGATTTAGACCTTTATTATGGTTGTAAGGATCAGCACCATGCACAAGATCTCAGTAACTACACTAAATGCTTCTAAGAGGTTTTATTTTGCCTGTTTTTTCTTGCATTAATACTGGTTTTTTTCAGACTACCAAAAACCAAATCAGGAGAGACACAAATAAAACAGATATAATTAATCACTTTTATATATTCACACTCTCTAATATGATTCCATTCTTTTCTTAAGACTTCCCAAAAGCTTCAGATAGAATAAAACAGAATAATTCAGATACTTAAATCATGTGTTGTTTGGCAAACAGTATCCAAGAATGGATTTGAATTCTGCTCTTTCCACTTCCAAGTCTGACAGGATTATCCTCTATGCTACCTAACTGCCCCACGGAAATCAGTGAGAATTTAATATTTATTGATGATATGTAATTTTCATGATCTTGATCAATGGTGTCAAAGTGAAATAAAAAATTTAGGGCCATTAAACTAAACATAAGGATGGAGATCATTTGGTGTTTTAGAGTGGGTGGGCAGAAACAAAATTTTTTGGTTTTCAGAGATTTGGTCAGTGAGAGGAAGGTCAGAGAAGAAAATGTTCTGAATCTACAATATTTATCCTGGAGACAGCTAAGTGGTACAGATGTTAGAGTGCCAGCCCTCCAGAGTCTGGAGTTCAGATCTAACCTCTGACACTAGTTGTGTGACCCTGGCTAAACCACTTAACTCTGCCTCAGTTTCCTCATCTGTAAAATGAGCTGGTGATGGAAATGGCAAACCATTCCAATATCTTTGCCAAGAAAATCTCAAAAGAGATCACAGAGTCAGACATGACTAAAATAACTGAACAACAATAAAAATACTTACCATGATATATTGGTAGAGCCTTGGCTAAGAAATAATTGTGTTTATTGGCTGATTGTCATAGGAAGCTTGTGAATTATAATGCTATCAGTGCAGACTCACAGGATTACTTCAGAATCCCAGGTAGCAGCTAAGGGGACCTCAGGGGACCAACCATAACCAGAGAGAGATTTTTTTTGGAGATAGTTACTGATATTTTTTGTACAATGTATTATTTAGCACATGTGATTTTAAATCTTTGCTAGCAATTCCTTGCAAGAAATCCAACCGATGATTATTCAGAGGCATTTGCTAGGTTTCCATAGCATCTTTCTACTAAATTTTCTTCTCAAAATGCAGAATGCTATAAAATTAAACTTAATATTTAGCTGTGAATGTTACAAGTGTGAAAGGGGTCTAGGAGCAATAGCTTAAAAGATAAGGCTTGGGGAAAGGAATAGTAATAAAAGAGATGTGAATAGTCCCTAAGCATATGGGGATGGGGGGGTGGGTACAGAAAGAGCAATGGTACTTTCAGGGAGGTGAACAGGCTTTTCATTATCCTTGAATCTAAAACAAAATGTTAGAGATAAGAATAAAACATTGGTGAGGAGTTTCCTACATTTCATAAGATTTAAAGTCATACATAATTTCAACAGAAGATCCCCTGGAGGCAGAAGGTGCCATTCTTATTTTGGTGCTACTGCTGCTTAATTTGGGAGGCAGCAGGGTAGGAAGCTAAGAGATAAGGCTCAAGAGATTGACCCTGTGATTTAATTGGTGCAAAAATTCCCAGTGAGTGGAAACTGAGTGAATGCCCATCAGTTGGAGAATGGCTGAACAAGTTATGGCATATGAATGTTATGGAATATTATTGTACTGTAATAAATGACCAGAAGCATGATTTCAGAAAGGCCTGGAGAGACATGCACTGATGCTGAGTGAAATGAGCAGGACCAGGAGATCATTGTAACAGCAACAAGAAGATTATATGATGATCAATTCTGATGGACATGGCTCTGTTCAACAAGGGGGTGGTTCAGGCCAGTTCCAGTGATCTTGTGATGATGAGAACCATCTACATCCAGAGAGAGAACTGTGGGAACTGAGGGTGGATTACAATATAGCATTTTCACTTTTTTTGTCATTTGCTTGCATTTTGTTTTCTTTGTCCTTTTTCCATTTTGATCTTGCGCAACACGATAATTGTAGAAATATGTAGAAAAGAATTGTACATGTTTAACATATATTGGATTACTTGCTGTCTAGGCAAGCGGGGAGATGGGAGGGAGGAAGGAAAAATTTGAAACACAAGCTTGTGCAGAGGTGATTATATCTTTATATATATTTTAAAAATAAAAAGCTATTATTTGAAAAAAATTTCCCATCCAGGAAATTAACTATCAATCAATGCTTAGAGAGAACCATTGTGTTATTAATAATCTTAACTTCATGGAACCAATGGGTAAGTTGACTTTTGCAGGATCAAAAGTCTGTGTGTATCAAAGGCAGAAGTAATAATAATTAATAATCATAATATAATGATAATGATAATAATATAGTTAACGTTTCTATAATTCTTACTATGTTCTGGGCATTGTTCTAAGGACTTTACAACTTATTATCTCATTTGATCTCATAACAACCTTGGGAGGTAGAGCCTACAATTATCCCCATTTTATAGATAGGGAGCATGAATCAAAGGCAAACTAACTTTCTGAGGATCATACAGCTAAATGTTTGAGACTGGATTTGAACTCAGCTTTTGCTTACTCTAGTCCTAGCACTCTATGCACTAGGAAACCTAGCTGTCTCAAATTAAATTGCCATCCACAAGTCAAGCAAACCAATTGAAGCAATAAGGCATCCTGAGGAAAACTGGAGATAACAAGTGCCAGGCAAGTCAAACCACCACCATATTTTGATGACCATCTCTCCTCCGAAGAGGAGGAACAGCTTAAGACCCTGACCCTAAAAGTCTTGGGAATAGTGTTGATTCTAGCACAGATTCCAAAGTCTTTGTGGTGGGAAGCATTCTACATTGATGAATCCTGCCAACCATTCCTGAAGATACAACAGACAAAGGTATTGAAGGTCCAGAAGAGAAAGTTCTTTTCACCGGTCTTGAGTGCCATCAAATGACTCAAAATCATACACTTATTAGAGTCATTACCATTTTTGTTGACAATACACTCTAAGAACCATAAGAACTCTCTTCTGACTGTAGCTAAAATCTTTCATATACATATCCCTTCCCTCATTAGCGTATACTCTTTGAGAGCAGGAAATGTCTCTGCTCTATTTGTATCCCCAGTACTTAGCAAAGTGCTTTTGCTCACAGTAAATACTAAATAAAAGCATTAATTCATTCATCCTCCTGACTCTAAAACCATCTGTCCACCTTCTATAACACACTGCCTTTCATGATTATCTTAGTACTGTGGGAAGCACTGATTTGTCCTGCAGCATGAATATTTCCTTCCACAGAAAGATTCTCATGCCCCTGTCACATTCATTCTTCCACAACTCTTTATGCCATCTTGCTAGAGAATCAAGAGAAAAAATTTTAGATGATTAAGAAATAGAGTACTGTTGTACCAGAAGCTTAAAATGCAATTGATCAGAAGCTGACAGAGTGTTAGGAAGGATATAAAAATTAAATAACTAGAATTTTTAATTGGCAAACCTCATAAAAATTAATTTTCCAGCTAAATTGAATAGATTAGATTTTGAAAAATTACCATCAGAAATCAACATTCCTAAATAATTTATTCCCTTTTGAATGCATCAAGCCAGGGGGAAAATTCTGCCAATTTCTTAAAATATATAATATAATAAATCTCCATGAGCCTCATTTTTTTTCAACCTTCAAGTTACAGATTCTGTCCAATATCTCCACTATTTGTTAGTCGGTAATGAGGAAAACTAAATAGTGCAGTTGGTAAAGCAAAGGACCTGGAGTCAGGAAGATTCATCTTCCTGAATTTAAATCCAACCTCAAATATTTATTAACTGTATAGCATTGGAATAGTCACTTAACTCTGCTTGCCTCAATTTCCTGACCTATAAAATAAGCAGAAGAAAATGGCAAATCACTCCTGTATTTTTACCTAAAAAACCCCCAAATGGGGTCATGGAGAGATAGCCATACATGACTGAAAGGTGACTAAACTGAACTGAAAAACATTGAATTAAGGGATCCAAGAATAAAGATCAGACAAATTACAATAAGGATAAAGGAGTCCTGGCTACCTCCTTACCTCTAATAGAGATCTTTACTGGACTATAAAGCCATAACTGGATAAGGGATGGAGGAATAGGGTATGGAGCAAGAGAATCAAATTACTGCCAAATTTAGAAAGCTCTAAGTTGGTTTTAGGATGTTGACCTTGAGAGGTTATGGATCCAATCAACAGGTTATGGATCCAATCAACACTTCTTGTTTCTGCAATAAACTTGTTCTAACTAACACAATCAGAGTCAGTGTCTACTAGTTCCCCTCCAGCAAGGGCTAGAGAAGTTTTACTCCTTCCAGATATGTCAATTCTGACACTGGAGACCTTCCAGTAGAAGGGGCAGGGGATCACAGGGATGGCTCCTATCTTTAACCTTCTGAATTAGAAAAAAAAGTATTGGAGGGGAGGCTGAGATAGGGCATAGTCATGGGAAGAGGGTCCAGAGATCATTGGAACTTTAGCATCTAACTCTTGACCATTTGAAGCATGAAATGATGATCAACATTGACAGTGCACTGCCTGTGTGTCTCCAGCTGCATCAAAAGGTCTCAGTCTTTCCCCTACCTTAAGTTACCTCTGAAAGTAGGAGATAAGGATGTGTCTAAAGTACATAGAGTGAGGGTTCATTAGGTAAAGTGAGGGATGAAGGCACATATACCCCCTACATCCCTAGTCAACATATATTCCTTTTTGTCATACCCTCTCCTGAGTTTATCCATACAGACTCAGGATTTAGCCATATAACTTTTCAGTGTGGGCAGGGAGAGAACTCCCTATTTTGGCTAAAGATATTATCCCTTTGTCCCCTCCTTCCTCAGAATAGGAATCAAATATCACAACAAGAAAGAAGTTACAGGGGTCCAAGATAAGCCTTACAGTGGAAGGATGAAGTGGCAAGGTCAAGAAAGGAGCTGGATCACTTCAATTCATCTCAGAATCCCTGGACTAAACACATAAGGACTAACAAGAACCTACTTAGGAAGGGTAATTAAGCAAAACCAAGTAAGCCAAAATGCATTTATTAGGTATCTACTATAGTCAAAGCACTATTATATCTTCTGGGTTACAAAGTCAAAATAGAAATCTTCTAGGAGCTTATATTGTAATAGAAAAGAGGTTTGAGAGAAAGAGTAAGAGAATGAGAGAGAGAGAGAGAGAGAGAGAGAGAGAGAGAGAGAGAGAGAAAGAAAGAGAAAGGAAGGAAGGAAGGAAGGAAGGAAGGAAGGAAGGAAGGAAGGAAGGAAGGAAGGAAGGAAGGAAGGAAGGAAGGAAGGAAGGAAGGAAGGAAAGAAAGAAACATGTATGTGGATGAAAGGATGGATGGATGAATATATCCAAATAAGAATGATTATTTTGTATTAATATCACAAAGTTCTTTAAATGCCAAACTAAGTTTGTATTTTATCCCTAGAGGCAATTGGGAAGAATTCAGCTTATAGAGAAAGGAAGTGAAATGATCAAATATGTGTTTTAATTACATAATGAACTAGCAGTTAGGAGAGAAGTTAAAACTAGATTTTATAGAATCAAAAGTTATTTGCATAGAAAGAATAATTGGAACGAGGAGAATTACTGATGTCACTAAGAGAAACGTTACATAAAGTGAAGCAGGCCCAGAGAATATTCTCGCAGGGCACTCATAGTGAGGGGACAAGACCCGAATGATGACTCAGAAAAGGAGAGGGAGGAGAAACTAAAGTGCTTGCAGAAAGCTAGGGGACATTGTACACAGTAACAGCAACATTGTGCAGTGATCAATTATGATGGACTTTGCTCTTCTCAGCAACACAAGGATCCAAGACGATTCCAAAAAACTCATGCTGGAAAATGCTATCCATGTCCAGAGGAAGAACTATAGAGTCTGAGTACAAATCAAAGCATGTGATTTTCACTTTTTTGTTGTGTTTTTTTTATATTCTTATGATTTTTTTCCTTTTTTGCCCATCATACTTCATAACATGACTAAAAGGGAAATATGTTTAGCATGATTGTACATGTACAATCTACATTAGATTGCTTATTTTGGGGAGATGAGTGGAAAAGGAGTAAGGGAGAAAAAATTGGAGCTCAAAATTTTTCAAAGATAAATTTTGAAAACTATCTTTACACGTAATTGCAAAAAATGTGATTAATTTACAAATAGATAAAAAATAAAAAAGAGATGGTAAAAAATAAACAGCCTACAATGCCAGAAGCATGGAAACATCAGGAAAAGTGACCATAGTAAAGTACCCGATGATCTGAAGGAGGAGGCTGCCCATCTTCTTCCTCTGATCTCTTACTCCTCTGTCACAGACACAGTTTCCTATCTCCCCAGTTCTGCTCCAGGTTCAAAAATTCCTAATTCCAGTTCTAGTAGACTACAAGCTCGATTTGCACCAGGACAGTCAAGAAAAGCTCCTGCAGCCCTTTGGCTGAATTAATAAAGGCCTGCCCCTGAACAGGAGGGAACACTAGAAAGTCTCTCTCTTGACCTCAAGGTGGCTTGGGTGCAAATGCTGACTTTGACAAATATGTCATGGGCAATTTAAAGGTTATGTTAAACATTTAGGAAGGGGGTAGGAAGAGAAATTGCATAAAGGGGAACTAAGAACTCAATATGTTTAAGAGAGGGATGCTATCTGCAGAGTAGCCCATGTTGTTCGCAAATGTCCAGGAAATGACATAGAGACCTAGGCTGGACAAATAACACTTTCCTTCTTTTGTTCTTCCTTCCCTTCTTCATTCCTTCTATCTCTCCTTTCTTGCCTTCTCTCCTTCCTTCCTTTTTTCCTTCCCTCCTTTCTTCCTACTTTCCCTCCTTCCCTCTTTCCTGTCTTGCCTCCATCCCTCTTTCCTCCCTTTCTTTCCTTTCTTTCTTTCTTATTTCCTTCTCTCTCTCTCTCTCTCTTTCTTTCTTTCTTTCTTCCTTCCTCCCTTCCTCCCCCTCCCTCCCTCCCCTTCTTCCTTCCTCCCTTCCTTCATGAACTTTGATAAGCAAGAACATACATAAAAATATAGCTTTAGAATTGTACTCCCGGTATATTTTTCCATTCAGTCATCCTAGAATATTTTAGAGGCATCCTGAATCATTATGAAGTATCAATGACACATTCCTATTGTGCAAGCCAGTAGCTATAGGGAACAGTTATCAGAATACAACATACCTAAAAAGTAGCTTCTTGCAGAAATACAGAACTTCATTGTAGTCTTCTCTACCCCTTACTTCATTTAATCCCCATAGTGCTAAACCTTCCCTCACTCCTCTCCAAATATCTTTTATCCTACTATCATAATACAGATTACCACTAGAAAAATGCTATAGTTTAATAAAGCAACCATGCATTTTTCTATTGCCCTTTAGGGCAAGTGTGATTTTTTTTTATTTTACAGAAATAGTGCTATGTAATAACTGACAATCATATAGAATCATGGGAGAATATTGGTGTTAAAGGTTATTTTTATGAATGAGAGAAGTCTGAGATCAATGGGAAGCATTGTACCATTTGCCAAAAGTGATCCAATCTAAACTCCTCCTATAAAACTCTGGGTCCAGTACATTTTTAATACAAGACGTATGCACTGATAAACTAGCATAACTGATATATCAATCCAGTTGCATGTCATAATCTGAACAAAATTTTGTCCTTTTGGTTTATTTTCCTCTGAATGGCTATCTGGAACTGTCCCTTTAGAGCTACTCAATTTTATTGAGAAGGCCCAGACACAAGCAATATCATCTACAATAGACTCATTCAAAAAGATTGACCTCTGACTAGAATATCTTCTTTTTATCAAATAAGAATTTATTGTAGAAACAATAATAATATTTATATATTGCTTTAAAATTTGCAAAATGCTATAAATGTATCATCTTATTTATCCTACCACTACTACATAATTTAGGTATTCTGGCAAAGGAAATTAAAGCTAAGAATGCAAGTGATTTACCCAGTCGCATGAAAAAGATATAATACAACACAATAAAACATTTATTAAGTGCCTACTATATGCCAGATGCTATGTTAAGCACTTTGCAAATATTATCTCTTATGATCCTCACAACAACTCTGGAAAATAAATGTTATTATTATTGTATTAATTTTACAGTTGAGAAAATTCAATCAGATAGAGTTTAAATGACTTGTCTTGATAAAAAAAAAAAACTAATATGATGTATAGTTGTGAAGCTTCTCTAGGTAGCTTGCAAGCTTAAACAGACTTTATTTTTTTAGTCTTGATCTAGGTTTTCTAATTTATTTTTGTCTGACCTGCCCAGTCTTTATATGTCCTCTCACCAAAGTCAAAGTATTATTTACCTTAATTTGGAGGATTTTATAAAGTTCTTCATAGGATGAGCTTACTTTTTTCATTCTCTACAGCAGATGTTAGCATACAAACTGCAGAATTATCTTCCTGGTAGTCCTTTTGCCTTCCTCATGAGCTTGAGGCTGGATTGCCCAGCATATACTTAAATATCACTGTTCCCCATCCCCACTCCTTTATGATAAAACAGACCCCATTACTGTCCTATGAGTTTAGCTCCAATTTCTTCTTATTTTTTGGTTTTATTTCTTGCAAGAATATTTATCTTAATATGTTATTAAATTATATTAATATGAAGAAACAGTTTCTTCAGTGGCATATGAGCCTACTGGCAATTGAGCCACGATCATCATTGATGATACAAACAACTCTGTCAATGTTTGTAGATGTTAGGTAGTAAAGGGGAAAGAGACAAGAATCAGAGACCAGAAGATCCCTTAGATATTTTGTGAACCCTGTTAAAGAGGAAGGACAACCTGCCTCCTGGGCCATCAATCAATTAATACATATATACATACATACATATTTATTAAAAATCTACTATATGTCAATCACTGTGCTAAACGCAGAGAATACAAGAAAAGTGTCCCTGTATTCATGAAGTTTATAATCTAATGGATTTTAAGGACATCAAGAATACCCTAATACTTCAAATCAGGGACAAGAATCCCCAAAAAGGTAAGTAAATTCTCTCCTGAATAGGACCCAGGTCCTTTATTCTCCCTATGAGCCTCGTGACAAGGACTACATTTATTTTTTTTTAATTACTGAACAAAACTTTTCCTCCTTTTTTTGCCTACTCAAATTACTCCAAACACCAAGTAAGCATTTTTGACAGTTGTGGCAGCAGGCTGTACCTTGAGACTTTAGACATCCTATGGGGAAACAATTCTTATTGAATTGTTATGGAACATAATACATAGAGTAGATTATAAGAAAGAATTATGGCCTACTAATAATATTACCACTGCGATCAAGAACGAGTCATGTGTTCCCCGGTGCCTTTAGAGAGTCAGGTCCTGGGGGACTAGTGTACTAGTAGGTATCTGAAATTGGAGCTCCTTTTGTTTCCATGTGTGCTCTCCCACACGCATGGAGCCCTCCGGTGCTTTCCAAATAGCATTCCTACCTCCCGGAAGTCTTCTCTGATCAAGTCTACCTATTATAAAACCACCTGCAACATCCCTTGGCTACTCTTGTAATTGCAGCTTTTATCTCTGAAATACTTCCCAGCAATTATCTCTTTGCTTCTCTCCCCCTCTTAAGTTGTAAACAATCTGGGAGCAGGAACCATGTCTAATCTCTACTCTGGAAATTTAAACGCCTCATAATGGGTGAGGGACCCCACGGCTGCTCACCGAGCCATGTTCACAATGTCTCCCCCACTCCCTTTTAGTGACATCCCTTCTCTATTTCAGCACGGCCCTGAGCGGAATCCTTTGGCATTCAAAGCTCATTGCCACCGGTGACTGTCAAAGGCTTGTCCGTGTTCTTCATTGACTTGACTCTCTGTGAACCCATTGGGCATTTTCTTGGCGTGGATTCTAGTATCATTTGTCATTTCCTTCTCCTGCTTCTTCAATATTTATATATGCAAATAGGATCAAACAAATAATATCCTGTGAGGAAATAATTATTTTTTCCCCCTGAGGCACTTAGAGTTAAGTGACTTGCCCAGGGTCACACAGCTAGGAAGTGTTAAGTGTCTGAGGCCAGATTTGCACTCAGGTCCTCCTGACTTCAGGGCTGGTGCTCTATCCACTGCACCCCCTCGCTGCCCCTCTTATTGAATTTTTGTGGAACATAATAGAGCAGATTATAAGAAAAGCCTAATAAGTGTCTGAGGTCATATTTGAACTTCTAATGATGAATCTTCTTGAATCCAGGCCCAGTACTCTAGTCATTGCATCACCTA
Source organism: Sarcophilus harrisii (assembly GCF_902635505.1). Taxonomy (NCBI): domain Eukaryota; kingdom Metazoa; phylum Chordata; class Mammalia; order Dasyuromorphia; family Dasyuridae; genus Sarcophilus; species Sarcophilus harrisii. Next base: position 31,294,248 of record NC_045431.1, on the reverse strand, counting down.
ACTGCCTCATGCCAAAGAATAATAATAGGCAATTTTCAGGGGCAGCAAGGTGGGGCAGTGGATAACGTATCAGCCCCGAAATCAGGAGGACTTGAGTTCAAATCTGGCCTCAGACGCTTAACACTTCCTGGCTGTGTGACCCTGGGCAAGTCACTTAACCCTAATTGAGTCATCAATAATAATAATAAGCAATTTTCAAATGAAGAAAAGTGATGGAAATGCTTTGATTATTTGTGATCCCGTGGATTATACTGTCTATGGGATTTTCTTGGTGAGGATACTGAAGTGGATGGCCATTTCCTTCTCCAGAAGTTCAGTAACTTGCTCAGTCACACAGTTAGTGAGGCCAGATTTAAACTCAGACCTTCCTGAGTCCAGTAATCTATTCACTGAGCCATGTAGCTATCACCTAATAGTGAAATAACTGCAAATAAAAATAATAGTTTCAGTTCACTCTCATCGATGTTGTGAAAGATACAGTTCCACCAACAACGTACCAGTGTCCCAGTTTTCCCACATCCCCTCCAACATTCATCTTTGTCTCCTGTCTGGAAGGTGTGTAGTGATACCTCAGAGTTGTTTTAATTTGCATTTCTATGATCAATAGTAATTTAGAGCATTTTTCATATGACTAGAAATAGTTTCAATTTCTTCATCTGAAAATTGTTCATGTCTTTTGACCATTTATCAATTAGAGAATAGCTTGAATTCTTATAAATTTGAGTCAAACGTCTATTTTAAAAATGAGGACTTTATCAGAACCTTTGAGGATAAATTTTTTTCCCAGTTTATTGCTTTCCTCACTGATAATAATTTTATATTCAGTTCTATTTCCTTTTCTGAGTGATTATTTAAGGTCTCAAATGTTTTGTTAGTCTTATGGTAATCTTAAGGTAATCTTTTATTTCTTTTCTACTCTCAGTTTTGTTGCCATATAACTGCACATAATTTGTTCATATCCTTTGTTTTTCCTTCCTGTTTGTTTTTTTGTATGTGTGATTTTACCTTTTGTTTTATTTTGTTTTCTTTTGCCATGTTCCTTTAATAAGAATGGCTAAAGAATTGTCTTTCAAATAGTCAACTATGAAAAAAATTAGTTCAATTTGTAAATCATCTAATTGAACTATTTCTCATTTTTCAAGAATTCCCTTTTTAAGAGTTTTTTTTGTTTTTTTTAGTTTCTTCATTCTTAAATATAATTCAGTTTATTACTTTTTTCTTTTCTATTTTGGTCATGTACATTTTATGGGTATATTTCGTTCCTCTGATGCCTGCGTTAGCTGTATCTTAGAAGTTATCTCATCATTATTATTGTCTTTTGTGCAAAAACAAATTGTTTCTAAAATTATTTTTGAGCTATTTTTCACTTAGAATTTTATTATTGATTATGCAGGTTTTATACTATTTTAATGCTTAATTTATTACTATTTTAATATGTGATATAGTTAGTATTTTTGTCATTGTTTATTTATTTATATTATTTGTTTCCCAATGCATGTTTTTTTTAAGTCCCATGTGGTTCTGAAAAATATGCATATTCTTTAGTGCTCTCATTCCAAAAGTACAATATGTCACCAAGCTTTGATTTTTCCATTATGAATTTAGATGCACTGAAATTTGTAGCAGATTGGTTTAATATTTTTATTACTTTGTGGTTTATTACTATGTGTAGCATAATGTAATTTCCTTGTTTATTGACATTTATGTTGGCGGCTTTTTATTTTTGCTTTGTGTGATAGGATGATTTTAAATCCTGCTTGTTGAATTTACATGATGCTTTAGACTCTCATTTTTCTTTTATACATAACTTTGCTTTCTAGTTCTTTTAAGTAACTTTGTTTTCTTATCCAATCTATCACTCTCTCTGTTTTCATTGGATAGTTTCATATGTTCTTATTTAGAAAATTTAAAGTTTGATTTAGGTTTCCCTTTATTTATATGCACAATATTTCTTTTCCCTAAATTAGATATTTTCATTGGCTATCTTTTAGGTTTGTATTATCCTCTTTTAATCTATTATTTTGCAATGATATTTCCAGAAACCTACCCTATTTGACAATTATACCTCTCTCCTCTCTTCTCTCTCGATCTCTCTCTCTCTCTCTCTCTCTTCCCTCTTCCCTACCTATTCCTCCCCCTTTTCTCCACTTCTTTTTTTCTTAAGTGATTAAGTGATTAATTTGAAATATTTCCATTTCTCTTTCCTTTCAATATTTTCTTTTTTAACTGTTTCCTTAAAAAAATTTTTTAGCACATTCTCCATTAATTCTCTTCCTTTTCTACCTATTTAATAGTCTAATAATATTAAATATTTAACATTATTAAATATTTAATAAATATTAAATATTCTAAATAACAATTTCTACCTATTAAATATTCATGGTTCTTACTCCTCTTTATTCCTTCTTTAGTCTTTTTTTGTTGTTGTTCTTCACCTAAAAAAAACTTCCAAAGTCTCATGTCTGAGTACTCTCTTTTAGCCCTTTCATTTTTTGTGGTTGATGTTATTGTATTCATTATCTTTGTAGATCTTATAACCCTCAACATTTTTTTCCTTTTGTGCTTCATTCTTAGAAGGATAAATTTATGATACTAGTAACAACAATAGGGGCAATGCCTCATGACAGGTGTTTCCTATGTCCCCAATTACCCATTCCAATTTTACCCTCTGAATACTTCATGATCTTTCACTTTCATATTTGCCTTATATCTTTGTTCCCAGAATCTTTGATCTTATCCCTTTTGAATATATGTTGCCCCTAAGAACTCCAATTTCCTTTCAGAGGCAGGAGGTTATCCATGGAGGGAAAATAGTGTCTCAGAATAAGTGGTCATCCTTTGTGCCAAATTCTTGAGATGAAATCCAATGGGTACTCCACATGTCCCCTAATAGAATATGTCTTTTCCCTTATGTGAATGCTTTTCATTGTATTCTTTATATTAAGCTTGAGACCTTTCTTTTTTCTTTCCTCTTTTCAATCCCTTTCCCTTTTCTCCCAGTTCCACGTAGCCCTTCTTCTGTCTAATAAACCACAGATGTTTTCTTTCCTTCATTATTCATTTGCAGGTTTTATTTGTGCACTTTACCCCTTTTCTTTTTATACCCCCTTTTACAATGCAATTTAATCTCCAGAAGACATTGATAGCCTTTATAGAAGAAAGTTGTAAGACTCAGGTTATGGTTTTTCAAACTTGTTTGAAAAGAGCGACCAGCTTTTTTCTTAACTTTCAATTGAATTATTCTCATGTACTTTTTTTAAATTAAAAAATTTTAAAACTATTGTGATTTTTCTGTTATGATTATTATTTTTAACTCAATAGATGCAATTTTAACTTGTCTTCAGATATTTAGTTATTTATTTCTTCATTTATCATTGTCTTCAGTGTGGAATTAATTATTTTCCCACGTTTCTGTTGGATGTATTGTTTGCAAGTCAAATCATCTATTAATTTCTGGTTTGGGCTTTGTTTTGTTTCTTTTCCAGTGATGTGTCAAGCAGCTCTCTTTTATTGAAAAACCGACCATTCTTTTTTTGTTGTTGGTAAGTAGACTCATATTTTCAGCTAATATTGTGATGTTCCATTTTGACACTATATCATTCCATTCTCTTTTAAAGTTTATGGTGGATACAGGATGGTCCTTCTCCCCATCCCCAAATTTCCTTTCCAATATATTTGCACTTTTCTTTCCTGAATCTAGCAGAATTTATTGTTTGTCACTGGAATTGTTCAATTTTCTCATTATGTGTTTTGGAGTATAGACTATAGTTCTTATCCACCACATCAACTCTGAGAGATGTTCTATAGAATGTTTTGTTTTCTTCAGAACATCTGGCTACTTCTTACCTATTTCCTTCATTATCAAATTTGGATTTCTTCTTTATTTGTCATTTTGTTCTCATTTTAAAGTGTTTCAGTATATCCTGTCATGAGATCAAAGTTTTTTTTCCCTTGTATAGAGATCTTTCTTTAGTTTATTGCTTTCTGATTCTCATCTAGATTTTTTTTTTTGAATGCAGGAAAAATTAATTTTACATTCTTGTAAGAATGGGTGCCTAGGTGAGTAGACACACCTTTGAAACTCCAAAGACAGCCTTTCTCCTTGATTGTCCTTCACTTTGGTGCATTTATATTCCCAAATACAAATAATGTTTTCTTGTTTATTTCTTTTGAGAGATTTGCTACTATGTATTCAAGTTTTTGAAACTACTAATTATTTCCACTTTACAGAACATAAATTTTGCCATTTTCTCTTCTAAATTGTCTCAAAATACTTATGTTTCTTTTGAACTAACCTAGGATCTCCTGCTGTGGTTTCACACTCAATTGAGAGTTTACAACACTCTGTCTTTCATCATTTCTTCGTTTTTCTTGAAACATTTACTGTCAGAAGTCTATAATCTTTTTGGATGTTTCAGTTCCATCCTCTCTTCTATTTTTAGTAGCTTCACTATTGATTTATCTGCTTATGCTTTATTTATTGACTGAATTTTTATCCTCTTGAAATCATTGATGGTTTTAGTTAGATTGAGCCCTACATTTCCTTGGTACTCCCTCTGACAGAGGGTTCACTCAGCCTTGGACCACAAAATTTATTCAGGTTCTTTCTAAAGTTGGTAATTCACTTTTCATTGGACTTCCATCTATACTACAAGTAGATTCTGGAAAGATGGGGCTATTCTTAACTATAATCCAGTCTCCTCTAGTTAATGTTTCCTGAAGCCAGAGTTATTATGCTTCTGCCCTCACAAATTTAGTTCTTCAGTTAGTTATCTTAATGCTGAGCCAACATCTTCCAGTTTTTGCATGGCTAAGGGACGATGAAGATTTGATGTTCCCAGCAGAGTATCTGCAGCCTTGGATTTGTCTAACTAGGGGCTCCCAAGAACAGTAGGAAACCTCACCTCATCCCCCTTGCCTTGATGTGTATTTTTCCCCTTCTTTTTGGATATCTTGACAGATTCTGTGATTTCTGCATGTTATAGCAGGATAATGAGGGAAGATTCTGACAGAGACTTTGTAGTAGAAGAGAAATCCCAAAGAACAATATCTGCAGTTAGGTTGTAAGCTCGGCTGGAATTAATAAGTTAGTGGGATAGGGTTTCTGAGCACATTCAGTGTAGCTTAGCATTCTCCACTGTTAATGCACAAAATTTTTGCTTTATTGGGCATCTTGTTTTCTCGTCCAATGAATCTGGTTATAATTGCTCTATATCTTCCCAATAGATTTTTTGATTTGAAGGGACAGCAGTTTCATAGTTAGCAGAAACTAGAGAAAACATCTTGTCCTCCATGGGTCACATGAACTAAAAGTCTGATATTTTACATTTGTCTTAAGAAAGTATAGATATAGAAATGAAATGATTTCTGAACTCTGGAATATACAAAAGTTTGTACTATTCAGCTATAATATAACCAGGGTTAATAGCTGCCACAAATTCCAGCTTTTCGTTGACCCAAGTCATCTGGGGAAGGTGGAGAATGGTAGGAAGGTATGTCTCCTTGAAAAAGCAGTGCTGACAAAGAATTTTATTTTGGTACAACCCTGGATATGGCAACCCAGTGGACAAAGTATATGGAACTATATTCAGCATCCAGATCTCTGCTAGATGGAGGGGGTACCCTTAAAAGCTGTCAGGTGAATCAAAGCCCTAGGCATTCCTTACTAATTCCAACTCTACTGTGTACTAGCTTTGTGTATTCTATAATTGCATAAATAAGCCTTTCTCTTAAACCATGAGATGTATCACAACTCCTCTGAAATGGCTACACCTTTGACAGGAACTCCACAAGTTCTTGTGTCACTAAATATGTGAGTTAATGGACATCAAGTACACTTGGTACAATTGATTTGCCAAATAAATTATCATTGGCCCAGAAAGATCCAATAAAATTCTCTGCTTTCCCCTAGATGAGCACATCAATGGCTTCAACTGAATTATGATGGTGTCAGACCAGTGCCTTGTCTCTAAGTCTCTAGCCCTTGGAGTATTACCAAAGCATGGACTAATGTTCACTGATTTAATTGTAGAAAAGAATAATTTTTATGAATGTCAAAAAAGTATACAGTGAGGAAAGAGGTCCAATAATCAAATGTTTGCTTCTGATTTTCTTTTAACTGAAGCATTCATTAGTTTTCTGTAGAAAAAGTCAAGACTCAATATTAAAATGATAGTATCAGTTGCTAAATTGAAAAAAAAAAACAGTCTGAAGTATATTTACTAAAACAGTAACCTCACAACAGTAGGTTTGATATGGAAAATGACCTCTTAATTTCCCTTCACTTATTTAGTTAAAGCTACTGATAATGCTCCAATAGAAAGTGGAATCTTTCATTTTGTAAATGGACTTTGTATGCTTCAAATAAGAATGGGGTTTCTTCTAGATGAGAAAAATCATATTTCAGAGAGAAGCATGCTTAAACTGGGTAACTGAAGATCTCATCAGTGTTCATTCACTGCAATTATTTATTGCTTTTGATTATTTCTTCCAGATTTGTCCATTAGAAGATTTTTCTTCATTTTTTTAGAAATTGAGTCTATAACTAAATGTGACATGTGCCCCAGTATTAAGAAATGCATCAATATGGTTTTCTTGAAAATGCTAGTTAGGTACCAGCGATTTCTACGAAAACTTCATGAAATATTGCAACAATAACTATGGAAAACACAATTAGAAAAAAAGATTTTATCAGATCAATATATGTGACAGCATTTTCTACACAATATGATCATTGCTGTTTTGTCCGACTCTTCGCGACCCCTTTGGGGTTTTCTTGGCATAGATACTGTAATGTTTAGCCATTTCCATCAGCTCGTTTTATAGATGAGAAGCAAGGGTTAAATGACTAGCTCAGGCTCACACAATAAGTGGTTGAGACTGTATTTGAACTCAGATCTTTCTGATTCCAGGCTCAGCATTTGGCCAATTAGTTGTTTTGATTTTATGCCTTTTTTTCCTGAATACCACAGTACTTCATTGATGTGCTTATTTGACGAACTGCTGCCAAAGAAAACAACAAAACCCATTGATTCGATGACATTATTACCCCAGTCTACTAAGCAAGTTCCTTTATTTTTGTGAAGTATTTGAAGTATAATTTAATGCCCAATGTTGAGCAGTGCAACTGAACCAAATAAATTAAATTAGAGCATTTTAAAAAAGATTACAGATGGAAGATAACATCAACTAATCATCTGGTTATGTTCTCATCTTTTAGATCAGATCGGGGACCATTGATTCTCTGCCATATTCTTTAAAATCTAAGGGGAAAAATGAATTATCAAGATTTGGTTTTTTTTTGTTGTTGTTGTTGTTTTTACATGTAATATCAATGTATGGTTTTTTTCCTGTGTTTTTGTCCTTCCTCAGTGAAGTTAGATAAATACCTACTTTTCATCATATTCTATAGTTCACTTTTCATCTAGCTGAGATATTTAAAAGATCATTTGTCTGATTTATCTTAACCAGAATAATGTCAACTAATCACATTCAAATTCTGGGGAATCAGTACTACAAATTATAAAGAAGAATTTAAATGAGTTGACCTTGACCAACTTTTCTAAGATGCTGTTTCATGGTTAATAAATTGAGGGAGCTGGACTACATGATCTTTAAAGTTGTGTGTAATTCGGAAATTCCATAAGCCTATGAATCCTTCATTAATTAAACTATTAAACAAATGAAGAGGACTATTCCTTTGGTGTAATGCAGATGTGGCTGGGAAAGCATTTACACTTATGAAGCCACAGCCTATTCAATTAATTCTTTCTCTAAAAATCCTCTCTTTTCCCCTCATTTGGTAGGTTTTTTTTTTTACATACAATTCCTTTTTTATATATTCCTCCTTAAAAATGTTGAAACAAGCTAAATAGGATAAGTGACCTTCTGTGTTAGAGTAGAAAGAGAATTGAAGCCAGAAATTATACTGTATTCAGAGGCTTCCATTCAGAGTCCATTAGGGTAGAGAAAGGGAAGACACTACAAAGTATGAAGAACTGGTCATCTGAAATGGGTACATATATTTTTGTCTCTCAGTTATATCATTCTTTGTTGATTATTTTTTGACTTCATTTTAAAAGTGGTGAGTTTCTTAAAAAATAATAGTGACCTACAAAATTATTTTATTAGCCCACATAGACTATAATCAACTAATAACTTCTAACTGAATATTAAGAAAAGAATATAATTTATTTTTATATGACTCTTAATTACTGATGCAAATACACACAATTATGGATAACAATTTGTGAACTTATGCCATAAATCAAGAATTTCTTTGTCCTTCCAAAAACATACAATGAAAATTTGCTTCTGTGATTTAAGATTAAGACAGTGTAATCTTATCTTAGTTCTTTGACAATAAATGTTTTCTTTTCCAATGAAATATTACATCTGTATTCCAGGTAAGGCACATTTGGAAATTTTTTATACATCAGTACCATCCTCCTATAAAGATTTTTAGGTCTTCTGTAGGAGATCCTCTTTCTTTGGCTCCCCTTTCCACCTGCCTCCTGTCTTTCCCTCTCCTCTAAAGGAAATCAAATGATTCAGGGAATATAATTGTGGTCTTGAACTTTGTTCAAATCTAGCTTCACTTATAACTAGATGACCCTGAATGAGCCATTTAACCTCTACTCACCTAAAAATGTTTAGATGCTTTATTACAGGAATTCTTAACTTGAAGTTTATGAACTTTAACAAAATACATATTTTGATAATTTGACAATAATAATAACAAAGGAATAAATAACAAACATTGCACATTTCTGCTTTAGTAGTTTGCAAGCTCACTATGGGTAAACAATGTGATATGAAAGTCAAAAGTATTAATGCAATTGTAGGCAGCAAAAATGAGAGATAGTTTTGGGAGTAGAGAGAAAGAATATGTCTTGAAACGAAGAAGAAATGTGCATGCCCATCCTCAGACACAGATTGCATGATTCTGGGCAAGAAATTTAACCTCTCAAGCTCTAAGCTAGCAGTGTCACACTCAGAAATTGGATCCTTGCAGGCCACATAATGGTTTAGTTTAAAATTTTTCTATTAGCTATGTTTTATCGCATTTTGATTTAAAAAAAAATTAAATGTGATGTCTTTTAATCTGATGCAGGTAGCACTGGCAATGTTATGGGCTCCATAGAGCCTGATAACCACGTATTTGATACCTACACCTAAGAAATCCTCTAAAATAAAAATCTACTAAAAAGAAGTTAATTTGTGTTAGTAAAGGAAATTTCCTTTCTTGAGAATCCTATATACCAATAAAATCTCAGCAGAAATTTTTGTTCAGGTTCAGATTGCCCTTCGGGAACTTGGTGATCCCTTCCAAATCTGAGGTTCTTTGAATCTGACTCTGTTACAAATTAAAATCTGAGCAGAATTATACTTCTATAGACATAGACATATATGTCTATAGACATAGAGAAAGGACTCAAATTCCATATTGTAGTGGGGACTATTTTTATTCTTTATTTGTTTTGTTTTGCCTTTGGCTTTGTTTTCTCCTAAATCAGTCATTGTCTGTCTTTGGACAAGTCATTTTACTCTCCAATGGGACTCAGTTTCAACCTTTGTAAAATAAAGAGAATAGATTCATCTATCTCTTAGATTCATTTCTTCCTCTATGGATGGATAAAAAAATTATTAAATATGCTCATTCTTTGCATCTATTTTTGCCTTCTGAGAATAGAAATAACAAGTATACTGGCTCTTCCACATGACAGCCCTTCAAATACCTGAATATTATTAATATGCACTTCTGAATTCTTCTCTTCAAACTAAAGAAATTCTTTCAACCACTTTCTTTAATCTTATGTGATGATGTGATTTTGAGGGCCTAAGTGACAAGCAGTATTCTAAGCCGTACAAAAAACAAAAACAAAGGCAAAGATGATTCTTATATTCAAAGACCTTTATATTTTAATGGGGGTGCATTTAATAATGCACAATAGGTGTATACATATAATTCTGTCAATTAAAGAATGAGAGATAACACTGGATATTTTCAAAGAAAAAGTTGTAGGTAAGTTGAATCTCAAAATATAAGTTAAAATCAAAAATGTAGAGGGAAAAAGGAAAAATCCTAAAGACCCAATCTTAAATGAAAAAAACGATAATGACATATGGTGGGAATAGGCAGAAAAATAACTTGGATAGAATCATAAACTTAGAGCTGAGTTATTAGATATGTTTGGATAGATAGCCTGGGGACATCTAATATTGGAATGAGCTGCTAAGCAAACAATACTTTCACTTAAAACTGAGATTATTATTCTATTTCATAACTGTTTCCATGGTAAATTTTAGTATATGAGATTTTCACCTTATGAAACAGTATAAAATCTTCACTTATTCTCTATACAGTTACATACAGGAGGTCTTCTGTTTGCTGTGTTTGTATCTGTGTACAAAGTTTAATCCAAAGGATGTTTATGGAGTCAGGAAGGGTAGAGTTTACAGTGAACATCCAATACTTTGGACCATTCCTGGCTACAGAGAGATCAAGGGGGACTTTGGTGAATGAAAAGATTGTGATAGGGAGAGAGTGGCAAATGAGTACCTGTTGTCTGAAGAAAAGGACTAGATTGAAACATTGAGGAAGATGATGAGGTCATGACACAATCTCTGATAAGCCATTTTGACTCAAAATTGAATGAAATCAACAGGTTAATAGCTTCTGCTCAGTATGAGTATTTACAGTTCTGTTTCAATATGTGCCAGAGAAATGGATTTCATACACACCCACCCCACAGGCTGAATGAAAATCCTGACTTGGGAAGACATCGTCCCAGAAGAGAAACAAGTGACCAAAATCATGATATTATATTACAAATACAGCTCTTGAGAAGAATATGGTTGACTTTTCAGGAAAAAAAATGGACACCTATGAAAGTATGGAAAAGAGAATATGAGTAGGGTAGAGTGGTAAAGAGGGAGGACAAGGGCAAGAATCTCTTAGGAATACACAAGCTGAAAGACTCAAAACTAAAAGAAATACGAAACAATTAAAAATTTTCTGGACCAATGCTGAGATTCTTAGAGGAGCTAAAGCCCTTTTAGAGTAAATTAATATTCACTGATAGTGCTATATCTTTAAAGAATACAAAGGTAGATCAATTAACAGTAGCCCAGAGATAGCCTTGAGGGAAAATACAGAAATTAAACTAGAGTTGAAATTTGCAGAGGAAACATCTGGGAACCCAGTGATCATGGAAAGAGAATTCTTAAGGGCTCTCTTGATTCTATCTTCATGTATGAAGCGTCAAATCATAATTTATTTTATAACTACATTTTTTCTAGCTTTTTAATCAGAGAATTCTGTGAAGACTCTAAGCTACTTCAAGGAACCTTGTTTATATATGTAGCTTTGGGGAATCATAGTAGTGAACTTTGTTTTGGGTATGCTGATTAGCAACCAAAAGTTTTTCTAAATTAGTTCTATTTCAAGAAATTAAAGAAATGCTCTGTGAAAGGAACAGCCTTTGACAGAATTTTTGGACTCAGTGTTTTGGTTTGGAAAACATTTGCTCACCAAATGATATATATATAGGTATATGTGAAATAATGGTCGAATTCTCCTGGTACCATCAGTCATAAACTTCATTAAATTAGAGATGGAATAAGATAGAAAATCACAGCATTTCAGATAGTATTATTGATAACTATAGTAACATTAATATAGTGTTTTAATGTTTACAAATGATTTCATTTTATCCTCCCAACAACTCTGTGACATAGGTGCTATTATAATTCCCATTTCTCAGGAAACTGGGCAGACAGGGATTAAGTGAAATTTCTATGGTCACACAACTAGTAAATATTTGAGGATGAGTTTTAACCAGGATAGACATAGTTTTTTTTAATTTTTTTTAATTTTTTTTAGTAAAGTAAACTGTTAAAAGAACATAGGATATGAGTAAATGTAGAAATGATAGCCTTTTGTAATAAATGGAGAAGTCTGATTAATAAAATCATCTATTAAATCCCTATTCTCCATATTAAAACAGAAAGAACAAAAGTAATGCTGCCAAAAATGCTTTATCTCATTTAATTTTCCCACTGTAGGACTTGTTCATTTGCTTTAGTAGTAAAAGACATACTGCGAAATGCTTCTACTACTAATTTAATTTTTTTCATTTATTTTATGAAACTGTTATTACCAAATTCCATCTTATTTTTATTTGGAAACTTTGGTGAATCTCATTGACCCTTGAAGAATTCTTTAACATTTTCTATTTGAGACTCCTTTTCACCAGAGAAATTTTTATGTGACTTCAGGTATAGAAAAGCATATAAAAGGTATATAAATAAAACATTTATTGATAATAAATCATAATTTTTGTGACTCCCTCTCTCAGTTATGTGACCCAATATGGGGTCACCATCTGTAGTTTAAGAAACTTCACTTTGGCCAATCAGCACAGACCAAACCAGTTTTATAAAGTACTCTAAGCTCCCCTTTTCCTTTTCTTTGAGTATTATTATGTATCATATTCATAACATTTTTCCACACTATGCTCTCCAGCATTATTTCATCTAATATTTATTTATTTTTAGAATTAATCAACATTACACAAGCTAGCCTTAGTAAATAATTTTCAAAAAATAAAAATAAAAACAGTCTTGTAAGGAGATCACCCCATGTTTGACTCTTCTGTTGCTACAAATCAATTAATAGTGTACTAAAGAATAGATGATAACAAGAATTACCATTTTCACTGTATGAATACTTGCTAATAGAGGTAGCTTTTTTTGTCTGTGGGTTTCTCAAAAAATGGAAAACACAACAATTTGTTTAGCCTAATTAGTCTTTTGGTAGGGAAATTAAAGGAGATATGTCAAGTATTCCATGTCACAATTTTAGTGTCTGAAGGGGAGAAAAATGTGTTATTTTCAAATTCCCTGTTGGAAGTTCTTGCCTATTACATTTAATGTTATCATATTGAATTAACAGAAGGATGCTTTCTTGTTATGCTTTAATGTGTTAACTGTCCTCAGAGAATTATTTGATGTTTTTAGCTTTGTCATTACTTCATTGACTATAGGCAAGAAAGTCAACAGGAAGACTGGGGCAGCCTTTTTATTATTATTATTTTGCTACTATGTAATCCCTGTAAAAGTCTCTTAATGAAAAAAAAGTCTTCTCACTATAGGATATTTAAAAATCTTTCCTAGTATTCTATTTCCTTCCAAAATAAATGAGGAAATAGAAATTTTGGTGAAGACTTTAGAAAAAAAAACTGTTAAAATACTATAAATACTTAAATTTATTTAGTTCTATTGATAATTTTAACTTAACTTTTAAATATAATTTGAAAGAAGTTACATTTAAAACAAATGTGTGAGGAATATGATATTAAAAAAATATATACTTCAAATGAAAGAATATGAATGATGGTGACTTGTCTCACAGAATTGGTCTAGAGCTGTTTTTCTGACATTTTGCAACTAAAGACAACACCTCATCCTAGATACTGGTGCCCTACAATAGTGGTTATAATTCAGAAGAGTTAAAAATAAGAATATTAGTGCTGTTTTTAAAACATGTAATATATCTATTTTCCCACAAAGCCACTCTCAAACCTCTCCACCTATATTCTTAAATGTTTCATTTCCTTATGAAAATTTAACATGAGAATGACATTTTAAAAATCGGGATTCATTTCAGTAGAAAATGTTTTTATATACACAATTATTGCAAAGAGAGTGGTGCCATACATTACTAAATGGATTAGAGGGAGGTGTATTGCCCAGACTATCAGCACGCGAAGTTGCACCTTTCTCTAGGATGGGGGAATAATGAGTTGGTTCCAGAAATGAACAGTTGAGAACAGGGTAGATTGCATAGGAGAATCTCAAACTGCTCCTCTTCCCCAGGACAGAGAATCATATTTGCAACTTACATATTCTCTCTGCAATATTGTTTGGTCAGTAATCTTAGAAGACTACGATCTCCAAGAAGTGAAAGCTGCAGGTGAACCTAGAAAGATACTGCTGAGCATCATGGTGGGCTCAAACAGGCCACAGGGTATCTCACGTTAGATACATCCTGGAAATGTATTCTAAGGAATATCATTGAAGAAATGTGTGACAGAGAAAAGAGGCAGACTAGTCCTATGGTGAGAATAAGGGAAAATAAGAAACTCAGCTCTCAGCTGCCAACTAGATTTTTTAAGAAGTCTTACAAAAGTGCTTTTCTTGACCAGCTACTTCTCAAAGAGAAAGGCACTATCCAGGCACTAATGGGAGCAGCTCAAGGACATCCAGTGGGCTGGAGAGCAATGGGCCCATAGGCAAGAAGGCTTAAATGGGATGCACTCTGGGAATGGCCAGGGAAGAGGAAAGAAGAGGCAGTTGTTTTATATCTGCCTGTAGAGGTTTTAGCCTGCTCTATTTAAGGAATTGTTTCCCCTCCTCAGTTTTGCTCTGTCGAGCTTCTAACTTTTTCCTGTAGAAACCAAGAATGGAGAAGAGGATAAGAGGCTCAAAAGTTTAAATGGAAGCATAACTAGGTTTTTGAGGGAGGGTGCTATTCAGAAGAATCCCTTAACATATTTGCTGAAATCCCTAAGTATTAGAGTAGAAAGGAAGATGAAGAAAGAAAAAGGGATGTTTGGAATCAGAAATAACTGGGTTCAGATATCAACTCAGAAACTTATAATGGCCATGTTCAAATCACTCAACCTCCCTTTATCTCAATCCTCTCATCTACATCAATGGTATTTATCACACAGGGATATCAAGAAGTTCTAAGGGGATAATACATGGAAACCATTTTGTATATCTTAAGATGCTGTATCAAATCAAATAGATGAGGTGATACTTAGTTTAATGAAGAAAGGTACAAAAAAGAAAGAATGATGAGATGGAGATCTATTTTTGGATTAAGGAACAAGAATATATGTCTTCTTTCTTGTTTCAGTGCATTAGTGGAGGTGAAAAGTGGGCAGTGTGAGAGAGAAATAAGGTGTATCTAACAACGAAAAGACAGTCAGAGATGCAGACACTTCTAGGGGAAGTCAGATTTTCCTAAGAACAAGAAAATAGGCACCAAGGGAGGAAAAGGCATAAGACAAAGGAAATTTCATTAATAACTGCTCAGGCTTTCATAGGGCACAATGGAAACAATCTGAATATTCTGAAGGTTAAGGGATAAGTTGAATGACAGCTAAGTGGTTGTCATGGGTAGCAGGGAAACAAGTTTTTGCTTAGGTAACACAAATTTCTGAATAACAGGAATTCAGAGAGAAAAGAGTTTCTCACCCTCCCCCAATGGAATTTGCTTCAGATACCAGCATTTTTAATTATAACAGTGATTGTATCTTCCCCTAGAAGATTATAAACTCTTTGAGGACAGAGATGGATTGATCATTGTCTTTATATTTAATCCCAACTCTTCTGCACTACAGTTTCTTGCATATTCTAGAGACTTACATTTTTATCTTCATTTGAATTAAATCAGGGGAAGTGTAGACCTGAGTTAAGACTACAGAAGAAGCTTTTGATAACCTGAATGTAGCATGTCCCTACCTGGTATTTGGAGAACAAAAAGAGAGGTGCCAAATGGGAGAATAAAATTCACTAAAGGCCCAATTCTAATAAATAAAGAGGAGAGGATGTGAGAATTAAAAAAAAAAAAAGAGTAGGATGTTTTGTTTTGTTTTGTTTTTTCCCAGAAGGGTGGGAATTAAAGAATTAAATACTCTATATCAGAGTAACTGAAAAAAAAAAAACTTTCCCAGGAAAGACAATATAGATATAGATAGATAAATAGATAGATATAGATATAGACATATATAGATATAGATATTTGTATTAACTAAGGTGAAAAGCAAAACATGTTTGTTTGTTTTTTTTCTGTAGAAAAATCTCTTTTGCTTGTTCGGCCGCTAAAAAAAAAAAAAAAAAAAAAAAAAAAGAAAAGAAAAGAAACAAACCAACCAGGTTTCAGATGACTAAATGATTAACTTGGCAAAAGAAGAAGCTGCTGACACACTAATAAGAAGAGATTTATTTGAAAAGAATCCTTTTTGCCTCTGCAGAGGATTATGTAACTTCATGCTACATTTTTTTTTTCTAAAATAGATTTGTTAACTCTGAAATAGCTCAGAAGATTTGTAGCTTTTAAAAGCTCTGACAATTATGCAAGGAAAATGTGTAATGCAACATTTTTATCTCCTCACTTGCTTTTCTATAAGATCTCCACTCATGTTACACAGCTGTTCCCTTCCAAATCTATATAAATTTAAAACTTTTATGCTCTGAATTTCATATTCACATTGACCCTTTGTCTACAAGCTCACCCAGGTACCTTTCATGATGATATATATCTGAACACTCCCAATTTGCTCACATTAATAATTGTTTTCTTTTCTTTATTGATCATTTATGCAATTATTTTAAATTCTTATTAAGCTAAAAGGTCCAAATTTGCAAGTTGGTGATAATTCAGTTTAAGATTTATCATTTTCCTCTAAATGATCTATTTTGTCTCTTGGATTCAGGATTCAAAAGCCATCCTTCCCAAATACCTTGATAGGATTAATGGAGCCAAGGTATATTAATGAGGTTGTTTTATGCCCTTGAAAGTAAACCCAATTCCCCTTAGAGTGAGATATGGAAGTATATGGGCTGATTTTCTCTCACAATAATATTATTCTTGCTCAGTTGTTGCCATAGCTTTTTTCATTTGCAGTAATTAGGTGCCACAAAATTTTCATATGTGATAAGTGTAAATGTCACACATACACACACACACAGACATACAGACACACACATATATACATAGGTATTATCCATAATAAAAATAACAGCCTAATAAATCACAGGAAAAACATTTGACTTGCATAGGAATCCATGATGGCCTCCTATCTTGAGAAATAAGAGGCGATTGAAACATTCATGAAATAAGAAAAATAAAATACCCTTTTGAAAATGTTTATCAGAGTAAAGCATCTGAACATGAGATTGTATGTATGTATTTTGTTCATTTTTAAAAGCACTGATTGGTGCAGCTAGATGGCACAGTGGATAGAGCACTGGTCCTGAGCAGGAGGAGCTGAGAGTTCAAATCCAGCCTCAGACACTTATACTAATTGTGTGACTGGGCAAGTGTATACTCCTGTAAATCCTTAAAGGAGCTCCACCCAACATTCTGGGACCTTCCCTTAGATCTCTTAGTATTTCATGGACCCTGATAAAGCAGGCAGACCATCCATTAGTTCCTACCTTCTGAGAGCTACTTTTCCACTAAGACTTAGGAGTTTTTCATGCAAATGCATCTCATTGTTTCAATAACACACATTTCTTCATATGCTAATTTTTCTTGTATTAACCATCTTGCCAAAGTCTCCTGGACTGCTGGGTATCTCATTTATGAGGCTCTGCAAAGTTCCAGTGCAGGGTGTAATCAACGCAATACATTGGCACATAGGAGTATCTAAAGATAATCATCTTCTGTAAGGAATCCCTCTTCCACCTGGATTTTCCACTAGACCTTTTCTATGAAAGTGGAAACATGAGTTCTTTTTATGCCTCATGTAATAATCATAGTCAAGAGGAACCCATGACAAAGTTAGCATCTTTACCATATCTTCAACAAATGTGGTCTCAGAAATAATGTGAAAAGCTTTTGGTCTTCCTGAAAACTAGGAGATTTTTTTCTTGAGGAGAACAGATAGAATTGAAACTTCTCCAAAAAAGAACCAAAAAAAGCCCAAAGGAATCTTTAATAATTTTAATGTATATATATAGATAGATAGATAGATAGATACACACACACTTGAACACACACATCAAGAAATGAGCTCAGTGGATTTTTCTTGATGTATTTCAATTAACAACAACAAAAAACTATGAAAATATGATTTGTCAAATATAAAAGCCAAATATAAAATACATATGTTCTAATCACACTTTTGTTTAAAGATGTCCTTGATATATACACAGATTATTTTCACATGTTTTATTAATATAAGTGTTAATAAATATGTTTTACTTATTATCCTTTTTTATTACTAAGTATGAGATATCTTTTTGCTGAGATTTAGTGCATTACATTCTTTCTAATATTTTGAGAATTGTTCCTTTTGTGGTATTAATATGATGCTACCTCCAGCAAGACCTTTTCTAAGAATACTTGGTCAAATCCAGTTATTCTTCACAATGTATGATGGTTCCACTACCACTGATGGAGAAAAAATTAATCTAAACATCATAATTTATCTATTACATTTTTCTCTAGTCACTTTGTCTTTTCAAATTAATCTTTAAATGTTCTCAGGATGATTTGGCTTAATTAGATCTTTCAAAATTTTTGTTTAAACTTGGTTTTCCACTACTACCTCTCAGTGTCATATAATATGATAATGCTCATAATTTTCCACTATCTTCCTGTGGGGAGCTGGCACTAATCTACAGCCACATAAGGCCAATCTTGAATAGGTTGAATCTCCTAATCACATCATACCAAAGACTTCCTGAATAGGAATCTCCTAATCACATCCTAACTTTGAATAGGCAGATATCTAGGCATCCCCTAATCCCATCATAGAGCTTCCTGCCACCAGAAACATCTGAGCAGCTCATCCTTGGGCGGGATACCAACCCTTTGTCTAGGACCCCCACCCTGTACTGTGTTTGAACAACCCTGCCTTCTTTTCTACTGCTATATATATCTGTACTATTGCACCCATTAAAATGAGGCTTGATCAGATGGATTTGTCTTGCCTCCATTTTGTGCATCCCCTCTCTCTTGCCCTTATCTCTTTTCTTCCAGGGTCCACACACTCTGCCTCACGGGCCAAGGCATCTTCCTTCACAATATTTTAAAAAATAGCATACTTCCTAAACTCGTGTTAAAGGTTTCAGATTAGAAATAAGAGCGTTTGCTGAAGAAGGCTGTTTCTAATGTCCTTTCATCTTCTCTTTATGATTTATATGGGCAAAATTAGTTCATAAATAGTAAAAATTTGTGTTGATATCTGTTCTTTTATCCATTCCATGTTTTTGGCATTAAGAGCTTATTTAAATCACGAAAGTTGGAATTATTTTAATTATCTTAATTATCCACCATATTAATTAACTTATAGCATTAAGGTAATTAATTAATAAGGTAAATAATTAAGGTAAGTAAGAGAGAGAGAAGGAGGGAGAAAGAGAGAAAAAGAGAAACAGGGAACGAGTGAGGGAGGAATAGAGAGAGAGAGAGGGAGAGAGAGACAGAGAGAGAGAGAAAGAGAGAAAGAGAGAGAGAGAGAGAGATTTGGTAATGATTTTTGTCATTGCTCTAATAAGTCAATATCTTCTTATAAATAGATAGTTGATTTTTAAATGGTTGTAATTGTGCTAAGTAGTTGTTTCCTGTCCATATATAATCAATTTATTTCTTAATGATATTTGATACTTGCTTTAACAACAATAACATTTTACTATTAACTACAATTTTAAATTCAATAAAAAGATGAAATGAATTGTGACCTACAGATTATCATAACACACATATCTCTTTCTTTACATTGAATTGAATTTCAAAATTCAAATTATCCTGTTCATTCTCCAATCTGCTGGTGGCCCCCCACCCATCTATCATTGTCCTTTGGTCCTTCATGAGGTTCTGTGCCATCTATCTTGTCTACATTATTACAGTAGTACCCTTGAAGGAGAGAATATTATGTCATTCTCCAAGTACTGTCATGCTTCCAGTCAACATTTTTCAACTCACTGATAGACAAATGGTAAGAGGTTAAAACTGCTCTTTTAAAAGTTGCATTTGTGATCTCAATATATTGTTAAGTCTAAAATGGAAAAAGGACACGCATTGATATTACTTTGGGTAAACTGCTCAAGCTTTTAAAAGTTTCATTGATACTTCCCTTCAGGCAAATCTCTCAGGAAAACATATGAGTGAGTATACTGCACCCACTTGGGTACAGTAGTTGAATCACTATGTCCAATTCCTAAGAAAGGAGGAAAAAAAAAAAAGAGCTAAAACCAATTGAAAATGGGCAAAAAGTCATAAAGACCTTGCCTACTGCTCCTGAAAAACAAATTGTAATCTCATACATATGGATCACTTTAGTAGGGCTGTTTAGGTATCATTTTAATGTGACTCTATCTGCAAGGGGCAAACATTTTTCCTTCACAAGTAAAATGTGTGTGTGTGTGTGTGTGTGTGTGTGTGTGTGTGTGTAAGAGAGACAGAGACAGAGAGAGAAAAGGAGGGAGAGGAGAAAGAGACAGAGAGAATGAGAAAAGGAGAGATGGGGAGAGGGGAGGAAAGAGAAGAAAGAGAGAGAAGGAAAAGGAACAGTGGAGAAGGAGGGAAAGAATGAAAGGCCTGTAGATGGCTCAGTGGAGAGTTGCTGGACTTGGAGTCAGAAATGCCCAAGTTCAAATTTGACCTCAGACACTGACATTTAACTCCTATTTGCTTTAATCCACTGGAGAAGGAAATGGCAAACCACTCACTCAGGAGGGTCTCTAGGGTCACAAAGGATCAGTTATCACCGAATGACCAAACAACTGCTGCCGGGGATAGACAGAGAGGCAGATTGAGTGTGGGTATCGGGGAGGGTATCGGGGAGGCAGTGACACGATAGATGGCCAGCCAGCCTGTCTTTGAATCAGGTAATCAGCTTTGCGAGTCCAGCTTCTGACAATGCTGATTCTATAATACCAGGCAAGTCACTCAGCCCCTCCGTAATCCAGGCAAATCTTTAAAACCCTAAATTGGTGAGCAGGTGCCATTCTGCATGGTAAACAATTCTCTCACTCTGTCTGCTCTAATACAGAAATCACAGTTCATAAAACACCCCCAAATTACACATATGCTTCTATACATCCGTGATGCTTCGATGTGGGCACATACGTTTATATTCAGACTTGTCATTACACATGTAGATACATATGTAAAACACCTACTATGTGACATGTTCTCTGCTAAGTGATGGGTACACAAAAAGAGGGCAAATGCCCTCAATGAATTTACCATCTAAAGAGGGAGACAACATGTAGATAAATAAATATGAAGCAACCAATATATAAATAGAGGAAATCATGAAAAAACACTGAAATTAAGAGATTCAGAAAGGTTTCCTGGAGAAGGCGTGATTTTATTTGGGACTTAAAGGAAGTCAGGAAGATCATTGTTCTGGTGTGGAAGTTCCCACCAGTAACACCATCAGCAAATCATCAGTGGCTTATTGTCTGAGAATCACTGGAAGGAGAGTGACATGGCCACAGTTACACATAAGGTCTGTAGGGTAGATTTGAATCCAAGTCATTCTGACTTTATTCTCTGCTTCTGTCTCTCCCTCTCTTCTTTTTCCTCTCCTTCCCTTCTGTCTCATCTGTTTCTTTGCATCTCTCATATATCTATATTTACGTGTATAGGCTCGAAGAGACAGATTCAGTTGATAATCTGTGTTTGTAAAGTAACTGTGTTAGTGCGTATCGGTGATTTTGATGTAATGTACTTTTCTATATTCTCTTACTACAAATGAGGTGGAAATATTCCAGCTGAGGAATCCAAAGACCAATAGAACTGCTTGAACTAGTGGGCCAGCATCTTACATGTTAAAGGGATTAAAATTCTTATTCACTCCCTTAGTGATAATGCCCTTTCTTCAGGTTTCTATGGGACTGATAGTGTGGCAGGTGCCTCATATGGTGAAGATTAGTGTGCAAAACCCAACATTAACTTTTGTGAGATTATATATAAGTGAATGCTTTCAGAATAAGGATTAGAAGATATCAAAGTTTAAAAGGAATAGTCATTTTAAAAAAAAACCTCCTTGTGGTTTGTTGTAGAATTAATCAGCTTTTCCCCTGAACCTCTGTAGGATGATGTAATGAGCTATTGGAATCTGCATTATTTTTTCCAGAACACTTTCGTACCATTCAAATGCTCAGGACATTGAAAAAAATTGCTTAGGTGATATCCTTTTTTCTTCACTGTATGTATCTGTAACAGGGATACATCCTAAGATAACTAGAATTTAAATGGGTCATCTTCTTGGGGGAAAAGGAGATAGAATTGCCATGAAGTGACAGAAAGAAGGACCTGATGGACAGTCTGTCTGCCATACTGAGATCTATGAAATACCAAGAGATCCAAGGGAAGGCCTCAGAACATCAGATGGACTTCCAATGAGGATTTATAGGATTATAATAGATACACAGACAAAAAAGACCTCATATGCTCTCCAGCTCTGATACTCTATAAAGCATGACTGTAGGCACCTCTACTTTCTTATCTGTAAAATGGCAATTAAAATGCTTTTACCAATTACTTCCAAAGGCTATTGAGAACAGCATTTTGAGAACCATAACATTCTATATAAATGGAAGTTCTATCAATATGCATTTTATGCCTCATGAAGCACTTACTGGAAATAGCAACAAAGGGTAAGGATGTTGGATTTGGCACCCGAATCTGAATCCTTGTTTTACTTCTTATTACCCATGGGTGACCAAGACATCTAACTTCTTTGACCTCAGTTTTTACATCTATAACATAAAAGGATAATGCTTGAAAAAGAATCTTAGAAGAATAAACATTTAATGAATAAACCTTCTTACCAATGAAGTGTGACTCATATGAGTATGTGAAAGAATGAAACAACATGTTTATTTTGTGCCAACCACTAGAGAAACAAAAACATAATTGGTGACCTTTGCCATAGAGAAGTTATATTATGTTAGGAAGATATAACCAGTAAGAAGGAATGTTATATAGAAGAAATACTATTTTGAAATAGAATAGAAATAGAATGCTATATAGAAGAAATAGTATATTGATTTGCAAAGTACAGGGATGGTGATGAAGCCACAGAAGGATAGATGGATCCCATTCAGGTTAAGAACTTAAAAGCAGGAACTCTTTTTATCTTTTTTGTATCCTCTGCTTTGCAGGAAATAAGTGATTGATAACAATAACAGTATTGATTTGCTATTGGCTCTGGAACTAGGAAGGGGTTAAGGAAGGCAGCTTCTCAGATAAACATTCAGTGGCCACAACAGGAGGGGAAGAGATAGCTGAAGAGTAAAATTGATTCCCAATCTGGCCTGGTGTCATGCTCCATGAGAGGCACTCCCCAATCAGGATAGCAGGGCCCCAGCCTTCGAGTTCAGAGATGAAA
Source organism: Sarcophilus harrisii (assembly GCF_902635505.1). Taxonomy (NCBI): domain Eukaryota; kingdom Metazoa; phylum Chordata; class Mammalia; order Dasyuromorphia; family Dasyuridae; genus Sarcophilus; species Sarcophilus harrisii. The sequence continues at coordinate 31,271,107 of NC_045431.1, read as the reverse complement.
AGCTTAAGTCCTTTAGCTCATGGTCCCTGGTCTGGGAAGCAAGGAAGCTGATGAGAAGTGAAGTGATACTTAAGTACTTCAAGGAATCATTGAGCAGATGAAGAAATTATCAGGATGAGAATTAATATTCCCATTTACCTCTGATCTCCACTGATACAACAACACTTCCTTATTCAGTATGGTGCTTTTAAGATTTGTTGGATTCCCCAAAAAGTCTTACCTTGCAATCTACCTGGTAATGGAGCCCTTGAAACTTAGCTGATGGAGTACTCATGCAATCAAATATAATCTTCTTGCTGGGTGCATCTTTAAAACCTTGTCAGTTTGATAAAAACTGGCAGTTTTCTGATATCCCAGTCTTAGAGCACCCAAAGGCAACTCCATGTCACAATAAAATATCTTAGTAGTCCATCGACTAGCATTAAGTGTAGGTGCCAAGAAAGGCAAAAAACCGTCCCTTTTCTGAAGGAGTTCCAATATACTGGGAAAGATACTTTGCAAGTACCTTTGTACAAGCAAAATATATGATGTGGAGCAGTCCAAGAGAGATTAAGGACTTTAGCTAATACCTGAAGGAAGTCTGAGAAAGCTAAGGAGCAGACATGAGGAGAATGTTGTAAGCAGGGGGATATGCAGTGAAAATGTTCAGAGTCAGGATATGAAATATCATATTGGAGAAACAGTCAGCAGGAGTATCACTGGATCATAAAGTATATAAGGGCCAATAAAGTATTAAATTGATGGAAAGATAGCAAGAAGCAAGATTATGAGTGACTTTGAAAGACAAAGAGAGGATTTTATATTTGATCCTGGTTGCCATAAAGAGCCACTGGGAATTAGATGATATAGTCAGATATGAGTTTTTATACAATTAGTTTGATAACTGAAAAAGATGGCTTAGAGGGAGAGAGACAGAATTGGGTAAGATTTCGATGGATAATTGATTTTAAAAATTCATATAAATATAGATACTTAAGCAATGATCATACTAGAAAATGCTTTAAAAAAGACTTTGGAGTAGATATTGCCTACGTTCCTTTCTTACTTTAGCACTCAATCAGCTGCAAAACTTTTAACCTAAACATATTTAAAACAGTGAAGGGAAAAAGCATTCAGTCCCTTTAACAAAAGTTATTTTCTTCATGAAGCAGCTGTAAAATCACTGTGGCTAGCAGGTAGAGGCTATATAACTCAGGATTTAGTTAAAGAACTCCTTACCACTAATTAGCTATTAAGGGTTCTGGGGGTCTCTCTGTTCTAACAATGTAAGAGCAGAAAGTCGAGATCCCCTGGGAAAGCTGGGTTAGACAGAAACAATCCAAACAGTAGCAAAGGGTGAAGGAAGAAGCCTCTTGGAGCAGGCTTGTTTCCTGTATAGGTAATTAGAAAGCAATGGCTCAATTAACAAAGCAGGGAAGTAGTAGCTGGAAGGGCTTTCAGACCTCAATATGATAAGACTAGCAGCTTGCTGATTTTGACAAGACTCAACCAGAGACTTTTGAAAGTCAAAGGATTTCCTAAAAGAATAAAAGAGAAACCAGAAGTAAGTGAAATGGAGATCAGTTAACAGAACAACTTATTTTGCCTATCTTTATTTCTTTTAAATCTCACCTCTTATAGTTTTCTTTTTTTTTTTTTCTATTATTACCTTGGAGAGAATACTTAGCAATACATTATCATTTTAGTTGTGAAGGAGATAGAAATTTGGGACTGAGGTAGGAAGGAGAGCAAAAGTTGTTATCTCTACCTTGCCTCCTCTTGAGGAATAAGGGAAGCTTCAGGGTTATTTACATGGCCCCCATCAGGTGGCAAAGACATGATGGGAATTGAAGTGAATTTACTCATCACAAGGTGAGGGATGGTAGTGGATTCTTGCTGAGTGGGAGTGAAAAAGTATTATGGTATAAAAAAGGGGGGGGTTATTGAAACCATGCCCAAAGAGCTATAAAACTGCACATACTATTTGATACAGCAATATCACTGCTAGGTCTATATTCCAAATAGCTCAAAAAAAAGGAAAGGATCTTTCTACATGCACAAATATACAAATATATATTATATATATATATATATATATACATATATATGTATACACATACACACACACACACACACACACAGAGCAGCTTTTTTGTGGTGGCAAGGAATTGAAAGCATCCCCATCAACTGGGAAATAGATGAGAAAATTGGGGTATGTGAATGTAGCAAAATATTATTATTCTATAAGGAATGATGAGCAGGCAGATTTTAGGGGAAAAAGATTTCTATGAACTGATGCTGAATGAAGTGAGCAGAACCAGGAGAACATTGTGCATATTAATAGCAACATTATTTGATGAGCAGCTTTGATAGACTTAGCTCTTCTCAGCAATACAATAATCTAAGAAAATTCCAAAAGAACCATGTAGAAAATGCTATCAACATCCAAGTAAAGAGCTACGGAGTCTGAATGCAGATAGAAACATCCTATTTTCCCTTGTTTTCCTTTTATTTCTCTCTTGTGGCTTTTTCCCTTTTGTTCTGATTCTTCTTTCACAGCATGAGTGATATGGAAATATGATTAATATGAATGTGCGTGTGTAATCTGTATCAGATTGCTTGCCATCTTGAAAGGGGGAGGGTGAGAAAAAAATTGGAAAATCATATAAAAATAAATGTTGAAAACTATCTTTACATGTAATTGGAAAAATAAAATACTATGAAATGGTAAGTTGTCATAAACTAATTAAAAAAAAAAGGTTATTGACTTAAGAAATCCTCCTGTGGGCCAATTAGTTGTAACTATGGGCCTAACTAATAGTACAATGCTTAGCCCCAGTCATAGTTGCAGGGCAATCCCAACAAAGAGTTATGGCATTCCCACTGAATGAGCCCAGGAAAGATATGCCAGAAGATGAAACAGTGGCCTTGGAGTCGGGAAAAAATGATGACCTTCCCTGACATAGCTACAGCATCCCATGTACAGGTATCACTTAATCTCTCAGTGCCCTGAATTAACTAAGATAATAATTAAAATAAGTTGCTTATTGGTAGAGGAAATTACCATACTTATGAGGCTAGTTATACAGAAGAAAATAATCATTTTCTTTTAGAAGAACAAAAGCAAAGGAGTAGCAAATAATAATTGTGTATGCAAAGAAAAGTAACAGCTATAGAGCTGGGGAGAAAAGAAATGAGGCACATCCAGTTACTGGGATATGGAGCCATTAGGCAGTTCTATTCATAATATAACCCTAGAGAATACAGTATCCTAGGAGGATGAACTGTCCAGATGGTGTTCTTTCTTCCACAAATATCATGGGAATTTATGGAAGACTATCTCTGCATGGGATAAATTTTTTCTGTCTTATTAATTTTGCTAGTCAGTTTATAATTTCTGGTTTTGCTAGAGTATGCATTGGAGAGGGAGCTTGAGCTATATTAAGTAAGACATTCCAGAACTACATGGTACTCATGGTATGTAGTTCTATATTTAGAGGGATGAAAATCATAAATTCAAATGCGAATGTCTCACAATTGTCTGACAATTATTTTCTATCTATGAAGGGTCAATATGTATTCTTAAATATTTCTGTTCAGGTTAGGAATAGGTTCTATGACTCCAAATTCCATTTCAGAAGAAGATATAATTCTAAGGGAGAAGGCAAAGTGAACAATGCTTCAAGTTAATGATTATTAATAATAATGTGAAGGTTTAGTGAATTGGATCACACCCTGATCACTAATTCAGGAAACTAGATTTCAATCATGTGGCAAACCTGTTCAATTCCTGTTAAATTCAATTCAATCTAATTTAACAGAGATATATTGAAAACCCATTTTGTGCCAAGTATTAGGATCAAAATATAAGTATATATAACAAATAATCATTTTTCATACTTAGCAATCAATCAAGTGGCATTCAATAGCAGTCATTAGAGATTTGTTTCACTGATTGATTTGGTTAATTAATTCATTATCTTATATTCAGTCCAGTAGTGATGAACCTCTCCAAACTTAAGTGAGTTGCTGCTTGAATAACTCTGCTGCCAGTATGATTTTCACAACTTCCCTAGCACACTAGAATCTGCCAGAATTTGTGGTCTATTGATATTGCTTTCAATAACTCAGCATTGTTTCCATGAATTGCTAAGTTGTAGACTTTTACTGTCATCATCGTCACCATCACCACCATCACCATCATCATTATCAGAATACTTTCATAGAAGAAGAGAATACAAAAGAAAAATACATGGACAGATAACATTGGGGGAATTACTTTAAGGGAATAAACAAATGGATGAGAATACATCCACTAAAGTAGCATTGTGGAAAGTTATTTTGGTTAAGTTTTAACTAATTCTATTTTTTTCTGAAACCGTTACAGAACCCTGTTCATGCTATGTGTCTGGAAATTAAAAGATTCTTTACCAAGATTCTACATGGCTCCTGGCACAACAGATCACACATCAGATCATAAATCTTGGGAGGATGCTACCTTATAAAAATATACAGTCCACTTGGCAGAAAGGGCAGGAATCACCAGAACAATTATACAGTAAATAACCCATTTCATTATTTGCGCTAATTGCAGTCTCTAAATTCAAAAATCCAGCCTAATTTTTATAACAGCAAATGGTACACACAACACCAGCATAAGAAATTCTTATCATAAGGGCAGCACAAGGCCTGCCTATTTTAAAGTATTTCCTTATTAGGAAACAATTATATTTCAAAATTCTAATTATAGACAAGTACTATTCAAAAGAAAATAATCCAGAATTTCATCCCTATTACAGCAGCAACCACCACTCCAAAGTGAGTATTTCTGTTGAGTTTACTTTGCTTTTAGCTATGCATTGTTTACTCATTAGATACTGCTAAATGGATGAGCAAGTTTTCAGATCCTGAGAGGGAATCGTTACTAACTTGAATTGTCAGGTGAAATAATCAAAAACAAAGAACTATTAACAATCAAATTTTACCAGTTACTTGACAACAAACTTAAAGAGAGGTTAAGGAAGACTTTTCACCATGAAGTACATTAAAAGTGCACTTCATGGACATAGAGAAAGACATTTTCCATTCCCACATTTCACTTTACTAAAAGTTCTCTTTTGTTACAATGCAATGAACTGACCTCTTTTGGAAGAACCTATATCTGATGGATTTTTCTGGGATATTTTAAGGGACATGGAATGAATGATGAGCATGAGTAAAAATGTCAGGTAATTCAGTAAGAACTACTTCAGCACCTAAGATCAGCCCTTGTTATAAATTAGTGGAGAATGATTTATGTGCATAAAGATGATCTTGAGATCATTGAAATTCTGTTGTTTTTATGAACATTTTCACTAAAGTATTTTATGATTTTAATGTTATTCACTTATAATACATTTTTGATAGATATAATATTAAATTAGGTTATGTTGTTAATATATAAATTTGTATTGAGTGATGTAAAGTCATGCTCATCCCTGCTTTCACCTGAGAATTTAAGGATTGTTTTCATGATTTCCTTAGGAAAATGTTTCCCATCATATTATATCTATAATATTCCTTAAATACAGATGTGACCATGTGGATATTTTACTCAACAAATTCTACTCTTTCTTTTGACTTTTGGATAAAATATAAATTCCTCTGTGTAGCTTTTAAAACTCTACATAAGTTAGGGCTCATTTATCTTTTCAGCTTCATGGGACCTCACCACTACTCTACCTTTATTGACCCTTTTGCTCTCAGTTTTAGCAAAGCTTCATTTTCTGCACTTCATACATTCTTCCATCTTTGTGCCTTTACTTCATCACCCAACATGTTTGTAGGACAGCCATGTGAAATGAGAAACATGCACATTTAAAGACATCCCTTCCCAATTGGTTCTAGTGACTCTTTGCGCCTGAGCTATGGATGAGTTTTCCAAACTCCTGTTGTATCGTTGTATTACAACAGCTATCCTAGTTGTAATAGCTACTCCAGTAGCTATTAATATTGTCATCATCACTATTAAAAAGATGGATTGAAATGTTTCAGACTAAGGACTGAATGGACATTAGGAGTGTTAGATACCAGAAAAATAATTCTGAAGTAAGATTTTCTTGAATGGAAAAAATAAGTCAAAGAATTTAATTTAAAGAATTAAGAAAGAAGTTTTCCCAGAGACAGAGATGTGTGTGTATGTATCTTTATATATGTGCATGTATATATCCATATAGATATATACAAATAGATGTGTATTCTATGTTTGTGCACATATATAAATGAAACTAGCCAATTGTATGTCATAATCAAGACAAAGTGAATTCTTAATTCATGTGGCTTCTTCCATGTGGATAAGTAGATTGATCCACTGATTATTATTATTTTATTAATACTTCACTCTAATACTTGAAATCAGTATCATATCATATAGCAAAAGAAACATCTGTAGGACTTCATCATCAATAGCAGGAGTCCCTAATCTGGGGACGATAAACTTATTTTTAATAATAACTATATTTCAATATAATTGGAGTTTCTTTCTCAATATTATATATTTTATTGTATGCTTTTCAAAAACATCCTGAGAAAGTATCTCTAGGTTTCAACAGACTACCATGACTAAAAAACACACACACACACACACACACACACACACAACAGAAGCAAGAACAACAACAAATGTTACGAAGGTCTGATCCATAAAGAGATGACCCTGGATTTCCAAATCTTATATCAGAAAGAAAAACTCAAGCAGGTTGTGGCAAGGTGTGAAGGCAATTAACATAGTTCTTGTGATAGACTGTGTCAGCTTTCCAAAAACCAGCCGAGGTACTTTCAGTATTCCTCTCCAGGAGACTGGGAGCTAGGTGGTAAGATTTGGACAGTGATGGCTTGTGCAGCAACAGTGATAAATATTAGACGTTCCTAAATGCCTCAAACATAAAATGCTATTGGCTGTTTAATATCCATCACCTCCTCCACCTTTCAATCTTTTTTTATGCTATGTCTCATATACTGTGGGGATCTAACTGCACTGCCCTCCTTGCTATTTTTCTCAATTAACATGCTCCATCTCTTGACTCTGGGTGTTTTAATTGGCTGTTCCCCATGCTTGTAATGTTCTCTCCACTCATCCCACTCTCCTAGACTCCCTAGATTCCTTCAAGTTCCAGCTAAAATTTCACCTTCTTGAAGAAGCCTTGAATAACCAATCCCCTTTATTTCTAGTACCTTGGTTTTCTTGATTATCTCCAATTTTTCTTGGATAAAAATTATTCATATATAATGCTTTGCTTGTTGTCTCCACCGTTGGACTGTGAACTCATTAGTAAATATTGATTTCCTCACTGACCAGCTCCTGTGTTTTCACAGTGAAAGTGGTAGAGTAGAGGGAAAAGATAAAAAAGATGCTAAGAATACTAATGTTCAGACTATCTGTAAGTATTAATTTAACTATTGGTTATATAACTGTATAGTAATGTTAACTATTAGGACTCAAATTTAAAGGTTTTGTTTAACAACTAATAAATTGATAGACTATTGGAGGAACTGACCCACATTTGTTTTAATTTTTATATTCTTGCTATGAGAAAAGTATTGTCAGCATTTGGAGGGCTTCCCTTAGCACCATGAAGCCTTAAATACACCTATGACATATACTAGTTATAAGAATATACACAAGTTTCTAAAACTCTCAACTTTACCATGGATGCGTAAGAACTATAAATTAAGGTCAATGGGCCAATTTTTACCATTGAAGAGAATTTCTACTTTGGTTCTTCCTGATAATATCTACTGACAATCAGAAATGTGAATAACTCCATCTGCATTTTTTCCCTCTCTCTGTCTCTCTGTCTCTCTCTCATGTGTGTGTATGTGTGTGCTCTCACTCTTGCTCTCTCTTCTATAAATTAAACCAGCATACCTAAAGAACTTTTAGCTAAATGGAAAAATCAGCTCCAAGGTCATCATTAAAGCACTGAGAAAAGGAGAACAAAGAAAATGACAGAGTTTGTTTTATCAAGTGACAAAGTCAAAAAGAAACCTCACTTCATGGCATACTTGATCGTTTCATCTTTAAGAGCATCTATGATAAGCATAGGAAAAAAGAATTTTATAAAGTACGCCTTATGTTTATCTGTTATAGAAAATAAATTAGAGAAATTTTACAAAGATAATTGCAAAGCATCTTCAGGTCAAATCAGTTTATGCTTTAAGTTTTCAAAATGTTAATAAGAATTGGACTAAAGGAAGAATGGGGGAAACTATGTCAAACTTATCATGTCAATTAATATCTGAATGAATTCTAATGTTTGCTGACTGTTTGAAAGCCTTAAGCTTTAATATCACACATATCTTCTTTAAAAAGAAAATCCAAAAATGCTCTAGACATGTCAAGAACGGAAAAATACCATTAAACATTGACTTTTAAGACAGGAAGCAACTGATTGCCAATGCAGAAGTCCTTTACAAAACAGCTATGAATCTATATGCAATCCGACAATTCACAACTTAGAACCAGTGTCAAAATCATCATCAAATCAAAAGGAAACATGATAAGTAATGTCCAATTACAACAGCTCCAACTTAATCTGTTTTAATAAGCTGCTGATTCTGAAAACTGGAGAAAGAGACAAAAGCCATTTATTCTGAGCATCATCCTTTAGTAAAGTTTAACTAATACAAAATAGTTTCCACAACAAGGGGATCAAAAAGAGCCAGAAACTATCTCTCTCAGTCAGCAAAACACAGGGATCACTTTGCCAAGCAAAAAATAAGGCAGCCAAAGGCAACCCTAGTTGAGAACACAAACACATTTTCTAAACATGATGTAGGAGGATGGCAGAAGCTTATGAGCAATATCACCTCAGAAAACAGTAAAAAGCAGTGAAAGTGTAAACAAGCTTACAAAAAGCTTGTCAAGAGGCCCAAATAAGCCCAATTATCACAAGAACATTTGCAGATACCACTGGCAAGAAGACAATGAATAAAAGTAAAATGGTAAATTTGCCAGCATTTCTACAGTGATTTATCCTCATTGATTATACTGGAATCACACATTCAGAATCTAATACCTCAGTATCTAATGTAGCATATGAAAAAGTAGAAGTAGTTCCTAAGCAAAGCTGGCAAGAAAGATGAAATTATTCCAGCTATATTGCCAAATCAAAACAAAATTTAGTAAAAAATTCAAACTAGAGTGTAAGACAAAAATACATAAAATTGATCAAGAATAGCCTTCTTCATTCTGAATGATATTTTTTCTCAGTATTATTTATAAGACCTTTATTCATCCCCTGATAAGTTAAAATTGGTATCTCTCAGGACTCCATCTTGGATCTTTTTTCTTATTTTTTTTCTATACTCTCTCATTTGGCGATATCAACAGATCTCATGGGTTCAGTTATGATCTCTATGCAAAAAACTCCTATATCTGTTTATCCAAACATAATCTGGTCCCACATGGACTCCCTCACATGGATAATAATATTCATATCTGTTCAGAACTTCCATCCACATTGATGTCTTGTACCTACTGCAAACATAGCATTTATACAGTTGCCCTTCTTTCCTAAAACCTTTCATTTATTTCTTTCATATCTGCTGAAGGCATCATGAAACCTCCCAATAGTAATAGTATTATTTAGTAAGTTTTTAATAGTTTAATTCTAATAGTAATCCTTCCCACCATCCCTTTTGCTTTTGAGCTTCCTCTGATATATGCTCTTCTCCATTAGAATATAAGTGTCTTGAAGACAGAGAGTGAATGTCTTGGATTGCACTCCCACTGCTTTGTCTAGCACCTGGCAGATAGTAAGGATTTCATTTGCTTTTTGACTTGATCAGACTTTTTCCAAGAAGAAGCTGTCCATTGGTTGCAGGCTTTCCTGCCACTATTCTAGAGGAACCTTAAAATTTCCAGTTTACAGTGATCAAGGGAATACAATGGGCCTGCCAGCAATCCAGGCAATCTCCGTCCGTATTCCCTCTGCCACTGTTTCTCTGCTACTGCTGTGACAAAGACAAGCACCCCTCTATCATACTTTGCCATGCTATATTCCTGTTATATCCCTGAGAGATCTTAATGAATAGATTGTTACTTGAAAATTAACATGTATTTTAGACCTATAAAATGAGGAACTGAGGCAAACAGGGTCAAATGCTTTGCCTAAGGTCACACAGCTAGTAAGTGTCTGAGGCCGGATTTGAACTCAGAAAGATGAGTACTCCTGATTCATAACCTGGCTTTCCATCTTCTGGGCCACTGAGATGCCCATCTACAGCAATAGATGTTTCCATGTTCTCATATAAATGGTACTCTGATTCAAATTATTCAATTAATAAAGTGGGAGTTTATACAAGGATGTACACAAATATGTTGGTGTTGCATTTGATGGGGAAAATATCTATATTTTGTTGCTATCAGTAAAATATCTCTTTTGGGAAAAGAGTCTACCAACCTATTGCTAACAAAAAATAAAAAAGGGAACTACTTTGCAAACAACTAAGCAATTATAACTCTTAACATTCCTTGATGTGTGGGGATGGGGAAGAAGAAAGAAAAAACACTATAACAATGCAAGAATGACCGGTAAAGGTAAACTCCTTGTTGGACCAGGGTACTTTCATGCTTTGAGGAAAACTACCCTTCCATAATTGGGATCCTGAGAGAGAAAGACAGAGAAGAGAGGGGGGGAGTGAGAGAGAGAAACAGAGATAGAGAGAGAGAGAAAGAGAGAGAGAGAGAGAGAGAGAGAGAGAGAGAGAGAGAGAGAGGGAGGGGAGGGTAGCAAGGGTTGCAGGAGGGTGCAACAATGTTAGACATTCTAGGGAAGAGATTTTGTATTAAGCAGATTTTTAGCAAGGACATTATAAAAAAAATCAGCAACCAAGAAAAAGATAAAAGTAAATTCTAGAAGTAGAAGCAAAATTCCAACTCCATAATCAAGTAGATCTAAACAAAAGAAACTGAATCATTACCTTCTAAAGAAGGTCAAGATAACACAAAAAGTTGAAATAACATTGAAGCAACTCTTAAGAAATTCTACAATGGTCCAGAATCATGATTATAGAAATTACAAAGGCGTCAAAAATATAAACAAACAAACAAAAAGTAAAGTTCTTAAGGAAGAAATGAGGAGGTCTAATGAGACTGGGATAAAAGAAAGAGATACTCTCCCATTATCCATATCTTCTCTGAATAGGAGATAACAAAATTATAATACAAAATACAAAGGGAATAGGAAAAATGATGCAACAACATAAAAAACAATGAGATTGGAAGAATATATCAGAGCTCTGAAAAACATTAGCCTAAGACCACTGATATTGGTTTTTGGCTACCATAACACATCATCTATTCATAATGAATTTCAATCCACTAAAATTCCCAAATATATTTTAAGAACTTCCAAATAATATCTTTCTTATATTATACTTGTGAAGTTGATTTTTAAATGCAAGTCTTAGACTTCATATCTATAATATATACATAGTTATATAAATTATTATAAAATTAGGTATCATTGAACTATAGTTACTTCCATATAATTATTCATATGCATATTATACATAGGAATACTAATAAGTATTTATATATAATTATTGCATGATAAATTATTTTAAAAGCATATAAAGTCTATATAAATATGTGTAAGTATTAATTATTATTTATTTAAATGCATTTTGCATACATTTGTAAAATAATACACAATGATAATGGAATAAATGTGTAATAAATTGAAATTTCTATATACGTATATTTAAAATATATACAAATATATGCACATATGTATTATAAATTTTATCTTATTAAAATTAGTTCAACATTCTATGCTCAGATAATCTTTATCATATTTTTACTCTCTCAACCATTGTCAGCATTTTCCCTAAGTTTTTATCCCCTAGAAAGCTAATTAAGTGCTAGGTGTATTTCTTCGTGCAAATCATTGATAAAAATGTAAAATAGCATAGGGACATGCCTTCATCCTATTATTTTTATCTTTCTTGATAAGCCACTCATCTTTTACAGCCTCAGCTTCATAATGGGTAAAAACCTAATATTGATACTTGCCATTCCTTCCTTTAAAAAACTATTGTATTTCATAGGATTTTATACATAAACAAACCGCTTTGAAAATCTTAACTCCTATATAAATGCATGTTAATACTATTGCTAACATCATCACCAACACCATCACATGAGATTCTATTTAAAAACCCTTTCCAAATATAATGTGTTATATAAATGCAAGCAAACTATTTTGAAGGAGCTACTCTTAACAGTCCTAAACTTAGTGAGGGCAGTGGTGTTCAGTAGAACACTGATTTAGGAACCAGAAGACATGGGATCAAATCTCAGGTTGACTACTTACACATCTAACACTTCTTTTACTTACTTACTTACTTATACCTAGCTGCTTACAGTTAATACCTAAGGCAAGACACATATCCCTGGTTCTCAGGCACCTCATTTGTAAAATGAGGGAATTGAATTATATGATCTCTAATATCTCCAATGATCTCTCATAAATCTATTACTTAAATCTAGATAGGATGACTTGACATTCAGAAATAATCATTGAATACCTTGAGGAGTGAGGAAATAATCTGAGAAAGAAAAAGTCAGTTTCCAAAAAGACAAACAGAGATAATGATAAAGAAAATTCACCTCATTATGAGTTAACTTGATCACTTTAGATTTGGGACATGTTTTATGATGTGGAAGGCAGTAAATAACAATGGATTGCTTAAAATTATAGAGAAATTCAGGGAGAGATGTAAGGATTCAATTGAGACGTCTTTGGGCTTCCAAGCATTTTTTCAAGATGCAAATCACTAATCAATAAGTATTTGTTTAATGATCAATGTGTTTGTGCTAGGTGTTGGGATACAAAGAGATAGAGAAAATATTCTTTGGTCACAAAAAGTTTACCTTCTGTTTTGGGGAGGCAAAATGCCCACATGAAGTACAAGGTAGCTTAGAAAAAGAAGACATACAGTTGGAGAATCAGAGAAACTCTCATACTGAATGTAGTGCCATAGGTAAGTCTTGAGATGAGGAATTACACAAAGAAACATTGAAGAGAGGGAGCACATTTTAGGGTTTCTCCCACAAATTAAAATAATGAAAGTCAACATCTGTTTAGTATTTTTATTTTTCTAAGCACGATATATGTATGCATATATGTATGAACATATAAATTCTCAAATTAAATAAGTCAGGCTCTAAGCAACATTAGGGCCCAAAATATTTAATACCTCTATTCTGTTGCTTTACTTCCTTTTACAAAAATCTGAGTTAGCCCAGAAGTACTGTGATGAATTAGAATATCCTACCTGGAAGAAATTATTTCAAGGAGACAATGCCCTTTGTCAGGCAAGATCTTTTCGAAAGTTGGGAAATCAAGAATGCTGACTAGTTGATGATAGAGAAACAATATAGAATACCAAAGAGATGATAATATGATAGAATTCCCTTAATTAACACCCCCATGGAAACAAAAATATGCTAATTAAGCAATCATTCCGATTAACAGAGACTCCAAGGAATAGCTTGTACAGCAAAATGTTCACTTTTAATTAGTGAATTTTTTTTAATAAATGGAAAGTGTGACCATTTTTAATGTATACAGAAAATTTGATTCTATCAAATAAATGTGCCCGTTTATTATTAGTAGTTTGCCCTATGAAATAAATAAAATGAATAATATTTAGAAGTGTATTTCAATAAGCATGTTTGCAGCCAAAATATTTGGGACACTGGTGGAATTGGCTCTATTTCAGGATTTTTGAATCCCAATCTTGCTCTGGCATTTAATGTTTGCTATAGTGGGCAGATAATGCTAGATCAACTGCACAAGGATGTATAATCAATGACAAATTCATAGCTAAATAATGGATCTGAAACACTGTTACAACCTTAAACTTGATCTGGGGCCAGCTACTATGCTGATGAAGTCTATGGAAGGACGTGCTGGCTTTCTTGTTACAGCTTTCTCCTGCTTTACCAGCCAGCTCATCATTTGTCACCTGCATGTCAATGTTGTAGAATCCGGGGACAATTTCCAGCTCCAGTGAATACAGTTTTGCTAGTTTCAGAAATAGAGAAGGGCTCCAATGTGACTCAAGTTTATTACTGTGCAACATTAGGTCTTAGATTCCTTCTTCCACGACTGTCATTCCAAAAGTACAAAAATAGGAAGTGCAAAGGTAATATTGTACGGTGGTATATATCTACCATTCACCCTGAGATATGCACACAATATAGTTTCTATTATAATTATCTCTAGCTTTAAAAAAATTCAAATAGTATTTTATTTTTTCCATCATGTGTCAAGAAAAAATTTAGCATTTATTTTTATAAGATTTTGAGAGCTAATTTTTTCTCCCTCTTTTCACCCCCACTCCTTTTTTAAAGATGGCAGGCGGTTTGATATAGTTTACACATGTGCTATCATAGAAAACACTTTTTCATATTAGTCACAGGTGTGAACGAAGCAACAGATCAAAAGGAAAACAAAAACCAACAGAAAGAATAAGGTAAGTGAAAAAATATGCTTTAATCTATATTCAGAATCCATCAATTCTATATTTGATTAGAGGTCACTTTTTTCTTTATGAGTCCTTTGTATGAGTCTTGGATCATCACATGGCTGAGAAGATCTATGTCAATGAATGCACAGAATTTTACAGCCTCTTAACAAAAATCATATTTTATCAGCTACCTTATAGTGGGTCAGTCTCTATGATGTGGTGAATAGGGATAGAGAAATTTCATTTAAGCAGCTGTAGAGGCCAGAAAAAAATTCTCGTTCCTTTCGTCCAGAACCAGACCCACCTGGAAGAACTGTTTCATTCTGACGCTAAGCGTAATATTCCTCCTGTCTCCAACGACTTCCCACTTGGTTTTCCTATTCCTAAATCCCCAAACTATCTGCCTCTGAAAGTACAAGCAAAAAAAACAAAAATAAAAGTTTCAGTGAAAACAAAACAAAAAAAAAAGTCCACCGAACATCTCTCTTAGTGAAAAAATGTCAAGTCAAGCATTAGGAAACATCTGGTGAATTTTCAGCCACTGAATTTGTAATAAATGACTGCATGGAAGATACATTGCCCTTGTTTTTCTCACCCCAGCTTAGTTTTTTTACCTTGCATCTGGGAGGATGGTGAGGCCAATTTCAGAAACATCAGTAGATCTTCTCCACTAGTCTTCCTTTAAATAAATCAGTTCATTCTATTTCTGCAGGTGCAGAAATGGAAATGAGCTTCTTGGAATAGGGGATTTCCTGCTCATCCAACCTAGCCAGATGATGTATTTTCTCCTGTTCTTGATCCCTGCTACTGCTGAGAGTTTTATTTTAATTATGGTCCTTCCTTTTCTTATTCTCCCCACAGGTGAAGCAGAAGAGCCCCTTGAGTGCCTTTGATGAAAATCATTGAGCTGTTTGTTCTATATTAGATCCTTAAAGTCAGGGGCAGGTTTTCATTTTGTCTTTCTATCAGCAGCATCCAGTAACCAACAAAAATGTAAATATTGCTGTTTTTGAAAATTGGACTGAATCTTTGCCTAGTTTTTTTCTTCAGTTCTTCAGCCCACATTTACTTTCTTAGACACTACTCCTTTTGTTTAATAGAAAACTTTTTGTATTTTATTACACTTTTCTGAGTCCTCCCCCTTCAAATGGTTCCCCTTTTACCTGTTACATCTAGAGTCAAATTTAAAATTAGCTCATTAAGGGATTAGGAAAGTTACATGAATCATGATGCTTCAGACTGGAGCTATAGATAACAATTATCAATATGTTAAGCACCTGTGATGGAAATGCACCTGTAATATCATCTTAGCCAATTGAGCATCAGAGAGATCAGCATTTTCATTCATTCTTGGGTCTTCTCCCTCTGGAAACATCTACTTCAGATTTCATGACATCCAAAGATGTGAAAACAATTTCTAGATTTTCTTATAAATGATCGCGTTTTTTATCTTTAAAAAAATTGTATCATTTTGCCTGCAGTTTTCTGGAGTAAGAGGGAAAGGAGGGAGGGAGAAAAAAATGGAACTGAAAATTTTACAAAATGAATGTTAAAATTATCTTTACATGCTATTGAAAAAAATAAAATATTATTTAAGGAAATAAAATTTATATCTTTGAGGTCTATATAATGTATTAATAGAATCTCTTTTCTGTTCCCAAGCAACTGGGTTGTTTTTATTAAATAAGTTGTTATTAAATAATACTAATGATGATGATATCAATCATATCATAGACTTGTACTCCTGTTCAGTTCTGTATATGCAATTATAAAAACAATAAAACTATAAAGTAGAAATTATATTTGATCCCTAATCTACACAGAAACATCTATATTATAGAGTTATTCTACATTATCAGAGATATTACATAAATTTACCAGGTGACACAGGACATTATCTAAGATGAATAGTGCCTTATTGAAAATTTGGATTTGGGCGATTTATTTCAACAGCCAGTCAACCAATTTGTGAACCATTTATGAAAGATATTTCTTGTAATCCAGGCCTTTCTATCTTTTCTTTTAATTTTAATTTGATTTTTTCCCATTAGAAACTTTTACAGATTATTCCTACTTTATGAGTAATCAAAATGTACAAAACATTTATCTATATGGGTAATGCTATATTTTCTATTTTCTATTTTTATTCTATTCTAATTAATAGAATTTTCTATTTTCTATTTTTATTCTATTCTAATTTATTCTATTCTAATTAATAGAAACATATTTTATCTCCCTTCCATCCTGACCATATTGAGGGAAAGGGGAAAGAAAAATAAGTTCCTTTTACAAATGTGCATTGTCAAGCATAACAATTTTCCTCAATACATGTGTGTCTATATATATGCATATATGTATGTATACATATATGTGTATGTCTACATGCATATGCATACATGTGTATGCATACATACAAATATATATTTGTGGAATATACATAATGTGTGTATAATATGTTTGTATCACTATTATTTCAGCATAACGGTATCTTTTTATGACATGCCATTAGGAGTCAATTCATATCCAATCCCACTATTTAACTACACATATGGGATTAATCCAGATTCATGCACCAATTTATCCTCACTTTTCACATGCTTCCTAAATCCAAATTAGCCCAAGGAGCAAACACAAACCTCCAGAGATTCAAACATGGACATCACTACAGACCACTCATGCTTAATGAATAGCTTCTAAATAATTCCAACAGTCTTACATTACTCTCCAATCTTACTCCAATAATCACATCACCAAACTCTGTATTCTAAATACTAATCCATACACTCTGTCACAATCAACCAAATGACCATTTCCTAGACAAGTGTGTTCCATTGATTACTAACTTCAGGAGAATATCATGATGTTTTTTTGTGTATAGTCCAAAAGCAACTAACAATTATAAGCCTCTATCAACTTACTTCTTGGTCATAGGACCCTTCCACATATACATTTGAGGAGATGAACAATCAAAATGATGTACTCCAGTAATCAAAATGCTTATTGCATATGCAAAAAGCCAATTTTCATTCACCTTCCACTTTATCTAGACAATGGCATACTTTTTCCTACCTGACTTGACATTCAGAGTCCTACAAATTACTAGCTGGAGTAGACCTCAGTGATTAAATTCAATCCTCTCACTTTATAGATAAAGAAACTGAGGACCAAATAGATTAGTTGACTTGGTCATGGTCAACCTATGAGAATGTAACATTGAATTTTAATCTAAGTTTTCCTGATTCTACATCCAGCATTTTATAACTTTCTACATATGTTGGAGCAATATACTCTATTAAAACTATCAGGAATGAGTAGAAACAAATATTGATAATAAATGAAATTGTTTTCATCTTTTTTTGCTGTGATCAATGTAGTCATGATTCTCCTAACATTCTTGTTCATGAAAAAGAGTAAAGTCCTGGAAGTGACTAATGAGATCTAGGCCACTGAAGAACTTTTATATATTATCTGGGATTTATTTTCAAACCACACCCATTCTCAAAGTAGAAATCTAGAAATTTGGTATAAAGATATAACTGGCAGAAGATCAATCAGGCAATTGTATTTATGATGTGAAAAAAAAACTAATGCAATATATCCTCTCTGTGCAATTATTGTGATTCCCCATCTTTGTGTTTTATTTAATTCTTGAGACCTTTGGTATACTTGCTATTTCAAAATAATGAGAAGTCTATAGGTACACATTTTAAAAATGATACTCTTAAAGTATAAAGACATTCACAATTGATTTTTAAAAATCACATAATATTTCCATTCCTTCTATTTTAAATTTCTTCATGTTAGTAGTTACCAATATAGCTCAATTTAATTTTCTTTTTGAGCTGAAGTCAAGTGATTAGCCCCTTCTACCACCAAAATATCATGAAGATGTTTTTAAATTTGATGACATGTAATACTTTTGTAGTGTTCCAATATCATTGATCTACTAGAGATGCGCTCTCTCTCTCTCTCTTTCTTTCTCTCTCTCTCTCTCTCTCTCTCTCTCTCTCTTTCTCTCTCTCTCTTTCTCTCTCTCTCTCTTTCACACACACACACACAAAAAAAAAAAATTTGGATAATATTTCCTTCCAGTCTATTATGTCCTTGGAATAGGGACTATATCTCCTCATAAGTCTGAATGCCGATAATAGCTAAGTAGTGTTTACCTACTTGCCACTTCAGGGTCCTTTTATTTCCTTAATGACTCTTTCATGACTCTTAAACAAAACTGACCTTTCTTTTGATATTTGCCAAGCCAAGGTCAGACTCTAAGATGGACATATATGAAGATAGAAAGCAATAATTAGCTATACATATGGTCCTCCATCTCATCTTAGCCAATCTGCATCTCAGGATAATTCTCTAACACTCCAAGCCATTCCCAAAATTGAGATTTGGGGCATAGTGACTAGAGTGGTGTACTTCACTGAAGAAAAACTATATTTCAAATTCTGCTTCAGATATTTTCTACATATGTGACCCGAGGCAAAGCATTTAAGCTCTCTCAATTAAATAATAGCAATTAACTCAAAAGGCTGTTGTGAGTATCTAATATGATAATATACATGTAGTTCTATGTAAAACTTAAAATGGGCAGATAGGTGGTAAAGGATAGAATATCAGCACTAGAGTCAAAATGACTCCTTTTTATAAGTTCAAATATGGTCTCAAATACTTATTAGCAGTGTGACCCTAGCTAAGTCCCTTAACCCTGTTTGCCTCAGTTTCCCATCTGTAAAATAAACTGGAAGAGGAAATGACAAACCACTGCAGTATCTTTGCCATTCCAAATGGGAACACAACGAGTCTAGCATGACTAAAATAAATGAACAGCAAAGATATACATTTCCTAGGAATTACAACAAAATAAAAATTTTTATGAAATATAGGCATAGAAAGATTTCTCTTTTTTAATATAACAAGTAAATCTCTAAAAACCAAAGCAAGCAAGTATTACATGCAATGGGAAAACACTAAAAGCTTTTTCAATGCAGAAATAAAGAAAGGGTACTTTCATTCAACATTATTATATGATATAGAAATGATATCAAAAGCAATAAGACAGATAGAAAAATTAAAGGAATAAAGATAGGGAAAGGAAACAAAACTATTTCCACATGCTAATAATAAATCACTAAGAAAATCTTGATGAATCATCACAGAAACTAATTAAGACAATTAATAACTTCTACAAAGTTCCAGGCTAAATAAAATAGTCTACAAATGTCGCCAGAATCAAACATTAAGAAAAACTAGTAAAAATGAAAATGCCAATAACAATAAAAAAGGAATATAAAATATCTTGGGATCAGTAATCAAAACAGAATCCATTCTCATATAAATTCAATTACATAGTGCTCTTTAAGGAATTAAGAATTTAAATCTCTGGAGCAATATTCAGAATACATGACAGGATTCTTTCAATACAATTATTAAACATCTTGAAATTTATTTACAGATATAGTGCTATACAAACTACTTTTAAAGCTTTAGACAAAATGATGACAAAATTCTTTTGAAGAAACAAAAGATCTAGAATATCAAACAAATATTTAAAATTTTTTAAATTAGAAATAAGAGAATATACAACTCAGCCTTTAAATGGTTTATAGTGAAGATATGGAAAGAGGTATTTTTGATAGAATTATAAATTTTTACAACTGGGGAAATGGAAGTAAGCAAATAAAGTTATTTAAATGATTTTTTTAATTTATCAGAGAGATTCTATTGAAACAAATTAACTTGGTGCATTTTTGCCAACACTTTTTGATGTAGCACAAATAAAAACTAAAAATTGAGAACAATATAAATATCTACTGATTAAGAAATGGCTATATCAATTGTAGCATATGAATAGAATAGAACATATTTCGCTAAATTAAATGATGAACACAGAGAAGTTTGGGAAGATTTATATAAACTGCTGCAAAATGAAATTTGCAGGACAATGCATAGAATGAATGCCACATGGAAAGAACTGCAACAATAAAAATGAATACTGAACATTGGAAAATTATATTGCCTAACTTTGATATTCCAAAAGACGTATGAAAAAGATGCCTTTTCTCACTCCTTTGTAGAGTAAAGCGCTCAACAAACTTTCAGAATTTTTTTTGTGTCTTGATTGATATGGATGAAGTTTTCTTTTTCTTTCCCTCTTTTTTGACACTACCCCCCTTGATAGAAGGACTGAACCTTTTTTTATTTTGGATTTTATTCTGAACTTAAACATAAAAACACAAAAAGAGGATTCTGTAGGAACTACAAATCTTTATTTCACCCTACTATTTTTAAAAAAATATAATACATTCTGCCTGTACTTTCACAACTGTCATGCTCATCTGTGCTACCGTCTGGACTTCTGTTCTTTTATATGCATTTAAAAATGTTACAAAGACTATCTTTTATTGATATCCTTCCTTTACCTCTCTTCCCCACTATTAAGCAAGAGAAAAGTGGGGAATATTTTAACAATTAAGATTCTACTTAATGGTCATATCTAAAAATGTATGCCTCTTTTTCAACTATGGATGTACTTCTGGAGATATGGTTTATAATTTTATTCATCAGACTTCTTAAAATTAACAATTTTTTGTTGTTTTTACCTTTTTCTTTACAATGTTGTGATCTTTGTATTAAAATTATTGCCCTGTAACCTATGACCTAACAATACCACTACAAGGCATGAATCCCAAAAGAGATTTTTTAAAAAAAGAAACTATATGTATAAAAATATTTATAACAGTTCTTTTCTCAGGGCAAAGAATTGGAAATTGAGGGGATGCCCATCAATTGGTGAATGGCTGAATATATTGTGGTATAGGATTATGAAGGATTATTATTGTTCTATAAAAAATGATGAACAGGATATGATGAGAAAAACCTCGAAAATCCTCCATGAGCTCAAGCAAAGTGAAATGCAGTGTACATAGTGACAGCAAAGTTGTGGGATGATTAGCTGTAAATGACTTTTCTATTCTCAGCAATGCAATGATCCAAGACTACTCAGAAGGAGTTATGATGAAAAATGCTATCCATATCAAGAGAAAGAACTGATTATATCTGAATATAGGTTGAAGTAAATGTTTTTTTAAAGTTTGTTTTCTTGAAGGTTTTTTTTTTGGGGGGGGAGCCGGCGATCCATGTTTTCTTTTGCAATGTAACTTTTATGGATATGTTTTGCACAACTTCACAAGGGCCTTTTCTTTTGCAGAGGAAGGGGAAGAATCTGGAACTCAAAATTTTAAAAAATGTAAAAAAGTGTTTTATATGTAACTTGGAAAATAAAAATATTCAAATTACAAAATGCTGTACTGGCTGTACCCACTACTGTCTGCATCAATTCATATTACTAAGAATTCTCTTAAAGGGTCTCCTCCCTCATTTCTTCTGGCACTATAAGATTTCATTATATTTGCAAACCCAAATTTGCCCAGCAATGGCTAAGAGGTTTTCTAAAGCACTGCTTTAGTTTCCAACTCATTTCCTTCTCCCCCTTCATTCACATCCTTTAGAATTAAGAAGTTTGTGACTATTCTGTGTAGTATTAATCTCACTCTTTATCCCATTTTCACTTGTTTTCTTTTGAGTTTGTTAAGAGAGAAAGAGGAAGGAGAGGAAGAGAGGGAAGGAAGAAGAGGGAGACAGAGACAGAGAGGCAAAGACAAAGACAGAGACAGAGAGATGGAGAAAGAGGAAGAAAAAGAGGAGGAAGAGAAGAGAAAGAAAAGAAAGATAGAAAGATAGAAAGAGAGAAAGAGAGAGAAAGAAAGAAAGAAAGAAAGAAAGAAAGAAAGAAAGAAAGAAAGAAAGAAAGAAAAGGGAAAAATAGAAGAAATAAATAAAAGAATAAAAGGGAATAAAATAAAATATATCTAAAATTACATTAAAATATTGATTAGCAGCATGTTTCTAATATTTCCCTAAATTCAGTGAATATATAAATTTATTTTCAGGGTTCCCCACTTTATTTGCTTTGAGGCAAAAGTATAATCCCTCCAAATAAAGGCTTCAAAATTCATTATGATTGTCATCAAACTCCCATGTATCCCAAATCAAGCAATCACTCCCAGCAGAGGGATTCTCAGATTATGAAGGCTTAATTTGATTAGTTATCTAATTTTGAGAGTAGACCTACAATGCCTAAAATGGATCAGCTTAACAGGAATGCTCCATTCATTGTTAGGAGACAAGCGATATCAACATGAAAAAAAGACAAAAGCTTTGGAAGTCATTAAACTAATACATGTGTAGTACTTCAAATTGACAAAATGTTAAGACTACACAGGCTCTTCATTGGAAAACCCCAATTTAGGATTGCAACAAAGGCTTCAATGCCAGCAACTCAAAAGATATGACACTAGTGTTATACCTCTTTTAAAAAGTGAATCACAGTGCTCCTCCTATAGAAAAACACCATAGATTTCACTAGGGTTCCCTTGATACTGGGTGGTGCAAGAATGATTATTTCAGACTTTGATCTCCCATTAGCTTACTGGTTTTGTCAGGTAGCTTGTGATTTCCTGCATTAGTGTTTTAATGTCCACATACAGAAACAAGCACATTTGCAAAAAAGTCACTATATCCCTTAGTTGACAGGCAAGATCCAATGAAAAGCTAAAGCTCAATTCTGAGTTTACGGAGAAAATTAGCAAAAGGAAAAATGTTGAGAAACAATTCAAACTTGATCTAATTAATACAAATCTATCCTTTTAATTCCACAAAAGGCAGTTTTAAATTATGCAATTTAAATGTTTTTGTTTTTTTTTGAAATGAAAGAGCAAAAGTAAGAGTGTAAGGCAAAAGGATAGAGGAATTAATAAAATTACATTTATTGTTCCCTCATCTTTTTTTCCCTCTTTCCTTCCCCCTCTCTCCCTCCCTCTTCTGCCTCTCTATCTCTGTCTCTGTGTGAGTTTTTGTCATTCTCCCTCTGCCTCTTTTACTCTGTCTCTGTCTCAGTCTGTGTCTATGTCTCTGTCTCTGTCTCTCTCTCTTTCTCTCTCTACCAATGAGAAAAAAATCTGAGTACAGATTTGAATTCAAGTCTTCTTCTGGGTCCAGTGCTGTATATATTGTACCATCTAACTGCACTACATTATGTAATAGAATTATAATTTTAAAATCTTCTTTGTGATAACATTTTATTTAAATTTTTTGCATAAATACTCATTAGGGAGACTGGTCTAAAATTTTCTTTCTCTGTTTTGGCTCTTCCTGGTTTAAGTATTAGCACAGTATTTGGGTGATAAAAGAAATTTGGTAGTTCTCCTTCACCAGTTTTTCAAAATACTTTAAATGTTATTGGAATTAATTGTTCTTTAAATGGTTGTTAGAACTTAGTTGTAAATCCCTCTGGCCCTGGAGATTTTTTTCTTAGGGAGTTTATTGATGGCTTGTTCCATTTCTATGTTTAAAATGAGATTATTTAAATATTTTATTTCCTCTTCTAAAAATTAAAATATATGCACCAAAGTTTGAATGAAGTAAATGTCCTATATTGCTCTTTGTTTTACATTTGCACACCCTCTTTTTTACAACCATGCCTAGTTTGTTTAGATTTGACTATCATCTGCTGGACATGTTAATACTTTTAAATAACATATACCAATAGGCAAGATTTCTCCTAAAATATCAAAATAGAGCTGAAAACCTAGGGATATAGAACAAAATTATGTTACCTATGAATACTCCATCGGAAATTTTCCAATAAAACCTTTCTTTATGTCACCAAGCATGAAGATTTCCTTCTCAGAATTCCTAAAACCTTATTTTACTGATTCTTTTAAAATACCATTTTTAATTTACACATGTAATAACTAGGGATGGCAGATATTTGTAGTGGAATGGCTCATGCCTTACAAATAAGGTGTGTGAAAGCCTATTCTGAACAAATTTGTGCATTTCTAACTGCCCTCATATTGGTAGATACAGGTTTCCAGAGAAGTACTACTCCTGCACCTTTATACTCAGATTCTCAATGTAATAAAGATAATCCTATCAGCAGAGAAAATATTGCTCCTACTCATCTGCTTAGCTGTAGAGGCCCCACCAATATACTTCTATTTGCACAAAACTACCCATTCATAATAACAGAACATTTAGATCTTAAATATAACCTTTACACAGTACTTTTGCATGCTAGATGATGCAAAAATTTATAAGAGCAGGTACGTGTATTTTTATGGTAATTTTTATTTAATTTTAAATTTGTAAAAGAAGTTATTATATCTAAAATTAGTTTTTCAAGTTCAGATGTTTTTCAGTTATGCCTAATTCTTCTTGACTCCTTCCAAAATTTTCCTGGTAAAGATACTAAAGTGATTTGCCATTTTTCTTGAGTAATTTTATTGTTAGGGAACTGAGATAAAACAAACCAAATGGCTTACCCAGGCACACTGCTGGTAAGTGTCTGAGACCTTCCTGACTCCAGGTCTAGCATTCTACCCACTATGCCATCCCACTGTTTTACATTATGCTAGTAATCTTATCATTTCTATGGACAATTTTTATTTCAAATGCTAAATGTAATAAAAATAAATAAAATAAATAATGTATTCATTGTCATATATTCATCTTCTAGTATTAATAATGCATATATAAATGACTTTTATGTAGAAAAGTGTTATTTTAAGTACATTAGTTGTGTATGTCATAAGCTGCAAAACTACTGTTTGTGTCCTATTTTTTCATTATATGTTCCTCACTGATAAATGTAATGGAAATGTTCCAATAGGTGAGAAATCAATTTTCAGCAAAGAATTATAATATTGCAGAAAAGGAAGGGATCCCAGATTTTTATAGTTTAACTCCTATTCTAAGTATGAAGAACATCTATAAAAATATTTTTAAGCTATGTTTTTGGCCCATGCCCCATATAAAAACAGGCAACAGGCCAGATTTGGTCCTTGGGCTGTAGTTTGTCCCTCCTTCCCAAGAATTCTAGAGCAATGGAAAACAAACAAAATTCTTATTCAGCTTTGGAATTCATGCTTTTGTTTTGCTTTGTCTTGACTTGCTTATGAATATATAGCTCTTCATTAAAGTCCTAATTTGGTATATTATTAGAGTTCCACGGGTGCTTCCTTGTCTTTAAAACATGAGCTTTGTTATGTCTACTAACCAAACGATAATTGTATGGCAATACATTCAAAGGACTAGGCTCAATTTGGTGATGCTCATCAACATGGTGGTCATAAGAAGATGAAATGATTGCCTCCACAAAATCCAAAGACTCCCCATAAATGTAGAGTTGGAATGTGCCTGCCTTCAATGGCAGTAGTATCGATATCCACTAAATTAGAGATCTTTGAATTTAGAGTTCCATCTATATGGATATGTTTAGTGGATTTAGGAATTTAAAAAAATGCTTTATGTGGTATCATGCTATGAAAGTACAAAGATAAGACTCCGTATTGTCTAAATGGATTTTTCTATCTCTTCTGTAAGCATGATTCTATGATAGGAATAGACAGGGCCACATTTAAGACTTATGCAAAACACCCACCAAAACAGAAATTCTCACTTTCCCCCAAATCCTCTAAGTTTGATATGTATCTAACTCACACCTTCCCTGGGAAAGGGAATATGTTAGCTTAGATCATTGTTTTTTTTCTTATTGGTTGAGCCTGATGGTACAAGTTGGACTAGGGCAGAACCTGGATAAAGAATAAGAATAAATTTTCAAATGTTCTGAATTGATTACATATTTAAAATTTGGAACAGAAACTAGAGGCTAAATATGTGGTCTCAGAGGATGAACATATATTTTCATTTGACCTTCCTCTACAAATACAGATTAGCATTTGTTGCTTCAATTAATAATCTTAAAAAGTTGAATATATCACTGAGAGGTTAACTAACTTGTCTAAGGGAGATTGTGTGTCTAAGGGAGGACTTGAACCAGATGCCAGCTCTCTATCCACTACACCTTCCAATTAAAATTATATTTTCAAAATGGAAATAACTGTCAAAAAATAAAATGTTTGCTTTCATGTGCCCATGATTTTTTGAGTTAAATTAACCTTAAAAGGTGATTAAATTGATTCTAATTTTTAAAAGTATTCATAAGAGGTTACAACTTGTCACTTAAACAATAAATAGCTGTTTTAGTATTTTATGAAAAGGCATATTAGAAGAATGAAGTCTGTAGAAAGAATGAAGTTTTTTTAAATCTTGTCTTCTTCTTGGGAGTCTGTCAACAGCTAGTGACAGAAGCCCTCAGTGATTTTCTCAAATAACTGACAGAGAAATAGACATCTTTCATAGACTCGAGAACAGTCTATTTCACTGACTGTCAGTACCATTCATAGAAGTGTCATCAGGGAAAGTGCTGGAAGGGACTGTCCAGAGCCCATCATCCTAATATTCCATCAAACATACTCTACAGCAAGAAAATATTATACCTTGAAGCTATTAAAAATCTTTAAAGCATCAAATTGTCAAGATGAAATTGAAAAGAGGAAGGCTGTTATAGAGAAGATAATTTCTTTAATTTAAATGGGTCCAGTCCAAAAAAACTCAAATAAACGTCTTATCTCCCTTGAAGGATGATGAGGCACTCATCAGTTCTTGGGAATGTAAGTCATTTGTTATGTCATTTCATTAATGTGGGAAAAGTTAAGCAAGATTTGGCTGGGGACCAGAGTTCATAAAGTTATCTATCATCATTTCCAATGACATAAAACTCAAACACTCTATTTCTATTCCAAGTTTTAAACACATAAAGATCTGTAAGGTTATTTAGTCTTTGTTTTGCTTTATTTTACAAGGTGAGATCATGTTCTTAGTATATCAAATAGCTCAAATGGCACAATTTATTTAAAAATAGGAAGAAATAGAGATTTATTTTTTAAATTTAACTTAATTTTTTACCTATATGTACAAAAGTAATCATAGCATCTCTCTTCTCAGGACAAAAAAATTGAAAATTGAGGGGATGCCCATCCATTGGGGAATGGCTCGATAAACTGCAGTATTGAATATTATTGTTCTCTGAGAAGGGATGAGCAGGATGCTCTCGGGAAAAAAAATACTTGGAAAGTTCTCTATGAACAAAGTGCAATATATTGTATACAAAGTAATAGCAATGTTCTGGGATGACCAGCTGAAAATTACTTTGTTATTATTAGCAGTACAATCATCCATAATTACACTGAAGAACTTTTGATGAAAAATCCTCTCTCTACCCCTAGAAGAAGCTCATTGTGTCTGAATACAGACTGAAGCATTCTCTCTCTCTTTATCACTCACTTTCTTTTTAATTTGGTTTTTCTCAAGGGTTTTATTTTCATTAAGGTAGGAAACATATATTTCTTGACTTTGAAGGAAATGTTTTGCATAACTTCACATGTGGCTTTTTAACTGTGGGTGGGAATAAGGGAGAGAACCTGGAACTCAAAAATCTTAAAAACAAATGTAAAAAATTGTTTTGAATGTAACTGGGGGAAATACATAATAAATAATTTTTAAAAGGAAATTAAAAAAATTTTAACTTAATTTTTGCCTTTTAAGGGAGGCGAGTATAGTTTCAGAATTACAATGAGGAGTCAGGTTCTGGAATATGAAGTGTCAAGAAAGGTCTTTTGAATTATAAAGTAGGATGCCAAAGCTGAAAAAAACACTATTTTCTCATTTGTCCCAACTGTTTTATTGCATTCTAAAGGTCAACCAAAGCTTTGAAAGGACATTATTCTTCTCTCAGCCTATAAAAGGGAATAAACAAATGAAAACTTGGGATGTCACCTCTTAAAGGTTCTCAATCCTTCCTCTCTGGTTACATTTCTGAAGAGGCTGCTGAGCTGGGTCATATTCAAAAGCAGATTTGGCTGCAAATTTTGGAATCAATAGGTTTTCCCTTGTTAAATATGTGTGATAACTATTCTTTTTGTGTAAGGATATAACCACTGTTGTATATCCTGTCACTGTTTCTTATGATTTCAGTTCACCTCAGACTACTCAAAGGTTTCCATCACGAAATATAGTACCATCTTGAACTCAGCACTAGAAGAAACAATATCTTCTGGGGAATGGGTAAACTAATATTCACAAGTAAATGCAATGGACTATTATTGTCCCTAGGAAATTTCTATGAAGACTTCACAGAATTGTGGGAAAACATATGTGAACTGACAGAAATAAGCCAAAGCAAGAAATCAATATAAATAGTAATCCTAACAATGTAAATATCACCAAGAAAGAAACAAAAAAGTTTATGCTGTGTAATTATAATGAAGATTTTGGCCTATGAGGAGGAAATGCATCTCTCTCCCTTCTTTACACATACAGGGGACTAAGCTATGGAATATTTCATATATTTTCAGACTTAGTTCCAATCCTGTCTTATTAATTTTAATGTACTGCCTTTCCTCCCCCTTGCTGTCTATTATTCTCTTTCCCCAGGGGATGATTACATAGATAGGAAAGGGGACAGAACATATTAAGAAGTGATCAAAAAATGTCAAGAAAATTATTTTAATGAATAGAACTTGTGGTAAGAGGGAATACATCCACAATTCTGCTAAATTTCTCAAATATCATATTGTAATTGTTCCTATTTGCCCTGGCCAACCTATTCCCCTGTCAGGTTCCCTACAACTAGTTGTTATCGATCTATAGCACATACCATGTCAATGGAGTTGTCAAAGAAACTTCCAGATTGATAATATTTTAGGATTTCCTGAGTAATATAATCATGTTATTTAATGTTAAATATGGCTCACTAGTGAAATTGAAAAAAAAAATTGTTTAAAAATATGACATTTGTGACAGCTCCCAAACCATCAACCATGAAGTTTTGACCACTTCTTATAAAAACATAGTAAAAAATTTTGAGCCACAATTCTTATGGCAAATTTAACTGAAGAAAAGAGACCTTTTAGAATAGAAAAAAACATGTCACAATTTTGTCTTAAGGCACAAGTGTTATCCATGATATTAGTAAATTGTTTTTGGCATTCCATGAATTTATTTAAACGTATTTTGATGGTTGAATCGAACATAGAAAAATATGTATCTTCTCTGACTTAAGACAACAAAATAATGAAGTATTACCAGGACTTTGGGGAATTGAGATGTGGTTCTAATTAATGGAATTTTCATGCAAAAAAAAATTACTTAAGGAAAAGCACCTGCTGTCAACTTTTTGATGGCTGTATAAATGTTTTCTAAATACCATAAAATAAATGCAGCACACGTTTTATTTTTCTTGTGATATATAAAGAGTTTCAGATCTTCTGGCAAATTAAATTATAGAGTGAAATGGAAGTGATCATTGATAGATAGAATGATTTATCATTTTGGCTTTTGCACAGGTACATGAAGCCCAGTTTTGCAAAAATTCAACTGAATCACTCTTTCATCATAGCACAATACTGTTGTGCCCTCAAGTTTCAAGATTATCTAATGAATATTGTAGGAAAAAATAGCCCTCACCAAAGACATTATTTAGAAACATAGTTCAATTTATAACCAGGTAGAGCATAATAATATTAGTCATGGAATTAGAATAATTAACATAAAACATTAATAGGCACTATTCTAGTGAAAAATTTATTAAATATAACATTTGGCATGATCATCATGATACATCATAGTTACTATAACTGATATTTATATGGATTTTTTAAGATTAACAAAGCATTTTATGTACATTCTTTTTTATGATTCTGATATTCTTGTGAGTGAGGCACTATTATTATCCCCATTTTACAGATGAGAAAAATTAGAATGAGAAATGTAACATAACTTGTGTGGGGTAAGATGGCTATTACATGACTGAGTCAGGATTCAAACTCCTGATTTTAGGTAGAGCAATCTGCTTATGTCGCCACGCTGGAGATAGCACATACAAGTAACTAAGTAACTAAGGAATTGCGAAAAATATAACAAAGTGTAAGAAGAATGAGACATAATTTCCAAACTGAAGGCGCACTAAATCTAGTGGGGGAGCCACATGAATGAAGAAAAATAAATGGATGTGAGAGGTATTATAGAAATTCAATTAATATGATTTTGTTATTGTGTTGAGGAAAAGGAGAAAAGAATTGAAAAAAATCAAGTCAAAGTTATGATTCTAGATTCATGGGGGGATAAATGTGGCCAAATAATAATATTCCTAATAAAATAAAATAATGAGATGTTCAGAAATGAAGCTTTGGGCTGAGGAGAGATAAATTCTATTTTGAGATATGGTGAATTTGAGATAACTCTAGTCAGTGATGCATTTAAGATGGAAGATTAGGGCTAGAATTCAATACATTTGGGAGACCAAATCTGTTGTAAACAATAAATAAATAGAGAACTTCTAATAATAACTCTAGAAGATGATATGGATCAAATCAATAGATCACTGGATTAGTGATTTCAATTTAAAAGTGGGTACAGGAAAACATGGTGAAAAATGTAGGAAAATACATTTAAATATTAAGAAATTAAAGTGTCCAGTGACTTATAGAGCACTAAGAAAATTCTTGTTTATATGTTAAATTTTTTCTTCAGAAAGTGGATATAGCAAGAACTAAATAGTATTAATGTCAGATCTTCAAATGGGCTCTATCTTGGCAGACAGAAGTATATTTTGTGGGGGGGGAGGTGTTATTTTAGGATCAGTTATTTATGAGATCAAATCTTCAGCTGATTAGAGATAAGATTTTTAAAATAGCATACCATTCAAAGGAGAAGGAGAGGAGAAGAGTGTAAGTAAAATTCCAAAATCTGTATTCTGATGTATTTTAATGCCATTAATAGATCAATGAGCTCCTTGATATATGTATTTCATTCAGTGATACAAAGAGATTACAAGCTTTCTTCATATTCCATATCACTCTGGTCTATATCTTCCCATAAATATTCTATGGAAAAGGGTGTAAAGCAGTCTCTAAAAAGTATTTGAGACTCTTATTCCAGAATTCTTGACTTTATATGTGTAAAAAGAAAGAAAGAAAAGAAATAGATCCACTATTAGCTACCTCAAACTCTTGCTGCATGATCAATCTACCTGCTGTGCAATATCTGCTGATAATATGAGGCTGCCTTGTGACATACAGCCTATGTCTCCCCATTTCCCTTTACTCTTCTGGACATAGTACCATGCCATGATTTGTAGTCATACAGAATCTCTTGGGAGGGGAGGGGGAATAATGGTAGTAGAACATTGGGTCTTTGGTTTTGCAAATAGCTTGGGATTACTAAAAGTATTCTGCAACTTCCCATATGGGACTCCAATTGCCATTCATTCCTTTCTTACTCAAAAGAGAAATAATTTTCAACTGCCTCTTTCAATGTTTGTCATGGAAATGCCTGTTAACAGTCCTGCTGAATAGATTGTTCATCTACTTGCATAAAACTTTAAAAAGAAGTTTTATTGAATACTTTATTCTTTTGTTTATTTATTTTATCAGTCACCTCTTTGATAGTGACCCTTTTTACATCCGCAAATAAATTAACTGTGGACGTTTTCATTGGCCATACCTTATATCTGGAATTCTTTCCTTCTTCCCTTTAGTTTCCTAGATTAGACTCCTTCAAGTTTCAGCTAAAATCTGGAGAGAAGACAGAGTGAAAAAGCAGGGGATAATCAAAGATGTTAAAGGCAGCAAAGAAGTAGAGAGGAATGGCGACTGAAAAAAAAGGCCTTTGGGCAACAAAGAGATCATTAGTACCTTTGGAGAGAGTTTTGTTTTAGTATTCACTTTTGTTTTAGTATTTTGCTTACATCATTATAACCATTGTTTATATCATTCTGAATCTACTTACTTCAATCTACATCTATTCACATGAGTTTTCTCATATTTCTCTGAATTCTTCTTATTCATCCTTCTTTATAGTGCAGTAAAAATTCCATAACATTAAAAAATAACTTCTTCAATTATTTGAGTTATTTTCCTCCCTTAAAGAGTAGTAGTGTGCATATTTTCATATGTATGTAATTTTTAAAATCTTTACTTTGTATTTGAATGAAACATTCCATGGAATCACTGAACATGTATTTCCCTTGACTTCTTATCTGTACTGTCAGAGTTCCTTATCTTCTGGAAATGGAGACCTAGGCTTGGCTTTTTTTGGTCAAGTCCTGCCATGCTCAACAAATAATTATTGAGAAAGAAGAAGGCAGAGTTACTTCTGTTAAAAACTTCTGAGTCTGTAGCTCTTCCGGACTCAATGACTAATTCCCTTTAGAACATTCTAACCCCAATCATCCATCATGGGGGCTGATAATGGATTTCTGCATGTACTTGTATAAGTCCTCAGGAAATATATGGAGTTGTTGCATCAAACCAAAGTACAAATCTTTCTAGGCTGAGTCATGTCACCAAAAGGTGTCAGGACCATAGGAAGTGCCTCAAGCAAAGACACAGCACTCCATAAGCTAGCATTATATCTTTTTCTTATACAATGCTACCTCCCCACCTCTCTTCCCCATAACTTTTGGCAACCTGATACCTTGAGAGTTAGATAAAGCTTTCCAGAAATACACAGCAGTTAAGACTTTCCCAATCCTGTGTCACTGATACTTAACAGGATCAAACTTGCCTCTTTCTATTTAGAATCTTCAGTTCATCTTGCTTAATCTATAATCATAGTGCACTTGTGTATAGATATTGATCATATAGTTTTCCTTCTTTTCTTTTTTAGATTCTTTTCTTAAATTTTGGCTTCTGTGAATTTTGGGGCATCTTTCCTACTGTTCTCCATGCTACAGTATAGTTATTGGTATTTGTATCTAGATTGGTAGGCAACACATTCACAGTTGTCTTCCTTTGACTTCTTTGGAAGTTTAAATCCCTTTTGATTAGTTTATTAAGATTCCACACAAATGTCATTTTACCAGTTCTCCTCAAATCTGTTCTAACTCTTGTTAAAATGCTGCCATTCTTATATTTTAAACTGTAGTTCAGAAATTCTCCCATCCATCCTCAGATATCACTTTCTTAACCATCTGTTACAAATTGCCTTTTTTCTGAAGCTCTTGTCTACAGTCAGAAGCAGTGATGAAGATGCCACCTGTACCCCTAGAGAATAGACAGACTTTCATAGCTGATTTTGTATGGCAGATCACACTTTTCCAGTAACATACTTTATTGAAGGTTGGGAAGAATACAAAATCTCATTATTTCAATAATCTGTTCAGAGCAAAATTCAGACTTAACATGCTGCATTCTCCTATGTATACATTAAGATCATAGCACATCTCTTGATGGATACCGTAAAAAAAAGTACCTTTGCTGAAAAAAATCCCTCTAATTATCAATGTCAGATGAAGCACAAACTTAGAAGACATCAGCATACCAAACTATTTGAAAAAGCTATATACCTGCCTTAGAAAGTGAAGGGTTATTTGGAAGGGGCAGAGTTGCAGAAGGTTTTTTTTTAAAAGACTATTATATACAAAAGACATTTCAATTGTTTTGCTTCATCACAAAAGAGAGAACTTAAATCAATGTGTGAAAGGGATAAAGTGGCAAATCTCATTTCAACGTAAAGAAAAATGGTATAATTAAAGTTGTTCATGTTAAGACTACGATGCCCTGAGAAACGACAAATCTATTCTTCCCCAAGGGCTTAAAACAGAGGTTAAATAGGCTCATTTCAAGATTTTGTTGAGTAGATTCTTCTTTGGTTATGAGTAAGATTAATTGCCTTCAAAGTCCTTTAGGACTGAGATTTTGTTATTTGCTTTGATCTCTCTTCCTGATAAGTTTTTAGTTCTTTGGAAGCAAGGATTATATATATTTTTCCCTTCTTTTTGTCTGTAGCACTAAAAATATCGATGATCACATCCCATGATCTATAAATATTGAACGAATTAAATAATGCATGAATGAGAGACTTTGATACATCAATGGACCCGTGACCTCCCTGATATGGGCATTCCTTCAAATGCAGCAGATTACAATACACCCATGCCTTTCATATTTTATTATTGTCCATGTCCTTTTCTAGCCCTTCTAGCACAGACCTGTTCAATGCACTGAAAGCTTTCTTCTAAGCCTTAACTTTTCCTCAGTAATGATACATCACTTCAGCTGCCCATCAGTTATTCTTCACTCTTAAAAATGGATTATTCACCTCCTTTTTCTAATTATATTTAATGTGAACAAATAATGTGAATGAGTAATATCACAATGATATTCAGCTAAATTTTGGGATTTGGATGGGGAGGTTAAGAAGTAATGAAAGTGAATCTAAATTAAGTTTTGGTCACTAGGAGAATGTTAGAAACACTGACAGAAACAGGGAAGTAAGTAAAAGAAAGCCTCTTTTAGGGATAAGAAAAGAATGATCAATTTGGAGACATTGACTTTAAGTGTTAATTATAATCATGTTATTAACAATAAAATATTTAGGAACAATATTCTTTAACATGACAATCAATTTGGCCAAATGATCAAGTTTTCTGCTCAGTTGATTCATGTAAATGTTGATATTTAAAGAGAAAATGTCAAATTATGAGAAAAAAGAAAGCAGAAATTTTCTTCATACAATATAATATTATACAAACTAATAATTATTAGGTCCAAAATAAAAACTAACCATCTGCCTAAAGCATTCCAAGAAATTTCATTCATTTTTCCACTGTATTCTATTTCTGTTTTGATATTCAGCAACTTCAATGGCAAAGTAGTTAAAAAGTTAAAAAGGAAGCAAACAATCTGGGAGGAAATATGATTCAAGAGTAAGAAACAAGATAATTTATTTACTTGTAAACTTCAAAGAAGCCTCACATCTATATATGGATACAATTTTAAAATGTCCACTTTTCAATTTCAATTATCAAACAGATCAATTAAAATTAATGAAAAATTGAAAGAAAGATAAAAATATGGAAAGGATCTTAGAATGACAGAATTACCACAAAATCATATAGTCAAATTGCCTCATAATACAGATGGGAAAACAGGCCTACACTATCATAGAGAGTAAACATCAAAGATGTGATTTGAACCCAAGATCATCTTACTCAATAGCCAGAGCTCTTTTCACTATATCAAATTACCCTTCTCAAATCATATGATCTATAATTATGCTCCACCAAATTCTTAAAGGAAAAGCCTTTAATACAAAATAATAATATAACATGATATAAAAATGATAATTTTTTTTTAACAAAAAAAGGAAAAGCCCTAAAGAAGGGCTACTTGATTGGAGGATCCATGCTTTATTTGTTTTAATATTTTGATAGTAATATTTCCAATTTGTAATGATATGAATTTAAAAACATAATTCTGAGAATGGGTCTACAGACTTCATTAGACTACCACAGGAGCTCATGATACAAAAAAAATTAGGACCTCATGATTTAAAGGGATAGTCCATCTTCAGTAAGCACACTTACTAAGCACCTCCTGTATGTCAGCCCTTTTCTGGTATGCAGAAACAAAATGAAACCATTCCTGATTTCCAGGAATTTACCTTCTGTCAGAGAAGACCACATTTAAATAATTAAATTGATATTAAACAAATATAAGATATTGAGGTGAGGATACTAAACATGGGGAAAAGAGTGGGGATCAGAAAAGTCTTAAGCTGAGTTTTAAAGGGAGACAAAGAATACAAATCATGGAAGGGAATCAATCGGCTTATATTACATGGGAAAAGGTCAGTTTGCTCAGAATGCACATTTCATGAGGGGCAAACTGAGCTCCATCTACAAAGATAGGTTGGGACCAAATTCGCTTTAAGAGCCAAATCGAGCTTATATTTAATCTGAGAGATAATAGAGTCACTACATTTTATGAGTGACATAATCAGAGCTGCACTTTAAGAAAATCTCTTTGACAACTGTCTGTAGAAGTCAGTGAGAGAAACCAGAGGCAAAGAAGCTTCTTAGAAAGCTATGGAAATACTCTCTGCAAGAAGTGATGAGTGGGGACCTGAGCTGGGGTGATACTGGGGCACGGAAGCAGAGATCTCATGGTTATCTCCAACAATCCCAGCTCTCTATGATTTTGAGTTCTAAAATCACCTTCTGACAAAAAAAATGAATAAAAAGCTATGCCTTATCTTCTCCTTCTCTCTCTCTTCTCTCTCTCTCTCTTTCTCTTTCTCTCTCTCTCTCTCTCTCTCTCTCTCTCTCTCTCTCTCTCTGTCTTTTCATAACCTTGACCATATAGTTGACAAATTCAATTATATACTTGTAGCCCCCATCAGTAATGGGATTAATGACATGTCGTTTCCCGTGTAGAAGGAGGGATTGAAGACTCTTGGGGGGAAGAAGCCATGTGAGGCTTGATCTCTGTGAAGAGGGTCTCCAGGTGCTACAACTGCTTGCCACTGAGTAGTAGAAAGGAAATAGGATGTTCTACTGTTCCAGACCGAGCATGATAGCAGTTGGCTCACTGATCAGCTTAAGGAATAATTTTCCTGGAAAGATTTTTGTTGTTTTCCACATTGTGCCTCTATTACCCCTCCCTGAACCCTGTGAATTGATCTACTCTCCACCCCACCCCCAAATTGTTGCTTTTATGAACTGGAATTGTGAAATGGGAATTTTCTCCTCTCTTTAAATCTTGCTTATTTGATGCCTGTTGTTTTGTCTCCCGCTAAAGACTGT
Organism: Sarcophilus harrisii; assembly: GCF_902635505.1. Taxonomy (NCBI): domain Eukaryota; kingdom Metazoa; phylum Chordata; class Mammalia; order Dasyuromorphia; family Dasyuridae; genus Sarcophilus; species Sarcophilus harrisii. The sequence continues at coordinate 31,234,059 of NC_045431.1, read as the reverse complement.
TTTTATTACATTCTAAGGAATTATTTGCTATAAAGGTGTATTCCATGTAGGGAGAAAGGGCAACAAACCAACAAGGAGCTCATGAGACCTAAAGTTAACCATGTCCGTGTTAATCTTTTTTTCTAATAATACAAAGAGGGGTTTTGTGTTGTTCTCACCCCTTGACTCTTTTGCCCCTTGTGTCCTCCTGCTGTTTATACCCTGGTGATCTTCAATCACTTTACTATGTGCCCTTTATACTCTTGCTCCCAAGTTCTTAGACAACACTAGAGGAAGTCATCTTTTACCTGCTGCTTACAAATTCCTATTATCTAATTTCAACTGCTGCTACGCTGCTGCATAGTAAAAAACACAGACGCACAAAATGTATAGGGATGGATGGAAGGATTAGATGGATTGGCTGTAAATATGTATACTTTAATTTTATCTTTCCTACACTCCTTCAGTGGCTATTCCAAGTCTCCCCTCGATCACCTCTCCTTCTCTAGAAGCTGTCCTCCTCTCATAAGGTAAGAAAAAAATCACCATCTATATATGAAAAAAATTTTAAATCAATTATTTTCAATTCAGAAAAAGTGGACCACAGTGGACACTAGAAACACACAACAAACAATGGATTTCCTTGTCAAGTAATGGATGTCCATTATCAGATTAGAAGAAAAGTACATTTATAAGGCTGAAGGTATATCACTGGAGCATTATGAGTTTGAGTAGTCTCAAACAATGAGAACTTGGTTGGGTTGGGTAACAAATTTAGAGTCAAAAAGAAAGTGATTCAATTAAATGTAATCATCTCAATGGCACTTAAAAGTAAAAATGGAAGTACAATAAATATATATGAAATATTAGACTATTTAATAAGATCTTTTCATTGAGGAAATTTTATCCATCCTATTTAGGATACTATCAGAATTCCAGATGAGCCTCACAAGAAAGAAATGGCCCTGAAGAAGAAGAAAATGTAAAGAGATGCTAAACTAGAACAAGTATATATCCTTAGCCCATTCTAGGGGATATAAAATTTTGAGTTCAAATTCTTATGGTACCACAAATAGAAGATAATATCAAAGACATAGAGAGAACATCAGACCTCCAAAATTAATCAAAAACTACATATATCTTGGACCAACACTTCAAAGTTATGAAGTGGAAAGGAACATATCAGACCTCCAAAATTAATCAAGAACTACATATATCTTGGACTGACATTTCAAAGTTGTGAACTGTAGGTGACACTGAATACGAATCTCTTCCTTCTTTATTTCTTTATCAGTAATGGGTGAGATTTGAACAGGAAGATCCATATTGCTTTCTGCTCTGGAGTTCTGTGATTCATATTTTAGGAAGATGTTCAATATGGGGTTACCACACCATCAACAAGATTACCTATTGAATCAATCAAAATCCTAATCCCTCAATGTTCTTCTTTATTGGATTTTGACTGTATTTGCTACACGTACACACATTCAAGATGGAATAAGGATTGCATTTTTCCTTTGTTCTCAAGGGGAAAATAGAGTCTAGTTTATTGACATAATTCAAAGAATTAGAAGAAAGCTTTCTTGGGGCTTCACAGGGTTTTTTGACAATTTAATAACAGAAGTGTACTATTTCCCAAAAGTCCTTGGAGCAAAATTGGAACAATTTGGAGATTCTGAAAACCTTAAATATTGTTTTACAAAAAAATCACTCTCCCCAGTTGAGCCACTCATCTTACTAAAGATTCTCAAGAAGCAGAATCTCTTAAATTCAATTTTCTCTTTCCTTGGCCCTCCACCAGTTCTGTCTAAATTTCAGCTTGCTTGTTTCTTTACTATTTTAGCCTTTATCTTCATCCATGTAGAAAGGGGACTCCTGACAACAAACCAACACAGATCAGTTCAGATGTAGTTATATATTCAGCTACAGCTTGCTAGTGAAGGCGCTCACAATTTAGCCAAGGATAAGTTGGTACAATCTGAGGTTGGAAGGTCAATAATATTTTTAAGCTGAATACTCTAGAGGTGAAGGATATTCTTTAGGGAATTACTCAGGTCTGAGAATTCCAAAAAAAGTTGAAAAGACCTTAGTAAATGACCTTATGATTTTCCAGTTATATGACAGCTACCAGCTGTCTCCACTAACCTTAAGAAATGTCATGCACTTCTGTACAAGTTAGTGAGACTTAACAAATTGTAATTAACTTTATTTTTTTAAAACCCACACCATCTTTCTCTCCATTAATTGATGGTGGTGGAGTTTTTTTTTCTATATGAGTATCTATCTCTATCACCTCTATCACCTTTATCACCATACTAGATGTAATTAAGTGAAATACATTTCTAGTTAATGTTTCATAACACAGACTTGTAATAGATTGATTTTGGGCTGAAATTCTGAAAATGTTAGTAGAGATACAGATGCTTTTCTATTTAAATGGCATATGTTTGGGACAAAGAATGGCAATTGTTTTCTTTTGAACAGCTCCATTAGGTAATTCTAACCTAATTACATCTTTAAAGATGAATATTTATATATAGGTACATAGATACATAAATGAAAGAGATATACAAAAAGATATAGATCCTATATCTGTACAATGATTGAATAAACATTGATCAAATGTTTATTCTGTGCTGAGCACTGCACCCAATGCTGGATTAGTAGATAAGATAAACAACCAATCACCTCTCAGAGACTAGGGTTGTTTGAGCAAAGTGTTACAAGAGGATCTGTAATAGATAAAATGAAATCTTGTGAATAAGAGTTAAAATGGTTTATAATTCACAAGTCTATCAGTGTAAATTCTAGAGAGAAAATTGGTTTCCTATTGATTACTGAAGATATCTGATCAATAACAGTCAATGAGCTAGCTATTACTATGAAATATAGTTATAGTTTCCCACTACCACATTCAGAGAGAATGTAAATCATTTTTTCATGTTTTACAACACAAAGAGTACTGGTTTTAGATTCAGAAACTCTGGGCTTAAATACTTCCTCTTTTACTACTTGTGTGATCTTAGGAGAGTCAAATAAATTCTCTGAACATGAGCTCCTTCATTTGTAAATCTGGGGAATGAGAGATGAGTAATAAATTCTTTTATATTTCTAAACTTGTGATCTTGTGAACATGTCATACCACTATGTGCTATTGCTACCTACCTTCAATAACCTTAGTCTGCAACCCAACTAAAGTCGGCAAATCACTTCCTTTTTCCATTCCCAGAAGATAGTTTACTCCCTACAGCTTGGCAAAAATCCTTCCTAGATATTTTTCCAAATGCAGAATTGTGTGTGTGTGTGTGTGTGTGTGTGTGTGTGCATGCATATGTGTTTTAGTTCATGTTGCTCTTTTATAAGTAATCAAGAGATTTTTGGAATCAATGACATCAAGCACAGGTCACATGAAGCTGATGAATCAGATACAGGTATAAAAGCAGAATGTTCATAAAAAACAGGCTGGTAAGCATGTCAAAAATTAATCTTCCTTTGTAAAACATAACTTGCATGCCAATATAATTTTCAAAATGTCTATATTAACATCAACATTCAAATATGAGGAATAAATGAAAATATTTTCTGTTTAACAGATTCCCATAAGAAAAATTTATCCAATGCGCAAATATAACCATTTTCAGGAAAATGTATGCATGATTTCATGTATGAGTACCTCATTCCATAAGGAAAAATAAAACTCTATCCAGAACTTGTCATCCATATCTTCATTTGTTTGCTACCAAAAATGCTGGGCGTCTCCCTTACTTTATTATGATATCTCAAGAAAAACAAGAGAGTTGAAAAATTCCTAACCAGTTATTCTCTATTCTTTTCGCATGACCAATTTATTTTCTTTTATGTCCATATGGAACTTTTTTGATATTTTTTTCACCACTTCATGTTTATATTTTTCTCATGTATACAATAAGTATATATCTTTCTTTGGGTGATTCCACTTCTATTATCCGTTATTCCATTTTTTTTGCCATGAATGGTAAACATAGCATCCTCTTCCCCTATGACCAAACAAACAAAACTCTTGTTATCTCCAATAGCTCTAACCAAGGTAGTGTTTTTTTTTCCTTTTAGTGACTTTTAAACAACATCATAATTCTCCTAATCCTTTAAGGAAAACAATTATGTTCATGACATACCAAGAGTTGTCTTTTGCTTTATATTTTAAAGTCACCCAGATACATTTAAAGAATAAGCTAATTTCAAGCCACACTTTTATGTAATATTCTAAGATGGCCTTTATACACAGTTGTTATGAACTCAAAATCACACGGAGAAGAAACTATATCTGGTAGAAGAGGTGAATAAACATCTTGCCAGCCTTAAATAGAAAAAAATAGTCTTTCCATTTTGAAAAAAAAAAGTAGGTTATCATTATTCTACCATCTCTCATTCACTTAAAATCTATTACAGGTGTGAAATAAGAAGCCATAATCGTTTGTAACAGGAGAAAATGTGGCAGTGCTAAGGTTATTAACTATGAATACTATCTAATACCAGGGCAAACCTTGTTATAAACAATCCTCATTTTATAGCTATATTGTGTTTCAAAAATTAATTTCTTCAATTTGTAAGAAAGATGAAAACTAAATTGCCAGTATCAAAAATGAAAAGGGTGAATTACCACCAATGAAGGGGAAATTAAAGCAATTATTAGGAGCTACTTTATCCAATTACATGCCAATAAATCTGACAATCTAAGCAAAATGGCTGAATATTTACAAAAAATGTAAAATTGCTCATATTAACAGGATAGGAAATAGAATATTTAAATAATCCCATTTTAGAAAAAGAAATTGAATAAGTCATCAATAAATGCCCTAAGAAAAAAAAATCCCCCAGGCCAGACTCATAAATTAATTCTACCAAATATTTAAAGAACAATTAATTCTAATACTACATAAATTATTTATACTATTTGGGAAACTATTTGGGAAGTAATACTATGAAATTTCTTTTATGATATAAATATGGTGCTGATATATAAACCAGAGAGAGACAGAGAGAACTACAGACCAATTTCATCAATGATTATTGATGAAAAAATTTAAATAAAATACTAGCTGAGGGAAGAAAACAAGAGAGGTTAGGTAATAGCAAGGTAAATTGGGGAGCAGAGTTAAAGCAAAGAGTCAGCAGGGATACAAAAGTATGTATGTGTGAAAGTGGGGGGGCAGGTGTGTGTATATGTATGTATATATCTACATATGTATACATATATATTTTTTTTCTTAATTATAATCTATTTGAGGGTGGGAGTTATGAAAGGGGGAAAAAGAATAAAGTAAAAACAGTGGACTGCAGAAAACCAAAGAACAATTTACAAGAAGTAGTTAAAAGAAAGATGGATATTCATGAATATAATTTTTTCTTCTAATATATGTGTACTTTTTTGAACTGGTAATTTGATGTTATATATTTCCAATCCTCCCTGATGTTCTTCTGAGTATGGCAGCATTCTCTTTTGTTAAAAAGATAAAATAAAAATATTAGCAAGGAGATTATAGCAATATATCACAATCACACACTATCACCATATTGGATTTATACCAGAAATGCAGGACTGATTCAATATTAAGAAAACTGTAAGTATAATTGACCAATTTAATAAGAAAACCATACAAATCATATGATTATCTCAACAGAATCCAGAAAGAGTTTTTGCCAAAATTTAGCTCCCATTTCTATTATTAAAAAAAAAATAGACAGCATAGGAATAGATAAAACTTACCTCCAAATGCTAAGTAATATCTATCGAAAGCAATTAGCAAGCATTATCTGCAATGGGGATAAACTAGATGCCTTCCCAATAAGGTTAAGGATGAAGTAAGTATAGCCATCATCATGACTATTTTTCAATATTGGGCTAGAAATGCTAGCTAGAGTAATAAAATGAAAAGAAATGAAGGAATTAGAATTGGAAATGAGGAAATAAAAGTATCACTTTATTAAGAGAATCAACTAAAAATTAGTGGAAGTAATTAACAATTTTAACAAAGTTGCAGAATATGAAAAAATCCCACATAAATCATGAACAATTATATGTGTGTGTGTTTGTGCGTGTGTGTGTATGTATGTATCACTAATAAAGTCCATCCGCAAGAGGTATAGAGTAATTCCACTTAAAATGATTGTAGATGATATAACATACTTGGGGGGTCTTTCTGCCAAGACAAACTCAGGAACTACACGAACACAACTACAAAACACTTTTTACACAAAGTCATATGCAAAAAATTGGAAAAATATCATTTTCTCATGGGTAACTGAGCCAACATAATAAAATGACAATGGTAATTAAGTTGATATACTTATTAAGTGCCATGCCAATTACTTATTGAGTGTCATGGAATTAGACCACAAAAAGTTATGTGAAGGGTTAGACAAAATAACTTACTTTCTCTGGTATAATAAAAAGTCAAAGATATCTAGGGAATTAATGAAAAAATGTGAAGAAAGATATTCTAGCTGTAATTTCAAATAATATTATGAATCAATAATCTTCAAAAAAGAAATAGGATATTGCTTTTAATGTAATAAATTAGGTACAATATACAGTGTAGTAAATATACATAGTAATCCAATGCTTAATAAATCTAAAGACCAAAGATTTGGGGATTAGAATTCATTATTTAATAAGGAAAAAATCTATGATTAACAAGAGTTATAGAGCATTATGGAATACAAAATGTAGAGTTTTAATTATATCATATTATCTGTTATGGCACAAGCAAAACCAATTAAACAAAAATTAAAAAGTAAGTGGAAAGCTGGGTAAAATAGGCATAGATCAACATCTCACACCTTATATCAAGATAAGGTCAAAATGGGCACATGAATAGACACAAAAGGTGATACTATAATCAAATTAAGAGAACAATCTGTCATTTTTTTTGGAAAAGCTAGGAATTTATGACCAAACAAGAAATAGAAAACATTATGAAATTCAAAATAGCTAATTTTGATTACATTAAATTAAAAACTTGCACACACAAAAAAAAACAATGCAACCAAGATTAGAAGGGAAGCATAAAACTGAGAAACAAGTTTTACAACCAACTTTTCTGATGAAGGCCATACTTCTAAATTATATGAAGAACTGAGTCAGATTTATAAGACTACAAGCCATTCCCCAATTGATAAATGCCCAAAGAATATGAACAGACAATTTTCAGATGAAGAAATTAAAGCCATTTGTAATCAAATAAAATTTCTTTAAATCACTATTTATTAGAGAAATGCAAATTAAAACAACTGATTAAAAAATCTAGCAGAATGTTCAAAGGGAAGATGACATGACATGAAAAAGGATGAACAATAATAGAACAGGCACACAACAGAATTAAGTCCCCCAGACTAATGCTACTTAAGAATTCTCCCCTGAACTTTTGCAGATGTCCCCTAATTTATATTCCTACAACCAGTCATTCTGCTCTCCAATTTATCCTGCACACATATGCAAATCTATATTCTTAAGTACAGATTTGACCATGTCAAACCCCTGTTTCAACAGCTCCCTATGGTCTCTAAAATAAAATAAAAGTCCTTCTATTTGGCATTTAAAGCCCTTCACAATCTGTTTCCCCTTTACCTTTTTTTTGTTTATTTGCCATTTTTCTCTTATATTCTACATTCAGATAAACTTGCTGCTCTCTACTTCCATGCTTTCACACAAGTTGCCTCATTTTCCTAAAAAATATTCTTCTCACTCTTATTTAGTAAAGTCCCTTCTTTCCTTTAGCTTTAGTTCTCATGCATTACCTCCCTAATAAGGTTTTAACCTGATTTTTCTCAACTGTCAGTACCTTCCTCCTACAGGGACTAGTTACTTCACACCTCCATTGCATAAATTTTATATTTAATTATCTTTGAATAGCTTATATATCTCAAGGAAATTCTAAGATCTTTGAATATAGTAATTCTTTAATATCTTAATATCTATCTTTGAATATAAACAATACCTATAATGGTATATTCAACCATCTACTCTGTGTATAGTCATAAGAACTGATTTGTTTTCTGTAATGCAGGAGTATATATCTGTTGAATTCAATTAAATAGAATATATTAGTGAGTTTACTCCTGGAAACATCAATTCTCCTCAAAGTGGGTGAAAATTAAGAGAATACACCTGAAGACTTTTTAAACTTTCAAAGTCAAAGTATATTTCTCATGGTAGACTTTGAGCCATTGATACAGTAAGTGGAAAATACATTTTTTGTCAGGGATCCAAATCATACCTAGACCTACTCTGTCTAGCATGAAGACAGGCCTGATTATACATTCTATAACCAAAGGAAAAATAAAAGCTTTCTTTTAGATGGTTCTGTACTCTTTTCTTTATTACAAACTCTTCATACATATACTCAAATGCCTAAAATAAATTATCCTTCCCAGGTTAACACTTATACAGTTTACACAAGGATCAACTAGAAATATCTCTAAAATGCAAAGGAGAGGGGGAACTTTAGGTCAGTATGGAGGGTGAAAAAATGATACTTGGGCCCTTGGGCTGAATGTTTTAACTATGTTATAATGCTAGCCTTACCAGAACTGAATTAGATTTGAAAATTTAGCTTTTATATTTTTAGCTTAGAAACAAATTATAATGTAAAATACAAACTATTAATAATAGACAAAGAAAGACTATCAAAATATGAGAAGACATTCATGAATTGATAGAAGGGAAACCAAGATAGAATCAGGGTTTAACTTAGACCCTGTTTAATTGGCAACCACCAAAAATGAACACTTGGTATAGTATACTCTTTAGGTCAGTAACTGCTGTTATATGTAGCTCATAACTCATAACTGTGATTCAGTGACCCATTTTACTAGCTCAAACCAAATTACACAAAAATTCAAGATAAAGGACATTTAATTAAGCATAATAGCAAGGTAAACATCAAGAAAAACACCTACCACACAGAGTACAATCCTCTATAGTTTCAATACCAGCCATTAAAGAGGAACCATTCCTTCCTGGACATCAAACACTCCAAAAATTACATCCAACATTGTAGCCACTGCTTCCTATGGAGCAGCTGTCATTGATTGTAGGCTACTCTCTCCACTAAGAGGCTCAGCAGGTCTCTTTGAAATGCTGGTATCTGTTAATTTTTTCAGTGAAAAGTGTTACTAACCTACTCTTTCTCAAAGGGAGTGTTTATAGTTCTTTGGGGAAATAGCCAATGCCTGAGGCTATTTTAAGATTTGTAATTCAGGTTAATAGTTTTCCCAAGCCAACACAATCAGTCCCTCTGGATAAATCTTTTTCATAATTTGGCCTCCCCTCAACAGGAATTCTTCAAGCTTGCTTGATATTTGAGCTATGGTAAACAAATTCTTTTCTAATGTCAACATGCCCCTGGCAGTTGATTCTAATTTTTTCTGGTGGTTCTTTTAGACACACTTGAGATATGAATAGAAGCCAATTTCCTCTGATCCAGATTCTTATTATATACATTCAGGTAATAGCAATATAAGCACACAATAACCATATATACACCAAATACAACTGTCTAAAAATGATAGTAGAAAGAAGAGGAACACATTCATTTCATAATGCAAAAAAGAAGAAACATCAGAAAAAGACATTGGACCAAAACACATATAGATATATAGATATTATAATTTATACAAAATTTACATTTTTCTGTAAGATTGTTTTAGTGTTGTTCATGTATCCAAATATCTGTTTTTATTAGTTGTTTCTACGTTTCCTTTAATAATAAAAATTCTCGCCTTCTTCTTCTTACCTATCTGTATTGTCCTATGTTCTTTGGAAGGTTGTACTGCAAGTACTGCTTTCTGGAATTTGTTTGTAAAAGGACACTTCAGATTCAGATTTGCTTAAATAAACTGAACTGACAATCCTTGGTACTACTAGAATATCTGTTTAGTATATATTCTTGGAGGGCCATTTCTATTAAGGTATTATTTCAACCTGGACTTCCAAATGCCTTCCAAGGGATTCATAATCATAAATTGTCCTAGTAGAACTATAATATTTCAAAGTGCTGACTACCTCCTAATTCTATTGATGTCCATTTAATTCCTTCTTTATAACATTCTCCATACTGCTGAACATTTGTTTGCCTTCTAAGAATTACTACTTAGAAATGGAATATTGCAGATATGACAGTGATTTACATCACAGAAACCTAATGAGACATAACATCTCTGCGCTCCTGAATATTGGTACCGCTCCTTGACAAAAGATACATCTTTCACTTCAATTTCTGCTTCTCTGGGAGCTGGTTGAATTATATTTGCAGGGCCCTCGGCTTTCAGGCAATTTCAATAACAAAAACTTGTCTTTGCATGCATTTACAGGATTCAGTCATTTAAGATAGTATTTGACTTTAAAATTACTGATTACCAAGCGTGGTGAATGGACATATACATTTTCCTCCCCCCCCCCCCCGCCATTGAAGATTGAATTAAAGAAGTATGATAAGAATTACTAGCCTTTGCCCCCCATCCTAACCCTACTTCCAGAAAAAAGCACACAAAATTAACCTAATTCATAATTGCTTTGGTAAGATTAACATAAGATGCTAAAAATGTCCCAAACCAAAAGAAAAACATCAATAAGTAAGTCAATCTGAGCTGTAATCTCTTATTAAACAACGGTGGGATCCTAAAGTGTCCTAATTTAGGTTGGAGGTTGACTCGCCAACTTGATAGGACTTCAGTGAAGCTGGACCCTGGATATTTCCCTGTTTAAGACAAGTTTCATCCTAAAGAGAAGTTGCAAGAGAGCTAGAATCAGGGAGGCAAAACCCTCAGGTATTTAGGAGGCAGTAAGAATCAAACAGCCAAAAGTAACTGCCAACTGATTATAACAGGTGCAGGCAGAGAGTCCAAACCCAGCTAGGAGTAGTACCAAGAATTCAAGCTATAGTCAGAGGAGAATGGAAGCAATCTGAGAATGGAGAAAAGCAGGAATGGGAGTACACTTGGCAACAGAAGGAGCTTCTAAAGGATGAATGAGGTGGGACAATGCTGAAGCTCAAAGAAATGTTAAGAAAACCATGATGTGGTTTTAGAGTCAGAGAGATCTGAATTCAAATGACAACTCAGCTACTTATTAGCTATCTAATTTTGGGTAAATCACTCAACCTCTGTCTCTGTTTCCTCATTAGTAAAATGGGGACAATGGTTACATATAGTTCTCAATGTTATAAAGAAAAATCAGATTATATTTGCAAATCTTAAAGTGCTATATAATTCTAGGTACTACCACCATCACCAGCACTACTATGACTACTCTACTACTACTACTACTAGATAGTACTAGCATGATTTTTTTTATCAAGTTGTCTTGATAATATGTTATGGTCAACGTTTTCTTTAAGTATCATAAGAAACAGATCCTTCTCATCTGGTAGGGAATGACTCATTTATTAAACCATATGGCATGAGGTAATAGTAATTCTTATGGTTAAATAAGATCAAGTTTCTACTTACAGAATAATTTGGAGGTGGAGAAAAGACTACTGTAGTTCTGATTACCCATCTTTGAAGAGAAGTGAAGGAGAGCTACTTGCTTCTATTTTCTAATTTCTGCCAGAAAAACTAGAAGCCTCAGAGTAAAGGCTGTCTTGGAACTTAACTATAGCTCATCAAATTAGATGTGTCCTAACTTCTTTCCATAAAACATAGAAAGCCTTATAAATTTTGAAGGAGTACTGAAAATTGAATGAAGTATGAATATGCAGTAATAGCTAGTTAAGATGTCTTTTTGTTAAATCTGTCTTTTGTTCAATTTCTTCTAAGAAGATATAAATGAGATCTGTGAGCAGACTTGATGATGTACATGGATTCTTGGATATCTTCCCTTGTTTATGAGTTTTCTGCAACATTAAAGAGTTTGGTTATTTCATTTAAGTGTACAGATGAACTTCCAAAGGCAGAGCCAAGGTGAAGAGTAGGGAAAGCAATTGAACTCTCTCAACATTATCTTCTAAATAGTTTTAAAATAATACATCAGATCAAATTCTGGAGCATCAGCAACACATGATCAGGCTGAGACATTTTCTCCCCAGAGGAAGAGATAAAGAAAGTAGGAAGAGATAAAGAAAAATCTGTGATACTAGTTAGAGGTAGGCCTGGAACCCACATGGAAACAAGACAAGCACTGGTCCTAGAAGGTGACAATAGCAGCAGCAGCGGCAGCAGCTTCAGAGTTCTCAAGCTCATGATAAGGGAAGCTGGAACTGGTCAGAAGTAGATTAAGCAGATCCTTGAGCTATTACTGACTGCTGAATTAGGCACTCTTTGGAAACCCCACTGCCCAAGCCTACTTCCAGGTCATGGTTCCAGAGAGAAATATTTGCAAATACAACAGAACAGAGACCTGAGGAGCAATATCACTTGGTGCTGCAAGGTTTCAGGGGATCTTTCTGGGTAAGGAACAGGGCACAGACCAGAAGAGGAATAATTATACCTTTCCCTGGATCAGGACACCTTGGAGATATTAACAACTTGTAAACACCTAGTTCTGATAAAAGCAGCCTAGAAAATCCTTCATCTAAGAAAAGTATCCCTACCCTCATTCCCTGCCCTCATCTGGTAACAGAATTCAACCTTAACATACAGTTCAAAGCCAAGGAATAGGCTGTGAAAATGAGCAAACAGAAAATAAATGAACCTGACAATAGAAAAAAAGTTTCTATGGGGAAAGGGAAGCTCAAGATACAAAGTCAAAAGAAAACAATGATGTCAAAACAGCTACAAACAAGGCTTCAAAGAAAACAAAACTACTGAGTTGGACACAAATCCAAAAAAGAATTCCTGAGTGACCTTAAAAATTGATTTTGGAAATCAAATAAGAGTGGTGGAGTAAAAGTTGGAAAAAATGAGAGCAATACAAAGGAAAGAATTAATAGCTTGGTAAAAGAGGCACAGAACATACTGAAGAAAAGAATGCCTTGAAAAACTTTCAACTTTCTAAATGGTTAAAGAGGCACAAAAACACTGAAGAAAAAACTCCTTAAAAAGTACATCAGGCCAAATGGAAAAAACAAAATTCACTGAAGAAATTTCCTTATTTAAAATTAGACTAGGGAAAGTAAAGGAGTCCATGACACATCAAGAAACAATAAAACAAAATCAAATGAAAGAAAAAAAAATAGAAGAGAATATAAAGTGTCATGTAAGGGGAAAAAAAGCTGATCTAGAAAATAGATCAAGGAGAGAGAATTTAAGATTAACTAAAAAACATTATTCAAAAAAGAACCAAGATATCACATTTTCATTAAAGAAAAACTTTCCTCCAATATCCTATAATAGTAGGGTAAAATAGAAGTTAAAAATATCCATTGGTAATCCCTGAAAAATTTCAAACTAAAACTCCCAGGAGTCTAAATTCCAAAGCCCCAAGGTCAAAGAGAAAATATTTCAGGTAGCCAAAAAGAATTTATTCATATATTGTGGAGCCACCATGAGGATTATAAACAATTTAGCAGCTACCAGTAAAGGAGCAAAGAACGATATTCTGGGAGGTAAAAGAATCAGAATTATAAATAAGAATAATCTACCCCCCAAAAAACTGACTATATCCTTCAGAGAGAAAAATGAATATTTAATGAACTAGAAAGCTTTCAAGATTTTCTGATGAAAATACAAGAGCTGAATAGAAAATTTTACTTTCAAACTTAAGGATCAAGAGAAACATAGAAATGTAAATGTGAAAGAAAAAAATTATAAGAGACTTAATTGAGTTCATTACATTCCTATAAAGAAAAATGAAACAAGTAACTCCTAAGAACTTTATCATTATTAAGGCAAATAGAAGAGTTTTGAGGGAAGCTAAATGATGTAATACAGCGCCAGATCTGGAGTCAGAAAGACCTGAGTTCAAATTCAGCCTCAGACACTTAAATTGTGTGATACTGGAAAATTCATTGAATCCTTCTGTTTCCTCATTTGTAAAATGAGCTAGGGAATGATAAGGCCATTCACTTCATTATCTCTGCCAAGAAAACCCCAAATGTGGGTCATAAAGTCTTGGACACAACTGAAAAACAATTGAACTGAAGGAGTTTTTATAGATAGAAGTCAAAGGAGTGAGTAGATTATGTTGGCCTGGCCTAAAAAAGGGGGGTTTAGAAAAGGGATGTGCTGACAGAAGGGGAAAGAAAAGGAACCCTGAGATAAATTATTTCATATAAAGAGGTGTGCAAGAAGGAACTTTTAGAGTAGAAAAGAATATTGTGGGGAGGCAGACAGTGCTTGAAATTCACTCTGATCTGAATTGGTTCAAAGAAGGCAAAGTATATAGACACACTCAATTTAGTATTGCTTCAAAAAGGAACGAATACACAAACAGAAATATACAAACATACAATAAAATTAGATGGAGGGAAATGCATAGTCAGTAATCATAATTGTGAATATGAATTAGATGAATTCATCAATGAAATGGAAGTAAATAAATAAGCCTAGAAATTAAAATGTTGTTTACAAGAAAAAAATCTTGAAACAGAGAAATACAAGAGCAAACATAAGGGACTGGAGCAAAATCTATTATGCTTCAACTGATGTATAGCAACCATGAAGGATAACAAAGCAAAAACAAAAATTGGGCAAATTAAAAGAGATAAACAGAAAAATGATATCTTGCTAAAGGCATCATAGATATTGAAGTAATGTGAATTAAAATAAAAATTTGTAAAAATAAAAGTTTATGCTCCAAACTACATGGCATCTTAATTCTTAAAGGAAAAAATAAATCAACTACAGGAGGAAGTAAAAAATAATAATATACTAGTTGGGGATTTCAACTTTTTCTTTTCAGAATTAAATATATCTAATAACCATAAATAAGAAAGAAGACAGGGAAATGAATAGAGTTTTAGAAAAATTAAATTAAATAAATGTCTAGAGAAAATTTAATTAAAATAGGAAAAACACAGTTTTTTTTTTCTAATCTGTAAATGATAACTTTACAAAATGACTTTGTATTAGGACACTAAACACTTCCAAAAATGCAAAAAAAAGCTGCCATATAGCAGCCCTTTTTGTAGTGGTTAGAAACTGGAAACTGAATGGATGCCCATCAATTGAAGAATGGCTGAATAAGTCAACAATAGTGATAAAGACCTCAATGAATCAAGCATGCAATTTGAAAAATTTTGAAAAAGAATGAATTAAAAATCCCCAATTAAACATAGAAGTAAAAATCCTGAACATCAAAGGAGAGATTAATAAAATTGACCTACCAAATAAAACTATAACTCATTTTATATTAAAAATATAACAGCCAATTTATTAGGAAAAAAGAAAACAAATTACCAGAATCAAAAATGAAAAGGGGAATGCAAAAAAGAGATGAAATTAATTATTAAGAGTTATTTTACCTAATTATTACTGGCATGCTAGATTATTGCTAGACTTATAATCTATGCAAAAAATTGACAAGTATTTAGAAAAATATAAATATCCATGATTAAAAGAAGATGAAGTAGGATACTTAAATAGTTTTGTCTTGGGGTGGGGAGATAGTTAAACAAGCCATCAATTAGATCCCCACGAAAAAATCCCCAGGATCAGATGAATTTACATGTGACATTTACCAAACATTTAGGAACAATTAATCTCAACATGGTTTAAACTATGTGGGGGGAAAAACATTCTGACCAATTGCTTTTATGACACAATATGGTTTTAAACTAGAAAAAGCAAAAACAAAGGAACAAAATATTAGACTAATTTATTTGATGAATACCCGTGCAACTTTTAAATAAAACATTAGCAAGGAGATGGCAATAATTTATCACAAAGATCGTACTTTATGAACAGGTGGGAATTATAGCAGGAATGCAGAACTTGTTCAATATAAACTATAACTATAAACAAAACTGAACCTATGAATAACAAAGACAATGAAATCATATGGTTCTATTAATAGCTGCAGACAAATCATTTGACAAAATACAATATTCATTCCTATTCAAATCACATGAAATCCTAGGAATAAATGGAACCACTCTTAAAATGATATATATTATTTATCTAAAACCAAGGATAGACAATCTGTAATGGAAATAATCTTGAAGCCTTCCAAATGAGAAGAGGAGTGAAACAACTATGTTCATTGTCAGCATTTATTATTCAGTATTGTACTAGAAATATTATCTATAGCAATAAAAATGAAGAAGAAATTGAAGGGATAAAATAGGGAATGAAAAAACATCTTTGCAGATGATGTGATGGTATACTTAGAGAACCCTAGAGAATCAACTCACAACAATTAGCTGAAAAAATTACCAAATTTAGCAAAATTGCAGTATATGAAATAAACCCACACTCAAATTTCTATATACAACCAATAAAAATCCTCAGGAAGAAACAGAGAGAAATTCCATATTATCTAAGTATAGACAATATTAAATACTTGAGTGCCTACTTGCCAAGATAAGCCCAGGGATCACACACACACATACACAGAGTTAAAAAACACTTTTCACACAAAGGCATCTCCACAACTGGGAAAAATATGAATTTTTCATGGTTAGATGGCACCATTATTTTTTTTAAAAATGCAAATTCTACCTCAGTTAACTTATTTATTCAGTTCCAAAGCAACCAAACTACCAAAGAATTCTTTTAGAGATAGAGAAAACAATAATAAAATTTACCTGGAAGAACAAATAATAATAATAATAATAATCAGTGATCAGAATCACTGATCAAAAAAAAAATGAAAGGAGGCCAAGCAGTACCAGATTTCAAACTATCCTATAAATTGGCTAAGAAGTAAAATGAAGATCAATGAACTAGATAAGTTGCACCATGCACAGTAGGAATTAACCATAGGAATTTAGTGTTTGATAAACTCAAAGATATAAAGTACTGGGATAAAAGCTCCCCATTTTGCAAAAAATGCTGGGAAAACTGACAAGCAATCTAGCAGAAATTAGACATCAATCAATATTGCATATCATAGGACAAAACAAGATCAAGATGCATTGATGATTTAAACATAATGGGTCATATCATATTCAAAATAGGGGAAACATGGAAAAATGTACCCATCAGATCTATTGGTCAGAGAAGAGTTTAGAATTAGGCAACACATAGAGAAAACCACAGGAAATAAAATAGATAACTTTAATTACATAAATTAAAAAAATATTTTTATTTATTTATTAAATACTATTTATTATTATTAAAAATTGATACAAAGACAATATTGCCAAAATTAAAAAGTTGGAAGCTAGGGAAAATTTTTATACTGAGTAATAGAGGTTTCATTTATCAAATATAAAGAAAAAATAAATCAAATAATTAATAGTATGAGTTATTCCTAAATTGATAAATAGTCACAGGGTATGAATAGGAAGTTTTCAGAAGAAATAATCAAAGCTATTAATAGTCATATTCTAAAATATTCTCTAAATCACTATTTATTTTAAAATGCAAATTAAAACAATTCTGAGTGATGAATTCATACCTCTCAGTTTGTCTAACATGACAGAAAAGCAAAATGACAGAGTGCTGGCCTCTATCCACCACACTATCTAGCTGCCCCCTTCCAATTTATCCAAATTGCATCTGGAGATGCAACTCATATCTTAATAAATAAATAAATTACATTGAAACTTCTGCACTCATCCCTTTGAAACTCCTCAAATTCAATATTCAGCCCATTTCAACAGATTTCCTTGAGACTGTAGCACTTGGCTGTTTATGCCATTGCAACAAACTTAGGACTGTAGCACTTGGTCTCTGTTGAGCAGTAGGGATGTAAAGTTGACCAGGGCGGCAAATGCCCTCATGGGCAGTCGCTTTCCCAGTGAAGGTGCAAAGTGGTCATGCTTAGGACTTTCAGGTTGGAGCCCACAATGCTAAGGTTGTGCCCATCAGTGGACAAGTCTTGGAACAGTTCCAGCAGGATGATGGGGCTGCAGTGTATCGTCTCTCAACTCCCAAAACAGTAATAGTGGAAAGGGCACAGAGTGGCCAGTATGCTCAGCAAGAGAAGCAATAGAAGGAACAGCAGAGGAGCCTCAAGCGGCAGCAGTGGGAGCTCAGGCAGAGGACACAGCACAAGACCCAAGACTCCAGGCAGCCCCAGCTCCAGAGCCCTGGCCAGCAGAAGGCACTGGACCACAGCTTCCACCTCCATATTCTGGCTCCACCCTTTCCAAAGAAGCTTGGACATCATGGGATGGAAAGAGAATTTTCCTGGTCTTAGTTCCTCTCATAAAGTGAGTTGGTTTAAGAAGGGAAGTGCCCTGCTGGATAGCGCTGAGCTGGTTTGTTTTTCTCCAGTGGGAAACCCCACTTGCCCCTTTGGGGAACTGGATGGAGAAGGATGGTTAGGTTGTGAACTAGAGATGTATTTCTTATGAGAAAAAAATCACTTGGTTTCATAATTTCCTCCTAGTTTTTACCTACTGGTACTTTGAGCTACCATGTAATAAATTGCAGAAAGCATATATTGCTTTGATTTTCCTGAAAGTAGTCTTGAGATATTACTAACAATTTCTTCCCAGAGCTGCAGGTGCAATTGGTGTAAAGATCAGAATAATATAGTCATCAGAGTGAATGTCTATGACAAAATTAATTGCCCATAAGCCTTTCTGTGAACTGTCTAATTAAGGCTTTCCCCTTTTCTGCCTGGCATGGCTGAAAAAAGAGTCCTTGAGAGAGACTTAGATTTTTGAGGGAACAAGAAGAGATTAAAAAACAGGCTTTTCCTCTAGAGTAAGAAAAGCACTCCCAAATTAATATTGATGACAACATTATAACTGTCGGACTCAAACAGGGTCATGATGCTATATTTAATCATGACACTTTGGAACTTTGGCATATGTTTGTACAATGTACAGTTTGGTTTTATTTCTTATATTTTTCTTTATTGTTATAATTCTTAATGTTTTCTCTCTCTGACCTCTTCATAGATTCAGAGAACAACATCCTTGACTCTCTTCTAAAATGAGATAATTATGTTATTATTTCAAAATCATGTAACTTGCTATCAGCTTTTATTGAGTTTTAGATATGTTTAAAAAAGGAAGTGGGGTAATTACTGTAATGTTCTGGAATAAAAGTCATAGTTTGTGGGACCCAGACCATTTGGGAGGGAAGCAGAGCCATATGTCGCTACCTTTTTTAACTTCAAATATATCATCTTTTGTTCCTGAAATGTGGGTGGTGAAAAGTTCCTTACAATCTTCTCAACTGCTCCTGAATCACTTCATGGGAAGACACCACAGAAGAGCTGACAGCCTCCCAACTGGAGAATTTGCTGCTATCCCTCAGTTAGAGGGATTACCCATTAAGATATAGATGTACTATGGATACCTCAAAGCTTTCATTAAAACAGGAAGATCTTACCATTTTAGAGTGTTTCTCGGCTAAGAGGGGAAATGCACATAGAATACAAAGAAAAAATAAAGGTGCAGAGGGGGAAAATACAATTTTTTTCCTGTATCACTTTCTGTTTCCTGAATGACATAACAGATACATGAAGGGCTGAATATGGAGTTAAAATAGAAAACAAAAACAAAAACAAATCAAAACAAAAACCACAAACCATCTTGTTTTAAATACAGTTCCAAACACTTAAAAACCTGCATGATGCTTATCTAGTCATTTAATCACTCTGAAATGTTTTTTCTTCATCTGTAAAAATAGGTTAACAATAATACTTACTTGGCAGGGTTGTTCTAAGGAACAAAGGAAATGGTATATTTAAAATAGTGTGTAATCATATAAACATTGTGCGTGTGTTTGTGTGTGTATATACATACAAATGAATTAATATTTAATAGATTTTCTGATAAAGAGAAAGAATAAAATAGATCATACATAAGTAAATGTTCTCACATTGCATAAAAATAGAAGCAATAGATTATAAAACATTTCCAAAGATTAAAGAGGTAATTCAAAATAATATTACTTATACAATGACCCCTAACAAAACTTTTTCTTTTTAAATAGTATTTTATTTTTCCCAATACATGTAAATATAGTTTTCAACATACATTTTATATAGAACTTCAAGTTCTAAGTTTTTCTCCCTTCCTTCCTTACCGCCTTCCTTCCCCAAGATAGCAAGCAATCTGATATAGGTTAAATATGTGCAATCCTTTTAAACATATTTCCATATTTAACATACCCTTTTCTAATAGGAAATTTGTAACCAAATTGGGTCATTCCCTGGGGAGATCTCCCCTCTTGATGCTACTTAGAAAATGGTGACCCAAGCATGTGATGAGGTGGTTTTGCCATCCACTGAAGCGTCACTCCCTCAGAAACAGCTTCCTGCTGATTTTGTGTCTCTCTGAAAATGTTTTTTCAGTTCTGATTCAGATAGTTCTACATAATCAATACTCATATTTTAATGTAATGTTGCAGGAGCATTGTATGAGGAACACATGTTTGTACCAGCTGTAATGTCCTTGTTCTTTCCTAATAGATAAATTCAGTACTCATGATATCAAAAGGGGGTCAAAATTTTATTCAAGTCTTAAAAGCAGTTTTGAAAAAGAGCAATGGATGGTATCGAGCTATTCTGGGGGCTGCTTCTAAAGCAGGATGAGTTTGTTGCCACATTTTCCCTCAGTCTCATTTACCATATATGCATCTATTAGAACCATTAATCCTGAGATGAGGGCACCTGGCAGTTGGTAGGAAATTTTGCTTTTGTGTTTTAATACCTTAGCAAATGTTCACCCTGTACCAATACTTTCATTTTCCTTCGGGGGAAATATCCTTTAAGAAATGTAGAATTCTTCATTTTAGAATGTCAAAAGGTTCTGCAATCTATATTTCTACATGAGGAGTAAACAAGGTAATATGTGGGAAAGTTGAGACCCAGAATTAGCCTCCAAGCTCTGAAGTATGTTGTGTGAAATCATTAAGCTAGACTTTCATTCTGTAGTTCAGAGGGAAATACTTAAATCAAGCAAGTATCTAGAGGCAAACTAGATTATATTTTCTGTTTCCTGCATATTAAGTATTTTTTTAAATGGACCTTTTCTTAGTCTAAACATTTTATGGCAACATTGGGGAGAATAGGCTAAGGGAAATTATATAATTTATAACAGATCTAATAAGACACGAACATAGTCTGACTATGTACCAACTTTATAATTTTGTTTATCTATCTGATTTTAAGCATACATTCAAAAGATGCAATACAATGCAATTTTAGGAGCAAATAGATGATAAATTTGATATTTCCTCTGATGGGAATTTAAATCAGAGTTCTGTAATGAATTTGTGAAAGAGTTATCCATCTCCATTGTATTTAATTTGCTAACAGACTCTGATAACAAATGCTTCTTTCCTTGAAATCATTTAATGCTTACATAGGGATACTTTTTTTTTCCCATGCAAAAGATTCTTTTTTGGAGAACCCTTCTCCCCATATTTGGCTCTTTATATGATTCCAGAAGATTGTATTTGATGGGTTAGAATAATTATAGTAGACATAGTATCTTCTACCTTAGAAATTCAAAGTTTATATGATAATATTTTATATTCAAAACATCGGAGAAAAATATATATATGTTTGAGTGTAATGTGTGTGTATCCATATGTCTATACATATATATTTATATGTATATATTTATATGTATATGTGCATATATGCATGTATATCTTGTGTATTCTCCATTTTACAAATGGAAAAACCCAATACTATAGAGCTATTCCGCAGTCAAAGAAAAATTCTGATTTTGGTCCTCTACTGCTTATCTCCATATGGTGGACATTAAATGATATCTGCCTTCCAATACTAAGAGAAATAAAAAGAGCATTCTGTATGACTGAAACTTTCATTTATTCTAGGGAGGAGTTACCTTTTAGAATCAAATACATATATCAAAGACAGTTCTTCAATAGATCATTATTGGAGATGATGGGATATTTGATGGGAAAAGCACTAGACTTAAGAGTCAAGAGATCTGGGTTCTAAAACCTAGATTTGGCATAAATGAAATGGGTGACCTTAAGTAAGATTGTTAATTCTCCTTACCCATAGATTCCTCAATTTTATGACCAATGATTTGAATTAGATAAAATTTAAGTCCCTTTCAAGCTTTAACATTCTGACACTGAAAACAAGTAGCAACAGTTATACTTTTATTCTTTCATGAAGTCCAATGTCAATGTGTTTTAAGAATGAACTTTAATTTGTGAATAACCTATAAATACAAATGACCAGAGGACCAAATTCCTTTTGTTTCAATGATTTAATAATTTCTTCTTTAATTCAACGAAGAGAGAATATTGCAGATTATAACATGTTAGGGCAATATTTTCATATTGGAATACAGATTTTCAATGATGTACATCAATTTGTTCATTTCATAGAAGCAGAAATTAGGGCCCAATTAACTTAAGTGACTTTCCCAATGTCTCAAAACAAAGTTAGGAGCAGATTTGGAGCAGTGCACAAAAGCTTTCAAAACCAATCTCTTCTTTCTACTTTATACTAGTATCATTTTAGTTCAGACTCTCAGTATTTCTCATAGATATTATTGTAACAGTCTTCCATTTGGGCTCTCTAACTCATGTCTCACTACTCCAGCCTATCCTCTACACTAAAGTTAAAATGATTCTACAAGCACAGACCAGATCATGTCATGTCACTACCCAAAAACCTCCAGTGACTCCTTTAAATTTCTAAGATAAAATGTAAAGTCTCTGTTGAGTTTTAAAGCCCTTCATAAAAATTTTTAGGGGGCTACTTTTGGTGTATTTGTTTATTTTTGATACACATTGCTTTGTGAATCATGTCCGGAGAAAAAAATCACAACAAAAGAAAAAATCATGGGAGAGGAAAAAAAACAAGAAAAAAGTGAACATAGTATGTGTTTATTTACATTCAATTTTAATAGTTTTTCAGTTTCTAGCCACTACAAAGAGGGCTGCCACAAACATTCGTGCACATACAGGTCCCTTTCCCTTCTTTATAATCTCTTTGGGATATAAGCCCAGTAGTAACACTGCTGGATCAAAGGGTATGCACAGTTTGATAACTTTTTGAGTATAGTTCCAACTACTCTCCAAAATGGTTGGATTCGTTCACAACTCCACTAACAATGCATCAATGTTCCAGTTTTCCCACATCCCCTCCAACAATCATCATTATTTTTTCCTGTCATCTTAGCCAATCTGACAGGTGTGTAGTGGTATCTTAGAGTTGTCTTAATTTGCATTTCTCTGATTAATAATGACTTGGAGCATCTTTTCATATGACTAGAAATAGTTTCAATTTCTTCATCTGAGAATTGTCTGTTCATATCCTTTGACCATTTTTCAATTGGAGAATGGCTTGATTTTTTATAAATTAGAGTTAATTCTCTATATATTTTGGAAATGAGGCCTTTATCAGTTGGAGAATGGCTGAATAAATTGTGGTATATGAATATTATGTAATATTATTGTTCTGTAAGAAATGACCAACAGGATGATTTCAGAAAGGCCTGGAGAGAGTTACATGAACTGATGCTGAGTGAAATGAGCAGAACCAGGAGATCATTATATACTTCAACAACAATACTATATGATGACCAGTTCTGATGGACCTGGCCATCCTCAGCAATGAGATCAACCAAATCATTTCCAATGGAGCAGTAATGAACTGAACCAGCTATGCCCAGAGAAAGAACTCTGGGTGATGACTAAAAACCATTACATTGAATTCCCAATCCCTATATTTATGCCCACATGCATTTTTGATTTCCTTCACAAGCTAATTGTACAATATTTCAGAGTCTGATTCTTTTTATACAGCAAAATAATGTTTTAGTCATGTATACTTATTGTGTATCTAATTTATATTTTAATGTATTTAACATCTACTGGTCATCCTGCCATCTGGGGGAGGGGGTGGGGGGTAAGAGGTGAAACATTGGAACAAGAGGTTTGGCAATTGTTAACGCTGTAAAGTTATCCATGCATATAACCTGTAAATAAAAGGCTATTAAATTAAAAAGAAAATAAAAAGAAAAATGGAAAAAAAATTTTAATAGTTTTTTTTTTGGATACAGATGTCATTTTCTATTCAAAATCTATAGGGATTGCTTTGGATCACTGAACCACTGAAAAGAATCAAGTCTTTCATACTTGATTGTCACACATTGTGTACAGTGTATTCGTGGTTCTGCTTGTTTCATTCAGCATCAGTTCATGTAAATCTTTCCAGGCTTTTCTAAAATCAACTTGCTCATCATTTTTTTAATAGAACAATAATTTTCCATTGCCTTCATATATCCACAATTTATTGAGCCATTTCCCCAACTGATGGATACCTACTCAGTTTCCAATTCTTTGCTACCACAAAAAGGGATATTACAAATATTGTTGTACATGTAGGTCCTCTTCATTACTTTATATTTATATCTTGGGATTCTGACCGACTAGTCTGTCAGTGACATATTTATGCCAGGAATATGCCCTCTATTCACCTATATTTTATAGACAGATTCTCTTTTCTCAGTATCCTGTTTATTTATCATCTTTGGAACAAAGCCTTTATGACCTAATCTCTGCTTTTTACACAAGCTTCCCTTCTTTATTTTTTGTGTGTTTATTTTCTTTATCTGTATTTTGTATATACTTAGGAAACCATCTTGTCTTTCCCATCACAATATAACTTTCTGAGAGTTGGGATTGTTTCCTTTTTTTATCTATCTCTGTACCTGGAATAGGACCTAATACATAACTTAATAAATTCTAATACATTGGTTGATTATATTTTCATTCATAACATTTACTACTATTGTGAGATAACACCTTTCCATCAAACTTAACATCTAATTTCATTTTAAAATATCTAAAATTGTTTATTAAAGTGTAAGAATGACACAAAGAGCAAATTAGGCTATACTGTGTGATTAAGAGAAGTATTAGCAAAATGTCATGTGGGCATGGAGGAAGGAATCCCTCAGGGAAGAGGAAGAATTTCAGCAGAAAAAAAAATGGATTCAACTTCAACAGGCAAAAACTGAAGGGGAGAACACAAGTTGTAGATAAATTTCATGTTTATATGTGTATGTGTGAAAGGAAGGAGGAATAAAGATTAAATTGAAATTAATCTGAGTATCTGCTAGGAGTGTCAAAGAAAGAAAGATATCTTGGAACCAGATTATGGAGGGCCTTGAGTAACAGACTAGAAGCTTAATGTTTATTTAATAGACAGAAAGAAATAACAAGATTTGGGTTTTTTATTTAAAAGGGAAGTAATGTGATCAAATTTATGCCTTAATTCACTTCAAGAAGAATTTAAGACACCAAAACAAAAATGGAACAGATTATGCCCTTGCAAAGAGTTTTACATTCTACTTGAGATGTATGTGTGTGTGTGTAGAAACAGAGAGAAGAGAGAGAGAGAGAGAGAGAGAGAGAGAGAGAGAGAGAGAGAGAGAGAGAGAGAGAAGGAGAGAGAGAGACAGAGAGAGAAGGAGGGAGAGAGACTGAGAGAGAGAGATAAGTAAATGGGAGATAATTTAGGAGGGATAACATTATCCACTATGGAGATCAGGGAAAGCATCATCATGCTTCAGCATCAATGCAAAGAATTGACATGTGAAATGTGATGCAAAAGCAGAAAAGAATAATGGAGCAGGGGGAGTAGGTTATACAAACACGTTAAAGTAAGCCAGAGGGACAGCTAGCAGGTCAGGGTAGATGAAACATTTCACAGAGAGCTGGAGTCAGGGTGAAGAAAGCTTTCACTGCCTTGCTGAGGAATTTGATTTTATGCAAGGTGCAATAAGGAACCACTAAAGATTTTGAGAGAGGCCTGACATGATTAAATTACTTTGGTTATTGTGCAGAGGCTAGAGAGAAAAGATCCTAGCAACAGGGAAACTAACGAAAGTCTTTTACAATATACCAGGTAAAATGGTCCTGAACTCGGGGAGTGATTATGTGAGAGAAAAAGTGACAGATATGAGAAGAGTGGGAAAACAGAAATAGAAACTTTGAAACTAAATGCAATGAGGGCTGCGGGAGATGCAGGCACAAAGATATCAAAAGATTATAAAGCTGGCCACCTGGGAAAATGGCAATCCCTTGGTCAGAAATAGGAAGATTTAAGGAGGGGCGGATCTGTGGAAAAGATGGAGTAAAGAGCCATCCTGGGAGTCATAAACATTTGGGTTCAAGTCTTGTTTCTGACACATATTGGCTCTATTACTTTTGACAAAAGATGACAAGCGGTCAGAGGATAAAGACTGAGAAAAGAGCAAGTGATGTGCACTTGAAAGAGTGTTGGTAATCTTAAAAAGTTTCAGAAATACAATGAGGACAAAAAGCTTTTATGATGTTGATAAGTGAATGGATAGTGAGGGAATATACATAACTCATTATTGGAGTGCAAGAGTAAAAAGGAGAAAAATATAATGGAGAAACCATTGTCAAGTGCAGGGTTTATTGTTGTTGCTACGGTCATTTCAAGATGAGAGAGAACTCTATAATTATATATAAGAAGCAGGGAAAAGAGAAAGCAAAATTAGCTAAATGAAAATACAGAATTAAGGAAAGGAGTGTCAAAAGGGAAGGGAAATTTTGAAAGAGAACAACAGATTGAATTAAAAAAAAACAGACCTACACAATTACTTCCCTATACTTCCAAAAACAATGATCAATACATAATAAAAGTGAGAGGTTTAAACAGGTATTCAGCAGATGAATTAAAAGAAAAAATAGGAATCATTTAGTAAGCAGTCTTTATTAGGTAGAGGAGATAAGAGGTAAGCAACATGCAAAAAAAAAGATGTATATAGAATACATTGGAGATATTTGACAGAGTGAACACAATACTATTAAAGGGGATAGGGAGAAGCTTTTTATGTAAAAGTCTGATTTCAACTAGACTTGAAAGGATCTCAGGACCCAGGAACTAGAGATGTATTATAACCATTCTATCAGATGAAGCAATAAGAAAGGAGTCATACTAACAATAACCAAAAGTTGAAAGGTCTTAGAAGCTAAGAAACGAAGCAGTATTAAGATGGGAAAATCAGAGAGAAAGAGTTTGGGAAAAAATCATTATTGCTGTTATATAGCACTTTAAGACTTGCCCAGAGCTTTATATGTGTTCACTCATTTGATCTTCAATACTAAATTGTAAGGTCAGTACTATTATTACCATTCTCAAGTATTCAGCTGAGGAAACTGTCTAAGAGATCTTGAATGATAGATATATTGTTTTTGTCTACGATCAAATAGTTAGTGTCTAAAGAAGAAAAGAAGGTTAAAAAACATTTATTAAGCACGTACTATGTGCCAAGCATTTCAAGAACTTCATAAATTTCTTATTTGATCCTCATAACAACTCTGAAAAGTAGGTGCTCTGATTTCCATTTCACAGACTTGTGACTGAGGCCACATTTGAACTCCTCTTCCTGACTCCAAACCCAGGCTCTGATTAAAACTTAGCCTCCAGATAAAGTTTTCTATTTCCCATATTAGCTACTAAGTTTATTTAGCTATTAAATTCATGGATTAAGAGGTAATTAATCTCCTTTATAAAGCAGTTTTCATAGAAACATGAGAAATTTAAAGTAATGGAGAAAGCCCACTCAGAGTGGGATATGAATTAGTTTTTGAAAAAGTTTGGAAATTTTTAAAAAAGAAAGAGAAAATTGGGATTCCTTTTAAATATTGCAAAGTATCAACTCACAGAAACATGGGATCAAAAAGGAACATGTAAAAGAACATTAATTTACCTTTTTCTATGTTTTTCACTGAAGTAGATCTTTATTTTTAATAGTTGGATCATAGGATTTAGAACCGAGGGAGACTTTACAGATCAACTCATTCATTGTCTAAATCTTTGAGATGAAGTAACTAAGGCTCAGGGCGTTAAGAAACTTATCCAATGGCAAATCTAACAGTTGATTTCATGTTCTCTGGTTGCAAATCTTTCAACTTTACCACCCTGACTCCAATTATAAGTAAAATTTCAGTTCCAAAGTCAAGTCCTATCAAAAAAAGTCACTTGGTCAGAATAAACATTGAATATAGTGTTTTATTATCTACATTTTACATAAATTAATTTGTCATTTCATTTAAGCTTCTATTCAATTCATTAATTGCTTACATACATATCTTATACATTCGTTGTCCAAATTTTCAAATTTGATTTATCATGTTCTCTGAGCCAACAAAAAAAAAAAAAAATTCACATTCTATCATTAGAATTTCCTTGTCTCACTTAATGGCACTCAAGAGAGTTCAGGACCTAGTCCAAGTATTCTTAACTTTTTCTATAAGAGGAATTTCAGAGCTTGAAGTCTATAGATCTTTTCTGAAAATACTGTTTTTAAATACATAAAATTAAATATGTATTGTTACTTAGAAAGCATTTAAATAAGATACACTTTTAAGCACTTACTAGTAGGCTAGGCACCATGATAATAAACAAATAAAAGTAGAAAGACAGTCAATGTGCTCAGTGAGCTTGTGTTTTAATGGGAAAGATGAGACATAAAAGAAAAACTGGAAAAGCTCCATGATGGCTAAATGGTGCAGTGGGTAGAGTACCACTCATGGAGAAAGGAAGATTCATCTACCTGAATTTAAATCATGCTCAGGCACTGCAGGCTATATGACTCTGGACAAGTCATTAACTCTACATCAGTTCCCTCAAATACAAAATCAGCTGGAGTACAAAATGACAAGCCATTTTAGTATCTTTTCCAAGAAAATCTCAATTTGGGTTACAGTAACAGACACAAGTGAAAACAACTGAACAAAATCATCTAGCAGTATTAAATTCTATTGGAATCAAGTGGTTTTAAATACAATAGAAACAACAATCTTGCCCCAGATGACGGTTATTTCCAGAATCTCAAAATTAAAAACACTCTCAATAGCTACTTATTTGGTTACTTAGAAGACCGATACACATTATTTATTCCATGTACCCATTAGCTACCACACTTAATCTTTAATGTGTACTTTAGAAGTTAAAAACTCTGATCTTTAATCATGATGAGATAGCTGTGAGCTGTCAATAGTGGATACTAATGCTTTCACAACCAGCCTTACTCTATTATATAAATTAGATTTTAGATTTTTCCACATCTCTTGACTTCTGGTGACTCATAATTAATAAGTAGTATTCAAATTAAGTAATCATCCTGCTGTTAAACTAGAGCCTTCTATTGATTAACCCTGATGGAACCGCATGTGAATTGTCTATGCATAAGACAATAAATTAATGAGCTTGTGAGTTCAATTTATTCTATTAATGCTTGTTGTTATTTCAGCTATGCTATTAGATATGTCTCAGTTTTCCTTAATGTAATTACTAGAATGTTATTGACATTTTGTTAAGCATTTATGGGACCAACTCATTGTATTTATTAAGGCTAAGAAATGTCTCCTCATAGCAAATACATTAAAAGTTGTAGCAATCATGGTACTGCTTGCTATGAAATTTCATTTAACATACAATTTGCAAAGGCTCCAGAACTAAAAATATGTTTTCAAGATTTTCCTCTGAAGTTTATTACACAAGACCTTTCACAAGACATTTAACCACCCTGGGCTAAAGTGTTGTCATCTGGAAAACAGGAAAGTTGGATTAATGTTCTCTCAGGTTCCTTCCATCCTGAAATCTATGATCTATGAATTATTAAAATGTTCTATTCAATATATTGATAAATCAACTATTATTTCTGTTACTTCCAGTAAGTAATATAGTTTCATCTTTTTATGCAGATTTGTTTGTACTGTGAAACGATGAACTAATTGATTCTAACTAAGAACAAGTCAGGAAATCATGTTCAGCAGTATCTATGAGTCAAACTTATCATTTAGAATTAAAACTAAGAAGACATAAAGAAATTAAAATTATATTCACGATGATCAGCAGTGTTTAGATGAAGATTTCATTTGAATATGTGATTAACAGACCTCTGAGGGGCAATAAAGGTTTTTTGATATAAGGATGCATACCCATATAGCAGATTAAGTTCTATTCCTCCATAACACTACAAATATACTTCTCATCTCTTGTTATTTATTTGCCTGCTCCAAAGTATGCAAAACAAAGGAAAGTCCAATTAAATAAAACCATAGTCCGAGCACAAATATAACTGAGGGTTCTAGTTACAGTTTTGGTTTTTGTATAACAGGTTGCATGTGACTATATACCAGGCAAATATGAGTTCATCCAAATTCTAACTGAATATATGATATGATAAGATCCTTGACTATTTTTCAACACAAGACACAAAAATCTTAAAACCCCAACTAAGTGTAAGTCTTATGACTACTTTTGAAGGGAACAAGTAGGACAAGAAAACATACTGAACTCTTTGAAAGGAAGGATATAAGTTTAAAGAATTATTTGTTTTATTATTAAATGAGTTCTTCCATGTGCTCATATGCTCAAATTTAGTAGAGAACATAGCCCGTGGACTAAGGTAAGTTGTTCACTGTTTTAAGTTCTAAGAACAGATCTCCTATTGTTTTCAAAAAATTCTGTAACTAGATTAAATCTATGGGGATTTGGGGTCAAGTAAGTCACATATTCAGCCCAAGTCATTCAATTTCATATACCCAAGTGGATTTAAAATTTTCTCTTTTCTGATAAGAATTGCCTCCTTTTTCCTTCACAAATAGTTCACCACTGAGCTGGAATGTAAGTTGTTTCTAAAGCAGTTTTATGTTATACTGAATGTGTGTGTGTGTGTGGGGGGGTTAATTCTTTCTTAGATAGGCCAAATATCCCAGAAAGGATATTTGTATGGTTTCTTCCATCATACATACATCAGCATTACTTAGTAATTTACAATTTGTATTTTGATTTCTATCTTTTACAGTAGAACAGAAATGCTGAAAACCATTTTCCTCCCTGGAACCTGCACAAAAGCAAGTGACAGGATTTGGAGTTTTGATGGAACAGAATAATTGTGGGTTTGTTTCCTTATCAGTACAGATTTGTTCAGTATGGAAAAAAGGGAATTTATTTAGTTGTTCCATGAACTCAAGGGAAAGACTGTTCAGGCAAAGAGTTCTACCATAACTAGCCATGTGATCTTTAGCAAGCCTCAGACTCTCACGGTTTCAATTTTCTCATGAGTAAGACACAGGACAATATGGCTTGAACGCTGCTCCTTTCTTTCTCTAACTCAAGGTTAGAATGAGATCATACAGTGCTTTATAGTCAGAAAATATGATGTAAACATGCTATTTTCATGATAATAGCTTAAATGTAATAAGAACTTATAGGTTAAATAACGCCAACCATGCTTCAGTGATAAATTGTCACCAACACAGAGAAAAAAAAATTAAGCCTAAGTGAGCTATCTATAGCTCAGCCCATTTAAAATGTAAAACCATTTTTTTTGGCCTTGTTCACATAGAACAGGCTCTCAGCAAAGTGAGAAACAGCTGTCCCTCTCTTAAGGGGAGGTAGTGATGGTGAATTTGTAAAATAAGCACTTTCACTTTTTCTTTTGCCAACTCAGGGCTCCCCAATATTTAAAAATAAATTAGTATCTATTATGTGATAAGCATTGTGATAAATGCCAAGGACAATTAAAGCATAGATTTTTTTCCTGTTTCTATGTTTATTGAATTTTAGCCCTAGCCTATTATTTCAATGGTGCAGGGAAACCCAATATGGAATATTTGCTAATAATCCGATGTACTTGCCTCTAATTTTTTTTTGTTTTTATTTAATATAAGCTTAGTTGTTTCCTTATATTGCTGCCCCACAACAGACTATAAGATACTTGAAGGAAGGAATGCTTTCAATTTTTTTTTTTGCATTTGTTTCCCCAGAGCAAAGTAAATACTTGGCACATAGTACATGCTTAATATATTTGTTGAATTGACCTGAATTAGAAAATCTCTCCATTGATAAGGACTGGAAAATCATCTGTCTCTTATAGAAATATAGTTCTTGGGGATATTGAAATATTGAATGAGTTGTCCATGGTCACACAGCTAATCAAGATTTCTCTGATTCCAAGCCTAGTGCACTTTGTGCTATGCTATACTTCCTTCCAGCTACTAAATTCATGAATACTACTTGCTTAAGCCATAGAAGGTGTCCTACCTACCTCCTTCCTGACAGGGATTTTCTAGGGAGAAAGGGGTGGGAAATCATTTGCCCAGAGGAACTAATTTAATCATGAAAATTTCAGGTACAAAAGCAAGTTGGCAAGCAGATGTTTGAGGTGGGCCAAACGTTAGGGCACTTTTCAGATTTACCACATAGGCAGCTGCTTACCCTAGCTAAGCAGTACCAACTGTGTACCCAGTTCACCTCAGTTCAGAATTTTGCTTACTTCAAATGGCAGGAAGCTCTGTTCCTTTGGAAAGCTCCCATCAGAGCCCTACAGCTCCATTTGGTCCTTCCTTCCTTCGTCCAACAACTATTACTATATTCCATTGAGAGAGGAGCAGCTGGTTCGATGGAACATTGAGTTCCAATTGGGTTTTGTCCGTCCCCCGCTTTGAATGCTCAGCCTAAAAGAGACATTTTGAAAGGGTATTCCAGGCAGGCAAAGTTTGGCTTAGTTATATTTCTAACAGCCATTTTGTGGATATTTAGAGCCATGATCTATCTGTTGACTAGAAACACAGGATACATTATTTTCTAAGTATTACATTTCCTGAAGTTTAGAAAATTTAATCATTTAGTTATATGACATAATGGGGAAAATGAGTGCTTTGAAAAGTATTGCTTAAAGATTTAAAAAAAAAACTTACAATATCTCCATAGAATATCACTTTCCCTAAAATCATCCCTGTTACTGATTCTATCTTTTGAGCAACCCGATGAAAATGGCAGGATTTAATTTTTAAGGAGTGTTTAGATCTTAATCTGAATAGGACACCAGACATATAGAAGAGGATGCTTCCCTAACTGGGATTCAGGCTCATCACAGATTAATTGGCTTTTAGCTAAAGAACTTCCATTATCCTGAGAGTTCTGCATAAAAAGACTTTAAAAGGAAATAGAAAGAAGAAGCCAGATAGAAATAATAGACATAAAGAAATAAGCCAGGCAGTGCCCATTGTCCAACAGAATTCTGAATGAAAAGCCAAAAATAAATATTGCTTTGAGGACATACAAATATTGATTTAAAAAAAAACAAAAATAGAGGAATTCTGATAAAGGAAAAATGTATTAGATTCACCTGAAAATGTATTTGTATAGTTTTCTCTGATTTTAAGAAAACATATATATGTAAAGAAAGACAAATAATATCTTAAACTTCTTTATTTTTTATAATAATAGAGTTTTTGTGGTCTAACTTTTTCAGATTGCATTACATTCAAAAGTGAATAGGATTTTATGCTGAATTTGGCAAATGAAAATGCAACTTGAACTTTTTTCCTTTTGTAAGAGGCTTAAGACCAGCAGCTTCTCCAAGGTCTTGTTTCAACTTCTTCTGACAAGTGAGTGAAGCTACTGTTTCAAAGGTTAACAGCAGTCTCTGCCTCCCCATCTGGAAACCACTTTAAATAAAATAGCTTAACATGTTTATAATGGCAATGTTCCCTTTTGGGGAGTCCTTTGGGCTAAGGCACCATTAACATTCTCAGCAAAAGATGCAGCATCAGATTTTAGTTTGACCTCTAGTTACAGAGACAAAGAGAAAGGTGATCTGAAATTCCCAACCATTATTCATTTCAGTCACATCTGTTTCATAGAAGATGTGCAGTCTAATTAAAAGTGAGGGTTTACTGCATCTCCAGCAGAGATAACAGTAAGAACCCTGGTAATGGAGAGGGAGGGAGGGAGAGAGAGAGAGAGAGAGAGAGAGAGAGAGAGAGAGAGAGAGAGAGAGAGAGAGAGAGAGAGAAGGGAGGGAGAGAGGGAGGGAGGGAGGGAGGGAGGGAGGGAGGAAGGAAGGAAGGAAGGAAGGAAGGAAGGAAGGAAGGAAGGAAGGAAGGAAGGAAGGAAGGAAGGAAGGAAGGAAGGGAGGGATGGTTTCCTCTATATGGCACTTTTTCCCCAGTTTTTGTCTCAATTTGAAATCCTCTCCCTGAAGACTACCTGGGAATCCATGGTCTTTTCTCTCAAAAATAGAAACCAGAAGATAGAGAACTCTGTCCCACATCTAGGCATAGAGCATTAAATAGTCATCCTTCTCCAACAACGCAAGTTTTA
The DNA here is from genome assembly GCF_902635505.1 of Sarcophilus harrisii. Taxonomy (NCBI): domain Eukaryota; kingdom Metazoa; phylum Chordata; class Mammalia; order Dasyuromorphia; family Dasyuridae; genus Sarcophilus; species Sarcophilus harrisii. Next base: position 31,199,954 of record NC_045431.1, on the reverse strand, counting down.
TGCAAATGGACTTTGAGTCATGGACTACATGTCTATGAGAATTATGTGGGACAAGAGCTGGGGAAGCAACTGTCTTTTCACCTTGAGAACAGAGGTGATCTATTGCTTCAACCTAAAGTTGAACTTGTCTATAGATGCCCACAGACTTAACTGAAAAATTCCATGCCCTAAACTGGGCACCATGCTTTATAAGCCTAGTCATTGCTGTAGTGGACTTATTCATATCAGGGCATTTCAAACTTTATTTAGTTTTCTCCTTAGATATCTGATAGAAGTATGCTGATTGAAGCATTTTATTTCAATTAATTAATTATTTTCTTTCTCATATTTTTTCCCTTTTGTTCTGATTCTTCCATGTGATTATTATGATTGTATATCTATACCTATATCAGATTGTTGCCCTCTTAGGGAGTAGGGAGGGTAGGGAAGTAGAGAGAAAAAAATTGGAAATAAAAATCTTATAAAAGTGAATGTTGAAAACTTTCTTTACATGTGATTGGAAAAAATAAAATACTATTATGTGGATAAAAGCTAGGTACAAACAAGAAACGCATTAATAAAATTATGTTCTTTTGTAGAAAATTTAAGGGAGTAGAAAATGTACCCACTCTATCTTAGTGACTGGAAATCTATTTTATTTTGAGAAAATATTGATTATGACTTTAAGGAATAACATAGTAATGTCAAACAAATCAGGAATTTCAACCCAAAATGTTTACTTAAAAAAAGATATATTGCTCTTGGGGAAATCTCATAACCAAGATTATTAACACATTTTTGTCTTTGTTGCTTTGAATCCTAGTAAACATCCAATATGTGTCAAATGTTCACGTTTCTCTCTCCTCCTCGTACAAGTCCGTATTCCCCTAGTCAGCACTATCTGGCCAGTAGTTGACATTTGGTGCTTTTTGAACCCACACGGAATCCAAAACTGTCTCGTAATTAAATGCATGGCATGCCTGTAATTTACCATTATTGCTATTATAATATCTCAATGGGATGGCACTGAGAAAGGATAACTCTAAATGGAAGCACATGGTGAATGCTGATTGAGAAGACAGTGATTGAATTTCTACTCTTTCATTTGGTCCATGTTCTTTGTGATTTACTTTCAGAAACACTCACCAGCCAGGGTGACAATTCTATTAGCATTCATTGCTTATATTTCTTTAATTTTCCTGGACTTCTAAAATATGGTTTTTCAATTCATTTCTTTTTCTTACATATACATACTCAGGCTAAAATAATATAAAATGAATTAACTCAAACTTTTGTAGAATGCCCTCCAGATACTGCAATAATTTCTCCCATTTATATGCAGTAATGCCCTTCATCCAAAAGATTCCCATGATGCAATATTGTATTCAGAAATTTCTTTATTCTCTGACATAATCCACATCATCATTCTTATTCTGTTTCTCTGTTAAAATTCACATTCCTCTGGCTCTCTAAGCTGAAATGTAACTTCTGAAAAAAGAAATTTATCCAATAACTTATTGTAGTAAAATAAAGTATATTGTTCCTAACCATATAAGGCTAAAATTATGGCTACATTAGATTAGCACGGATTTATGGAATACTTGCTGTGTTTTCATCTCATGTTAGTTCTATTGGCAAATAGAAGTAAAGGAGAAATAAACCCTGTCTTCTAGGAGTTTCTAATCTAGTAGAGGAGACAAATCCAAACAATAATCTGTGAACAATATAACAATATTGTTCTCATGAATTGTGCTTACTAACTGTAAATACTAAATCTTTCTAGAGAAATTAAGAAAAAGCCGTGGACATGATGGGACTGGCACTTTTGGGGGAGCTTTCACCCTATTTTGGTAAAGAGTGACAAAGAAATGTTAAGAGGAGGGGCAAGGAAAAGATATATATTAAAAACACTTATTTGTTTATGAAGAATAAAGAGGAATCAAAACTGGTTCCGGTATTTCATATCCAACTCAGGATAATAAACTGATGATCAGGAAATTCATCATCATGGAAACTATATCAGTGCTGATACTCCCGATTCATCAGTACACTTAGACATTTCTGCCTTTCTGATCTGAGAGCTGGAAGGCAGAGTGAATAATTCTTCCCAGAGTTTCCATTTTAGAGCACTCAAAACCCAAGCCATGTCTTCATTTAACACCAGCTATTCTACTTGATTTTGATATCCACCATCATTATCATGTCATTTGCACAGAATAACCTTCTCTGGAGTTATCCCTTCTTTTTCTGCTCCTTTTTATGTATTGTTTTTTGCACTCGGTTATAAATTCCTTGAGGGCATTGGTTATTTTTTTACAATTTGTATCTTCTGTACTTAGCGAAATGTCAAGATAGAATAGTCACTTAATAATCAAAAATATATCATGTCATAACAAGAGGAATGGGTTGAACCAGTGTTGAAAAATAAGATAGATAAGATGGGCAACAAGTCTACAATGTCCAAGAGAATTAAGAAATTTGAACATCAGTCCCCTACCCATACTGCCTACTTTATCCATACCCATACTGCCTACTTTATCCATAGTTTTCTTAGACCAAGGAAAGAAAGGAATCATGATGTATTGGAAAGGTCTGGAATGACCCAAATTCTGCCTCTGTAACTTATTAGCTATGGGATGCTGACTAAAGTATCTAATCACTCTTCACCTTGATTTCCTTATTGGCAAAACTGGGCTTCACAACTAGTTGTATTTCAACTACCCATATCACAGGATTTTGTGGGAGCATTATATTTTTCCTCTCTTTTTCTTCTTTTGGATTTGTATTACTATCATTTTAAAATAACTCTTCATTTCAATGTGGATGAACAGATATCCTTAATTCATATGTTTTGCTTTTCTTTTATCTGAGATTATGAACAAGGCTAAAAAAAAAAGACAGATATTACCCTATTTTAGACTCCCCGATCATGAACAATTGAGAACCTGCTATGACCATATATTTGTTTTTTGGGGGGAGTGGTTGTCCCACAAGTACTTTTTTTGTCTTACAAAGACTACCCCTCTTCCCCAGTATATAATTTGATATTTCTCCCTATCTTGTGATTATGTTCCTAATAATGTTTCATATCATCTGAACCTAAAATGTAAGAGGCTACATGACATAGGGAATAGAGTACTGGCCTTGGAGACAGGTTTCAAATTATACTTCTCACCCAGAATGTGTAACCCTGAATATCTCATTGTTCTAACTGTTCACAGCAACAGCAATATTGTGCAACAAAGAACTATGAATGATTTCCCTCTTCTCTGAAATACAGTGATCTAAGACAATTCCAAAGGACTTCTGATGGAAAATGATTTCCATATCTAGAGAAAGAATACTTAGAATATGAATGTATATTGAGGGATGCTATTTTCACTTTATTTTGTCATTTTTTTTCCTTTATTCTATTTGTTCTTTTACAATATGCCTAAGAATGACTTTAATATGATTGCACACATAAAACCTATGTCATATTGCTTACCATCTTAAGAAGGGGAAGGAGAGGAAATAAAATAGCAAATGTGGGACCCAATATTTTTGATGAATGTTAAAATTGACTTTATATGTAATCAGTAAAAAATACAATTTAAAAAAATCTCAGTGTTCCTGATATCTCTCTAGAACTACAAGATACAAATTAAGAGTATGACGTTCACTGATGAAATCATTGTCTTTATCAAGAATTTCCTATGCCAACAAAATCACCAGTCCAGTTCTGTATTTGTTATGAATTTCCTTTAAAAGATAAATGTAAATGTAATGATCATAATTAATGTGAATTGTTATTTAGTCATTTTTATCTGACAAGCTGTAATAACATGAAAACTGAATTCAGTTAGGCCTTCAGTACTACTCAACAGTTCTTTTATTTACCTCTTGATACCTCCCTTTTGCATTTAACTATTTTTTTTAAATATATGGTCATCAAGACTCCAATCCCATTTCTCCCTTCCTGTTTCCTAGGGAAAGATAGATATCTGCCCATTACCATGTTTTTGAGTTCACCCTTTCCACATCAATTAAGTGCTATCTTCTGTAGCATCTTTAATTTCTCCTTTCTATTGCCTCCTTCTTCTTGTTCTTCCTACATTCACAAGGCTTTCTTATCTTTAAATACCTTATAATCTACTCTGCTCCTATACTATACTTAATTACTATATTAATATTATAATTAATATTCTCCGTCTTTTTATTCCTAAATTTCTTTGATAAAGTGGTGAAACTTTCCTTATTTCCTTAATACTATAACCTCTTTTTATCTCATGAAATCCAGTTTCTCCTTCTTCTAGTATAGTAAAAACTCTTTTCTTAAAGATTTACAGTAACCTACTAATGATGAAATCCAAGATTTTTTTAATCTCTCGAGTTAAGTGTTTTAAAATAATTTCTCTTAGCCTACCCAATTGGAATTTCTTCATGATTTGCATAGTGTATCTTGTATAAAATATTATATCCTGAATTTCCATTTTTCTATATGACATAGACCTCTGTACCTCATGACATTTTCCCCAACTCCTTTATAACTGCACGAAGTTCCATTTTTTTCCCCATTTCCCTCAGCCCTCACCTTCAATCAGTCATCATTCATAAGTGCTGTTATTTCTTCTTTCCCAATGACACTTCAATCTATTCTTGGTTGCCCATTCTTATTATCATCAACAAGAGAGTATTAGGTATAGCAAAAGGAGTGGAAGAGTTCAGAGAGAAAAAAGCAGAACTCCAAGGATGACATCTTAAAGCTAACTTGCACATAGAGAATGATAAGAAAAGGAGAAAAATAATTATATACTTCAAAAATTTAGGATGAAAACTGAGAAATTATGTATCAGAAGAAGATTTCAGTAGTACAAGGTTAGCAATGACAAATGCTATAGGGAAGCCAAGGAGGATAGAACTAAGGAAAAAATGGTTTAAATTTGGTAAGAAAGGAACAATAGGTCATTGTAAGGGAGCACTTTCAGTAGGCCATTTGGAATGAAAATCAAATTGCAAGGGGCAAAGGAATTAGTACAATATGGGAAGAAATGGGGGCAATGGGCATTTAACATCAATATTAGGACTTTGGAAGCCAAAAGTATTGAAATAAACTAGGCTGAGAAAATAGAACCACAAAAAGATTTTGAGAAAGTAAGTACATTTTGCTTGTTTTAAGACAAGTGATACCTGAATATCTCTAAAGGTAGAAGGAAAAGACTGAAATTGTAAAGGTTAAAAGGAATATATTAGACAATGAGGGAATAAGGAGATCAAGACCAAATGAAAAGATCTTTGTGGGTCTGTATAATTAGCCAATATAGTGCTTAGATAAACAACTATGCTTTGAATAATAACACTGTCTATCTAACCTTATTTCAATAAAGTAAGACTGGATTGTGCTAAACATCTATCTCCTCTTCCCATTACATCAAGAAGAGTAACAGTTACAAATGATTATGATGAGGATGAAGTAATTTTATTTTCTTTATTTTGCTATTTCCTCAACCAAAATTCTTTTCATGGAAATCAGATGAAAATAAAATTTTCAAAATAGAATTATGCACCAAAGAGAAGGTTAGAGCATAGTGTTAATGTTCAATATTTATGTACATTTTTTCAAGCTCTTAAATCCTATGACTACAGTATGAAGAAGTCTCTTATGAAATAGAATGTTTAACATGTATTAAAGATTTCCCTGAAGCATGAAATGTATATTTATCTCTAAAATTTTTCTTAAGTCAGTAGTCTTGTTTTGATGAAAAAATGTCATCCTATTTCCTCCCATCCTCCTTTTTTTTTTTAAATAATACATCGTACACTTCAATTTCCAACACAGGCATTTTATGGAAAGCCAATTTATTTCATCTCAGTCAATTGGACACAATCTGGCATCAATTCTACTGGAGTAGGATTTCACTTTTTATCATTGGATTAATCCTTGGTGACTTGAAGTGATAACTTGAGCTTGGGACTATCACCTTGACAGGGTATCTAACCTTCTTGTATTTCAGTGGAAAACCAAAATTAAATAAGAGACATCAAAAAAATAAGAAGAAACAACAATATCTCCCCACGAGTCCTTTTCTTACCTATAAATGATTGTTTCAATGTAAGGCCTCTTTGCTGAAAATCCTTGTTCAATATTTTGCCACCTCTACCAGCATTTCTGACTTTATACATGTATGCACTCACATGTGTGTGTGTGTGTGTGTGTGTAGCCTTTTGAGTTGGTTAAACCTGGATTCAAGCCCAGCCTTGGATACATACTGGCTGGATAACTGGGAAATGTATTCAATCTTTCAACAGCTTAAGCAATTCTAAGATGATAAATTGTGGAGCAGGTGCTGATTTGCCAGTTTCATCCAAAAATCTTAATATATTCCAAATAATTTAAGAATATAATTTTAATATTCCAGTGTGTTATGTTCAAACAAGCTTTAGACTGAATCAGAGAACTAGAGTTCAAATTGAGGCTCATACAGTAACTGAGTGAACTCTTGTAAGGTGCTCAACTAGTCAGCTTAAATTTCCTCATTTGCAATGGGGAGGAGATACTGAGTACTAATGTGTTCACAGACTTTCTGAGAACATCAAATGTAGAACATTTGCTAAAATTTAGAGTTTTATGTTTTAAGTATTTTGCAATTATTTTTCCAAATTTGATTCATTTATTTTTTAGATATTCTTTTTCTTTTGAAGTTGAGTTCCTAAATTTCTCCCTCCCACCTACAACCACTGTGAAGTCAAACACCATTATATCAGTTATGTATGTGAAATAATGCAAAATATATTCCATATTATTAAAAAAAATAAAATAATGGAAAGAAGAGAGGAAGAAACAGAAGGAAGGAAAAGGAACAAGAAAAAAGAGAAAAAGAAAAGAATAGAAGAAAAAAAGAGAAAGAAAGAAAGAAAAAGGAAGGAAGGATGAAGGGAGGAAGGAACGGAGGAACGAAGGAAGGAACGAAGGAAGGAACAAAAAAAGAGAAAAGAATAGAAAAAAGGAGAGAAAGAAAGAAAGAAAAAGAAAGGAAGGATGAAGGGAGGAAGGAACGGAGGAAGGAACAAAGGAAGGAACAAGAAAAAAAAGAAAGAAAAGAATAGAAAAAAAGAAGAGAGAAAGAAAGAAAAAGGAAGGAAGGATGAAGAGAGGAAGGAACGAAGGAAGGAACAAGAAAAAGAGAAAAAGAAAAGAATAGAAAAAAAGAAGAGAGAAAGAAAGAGAGAAAGAAAGAAAGAAAGAAAGAAAGAAAGAAAGAAAGAAAGAAAGAAAAAAGGAAGGAAGGACGAAGGGAGGAAGGAACGAAGGAACGAAGGAAGGAACAAGAAAAAAGAGAAAAAGAAAAGAATAGTAAAAAAGAAGAGAGAAAGAAAGAAAAAGGAAGGAATGAAGGAAGAAACGAAGGAACTATTGAGTTAAAAGGTACAAACAGTTTTATAGCCCTGTGGATACAGTTCCAAATTCTTTTCCAGAATGGTTGGATCAGTTTGTCACTCCATCAACACTGTATTAGGGTGCTTATTTTCCCTCATCTCTTCTAGCTCATGTCAATTCTGATAGATGTGAGCTGGTATGTAAGAATTTCTCTAATCAATAGTTAAGATAATTTTTTCATATGAATAAAAATTAAATTTGATTTTTTTTTACTTCTGAAAACTGCCTGTTCACATCCTTTGACCATTTATCAGTGGGAGGATAGCTCTTATTTTTATGAGTTTGACTCAGTTGCTTATATATCTAAAAATGACATCTTTCAGAGAAATTGGCTGTAATGTGTTATATACCTCATTGTCTATAGTATTTTAGTGGAGCGTATTTTCTTTTACTTACATCTTTTAATCTATTTGCTTTTGTTTTTCTTTTGCTTTGCCTGAGATCATGGTGATTAATCCTATCTTTTTAACTATATATGTAAAGCATAATGAATTGTTCCAGCCTTTTATTTTAATTCTCTGTGTGTTTTTGCATAAGGGCCACAGGACTGCCACACAGTCCCAGGTGACTGTACCGCAAAGGAGTCCCTATAATAGATTTTTTTTTTGCTTTCCATTGTTTCTGGGATGAGAGCTCCCAAAGCTACTGATTCTACTCTTGCAGTTGCCTAGAAGGCCCACAGCTGCTGCTGGTATATTGTGTGTACTCTGGGCTGGCCCTAATCTCAGTGTCATGGACCTTTCCTGCCCATCTCCAAAGTTGTCTTAAGCAGAAAAAAAAACATCTCCTTCTGATCTTTGGTTGACTTTGTCATTCCAAAATTTGACTTAAGGACTTATTCTAAAGTTGTTTGGAGGGGAATATTAAGAAAGTTCATCTGGATTTCTGGCTGATCTTGCCTCTGATCCCAACTTTACTTTTATATACACAAATGTATGTTATATCTAAGAATGAACTCCATTTCAAAATCTACATTTAAATTTCTACATAGGTAAGGGATATCTGAATATAATTTCTAACATTTAAAATTTCAAATAAATTGTTTATATAAACAGGATAGTTGGAAAAGGTGTGTGAATATAATACAAACACAAGCTTGAGGTACTAAGTTATAGTTTATAGAGAACTAGCTTTGGAATCACAGAAACTTGCTTTCAAATCATAACTCTGACATAACTGGCTCTGTGATTCAATTAACCTCTGAATCTCCCAGACAACTGTCTAAAATTGAATTGCAGAGAAACTGCTGCTACTGCTGCCAGTAGCAATGGTGGTAGTGGTGCTAGTAGTAGTAGTACTGGTACTACTACTACCAGTACTAGTAATAGTAGTAGTAGTGATGGGTGGTAGTGTTAATACTAGTAATAGTACTAGTAGTAGTAGTAGTAGTGATGAGTGATAGTGGTAGTAGTACTAGTGATGAGTGATGGTGGTGTTAGTAGTAGTAGTACTAGTACTAGTAGTAATAGTAGTGATGGGTGGAAGTGTTAATACTAGTAATAGTACTCATAGTAGTAGTGATGGGTAGTGGTGGTAGTAGTGGTAATAGTAGTAGTAGTAGCAGTGGTAATAATGAGTAGTAGTAGTAGTAGTAGTAGTAGTAATAGTAATAGTAGTAGTAGTAGTAGTAAGTAGAACTACCACCTAACATTCATATAACAGTCTAAGTTTTAAGAAACACATATTGCCAAGATTATCTCCTTTTATTCTCACAACAACCCTAAGAAGTAGGTTACTGATTACAGAAATAAGTGGCACAGAGATATATTTTGCTGAGAAAATTGGGGTTAAGTGACTTGCCCAGAGTCACACAGCTAGGAAGTGTTAACTGTCTGAGACCAGATTTGAACTCAGATCCTTCTGACTTCAGAGCTGGTGCTCTATCCACTGTGTCATTTAGCTGCCTCTCACTTACTTTTTCTATAAAATATTGGATTGGTCTGGGTGTCTAAACTTCTAGCAATAAGAGGAAACTCTGTGTCACATAATGGCACTTTTCATAGACATCTATAATTGTTTATTTGTTGATCCAAAAATCTGTCCTTTATATGTCCAAAATCTGCCTTTTATATGGCCCAAATTTTCTGTGTATGTCCTAATTTTGATCCTTACAACAGGAATTTTACTATATTAGGCTCAACTATATATATATATATATATATATATATATATATATATATAAGGCTCAACTAAGGAAGAATTTAACTGAGCTTTCCAAAAACAGAATAAATGTCTACATACAGGATGGTTTCCAGTCAATGAAATTCTTCAAGTTAAAGCTAAATAAACACTGGTCAGAGGGGCAGCTAGATGGCTCAGTGGATAGAGCACCAGCCCTGAAGTCAGGATGACCTGAGTCAAATTGGGTCCCAGACACTTAACACTTCCTAGCTGTGTGACCCTGGGCAAGTCACTTAACCTCAACTGCTTCATTTTTTAAAAATTAATACATAAACACTGGTCAGAGGAGTGGTTGTGAGGATTTTCTTGTTCAGATAGGAGTAAGAACTGGGTGATTTGGGATATCTTTGCTATCTCTGGAGATTCATTATGTGAATTCTATCCACTTTGAGTGAAAATAGATTGGAATTGTGATGACATGACTGGAGTGTGAATCCTTGCTCAGAATCATGTTGCATGTTTTAAAAAATAAGCTTGAAAAGCTTGAAAAATCCAAGTCTAACACTGAGCCCATGCTATCAGTTTGAACCCACAAAACAACAGATACATTTGATAAGGTGAATAACATGGGCAATCTCATCCGGGCCCTAAGAAGGCCATTACCCTCTGCCCGATCTTGCCTGTACTTATAGATTGACTGAAAAGAAGAGATGACAATTCAGTCAATAACCTTTGACACAAATTCAGACAAATCTTGCATTCCTCACAATGACAAATTACTCTAGAAAATTAACTGTCGAAAGCACGGCAATATGATGAAGATTGATCATTTGATTCTTGCATCCCTGCTTCAAGTTAGAGAGACTGCCTCATTTGGGCACAGATGGCACTTACAAGGAAGGACAGACGAAGTGCTCATCTCGGCTGAAAAAGGGAAGATGAATTTTCACTGGATAACAAGATGATGATTTCTTTTTCCCAAGCAGGAACCTGTGTTTGGTGAGAGCCTCTTTAGTTCTGTTCTTACAGACCTATTAAAGAGAAATACTATATATAAAAATACCTTTCCACAGCCTCAAAAGAACCACTGAGGGTTAGTTGGACATTGATTCAGGCCAGTTGAAACAGGTCAGTTGAACTATTTGGCAATTTTCTGCCTCCTTTAGCTGCTATAACAGAAGTGTTTGAAGAATCAAAATATCATAAAATTTCAAAGTCAAAAAGAAGAGACCTAAGCAGTAAACTAGTCCAGTTCATGCTTGAAAAGGAATTCAGGCTACAATATACTTGACAAGTGGTCAATAGCCTCTGCTTAAAGAGACTCTTCCTTCCCATTTCATTTTTTAGTAGCTATAAGTCTTAGGAATATTGTCTTGACATCAAAACTAGATATGCCTTATTGCAGCAACTAGTTCTTCCCTCTGAAGTCAAATAAAAAAGTTTAGATTCTCTTTTATGTCATATTTCTCTAACACAGTTGTTCAGCCCAATCTTTTCTTCTCCAGTCTAAAAAATGGTTCAAGAACAATTCAAAAATATATAGAAATCATTACTTTATATTATAATAGGAACCAGTATATAATCAATCCTAAATTGATAAATTCAAATATCTCATGGGCCCTTCATTGATCTTTGTTAGAATGGGTCTTAGAAGGCAATTGGACCCGGATGCAGAAACAGCCATTCATACATAGAAGAATTCTGGGAAATTGAGTCTGGTCTCAAGATAATGCCTTGAGACACATGTCTTCAGGCTCTATCTTGACAAAATGTGATCTGACATGTATCTTAAATCTAATGTCTTTAATGATAGGAACTGCCTTGTCTTTCTGTCTTTATATCCTCATATAATATAATGCCTGTCACGCAGCAGTGGGAGCTTAGTCAAGCTTTGTTCAATTTGAAGAAAAATGGTAGAAGCAGCAACAGATAGGAGCAATCTATTAAGTTTTAGGTGGAAAAAAAGTTTTAAGTGGACAGGGGGTTCTGAGAAGATGGCAGAGTAGGTCAAAAATGTCAAGTTCTCCAGATTTTCTCCACAAGCAAGATATTATAGCACCTCAGGATGAATGGAGAGAGGTAAAAGCAAACTACAAAACAAGATTTGGGGCAGAACAGCGGTCCTCCTGGAATAATCAGGGAAGATCTGAATCAAGATACCAGGATGGAGGTCTAAGTGTAAGTACTTCTGACTAATTCTGCTAACACTGCCAGTGGACAGCCCTGGGCCTAGCTAGGTTTCTTTTCCAGGCCAGAGTGGAGATGAAGGAGGACCTCAGGCCGGAGGTACTATCTCCACAACACAAGAAGTGATTACACTAACAAGTGGCTATAAAACATTGAACAGGCAAAGGAAAAAGAACCCAAACATAGAAAGCTGCTCCAGAAATAGAAAAGACCAGGGTTCATCAGAGATACTGAAGTTAAAAAAATGTCTTTATACTCCAAAGAGTAATATCAAATAGTCACCTGCCCCCCCCAAATTCATAGAAAAACTCAAAAAAGACTTTAAAGTCAAATGAAAGAGATCGAAGAAAAATTAAAAACATAAGAACAATCTAAAAAATAAAGAAGATTATAAAAAGAAAGTCAACCAACTAGAAAAGGAGAACCAGTATCTTGGAACTACAGGAACTATATCATCCCCAGAAAAGTTAAGTATAGTTCTGAATTTAAAAATAAAAGAATGTTTGATAATTGCTAGACTTTCAGGATTTTATTGCACAAAGACCTAAACTAACATAAAATTTGACATCAAGATCCAAGATGGTAAGATAAACATCAAAGACTGATTACAAGGGATTCAATAAGGACTAACAGCTTATGTTTTATATGCAGAAATGTAAGCTGTGCATTTAAGATTGTAATTAGTAATTGGGAAGTTTGAAAGAAAGATTGGCGTCAAACAGTATGATGTGATTCTAAAAAGCAAAGTGGGCAGGAAATTCAAAGGAACTAGATGGAGAGGAAGACTGGCCATTCTAGAATCCAACTCTCATATAGGTTAAAGTGGGAACAATATATACATACACACATATGTATGTGTATATGTACACAGAATATACACACACATTCACATACAGAGAAGGACATACAGGTCTTCTAAATTTAGAAAGAAATAAGAAGGTCAGAGAATGGGAAAAGTATAAGGGAAGGCTTTTTAGAGGAAATCCTGCTCACATTGTATTAGAATTAAATAGAGAACAACATATACGTTTAGAAAGGAATAAAAATCTTCTATATTTATAACAAAAGAGAGTGAAGAAATAGAAGAAGGGGGTGAATATAGAAGGGATTAGCAAACATGGGATAAGGATGGGGGAAGAAGATAAGAGAGAGAGTCTGGGAAGCAAGTGAAGTTAAGTAATAAAAAGTCAAGCTATCAGATAGAAGTAAGCAGAAGAGTCAAAACAAGAGATACATATAGGCATAATAGTAAAGATCAGGAATAGCACTTATTAGATAAAACAAAGCATAAATGCTAATCATGATTTTAGACAAACTTAAAGCTAAAATAGATTTAATCAAAAAAATAAAATAGGAAAATTATTATTATATGTTAACCATAAATCAATATTGTTTTAGACTATTAACTAGACAGTATAAGGTTAGAAGATTGTACTGGTGTAGGAAATGATAAATTAGTAGATTTAGAAAAATATGGAAAGACTTGACCTTATGAAGCAAGATCATATATACCTTCAGAGAAACAGAGGATAAACAAACACAGTGTGGTCTTACATATATATGTGTGTGTGTGTGTGTGTGTGTGTGAGCATGTGTATATACATATGTATGAATGCAAATGTGTATATAATGTATGATTATAGATATCTATATATAGGTATATGAATGTATATGCATATCTGTATAGTGTACATATATGTGTATTATTGTGTACATATATGTGTTTGCATACATACATATATCCATGCTTAATTGTAGCCTTCTTGGGAGAGGAGGGAAAAAAGTAAAGTAAAAAGTGCACAAGAGAGAAGAAAAGAAAACTTCAAAGTAAGCGAAGATCAAATGTATAGCTCTCAAAAAATTGTGTAGTATTTATTATATAATCTTTCTCAAAACAAATTCATTGATTTATATTTTGAATTCTCTCTTACTTTCTACTGTACACAGGGAATTTTTTTTCTTTTTCTATTCATATTTAATTAAATTAATTGAAATTAATTTAATTTAAATTATGAAAGCAAAGTAAACCAATTGGAAAAGGAGATCCACAATCTTAAGGAGCAAATGACTTTATGAAACCTAAAATCAGGCAAGAGAAACCAAAAGTTATGAGACAAAGAAATAATAAAACAATATAAAATTAAAAATAGAAGAGAATACAAGACATCTTCTAGGAATACAGCTCATCTAGATAGCAGATCAAAAAGAGAAAACATAAAAAAGGACAAAATAAAACCTATGATCAAAACAAGGACTCTTGATACAATAATATAAAATATAATTTTAAAAAATTGTCCTGAAGTGTTAGAACAAGAGGAGAAAGTTGAAATTTTTATTTTTAAACTATTTTAATTTTTAAAAAATATAGATAGAATACCAAATCTGAGAATATTTAAGAGACTTGTATAGTATCACAGAGCTAGTAACTTGGAAAACAAAAATTTGAAGCCATATTCTCTGATTTAAATCAAATTATCTTATTCTGCCATCCTGATGCTTTGGGAAAATGAGAAAGAAGAGTTTGTAACTCATTTAAACCTAAACGTCTGTGCCAGTGGGTATAACTCTTTAACAGCCTAAGACTAATATTTTCTTTACTTCACTGCAGGCTTCTTTCTTTCCCTAAATACAATATTAAATTGAAGTGAATATATACTAATTTTGTTTTTGGAAATTCACATAACAACTAGACAAAAGAAAAGCAGTAAAACAAACCTTTTTTTTTTTAAATTTTATGCAACAATTGTTGCTGGGTAGGGATTAAGAGAGAACTTGAGGGAGGGACCTGTGCTGGAATAGAAAAAAGGAAGAACAATTAGCCAAATAAAAATATTAGCTCAGTTTATCTGCATAAAGGTCAAATTAAAGGTCAAAACTCAGAATGGAGAAAAAGAATTCAGAGAAAGAATCATGCTGGTTAAGGTGAAGACTTTTAACCTGATTTGTGACAATATTTGAGTACAGTCTTCATGATACACAGATGGGTCGCCACCCTCCAGTTGAAGCAAGACTCCTGGGTATCATTTTAAGCCTTATTGTTGCTCCCTCACACCTAATATATTATCTGAGAAACTAAATTGATTCTTACATGATGCCAAACTCAACAGATAAAAATGGAAAAATGAAGTCAGTCATCTGGATATATGGCATTGTACAAGCAGAACATCTGGATAACTGGCTGAATCTGTTAGGTTTCCCATCTGACTCTTTTGGCGTAGTATACTATTAGCAGATGCTATTTTAATTTCAGCATTTGATTCATTTCAACAAGCATTTATTGAGGACCTACTATGTGCAAGGCCTTGTGCTAGAAACTGAGAACAATAAAAATAAAACACACACAAATAAAGTCAGACTAAATAATTGGAAAAAATATCAAATGTCTAGAGGTAGGTTGAGCCAACAAAATAAAAATGACAATTGTGCCCAAACTAATTTATTCAGTGCCATAACAATGAAATTACCAGAAATTATTTGATAGAGCTAGAAAAATAAAAACAAAATTCAACATCAAGAATATGAAGGGAATTAATGAAAAATACAAGGGAAGGTAGTTTAGCAATGCTCAATATTTGGCAAAAACTTCAAAACAACAGGCCACAAACTAGGTGTAGACAATATCTCCCACCATATACCAAGTTAAAGTCAAAAGGGAGCCCATGATTTATTTACAAAGGATGACACTATAAGCAAAACAGAAGAAGAAGGAATAATCAGCTGTCAGATCTATGGGGAAGAATTCATGATCCTACAAGAGATAAAGAGCATGAGGAAATATGAAATCTATACTTTTATTGCATTAAATTTAAAAAAGCTTTTGTGCTATGTGGGATGGGTGCTACTCCCTTTCCCAAACTAATCAGAGACAGCTTCAAGTACAAAGAAGCTGCAGGGAGAGGCTCAGACACATCCAGGAGCCATCCCAGCTTCCACCATGTGCTTGTGAACCTGACCCTCAGGAAGTAACACCCGGTTAAATGGGAAAAGACCCAAGCATTTTTATTGGATAGACTAAAAGGATGCAACCATCCTTGCCCAATGGTTATCTATGTTGTCTTCTTCCCACATGTCACATCATGCGACTTCCCAGGGTCTTTCTTGGGCCCAGAATCCAAGACCTGATTGGCCCTGGCCACTCAGCTTTGGAAATAGGGATCGTGTAACTTAGTCTCAATACTGACAAATAATTTATCTAATCAGTTCAATTCAGTACAAACAAAATCAATGCAACCACAATTAGAAGGAAAACAGAAAACTGGCAAACAATCTTTACAGCAAATGTCTCGGATAAAGGTCCCATTTATCAAATACATAGAGAACTGAGACAGATTTATAGGAATATAACTTAATTCTCTAATTGATAAATGGTCAAATGATTTTTGTAGGGTTTGGGGCCAGAGTCAATAATTAGAATTAAACACTTGCATCTTTGGAAGATAGAAGAGTACAGAAAAAAAAGAAAAAATATGGAACTCAAAATCTTGTAAAAATTGATGTTAAAAGTAGCCTATTTGTAATTGGAGGAAAATTAATTATTATTAAAGGAAAAAATGAAAAAAAATATGATCTTTCACCCAAGGAGTTTTGGGTCAAATAATGAGGCTGTTATAAAATGCAATATAAAAGAATTGCTAAATTCATAAGAAAGACACAATGTTGTAAGCTGCCAGAGGAAGAAGAGATTATTCCCTTGTCGAGGTATAAGGGTTTCACAAGAGGTGGCATGTGAACTGGGCCATTATGGATAGGGAATATTTTAACAGGTGAAGATCAGGATAAAAAGTTTTCTGAGTTCAGAAATGTTGTGAATAATATATATCAACTGAACCAGAACCAGCTTCTGACCCATGAATGGCCAGAGTCAAACCAAGAAGGCTAGAGACAGAAAGATCAGGGATTAAAATGAAGTTTAACTAATTTAGAAGTGAAGAAAATGTTTGCAAACTGAAGCCCCAACTCCTGAGAAGGAGGGCTTCACTTGCTGGGACAAAAACAGGACATATATTTAAAAAAAAAAAGCAGAAGAACCACAACACAATTGTTCTTAGATCTTAAATAGAAGTTCTCATGGTTGGCATTTCGTGGGACAGTACAGGTATTTTTGTGTCCCTTGGAAACAGTGTATAAGTTGTATCACAGCAGAATCAGGATTGTAATACCTGGTTTGGTTCTCTTGGCAGTTACATAGGTACAGGTGTCAGGATGTGTGATGGATGGCTTTAGGTTAAATGCACTTTGGCTCTCAGATTCCTGAGAAATAGGGGAAACTCCAATAATTCTAAACAGTTATTGATTAATATGGAAATCATAAATCCCTCAGTGAATACCTGGTGCTAGTAGTAGAAACAATACACTTTGCCAGAGGGTTAGATCATTCAGAGTGCAAAGGATGGCTGTTATGCTAAGGTCAGGGCACAGCCTATTTACTGAACCTTTGTTCTAGGAATCAAGATGTCTCCAAATGTCTTCATATAAGAAGAAAAACATGAAGCATAATCAGATAATGGAGATCAGCAATATGTAGATATAAAAGAAATGTCATGCTGTTTTTAACTATAAACAGACCAGGAGTCACCCAACTACTGGCAAGAGAAAAAAAAAAGTACTACCATTATTTTTCTAACTCATGGCAATATAAGAGAAGCCAAAATCTACCAGCACACTTTAACACAAAAATCCCAGCCTCCATCTACATTTAGAGTATAGATTCCAGTAGAATGCAAGATCTTTATGGGCAGAATCTGGTGGGTTTTTTTCTGTCTTAATCTCTAATATTTAGCCCAATGCCTTGCATAAACAAAGTATTTAATAAGTATTTGTAGCATGAATATTAAAAAATAGATATCAAAATTGGAAGGTGACTCAAAGGACACCAGACCTTACCTTTCCAAGAATCCTCCTTACAACATACTGACAAATATACAGGAACTGACCGGGAAGATTTCCCAGAGCCTATTAAAAAGAGAGAAAAGGAACAAACTGTGGGGCCAAACTAAAAGTATAATGACAGAATTAGCCCAGGAGGGATGGAAGGCTTAAAGAATGAAATTCTGAAGATAGAGATAGAACGAATTCCAAAAAGTAGAAGAGAAATGTAGAAAGAGACTAAATTGAATACAGAATATGAAACAAGACAACTTAAAATTTTCTTTCTTTCTTTCTTTTTTTCTTCCTTCCTTCCTTTCTTTCTTTCTTTCTTTCTTTCTTTCTTTCTTTCTTTCTTTCTTTCTTTCTTTCTTTCTTTCTTTCTTTCTTTCTTTCTTTCTTTCTTTCTTTCTTTCTTTCTTTCTTTCTTTCTTGCTGAGGCAATTGGGGTTACATGACTTGCCCAGGGAAACACAGCTAGGAAATGTTAAGTGCCTAAGGTCAAATTTGAACTCAGGTCCTCCTGACTTCAGGGCTGGTGCTCAATCCACTGTGCCACCCAGCTGCCCCAATTTAAATTTTCAAAAGACTTGTAGAAGATAAATCAAGGGCAGGAAAAGAAGCATGATTACAAATCTGGCAACATTAAAGATAATTGACAATAGTGGTCAAATTCAGAATGACTTTAGCCTTACTAGAAATACAAAGGACAAGAAAAAAAAGAGTTTGATTTTACATATTAAAGAGGGAAAGGAAGATGAAAAAAGGGAAGGGAGGAAGATTATAGGACTGATTGATAGGAAGATTATAATGAAAAAGTGAAAGCCATTTGACTCTGATTTTGTTTGTGTTTTCTCTGTAAAGTGGAATGATCTTGACAGAAAAAAGACAGAATGAAATTGGAGATGAAAGTTTAGGAAGAGTAAGGAGGAATCTATTTGATAAGTTGATGAATGTAAGTCATCAACCTGGACAAACCACATTCCAAGGTATTGAAGAAACTGCCAGCCGTGATTGATGAGCTATTTTCAGTAATATTTGAAAGACTTGAGAGAGAAGGAGATGTACCTTAATAGTACGAAAGGACAATTTTTAATTTAATAATTTTCTTTTTTAGTATTTTGTTTTTCCCCAGATACATGTAAAAGTATTTTAACAATTATTTTAATTGTGAGCTTGAAATCCTCCCCCTTCCTCCCTTCCCAAAACCATCCATCTCCACCACTACATTGAAAAGATAAGTAATTAGATATAGGCTATACATATGCAACCAAGTAAAAATGATTTCCCAATATTTATGCTGTAAAGGAAAACATAGATACCACATAAAAGAAAAAAACTCAAGAAAAATGAAGAAAGTATGCTTCAATCTGTATTCAGACACCATCAGTTCTTTTTCTGATTATGGATAGCATTTTTTATCATTCAGAGTCATTGTAGATCATTATATTGCTGAGAATAGCTAAGTTATTCAGTTGATCATCTTACCATATTCCTGGTTTTGTACACAGTACATTTCACTTTGCATCAGCTCATGGAAGTCTTTCCATGTTTTCCTGAGGGCAGCCTGCCCGTCATTTCTTATAGAACAATTGACCCATAATCCCATACCACAATTTGTGCAGCCATTCCCTAACTGATAAGCATCACCTCAATGTACAATTCCTTGCTCCCAGAAAGAGCTGCTATAAATATGTTGTATGTATAGGCTCTTTTTGGTTTTTATCTCTTTTGGGATCTAGACTTAGTGCTAGGTCAAAGGGTAAGCATGGTTTTGCAGCCCTTTGGGCATAGTTCCAAATTGCTTTAAAGAACGTTTGAACCAATTGGTTAACCACCAATGGTGCATTAATGTCTCATTTTTTCTCACATCCCCTCCACCACTTGTCATTTTCCTTTTCTGCTCTATTAGCCAATCTAATAGATTTGAACTTGTATCTCAGAATTGTTTTAATTTGCATTTCTCAAACAAAGGATGTTAGAGCATTTTTTATATAGCTATAGATAACTTTGAGTATCTGAAAACTGTTCACATTTTTTGGCTATTTATCAGCTGGAGAATGGCTTTTAATTTTTATAAAATTGACTTAGTTTTCTATGTTTAAGAAATGAGGCTTTTTAGCAGAGAAACTTGCTCTTATTTTTTCACAGTTCCCTTTGCTAGCGGTATTTTTCCTGCATTCTATCTCCCCTTCTATATTCATATTCTCTCTCTCTCTCTCTCTCTCTCTCTCTCTCTCTCTCTCTCTCTCTCTCTTTCTCTTTCTCTTTCTCTCTCTCTCTCCTTTCAGCCTGTTCCCTACTCAAAAGCATTTTGCTACTAGTTACCACCTCCCTTAATCTACTTTTCCTTCTACCACCACCATCACTCTCTCCTCCTACTTGTTTAAACAGCAAAACAGATATCTATACCCAATCAAGTGTGCATCTAATTCCCTCGTAAAACCAATTCTGATGAAGGTTAGGTTCACTTACTCTTCCTAATTATCCTCCTTTCTTCCACTGTAAAAGCTTTGTCTTGCCTTATTTTGTGAGACAATTTATCCCCATTCTAGCTTTCCCTTTCCCTTTTTCCCAGTATATTCCTCTCTCACCCCTTAATTTTCTTTTATATTTATCCCTTCATATTTAACTTCCACTATGTGCTGTCTATACACACACACACACACACACACACACACACTCCTTCCAACTGTCCTAATAACAATAATGAGTTACAAGTATCATCTTCCATGTAGGAAGTGTAATCTTATTAAGTTCATTTTTGATTTCCCTTTCTTCTTTACCCTTTTCTACTTCTCTTGAGTCTTGTATTTGAAAGTCACATTTTCTTTTTTTATTGAAGTTTTTTTTATTTTGAAAACATATGCAAAGATAATTTTCAACATTAACCCTTGAAAAATCTTGTCTCAGTTTTCCCCATTTTCCCCAACCTTTCCCTAGACAGCAAGTCATCTCAATATAGTTAAACATGGTAAAAAATATATATTAAATCCAATATAGGCATACATATTTCTACAATTACCTTGCTGCACAAGAAAAATCAGATGAAAAAGGAAAAAAAATGACAAAGAGAATAAAATGCAAGCAAACAACAATAAAAAGAATGAAAATGCTATGTTCTGGTCCACACTCAGTTCCCACAGTTCTCTCTCTAAAAGTAGATGGCTCTCTTCATCACAAACTCATTGGAATTGGTCTGAATTGGCTCACTGTTGAGAAGAGTCACCTCCCTCAGAATTGATCATTATATAATATTATTGTTCAAGTATATAATGATCTCCTGGTCCTGCTCGTTTCACTCAGCATCAGTTCATATTAAGTCTCTCCAGGCCTTTCTGAAATCATCCAGTTGGTCATTTCTTACAGAACAATAATATTCCATAATATTCATATACCACAATTTGCCCAGCCAATACCCAACTGATGGGCATTCATTCATTTTCCAGTTTCTAGCCACTACAAACAGGGCTGCCACAAACATTTTTGCACATGTGAGTCCTTTTCCTTCCCTTAATATCTCTTTGGGATATAAGCCCAGTAGTAGCACTGCTGGGTCAAAGGGGATGCACAGTTTGATAACTTTTTGGGCATAATTCCAGATTGCTCTCCATAATGGTTGGATCCGTTGAGAACTCCACCAACAATGCATCAGTGTCCCAGTTTTCCCACATCCCTTCCAACATTTGTCCTTGTCTTTTCCTGTCATTTTAGCCAATCTGACAGGTGTGTAGCAGTATCTTAGAGTTGTCTTAATTTGCATTTCTCTAATTAATAGGGATTTAGAGCACCTTTTCATATCACTAGAAATGTTTTCAATTTCTTCCTCTGAAAATTGTCTTTTCACATCCTTTGGTAAGTCAAATTATCTATTCATTTCTTGTCTTTTCATCAAAATATTTGAAAGTCTTCTATTTTGTTGTATGACCATTTTCCCCCTAAAAGATTATACTCAGTTTTGTTGGGTATATGATTGTTGGTTATAACCTTAGTTCCTTTCCCCTCCAGAATAACATATTCCAAGCCTAGAAGAAAATTTTTTTTATAAATTTCAATAAGCAAAAGCCAGTAAAAAAGCAACAATGAATATGACCTTAATTCTGGGTAACTTTAAAAAAAATGTTAAAAATGTAGTTGGTAAAATTTGGCCTCATCAATCCTATGCTGATCATGGGAACATACTTTGTCAGAGAAGCTTTTTTTGGTATCTAACTCCTGTAACCTAACATTCTTAATTTTAACCTAATACCATAAATTTTTAAAGAAAGGAATACCAATTCTAAGATAATTAAAACTACTGTGGCAAAAAGATGAAAAGATAGATATACCATGCAAGGTAAAATCTGAAATAACTGAGAAAATTATAATGTTTAAATTTCCCATTCTCCCCATCTCCTCCTAGCTTATGCTATGTACCAGGAAAAGCTAGCACCTGGAACCTTAATAGAAGACTTATATTTGAAGCCTTATCTTTCCTACTCTTTTCTATCTGTACTAGGCTTTATCCAATCAACTCACGACAGTAACCCAGTTTTAATCTCCCAGTCATAACCCATACACAAGAGAAAACATCACTGAGCACCATGATGGGAAAAGGGATACAATTGTGATGTGGAGGAGGATGATTATGGCAGTACAGAGCTGTCAAGAATTGAATGGGACTTCTTAAGGGAAAGGAGAGTAAAAATATTGATAAAGTTATTCTTTTTTGTTTCAGGCTTATATAGACTCTAGACCTTGTACTTGAAAAAACTTAGAATACTCAGTCTTGGGAATCTTTGTAAGAGAAAATATGGATACCATAGTGATGACAGTGAGATGGGGTGAATGGTGCAGAGACAAGCCTTTGTGAATACAAGAAGCAGAAAAAAAAGTCAAATGGCCAAAGGTTCAAAGGGACAGTCTTGCTTGCAAACTAGCAAAGCAAAAATAAAACTCAAAAAAAAAGTAAAAATAAGAATTCAAAGAGAAAAATCCAAAAATCAGTTAATACTTCTGAGAATTTCTGATATTTCTGATATTTCTGAGAAAAACAAACTTATAGAATTTCTAAGGTCATGGCAATTTACACACATACATATACACACACATGTGTATATAATATATATATATATATAAATATATACACATATACATATATGTTATATACAGACAATAACACATATAAACACATATATGTCTATATGTCTATACATAGATATATACATCCATGTGTATACACATACATATATACAGAACATACACACATATATTGTATGTTGGTGTATATGTATATATGTATATGTGTGTGTGTATATGTATATCTGTGTGTTCTATGCAGGATAAATAGGAAATAAGTAAGAGAATTATAGGATTTTTAGTTATGACTTAAAGGAAACTATTACTCTTGTTTAATTATAATTGAGCCACTTCATGACTCCATGTGGGATTTTCTTAGCAAAGATACTGGAGTACTTTGCCATTTCCTTCTTTAGCTCATTTTACAGATGAGAAAACTGAGACAAATAGGGTTAAATGATTTACCCAGGATCACCCAGGTCATAAGTTTTTGAGACTAGATTTAAACTCAGGAAGATGATTCTCCCTGCCTTCATATTGTGCACACTATCTACTATTGAATGCTGCTGATTATTTCAAAAAAAAAGTCACTCTAAATTTATGAATATTATTCTAAAATTTGAGAAAAAAATGATATATGTTATTACTTCTGTGAGATAAAACATAGTTTGGATCTCCAAAACTATAAACAAAGAAACAAACAATTATATAAATAAAATCATTTGAATTTTTTTAAACTGAAGGCAATATTGTCAACTAAATATTGTGAAATAGTAGGCATGGGTATACATAGCTTTATGGAGATATCTATTATATATAGATATATATATATTTATGTGTGAATATATACACATATTTATACATTAGTATGTGGTTTATAACATTTTTTCTTCAGTTCTCTGAGATAAGTAGTGAAAGCATTATCCTTCTGATTTTAGATGAAGAACTAGAGATTCAAAAAGGTTGATTGACTTGCTAATCTTCTATAAAAACTGTTCATATTTCTAGTGTGTTTTCTGGTTCATAAAATGTTTTCTTTACAATATTCTATGAAGTAGGGAGTACAGAAAGAACAATTTATACTTTTCAAGTAAGGAAATTGATCATTGATTCACAGCAATTTTTTAAAGTATTTAAACAGGTATAATAAAGAAGAGGTCTTAGGTATTTCCTGCTTTGCCACAGATAACAGAATTAGGATCAAAAGGTGGAAGCTGCAAAAAGAAAAGATTTAAGTCATGAAGAAGATGATCAGTTGGTATTGTCTAAGGCTCAAATAGGCTTTTTTGAAAAGTAGTGATTCCCTTCTTTTTAGAAATTTTCAGACAAAAGTTGAACTAATATCTGGGAAGTATTTATAAAATTATTTATTCAAAAAGTAGTTGGAATATATGGTCACTAAGAACCCTTCCATTTGGCAGAGCCTAGGTGTGTTCATAAGAAATTGTGTTGAAATTTATATTCTTACTCCAGTCTTGCAAGTCAATGGTCAACTCTCCATGTCACTGTAGTAGCTCCTATATACAATCTACAAATATTATTCAAAGAGTAATGATTATGTAATTATATACAGATAAATTTGTTGATTAAAAATAGAAATCATTTGCTAAAAGAAATAATAAATTGATATTTTCTTTATATGATAAAACATTTGAGATGAAATAAAATATTTAAAATCTGAGATAAGAGAAAATATTTGAAATGATTCACTATTAATTTTGTCCCAACATATTTCAAAGCATAAAATATACATTCAATTATAAAATTTTTCAACATGCAAAAAAAGAAAAAATAGAGCAGTCCAATAGACTTGAATATCCATAAATAAAACCTAATAAGTAAAGGATATTTTTGGCATAATAATTTTTAAAAACAAAATGTTCTATATGATATATACAATAAACTTCTCTCAACCTTTAGGATAATCTTATTTTTTTTCATGTTAAAGAGCTTGATGCAAATGACACTATTAACTATTCCATTCTAATGAATTTCATCCCTGAGTTTATGCATTCTTTTTTTCTTTAAGCTAGCCTCATCAACTTCTGACCACTATTTATCCACTTCATTTGTCTTCCTCCAAATCCTTCAACACCTTAGGTTTCCAACAGCTTTTTTTGTCAATTTTTTCACTTTTCTTCTTCTTCCCTCTTCTATGGTTGTTGCATTTATTCTAAAGGGGTTCACATCTATTTGTATTCAAACCCTAGCCCCATTCTTTGAATGTTTTCTAATTATCCTTATCTAACTACTCTGCTAGAATTTCAAAATTGGCGTGAATTGAAAACTAAATTCAGTATATTGGTCACTAAACCTGATTACCATTTCAACTTCTTCCTTTCTTCCTTCCTTCCTTCCTTCCTTCCTTCCTTCCTTTCTTCCTTCCTTCCTTCTTTCCTTCTTTCCTTCCTTCTTTCCTTCCTTCTTTCCTTTCTTCCTTCTTTCTTTCCTTCCTTCCTTCCTTCCTTTCTTTTTTATTTCTCTGTTAGTTGATATCATCCTCCTCTTCCTCCTCCATATCACCTTGATCATAAAATCTGGAGCTATTGTTTACTCTTCCATTAACTCTCTCAATGTACACACTTAATCCATTTCAGAGTCCTATCAGTTCTACCTCTAAAACTATTTCTCTAGTCTGTTCTTCATGTTGGCATGATAACTTTGCAAAAGTATGAGCCTAAGCAGATCATTCCCTGCTTAAGAAAAGAACAGAAAAGACAAAGAGAAAAAAACAAAACAAAACAATAAACCAAAGTAGGAAACATTCAGTGGTTCTCTGCTATATAAGCTAAAATACAAATGGTTCATTCAAGAACTTAAAAGTCTTCTGACTCCAAATCTACCTTTCAAGCCTACTCTCTCACTATTCCATTTCATGTGTTCAAATTGGACCACGAGTTGCTCTTAACATTCACCTGCCTTCTTCTTCCTTTTCATATTTTTGTTTAGGACCATGTCTAATACGAACTTTAATTCATTTTTGGAGGGCAAACCTAAGATGGCAGAAAAGGCAGGGACTGACCTGACCTCTCTCAAATTCCCCTTTTAATAATAATCCCTTTAAACAAATTCTAAAGCAGCAGAACTACAAAGAGATGGGATGAAAGAGTTTTCCAACCCAAGACAACTTAGGTCAGCAGGAAACGCCTGTCACATCACGGTGAGATGAAGTCTAGCCCAGGCTGGAGCAGCTCAGGCTGAAATAAGCCTTGGGGCCTGAATGAGCTGCTGCAGGGGGAAAGTGGTCCATTCAGAAGGTATCTGCCCACAGACAGTTCGTGAGGGAGAAGGAGAAGGAGATAACAGACTATAGACATACCGCATGTCCTATTAGGATCCCAAGTCAGAGTTCCAGGTCTCATCTCCGAGCAAGGAGGAGCACTAGCACACCAGAGCTCCTAATACTTTGTTATTAGGACAGTTAGAACAAGCATAAACAGAGGGCACAGGATATGAATATCTAAAAACGATGAATAAATAAAATTTGGGGGTGAGAAAGAAGAATGCACCAGGAGAAGAGGAAAGAGAATGGCAGAATAGGAGTAAATTGTCTCACATAAAATACATTTGAATGAACTTTTACAGAGGATGGGGAAGATGGGATGTTGAAGGGGAGAGCACTTGAATCTTAAACTAATTGGAAATAGGTCTATGAGAGGATAACATAGGCACTCAACTGGGTATAAAAAGCTATCGTAAAGGCGGGGACGGGGATTAGAGAAGTATTCATAGTAAACCTCATATAGAAGTGTAATATCTCCTGGGACCATTTATATCTAATATTCTGTACAGTGATAAGGCATGAAAAATAAAGTAAGGTAATAAGCATTTATAAGAAGTTAAAATATTTTTATTCACAGATAACATGAATATTTATAAACAGAACATGATACTCCATATAAAATATAACAGGTAATAAATATGAGAAGCCATGAAACTGTGTATATAAGGCCATATCAGAATATGAAGAATGTAGGTTCAAGTCCCACTTCTGACAAATATTGGATGTGTAATCCTGGTCAAGATAATATTATATATATATTATATATTATTATTAAATATATATTATTTTACATATTATTATATATTATATATAATATATATAAAATCCTGGTCATAACCTATAATCCTCCTTCTAATTTCCAGCATGCAAATACATCTCTCTAAAACTACAAATTGCTATTTTGCATTAGTAGAGGGAATTATTTCTCTAGAGTACCCTAAATCAATGAAATTACAGACTTGTCTTTAAAAAAAAAAATTGGCAAAGGACTGGAGTATGAGAAAAATCATCTGAGGTCTATATACTATCTTTCTCCAAAATAGGAAAAAATTGATAGAATAAAATGTCAATATAAAATAATAATGAAACTTATCAAAGGTTTCACATTTGCTTGTGAAAACTCAATAAATCAATATAAAAACAACTTCAAAATGATTCTGACAGAAATTAAAGAATAATTGAATAATGTTACAATATTATCTGAACATGGTTAAGTTGAAAAAATAGAGTAAAATGCCAATACTCCTCATTTTAATGTATAGATATCATATAATAGTAATCAAGATACCAATGGGATGCCTTATAGAAAAAAATCCATATTAAAAACAGATGGTCCAAAAAAAGGAGGAACCATGAAATTGTGTTAGTAAAGAGGGACTTGTCTAGAATGTGTTATGCAATGGTAATTATAAAAAAAAAACTCTCTCGTATTAGACAAAAGAATATAAAAATAAATCAATAGAATCTAATAGATGAATGGAAAAAAATAGGATTTGGTACATATAAGAGATTCCTGTCTAATAAATTGAAGACTAAAAAGCATTAGTGTGGAAAAAGAATCATTATTTCAATAAGAACTGTTGGGAATATTAAATGTCTGTGGGGGAGTCAGGGAGAGGGAAAGAAAGAAAGAGGGGGGAGTGAGGAAGGGAAGAAGGGAGAGATTGAGAATGGCTGGGGAAATTATTTGCTTAGAATGTTTCTCATAAAAAATCTAGTATCTAAAATCTGTAAGAAACAAGTACAAATCCCTAATAATGATACTCCAAAGTCCAAAAGTATTGTTGTCTTTCATATAAGGTTGAGGGTTGCCTGTCCTTGCAGGTCTTTCAAGAGAGGATGAATAACTATTGGTTGAGGATTTTATTGAAGAGAAAACTTTCTATTGAGCTAGATGTTTTCTATAGCCTTTCAAAGTCTGTTAATTCTAAGATTTAATTCCCAAAAGAGAAATAGCCATAAGATATTTGATAGATATTTTTGAATAAATAAGAATAAATTAATAATAGTTTATAAAGCGCTTCAAATTCTTAAATAATGTAAAGCAAAGGAACCAAACAGCTTGAATTTATATTTCTAAGCCAACAAAATCTGCAAGGGTTTTTTTTTTGTTGTAAAGTAGTAAAATTTAACGTTGGAACTGTGAAGAAATTGGCATTCTAAACCTGCAGCCAAAAATATTATATCCAGGAAAATTATCCTGGATACTGAATGAAAATAAAAGGATATTCAATAGATTTTCAATAAGCCTAATTCAACAGAAAATTTAACATATAAGAACTAATATAGAAAATCAGTTTCACTGGGCTTATATCCCAAAGAGATCATAAAGAAGGGAAAGGGACCTGTATGTGCACGAATGTTTGTGGCAGCCCTCTTTGTAGTGGCCAGAAACTGGAAACTGAGTGGATGCCCATCAATTGGAGAATGGCTGAATAAATTGTGGTATATGAATATTATGGAATATTATTGTTCTGTAAGAAATGACCAACAGGATGATTTCAGAAAGGCCTGGAGAGACTTACATGAACTGATGCTGAGGGAAATGAGCAGGGCCAGGAGATCATTATATACTTCAACAACAATACTATATGATGACCAATTCTGATGGACCAGGCCATCCTCAGCAACGAGATCAACCAAATCAGTTCCAATGGAGCAGTAATGAACTGAACCAGCTACGCCCAGAGAAAGAACTCTGGGAGATGACTAAGAACCATTACATTGAATTCCCAATCCCTCTATTTTTGCCCACCTGCATTTTTGATTTCCTTCACAGGCTAATTGTACAATATTTCAGAGTCCAATTCTTTTTGTACAGCAAAATAATGGCTTGGTCATGTATACTTATTGTATATCTAATTTATATTTTAATATATTTATCATCTACTAGTCATCCTACCATATAGGGAAGGGGGTGAGGGGAAGGAGGGGAAAAATTGGAACAAGAGGTTTGGCAATTGTCAGTGCTGTAAAGTTACCCATACATATAACCTGTAAATAAAAGGCTATTTAAAGAAAAGAAAATCAGTTTCAAGGAACTTAACATGGACCAATTATTAATGGCTTTTACATGAAAATGTATACCATAAGTTTATGATTGACATCAGCAATTGGGTAGCTCAAAAGAAAGATTGGGGAAGCTGAGTATGATTCAATAAAAATAAGGTATAGAGGAAGAATAAATAGACACAGAGGCATTGGGTGGGAAGGGGCTTTGTAGTTCTGAAAACTTATACAAATTAGGAATGGGTTCAATAGGCAACACTTTATACATGCATACATATAAATAAATATATATAAAAGGGGGAGGGAAAGAAGGAAAGGGGAAATCTCTGCACTGAAGGAGTTCTCACTCTAACTGAGGAAGACAACACATTCAAATGATTTGGCTGCAGGTGGAAAGAAAAGCCTGGAATTCTGAAGGATGGATGGCTGGGACCACTGAGTGGACCACCAGGTTAGACCAGAGTACTTAAGTATCTGGGGATCCCAACAGCATGACAGATGGTTAGGTACAGAAGCACTGACACTAAGAGAGGGAGAGCCAACTCTCTGCAAATACTTCCATCACTGGAAGACTTGTACTTGGTGACTTCCAACTCCCCCAAGTGATCATTTTTTCTCAGACCTCAGCAAACCAGGGGCCATGGAAAGGGATGAAAAGAATTCAGGAAGGAAGACATTCCAAATTATAGTTCTTTTCCTTTCATTTTTTGGTGAGATGTGAGTCTTTAATGCAGAACAAATGTAATTATTTTTTAAAACTAGATAAAAGAAAGAATCTGATAGGAGACTTTCAAACCTTATCTTCTCATAATGAGTATTTGTGTTAGGTCCAGTAAATATCAATATCAATCAGCTGCATACTCTATAATCTATTGTTATGCTCACAATGTATTTATCACAATGGTAGAGCAAAATTATAATTCTTAAAGTACTAAATAAGTTTTCATTTGAAAAAAAAAAGAATTCACTTAAAGTCTTTTTCATCATTTCCAGTTTGTTTTATCTTGAAATTAGTTTGTTATAAGTTGTGGGAATCTAGAATTGTGAAACTCATTACTTCTTGACCATGTTTTGAAAATGAAAATAAGTTCAATTTAAATTTAAAGTACAAAATCTCATAATTAAAAGGGAAGTTCAGAGGTGATTTAGTCTAACTTAACTAAATATCAAATCACTTCAATAATATTTGTTGGCAAATAGTTATCTAGCCTCTGCTCAAAGACCTCCAATAAGAGGTATATTGTATTTCCCAAAACTTTGCATTCCACTATGGAATATTTCTAATAGTCTGAAAGCCTTAATTTGTCACTTCTGTTCTCAAGGAAGCTCAATCACATGTCTACATCACAGACCTTCAAATAACACAAAAATATCTATAATGTCCCAATTTCTTTTTCTCCTCTTAAGACTAACCAACACTGGATCCTTCCATTGATCCTTACACGGCATTGTCTTCTACTTCTTCATCTCCTCACTATTCTGGTTACTTTCTTTTAAAAATAGTTTTGTTTGATAATATTATTAATATTCTTTCTAAAATATGTCATCCAGAAGCGAAAATAGATGATACAATTATAATATTTAATGTACTCCTGTCTTTTCCTCATTGTTCAATTTTTGCTTTAAAACAATCTTAATTTTTATTACTGTGCTACTTTTTATGAAGGAAATAGAAGATTTTGAAAGGCTATGGAACATATATCATTATTCCTTAAACTCATTCCTGGAATCTCAATGTTCAGAATCTCAAAAAGTATCTGTTAAGGTAGAAACAAAATCTGAAGGACTGCCTGTATATGTGAGGAAATTAATAATTTATAAAAGAGATATTTATTTCTTCTAAAATGCTGTTTGTGGAAAAATGAACAGCTGTTTTATTCTCAATATTATATATTGATTCTTTTAATTCTTTTTTAATTTTAATTTTTTTTAATTCTTTTAAACAATTTAGAGCCATCTATTGGTAGAGTTTTTCTTTCTTTTCTTAATTATATTTTTCTTGTCTATTAAAGAACCCCTGTTAGGCACTGTTTTCTCTATAAATCTTGAATACCTGTGATTAATGTAATTAATTGTAATGTAATCTAAACCTGTAATTAGAAAATGCAGAAGTATTTTAGAAGAGTCATAGTGAGCTCAGCTTAAAAAAAAAAAAACAGATAATACTGCAGCCCCTCCCCTCCTTAAATTGCCTATCTCTAAAGAACAAAAAATTATTCTAATATAAACTACTAATAGCCAAGAACAAAAATAAATTTAGGGTAACACATAAAGCCAAAAAGAGATTCAATTATGGGTCTAGAAGTGAAAACCCCAAGTATCCAGTGTATTTTTTTGTTCATTTTAAAAATCTGTTCCCATTTGTTAAGATAGAATGAAACAGGATTTTTGATATCACAGAATCAAGCAAGCAATAAATCAACATTCTTTTTTCTTTAAGTTATTACTTCATCTGAGGCACTGAGGGTACAGAGAAAAATAAAACAATCTCTGCCCACAATGGGATTACATCCTAATGGAGACAGCATATAAATAAAATATGAGAGTAGATGGAAGGTAATCTCTAAAAAATGAGCTACAAAAAAGGCAAACCACTCCATTATCTTTTCTAAGAAAACCCCAAACAGGGTCATGTAGAATTAAGCACTGAAATGACTGAGCAGCCGATTCAGTGGTAAGGTACTGAATAAGAACCTTATGTAAGGTAGTTATTATATTGACTTGGTCTACCAATTAGAATGAATATTTTTTCCAATTATTTAGATTAGTGTTTTGTAACTGTGTTCATATAGTTCATATGTGTGTCTTGGGAAGTAGACCCCTAAATATTTTATACTGTTTGCAATTATTTTAAGTGGAATTTCCCTTTCTATCTTCTCCTGCTGGCTTTTGTTGGTAATATGAAAAATTCTAATCATCTGTGTGAACTTATTTTATATTATGTAACTTTGTTAAAGTTGTTCATTATTTCAAATGAAATTTTTTGTTGACTCTAGGGTTTTTTAAATATACCATTACATGTAAGCAAAAATAAGTCTTATTGTCTTATTGCCTATTCTTATTTTTTTCCATTTCATTTTTCTTGGGTTATTTCTATAGCATTTCTATTACAATATTGAATAATGATGATGATTATGAGCATCCTTACATCACCCCAGATCTTACTATAAAGACTTCTAGTTTTATCTTCACCCAGATAAATGACTCCTCTTGTTTTTAGGTAGATAGATAGAACTTTTTATCCCTTTGCTTTCTGGAGTTTTTAATAGGAAAGGGTGGGGTTTTTTGTCAAAAGCTTCTTTGCATATATTGAGATAATTATATGATATTGGTTTTGTTATTGATATAATAATTATGCTTACAGTTTTCCTATTATTGAGCCAGTTCTGAATTTCTGGAACAAATCCTACCTGGTCATAAGATATGATATTTATGATACATTGCTGTAATCTTCTTACTAATATTTTCTTTAACTTTTTTGTTTGCCTCAACATTCATCAGGAAAATTGATCTGTAGATTTATTTCTCTTTTTTTACTCTTCATAGTCTAGGCATCATATCATTAACAGAGAAAGAATTGACAGAATTCCTTCTACATTTTTTTCAAAGGATCACATAGGATTAGATGCAATTATTTTTTAAATTTTTTGATAAAATTCTCTTGTAAATATATCTGGTCCTATTCCTGCCTCCCCCTTAGCGACTTCATTTATTTCTTGTTCAATTTCTTTTTTTTAACATAGGGTTAAGTGTTCTACTTCTCCTTATGTTAATCTGACAAATTTACATATTTTAAAAAATACTCTTCCATTTAGATTCTCAATTTTATTGTCATATATTTGGATAAAAGAATTTTTACTAATTATATTTTTCTTCATTAGAATATTTATGGTTTTTTTTACCTTCCAGTAATTTCATTTACTTCCCTTTTAAAAATATCAAATTAGCCAATAGTATATCTTTTATTAGTTCAAAGATTTTTTGTTTCCAAATTTATTATTCACTCCTTTGATAGATGTTATTATTTAATATTTTTTTAATTTGGCATTTAATTCGGAGTTTACAATTTGGTTTTTTTTCTAGGTACTTTTGTTGTTATCGATGTTGTTATATGGCCAAATCATGGATTTGCTCTTTCTCACATTTAATGCTGTAATATTTTAAAATTTTAAATTTTCCCCAAAGTAGTGTCCTGATAATATTCCACAAATTTTCATATGCTGTCTCACTGTCATTATCTTTAATGGATTTATATACTGTTTCTAAGATTTGTTCTTTGACTCATGAATTCTGTAGGATTAGGTTATTTGATTTCTAATTTATTTTTTAATCCATCATTCAAAGAGTCCTTTTTTAGAGGACGTTTTTATTGTATTATTGTCAGGGAAAACATGCATTTACTATTTCTGTTATTTTTGGTTGATTTATAAAGTTTTATGTCCTAAAACATGGTCATATTTTCAAATATAGCTGAATACATTTTTTCTATTCTCATTCAATATTCTCCGTCCAAAATTTCCCATTCAATATCAAGTCTAACTTTTCTAAAATTTTACTCATCTCAACTTGCTTCATGTCTAATTTTTGCTTAGATAACAAAAATAAGTAAACATACAGGTAGAAACTCATTTTTATTCACTAAATTTAAATTACAGAATAAATTATATTAATAAATAAAAATTAGTCAAGCCTATAAATAAAATTCAATTTATATTAAATAAATAGCTTATGATTAATGAAGTAAAGTAAATATACAGGTAGGAACAAGTATCACTTATTTTTATTAATGAAATTTAATTACAGAATAAATTATATCAATAAATAAAACAGTTGCAATGAACAGAATGAAATTTACATTAAGTAAATAATTTATGATTAATGAAGTAAATATACAGATATATATATATATATCCAAGTAATCATAGGGGTTTGGGGCAAAAACACTAATGACTGGAGAGCAGGGGACAATAGGAAAGGACTCATTGTGGGAAGTAGCACCTAAATTGAAATTTAAAAGAAGCCAGAATTCTGAGTCAAAAGGGAGAAGCTAATAAGTAAGATTTTAATTTAAATTTTCCTCCCAAGTCCAGTGTTGCAAAGAAAACAGCCTGTGCTAAGACAAAGAACTGGAAATTGGCTTATTTTATACAGGGAATTTGTCTGGAATATAACACAACCAAAAAAAGGGCAACTAATGTAAAATGACTAAAGATAGGAAAGATTCAAATTGTAAAGGTCTTTCAATGACTAAGTGGCACATTTCCAACCTCTACTTTAAGGAAGATAATTTTGAAAAGTTGACGAAGGATGGATTAGAGAGAGGACATTTCCACAAAGTTATGTTTAACTCAGACCACCATTCTCACCTCCCCAATTTATTTATTGATATAACTGAAATTTAATAATTTCAAATCACAAGACACCATCATTTTCAACTAAATGCACAAGCTTCAAAAGCAAAAAAGGAAATTCTTCTAATCATTTTGGAGTCGTATGTTGAATTCCCTTCTCAACTCAATCCTTTCTGTTCCCCTGGTTACTTCATGTACTTATGGATCAGGAAATTGATATAATGGTCAAAATAGAGTTACAGATCTTATTTCATCAATAATTTTTTTGCACTTTTTCCATCATGTCCTTTTTAACAAAATGTGAGGTGACTCACAATGGTTAGATTAGGAACCACTCAAATAATTCTGCTAGTCCAGTTGAGAAATCAAAGAAAAAGAAAAAATACCTCCTTATATTATTTTATTCTAATGAAAGAGCATATGAATCATTAGTGGAATATTCACATGAAAAGGATTCAAGGAAACATCCACCAGCAACATTACATGGGATTCTTTTTGGGGGGATTGTAAATGAGAGCTGAAGAAGCACATACAAAAAGCTCCTTCAAAACTACCTTCATCAGAATTGTAGTGATATTCTGAACAACCTGCAGTAGCACTATCATATGTTCTAAATCATAGAAGGACTCTTTTACAGATGTACCAATTAGGATAAATAGGTCTTGGAACCTTTGGAACATTATAATCAAAAGAGAAAGATAGTAAAAAAAAAAAAGATAATAAATAAATCTAAAGACAGATCATGATCTGCATATATAGACTTGTCCTTTCTTCTGGGTGTCTCTATTAACATGTTCTGGGAGAAAGCATATAAGTCAACCAAGATTGCATCAACAATGA
Source organism: Sarcophilus harrisii (assembly GCF_902635505.1). Classification (NCBI taxonomy): domain Eukaryota; kingdom Metazoa; phylum Chordata; class Mammalia; order Dasyuromorphia; family Dasyuridae; genus Sarcophilus; species Sarcophilus harrisii. The sequence goes on along the minus strand of NC_045431.1, from coordinate 31,164,844 downwards.
TAATCACAGAGCTGATAACCAGACAGGGCTTTATACAGTTCAACAATTTTACCAATGTCTTTGCAAAAAACAACAACAGCAACAATAAATATCTAGTATTTATATTCTACCTTAATATTTGGAAAGACTTTTACAAATGTTATTTCAATACTCACAACAACCTTGTGAGATAGCTACTATCAATATCCACATTTTACTGATAAGTAAATACCTTGGTTCTTCTAATCGGAGACCTTCAAGCAGATGCTAAATAATCACTTGTCAATGATATTACAATGGGTTTCACTGTTTATATAAAGATTGGATCAGATGAGATTTAAGGTCTTTTTCCCACTCTAAAATTTCAGGCTTTTAAATCAGAGATAAAAGTAGATGAATAAATGATACCTATTTTTGTTTATTTTTCAAGAGAAGGAAATCACTTTTTTATAAATTGAAAATATTATGGGGATGTTTCATATTCAATGATATACTGGCAGTATTTTTTAATACAAAATAGATCATATAAGGTGAATAAAAATAATGCTTCTCAAGAGGGATTTCTTAAGTAAAAATTGGTTGATTTTCTAAGCATAAGTTCTTCCAATGAAGCATGTAAAGTGTTTTATGTTTTAACACTTCCAAATGTTTCCACTACAGAAATTCATTGGCAGTTTGTTGAGTGTTAGAGAAAGAATGTTTTCAGTTAACCAAGTATATCAAGGTGACATGCAAATTTAGGGAAACAGAGGAAGGTAGATCATCAGCATCTTTAATGTTGCTCAAAGAGAATGAACATCAATATAATGAAATTTATCCATTTTATCCAAGTGAAATGCAAACAAGCCTGGCATCCTATCATGACAAATGTTTGGATCACTAAGAAAATTATACAAAGAAAATCAAAAAGAAAATGTCATGACACTTATATGGATTAACTTTTGAGCTACCTTCCCTTTATTTTTTTTTTTCATATTGAAATAGTATGCTCTCCTTTCCCACCTTATTTGCCCATAATGAATTCCTGGAAACCAGGCCATAAAGTAGATTACCATAAAGTATAACATTTTTTTAAGAAACAAGAACGTTATAAACAGAAGTCATGGTTTCTTTCCAAGAAAAATTCACCAATAAATCATTGATATAATCAGCAACATACCAAAAAGCAAAATGAAAATAAAATTATGTAATGATTTAAAAGGGAAAAAATCATGTTCCAAGTCCAAAATAAGAGGCATGCATGTGCTATAAGTGATTATATAAAGGACTTCAACATAGCATAATATGTCTAAACAGTACATGCAAATTCAGCACTACTATATCATACATTTGACATCTATAAAACATGCTAACTATAATAAACATTAAAACACCTAACAATTATTCTGCATATTTTCTTAGAGTTTTATAAGGATTTACAAATGTTATTGATGCCCCAAATTTAAAAGGAATCTCAACTAATGCCTTCTTTTTCTTTTGATAAATCTGTCTGTTTCAAGAAAAGCAATTCCAAATATTTCCATTGACTATTGATCTGTTAAAAAATTGAAATTAGTAATTTTTAAATAGGCATTATTGTATTTAAATATGTAGATACTTCTGTAAGTATTTTGATTTGGAAGGTTTGGAGAAAAGAAATCTCTTCACTCTGATTCTGTTTACCTTTTTTTTTGAGTCTTCAATATCAGCTCTCCTTTCTCCCTACCAAAAGGACTAAATCAAAGTCCCAATTGAATTTTTCTTTTACAAGTGCAACTTACATGATAATTGTGGAAGTGTGTTCATCTGCTGAATGTTTTGAGTATTTGTATAGTCAATGTAGAATCAGAAATCTGGGTTCAGATCTTGGTTATGGTATGTACTAGTTGTATGACTGAGGCAAGTCATCGCCATTCTATCACCACTGGTTCTTAGAGGGGATATGAGTAGATGACCTTTAAGGTCAGTTCTAGCTATAAATCTGTGAGAAATATAAGGTTTTAAGAAAAAGCAGATAATACCATCTCATCATCCTTCTATCCTTCTTCCTTTCCACTGAATATCAAACAAAACATGTGAAATATAAATGGCACCCAAGAAAATAATATTAAAAGCAGCTAGAATTGATTGAATATATACAATTCATGCTTCAGGTAAAAAACACCTTACAAAAGACTCAATCATTAATTCTCAAAACAAAAAGAAGTTGCCAAAAAAAGATTCTCCCGAAAGAAAAGCAGTCCAAGAAAAGGTTGGCAATCCATGCTTTGATATCTCTATAAGATTACAAGAATAGTGTATACATGGATTGAGAGTGCCCTTGATAAAAATAAAAAATTGGAAAAGCATCAATAAGGCTGTATTCTACCACAATTTTAGAATATATGCTCTCAATATGATTCCAATTTTTAACTCTGATTCTCTTTCAGACACTACCTTCAAATTTATTTCTCACTCTAATTAGTCCCCATCACACTTTGAAATTTCTTCCTGTTTTCTATTTATGGTTATTTTATACTCAATTTGTGGCCAGTATTTTTTCAAGTACTTCTCAACCACCCTGGCCATTCTCACCCACAGTCCTCTATGCAAAAACAAATCCTCCAATTGTAGAAGGTTCTGCCAATATCATGGGCAATTCCTAGATCCAGCCCCAGCCCACTTATCCAAGTCTCATTATGAGGAACAACCAGAAAAAAAAGAAACAAGGGAAAAAATCAGAACATATCATTACATAAACTACTTTAGCATGGAATTGCTCCTAGACAAAGGTTAAAATATGATGAGCCATTTTTGATGCCACAGATTTCCAAATGCTCCTGTTTTCTTATAATATTCTTTTTCTATTAAATTATGAGATATTATAGTTTTTACTGAAAGTTATAGTAAAATAAAAGATGTTGATCTAACCTTCCAACCTAGAAAATAGAAAGTAAATGCAAAAGGCATATGCCCAAACTATGGCAACCTTGTACAATCTATTTATTTGGCTAGACATATAGATGTATATAGATACAGCGATAGACATACACACACCCTTTAAAGCAAGCAGACAGAAAAGAATATTGTGTACAGAATGCCTAGAATTGAACTGGGAGAGATCAAGCTGTATCAAGATTTTGAAGCTGACCAGTATGTTTAATGATCCTAAACAACAAATACTGACTGTGTATCTGATGCTTGGGGCAGAGCACAAAGTCAAAAATAAAAGTTCCAGACATCAAGTACCTTGTATTTTATTGGAGGCAGAATGAGGAAGCAATTGAATTGAACTTTTAAGGAAGGTAGAGATTTTTTAAGTAGAATTGAGATAGGAGTTTAGTACAGGTATGAACAACAGCAATTTCAAAGATGTGAAGGAAGGAGATCTAATTCCTGAAAATCAAATGAGTATTGTTAAGTGATCTGTCCCAGTATCAGAACATCCACCATAGATATCCAAATAGACCATGACAAGTTTGCAAAAGAAAAAATAGGAGAAAAGAACTCTCTATGATGCAGAATTTGGTGAACAATATTTTTAGCTCATACTATATATGTGTGTGTTTCTGCTTGGAGGAATGGCCTCTATAAAGTTCACTATTCCTATCTTTCTAGAGTTATAGTCTTATCAAGAGAAAGTCGAGGGCAATCATCACTTGTGAAAATATTAGTGATGGAAAAAGTCCCTGCTAGGTTCTGCTGCTTGTTTCATATCTGAAGCATCCCTTCTGAGTTCCTTTCCCTAGGGTGGTAATTTCAGCCAAAGATACCAGTTTCTGACATACAAATAACCCAATTAAAATGTCTTTAATTATAGAACTCATTAAAATATGTATATTATCTGAATCAAGCTCAATTTAGTCAATGAGAGATGCAAACTATCCTCACCAGATGAACAAGATATAAAATTCATAGTTGCATAAAACTGGTAATAGGATTTGGAATGGAGAAAATAGACGTTCACAGTATAAACAAGGGAAAAAAACAAATTAAAATTCCTGTTTTGATTACTACCTCCAATTCCTCAAGTTAACATAGAGTATAGTATGGATATACCTATATGCTGGAAACAGGTCCTAGTTGCTCCTTAGAAGAATTCGAAAGACAAAAAGCATAGGCAATTAGAAATTGGGTAATACTGTGAACTGAGTTTTTTTGTTTTGTTTTGTTTTTAAAAATCAATAAGTATTTATTTATTGTTTTCCCCTTTTATTTATTTATTTAATTAAAACTTTTAATTTTCAAACATATGCATGGATAATTTTTTAACATTGACCCTTGCAAAACCTTGTGTTGCAAATTTTCCCCCCTTCCCCCTATCCCCTCTCCTAGATGGCAAGTAATCCAATATATGTTAAACATGTTAAAAAAAAAAAAATATATATATATATATATAAAATCACTGTGCCACACAAGAAAAAATAAGATCAAAAAGGAAAAAAATGAGAAGCAAAACCAAATACAAGCAAACAACAAAAAGAGTGAGAATGCTATGTTTTGGTCCACACTCAGTTCCCATAGTTCTTTCTCTGGGTGCAAAGGGCTCTCTCCATCACAAGATCATTGAAACTGGCCTGAATCCATCTCATTGTTGAGAAGAGCCACATCCATCAGAATTCATCATCCTCTAATCTTGTTGCTGTGTACAATGATCTCTTGGTTCTGCTCATTAGTGAACAGTTTTAAACTTAGAGTTAGGAAGAACTGAGCTTGGATTCTGCAGGAGGAACTTGCCACAGGATTCATGTCTGAACACACCTACTAATACCTGTATGGCTCCTGAGCAAGTCATGTAACCGTACTGTTTCTCAAGCTGTTTGCTCATCTCTAATTTGGGGATAACAGTACCTTCCTTACTAAGTTATTTTAAGCATCAAATGACATGTGTAAAGAATTTCACAAGCCCTGAGGGGCTATCTGAATGCTAGGTATTGTTCTTACTGTTTTTAATTTTATTCTCATTATTATTAGCTGCTCCTCAGAGTAAAAAAAGAATCAAAGAACATGAAGAAACAGGGACAGTATTTAACAATAGGCTCCTTAAGCCTACTATGATCTCCTTTCTGAGTTAATTACAGGCAATGTAAATTTTGCAACTTGATGGAATATTCCTCATCATTTAAATGTATAATCTTTACCAAATTCTTTCAGTTTCCAAGACGTTTTCTTAAGAATACTAAAAAGACCCGCAACAAGGATGTGCAAGGTTTTGTTAAAGCTGAGTTCCCAAGGTTGGCAATGGATTGGATACAAAGGATGAGGGAGAGGGGAGCAGAAAGTATCATAGTTTGTTAAACATGCATGTCTGGAAAGATGGTGGCAGCAATAATAAATATGGATAATAATATAAGGAAATATAATAAATAAGGAATAAATAAGGAAACTAGGAAGAAGTGAGGGCTTCCAGAAGGAGGGGGAGCAGGGAGACAGAGATAATGAGTTTATACAATTTCTATTAATAAGATGATGGAGAAAAAGAAGAGCAGCACAGATCATCAAAGGAAAGGCACGGATCATCAAAAACAAAGTTCATCTATCTCAACGGTGCTTTCTTCCCATTAATATAACATGCTAAGCATCTGTAAGAATTCTCCTCTCTGCAGCAGATTAGCACAGAACTCTTGTCCAAGTATTAAACCATAAATGTATTCCAAAATGGTTGTGGAAGTCGAAGGATTGAGCTACTTAATAAATCAGAACAGCAGAGAGCTTAAGAAAATGAAGAGATTTGCAATTAACATGGGCACACGAAAGATCTTAGAAAAGACCAACTCTCCTACATTAAGCCCAGCTAAGGTTCTAAAAAGGCAGCAGAAGGAGCAAGGACCATGAAGATCTGAAGGGAAAAGCAGGGCATTTTTCCATCTAGTGAAGGATGGCATAGGGAGACCAGAAGCCTGTAATGTCTTAGATAAGGAACCTGTTAGGGAGCCAGAAACTGGCATGGTCCTGGAGCCAGTGTGTTCTTGGGGATGACTTGTTAGAGTAATAATGGTACTGTGCCAGTCTGATGTAGGGAGGATCCAGGGTACTCCAAGAAGTCTAAAACCAGCAAAAGATAAGTCAGTAATAACATGGTACTGTGCCAGTCTGAATTAGACAGGATCCAGGGTACTCCAAGAAGTCTAAAACCAGCCAGTTTTATACCCAATGAAATATCCTGATAGATTACATGACAAAGGGTTTTCCTGGAGACTTGAGATTGGCGATTTTTCAGATACTTCATCAGGGTTTATAAGGGCCATCCAAGAAGACACAATCAAATCCCATCTTCAGATCATGCTAGTGATAGGAGGAGATAGTGACAGGGCTGAGGCTATCAGGAAATAGAAGTAGAGACCAAAGACTGTTTCCCTGCTAGGAATTTACTACAAAGATGAAAATATATTGCAGAACAAAGCAAAAAACACAAAAACTTGAACTTAGAGATAATGATAAGTTGGGAAAATGTTATTCTCTGCTCCTAATTCTCAAATATCCAGAAAGATATATTTTTTAAAATATTTGGCTTAATGATTATGTCAGCACTTAACTTCTTATATATCTAGATGAATCTAGATTGCCTCCATCCCTCATATTTAGAACTAGAGGTTCAGCTACAAACAAGCATACCAATTTCATAAAATAATAATCAACTAAAGGGCATTTGTTAAATTAGATTGTTTCTACAGTATTACACAATGCCTTTTATTTATTCATCACTAGGTAAAATCAAAAGTATCGTATTCAGATGCAAGGCAAGGAGTGTGTTTTAGAGTTGCTTAGAAAATCGTATTTCCCAAGTAACAGCTTTAGCAAAGTTGCAGGATACAAAATAAATCTGCAAAAGTCATCAGCACAAAGTCCAGCAGCAAGAGATACAAAGAGAAATTCCATTTAAAATTACTATAAATAATAAAAATATTTGGGAATTGACCTGCCAGGACAAAGTCAGGAACTATATGAACACAATTACAAAATACTTTCTACACAAATAAAGTCAGATCTAAACAACTGGAAGACTATCAAGCACGAATTTATAGGTAGACCAAACATAAAATAAAAATTACAATTCTATCTAAATTAGTCTACTTATTCTGTGCAATACCAATTAAACTGCTAAGACACTACTTTATATAGCTAGAAAAAATAATAACAAAGGTCATCTGGAAGAACAAAAAGTCATGAATTAATGAAAAATGCAGATAAAGGTGGCCTAGCAATACTACACTTAAAATTATATTATAAAGCAGCAGTCATCAAAACTATCTCATACTGACTAAGAAATAGAGTAACTTAATCAATGGAATAGGTTAGGTTCTGAGGGTTCTGATAAAGGTCTCATTTCTAAAATACATAGAGAATTGACTCAAATTTATAAGAATACAAGCCATTCTCCAATTGATAAATGGTCAAAGAATATGAACAATTTTCAAATAAAGAAATTGAAACCACTTCTAGTCATATGAAAAGGTGCTCTAAATCTCTACTGCTCAGAGAAACACAAATCAGACAATTCTTAGGTACCACTATATACCTTTCAGATTGGCTAAAATGACAGGAAAAGATAAAGATAAATGTTGAAGGGGCTGTGGGACACTAATACATTGTTGGTGGAGTTGTGAACTGATCCATCCACTCTGGAGAGCAATTTGGAATTATGCTCAAAGGACAATCAAAACGTACATATCTCTTGATCCAGCAGTGTCTCTACTGGGTCTGTATCCAAAAGAGATCTTAAAGAAGGGAAAGGGACCCACATGTGCAGAAATGTTTGTGGCAGCCCTCTTTCTGGTGGCAAGAAACTGGAAACTGAGTGGATGCCCGTCAGTTGGAGAATGGCTGAACAAGTTATGATATATGAATGTTATGGAATATTATTGTTCGGTAAGAAATGACCAGCAGGATGAATACAGAGAGGCCTGGAGAGACTGACATGAACTGATGGGAAGTGAAGTCAGTAGAACTGAGAGAACATTGTTCACAATAATAACAAGATTACGTGATTATCAATTCTGATCGTGGCTGTTTTCAACACTGAGGTGATTCAGACCAATTCCAATAGACTTGTGATGGACAGAATCATCTGCATCCAGAGAGAGGACTGTTGGGAATCAATGTGGATCACAACATAGTATTTTTATCTTTTTTGTTTTTGTTCTCTTGCTTTTTCTTTTCTTTATTATTTTTTTTTCCTTTTTAATCTGATTTTTCTTGTGTAATCTGATAAACGTGGAATTATGTACAGAAGAATTGCACATATCTAATATATATCGGTTTATTTGCTGCCAAGGGTGGGGTAAGGAGGAGTGAGGGAAAATTTGGAACACAACATATTGCAAAGTTGGATGTTAAAAACTATCTTTGCACATAGTTTGAAAATAAAAACGCTATTATTTAAAAAAAATAAGATTTCATAAGAGACACAATTTGAACCAGTCTGAGGCCATGTGAATTAAATATATAAATATATAAGGATCATCACTGCAAGCATTCTCAATTAGTTAAAAGCTGAGAATATATTAAAAATATTATTAGTTGGAGGAACTTATGAAGTTCAGTAATCTAGATCCTAAGTTGTCCTTGATCTGTTCAGATGTTATGGTATTGGATGGAACTTCCAAACTAGATTGAAGGCAGTGGACCACACTTAGGAATATGAAAATTACAAATATATCAAAATCTCAACTTTATTCAAATTTGCAGTTCTCAAATACCCAAATGGACCTGCAATCTCATCAGTTTCAAAGTTCTAATTATGTTCATTGAAACTCATCCATGCATGTTCACTTTTTGTGACTTTCTTGAAGATTTCTGATAAATTTGCCAGAAACGGACCTTGTTCTTTTTACCTTTCCATTGCTCAGGTACCAGTAGAGCACGCTGCCGGACCACCTGTCATGTCATCCCTGACTCTCACCATATGACCAGCTCACCTTCTCTTCATATTACCTAATTCTTTGATGACATTTCCCCCCTTTTCATCTGTGATTATACAGTAAATTGTTGCCATCTTAAACTCGCCCGACCAAATGTGTGGATTTGGTGACTCACAACAGAATACTGTTCAGAATAAACACTTGTTTTCTTAGAGTTAGAATGCTATCAGTGCATGGAAGCTTCTTCATTATAGGGAGACAGATGACTCATCTATTACTGATGTTCTCAGAAAGCTGACTGAGGTGCAATGAGAATGACTATCTCACCAGGAGTCACACAGCAAGGTAGGAAATGGAATATGTGTCAGAAAGAGAATTTAAAACTGGGTCTTCTTGCATTCATTGCTTACCTTTTGTATGCTACACTCTATGACCTTTATAGAGATGATAAGTAAAAAAAAAAATTTAGAGAGAAGTATTTTAATAAAGACAAGTTAATTCTAACTTAACTAAAAGAAACATAACATACAAAATGGAATATTTATGAACTACAGAATTTCTGAAATAGAAGGAATTTCAATGACTAATTGGTCTTAAACTACATTGAAAAAGCATTGTCACTTCCATACAACCTCCATACAACTTTCTCATAAAGTTGTTCACCTTAACTTTGCTTAAAATCACTAACTAGGAAAAATCTAATTATGCCCTTTGATATTTTTGTGGATTTCTAGCTTTTAGGAAGTTCTCAATTACACTGAAAGTCTCCTTGCAACTTTTTCTCCTGTTCTTAATGAGAGAAATGAATATTAACACCAATTATCTGGGGAGATCCAGAGTTCTCCCTTTTTCTAAGTCCTCATTTTAAAAGTTCCATCCCTGAAGACTGAACTTTCTCCTCAATCATAGCAGATGCCAACTAACTTTACAAGTAATCTCTAATCTAAGGTGAATCTTTCTCCTTGGGCATCCAGACAAAGGTTCTGCTTTTCCACTGAAGCAAGTTTCAATGCAGGTATGTCCTTTGTCTAGATTGCCCAAGGCTGGGGTGGTCTGGATGTAGAGATGTCTTTGTCCAAGAGTGATTTGATGTCACTCTCTCAGGCCCTCCCCACTTCTCATTGTAATATTAATTTTCTCATTAATTCCTAATCAATCAGAGTTAATTGTCATCCCTTTCCAACATCACATATACTGTGAGTCCATTGCCCTGAGGAGGCTTTGGCATTGAAAATGTTACTGACCTCTTTGTATTAATAATATCCTAGCATTATTAATAAAATGATTAATTACCCAGAAATTATGCCTCTCAAACTTGTTAAACATCACATTAAGTCTTACCCTCTCTCAAAGTAGAACAAATCCATCATCTCTTCTGTGTTTCCAACATTAGGATGCTGATAAGTGTTTAACAACTGTCTCTTCAAAATTCAGAATACACCTTTAAGTTCAATCTGCATAATCATTTTTCTCAATCACTTTATTAAAGATGCAAGAAATAAATTAAGCACTGATTTGTAACAGTTTGCAATGTCCAAGGTACAAATGATCACACTGCAAATTTAGAAATTGGCTTTTCTTAGTTCCAGCTTGCTTCAGCAAAACCTTGGTATAGCCATCAGATATTTAAAAACACCAATATTACAATTCATGATGTAAGTTTGGGGCAGAAATTTTATTCTCTGTAGTAAATTCTCCACAAGGAATGGAGGAGCAGAATTCTAAATATCTCGTCATACTGATTTTTCCACACTGATGTATTGTGATTTTCCTGATCAACCTGATTTTGGATCCTCTGTTGAAAAGGGCCACTTCTCTGATGGTTAATTTTAAAGTGATTACTTTTTGGTAAATTTTTTTGGGGAAAATCTTCTTCCTGGCCCTCTATTAATGATCATCACTGAAAACTCATCAAAGCATCATAAAATATAAATAGGGAAGACTAAAATGAAGGCAACCCAGAAACCTAAATGCAGACTGTATTCAGCTTATTTATTTTAACTGAAATAGAGAACATCTTAGAAGATAAATTTATATAGTTTTTTCATCTTTGAAATGCTGGATTTTCATCTGTACTATGATAGAGTGGCAATGCTTTATAATTTTTGTTTTTGGAAAATATACTTCAAATGATAAACTACGAAACCATAACTTCATCTCTATGGGGAATTACTGCTTTAATTATGATTATGCTTTTGGAAAGATGATGTAAAATCAACAAAATGAAAATACAGTTTGTCTCAAAATTCTTAGTGTAACTTTAAGTTTACAGAACGGATACATTTAGTACCTCCTATGTAGGTGAGATAAAAGCATATTATTTGGTTCATATAATCCTTTATTTACAAGCAACACAAGGAAGATTTGGAGAGATTCTATTTCATGTGAGAAAGAACTGGGATTTTCAGGAAAAATGTAATCATGTCTTATTAAGATGAAAAATATTAGATTGTATTTATAGTATTCTGATAAAGGTGGGTTGATTCTGCTGTACTCTATGATAATTAGATGATGTATACTATCTGCCTCTTAGGAAGAAATATTGTCAAATGAGTGAACATCCATATGATGGTGAAAGATTAAAAATGTTTCACATGAAGAATGTTTGACATTACTGAGCATGTTTCTATTATAAAAGAGAAACTGAGGAAGGGACATAAGCACATACAAATACTGTAAGACTACCATATAGAGAAACAGTTTAGTTTCTCCAAAGGGCATAATTTTCTAGCAAACCAGAGTTGCTTTACAACATAGTGAGTTGCCAGAGTCAGTAAAAGTGTCCAAGAAGATGCTGAAAGTCTATCTGTCATCAATGATAAAGAAAGAATTCTCCCATTGGGAAAATTATTGGGCTAGCTTACCTCTGAGACACCTTTCAATTTTAAGAGTCTATGATTCTCTGACTCCCTGCTCTTTCCTAAACATAGTTATCTCTGCAGGTCATTTTTCATTGTCAGTATTTGCTCCTGTACTAGTTTTTAATTATATGTTTCACATAGGAATACAAGGTCATAAGATTCTAGCCAAAACTAAGGTTGATCTAGTATTTCCATATTTTGTTTTAACCTTTTGCCTCCTCATGAAAAACAAAGAAAACAGAAAAGAATAAATGAGAAGAATTGTGCGACTTGGGTAAGCTTTAAAGTTGAAACAAAACACTTTGTCACAGACTATAGTAATTATATACATTTAAATTTAAATACTGCCAAATAATATTGTTTGCAAAGTTCTTAACAAGCACATCTCATTTGATCACTCCATCAACTCTGAGAAAAGTTCTATTATTATCTGTATTTCAAGATGAGGAAATAGGTAAAGAGATGACTTGCTGAGGATCATAGAAATGGTATCTGGGGCAGAATTTGAACCCAGGCGTTCTTAACTTCAAGTTCAGTCCCCTACCTACTACTCAAACCCACATTCTTATTACAAATTTGAACAATATAAAATTTGGACACCATTAATTTTTCAGACACCATTTTTGAAGCAACGTAAACTATCCCTTTTGGAAACGTTAGCATGACTTTATTTTTTCCAATTGTGTTAAAATAATAAGAATCATAGATTCATTTTCCCTTCTCTCTCATTTGGTTTAATGGCTTGAACAGGTTCCTACAGAAAAGAAGAGCACCTTGTGCATGGAGTTTCCCCTGCAAACTCTAGACAGCTTTGTGGTAGTGATAAAGGGAGTTGCCCTGAGGCAAATAGACCTTTTCTTTAGGCTGCATCCTTCTTGTCATGTTATTTTTGCAGACAAATGATTTATTAAGAGCCTGACTATGGGATGTTACCTTAATAAATCATGTAGGCTAGACACTGAAAGTACTAGACTAATCAAGTGGAGATGGATATGTATTAACTTTGTAAGTGCAAGTTTCCTTGCCAGTCTATTTACTTTAATGAGTATTTGAGGATCATCTTTTTCCTAACCCTTTCAGGGATGGGGCTAGGGTGGAGGGAAGGACGTTAAAATAACTTTAATCTTTTAAATTGTTGCTTTTAAGTTTGGAACATAATATGAGAGGGATATCTGTGATTCTGAAGAGAGATGTGAGGGCAGAGAGGGAAACAGAGTGAGGAAAAAGAGAAAGAGAGGGAGATGGAGAGAGTTGAGAGAGACAGGGAGAGACAGAGTCACAAACAGAAAGAGAGAGGGGAGGAGGGAGAGAGAAAAGGAGTGGGAAAAGGAGGAGAGGGAGGGGGAAAGGTAGAGAAAAGAAGAAGAGAGGGAAAGGAAGAGGGAGAAGGAGAATAAGAGGGAGAGGGAGAGGGAGATTAAGAGATAGAAAGAGAGGGAGAAAGAAGGGGAAAGGAGGAAGGGAGAGAGGAAGATGAATAGATAGAGAGGAAGAAGGAGAGGGAAAAGAAAGAGAGCATTAAATTCCTTCTATGAATCACTGTTAGTTCTGGGAATTCAAAGAAAAGCAAATGATGGTCTCTGGTCTCAAGGGCTCAGAAATACAGCTATGTTCAAACAATATATGCACAGGATAAATTAGAGATGTTCATTATGGGGGCTAAGAAAAGGATAAGTAGATGGGATTTTAGTTGATACTTGAAGGAAGGCAGGGAATGCAGGAGACAGAGAAGGGAGATGGTATTCCAAGCATGGGAAACAGTCAGTGAAAATGCCTGAAGTCAGGAAATGGAAAAGGGCTAAGTGTCTAGATCCCAGAGAGCATGAGCGGAGAGGCAGGGGAGGAGGACGGAGGAGGACGGTGTGTTAGGTTGAGGAAGACTAGAAAGGGGGGAGGTGATCAGGTTGTGAAGAGCCTCGAATGCCAAAAAGAGGATTAAATATTTGATCATGGAGGCTGTAGATTGTTCTCAGAGAGTTTCAATACACCCCAACACGTATTTAACAGGCTTCTATGTTCAGAGCAACATGACAGGTTTGGGAAGTACAAAGACTGGCATGCTACAGTGCAAAGGGCCCGGGATTTGGAGTTGAGACCTGGTTTCAGATTCTGACTCTTACAACCAACCTTTCTGAATCTTAATTTTTTCAACCATAAATGAAAGACTCTCCCATTTCTAAATTTATGACAAAACAAACAAAAAATGATATTTTCCCACCTGCCACCCAAGCTTAATGATCCATCTTAAAAACTTACAGAGATCTTCATTGTATACAACTCAATCTAGTTATACAAGTTTATGATCTTCAAAAGTACAACAATCCTGTCCTTTTGTTTTATCATAAGAGAATTTTTTAAATTGTGTGAAGTCATTCCCTCTGTTCTGCTGCCTGTCTGGGTTAGGGAAGCACAGGGAAATCACATGCTGATCTGCCCAGTGTTTCAGAGCAGCGCCAAGCTTAAAACTCTTACACATTATTAGTAATTTTTCACTAAACAAGGCAGATTAAAGTATCTATCTATCTATATATGTATATATATATACATATGTTACATATGCATACCTATATCTATCTATAAGCATAAATATATATATTATAATTGTAACATATAAAAGTTTAAATATAGGAATATGTTAATCATAGGAAGATATGATCTTCCCTAAAATATAATATTGAGTCAAGTTGAAAACAGCGAATAAGAAGCCAGAATCAGCCAGTTGCCCACAGAGAGCCTATAATAAGCATAGTTATCCACTTTCAGCAAAAATAAAATAAATCTTGTTGCTTCTATTTATTATAGTGTTTAATGGAATTCTATTTTCCTTATGATGCTCTATTTGCATTCAGATAATCTTCGGGGAAAGTATTGAAGTGTCAGGAGAACTTCAAATTCAGTAAATGCTGTGGGACTTTCCCCTCCCACAATCTTTACCTCATCAATAGTGTAAATTATATTTACTTTTATTCAGAATCATGTTATTCAGATTTATTATCTAGAGGGATAAAGAACCATAATAAAATGAATAAATGAATTCTACTGGCTCATAAATAATAGCACAGACAAGAAAACTATGGAAGAGGAACTGCGTTTTATACCATCTGGCTCATCAGAGAACATTAGCAAAGCAACAGTAGGTGGTGGTAAGGAAACATCCGCTCCATTTTCATCCTTCAGAAAAAAATGCAGCATTTTGGAAATGCTTGCATCATCTTTTCTAAGGTCAACTTCAAACTTTCCCACTTCAGAGGGAATTACTGCAATTTAATGATCACGAGAGCATAGATTGAAAAGGAAGGGACTTCAGAGATGATCTAGTTCAACCCTACCATTTAACATGTGAAAAAACCATGACCCAGAAAAGTTAATTTATTTAATGGTAGAAACAGAATTTGAGCTCTGGTCTTTTCATTTCAAAAGCAGCATTCTTCTGTGATGATAATAACAATAATAGCTAATATTTATATAATGACAACCACTAGGCATCGTGCCAAGATTTTAATAGTAATTAATTATCTCATCTAATCATTGCTAGAATCCTGTGAGGTGGGTGCTATGAATATCCCATTTAAGAAATCGAAGGAAATAGGTTAAGTGACTCGTCCACAGTCACACAGCTAGTAATTGTCTGAGATCATATTTGAACTCAGTTCTTCATAACTCTAGACAATATTCTATCAACAGTGTCACTGTTCTTTTAATTCCTTTAAATGAATATATGGGAAAAATATTGGGCTCATAGACCTGAAGTAGGTAATTTTACTTCCTTCCTCTGTCTCTTCCTTGTTTCCTTCCTTCCTTTCTTTTTTTTAGTTCTTCCTTTCTTTTTCTTTTCTTCCTTCCTCATCATGTCATACAGACAATCCAAGAATTTATAATGAAGGACATTTCTGTGAGTAAAAAGTGAAAAAGGATCAACTGCCTTGATATCTCCCTTTCTCTCTCCCAACATTTGTTTTTATTGACCTTGCTTTCTATTATTCTCCATTGACCCTGATGTGCAAATCAGCTTGCTAGCTTTGTATAGCATGTCTTGAATCTCCAATCTTATTTTCTTAATATTGTACTGTCTCTCTCTATTCACCAATTCTCTGCTCTCTTGGTCAGAATATTTTTCATATAGTTCCCTCTATGTACAAAATCCACAATCCTACCCTGAGACTTTTCTTTCCCTTTTCCAAAGTATTTCATAATTCACTTCTCTAGTATTTCAACCCCTATTCCCATTTAAATCATTATTATCTAAAAAACTAATAAAAATAACATGGATATTATTTTACTTTATATCTGTGAATATAATCTTGCATATGTGTCTGATCAGATCACAAGTTTACTGCATTTAGCTAATGTTATATTAGTCTTCAAAAATGTCTTTAATTTTTATCACCTAGAATATATTAAAAATGAGTATTTAATTTTCATAAGTTTATGCCTTTTCCAAAAATGCCTAACTTTTTCAGGGAGCAGTTTTTTAACCTTAAAGAATTTGCACTCAGAATGACTTCAAAATATTTCAGAACATAAGTAGCTCATTAGCATGAAACAATCTTTTCAACCCACTGCTCAAATAGTGACCTACATGCTATTAAATGAATCTGTAAAGATGAATTAGTAAAAATGCATCAGTAATACCAGAAAACAAACTCAAAGCAGGTAATCCATTTAAAAATATGATTGTTTACATCTAAGATGCAGCACATTGGAAAGGTCAACAAAAATTTCAGAAGCAGCTATTTTGCTTTGTAGGAGAAGGAATCCATACATTTCCATATACCTGCTGACTCAGTGATCAACAAAAATATTAAACCCCCCTCAAAAAAAGAAAAAACATTTAAGTAATGGAAATCCTCATTCTGTTAATACGGTTTCCTTTTTAAAAGCTTTGTGATATGATTTGTTTTCACAGTACAAACATTTATAGATCATCCTGACTTAGTAAGAGTTCTCTTGTAATAGAGTAAATAATTAAGTGAAACAAATATAATCACTTTTTTAAAAAGTGTATGAAACATTTCATATCTTCAGCAACCCCAACCTCAATATTTAAAAAAGACAGAAAAATATATTTTTCTCAATACTTTCCTGACATAATTGGAAAAATAAAATGGAAACAAATTTCTCGTAACAAATGTTCACAGATGAGTAAAATAAATTTCTTCAATGGCTATATACAGAAATATACATCTCATTTTGTACTCTAAATTCATCACTTCTCTGTAATGGATAGCATGTTTCATAATTGGTCCTCTGGAATCATGAATAGTTATTGAAATATATCAGTTTTCACAGCTTTCAAAGTTTTTTCATATATTGCTGTTTTTGTATAAATTATCTGGAGTCAGCAAACTTCATTATAAAACAGTTTATAAAATTATTCAAAATTGCTCATTTTATAATATTGATGTTTAGAGTATAAATTGTTCTCTGAGTTTTGACTATTTACTCTGCATCAGATCATAAATATATATACATATATATGTATTTAAATATATACATTATATATATTTGAAATCATCTATTTTCTCATTTCCTATATCACAATTGTACTCTATTACATGCATATTCCACAATTTATTCAGCCATACCTCAACTGATAGCTATATCATTAGTTTCCAGTTTTTTGCCATCACAGAGAGAACTAATATAAATATTTTTTGTATGTATATCTTTTTTTTTCTCTCTTTGGTAAAGATCTAGCAGAGGAATAACTAGGTAAAGGGACATGAACTATTTAGAAATGTTTTGTGTATAATTACAAATTGCTTTTGAGAATGGTTGCAACCATTTACAGCTCACCAGAAACTCCTGCACATGTTTACTATCCCACAGCTCTTCCAACATTCATTGGCTTCTTTTCTGTTGTATTTACCATTCTAAAGGGTATAAGGCTTAATCTCAGAATTACTTTAATTTTAGTTTCCCTAATTAGTAGTGATTTGGGAGGTCTTCTCTATGGCTATAAATATCTTACATCTCTTCCTTTGATAATTATCCATTCTGACCCTTAAATCATTTGTCAATTAGGTAATGGATCTTTTTCAGATTCTTATATATCCTAGAAATGAGATCTTTATGAAAAAAAAAAAAACTTATTACAAAGATTTTCCTAGTTTTTTGGCTATTAATCCTAGCCTTGTTATCTGTGTTTGTGCAAAAAAATTTTCAATATTATGTAATCAAGCCAATCCATTTAATTTTTAATATACTTTTAAGACTTTACTTGAATAATGAGTATCACATTGCTTGTATTCTCAATGGGTTGAGAGTGGGGCTGGAGGAAAGAAGAGAATTTGGGATTCAAAATTTTAAAATGAATAAGCACAATTTTTAAAAATGTCCTTTCGCTCTAAAATAAATATTTTGACACAAATTTTATGTGAACCACCAAGTTGCTAAAGATAGAGTCTTTGGGGTGTTTTCCACATGGCTAAAATTATAGATCTGGTATATAAATAAAGGCAGAGAGAAAGAAAAATAGAGATGGAAGAAAAAGGGAATAGGAAAGATGGAGGAGAAAGAATTCTAGTTATGAAACTAACAAGATGAACTAGACACATTCCCTGGACTCCATTAACTCTCAAAAGACCCTCATAAGTGGAATTAAGTACCATACATAAGGCAACTTTTTTAAAGAAATAAAATCCTTAAAGAAGCAGATTAGACACACTTAAACCACAGAACTAAGGCTCAGAATGTATGCATCCTTAATTACTCTCTGGGGTCCCCAGTTCTATTATTATTGATCAACTAACTCTGTCTCTGTGTTTGTCTCCTTCTCTGTCTCTTTCTCCCTCTTTCCACAATTGAACCAAATATAACTATAAAACATGATAAAGGGTTAATCAATTGACCAATTCTAGATTGAGTCCCACAAAGACTTGATGAAATTGAAATCTCAAAAGGGGTTAAAATACACATTTTTAATAGCAGAAACTTTCTTGTGATGGGGGAGGAAGTTTTTGAGTGCATATAGCCTCACACAGCACCTGGTATGATGCTCAATATGTGTTTGTAGATTAACTTCTGAGTCCATATTTATATTTTCTATAATTTATTCCCTTCACCATTACATCTGCTCTTGCTCTGTCATCTATGCAGCTGAAATCAGGTGTTTCCCTTCAAATGTAGATTGATATCATTTGATGAACTTGGCCTTCACTGATTACATTAACTGGAAATGATTTCTTATGCCTTCTTACAGTACTTTATTTTGTACCTCTCATTCATTCATCAAATTTTGGAATAATCAAAATTACAAATGTCCAAAAAGAGATGCAGGGAAACATTAGGCTATATCATGTATACCAGTGATGATTTGTGTGTCAGAATTGGAACAAAATATATAGAATCCATGTGTAAAAAAGAAAAGGAAGTAGACCAATCAGGCAAAGAGAAAGAGAGAGAGAGAGAGAGAGAAGGCCAAGTGATATATTCATATTAAAAAAATAAGAAGAGGAAAGATGCAAGAAATTGGACATATCCTTTATAAGTTTTTAATAGAATTATGTGGACAAAAATCCTACAGAATGGGAGAGTGTGGAAGGATTTCTATCTACATCAAAAGGGAGAGTATATTCCCATTCCTCTGCACCATGATCACCATCAATGAAATGCTAAGGCATAGATTATGCCCTATTTATCTCTAGATGTTCCTTATTGAACAATGCACGATGTATTAAACATAGTCATACAATGATTTTTAAAGTTAAATTAAACTAGAAACATTCATATTATCTGGGTTTTTTTTCCAGAAAGGAGAAACTGCCAATTTAACATAACAGTTTGAATGAGTCTCATTGAATCTATGTAGATAGCCTTTTTTCCATATTCCATGTTTCTTTATGGTACCATGCAGCGTGTACCTCTACATCACCCTAGCCTATATTCCATTCTTATTACCCCATCACTCATAAGAAAGGCTCACACAGACAACCACACACATAATTGAGAATCATGAATCTAACTATATCTCTCTGTAAGATCTGCTCCCTTTGCGCTTTCTTAGTCCTTCTAACATAAGAACAAACCTAGAAACCACAATAGAAATTCTATTTTTAACATATACTTTCAGATATCTTTCATCACTTCAAAAATGTACCACAATGTTATTCATTATACTAGACAGTAATCAAGAGAACCTTTTTCAAAAGGATTTTTGTGGTTTTCTAAATATCTGATTTGGGGATAGAAACTTTTACAGTAAGGTCTGGCATGATTTTGATGAAAAAAAGAGGCTTCAAGAGCAACAAAAATGAGGAATCTTGTAAAGAAGGTCTGTCTGTATAACAGAGATTCCATGAGACCTATTTTGAATTTTAAATCGTTTTTAAAAACCATGTATGTGAAAGCAATTGGAAAGTCTCAAGTTCCATACAAATATAATAAATTATGGTAATTATTTGATTTTTTAGAGAACAATATTAATGAGTAGGTAGTCATATTCAAAGACCAAATTCCTTTTCAAATGTCCTCCAGATTTTCTCCTCTACCTGAAAAGATGTCCCTGACAGAATATTCTGATTATGAAGGGGCCTGATCAAAAAACATGTTTTGAATCACAAGGGGTTAGCCGAGGTGGGTGAGATTACATAGGTAAACCTAAGACACACTAGTTAAAAATTCTCCAGATCCTTCAGGCAACTTCAAAAACAACTACAGAAAGGAGGTTTTTATGGCTTCAGGCTCTAAAGAATGCTTTCCATTCTAAACCTTAGAATCCAATAGAATTTTTTACTTTATAAATTTTTATGTTAGTTCCAAACTTTCTCCACATCCTGCCCCACATACTGAAAAGTAAGAAACATGATACCCATTAAATATGAAGCCATGGAAAAGATTTCTGCATGAGTCATGTTGTGAGGGTGCAGAAGAAAAATAAAGAGAAAATGATATACTTCAATTTGCACTCAGAGTCCATCAGTTCTCTATGTGAAGGTGGACAGCATTTTTTAAAAATCATGAATCTTTTGAAATTGTCATGGATCACTGTACTGATCAAAGTTGCCAAGTCTTAGTTGCCATTACGTTATTGCCTCTGCTGGGTACATTTTTTTCTCTTGCTTCTGCTCACGTAACTTTGCATCAGTTCATATTAATCTCCCCATATTATTATCATATTATCATATTCATATTAATCTGTTTCTGAAACAAACCCCTATATCATTTTTAAGCATAATAGTATTTCATCATAATATATCACCACTTGTTCAGTGATTCCTCAATTGATGGGTATGCTTTCAGTTTCCAATTCTTTTTTGTTATGCAAAAAAAATACTTTGACAAATTTTGTTTATATGAATCCTTTTCTTTTCTCTTCAAGGTCAAGATCTAGTAGGAGTATTGCTAGGTCAAAGAATTTGAACAATTTTATATCCCTTTGGGCAAGATCAGTAAACATTTAAGCCCATTCAGTCAAAATTCAGAGAAAATATAACAGATTTTTCAAATTCACATAGATTTAAAACAACAAATTAGAAGCAAGGACTAGAAGAAGTGACGTATTAAGAACAAACTTTACACCCTGATAATAAAGGAAAAGCAAGAATATAAAAAACAGGCACAAAAACTAAAAATACAGAAATCAGGAGACGTTTGTTATATAAGTTCATAATTCCATAGTGCAATAGTTGAGGATATTTTCATATTAAATCATGGAATTATAAAGAGTATAAATGGAGGATTTTAATATTTGAAACTGGAGGCAATGAAGAACAACAACTGGAATGTATTAAATGGGGAGATTCAGAAAAAAGGACATGATTTGATCTCCACTTTAGCCAGACGGGGAGAGTCTAGTGTACTTGAAGACTGATTGGAATCATGGAAGATTTCATGCTGTTGGGCCAACTAGCAAAAATCCAGGCACAGGGTGTTGAAGGAATTCAGCATTGTTAGATCAGAAAAGGCGACAAATAAGAGGGACGTTTTGAAAGTAGAATTAACAGAAATTGGCAGCAAATTGATCTTGGTTATTTGGGTGTCTAGGTAGACGGTATCTCCCTTACCACTTATAGGGAAGATGGGAAGGGAGAGATCTGGTGGGGGAAAAATAATGATAATCAGTTTGGCATCTGTCGAGTTTAAATATCTGTGACAGTTGGAGATTCAAACCTGGAAGTCAGGAAATAAGTTAGGAATAAGCAAATTTTAAATAATTTATTTACACAACTAATAAGTTAATATAAGTATACAGCATATGAAAGATCCAAGATGATAGAAAGAGAGAACTCTGGATGCAGAGGAAGTCAGTAAAGTCCCAAAACAGGAAATGGCACCTCTGGAAGCTATTGATTCAACAAAGTTTTGGAGGAACCTAGTGATTCAATAAAGTAGCCATAAAGGAAGTGCCTTCTAGACTTGGAACACTACTAATAAAAATGGACACTGGCAAGAGATGGGAGTGTCATAAATAGGGAAAAGGAAAAAAATCAATCAGACCAGAACTGCAAATATGTGAAGGAATTAACGATTTAAACAATTTATAAAGTCTTGTCCAAAATCTAAAAAGAAATAAGCGGAAAGATAACGCCCCAATATCTCTTTCCTGAATATTTATCTCTCCATGGAGGTTTATGTTATGGTTTCAGGAAGAACCAAGCAGTTATGCAGAGAGAGAAGAAATGCTATATTAGCAACTCAAAATGCAGTAATTCTGAAACAGAGATGGCAAATAATGGTGATGTGCTATTGTCTCATCCATTTTCCTTTGGACAAAGAAATGAGAAATCTAATCCATCACACACTAAGCGTCGTATTATAGCATGTCAGAAGGATCTTCATTGTTAGGTTTCATATTTCTACTGAGGTGAACAAGGATCAAAAGCAATCACTCTTAAAGGAACTGCAGTCATCTCACTCTAATACTGTTTAATCTTCCACCATCTCTTTCCCTTTTCAACTCTCATTAAAAAGTTCTGTTTTCGTTTCACAGCCTCTATACCTCATCTCAGAATAACTGATCCCTCCTCTCACCTAAACAAATACATCCCTCACTAATTAGTTATCTAACTTCTTGGAGGACATCTGGGTTTGAAGAAAGACGTCTCTAGCTCAAGGTGTAGATTTAACCAGGACTCTCCTTTATTAAATCAGTATCCAAAGACTTTTTTCTTCAAAAAGTATCAATAAGATGCTACAGACAAAACAAAATTTTCTTTAAATAAGAAATATGGAAAATATTCTCTGTCCATTCAGTGAGGGAAGCAAAAATGGAAATCTGGAGCCCAGTAAGGTTACTGCTGGGGAGATTCCCACAGGTAAGGAAATAAAAGGTGTGAAAGGACTGCTCTGCTGTCTTGGGAAGAGGTGTGGGAGAAAGGGCAGCTGCTTCTTCATCATCTTCACCATCAGCATCAGCATCATCATAACTAACTTTATATATCTTTTTTTAAGTTTTGTAAAGAATTTTATAAATATTACCACTATCCTCATGACAATAATGGAAGATAAGTGTTATTATTATCCCATTTTACAGATAATAAAATTGAGGCAAAATTCAAGTGACCTGTCCACATTCATATAGCTAATAACTTTCTGAAGACAGATTTGAAATCAGAAGTCTTATCTTCCTGACTCGAAGCCCAGTACTTTGTCCACATTTCCATATAGCTATTTACTATCTAAATCAGTCTTAAATCCAATTAATTTATATATCACTGAAGGATTTAAATGTTGTAAGGACCAGTCTATAAAGTTCCATTTCCTCTATTCTAGTTATGCTTCTGAGGCATAGGGTCTCTCAGGTCAAATAGTTAAATTAGAAATGAGATTTTTTAGGCCTTACTTACTAGTCAGACTATAGGGAAGAAAGGTGTGGTATCCATTTGTTCATTTGAAATAATTTTTTGTTTGTCTGAAAAATTTCAACTCTAAACATGCACAAGAAAAATTATAATTAAAAGTTTTGTAGTTCTGTATCTATCCTCCATTGCCCAAAGAAAGAAATTAAATATAAATATAATAATAATAAATTAAAATATAAATATAAAATATTTATAAATATAATATAGAATATAACATATTCTATATTATATAATTTATAATATAAAATATTTATAACAAAATATTTATAAATACAAAATATAAAAATAAATGAAAATATAAATAATAAATAAATAAAATAAATGAAAATATAAATAAATAGAAAATTAAGTATTAATAAAATTAAATGTAGTTTTTTAAAAGCCTGAACTTTTAATTTCACAAAACCTAAAACAAGAGCATAGGAAAACTGATCATAATCACACATAAAATTGAAAAAAATCTCTTTTGAGTAACAATCATAAAAAGATCAAGATATTGGAAATATGAAATTATAAGCAACCATAATATTAAAGATTCAATAATATATGAGAGTAAAATAGCATAAATGTTGTTTTAAGAAAATAATAGTTGGTTTGTATCAGTATCTATTAAAGTTGTTTAAACAGTAGGGAACTAATTATTTTTGTTTATTACTTCATTCACAAAAATTTATTCAGCACCTATTATGTACAAAGGACTGTACTAGGAACTAGGGGGAAACAAAGATAAAATTTCCTTTCTTACCAAGATGCTGAAAAAGGAAAAAAAATTAAATAATTATAAATCCAATGATAAATTTCCTAACTATACTTTTCTGAGTATCCTTTCTCTCCCTGCTGTTTCTCCCCATACTTCCCAATCTATTGATTAAGGTAAAATATTCAGTAAATGGAAGGGAAAGTAGTCACATTCATTTGTTTTGTTTTTGGAGAGATTAATGTTCCCATCTACAGCAAGATCCCTCAAAGGTCCTGCTCTCTGAAAAATTAGAGAAAATACTGTAAGATTTATTTTTGGTTTTTTTTCTTCCTTCTTTCCTTCGTTCCCACTTCCATTCTTTCCCTTTCCTTTTTTTTCCTTTCTTTCTCCCTTTCTCCCCTCCTTCCTTCCTTACATCCTATGGTAAGTGTCTGATAAATGATTGCTGCTAATTGACGCTTGTAGGAGGGAGGAACCAAAGAGATCAGCATTAGTAGGTTGATATCCTACACGTTGTCTCAAGTTAACTCAAGCAAGACTACAGCAAACAAGGTGAGAAGTGCACAGGGATCATAAAACCGGGGTTTGCCTCCTACCGAAAAGCCTGCTCAGAAATAGGCTGTTCAAATAAGTCTGAGAACTTACTGTACAAGGGCTTGATAAACTACCATGGTTGTAGTCAATGTTGGGTGACTTGACCAGCCATAGCCTTGAGCTTAACAAGAATTTATACTGATATTTTCAGTCAATACCTATTTTAAAATGTATGCTGTTTGTACATAAAACCTGCTTTTTTCCTTATCTTAGCTCAAGGGTAATCAGAATGTTAAAAATAAACTAACATGTTGAATTCACTAAAACTTCTTAAATTATACAGGCTTATAGATCTTTGCAAGAAAAAGTGGCTTTCCTACAGTTGAAGACTTTTTAAGCTCAGATTTCAGCAGCTGAACATCACCTGGGACTTCTATGTTGCCTCCCATGTGCTAGACATCATCCCACATGCCTAACATATATTATAATATGAGCTTCTCACAACTCTGGAAGGTGGGTGCTTTATCTCCATTTTTCAGTTGAGTAAACTGAGGCAGACAACAATTAAGCTACTTGCCTAAGGTCACATAGGAAGTTACTGAGACTACATTAGAATTCAGGACTTCTTGATTCCAGAACCAGTCCTCCATGCACTAGGCTACCTACCCTCCTCTGTATTTTTTGAGAAGGGTTTTGTTTAAATAAACTCTTCATAAAAATGTTGGCCAACAGAAATGATATCTCTTAGAGAACTTGAAAATCTGAGTCTTAAAAGAACATAAAAAGCAGAATTAAAATATAAGGTTCTTGAGGGCAGTCTTTGATTCTTTTGTGATTAGTACAGTACTTTGTACATGTAGAAGAAGCTGTTTCACAAATATGTTAGAATAAATTAGAATAAATTCTAGTATGTTTGAATAAAATTTAATTTAAATTAATAAATAAATTAAACATTAAAATTCTCAATTTCCACAAAGACTAGCACAGTTTATTACCCAGTTTCAGAATAAGAACCTTTCCACACTGATCT
The DNA here is from genome assembly GCF_902635505.1 of Sarcophilus harrisii. Taxonomy (NCBI): domain Eukaryota; kingdom Metazoa; phylum Chordata; class Mammalia; order Dasyuromorphia; family Dasyuridae; genus Sarcophilus; species Sarcophilus harrisii. The sequence goes on along the minus strand of NC_045431.1, from coordinate 31,139,120 downwards.
CTCAATCATGGCAAATTTCTATTTCCATATCTCCAGTAACTCATCGTAATCCTACCCTGAAGCATCTTTTATGGTAAGCGCAGGGGATCTGTTACTTACTCTAGATTAGGTGCACCCAAAAAGACATCATTTATGGATCAACGTTAACATGTAACTTTGGAGTTTTCTACATATATCTTATATTCTATGCTTATCAAAAACATATTACTAACAAAGATAAAGATAAAGACAATACAAAAGTGAAAACTAAAGTGTTGACTAATGATACTAAATTTGAAAAATATTTCAATGAACTAGAAAGAGAAAATCAAATATGATACAATTTTTTTATTTTTTAATTTTCACCATTATTTTTATTATAGCTTTTTATTTTCAGACATATGCATGGATAATTTTTCCATATTCATCCTTGCAAAACCTTGTGTTACAATTTTTTCCATCCTTTCCCTCAGCCTCTCCCCTAGATGACAAGTAACCCAATATATGTTAAACAAGTTAAAATATAACTAAATTCAATATATTTATATATTTATACAAATTTCATGCTGCACCAGAAAAATCAGATCAAAAAGAAAAAATGAGAAAAAACAAAATGCAAGCAAACAAACAAACAAAAAGAGTGAGAACGCTATGCTGTGGTTCACACTCAGTTCCCACAGTCCTCTCTCTGTGTATAGATGATTCTCTTCATCACAAGATCATTGAAAGTGGTTTGAATCATCTCGCTGATGAAGAGAGCCACATCCATCAGAACTGATCATTGTATAGTCTTGTTGTTGCCATGTACAATTATCTGCTCATTTCACTCAGCATCAGTTCATGTAAGTCTCGCCAATCCTCTCTGTATTCAACCTGCTGATCATTTCTTACAGAACAATAATATTCCATAACATTAATATACCACAATTTACCCAACTATTCTCCAATTGATGGGCATCTGCTTATTTTCCAGTTTCTGGCCACTACAAAGAGGGCTGTCACAGTCCCTTCTTTATGATCTCTTTGGGACATAAGCCCAGTAGAAACAGTGCTGGATCAAAGGGTATGCACAGTTTGATAGGTCTTTGGGCATGGTTCCAAATTGCTCTCCAGAATGGTTGGATCCATTCACAGCTCCACCAATAAATGCATCAGTGTCCCAGTTTTCCCACATCCCCTCCAACCTTCATCACTATCTTTTCCTGTCATCTTAACCAATATGATAGGTGTGTAGTAATAGCTCAAAAATGTCTTAATTTGAATTTATCTGATCAATAGTGATTTAGAGCAACTTTTCATATGACTAGAAATGGTTTCAGTTTCTTCATCTGAAAAGTGTCTGTTCATATCCATTGACCATTTATCAATTGGAGAATGACTTGAATTCATTTTTTTATTAAAGCTTTTTTATTTTTTAAAAAAAGTGGAAAATTCTTCAATAGTAGCCCTTGCAAAACCCTGTGTTGCAATTTTTCTTCCCTTCCCCCGTGCCCTTCCCTATATGGCAAGTAGTCCAATATATGTTATATATGTTAAATCCAATATATGTATACATATTTATACAATTATCATGCCACATGAGAAAAAAGAGAAGCAAAATAAAATACAAGCAAACAACAACAAAAAGAGTGAAAATGCTATGTTGTGAAACACACTCAGATCCCACAGTCCTCTTTCTGGGTGTTGATGGCTCTCTTTATCACTGAACAATTGGAACTGGTTTGAATCATCTCTTTGTTGAAGAGAGAATGGCTTGAATTCTTATAAATTTGAGTCAATTTATATATATATATTTTTTTTTTTAGAAATGAGGCCTTTATCAGATCCCTTGAATGTAAATTTCCCCCCATTTACTGCTTCCCTTCTAATCTTGTCTGCATTGGGTTTGAATAAAAAGTTTTTAACTTAATATAATCAAAATTATCTATTTTATACTCAATAATGCATTCTAGTTCTTCTTTGGCCACAAATTCCTTCCTTCTTCCCAGATTGCTCTTCAAATTAGCTTATAATATCACTCTTTATGTCTAGATCATGAACCCATTTTTGACCTTATCTTGGCATATGGTGTTAGGTGTGGGTCAGTGCCTAGTTTCTGCCAAAATATGACATAATTTAATGGGAATACAAGGAATATGCTTGGTTTTGAAATACCATTTGAGATGGAGAACAAATTTAAATGATAATAGTTAATATAGAAAGATATATAGATTTTAGTGACCTCCAATTTCAACATGACATGATGTCCCAAAAGGCTAATCCCATCATAATGTTCATGTTCCAAATCTTCTCTGCTCTGGTAGATAACATTTGCAATATTCTGCTCATCTTGGATAGCAAATTTAAAAATATATATATTAACAAGCTAGATCATGAGCAAAAGAAGGCATGCAGGACAGCTATAGATCTGGAGAAACAGTTGACAGAATTCTAAATATTTAGTCAAAAGACTAAGATCAAAAGTTAACTTAAAAGCTATTTTCATAAATTTGAAGGATTCTCTGTTCAAGTGGGAAATAAATGGTTCTGCCATAGCAGCAGTCAGTGCTATATTAATGAGAGGAAACTACTGTATAGATTTTGGCTCAGTGGAAGTACTATTTCCTTAATAATTAATACACAGAGTTAGGTACCACAATGAATAAGTTGCATATCAGGAAGAAATGAGGTAAAATCTGGCCTCGTATATTTGCTAGTTGTATGATCTTAGACAAGTCACTTAATGTGTTTGCCTCAGTTTTCTCATCTATAAAGATAAGATGAGAATAATACTTCTTGCCCATGGTTTTTTAAGTGTTTTTTAAGAGGGTCAAATAAAAATTTTGTAAACTGCTTAACACAATGCATTGCAGGTGCTATTAAATGTTAGATTATGATTTTTACAACAGAATAGCATGAAAGCTTTCAAACTGTATGGATGATTAATTGTTGGGACATCCTAGAAGAAAGTCATGTTTCAGTATGGTTTGGTCTCTGAAGCTTTTTCCAGCTCTTAGATTCTTCAATTTGGGATCATTTTAAGAATCGGCCAGGAAGATGAAGGAACACTGGGGCAAAGAGAGCAGGAAAGGAATCAGAAAAGTCCTTACTTTCTCATGTTGCATTGATGGACTTAGTCCAAATATGCATAGAAAAGGAGCTTTACAAATAATAGCATCTTGTATGCACCTTGCATTACAACAAAGGGAGATTGCTAACAACAATTTTAAACTAGCAAGAAAGCTGAAATACCCATTAAATTAGTATGAGTGCAATAGAAAAGATGTAGGAAAAGATAAAAATGAAATAGGAAAGCCTAAGAGGAATGATTATCCATAAAAAATGCTTAATCACTATAGTTCATTGGCTGACATTTTTAACTGTTTAAAATTTACCAAGCAAAGACCAAAAGGGGGAAGGGAGGGTGCAACTAATATCAGTAGCCCTAAAGCATTATAATCAAAATTATTCATTAGGGTCTGGTTTCTGCTTTTATTGTTATTCTATTCTTTTAAGTTAGAAATAAAGCCTTATGCCTTCAGTACAGCCATCATAAGGAGTCTGGTAATAAAGCACAATATATTTGAATTTTCACAATTGTATTAGGATTTCATATTCATTTTTTCACATGAACAGATTTCTAAGCCCCAGATATTATTTTTATAATCAAACAAGTGTCTTACTTAAGCTAACAAATGTTTATCTTTCACAGAAGTCTAAGCAGCTTTTTATCATAACTATGTTAATCATACTTTTCTATTGCAGACTAAAAATTATTCAATCCTAATAAGATATGTTACATGAAAATATGATGTAGGTCATTAAAATATGAAATACTCTATTTAAAGTGGATATGGTATCACCTAATCAAAGGCAGCATGGCAAAGAACATGATATTGCAGTGGGGAAGAAAAATGAATTCCACCACATATTAGCAATATGATCTTGAAATCACCATATCTCAGTTTCAATATCTATTTCTGGAATGAGAGAAAGAGACACAGAAAGACAGAGTCAGAAAGAAAGAAATAGAGACAGGGAGACAGAGACACAGAGTGAGAGAGAAAGAGAAAGAGGGAGAGAGGGAGGGAAGGAGGGAAGGAAGGAAGGATGGAGGGAGGGAAAGAAGGAAGAAGGGAAAGAAGGAGGGAAGGAAGGAAGGAAAAGAAGAAGGAAGGAAGGAAGGGAGGGAGGAAGGAGGGAAAGGAGGAAGGAAGGAGGGAAAGGAGGAAGGAAGGGAGGAAGGAGGGAAGGAAAAAAGGAAAGGAGGGAGGAAGGAAGGGAGGAAGAAGGGAAGGAAGAAAGGAAAGGAGGGAGGAAGGAAGGGAGGAAGGAGGGAAGGAAGAAAGGAAAGGAGGGAGGAGGGAAGGAAGAAAGGAAGGAAGGAAGGAAAGAAGGAAGGAAGAAAGGAAGGAAGGAAGGAAGGAAGGAAGGAGGGAAGGAAAGAAGGAAGGAAGGAGGGAAGGAAAGAAGGAAGGAAGGAGGGAGGGAAGGAAAGAAGGAAGGGGGGAGGGGAGGGAGGAGGAAAGGAAGGAAGGAAGAAAAGAAGGAGGGAGGAGGGAAGGAAGGGAGGGAGGGAGGAGGGAAGGAAGGAAGAGAGGGAGAGAGGAGGAAGGAAGGAAGGAAGGAAGGGAGGAGGAGGGAAGGAAGGAAGGGAAGGAGGGAGGAGGAAAGGAAGGAAGGAAGGAAGGAAGGAAGGAAGGAAGGAAGGTAAGAAGGTAGATAGGTAGGAAGGAAGGAAGGAAGGAAGGAAGGAAGGAAGGAAGGAAGGAAGGAAGGAAGGAAGGAAGGAAGGGAGGGAGGGAAGGAGGGAGAGAGGGAGGGAGAGAGAGAAATGCCCCCCTTACAGAGTTATTATGAGGATCAAATGAATATCAAATTTATAAAATTCTATGGAAGCATAAATTAGCACTGTTACCATGACTTTGCTGCATATGCTAACATAATTATCCAGTATGTCTTGATTAGACTTAATCTGCTGGGCTCTTAAAGGTAAAAGTCACAGAGAAGAAGATTTCAACTTAACATAATATGAAACAATCTAATAATTAAAACTAATTAAAATTATAATAGATTGCCTTATATGGTAATTACTTTCTTGTCACTAGAAGACTGAATGATCATCTGTTTGCAGAGCCCTAAATTCACTGAGAAGACTATGTTTGACTAAGTGGAAAAACCATTGTTCTCTCTCTTCTCTGGTGGATACACTTCAGGTGAATTCCTTCTCCCCAGTCCCAAGATGATCTCCAACCTTAGACTAGCTTCCCCCTGTCATTATCACCCAAATAATTTTTCTGCTTTCCTCAATAGTGCCTAGATACTCAGCATCAAGGAAATGCAGTCTCCTCAAGTACATTTCTCCTTAATAGCAACACTTCAGGGAAGCTCCCTTAATCCTTCCTTCTCCCAGATATAATAATTTCTAGTTATTCCTCTGGTGACTGAGAAGGAGATTCATTTTCAATTAACAACTGAACTAGATTGCCTCTCAGGTCTAAACAAACCAGCTCTAAGATTCTATCATTCTATTGCTTGTTTTGATAGAGATGATAACGTATATTTATAAAATATTAAGAAATCACTGGGAGAAAAGAATGGGAGGAAGTCTGTCAAAATAATGTTATTAATTCCATTCTCTGTCTTTAATATTTGGCCAAATATGTAATTATGATGGAACCCTATTGTGATAGAACAAAATGATGAGCAGGTTGGTCTCAGAAAATCCTGGAAAGACTTCCATGAGCTGATGCAAAGTATTCAAAGTAACATCAATATTGTCAGATGATCAGCTGTGAATTCTCAGCAAAAAAACTGATAGACAACAACTCTGAAAGACATGATAAAAAAAAGAAATTCACACCCAGAGAAAGAACTAATGCAGATCGAAGCCTACTTTTTTAACTTCATTTATTTTTCTTGACGTTTTTTTTTTCTTGGTCTTTATTTTCTTTCACAATAAAACTATTATAGAAATGTTTTGTAAACACGATTTCACAGGTATAACTTAAATTGAAGTGTTTTCATTCTCAATGTGGGGAGGGGAAGAAGGGAGAAAATCTAGAACTCAGAATTTTAAAAATGAATGTTGAAATTGTTTTTATATGTAAACGGGACAATTGAAAATACAAAATAAAAAAAAACTATATTAAAAATATTTTGGCCAACTACAAATTTTTGACAGAGCAGAGAATCTATCTCAGTATATTAAAGAATAGAGTTTCTTAGCTTGGGATCTCTAAACTTGAGAATTTTAAATGTATTTTGGTAACTATATTTTAATATAATTGGTTTCCTTTATCATCTAAAGTATTTAATTTTGTGCATCTAAAAACCTTATTCTGAGAAGAGGACCATGAACTTCATCAGAAAGCTAAAGAGATAGCACTAAACCCAAGTTTTAACCAAAACTTTCTTAACTCCAAATTGTTCAAAGTAAGATGGAAAAAATACAAAAATTTTAAGCAATTGTGGTAAATTGTGGCATTGTTTTTCCAAAGGTGGGAGGTGGGAGATTAACTAATACGATTTTAAAGAAATGTCTTAGAAGAAAAACATGGAGTTAATCATACAGAATCTTTCTTTTTTATATTAAAAGTCATTTTCCACACAAAAGGAAGTTTGGGAGAAGTGAATAAAATTAAATAACTGGGTTTTGTTACCACTGGGAATAAATACCGATAGGAAAAGTCATCACTTTTTAAATTTCCTGGGGATTCTCTCAAATCTTTGTTTACACAGGGGCCATGACTGAGGAATTGATCTAATTAGCTAGGCAATAAATTTAGAGACCACCTAGTCTGATGATTTTACTTTACCAAAGGGGAAACTGGGATTGTGACCCTTACCCAAGATCACACAGCTAGTAGTTTTTGAAGCCTAATAGTCTGAATTCAAATCCAGCTTTTTTCAGTTATAACACATTATATTACAACTACTTAAATATATCATTTGAGGAATAAATTATCAGTCTCAGTATCAACTTATAGAGGTCAAAATCACCATCCCCCTAATTACTTCATTTGTCACTTCACATAGACCAGCATAAGGAACCTGAGAAACACAACTGCTTGTAGCTGCCCTGGGTGTTTTCCCTTAGAATTGTCTGCCAAATTACACTTTCTGTAAGATCCTACTTTAACCTAGATGACCTGCAGTGCAAATAACTCCTCTGCCTTGTAGGAAAATGTGAATAAATCTATTCATAGAGTATTTCCTGCACATAGACAAATTTTTAAACCACAATTGTTATTTCTCCAGTGTTCTCAGTTGGCTCATGCATCAAGATATCATCCATCCTTATCCAGAAGAATCATTTGGGTCTGTGAGTACAGAACACCAATGCCAGTTATGCCCTGTTTCCTGGGTTTAAGTGTGGTCCTAACAGGTGTGGCTCTTAGCTGTTGGAACTGAGTGGAGATCAGTCCCACCCCCAGGGCTGGTGCTGCCAGAAATCCCAGGACACCTGTGTTGGCAGTTTTCCAAGCAGACCAGGTGTAAGCAGGAGCCAGAGAGCAGCCATTACTCCATTTTGCCATCCTCCCCATCCTGTGGAATAATAGCCTAGATGCCAACAAATCTATTAATTAATTAGGCATTTCCTGAAGTGCCATTTTTCTCATCACCTTTTTCCCTACTGGTATTCCGATGAGGGCTAAATGCTTCTTTCATCCACCATAACCAAACTTGTGGTTGGGATGTTTCCCCTTTATTTTTTTTGTATAATTCCATATATATATATATATATATATATATATATATATATATATATATAATTTTTGCAAACAAAATACAAATTTCATTATAAAGAATATATGTTTGATACATATAACTGTAAATATTTCACATGTCATTTATAACAAAAATGATTTATTTTAAAATGATCACACCTTACTGAGCAAAATAACATCTCTGCTGCCCAGGGACCAGATTAGCAAAGGGCTGAAAACCTCAATTCCGGAAGACTAGCCATTTTATTTTTTTTACCACAGTGAATCATGAAACTGCTCTTAAACCTATGCAACCCATTTCCACTTCTATTATAGAAGCGTCATTCACGCAGAATGGAAAAATAAGGGAGTAAAGGGAAGGAAGATGTTAAGAATCATATAATTTTTAAAGTGATGTTTATAAACATCAGTTCTATCCATTCCAATTAATCCCTTGAATGTTTATTGAATTTGTAAGTGAGTTAGAAGGTAGGCACTGAAGATACAAATTAATAATTTCCTGCTGAGGACAAAAGATCCTCATCCAATGCTTCATACTCCATGTTGTTTTTACTTCCCACTTACGTAGGATACAAGACAAGAGGAAGGTTTAGTCAGTAATACAGCTCAGCAGGATATATATAGCACAACATTTCTGAAGTCTATAAAACAGTCACTTCACCACCACCTAGGCTGTGTGTGAGGAATTGACTAGATCTAAAAGTCTGAAAACTACATTTTTAATGGTAATATATTTTCATCCCTGAAGTCCAGACCTATGGTTTCCTTGCTATGCTGAACACCTTCCACTGAACAACAGGGCCTCTACAATTTAAAATTATAAAGATTTGTCTGAAAGCAACAAGAACTTAAGTGATTTGCTGGGATTCCCCAGATGGTTATCAGATGGGACTTGAATTCACGTCTTATTTCAAATACAGTACTCTATCAGCTTTGCCATGTTACTTCATTAATACGTATACTGTTCTGCCAAAAATAATACTTTTTTGCCAAAGCAGTGATTTTTGAACCATTATGATAGTTTAATTTGTCCTACCAATAATATGTAACATTAAGTTTTATGAAGATTTTTTATATCCTTTAAGGAAAAAGCATTAACTTAGACATGTCAAACAGTAGAGATGGCTAATAAATTTGATCATTCTAATCTTTGTAAAGGATTTTTTTAGAAATATTTTCCGACTGTTGCTCAGCGAGGTTTTTCATCTTTTTTACTCCTCTGTCTTTATTAGCTCTTTCACTTGGAGATATATATATAATAGAGTGTTCCATTGGAACCCTTTGGCCTATGCTATTTAACAGATTTCTCAATTTATCAAAGATTTAGCTAAAGATATAAATGGAATACTAATCAAATCTTCAAAATTAGAAGGATAGCTATCTTGGATGATAGTCTAAAATCTGAAAAGATCCTGATGGGGTAGAAATAAGGTCAAATCTTATAAGATGAGATAATTCAGAAAACAATAAAGTCCTACGCTTGCATTAAAAAAATCACAATATAAGTAACAGATCAGGAATTAATTACCAGATCATATTTCATAAAAAGTAGAGGAATTTTAGTGAACTCCAAGAGGAAATAACTTTTTGAAATAATGGTGTCAAAGAAGCTAATGAAACTGTGCTTTATTAAAAGAGTAACTATTTTCAGAATAAGTTAAATATCAGTCCTGCTCTATATTGATCACACACATAATTTTGTGATTAGTTTTTTTGGAGGGACGGGTTGGGTTGGCAATGTCAGAGTACATTTAGTGAAGGGACAAGAATGGCAAGAGGTCTGGAAAAACCTGAGCTGGTACATTGGAAGGCATAATAGCTGAGTGCAAGTATTTAAAATAGTTGTCTTAGGGAACACAGATGAGACTTGTTTTGCTTAAAACTAGTGGTGATGAAAGAAATGTGTATGGGGAGATTTGGATTTGGCAGAATTATACATATCTAGGTATAGAGACATAATATGTTCATATATGTATACACATATCCATATGTACATACATGTGTGTTACAAATACACACACTTCCTATCAATTAGAACTCCCTGAAAGGAAAATGCCCTGTTTTGGGGTAGGAACAATGGGATTTCCCTTCATGAGATCTTCAAACAAAAACTGACCAAGGATATTTTAAAGAGGATTGCTATTCAGGTGTAACTTGAACATGATGACCTCTGTAGACTTTTCCAAGATTTTATAATTTGATATCTGATATTACTAATTGAAATTCATTGTCCTGGTTAATTAATACATCACTGAACTCTAAATGTTCTATGAACCTGAGGAGTCGGGAATTGTGCTATATATGAAATATATATGTAATATAAATATATCTATACATAGATGTATATTGTGAACCTGTGTGTTCATATATATCTCCTATATATGTGTTTGTGTGTTTGTGTATGTGTGTCTGTGTCTGTGTATGTTATGCTACCAGGAGCTGCTGAAATACACGGGAGCCACCTGACAGTGACTGCTGGAGATCCAACCCAGAATGGATCTCCTCTTGTGAGAGGATGACACAAGGAGACTGAGAGACAGTTGCTGTTCTCTGACCTCTCTGATTGGGAGACCGTTGCCTTGTCTGACCTCCCTCCTCTTCCCCCTGCCTCCAATTTATCTCATTCCCAATCTATAACACCTGTGTCAGCAAAGGCTGCCCTGCAATTCCTTCTCAGAGAATTGACCTGTCCCTTAACATACACACACACAAACACACACACACACACACACACACACACACACACGATTACATACATAACAATGGGATATTATTGTGCTAGTGAAAAAATATTAGGAATTTAAAGAAAAATGGAAAGATTTGTATGAACTTAAAGCAAAGTAAACACTATATACAGTGATTACAACAATCCCTTTTTAAGGGTATCAATGAAATGCATATATGAAATGATCATTGTTATTGCTATGTGGTTCTGGCCTTGTTTAAGATCCAAAATAAACAAAAAGAAAAAATAGGAGTGCTTTTGGAATTATGTATCGGCATAGCTTTTATGAAAAGGGGGGGGGTAGGAGCAGAAAAAACATCAAGTTTGGGCATTATTCACATTCAGGACGAAGGTTTGAATTTAGTTTATTCCAAAGAGAGACATAAATACCGTAGCCTCTTCCCCTAAGGGCAATAAATTCTCGTTAAATAGCAAAGCTAAAGTATGGAGAAAAGCAGAAAATCACACTCCTAAGGAAGAGGTGAGATGCTTTGGGATGGTAATGGCCATTTTAAATAACAGGAGATGGGGGGGGGGTGCAGATGACTGACATCTTTTCCAGATTATTCTCTCAGATTTTCTTTTCAATTTGTTTTTTAATTGGAGGAAGCATAAAAATGATTTTTCATGAGACTAAAGCAAGGTATATATGTTTACAACCATGCATAATGAAATCTTAAATTAAAAGAATAAAAGTGGAACATTTAATTACTTTGTAAGCAAACATAACATAGGTACCTACATTAATGTGTAAGCCAATTTAGATTCAGGAGCAGCAAACTGAAACACAGACTAAATATATAGTAATTCATATTCATATAGGGACCCCCTTCCCCAAGGGGAGAATTGAATAACAATAATTGCACTCTTAGCCTGGCTCTCAATCCATGAAGTCATAGCCTCTGTGCATTGTAAGTAGAGCTGTCAGTCATCCACCCCAACCCATAAGGAAAGACCAATTCCCCTCTACAATACTGCTGACATGTAGTCTACTTGCAAACCTCCAGGGAAAGTGAGCTCAAGTTTCTTGAGGCATCCCAATTCCCCTTGGGATAGTTTATTAAGAAGCACAGGTGCACAGGAGATGGGGAGCCCATCTCTGCGCCAGGAGGAGGAGTTCCTGTCTAGCACTGGCACATGCGAGCTATGCGACCCCCAACGACTCATTTAGCCTGGCAGTTCCCATGCGATTTCCCCAGCTGCCGAACCAATAAAATCTCCTATTCAGAAGGCAATGTGTGTGTGCCTGCATGTGTGTATACATTCAGTAGGGGTGTCTTTTATGGGAACAGGTGTGAGTATGAGTGCAAGCATTTGTATGTGTGCATTGTGCTTGTTAAGTGCATATATACATGTACCAAATGGACATATAGGTATATAATTACATCTATTTATATGAATATATATATATGTAGGTGTGTGTATATATAATCAACCAACATGCATGTGTATATATATATATATATATATATATATATATATGAGTTTATTGTACTTTGACAATTCACATATTTGAAAAAAATAATGATTTATCCCTCTCCCCAAAGTTTTCTATTCTCCTGGATAATCACTATAACCATTAAAACATTGATAAAGTGCTTTAAGGTTTAGAAAGCATTTTCCTAATAATTCCACATTAGTCTTACAATAATTATTATCTGCATCTTCATAAAAATCTCTGAATCTCATCGCTGGAATGGACATTGAAGGCCATATACTCCAACTTTGCACACTTCAATAGGTATCTTCTCTATAATATCCTTATCAAGTAGGACTCTAACTTCTCCTGGACAATTTACAATAAAAAGGAAACCAACTATTTGCCAAGATAACCCATTTGACTTTTGGATAAATAATTGTTGTGCTAATATTTCCTTATTTTAAGCTAAAATTCCTTTTGGCATTTTCAAAAATTGTTACTTCTGTCTTATTGACAAGTATTACCTGTCTTCTTTGTGGCAGTCTCTAAAATACCTGCAATATATAAAAAAAAATGCTTCTCCCTTTTGCTTTTTTCCTTTTTGGTTAAATGTACCAATCTGTTCACCAATCACCTCAGTTGAATGTATCCAGAGTGTAAATATCCCTTCTAAATAAGGTGACACAGAATTAAATTAAGTTAACATTCGTTAATGTGCTGCCGCTCCTTCATTCCCTATACTATACCATACTTAGTGTAGATGATGTTGAATTTTTGCTTGTTTGTTCTGGATGCCATGTCATACCGGAGAATCATGTTGATATTTAGCTCCATTAAAACCATCATATCTTTACTACATAGATTGTTGCCTGGGCATTTTTCATTCATTCATGTTGCACTTCAGCAAATGACTCTTTGGTCCTGAATGTTGGATTTTACATTTATCTCAACTAAATATCATGTTATCAGATTCTGCCTCAAACTCTGATCCATCCCATTTTGTTTTTAAGCTGAAATGTTGTTTATTTGATAGAGTACTAAGCTTGGAGCCATAAAACCCTCTAGTTGAATGCTACCTCATGCTTACGATGTGGGGAGCAATAGAAAAATGTCAACCTCATCTTCCTAACCTGTAACAAATGATGATAATATCTACTTCAGAGGGACTGATTATAATTAATCAATATGTGTAAAACAAACTTTGGAATGCTATAAAATAATATCGATTATTAGTTGTTCCTCACAGCTTTGTGTCATAAGTAAATCCATTCATGTTTTTTTCTACCTTTATGCAAATGATGATAAAAAATGTTAAACTGGAAAAGGTCAAGAATAGATCCTCAAGGCAGGCTAATTGAGTGTAACTTAGATGTTCACATCAAGCCTTTGATGATTATTTTGGGGTTCAGGAATTTCATCATTATTTTTTCAAAAGTTGGATAATTTCACAGATCCACTAATAATAAATGAGTGTCCTGATTTTTCTACAACCCCTCTAACATTTGTCATTTTTCCCTTTTATCATTTTAGCCAATCTGATAGGTATGAGATGGTATCCCAAAATTATTTTAATTTGCATTTTTCTAATCAGTGATTTTTTCATATATATATATATATATATATATATATATATATATATATATATATATATATATAGCTTTGATTTTTTCTTCCAAAATCTGCCTGTTCATGTGCTTTGACTATTTATCAATTAGGAAATGACTCATATTTTGAAAAGTTGACAAGATTTTCTATATGTTTGGGATATGAGATCTTTATTCAAGAAACTGACTATAAATACTCCTCCCCCTGACTTTCTGTTTTCCTTCTAATCTTGGATACATTGATTTTATTTGTGGAAATTTCATTTTTTAATGTAATGTACTCAAAATGATCCATTTTACATCTCAGAATGCTCCCTATCTTTTGTTTCTTCATAAATTCTTCTCCTATCCTTAAATTTGATATGTTCCATGTTCTTCCAATTAACTTATCATATCTCCCTTTATATCAAGGTTATGTATCTAGCCTGTTTCTCTCTATCCTATACATCAGGAGAGCATGAGATAGTTGATTAAATAGAACTTAATAGAGGGGGAAATGCTAATAGAGCAAGGGACAGATTTTTTTTTTCCCTAGCAGATTGGAAAGACAGCATTTTGCCTTGTAACTTCGGCTTCCTCTCAGTGATTTATGTAAATCTTTATTGTTCTTTTTATAGTGAGATCGACATGTCCAATAATCAAGGTATAATGTATCCTGGGACCGTGGGCACGGAGAATATGTATTGAGGGAGAAGAAGGATTTCATTTCACATATAACTAAGTATCCATGTTGCAACTATTGAATAGGGAGATACAGAGGCTTCTTGGAAGAGGGAAGAGAGACTAAGGTATAATAAGTATGTAATACAAATTTCCAAGAATAAGGATTCAGCAACTGAAAGGGTTTTATAAGATCAACTAGATTTGGAAACAGAAGACACGTTGTGGCAATCTGAAGAAACTTGTGTCTTATCTGAATAAGCATTTAGATTTAATCCCCTTCCTACTTCATGCTTCTCCCTCCCCCTCCCCCAAAAATCTGTCTGAAGAACAGTTTTGCTCAGAGTTGTGTTTGGACAAATTTAAAATCAAATGTATTTTATAGAGAAAAAGATTAAAATTGCGCTCTATTGGAAATGTGGACACTGATCGCATTCTGTTGCTTATGCATTCTGTAGATAGGTGGTCTCTGTTTCTAAGACAGAGTATTCTTTGTTTTGGATACGAATACCATATTGCATTCTTTGTTTTGTTGGAAATATGGAACTGGAGGATTTAGACAGGAGTTGATTTCAGAAGTGATCAGATTTTCTAGGCAGAATTAAAATCTACCTGTAGGAGCCCATATATTTTAGTAGATACCAGTGACCTGGCTGTGAATATTGTATGTTTCCCTCTAGAACCTCGGTTTTATGGAAGCCAGGACAAATATGACTTCCCTCCTCCAAAGGCAGTATTACTGATTCATTTCCACATGACTTTACCATATATATATATAGAAACCTCTTTACACCAGAAACTCACTCCATCCCAGGACTAGACTTGAAATACTACATCCCCATTGTGGCTTCTTCCTCTGATGGACCAATTTCCTCTAGAACATCCGTTGTAAGGAAGAATCGTAAGTAAGTCATCGTTCTCGGCTGGATTGCACCTCTCACTCACTGGGCTCCATTCCTCACTGCAGGTACTCTGATCCCCACTCCCTTTTAAGCTCCCTTTTTTGTGTTGTTTTTCCTGACTAGTATATAAGCTCTTTGAGAGTAGGGACCACCTTTCTTCTTGCACTTATATTATTAGGACTTAGTACTGTGCCTTGGACACAGTAAGCACTTATTACTTTTGAGGGGTTTTATATTTATCCATTTAAAAATTGAAGCACTTAATAAATCTGTGCTGACTTTTTATTGGAAGCCCAGTTCTTTATTTACTTGCTGTGTAACTTTAGACAATTGCCTTTATCTCTAGGACTCAGTTTCCTTGTTGGTTAAACAAGAAGTGGACTAGCTCACTTCCACATACCTGTCCATCTCTATCTCTATAAGCCTAAACTACATTTATGATAAACTTGCCGGACGGACACTGAGGGCTGTCTGAGGTCAGAGCTGTTCTGGAACGCAAGCTACCATTGCAGTAACTTCATTTGTTCCAGCTCTTCCTACTTGCCCTTGTTTCTAGGATAGCATCCTAAATTAAGGAAGACCTCTGTCTGTTCCTTCTGATGGCTGTGTCATGACAGATCTGTTTATAGATACAAGCACACATGCCTATGAGTGCACCAGGTACAAGTTAAGAGAAATCTGTCAACCTAGTAATGAAAATGTCAGAGAGGTCCATGTGCCAGATGTGCTCCCAACTCTTTAATCTTGCTCTGTCAAATCCAGGAGTCTAATTATCTATTTAGTGATCTAGGATTTAGATGGCATTAATGATCACTCTGGATAATTGCACAAAATTCAGATTTTTTTCTTTCATTGAGGAAAAATTAAGAAAAAAAACATTTTTGAAAAGGATAGGGTTATTGGGAAAAATAAAATAAAAACTAAGCCTTATATATATTATAAAGTGATAGAGCCAGTAGTCAGATTCCAAGTTGATACAATATCATGTAATTTGAAATATCTTCAATTCACTTTACTGTAATAACAACTAGTCAAAAAGGATACAAAATAGATGATTTGAGTGCTGGGCTTGAAGAAAAGAACTGAATTCAAATCTTGCCTCGGATACTTACTAGATCTATGACTCTATATAGGTCACTTCCTATTTTTGAGCCTCCATTCCTCAACTGCAAAATTAGTATATTCATATCACCTCCTTCATAATTGTAATAAAACATATGAAATATAAAACACTTTTTAAATCTTAAAGATCTCATATAATTGCTAGATATTTTATATATTTATTTATGATATACAACAAAGAAAATATGCCCTAAGTAGACTTTAAGTTCTGTAAAAGAAGGTACTACATCTTAATTAAATTTTGAATATATCCCAGAGTCTTCCACTGTGCTCTGTCTGAAAAATAGTTTTTTTTGAAATTTGACCATGCTAATTTTATTCTTGACAATTATTTTCCTTACTAGAAAATATGAAATCAAAAGAAGAGTTAAGCAGCGATTTTTGTTTCTATTATCTTCTAACATGACACCATCTGCCTCAGGTGCCCCAAACCCACAGCCTGACTAAATTGGGAGACTTGATGTAAGAAGAAAAAACAAACAAACTTTATAAAAAAAATATCCAAAAGGGGAAAAGACTACTTGGAAAGACAATTGGTTCCTTTCATAATATTAATAATAATAAAATCTAGCATCTGCATAGTACTTGATTTAAAGCACCATGATACTTAATTTATTCTTGAAACTGAGAAATGAGCTATTAATATCTTCCTTTTTTAGATGAAAAAATTAAGATTGATAGGTTTAGTGACTTTTTCCTTTTTGTTACTTTTGAGGGGGTTTATATTTATCCATTTAAAACTAAATACAATTTTTTTTAAAAATAGAGAAAAAACAGGAAAAGGAAAAATAGATTGTCATGTACTCAATAGAATATCAGGGGGGATTTAATATGTAACACAATTTTTTCCATTTCAAGAAAGCATATAGAATGGATATTATATTCATGATCGTCCATCTTTTCTTTGTTTCCTTGTAGGTTTTCTTTTGTTCTCTACTATGTACTCTTACTTTATCCTTTTTTCCCCCTTTCAGCCTTCCACTTCCCCCAAGCAGGTTACATTTAAGTACAGCTATATCTATGTATACCTTTATACATGTATATACACCTCCATACATATATACACACATGTCTGTGTGTACACACACATACATATGCATATACATATACATGGACATAAGACTGAAATATAGATTTCTTTTTTGACTGAATCTTTAGGTGTGACTTTATCTGAGATCAATGATTACTATCCTTAATTGTTTTCTAAGTTCTATTTCTGATTACTCTTCCTGTATATATGTATCTTATTTCCTGTCCTTGCTAATTCTTCTTCTTTAGTTCAACTCCTTAACTTGCCTTGCTATTACTTAACCTTCTCCCCAGCTCCCCACCATGAATCCCTCTGTCACCTTCACCCCAATTTCCCTACCTTTTTATCCCATTCCCACTAATCTACTATCTTTATTCCACCACTATAAAGATACACATTCATCTATACTCCACCTAATCTTATTCCTTCACCCCTTATTTCTTTATAGATTTTGGAGGGTGTGATACCTTCTTGGCGTATATAGGGAATGTTTCCAATTCAACCTATTTCTAATGTGAGTAGATTTTTAGAACTTCCAGCCTCCTCCCCCATCTCATTCTTCTGTGTTGGTTCTTCTCTGCACCTCATTCATATGGCATAATTAGCATAATTTTACCCTTTCCTAGACAGCTTTGCTTTTTAGAGTTTTTTGGGTATTTTGGACTCCATGACCCTCAGACATAAGATTTACATTTCCACATATAAACATAAACAATTTATCTTTATTGAATCCCTTGAAATTAGCCTTTGTGGTTGGCTCTTCTATGTAAAATTTTCTAGAATTCAGATTTAAGACCAAATCCTGAAAATTTGAGAGTATGTTTAATATCCACTTTGTTTTTGTTGTTGTTCAATATTATACTTGATTATGAGAATTATAATATTTCATCTGCAGACCTACTTCTTTTGATTGTCAACATACAATCTTCTAGAGTTATGGTCTTTATTGTAATCACAAATATAGCTCCAGCATATTTCATTTTTCATTTGTTGTTTTTTTTTTCCTCTTGCAAAATTTTTTCTTTGATCTGTAGGTTTCAAAATTTAGAGATAATGTCCCTATAGTTTTCCCTGTAGAATCTCTTTGAGGTGGTGATCAGTAGATTTTTTTCTCTTTCTTCTTTCCCCTCTTTTCCTATCACTTCAGGACAATTTTCTTTCATTATTTCTTGAATTATTGTGTTCAAGTTGATTTTTGATCAGAGTTTTCAGATAATCCAATGATTCTTATGTTTTCTCTTCTTAATCTATTCTCCAGATCGATTGTTTTTCTTAGAAGATGTCTTATCTAATTTTTTTTGTTCTTTATATTTTGTTTTGCTATTTATCCATCTCTTATAGCTTCACTGGCATTCCTTGCCCAATTTTAATCTTCAAAAATCATTTTCTTCTTTAAAACTTTGGATCTCCTTTTTTAGTTAACTGACTTTCTTTTCATAATCTTGTTTTTCTCAGATAGTTACTTTTATATCTTTTTTTAGTTTTTTTCTCAATCTCTCTTTTTTGAGTTATTTTATATACTCTTTCTGGGCAGGAAGCCATTTAACATTGCTCTTTGGAGGAAGAGAGACTTTTTTTTTACTTCAATGTCCTCTTCTGAAGATGAACTCCCTTCTTCCTTATTCCTATAGTAACTTTCTAAGATTATGTTCTTTCTTCTTTGCCTGTTCATTTTTTAATGAGAATTTATTAATGTAATCAGGGTATTGGAATAATGCCTCTGGCTTCACTTCAGTTCTCTCCTATGACAAGAAACAACAAACCAAAAGCTCCACTATCAAGTGGCCTCCCCCCACCCCCAGCTTCTGAACTCCAATGTGCTGGTTCTTTCTTCCCCTGGGCTGTGTCTCAGCAGCACAGCTGGACATGGGGTTCCTAATCAGCTGAGGTTCCTTTAGTCTTCCCGGACTCAGACCCACAACTCCATACATAATGACAAAGATGAAAGTTTCTGTGGTTCCTGCTGAGGGTCCTTCTATTCAACTAGCCCCAGAGTTACTTGGCATTTCTGGAGATCTAACCTGGAGGTGTTTACATTTCACTTGGGTTAAACTCTGGTCCCTGGATCTTTCTTCTCATCTTTCACCATTTTCCCAGGGAGACCCCTGTTATGCCCCAAGGTTTATCTGTTTTCCAGATGTTTATGTTCTCTCTGAGGTACATTTATGTTTTCTTTGGAAGGAAAAATCAGAAGAGCTTGAAACTTCTGTTCTACTCTGCCATCATCCCAGAATCCTCACTCTAAGTGATTTTCAAAGTCACATGTCTAATATGTATCTGAGGAAAGATTTAAGCTTAGGCCTCATAAC
Source organism: Sarcophilus harrisii (assembly GCF_902635505.1). Classification (NCBI taxonomy): domain Eukaryota; kingdom Metazoa; phylum Chordata; class Mammalia; order Dasyuromorphia; family Dasyuridae; genus Sarcophilus; species Sarcophilus harrisii. The sequence goes on along the minus strand of NC_045431.1, from coordinate 31,119,660 downwards.
TTCAAGTTTGATATTTTATTCATTTTGGCCCCTTGATGCTTCTTACTATAGATGATTAGATAAATAGATAGATATAGGTATAGATAGATATTATTTGTCCAATGGTTGTAAAAAAAAAAAAAACATTTGTATTAAGCTTAGTTTGCATTACATGGTGTTGGAGTTCTTTTCAGCTCTCATATTTCATAATTTTGTGAAGCGATATAATGGATGAAGCTCTTAATGGGATTAATGAAGTGAAGTGATACAGAGGAAAGTAGGGAATTGATTTTGAATCAACAATGACCTCATTGTACCTCCTTAAACCATGCTTTTTGATCCAGAAATAAGAATTCCAGCTTGAATCTCTATTCCTATACTATACTGAGATTCCTGCTTATCCCAATCTTTTGTATTTTTTGTGCTCCAAAGAAAATCAGATTCCTGATAATCCAGCGTTTTGGTTTATGCATACTTGTACACTATTATGTTTCTTTTCCAACAAGAGATTATCCTCTCCAAATCCTAGGGATTTTCTGAACCCATGGCTGTTTCCTTTTCTTGTTGAATTTCTTGCTCTAAATATCTATATCTATCTATCTATGTGTGTGTATGTGTATATATATATATATATATATATATATGTTATATATATATTTTTTTTTAATATTCTCTTTAATTCTAGGGCAGTGGTCAGTAGACTGTTGGGCACACTTGAGAAACTTTCAGGGAGTCTTCAAGGCCAAAACTATATTAATAACATTTGTAAAGTACTTAGCACAGTTTCTCACTTTGGCATATAGAAGGTGCTATATAAATACTAGCTATTTTGATATTATTATGGTAAAATATTAATTTCTAATGTGATTATAATAGATATAATTTACTTAACAAAAACCCTTTAAACAAAGATCCTAGTTTTTTCAAGTTTAAAAGTGTTTTGAAACCAAAAATTTTGAGAAACTCTGTTCTATTGTACTATCTTACAGGTTTTTAGGTTTTTGATTTTATTTTTTGTAAATTTTCCTACATAAGTCTCCTGTTCTTGAACCCAATATTTTACCCTTACCTCTAAACTTCTTTCCATCCTATGTGACTGGCTCAAAACCAAGCTTCATCCTAATCTTGATACTATTTTGTCCTGGCCTTATATCTTTTGGTATCAATTCTAGTTCCCCAAAAATAACATCAACTAAGAGATTTCAAATTAGTCACTGTCCCCTTGCTTCCCTGGCCCTTGACTTCAAATGACCTTCTGTACATATATTAGTACACCTTTAATGCTGAATGAATCCACATTTGTCCTAGTTAAAAAACAAAAAAGGCAGAATATTTATCTTGGCTGACTGATGTGTTTAGCTTTTCTTGGGTCAATAAAAAATAAGCTTAGCTTCAATAAAAGAATTTTATTAGTAGCAAACAACTGTGAGATATCTTCACTCTTGAAAACTATAGGGAACTCAAAAAGTCTAAGATATTAATATTGAGCTATGTGATTCCTGGGTAGATATAATAGGAGTCTCACTCACTTTGTTTTTTTCCTGAGGTAATTTGGCTTAAGTGACTTGCCCAGGGTCACACAGCTAGGAAGTATTAAGTGTCTGAGACTAGATTTGAACTCAGGTCCTTCTTACTCCATGGCTGGTGCTGCCCTAATCACTTTGAATAATACAAAGAAATTTTAGCATCATTCATGGAATAATAATGAAATTCATATGACATGTAAGTTAATTGCATCAACTTGGGAGTACCCAAACTCTCACCAAACTAACTTTCATACAAAAAAATCAAATATTATAATTCTTTGCTTTTAACAGTTTAACAAAATGGAGAGCTCAAATAAAAATTTCAAATTGACAATGAAATGGTGTAAAATCAAACCAAGGAATGGACATCAGTAAGCTCCTTGTCACAAAGTATCTCATTTTTGAATTTGGATCTCCAGGGTCTAGCAAATGATGGGCAAACCAATAGCTAACGTTGATTCTTTCCTTCAACACATTATCTAGAATGTCATAATTCAGCCGAGTCCCCCCGGTATCACTTCATTTTTCTGTCTTTTTCCTTTTCAGGACGTTATCTGGTGGGATGTCATTTTGAATGAGGGATTATCTCTCAAGGTGTTTGAATTCTTTCTGGCAGTGTGGGCTCTGCTGCTTTGTTAGAAATAAATCTTTAATGAACTCTTGAGTTCCAGAGGAAGAGAAAGATGCAGCCATGTGCCATGGGACAGACCTTGAGGAAGAAGTCTTGCTCCCTAACTCCTCACCACGGCTATAATCAATGGGATCTCTGGCTGGCAGCAAAGGAGAGGGAGAACTAGTCCCAAGGGAGTTCATGAGAGACTCTTGGGGTGTTTTATGGGTGACGTTTCCGGAGCCAGAGAAGTTTTCCTCTCTGGTTTTATCTGATTCCCTGTGGGTTTGTGTTCCGTTTACATATGTCCTTGTTATTTCTCAGCCATCTAAGATCATGTGTCTGCAGGCCAGTTTAAAAATGTATTAGCTGTCAGCTCACGTGCCAGGAGCAGAAAGTATATCCATAGATTTCTTGGGCTATAAAAGGGAATACAGTGGCTTGGGCAGGGGGCTTGTAAATCTTCGGAGAGGGCTCCCACCGACAGGAGCCCCTCCAGGCCAGGCAAGGTGCGTTACACTATTATCCCGGGACATCACACCTGCCTTCCTGGGACAAGGACACACGAAGCGCAGGAAGAAAGATTTCCCTCAGAGAATTAGAAATCAAGAGTCAGCCATCTCCTTGTGTCTAAAAGGCCAAGAACATCCACTGCTATAAAAGTTAATAGAATTGGTCAATTAAAGGGACAGAATGGCTTTTAAAGAAAATCTATGGAAGGAGCAGCTTTGGTGACAACAGAGTGTTGCCACAATCAGAAAGGCAGAAGGGAAGGCCCGTTGGAACAGGGAGACGGCATTCGATGGCAAATCTATATTCAGATCACTGACCTTTCTCCCAAGTTAGAAAAGCAAAGCAAACCTGGCTCTCTGGATGAGTGCTCTTGAATGGACCCTCCCATCAGGACTAGGGCTGAGGGAGCCCATCTGAGAGGGTATCATGAAGAAATACACAGCCGTCAAAAAACGGGTTCAAATGCTAAGTCTACTAGGTAATATCAGGGGGAAAAGGGGCAAGAACTGAGCAAGTGAGGCAAAATTTTATGAAATAAGCAAGAGAAGGAAGGAATAGGAGAACTAAATCTCCAAGGAGGGAAGCCATTAAACAATTAAATAATAAAGCACTTACATATATTTAAATAATTTTCAATTTAAATAATAAAGTATTTCACAATTTATTTATTTATTATTTTACAGTTTTAAAGCTTCAAGGGACCTTGGCAATTTCTTATACAAATCTCACAAGTCTTTGAGATAAGTAAGGAGATAAGATGAGGCATTATCTCAATTTGACAGAGGACAAAACTGACTCAATTTTTGATTCAGTTTCTTTTATATACATTATCCTCTTGCTTCAGATCTCCCAAGGCTCTTCATTTGGCAGGCTGCCATACATACAGTCTCCTTCTTTTCTCCTATATTCAACTTGTATTTAAAAGAAACATTAAAAACAAGTAGAAAACAGTTTGACAAAATCTCTCCCACTTAGCTGTGTGAATTGTTTCTCACTAGATTTTATTTTTCTGAGCAGGAGCTATCCCTTATGCATCTTCCAAGACAGATAAGTATAGAGGACACATGTCTGTCCATCCCAACAAGCAAAGGTGCCTAAGTTCCAGAAGCTATTCTAAGTAAGAAGATATATCCTGGAGGGAAGATAGGTCAATAGTATAACTTTTTCCCGTTTTATCATTACAGATGAGGAAAGAAATGATTAAAAACCATCCATAAGATTTGTGCTTCAAGTTTTCTTTTTGGAAAAAAATAAATATCTGAGGAATAATTTATTCTGAAAGTTGTTCTGTCCATTTACCTAATCATAAAATTACAATACTTAACAGACTTCTAAGTGTAGCTACAATATTTTGAATATGAAGACAGGAATATTAGTGGTAATATTAGTTAAACTAAAGTCACTGGAAGTTAACAGTGATGATTGGCATGAATGGAGTTGAAACAACTCACAGTGGGAAAAAATAATTCATTAGCTCATACTGCCCTATTAAGGAGGTCACTGCTAATTGTCCCTCCAAGCAAAACCAGACCCATAAAGAGTACTAAAGAAAATGTACTTGACTCACTGCCTTTTCAAATAATGGCAGAATATGCAAACCTTATAGTAGATTCTTTCCAGTTAAAATCATGATAACCCTTCCCAAATGATTCTCCCCTCCCTGGAAGATGAGGATAGATTCTGTCTTAAGGCAGACCAGAATTACCTCATATAATGTTCAGTGGCTAAGAGGATCTGCATTTATAATGAAAGTATATGAAAGTGACATTTAAAGTTATATTTAAGGATAAGTCAATTCCCTCCTGAATTTTTAGGATTAATTGATTCTACATTTTTTAAAAGATATGTTTCTTGGTATACAAATCTAGCAGTACTGACTCACTAATAGGGCCTCTGTTACATTTTTAAAATACTTTTATTTCATTAAATATTTCCCAATTAACTTAAAATAACAACATTCATTCTTTTACATTCTGAGTTCTGAATTCTCTTCTTTCTTCTTGTTCCTCCTTCATCACTTTAAAAGGCAAGTAAGATGGTATTGATTATACATGTAAAATCATATAAAAACATATTTCCATATTAGTCATGTTGCAAAAGAAAACATACTCATATAAACAAAGAAGATGAAAATATGCTAATTCTGATTTAGTTAACAAGCTCTCTTATGAAATAAATAGTATTTTTCATCATGAGTCCATTGGTATTTTCTTGAATCATTGCCTTGATAAGAGAAGATAAGTCTTTCATAATAGGTCATCCATAAAATATTGCTATTAACTGTGTATAATGTTCTCCTATTTCTATTCATTTCACTTTGCATCAGTTCATGTAAGAATTCCCAGGCTTTTCTGCTCATCATTTCATATAGCATAAAAGTATTGCATCACAATCACGTATCACAATTTATTCTGCCATTCCCCAACTGATAGAGACCCACTCAATTTCTAATTCTTTGCCACCACAAAGAAAGCTACTAGCTCTTTGTGAAACTAGATCATTTTCCCTATTCTTTGATATCTTCATGATACAGACCTAGTGGTAGTAGTGTTACTTCAAAAGTTATACATAGTTTAATAGTTTTTTTTTATTTTAAAAGTATATGCAAAGACAGTTTTCAACATTCACACTTGCAAAACCTCATGTCTGAATCTTTTGTCCCTGTCTTCCTGCCACCTTCCTCCACTAAATGGGTTTTCAACCTGAGAGGCGTGTCATGGCACCTCAGTTTTTTTTTTTTTAATTTTATGCATAGTTTTATAGTACGTTGCATACAGTTCCAAATTGTTCTCCAAAATGATTGGACTAGTTTATAACCCAGTATAAGTGCATTAGTGTCCCTAATTTTTTTATATTCCCAAAAGAATTAGTCATTTTCTTTTTCTGTGATGTTAGCAGAACTATAGATGTGAAGTGGTACTTCAAAATTGTTTTAATTTTCATTTTTCTATCCCAGAGTGATTTAGATAATTTTAATGTAACTGTTCATTACCTTGCTTGCTTTTTAAAAAAAATGTCTATTTCTATAAATTGAAAATTATATATTCATATCTTTTGACTATTCGTGAATTGGGGAATTCACAAATTTGATTTAATTCCCTATATATTTGATAAGTGAAAGCTTTATTAGAGAAACTTCCTACAAAAATATTTTCCCAGTTTCCTACTTTCCTTCTAATTTTGACTCATTAGTTTTATTTTTTAGAATTTTGTATAATCAAAATTATCCACTTTACTTCCTATGATTCTCTGTAACTCTTCTTTGTTCATAAACTTTTCCTTTTTCCACAGAGCTGGCACACGCATTTTTTGGACTCCTCTGATTTACATATATCGCTCTTTATGTCTCATTTATCCATTTTGACTTTATTTTGGCATACAGTTTAAAATGTTGGCCTATGCTGGTTTCTGCCAAAATGTTTTTTAGTTTTCCCAGCATTTTTTTTTTAATAGTGAGTTCTTTTTCCAAAAACTTGGATCTTTGGGTTTATCAACTTCTAAATTAGTACAGTCATTTACTACCATATATTGTATGCTTAATTTATTCCATTTATCTACCACTCTATTTCTTAATGGATTATAGTTAGTGGATTATTTTCATGATGACTACTTTGTAATAAAATTTGAAATCTCATTTTTGAAGCTCTAAAATATGGATCACATTGGTTCTGCATACATGAAATCTCAATGATAACTGAATTACAGGGTCATTTCAACCTCATATTTGTAGGGAATTTATCCTTTCCTTATTTAATAATCTTCAATAGCTCCCTATTAATTTTAGAATCAAATGAAGTCAGTTCAGCTATAAGATATGTTTTGAAAATTCAAATTCACTCCAATATGATTGGTAAATTAGGGAACATTTTGAGCAAAAGTCAAATTTTGAACTTGCTTCTTTGTGATTTCTTCCATGAATAATTGATAATGCCAAAAAAAAAAAAACCTTACAATAACACACAGACTGCAATGTACACTTTCGTAAGTAAATTTTAGGTCTTGATAAAGGCAAAGCTGGGTTTTTATTATAACCCAACAAGGCTCTCACCAATCTAGCAATGACCACTCAATTTCAAAATCGAAGTTGTTTTTTGTTTGTTATTTCCCCCCTAATTCCATTCATTTTGTCCTCTCTAAAAAGGGCAGCTTTTAGTCACAGCTCAAAAGAGTATTTGGTGTAAAACATTTTGAAGTCCTATGACACATATACATATATAATGTCAAGAGGAAACTGTATTCAAATTCATGAGAAAGCATGCAGAAGCCTTTTGTTTTCAGTCCTTCTAAGGTCCTTGTCTCTAAGGTGTATAAGAGAAGGGGCAAGGGAAATACCTGGCCAGTGTCAAAGGAAGACCTCTCCTCCCCATCCCCCAGGCCACTCCTTTTTAGAGAATATAGCTAGATTACCATGCTACTCCAAGTTGGGGAATTACTCTTTTTTTAACTTAATAAATTATAGATAAAATATGGATGTGGTCAAGGTCCATCTGAATTTGTTTCTTGAGCAATGTCATTCCAGTTCAGGGAACTTGTACAGCACATGAAAAGATGTGTGTGTGTGTGTGTGTGTGTGTGTGTTTTATTTTTAAGTATTTAATTGTATTTCAATATAATTGTTTTACTTTGTAATACAACATATTCTATTCAACACAAAAAAAAAAAAAAAAAAAAACATTGTTTGGAAAGGGTTCCATGGGCTTCCCCAAATTACCAAAGGAATGTGTGATGCCAGAAAAAGTTAAGAACCTCTGATTTATTAATAGTCTTATCTAATTATATTAAGGCTAAAATAAGATGTGTTGGTTTCAGTATGTCTTTACATTTGAAAGAGAGCTTTTTTCCCACATAATATCCCAATTTTTAAATGTCATTTAGCATTAAACATTCTTCTTGAAACTATAGGAATCAAGGGAGTTTCCCATCTGAAAAACTCCCCATCTGAAAAGCTCAAATGTTAGCATTCACATAAAACCACTAAACCAATAATCTATTATTTGAAACCTAGTCACAAATGGGACATTTACATAACATTTATGTCCCATCCTATGTGATATATAGGGGTGCACAGGTATATCATGTAAACGTGGAAGCAGTAGCTACAACTAGCACCAAGGGATTGTCTGGATTTTCAGTGAGCTATGAATTTCAGTGCCTCCTTAGCTTATGGAAGTAACACTGCATTATTGAAGATTATACTTTGATGGCTGGCAAGTGGTTTTAGGCCTAATTCCATTTTAGACCTTGAGCCCTGAAGGACTGACAGGATTGATTTGATATTAGTGATTTAAATCCCTTGTATTTATTCCTTAGTAATCAAGACCCTGGATGGAGAGAGGCTAAATCCACTAAAGTTTGCTTTTAAGGAAATTTCAATAATTTACTATCAAGAAGGACATGTAGTCCTTTAGATTTAATGACCTGCCTATTCCTCCTGAGCTTTTATTCTTTTTGACCTGAGTAATCCTATTTGGTGAGGACTCAGAGTTCTATCTGTATAAACTTCTTTAATATGTCTATATACCATTGCTCAGTATTTATTGTCAAAAGTTTTATGGTTTTTGTTATACTCAATTCAATCTCACCAGATTATGAAGTTACATCCCTGACTACCCTGTACCTGACCTAAATCCTGCCCAGTTAGAGAGGCTCTGGACCATACATCTGGAATATAAATACTATCTTGTCTAAGTTTAGAGAGACACCACCAGATGGGCTACAGGATAACACTGCTCAGCTATATTATGTGTTTAAAATGTTTCCTAAGTAACAGAGATGCTACAATACATGTTGGTGGAGAAAGTACCCATGTCATGGATAGGTTTCATTTTAAAATATACACCTGCTCATCAAATAACTGAATTTTAGGCATATATTTTACTTTGGGACTATAAATCAATAACATGTGCAAAAGTTATAGTTATAATAATAATCAACCACCATATATCACTTTACATCTGTTATTATGTTATCTACACATAAAAAAAATCTGTGTAATGCATAGTGAAAGTATCAATATTCCTTTTTTACAGTGTAACTGCTGGTAAGAAAAGTGACTATGACTGAAGCCCAACAATGACAATTAGCAAAGCTAAGATTAGATCCCAAGAATCTTGTTTGCTAATCCAGTAGTCTTCCCTTTATACCTCACCAGTTCTCCAGCATCATACACTGCTATACATATATACTTATACATAATAAACTACTTATGAATTTGTCCTAGGCAATTAAAATAGAGAGCATTATTACTAAATAGCACATACATACAGAGAAACTTGGACATGTGCATATGTACATGTAAATGTATATTTCTACTGTCATAGCTAAGCTCATTTTTAGTAAATTATAAGCTAGCATTTGAAGATTGAGTGTCCAGATTGTCCTACATTGATGATATTTAAGATCCCTTTCTTTTATGTCAAAATCCTACAATGAAAAGTAGAAAACCTGTAAGTTTTCCTTAGTTTAAAAAAGTGAAATATATATGTATATATTGTTTTCATTAGTTTGAAAAAGTGAAATATATATATTTCACTTTTTTAAACTAGGTAGATAGATATAGATATAGTGGGACAGAAACACAGTTCATTTGCTAATGGTCTCTCCTTGTGGTAGATATCAATTAGTTTTTAGTTATGTCGATCAGTCAGTCAATAAGCATTTTTATAGTCAATATTCTCACATACTGTCATATAGAACATAAATTCCCTGTGCTCAGCCCCATGCATAATTGTCCCCAGGATATTTTTTTTTATTCCACAAGGGTATAACAGTAACACTTTGGAAAGTCTAAGTGTGGTTAAATGGGTGTTCAAAACTCCTTGTGGATCAGAGCCAGGGCAGGCAATAAAATGTATTGCTCCTCCTTCATTATTGATCAATCCCTCTACTTAGAAATAGCTGATACTTTTAGATGAAGTTTAGCTCAGATTTCATGCTCCTAATCCTGGACTGGACTTAGTGAGGGGAGCTCACTGAGTGATCAGCCTCCTCCACACCACTTCCAGTAAACCTGGAACTCCTTCAAACCATCCCACTTCAAAGGTCAATAGAAGGCACAGAAATCTTTCCAATAGTATCAGCAAAAGATTAGCTAAAAGGGCAACATAGGATGACTTAAGTAGCTCCTGAAGACTGCTTACTTGAAAGATCATCTCCTCTGACTCTTTTCTGGGAACTATGGAGTCCCAAGTAAGCATTATTTAAGGTTTGTTTTTCCCCCTGTACCTAAGAAATAAAACAACACTGGACTAAAATTGCAGAAGGATTCACAAGTGAGATTCTGTTAGAGAAAGGCAGAAATTGTCAATACTTAACTAGAGCTCACAAAGGGTCTTATTACTTCAAAGAATCTCATGACATTTCAACTAAAATTAAAATAAACATTTAATATAAGGACATTCTTGTATGTCAGGTCCCACAATATTCTTTCTGCCAATATCTTGAGGAATCAGTTCATGGGTGTTTTGATAAACAAAGCCAAAAAAGAGCAAACATTCAAATGATTGATGATTACAAGTTTTAAATATTTATAAAGACTGATGAAAATGTTCCAAGTTTTCATTTTGATTTTACAAGGAAGAGTGGGACTGTTTCTTAAGAGTGGGATCACAGCTAAGGGCAATCTCAGAGGGGGCCCTGGGAGGTGAGGATCATAGCCCAGGAGGAATAATTGAACCAGCCCCAAGACCTTGTGTCCCAGCCTTTAATCATCTACCAAGATTATTGCTGACTGCGGATCCTTCTTTGCTGTGAATATGCTGTTAATTTCCCCTTTCTGTTGTCACTCTGCCATGCTCTCTTTTTTTTATAAAATCATGTGCTAGGAAGCTATTTATATTGAGCTTTCTCAGAGTTTAGTACTTTCCTTGACTGATGCAAATGGGCTGTGATGAACAATTAGAACCCAGTAATCAGCTCCTTCTTCACTTAGCATGTCAGCTCCATTCATCTCCTCATGTGCAAGTTCTGGCTAAGCTATGATACCCTAATCAGAGGAAAAATGAGTGTAGAGGCTCTTGTTGTTCTCTGCTTCCTCCAAAGTCACCCTTTCTTGGTTTCTGATCAGAACTGGGAGGCCTTCAAAATTCGGGAAAGTGAGTGAGTAGGCTGGGAAGCTCCCAGAGCACCTCCTAAGCAAGGTAGGAGAGGATGCTCAAATAGCGTATGAGGAAAAAGCTGAGTAATCCTGCATCATGCTATTGAGGCAAATCCAGCTTCTGGAGCAGGGCTCAGATCTCACCTCTGAAGTCTGGCTAAGCCAGGCCATGACTCTGGATCTCATTTTCCTCCTGCCCAAAATGAAATCCACCACAGTAGGTGGCTTCTGACATCTCTCCTGGCTCTATCTCCACCAAGTCACTTTGAAGACAGAATGTAAAAGGACAAAATGAGGTTTGTGCCCCTGTAGGTGCAGAACTGGAAATGGCTCCCAGAGCAAAGAGAACAGGGCAGGCACATATCACAGGAAGGACATGCAGCTTGGTGACAGGAGTCACCCGTAAAAGGGAGAAAGTAAATTAGTCAGAGTGTTTAGAGCTGAAAAGCACATAATGAAGCCGGATTTCAGACAACCTTTTAACTGAAATAGCCAGCCTAAGGATGGAGGGACAGGAAACCAGCACTGACATCTACAGCGAAGGTTCCCACCGTTCCTGGGGTCTCTTAAATTGAAATGCAAATAAGGACCAGAAGGATCCCTGCTGCCAACCTGCAGTCCAGGAACCTGACTGGAATCACCAGCCTTTCAGACAACCTGCTGCGTGTGGCCAAGGGATGCTGCCTGACTCCTCCTTGGGCCCAGCGCTGAGTGGGATACCAGGGGACTGTTGAGCACTAATGAACAATGCACAATTCCTTTGGGTTACAAAGAAGACAAGAAGCATGATTTTATTTTTGAACAATGCTGTCATGTTTCAGATCCATTTCTATAATGCTACTTCTTGTTTTGATTTTGAGGAAACAGAAACTGTATTTTTATTTGTCTTTTTATACCCAAAGAGCCTATCAGAGAATTTACTCATAGTAGGTACACAACAAATAATTGTTGAAATAAATCAAATTAGAAAAAGACATCACAAAATTAGAGAAGAAAAGTCCATAGCAGGAAGACAGAAATGGAAAGGTATGGCAGTTATTTTAGAGTCAGTCTAATTAGGATTCTTCCTGGGCAAAAATGGAAGATTTAGGGAGCCTATAATAAAGAAAAAAGAAGACAAAGATAGAAGAAGTAAGAGGAGAAGGAGGAGGAGGAGGGAGAAAATGAAGGAAGAGGAGAAGGAGAAGGAGAAAGAGGAAAAGGAAGAAGAAGAGGAGGAGGAGGAGAAAAAGGAAGAGGAAGAGGAGAAGAAAGAGAAAGAGAAGGAGGAAGAGGAGGAGGAGGAGGAGAATGAAGGAAGAAGAGAAGGAGAAAGAGGAGGAGGAGGAGATGTAAGAAGAAGAAGAGAGAGGAGGAGAAAAGTTTACAAGAATTTAGATTAAATGGTAGCTGTGGTCCTATTTGGTGAAGCTAAAATTATGGTAATTAAGGGTCTTAAAAGTGAGGGGGTAAATGTATTAGAAGGAGTCAGTAAAATAAATTACTGTACTTCTTTACACAGTGGATAACAGCCCTATGAAACTCATTATTACAAAAGACAGCATAAATTGAAAATAGAAGTAGGTTCAATAATATTTTCGCTCAATTTGTAGAGGACAGAATTTCATAATTTATTTTGGAAAGGATCGAATATCTGAAGTATACCTTTGACTTGAAGATGTTGACATAAAGGGCCACTAAGCTATACCACAAAATGCCCCCTAATCCTTCTGAGAAGGCAAATAAATCAAAAATTCTAAAATCCTGACATTGAAAGGAACATTAGACATTATCTGATCTAACTCTTTCTTCTTATAAATGAAGAAATGAAGAACCAAAGAATTTGAATTCATTGTTCAACCCAGTTTATTTGTGGAAAGGACAGGACCCTGTACGATAACAACTTTAAGGTCTGTAACGAGCTTTCATTATATTATTTCATTTAATTTACCCCAAATCTCTGTGAGTTAGGTCTTATTATTATGCTCATTTTCAAAAAAAAAAAATTAGGGTTGAGAGAGATTAAGTGATTTGCCAAGATAGATGGATGGCTCGATGGATGGATGGAAGGTAGGAAGGTAAGAAGGTAGATAGGTAGGTAGGAAGGAAGGAAGGAAGGAAGGAAGGAAGGAAGGAAGGAAGGAAGGAAGGAAGGAAGGAAGGAAGGAAAAGAAGTTCTACTAATTGGGCTAGTGGGAACATTTAGCAAACTGGAGTTTAATATTGTTTGTTACCTTTTCCAAATAATCATAACTATCTAAAAAAGTTTTTTTGTTCTGTTTTTACTTTTAAATCTTGTTTATAGATACAGGCTAGAAGAAAACTTAGCATGGATGTGCTATACCCTCAATTTTCCTTTTAAAAATTTGCTGGAATGGATGATATGCCCTTTAATCATTTTCCTAGTTAAAGGAGATACACATTGGAAGCAGCAGAGCTGGTAAAGTTTCTGTCATGAGTAAGATTCAGCCCCAAAGGTTTGTATTTAAAAAGGCCCATGCCTTATATATAGTATTTTCTGATTAGTCTTGAAGCCTCACAATGGAGAATTCTGGGATCTCTAAAAGATGTAGCTTTGTTCAATGGAGTTTTGAAACCAAAGTTAACTTTAGACAGTGTCAGTTAAATGTCTGCATTTCTCCTTAACATGACTGATAAAAATCTATTTCCCCTGGAGGAGGACAAAACCCTTAATAGCTGTTAAAGATATTCAAACCTCTTTCATGTATATTTTTAAAATCTCCATTCTCTTATAATGAATTCTTCCATTTTATGGAATAAATTACTTTTCTGTATAATTCCTATACTTTAGGCATAAACTAGCACTAGGCAAGTGTCCCTAAGGAGAAACAGTACCTTATTGTTGTCCTAAGTATCATTCTTTAGATCAAGACTCAGAATTTGAAAATGAGATAAATCTATTAATGGAAAGCTCTATCACATAGTTTAGTAGAAAAGTTTATATTGAGTAGGTTAGACCAACAGGCAACTATCCATCCAAAAGCTTTAATAAGAAACAATATTATTTTGTTAAAATAGCTCAACCATTATTATTTTATTAATATAGATCCTAATATTTTGCATGCTAGTAGCACAGATTGTCTCAAAATATAATTATATTTTCTTTTGGATTATCCTTTGAGGTTAAGAGATATGGATAATACTGATTTTTTTTTGCTTTCTTAGTCCTGAAATGTTAAGGATATAATATGTACTTGATAAATGTATTGAACAGATTTAAATTTTTAAAAAGAACAACATCTTCATAGGACAATAAGATCTCTCTCATAAATTTTGAGTCGGAAATGTTCTTTTAAAAAAAAGGGCATCTAGTCTACTTCCCTTTGACAATGATGTTAAGATAAAAATTAAGTGATTTTCCCAGTTATAGTTTATTTTCTTGAATCGGTCTATTTTACAAGTAGCGGTTCACATAAGTTTTCTTATGTTTCTCAGAACCTCTTATTTATCTTTTCTAACAATATTATATATAGGAATATTAAGTCTCAATACTCAAATGTCTTGGACAAATGTCTTTCAGCCTTTTTCTTGTAAAAGCATTAACTTGTCTCTGAGTTTGCTCAGACATTGAATCTTTCTTCTTACCTTGTTACAGAATCCTCCTGAATATTAATAACAATAATAATATTTAATTTGCACCTTCTGTGTACCAGGCATTGTGCTAAGAACATTTACAAATATCTTGTTCAATCCTCACAAGAACTGAGAGATGGATTATTTTAAATTTTTTTATTTTCCCCAGTTACATGTAAAAGCAACATTTTTGTTATACATGTATATACATTTTTTACTTATTTCTTTATGAATCATATTGGGAGAGAAAAATTACCAAAAAAAACCCTCTAATGAGTCTTTCACAATAAAAAAAAAATCTAATTTCAGCTTTAATTTGTTGAAATTTGGCTTCTCTTTAATTATTATTATTTCCATCTTCATCTAGCATTTACACAGTACCTTAATGTTTGAAATGTTCTTTTGAAAATATTGTCACATTTTATCCTCATAGCAACACTGAGAGATAGGTACTAGAATTGTCCCCATTTTACAGATGATAGATGGGAACACTGAGGACAACAGAAGTTAAAGGAATTCACTATGATCACATAGTTACAAAGTGGCTGAAGCACTTTTTGGCCGGTATTCCTGACTCCATCCACTGAACTACCCAGATGCCTCTAAATATTTTATTATTATTTTAATACAATCCTCGGTAAACTAAATATGTAGAAAAGAATCATTTCACTATATATCCAATCAATGGATATCCCTGTCTCATTTCAAATCACATGAAGGAGGTACCTACCAACTTTACCTATGACGAAGGTTTTCTTTTTTCTATAAATTTTGTCTACTAAAAGTGCCTGCTTTTGAACGGGTTATTTCACAATATTTAAATTCTCATTGAATTTTCATCAGCATCATAGCAACTCATTGGGACTAAGTTGATGGGACTAGTGTAAATCTCTCATTATAAAGACAGAAAATCCGGGAGCTGGAGATGATGCATTCGCCCAAAGTCACAAGTGCCCAAGCAGCAACTGGAATCCAGATTTCAGAATTTCTTGGTCTTTCCCCCAAAGTCTCTCCAAAGAGACTCATCAATGAATGACGTTGAAGACTTGGTCTACGTGGTTGGTACAAAGTCAATGAGTCGCTTCCATGAAAGAAAGGGCGGCTCTCACAAACAAAACAGAGCTCGCTGTTCTAGGAACCAGAAGTTGGTCGACACTGTGGGCAAACGCCAGGAAGAGATAAATATGATGAAAGGGGAGCTTAATACAGCAAAGCCCAGATGACTGAGCAGGCAGACAATTTAATTCCAAGGGAGAAAATATGCAGCTGCCATACTTCAATTTGAATGCTACTCTAGCAGCATGGGCTATTTTTTACACTAAATATTTGAGTTCTTCCAGGAATTTATGTAATTGCAAATGTCTAAAAGAATTTATGATCAACACAAGCCCCTCGCAGAGCCCTCATTAATCCCAAACTTTCAGCTTCAAATTCTAAATCACAGAGGGACTGAAAACATGGCCTTAAGATGATCTTAGGTTGTGTGTGTGATTTTGTGTGTGTGTGTGTACGTGTGTGTGATGGTTATGAAATATGCCCTTCAAAAAATAACCCAAGATCCATAGCCGGCTTATATATTCTGAAAGATATGTTTGTGAGAGGCTGTATGGTGAAGGCACCAGAATCAGTCACAAGGCCTGGTCTTACGGCTTTAATTCCACTATTTGCTAGCTGGTCGCAGCATATTTTTGCTCCAAAAAAACCTGAAGTCACCTATGGAGTAATGGCCACACTTTCCTGTTTGCCCCTCCACGACCAAGCTGCCCAGTGGTCCAACCTCACCTCCTCTCACCCCTTCAATACATTCTAGACTTTGCATTTCCCATTCTTTACATTACTCTCTGCTCCCCAGACAACCACTCTGCATTCATGTCTCAGTCTCCCTCTGCTTGGACCAATCTCTCTTCCCCTCTTTACCTGTGAAACCCCTAATTGACATCATCCAAGTTCAAATCCAATTCCAACTTCCCTTAATCCCATTTTCCAGGAGCCTCCACTCCAGTCAACATGTGATAACATTGTTCTTCAAAGACAATGACACAATGTTTTTCCAGCTCTCTTTTTAAATATTGTTATTATTTTTATTCTGCACCTAAAAAATAAAACAAACATTTCCAAAACATAGTAGAGTGGAGGAAAGGGAAAGATTATTGTACATGAAACTGCAAATCTATTATGTACAAATTGCTATTTCTTTTAAATATATAACAAAATTATCATATAATTTTCTCTTTTTTTTCTTTCCATTCTTCCTAACTGCTATAGAGATGATTAACATTTAAAACAAATGTGTGTGTATGTATATGAGTATGAGTGTTATATTATATATAATGTGTGTATGTGTATATGTGTAGAAAACATTTCTATTCATCAATTCTTTCACTGGATGCAGATAATACCTTTCTTCATATGTTCTTGGTAGTTAATTAGGCAGGATGGAACAGAGGTTAGGACACTGGATTGAAAGTCAGAAAGCCCTGAGTTTGTATCCTGCCTAAAATACTTCTTACATATGTAATGTAACCAGTCAATTAATCTCTTTGAGATAACAATACCATCTGCTCCAATAGACCATTGTGAGGATAAAATGGGATACTATCTATAAAGAACTATGCAAATCTAAAGTACTATACAAATGTGATCTATTATCACTCAGCTTATAAATGTGATCTGTTATAATTTGCATTACCAAATAATTTTATTTATATGCCTCTTAGTACATAAAATCTTTTTTCATTCCCCTCAGCTTTTAATTCCCTCTTGCTATCTACCAAAAAAAAAAAAATCACTTTGTACTAATTTTGGAGAGAGCTATGTTTCTTGCGTAATGGAATACAAGCTACGCTAGGGACTGTTTCATTTGTCTTTGTATCCTCGTACTTATGATACATTTATGAATGACTACTATTTCATGTGAAGTCTCTTATAATTCAGTTAAACACTTAAATAAAAATAATAATATAGCAGCCTTATCTTAAAGTACACAAAACATTTCATAGTTGTAACACATTCCATCTCTCTACTTAAAAATACAAATAGCAGAAATCTATTTTCTCTTCCTAACAAATCATATCAATTCCTTCTCCATAAACCCCCTTGCTTCTTCCTTTCTTGGAGATTTTCCCCTATCGGTATAATCATCAAGATTTCACTACCATCTACTAGACAATAGAAATAGCTTCCAAATAGTTCTCTTTGCCTCTGTTTTCCCCACATCCAACAATCATCACTGCCTAAATAATTTTTTTCATACATAATTTTGATCATGTTACTCTCTTGCTCACACATCTTTAGTGGTGCTCTATTATTTTCTTTTTTTGGGGGGGTGGAGCAACCAGAGATAAGTGGCTTGTTTAGCATCATACAGCTAGTGTCAATTGTCCTGTTCTCTTATTTTCCAAGTAAATTTCAGAAGTTTCTGTCCAGTATGCAAAGTCCCCAACATGATATCCAGTAGCTTTTCAGTATAATCTCACATTACTACCCCTCAAAGTCCCCTTGATGTTCCATCTACAAAATCTACCCTTTTCCACTTGAACACCCCTACTTCTCTGCCTTTCACATGCATGTCTTTGCTCATGTAGTTCCTGATTCCAGAAATGTTTTTTTCACTTCACCTGGTGAATTTATAGTTAAATTCAGAGGTGAATTCATAAATATTTAAAATTATATTAAAATATCAGCTGCTCAAAGAAGCCTTCTTTATCCCCCAATATGCTCTCATAGCACTTTGTGCTGGATCTCCCAATGAAGTTGTCTCGTGTATCATATATAATGTATATTAATTGAATATGTCTTAATCTCAGAAATTTCTAAGTGCAAGAGACTGTCTTTTATTTCAACTCCATCCCTCTTTTCATAGTACAACACTCTGCATTTACTGCAGCTTAATAAATGTTTGTTAAATGAGTGCATTCATGCATGGTGAGATTCAACTCCAATCATGTGAATTAGGTTATGAATTCATAACCTTAAAGTGTTATACATGTAAGATATTATAACATCAGATTTACTCGGCTCAGCTAGAGTACAAACATCAGATTAACTGACTTTGGGAAGGATGCCCTTATTCCTCTAAATGCAAGACCTCTCTCTTTCTTCTCAAGTTCCATAGCAACAACGTAGTGTTTCACACAGTCTCCATTGAATCCCTTGCTTATGTTACTTGTACTCTTGGCTGATCTACCCAACTTAATCTGTATGTGGCTTTTTGAGGAAAGGAACTGTATCTTATTTGTCTCTAAACCCTCTGTAGTGTCTTGTCCATAATAAACATTCATTTATCTAATACTCATCAAACGATGGTCGTTATTGTACAGAGAGTTTGGCTAGACCTAGTGAATGAAAAGTTGAGATTCATCATTGGTTTGTTCCTGTTTCCACTTTTCAGCATCCTAATTCTTCTCTACGGTTCTCCCTCCATTTATACACTATTCAAAACCTTCATACAACCTTCTGCCATATATTATTAAATCCAGACTTTGGAGCAAGGAAACATTCATCTTGGAAAGGTTCTGATGGACTAATTCTCCCAAAGAATAACGGCATTATAACTTAATGTGTTAAGATAGCTCTAGCTAGATATTTTTTGTTATGAAAATACTTATATTTATTATGAATATACTTATATCTATACATATTTATTGGTATAGAGCAGGAATTCTTAATTTTTTTTATCAAGGCCCATTGAATACTCTAATGAAATTTATAGGTCCCTTCTCAGAATAATTTTTTTTAAAAAATCATAATTCAATAAAATTCTAAATTTCAGTTAAATGCTAATGAAAATAGAGATATAATTTCCCCCAAAATTCATGGATTCCCTGAATTCTACTCACAAATTTCTTGGAGGGTTCACATAACTCCAAGACAAGAACTCCTAGATACTGGAAACAGAGGCAGTATTGCATAGTGAATAGAGAGCTCATCTTGAAATCAGGAAAACCTGGATTAAAATCCTGTTTCTAACTCACTTTGGATTCATTGTCTTAAATCAGACACTTAATCTGTGTTCCAGGTCACTGAGGCTGTTAATTGCAGATTAGTCACTGAGCCACATTGGGAGAGGGAATTCCTGCACTGGGAGTTGCCAACAGCAATGAAATTGCTGATCCAGTCTCTGTACTTTACCCTGTTAAAAAGTGTACTAGTTTTCCATCCAGGAGGGGACTAGCTTAATATATTCACTCCTACACATACTAGCTGCATAATACTGAACAATCTCCCTGAAGTTATTTCCTAATAGAGAGAATAATAATTACACGACCTCTCCCACAGAAATTTTGTGAATACTATAAGACAAATCAATAAAACAATGTGACTTGTATTATCAGAGTACAATTCACTTAAATATCACTCCAAGAAATAGGATCTCAGTTAAAAGGAATACATTTTAGTGATATCATTTCTTATGATAGAAAGGGACAGGGGGGAGATAGCGAGTTGTGGACAGCCCCCAGATAACATCACATAAGTCACCATATTACAATCTGTGATTAAGGTTTGCAGTAGGAAGAAATTAGTATCTTTCAGTATCCCAGACAGGTAATTTCTGCTAGTTAGGATCAGCTGTGTGGAGGGAAATTCACTACATGGGGAAAACATGAATTTAGTCTATCTAGACGAGTTCTTAAGAAACTCAGGTAGCAACTGCAAATGAGTCTTGGATGGTCGGCCTCCATTAGCTGCTTTTATCACCCTGGCCTATCAAGCCAGATTGCTAACCCTTTCCATCCCTGGTTATGATGCTGTAATAGTAAGTCCACAGTAAAACCCGAGATTACCATCTTCTCCAACTGGCTTTGAGCCAACAACCTTGAGCCTTATTACATATTACAAAGTCTATGAGCCGTCCGATCCCCAACCAGAGTGTACATTTAATTTCATCAACTTTTACCTGTGCTAAGCCTTTAAATGAATGTGTCAGGGAACATTGTCACAAAGGGATGATCGTCTTTTATAATTATTAAAAACTGGAGTGCTCTCTCATGGCAGAGGAGTCAATGCTGTCTCCTTCAACTGAAGCTTGAGAAGAAAACACTTACTTATCAGAAATTCCTGTCTAATAAATCAGTGCTTCAACAAAGTTAATTAACTGGAAAGCACACGACTTAGAAAACCCCATTAAACTTCTCTTAGATTAAATGCTGATGAGATGCTGTAGCTAAAATACCTTTGCCTGTGTAGCTTTTTTTTCATTCTCCAGAGTAAAATGGAAACCTTAGCTAGCAATGGAGCCACCTGGCAACACACTGATTAGACATATTTTTGTGACCTAAACAATACTCAGTGGAGAATAGATCTGTGTTTCGTAAATTACTATTTATTCCAGGCTCAGTTTCCCTTTGGTGCAAAAAAGAAAATAAAAGTTGATCATTGTGACAGAAAAAGAGAACTATCCATTTTGTGAGTCTGGCTCACTTAAGCAGCAAGTCCTTATCCATTTATCCAAATGTAGTATCACAAAACCCCATTTTGTTATCTCTTTGCTTGCTCAGCAAATAACAGAGGGAAGGGAAAGGGAACTTTCTATAACAAATTTCCAGTTTCCAATTCCCATGCTCATTTAGGGAGTTTAAGAAAAAAAAAAAAACAACTTTAGAGGATGATCATAGAATAAGTAAAATTGGACTCCTTGCAGTCTGGAAAACATTTATCAAGAGAGGTGTTTTTTGTTGTTGTTGTTTTGTTTTTTTTTCCTATCTCTACTACTCACCAACTACCTAACATGGACTCAAGACATGAATTGTAGAACTGACAATGACTGAGATCTGTCAGTGGGACCACTTCCTCCTGCACAGAACACTAAGGCTCGGGGTAATGAATGAATCCTCTATGGTTATGCAGCTCATTAGTTACCTGCAGAGGTGGAATTAGAGCCATCTGACTCTCCAGCCCAGGACCTTTGTCCTGCCATACTACTTATGTCTGCTGTAAGACTACAGGTTAGCCCAGACTTAGACACAAGGATCTACTTATGAATAAGAAACTGAATTGTCCTATTTCCCAGTAGGAACAACAGCCCTGAAAAACTGAATTCAGATTCAGATTACTGGGAAGAGTTTATCGCCTTGACCTTGGATGTATTTTATTTGTGTATTTATGGAAATTCATACCCATGCATGCACATACACCCAATATGTGTATACATATCCATGTGTGTATAGAGAGATATTCCCATGGCCTTCCTATCCGTGTGCACATATATATGCATCTGTATAATTTCCCCAAGTTCAAGGACTCCATGAAATCTATACTCATACTCCTTGGAGAGAGGGATAAGATACTTGGAGGTATGTATATATGCATGTATATGTATGAAAGAATAAATACAAATATTTACATTTATAGCATAAATTTACATATTCACATATATGGTTCCTTTAAAGAATATAAGTTTCTTGAGGCCAGAGGCAGTTTTATTTTTTTCTATATATTCCCAGCATTTAGGATGTGCACAGAATGCTTCTTAAATACTTGGCAACTGGCCGATTAGCTGATGAAGCAGTTACCCTTTCTTATATAAATACAGAGAGGCACCTGCTTTTATAAAGTTACAGCAGCCAGCAGATTACTGCTATAGGAACAAAGATGAGGTCATTTTCCTACAGTGGAAAAATATCTGGGAAAAAGAGGAGTCAGCTCTGTCACTAAATAGCTGCATTACATTAGCTTGTCACAGTATCTCTCTATCTCACTTTTCTCATCCATAAAGTAAATAAATTGGAGTTGAATAACCTCTAAGGTCCTGATCTGTGGAGAGCCACAGACAGTGGAGGAATTCTCAGTGAGGTAAAAACCCTTCAACCCAGAGGGGACCTGCTGACAATGTCTGGTTCTCATCTCCCCTTGGGGGAGAATGTCAGGGGGGCTTCTACTTGAAGCAAAGATACTTGCAGTAGAGAGGCATTTATATAATAATAGCAGGCTTATATGCAGCTTATATTTAGCACATGCTCAGTGTGCAATGCTGATATAATTGTACTGTAGGTGGCACATGCTCAGTGTACTCTGGTGATGTAAGTGTACTGTAGTTGGCACATGCTCTGTGTGCTGTGGTGATGTACTAAGGTATTTAAGGCTGAGAGAACTTGAAATAAAGGGACTCCATATTTGACCATCCACGTAGGTCCCTGCCTCATCACTCCTCCTCTAAGATCAAGGACTCAGGCTGGTCCCGAGATCCTCCAGAGAGCTAGTCTGGATGGTATATTTTAGGACCCTAACTTGGGGGCTCTAGAAAGCACACTACATTAATCCTCCTCTAACATTCTATAAACATTTTCTTTACCTCCAAACAAAATGCTGGAATAGGGCAAGGGAGTTCCTGAAATTCCCTAATTAATGCAAAATTCTGAATGCAAACAAAGAGATAAATTAAAACCCCACCATGAGTTTACATGTGATGGTTGAAATTGTGTTACTAGAGCTATTCTTCAGATATTTCCTTAGTTAAACTGATTTTTGCAGCTTGGTCCAAAATATAATCACCCTTTATTGCACTATGTCTCGGGCCACACACATTCCAAGTTTCAAACAAGTAACTCACAGCACAACTTCGGTAGCAGGACCTATTCACCAGGTAGGACTTGGCTTCCCTATGTAAATTCCAAGCCAAGCAATATCATTTCACAGGTATGCTTGAGTGTATTCCAATAGATACATGTATAAATTCAAAGTGAAGCTTATTTTATCTATTTGCCCTGTCCCAGATGGATCTTTTATCTTCAGATCTCAGCAGAATGACTTTTAAATCTATACCATAGAATTAAAAGTTGTGTTTCCTTGAATTACACCGGCCTATTCCGAGTCGCTACTAGCATCTGTCATGAAAGCCGCATATGGCTGTTTGGTTAGTGAAGTGATAAAGAATTATAGTAGGCAGCCACCACCTGATTCAATTAGTCATAAATCACTTGAAACACGTCAAGCTTTGTTATGACTGTTAGTATTTTGGCACCAACTAGGTAAACAGCTGGTGCTTTCTCATCAGGCAACATAACACTAAGATGCTCCTGCTAACACAGAACGGTTCATTTAATCCATCTCTACTGCAGCCCTGATCTATTCTCTTCTGCACTAATATAGCTATAATTTAAGTAATCTCTCAACCTGCTATGGATACTTAAATGACTTTCTCAAGGAAGGGGAAGAATAGATAGCTTGTGTGGAGAGTTAGTTATTGAAAACAAAAAAAGAAATTTCAATCTTCATACTATGAGGAGGACCATGTCCCTTTAATGCTCATGAAAGTCTGCTGGAGACCATGTCCCTTTAATGATCAAAAAGATCTGCTGGATTCCAATGGATCTCCAGGACAAATTATGGACTCCTCTGTTTAGTTTTTCAAGCCTTTCTCAATCTAGCCATAACTTGCTTTTTTTGAATTAATCAAATACTTCCCTTCACAAACTCAACTTTCCAGAAAAAAGCAGGGGGCAGGGAGAGAGGAATGGCTTCTTGTGGTCCCATGTATTAGAATTTCTATCTGCCACCTCTTTGACTTTTCACAAGCAGCCAGCCCTCATGCCTAGAATGCACAATCTACTCAGTTGTGGTATTCCCATTTTGTTCATTTTATTTGCCACCTTCCAAATGAAGTATTTCCTGCTGCCCCAAGCTGCTCATGATTTCCCCACTCTCAGATGTTTTTGGTATTATCTTCAAGGCCTGCCATTTTGTAGAAAATTAATAAATATCTAATAATAATGATGATGACTTTACATACATTATCTCATGTGATCCTCCCAACAATCCTGAAAAACAGGTGTTATTATTTATATTCTCCTTCACATGTGAGAGAAATAAAGTGGATCAAAATTAAGAATGATTTTCTCAGAGCCATATGGATAAGATATAGAAACACGATCATGACCTCAAATTCCACACCCAGAACTCCATCTAAAATGCTATTTCATGTGCCTAACTCATTGATTTAGAGCTAGCAGGAACCTCAGAATTCAGTGAGTCCAACCTCTTTCATTTAATGAACGAGGAAATGGGGACACAGAGAGACTTGGTGACTTGTCCATTCTATGACAGAATTAAAACCTTGGCTTTCTTGTTCTGGTCCCAAATAATGACACTATATGTTGCTCCTCATGGATTCTTTTACTGATTGGTTGACTAATTATCCAGGGACTGACTGGTCTGGACCATTCCAGGAGAGCCTCTTCCTTTTCTTATGTCTGAAAATTTCATTGATTATTAGTACTATAGCATTCATCTAGAGCTGTCTACATTCTACTCCTGGAAAAAAAAAAAACTAAGAAGTCCACCTCATTCCCCTATGTGAGAGGCAAGTAAGTTTCTAAAGTCGTATTTGAACTCAAATATCCCTGACTCCTGTCCCTGTATTCTATTCACTCTGCCCCCTAGCTGCCCCTAGATTAATAAATCAGATAAGCAGTTATCTTGCAGAATCCTGGTCATCGAAAACAAATTTGTAAGTATTCGATCTATTTGGTTGGAGTTGTTTCTCTTATGATCATCATAAATTATTGTTATTATTGTTAATAGATTTGCTAGGTGAAAATGAAAAAAAAATAATATCAGTAACAATAAAATGATCCCAGAAAAGGAGCTATTCTCAACTTAATGTTGGACGGATCTTTATCACAAAATAGACAAAGCAAATGTATTTTGCAATTTAATATAAACTCTGAGTTGTAAATTCATCTATAGGCTCACAGAAAGCATTTTCAGTCTAACTCCACTAGCAGGCAATGTAATGGGTACAGTCAATATGTCATCTACTCAACAGCATGATTTTGATTTCCTCTTCTAGGTATTTTTTCAAAGTATAGTTTAGAAATTACAAGGATTTGTTTTTTAAAAGAGATTTTATTTAAAATATAGTTCTTAATTTTCTATATTTCCACATTTTGTCCTGGAAAACACAAACAGTCCAATCTGTGATAACACACAGAATATCAATTGAATTCTAAAGGATATTTTGAGCTCTTTATTTGAATGACAGTGGTCTTCTGATTTATAACTTAAGCCACTAGATAGAACATATCTTTCCAGGTATTTAATAGGTAACAATATTTTTTATGTCTGAAGTGATATGTTGGATAACCTTTCTGTTCTTGAAGACATCTGAATTATTATAAACTGCTTTGTTTCCATAAACAAATATGCAATTATTTTATTGTTTCTTTGTCATCTTCCAGTTTGAAGAATTCATGTGGATGTCGTCTTGAGAAAGTTTTTTGATTATTCTCTTTAGAAACTTAGTTGTTTTACAAGCTCAAACTACAGGTAAAGGACTGTGTTATAGTCAACAAATTCAATGGTGTGTACCTGTTTTCAGACTTAACTATTCCAATGACTGTTATTTATTCAAAATTATGACTATTGATTTTTTGTTATTCTGTCACGAAATCTGGAAGTCTATCAATATTCTTCCTTTTTAACAAAAAAGTATTAATCTTTCCATAACCTCCACAGAATTAGGGCCTTGTGTTTTCCTATTTTCATTGCTGTTAGTAGATATTCTAAATCATTTTTGATCCATTTCATAGTTCTAAATGACTACTTAAGTATTATTTGTTTTAAATGTGTTCTTATCATTCATGTTTGATTTTAGGATGCCAATAAGCTTCCTAACACATTTAGACACACATTTCTCATCAAGAGTTATATACTTTGCTATCTTTTTCCTGCACAAAACCAAGTTATTAAAAATATTATTGTTTAAATATTAAAATTATATTATCACTAATTCAACTTCCAAAATCAGTCTTAACATTTTATCTCTTTCTTCATTAGGAATTATTATTTTTATTGTTCTCTTATTATCAGTATTGTAACTTGTTTTCCACAGCTGCTAGCCTTTGCCATAAGAGAAATCTCATAACAGTGGATATTAATAAATATATGTAAGATACCTATATGATATATAATATATGTAAATATAAGTATATATGTACATATACATATGCATATGTATATATACATATATTATATATAGAGTATAATTGATGTAAGTGAACTAGATAAATGCCTTTATCTAAATGGGAATGGAGAACATGAAGCTTTATGGATATATCCAGCAATATAGCCCGACTCCAAAAGAATAGCAATAATAATTGCTAGCATTGGATACATATAGTTCAAGGTTTGCAAAGATATAGTTACTCTTGCATTCAGAAGATTCTTAACTCAGCATAAATGTACATAGTCCACCCAATGATGGGCAATTTAGACCTAAAATTATTAGGTTCTGGAAAAAGTTAGTCTTCTGGGAATAGTTACATCTACAGCTTCATTTCCCTGAAGCCAGGCAAAAATGAGGGATAGTATATGGCAATGTAGTAAATTGTGGTCCCATGCATTAGAATTTCTATCTCCCACCTCTTTGACTTTTCATAGGCAGCCAGCCCTCATACCTAGAACACACAATCTACTCAGTTGTGGAATTCCCATTTTGTTCATTTTATTTGCCACCTTCCAAATGAAGCATTCCCTGCTGCTCTTCCCAGCTTTCCTTTAGAGGGGCTGAAATTTGGACTTTATGAATAACTCCCACTTTCAATTCACATCTCTCCTTGGTTTGAATTCATTCTAATGTGATGCCCCATTAGTGGCTAACCCATGATGTCCCACTCATACCCCTATCGCTTTCCAGCTTTCTTTTATGTACTGTCTTCTCCTCTTCCTTTGTAAAATCTTTAAGACAGGGACTGTCTTTCCTTATTCTTTTATTTCTTTTATTTTATGTTTCTTTTATTCATAGTATCAGCATGGCAAATGCTAGCTGCTTAATAAATGACCGTTGAATGCATTAGATCACAAAAGAGGAAAAAAACAACAACACGTGATCATAGATTTAGAGCTGGAGAAGACCTTGGATAGCATGGTACAGTAGAGAGAGCACTACATCTGGGATCTGGAAGATATGAATTCAAATCCACTCTCAGTTGTGTGATCCTAGGTGAGTCATTTAACACTTTGCCTCAGTTTCCTCATCTATAAAATCAGTTGGAGAAAAATGGCAAATCACTCCCATATCTTTGCCAAAAAATCCAAGAAAGAGAGAATGAGAGACAGAGACAAAGAGACAGAGAGATAGGGAAAAGGAAAGGGAGAAAGCTCCCTAAAGGATTATTTGGCACAAAGAACAACTAAAATACGTTCTTAAAACTAAATCTAAACTTCTAAGATCTGCGTACTGAATTACCAAGATGCAATTCTTTTGATTTCCTTCAATATTTTAGGGCTCACTAAAATGTTAAGTTATATAAGAATTTTTGACAGGACAGCCATTTTGGAGTTTGTGATCAGCCAAACTGTAATGTTTTACAATAAGTCTCTTAGTAGTAGATAAGGGTAATTGGACGTTATCTTCACAGCAATGAGTACACCGTGACATCCGATTTTACACCTCATGCCCTTTTCTTGACAAGAGGGACCATTACAAAGTCCCTGATGCAGCCCCAAGCATACTTTAAATCTGTTGGAAAACTCAACCAAAATAAAGCTTTTAACATAGCTTCTATGTCCTAATCACATTCTACCCATGTCAGAGTTTTATTTTAAGATTTACTGGTACCATCTATTTTCACTTATCACCACCTCTCCTAATTGCTTTTACTCATTTACATTGTTGACAAATGAAATAATTCCAAAATATTCATTTATAGAAATGTGACACTAAATGGCACATATAGGGAGAAAAGAAATGTGTTTAATTCTCCTATAGCCTTTTTTCAATATTCTAATTGTTAACAACTGGATCAGGACAATGATTGATTTTTAGGTCCAGAACCTTAGTTTGGTTCCTCAGACCTCAGGGGAATGTGAAATTACAAATTTATATGAATTAAAATTCAGACTAAAACTAATGATTAAATAAACTTTATTCTTTAGCATGAAATTTAATCTAACTTTCAAGAAAACTCAAGTTACTCAGAAAACAGCTATTGTAAGGACACATATGTCATTCATATTCACAATATGAATGTCACAAATATATTGTTGAATGAACTAAAATCTGTTTAAAAGAAATTAATATATTTTTGAACTAGAAACTTCACAATACCTATATCAGGTTCCTGATTGTTTTTAACAACTTAAGAAATGAATAAACAAGAACATATTATGTGTATATCCTCCATGCCCAGCTAGGATCAATCACTGCATCACTGATTTTAAACTGAATAGGACCCCAAAAGTTAATTCATGGTAACCCCCTATATATCCATCAGAGGAAGAAACTGAAATCCAAACAGGAAGCCCTAGTCTAGAAGACAAAGAAAACAACAAAACTAAAAGTCAAACCAAGACTCATGAGGTATACTAAGAAATATAAAACTGTGTTTTGTTCTCAAGGAATTAACAATTTAGTTGGATGACACCAATTGGAGTCACTAATCAGAAAATACACAATCACAAAATTAGAGCTGAAAGGAATCTTAGAGCAAAACCTAAGCTCTTTCATTTTGTGGGTGACAACACTGATGGGTAGAGAGCTTAAGTCCCATGTCCAAAATCACAAAGGTAATGACACAGATGGTACTTAACTCAGATTCTTTTACTTCAAAAGCTTGTTCAACAACACAAGACTTCTCTAAAAATACAAAGCAATGTTCTATGTCGAGTATGACAGCAAGCACTATAGGACTTCCTGGATGGAAACAGATTACTTCCAAACACTTCTTTCCCTAAAAAGGATTTAATTTCATTTAAGCAATTTGGTGGCCATTTGCTAGCTCCTCGTTTATCTTGAATTTAAATTAATTTTTATTCCTTATTCAGTATGAAGATCATTTTCCTTTAGAGAAAACACGCAAAATAGGCATTGGGTGCTTTTTTTTTCCCCTTTAACCATTGTGATTATCTCGACTATGCTTTCTTTAATCTTCCTATTTAATTAATCCAACATTGGTGAAACATAAACATACACACACACATATACATACACACAACCTTTGCCTCAGTTCATTCTGGGCTTTACCTCTTCTGATTTAGCTGTTTTGTGGAAATGTATGACTCCTCTCTTTATCTTCAGTGACATATCCTAGTTTTCTTCATTTACCCTTTTAAAATATAACTTGGATACAGAATTCGTTTTCTATCCATTAGTCTCTATGGACTACTTCCCCTTTTCTTATTCATCAGAATTCTCTCTATATTTATTTTTCATAATTTTATTTTTGGAAACTTTGTATTTATCACCAGGTTGCCTTTCTTAGTAATCAGGTCCATGAGACAGATGGCTATCTATCACCCAGACTCCCACCTATTACTCATATCTTAAACTCTTTTGTCTAGGAATATGTGTTAATTATGGTAAGTCACTGAAGGGTTATTCCCTACCTACTGTTCTCTGCCAAAATATAATTCTGGTATACAAGAAAAAAAGAGACTATTTGAAGAGAAAAACAGATCCAAAAATGTCTCAAGAATCAACTAACTAAAACTGCAATGAATGCAAAGTTCTGTCCTTAGTCCAAGTCAGTCAATTTTGCAAATGCAGGTTGGAAGAAGCTGGTATAGATAACTTTTTTTTGGGGGGGGGGGGGTGTGTGTCTGTGAAAAAGAGACAGAGACAGAGAAACAGAGAGCGATAGAGATGGTGAGGAGGAGGACATAGAGAGAGACAGAGACAAGACAGAGATTTGATTCTGAGGTCTAGGGGATGGATGGCAAATAAAATATAAGTAAATGTTGTGACATGACAACACAAAACAGCTACAACAACAAAAATAACCTCAGGTTCTAATAATAAAAAGGAAAAAACCAGGAGGTAAAGGGATAACAGTAAATTGCTCCGGTAAAGCAAATCTGAACTATTTTGTTTATTTCAAGGTATCAGATTATAGAAAGTAAAATGCCAGATTGGGTACATCCAGAGGTGACCTGGATGTCATCGAAACTAGAGATTTAACATCTAAGGAATTAACTAGACTGAGGATGTTTTGCGAGGAACTGAGAAGGCAAAGGGAACATGAACACTATCTTGAAGTATTTGATGAGCTGTTATTAGGGAGATATTTATTCATTTTACTTGTCCTCATCAGGAAGAACTAATATCATGTCTTGCAAAAGTTAAGAATTATTTTGACTAAATACAAGGAAAGAACTTTCTAATAAACCACACAAAAGTATAGGGTCTCCATTACCTAGCTCTCCAACACAGGCTGACTGTGATTCCTGTTCAGTTTTTAGTTGGACAAGTTAGCATTGGATATTCTTTCCAATTCTGAGATTTTATGACCTTGTAAATTTTATAGGATCAGTTTTCATTTAGTATGACATTCTGAGTAACTGAAAGTTCACTGGACCCACATCCTTTTCTCTATTTCCTTTATTCAGCATAAAAGGTAGCAATTACTCATATTTTAGAAGGCTGTCTGAATTTAATTTATTTTTAAAAAGCATCTGCCATTATGCCTTTGTATTTTTCAAAACTACCCAGTTCTTCAATGTACATACATCTAAGATAATGCGACATGTTCACAAAATGCATCATTCATCCTTCATCTTTTTTTTTTTTATTTCAGACCTTGAATTAGACAGTATCACAGGAACGCCTAAAGTTGTAAACTACCAAGTACCCAATCTACAAGTCACTCCTTCCAAAAGGAAGGTAACTTTGCTCCATGGAGGAGTTCAACTGCCTCATTCCTCCTACAGAAAAGATATTAAGAAGAACTGAAGAGGTGGTTGAATCATTTAATAATTTAAATTTCTAGCATCTCAGCTTGGATTCCTTTCAGCAAGGATACCTCTACCGGTGTGAGTGTTTGCTTTTTCCCCAGTGTGATTGCAGACTAAATTTTAAAATGCCCTTTTAGAGAGATCAAAATCTGGTTGGCATAATTGTTCTGCTGGAGCTTTTCATGTGTTACTTTTAATCATGTAACACAAAAAAGTTATAGATATCGAGATTATGTTTGCAATCCATATTTTCTTAGAGTGAGGTATTAATATCTAGCAACTGACTAGGAAATTCTGACAGTTCGTGGATTTGTCTGCTGTGACCTTTCAAGGCACAATTCTATTTCCTCTGTATCAGTTTACCCTTCTGTAAAATGAATAGACTGAAAGAGTGTTTTGAAGCAAAACTAATTGAAAAAAATATCATTCAAAATGATTTTCAAAGAAAGAATAACTCTTTAATGTATTAGACCTTTTTACACACTTGCATAAAAGCTTATTGTAAGCCAGAAAAAATGATTAAATATAAACTCATTTGGCACTATAAATATGCATAATGAAAGAGCAACTAAATCCGTGGCTTAGTGGTGCTATTTATCCAGGTTTTTTTTCTTTATTTTAATGGCCTGTTAATGTTATCTCTTCTTTACAGAAACATCTTTGCATCTGTGTTCCTAGATTTCCTTCAGTAAATAATTGGAAAAATAATTTTTATTCAATGAATTGAACCGATATATAAGCTTACATGTCAAATGTATTTTCAAGAAAGTCCGAGGCATTTTCCTTTCATGGTTTACAGAATTGATTACTTCTGCTGCAGGAATAATTAAAAAGGAATTATCTAGAACCACTTTTGCCTTTCAAGTATGATGATTATGGAGCTCGGGTAAGGACTTTGTAGCCCCCCCAAAAAATTCCTATTTCCTAAAAACTCCCAGATAAATACCTTCCAAATTTAACAAACAGAAACTCTACTGATGATTCTGGCGTTTTGTTTTGTTTTTTAAACACTGCCTCCAGTTTGAGGCAGAACTAAATTGAAGGCATGAATCCTCTTTCCTGTCTTGCCTTCCAAACCCATTTTACCTTTAATGCCTTCCATGTGTTTTCTGGAAGATAAACACCTTGACTTTGTTGTGGTCCTAAGCACTCCATTGGGGTATCCTGGGTGGAAGCTCTACCAAAGCTTATCTGTCAATTCTTAGTGTTTTGAATCCTCTAAATTCATTGTGTTTATGTTGTCAGCTGCACTTTTCTCCTCCATGAACATTGCAACACTTTTCCCTAGCTCCAAGGGTCACTCATTTCTGACTCAGAATGGCCGATATTTAGTGAGAACCCAATCAAAGTTGTGAATTTACCTTGAGACCTGCAGGAAACCCAAAGCCCAAAGCTGAAGAATTCTCTTTGAAGAAATTCTGGCACAAATGAAAATGAATTACAGTGTATAAAGAAACTGTCCTTCCTGCTCGAAAGGAATCAAAATGATGTCATGATGTCAGGGTAAATGCACAGTCTATCCAGCTGTGGCCGATCATACCAACATGAGCTCAGAAGGCTCTACTACGGGTCCAGCACAAATTCTCCATATGATCGTCTGAGAGGACAAAATATCTACATGTTGTCTCTTAGCTACAGTAATTCCTCTTTGCTCCTAGAGCACAGGACCTTCTTTTCTGTGGGCACATCACACTGGGAAGTCCTGAGCCAGTGTCTCCCATGTCTCCAAATGGATTCCAAAATCCTTCAGAGAAAGCTTGAGAGCATCCTTGCAACGCTTCTTCCAACCACCATGTGAGCACCTTCCTTATATGAGTTCTCCATAAAATGGAGTTTTAAGCAAATGTACATTTGGGATTTGAGCAACATGGCCAACCCATGACATCTATGCTGGCAGTTCCTCTTGAGAAAGGATCTCAGCACCTTAGCTTGCCAGGCAACGTTCAAAATCTTCCCAGACAATTCAATTTTCTGGCGAAAATTGAATTGTCTGGGAAGATTTTGAACTGTCCAGGCTCCGTAGACATATAACAAAGAATTCAGCCCAATGGTTCAGCAGACCCTCAGCCTACTACCTCTTGTCTTCTACATCTCCTTTCAGGGCCTGCCAAAAACAGACCTAGTTCTGTTCTGACAATGCACGCATCCAGCTCATCATCTCTGGTTATATCCCTAGAAAGCATGCTGGCAAAGTGAATCTATCCGCAGCCTCCAGAATTTCTCCAGTTGCTGTAAACAATGGTTCTCCATTTGGATGCTTTGGTTCTGACTGGCAGAGAATTTGTTTTATTGGTATTCATTGTTGAGCCAAGTCAGCACAAGTGGTAGAAACAGACCTTTGCTGTGCTATCAGCCTCAGAAACTTCAGAGAGAGCACAATCATCCATGAACCAACTATCCCTCAGCTTAAATCTTGTCTTGTAGCCCTTTCAAGTGAAATCGTTCACCATCGGTGGAAAAGCTGACTTTGATTCCATTCTTGAACTCATTGAAGGCATCTGACAGAATTGCTGAAAACATAAGAGTGCAAAAGGTTGGGAGCAAGGATGCAGCCATCTTTCACTTTTTGGTGACTGAGAAAGCAGGAGGGTATCACCCATTATCCCAAACCCATGGAAATGGTGTACAATCCGGATGGACTTCTCTAGGCAACCAAATTTCGCAATGATCTTCCGCAGTCCTTACAACTGATACCATCAAAGGCCTCCTTTATATTTAGGAATCCTGTGCACAGCTTAGTACAGTTCAGTTCAAACCTGCTAAATCTAGTTAATCCAGTCCAAACCAATTTAAATTGATTCAAACCAGGATAATCTAGTTCAAATCAATTAAAAGCAATTTTTAAAAAACTTAAAACTAGTTAAAATCCAAACTAGCTTAGTATAGTTCAGTTCAAACTTGTTAAATCTAGTTCAAAACAGTTAAAATTCAGTAAAAAAAAAAACAAAGTTCAAACCAGTTTAAACACTAGATTATTACAGTTCAAACCAATTAGAAGCAGTAAGAGATAAATGAGAATTCTGCTTGACTGATTTGCAGTTTGAGGCAGTATGGTATAAGTACATAAGAGACTAGTCTTGACAGCAAGATCTGAGCTCAAGTTTGGATTTTTTAAAACATTAATAACTGTGTGATCATGGACAAATCATTCAATTTTTCAGTGCCCCTTAAATAATTCTCTAATCACACAGGTTCAGTTAAGCTGCAAATGTGGAGATGCTACATATCTGAAACAAAAATAAAACAAGTCAAGTAACAAACTAAAAAAGAGTAAATCCTCAAGCGGCCAGATATTAGGAGGAGAAAAAAAGTAAAATTTGGAAATCACTCATCATGGTAGACTGAGCCATCACTAAAGGTTTTCCGGTGCCAATGAATCATGCAACCAGATGAGGACAAAGGAGGACATCAAGGTTAGATTTATGTTCTCAGGCCTTTACCCCATGAAGAAGAGCTCAGTGTTTTGTGTGATTCATATATAATTCTAAAAGGCACTCTTGCTGTGAATGTGCTGCTTCAGCAGCCCTTTCTCCTGTTTCCCTTGAAAGGTTAATCCAAACAAACAAACAAAAAAAGCTTGTAAGATTTGTTCTTGGGGAAACCAAAGCTCATCACTCTGAGGCAGGTGCCATGGGCCTAAGACAGAAACAGGTGCAGGGACATGAAATGTAGAGTAGAAAAAACATGAGGAAACTAGGAATATAGAGAATAATGAAAAACAATAACAAAAACAAAAAAAAAAAAAAAACATGCTGACAGAGAATACCCCTCCCACCCATAATTCCAATCTGTTGATGTAATCCTAAAGGGCTCCTGAAGACTAATCAAAAGAGTAATGAGGCTGGAAGAAGATGCATTTCCTCCTTAAATTGTCCCTGGGACAGGCAGTGTTCCTTCAGTCTCTCCCAGCTGAGGATCTGTAATAAACATCTTGGAAAATGGGTCTCCAAAATATCTTTTATAGAAGCAGATCTGTATCTACCCAGTCTAATCCCTCAATCCTGCTTTCATTCAGACATGGATAAATAGGAGATGCAAGTAATAAAAGGAAAAGGCCCAGTTGGGGAAGAAGGAAAAACCTCCAATCTGGCAAGCTGCTATATTCAGGAAGTCCTCCTGGATGGAGATCACATTATATCCTTGAGAAGAGCAGGTGTTTTTCAGGAGCAGCATTACACTTGATCCTCATCCCCAATTTTAGTCCCCAATTTCTTGTTACCCAAATCTGACCACTCAATCCTGAATTTCAGTTTGGCTTTTCTGACTATGGTTTTCTTGGCTATTCAAATTCTCAGACTCTGACAATCTGATCAAATTCAATTCCAGAAGTACTTGTTAGGGGCAAAGCCCTTTGAAAACAACAAATACAATCTCTGACCTCAGGGAGTTTTTGGTACTTTTTAAGAGAAGACAAGAGAAAATTATGAAATCGATATTTATATAGTATCAATTATGGGCCAGGTTCTATGCTAAGCGTTTTTACAAATTTTATCTCATTTGATTCTCATAACAATGCTGCGTGGTAGGTGTACTACCCATTTTATAGTTGAAGAAACTGAGAGGGACATAAGTTAAATGGCTTACCTAATATCACACAATAAACATCCAAGGACAGATTTAATTTTTGATATTTCCAATACCAGGATCAGCAGTCTTCCTTCCATAACCCCTAGGTCCTTTGATTATAAGTAAAGAGATGTGCAATTATCTGTTATTTAAGAAGCATTAGCTAGGGGGATCAGGAAAGTCTTCTGTAGCAAGTAGTATGGGAACTAATTATGGATATAAGCATTCTATGAAATGGAAATTAGTGAGAAGGGAACATTCCAGGAACAGAGATTATTGCTTCTGACAAAGCAAGAAGCAGAAGGTAAAACAACATATTTGGGAAATAGCAAGTAGCTTACATCGGCTAGACTCAGAACATATTCGAGAAAGGATAAAATAAACCAGCAAGGATAGATTAGAGTCATATTTAAATGTTGCCCTAGAGGCAATAGGGAGCTATTGACGATTCTTTAATAGGAAAGTGGAACAGACTCGTTCTTTATGACACAGTTAGGTGGTACGGTAGTTTCAGTGTTAGGAAAATCTGAGTTCAAATCCTAGACTCATAGACTTAGTAACTCTGTTATCCTAAGCAAGTTATTTAACCTCTGTCTAGCTAGTTTCCACAATCATGAACTGGGGAGATCACCTGGAGTGATACATACCTAGAACATAGTAGGTGCTTAATAAATGCCTATTCCCTTCCCTCTGCTTTAGGAAGTATATTTTAACAGCAGTATAAAATAATTTTCAGAGAGAGGAAATATACTAGAAGCACTTAGTGGGCTGTTGAATCAGAGGTTAAAAAAAAGATGACTTTTTAAGTAGAGAAAGAGGAATAGATGGGAAAAAGAATGAAAGGGAATATTCATTCAGCAATTTAAAATTTACAAAATAGTGCATGTATTGCAAAGGCAGAAGCAGTAAAATTTCCTTACTGATTTAGCACGGGATGGAGACTGAGGGTAAGGGAAGTATTAAGAATTACACTAATGCTGATAAATAAGGTGGCTAGAAGAATCATGGAAGAAAGTTTGGAGAAAAAGAGGCACATTAAGGGAAGAATATAGTGAGACTCATTTTGAATGCAGGGCAATCTGTCTGAAGGATGAAGGGACCACCCAGTGAGAGGGTGGGTACAGGGAGTCTAAGCTGGTAAGGGTCCAATTCTCAGAGCAGATACAGGGGCTTCTCCTGCTATCAGCCCACATGAAGCCTTGGTTCCTGCTTCTGCATGGTGACCTGACTTGGAGGTCCTGGCTCTGTCCTTCAGAGCTTACACAAATACAGTGAAACAGTTTCCTATCTGCTTCTTGGGGGTAAGGAAAGTTCCTTTTGGCTGCCTGCTGAGCTGAAACTGGGGAACAGTTGAAAAAAGACTCAGGGAGAAGGTTTAAGTATGATCGAGCTCCAGGGTGTCAATGGAAGCCTCTGAGAGAAGGCTGAGATGGTCTCCCTTCTAATTTTAGGCACAAACACCTATAGGGAGTTTGATTATCAATTGATTCCCTACCATTTGGACAGGGAAACTTGATTCCCTGCCTTGTAAGTATCCCAGGACCTTGTGACACAACTGGATGGAGAAGCAGAGATGGATCCAGACATGTCCATGTCTACCAATGGGTGAGCCCAGCAGTGTTGGGGAAGCATCGTGACCTAGCCATGGTTCATCTTGGAAGCTAAGAAGCCATGCCCTCCAGTTCCTACAGACTGCTCTGTCACATTAAAAGTAAAGAACAGGGCAATTCTTTGTAGCTTAAAGCCAATGCTTTAAATTTGAGCTGCTGAAGGACTGAGGAAAAGGGGGCTGAGAGGGAAAGAGAATATCCCTGTTTCAAGGATGCATCCATTCTTGCTAAATCTTTTCAGTAACTATCCCTTTTAAAAAATATGAAGTGAGCTAATTATCAGGGAATCAATCACTGGCAAATGATATTGGGGACAACTGACGGGAAAGGGACTTCAAGCCACTAGGATCAGAGAAGAAATATATACTGTCCTAAAGAGCTTTGAAGATGTAGCTAGCCATCCTCTAGGATCCCCAGAGGATCCTAACTGAGGTTCCATAGTGAGAATTGGAATAAGGACTCCCCAAAGTCTATAAAATGGTACATACATCCCCTGAAGAAACCTAAATCGAGGAACCTTATATAAATTTCCCAGAGTGAGGGACAAATGGTAAAGAATAGAGTTGACATTTGAACTGAAGACCAATAGCTTCAAATCCATCTCTCCTCTATACCGTGCCGATTCCTTAAAAGAAATAAATCAAAATGTCACTCTAGCATCTTTTAAACCATAATTAGACATGCTATCCATCATGTTACTAGTTCCCTAGTTCAGATTGCCCGTCTAATTGCATTCTATAATCCAGACAACAATCTTCATCTACTTAATTTTTCCTGTGTGTATATAATTAATCCCAAACTCTTTGGAATGATTATACTCTTGTGAAATCCTGTTTTCTTTCTCATTGTGTTTTCAAGAAATCTGACATTATTTTATGTGGGAGACACATTGTTGAAAGAAAGTTTTTAAAGAGATACTCTTTTCTATTGAACCAAATGTGTTTTCTTTAACAATAAGCACAATGGCATCTTAGATTCACTCTGTAATAAAATAGGGTCTAACATCAAGTGCCATTCACAGAACTCAGCCTGCTTTCCAATATTACTTCCATCAAGGATGCTTTTCATTGCATATGGAGAAAATCACCTTCTCCCAAAACACTGAAGTATGGTGGGATTTCGTAGGATTGTCTGAGCTTGAGAAGACTATGCACTGGGGAAGGGAGGAAGGGGACTGGAGCTGATACTTACAAAGGTAGGGAATCAATCGATAATCAAACTCCCTACTGTGGCAAAGGGACTTAAAGCTCTCACTGCAGTCCTACTATTAGATGACTCAGGGATGCTTTGTTGAGCTGGTCAGAGACTCTACTGAATCCCCTTTGGAAAGGAACTAATGTTCTCTTAGTAGTTCAGTTTTGTTGTTTATTTGTCTGGGGGGGAGGTTGCATGATAGGGAATGGTAATAAAATTAGATTTTATTTGAGTACAGCCACCTTTGGCATCTTCTATTTCTTCACATACCTTCAGAATTAATGGTTTGACTTCCTCAAATTTTGTCATATGCCCAAGAGACCCTTCACCCTCACTTTTTCCCTCTGTTTCTCCCTGAATGTATGTATGTATACATACAGATACATACACACACATATATGTGTATATGCACTTATGTGTGGGTACAGTCTATGATAGACAACGTACACATATGCACGTATGTGTTTGGATACACTATATAATATACATATATGTATAGCTGTGACACGACCTAGCTGTGTTTCTCATCTTGAGTTTATCAAT
The DNA here is from genome assembly GCF_902635505.1 of Sarcophilus harrisii. Taxonomy (NCBI): domain Eukaryota; kingdom Metazoa; phylum Chordata; class Mammalia; order Dasyuromorphia; family Dasyuridae; genus Sarcophilus; species Sarcophilus harrisii. Next base: position 31,080,786 of record NC_045431.1, on the reverse strand, counting down.
CAACAAATTCCATCAGTGGAATCAGTCAATAAACATTTACTACATGTCTCACTACATGCCAGACACTGTGCCAAATGCAGAAATGGACATGTCCAACAGGTAAATTTGCATGGAGCACAGGAGAGATTATGGCCAGCTCTTTCAGTCATTTGCTTAGAGAAGATGTCATGAGATGGTGGAAATGTCTCTGGGACTTGCCCAGCCTCAGTGGTCTCAATCAGTCTCCACAGAGAACCACAGGAACTCCTCACATAGCCCAAGCTTTACTAATCAACCCGAAAGTGTTGTGATAGGAAAAGTGCAATTACTGTACCAGGCTTTGTTTACTTCAGAAAAGGCATTGCCCGTGGATTTTCTGGTTTTCAGTTTTTAACCCACGATTAAAAGAAATGCTTCTCCAACTCCTCTAAGCTCTGAAAGGATTATACAGAGGGCTGCAAATAGCACACACAATCCTTTAAGGTCCATTACTCTGTAACATTCCCAGCTTAAAGGGATTTCCCAAATTTGGGAGACAGAGAGTACATTCTATCAGGCACCCTTACCTGGGATTTATTTATGACTGTCATGTCTAAATCTTTTCTCCATGATATGTGGAATGGATCCCACGCATCCATGAACACACTTGTAGCTCAGTAAAACAAGTCTGACAATGAATAGAGATGCTTCTCCGTCTTTGTCTTTCTCTCTCTCTCTCCAAGGCATTTCTTCAAGATTTTATGTTGGGGCACAGTGCCTTGTATTTAGTAGGTGCTTAATAAATGCTGATTGTATTGGACTGACTATTTTGCAGGTCAAGTGATTTCCATGAGTAACTTTATATGGATAGTTTTGTTTATTGAATATATATTAAGGGAAAACATTTTCCTGTTTCAAGTCTAGGCTTCTTAAGGCACTGTAGACTAGTACCTTTAAATATATGGAAACTGGCTATGTTTATTTTATGAGTCAGGAAGAAAGTCTCATAACTCCTAGTATCCATATCCAATTTGTATCTCTGAAATGGTTTTTTAAAAAACATAATAAACATATCATCTCCCTGATGCAAACCAAGGGATATTTATCCAGGCCAAACAAAGATGTTTGAACATGCTAATTTTCGTGAGGTTTTTTTTTAAAATAAATGGCTAGGCTGTGGTATAAAGTACACTGTTTGAAGTCTTAACTCTATTTGTATTCCCGAAATTCACTTCCTCCTTTCGGGCTTTTCTTTTATAGGCATTGAAATTAGCAGTCAGAACTTGCATCCAGATGAATGGCTTTGCTCTTTCTGAAATCAGACTTAGCTCTGCCCTGGGTCTCATTTGGTTTTTCCAAGCAGATGTTGTTGTCAACACTAAGGTCTCATCCCACCCACCAGTTATCTGTATTGGACAGCTTAGCATCCTGGGAAAGCAAAGAGGTGGAGCTGTTTGCTAAATGGCAGCTGCCTGGACAGCTTATTTACATCTTTCCAATTCTCTCCTTTGCTTCAGAAATTCTTTCCCTGCATGCTTCCCACACCCTTCTTTCCACACGACTCCATTTACCTGTTACTTCGTTTAGAATTCCCTTAGATCTCTCAGGAAAGAGCACAAATAAATATACATTATATACTTTATATGAATACAGATTGAAAGTAGTACTTTCTTCCTAGGTTTCTTTTTTTTTTACATTTGTCTTGACAGAAGTATTAAAAGATTTGTCACAGATCTGAAATATGATGTTTTTGGACTCATTCATTTGTTCAACTCGAAGAAAAAGGTCAGAAAGTAGTGAAAGGAAAGGTCTTAAGATAAATAAGTATTGTTGAGCTATACAATTTTAAAAAATAATTATAGCAGTTATTTTCTGAGTACTTCCAAAGTACAACATTTTACCAGGAAAAAAAAAAAACAGGAGAATTTAATAATATCATAAAAGTAGACATCTCTTCTTCTAGCTCTTTAAGAGAATTTTGTCTCTATATTACACACATTCATTTCTCCTTTGAAGATGGGGGCTCTGGTTTTGAATACCATATGATATTTCTTTTATTCCTTATATTCACCTGCTTTCCAGCAGTCAATTTAGAGTTAGAAGACTTGAGTTTGAATCCAGCTAGGGCTCCATAGTGCAGAGATTGCCTGGCCAGGAGGTAGGACTATCATCTTCCCAAGTTCAAATCTGATTTCGGATACTACTGGCTGTGTGACCCTGGACAAGTCACTTAAACCTGTTTGTCTCTGTTCCTTCCTGTGAAAATAAGCTGGAGAAGGAAATGACCGACCACCCCAGTATTTTTGCCAAGAAAATGCAAACATCAAGAGTCAAAAATGACTGAAAACAACTGAACAGCAAAAATACAAAAAATCTCCCCCATAACCTCTATGATCAAGGGGATTCTCCTGACATCTCTGAGATTCAGTTTCCTCCTCTTATGGATTACAAAATGGTCTTTAAAAGTTGTAGGAAAATAATTACCCCAAGATCGTGCTCCTAGTGGTGAACACACTAGGCTCATTCTGTGCGCTCGCTCTCTCTCTCTCTCTCTCTCTGTCTCTCTCTCTCACACACACACACACACACATATATCCCTATACCCCTTCAATGAGAAACCACATATAAGAATATGGATGAAAGGAGAGACACAGAAGGAAGACCTCACTGGTGTTCGGGTATGGAAGGGGGATAGTCAGGACAATGTCCACCCAAGGTGTCCACATGGACGGTCTTTCTAGGCTTCTGACCCCGCAGGTGCAATAACCCAGCTGTTGCCCACCTTGTTGGCTGTCAGCAATGGGCATTAGTTCACTAGGCAAAGGAAGCTATTTTCTGCTATCAGCTTCTGGATTTACCTAGAATCCGCAACCTTCCACATGAGAGAAAAATATAGACTGCCATTTCTCTTTTAGTTTAAAGTCCAAGAAAACTAGGTTTTGACTCCATTAATATGAGACACTCTCTCATACTAGGAAGACACCTGCAGTTCTTTATTCTCTGTAAGTACAAGAATCTTCTATTTCTCATAATCTTAGCAATATATAGCTTAGGGTCTTGCCTCTCAGGCTCAGCATTTTAAGATATAGAAAAACCATGAGGCACAGAGAGATCACAGGTATTCTTCTTCTTTTTGACCTGCCTTCTGTCTGAGAGCAACACATTTTTACTGAAGCCTTCAGAGCTAATACCCTTTAACTCAGTAATTCCTAATTTCTAACCTATACTTCTTCCAAATTTAGAGGTATTATGCCTTTCAATATATTATCAAGGACTGCCTAAATTATGAGACCTTGTAGTTTTCCACAACTTGCCAAGATTCTTTGTGTCTCCTATGTGAATGAAAAGGAGGAAAAAGGGGGGGGGGAATTTACAGTGAAGTATCGGCCTTCATCTTGACCCTTTCTTCCAAATTCCTATCCTGTTTTAATGTATGTGTATGTGGCTGACAACCAGCTACTCATTACAGCTACAACTGCTACCACCAAGGCACTCTACACATACCCTCTCCACATTTTCTATAGGATTTTAAATGCAGATGGAAACAGCATCCTCAGCTAAAAGATTAGGCTCTTGACTTAGAGTCAAGGAAGATTTAGAATCAAATCCTATTTGGATAGCGACTAGCTGTATAGCTCTGGGTAAGTCACTTAACTTCTGATCTATAAAACCTGAGGGACTGGGAGAAAGGACAGAATGGCCTTTAAAATCCTTTATAGCTCTAAATTAATTACCCTATGATCCTGTCCATTTTGCTGGTCTACCCTCACTTAAAGTCTTGTGAGCTCGAGGCTTTGCCCAGATGACAAAATTGTTCTTCTTCATAAAATATTTTACTGATTTATCAGGATGAACATCCAGGAAAATCTCCAGCAGGATGAAAGCCATTTGTCAATGGATTGTCTGAGAAGACAAGAAAAATGGTCTTGGAGTCTGAGAGTGTCAATCTGGTCTTCGCCCAGTCAGATTTTATCAAGGTCCCTGCTAGTGGATGCATAATGTTGTGTCCAACAAAATGGACAAATGCTGATCAAGCGAGCTACTTGCTGGCTGAACTCCACTAGGGACAGTGTTCTCACCATTTTTCTTTCAGATAGAAAATCCTGTGTTCAAATACCCAAAGCCAACATTGTGCGTGCTAACAACAATGTGATAGTGACCATCATAGCCTTGCGATTCTGGATGAGTTGTCCTTGGAATAACGGTTAATGCCTCCAGAGGTGCTCTGAGATCCCCCATAGTACTACTGGCTTCCCGTCCCATCACTAAGTCTGCCATTGCCCTAGTCTGGGGGGAAAGCTGCCAATCCAATCCAGCCTTCTCTAGAATCAAAAACAGAAGGGAAACAATAGAACCTGGACAAGGAAGGCAAGCCAAAAACCTGTCCCATAAAGCATCTTTGCGACATGGTGGAAAGCCCTGAGGGGCAGGGGTGGAGAAGTAATTTTTATATACATTGGATAGCACTGAAACGACCAGTTTTGTGAGCATTTTATCTTTTTTTTTTAATTCTTTTATCTTTTTTTGTGAAGACCCAAAACATGATCAGGATGCATTCCTATTTGGGTTAGGATAGCATGAGGGAAATATGATGGTAAATGCTTAAAGATGTATTTAAATGTTTAGAGTTCCTGATAGGAACCCATAAATCTTAAAGATGTTTTTGATATTTCCTTTTTTCTCTCCTATTTATCCCTTCAGATATAACACCTGTTTCCAAGATGAGTGTCAACTACCTAATCTAGTCTTCTGAAGAGTGTGCCTTTCTTAACCAATGTCAGACATTAAACACCTGCTCCATTCACAGACTGCCGGATCCCCTTCTTTGTTAGGACCCATTATAATGCCAAACTCTTCAGCAAGGCTTTTCTTCTTTTTAAATTGATTGTTAGAGCAGAGTTTTAATTGCAAGTGTTCAGTGAAATTGAAAAGGTCTCCACTTTGATTGAGAAGTACAGACACTGAACATGGATGGAAAAGTTGATAAACAGGGCTCTCAATCCTGGAAATGTTTTAAGTAAATGAAAAAAAAAATCACTATTTAAAAAATCCATAGTATCATAAAATGAATAATTCTCTTGAGCTAAATTCCAGTTCGTGACATATGAATCAAGAAGGAGCAATATCCATCTGGTGAGATGCACTGGAGATAGGTGAACTTCCTCAAAGTCAAGGCAAGGTGAAAACTTCAGCCTGTTTCAATGCTATTAGTATTTTTTACTAGAATCGGGGCAGTTAGTTGTGAGAGAACGTTTAAAGAACCAATATCTGCAAAGAAATTAGAACTGATTGCCAGACTGTTACACTAAAAGACTTGAATATTATTATTGGAGGGAGCTTTACAAAGCTGTCTATGCTATGACAGTGAAGAAGTAAGGAATTTCAGGCTTCATTAATTTTTGTGCTGGTGTAAATGGATGTAAGAGGACCCCTGCCTCTCTTGATTGTAGCAGTGCATATGATGAATGATTTAACATCCATTCCATCATGGTTATTTTTATTATATATCATTAATTTGGAGCCCAAAGTGTGTTGCACATCACATGGATATGTTTCCTGCTATAGAGAATTTATGTTACAAAGGATCACAAAACCCAAGACAAAGCTGTTGCTTTTTTTTAACCAAAGTTAATCTCTGGAGTTTGTCTGCAGCATCACGGAAGAATAGATGGAAGGAAATGCAGTCCAACCTCCTCATTATACAAATGAGGAAACTGAGTCTCAGGGAATTCAAATGACCTGATCAATAAAAGTACAAGAGATGAGACTCTGGTGGAAATGCTCTTTCCACTGTGCCACAGTGCCTTAAAAGCTCTGTGAGTTCTTTTGTTTATTTTTGATGGGGGTATCCCCATTATTTAACAGAGTATCTGGTATAATATATACCCTCAAATGTCTTTTCATTCATTCATTCATTCATTCACGTTTCTTTTCCTGAGCTCCAGTTCTGTTCTCACCAGATATCGCATTGGCTTCATAAGCTGAATACAAAATAATAGATTTAGAGACTTTCATTTAGTCCAACTCCTTTATTTTGTAAATTGAGGAGCTGATGCAAAAAAATGATGAGCAGATATGTTCACATAGATATCAAGTGCCAGAATCAATACTTGAATCTAGATTCCTGATTCCAAATTGAGCACTCTTTCCAGTATACTAACTGAAATTATTGTAGCCCCACCCTAGGTTTGTCTCTCCTTCAGACTTCCCATTTTTGATAAAGGACCCATTATCTCTGAAGGTTGGCCATAGCAAAGTTATTCATAAATCTTCCTTCTCCCTACATCCCATAGCAAATAAGTTGTTAAGTCTTGCTGATTAGGTCTACACCGGCCATATTTTACCGTCCATTTTTATCTCCATTCACATGGCTACCATCCTGGCTGAGGCCATCATTCTTTCTCTGGACGATTGCAATAGCTTCTAACCGTCCACCTGGTATCCAATCTAGCTTCCTTTTCCAATCCATCATCCACAGAGCTCCCAAAACAGTTTTCTCAAAGCACATGGGCTCTATTCCTCCCATAATCAATAGCATTCAGTGGCTCCCTATTGTCTGCAGTATAAAATCTAAACACCTCAACCGATCATTTAAAATCTTTCACAACTGGGTTCTTGCTTTTATGACTTAAAATCCTTCGGAGCATGGCTGTAGCCTTCCTAGCTAGATATATTTCATATTCCTCCAGGGCCATTATACACTCTGTCTACTACCTTCCTTGTTATTCTCCAAATTAAGCATTCCGTTTTGGATCTCCATCCTTGTGGGCTATTTCCTGTGCCAAAATTACTTTTCCCTTTTAACTTCCTCTTATAATCCTATTTTTTCTTCAGAATCAGCTCCATATGGCCTTTTGTTGCATGATTAACCTCTCTGGATCTCAGTATCCTTAATGTAAAAAGATGAATATCTCTTCAGTTCCTTTCAGTTCTAAATCTAAAAGCCTATGATGATGTGTCACTTCTCCTATAGGAAGTCACTGTTAATTCTCCAGTTGTTACTTTTTTCTCCCTCCTCAAGAAACCATTCATTTACTTACATATTCATGCCATACCCTGTGTGCTACTTATGACCACAGCCCAGGTATGTTATAAATTATTTTAAAACCCAGAAGTTGTTGCTGTTTGTTTGTCTTGTCTTGTCTATATAGCCCCAAGAGCTATCATAGCACCAAGTACGTAGCTGGAGCTCAATATATAGGCTTTTGGATCGGATTGGATGGGGAAATGGGACTATCATTTGTCTTTTAACAAATTAACCAATATTTATTGAATATCCTAAACCAGATCAGGTTTATATTGCTCTATCTGATCCCTACATCCAAGGCTTTTATTCCCAGCTAATTCCTAACCATATACTTAGACTTGCCTCAGATTTGTCCTTAGGAAATAGGAATATTAAGTATGCTAGAGATGCAGCTGAAAGAAGAGAATGAAAGTATCTCTACTGATCCTATATCCCAAAGAGATCATAAAAGAGAGAAAATGACCCACATGTGCAAAATGTTTGTGGCAGCCCTTTCCGTAGTGGCAAGGAACTGGGAACTGAATGGATGCCCATCAGGTGGGAAATGGCTGAAGAAATTAGGGTATATGAATGTTGTGGAATATTATTGTTTATAAGAAATAATCAGCAGAATGATATCACAAAGTCCTGTAGAGACTTACATGAACTAATGTGAAATGAGCAGAATCAGGAGATCACTGTACATAGCAACAAGAAGGTTATACAATGATCAGTTCTGATGGACATAGCTCTTTTCAGCAATGAGATGATTCAGGCCCGTTCCAATAGATTTTTTTTAGATTGATAAAAGAGGTTTATTATTGAGTTTAGAAGTAGGAGATAGGTGAAGGTAGAGATAAGGACAGAGGGTCCAGTGGACCAATAGATTTGTGATGGAGAGAGCCATCTTCATCCAGAGAGAGATCCATAGGAACTGAATGTGGATCAGAAAATAGCATTTTCACTTTTTTTGTTGTTTGACTGCTTTCTTCTTTCTTTCTTTTCTTTTTCTTTTTTGATCTGATTTTTCTTGTGCACATGAAAATGTGGAAAAACATGTAGAATTGCACATGTTTAACAGATATTATATTACTTGTGTCTAGGAGAGGGGATGAGGGAAAGGAAGGAAAAACAACTTAGAATACATGGTTTGGCAATGGTGAATGTTGAAAATTATCTTTGCATGTATTTTGAAAATTAAAAGCTATTATTAAAAATACAAAAATAAAAAGAACCTAAAAAAGAAATAGAATAAAGTCAATCTTGGAACTGGTCTCAAGTAAATATACTGTAATGGTAACTGTAAGTATGTCCTTATTTTTTTCCTTGTAATCAAGTCCTTATCTTATAATTCTTTGCAATCACAAGGCATCTTCATGGTAATCCTCATGGATCTTGACATAACAACTCAAGTCCTATGGATGTTTCTTCTCTTCTTTATTCTCTCTCCCTACATAGTATTAATGTTTGCAATAGCCTCCTATACTCTTCTTCTTTATAATTTAATCCAATTTGTATACAGTTATCAAGGTGATGATCATAAAGACTAGATGTGAGTATGTAATTCTCTAATCAATAGGTGCTCTAGAAACAAGTGTAAACTCTTCTGTTACATATTTAAGTCACAATCTGATGTGAACTTCTTCTTCCATTCTTAATATGCATTATGACTTTTGCTTAACTTATGGTTTGGCCAAAATGGTTTCTCATCCATAGCATTAATTTCATATCTCTGTGCCTTTGTGTTAGATCTCCCCCATTCCTGGAACTCAATCAGTCCTCATCTTCACCTCTTATAAATCAGTCAACAAGCATTTATTAAGCACCTATTACTTTTAGAATCTCCAATTTCCTTCAGCATTTAGTGCAAGTATCACTTTTTAAATGAAACATTTCCTGATCCTTCTGTTACCTCTTGCCTTCTCCCCCATCCAAAAAAAAATTACCTCATAAATATTTTACCTGTACCTACATAAGTACATGCTGTCTCAGGAATAAGATAAGCTCCTTGAAGGACCTTCTGTTTTGGTATAATTCCCAATGCCCAGGATAGTTCCAAGCACATCATATTTTGTTATTCAGTTATTTTCAGTCATTTTTCTGTTGGATTTTCTTGGCAAAAATACTGGAGTAATTTGCCATTTTCTTTTCCAGCTCATTTTGCAAATGGAGAAACTGAGGAAAACAGGATTTAATGATGTAAACAGGATCACACAACCACTAAGTGTCAGGCTAGGATTGAACTGAGGAAGATGAGTCTTCCTGTCTCCAGGCAGGCACCTTATTCACTGTGCCACTTAGAGGCACACAATAACTTATGCTTAATATATGCTTTTCATTGTTAAGAACAATGACTGGATTTTTTAGTTTGTCGTCATTTAAAGTTCACAAAGCTCTCTTAATCATTCACTTTATTTTAAACTCATGTCAGCTCTGTGAGATAGGTACTATATTCATTTTTGCTCCTTTTTTTATACAGATGGGAAAAGAGTATCAGTGATAAATGATTTGACTATAATCAAACAATAAATATATTTAAAAGCAAAATATAAATCTAGGTCTTTTAGCTAGTTTAGGAATGAAAAAGTTAAATCTAATAATATATAAGTTTTAGATATCTTATTTTAACATTGAATGCATGTGTGAGAAAGTGATGGTCCTTTTATCAATTATTTTGACAAATCACCTTGAGGAAAATTTCAAGGAGCTGTTTATAGTATCTGAAGTTCAGCAAAACAAATTCTATTATATAACAGAAATAACTTGCTTATTTTTCCCAAAATAAAATGACATCCAATATTCATAATCAAGACAGCTCTTCTAGCACAGAATATTTCTTCCAACGACTTCCTACACTTCTCATCTATTACTCACTGAATTGATATAATCATTGACTTGTGTTAGAAATTGGCCCTGTATAGGTCTCTCAGAGTCAGAAATGAAAAAGGTATATTTCTGGGGATTATCATGCATTGGTTTAATGAGCAAATGGAATTCCTGGGTTAGGGAAGCAATTCTAACCCAACTCATTTGCTGGGAAAATAAATGAAAATCAAATTATATTTGCTACCTTCTAAAGATAATGAAACCATGAAGAACCATAACATTTATGCAAAGAAATAGGAAACTGATTATAGCAATATTGCATCAATAACTTTAAAAGAAGGGAGAAATGTGATGTCAGGCTATGTCATGAACGTTAATATAATTAAAACTATATCGGCACCAGAGGTTAATTATGTCACTCAAATAATGTCTCCAGTTCATTCAAAATTATGCTTGAGCAAAATAGAGAAGATAATCTCAATTTTTCTGTTGAATGAAACATGAGACAACTGGAAGGAAGATAGATAGATAGATAAATGGATGGACGGTTGAATATAGATGCAGATATAAATTCTCATATTTTTATCATGTTAGTATGTTACTGTTTCTTATTTTACTTCATGATCTCCTCTGATATGCGGTATGTTTCTCCTTTCCCAAAGCATTTAGTCCATTATGAAATAGACTTCAAAATCAAAGTAAAATATATTTTTTTCTTTTTCCCCCTTTGAAAGAATCCTACCTTAGGCCTAGAAATTATTAAATGTATTCTGAGGTATCATAAAATGAAGGCTAGAAATTATCAATACATGGCAAGCTCCCTTAATGTACTTAAAATATAGTTTGATTTACAAAGATTAGGAGTCAACACAATTTTTTCGGAGATACATCTCTTAAATAAAGCATTACACATGTAGCTATAGATCACTGTATAACTATCAGCAGTGTAATTATTACCCTGGGGGTACTGAGAATGCCATAAGTGTGATCAGCCCAGCTAGAAGGAATTTTAATGAGCTGCCAGGTGGTTATTGGTTTTACCATGTGCTTGTGATATAAACTAGTATTTTTAATGACTTAATAAACATATAAACAACAATCATTGCTTCTTTCATTTAAGATAGCACTATATATAGAAGAATTTTTAAATTCTCAAAATGTGTTCAGAAATTTAGGATAAAGTTAATTCTGAAGCATTTCTCATCTTTCATCTGAAATTTTCAGCTCCTCATGTTGATGTAAAAAAAAATAATAGACATTATACATGTATGTCTTTAAAAATTTGGTGTCAGCTTTATCTCTGAAGGGTGTTAAAAAGATAAAAGATTGCTTTGGGTTGAAAAATGTCTTCATTAGATAAACAAATTACCAAAATCATAGAGAGGGTGTTATGTGAATCAAATTGTGGGCCACAATCTTAAGGGGATGTAGAAAACTTGGAGTGGGTTCAGAGGAAAGTCAAAAGGAAGATTAAAGGATTGGAAAACAAGAGCAATGTGAACAGGCTACAGGAACTAGGATTTAGTCCATAAAAGAGAAAGCTAAGAGATGCATTAACCTTTCAGAATATGAAGGGTTGTTATACAGAAGATGATAGCCAGTTGCTCTGGATTTCCACTGAAAAAGAGGAAAGAGGGCTTAAGTAAAAACTGGGGAGAGCCAGGTTAAGAATCAAAATGAATTTCATAATAACAAAGAGTTTTAAAGGATTGAAACATGGTATTAAAGGAAATTGAGGGATCTCTATGACTCTTGCTAATGTTAAATATCTGGGTGAAAAAAGATAAAAAAATAGACTATTTTCTATATGCTTACAAATACCCAGATTAAAGAAAATCATATATGTAAAATAAACTATCTACAGATTTCTTAATTTTTCATCCAAGTCTTTCAATAAAAAATACTTAAGAACCAGATTTTTCCAAAAATTACTTTTAAAAAAATGAATTCAGCTCTGCATTCGATATTAACTACTTTTGGTCTGTACAAACATCTGTTGTTTAATTTGGAATGGGAAAATGAATCAGATTAATTCTCAATCTTCTTCTAGGTTCAACATTTTCAGATGTTATATAAGCGTGTCATAAAAACATATAATCTTGTTCCACATGCTCTCTCCTGACAAACAGAAAATAAGACCCTGGTAGAGTGTGGGAGGCTGGAAAGAGTGGAGGGGGAAGAGATGGAGGAGATTATTTCCTTCTCTAACTCAGTCATGTTACTCAAACCATCCAGAAATATCAATATCTGACACTGACCTTAGCCCAAGGTTATAAGAATTTATAAGAATTCAAACAGTTCAGGCTTATATAAATGAGATAGATAAAAATCCACAGAAAATAGCAACTCCTCCTTCAATGAGTTACCCTCATTCCAAATTCCTAGAGTTACTAGTAATCCCTTTCTTGCTCCAGGTAGGGACATCCAATGGTTGTTCTTCAGAGATCAGGCTCCCCTCTATAGTTCTGAATGCAGGCAAAGAACCACTTTTTTGGCAGCATGTGCTTATGGTACCTCTGTAAAAGCCCATTAGTTCTTACTCCTGTGCAGGATTGTGTTCCTCCAACTTCAGATTTCTCGGACAATTCTTCTAAAATCCTAGTGGATAAGAGTCTTTCCTTTTTCTAGAAGATCAGTAATTTTTTCTTTAAACATTCTAATTCATCTGTCTCATAACTCAAAATTACAAATTCTAGTTTCCCTTATTAGTTATCAAAACTCTAGATTTGGCACACACACACACACACACACACACTATACACACATACACACACATACATATATACATATATATATATAGATACATACATATAAATATATATATATATATATATTTATATATATAAAATGAGGGCATTGACTGTGGGGGTGGATGGATGGGTGAGTATGAGTGTGGGTATGTGTATCTCAGAATCCTGTTGCTGTAAGTGGATTTAACAACCCAGTCTTATTTTGGCTAATGTGACTTAAATTTGCTTCCTTTTCCTGTAGCGCCACAACAGAATGTTGTCTGCTTATATTAGCAGATATGAGTCTTTAGAGGGTTTAGGGGATTTTTCTATTCTTGGAAGTTATTTCACAGTGCTCAACCATTTTCCCTAACAGAGTTATTAAAATTATTTGGGCATATTATTGGATATATTATTATATGCTAAAATATTTAAAGTAAGGAATGAGAATGGTCAACACATGCTCTACTGCACTATTTACAACATGAATAAAACCCACTACCCATGACTGAATATGGCAATGAATTATTTTTTAAAAATATATTAATAATTTGCAGGTAAGCTGTTATTATGAAAAAGTCTAAGTAAATTTAGCTTTCCTGAAAAAAGATGAAAATCTTTCATTTTTTCCAGTGAAGAAGAGTTTCAAAATGAAGCTTGAAAACCAAAGAAAAACACCATTGAGTTCTTCCAAATTATTAATAAAGGATAGTACAAAGAGGCAAAATCTGAAAAAAAAAAAAAGATTACTCCAGAAGTAATGGCTTCTTGGTAAAAGACACAAAAAAATTAGAAGGGCAACAACTAGGAGGCATTGGCAAAATGTTCTAAGATTCCAGTGTATTCAAGGTTGGGTCATGTTAGCTGTTAAGACCCAAGGCCAAGAAGCTAAGGGAGTGGCTGCAACAAGGAAAAAGAAAAGACCAATGAGATCAAGGTTGTAAAAAGTTCCAAGAGTTAAAAAGAAATTGGAGCAAAAATTAAAATATTTAAAACAAACATCTTAACAAAATGGGAGGGGAAGGAGAATCAATATAATTAAAAGACTAAAAAAAGAGACAAACTGCCATTTATTTTGCTCAGAAAAAAAGTAACAAAATTACCAAAACAAACAAAATAAAATTTTAAAATCAGAAATACTCTAAGATGAAGAAGGCATAAATTATTAGAAATTCTTTTATCAATGCATTATAAGTATGCAATATATGCCAGGGTAATTAATAATTTAAAAGAAATAGTATTTATAAAAATATAAAATACACAAATAACCAAATGAAGAAAAAAGGAATTTTAAATACCACAATTCCATAAAAAAAAAAAAAATTAAGTAAACTACCTCAGGAATCTCAAAGTAGAAGTGATGTTTAGATTCCCACATATAGAAGTTCAAAATAAAAAACTCTTCAGCTCACATGTAAATCAATTTACCTAACAAGTAAAATTCTGGATGGTCCTTGAGCTTGAAAGAGATTCAAAGGATAGAAAGTACCTAAACCATCAAGGTACCTTTTCTTTCCTAATGAGGGAATACCACTTTCAACTTTTAGCACCAACTTTCCATTAATAATTCTCAAAGTGAAGGTTAAGAACCCTTGTGGTACCAGAAACACTTTCAGATGGATATGTGAGACCAAAATTATTTTTCGTAATATTATAAAGGCAGTATATTTGCCTGTTCAAATAATACTCCATTTCCATGTATTCGTTTCTCTTCTTATAATTTAATAAGTAAAACATTGTAACAGATTGAACATAGAAACAGATAAGCCAGACATTAAAGGGATTTACAAAAATATACTACTCTCTCATTTTTATTTTGAAAACAACAACAAAAAAAACTTTTCATCAAACACCACTTAAGAGTATGGAATAGTTTTTTTTTCTATCTTTGTGAATTAATATTTTAAAATTTCATCAATTTTCATTTCTAATTTCATTTCTTTTCTTTTCTTTTCTTTTTTGGCTGAGATAATTGGGGTTAAGTGACCTTGCCCAGGGTCACACAGCTAGGGAGTGTTAAGTGTTTGAGGTCAAATTTGAACTCTGGTCCTCCTGACTTCAGGGCTGGTACTCTATTCACTGCACCACCTAGCTGCCCCTTCATTTCTAATTTCTAAATATCAAGATTTAACGTATATAAACAAAAACTCTTTGGGATCCTCAATAAATCTTAACAGCCTAAAGCTTTCCTCCAAAATTCGTAGGTGTGATAAGAAGTTCTGAGTCAATAACGTCTGAGAATCACTGCTCTTGACACTTTGGCAGTTTTCACCATTATGGAAATTTTATTAAAAACCAGTATTCCAAAATGGAAATTAAGTATTTATGGTGAGTTTATATTAGTAATCCATTTGAAGAACTCACTCTTCGCCCCATTTCATCCAATTCTATATAACTCATGATGCTATAAAGGACTACAAAATAAGGCCTGGAGAACATTAAGAAACTGGTCCTCTCCTTCCTCCTTTTGGGTTGTCGATAGGTATAGTATCTGGGCTTAAAAAGTATGACAAGGAGCACTCAGATACTCTTCTGTCTCCCAGAGGAGCTTAAAAGAACTGGAGTGAGACCTCTGGTATGCTCAGTTCATCCTTTTGGGGGATTATTTTGGGCAAATCTCATATTTTGGTGATTGGGAGCCATCTTAAACTGACATTTGGTTGGTGTAAATTGAAGAATCTCCCAATTTATCAAACCAATCTAATAGGTAAATCAGATTAAATATAATTGGGGAAATGCATAACAAAGTAATAAAATCACAGTACAATATAGATTATGTTAATCTGTCATTTTCAAGATCAACATGCGGTTTAGAGGGTCCATTCCTATCTGTGGGTCATTTCTACTGAAAATGGCTGAGCTGATACAAGCACAAGCTGTTTGTTTAAATTACTGATGTTTTGCTTTCGCATTTCAAAAATTTCAAACAGAAACTCTCAGTCTGTTATAGGTCTTGTTAACAAACTAAAACAATTTGGGATTATACACCGAGAGGTACTAATGAGTTACCGGGGGTCCTTTGTTGTATCAGG
Organism: Sarcophilus harrisii; assembly: GCF_902635505.1. Taxonomy (NCBI): domain Eukaryota; kingdom Metazoa; phylum Chordata; class Mammalia; order Dasyuromorphia; family Dasyuridae; genus Sarcophilus; species Sarcophilus harrisii. Next base: position 31,065,235 of record NC_045431.1, on the reverse strand, counting down.
GAGGTATGTCATGCTGTGCAGGTGAATTAGATTAGAGAGAGGGAGGGCTGTACCTGATCACCTGCCTCACTCTCCTGAATCTGGAAATCTGGATCTGGGTCTGTGTCTGGATCCAGTAGCAAGATACAGATCAAGAGAACTGGAGATGGCCCTGAATATGCTAGGGGCACTAAAAAGTACATGCTTCCTGAATCAGGTATCCCATGAATATCCCATAAGGCCAAGATATTTTTAAAGTGCCTTCTATGTGAAAAAAAACCCAAAAACACATTTATAGAATCCCTTTTGCGCAGGCAAAAAACAAAACAAAAATAAACATCTGAAAACTATGAAAATACCCATCAATTGAGAAACAGCTAAATAAATTGTAGTATAGAAATGTAGTAGAATTTTATTTTCCTCCTTTGTCCTTTTTATGATACTTATTAGGAATAGTTGATATTTGTGTAATTCTTTAAATTCATTAATTAATTTTATTCTAACAACAATCATCTGTTACCAAATTTATCTTCATTTACATGAAAAGGTTAATTGATTCATTTACATTACTGAACATAATGCCATTCTGCAAATAAGCATCAGAGGTCAGAATCAAACAAATCTTGTTTTCTAGTGAGATATGATTGTCTCATTAGTAAATTGTCCCTCCTTTTCAAAGCCTTAAAATAAAGGGAAAAGTTTAAATGAACAAATGGGAAGTTGGGGGAGAGACCTTATAACCATAATCCCTGAATATGAAAACAAATCTTACTCTTAAGAATCATAGAATTATATAGAATTATAATCACCAATCTAGAGCTAGAAGGGACATGAGGCCATTTGAGCCAGTGTTCCAACCTCTTCTCCCAAATTTTGAGATTATGAAATATAGGTCCAAAAAAGTTAAAGGATTTTTCCAGTGCTCTTATAGCTAATAAATGCCAGGCTTTGCTGTTATGCAAAGGTACTAGATGTTATTGCCTGGGAATAAATCCAAACTGATGGAAAATTGAGGAAAAGAAAAAGAAATTCAATTTCTCTATGAAACTAGGAACAGGCAGTAAATCATTCAAACTTTTTTATTATTAAAAAAAAGGCTTTTTGTTGCCTTGCTAAATTAAAAAAAAAGATTTTTTAAAACAAGATTTACCTAAATGAAATTTCTGGCTCAAGTATTGGAATATATTAATGTCTGAGAGGAAAAAAAACTGAATTCCACGAAACACTGAAATTCTGTGCCCCTACCCCCCATAGATCATTACTGTTATATTTCATTTTAAGATATTCCTTTTATTGCCTTGAAGGCAATTATTGTTCAATCACTTGAAGTTGGAAAAAAATATAAATCAGCAAGACAATTGGAAGCCGAGATGAAATTAAAGAAAGAAAATTTGGCTTAATTAGGACTGTGTGGCCATTTTGGAGTAAATACTTTGAGATATATGTAGTAACAACCTTCTATTCTGATTTATAATTTTTTTCTAGGGAAATATTTTGAAAGGAATATTCAAAAATACTCAAAATGATATAACAAAGTTTTAAGATAAAATCATTCAATGTATTAACTGAGAAAAACATAAATATTTTAAATGATCTTTAAATTTTCTCCGTATAATGTAATTTTACATTGCACAATGTATTTTGTATTACATTGGTGCAGAGAATATTTAAAGATTATTTTAAAATATTTATAGAATAGTAAACAATCGTATTAAAAGCTCTTTTGGTGTATTTTATTTGGCAAAAATTTCAAATTAATTTCTAACATAATGTAGAATGAACTTGATTCCTTTATATGAAGTTGATAGGAAAAAAAGGGCTTTTGATTCAGGCCCTACATTTTTTTGCGGTCAAAAATCAGGAACCTATGATAGTCAGTAAATGAACTCCCTCTACCAATTCCAACTCAATTATCTATATTTTTAACAAGTTGTCTGAGTTCAAAGAAGTGGTGTCTAGCTTGTGTGCACCCAGCTAGAGATAAGATTCAAATGCAGGTCTCTCTTATTCCAAACCTAACACTGGACTCACTACAATAGGCTGCCTTTTTACTTTATGGAAACAGTAGTTAGGTTGCCATCATTGCTATTATGATGCCATATTCTATCTATTCTGCCTGAGGGAGAATATTTTGCAATAGCAAGGAGTAGTTCTTGGGGAAAGAATTATGGGTGTTGAACTTAATTTCCTGAAACAGATTGGAATATTTGAATCAAGGATTAATAAATACACTGTGAAAATATAATAGGGAAAATTCAAAGCAGAGGATATAAGATTACATATTTCTGACCCAAGGGTGGATATTTTATCATATTTCTAGAAAAAGTATGAAATTGATGCAGGAAAAACACTATGAACAAGAACATTCTTTATTATCTGTGTACGTAGCTTCCTATACGACAACTCTAAAATGAAGTTAGAAAGGGCCAAGTGCATTAGCTTAATATAACAGCATCCTCTTAGAGAATCTAGGGTGATTATTTTCAGTTTATCAACACTCATTTCCACTGTTTGTTTTATTCACATTCATGACAAAACAAAATAATATTCCTTCCATTAGCAATTATTTGCCTCACAGAACTGAAGGAAGCCCTGTGGATTGCACGCTCATCTCTTTCCACCCTTGACCTTCAGCAATTGGTTTGAGAGACAATATCAATAATCAGAGGACCATTTAACTAAATTTGTCTGTGCCACTAAATCTTTCAAAGAATATTGAATGACATTGACTCATAAATCTAAATCAAATGTTTTTTCTTAATAATCAGTAAGAAATTAAAACCCAATTAATCAACAAACATTAATTAAGCATCTATTCTGCACGTGGCCTTGACAATTAAAAAAAATAAAATAATCCCAGCTCACAAGGATTTTGTATTCTAATAAGAGAGAAAACAAGTACATATATAAAAAAGATAAGAGAATGAGTATAAAGTTAATATGTAAAATAGTTAAATGAATGTTATTTGGGGATAGGAGGCCATAGCATTTAAGCAGAACATAAATAGGTACATTCAGACTTGAAAATACATTGGGGTCAGATTGTGAAGAGCTTTAAATGTTGCATAAGGTATTTATTTATTATCCTAGAGCAAGATCATAGTCATATCCACAATTCAGGAAAATTACTTTTACATGAAGAATTGCTAGGAAGATGATGATACTTGAACCCAGGAGATCAATAAGGTAAGAAGTGTTAAGAGCCTTACCTCCTATGGCATCTGTATGAGTAGAACTGAAGCATCAGACACAGGAGAGTCGGTGGAAGCAGAAGTGGTCAGATACCACAACTGACTGAACATGAGGTGTAAGGTACAAATAGGAGCCCAAGACAATGCCAAGATAATGACCCTAAGAAATTATAAGAACAGTGTCTTTGATACTGATAGAGAAGTTTGGAATCTATTTGTATTTTAGTGAAAAGATAATTAATTCAGTTTTGCACTTCCTTATAATGAAAAGTTTCCAGAAATAATAGAGTTTGCACTATAGGATACATATGTACATATATATATATATATATATACATACATACATACATATTTATTTTACATAAACCACTTTCCAGTTCTTAGTTATATATGTCAACTCAATAGTTTTTCATTTAAATTTATCTTCCCTTAGATTTTCAGCATTAAACTTGTTTGGATTATATTAATTAGTTAGACTGAGTTTTATTTTCTGTTTTTTTTTTAATTAAATACACAGCTCATTGATCTTCTGTTTCTCTGTTTCATTAAACCTGTTTACTGAATATATTTTCCTTTGAAAACTATCTTAACTACATCTCACCTGTTTTTATATGTTGTCTCATTATTATCATTTTATTTAATGGAATTAATTATTACTTCCAAAACAAATTTATAATGACTATCATTCAGAGCATAATGAAGAGGCATACAACATAATGGGAATAGAAATTTTGAAGTATTTTATTGCAGCCAAACATGTTATTAAGAATATGTATGGTTACAGGTTACATGACAAGAGAAAAAGATAATGGGTGGTTAGCCTGACTTCTCCACTAATATCCTTACAATGCTAAAAAAGAAATTGAGTAGACTCCCTGTGGTGAACTTATGGGAGGACAGGGGACAAAGGCAATTGGATGGACAAGGGCAAGAATAGCACAAGATATGAATAACAACTGTAATTTGCATTAATAGCCACACCATAGCTCCATGTTAAATTATTTAAGTGTATATTCCTTGTTGATGTTTTCCTTATTGATTTTAATTCTTGATTTATGGTTTAATATTTTTGTTTTTCTCTATTTAATTTTGAATATTTCATGTCCTAGCACATATTCAATTTTAAAGGTGACATGCAATTTAGAAAAATAAGCACAGTCAAATATTTCTATTAACTAATCATTAAAATTCTACAATGTTTTCTATTATTCTTTCAGACATTTAATTTCATTCTTGTTAGATTTATATTGGATTTTATCTAAATCTAAAAAATTGTACATCATTTGCTGTATATATTTTTATATAGTGTTTCATTATCTGTGGTACTTTGTAAGGCAAATGTTCTCTCCTTTTCTCTGCTAATTATATTTTTATCATTGCTTTATCTGAGATCACAGTTACCAGTTTTGCATTTCTGAATTCACACAAGACATAATAAATTATACTATATATCTTTACTTTAAGGAAAAATTATTATAAGTTTATTTTTCTGACTGTACAATTTTCTTTGGTTTTGAAAAATGAATTTCTTTTTACTGAAAGCCATTTCTCTTTACTTTTTGGTATAATATATTCTATACATTTCTTTCCAATGTATAGAACATACACAGAATGTATAGAACATATTCATGTTGTACATGAAACGGTTTTTTTTGTTCATGTCCCCTTTCTTTATGGTAGTTTACCATATTTTCTCTTTGATCTGACCTTGGCAATCATATTTCTTGGTGAATTAAATATGCATTCCAACCTGCAGGTGTCTTGTGAGTTCTATCAATGTCTTTTTTAACCTTCTGGTAGCAATATCTCCTTGCAGTTTTCTATTATTATTTCCTGAAATACAGTTTCACCATTTTTCCCTTGAATGAACAATGATTCTTTTAAAATTCTTAAGCCTTGTTTACAGGGTAGGTTATTTTTGACATTAGCTTTTTCCATATGTCCATTCATTTTACAGCCTTTAACTTCTGGATTTAATCTCTTCTATTCCTTTTTTCAATATCAACTGTAAAGCTGTTGTTGTTTTCCAGCTTCTATTCTAAGCTGCCTTGCTTTGTTTTGTTTTGGAGTAAATGCTTCAACTTTACACTAACTTTTTTTTTTTCTTCCTAAATTCTTTTATTAGATATTATGAATATACTTGCTATGCTTCTGGACACTTCATTATCTACATTGGAATCCCACACTTAGATATTATAAAATTATTTTCTTTTGGTATTTTATCTGATTTTATAATATTTCTTTGTTTTAGTAAGAATTTTGCTTTTCTTGCTCATTTTTTCAGTCTGTGCTCATTTTGTCTATTTAATCTATTTAATAAATCAATAAGTATCTTTAAATATCTAATTATCTACTGTATATTAGGCACTGTTACAAATACTTGAGTTACAAAAATGAAATAAGTCTTTAGTCAAATCATACTAGGGTCTCATTTTCTCCCTTAAATAAAAGATTAAGAAATAAATTATTTTTAATGATCTGAATTCCTTTCTATTATTATATTAGCAATATAATTCTTATCAATATCTAATAATATTCTTGAAAAATAATGACACTAAATAAAATATTTTATCCCTTCCAAGTACCTAAACATTTTCTATTAGAAAACTGGGTAAAAGTTAAAAAATGAATTCTAAATTGGGAACATCTTAATATAGAAAAAGCCTTTACCTTGTTAAATTCCTTTTCATTATCATATTAACAGTGGAAATTTATTTAGGAAATATATAGAAAAATTATTCTTTAAGATATGCTACCCTTTAAGTGACAAATGTTCTGCTTGATGAATGAATATTCAACTAAACTAAATTTAATTTCTGAAACTATATTTTATCAAATATGCTTTTTCTTTCAGAATATTATAAATTATAACTTCAAAATGGCTTGTGTGGAAGACATTTCCTAAGATATGATATTAAAAATAGATTTATACTCTTGGGAAAACCTTACTAATCATTATAATATTTGAATTTGAATCATTATAATAATATAATAAAAATTATCTAACTCAAAGCTCATGGTAGAGGTCAGAATAAATTAGCCAAAAAGACTATTGAGAATGCTTAGATCCCACAAAGATCTTGATTTTAGTTCACCCAATTTTGGGTTCCTCAAATTTGAATGTTTATACTTATTTGCTGTAAGAAATCCTTGAGAGGGATCCATAACTTTTTCTAGCTCTCCTTTGCTAAACGACTTAATACCATTCTTTGTACAATAGTTTCAGGTTTTGTGTTATTATGGCAGTGGTTGCTTTTAACTAAAAATAGGAAACTAATTATTTGAACTTTTCTCTCTCAAAACAGAACTGATTAGATTCTGGATATTGTAACTGTGAATTGCCAGAGGTAAATGTGTCAAGAAATGCATGTTAAGGAAGTCACTAGCTTCTCCTAGCTATTCTATCACTTACTCTCAGTCTAGCAGTGTCCTTCGTTTGATGATTCCCTTCATTTTATGACTATATTTCCATATTCCTGGGCATCAATGTAATATATTTTTCCTTTACTCAGTAATTATCTATTAACCACAAGGCACTGTGTCAGGTATTAAAAACACAAGAACTAGAATATGAGTCCTGGTCTCAAGGGATTTATGTTATGCTAAAATCTATTTTCAATCTGTTACCTCTTTGCCTTATACCAATAAACTTAGACAATTTTCTTTCAAGTTTCATTGCTCTGTTCACTCTCATAGTACATTGTAATGTGTCTTAGACTATCCAGGGCTGGTCCTTTTTAGTAGGAAGGAGGAAAATGAAAAACATGAATATCCTAGGTATAGAAGGACATGGTACAGGACATAATCTATAAATGATTTCTAAAGTCTGTTCCACTTTTTTTAAGATCATGACTGATGACTAAACTATGGAGTCTTCAATACGAGAGAGACAGAGAGACACATATACAGAGAGAGAGAGAGAGAGAGAGAGAGAGAGAGAGACGGAGAGAGACAGAGAGAGAGACAGAAAGACAGACAGACAGAAAGAGAGAGCGACAGGGAGAGAGAGAGACAAAGAGAGAGACAAACAGAGACAGAGAGAGACAAACAGAGAGACAGACAGAAAGAGAGACACAGAGAGAGAGAGAGACAGAGACAGAAAGAGAGACACACAGAGAGTGAAAGAGATGGATGGAGGAAGGTGGAAGAAATTTTATAAATGAATTGTGTTTTGTGTGATGAAATAAACCTTATTTGGTTCCATAACAAAATTCAAATTTGATGTTGCATCTAGATGCTAGATAATTAGAAAGAGAAAAATAAAAAGCAGAAAAACTTATTCTACTAGTGTAAAAATAATAGTCATTTCCAATGATTATTTAGAATTTTAATGAATGTCCATATATGCTAATAGCAATTTTATAAATGTGTGCTTGCCATAACGTATTTGAAATATAAACATATATTCTATTAACTATAAATAATTTACATCTCAAACACACACATATATTATATATATGTTTATAGGCTATATACATACTGTGTGTGTATATGTATTGTATGTATAGGATGTAAAATAATACGTGCCACATTTATTTTTAACAGTGTAAAACTCTAAATTCTGGCCAGGAAAACGAATTCTTATATTCCTTAAGTAAAGGTATCTTCTCTTTCTAAGGTACATTTTCAAGGAAGAAGTATTGTGAGTCACATATCCATATCAAAGGCTCTATAGAGGCTGTAAAAGGCCCTCTTCCCAGAGTTTAGTTGTAATACTATTAAGATCAATAACTTCTCTCTATGAGAACTAATCTAGTAAATTTGGGGACTTTATGACTGAGGTGTCCTGAATGCTTAGGAAAGACTCATTAAAACTATGTATTTCTTCAGTCCCCCAGCCTGGTTTCTGTTCTAGTCAGAAATCTGTCAGGAGACCAAAGTGTACGCTTGGTAAAAAGCAGATTTAAGCTAGAGAATACTGGTTGTTAGCTAAGACTGATCACCATTCTGAAAGTTCAGTATTTGGGATGAAAGTTTTCTTCATGAAGTTGAAAAACCTGTTCTAGTCAAAGCTTGAAGAAATAGATACAGCGCTCCTTATGGGGATGAGCCACTGAATTGTATTTCTTCTAGTTCTGCAACTATGTCTTAAAAAATCAAAGAGTTAAAGGAAAAAGAGTCTGAGTTTTTTTTATTGAAAATGTAATGACAGAAAATCCATGAGGAACAGTAGAAAGAGAACTGGCATTGGAAGCAAGAAGACCTCATGTAAGTTCCCTTCTGATGTTCTCATCCTTTGCGAGTCACTTAATCTATCAGTACCCCCAAGCAACCCTCTGAAAGTTGCAAATTTCAAAGAAAGTGGCCCATCTGTTCTAGCAAAAAGGTTCTTTGTGGAGAGCATCAGAATCCCAGGAAATCATAGGAACTGTCTAAACAACAACAGATGATCAATGACAAAGCTCCTGTAGTTTCCTGGTTTATATTAAACTACGATTATGTATTACACATAGACTAATGTTTTGGATCTCAACATACATATGTGTGCATGCATGGAATACTTCTGCATATACATAACTATTATATAAGTAAATACATGTAAATATATACACACATATATATATATGTATTTGTACACAGATGTGTGTGTGTGTGTGTGTGTGTGTATATATATATATATGTGTGTGTGTGTGTGTGTGTGTGTGTGTGTAAAACAAGTTGGGTCCTAAAAAAGAATAAAAACAAGAAGCCAGGTTTCATAAATTGGGCGACTCTTGGTGGCAGGTTGGAGAGATAAGGTAGCCAAAGCCACTGAATCTGCTCCATTTTCTAAATGCACATATTCACTTTCAATTAAAAAAAAACTTTCTGGGGGTAATGAATTAGGATGGCAAGGGTCCTCAAACTACAGCTGGCCAGTGGGCCAGATGCAGCAGCTGAGAACGATTATCCCCCTCCCCCAGGGCTATGAAGTTTCTTTATTTAAAGGCCCACAAAACAAAGTTTTTGTTTTTACTATAGTCCAGCCCTCCAACAGTCTGAGGGACAGGGAACTGACCCCCTATTTAAAAAGTTTGAGGACCCCTGAATTAGACTTTGACTCCTGAAAACTTTAATTTTGTTTATTTAGCCCCAACTCTAAACTTCTCATTCATATTTCATACCCCACAGTCTTCATGGTCATTCTCAGGTGAGTTCTATTTTGTTACTAGACTGTTTTACCATTACATATTTTTAAAAAGACCAGGCCTATACACAGATGAACTCATTGTCATGTTCAAACAAAATTTTTCTCTGACTCAATCCCAAGAAAATCAGCAGGGAAATTAAACCTCATAATAACATTTTTTTTGTTCAGGAAACACAGAGCTCTAAAAACCCAAGGGAAGACTTGTAAACATAGGGTTATTTTGATGAGACTTGTTTTCTCATTTCTTACAACTTGTCTAAATTAAAAAACCAGTGGCAGGTCGGCACAATAGGTTATTTCTCAGTGAGTTTACATCACCTCTGTGATGCTAATTCATTTCCACTACACAAAATTGATTTTAATTCAATTTAACAAACATTTATTGGACACCTACTATGTGTAAGGCCCTTTGCTAAATGCTGCAGGGGTTAGAAAGATAAATAAAATCCATAATGTTCTCCCGTTGAAACCTAAGGAAATATGCAAGATAATTGTCTCATATATAGAAGAACTAAGGAAACTGAGATTAAGGGGTGCCAAACAAAGGAAAAGAAAGAGAGAAAAAAGAAAGAAAATATAAAGGAATAAAACACATGAAGACAACAGTTATAAAACAGGCAAAATCTGGATGTGGAAAAGCGGGAAATCAGGAGACAGGAAGGATTTTAAAATATTTTTAAAAATTTAAATGAAGAAAGGGAGAAAGAAACAAAAGTAAAATTAAGTCTATATGGGGCATCAGATTAAGTTAAAGAAAACTATTCTAGTTATTCCCTAATTACTATTAATTGAGCAAATTTAATTTAGAAATTTTAATTTTGGAATTATCATCATCTTCTCATCTGAAGTCCTTAGCTTAATGTTTTATGGGAAAAACACAAAAACATTCATTGTGAGTCCCTTCTTTTTTTCTACATCTCATAAACTGTGGACATCATCCTACAATAATGATTCCCTATTCTTACTGCTTGCCAAGGACAAGAATTCTATCAGTATCCTGGATCCCATTCTCTTTCTCCAATAAATTGTTCTTAGTGACTTTTCTTCTTTTTTTTTTCCTTCTCCCATCTTCAGTCTCTAATAGCTTACAATTTCCTTTCTTGCTCCCTAGAAGAAAATTTAAGTCTCTTGTATCCTCAAAAAAAAAAAGGAAAAAATATTCAAAAATATTCTTCAGTAAACCCAATTCCCTTTAAACTATCACCCCATATTCCTCCTGGATGCCATAAGCCAATTTCCTAGAAAAATCTATTTATACCAGATGACTGCTCCTCTTTTCTCACCTCCCTTCCAAACCTTTAAAGCCTGGCTTCTCAACTTACCCAGTAAACTCTAACTGCTCTCTCCAAAAGTGCCAGTGATCTCTTACCCAAACTAATGGCCTCTGCTCACTCCTCATCCTTCTTGACTTCTCCTTAGAATTTCACAGAGGGAATCAACTTTGTTTCCTGGATCTTTTTTCCTCTCTGGATTTTCAGGGCAACAGCCTCATGATTCTCTCCCTTTCTATTGAACTACTCTTTTCTGTCTCCATGCTATCTCATTGGTCTTCATCAAATCCTGTAAGTTTTATTATGATCTTCAGATGACTTCTAGAGCTTTATATGCAGCACAACTCCCTCTCCCTCTTCCTCTCTTTCTTCCTCTCCTTCTCCTTCTCCTTTTCATTTCCTTTTCCTTCTCCTTCTCCCTCTTCTTCTCCTTCCCCTCTCCTCCTTCTCTTTGTCCTTCTTCTTCTCCCTCTCCCTATCTCTGTCTCTCTTAACTTATTTTTAACTGATACCTGTCTGTTTTCCCCTATGCTACTGTTAATTACATGTTTGTTTGTTTATTTTACTACCAGTTTTGAAGATCATTTTCATCTGAACACAAATTCAAAGAGGAAACCAAAAAGATACAACTTGTTCGCCAGGTGGGATTTAGCAAATATTTATTAAAATTATTTTCAGATGTATTGTAGGTCAGAAGAATGACATTCATATTTCTTTCCAACATAATTACTGAAATCTGAAGATTTTCACTGCTTTCATATCTCAAAGAACAGCTCCACACAAATTCAAATTAAAGGAATACTTTCATTGTGGTGTTTTTATTAAATTGAAGAACATTCATTTATTTAACTTCAGTGAATCAATAAAAGAACTAATTCTCTGTTCACAGTGCAGTAGAGTAACAAATGTGCTTAAATTAGCTGAAATGTTTCTAATATTAGAGAAAAATAAAATGTCTAATTTCTTTCACATTTAAATATCTTTGAAAAGCTTTTCATCATTGTTAATTGTTACATGTTAGGCAAAACTTTAAAATTGTTTGGATTTGCCTTTTTCTTATCATTAATGATTTAGACAAATCTTGCATTTAGTTAATGACAATTCTATTTTTTTTTAAAAATTGTTCATTGAAAGAAGCCTAATTGAGAAGCAAAATGGTACAGAAAAGGGAGCACTGGATTTGGAGTCAGTGAACTTGGGTCCAATTCCTCCCATCTCCTTTATTGTGTGATATTGGGTAAGTCAAATCTTTTCCCTGAATTCTTCATTCCCTCAACTGTATGATGGGGTAATTGGACCAGATAATCTTGAGGTTCTTTCCAGCTCTCAAAGTCTACTCATCTCCTTTACCTCCTATCAATTGGGAAATGTCTCGGTATTAATTCCCTATATATCCTGGCTTTCAATCCCTTTTAGAGATTAGATTGGACTTTTTTCTCCAGTTTTACAATTCAGGACTTAAATCACTCTTCTATTTAAAGTGACAGTCTGAATAGTTATTCCAGAGAGAAAAAACGAGAGATATTCAAGAATAACAAGGGAATCAATGAAAAAGTAATGTGAAGGAAGATAGCCTAGCAACACCAGATTTCAAACTATATTCAAATCAGTAATCATGAAAATAAAACTGGGATTGGCTAAGAAAAAGAACAGTGGATCAGTGCATGAAATTAGATACCAAATACAAGGTAATAATTGACCATATAATCTATGTTTGATAAATCCAAAGATCCAAGCTTTAAGCGTAAGAACTCACCATTTGACCAGGAAAATGCTAGGAAAACTAGATAGCAGTTTAAAAGAAACTAGCTATAAACTAAAATCACATCATATGTCCAATCCTGGAAAGACTTACATGAACTAGTGCAAAGCAAAGTAAGCAGAACCAGGAGAACATTGTACACAGTAAGAGCAATATCATGAGGGTCGGTCACCTGTGAAAGACTTGGTTATCTGATCAAGACAATCCCAAAGGACCCATCATGAAAAATGCTATCCAACTCCAAAGAGAGAACTGTTCAATTCAGAGTGCTGATGAAGCATAACTTTTAAAACGTGTTAAAATTACTTTCTTGTTGGGTGTGTGTATGTGTGAGAGAGATTGTGTATCTATGGAAGGGGAAGTTTCTGTGTGTCTGCATTTCCCTCATGGTTAACATGGAACTATATTTTGCAGATTTTACATGATAATCAACCCCATATTTCTTGCTTTCTCAATAAGCGAGGGAGATATAGTAGGGTAGAGAATTTGAAACTAATTTTTAAATTAATGTTTAAAATATTTACATGTTATTGGGAAATATTTAATGAAATAAATACAAATATATTTTAAAAGAAAAAAATGAGGCATTAAAGAAAGATATATCTAAATTTCCAAACTGGAAAAGTACAGGCAAAGAGAATGAGTTAAATTTTTGGATTCAATGGGCAAAAGTGTGCTGGGTCAGCTAAAAAGAGGAATCCAGAATTTTTGTTTGGCAGAAGTTGAATTTCAACTAACCACACTGAAAAATGGATGTAGTGTGTAGGTCATCTTCAAAGCACTGGGAAAATGGATATAAAAACTAAGACAATTCTTTTCATTATATACATGAGTTTCAGTAAATTATAAATGCTAATCCTGAAAAGATGGATGTTTACAATAAACAACCAAGCCTAATCAAATCCCAAAAAAATTTCTAGGATATTGGGGAAACTATTCAAAAACTTTTAAGACATGATATAATTATATAATTTCTCAGTGATCTTAACTATTTGTTTATAATTTGAACTTTTGGGGGAGATGTTAACAGTGTGGAAATGAGTACAATTTAACTAACACTTATTCCCCAGTACCATTCATATTTTGGTAACCATTGAAGGTAACTCTCTTATATTTGGATCCACCTAGAAAAGCTGCTGCAGACTGAAAGTATCCTGTGTATCTGTATTCACTCAGAACTCAGGAAGTACTACTGAAGTCTACTTGTATTAATCAGCCAGAGAATGTAATTAGCTCAAAACAAAGACATTGAGTAAAAGAACATAAGAAGAATAGTAATAGAACATTCCCCTCATAAATCTGAGGCTTAACTCTCTCAGAAATACCTGCAGTTAGTGGGAAGATCAAAGGGAGAAGTCATGAGATAAACACATTGGGGCAAATCACCAAACTCTATCACAGGGCCACAAGGAAACTTCTGGGTGTCGAGCTACTCTTGGGTCTGCTCCATGATGGGTTTAACTTCCTGCTGAGGATTTACTTGAGTATCCCATCATTTCCCTTCTGCTTCTTTCTTGATGTAATCTCACACCTTTGACACTTTTAACCTTTTTCTTCCAGACTTTTCTCACCATTGCCACTTTGGTCATTTCAAGTAGAAACATAAATTGAAGGACCACCTCATCCATATAAGAAAAAAAGTGGACTTTTGCTACCTTAGCCCCTAAATAAAGTATCAGAAAAGATGCAGGTCCTTCTACAACCAGTCATCAAACTAGAAAAAAAATCCAAGTAAAAATAACATGTAAATTCCAAGAGTTCCAATAATCCAATAATAATAAGTTCCAAATTACAAGAGTAAATTCCTGAAAAACTACTAAAGCCCTTCTGTAAAAGTAGTGGCACAGTGGAATCAATTACATATATTATATAAGGTAGTAAATGACCAAATAATCTAGTGTTTGATAAACCCAAAGATCTAAGTTGGAGGTAAGAACACACAATTTAACAAAAAAAAAAAAATGCTAGGAAAACTAGATAAAAGATTGAAAGAAATTAGGTATAGACCAAAATTACATACCCTGTATGCTAAGATAAGGCTAAAATAGATAAATGATTTAGAAATATAGGGTACTATCATAAATAAAGGTACTATCATAAATAAATTGTGGGAGCATAGAAAAATATACCTGTAAGATCTGTGGAAAAGGGAAGAATTTATGACCAAAAAGGCATAGAGAACATCACAAAATTGCTAAATTTGAATAAATGAAACTAAAAAGCTTTTGTTCAAAGAAAACAAAGGCAGCCAAAATTAGAAGAAAAACAGAAAACTGAGAAAAAATTTTGCAGCAAGTTTCTCTGATGAAGACCTCATTTCTGAAATACATGGGAAATTGGGTCATATTTATAGAAATACAAGTCATTCCCATTTGAAAAATGTTAAAAGGTTATGAATAGTCACGTCAGGAAGGGAATTCCAAATTCTCAAAGTCCGAGTTTTGTTGGATCCTATCAAAGTTTAAAAACCTTTTGTTGGACCTTTTGTAAGGATGTATCCAAGTTCAAAGAAGCTCATCCTTAGAGAGTTATTACTGCCTCAAACACTTATTTCCTATGTGATGCTTCCTCATCTGTAAAATAAGAGAATTCTACTAGATGGCCTTTGAGGTACCTCTAGTTCTAAATCTTTGATCCTACAATCCTATAACTAGATAATAAAACTATAGAGAAAGATGTGCTTTAATCTGTCAGCAAAATGTGTACCCATGCTCATAAAACTGGGAGACAATTGAAATACTGAAGTACATACACAAACTTAGCATCTATTCCAAAACCCCCTTCGAAAGAGCCAGCCTTCTTTCATATTGAACAGCTTTTATTATGCTTGTGAAGATGCTGGTAATTGCAGTTCAGTACAGTTAAGATGGGTATCACACACTGCTATCTAATAAACCTTATTTGATGGTTGACTCTATCCTATTTAAAGGTGTTCAATTTCTACTTTGATCTCCAAGACATTATCCTGTGAGGATAATTCTTAGTAAGTGCACTTTAGTCTATAGCTGAATGAAAAGCAATATAATATTCCAAAGAGCATTTGGCAAAAATAAAATAAAATCACTGCCCCTAATCCTTTTTACTTTCCAAGACAGTGAGGAATAAATTTGCAGAAAGAAGGCTGGGACAGAAAGTCTAAGTGCATCATATAGGTCCTAGAAAAATGCCATCCATATCCAGAGAAAAAAATATGGAGTCTGAATGTAGATTAAACTATTTTCACTTTTTAAATTTTTTATCTTTCTTTTGTTCTGATTCTCTTTTCACAATCTGGTTAATATGGAAAGTATTTAACCTAATTTCACATGTATAGTCTATATCAGATTGGTTGCTGTCTTGGGGAAGGGTGAGGAAAGGGAGGGAGAGAGAAAAATCAAATTCAAAATCTTAGAAAAATGAATGTTGAAAATTATCTTTATATATAATTGGGAAAATACTATTAAGTGAAAAAAAAGAAAGGAAAATATCATATTGATAAAGTAAAAGAGACTTCATTGAGAAGCATTTATGAAAGGAAACTCAGAACAGATTTTGCATGTTGGTAAAGTAAATGAAAGGTACATTCAATTCATTTGATTTTCTGTGAGCCAAGTAAATGATAGATGAAGTCAAACCATGTACTCAGGTCTCTGATTTGCAAGAAAAGCATTTAGACAAACCCCAGTGTGAAAGAAATGGATTTAAGCATCCAGAGGATGCTTCTGATTCATTCAGCATTATCTTGTTTGTTTCTTTTAAATGGCCATAGATCATCCCCTACCATATATATCATATTTCATACACTTGAAATAGAATGAAGGAGAAAAGTCTTAGGGAGAAACATTAGAAGCATTTTCTATATTTGGAAGGCTGTCATTTGGAAGGGATCGGCCTTGCTTGGCTTGTGCCCAAAGAAAGGAATGAAATCTAAGACTTAGAAGGTTCAGTTTGGCTTATTACAAGGAAGAATCTCCCAACAAGTTGAGCAACCAGTAAATAAAAAGCTTCCTTTTCAGTAGAGGACATGGGAATGAGATTGGCTAAACTATTGTCAAGGATGCTGGTGTGGAAGATATTCAAACAGTAATCTGAAATCACTTTTCAGTTTAAGATTTTATGATACCATTAGGTTCTTAGTCATTATTTGCCCAGAACTTGGGACTCCTGACTCCCAATTTGTTGCTCTTTCCAATTTCCTGCATTCTCCCCTTCCCCACTCCATCATTTCCTTTCTTGGCCACCAGCCTCTGGGCACATGTGACATTATTTTAGTTGGTACTTAATTAATTTAAAAGCTTTGTCTTTAATAAATTCGGTAAAAGCAGCCTATTGTTGCCTCCAGTCTTGATCTTGCTTTAACAATTCATTATTTGTTTGCTAGTAATTAGTAACTGGCCTTCAGTTGTAATCTAAAGGGTATAAGCGATTTAGAGAATTGTCTTTATTCTCAAGAAATGAAAACCCTTTTAACAATCTTGATTTTGATGGTATTTCTAAAAGTTATAGCTATAGGGAAATCTGACCCCTAGAATGTCATTTCCCATCTTCCTTGCATAACAATGCAATGTGAACTACACAGAATAGATGCCCCAAGCAACACCTGAGACCAACTCCTCTTATGAAGGAGCACTCTCAAGAGAACGTTTCAAGGATATTCCTTTATAACATGGAGATATAAGCATCTGTATTCATTTCAGAATCAGAAAATCCTACATTTTCTTGCAGCTTTGTAGTTCTATTTCATTATCTGACTAAGCTACTTTATTATGTTAGATTTCATTTTCTTTTTTGACTGATGCCTAAGGTATAAACAGACATCTAAAAAATAGGGCTATATGCCCACTACTTTCATCGAAGGAAAGAAGTTTGGGACAACTTTTTTTTAATTATACCTTCTTCACTTTTATCCTTTCATTCAAAGATAAAATATTCTGTGATTCTAAGAAGAAGAAAACCTTCTGCTCTTCCATCACTTATTTTTCTCCACTTAATATTTTATTTTTTTCTGATTTTTGGAAAATTACAAAATTTACAGCTTTTCCAATGTAAAGATATCTTTTGACATTTATTTTTATATAACTTTGGTTTCGGTTATGTTTTTTCCTTCCTCATCCCACCCCCGTCAGAGATGGCAAGAAATCTGATATAGATTATTCAAATGCAATCATATTTAACCTAGTCCTATAGTCCTAACAATAGTCCTAATTTAACATTAGTCATGTTGTGAAAGAAGATTCAGAACAAAAGGGGGAAACTATTAGAAAGGAAAAAAAACAAAAATTGAAAATAATATGCTTCAATCTTCATTCAGAATCAATAGTTCCTTCTCTAGATATGAATAATAATTTCCATCATGAGTCTTTTAGAATTGTGTTAGATCATTATTTTGCTGAGAAGAGCAAAGTCTGCTAAAGTTGATCATTGCACAATATTGTTTTTACTGTGTACAATGTTCTGCTTATGTTCACTTCTCTAAGCATCGATAAATCTTTCCAGGTTTTCTGAGAGCATCTTGCTCATCATTTATTATACAATAGTATTCCATTACATTCACATACCATGATTTCTTCAACTATTCCCCAATTGATGGGCATCCTCTCAATTTCCAATTCTTTGTATCCAAAACAGACTGCTATAAGCATTTTTGCCCATGTGGGGCCTTTTTTTCCTTTTTTATGATCCCTTTAGGATACATAGTAGTGGTATAGCTGGATCAAAAGATATGCAAAATTTTATAGCCCTTTGGGCATAATTCCACCCATCATTTATTCTTAAAATCAATTAGATTAAGCCAAGATAAGTTGGAGAAACCTTTATTTATTACGTACTTTGTTTTTATGTCACTTTGTAATGTAGCACACCATCCTTTGAAATAAACAAAAAACATAGTATTGTAAAACCAAGCAACACATTAACTATATTTGATTGTATTTGTAATATTGCACAAATCCATGGTCCTCCACCTATGCAAAGAAAGAATCTTTGTCTCAATTCTGCAAAGCATACTTTCAACATGATATATTATGTATGTATTACAAGAAAGCAAATGAATAAAGACAGATTCTAAATTGTACATATTATACAATGAGAGAACAGGATGGGGTACAATAACTCAAAAAATTTTGGTGAGATTATTTTAGGAAAAGTATTCTAGAGGCAAGTCAGGGACATAAAGTTAGTAAATGAAATAATGGGACTAAAGCTTGAGAACTAGAGACAATCTTAAAGGTTATCTAGTCCAAACACTTCGTTTTATAGAAAAGGAAAATGATTAGCTAAGAGGAGCAGAAGACAAAAGGTTTTGCTGAAGGTCTCACAGGTTGTAAAGTGTCACAGTTCAGCTTCAAAGCCTGATCCTGAAAATATGCTTCTCTTACTGAGCTCCATGTACTTCACAATCCCTCACATTTGAACAGAGTTTTACATTGATTCTAGCAATCTTTGGGTCATATAGAGAAGTTTTCCATTTTATATATAAAATGGATGAAATTTTATATATTTAATATAGAAATTAAATTTATATGTTGAGTATAAAATCAAATTTATATATTAAATACCATTTCTATTTTATATATTAAAACTCAACAAATATTTATCATAAGATTCATTCCTAAAAAACCTACTATGTGACAAACACGAAATATTTGGGTATAAATTAAATTTAATCAGTCATCCAGATAATTGGTTCAAAAGCATGTGAAAATTACAAATATTTTCAAATGTGTGGTTTTTGCAAAGTAACAGCAAATGAGCAAAACTAGGACTTAAAACATAGTCTTTTGGTGCCAAATCCAGATCTTTGTCCTCTGTAGCATAATACCTTTTTTCTCCCTAATACCTGGAAATTTTAGGAAGGCCAGATGAGGCAGATCATGTGTGAAAGAAATAAGTATTAGGACACCGGTCACTTCAACATCAAGTAGCGTTATTGCTGGGTCAGAGAGTATAGGTAGGTATAATAACTCTTTGGGCATAATTCCAGATCATTTTACAATTTCATAAACAACAAATGAATTCCTAATTTTTCCTCTCCAACATTTGTTAGTTCCCCCTTATATCATGTTGGTCAATCTGATAGATATAAAATATCTCAAGGGTGATTTAATCTGTACTTCTCTAATCAGCGAAGATCTAGGACATTTTTATATAACTGTCAATTGTTTTGGTTTCTTCACTAAAAAACTGCCTCTTCAACTCCTTTGACCGGTTACCAAGTGGGGAATGACTTGTATTCCTTTAGATTTGCCAAAGTTCTTTAAATGTTTTTATACATGAGACTCTTAGCTAATAAACCTTTCTTAAATGTCCACTATGTGACAAGAAGTATACGTTTGGGCATAAAGAAAATTTAGTTGGTTATCTAGGTGTTTGAAATTGTAAATTTCAGGTGTAAAATTGTAAATATTTGCTAACATCGGTATTTTTTCCACAAAAAAAGTGATCTAGAAAGAAGGGAATAATATATTCCATACCTGTGATTTTCAGACATAGAATGACAGAATGGAGTTTTCAGTGCAGAAGTGTCATTCAATAAACTGAAATGCATGTGACTTGAGCATTGAAGGGGATGTTCATAAATAAAATATTAACATTTTTTCCTAAGAAAAATTCACAATACATTCTGAATGTGTACCTAAAAGCAGTAAAGGAATAAGAAAAGTCCTAGAATGTTGACTATGTATCAGAAGTGGTAGTTCTGATGGCTTACATTTAATCACAGGATTAGATTAGATTCACTTGGAAGGGACCTCAGAGAATAGATGATTCAACCTCCTCCTTGCTTGGATGTGGCAACTGAGCACTTAGGTTAAGCAATTTGCTCAAAATTAAACGAACACTCAATAAGATAACTAGGATTTTTCCTGACCGCATTCCCTCTCTCCATGCATTAGAAAGTGCATAATGTTTAGAAAGAATTAGATAGCATCTCATTTGTTCCTTACAGTGACCCTGTGAGATAGGTAGTACAAATATGATTAACCTCATTTTACAGAGAAGCAAATTAAAACTCCAAGGAATTAAGTGATTTCCTAAAATTTGTATAGCTAGGAGGAAAACCACGATAACAACTCTAACTAGAAAGAGAAGATTCAAATCTTGAGAACATCTCCACAATCAATAAGGATGTCATTGATTAATGATCAGAAGAATGTTTAGGTTATTAATAGTAAAGGGTTTTCAAAGAAAAACCTTATATGTTTCAAGATGCAAGAACCATTAGCAGACTTGATTCTCTAACATCTGACATACAGGGAAGGGCTCTCAGGAGGTATTGTCAAGGATATAGCTGTTGGCCATAATAACTGAAATTAGTTATTTCTTCTAACTAGAGTTTATATCATATATGTAAAGGCTCAGTAAAAAAGACCTTGCCTAGAGATACAAAATACATGGGAACAAAAATATAGACACAAGAAAAGAGAGAAGGGCAAATGGCTTAGCAAGTCTCACTTGGCTCTCTTTTTCTCATAACAGCACGAAGTTACTACATGGCAGCCAGGGTCAGGAATATCAGACAGAAATCTGTGCTCTCTTTTTCCTTCTATCCTAGCTATACAGTGATTCACAGAGGAAGTGGTTGACATCCTCATCAAGGCTGTTGGCCTTTATTTGTGTTCTTAGAGTTCAATTGTTCTGCTTACCTGAATGTGAGAACAATGTATAAATAATGTGAATTATATGGATAAGAACAATGATATTCCTCAACCTGTAGAACAGATAGTCCAAAAAACATTCCTATCCAGATTTGGGGTACACCAGGTAAATTTACTCCACAGATTTATTTCCAATTATCTTTTTCAGAAGCTGATTTTTAAAAATTCTCTTTCTTAAACACATTCTGCCTAGGCAGGGTATGATAACCATAGTGTGGAGAGGTAACTGGAGCAAAATAATTTAGACTTTATTCAGATAAGTAGTTTCTGAATTATTAAAGATTTTTTGTATTATCCAGGGGAAAAAAGTTTTCATATGCAGGATTTCCCAAAGCAAGACATTTTTGCTATTTCACTTCTTATCTTAGGGCATTCATGCTCCATGCAAACTTTAAAAAAATTAAATGTTTCCTTCAAGAGCAAAAGGGTGTGTTCTGAAACCAATGATATGGTACAATAGTTAAAATAATTATCCCCTCCACCAAAGTGAAGAATTATAACCACTATAAAGTCCCACTGTTCAAATAGTGGAATATCATTAAGATCTTCTACAGCATATTGAGTACAAAGGAAATTATAGCTGTATATGAGAATGACATTGATAAGTCATTAAGTGAACAAAGTCTTCCATAAATCTTTCCTGACAACCACAGGCCTACTTAATTTATTTCTAAATATGGACAACTTCATGTTCAAAACTGCTCTCAATATTCTGATGCAACAAGAAGAGAAGATGAACTTGTGGCCTGCAAAAGGAACTAATATTTCATGATATAGTGCTATTTTAAAATTATTTTTGTTATATTCTTTATTATGAGGAAACATCTGTTAGAAAGTTATTATCACCAAAATTGTCTTCAATATTCTTCCACTCTGGTTTACTAGGATACTACTATAATTTTAAGTTGTTTAAGTTGTAAATTATATATGGAAAGGGAATAAGAATAATTGCTCTAAATCTTTAAAATTAAATCTGATAATAAGTATACTTCAACATTGCAATATGTATACAATGTTATTAAGTCAGATATATATTCCAAAGTCACTTGTCCATCCTTTCTCACATTATGATTCTTTGTTCATGTTGCCCTTATAATTTTTATAGGTGGGTCCACTCAATAAAATCAATATCTGAATATTGGGGGGAAATAATAATAATCAAAAAAGATAAAGGAAATTATAACAAGCAAGATGGATTTTTTTATTACACAAACACAAAAAAGTTTTTGTGCAAATAAATCAATGAAACTAGCAAGAGAAACTTCTAGTTGAGAAATACCTTTGGATCAAATAGTTCAGATTAAAGTCTGATACCTAAAGTGAGAATTTACACAAATATATGATACCAAGAGCCATTACCCAATTAATAAGAAGTAAAAAGATTTGGATTTTTCCAAAGAAGAAATTCCATCGATCAATAATAATTAAATACCTCAAACCACAGACAGCATTAATTTTTTTAAAAATTCTTAGGTTTTATCTCATATCTATAATATTGACAAAGATAGAAACTCACAATTTTGGAGAGATTGTGAGAAAACATGGATGCCAATGTACTGTTGATGTTTTGGACCACACAGTCTGAATATTAAATGAGAAAAGTTACTAAAGTATTTATACTTTTGACCAAGCCATAGCAATATATTGCCTCTCTGTTTATCTGTCTCTCTTTCTCTCTTTGTGTGTGTGTGTGTGTGTGTGTGTGTGTGTGTAGAGAGAGTCTATCTCTATGTTCCCCAAAACATTAAAGACAGAATAAAAGTCTCATATATGTCACTATTTTTATGCCCACAGTTTTGTAGTAGTAAAACACTATCAAGTGAATACCCATTAATTGGAAAATAATCAAACAAATTTTAATATTGGATAGTTCACTATTATGTGATGAATGTTAAGATATCAGAAAAACACGGAAATATTTTTTATAAATTAAGGCAAGATAAAGAGTGAAAACAACAATTCACAATGATTACATCAGTGTACATGAGAAGGAAGAAAAAAACACTAACAGGCAGCTGAATTTTAATTAAGTGCAATGACAAATCTTGGCTAGTTCCCGAAGACCAATAATAAAATATGTATTACTTCTTTTAATAAAGAACTGGGAGATGATGATTTTTAAATATTATATGTGCTGTCAGATGTAGTTACTATCTTGGCTTATGTTGCTTAACTTCATTTCTTTAAAAAAAAGAGTCCTAAGATAGGTTACATTAAAAAATGATTTTGATGATTTTTTAAAAGAAATATGGAGGGAAATTAAGTAGGCAACATGACTTGTGTGAAATATTTCACTGGAAATCGATTTATATCTTGAAGTGCTCAATCTTTTTCTTTCTCCTCTTACTCCAATCTGATATTTTTGTTGCCCAAACCCAGTTTAGGACATCAAGGGGAAACCAGTGAAAGGAAACCTCTTCCTATTGAGATCATACCCAGAGTTTTGGCACATAGAATATCTTGTTTGCTCACACAGCTTAGATAATCTTGTTAATTTTTAACTTGTTATTTTTTTGGGGGGGGATAAAATGACCTCCCCAGGATCACACAGCCAGGAAGTGTGTTTGAGACCAGATTTGAACTTGGGTCCTCCTGACTTCAGGGCTAGTGCTCTATCCATTGCACCACCTAGCTGCCCTGAATTTACCTTAAATAAGATATGTTAGGTGTCATATTTCACCATTTTTTGAAAAAAATTAAAATTAACTTCTTTTTCAATATTTGATTGAATCCTTTTGTAAATTTATCTGTCCTTCCCCCCCAACTTTGGAGGTTGAGTTATGACTTATACAATTCCACTAAGATGGAGTTGTTAACTGAATACTCTATTTCTTATCCTAGTAAACTGATGATTTCATATATTCTGTAAAAATTTATCCATTTCATATTGGTTATGCTGGCAATTTCACAAATATAATCCAGTGAGCTTTTTTTTCCTTCAATTCAACTATGTGTCCAATTTATCAAACATATTCAACATTGATCCAAGATGATTTGCACCAGTGGGCAATCTTAACAGGGTATTATATCAATAGTCAAGACAATCAGCGTTCCTCATCTTAGTTTTTGCTCTGTGGATTGTTAGCACAAAATTAAGTGATTTGGAATCTTCAGTATTCCTACTGAAGCAATCAGCACAATATAAATACCAAAGAATAGATAGATAAATAGATAAACACACATATTATATATATATATATATACATATATATATATAAATACATACAGAGAGATACATATGCATGTATGTATATGTGTGTGTGTGTGTGTTTTTTCATTGTGGATTCTCTACTAGGATAGCACATGATCTGATGTGATTATTCTAACTACAATTCTCATTCCTAGGTTGAATCCCCAGTACATGGCTGCCACATTTTCCCATGGCTCTAGAGGTAGCCTTTAGGAGTTGAAAATAATTGTTTCAATAATAAAGCTCATGAGTCTCTTTACCTATGTGTTTCCCATGATGTTTGTTAATTGATATTGGATTATCCAAATACAAATAGTCTTTTGGAAAAAGAGTATTTACTGAGGGGAAAAAATAGAACAGTGGTCACAAAACTTGCCTTTCAAAGGTGTGACTTCTCTCCAATGAATACATATTGAGATCAGGGGAAAGCAGGTGCACTTGAAGCCTAACAAATTCTAATTTCCTATTTTTCTACCTCCAAATATGGTCCTAGCGGGTTGGCCTCTCTAATTTCTATAGATACCTCCTCTTATTGGCAACCTGCCACTGGGAAGGTATCTTACTTCTGAGCTGGTTCAGTCCATAACTCCCATGATTACGTTTTCACTTTATTCAGATACTTTTCTCCTCCCTCAGAGAGAAAAGAAAGACCAGGATGGAGAGAGTGATTGGTAGTACCTATGGCTCAGGAGATAGAAGAAATACTGGCTTTGTCTGGTTGATCTTGATTTAGCTCTTTTCCACTCCAACAAGAACCAATTGTTTTTTAACTAGGGAAGATTCCTGATTTCCAGCACACTTTATTATTTGAAAGCAAAAAAATTTAAACTTAAGAAGATTGAAAGATCTTACATTTATGAAGCAAATGTTTATACACAAAGGGTTGAGGGACAACCAACCATGAGGAAAAGAAAATACTTGTATATATCTGTTTACACATGTATGATTCTTGACAACAAGGATTATTTTTCACTTTGGTCTTTATATTGTTGGGGTCTAGGCCAATGCCTTAAAAATAGTAGGTGATTCTACACACCTGTCAGATTGGCTAAGATGACAGGAAAAAATAATGATGATTGTTGGAGGGGATGCGGGAAAAATGGGACATTGATGCATTGTTGATAGAGTTGTGAACAAATCCAACCATTCTGGAGAGCAGTTTGGAGCTATGCTCACAAAGTTATCAAACTGTGCATCCCCTTTGATCCAGCAGTATTACTACTGGGCTTATATCCCAAAGAGATACTAAAGAAGGGAAAGGGACCTGTATGTGCACAAATGTTTGTGGCAGCCCTCTTTGTAGTGGCTAGAAACTGGAAAGTGAATGGATGCTCATCAGTTGGAGAATGGCTGAATAAATTGTGGTATATGAAAATTATGGAATATTACTGTTCTGTAAGAAATGACCAACAGGATGATTTCAGAAAGGCCTGGAGAGACTTACACGAACTGATGCTGAGTGAAATGAGCAGGACCAGATCATTATATACTTCAACAACAATACTAGATGATGACCAGTTCTGATGGACCTGGCCATCCTCAGCAAGGAGATCAACCAAATCATTTTCAATGGAGCAGTAATGAACTGAATCAGCTACGCCCAGAGAAAGAACTCTGGGAAATGACTAAAAACCATCACATTGAATTCCCAATCCCTATATTTATGCCCACCTGTATTTTTTATTTTCTTCACAAGGTAATTGTACAATATTTCAGAGTCTGATTCTTTTTGTACAGCAAAATAACGGTTTGGTCATGTATACTTATTGTGTATCTAATTTATATTTTAATATATTTAACATCTACTGGTCATCCTGCCATCTGGGGGAGAGGATGGGGGGTAAGAGAGTTGAAAAATTGGAACAAGAGGTTTGGCAATTGTTAATGCTATAAAGTTACCCATGCATATAACCTGTAAATAAAAGGCTATTAAATAAAAAAAATAATAATAAAATAGTAGGTGATTATTAAATGCTTTGTAAAATTTAAATTAAATCAAAATACTGAAGAACAAATATGTCATTATCTATTATTCAATATACATTCCATGTATTTGTTTTATCTGTTATCTATTAATTTGTATTAGGTTTGGAACAGTGTGGATGCAGCTAGGTGATCCAATGGATAAAGTGCTGGACCTGAAATCAGGAAGATTCCTCCTTATGAATTCAAAACTGTCCAATTCAAAATTGTGACCCTGTGAAGAAATCTCTTCTACATCTCTAAAATAAGCTGAAGAAGGGAAGTGGCAAATCATTCCCGTATTTTTGTCAAGAAAACCACAAATGGGATCATAAAGAGTTGGACCCTAAAACAACTGCATTACAAAAATAGAACAAAGTAAGAAACACAATGAATTTAAAAGGCAAAATGAAATAAGCACTCACTCGCATTCAAAATAATTTTCCAAAAAACCAAATGTTTCCATGTTTTCTTATGAAACATTTAAATATATCTATTATCTTTGTTTCAGAGTATTTCCTTTTGAAATAAATTTATTCATTGTTTTTATTATATAGGAATATACATGCATATGTAGGTATATGTGTATATAGATATAAATATAAACCTATAAATAAATGTGTGTATACATATATTCCCTTTAAATGACATTGGAAATAAATCCCCCCTTGTCTAATCAAAGGTATGGCTAAATAACTCCTCCCCTTTTTTTTTCTTCCACAAAAAAATAAAGTCCTGATTAATCATCTATATAGCATAAGTAAACATTGCTTCACTTAATTAAAAATTAAATTTCTCTGTAGGAATGATTACAGCAGGGTGTCAGTATACGACTTCACTAAATATGCTTTTCTTGCAGGACCCTATTAGTAGTAGACCTTAGGGACTACTGCATCAATATAACCAGAAATTTTCTCAAATATTCAATTAGGTTTCTTTACATTTTCTTTCTCCTTTGAGAAGAGATACGGAGAGAGAGACTGAGGGGAATTTCAAGAATTTTAATTTTATTGATGCTGGAATGCATTGTTCTAGTCATTATCCAAAAAACATTAGATTTTTAAAAGGATAACCAGACAAGTACCTGATGCAGGGAAGAGAACATTGTTACTAATCCTATTTTAAGGCCAAAAAAGAAAAAAAAACTCAGATTTTTTTTTTCTTTTAGTTTGGTTTGGATTTTTTTATGTTTTTTTTTTAAGCTTAGAGAATGACAATTGAGAAAATTGTGTCATGAGCATTAAAAAATCAGTAAAAAGGATCCCATAATAGACAATGTAAATTTCTCAAATATGTTTCTAATTTTTAAAGAAAGAACATGAGTATTATCGTATTTTCAAACTTTAGGATTATCATTTCAATGCTTCCATATTATCCCAATGAATATCATGATAGAGTTCTTGAGAACAAAGAACAAAGAACAATGAATACAGTGCTAGATCTAGGGCCTAGAAGACCTGATTAGCCTATGCTAGTTATAAGGCATGGGTGAATGAATTAAACTTCAGTTTTCTCAGTTATGAAATGAAAATCATAATAGTACCTGCATTGCAGGGTTATTATAAAGATCAAATGAGGTAATTTTTGTAAACAGAAATTGGCACAATACAGTATGTGCTATAAAAATACTCATTTGCCTAATCCCACTCACTTCTAGTGCTTTCCCTTGTGGATAACCTTACATTTAGCTTATTTGTTTGTAATTGTATACATGTTATTTTCCCCATGAGAAAGTGAAATTCTCTACAGTGGGAACTGTCTTTTAGTGCTCTTTTTTATATCTGCAGTGCATAGCTCAGTAATTAGCACATAGTAGGCACTTAATTGGCAGACACATACAGGATACTGATAGAAGTTGATAATCCACATTATAAAGTGAATTTCTTCTCTAGCAATGTCCCAAATCAATGGCATCTCAGATTTAGACCACACTGCCACCTTCCCCAAAGACATTGCTATGCCCTGGCTTTGGTTTATAGCTTTCTTTTTCAACACTGTTCAAAATGTATTTGAATTATAGGAGGAGTTAGTCTCTCATCTTTCTTTTTTGAATATGACTTAGAAGAGCTGTCTAATAAATCAAAGTTTCTTAAACTATTGGTTGTGACCCATGTGGGAACCAGATAACTGAATGTAGGGGTCACTAAATTATGATGTATTATTAGTAAATGTTTGATTTGTATGCCCAAGATCATGTAACAATCTCTTAGGTAAAAAGAGATCTCAAGTCGAAAAGTTTAAAAATTGTAGTTGATTGTTCTAACAAAGATAGTTATGACATACTTTGTGTATCTATCATCCCTAGTATCTTTTTGCATGCTAGCTCTTGGAGAAACTATATAATTTTTCTTTTGAGATTGATCTAATTAATTTATCCATTTCCTATTTTGTTAATCATAGTGCTATATACTTACAGACAATTATGTGTGGTCACATCATTTTTGTACTCTCTATCAATCATCATGATTTAATTATGTGTCTGTGGATCAGACATCGTGCTACCCAATGAGGATACGAATATTTAATTAATATATATAATTTTAGTTCTTTTTAAAAGTTTCCATTGTCCTAATGACCTTTCCTTTAAAATTGTTTATTTTAGCTTCCTCTTCTCTGATTTTCTAATTTGATTTTAATTTTGTCAGTGTTTTTTTTTAAATTAGGTTTTGATCTTGTCTATCATTTTACTTGCATTCTTATTTTCAATTTTATAGATTTCTTCTCTGATATTGACTGTTTCCTTCTGTTTTTTTGTTGATTTGTGGTCTTATTCCATTCTTTTTTAAGTACAGCCTCAAGTCTTTAATTCTGAGAAGATATTAGTGTCAATATTCATGTTCCCAAGTTGAGGTCAGCAGATGAGGTAGAGAATAAAATATGAGCTGAAATATTAAATTTCTTGAAAAAGGAGGAAAAGTGACCTAGATATTCTTAGATAATACTACTGATCTGGGCAGTTATTTATATGCATTCAATAAGCTTCAAAGGAGTCATGATTACCAAGTGAAGATAGCTAAGGGAGGGTTGGGGATTGACAATATATGTTGATACCTTCCCTCAGCCCAATATTTCAGAGGACAAAAGAGAAAGAATGGACAATATAGGATATGGTGAACAAGAATCATATATTACTTAGAAATAGCCAGCTTTCTCTAGGCACAGGAAGATAGAAAATTAGCAAAATGATCTACAAAAGAGGAGCTTGAATACAGGGAATTCTGAGTCTACATTTGATGGAAACAAATGAGATAAGAAACAGGGAAAAATATATGTGATCTAGATAAGTTTGATGAGAGCTCTAGAAAAGGAAAGAGGGTAAAGGAGATGACTTTGTTACCCAAGGACCAAGTAAAGTAGCAGTTGGTGGGTGTTTAGCTGATCACAGTTAGGATGGCAATTGGGAAAATCACATAGAGGTTATTAACTCTAGATTTTAGGTGAAAATTACTTCACTCTTTTTTTTTCCTTCTCTGATGATTACTTTTGCTGCTCTTTTTCCTTTCTAAGGACATTCAAATTCTTGTCTCCAATCTTTCCTTTCCAACCTATCCTTTATATAGCTAAACAACAAAAAAAAACCTTACCTGCCTACTAAAAACAAACCACAAGACCAAATGTATAGACTTAACTACCCCATAGCCAAACAAATACTTTCAAGACTGTCTTTTGACTACCAGGAAAAAAAACCCACAAACTCTAGACCCATTATTTTAAGGATTCCCTAATGTCTGTTTCTAAAATCTATATTCTGAGCCTTATTTCAATTCCCATCAAATACTTTGTTTTGACCAAAATGTATGACTACTCATGTTATCCTGTACCCTAACTTCAAGGCAGTAAAGTAGACTGTTTTCCATCACTAATACATACATAAATAGATTCCCTTTCTCATTTCTACCTCTTCCTTAAAAGTCTAGCTCAGGTAATACCTTTTCTGAATGCTTTCTTGTTATCACCCCAATATTTTCTGTACTGAACTGAAAGCAAATTTTCCCTCAGACTTTTAAAAATTAATATATCTGAATTTCTCTTTTATTCTTATCATTATGTATTTTGTATTTTGCTTATTTTTACATGTCCTATCCCCCTTCTTAATGGCAGTGTCTAAGTCATTTTCATCTTTTATACTCTAATATTTGACAGAACACAGCGACTTCACCTTAGTAGACTGTTGGTAAATGGTTTTTAATTGAAATCTCAGCCATATTTAATATCAGTATCCTGAAGCATATTTTACTTTCCATACTTCCTCATTTGGCATCATTCCAACATTATTTTCAAAGCCTATTGTGATAAAAATTCATCTTTCTATTTTACTATTTAGAGTTCCTAAAGGTAAGTACCATTCAAGCCAAAATTTTTCATTTTACCTATTCTTTCACAGTAAGATGTATTCACTTTCACCTTTCCCTTAAACCTAAGATAGCCCCTTTCCTTCTTTTTTACAAATATTTAGAAATAGTAACCTATACCTTTTAGAGAACTTTTATTCTTTTTGGTCCAGCAAAACTAGATTTATTACAGCAAAACTCTCAAAGAAGCTCTATGCTTAGCCTAATAGAGAACAACCTGATTTTCTTCATTCCTCTCAGGAGTTATATGTCCTATTTTATTTTGATACTTCAAGTTGTAACTCTTCTTTAACATCCTCCCTTTTGCCTTGTAATTTTAGAAGTCAACTAAAGATCAAGTATGATTGAACCATTTATTTATATATTGTCCATCACATTTTGCCATATCCTCCGAGTCTGGAGGAAAGCTTTCTAGGGGAGATAAAAATGGGCTGGTTTTTTAACTTTAAGCAGAGAAATGAATTTTAAATTTAGTTTCATACTTAATCATAAATGAAATGAGTATGTGTAGGTGAAAGACTTTTAGTCTTAAAATTAATCTTAACTTCAGTTCTTATGACAGGAAAGTGAAGCTTTAAAGGGTTGACAGCATTTGAGGAACTTTAAGGTTTTTCATATATAGTGAGAGGAAGGTTAGGAAATTATATGAAAACTTCAATTAAATGGGATATTAAGGAGAAAGTGAATTTGCTTAACTGAACTATTGCTTGAGACACCAGGAAATTGGTTTGTGTTCAGATTTTTGCTGCCTACGATATATGAATGGATCTCTGTCCAGATTAATGTCAAAACCTCTCAACTCTTAAGATTCTAACTCATCTTCTCTTCTAGTATGACTCCTCTGTGTCCTTTCATAAATCTTCTGTAGGAAATCAATTCAATATGCTAGAGACCATCTTGTAAATGACTCAATGGTTTTGACTTTTAATGGCAAACTTATACTATCCATTCTTCACTCACAAAATGGCTAATTCTCTTCTTGTGGTCCTTGGATTCCTGATAACCTCCTCCATTCCACCTCTCTAAAACAATTCACATAATAAACACAATGAGGACTGCATCTTTCAGTCAGATGTTTAAGCAAAAAGATGTAGTCTGGTGTAAAATAATTTGTGAATGCCTATAAGCTTCAATGCATTACATAGATCATCTTCATAAAAAAAAACTAGTATAAATAAGGTCATCATGTAGTTAGTAGTTATTAACTTTTATTAAGGTCACTTGCTATTATTCAGTCATTTTTAGTCCTGTCTGATTCTTCATGATTCCATTCAGGATTTTCTTAGCAGACACATTGGAGTGATTGGCCATTTCCTTCTTGGACTCATTTTTTAGATGAAGAAATTGAGGTAAACAGAGTTAAATTACTTCTTGTAGTCATAAAGCTACTGAGTCTCTGAGATCAGATTGTAACTCACAAAGAAGAGTATTCTCAACTTCAGGCATAGAATTCTATCTACCGTGCCACAAAGCTGTCTTATTAAGGACACGGACACACACACACACACACACACACACACACACACACACACAATCAAACTGTTGGTAGCCTGCCCTTTTTAAGATATCTTGTTCTTAATGAGACCTTCTCATCTTTATTTTCTTTTAATGCAATTTCTACTCACTCGTGTAGCACTGGGTAATGAAGAAAAGGACTTGTTCTAAAATTCCTTATATGTTTTTTTCCCCAACCTATTTGCTTGTCTTCTTTATAATTTCATCCTTAGGATAATTTTCTTTCATTATGCTTTTTTATTTTTTTTATCCATCACTTCTTTTTATTGTAGTAAGTTTCTTTATTTTTAAAACACGTTGCTTTATGAAAAGCAATGAGAGAGAAAAATCAGAACAAAAGGGAAAAACCCTGGGATACCCATCACTTCTATTTTTATTTGGGATATACTTATAGTTTTCTAATATGTATTTCAATAATATCTCATGTATAAGCTTGTTAATGATAACAGACTTAAATGTCACATCTTTCTTCTTGGAAAGAGTATGCTTTTACTGTCTAAGATACCATCTATGATCTTTTGGTGGTCTTATTTTAGAAACTGAGATAAATTAGTTAAACATCTTTAGGAAATTAGGCTAGCTATATCAATATACATTCTTTAATCATTTTTATGTACATTTCAATGGAAACACATTATTTCAACAATTTAAGTTGTAATTGCTCCAGTAGTATTCCACATCTTTGTGTTTATCATTTCTTTTGATTATTTTATTATTTAATTTGGTTAATCAGCCATTTTATCATATACAGGTATCAATTTTTTTTAAAAAATGATTCTTTGTTAACTAGTCATTTCCTGTTGATTAAAATGTAATCATTCAGCTATTTAATTTTTGAAGTACTTACTATGTCCAGTAACTCATCATTCACTTCTTGAAAGACATATGTTGATTTAATTTGGAGGAATTTTTTCAAGTCCTTAATTCTGAGTTCTCTGCTTTCTTGTAGAGATTGAAAAGCTGAAATTATTTCCAATGATTTTTTTTCTCTCTAATGTTTATTGTCACTATTGCAATGGGAAATTAATAAATATCCTCTGACTGATTTTTCTTGTACTTGGATGCTTAATACTCACATTTAGCTCTTTTATAGGCCTCTCTAAGGAATGCCTTCCTTTCATTTATCAAAAATTTTCTTTTGTCTTCTGGTCAGTTTCAAGATGGGTATAATTTTATTGTTTCAATATTATGTCTATTCAATTACTGGGCAATGATTTCACATTTAAATGTGAATGCTTATAATTAGGTAATGTTAGTAAATGATTTATTAGATTTTTCCCTCTGCTCCCTTTTCTGCCACCCTGCCAAGTGACAATACAGAAGCAGAACTACATAAGGCTAAGAGCCACTCTGTATATTTTCCCCCTTGGATTGCAATGGCCAAAGATTTTGTACCTAAGTACTAATGATCACCCTCTTCACAAATAATTTAGAAGAAAATATTTATCACCAAGATCACATTAGAAATATTTCCAGAACAGGAAAATCATCAATAGCCCTGTTCTCTTGCCACAGGCTTTGAGAAAACAGTCATTGCCAATTCATCATGGTACACCAAAGTAGAACAGGACAGAAATTTTGTTGATGATGTTTATAAAATTATTTCTTTACTTCCTGTCTTAGTACATTACAATTCAATTAAACTGAATCTTTGATGATTATGTAGGGCATTAGGGTCATCATTTCTGATATAGCTCTGATCATACAGAACTGTAACTTATCATAATTATGATATATTCATTTAGTATATTATGGTTTTCAAATAACCTTCTGAATAACTTTTCAGATATATAATATAACCATCATTTTCATTTAATTGATAAAGGAATAGGATATAGAAGTGAATCAACTATAATCACACAATCTAGGAAGTATTTGAACTTGGATATGAGCTTGGATCACTGATTTCTGAGTTGAAGAGGATATTAGAGGTCATTTATTTCAAGCAACTCATTTTCAGATGAAGAAATAGGGTCAGAAAGTTAATAAATGGCAAATTCAAAGTCCTCTAACTCTAAATTCAACTCATTCCACTGAACTTTTCTGCCTTTTCAAAATCTAGTCAATTTTCCCCCAAAAGCCTATATTGCCACTGAAAATACACTGATCCCAGAGTATTTCTTAGAAATTAGTGTTTTAAAATAAATTTCTAGCATCATATAATCATGTTCCCAATAATCAAAGTGGAAGATAGTCAAAATGTTGATTGATTGACTGTCAACCATGCTGAGTTTAAGTTAAGTGAAGCTTCATTTAATATTAATAATTCCATTAACTCCTAAACTATCTAACATGAGGCAATTATTTGATTCTGAATTATCTTAATTTAAATGTGAGTATTTTGTTTCCATGTTCACACTATAAAAGAGAATGTTCTTTCAGATTTAAAATATATACAGATCTAGTAGGACTGAATGAGAAAGGATATTTGAAATATTGAAAAGTATTACCAAGTGAGAGGTATAGCAAAGGAGAGAAGCCAAAAAGTTACTTGAGTTCTCCCTACTTTACCTCAAAAACAACATTAAACCAAGCTCCAAATGGATTCTAGAGCAATAGAGGCATAAAAAGATGGAGGGAAATAATTTTCTAGCATAATATATCTTAGAATAATTTCAGGAAAGAGCTGTCTCATTGAGAAAAAGGGCAATGCAGCCCAACATGAACAACATCCAGACAAACTTATCAGGAAGCTCTTAGTCAGACCACAGTTTTTTGGCCCTGGCTCGGCAGACTAATTGCACAGTGGATTAGTTTTAAGATCTCCATCCCACAGCACAGAAGGAAAATTGCCAGCCCTGGAACCTCAGCACAACATGTCACTCTGGCACAGTGGGAAAGTCACAAGCACTTGAGACCTCAGATGTGGAAAGCTAATGACCCATAATCCCCAGCACAAGAAGCTTGAGATGGTGTTCTCTGTGCCCTAGGAGTAATTTTTTATTAAAAATGAACAAAAATCAAACAAAAAAGAGATTTGACCATAGAAGCTATTATGGTGACAGGGAATATCAAAACACAAACTCAGAGGAGTACAATGTCAAAATGACTGCCTGTGAAACATCAAAGGGCAATAAAAATTGGTCTTAAACCCAAAAAGTTTTCTTGGAATAGCTCAAAAAGATTTTAAAAATAAATTTAAAAGGTAGAAGAAAAATTGGGGAAAGAAGTGATAATTATATGGAAGAATTATGAAAAAAAAGAGTCATTGTTTGAGGAAAGGAAGCACAGAATTCAAGTGAAGAAAACAACTCCTTAAAAATAGAATTGGCCAAATAGGGGAAGAAACTCACTAAAGAAAACAATTCCTTTATTATACTTTTTATTGACAAAACATATGCATAGGTAGTTTTTCAACACTTAACCTTGCAAAAACTTCTGTTCCAACTTTCCCCCCCCCCTCCCTCTATCCCTTCCCCTAGATGGCAGGTAGTCCCATACATTTTAAATATGGAAAAAAAATTCCTTTAAAAGTAAAATAGACTAAATGGAAAAGAGGTATAAAAGGTAACTGAAAAAATAATTCCTTAAAAATTAGAATTGGACAAATAGGGGCTAATGATTCTATTAGATATCAAGAATGAGTCAAACAAAATTAAAATATTGAAAAAATAGAAAAAAATTAAAATATCTCATTGTAAAAACAATGACTTGGGAAATAGATCCAGGGAAGGGTTATTTAAGAATTATTTGAACTTCCTAAAAGTCTTAATCAAAAAAAACAGTCTGGACAGCATCTTTCAAGAAATTATCAAGAAAAGTTGCACTAATGTGCTAGAATCAGAGGGTAAAAATAGTCTTTAAAAGAATCCACTAATCACTTTGAAACAGAAACCCCAAAATGAAAACTCCAAGGAATATTGTAGGCAAATTCCAGAATTATAAGATCATGAGAGAAAATACTTCAAGCAGGCAGGAAGAAATTGCTCATGGGCTAATAGAATAAAAATGACAATTCTATCAGCTTATTTACTTATTCAGTTCCAAATTAAACTACCCAAAAATATTTTATAGAGATTGAAGACATTTGAAGAACAAAAAATCAAGAATATGAAGGAAAATGATGAAAAATGCAAAGAATGATGATTTTGCTGTACCAGATCTAAAACTATATTATAAAGTGGTAATTATCAAAACAATTTGTTAATAACTAAAAAAATTAGAGTGGTGCATCAGTGGAATAGGTTACATACACAAAACACAATAGTAAGTGATTATCAAAATCTACTGTTTAATAACGAAATGGGACATGTTTTGTGTTCAGGGAAGACTAGTATCTCTGGTGTGAGGAAGACTAGTATCTGCTTTCCACTTTTGATGTCCACCTGATCTTCCTAACTCTCAGCCATGACTCCGAGGACTACAAGCATGCACTATGACTATATACACCCCAATAAGCCATTTTGTTAGACAAAAAAGCCTAATCCATATGTGGAACCATCAGTTCCAGCAAATAAAGAAGTTTTGAATGTTGTTGATAAATTCACTTACCGTGGCAGTATTCTTTCCAGGGATGTTCACACTGATTAAGAGTTTGACACATGCATTGCCAGACCTAGCACAGCATTTGGGAGGCTCTGAAGGAAAGTGTGGGAGAGAAGAGTTATTAGACAAAGTACCAAACTGAAGTCTACAGCGTCGTTGTGCTGATCTCATTGCTGATTGCCTCTGAAGTTTGGATAATATGCCAGTGCCATCTCTGGAAACTGAATCGCTTCTATTCGAAGTTTTAGAAAAAATATGAAGGTATTGTGAAGATCACTTGGTAGGACGATGCCAGTCCTTTCTCAGGATAAATTGTAAAGCATTCAGACTCTACTACTGAGAGCTTAATGTCCCTGGACTGATTATGTTGTTCCAAAGGTAAACATGTGCTCGTCAGAAAAACTATTTTATGGAAACACACACAGGGTAAAGGTGCACATGTAGTCATGAAAAACAATACAAGGACACTCTTAAAGTCTCTCTAGAACTCTGAAATCAATTTTGCCAGATAAAAAGCACTGCCACAAGACCACCCAACACAGTGGACCCTAATCAGAGAAGGTGCTGTGCACTTGGAGCAAAGCATAACTGAAGTAGCTCAAAAAGAATGCAAGATGTACAAATTTAGAGAATCCACCCCAAAGTCACATGCACTATTTGTGTCCAAACTGTGATAGAACATTTGGAGCTCTTCTTCATCTGATCTGCCACAGTCAGACACACCATAACTTGACTAACACAATGACATCACTTTGGTCCTCTTGGAGAACAAAGAACAACAACCAATCAAACTCAAAGATTCCAGCTTCTGGGATAAGAACTCACTATTTGATTAGACAAAAACATTGCTGGGAAAACTAGAAAGATAGAGTGGCAAAAACTAAGCAGAGGTCAACATCTTATACCCTTTTGCAAGATAAGGTTAAAATGGAAGCATAATTTATGCATAAAGGATGATTCCTAAGGAACTTAGAACAGCAAGGAATACTCTACCTGTTCAATCTATGGAGAAGAGGATTTATGACCAAACAAGTTATTGATAACCATAAGAAATACAAAATGGATAATCTTGATTACTTTAAAATAAAAATATTTTGTACAAATAAAATCAATGCAACCAAGATGAAAGGAAAGCAGAAAGCTAGGAAACAATTTTTCCAGTGTTTCTGATAAATATCTTATTTTTCAATTATATAGAGAATGGAATCAGATTTATAAGAATACGTATCATTCCTCAACTGATGAACAGTAAGCTCTCAGATGAAGAAACTAAAGATATCTATGGACATATGAAAAATGTTCTAAATCATTACTGATTAGTACAATTCTGCTGTACCATCCCACACTTATCAGATTGGCTAATATGGCAATGTGGGACCAATGTGGGAAAATCGGAATACTAATGCATTGGTTTTGGGACTGGGATTGTAAACTGATACAATCATTCTGGAGAATGATTTGGAACTATACCCAAAGGGTTCTAAAACTCTGCATGCCCCTTGATCAAGCAATACTTCTATCAAGCCTGTATTCCAGAGAGATAACAAAAGGGGGGACCACATGTACAAAAATATTTATACCAGTTCTTTCTGTGGTAGCAAATAATTGGAAATTGTGGGAATGCCTCCACTGAGAAATGGCTGAACAAGTTGTGGTATATGAATGCAAAGGAATAGCTTAGTTCTACATGAAATGAAAAGCAAGTAGATTTCAGACCAGAAAGACTTATATGAAGTGATACTGAGTGCAGAAAGTAAAACCAGGAGACCACTGTACATTTTAACAGCAACATTGTACAATGATCAACTATGATAGACTTAACTATTCTCAGAAATACAGTGATACAAGACATTTTCAAAAGACTCATGATGGAAAATGCTATGTGCCTCCAGAGAAAGAACTATGGAGTCTTTGTGCAGATCAAAGCATATTATTTTCATTTTTATTTTTGTTTTTTGTGATTTTCCCTCTTGTTCTGATTATTCTTTTACAACATGATTAATATGGAAACATGTTTAACATAAATCGTACACGTGTAACCCGTGTTCCAGTTTTATATAGTAATCATCAATTTGCCCCATCACCATTTTGTCAAATATAATTCTCAGCTGATTCTTGCAAATTACTTTTTTGTTTGTTGTACTTCTCATTGAAAAATTCCTTTGTAGCTAGTGGGACTCATAGTTACAATCATATTCTAGCCATATTGATAAAATGGGGTTCAAAATACAAAATGGTGTATTCCTCAAGTGTACCCTTTGAAGAATTGCCAAAATTGTTTATGAGGTAGAGCTAAGAGAATCTGATTTGACTACAAAGAACTTCCCCACTTAAAGTCATTTGCAAGTTTTTTATTTAATTCTATTTTTTTTTTTTACTTTTTTCGCCTTGCCCCTAAGAATCAACAAGCATCTAGGGACTGTAGGAACAGCTAGAGAAATAAAGAAAAAATAAAATACTTCCTGACCATAATGAGCTAATATTCTGATGAGGAAAACAACATGTAAATAACTAGATACAGACAAGATATAAAGTGCCCCTAAAGTTTTAGTACAGTTTTAATCAAGAGTTTTTAAAAAATCTTTTTATTAATATATTCTTTTATATCACTGTAGTTTCCCTCAATATCTTTTTTCCATAGAGCATTTTTAAAGCTTTTTATTTTCAAAATATATGCATATATATTGCAAAACCTGGTGTTCCAAATTTTGTCCCTTTCTTCTCCTTATCCCTACCTACCTTAGAACATAATCCAATATATGTTCAATATGTACAATTCTTTTACACATATTTCTACAATTATCATGCTGCACAACAAATATCCAATCAAAAAAGAAAACAATGAAAAAAACAAAAAGCAAGAAAATAACAACAAAAAAGTGAAAATATTATGAACAACTTGTATCTTAAAAAGACAAAAGAAAAGGAAAAAAAGAAGGAAAAGATTAGCATTACTTCAATACACTGAAAAAGTCCGAAAACATATGCAAAAGTGGACCTACCACCTTTGCAAAGTAGTGGGTTGAGAATGTCTCTCTAGAGCTCTTCTTTGGAACCATGTCTGTTCTTTATCATCTTGCAAAATTTACATATTTTTGTTACAAATCAATTGAAGTGAGATAATTTTAAAAATTGTAATAAACTTTTTATCTCTTAAATCTTGACTGAGACTTATGGTAAACACTGTATATAAAGGATATAGAAGATAATCTGAAAAAGAAGAAGGCAGTTGCTCCTCTGGGGACTAGAAAAGTATTCATGAATGAAGTAGTTTTTGAATTGAGTCTTTCAAAGGGGTAGAGACTCTAAAAGGGGTAGAAGAAAAGGCATAGAGAGTGATGGAGATTACAGAATAACAAATGTCTCTCTGGAACATAATATTTTCTCCAAGAAAAATCTCAGCTCCTCCATAAACACTCAGACCCACAAAACATCAAATATAGAACAGCTTTTATTTAACCTTAAAACATACAACTAACCTGTTCCTGAGCACCTTGATTATAAGAACAATTCTCCTTACCTTTCCAAAGGGCATTTATAAGCCTAAACCTCTGACAGATTCCATTTTCCCTTAAGATGCAGATGGATGAATAGATGAATGAATGAATGAATGGAGAGAGAGAGAGAGAGAGAGAGAGAGGGAGGGAGGGAGGGAGAGGAAAGGAGGAACGGAGGAACAGAGGAATAGAAGAGGGAATACACATGACAGAAAGAGGGAAAGAACAAATCTGAGTTTTTCCATAGTGTGGAGCACATGATTCCATGCATCATGAGTCTCTTTAGTATTAATTAAAAGTGAGGAGTACCTCGCAGCTCTCTGGTTTGTTGCCTCTTACTGTACATGATTCCTTGAAGGCATCACAAGGATATTCTGGTATCTCTTAAAGCCCTAGTTGATTCCCAGCATCAATTTCTTCTCATGGTCAGATATTATTTCTTATCTAGAAGCATATACAAGCTCTTGTGGCATTGATTTAAAAAATCTAACATTTGGATTCTAATTTCTTCATTTGTAAAATAAAAGAAGTAGATAAGATGACCTCTAATATTTCTTCTAAATATATGGCCCAATAGTCACTTGTTTTAGATAGATAGATAGATAGATAGGTAGATAGATAATCTTCTGTGAACAAGGGAGGTAGAGGGGGAGTTTACCTGTATGGGTAGTAAACACTTATATATATTTGAACAACATTCATTCAAGTTATTATAGAAAACCACTGAGATATGTGGGATACAACTCTTGGAATATGAAGACTCATAATGATCTTCTGCCTGTAAAGTATGTATTTTTGGAGAAATTATTCCAAAAAGGAATATTCTAACTTGTTACTGACAAGATTTAAAAAATATTAGTCTTATCAATTCCAAAAGACATGGGATGGACCCAGGATGGAGAAAGCCATCCACATTCAGACAAAAAACTATGGAAACTGAATGTGGATCAAGGCACAGTATTTTCATCTTTTTGTGGGTTGTAGTTGTTGGTTGGTTGTTTTCTTCTCATGGTCTTTTTTCTTTTGATCTGATTTCTCTTGCATAGCCTAATGAATGCAGAAATGATTAGAAGAATTGCACGTGTTTAACCTATATCACATTGCTTGCTGTTTTCAAAAGGGGAAAGGAGAAAGGAAGGAGAAAAATTTGGAACACAAGATTTTGCAGAGGTGAATGTTGAAAACTAGCTTTGCATGTATTTGAAAAAAATAAAATGCTATTGGAAAAAAATAGTTTTATTACTATTTTGTCTTAAGATTTAAAGAGAAGTTAGACCTGTGAACAATAATGTAAACTGATCCAAGACTAGATTAGGAGAGGAGAGTGAGCCTTTAAGAATGAAATTCTGAAGAGAAAAAAGCAAAAGTAAAACAATTTTTTAAAAAAAGAAAACGAAATAGTGATCTTAAAGAAGCATAATACTTCATCAGGAAGAGGTTATGACAAGTTTTCTTTCCTTTCTTTTGATAGAATAAAAAAAAGTGGTATGTCCTTTCAATAAAATCTAGATTTCAATAAGACATTTGCCAAAAATTCCCATGGTAGCTTTATAAGAAAAAGGGGAAACACGAGGTCAACAATAAAATAATTCAGGAGATTTGGAACTGACTGTATAAATAGTCTATAACAGTAGTAGCTCTCAGTATTAGTTTAGTATTAGGAAATATCTAGTAAAGTATACCAGGAATCAGTACTAGGCACTGAATAAAATACACACAGAATTGAAATCAACAAAACTGAAAACAAGTTAAATTATTTTTTTTTAATTCACAAAAATGATTTTAAAAATAACTTATAGGATATAATCCATATTGCCAAGGGCAAGTTCGCAATGAATTTAGCTATAACAATAACATATTCAAAAACCACTATTAACAGGTAAACAAAATGGATATAATTTC
This sequence comes from Sarcophilus harrisii, assembly GCF_902635505.1. Classification (NCBI taxonomy): domain Eukaryota; kingdom Metazoa; phylum Chordata; class Mammalia; order Dasyuromorphia; family Dasyuridae; genus Sarcophilus; species Sarcophilus harrisii. Next base: position 31,023,366 of record NC_045431.1, on the reverse strand, counting down.
AAAAAAAAAGTAAAATGCTCAAAAAACATGAAATAAATAAGTTAAGACATCCAATAATGGGAAAGTTGAGCAATCCACAAATTAATTTCCAATGAATGTTGCTCCAATAAAAATTCATTATTCACAATCTGTAGAAATTGCCACAGATCTGCCAAGATAAGAATCATTCTTTACCAAGGAAAAGTGGTCAAAAGATATCAACAAAGAGTTTTCAAAAGAAAGGTAAACTGTCAATAATTATCTAAAGAAAAGTTCAAATAAATAATGCAGAGAATAGATTAAAACAAATTAAAGAGATAATGTCTCATGATAGATCCTAAAAAAAGGAAAAAATCATTTGGGGGCAACCCATCAAGATAAATACAGTAATTCACTCAATGGAACTCTGAAACAATGCAATAATTCTGAAGAATGTTTATGGAAGAATTTCCTACGTTGTTAATTCCCTCTGATTCAGTAACCAGTTTTATGCCCAAAGGAAGTTAATAACATTGGAAAAAGATCCAAGCATGAAAAAAATATTCATAACAGCAGTGCTTGTAATAACAAAAAAGAACAAAATATTAATCCATCAATGGTAGAGTATCTGAACAAAAAGAATAAATAACTGTAATGGATTATTATGCCATAATGAGAAAATAATATTAATATTTCAGAGAAATCTGAAGAAAACTTATAAGATGATGTAGGATAAAGAAAAAGGAACCAAAAGACAATTATAGTATGGAAAACAGAATAAACCAAGAAAAAATAAAACTTGTGACAAAGACAATGGACAACATTGGTATCAATCTCTTACAATTAAATTATGTACTCTTCCTTTTTATTAACAATTATATGCTACAAAAATGGAAACTAAAATGAATCATTATCCACAATGAAATCTCTCTATTTAGAAAATTTTGCTTAATTCTTTGGGAGGAAACATATTTTTAGGAAATCTTACTTGATTACTTATTGGTAAATATCTGTTTGTCCAAATAAAATTTGAATTTTTAAATCTTCCATCAAGCCTCTGTCTTCTCTTCAATTTCTGTCCACTGCTTAAGTTCTTTTTCTCTAAGGCCAAACAGAACAAAATTAAGTACTTGATGATGACCAGACTTCCCACCTCTCTCAAGGTTTTCTTTTCTCTAGGCAAAATAACCCAAATCCTTTTCTTGCTTGAGGTCCTTCATTATCTTGATTGCTTTCACCACCCCATACATATCTTTGTCCTTACTAAAATAGTCTGACTAGAACTAAACATTGTAGGAATTCAGCATTATAGGAAGAGTCTAAATAGGGCAGATTACAGAACCTAGAAGAAAATGAATTCAAAATATACATATTTTAAAATGAAGAAAATAGAAAAAAATTCAATGATTGTTGCCTTAAGTATTTTCAAAAACCTTAAGTAGATTTCAATAAAACTTCCAAATAAATGACCTGATGATTATTTGGGGGCTAGAAGGGCACCAACAATATACAGTCTCATATTTCAGTAGCTCAAAATTTCAAGAAATGGAAATTTCATGTAAATGTGGACTTTTCTAGGAACAATGCTTTGATTTTCAACAAAAAGCCAAGTATTTACTTTAATAGACATTGCACAGGATTTAAATGAGATATTTCAGTATTATTTCACACATTTCTGCAGTCTATATTAATTGACTCAGCTCAGTACAGAAATCTAAAATCATTATTCTCACCTCTAAATAAACACATTCAATTTGTGTTAAGATGCTATCATTTGAAAGTAATGCTTATGTTGCTAATTATTTTTGAAGAATCATGGTTTAGAAAGCAAGTCTGTATAAAATAACTGAGAGTTGCCCTCCATGAATTAATTATAGGATCGTAGATTTAGGAGGACCTGGGGTAATTTGAATTTAAAAACTCCTAAATCCAAGTAAAGTGCCCTATATACAATATACCATGCTGACCACAAAGAGAATAATGTTTTTTACTCCATATCAAGGGAGCAAATTTCTACTATCTTTTCTTCAACTTTACCTAAACAGAACAGGGGCTCCAGACATCTGTTTAACTCTCTTTTCTCATCCTGCCAACTTTATATTAATTGGGTGGTCTGTGGAATTGTGTTTTATATCACCCATTCCTGCTCCGTCTGACTTCCCTCTCCCCATAAGTAGGAACTATTTCAGGTTGGCCAAGGGGAAGAGAGGTGGGAATCCACTCAAAATCTCCAGCGGTCCAAGACTAACAAAAGTTTTAGTATGAGAAGCTGGCATTCAAAGTGGACAAAGTTTAGTTAATGTCCTAATGGTAGAAAAAAAAAAGCATCCACTGAGCATAGTTGGAAGTCTAATATGGAGGGACAAATACTTAAGAAGGTTTGTTAGCTTGTGTTCCAAGTAAAAAGTTTCTGGCTGAATTCAGAGAGACCTGAAAAGATGGTGAGCAAAAGCCAATAAATACTGCTTTAGGAAATCTGAATTGGCTGTCTCCCTATGGACCTCACCGAGTGACAAATACTAGCCAATGCTCAGGAAGACACAATGACAGCCTCAAACTTTCTTTAAGACATTTTTCTTGGGGAATAAGGGAGAAATGGCACAGAAAAGGATGCTTACTGCAATTGATGGTCATTGAGTGAAATAATAGAAACAATCACTTTCAACCAATTTCTCAGTGTTGTATAAAGAAACCACTCAGATGGGTTGCTAAGTTTTCCCTTTAGTACTAGTTGCCAAGGACCAGCCCTGAAATCAAGCAAACCTGAGTTCAAGTCTGATCTCAAACCCTTAATACTTCCTAGCTATGTGACCCTGGGCAAGTCACTTGACCCCAATTGCCTCAGCAAAAATGAGAGAGAGAGAGAGAGAGAGAGAGAGAGAGAGAGAGAGAGAGAGAGAGAGAGAAAGAGAAAGAGAAAGAGAAAGAAAGAGAAAAAGAAAGAAGGAGAGAAAAAGAAAGAAAGAGAGAGAGAAAAAGAAAGAAAGAACGAGTTGTGTGACATTTTAGAGCTATTCCACAGTGTAATGTGGAAAGAGTCAGCCAATGCTGAGGCAGAAGAATAATCACACTAGATATTTAAGTTTGACATACCTTAGAAATTATGTCAATTGAAATAAGCATTTTTGAAAGCGTCCTTGGGGGGGGATGGCTGAATAAATTATGGTATATGAAAGTAATGGAATATTATTGTTCTATAAAAATGATGAACAGGCTGGTTTTAGAAAAGGCTTGGAAAGATTTCTATGAATTGATGCTAAGTAAAGCAAGCAGAAGCTGGAAAAAAACACTATACAAATAGAAACAGGATTGTGCAATAATCAACTATGATAGACTTAGTTCTTCTCAGTGATTTAGTGATTTAAGGCAATCTCAATAAACTTTGGATGGAAAATATCATCTACATCCAGAGAGAGAACCATGAAGTCTGAATGTAGGTCAACAAATAATATTTTCAACTTTTTTTATCTTCATGGTTTTTGCCTTTTCTTATGATTTTTCTCTGCCAACATGATTCATACGGAAATAAAAAAAAAAGGTTTTCACATGTAAATGGAGAAAGTAATAATAATAATAAAAATATTAAGAAGAAAATAAAAAAGTCCTTGGATCATCCTATAAGTGAAATCTAAACTGAATATTGTACTGTATAGCTTTTTAAAAGAAGGGGGAAAATAAAGAAAAAAGGGGGAACTTTTCTTGTAGCTATAACTTACCATCTGCTTTTCAAGGTGATCATGTAAGATATTGAACCATGACTATAATTCCACATTTCCCAAGTTTAACCACAAGAGGTACAAAAGCATCCATCACTTTTACAAGGCAATGCTGGCTTAAAAGTGTCGCATTTATACTTTTAAATGTATAGTGTTTAATTTCCCTTAGTACACTTTTGAGAGGCCCCATACTTAATCCTTTATCTGTAACTTAGAAAACTAATTGCTTTTGAACAATTACACTGATTTTCTTTCATATATTCCTATATGCTAAGCACTGATAAGTAACCCCCATTTATCAATGATGTACAGCTTTACTTGAAATATATTTCAAGGTAGAGAGGGTAGTTTTTCTTTGGTAGCAGGTCTCTTTAATGATGCACAAATTAGCCCTCTATAAAACATAAACTCTATGAAGAACTTAAATAAAATGTGTATTTTTATACTTTTATCCTATAAGTAAAAAAAAAAAAAAAATGACTCAGAAACAGTCAAGTTTGAATAGAAATAATAGCACATTCAAGAGAAAACTACACAATGCCTATATTAGATGAACTTTCCCTGGATAAACACATTTAGCCAAACTTTATTTTAGATATTTAGCTGAGAATTAGCTATTACTTAGCTTCATTTTTTAAATGTGTACTCTATAATAAGTGGGTTTCTTCAAAATGATTTTAAAATTGGATTCATTGTCTCAATGAATGTTTTTCCAAGCACTATTCAAGATAATGAGAAGCAATAAAATGCAACAGATACAGAATTAGTCTCAAATTCACAAAGACCAAGGTTTAAGACCTGATGATTCTGTGACTTGAGGAAAGTCATTTAACTTCTCACCTATTCAGGCACTGACACTTTAAATTACAAAGGTGTCAACCTACACAATAAGGAAATTTTCTCACCAAACTCCCCATACATCCATTAATCCCCGGGACTGGTGAAAATAACAACAATACAATGGAGGCTACAATAATAGATCTAGAACTGAAAAGAATCCTTAGAGATCACTCATGTTCTAGAAAAGGAAACTGAGGCGCAGAGAAAGTGAACAATTTCCTCAAAATCCTATAGTAAGGATTTGAATACCTTCAACTCTAAATCCAGTACTTTTTTTTTACTGCAACCTATTTGTGCTCAACTAAACTTTTACTACCAGAAGTTCTTGCTTATTAATAAAATCCAAGAACCTGGAGTGGAGAGAGTCTGTTCATTATCCTTCTGTCATGATCTGAAATCCTCAGCTTTTTTCATTATTCCAAACTATAGGATTCTATAATCTGAGCTCAGAAATTCTACATACAAGATTAAATCATTCACCACAGAAAATTAATATATTTTCATAGAATCTTGTGATTTGAGTTAGGGAACGCAATTCTAAATTGATTTGCAAATACGGTAAAAATCAAAGAGTAACTGATGACAGTACTAATGAAAACAATTTTGAAATTTTTCTTTGCCTTTTTTTCTATTGGTATATAATAAGCAAGGCAAGATTCCACAAAATCCCTGTGCCAGAATCTTCAGGTAACTTTCCTGTTCTCCTTTTCTTCAGTAAGGACTTATTAGGCATGCAAAGCAATGGATTTAAGACTTTTTTTCCCTACTTAAATAAATGAAACACAACAAAGTGGGATAGGTTCTGAGGCTAATGAGTCCTCCTATTCCCTGAGTGTTCTTTTTACTTTTGAAAGGAATTTTAATGATTCTTTTCCAACAAAACCAAAGGTATGGTTACATACTAATTTATATAGAATATCAGAGAAATGCCATGACTTTATTTCCCAAATGAACACATTATTTCCATCTGAAAATGATAAACCCAGAATTGTACATTTGCTTTCTCCCCCTTTTTAATCTCATACTAGAACTGTATTTCTGGTAGAAAATATGAGATCTCTTTTTTTAAACAGAGTTTAACTGTAGCTACATAATACATTAACTAAAAAGGGCAGGCAATCGATTCGGTGAACAAAACTGGTCACTTCACCAGGTGGAGAAAAATAGGAAGGCATTTCAATTGAAATGTTACTATTATCCCTTTCTAAGACACACAGAGAGAGACAGAAACAGAGACGTTATATCATGAAATCATGAAATTGCAGCACCCAGTGCTGAAACAAAAATCAGATGTCTGGATTCTATATGTGTTACTTGTTTACTTAGAAATTATACGGGCACATTCAAATGGATGTGTTCTCAGTATAACTACTCTTTTCAACAAGGAAAATTGTAGCTTATTCATGCTTGTCCATTTTATAACTCTAGCTCACATCCACGCTTAAGTATGCGCTGAGGACACTGGCAACATATTGGTCCTGCTCAATTTCTCTTCGTTTCATGAGCACACCAGTAAAGTAAATTATCCCTTATTTTCGCCACGCTGCTAGCCCCTCAGCATTTTTATGGCACATGTTTGGGTTCAATAATCTACACTCTTTTACAATTCTTTCTTCTGCAGTTGCAACTGCCCCCCTCACTACCACCATCCATACTCATGTTCCCCTAATTCTACCCTCCATCCCTGTGACCTTTTCTCCTGCTCTTTGGGTGATCTGCAGTTTGAGATTCTTTAGAAAGTGTAATGTTCCATGACTCATAATTCCTCAACAACTCTAGAAGACAATTGTTATTTTGAAAGATAAGCCTTTGATTTAGGGAAAAGTATGTAGCCATTAAAGGAACCTAAAAGTAATTCTGCTGCTTCTTCCTTTATGTTCAATTCTTCATTATATATATATATATATATATATATATATATATATATATATATATATGGGTGTGAGTATACGTATATACAAATGCATATACATATATACACAAATATACATTTACATACAAACTCTTTGTTTTCTATTAATTGTCTATAAATAGATGCTCTTTACCTCCCTTTTTATTCCAGTGTGAATAAGTAAACCAAGCGCTTTAAAATGATTATTATTAATCTTATCAAAGAGCTCTGTGATATTTTGAGACTTCATAGCATCAGTGTATTATCTGAAAATAGAAATATACAGATTTTACCACAAGGAAATTTCCCTTGCCTTGGGTTTCATACTGGATCTCCTTCTGGATTTTCTAATAACCAAAGGTAAATATCTTTGGTTTGTGTATTTTATGCATGTTTATGCCTCAGTTGTTATTAATGCTCATAGGTTATTGAACAGGGCTTTTTTATTACCTCTATTAAAGAATCATGTAATATGTGCATTCAAGGGAAACACATTGTGGAAGAAGAACCTTCAAAATGGTGTTTTATTTCGTTTTGTTTATCTGAGTCAATAGAAGTTATATGAATCAAATATTTTATACTCAAACCACAAGCACAATAGCTTATTTTTCTATATATTTCAGTCAGTTGTTTCTACAAAAAAAGATAGGTTCTACAACAGGATATCACTCTTGAAAGTGTCTATTCCCTTAAAATTTTCTCGATAAGTTTGTCTCCACGTATATGTAGAGTGTTCTCATAGAAATTTTGTATAGTTGAAAAAATAATTATATGGATCAGTATTATCTTTATGTCTAAGATTTTTTCTTTTTTATTATGAACTTAAACACCTTCAAACATAATTAAAATATTTGAATACACCAAGAATAATAAAAATAATTATATATATGAAATTATTATATGTGAAACCTATGATGTACAGTTTTTAAGTGCACATTAGACTGAATACAATAATACCAAACATGACCTCCTTTTCCCTGAATCTTTCTGAATTTTCCCTGCTGTCTTCTCTGTACTTTTTATTCTTTGACCTTTTTCTTTATTACGTGACTATTGCTTCCAACCTATTCAGTCAACCATTTTGAGATACACACAGAACCACACAACTTGGGCTTTAGTATCTCCTTCAGAAACTTTAAAAATGTCCTTCAATGACATCAAAATTTTATTGCCTTTGCCATAGACCTTTTTTTTAATTAGTTTTGTACAGTTGCTTTTTCCCCATTTTAAAACTTCTTTTCAGGGTTATTACTACTTCCTCTTTTGGTATATCTGGGACTGTGATTTGGATTAGATCTATTGTACTTGATGATAAAAAGAATTAGCCATAAAATATTTGTAGATTATTGCCATCTTTCATCTTTTGTTGTCCTCCTAGCTCTGTCCTTAAATGTCCTCAGAATTACTTTGCTTAACTGGATCTTTCCAAGTTTCCTTTAAAATTTCCTCTCGCCTGCTCCTCACTTTTATTGGATGATACTGCTTATAATCATTCATGTCTATATTTGAAAGATTTTACGAATGAATTTATATTCTAAACCAGTGTTGCCCTTGACACCCATATCTCTTAGAAAGGCAAGAAGAGTTTCATGTTTGCTGTCTAAAGCAGTTTTTAGGCTTTTCTAGTCTCTTACTTATAGCAATTGATTTGCATCAGTTAAGCATCTGTATAAAATTGTAATCAGTATTGATGCCATTTCCTCTATCCATTTCCTATTAGAGATATAAATAACTTGTCTAAATAAATCAGGATGTAATTGAAATAATTACATAGCACATATTTTCTTCATTTTTATTCTGTCTTCCAACTTTTTATTTAATTTATTATTTATTCTACAAGTTAATGGTTTGATTTACACAGACAGGTGATTTAAGCCTGACTGCTACATCAGCAATAAGTAGTTTCATTTTTCTCAAAATGTAATCAATTTTATGTTTTTATTTTCTGATGCTATTTAATGCTTATCATGTTCAATGCCTTCTGATTCTTTCCATGAATAAAGCATTCATGAAGTACAGGCATGAATCTATGTGTCTGGCTTTTCTTATCTCTTACTTTTAAACCATATTTTCCAAAATATCTTCACATATTGCAATATGTGAAATCACTATCAAATTTGTTCTTATTCAGATATTTTTCAGTTATATCTGACTCTCTGTGATCCCATTTGTATTTTCATGACAAGGATACTAGAGTAGTTTGCCAATTTTTTCTCCAGTTCTTTTTTTTTTTTTTTTTTTTTTTGGTTAAATTGGAAAAACTTAGATTTTCTCTATCTCTTTACCTCCTACAATAGTGCTTTAAGATGCAAAAAAGAAGCAGAATCCAATTAAACATGAATAAAGACTCATGTTGACCTAGAAAACCAAATATCACACATTACCTATTAAGTTTTGTTCTTTTTTTTATTGTGAAATGCTGCATGGTTAATTCCATTAAGTCGACAAATCTTTTAAAAATTACTTGTTTCAATTATTGTCAATATCACTGTATTAAGTTAAAGACCTAAATTTAAGATTATTACTTAGATCTCTTAGTTCCAATTTTAGTATACATTTTACTTTATCTACTATATCCTGATATATTTAATTTTTAGGAAGATAAGCCCACAACTCATTTCTTAGAGTTTACTATCTGCAAAACTGAAAGTATTTATTCAAAAGTTATTCAATAACAATAAGGATTTATTGGGTTTACTTCTCATTAGTACTGTAATAAGCCCCCTGTAGTTCAGGAAAGAAGTAATTTCTATATGTTGCTTCTGATTACTAATTTTCATCCTTAAAATTGGGTTAATTTTCACATATATATATATATATGTATCCCTTCTGACTTTGTCTAAAATTCAATGAGTTATAATAGTTAATGTAAGAATCCCTTACATCTTAACTAAAATATTAAAAATAAAATTTTATTGATATATTTTAAACTTAAAATCACATTATGTTTTTATGTTGTTATTCATTTTAACAAATATTTTCTTAATATATTTTCATCTGATTTTCCCTCACTGGGGGGATAGTGAGCTATATGCAAACTGTAGGTCTCATGTTTGATACTCTTCTCTACAAGATATGATGGTACATAAGCTGTGATTATTTTAATTGTAATTGTGTGCAAACATTTATTAACTCTATAATAAAAGTTGAAAAATGTCCCCTCAAAATATGTCCCTTTTGCCTCTAAACCCGTAGTAAAACCAAATCTATCAACTTCTTAATATGTCTCCAAAAAGAAGTCATGAGCAATCTTCGTCTTAGCTGGAACTTCCTTCTGTCTTTTGGTCTTTTTATATCAAAAGTGTCATGACTGATACAAGTCAATTCATCTTGTATTATATCTACTTTGTCACTGAACGTACCAATGCCAATTTCACGTTTATGTTACTAACACCTAATTAATAATGTTGTAAAAATGTTATTTTTTATACCATCTTCTCCATTTTTAACAATCTACTGCCAAAACTGCAGAAGAGAAAGGAAACACCATCGAATTTAGGGTCATTGTATATTTTATTTTTGTGTTACAAATAGGCTAGGACAACTACATGAACACCTGGAGGCCACACTCTTGGAGATGAAGTATTCTGTATTTCAGTGTCAGACCTGCTCCCGATTGTAGCCCAAATGAGATTAAAATTATAATTGTACAACATTTAACAAAATTATTTTTTTTAAATAAAAATAAAACACTGACAATGTTAATGTGTGGCTTTCTATATCAATATATGGCCTGAAAATTTCTATTTAAGTTTAATACTATTATTGTTTTTAACTAGGAACATGGGACTATGATTAAAAACTTTCCAATCCTATAAGATCTACCAAGTCTTGTGTACTCATATAACTTGCTAAGAAACCATATCGTAGCTAGGATAAAATACTGGCACATCCTTTGTGAAGGAGTAAGGATGAGAAACGGTTAATTAAAGAGCAAAAAAGCAAATCTGAACTTGTATATATAAATAAGAATTGCTGGGATCAAACCCATGAGTGAATTATAGTTTAGGATAAGTTTACCTTATTTTGGAGGGAGAAAATGGATAAATAAAAGTAAATAAAATAGCATGGCATATTATGAACACAGAGTAATATGAAAAAACCTAGTTCTAACACCTATAAATCAGGATATTAAGTACTATCTAATGTCTAATATTTACAAATCAGGATATTATTATTATCAAAGACTAATTGTAAGAGGAAAATAAAATAACATGCCAAAAATGCTTGTGAAGCATAAGAAGTGCTATACACAGGAAAAAATATTATAGAATCATAGATTTACATTTGGAAGGGACCTCAGAGCAGTTCATTTTACAGGTAAAGAAACTGATGCTCAAGGAAATTAAGTGGCTTGCCTAAATGTCAGAGATGAAATTTAAACTTAGACTCTGATTGGTAAGAGAATTCTTTTAATTCTACTATACTGTATCCTCTATGACATATAGCTGAATATTTGTAACCTACGTTATATTGTTTTTAAGTGCTTATTGTGTCTGCATTCTGCAGATCCACCAATAGAATTCCAGCTCATTAAGGGAAGGTCAGTGATACATTCATTATCTAAATAGATAGTAACTAGGGCAGGATATATGTGCAATGAACACAAATTTGTTGATCAAATCCAAAATGGAAATTTTACATTTCTTTCAATTATTCATTATAACAACAACACCATAAAAGGTAATCATATTTTCTAAGGTTCAAAATTAACTATCTTCCAATATTTGAGAAAATGTATATTAAAGGAAATTTAAGCAAATTCTGCTTAGCTGTGGAAGTGCAAAATGGGAACCAATGGATGAAGCTGTAGAGGAGACTATGTGGCATATAAACTGTTAATGAATTTACTTCCTTCATTACCAAATTTCAGCTCTTTCATATTCATAGAATCATAATATGCAGAGTTGAATAGGACCTTAGAGATCACAGAGCCCAACCTATTTTATTTTATGCATGAAGTAAGGCACACTATTACTGTTCTTCTTAATTTGGAGGCATTTTGAACATTGTGTTCCTTTTAAATTCCTTTTGTCAAATGTTTCCTCTCTTTAGTATGAGTTTTATCTCAGTTCTGAATTAACTGAGGTTAGCAAATTCATAAAGGTGCAAATGGTCTATTTTAGAGAAAGTATATTGAATAATTTAAATATATACACATGCATATATGTGCATATATATATGCACATATAAAATTAGCTCTAAATTAAAATAAATAGTGAAGATCATATTGTTCTAAGGATCTCTGAATGAGTTGCTAATTCATTTTATTACACAAAAGGGGCAAGCACCATATTATTAAATCATTCTCAATTGATCATTCTTTTCTATATTCAAATGAAAAATCTGTGAGTTAAAATCCAGCTGTCATCAAGTTCAAGATCTATTACTTGATGGAATGATTAAAGAACTTAAATGCTAAAAGCATTCTGAACACACTATGAGAACAATGTCTGTTATTTGCATAGTCAGTTGAGTAGAGTCCAATTAATTTAATGTGAAGCTATAACAGGACTATATCCCTTATGTAGCATGCCAATAGTTGATCAAAATGATTTCTTTTTTTAGCATATAATGATGAACAAGTATCCCTTTAGACCTGAGTTTATCACATAGCCATGTGTGACACGTATCAGGAGCAAAGGCACATTGATTGCAGAAAAGAAATGGAGTTGGCCGTTGAGCCAACTTATGAAAATTGGTTTTCATTTCTTCCACAGAGAGCCAGGCAGATTTTAGAATGAAAATGACCTGTAATTGCCTATGGATAATTACTTCTTTCTGAGTTGTGCAGACCAGGAATGCACATCTAAAATTTACAGATTATTCTTGCAAACTGTATTTTTCTTGAAGAATCATTGTATAGTTCTTTCCTTTATTTGTGAGGGAAGGAAAGAAATTATATGAACTTAATACTGGTATAAGTAAATCTTGTGTTTTTGTGCTACTAAGCAACACCTAAGATTCCAAACAAATGTCAAAAAAAGAGACAAAGGTTCCCCCATTCATTTTAAAATAAGTGTGGTCAAAGGTTCAAGAGAGCTGAGAGAAAAGTATCACAAAAGGTGTTTTCATTACTAAGTAGCTTTTAGAAGAAAATGGAAGTACAGAGATTTAGAGCTGATTTTTTAAAAATCTGTCTTGTTTTATAATATGATTCATAACAATATTTCTGTGGTTTCCTACATTTAATTCTTACTCTGTACAAAATATCAAATATAAGATAATCACAGATTTCTAGAGTTGAAGGACATTTTAATGGTCATTTAGTCCCACCTGAAAAAGTCCACATTATAACCTTGCCACAACAAGATGAATAATACACCATTTCTCAAGGTTTTCATTTTTTGTGTGTAAGCTCTAAATTTTAACAAGTTTTGTTCTGGTTTTTTTTCCTCCTTTTTTATCAAACTTAAATTTATCCTTCCATGTCACATAGTTCTCGTCCTCTGGGATTAAGCAGAACATGTTTTATCCTGTTACCACATGCAGGAAAATATTGTGATAGAGCCAGCAAAAGAGCTAATGGGATTTTGTCCTATATTAGCAGAGTTGTAACTTAAAAAATAAGAGAGAAATATCATGTAATGGATAAAGTAGATAGTGCAGTGGACCAAGTCCTTCAAATATTTAAAAATACCTTCTATCATTCCTCTTTCTTTCCCTTAGTTTTTTCTCATCTGAGGTTCTTTCAAAAAATTATCACACTATGTGAAATCGAAGCCCTTCATTTTCCTAACTGATCTTCTTTGGACACTCTCCAGTATATTTGTGACCTTAAAAAATCATGGTTTCCACATAATATTCCATATTATATATATATATATATATATATATATATATATACATATATATGTATGTATATGTAAATATGAGTATGTACACATATATGTGTGTGTGTAGTGTAGAAGAAGAAGAAAGAGGAAGAAAAACTCTTACTTATATAGCACTTTAAAATTTGCAAAGTACTTTACAAATATTATTTCATTATACCCCCACAATAATCCTCAGAAATAAGTGCTATTCTTATTCCTATTTTACAGGTAAAGACACTGAGGTATTCAGGTTAGAGGACTTATCTAGGGTCTTTCTGCTAGGAAATACATTTGATCAGATTTGGAGTCAGGTACATGTTCTAGATTCAATATTATTTCCATCCATTGGAAACCTATCAAAACTAAACAAGTCTTACACTATGCTACTATAATCTTAATATAGTTTTTATTCTCATCAATGGATTACATGGTTAACTGGATCAGTCCCATTCTTCTAGGGGGAAAAACGCTTGATTACATAATCCTGTTTCTGAATTGCCATATTAATCTGAATAATAATAATATCTGAATATAAAAAGCAAAAAAAGATCATATATTGCATAAGAAGGGTAAAGATGCCTAAAATAATGGTCTTTACATCCTTGAAATCACTTATATTTAAATATTACGAATCATATCAAATCTTTTCTGCTCAATGGATCATATTCTCAATGGTTAATCTCCTGAAATATAGTACAAACTTTTAAAGAGAAGGGACAGTTTATTTATCTTCCACATCAAGCCTATACTAACCACATAACATTCTTTTGACTAGAATCAGGCCATGAAGGATCCTGAGAAGCTACCACAGAGAGCGAATCAGTCACTAGCTGCTAAATTAGCAGCCAGAAGGAAAATATTGTGATTCTGCCCCACTGAGACTGGGTCTTGGAGTATAAAGGCAAAACCATCACATCTCTGGCCACAGCAGACACTCAGTTGAGTTACTTTGGTCTTAATGAGAAGAGTCTGTCAGGGTCATTTTGCTCTCAAGACTGACCAGGGCATTGATTAAGCAGAAGAACAATAATACTGAAACACTTCAGGAGTCTGATCAATGCGGAGTGTCAGTCAACTTCAGATGACTCCTCATAAAACTTCCTCCTTCCACTCAAGACCAGAGATGGTGGGCTCCACGTCTAGTGTGAGGTACATGTTGTCAGACCTGGCTACAATTGGTTAGTTTTGCTTAACAGGATTTCTTTATTACAGTGAAGGATATTATGGATGGAGAAGCTAAAAGGAATAAGAGCACTTTTAAAGGATAAAATACATTTTAATGGAGGATTAGTTTGTTTGGTAAATATATTCTGGCATCTCTTTATTCAGCAGAGGAAATAAATATCAAAGAAAGATGATTTTCTACATGATGAAATAAGATAGGAATTAACCATTTCTTTTGAACATATTCTTCTCTGGTTTAAAAAAATTGAAAGAGCAGCTAGATGGCACAGTGGATAGAGTGCTGGTCCTGAGGATCCTCAGGGGGACCTGAGTTCAAATCTGGCTTCAGACACTTAATACTTCCTAGCTGTGTGATCCTGGACAAGTCACTTAACCCCAATTGCCTCAGAAAAAAATGAATTTATGAATTTAAATAATATTTGAATGACTAACATGAATTCATAACTTTATTTAAAATTTTATTTATTTCATTTTTTTGGTGAGGCAGTTGGGGTTAAGTGACTTGTCCAGGGTCACACAACTAGGAAGTGTGTCTGAGGTCATATTTGAACTCAGGTCCTCCTAACTTCAGGGCTGGTGCTCTATCTACTGCTCCATTTAGTCACCCTGGAAGTTAGAATTGTTAATAAAATACATCACCTGGGTAACCACAATTTAAGTCAATATTAAGCTTGAATTCATAATTCACTAAATGTTCAATGACAAAAAGACAAAAGATAAAAATTTAATTTTGTCTCAATAACATCTGGCAAAAAAAAAACAAAAAACAACAACAGCTCACATATTTGTACATTAACTTCATCTTTCCTTTTTCAATGTACTTTTTATGGTAAGAAATTAAAGAAAAAAATCCTTTGATTTTTCTGAACAGGATACCAACAAATATATTAGACTGTGTAACACATTTCTTTTCATAGACTCTTCTGTTGATTCACTCTTTTGAAGCATTCAGTTCCTAAAAATTCAAGCACTAATTAGAAAGGTAGCAAATGCACAACACAATAAGCCTTCTGCTAGTCAGGGCTATAGAACCATGAGATGTTTGAGCTTTTTCATTCAACCAAGCACCAAATATTAATTTAAAGGCAGCTGGAGGACAGAACAGTGGGCACGGAGGCAGGAAGGCGTGAGTTTCCAAATGACATTGGATGTTTCTCTTGGTCTATCACTTAATCTCTGTCTGCATCAGCTTTTTTAACTGTAGAAGACGGATAATAATACATCTATCTTGCAGGTTTGTTGTGACAATCAAATGAGAGATTTATAAAAAGTGTCCAGCAGAGTGCCTGACACATAGTAGGTGTGATATAAATTCTGAATCCCTCAAATTCTGCCTCAGACTCATACAAGTCATTTAAGTACCATTTCCTCATTTGCCTCATATTTAAATTGAGAATATAATAGCACCTCTCTCAGATTTTTGCCAGGATCATAAAACATGTATAAAGCACAACCTTAAAATTATATATAAATGCTTATTATTACTAATTCTTATAAATATCATCATTATATGACATTTCTGTACCAGAGATAGAAAAATAAAAATTAACACTTTTTTTTTTTTCTTTAACAGTATGTGTTGAGAAGATTAGTGGAAAGGGGGCTGGTGAGAAGTCTAACCAGGCTTTGATACTCATAATGACCTTGGCCAAACCTCAATTTTCTTACCTGTAAATGAAAGGCATCCTGGTATAGTGGAGAAATAGATAAAAAGACTTTCTCAGCAAATGCCTGACCCACTTTCCTAATAATCTAATCCATCAGCAAGTACACTTTAGCTAATATATTACCACATCATGAGTCATTAACACCCTCCTTTTAATCACACACAATTTAATTCATCTGATCCAGTGATAGGCAAGACTTTTGCTCATTCCTCCATCCTACAAAACTGAGATATCCTGCCACTCACTTTCTATATAAGTCAAACAAATCAGTCGTTAGTAGAGTAATTCATTTAAATATATATGTATGTATATGCATGTATACATATATATGTTTTATGAAGTAAAGCAAATATTTTTATAACAGTAGAATAAAAAGGAAAAATACACATGAAACTTTGCCTTTTATGTACAACTTTTTATATATTGAAAAAAATAGTAAGTGGCATAATGGGAAGGAGAGAGGGAGGGAAGGAGAGAGGGAGGAAAGGAGAGAGAGAGGGAAGGAGAGAGGGAGGGAAGAAGGAAGGAAGGGAGGGAAAAGGGAGAGAGGGAGGAAGGGAGGAAGGAAAGGAAAGGAAAAAGGAAAGAAAAGGAAAAAGGAAAGGAAAAAGGAAAGAAAAGGAAAAAGGAAAAGAAAGGAAAAAGGAAAAAGGAAAGGAAAGGAAAGGAAAGAAGGAAGAAAAAGGAAAAGAAAAAGAAAAAGAAAAAGAAAAAGGAAAAGGAAAGGAAAGGAAAGGAAAAAGGAAAAAGGGAAAAGGGAAAAGTTAAAAGGGGAAAAAAGGGAAAAGGGAAAAGGAAAAAGGAAAAAAAAGGAAAAAGGAAAAAAGGAAAAAGGAAAAATGAAAAAGGAACAAGGAAAAGGGAAAAAGGAAAAAGGAAAAAGGAAAAAAAAGAAAAAGGAAAAGGAAAGGAAAGGAAAGGAAAAAGGAAAAAGGGAAAAGGGAAAAGTTAAAAGGGGAAAAAAGGGAAAAGGGAAAAGGAAAAAGGAAAAAAAAGGAAAAAGGAAAAAGGAAAAATGAAAAAGGAACAAGGAAAAGGGAAAAAGGAAAAAGGAAAAAGGAAAAAGGAAAAAGGAAAAAGGAAAGGAAAGGAAAGGAAAGGAGAAAGAAAAGGAAAGGAAAGGAAAGGAAGGAAAGAAGGAAGGAAGAAAAGGAGGGAGGGAAGGAAGGAAGGAAGGAAGGAGGGAGGGAGAGAAGGAAAGGAGGGAGGGAGGGAGAGAGGGAAGACAGGAGGGAAGGAGAGAGGGAGGGAAGGAGGAAACAAGGCAGGAGGGAGGGAGCCTCACAGGCTATTTCATCAAGAGCCTCAGCAACACCCCTCCATTCACTAACAAAGGGTGAAGAACCCTTTTGATTTCATGAATTTAGAATTTAGATCCACAGTGGATTTCTGGGGGATAGCCAAAAGAGATGATAGGTAAATATTCCCAAACTAATCTGCATTCCAAAGAGCTAGTTATATACTATTAGTTGTTTCTTTCATTAGTAAAGGAAACACTAGAAATAGGTTTTCATGATGTTTAAAATCTAATTTTTCAAGCTTTACTGAACCCAAAATCAGACATGTTGGAAGGCAACACAGAAGTCTAGTCAAGACCTCTGATTTTACATATGAGAAAACTGAGGTTCAGCAAGATTAAATGAATTGCCTTTTGTATAGATGATCAACATCAGTTCTAGTAAGTCCAGAGCCAGAGTTCTTTCTCAATGTGAATAGCAATTGTTTTTATGTAATTATATTTAATTATACCAAATATTGAGCTCCTTAAAGACCAGGATTGTCATGTTCCTAACACTTAGCATGTAGCAGGCATTTAATACATGTAACTGATTGATAAATACATAGATCTAGAAAAGACTAGAGACTGGAATTAAATATATATACTAAATGCAGGATATACTCTGGAAATTTCATTTTTTCTTCATTTCCTTATGTTTGATCTATTTTCTATTAATTCATTTCCTAAAAATAGCTTATAGAAAACTAATCTTGCTTGATTATTTTTTTAGTCTAAGGCACAACTGCTTCCTTTTAGAATAAATATTAACTTCAAAGTACCTAGGTCTACCTAGACAAATCATAACTAGCCCTAACTGCTCCCCGGAAGGGTCAATAGGGAGAGGCTCTAGAAAACATCAGTGGGAAAGGGAGATGGTGTTTTGTTACAGAAGCAGCTGAAAGGCTAATGGAGTTGGTGCAGTGGCAGAGAGATCAGTGAGCAGTGGGATGGGGCAGAGAGAAAGGTTTGAATGTCACAGAGGACAGAGCAAGGAGGTGGGGGAGCAGGGAACAGAATTAAGGAAATTGTGAGGAAGAATTTAGCTGATATGGTTTCTAAATTCGATCAAATAGGAAACACCTTAAGTTCCACACTGCCTTCTTCCCATCTCTCCTCTTCTCAGAGCTGGATGTTCTGTCCAGGCTCTCAGAGGAAGAACCGTGTTTGATGTGGCCAGAAATGGACTCTGTTTGGGGTCAGGTTCTGAGGTGGTAGAATTCTTGGATTGTAAAATGTACTGACAAGCTGCCTCAAAGGTCAGCTTCTGAGAAACAGGGTGAAAGGGCAGTCACAGAGAGCGTGGAGTGGACTGACAACTAGGGATGAATGATTACTTCGCAGATATATATTTTTTTTATTTGGAAGACAATCCAGGAATTGTCCCAGATTCTGGTTTTGTTGGTTTATATATTGTATATTTATATTTCTGCAGAGATAAAGAAAGATGATTTTTAAGGACAAATAATTTGGAGAAAGCACAGTATAGTATTGTGTTTGATTTGCAATCAGGAAGACAAGTTCCAATCTGGTTTCACACACTTAGCAGCTGTATGTTGTTCAGTCATTACAAATGACCCCATTTGGGGTTTTCTTGGCAAAAATATTGCTAGGGTTTGCCATTTCCTTCTGCAGTTCATTTTACAGATGAGGAAACTGAGGCAAAGAGGGTTAAGTGACTTCTTTATGGTCACACTACTACTAAGTGTCTGAAGTCAGATTTGAACTCACAAAGAGTCTGATTCCCATTACTAGGTGTGTGAGCCCAGGCTTGACAAATCCTTCTCTACATCTCAGTTTCCTCATCTAAAAAATGAAAGACAAACTTGGTGAACTTTTCCATCTCTAAACCATCTATAAGCCAATGGTCTTCAAATTTGTTTTGTTCATGTGCACGTTTCATAATCCTGGGAATTAAAGAACAAAATTATATATGTAGATAATCCATTGTTTCTGCTGTCAGGTGCACGGTTTCATATTTTACTTTTAACCTGTTTCATCAGCACAAAGGATTTTATGGGACTTCCCACTTTCCTTACCTGTGTTACACACTAGTTAGCCATCACCTATTAGAAGCACACTAGTGCCATCTGCTGAAACTGAAGAAGAAAAGCCATTTAGGTGAGTATATTTAGTGCCTGTTGAAACTTCATCTTGCATAGGATGTTACACTAATTTCAGGTCTCTGTGGTTCTATTTGTTTTATTTTTAGTATTCATTCCTTCTTCCTCCTTTTCCCTTTTCTTTATCTCCAGTTCCCCCTTTTATCTACTTTCTAGTAAATAACTTTCCCTCTTTCCCCAATTCCTTCCAATTCTAAGCAGTCCCTTAATAACCCAAGTTTCTCCTATGGATATTTATCATTTTGGGCAATCTGTTGCCCCATGCATCTGAATCTTGTTCTAGTATCTGCCTCCTCCTCCCTGCCCAAAATTCTGGTATATATCTAGTAACTAGGATGTCTGGGGCCAATGGGATGGCTAAGAAGGATCCACCACTGGAACCAGTTTGTGGGTCTATCAACCTACTTGTGCTTAATCTCGAAGTGGCCCACGCTATCAGTGGGGAGATGCCATGGCGTGCAAGAGAAGTGGATTTAAGTGAGAGAGGGCTGGGCAAGATCACCTGCCTCACTTTCCTCTCCAGAGCCACCTGGGGCCAGTGAGATCAGGATGACCAGAGATGTCCTGGATGCCATGGGAAACCTTGATCTTTTTAAGCTAAAGTCTTCAACAGGTCTCACTTGACTGAGTATGCACTCATTCAGTGATTAAGATGACATAGCAATTGAGACAAAAAATTATGCTTAGTGTTGATTATAAGCCTATAACAGTACACAATCAACTCTATTTCCATGGTCTTTCATTGTTCTCTTTTATTGTTCAATACTCAGTCAATTCTACTATAAGCAAATCTCTTTCATAAATAGACCTGTTCTCCTGTCTCTTTTAATTCTTGTCCAGATAATAATAATAAAAAAAACACTCATTAATTCACTACTTCCTAGAAGGAAATTTACCTTGAGAAAAGAGCATCCACACAGATATAATCCCAAACTACAACTACAAAAAAGCTATTTTTAAAAAGCATTAAAAAGACTATTGCCATCAATTTCTAAAGTTATTATAAAAGTCCATTTAGGGATTTCAGACAAGTCTCTATTTATTTCTTTACTCTCCTTCTTAAGATCATAATGCCAAAGCTTGAGAAGGCCTGAGCAGTCATCTACTAGAACTCCTTCATTTTCCAAAAGAGAAAAATGGGAGTAAACAAATATTAGTTAACTTAGCCAAATTCATAGAGACATCAAATATCAGAGATGAGATTTATAGTCACTTCTGCTGCCTCCAGAACCAGTTATCTTTCATCCAAACCCTGCTAAAATTAAATCTCCTTGTCCTCTGTAGTAATGTTCAAGGTAATTTTAAAAAAAAAAATAATTTCATGCCTTTTACTAGTTTCTTATATTTTATTACTACTATTAAAACAAGTATGTTTTATGCTAGTTTAAGGCCAATATATGCAAATGACTCCTATGTTGTGGATTAATCAAATTTCTTTGGGCTGAGATGGAAATCTAGCATTTACTTCAAGGGCAAATGTATTTTAACCTCCAAATAACAAATCTACAAACTAACAATTGGGAAAAAATCAATTTTTTAAAAAATCAGGAACAATTTATACTATATGATTTACTGCTTTTGTCTCTCTATTCCTTTCCTTTATCTGTCCTGAGTCACATTGCCATTACTCTGACCCATCCTACATGAAATATAAAAAAGAAATTTGGGGAGTATGTTACTTAAAAGCTATAATAATGAAAGAGAAACTACTGCCAGTGTTAGAAAACTTTTTACTAGTGACAAAATAAACTTCTTGAAAGATATTTGAGGGGGGGATACAAACTTAAGTCAAAGTGGATCCTCATTGATCAGAGAATGCTGTATTAATTGTAATATATAAATGCAATTGAATGCTATTGTACCATAAAATGGGACAAACAAGATTTCAAAGAAAAATGGGAAGATTTGAATAAAAGTAAAGTAAAAAGAAAGGGAGAATGGTCTATACAATGACTATATTATTGCAAGTGAAGATACTGTCAGATTAATTGCAATAATTGATATGGTCATGTGAAGACTGAGTTAGCCCCCTGGATACCTTAGAATCAGTCAGAGTCAGGATAAGCAAAAGTCCTTGATGTTTATTCTTGATCTTTAGGGGTAGAAGTGAACAGGATGGATGCAGGATCTTCTTTCTCTTCCTCTGCTGCCCAAAGTGACTCTGGCTTGTCTTATTCCATCTCCTGATCCTTCTCACAATTCTCTGTATGCACCAAAACATTGAACCTGCACCGAATAGTGGGAAGGGCCATTTTCCAAGCCTATGCTAATAGAGTATTGTTCAATCAGTAACTAGCCTTAAGTGCTCCATTGTCCAACCTCAGTGTATCAACTCAGAGTTTCAGCCCTTTACGTCATCAGAGAACAAATGTTCAAATACAAGTCCCTCTTTTCCAAGGCTCATGAGACATTTCATCAAACAGGGAAAAGTTCATTGTTTTAGTGGATAGAGAAGAAGAGAGATTTTATTCATTAATTATAATGTAAAAATTCACAACACATCAATAGATTTTTAAAATGAAAATTGGGGAAATGTACAATAGAAATAACCTTCAGTGAAGGTTTCTCTCTCTAAAATTCTGTAACACTTATCATCCATATGACTCAGTAATACTTAGAAAATACTATCTGGCATTGTATTTATGGTATGCCTTTAATGATGTTTTTTTCTCCTAACTGGATAGTAAGCTCTATCCAAAGGGCACAATCTCACTACCTCTTTAGAATTCCAGTGCCAACAGTTAATATGTTCAGCAAAGAGATGATGATGACCATTTTATAATGCCCCTCTAGCACCTTCATGATTGACCCCATTTAAGACATAAATTTGTCTCTCCTTTTCCCCCCAATTAATTCTTCCATACTAAACATATAGCTTGGGATCCATGATTAGAAAGTATTTTTAAGTCATAATAACTTTAAAGTTAAAGTGTGCTTGCATCTCAATTTTTAACTGAAGCTTCACTGTAAAATATAAGCGGAAATAGAGATTAGAAGATAATCTTCATCAGTAGAATTTAAGATAGTGATCAGAAAGGCAAAGAAAGGTAATTTCTATTAAGATGTTAGTCTTAAAATGCTGACTCATTAAATCATGGAATGAATAAACATTAACAATTCCAGGAAATATTAAAAGAACAAAATAACTTTTTAAAATTCTCAGGAAAAAATACTATCTGTGAAGTCATTTGGACTCAATCCTACACTAGTTCTGATTTTTCTTTTAAAAGTGTTTAAAAAAACAAATAAAAAGATTTTATTTTATATAATGATTAAAATTTCCATCCATATTAGTGGCTTGCCTCCCCAATTCTGCCAAAATATAATTTTTTCTGTATATATGTTATAGCAATTAAGTAAAGAAACAGAATTTCTTTCACAACTTTTAAAAGGTAGTGCCAAAGAGCTGTATGCAACAATGCTAGATGCTTAAAATAAGTAGTCATTTCGCCTTCCTTCCCCGATTAATTGCTTTGAAGAAAGGCATTCATAAGAGTCGTTGCCCAATTGATAACTGCTGAAAGCAGAATGACCAGATGCTAAGGAAGAAATCTGATCAATATCCATAACAAAATTAAACTTAAAATAATAAAAAGTGTTCAAATCACTAATGATTAGACAATTGAAAACTGAATCAAATATCAGGTTCTACCTCTTATCATCTGATTACCAAAACTTAGTAAAAGTGAATTTATAAATATTAGAGATGTAGAGAATTAAATTTATTAGAGCACTCTTTGTGGTGATGTGAACCAGTCAAGCCACTATGGAAAAGATTTGAAAGCTATAATCAATAGTTATATCTTCAACCCAGTGATCCTTCTACTAGGTCTATACATGAAGGAGAACAAAGAAGATGAAAAAAGAATCATCTATGAAAATACTTGTAAGAGTTTTTTGTGTTATCAAAGATATGCTCATTAATTGGAGAATGGCTGAATAAATTACATATGATATGTGAAGGTAATGAAATACTATTGTTCTATAAGATATGATGAAAAAAACTGGTTCAGAGAAAGCTGTGAAGACTTACATGAACTGATCCAGAGTGAAGTTAGCAGAATCATCAAAACAGTTTATATAAATTTTCAGCTTAAATTGGCTTTTAAATTAATATAGTTATTGTTTTAGACTTAACTAGTGAAGGGTTGATGTAATATTACTTGCCTCAGAAT
Organism: Sarcophilus harrisii; assembly: GCF_902635505.1. Classification (NCBI taxonomy): domain Eukaryota; kingdom Metazoa; phylum Chordata; class Mammalia; order Dasyuromorphia; family Dasyuridae; genus Sarcophilus; species Sarcophilus harrisii. The sequence continues at coordinate 30,999,720 of NC_045431.1, read as the reverse complement.
CCAACATTTCTCACATAACAGAATACTTTTATAAGATTTGACTATAAGACAGTATTTGAAAATTTATGAAATATGGATGCTAGAAACCAACTAATTCAACAAGTATGAATTGATTATGAGAGAGGAATTATGATAGTAGCAATAGGTGATAGAAAATCAATTTGATTCAACAATATTAAGAATGTGCTGTGTATAAAATTTCCATAGTAGGTACTGAGGGACATAGAACATTAAGAATATACAAAGTCATGTCTGATGATTATTACAATGACAGAAGAGATGGAAGGAAAGGGAAAGGATAAACATTTATGTAGCACCTACTATATACCATGCACTGTGCTAAGTGCTACTTAAGTACATATAAAGTCTGAGGAGAAAAACATAGGATTGGAAAAGACATCATAGAAGAGATGACTGTCAAGTTAGTTTTACTCTAAATGGGCAAAAAGAGAAGGAATTCTAGGTTCTGATTACAGCTGCAACTAAGGCATGAAGACAGAAAAGTATGTGGCTGAGGCACACATTTTAAGTTATAATCATCATATTGTTATTTTGTTTGATTAAATTTATTTGTTATAACAGACTTCTTGGGGGGGTGAGTGAGGAACTGATAGGTAATGAGATTGATTCAAAGAAAAAGAAAAATCAGTGAAATACTCAAAATGCACAAAAAGAAACACAGGTTTATGTAGAGAGCATAACAGTAAATTGGTTACTATTTTACCTATAAACATATCTACATATACATGTATAATTGCTGTTTCAACTCTGAATGCTTTTTCTTCAAGAGAAAATAAACTTAATATTACTTGGAGGAGAAGTTATTTGTTTTTTTGTAATTATTTTTTGCTTATTTAAAAAGCTTTTCAACTTCTCCATTTTCATCTTTATTTCTTGGTTCTCAGTCAGAATCCTTCTCCTATTAAGTCATATTTTTCTTTTTCATCATCTAAAAAGTTGGCATTCAAGCCACACTCATTGGATTGGTCATTATTATCAATGTCATTATTCAAAACACTTGTACCTTTCCTCGTACTTTGATGTCTAGATCTTGATTTTCATCTCTGAAGGTTTATTTACTATGCTTATTATTTTATGTGGTGTGGAGGATTCTTTCTAGAACAAACTCTCTTGATTCATAACTTTATAATCCCCCTCATCAGGGTGGTTGAATTGTTCAAAATGGGGTTCTTCCTGTAGTAACAAGTTTCCAACATGCAAGGTGTTCTGCTGAGTCTATCTTCCCTCAAACCTTATGGTTCTGTTATGCTTTTAGTTCATCTCTAGCCTTCAGAATCATAGTTCAACCAGGAGTCAAACCCTTTGGTCTTCTTCAGGAAAATATAAATATCTCGATAGATAGATAGATAGACAGACAGACAGACAGATAGATAGATAATCAGACAAACAAAAAGATGTCATATATATTATTTATTCTTCTAAAATCCTAAAAAGGGAAGTTCACAGTATGATATAAGTTCATCTTTTCTGCTTTTTGTATATTGATGTTAAATTCACAAGAAAATTAATTTTGGAAGGGAGTAGAGGAGAGAAAAGGAATGGACTTTTGATCTCATTCACTTAAGAAATTCCCAGTGAATAAGCAAACACCAGTAGTATAGATCAAACCAATTTCACAATTTAAAAGTTTTAGACAGTTGTCTGGAACATGAGAAGCTAAATTATTTACCCTAGCTCCATATACTGTTGTATCCAAGATGAGAATTGGACCCAGGCCTTTTGGCCATTCTCTATTCACAGTACAATTTTATCTCTCTGAATTACTTATATGTTATATTAAATTCAAACTGATAAAAATCACAACTCTGCTGTTTTCCCTCTCACCTGGAACAGCAGAAGATTTGCCATGGCAGCAGTTGAGTCAAATTCAGAGATCCCAGAGATGGAAACATAACTGCAATGTTAAAATCTAATTCTGTGGGAAAAAAGGGTTTCACTATATCCAATTTTGCTTTTTAGACATTTTGTCAAAAATATATTTACTTCATATTTCAAGGGTTACCTATGGGTACATTGAAATTGCAGTTATTGATTCTTTGGATCTTTATGAATGTGCACATATAGACTTGGAGGGCCACAAAACTTCTGAACTTCAAGGGAAAATACAAAGTGTATAGGTTCTGAAAAAGAACAAAGGAATTTAATGACTCCCTCAATTCTCTTACTCAGGGAAATTCATATTTCTCCCTTGGAAAGAACTTGATTATTTTTTTTCCTATTCTCCCTGACCCGCAGCTGAAATTAGCTATTTTTTTGCCAAGGGGCTAATGGCACAAACATGATTTAGAAAGGGACATCAAGAGGCCATTTCTGGGAAGGCTACCACAATGGAAACAGGAAGAAAACTCAGGACCACTACAGAAAAGGAAGAAGCATAACCCAGCCAGAAAGAAAAGTTATTGTTCCTACTAAATGACTACCAGTGCTATTAGCATCTCTTCTAGTTAATTCCTCAATTTCCATATTCTATACTTAAAACTCTGCCAATAGGGATTGAAGAAATAATTGGTTTCTTCTTTTCTTCTCAATTTAGACATATACACATGCCCTGTAATTGTATTGGAGAGTTCATGAAAGCAGTGCTCATGACATTGCATCCTGAAAGGGAGAATAATCTCACTATTTGAGTCCCTTTCTTTTAGGCACTCTGTTTCAGAGAAAATAGTTTTCATTCAGAAGGGGGAAATGATCATTTAGCTCTCATCTTGTGACTTTAATAAATAAATCATGGTCACAACCAATATAGACTCTTTCTTGTATTTAATATTAGTCTGTTGTCCACACAGGAAATCTGGTCCAAATGGCATTTTACTCATATTTGGTGCTAATGAAAATATTTATGAAAGTTCTATTATTTCCCTATATAAGCTTGCAAAACGAATTCTCCAAAACCGACTCCTCTTCAGGGTCTGTGACTGACTGGATATTAGACTGTCACTTCATACTCGACAATAGAACCAAGCTTGTTGCCATGAATTTCAATGCAGTTCATCCCTTCCCCTCTCTGTGTCTAGCCCACATGTCTACTTGCCTTTACCTATGACCTCTGGCCTGCCATAATTTAGGTCTTTTTTTAAGTGTTCTGGCTTTGTTGAGGAAATATGTAAAGGATTCCTAACGCACTCTGCCTTTGACTTGGCACCAACTCTATTCTTCCTGCAGCTGGTTATTGTTCAGATCTTTTGGTTAGATTTGGCTTCTCGCTAGAATTCCTTATTTCTTTTGCTGATTGAGTAGTATCTAAATCTCTTAGACACAGAGCCACAGCATCTACATCTTCTCCATTTTTATGTCCCCAAAAAGGTATTCATTCTAACCCATCTCTTAATATTCCCTCTCTAATCTCCAAAGTATTTGTGGTCTGCATCACCTATTGAGAAGCATCATGGTGCAGCAGATACAAAGCCAGACTTGGAGTCAGAAAATCCAAGTTCTCTCTTGGGCACATAGGAGCTATGGAACTCTGGGTGATTACTTAACTTGCCAGTACCCCCCAGAAACTTAGTTGAATTGCTAGTAGCAATATAGTTGATATACTGGATTTCCTCATTACCATGAAATTGCATTCAGATTGTTCACTGAGCATCTAGTGTTGGTTATAATTTGCCTATCCTGACATACCTTGCTAAATTGAAAGCTCCTTGAGGGCAGGTATACCTTATTTTACCCTAAACTGACCTGTACAATAATTAATAAATAAGCACTTAATGGAAGTACAATATATGTTGATTCATTGTAATATCTTCTCTATTAAACATTACCACTACTACATATGTATATTTGGTATGTGTACACACACAGTCATATATATTAACATATATATGTTTGTGAATTATATATATACATATATATATACACTCATTTTTTAGATTAAATAATTTTTTAAACTCAGATTCTTTCACATTCAATAAAATAGGGTTTGTCCTTTTGGAATTGGGATCATATTTTTATACTCATGAGCTTCGACTCATTGCTTTATATTCCAACAAAGTCTATCTGCTGTTCTACAATCCAGAATTCCAGCAATCGATAACTGGGCCAAACAGCTCCAATTTGTAATTCAGCACATCATTGAAGTGTTTCTTCTGGCAGTCACCTTCCTTCCCAACCCTACTCAGCACCAGGTTAGATACCCTGCTGTCATCCATCTTCCTTATTTGTCCATACCAGTAAAGCCGAGTTACACTGGCCCCAAGCTAAAAATATATGCTTCATTCATAGAAGTGATATTACCAAGGACTGTCAATAAGTGCTCTTCACCAGGTGTAAAAAGACAAGAAAACTTTCTTACACGGGGCATAAGCCAATAGCTCATGAATTTCAGGACATTCTATTTGCAAGTAAAAGTAATGAAACTTTGTCCTGCTGTGAACACCAGATCAAGGATTTTTAAGTAGGTTTAAAACAACTGAAGGTTGTTTTAAAGTTCTGATATTTCTGCTTTGGTCATTTGAGTTTTAAGAGTAAAGATAGAAAAAGAGAAGAAATACATATATTTAAATGTGAAGAATTTAAGCTAGGGAAAATAGAATCTCTCTCTGATGAAAGCCCTTATGCTGATTCTATTATATGAATCTTCATTTGTCACGTGTTGTAGCCACATATGGCCCCTAGGTGTCTGTTCATTATCTTTGGTCATTAATTCTTCAAAAACATTGATATGCCATCAAGCACGGCCACACCGAATCAATCAATTGTCAGACATTTATTAAGCAACTATTAATTTCCAGGCACTATGCTAGGTTCTGTTAATGAGAAATGAGACAGTCCATGACCTTAAAGACCTTGTGTTCTATCAGGATCATAGGGCCATAGATCAGTGGCTGGAAGGACTTTCAAATGAGATATCATTTGATCCTTGGAAAAAATGTTGTGTTTTAAAAAAATGATCCTTCGCTTTAGGGAGAAACTTAGTGGGATTAAATTACTATGGTGCTCTCCGAATCAGAGACAGAGACAGAGATGGCAGAAGAAGGTGGATAAGTCATGAGGTAAGAATTAAGGATATGTAATGAGTAACCCATGTGTCCTACTGGGGTGCATCCTATGCCGGGAGCACTGGAGTAAGCCCCCAGAAGGATTAACCATCCTTTATGGAGGATTTAAGAGGGGCAGAATGGAGCGGCTGCAGGGTTCCATCTGTACCAGGGGAGAGAATACCTCCACTGATGACACTGCAGATACCTCAAAGTTCTAAAATTAAAACTGCGCACTCATGAGTGCCTTGGTTATTAAATACTCGAATAAGCTACTAAGAGGTTTTGAAATCTCTTCTGTTCTTAGTCAACAAAGGGATTTTCACACAGTGGAGAAGATGGAGAGGTGGCCTTGGAGTCAGGAATTAAAAGCAGTCCTTGAGTCACACACTTGAATACTTGACTGAGGGAATTCATTCCAGGGATCCTCATAATCCTCTAAAATGATCAATGACACAGAAAGTGCCAACTTGCATTGTGGGAGAAAGGTAAGCTTCCCTCGCCTAGGAATCCCCTGTGTCTTAGACATATTCCTAGCCATTCAATGAATGAATTCAACAGAGAATTACTGAAAATGACTACATTTCCCCTATGGGATACAATGCTAAATTGTACTAAAATAATTACGAATGAATATTATACATGACATATATAAATAGTTACTTATGTAAAGGCATCTCCAATAAGCATTAGAAAAACAAAAAACATCATTGACTAGAATACTTGGGGGAAATGAATAGAGAATATACACATCTTGAACTGGGTCTTGAATGATGGGGATAATTTGGACAATAGAGATGAGGGCCATGATCTTTCAAGCTGAGGAAGCTGCACAAGGTGAAAAGGCACTTGGTGTGTGATGAATCCAGGGATATGATAGACAACTACGCCCAGGGTCTAGCACATTCATATAATCTAACTATAATATTATGTTCTAGAAAGATAGCTGTAATAACGTTTTGAGAGAACTGGCCTGGGAATAAGCCTTGACTTCTTAGCTCTGCCCTTGAAAAATACCATTTGTATGACCCGAGAAAGGCAGCAAAGTGCTCAGTGCCCGCAGGCATCTCACTGAGATCATTAATTGCAGAAGAGGAGCCAGTGTCATTGGCAGAAGAAGTTCCTTCACCAGGTATTATATATAAACAATGAAAGCAAAGGTCCAGTTCAAGAGTCAGCCAATAAATACTGATTAATTACCTGCTATGTTCCGGGATGATGCTGAATATAAGATATACAAAGAAAGGTGGTCCCTGTCCCCTAAGGAGTTCCTAACTTAATGGAAGAAACAACAGGCAAATAACCATGTATTCATAATCTATGCACAGTATAAATGGGAAAAAATCAACAGAGGAAAGGGACTAGAATTAAGAGGGATTGTAAAAGGCTTCCTATAGAAAAGAAGATTTTAGATGAGACTTGAAAAAAAACTGGGAAAGTCAAGAGCAGAGGAGGGAGAGAATTCTAGGAATAAGAATGCCCAAAGTCAAGAATGTTTGAAGAATATCAGAAAGGTCAATACCACTGAAGTGTATGTGAAGCAGCATAATGTAAAAATACCAGAAAGAGGGTGAGGAAGGTCATGGAGGGCTTTAAATATCAAATGGAGGATTTTTTATTTGATCCTGTAGGTGAAAAGGAACCACAGGAGTTTATTGAAATGAGAGTAGGAGCTAGCAGTCAGTAGGAAATAATTTTGACAGCTGAGGGGTGGATGGACAGGTATGGAGAGAGAGTTGTGGTAAGGAGGGAAGGAGGAAGGAAAAGACAAGAATTAATGCTTATTGTGTTCAAAACTCCCTAAGTCCGCTGGATACAAAAAGAAAAGTAAAACAGTTTGTACTTTCAAGGAACTCACATTCTAATGGAGGAGACAAGTTTTGAGCAGAACATCCCATGGTTCTTAGGGTTTAGAGGCAAATGCCTCACCTTTAATATCATTTCCATTGATAAAATCGTATCAGTTTCTGGTCTTGAACCATCTGACAATGCCATGAACTTTGGCTCTATAGATCTAGAGGGCTGGACTTAGAGTTAGGAAAGCCTGAGTTCAACTATTGCTTCAGACATTTCCATCATCTGTGCGTGGGGAAATGGTACCACCTCCTCCCCAGCATTATTATGTGGATAAATGAGGTAACATATGTAAAGCACATTACAAACCTATTACATAGCTGCAGTGAGCTAAATGCTAGCCAGCAGCTACCTAACTTTTATTTGCAGTTTCTTAGGCAGGCTTTACAGTATTACTTGTTCTTGATCTTATTGGATCTTTTTCCTTCTAGGACTTTGTTCCATCCAAGCCTCCTCTTAGTTAAGCATCTTCAACCTCTGTCTAAACTGGCTGCTTACTTTTTGCCTACAGATGCTTTCAGATCTCCTCGTCCTAAAAACACAAACAGAAAAACAAAGCCAAACCCTCCTATCGAGTCTGCTTCTCCATCAAGCTATTATTCCATTTCTTTCCTCCCCTTCACTGGGAGTTCTTGATATCCCGCTGTCACCATTATTTCTGCTCTCGGACTTCCATTCTCTCTGTTATGTAGAAATTACCTTCTCTCATATTGCCCATGACATCATTTTGGAATATCCAACTTGAATGGTCTCTTCTTAGCTCTTCTCCTCCTCGACTTTTTCTGTGACTTTTGTTACTAGTGACCACCACCTCCTGCATCACCACTATCCATCTCCATTAATGATCCTCTCTATCACCTTGACCTTCAGGACACTGCTTTATACGGCTTCCCCTCCATACCTCCAAGTTATCCTCCTTCATTGGTTCTTCTTATTCCAACCCCTAAGATATGGGCATTGACATTATATGTGTATGGACATATACATGTGAAAACTGAAGCAGAGAAAACCATCCTGAATGTATAGAAGAGACTTTCCCACTATCAAACCATTCAACAGTGATTAAGTGACTTGACCAAAGTTAAGGAGACAGTATTGACTGAGACAAAACTGAAAATCAGGGACCCTTTTCAGAATAATGTTTTGTTTTAAATAATTGCAAGAAATTCTACATTTCAGTTAGAGGTTAGTGAGAATAAAAGTTGTATTTTCCATCTAAATTTATGGAGCTGCTGAAACTGACTTTCAGATCTTGGACCAGATTAAGAACTCTTAATTTAGAGTTAGCTTTGAATCCTTCATCTTCCCTGACCACAACCAATCATCCCCAAGTCCCCATAACTCTTTAATTAATTTCCTTTTTTTTTATCTTGCCACCACTCTGATTTTTATCTTCATGACCTGTCAGCTGGACTATTTTGATGGTGTCCAAACTGATCTCCCAGAGTTTTATTTGACTCTTTTGATGATCCATCCTTCACAAAGCTATCCAATAATTTTCATAATGTACAAGCCCGGTAAGATTAATTTATGCTAAAAAAATTAAATAAACAATAAAATCTGCAATAGCCTCTCATTGCCCATAGAAAAAATTATATACTTTCCATCTTGATAGTCAACATTTTCCTCAATCTGGCTTGAGACTATTTTTCTAACCTTGTTTAATAAAAATAGGAATGTTTCATATAAATTGAAAAATACTTTACAATTGTTGTCTCAGTTTATCTTCACAGAATCCTAGAAGGTATATGATATTATTATCTCCATTTTATAGAAGAGGAAACTGAGTCATAAGTAAAAAGACCTGCCCCAGAGTCACACAGCTATTAAATGTGAGGTCAGAGCTAAACATTTTTTTCTTTCTGACTCCAGACCCAACATTCTATTGTCTGTACCACTTTTCTTATTGTCTCCATCCACTGCAGTCACACCGTACTACTAGCCCCTCTCCAAACTTATCCTGTACTCCCCTGATCTCATGAAAATCTGCTATCCCTTAGATCTGAAACAAACTCTACATCTTCAACTATAGAACTACTCCTCTATCTGAAGATTCAACTAAGGTACCATGTCCTCCATGAATAAAAGCCTCTGATCTTTCTACCACAAAGTGTTTTCCCTCCGTAGTTTTTAAACTTTTTATTTATCTATATGTATTTTTCACATAATGTCTGTATAGGATTAGAACCTTGGACAACTGCAAAGGCAAGTATCATCAAACAAGGCAATCAAGGTGCAGAATGTGTTTTCAGGGAAACAAATCTTATCATATGGACAAATGCCATTTGCTGATTAGATCTAAGATTGTTTCAATAAAGCATTGGACCTTAAAGCATTTCTAGCATTTCTAGCACTACAAACATGATAATATGAGCAGAATCATAACTTTAAAGCAAGTAGTCACTTCGGAGGTCAACTGGCCCAACCCTTTATTTTTCAAATGCTGAACCTAAGAAACAAAGAAGTTAAGTTAATTCTTAGGTGACATAGTAGCAAAGGGGAATATCTGGAATCATATATACATATATATATATGGATGTATCTACATATATATACATATACACATAAATACACAGACATATTTATATGTATGTACACACATATAAATATATATATATATAATTAAAAGATAAGTCTCCTTTCAACTTAAGTCCTATAAGAACAAGATTTTACCTCCCCCCTAATAATAGAGAGGATGTATGTGATGAAATATGGGTTTAGATGTTAGTGACTAATTATAGCATCCTCAGGTTTCTTTTTGCAAAATTGCTCCTTATAAAAGCAAGAGGACAGGTCACAGGGAAGATGGAAGGCAGAAAAGGGAGAAGCATTCATTAAATATCCATCATGTGCCAGACACCTAATAATTCTGCAAGTTAGGTGCTATTATTATCCGCATTTTATAGTTCAGAAAAAAAACAGGATCATTCTGAGGCTCAATTTGAACTCAGTTGTTTCCTGATCCAAGTTCAGCTCCCCATTCACTGCTACCCACCCATTTCCAGATGGAGATAAGATGTGTGCTTGGAGTCAGGGGAGGACAGAAGTATTTAATACCTCTCAAGTCTTTTTAAGAATATATAACTGGGAATGTTGCTGGAGAACTACTAGTTGGGCCATTTCCTTGGTGGACTGCACAGTCATACCGACTGTCAATCAATAACAAAGAGTTCTGTTACTTTATGTCTCCAGACTCACAATGAGAGGAGGTGAGAGCTCACAACTCTGTGGGAAGTCAGCAGGGGTTGGGGGCTATTCGTAAACACTGCTGAAATTACATCTTGAATCTTAAAAGAGAAAGGTGGGCTCTTAAAGACAGGCTAGTCCATCAGACATCCCCAAAAGGAATAGTTGATAGTAGAAAAGAGAACAAAAAAGAAAACAGGCAAATGAAGTTACCTTGAGGAAGAAAATAAAGGCTGAGAGCAAGTTGTCAAAGGATGTGGGCTATCTAATGAATCATTCTAAGAGGAGTGATAGTTACATGAGAAGCTGAGATTCTGAGATAGCCATGATTCCTGTGTCTCTATCAGTTGCTACAAGTTTAGCATCAGTTACCATAGGAGAAATATCAGAATATCAGGAAAAACAGGAGTAACATTTGTTTGTTTTGATTTGGAATTAAAATTAAAGTAGATGATGGATTATGTCACTGACAATTTGTCTGCAGAGCTCAGATGAGTGGAGAGAAAAACCCAGTAAAGACAGATTTTTTTTAAAAAGCCTTTTAGAAAGAAGGCTTCATTTGCATCCCTTCAGATCCAGGTTGGTAAAACAGTCTGGAGAGATTCCTAGGAAATGTACTTTGATGGCGACCAATAGATTAAAAAATAGAAGAAACAGTAATTTCAAATGAGCTATGACAAATATAAAAGCTTAAATCACCTTGTAGAAGATATAAATTTACTACCTTACATCTTCTGTAATATATGAAATTTTGATGGTTAAAGGAGGCAGAGAAAGAAATTTTATTTAAAAACTTATAAAATGTAAGTGTAACAGAACAAAATTTTTAAAGTTACAGACTTTGGAATAAGACTTATTTATCAAGTGATAAATGGTTGAACTAGTTAAGAATAGGCAAGAAACAAAAACATCATTGTTAGATGTGTCTGAAGAAGCAATAGACAGAACAGCCAGATAATAAAAATATTCATTTACAAGATACCTGACTGGACAAATATGGAACTCCTGGATGAGAGCTCTGATACCCCCTTTTACTCTTTAGTAATAGTGTGAGACAAATTCTCTCAAAAGTGCCTATACAATTTGCTTATGCTCTTGGCTTGAGAAGGCAAAATGTAAAAGTGAAATATAGGTTCTTCAATTATTTTATTGTATAAGAAGAGATTCTGAGATCCTCTTAAATGTTATATAATCCAGGGAGTTAAGAGGCTTGTTTGTACTGGTGTAGAGAGATTCAGCTTGATGTGAAATGCTCCAGCTTGAAAATAACTACCATGAAAATGAACAGGTTTGTCTATACTTTTTAAGAGTAATTATAAGTTGAAATGATGTGTAAATGACTTATCAGTTCAAGAATAGAAGATTTGCCCAATTGGAAAGTACTGAGGATAAGAAGGGGAGTAGTTCTCAGAAAAGTAATTTCATGTGGCTCCAAATATGCCTAAATTAACCAATAACATAAAAATCTACAGTACATAGAAGTGGGTCTTCCTTGTTTTTCCCTAAAAGGTTTACCTAAATGTGTTTACCCTCTTATAATTTCTTAATGCATTGTTAGGAAACTATGAGGCACATTTTGGTTTCATTGTCTTTATTATTGTTGTTGTTTTGTAATAGTTGTGTTTAATAATTAAATACATCATCATTGTGAATGGCTGGCATTTTACTAATTAAAACATGCTCATTTAATTTTGAACTCTATACTGAAAAGTCATATTTGAGGTCATATTTGGATTCAGGATGGCCCAGTACTCTATGCAAGATGGCACCACTAGCTACCCAAAGGCCTCTTAGGCTTGTCTTTCTGTGTGGCAGATGGTAAATCCCTTTATAAAAAGTCCTTTTCCCAAATGCATTTGTAAACATTAGCTTCAGGTGAATCAAAAGTTAATTTACCAGCTCTACAGAACCAGAGGCCTGGGGATTAGATTACCACCAACCCCTTTCATAGCCACATTTTTTTAATAATTATAACTTTTTATTGACAGAATCCATGCCAGGGTAATTTTTTACAACATTATCCCTTGCTCTCACTTTTGTTCCAACTTTTCCCCGCCCTCCCTCCATCCCCTCCCCTAGATGGCAAGCAGTCCTATACATGTTAAATATATCACAATATATCCTAGATATAATATATGTGTGCAGAACCGAACAGTTTTCTTGTTGCACCGGGAGAATTGGATTCAGAAGGTCCTTGTACATAGAAGTGTATTGGTTGCATGTGAAATACCCAAGAGGTCTCACATCTCGGCTTTTGGATCCTTTCCTTAAGACTTTTAGTGCAATATAAAAAATGCCCTCCCCTCCCCAGAATTTTAATAGGCAACTAAAGAGTTCCCTATTTCCTTCAGATCATTCCTACATAAGGAAGAACCTGGATACCTTTCAGATTCACAGGACAAGCGAACTTGTTATTATATCACACAGTCAGCGTTCTTCATCAAATACTAGTTCACAAAGGATACCTTGACTTAACTCATGTACTCATAATTACAAAAAAGCTCCTCCCAAAGCTATTGTGGTATTTCTATCAATCATCAAATATTTATTAAGCAGTTACTATGTGCTAGCCCAGCAATCAGCCAACTATGACTCTCAGCCCAAATTGGAAACCACCTGATTTTGTCCAGCCCAAGAGCTAAGAATATTTTAAATACTTTAAATATAATAGAACTATTGTTTTATTTATTTTAAATAAAATTTTATTGTTTTAAAAAATATAAAAACTATCCCAAGTTTTGGATGGATCCGTACAAAATCAAGTGGAGGATGGATATGATCTAAGGTCCATCATTTGCCAATCCCTAGTGCCTGTTCTTATCACTAGGACCACAGAGACAAAAGTGAAATAATCCTGTGCTCAAGGTCTTAGATTCTATTGAAGAATTCATCCTAGAACTGTCCAAATAGGACAAGCCTCCAATTTCTTCAATTTCTCTTTCTCCTATTCTATCTACCCTTATTCCTCATTTCCATCTGTAATACAGCTACCCATAGACAAATCTAGCCCCAGGAGTGATCATGGGCATCTCATTGTTACCCAAATGTAAATATCCAAATAGAACTCTGAGCTTCATTAGCAAGAAAATAATTGCAAATTTTGAAAACTGCTAGGGAAAGACAAAGGAAAATCTGAGTATTTTGATAAGGTGGTGTGGGAGGAAAACTAAGAAGATAAGTCAATATTTTCCATTTCTATAATTCATATTACCCACAAGCCATGGAACCCTGTGCCAATGTTAATTCATTAAGGACCATCACAGCCCTGTAAAGCATGGATAATTTTCTCAGTTTCATATTTGGATGGGCGAATTGCAGAGAGTAGACACTTCTGTATTCCCCTTAAAGGTCACAGACATGGAGGGGAGCAGAGTATATTCCCTTTCTGTTTTATCATGTCAATAAGTAGTTAATTCTGAACATCAATACAGAGTTTATGGCTAAATTACATTTCTTAATGTTACAAAGTCAATCCAAGATGATCATGGGGGAAGAGAGGACATATTTATATAGTTGCCGGTGATTAAAGCCACTCAATCTTTGGATTTTGGTTTCTGAGGTTTCTTAAAAATCTCAAATGCACACAGCCATGCTCTCTAGCATCTTCCTTCCCTGCAAAGTTGACTAAAAGCTTTCATTTCCCCACATCAACTTCTCAAGGCAATAAGTTTGCATAGTAAAGAAAGTCGCCATCCTGTCATTTTCAGGAAAGTCAAATGCACACCCTGATGAAACTGTTGACAGAAATATCAGTGAATTATGGTTTGGCAAAGCATGAAGCCATTAAAAGGAAAATGTACTCCGAGTCATCCCTAAGGATCAGCAGATTTCATACTCGACAGCTTTTCTTTACTTAATGGAGTTTCAATGGGAATTATAGTCTCACAGTTTGTATTAGATAATTCTTTATTCAACACGTTGAAATATGGCTCCTAGTCAGACAGGAAAGAGAGAAGAGGATTGCCTTGAAATATATAGAGAATGAAATTCCATTTCAAGTCAGACAGTCACAACAGAACAAGTGATATTTTAGAGAAGATTGCTGCACTAATATGGGTGATGGACTGGACATTTCATTAAGTTCCTCCCTCTCTGCTCTCTCTGATTTTTTTTTGGCATTTTTGGAGGCAGATCTATAATTTGGACTTTGAAAATGCAGGGACCTCCCTTTGATTCAATTTAATTCATTCAAAAACCATAAGCAAATCATTTATTCTTGGCCCAATTCTAATTATTGAGAGTATCTAGAGAGTGCTGCCTGATTTTTAAAATTATACTTGTGACTTCTTCCGGGCAGCAAGCTCCTACTACCAATTCAAATTGGCACCTTCTCTACAGCTACTACAGAGGTGTCTGGGGGGCAAGCTTAAGTGATCTTCCGAGATTCACCCATCCTGTATGTATCAGAAATGACAAATGAACCGAAGTTTTCTTGACTGCAATATTGTTTCTCTAGCCAGCAAGCCAGAAGGTTTCTCCTCTTGCTTGATTTGAACAATGAATCACAAGTCTGTGCCTAATGACAATGAAACTGTCTTCCCTGGAAAAATAAACATATTCCTTCTTAAATTCTTAATTTTTCCAAGGACATAAGTATACTTTCAGGAACCCATTTCACAGACTCAAAATCATGCTCAAAGTTTCATTCTCTCACCTACACCCAATCAGTTGTTGTCTGTTCAATTCTATTTCCATAAAATCCATTGAATCAATAACCTACATTCCCACCTTATTCTTCCACCTTCCCATAATTCTCTAGAAACATTGAATTATTAAATAATTCATTTTCTCACATTAGAAATGTCAGGGTAAAAAAAACCACCATAGAAAGTTCTTTGTGAAGCATGAAGCTCTATGTAAACCATAGCTACTTAATATTAATATTTTATATTCCAAAACACAAACCTAAAAAGTCATGAGTTCCAGAAATAGGACTTAAGTCTTGAAATTACTGTTATACTTAGCATATTGTTCCAAATAAAATGGTGGGAACATGTAACTGAATTTTCAAGTTCTCCAACTCAGAAAATTTCAATTGAATTCTAAAAATCACATGTATTTATAAACAGTTCAAACAGTGGAAAGATACTGGCCCTGGAGTCAGAAGACCTGGATTCAAATCATTTTATCATTTATAACAGAAATGATACCAAGCAATTTCCTTAATCTTTCTGGTTCTCAGTTTGCTCATCTGTAAAATAGGAAGTCTTAACTAAATGACAACTACCTGTAAATCTATTGTCTTATTATTTTAATAAAATAGTTGGTACTGCTAATGCTGACCCTTATTTCAGAGGAAAATATAGGTTTATGTAATTAAATTCAGGGAAAAATGCTTTATCTCAGTTTCACGATTTGCAAAGTGGAGATGATAATAGTACCTCCATCCCAGAGTTGTAAAGCACTTAGCACAAGACCTGGTACACATTGAATACTTTACAAATGTTAGTCAATGGCATCCTGCTCATTATTATTATCATCCCAGGAGCTGGTCAGTAACAATTGGAAGAAAGAAAATAATTTTCTAACATTTTAACTTGAGGAAGCCTCATCTGGAATGACTCAATCCTGTTTTCTTTCTGATACTATGAGTTTTCCTTCATTTCTTTCCCTATATAATGACTCACAATGAGTACAATGACTCAAAATGAATAAATTTGCTCAAACTGATCTTGCACTCTAAGTTGTTTGAATAATTTTAATGGGTTTTCATGAAATTATTTTTATAATTTTGTCAACTCCTAGATATTTTCTTATCAACGTCAACTTAAGATTAATTAAATTCATGATATAATGTTTTCTTTATGTAATTTAGATACATCAGTAAAAATATATTTCTTAAAATTCTATTTTGTCTCATAATATACTCTGTTGTGCAAAGGTTTTCAAGTCTATTAGCAGAAGTGGGTCTCTTCTCTAATTTATTACCTCCATGAAAATTGCATATTATACTACTCTATAGTATCCTAATTGACATATATTACTATTTTTTTCAAAATCCTACAAGAACAAATAACATGATTTATTTGGTCCCACATTATTTCTTGATATAGCATCACCAAATTCAAACTGAGCATTCAGAGTTAAAAAACTCACATTGAGTTTATTCTGAATCTTCTTTCATAAACAATAGGTTGCCAAATAGCACAGAAAACAAGAACAACACAGACCGATTTTTAGGCATGTCATATTTTGGTTTTGACAGGACACAATTCAAACTTACTATCAGACTTGCAAATAGAAGCTATAAACTTCCAAATGAAACACAGCCTGTTGGAATCGCTGAGAAAACATCTTCATGCTGGTTCCTAATGGTTAAGCAAAACAAGTCAGCCTAAGACAATGTGAAGGCGACCTTTCAGCTTCCTGCTGCTGCCCAGGAGAGACTTTAAACATGTTTTAAATGTGATGAAGTTCAATGTTAGCTTCAAGGATAAGGGAGTTGGAGTGGAGGCTAAAGGTCTTGATATTTCAGTGACAGGATTTAATATTTGCATCATAAATTCTATAAGTGATACAGATTCTGACAGTCTTTAGATAAGATTTTGCATTTTAAATATATGTATTATCTTTTACAGGTATTTTCTCTAGATTTCAAATATTCTTGAGATTAAACACCTTAAAAACACAAAAAACTCTGGCAAAGAATACTTACAGCAAATATATATATATATATATATATATATATATATAATACACAAAAAACTCTAGCAAAAAATACTAGAGCAAAATATATGTATGCATGTATGTATATATATATGTATGTGTATTATTTTATATATATACAGGTGTGTGTGTAGATCTATGCATGTATGTTTATATGTGTATTGTGTGTGTGTATATGTATATCTGCTAAGCTTGGAATCAAAAAGACCTGAATTCAAATATAGCCTCTATCAATTATCAGCTGTATGTCTTTGAGCAAGTTTTTAACCTCAATTTAACTTAACCCACTGGGGGAGAAAGTTGATTTTACTATATTTGCCAAGAAAATTCCATGGACAGTATCATCATGCTGATGTCCGTGGGATTTCAGTTAGATATGGCTGAACAACAGCTAGAACATATGTGCCCAGTGCTAGGTTCTGACCATGAATCTTTTTTTGTTAAGATAAAATGTTCCCGTCTTTGTGGAGCTGACAGGGGATATAAAATGTATATAAGTAAAGACCTACATGGGACATTGAAAAGAACATCAGATTAGGAGGCAAAGGGTGTGGGCTGGTCTCAGTTCTGCTACCTACTATTTGTGTGACTTTAAAAAAAAACCATATATTCTCTAATATCTAGTGCCTTGCTGAAAAATAGTGAGTTAGGGAACAAGAAAATGTCCTTCAGGATCCTTTCTAGGACTAAGGCTGTGATAATATATTATAAAATTATAAGCATAATTCAGTGGAGTTTATAATGGGGCAAGGAGAAATTCCAGGTGAAGCATTCAGGGAAGGTTTGAGGGAGAAAATGCTTTTAGGTGTATTTGAGAGAAGTGAGCTGGTACAGTGAGAAGGCTTCACAGAAGTGAGCTAGACCTTGAAGGAAGACAAAGATTCTGAATTTCAGAGATGACAAAGGAGTGCATTCTGGGAATGAGAGAAGGCTTCTGCAAATACAGAGAAGTAGAAGGCTAATGAAATTGGAGAAAAGACCTTGTATTTCCAATTAGGTAGTAGGTAAAATGTTTAAGGGGAATACTGTGGTCTGTGATTGATCCGGGTCAACATACACAATGTGATTGGGAAAGTTTGCTAATAATGTAAGAATGGAGTAGAGAAAGTTTGCTAAATAGATTATGATTCAGAGAACTTCTCAACTCTTACCTAAATATAGCTGACTAAACAAGTATTGGGTACACAGGAACTTTACAATACATCAGTATCAATTAGCAATCAGATAGCCAGTTAATTCTCTCTGACCTAGCTAATCTAGCAATACGCCAATCTTCACAATGATAAATAAAGCTTGAGGATTTGGACTGCAGTGTCTTCAGAAACTGGGGTATAAAGATTTTCTTGATGCTTATATTTGTATAAAAATAATCTATTTCTAATCTAATGACTTGTTAAAACACCTATATTTCATTTAAACATTAAAAGAGGAAAATTGTCTATTATGTAGACAGTTGTAAGATGTCCTGGATACACTTAGAAGAAAGGGAAAGGCCTTATCTCATTCCTGATTGTATATATGCTATATCCCAATATGCTGTTTTCTGACATTTTATTTCAACAGCTACAATTTAAAATTTGAAGATTTCTTTCTCATCCACTTGTGGGTATGATAGTGATAATTTTGTTATCACTAAATTATTATAAAATAGAATATTTTCCTCTTGAATTCCAAGTAAAGATATTGTGTATACAAATATATATATACACACATATATAAAATATACACATAATATAATAATAAATATAAATAAAAAATATTTAGATTTTTTTCCACATAACATATACTGATATGGCATGTTTATATACTATATTATATAATATACAAATGTATATCACATACATGAGTGTTACATAATTAACATACATCTATACATTATATGCTTGTTAAATTACATATATAACACACATGTTTATGTGTATGTGCTTGTTTGTGTGTATATGTATGTGATAAAAGTTTAAAGTTTGCCTATGATTTATCTCCATCCCAATTGCCATACCATGTGTCCTACCCCAAATCTAGAAATGGCACTAATTATTTTGGGACACTTAGAACAAAATATTTCTGCTAGAAATTTAGTAATGTATGTTTGGAAAAGATACTGATTTTAGAGTGAGAAAACTTGGGTTTCAGACATATATAAGAAAGAAACTCACATCCTTCCCTTTGGAAATGCATGACTTTTTTTCCAATGATTACTTCCCTATTCCCATCATGGCAAAGTTTCTTACCAGCTTACCCCATTCCAGAGGCATGAGTTTCCCTTCAAACCCACTGTGTTGTTATGGTTGTCATCACTATTCATGTTTTATCATTTCTGGGTGGTTGCAATTATTGTTACTGCTGTCAAAACTAACTCATGTTTCAGGGAAATCAGGTCCCAGCATCACTTTATTTTCTCCCACTAATAAATTCTAATAAATAAATAAATGAGGCTCTTGAATCCTCTGGTAGATACTTCTGGCAAGCTCACACACCCACCAGGTAACAAGTCCTGGGTAATTTAAAGATCACCCCCTTTGAATGTCTTCCCTTACTTCCCAATCTCCTGGAATCATTAAAATTTTAATATTTGGCACATATTCACATTGTGCCAAACATAGTAAGAAAACCTAAAACATTTCTCAACAATGACAGTGTGTGTACTTGCATTTATATGCATTCATATGGGGCAGACAGGAGGCTCGTTGGATAGTCAGGAAGATTCATCTTCCTAAATTCAGCTCCGGCCTCAGATGCATACCAGACACAAACCCAGTCTGCCTCAGCACCTCACTTGTAGAACGAGCTGAAGAAGGAAATGGCCAAGAAAACCCCAAATGGGATCAGGGACATTTAGACACAACAGAAAACAACAACAAAATATACTCATCTATTGAGATGGTTTGTTTCTCCCTTTTTCTCTCCTGAATAGATCCAGTATTTAAACTTTTCCCTTTGAGTTAAAATCCAACTTGATAATGACTAATTACATATGGATATGACTTAAGTACTTGAATTAACTCCAAAAATCATTTGCCAATTTTGTTCACTTTGCATTTTTGTGTTATTCATTTAGCTCCACTTGCATCTCATTTGCAAAATCAATTAAATCGTTTGAGCTCTTACCTATATTATTGTGTATATGTACATATGTAAAAATATATACATGCCCACATATGTATGTATATGTGTGTATATATAGAAAGTATCCAATTCAAAGCAATTCCAATAGATTTGTGATGGAAAGTGTCATCTGCATCCAGAGAGAGAACTATGGAGACCGAATGAGGATTGAAGCATAGTATTTTCACCTTTTTTCTTGTTTTTTCTCTTAATTTTCCCTTTTTTTATCTGATTTTTCTTGCACAGCATGATGAATATGGGAATATGTTTAGTAGAATCGCACATATTTAACCTATATTTGATTGCTTTCCTGGAGAGAGAATGTTAGGGGAGAGAAGGAAAAAATTGGAACACAAAGTTTTGCAAAGGTGAATGTTGAAAACTATCTTTGCATGTGTTTGTAAAAAATGAAATACTAAATACTATTAATTGGAGGGGGAAAGTATCCAAAATTTCAAATACAGTAATTTACCAATTAAAGTAAGGGGGCAGAACACATAGCTATCTTTTTCCATTCCACATAATATCATACCTATCCATCCTTCCCAGAAGTAGCACAAAAGTAGAATAGCCAAGATTTTTTATTTTTCTCCTAGTATCCTTAATTCCTATCAAAACCAGTCCATATTATTGATAAATTATTGACAACCATTTTAGCTGTTATTATGGGATCCACTGAGGATCTGTGGGAAAGAGAGACTGAATCAACTTCAGAATAAAAATAAAATAAAATAAAATCTTTGCCATTTGATGAAGTGTAATACAGAATCAGGTTATTTCTATTTAATGTCAACACTAACATGGGTTGATTTTTTTCAAAAGTTGATGATGTGTTTTTATGACCAAATTGAAACTAACATCTGATTTCAATCAAATAAATCTAGAGAATCCATGAAGGAAAGGGAAGGTAAGAGAGATTCATGGAGAGAAATAAGATTATACCACAATAATCTGAAACTGAGAACTGAATCCATTTTAATTTCTTGATACCTCTGTTCTCATTAGTATGCCTGAATGGTTCATTTACAAATAATCAGCACTAAGGAGAAAAGACTGAGTGTAAGGTCATTAAAATATAAATTTATATTTGAAATTCTTTCAATTTTCTTTCAAGTTTTAAATTTGAAAATTTCAAATATTTAATATAGGATCAGGGCTTCTGTGAACTTGGAAGAGAAAAAAATGCAACTTCATTTTCATTAACCTCTGAAATTTAGCATTTCATTCAATTACTTGAAAATATTATTCTAAGGAGTCCACAACTTAGGATAAGAAAATTCAAATAGCTGTTCTTTCTCCAACTCAGTGAACTTTGATCTAACCAAAACTTTTATTGGAAGTCACTATAACTTATTGTTTGCTTAAAATGACAACCTGGAGTAGGTAAGAAAATAATAATTAAAGAAGCTCCCTTCAGATATGAACATTCTTGCTATTTGAAAGGATCAGAAGATGGATAATAGTAAGGAAAACACTAATTTAAGCAGTCCTGAGAGAAAAGATAAATTATTTAAGTAAAAAATAGCTACTTTTTCCCATTTCCCAGCATCTAATCTGTAGGTGACTAACTTGAGGACTTTGAAGGAAATATCTAGGAATTCTGATCCAAAGGAAAGTTTAGTGACTAAGTTTCAAATACACATACAAAAGATAAAAGTGATAAATGTGTGTGAGAGAGAGAGAGAGAGAGAGAGAGAGAGAGAGAGAGAGAGAGAAGTGCAGATTTTGGCTTACCACTATGTGATAGAATGACATTATTTAACTGAAGAAACTCAGCTAGAGAGCAATTAAGGTGACTTAAGACTCAGAACAGATTAGAGCTGAGAATTTAGGAGAGTTCAGTAGAAATTAGAGAAGAGCTGATCTCTGGAGAGCCCTGTACTTGATTGAGGGAAGAGTCCTTAGATGTCACCTGGTGTCTCCTGATGCTTAAAAAAAGCTGAATGGAGACAAAAGGACCGAGTCTTTCCTTACATCCTGTAAAGTGGAAATCTATCAGAACCCAGCCAAAAAAGCAAATAGGGAAAAGACCTTGGTAGCCAGAACACGGGCAGCCCAACTAGAGTAGAGAAGTGACCCTTCTTATCAGCAAAAATGTTTCCTAAGGAAACAAAAGACATCAAAGTTTGCAATTCTAAATTTTGAGTAATTTGAAGTAATTCAAATTTGAGTAATTTCGAATATGGCTCCTTGCTTATGTGACCCTCTGCTGTGGTTCTAAAAGTTTGTATATATTCACCCTCATCACCATCTTCATAAACAAACCCTTCCCTCCCCCAAAAAAGGAAAAGAAAAATAAAGAAAAAAACTTGGATGTCATATTTCAAGAAATTATTAAATAATTATCCATATCTCGTTGTAATAGAGAATAACATAGAAATAGAAACAGCTCACTACTTAACACCTGAAAAATTATAAAATAAAAACCCCCAAGAATATTGTAGCCAAATCTCAGAGACTGTAGGTCAAGGGAAAGATTACTGCAAGCAGCCAGAATTGTATTCCTCCATGTACTGAGGAGCCACTGTCAGTATCACATACTTCGCTGTCATGATTTTAAAGGAGTGGAAAACTTGGAATGTGATGTTCTAGGAGGTAAATGATACAGGCTTCCAACCCAAAGTAACTTACCCAGCAAAACTGAATATCCTACAAAGGAAAAAGGCATTTTTGACAGGGGGAAAAACAGAAATGAGTAGGAAATACAGATGTGGGAATCAAGAGAAACACAAAAAGCATGAGCAAAAATTCAGATCGAACTAAACAAAACTGTGTTATTTATACTCTAAGATGGGGAGATGATACATGTATCCCTTCAGAATTCTATTACTGTTATAGACATAGAGGAGAACCAATTAGACAAAAAGGCCCAGAGTATTTGTTATGTTTCAAGGCACTTTTGAAAACAATGGAAAGGAAGAAAAAGGGCAAGAGGATTACCCTTTAGGGATGGACGAGAAAGAACGTCACTCATCTGAACTGGTCAAGAGAGGGAAGAAGACACACAGTTGAATAAAGAAATATATTTTACTCAACAGGAAAACAAAAAGGAAAGAGGAGAACATATACATTTGATATTTCATTCAAGAGGAAAATCAGAGGGGAAGAGGAATAAAGAAAAGCAGAATGAGAAGTAATGTAGCTTAAAGGAGAAGTTTGTCTTAAGCAAAACAGACTTTTACAGACAAAATGGGATACAGAGAAAAAATATAAAAGACAGCCCACAGTCATCTCTGTGAACATGAATGGGATGGAAGAAGGGAGCAGAATGGATTAAAAGCAGAATCCAATAATATTTTATTTCAAATTAAAATACTTCAAATATAAAGAAGCATACAATACAAAGGACCTAGAAGAAAATCTGTTTTGCTTCAGCAGAAGTAAAAACTTCAAGGAGAGTAATAATGATTTCATACAAGGCAACAGCAAAAATAAATCTAGTTTAAAAGACAAAATAGAAAATGATATTTTAATTAAAAAATATCATAGACATTGAATTAATATCAGCATTCAACATATGTGTCAAATGCCATATTATGTTGAATGTTAAAAGGAAACATTGAATAGATTACATGGAGAAATAGAGAGTAATGTTATCATAGTGAGATACCTAAATTTACATTGGTTAGATCTAGATAAACTAACGAACAATAAAGACAAAAGAAATGAAAGATTTAAATTATTTTAAAAATAGATATGAAATTTTTACATATTACTGAAAGGAATAGAAAGGAGTATGCTATTTCTCTGCTGTGTATGGCACCTATACAGAATTTGATCAAGTATTATGGCATAAAAACCCCACAAATGCCAAAAATCAGAAATAATAAATCTATCTTTTGTAGATTATAACACAATACCAATTGAGTTCAGTTAAGTACTTTTGAAGTAAAGAACATAAACTTATCAGAGACTAAATAAACTAACCATAAAACCAGGAAAATATCCTTAAAATAATCAAAAATTTTCAGTAAATATATGGACAAAAATGTATCAACACATCAAAATTTTGGGAATGTAAACAAAGCAGTACTTAGAGAGATTTAAATTTATAAATACTTTTATCAATAAAAGAGAAAGTACAGATCATTTCATTAGAAAACCAGCAACAACAACAACAACAACAAAATTTAACCAATGCATTTCAAAAATCAAAATGAAATACAAACAGAAATCTCGAAAATTAAAAAAAAACTATATTGGAAGCAATATAGCATTTAGAAAACTAAATTGGAAGCAATATTGAATTAATTAAAAATAGGAGCTTTTAAAAAATTACCATTGTTAATCATTAGTTGAATTGATTTTTTAAAGAAGAGAAGAAAATCTATTTAAGGAAACTCCAATGAATTCCTAATGATAGAAGAAGGTTGTATTCATCTTTGCAAAGCTATTGCATGTTTGTAAGCTCTTCATTGAGCCTTTAATAGCATTTTAGTAGCAACAGGTGATGTCCTAGAATGAATCCTTTACAAAGCTATTGGGGGAAAAAAGCTGAAAAGAGATTGTACGGGAATGAATTATTTTTTCTTGATTTTCTTCTAAAATTTGGGAGATGATGAATAAACACATATGTATATATGCATGAAAACATGATAATGAGAAGTGTTTAAAGTAATATGGACCATACATCAATTATCGCTGTTCTTAACATTAACTTCTGTTTCTATAGTACTTAACAGATTATGAAATGCTTTCCTCAGAACCACTCTGTATAGCAGATAGTTATACTTATCTGCATTTTATAAGGATTAGAATTTTTTAAGTGCTCCAACTGGCACTTAAATTCAATCATCAGGTCTTCCAAATCCAAATTATGCACATCTTCCATAATCTAGCCCAAAA
This sequence comes from Sarcophilus harrisii, assembly GCF_902635505.1. Lineage (NCBI taxonomy): Eukaryota > Metazoa > Chordata > Mammalia > Dasyuromorphia > Dasyuridae > Sarcophilus > Sarcophilus harrisii. The sequence goes on along the minus strand of NC_045431.1, from coordinate 30,975,067 downwards.
ATAGGATATTTTAGTCCCAGATTAGATATGATAAGCCTGTTATAGAATTATATTATCACTAAAAAGACAAAGAAATCCATATTATATTTTATTAACACCAATAGTTCATGTGTAGATAGCATTAATGGTTTTAGAACACCTTTACATTATTTTTTCAATCCTATAAAATGAGTAACATAAGTATGTTAGATCTATTTTATAAATAATGAAAATGAGACCAAGCAACTATAAGTTTTCTGACTGATGACAATTCTCTTTCTACAACATATTGCTTCTATTAAGACAGATATTGGAGCAGTATATGTGCAGTTTAACATCATGTGTTCAGATAAAATGAAACATAGATATATGGCTCACATGTTGAATGACAGAATCAGGATCAAAAATGATCTCAGCAAGTTATAAATGGGATTAATTTAATAAGATAAAATTAACTAAGGAACGTAAAGTTCCATATTAGAATTAAGTAATTCTACAAACATATGATAGCTAATGAAGATATGGCCAGATTAGGATTCCTATCAAAAAAAAAAAAAGAGAGAGAGAGGTAAAATTTTAGTGGACTGAAAATTCATTTGTAATAATAACTCAAGTCATTTAGCAGAATTTTTTAGAATTAACTGAAGTTTATGGTAATTTCACACATGCACATTTTTATTTCTCCCTATTACTCAATTTCTTATTCTTTCACCTCTGAAGGTGGTTTCCTAAGACTATACATCAAATCATCTCAGCTTCCTCCGAGGATGAGCAATTCTCTATGGCAAATGATTGCTGACGGAACAGAAATGGCCCCACTCAGATGCCCCTCAGGCTTAGTGAAATGTCACACAGCTGTACCTGTGTCCTGCTTGAGTTCTTTGTCCGAGCTTCTTTAGCACAAAGCACTGCACACTGCCATCTGACAGGACAAGCTCCAGACTTTAAAGTGTCCCTAGCACTGTGAAGTAGAAGGGAAAGAATAAAATTCTTTTGCAAAGCAGTTGATCAGCTTGTCCAGCTTTGATGGCGAGAAGCGCCTCTCCAGTTCCAACAGGAGCTCAACGTACTTCCAAAAATGTCTCTTGCGATATATCCCAAAATGGATAGAGCTGAGCTGCCCTTGTAAAAGTTCACTTCTAGGATATGAGAAGTCCTGGCAGGCAAATCCAGACACTGCACAATTCAGACAAATAGTAAATTACACTCCACCATGTGTATTTATCCATCGTGGAGGTTATCCTTAGCTCTTTATAGACAGATAAAATGAAGGACACGGTGAAGAAAAGAATCTGGGCAAAATTATGAAATTCCCCACTTGTTTTGGGTGCCTCTGCCCTTTCTATAGTCTTAGCTTGGGAATCCTATCTTTTGTCTATGAAGACCAAAAATCACTATGATGCTCCTAAGATACTGGACCTTTGCATTGAAGGGTATCATGTCTCGACTCTGAAATTTCCCCTTCTTAGATTAAAATGCCCAATTTTTACATTAACTCACAAAAAATTATTATAAGAGGCAGCTAGATGGGTCCAATGGATAGAACATTAGCCGCAAGTTCACATCCAGCCTCAGGCATTAATTGTGTAACCCTGGGCTTTGGTATATCAAATGGCTCTCTGGGAGTTACAGAGAAGATACAGGGAGAACTGTAGATAATATAAAAACAAAAGATATTTAAAATATTTTAATGAAGTTCTGTTCTAGTTCTATGTCCCTAAATCCATGAATAACTGCTCCTTTCTTTCTACTCATATCTCGACCACCCTAGTTTAGGACCTCATCACTTCTAATGTTTGTAAGAACTTAATAATTAATATCCTTGAATTCAGTCTCTCCCAACTAAATCCTCCACACAGCTTTTAAATTCATATTCCTTAATCTCAGATCTGATCATATTATTCATTGTTGATTCTCCATTGTCTTTGGGATAAAATATAAACTTCTCTATTTAGAACTGACAATCTTTCACAGTCTGGCTTTAGCATATCTTTCCAGGCTAATTATTCATCATTTCCATTTTATTCCTTCTTCTTTTCAATAAAATTTGCTTATTTCCTTTCTTCTCACTCTGCTTTTATGTATGTCTAAAATACTCTCCCTCTTTGATACTATTTCATGGAACTTCTAGCTCTCTTCAAAAATTAGCTCGTGTCCCTCTTTTTAAAAGGCCTTTCCTGATTCCCTCAATTATCAGTGATTCAAGAAATCTTGTATGTTTATTCAGAAAATATCCAAATTGTAGTACATGATTGGACTCTATTATAAGTCACACACACCAATTATCATATTCCATATTCCCAGAGTTAGGTTGCCTGAGGTTCTAAGAGGTAATTCTTGAGTTGAAAGAGATTGTCTTGCTAGTGTTACATCTTACAAGTCCCCACTGATGTGCTTGCACCCCATAATCATACATTATATCAGTCAGACTTAATCAAATTATGGAAAGGAATATTTATAAAGGTGATATAATGAAACAAATAAAAAAACAGTTGATTCAAAATATCACGCCAAACTTCTGTGATGAATTCTCCCATGATTACATATAAAGTCCAAGAAAAACTGAGCTGAATCTTGAGGAATGTGACCTCATGGATACTGAAAGTCACTTTCTCCCTTTGTGGGATATTCATAAAGTTCTTCTTAGGCACAGTGTAGTTTTTCTGGGGGCTCCTTTTAGTGTCACAGAGCTGCCTTTGTTTGGTGTCTAATTCATTTTCCATTCCCAGTGCAGACATTGCTCCAGAATACAACTCTCCTAAGGGGATGTTCTTGCACAGTGATGAGAAAACTGAATCTGTCAGCACTCCCAAAAACACAAAATCCCCATAAGGTCAAGGAAAAGGTTATTCTTTTTCAGTGGCTTGATTAGTTCCTCTTACCATTAAGCTACAAGGTATTTCAATATCTTGATTCCTGTCTCATTACTTTCTGGACAACCCATATGAAAAGACCAAGATTCTTCAACCAATCCACCTATATTTCCTGTTCAATGTCACCCCATTTCTTCACTGGTTTTTAAAGACTAATAAAGGGATCAAATATTCTAGAGAAGGAGACATTGTGAACAGCAGAAAAAGAACTGGATATTCAAGACTTGAGTTTTAATACTAAGCCTGTCCTGAAATGGCTGTGACACTTTCAACAAATCAATTTACTTTTCAGAGAGTTGGTTTTCTCATTTGCAAAATAAGGAGTTAGAACAAGTTGATCTCCAAGTTGCTTCCCAGATAAAATATGATTCTGCAAGATATGATCTCTGCCTTCCAAGAGTTTATATACTACATAGAATTATTTTGAAGTGAAAAATGTCTTATCAGAGCAGTGAAGTATGAAGGTATCAAGAGTGTGATTTGAAGATACCATGAATTGATGATTAATTCAGCAAGTATGTGTTAAGCACTTGCTTAACATGTCCTAGACTCTCCACTAGGTGCTGAGTATACAAATACAGAAGTAAAACATCTCCAGCTATCAAGGAGTTTATATTCCATAAGCAGGGATACCATAAGTTCCAAGAAAAGTAAATATAGTGTAAAGAGTTTGGGGGGAGTTTTCTAGGTCAATCAATCAAAACAAAGTAAGTGTCAAAATGCTATACCCTGATATTTTAATCAAGTGAGAATGTAATCCTTTTAATAAATAAATCACAGCCTTTATTTAACAATTAGCCAACTAATTCTGAAAGGAAACTATAGATTGGCCAAGTCACAATAAAATGATTTTCTTCAATACAACTGATTTTTACAATTTTTTATTCTTTTTCCAGATTTTTTGCTCTTTTTGCTTAAAGCATGTAAAGAATTAAAGAGTTTTTAGGAGCTTCTTCTGGGGAACTCATTTAAGAACCATTCCCCTGTCCTCGTACCTCACCATCGGGGCAACTTAGGCTTTTTGAAATGAGAATTGGCCACTCAATGTAATTTGAAGTTTTCCTTCCCCAAAAAATATCTCCTTGACTACTGGGTCCTGATTCTACTTTTCCTAATTCATTATGTCTGAATTTCCTCTTCAGAGTGATAACTCACCACAGAAATGTATGCTGGGATAAAAGCCAGCCAATCACGTAGTAAGAAAAGAGATCATCAATGGCAAGTCCATGTGTTCCCTTTAACATTGATTTGTTGCCAAAAGAATGAAAGGAAATTCTTCCAGCATGAATAAGAGTAGTTCCCTTATAGCACATGTATGGTACAGCAACCATGAATAGATTTCAATCTGTATCCCTGGAGGTATATGAAGACGCCACAGACCATTCAAGAATGAGAATATAAAGGGTAATACTTGACAACATGGGCCTCTGGAAGACTACTGTAAAAATATTTGGTACATAGAATCCTATGAGTATAATATCACAGATAGAAATATCAAATTATTCTTCTTGGATGGTGAAGCCTGTCCCCATGATGGCAAAATAAACAATGATGGAAAGTGAGAAATGGGGAGAGAGTCATGGCAGCAAAAAGCCTCGATGGTCCAGAGGAAGCATAAAAGCACCAGATCAATGGGGAGGAGGATCCAAAAATGGTGGGCCCAACTTAGAGCAAAGAGAACCTGCTTCCTCTCAAGTTTTGCCCAATCAGGTAAAGCTTAATTTCTCTGTAACTCTTTGAAAGTTCCTATCACCTTCACATGTTAATTTACACTGGATTTTCTCTTCAAGTTCCAACATTACACCTAGAAGCTCCGTTGGTCTCATGGCCTTCAGCCATATTCTACTAATACCTTACAAGGTAGAAGAATGACCTTTATTAATAAGGCAAAAATAGCATCCTGACTGAGGAATTCCAGATCAAATAACTGTAGAGCCAAAAATGTTTTGTTATTTTTTTTTCCTTCTCCGTAGGATTAATTTCATTTTATCATTTGCCACTGTCCTAGGTACAATGTCAAATGGAAAATCTTTCTGGGAAGGTAATAGATACTGGCAGAAAACCCAAATGGAGGAATAAAGTACAGAAGAACAAAGATGTCACGTTGGTCACGATTTGATAAGCCTTCTTCAGCATTGTTTGTACGAATTAACCTTACCCTCGAGACTGCTGTTCTCTAAACTAATTATAGCCCAAATAGGCCTAAAAAGTTTTGAGCAACCTTTGAAATTCTTTCCCTACTTCTGCTTCAGTGTCAATTTTATACTCTTATTTCTGCTATTAAAAAGTCAAGTCCATGACAGGTATTGAAAGGGTATGAAGAAATAGGAAAAACAATAAAATAGTGACCTTAAAGGGCAGTCATAATCATAGATATTGAATATCTATTTGCTTAGCCCTGTGCAAAAGCACTATAGGAGAAGCCAAGAATGAGAAAGAAATCCTACTTGGAAGGAATTCTCTTCTCATTGACTTGTTGCAGAGATAAGTAAACAAATAACATTCATTCATATCACAAAAATATACAAAAATACTCATTCACATGACATCATATCTAACTATAAAAATTTCATTCGCTCAATATATTTATCAAGTGCTAGCTATAATAACATAAAATGATATTTGAAATCCATTGAACAGTTCAACACCACAGAACAGCCCTTCCAGTCTCTGTAAGCAAATGAAAGTAAGACTCAAGTTCTATCTATATTCATTGAGTCTTCTAAATATTAGTTAGATCAGCTGGCTCCATAAGTAAATTCTGGATAATGTGCTTTTGTCCTCAGGATGCATAGAATATGGTGATGAGGTTCATACTTTTAGTGTATAATTTATTTTTTCCAAGTTTTATTTTTTATTTCCTATATATTTAGGCTCTGAATCGGGATATCTTAAAAATAAAGTAAAGGAAACCTCTGTAGTAATGCAAACTTAAACTTTCTACCAACTAATCTAATCTTAAATATACACACACAATCCAATATCCCACTGAAAGTAGATTTTTCCAAGTGATGAAATCATAAAATTTGTTCTATTCAGATCAGATATCCATGAGATAAAAACAAATCTACTGGAATACATAATATGCTTTTCATGAAGTTGAATCTTCAAGGAATGAGCAGCCCTCTCTACCTACGTGAAATTTTTCAGTTACTTCATCGTCTTATGAAAAGAACAGCTAGCGATGACCTCCCCTCCAATTCTGTGCTTTGAGTCTATGATCCTACTCCAATTGTTTCTTTTTTCATTGCAGTTTGATTAACAGAAGATTGGTCTTCCACCTGGCAATGTGTGTCCATTTTTTGAACAGTGCTAGGGAAATGCTCCAGGATGAGCAGCCTTCAAAATAAATGATCAACAGAGTTTTTCTACCATTCTTTGAATACTGAGGTTGCATCCCATATTACATCCAAGCAACACTTATAAAGCCTAGTCTACTGAAGTTTCATTTGTATTCTTTGGATGTGGCTTAAAGATTTGGGTTCATCTGAAGGAAATACATCTTTTATATGGGGGTAAGTAGAGGGAGAAGAGAGAAGGAAGCCAAGAACTTGATAGTACTTTATTTTCTACTCGTATTTGCAGATTGATTTTAAGATCTGTCAATATTTCTAGATTTTCACCAATCTTCTTCAATTCTACTGATTCATTTCCCCTCCCTTCTCTTTCCTACTCCCATTTCAACCCACTGATTAGATAGCAAATCTAATTCAGCTATAAGTGGCCCACTGTTACTGTAGAACACAATATAGAAAGCAAGTAAAATATAAATTTACAGTTACTGTTTCTGAAACTAGCTTCTCCATTTTTAAATTAGTTCTAAAAATAATTTACTAATTAAAAGAATCCCCACAAAAGTTTTCTAATATATTGTAGAGGGATTCGTTGTGACATTTGGGTGGGACTGTATGACTTCTAATGTCCTATTCAAATCTGAGACTGCAGCACCGTGAATGTAAGGAATAATAGCATAGAACATTTTGATAATAAAGGAAACCTGAGCACAAAAGTTGGTTATTCATCAAAACTATGACTCAGTTTTAAAGATAGGGGTTCTTAATCTTTTTTGGAGGAAGTCCCATCATTCTTGAAAACTTTGGAGAATCTTACAAAATAGCTCCTGGAAACAATGTTTTAAAATTAATAAAACACATTATTAAAAAAGAAACCAACTGTGTCAAAATATAATATTATAAAATATATTTTAAATTAAGTTCAATGTTTCCAAGTTAAGAAACTCTGTTATAGAGCATTTGTCGGAAATTTCCTTTAAGTGACTGAGACTACTCCTCATTTTTTTTTAGCAGAACTATTTAATTTAAAGATCTTGTAAAAGTTGAACATTATATGTTTTTATGGATTGAACTCAAATCAGACAGAAGCAGATTTTTTTTGGAAAATTAGATTATTCACAGAACTCAGAACTATATGCTGTTGTGTGTTTATAAGTATATATATTTATATAACTACATATGTATATATGTAGTTATATATATTAGTTACAGAACTATATACACTGATAACGTGGGGAAAACTTCAACTGAAAAATAAATCTGCTGGTCTACAAATAATTTGTTGTAGGGTGGAAATGTAATTCTAATATAAAAACTCTAGTCATTTATCTATATACCAAAGATTAAATTGAATCCAGAAAGCTATCATTTAATCTCTTTGAAATCAGATCAAGGGAAAGCCTATGCCATATTATAGTGACTCTGAAAAAGAGAGAGAATGAATAGAGAACCAAGAAATTTTCAGCATTGCCCAAGAAAGAAAAGATAATTTAGGAGACATTCCTACTCTAAAATCCACAAGGCTGTAAAAGTTACAAAATGGAACTCAGGATTATGTGCTCCCAAGGGCACAGATCCAGGAAGAAAACTCATCAACACTGAAGATTACTGCCTCTGCAAAAATAAATAAATGAAAGTGCAGAAATCATCACCCATGTTCTATAGTTTTATTCTGTTTTTTTTCCTCTCACCTCTGGTCTGCCTAAATCATTTCTGTCTCATATTCTTTCTTTCTCTCTCTCTCTCTCACTCACAAACTCACACACACACAGCATGACAGATATTAGTTCAATTTTGCCAGCTTCTGTTCATCAAGATTTAAAGGTCTTATATATCAAAAATCAACTCCTCCTATCATCTGACATTTTCTTTAAGAGAAGGTGAGTATAACATACACTCGATTTTAATTACTTCTACTTTCTCTATAGCCTACTGTTATCTTTTTTTTTTTTACTTTTCATTTGCTTATGTGCTATTTTTTTTCACTTTTTTTTTTATTTAATAGCCTTTTATTTACAGGATATATGCATGGGTAACTTTACAGCATTAACAATTGCCAAACCTCTTGTTCCAATTTTTTACCTCTTACCCCCCCACCCCCTCCCCTAGATGGCAGGATGATCAGTAGATATTAAATATATTAAAATATAAATTAGATACACAATAAGTATACATGACCAAAACGTTATTTTGCTGTACAAATCAGACTCTGAAATATTGTACAATTAGCTTGTGAAGGAAATCAAAAATGCAGGTGTGCATAACTATAGGGATTGGGAATTCAATGTAATGGTTTTTTGTCATCTCCCAGAGTTCTTTTTCTGGGCATAGCTGGTTCAGTTCATTACTGCTCCATTGGAAATGATTTGGTTGATCTCGTTGCTGAGGATGGCCAGGTCCATCAGAACTGGTCATCATATAGTATTGTTGGTGAAGTATATAATGATCTCCTGGTCCTGCTCATTTCACTCAGCATCAGTTCGTGTAAGTCTCTCCAGGCCTTTCTGAAATCATCCTGTTGGTCATTTCTTACAGAACAGTAATATTCCATAATTTTCATATACCACAATTTATTCAGCCATTCTCCAACTGATGGACATCCATTCAGTTTCCAGTTTTTAGCCACTACAAAAAGGGCTGCCACAAATATTCGTGCACATACAGGTCCCTTTCCCTTCTTTATAATCTCTTTGGGATATAATCCCAGTAGTAACACTGCTGGATCAAAGGGTATGCACAGTTTGATAACTTTTTGAGCATAGTTCCAAACTACTCTCCAAAATGGTTGGATTCATTCACAACTCCACCAACAATGCATCAATGTCCCAGTTTTCCCGCATCCCCTCCAACAATCATCATTATTTTTTCCTGTCATTTTAGCCAATCTGACAGGTGTGCCTACTGTTATCTTATAGTTTCTTCTTGAAACTAAGTGGTAAAATCCTACTTATTTGTTCATCTGCCCTTCCCATTCACAAAACTAAATCCTAAGTTTATTTAGGGCATCTTAGTTACATTCTCAAGGGGAAAAAACTATAATTTCCACGCCACCATAAACAGAAATCCATTTCTCTGACTCAGTTATGCTGCCTGAGTATACCTACTGACAAGCCCTTTATTCCAACTGGGTCTTCTTTCGTGGGTACTTCCGATCAATAGTTTCAACCTCAAATAAATTGGGGAACACATACATAAGGATCCCTGTGAGTTGCATATTGACTTAATTTTAAACTGTCTATTATCTATGTTTTATCCTATTTTAATTCTTTTATTAAACATTTCCCAATTACATGTTGATCTAATTTGAGCATCTTGAGAGGGTTGTAGATACAAGGCAGGTTGCACCTTGGATACCTCTGCCCCACGTGGTAAATGAAACACAACAGGATATTTACTAGTTCCTTCATGAGCATTCTACAAGTCTAATATATATGCGGTCAATCAAACACCTATTGTGTCAATAGTAACTCTGGGATTATAATTGAAGACCTTTGGGTACCATTTGTTAGCTGATGATATCTCTGGTCATTGAGTAATCTTCTTGCACAGTAGCTAAACCATCACTATTTGCCCAGCCCCAATGGAGGGATGAGCAACCCTCATCCCAGTTCTCTATTGACACTTTAAACTCTGTCTCGGTCCCCCAGATACTCTAAGCTCGTGAGATAAAATGTCAAAGAACATAAGCATCGGTTCTGATCCAGTACTATTCTCACCATCACCTCTGCCCATAATGAAAGACCTGGCAAAATCAGAAAGTTATTGGTAAGCAGTTTTGTAAACCAGTTTCTTGGCTAATTTATGAGTTCGATCTTTACGCTTACTAAATTACTGCAACACATTTTATAGGAATAGTAATGTAGGTATGGTTAAATTGTGGGATCATAGAGAGATTGAAGCGACTTTAGAGATCATTCTTAATCATCCCATTTTCCACAATGAGGAAACTGAGGTGAATTGATTTATCGCTCAAAGCCACAAAGATAGTAGAACTTGACTCAAACTGTGGCCCTTCTCACAGTCAATATTTTATTTTGCAATGAACTCCATTGCCTCCCAATTACATCTATAGTATATCAGGTAAACATCAAAGCTGTCTTGGATGGAGTTGTAAATTAATGAAGGGGTTCTGGCACTGTACTATATGAAAGAAATGTACTTTAGCAAAGCTGTATCACCATGGGAAATCAGGCTGTCTGGGTAATTAGAATGAATTAGTTTTGATACAAGATTCCCTTGAAATGGATGGAGGATCGGCTGGCAGGTCATAAACAAAAAGGAATGATAAATGGCAATGTGCTGAGTTGGGGTGGTTTGAGTAATAGGATCTGTAAAGGTCTGAGCTGTCTACTACTTTGTTTAATATCTTCATGAATAGATTCAAGAAAGAAGTAAAAGGTGCCCATTAATTTAAGGAACAGATAATATTAGAGATGAATGTTTTGTGCCTAAGAGAGGGCAAAGAGGATTCTTGGTGGGAGCTAGAGTGAGAGGGAAATGAGTGCATATTAATAAGAGGACTAACACGGAATTGCAAAGGGCTGCATTAATTGGTGTGATTGATGGGACCCACAGCCAGAGAGACCTCAGTTTCCAGGGACTGGCAATTAGTGCACAAGCATGGAGGAAAAGTTGATCTCATATATGGCAGTCTATGAGCTCCTTTGAAAACAGCAGGCAGAGGTCAATGATCTGAGAGAAATATTTCCAGGCCTGAAAATTCTTCTTATGCTCTATTCCCTCCTAACTAGTTCCAAACTGAAATAAGAAAGGAGAGCTGGTCCCTTTGCAAAATAGTAGAAATGCAAATGTTATGGCTGTCTAGAAGAGAAAGGTCTGACCTGACTGCTTTATACCACTGAGTATTCTCCCAATATTTAAGAAATAACTCATTATGTAATTTACATTTTATTATGCTATACATAATGGTATGTTATTAAATTATCATCATCATTATAATGACTTCTATTTGTATAGTGCTTTATGGCTTACAAAGCAAGCACTTTATATAAACTACCTTATTTGCTTCTTACAACAGTTTTTGAGCTAGATAAAGAGGTGAATTGACTGGCCCAAACCATACCTCAATGGAAAAGGCAAGAACCTATCAGTGAATTGATTGGTCCAACAGCATAACTTTAATCAATGGAAAAGGCAAGAACCTATCAGTGAATTGACTGGCCCAACATCATCCCTCTAATCAATGGAAAAGGGAAAATTTTAACAGTTTGAATGTGAAAATGGAAAGATTACTGGGCTGGGGTGCAGAATCTTCAGGAACAGCCTAAACATTAGCCCTGACATTAATTATTCTCTCTGATTATTCTTAACTAAAATATCTGAAAATTAGGGATATGACTAAATGATTTTAAAGATCCATTTTAAGCTAAATTCTGTGTATCTATAGGGAAGCTATTCATTATAATGATAATTCCTAGGAAGCCCATTTCAAAGTCTTCTCATTGGACTCATTTTCCTTGGTCTCATTCTCCTCTATGTCTGGTTTGAATTTTTTGTAATTTTATTTTATAATATATATATATATATATATATATATATATATATACAATTTATAAATTTTATTTGAAAAAAGTGAGTAAGAAAAACAGAAAAGAAATATAAAACAAAAATAAAAAGAACACTGTCATGGGCCCAGCAGAATATTAGGAAGGATTCAAAATACCTAATACCACATACCAGATCAAGAAAGTATAAATAGTAGTAGAAGAAATTATATTCAAGAAAGTCCATTTTTTTCTTTACTTCCTTGTAAGTTCTTTGTGTGTGTGTATATATATGTGTGTGTGTATATATGTATATATATATAAAGCATATATAGTAGTAGAAAAATTATATTCATGAAAGTCCATTTTTTTCTTTACTTCCTTGTAAGTTCTTTGCTTCTCTGCTGTCCACCTTATTTACTTTATTCTTTTTTCTTTCATCCCCCCCACCACTCCCAAACAAGCTACAGTTAAGAAAAAATATATATTTGTGTGTGCATATATATATAGATAGATAGATACACAGACATATACACACATCTTTCCTAGTATTGCTGCCTCTTTAATTAAATTCTGCTCTATAACTTGCCTTGCTGTTATTTAACCTCCCCCCACCCAAGATTACCTCCTTGTCTTTTCCCCTCACCCTTTACTTCCGCAAACACCCATAACACCCCCCCACATTTATTTATAGATTTTTGAGGGTGGTATACGTGTAGTGTTGCCTATTGAAGCATTTTCAGAACTAGGAGTCCTCCTTTCCCTCCAATGCCTCTGTGTCTGTTCTTCCTCTGCACCTCATTTGTATAATCTGATTATTTTTACCTTGACTCTGCCAATTTTTCATTTGAACTACCCTACTGCTGAAGTGAATACTAAACATATAGTACACTTTCCCAAGTTAAAAAAAAAAAAATAAACAACTTGTCCATGTTTAGTTTGTCCATGTTAAGTTCTTAAAATTGATATTTCATTTAACTCTTACATATTAAATTTTCTATTGTTTGCGTTTGGTTGATACAAAGTCCTGAAAATCTACAAGATCATTGAATGTCCATTTTTTCCTCATTCAAAATTATAAATAATTTTCCTGGATATGATTTTTTTTAGCTGTAGGCCTAGTTCGTTTACTTGTCTGTAGATATGATTCCAGGACTTAGTCTGTAGCGGCTGCTAACTTTTGTACAATTCTAACCATAGCGTCACCATATTTGAATTTTTTTCTTGATTCTTGCAAAATTTTGCCTTTGATCTGGGAGTTTCAAATTTTGATAATAATATTCCTGTGTGTTTTCCACAAAGGATCTCTTTGAGGTAGTGATCAGTGGATTTTTTTTTCTACTTCTACTGTCCCCTCGTGTTCTACCACTCCAGAACAATTTTCTTGGATTGTTTCCTGCATTATTGTGTCAAGGTTCTCTTTTTGGTCTCAACTTTCTGTCAGTCCAATTATTCTTATATTTTCCCTTCTTGATCTGTTCTCTGTCATTTTTCTTATGAGATGTTTCACATGTTTTCTTATTCTTTATAATCTGTTTTGTTATTTCTTTTTCTCTCATAACTTCACTTGCCTTATTTTAATTTTCAAAAAATTATTTTCATCTTTAGACTCTGTACCTCCTTTTCTAGTTGGTTACATTTTTTCATACTCTTTTTCTTGGATGATGATTATTTTTTTCTTTAGTTTTCCCCTCAATGTCTCATTTGATTTTTGAGTTCTTCTATAAATTCTCTCTGGGCAGGAAGCCATTTCAGGTTGCTTTTTGGAATAGAAGGGGTTTTTTTGTTTGTTTTTTAAACTTCAGTGTCTTCCTCTGACAATGAACCCCGTTATTCCCTGTTCCCATAAAATGTTTCAATGGTGGGGTTCTTCTTTGCCAGGCTTTTTTTTAAATAGTTAGTATTAGTGTGAATACCTTTAATCATGGGGTGGAGGGATGGTACCCCAAGTTTCCCTTCAGCTTTCCCCTCTGACCTGGAGCCCCAAACCAAGAGCCCCCCAAAATGCCCGCAGCGTCCCTGCCCCCCAGCCTCTACACTCACGGGGCACCGCTCCTTCTGGCCCGGGGCCACGTCCCAACAGCACCGCCGGGCCTGGCCCGGTTCCCTCAGGCTCCCAGACTCAGACCCGACTGGACAGAGAGGCCCGGGGTGAGAGTCCCCGTGGTTCTCGCTGAGGCTCCAGCCCCGCCCAGGGCTCCCCACCCGAGGGTCCTGCTGAGCTGGGCCGGGGGCGTGTGCCCTTCAGACAGGTGGGTCTCCAGCCTGGGCACTTTCTGCAGACTTTCTGGGGTTGTATCAGGAAGATCCCAATTCTACCCAAATCTTTTACAAGTCTATGTAAACCTGAGGCACAAATTTGTTCTATTTGTGGGAGAAATTGGAGAGCTTGAAATTTCCCAACCTACTCCACCATCTTCCCCAAATCCACCTTCTCCACCTCCCCACCTCCCACATCCACACACCCCCTCACACCCCATCCCCGCCCCTTCTTAAATTTTTAAGAAATCGGTGGCAGCTATGGGTGATCTAGTCTAGGGACTGGAGCTCCAGACCTGCAGTGAGACGTTCTTGAATTCAGAATCAAGCTGTGTGACCCTGTGCAAATCACTAAATACCATATACCTCAGTTTCCTCATCTGTAATATAAGGTGGAGAAGGAAATACTAGTATCTTTACCAAGGAAATCCAAAATGGGGTCATGAAAAGTCAGACATGACCGAAAAGATTGCATTTATTAATATATTTTGTTTGTTTCAATATCTCTCCAAATACATCATGTTTCCCTCTTCCCTTCTTTGAGACCCATTGTAAAAAAGAAATAATATTTTAAGGGAAAAAAGAGGAAAAGAAGAAGTCAGAAAAGTTGATCAATACATTGAAAAAAGTCTGAAAATATATGCCATATGGCAAACCTATTGGCCTCCTATATCTCCAAAGGGCAATATCAAATCTTTAATTCATAAAGTTGAAAAACTTCATTGCCTCCTCTTAACCTACATGCATTAACTTTGTGCAGAAAGTTTTAAATTTCACATAATCAAAATTATCTAGTTTATCTTTGGAACTGCCTAATCGCTCATTTGGTTTTGTTTTATATATATATTTTTTTATATTTATATTTATATGTGTATATGTATACATATATATTTATATATATTTTATATTTATATGTGTATATGTATACATATATATTTATATATTTTTATGTTTATATATATTATATTTATATTTATATATGCATACATATATATTTATATATTTTTATGTTTATATGTATATATTTTTTATATTTATATGTATGTGTATATGTATACATATATATTTTATATTTATATTTATATGTGTATATGTATGTATATATATATATATATACTTATTGCTGTAAAAGGTATATGATCTGCTTTTCTTCTAATTTTATAAGGAATTTGTTCAACTTGACTAAACATATTTATCATGCATTTTTTCTTACCTTTGCAAAGGATAGAGGAAAGAAGAGAGAAAATTCAAAACTGAAAATATAACCAATTGGATTTAAAATAATTAGAAGATAAATGGATAAATTTTAAAATAAAAGGTCTATATTAATGGCAAATAAAACTTAGTTCTTTGAAAAGACAATAGTGATCAATTTTTAGCCAACTTGACTGAAAAGAAAAGAAATTTAATATAAACATCTTTTGGAATTGGGATTGTCAATTGTATAAATCAGAAGTACAACATATTTCTAAATTAATTATCTTTACAATATTTCTATATTTTTGTTCCAGTATTGCTCAACAATTCATATAAGCCTTAGAATTTTCTTCAAAACATTTCTTTTAATTCTTACAAATAGTTTTACATAAAATATCCATATTATTACTTGTTCAGTTATTCCCCAGAAATGGGGAATAGAAATGGAATGGAAATCCCTTCAGTAATAGACCAGCACAAATAGAATTGGCATAAATATTTAGAGAACAATATATATACACATATGTCTGTGTGTGTTCTTTAATCTTTTTTGGTTATAGACCTAAAAGCATCATCACACATAGAATTAATAGCTTTGGAAGCATTATTCCAAATTGCTTCCTGCTATGGTTGGACCAATTCATAGTTTCACAAACTGTGTATCATTATATCTGTTTTCCCATAGCCTCTCTAGAATTTCTAATTTTCCTTTTTAGTCACCTTAGATAATCTGATGAATATGAGGTGTTATCTCAGTTATTTTAATCTGCATTTATGTGATTTTTAGAGATTTTGAACATTTCTATCTAGTTATTAACTTTGATTTCTTCCTCTTAAAATTGCCTATTCATATCCTTTGATCATTTATCATTTGAAGAATGGCTCTTCTTATAAATTTGATTCATTCCCCTTATATCTAAGAAGTAAGATATTTGTCAGAGAAACTGCTCTTCTGTGCCAGCTAACATGTGTTTATATGTTATCTTTCAAAATTTTAAGAAAATGCATATTAAGGTAATTAATCATCTCCTTTCCTATTTTCTTAATATATATTGGGGAGAAATGTTTTCCCTTAAGCACTGATTACCTACATTCCTGTAATTTTTGTATGTTGTCATAGCAATGCCATTTTCTTTCATTTAGTCATTTTTTCTTGATTTATTCTTTGATGCAGTTCATTTGTATTTAATATTATTATTGGTCACCCTGCATTTTTCTCCAAGCCTTCTCCACCAATTGGATCCTACATCAACACTACCTTCTCTCTTCCATCTGCTTAATTATATTTTGTTCCCTTTGAAGTGTCCCTTCTTACCTTTTTCCAGTATCTCTACAAAAGTTGCATCCTCACTAGGGGCTTTTTGTTGTTGTTGTTATTGTTTTTCTGGGGGGAGTTTTTAATTCATTCATATTCATGTTCTCATTCTCTCTCTCTCTCTCTCTCTCTCTTTCCCCCTCCCCATTATTCTCATGAACTAATGACAGTTAAAGGAGTAAATTGTCAATAGAAAACTTCTGTGCATAAGATTAGAACTTTGAATAGTAGGAGCAATACAGCATATTATGTTTAAAATAAGAACACCCAAGTATAAATTCTGGCTGTTTTACTATACACACTAGCTAGTGAATGGCAAAAATACTTTATAGTCAGCTTACCACTTTATATTATCATTTTGTCCTTCTGATCTTCAAATAAGAATTGTATATAAAATGCTGTGGAAAGCACTATATAAATGTAAGGTATAATTATTAGTAGTAAAAAATTTATTTTTATCATTCTTAACAATTCTCACACACAAAATCTACTCTTTCTCCTTAGTTCAATATCAAGGTAACTATTGTATAAAGGTTGCATTATATAGATAGCTATTAGAAAGCATATGCACATATATATATATATATATATATATATATAGAGTAATCTACTCCATGTTATTTAAATATTAAAATATATCAAAATCATATAAATGACATGATTCACAAAATGTTCAAAATTCCTTCCTATAAAATATTTTCTGTCCTATCTGGCAAACTGTGCTTAAATATTTTCTTTTTTGTAGCTAAAATAAATCATTGTCATTTTGAGATCAGATTCAGCAGAAAAAAAAAAAAGTAATCTCTTCTCTTCCTGAGCAATCATGCCCAAATGTAAAGGAGCAAACAAAAGATTTTTTTTAAATATCACAATTCCCCAACAGTATCCTTTTATCAAATCATCTAACAGAGGAATACATTTATTTTAGATTTTTTTATATTGTGATCCCTGAAAAAGATTACAGAGAAGTCTGCTATTTTTATAAAATAGACTATAGTTTGTGCATAGCAAAATAGTTAAAATTTACAGGTTTACTGTTAGACTAATGATAATAATAAGAATAAGTGAAATAATGGGATGAATTGGAGGAATTGAAGAAAGTGGAGGAATAGTAAAAACAGATCCATTCAAAAGCCGCCTTCCTGATGGTAGAAGGGAACTCCTGAAATGTTGCCTCCATAATTGCCCAAATAGCCTTTCATTAGTAAGGAAATAAGGATACATAAGTCTAGCGCATCATAACTCATAGTACAGGATGCCCATGATAATCTTTTAGCTGCTTTTTCCTATTAATGTAATTTCCTTGACACCAAGAATTATTTCATTCTTTCTGCTAATATCCCAGTGCTTGTAACAGTCAGTAATATAGTTCTTACTAAATACTTTATTAACTAATTGATTAGTGCAAACAAATTACTGAAGCATTTCAGCCCTCACTAGTCACTTACCAATGGGCTAGCCAAGTAACCTAAAGCACTTGAAGAGTCCACTTAACCCTTCTACATTGTGACTCTCCCCATTGGGGTACCCTGTATCACAGATCAACAGAAGAATTTAAAGGAGAATTAGGAAGGAATTTTGTAGAAGTCACAAATAGCACATAAAGGCCAGCAAGCACCACAGTCTGGAAACTCAGAGATACATAGAATATATTTATAGTGTTGTATACTATCAACTATACTATAGTTGATTTTTAATAACTTTTTTTTATTTTTAATAAGATACTACAAATACCTTACAAGAGAAAAGGAAGAAACTCAGACTACTTCTGTGGTATGAAGAAAAGGACAAAACTTTTACATAGATTTTCTACCCTCTAACTCCCTCAGTGTACAAGGGATAACTATTTCAAATTCAAAATAACTGGGGAATTCTTTGAAAGAATTCCCAAATTTATATATTAGAACTTCAGATTAGCTCCAAATATGAATTAGAGTCTCAGAAATAAACTAAGATCTTGAAATCTTGTACTTTGACACCTCTCCACCAAAATTCAGGATTGCAAAATAACTAGCTCATTATTAGATTTGTAAATATGTAAATCAAGTTTTGACTCATGAAAGATAAGTAATTAGAGGGAGGGACAACAGCTCAGATAATAATATAAAGGTTATTCTATCAGGTGGTAATTCTAGGGCTAAGAATATTCCCCATTATACCCCAGAAATGCCATCTTTAAATAATGGCATTAGAAACACTGCATGTAGACAGCTAAAGAGCATCGAGATGAGAGGTTCCAGAAATAAGCAGCATGGTTAGGTGAGTTAAAAACAATTCTTTTCAGCCATTGGCCAGGTGTTCCACTAAAAAATAAGGTAGGCCATCTTACCAGTCCCATGAAAGCTACAGGAGGAGAGGAAGGGGCAATGCTCTGCTTTACTAAACAAGCAAACAAAAGACATTCATGCTCCCAAATCTGCCAACTTCTTTGTAAAATCCTAGTAAAAATAGCTAGGTGATGACCAAAAAAAATAAACAAAAAACCTACTGAGATTTAAAAGGCAAGAATTAAAGAAAAAAACCCATTTCCTAAACAAATTCTTTTCATAGGCAAAAATTCTTATAGTTTTGCAGGGAGTCAGTGGAGAAAATGTAATTCTAGATTTGGGTTTTAACCCTAGGAATTGATATTCTGGCTGTAGCCAACAGGCCATCCATAGAATTGCTGGCAAGATTACGCTTTCCAGTCTATAAAATAACATGGCAAACAGGTCTATGTGATGTGGCTCATAAATCACAGGAAGGAACCGGGAAATCTGGCCCTAGCTACTTTTTTGGTTGTTTTCGGTCTTTGAGAAAGCAAGCCACTTACAAGTCCTACTTTTGATTTCTTCATCTGCAAAACGGAGGCATTTGCTTGGCAGAACCCCAAGGAACCTTGTCTCTGCTGAGAACCAGAACCCAGCTAGATGGGCTCAGTTCAATGGCTGGAGCTCCATGCCAACAGATCAGGGGTTTTCTCCAATCCCCCTATGTGAGAGTTCATTACTTCTCTTGTTTGCAGAGTTAATGAAGGGGACGATTGTGCAGAGAGCTTTCCAGCTGATGGGAATTTAGGCCAATCTGGAAAGCAGCCCCCTCAGCCAGGTTTAAAGGTAGCGTGCACCTGTGGGTCTTAATGGTGACAAATAGAATCCGGGCTCTCGGGGAGAGTCAGCCTCTGGTTTATTATCCAGGACTGTACAATGACATCCTGAAATTGGGGTTACACAATTCATTTGCTTTCCCATCCACATGTTGACCCAGGCTCCGGGACTGGCGTTAGCATTCCTAACAATATTTATACTTGAATATTTTACATTTATACTTCACACTTCTGCCTTTCTTTTTTGTATTATCAGGACTTGTTTTAACAATTCCTGGTCATTTCTTTCTAAAATCTAAGCTGTTAGAGAGTTACGGGTGAATGCACATTATTTACAAAGATCCCACATTTATTTCTGCCTCGTTGGAATTGTTTTTTGTTTGTTTTGTTTTGTTTTACTTTTTTCCTTTTTGCAGATTTTCATTTTTTATTATCTCCCATCTCCTGAGATGATTTCCTCGGCTAACCTAGCTATCCGCTGAAATCTTTGGAATATGTTTTTTTTTCTCAAATCTAAGATGCAGATTTCCTCTCCTTTTTATCTTAAACTCTAGGAGTCTTCTGCCAGAAATATCCATCACTTTCATCTCAGCAAATAGTTCTCCCTGTTGATGAGAATCAGGTCCAGAACAGAATTCCCTTTCTAGTTTGCTCCTCCTTTTGAAAAATGAAATCATCACTAAGGAAAGTTAAAAATTATTAGCTGCTCTGACAGACAGAGAGAAAGACAAAAAGAAACAGAGAGACAGAGGCAGAGAGAGACAGTGTGCTTCAGAAGATCCCTGGATAATTGAAATTTTTCCCAAAAAATATATGATTCTTTGTACCAGACTTGTAATTGGTTTTACCAAAATGTTCATCCCACTCCTTACACTCTCCAGGTAGTCTGAAGTAAACTCCATTTATAGTCATTAATGTTTCCCCCTCATTTGAGATACATCCAAATATTCTAATGCTTCTCTTTACTCTTGTTCCTTTATTTCCTTTATTAGGAAGACTACATCTTCCCAATATAAAATACCCACCCCTTTTACCTACTACTCTGTTTCTTTTGAGTAAATATATCCATCCATAGCCATAGTCCCAAAAATGGGTTTTATTTCATCAACTATCAGTGATACCTATGTCCTAATTTATCTCTTCTTATTAGGACCTCTAGTATTTCCTGCTTAATTTCCTAAACACTGGGTATTTTTAATAGATACTTGAAGTCATATTTATTTGTGTTTTATTTTGTTTTTATTATTGGCTCTTTTCTTGGATTTTGTCCCCTGTGAATTTCTGATTGCCTAAATAGTTGTTCTTAGTCTTGTGGCAACTCGTAAAACATCTATCTTGCAGAAAATGTATACTTAGTTTTCTCTATTTTCCATACTTTTGTTTATTTTTAGAAGTTTTTCATTAGATTTACAAAATTATCAAGTATCTTGGTCAGAAACCCATCAACCTTTTAAGTCATGACCCAGAAATCCAAATCTTACTCAAAGACACTATCTACCTTCTTAACCAATTTTTCCTTCTGCTTCTCTTTTTCTTCAATATCTTCAATATACAACAGTGTGAAAAAAAATCAACCTGTGTTGACACACTTAAGTTACCTGCATCATGACTTCTTGGCCCAGGACCTAGTTGATGCTACCTAAAAGTTATAAAACATAATAAATATGAAGTTTAAAGGATTTTTTGCCTTTAGCACATCACCATACAGGGAAGAAACCAACAGAGCCACAAATACATTAAGAGGCCAGAAGGGAATTATTCATCAAAACATCACTGAAATTACATGTTGAAGACCGTCCTTTTAAAATGTTGCCCAAATTTAGTTAATATTTCACCTGGGTTTTATTCAAAGTCTCAGGATCCATACCTTTCAAAGAAGTATTTTTTCTTAAGTAAATAAATCTGTTAGTAGTTTAAAAATCAGTCTCATTTCTCCTCTCTACTCCTAATACAAGGCCCATAAGCTAAAAATAAAAAATTAATAACAAAGGTTGATGTTTTTGTTTATTTTTCCCTTTTATTTTTATATCATTACTTCCCCCTTTCCATTTTTTGCCCTAGTGAGTCCTTCCTCCAAATAAAGAGATTTAAATGAAATTGATATAGTGGTCACATTACACTGTACTCTCCATATATACCTACCGTCACCTCTCACTTGAGAAAATAAGGATGTTTCATTATTCTCTCTCTCATATGCAATTATTCATTGCAATTCAACAAAGTTTGATTGCTTTTTAGAGTGGCTAATATTTACATCATCATGTTTATTGTATATATGTCTTCGGGCTTTCTCCTTCTTTGTTCTGCATAATTTCATGCAAATCTTCCCATATTTCTCTAAATTTATTATTTTCATTTTTTATTACCTAAGAAGATTCCATTACATTGACATACCACAAATTATTCATCCATTCCCCAAAAAAGATGATTCATTTTATTCTCCAACTTTTTGTGATTACAATGTTCCTTGGGTTATGTGTTCAATAGTGGAATCACTGTGTCAAAGAGTAGAAGTATTTAGCTACTTTTTTTTTTCCTATGATTCCAAATTGTTTTTCAGAATAAATGATTAGACCAATTTCCAGCTCCACCATGGGCATATTAGTGTGTCTGACTCTCTACAACCCATTCTAGCATTACCTCTTTCCAGATTATATCAACTTTTCTAATTTGATGGATTTGAGGTGAATATATTTGATATAATTGTTGAGTTCTAATTCTGCCTTTGACACTCACTATGTTTCTGACCCAGAGCAAGTTATCAGCCTGAATGAATCCTAGTTTCCTCATCTGTAAAATACAGATACTACTACCTATAGTATCTACCTCACAGAGTTGTTCTGAGGAACAAATGATGTTATGTCACGTGAAAACACTTTGCAAACTTGAAGTTTTCTATAAATGTACAGCAGATTAAAATTTTCTACAGTGAATGATTCCCATGGATTTCTAGGAAAAACTAGCTTCAGGTAGCATGCACAGGAGAACAGAACAGAATTAGAAAATAGTAAAGATAGATATAGATAAATATGGATACAAAAAGATAAAAAGTGACATTGATTTTTTAGCACTTTTAGTACATAATTCTGAAGTTTTTAATAATTTCTGATGAAAAAAACAAAATTTTCTAAATCTAATTAACTTTGTTAGCTTGAATGAGTTAAAATCTCAGTTTTCTCATCTATAAATGAGTAACTTAGATTGTATTATTCCTAAGCTCTTCTCTCCTAATGTCCTATGATTTTTTGATTCTAAGAAACTTACACTTTTTTTGGTGACCCCTTTATAGAATATTACAAATGGACTAAGCTTATACCTTGGGAATTTGAATTGGGTATAACATTATAATTGATACTTTGCATAGGCCATTTTGAATTCTGTCTGTGGAGATGCATGTTTTTCCTTCATATTTGTCCCAGTTAAGACATTAAAATTTGAAAAAGACAGTGAATAATAAAAAAGTATTCATAGCATAAAATAAGGCACTAATTAAATATTGATCACAATTATAAATAAGAAACTATTTTTGTGACAAACTTAAGTATTTCTAATGAGCCATCATCATGAAATAACTTTTATTCCTCCAAACTCCATCATTAATTAACTAAGCTTACTAATTTATTAGCTTCAAATGTTCTTTTTCTAACTAATTTGAACATCATCTCTTTCATAAAAGCATAGTTTAGGGTGAGAAGAGACTTTAGAAATCATCATGTCTAACTTCCACATTTTATAAATAAAGAGACTGGTTCACAGAGAACAGAAGTAGGTTTGTTCTGGGACATATCAAGACTATAACCAGGATCTCTATATGCATATATGTACATATATCTATGCGCACATATTTAAAATTTCTACATAACTTTATTTCTTAAATAATAGCTTTTTTATTTTAAAGGATAGTTTCCAACATTTATCCTTGCAAAACCTTGCATTCCAAATTTTTCTCCCTCCCTATCCACATATCCTCCCCTAGACAGCAAGTAATTCAATATATCTACATTAAGTTTAACTATTGTGTTCTTTATTTCTCACTTTAGTTTCCCTGGTCTGAGATTATAAAAACCAATGATTTTTTTCAATCAAGTTTTTAGATACACTGTGATTCTCATGATCACATTACCTATGTAAGTCATGGGACATGAGATCAAGGACCTGTCATTCAAAAGCCCACATGATATAACAAGATTAATTTGAAAATCATCTCTTATCTTTTCTTAATGTTGAAATGGAAATCAATTAAAAAATTAAAACAGTACTTACTAATTGTTAGTTAAAGGTAATTTCACATTTCAAGAGAACAGCAATATTAGCAGTCAGTTTAAAAAATATATTTATTAAGTACCTACTTTGTCCCCATCATTGTGCTAAGTGCTAAAAAGGAATACAAATCAGGGTTTTGATAATTTCAATAAACTGGACTGTGATTACTCTCTTTGAGCCACTGCAATGCTGATTCCTTTGGCCTGGTCTCCATGATAGTCCTTGATATTTGGGGGCCCTTTTACAGGTAGCTTTTCCTAGCAGGGCAAATCAATCACTAAGAGCTCCAGTGTTCACAGTGTTGCTGTCCTTTTAATTTCTACTCCTTTGCACATTCCTCTCCCCATCCACATTCATTGCACCACAGGAAAAGAGCATAAAAGAACTCCAGGATTTAAATATCAAGAATTATACCCCATAATTTCACTTTTTAACATGTGGCTGGATTACAGTGCCCTTAAGTGCCACCCCTAAATTATTTAAATTAAGCCGAGTTATCTAAATGCTTCTGTTGCCTAAATAATTTAGTGCATAAATATTTCCTGGTGAATGCTTTTGTGGTCACATTATGTGTCCTCAGTCTAAGTGAATAAAATTAGCTTTAATGCAATAATACAAAAGCAATAGCTAGAAATAATACATGAAGTGACTGCCATTATGTTCTTTCTTATGAAAATGATGAAGCAGATTCTAGCAATAAAATACGTTTCTTATTTTCTTCAATAAAATCGAGTGTCTATATGGAATTTGTTACATTTTTTTTACGTCAACTGCAATAAATGTTCTCCTGCCCCTTTTTTTTCCTCGCTGCAAAATTTGCCATTGCTATTTCATGTTTCAGTATATATTCTGATTTTTTATATTAGCAATAACATACCTACCAATGTGGCCAATTACCTTGCTGAAGAAAGTTAGTAATCTGTCATTTTATTCAAAATCGAGTGCCTTCCCTCCAGAGGGCTGCCATGATTTTTATTGGTTAGAACATATTGAAGTTAATTTTCCTCTTAGGCACAGGAAAAGGCTGCCATGAAAAAATATAAGAACTTCATTTTTGTCAGTCACTTCAGTTTCCTCAGTCAAGTTTTTACTGTAGTCATTAGTGAGTGGCAAGATTTTGTAATGCAGTTTCATCCTGCTTCGTTGTCGGCTCATCTTACACAGGTAAGGTCAATGTAGGCCGTCTCCAAATAAAAAAAGAATAGGACAAGGAAGGGAAAACAGAGGGACTCTATAGCTTTTTCAATAAAATATAAGACAGCCTCTCAGTAACTGAGCATTGAATATAAAATATCAGTTTATTCAACAGATGTGTTCCTGAAAAGTGTGTAAATCAAATCTTTTGTAAATTGAATATCTTAAATGCATCAGGGCATCTGGCTCTTTGGATCCAGCAGAATGCTTGATAAATATTTGTGTGTTTGGATTGAAACTGGTATGAATCTTTTTGTAAAATGGAAAATATGTTTATGAAACAAATATTCACTCTGTATCAGTTCAGATTTGAAGGCATTTGCTTTTCTTAAATTAAAAAGATATTTAAATTTAGCAAACACTTACAATCTTAGGAATGAACAAAAAGTGAATTAAAGACAGTGGGTCCTGTGTAAATGTTCACAAAATCAGAAATGTTTCTATTTTTACACAATTCCCAGGAACAGCTAAAAGCTGGAAAATTTTTATCATATGTTTCATGAATGAAATGTAAAATTTCATCTATTCATCATAGGTTGGTTATTTTTTTTTAAATAACCTCTATACCTAGATGGAACACTTTATATAGTTTACTTTTCTCTTTAAATTTACCTTTAAAGACTACTTGAAAATGACCATAAGCTTTGAGCTGCTATTCCTATGAAGTAAAATATAAACTACAGTGCTCCAACTTGAATATCTTTTTATTTACCTCCAATGGTCATTTTAAATAGTCAACTTCTTTGTCTTCTTTATCTTTCTTCTCCTTTCTCTATTTTTTTCCTCTTCGTGTTCCTTTTTCATTCTCACAGAATTTGCGAGCCAACTCAAGTCTTAAAGGAGTCTCCATTCTAATCCACCATCTGGCCTCTGCTTGAAGGTTTCCAAATAAATATTTGCCATTTTCTTGAAGCAGCTCATTCTACTTTGGGGCAATTCTAAATTTGAGGAAGTTGATGTACTGGAATTATCCCTAAGTTGGCTTTTTCACATTTCACATCCATGGCTCCAATCTGAGACTTTTCTTTTTCAGGCTAAACAAACAATTCCTTCAAATGAACAAGTCCTTCACCAGCTGTTTCCCCTCCCCTGAACACTCTTAAACTCATCAATATCCTTCTTAAGTTGTGTCATTGAAAACTAAACATAATATTCCAGTTGAAGTTTGACCAAAATAGACCAAAAATCACATTAATTTTTGACCTTTATCTTATTTCTCACTCATTGACTTTTCGATCAGAATGATATATATTGCCATGTCTCTTGCCTTTTGACTTGTGAAGCTGATTTTTGTACCCAATTTTTAAAACTTTACATTTATTTCTGTTGAATGTTATATCTTCTTAGATTTAGCCCAATGTTCTGACCTGTCAAAATTTATTTTTGGATTGTAGCTTTGTTAAACAAAGCTATCTTGCCCAACTTTATGTTATGTGCAAATTTCATAAACGTGTTATTTATGACATATAAATCATTATTTGTATACAACTAAGCAGAAAGGTGCCTGATTAGAAAAGTCTTGCCTCACTGATGCTGAACCATTGACATTTGCTATTAACTTTGTGCTTAGTCATTTAATCAGTTCTAAATCCATCCAACTGTATTGTATCTTCATCAATCCCATTTCCATAAGAATAATATGCGATACCTTATCAAAAGTTCTTCTAAAGTCTATGTAAATTATTTCTAGGATATTTATCTCATCTATAAGTTGAATAACCAAACAGAAAAGAATAGCATAGTATGATAAGATAAAGTTGTACTGCCTCTTGGCAATCACTGTTTCTAAATGTTGACTGTTATTTTAATGATCCATTAATGAATTTCCCCAGGAATTGGAGTCAAATTCAGTGATTTATAATTTGCAGGCTTTATTTGCATCCAATTTTTTGAAAATCAGGATAATATTTGGCCTTCTCCAACCTTGTGATACCTCTCCCATTTTGCATGATTCTTTAATAATTACTGATAGATAGTAGCTTAGAACATAAAATTGCCCCCAAAATATAATAATCCCAGAGGAATCATAATTCTGATTTTTCTTCCTTTTGTTCCTCCTTTTCTTTCACTTAAGAAAGTTAGAATTCGAACATATATTAAAGCACAAGAAGACAAGATATGATTTTACATATGGCTGTGAGAGATTGTGACCAGTCCATCTTTCACAGGTAGCAAGTGCTTAAAATGGGACTTAAACTGAGGCAGATCTTTCTGATTCCAATTCCAGTTTTCTTCCTCCATACTGTTCCCCTTAAATGATACCTTACCTGGATTGTTATTTTAAACCAAAAACTCTGAACCATAAGAAGATAAATTTCTCTTTTCCCTGAAGTGAAAGCAACATGAATGGGGGGAATAAGAAGAGATACTAAGCTCAATGTCAGTAAACTACTTATCACTCACCAACTAAACTTGCCCAAAGCAGGAATGGTGTGTTTCACTACCTTTTAGCAGAGAATCTGAGCTGAAAATGCTCCTGAGTCAAAGTGACCTGAGTCTGAGAAATGAGCATCTCTGACTTGGATCCACCATCTCTCCCAATGGACCATCATGAAAATTACTACCAACACTTTCACTCTCTCTGAAGTTCCCAATTTCTGAGTTTTAAAAGCCAGAGACGGAGCTGTCTTCATCTTTGGGCCTTTATTTCCACCCTGGTCTACTATTGATCTAGCCTCCCCCTTCTCTCATTCTTTTCCAGTTCTTAGTTTGCATTGAAGCCAATTGGAGTCGCTGATTTGTTTTAGATATTGAATTTGTATTATGTATACACCAGAAACCGTAGAGGACTAGGCACAATATAAATAAATCAAATCAAATGAATAAAGTATTAGGTGGGATGTGCAATGGGGCAGAAGTTTCTCTTAAGTTTGCAGAAAATTCAATACAGGATGAATGGACTTGGATAAAGTATGCTCAGCTAGGAAGGGAGTTCCAACTATGTCGGCCAAAGGCAATAACTCTTTCAGTCACACTCCAGTGGACCATCCAACAGGAATTTTGCATGGGTTTTGAAATGCACTGATGCAATTCTCTTTTCTCTTTGAAAACTAATACTCAGGTTTCTCTGGTAAATGCCTCATGAAAAAAAAAAAATGTTGCATTAAATTCTAATTTATTTTTCTTGGGGCTTGATTCATGAAAGTAACAGGATGAAATTTATAGTGAAATATAAGATTATTGAGATTTTTTTTGCTGTAGTTTTAAGCGTTACCATTATAGTTCTTTTTGTAATAATTTTAAGAAGTTTTCTTACGATCTATTCTTTTAAAGTGGTAGAGCTTCAATACTGTTTTAAATGAATATTCTCTTTCCAGAGACAACAATTCCCCTCAATTCAGTCTCTCATTATTGAATAGACTCTGTGGTAAAACAGCAGACACTCTAGCATGTAGGGTGCCAAGTAATGACTCATTGCAGCAAATATTTTGATAGTATGTATAATACTGCACTAAGCCAAGGAAAGATGTGACTACATTTCACCTCATCCGTCTATACAGACAACTGCTTTGTCAGTAATTCTGTCTGATAAGAGCTATCCACTTTGGCTCAGTTACAATTTTGATTTTTCATCATACAGCTGATTGTGGTCTTCAATTTTCATTGTTTAGAATAAAGAGTGAACAATAATTTGTCATTTTTACTTTTCATTTTTATTACCTCCAATAGGTCTGAAATGGACACCAGATTTCAAAACTGAAAGCATTCACATACTTAGAAATAGAGTTTGAAAACTGTTTTCAGAACCATAAGGAAAAACTAAAAAACTAAAACATTTTCTTAATCCTAAAAAATCACAAAAATATGTACTATATCCCCAAGCTTCAGAAGCCAAAAAAAAAATAAACATCTGTGAAAACTAGAGTTAGAGGTTGGTGGGGGCAAAAGGGAGACATGATATATACAAAAACTAGCAAGATTTTTCCCCATTCCCCTGGGAATATCTGGTTTCATATCCTCTTCTTCTCCCTTATTTCTTGTGAAGAAATAGAAAGGTAAAGGATGAAATGGAGGAGCTATAATTAGTGTTCTATGATATTATGTTGGAAATTCTCTTTTGATCTGATCAAAAGAAATAGAATTAAAAAGGGAATAGATTGTATTGAATAGAGTGCTGGACTTGAAATTAAGGCGCTCTGAATCAAAAAGAGCAGACTCAAACCCTGAGGACCCTATATGCCAAACATCTCCAGATGAAGCCTGAAAGGGTGATATGAATTTGTCTCCATCTCACAAGGCTCTCTTGGAAGAATTCAAAAAGAATCTTAAAAGAGAAGAAACATGGGGAGAGGAAATGAAATCTTTGGAAAAGAAAACACAGAGATTGTTTAAGAAAATCACTCCTTAAGAAATAGTTTTGGTTAAATGGAAAAAGAAAACAACTCCTTGAAAAATAGAATTTGTGAAATGAAAAAAAAAAATCCATAACAAAAAAAACGCTTTTAAAAGTTCAATTGGCCAAATGCAAAAGGAGATAAAAGCTGACTGAAGAAAATACTTCACCAAAAATTAGAATTAAACAAATGGAAGTGAATAGCTCCATGAGACATCAAGAATCAAACAAAACCCTAAAAAAAAGCAAAGAAAAGAAAAGAAAAATTAGAAGAGATAGAAAAATAACTCATTGGAAAAGCAACTGGAGAACAATTTGGAACTATGCTCAAAATGTTATCAAACTGCATACCCTTTGACTCAGCAGTGTTTCTATTGGGCTTATATCCAAAGAGATCTTAAAGGAGGGAAAGGGACCCACATGTGCAAAAATGTTTGTGGGAGCCCTTTTTGTAGTGGCAAGGAACTGGAAGCTAAGTGGATGCCCATCAGCTGGAGAATGGCTGAATAAGTTATGGTATATGAATGTTATGGAATATTATTGTTCCGTAAGAAACGACCAGCAATTTGAATACAGAGAGATCTGGAGAGACTTGTTGCATGAACTGATGCTGAGTGAAATGAGCAGAACCAGATCATCATTATATATGGCAACAACAAGATTATACAATGATCAATTCTGATGGACATGGCTCTCTTCTACAAAGAGGTGATTCAGGCCAGTTCCAATGATCTAGTGACGGAGAGAGCCATCTATACCCAAAGAAAGGACTGTGGGTACTGAGTGTGGATCACAGTATGGAATTTTCACCTTTCTGTTGTTTTCTTGCTTTTTGTTTTCTTTCTTTTTAATCTCATTTTTCTTGTGTAGAATGATAATTATGGAAATATGTATAGAAGAATTACACATGTTAAACATATATTGGATTACTTGCTGTCTAAGGGAAAGCATCCAAGGAAGGGAGGAAGAAAAAAATCAGAACACAAGGTTTTCCCAGGGCGAACATTGAAAAGTATCTTTGAAGATATCTTGAAAATAAAAAAGCTATTTTTTTAAAAAGTACTAGAAAAGTGTCTTTCATAACTCTCCCCTATCACACATATAAACAAAATAATGGTTGAATAATACTAGATAAATCTTAAAGCATCCATGTAGGATTAACTAGGAAAGTTAATTTTTTTTTTAGTTCTTAAGAAGGGCACAGGTAAAATCCTTTGAAACATAAATCTTAGAACAATTAACCAAGCCATTTTCTATTTCTACAATAACTTAAAGCATAAGAACATCTCCATAACCTAAATAATTTCCATTCTTTTGTCCCTTGTGAGAGTTCTAAAATGTATTATATTCAATAAAAAGAAAAGAAAAAAGGAGAGAAGAAAAAAGAGAAAGAAAATAGAAAAAGATAATGAGGAAAGAAAAGATAAAATAGAGAAACAGGAAAAGAATTGGAAAGGAAGGGAAGAAAAAGGACGTAAAGAGAAGATAAAGTAGTAAATAATTTAAGATATATGTGTATTATGTATATATGTATGTATATATTATGTGCTTATGTGTGTATGTATTTTTGCATATGTATCATGTGTTTTGTATATATACATATATAAAAATCAAATTGATATAAAGGAATGAGGAAGGGAAGGAAACGGGAGAAGAGGGGAGGGAGAGAAGAGAAAGAAGACTGTTTCTTTCAATACTTACTGTGTGGGTGGATCTTATTAAGTAAAGGCTGATCCTTTCTGAAGCAGTTTTCTGGCTCAAAGAAGGAACAAAATCTACATTCCCTTCAGCTCAGTGCAAAGTATTTGGGGCTAAACTGTCCAAATATTCACTTCCTCTTTAAAATTGTTATTGTACCTGTGTCTGCAGATTAAATGTGGGCAATCAGCACATGATTCCAATAATAATTCTCCAGAGCAGCTTTCTGCACTGATAACCAGATTGTTGCTGAATTCCCTATCTCATTTCCCTCAATATGCAGCCTAAAAAGTATATGTGTTAGTTCTGGCTTTCATATAAGTGAATCTATATTTTTAGTGTGCCAGAAAGGAGTTGGGAAAGTTTCTGTCTTCAGGTTTTGGGGTATGGGGAATGATCACCCCAGGATGCTTGCCCAAGGTAGACCATAAAATAAGGTCTAGCCATGAGTGAAAGAAAAAGCTGACTTAAGAAAGAGCTGCCAAGAAATCTGTGTACCCAGTAGACTTCTGGACTTAAGAGTGGCTTCTGTGGGACACTGAAATAACAGGGAGAAAATGGAGCTCTAAAGGGAGAATAAAGATTTGTGTGGAATGAATCAGGGAACTAAAGATCATAGCAAAGATTAGAGTGAAGAAGCAATAAAGGACAATAAAAGATAGACCTTGCTTTTTTCCTGGTACCAAGTCACAATTAAAAGAAAACTGGTTCTGAATAATATAACATTTGTAACTCTCATTGCAAACTTTAAGCATTATATACATTTTAGCACTATAAAATGCAAGCTACAAATTTTCTGAACAGGATGAGGGAAGTCGACTTTCTAATGAAGTCACACAGAGTAGGAAAATGCTGTAAGGATTGATATTGGTCCCTGTAGACATAATCAGGGAGGTTTATTTTGAAACTTTATATCCAAGTCATTTTTAAACTTCTTTACATGCAAACAAAAACTTTTCTATGTTTAATAAACAGCACAAGGTGCTCTGGGGGCATCCCTGGTTAAGACAAAAGTTGAAGAAATTTGTTGTCGTTGTTGTAAAGGTAGATGCTGAATAAAATATTTCTGTGCCAGCCCCTATTTTAAGCCTGTTGATCTCAGGACGCATGGTGATGATCTTTTAAAACACCGGGACCACCCAGACTCCCAGATTTACTTATCTGCTTCCTTAAAACCCAGAGCTTCCATCTTAGCTCTCTAGAAGGCTATGTTATTATTCCTTAAGTCCAAATTGTTCCACCTCCAATTCTGGAATCCCTCTATCTCAGAACAAGCTACTTTCCTTCCATCTCCTGTACCACTTCCCTTCCCCTAAGCCTGCTTTTTATGCTCCCTGAAGCACCCAGCTGCTCTCAGTCTACCATCCATATCTTTCCTCCTTTCATTAGTGTTAGCTTCATAGAGATCTATTCAATACAATAGGACACACCTCTGGACTTGAATACTTTACTCTTTTTTGCTTTAGTTCTTCAGAGCTTTGGGACCACACCTACTGTCCCAGCCCTCTGTTCTTATCCAGAACTGCTGTTAGAGGAATTAACTGAAATCATGGTGACAACATCCACTATAAAGTCGTTTTAACTAGTCTTACCTGGATCTTCATAGCTGTCATGCAATCCTATTGTTCATCTCTGGTTGGCTAGCCATCATACCCCACAACAGATCTTCTGAAAACTTTTTTCCCTCTGTTCTCAACTCCCCAAATGAATCTGATCACGAAATGTATTCCCCACTCTCCTATTTGACTTAGCTATATAGCATCATGGCTAAAACTATGGACTTAGAAGTGGGAAGGTCTGGGTTTAAATATCCCCTTAGATAGTGACTAGCTGTGCAGCTCTGGGGAAGCTATTCAAACATCCAAAAGCTCTGCCTTCTTAAAATGGAAGTAATAGCACTTGACTCATAATTGCTATAAAGATCAGATGAATTATTTCCATGAAATGCTTTGCAAATGATGGAGTCCCAAATATGTGTCAGCTGAGCAGATAACTTTGTCCTTAATTTTCCCAAAACAAACAAAAAAATGAGACCATCTACAATCAACTCCATCATCTCTTCTCCTTTCCTGTGACTGACTGACTACACAGTCTCACTGATTTTCATGTCCTTCAGTTTCGTGAGAGGACTAGGTTACAAAGCCTACCATACTTAGCCCTACTCTTTCTGTCCCATTGATTGTGCCTTGCCTTATCCCCTACTCCATCCCATTTTTCTCCATCCATCTCCCTCCTCCCTCCTCCCTTCTCCCTCTTATTCTCAACACACAATCAATCTTAGGCTTTATTATCCTTTGAAAATCCTCCTTGATCTTGCCATCTCCTCCAGATCTCATCTTGCTCACTAGTCATTGATAACTAGAGGGAACATGTTGCCCACATAATCCCTTCTGACATGATCCTTCTACTGAACCTGCAGCGAAAGAGATTATCATTATCAATGACTTCTGAATGACTAGCTGCAATGGACTTTTTGGAGCTGTCCCCCTCCTTGAGAATGTACCAGCCCCTTTTCTGGACCCTCTTTCCTCTTGCCTTCCAATGATTGCTCTTCCTCCTCTTGCCTGTAAAACTCCTAACTACTATTATTCGACTTCCTGCACGCTGCCATCTTCCTCCCACTGAACTGTGGGTACAACACAAGGTGCTCTTCGGGTCTTTTCACCTATCTGCTTATTCACTCTCACTGACATCATCCAATCCCAAAGATTCTATACCAGCAGTATTGAATTCAAATAGAAACAAAGGCTACTAAACCATACAAAGGATCCCTGCCAACTCCATGTTGTCTTAGAAAACCACATATTTATGTCATGTTTATTTTATTAATTTTTCCCAATTATAATTTAATTTTGAAACTCCTAATGGATGATATGAAGTGGGTAAGTGGAATGTTTGAGAGCCCTAATCTAGGCAGACCATATACACACATACTGACAGACACATATGTGTAATATATATATATATATATATATATATATATACGTGTTTGTATGTATACATATGTGTATATATATACATATTACACATATGTCTGTGTATACACATATACACTATATATGTATTATATATGTTTGTGTATATGTGCATATATATATTTATTCTTCAATTCATTTCCAATCTATCCTACTTTTCAGTCATCCATTTCATGTTTGCAAGTTCTACAATGCCCCAAATTGGATTAATCGTTTTTCTACCAGCTTCTCCATTTCTATTGATATCACCACCACCCCATACTCTCTGCTGACTAGTTTTAATCCATGAAGTGATGTTCAATTCTTCCCACTTCTTCAGTGCTTCCAACAAATCAATTACTCTTGATTCCAAAGCCCACCTTAGATCTATACCTTCTCTCTAGTTCCAGTGCTATCCCCCTTTTGACCCTCAATACCTTTCTTCTGGTAAGTCTAGAGTAAGAGACTCCTTATTTGACTTTCTATCCCAAATCTTATCTTTATCCTTTACATAAATTATAAATAATTTTCTTTAAGTAGAGACATCACCATACCATTCTCTTGTTCACAAAATCCCACTGCCTCAAGATTTGTCATGGCAAGAAAACCTACTGTTTATTATTTAGAAGACAAGTCAATAAAATGTTCTTTACACTAGCCTAAGGCCAATGGTCTAATGCCAGGGCAAGGAAACACATCATTAGACCTCTCAAGATGGGCATCCCTATGGGATAAATGAACTTCCTGAGACAAGCCATTTCCTACAGCCTTGCAGACGCTCTGTTGTGGTTTAAGGGAAGGAAAATTAGAGATTTTCTAATCTGATCATCTGCCATTGGCCTTAGCTACATGAAACAGGGTAAACTATCTTCTGGTCTTCCTTGCACAAGAATTAGGAGAAGGGGCTAAACATAAAACTAAGGCATGACTACCAATTTCTATTTAAAATATGTTGTGCTCATATATTGTATCTAGGATATGCTGTGACATATTTAACATGTATAGGACTGCCTGCCATCTCGGGGAGAGGGTGGAGGGAGGGAGGGGAAAAATCTGAACAGAAGTGAGTGCAAGGGATAACGTTGTAAAAAATTACCCAGTCATGGGTTCTGTCAATAAAAAAGTTATAATTATTTTTAAAAATATTTGAAATGTCTAATAAGCAGAAGGTGATACAAAAAAATAAAATAAAATATGTTGTGCTAAAATGGCATTATTCATATCAAAAAGAGAAAATGTATCCCCCCCAAAAGATGTAAGTCCCGTCTCCCCTCCCACCCCAATCTGCATATAATTTATCCTTTCAGTCTTGTTTCACATCAGGTTCCCTTCATGTATAACCAATTGTAACCATGTTGGACTATCAAGTTGTCTTTAGCTCCTAGAGATTTGTGCTGACCCTCGCACATTCCTCTAAAGCATTTCCTCAACTATACCCATCAGAGATCTATTTATTTTTCTTTGAGATTCAGCTCAGCTTCCATTATCCCTAAGGAGTCTTTCTTGCCTGTCCTTCACCCCAGCTAAAAGTATCTTCAAATTCCAATAACTTTCCATAAAGTCTGCTGGCCTTTGTGTGTCATCCACAGTTTCCACAAAGCTTCCTCCACCCCAGAATCCCCATTTAACTTCTTATGACAACCTGCCACATGGAAACTGCAATGGAGAAAATGGCAGTGGAGAAGCCATGTCTGCAGAGCTTTCATTCACCTCCACCACTAGTAGCTTGTATTATACTTGTCTATTGACATATCTCAGCCTTTCCAATAGAGTTTGAGCTTGTAGAAAGCAGAAACCATGTAATTAAAAAAATCATATCCTAGCATAATGCACTATGACTTACATAGCATGGGTGCTTATTCAATATTGTAACTGAATTTTATAGCATATCCTTGAAATTTTTTTTAAAATTGCAGAAATAGTTATTATTGGTTTTAAAATATTTGAATAACAGCCGGAATTGTTTGAAACCATGCAATGATTATGTTGGTTATTTTAAATAATGTAAGCGAGGGTTTTGGGGGGGTTTTGTTGGTTTTCATATCTCTATATTTATGATTGATAGACCTTCAATCTCATCATGTGATCTCACATTTATCTTGTAAAGTGGATGATAATTTAGAATGATTTACCCATATGGCCCCTTTCAGTTCATTGGAGAGACTAGATCAAACTTTATTATATGATGTCACACTAATCTGGGAAATGGATGATGATTTAGAATGGTTTATCCATTTCCCATTCTTTTCAACGGTTCCCTGAAGTGCACCAAGTGACTTATTAGCAAAAACAAAACAAAACAAAAGTAAAAAACCCCACATTCTTTCAGAAGGGGGCCACAGAAGCATAGATAGCAACTTTGGAGGCCAGATTTCTAGTCTTTTGGGGAATAAAGAATGTTTATTGATTTACAGCCATCATTGTGACAGTCTTTCCTCCATTTGGTGGAGTAATAATTTTCACAAACCATGAAATACAATTTAGAAATCACTCTATTGCACTTCTACATATGCCCATTTAATTCCTATCTTAACAGCTGCACTCAGTCTATAAAACATTTATGGCAAGTTTTTTCCCCCTTGAAAGATGATCTATTCTAAACACTACTGTCAGTATTTTCAACTCTCTCTTTAAAAAAAAAAAAGCAACATTAAGCTGACCAAAGTCTCTAAAAAGGAGTTCTGTAGAAAAGGGTGTATTTCACCAAAATTTCTCCTACCCATTTTGCCTCCCAAAGATTTGGTCTTAGATGATTTTTGGTGTTCATATTATATTTTAGAGGGGGAATTGTAACTAAGGCTCCTCTCTTCTGGGAGGTTGTATCAATGAATTTGTTATTCTTGTTCCTTAGACACTTTCTAGCTATGTGACTGGACAAGGAATTTGACCCTTATCTGCCTCAGTTTACTCATCTATTAGGATAATAACAGCATCTACCTCCTAAGATTGTTGCAAGGACAAAATGAGATAATATCTATAAAGCATTTTGTATACCTCAAAATGCTATGTAAATACTAGCTATAATATTATTGCAATGATAATAATTATGTGTAGTTTTGTGCATGAGGAAAAGAGAGAGAGAGGGAGGGAAGGAAGAAGAGAGGGAGGAAGGTAATAGATAATAACTATAAACTCCTATATTTGCTTTCAAAAAATCAAATGCAGAAATGTGGGCT
The DNA here is from genome assembly GCF_902635505.1 of Sarcophilus harrisii. NCBI lineage: Eukaryota > Metazoa > Chordata > Mammalia > Dasyuromorphia > Dasyuridae > Sarcophilus > Sarcophilus harrisii. The sequence continues at coordinate 30,937,944 of NC_045431.1, read as the reverse complement.
GGGGAAGGTGAGCTAGACAATACAAAATCTGTGGCCTTTTGTGGATTCTTATTGGCTGCCACATAAATGCCATATGGATGTTACAAAAGCTGAAGCCATTTCACGTTGCTTTGGGAAACCCAATATCCAGAATTACAAAAATGATGGTCCCACTGCACTTGATAGGGGCTAGCCCAAAAGCAGAAAATTCTATTTCATTCTAGACATCCCCTTTCAATAAGAACATTGAGAAACTGATCAAATCCAGAAGATAATAATAAGAATGTTGAAGACATTAAAAATTATCCTATATGAAGAACTATTGAAGGAACTGGGTAACTTTAATCTCCAGAAGAGAAGAACTGGACAGGGGAAACAGGTTTGTGATCTTAAAATATTTAAAAGATTGTTTTATGAGAGAAGAATTAGATTTCTTCTTCTTACTTTGAGAGGGAAGGAATGGAAGGAATAGGTAGTGGAGGTAGAGAGGAAAATTTAGATTTGCTTTAAGGAAAAGAAAAATATTCTTAGCAAAGGTGAATAATCTACCTTGTCTGTTAGCAGGTATGCTGCTCCCTTGAGATCTTTAAGCAGAAGTGGAGGATGTTACATGCAGGGGATTCTTATTGAAGAACTAGTGAGAGAAGACAAATTCACATGTGTTTTCCACCTCTAAGATCCTATGATATATCATTTCAATGATTCTTATATCATTGTGGATAACAACTTGATCCCATTCAAAGACCATTTTTGCTCATGTTTCTTCTAGGGTGCAATAGGAGGAAAAGGTTAAATTTAGAGGAGGGATAACAAAAAAGAGACACATCTAGACACAGAAGAGGCTAATGTATATGCATGTGTAGTCATGAGAGTTAATATGGGTTTTCTAGATAATGATTAATATGAAGAATGTGCTTTAGTTTTGCCTCACATTAGGAATGCATTTGTGACATTTTATAGTTTCCTATAAAAGCTTTATTGTCTCTTTTCAAAGTGAACTTGTCACAAGCTCACCACATTTTTACTCTTCCAGTATGATCAAAACAAGGTCTAATGAAAGGGGGAAAAACCTAGTATCCAGAGATGACTCAGAATAGAGTTAGAATGAAAATTTCCATCAGCATTGATGTCATTTCTTCTCCTCAGGGAAATATCCTTTGGAAAATTTAATTTTTTTTTATATTTAACAAAAACTGCTGTCTCTGTGGAGGAGAATAATCTCAAAGTACCAGGGATTTCAAAGAGAGGTTATTCTGTAGAATACAGTCACTTTTGTTAGGTCTTCATTATCTTAAAAAAGAAAATAAAAGCCATATGCATTACCTATGCTTTCAATAAAACAGACGACAGACTAGCCTTAAGCACTAAAGAGAGCATCATTTCTGTTTAGCCAAGCACCATACAGATCTAGGCAACCCAGGTGAAAACATTTTGTCTTATAGAGGACAAACACTCATATTCCATGATGTTCCAGTTTCCAATCACATGGATTCCAAATAGAATCCAATTATGCTTGTATCTAGTGAACCCCTAATAAGCATAAAGAAGGGACGGTCAGTAAGTGAGAGTGAACAGCTTATCAATGATCTTGGTTACAAGAGCACATAAGTGTTGCTCATGTACCTTCATCTTCATACCACCAGGTTATTGTGAGAAAAGCACTATATAGAATATCAGAGACCTCAATAGCCATGTAGCCCATCTTCTGCTGATAAAGAAATCCAGTCCAAAAAAACCGCAGAGAGATAGACAGCCATATTTCAGTTGAATATCTTTAGTGAAGGAAGAACCTGTCATTTCTTAAGGTAACTCATTCCATGTTGGGAAAACTGTTAAGAAATTCTACCTTCAGATGTTTAGAAGAATTGCATGTGTTTAACCTTATCAGATTGCTTGCTGTCTAAGGGAAATGGTTGAGAGAAAGAGAGGAAGAAAAAAACAAGATATTGCAAAGGTGAATGTTGAAAACTATCTTTGCATGTATTTGGAGAAATAAAATAGCATTATTTTTAAAAATAGAAATTCTTCCTTACATCAAACCAAAAGTTTTATCTATAATTTTCACACGATGTTCCTAGTTCTATCCTTTGGGGCCAAGAAAGGCAAATCTACTCCTTTTTCTATGTGCCAGCTCTTCAAAGTGCTTTAAAACAGCTCCAATTCCTTGGTAAGGGTTGTGTTCTCTAAGAGGAACATCCTCTTCCACAAATCACCATGTGACATAATCCCCAGAAGCTTTTCCATTCTGGTTTTCTTTCTCTGTATAAATTCTTGCTTGTTAGTATCTTTCCTAAAATGTGACACCCAAAAATAATCCAAAAATTATATAGAATGACCAATTCCCCGTGGAAAAGAAGTTCATCTTTTGTGTTCTGCTCACTTCCTCTCTCTCAGAGCAGCCTAATATTGTGATATTGCTTTTTTAATTAATAAGTTTAGTTAATAAGTGACAAATAAATATTATTTGATTTACTTATTTGATTATTTTATATACTTATAGGACAGAATAAAAGATCAAGTTCCCTTTGCTATAGATAAGAAACTCTGCTAAAACATGAAATTTACAATAGTTACTGAGCAATAATAATAATACTTTGTCTTTGAATGGTTCATTAGGTATTTTCATAGAATGTAGTGATAGAAAACTGGCCTCAGAGATAGGAAGACCTAGATCCAAGTTCTTCTTCTGACATTGGCTAACTTCAAAACCCCTGAAAAGTTATTTACCTTCTCTGCTCTAGACAGTTTTCTGTAACTAGATTATATAATTTATAATTACATTATGTATAATTATATAATAATATAAATTTCTATATTATGGAATACCAGTAATGATTTTCCTCACTAGAACCTTTATATGAAAGAAATAAAATTCAGTGCCTATAATTCTCACCAAAAAAATACCTGATGAGGTAAATTTGACTGATAGTTTTTTAGTTACACAGCTGAGGAAACTGAGACACAGAGAAATGAAGTACCTTGCTAGGGGTCACTCTACTTGGCAGCTAGAGAAGACTCTGCTAATCCTTAGCCTAATCCTATTTTCACTACCCTAGGCTAGAAGTGCTCTAAATTGTCTTTTGGGAAGCTTCATTACTCTTCCACAATTGTTCTTCCTTGAGGACTTAATAGCAAGTGGCAGAAAACACTGCATCTTAAGTCATGCAATAATGCCTCCTAAATGGAAAGAAAGGCAGCTAGGGAAATGTGTGAGAATGATTAAGAGAAAAGGAACCATTTCCTTAAGGGTTAATAGAACACAGTGAACCTAGGAGAGTTGACTTTATTCCTTACGAAACTATTTTTGACATAACTCACTATGAAAATGAGCTATAAGATCTACTCTATTTTTTCCTCAACCAATGTAGAATGTACATAGTGTCTATATCCACAAGTGGCAATATGGTCAGAAATTTTCACAGCACATCCAGAGTCCAAATGGCAAAGGACCCCAAGTACATTTCCTGCTGGTTGACATGACTTTACAAGCTAAACTTGAAACAAATGGTTGGAAGAATGAGGAAAATGATGGATCAAAAAATGGAGCCAGAGGAGAGAATTTATTCACTCCTCTGGCATGTTATTAAATCAGCTTCAAGAGGAGGAGAGGTAGAATAATTAATTGAAAGCCAAAATTGCTTTCTGCTTTGGTTGTTTCTTCACAGAAGTAATTGAATTTGCTTATGAGGAAAGTCAACTGAAAAGCCTTCTATCCAGACAGGAAATTACATAGAATCGCAATGGATTGTTTGTCCAATCTGCTATTGCTTTTTTCAATGGCTAAGAAGAGCTGTGTCGTTCGGGTCACAATTCATTTTTGCATTGCTTCTGGAGAGGCAAGAGAAAATAAACTTCTATTTGTTTTCTACACTAAAAAGTCTCTAGGAGTTCTCTGGTTGCTATAATCTAATGAGATCACTGCTTGTCAATCCCAAGACTATGTCTTTGCTTACAAGGGAATGTTTAAAATTAACGTCATTAAACTTCGGAGGATAATAAATGCAGCTGTGGGTTTGGTATGTCATAGGCACTTAATAAATACTTTCTCATTCATTTATTCAACATTATTTTCTTTCCCATCAATTTGGACTCTCTCCTTTATTTTCCCTAAGAGACTCCTTGTTGGGATGTTACACAGTTAAGAGGCAGCATAAACTCATTCAGATCACCAGGGAAACATAAGGTACACTTAGTTAGAAAATCACAGACCATTATCTGCTAGAAAGGGCAAAAAGGTTTGATTGTCAGTCCTTACTGCTGAATAGGGTTAGACTCTGGTGAGCAGTGCCCCCTGGTGGCTACACATGAGGGCTTGTTCAGGATCATTTCAAATAGGGTTTTTTTTTAATTGCCTAAAAAAGAAATCCACAAATTTCATCAGAATCTTTCCCAATTTTTTATTTTCTGACAACTTTTTTCTTTTTCTTTCTCATTTCCTAATCCCTTTATTTTCTTTCATTTACCCAAATCTTATGTTAATACCATAATTTAAGCCTAAATCTATATAATCTTGCTTATTGATCATTATGGTTATATTCTTAAGTGTTATATCTATTGTATTTCTGTGTACATTGTTATTATAATTTAATCTAAAATAAACATTATTGATGTAAAAATGTGTACCATACAAGAGGGGAAAATTGAAATTGAATACCCACAAAAGAATTCTTATTCTAGGGGAATCTCCTGGACATATTATAAAGTTTTCCCTTCCTGCTGTTATGAATATTAAGACTCAGGATTGTGAAATGCTGATTAAATTTTATAAAGAAGCAATTCTATCGTATCTAAGACAGGACCACATTCTAGAATACTATGAAGAAAAGAGTTGAAGAAAATAGATAGAAACTAGATGCTCAACTCCTCACCAGAGAAGAGAAAGTGGGTGATATACTCACCTGTAACTCACCATAATACTAACTCACCTGTAACTCACCTTAATACTAACTCACCTGTAACTCACCGTAATACTAACTCACTTGTAAAAGGAGCAGTGATCTGAAGATACAGTGAAACTTGCATATAGAATAAAGTCAACAGCTGCCTACATATAGAAAATAATCAGTCAAAGATCAGTACAAGGACTCAAGTTAAAATACTGAGGAGAGTCTTTCTATTCACCTGGAGAGGGATCATTCAAGTTCTGGAGAGGATATGCCATTGAAATATGATAACAATGATAGGTGAATAAAATGAAGAAACCAGCAACTAATGGGGGCTAACTCTCAACCTGATAAGGGGTACAAAGTGAAGGGAGTCTATGTTGTAGGCTGGAATGCTTGCAAAGTTCAAAAGAACATGCAGAAAGTACTTCTGCTCAGCCCAAAGTAGACCGTGTGAAGGGGATAATCAATATTCTTCCAAATCCCATAGGTGAGGCAGGATAAGCAGTTGGTGCTCTGTAAGGTGTCATGATCCATGACCTTGCAAGCAATACCTGAGCAATGACTGGATATCTGACAGATTTTACTGACACCAGAAGGAAAACAATATCTTTAGCAGTACTTCTTAATCTAAAGTCTAAAATTTTTAGAAATACATATTGTGATAGCTGTATTTCAATATAATTGGTTTTCTTTGCATTTTATTTTATGCCATTAAAAACATTATACTGACAAGGGCTCATAGGCTTCCATAGATTGTCAAAATGAAGCATAAGAGTGAGTTCTTTATGCTCAGAATAAGTGTTGATATTTATGCAGCACATTAGGGCATTTTGGGGACCAACAAGCCTTTAAGTCTCGTGCAGAGAGACTTTTTATATCTAGAAGGAGGTAGTAAGCAACGTCCTGGTTCGATCAACTATTTTACCCAGAAAATATACATACAACCAGGAACCAGAAATCTCCTACAATTGCCTAAATATAGTGATATAGATAGATAGATGGATGGATAGATAGATGCACATACATACACATATGCATATGACAGGACATTGAAAGCAAGCATCTCAAGGAGGTATCAGCCTTGACAGGAACCAAGGAGTTTAAAACCATATTTTATTAATGTCATGGAGGACCACAGCCTGTGAAAATCAGTCACTCAGTAGACATTCTAAGGACCCAGGGACATGGAGAGAAGGCACCATGGAACTAACATGTGGCACTTTTAATGTAAGAACATTGATGAAACAAGTTGTAGACTCATTGATATTTGGCTAGGAGTGACATTTGTCTTGTGCTTTGGAGTCTTCAAAGTCATAGAGGTTCATAAACAGTTTGTCTCATGGTGGAGAGAGTAGCTAAAAAAGATCTAGGTATGACATTGCTTCAGAAAAGCTCTTATTGAAAGAAATGATTGTATGATATTTAGAATTTTTTACCAAGATTTCTGAAAATAGAACAGAATTCTGCTGGGGAGTCTTTGTTTCCAAGAATGCAAAAGATGTTAGACCATTGGAAAGTCATCCCATAGTAAGCAAGTAGTTTTAAGACTGGACAAATTTCCAGTCTACAAAGAAGTTTGAATGCACTACAAAGAAAATACATCTCAATCAGAATTACCTAATGTGGAGATATATCTGTATATACATATCCCCTATACCTATGTATCTAATATATATAAACAAATTTTTTGTAGAAATATATATTTATATACATATATAGAATACCCATATATACATCCACTAGATTCACTATATATAAAAGACATTAGGGATATATGTGTGTGTGCATATATATGTGTGTATATGTGTGTATATATGTGTGTGTGTAAAAGTATATATGTACTTTATATATATAATGTGTGTATCATTTATATATTCATATATGTATGTGTTATGTGAGTATTATATATACATATATGTATGTACACATAAAACCTTTATTAAGTGCTTACTACATTCCAAGCTCTGTGCTAAGTACAAGTTATATAAGTAAAAGCTTCTAAGTAATCCCTGCCCTCAAAGAGCTTATATTCTAAGGAGGAGGAGAACTATCACATAGAAGGGAGCTGGGAAGGGAAGACCAGAATCAAAAGCAAGCACTTTTTTTGCCTTCAGTTTTTGAGGCTTCTTGGAAACTAAGGTCATACATAGAGTGTGGACCAAAGAGACCATCCTCAAATTCAGGAGGCCATAGAAAAACTCAATTCAGCCAGTTACCAAACTTACCAATAGTTCATTAAAAGAAATGGAAAATGGTCTTCCCATATAGTCAAAAGGTACCTTTTGGCATAGTCCATGCAGGCATTTAGGCAAGTGTGTATAATGCTATTATTATTTAAGCCCGGATGTTTGTTTTGCAATTTGCTTTCTTAGTGCATTAGCATCCTTTGCTATCTATGTTAGTTTTCCATGGAAAGCAAGTACATGTACATGCTATATGTTTCTGCATATAATCTATATATCTAGTCTCTACAGAAATCTAATGTGATTTTACATAGGGTGAGATTTTTGCACTTTATTTTATAGATGAACTTCCTGTGAATGTGTTTTTGTAAAAAACAATTTCCTTGGAAGTAATTTGGACAGAATGAAGAGTTGAGTTTCACCGAATGAATGGTTCTCACCCAAGCACATAAATTCACATTAAACTCTTAGAGGCAGAAGACAAAACAAATATCACCAAGCACAGAAGGGAGAGAGCTAAAGGGAGGGAGGTAGCCAGGTGTCTGAGAGCTGAAGAGAGTGACTGGTGATGTAATCTTTGACAAGGAGCTCACACTCAGGGAATGGTGTCAGGGGACTGAACAGCATCTTGGTGATTAAATAGAGAATCCAGCCTTGGGCATTTTGTGAATAGCCTGTGTCTCTTTCTTAACATTTAGGAAATAGTTGACTTCAATGACTTCAGTGAAGATTCAATGATTATTACAAATGAAGTTTATTAATTATCCCATAAACATTACCCTTAAAAAAGAATATTACAAACTCTCGAGCGGTGTTAATAAAATGAGGCTCGTATTGGAAGATGTTTCTAGCTTGTGCAACTCCTACAGCGCTGCAGTCCGTTTTCGTTACAAGCTGTGCATTTCAGGGCTTTGAAAGAGTCTGTAAAGCAGTTCCGAAACACTGACATCTTGCTTCCATGGCACACTGAACAAGGAAGGAAGCCAAAGCCCCCACAGGAAGGACATTCATGTGGATGCTGAACTCTCTGCAAGCACATGGAGAGAAGCAAAAAGCGTTAGAATGGCCGGTGTTTCCAGTCCTTTGGGATACCCACACACACACACACACAAACACACAGATATCAACAGGGATTGGAAAACAATCACATCTTAAAATGGTCTTTGCAACCTGTTCTTACAAACTCTCCACAGTATACCAAGAAGGCGAGACTTCAGCTAACTCCCTCCCAAGCATCATATTGTTTTTCCTTCCTCCCTTTCCAACTCATTTTTTAATAAACAACATCTCTCAGAAGATGAGAAAAGAATGTAAATTATTGGCTGATCATTATATCTGGAAGAGGAATAAGACTGCTCAAAATGGGAAGTGTGGAAAACTTCACACCATTTCTGTGAACATCAATTTCTTCATCTAAAAGATACTGGTAAAATTTGCATTAAGTTGATTTCAAATTTTAGGCGTAGGAACGTGTTTTATAAGCTCTAGACTTCAGATAAATTAAGTTAGAGATGGGCCCCACTTGGAAAAACTCAATATACAAAAATGTGGATTTTAAAAATGGCTATGGAAAAAAGTTAATTGTTTACACTAAAAGAGGATTACTCATTTTAGTAAGAGTCTCTTTTTGGTGAGACTCTGCTCTAATTATCAGGCATCCCAAAATTTGCTTTAGATAGAAAAATTAGGAAGCAGTGGGAAGAAGTAGGGGATGAACTTAAAAAGTACAGTGTTAGATGACACTATCTATTGAAGAATCCTAACTGTAATCATATGACATGTTAGTATAAGCCCTCAATACTTTCTAAGCTTTTTCAAATAGATTGCATCCGTGAGTATTTGTCATAGTCAATATAAAGCAGACATTATCAATCTTATTTTATATGTGTGGAAACTGAATAACGGAAAGGTCAAGAGGGCAAACAGATAGTTAATGCCATTCAGTCCTGTCAGTACAACTGAACAGATGTTTTGCTTCAAAATTGAAGAATAGATATCCAAAATGGTCAATTAATTCTTCCTGGAAACTATTTGATTTATAACACATTAAATCTCTGCAAGGGATCTTAAAAACGTAGTGTAGTTTTGGGCTATTAAAATTTTAAATTTCATTGAGACTTTGGGTACATGGACTCTACAACTTTTTAGGAATACATTTATTATGTAATACAACGTTCACCTGCAACGTGTGACAAAACACATTTATCAAACAAGTGAAGCTCTGTAATCCTCAAAATTACTCAGTCTGACTTACTGATTCGTTGTTGATTAAGTGTCTGTGCTATCTAAGTCACCGTATTGAGGTGCTACAAATCTTACAGATCATCATTTTCTCTTTTTTTCTACCCAAGCAGATAGATGAAAAATAATTATCTGTTTATTTACTGGATGAGTTTCAATTTGAATCAAATTATATGAAAGGGAGAATGAAAATTTCCTACTGTGCTCCAGGCACTGGGTTACATGCTCTACCCATATTAGTTTTTGACTCTCCCAACATTCCTGAAAGGGAAATGCTATTATCCTATTTTACAACTGAAAAAACTGAGGGGAGATGTTAAGTGACTCGCCTAGGATCACACATCCAATCATTGTCTGGACTTGAACTGAGATTTTTCTAACTCCAGTCCCAGAGTTCTAACCATCAAGTCACCAAGCTTCCATGAAGTGGTAAGCAAGAGTTAAGTAATAAGGCAAAAGACTCTTATCTACTAGAGGTGAAATAGCATTCAGAGTCAAGATTTCTGGTATTTCCAATAATAAAACCCCTCGATTGGATCTTCTTTTAACCAGAACACAATGTAAAAATAATAAGAACCCAGTCTGTAACCATGGCAATACTAATAAACTGGACCACTAAGAGTGCCTGTGGCTAATATAGCATCACCGTGCAAGGAAGATAATCCCCATCATAATATGACTTTCCACTCCCCTTTCGAGTGTGTCCTCCTTAACTCTGTAGTGATGATTTTAAACCACTGCTTCAGACTCACTTAATATCTCCCTCTTCTCCCGCCTGATGTTATTGCTTGGTCTGAAGTGATTTCTGGGCTTCCCTTCTTTGGGGTCAGGACTAAATCCTTGCTCCTTTTTCCACGAGAGGGTTGTACCATCTGGCCCTTGTTTACCAGCACGTGGCAGTCCCATTCCCTTCTGGAAGGGAATGGGCAATAGGGATTCTACAATTCCAATTAATCTTTTAAAAGCAAGAAATAGTATCAGTTACTGATGAGAACATTCATAATCTACTCCCAGATGTGCTTGCTTTAGACAACATTATTTATGTAATAAATTCTCAGGGTTCCCCTAAGTACCTCCCTTAGATACTTAATCTTCCAGCTTTTGGTCTAAATTCCTGATAACAGAGCTATAATGAGCAATTTGGATGCCTAGAGCAAGCATCACAAAATCACCAGCTGTATGAAAGATATCCTCAAGTAACCTTTGAAAGATAAACTGAATTGAATAAAGGAAGAAAAAGGAGAAGAGAGACCTCAACAACTCAGACCTAAAGACAGAAAGTTCAGTGGGAGACACAAGAATCCTGGGAAACCAGGAGACTGTGAGGTCAATTGCACAATAGGACTGGATGGAAGACGAATGCACCTGGGACAGGATTACTGAAGAGGAAAAAAGCACGTTACTTAGTAATTTCCTATTTTATTAATTATTTTTATAGCCTACATGATCCGATTTTTGCCTCCTGAAAGAAAACAAATGCCCTCAGCAGCCTCTAAATTTTGATGCTTTAGACTGAGCTTCAATCCAGTTATAGCTCTGTCCACTAGAAACCTCCTGAGGAATTTTATAACAATAATTGACCTCTGATTTACAATATATAATAATATATTATGTATATATGATATTTATAATGTATGTTGTACATTATAATATATAATGTATGTTATATAATAATATAATAATAAATTAACCTCTGACTCATAATATATACTAATGCTTCATTGATATGGAAATATCACAAACATTTGATATTTCTATGTAATAAGACAAGTAATAGACTACATACAATTATTTGAAATATTGCCTCTGGCTATTTATCAAATGTACTTTTTACATGGCAATCCTAGTTGATATGAAATTGAAAATGTATGTAATTAGTTCTGCTGATTAAATGCAATCATAATAACCTTGGTACAGTGGAAAGTGTGAAGGATTTATAGTCAAAAGACCAAGGTTTTGATAAGACCATAGTTTGAAAGTAAAAAGGGACCTTCATGTTCATTTGGTCCAACACCAAAATTTTGGATATGAAAAAAACTAAGGGAGAGTAGAGGTGACTTTTCCAAGTTAAGCAGGTAATAGGTAATTGAAATAGGATTTGAATTCATGTCCCATGATTCCAAGTCCACCAGTTGTTGTTCTGTACTCTTTGAATCCTTGATTTTCTACTTGCTACCATGGTGACCATGATAAGCCATTTCGCCTCTATGAACCACAGCTAATTTGTCCATAAAATGGGAGAGTTGGATTAGATGCACACTAAAGTCTTCTTCAGCTCAATAGTCTTCCTCCTGAGAACCTTTATCAAGTACTTCCTCTTTGTAGAACACGATGTACGTTCTGAAGAAGGCAAGAAGTCTAGCTTGGTCTAGACTTAATCCTCATGTATTTTAGAGAAATTCTAAGTAATCCAAAGTAGATCAAAAGTGTAACAAGGAGTAAGTTCCAGCAGCAATGCTGTGCCATGTAAGGAAGACATCTAAGTTTCTAGTGGTGGTCCAATATTTCCCAGAACTCTCCTCAGAATTCTGCTACGAGAACATCATATTTGAATTTGTGGAGCGACCACTCACATCTTCTCGGGGTTTATCCAACAGAAACATCTTTATCTCTGTAATGAATTCTTAGCATTGAGCTACTTTATAAACCTTTCTCTGGCTTTATCATCTCAGCATAAGGGTCAAGTGTTTAACTACATTGAGCAAAAGATTCTGTGCTATGAAAAACACAGATCAGATATTCTGCAGACAGACTCTGACCTGCTTTCAGGAAGCTCAAAGAAATTAAGTCTATAAATTAGGCATGGATGTGCCATGAGGACGGTAAATGTGGAAATGACTAACCCGATTCCCTCAAAGAATCAGGAATAACATGGAAGGTTTGACTTTTATTAACCAACAAAAGGAAACTCCTTTTAGGTTTCTAGGAAGAAGAACGGGCAAAAAGTCCCAGTCTCACAAGAGAACTGATTGTTTTTCTACATAAATACAATGTTTTTCCTCTGAACCAAGGAACCATCTCCCCTGAAGCTGAGATTACTCAATAGAGTTAAAAAGACATTTTTCATAAGAGTAGCCTACATCACTTTTTGCATGTATCTCAGGGGCACAAGCAGAAGTTGGGCCTTTCACAAAGCAATGTATTCTACTGAAAAGAATACTGCTCCAGAAGCTATTCAACAAGCATTTAGGAAGCATCTGCCATGTAGAAGATATTGTCCTAGTGTCTGAACAAACAAAAGTCAAAAGGAAATAGTCTCTTACTATGTATATGTATGTGTAAGTATTAGAGAGAGAGAGATATACTCACATACAGTGATAGATATATACCTAGATATACATAGACTTTGTATTGTATACATAATACATTCAAATATATACAGACATATATACAACTATGTGTATATATACACAGGTATATATGCACACATTTTTTAGATATAAATATTTCTCCCCCCTTCCTATGAATTAAATTGAACAAATATTTATGAAGCACCTCTTATGTATAAGATAATATATTAAGAACTGGGATTACAAACAATAAAGAAAAATAAAATGACAATAATAAGAGACTGAACCTTTCATCAAGTAACTTATATTCTAATAGAGAACACAATGTGAATTAAGAAAGGAGGCAATTAAAATACCTTTAGATTGTTATTTTTTTAAAAATTTGTTAAAATTTACAATTACCTCGATTTTAGTTAAGAGGTCTTGCAGTTCACCTGACTCATTCATTGACAAAATTTTCTCAGCACCCTATAAACATGAAAAAAGAAAACCCTTATTGTTAGTTTTTCGAAAAGTAAAATGCCACATTGTGAAGTTAAATGCTTATTCTGAATAGGTGGAGGTAGTGTATGTGCGCACATTCAACAGACATTGGTAACTAAAAACAAGGGGAGAGAGGGGGACTGAAATTAAATTAATTGATTAATTAAGGTCACCACTTAACATATACAGTAGGAAGAGCAGATCAGCTTTTTATGATGAATCTACTTGTTCATTAAGTGCCCATTAATCAAAAGTCACAGTATAAGGCTAAGGAAGAAAAAAATAAGTATAGTATCAGTCCTCTTGGAACTTATAAACTAGTTGGGATAAGATAAAAGCATAAAATATAATAATACAAAGTGGTGAGCAAAAAAACGAGCTTTGGATTTGTTTGTACATCATGCCCTATTGTGACTTTTCAGTGCAATTTCCCATATATACTAAAATATAATCAACTATTTTATTAATCAAGTGCTTCCAGTAATTTGCCTCAACCACAAAGAAGCTGGGGGTTTAGAAATTGAAAAATGTAAGGTTTCACAAATGTGTTGGGATTTTTTCATAACAAGAAGCTCAAGGCAATCGTGACTCAACTTAGAATTTTTCATCTAAAGCAAACTTCCTAAAACTAAAGAGTAAAAACAAACAAAACAAAACAATGGAACCTGAGAGACCATATATTGTCTTCCAAGTTTAAAATTGAGTTATACGTTGGAACAGGGTGTATTCAAGCAGGGTAGGATTTCCATTAGAAGGCATTTGCTAGAATGATTTATAACTAACTGGTATCTTGATTTCTTTTCACTTCAGTATATCCTAGATGCTTCATGCCTCCTTAATCATCAGAGAGAAATGGTGAGTTAATGTGTCAGAAATGCAATGAATGAATATGCAATGCAGTAGCAAATGTGTATAAGAAGAAGAAGCAAGCTATTAAAAATTGTTGATGGTTTAGCTGAAGTTTGGTCCTAACATACCTAATGTGTAATAAAGTAAGTCTGAAGGTAATGAAAATATCATGACACAACATTACAAGCAAAAACTCACTAATGACTGATAATATTTTAGTTCTGTTACATTCTATTTCTTTTAAGAGTTAGCAAAAAAAAAATGAAATAGGAAAACCTCTGGGGAACTGGGCAGTTTGAACTAAGGCAGTAATGAAAGAATGTGGCTCGTTACTCTCCTGTAGAAGGAAAGATGCTGAAATGACTACAAATAAAATGAATGCACCAAAGTACCCATAAAACTTTTCCCATTCTTTTCCTCAGTGTCACACTGAACCTGAGCTGGATTTATTCATTCAATCAATATTTATTAAACACTTTCTCTGGAGTTTGACCCTTTGCATAGCATAGTATGGGATACACAAAGATAAATAAAACATGTCTCCTGCCCATAGGGAGTTTATAGGCTAACTGGGAAAATAAGATGTGCACGATAAATATAATTCATGTAAAATAGTATTTTAAACTCATTCATCGAGGTACAAAGATGAGAGTTAGGTTATCTCCATAGACTTTCCCTAATCACCACTCCCCATCAGTAAAGATGTCACATGGGATTTTGTTTCATACCTTTTTTGATTCAATTATGCGTTTTTCTGATATATTTTTAATTTTCTTTACTCATATAATTATACATATAAGAGCAAAACACTTTTTCTATTATAGTTTTTCTAATTCTTACTCATCAAACATGAAAATCATTTGAAATCTTATCAAAAGTTGGTCTTTCTACTTATGATCCAGCAAGATGACTTACACAAAACATGTGCTTAATAAATATTTGTTGAGTTAAGTTTAAAAGAGGAAATAAGTTGAAGAGTGATGAGGAAGGTCCCATGAAAGTGGCTAAAGAATGGATAGATTAATAGGCATAAGCAGAAAAAGAGATTCTTGGGATTTGAGAAGAATCACAAAATGAATAGTTGGAATGGAAATCAGCATCATTCTAATCCAACATATCCATGAAAGGTCATCACTGTAAAAGTCCCAAAATGTGGACCTCTTGAGGAAGCTCATTCAACCTTGGAATAATTAGTTTTTGAAAATATTTCTTCACATAAGCCTTAACTTTCTTCTTTATGAATCAACAATTCATGAAGTTTAAATTCTCCTTATCTATAATTTCTGCCAGTTCTCCTGGCTCTGCTTTTTTAGACCAAGTAAATAAATTCTTACCCCTCCTTCAACATAGCAGCCAAACTAATCTAATCCAATGACCATTTATTGTATTTATGGTACTAATATAACAAACAGAAAAAAAAAACCTGTGCCTTCAAGGAGTTTACATATCACTGGTGGGGTGAAGGGGAGGGAAGGAAGGTGAAATAGATAATTTGATAGATAATTTGATGAGGAAGAGAAGAAATACCAAGAGAATCAGAAAGGCTTCCAGTAGGAAATGACATTATGAGCTGAACCTTGAAGAAAAATAGCAACTCAATGAGGAACTGAGAAGTAAGTATTTTCCATGGATGGGAGACAGACTATGCAAAAACCATTTTGCCTTTCATAATGTTCTTGAGTTCTTCTTTGGTCATAAATGCCTCCTTTCTCCAAAGATCTGATAAGTAAATCATCCCTCTCTCCTTTTTGTTAGAAATGGGACCGCTGAATTAAAGGAACTGCAAGTAAGTCAGCTTGGCTAGAACATAGAATACTTAAGTCAAAGATGATTTTCTGTCCCTTTTGAGTTTTCCTTATCTATATTAAGCATCAGTAATTTTTTCGATGGATTCAAAGGACTTCAAAGTTTCCTGGTCACTCCATTCTGCATAAACTGCAGCTTGTCAACTTCCTAACACATGAAACCTAGAACTGAACACAAACTCTATAAATGATCAAAATAGAGCAAAGTACAATGAAACTTCCTTTGTCGTCTCATTCTGGATGTCATGCTTCACTAATTGAAACCTAAAATTTTATCACATTAACTTTTGGGGAGAGGGGAGAAGAAAATGTTATTTAAATTCTGAACATTTTTCACATGAATTCTTTTCCAGTCATATTTCTTCCATCTTTTATTTATTCAGCTAATTTTTGAGCCCAGATGTAGATCATTACACTTGGTTTTATTAAACTTTGTCAATATTTTAATCAGTGGTAATCTTTGGTTGATGGTCTTTTGGTTGCCAGGATAGACCTCCAAGTATCATCTGCAGAGTTGACAAAAAAACTATATGTTCATTTTGGTCTTTAATAAAAATATGCAAGGGGGCTGGAATAGATCTGTGTGTTCTCATAATGGTTAAATTTATTTTTTAAAAAGGTACATGATTTGGGCATAAAGGATAACACTAGGAACAAAAAGGAGAGAGGGATGATTTACTTATCAGATCTTTGGAGAAAGGAGGCATTTATGACCAAAGAAGAACTCAAGAACATTATGAAAGGCAAAATGGACAACTTTGATTACATTAAATTAAAAAGGTTTTGCCCAGACAAAAGCAACAGAAATAAGATTAAAAGGGAAGTACAAAGCTGGGGGGAAATCTTTACCATGATTTCTGATAAAGGCCTCATTTCTAAAATATGTAAAGAACTGTGTCAAATTTATAAAAATACAAATCAATCCCCAACTGATAAATGGTCAAAGAGTGTGAATAGATAATTTTCAGATGATGAAATTAAAACCATCTATAGTGATATGAAAAATGCTCTAAGTCACTATTGATTAGAGAAATGCAAATTAAAACAACTCATTTACCATCTCACACCTCTCAGATTGGCTAAGATGACATAAAAAGATAATGATAAATGTGGGAGGGGATTTGGGAAAACTGGGACACTGATGCATTGTTGGTGGAATTGTGAAATAATGCAACCATTTCGGAGAGCAACCTGGAACTATGCCCAAAGGACTATAAGATTGTGCCTATCCTTTGACCCAGGAGTGCCATTACTGCATCTGTATCCCAAGGAAATCATAAAGGAAATAAAAAGGACTCACATGTGCAAAAATGTTTTAGCAGTTCTTTTTGTAGCAAAGAATTGGAAAATGAGTAGATGCCATCAATTGGGGAACGGATGAACAAGTTGTGGTATATGAAGATAAGGAACTGTTATTGATCTCTAAAAAATGATGAACAAGCTGATTTTAGAAAGGCCTGGAAAGATTTACACAAATAGGCTGAGTAAACAAGCAGAACCAGGAATACATTGTACATGAAAACAGCAAGAATGTGTGATGATCAACTATGAAAGACTCGATTCTTCTCAGTGGTTCAGTGATCCAAGGCAATTCCAATAGACTTTGGATAGAAAATGCCATCTGCATCCAGAAAAAGAACTAAGGAGACTGAATGTAAATCATCAACACATGCTATATTCATTTCTTTTTCTCTCCCATGCTTTTTCCCTTTTGTACTGATTTTTCTCTCCCAAAATGATTATGCTTAAAATAATAAATTTTTTAAAAAATAATAAAAAAGCATAATTCTGTAAAGTCAAATTTTGGTTTTTTTTTCCATTTCCCATTAATTAGTATTACTGTCTTGTTTGAATAGGTCAAGTTTAATTTCTTGTAATTACATGCAATGTCTTCATCTCATCATTATTCTTTCCTCCAATTTGATCTTGATTTTGACCTTAATCTCATTGATAGCCTCATAGAGCACAAGCGACTGGTTCTAATATAACTCCAATATCAATGAGTCATCATTCATTCCCTGCATATTCACATAAGTAGCTAATTTTGTGATGTGTCTTTCCAAGAATAGCAGTTTCCTACTCTCTTCTTAGAAAAAAAAAAAAAGATATATACTATTGTGAAGTTTCCAAGTAGTCCAGCAAGCCTTTATCATTTTTCCTTTGTTTTCCAACATATTTTTCTCTATCCTCCCTTATATTCATCTTAAAATTGAAATCACTGTGCAGACTTGATTATAGGGATTTGTTAATTTCTTAGAAGGATTTTTTTACCTATTCATTCTCTGAAGCAGATGTTGATGCATAAGTTGCAATTAACATCTTTGTGCCCTTTTTGCTGATGTTCAATATGAGCAGTACAAGACAAGATGAGCAAGTGCCTTGTGAAATTATCATTTTAATTTCCTTTGAGCATAGAATGAAACCAACTCAACCAAGTCTTTTGTTCGATCTCCAAATAGAACCTCTGAGCCATCCTGCCTTTTCACAACTTTGCTGAGTTTTCTGATTTGGTTTATGATGAGAATGTTGGAACCGAGTTGATTAAATTAATATGAAAATGTATTGATTGTTAGGCAAAGATATCATGTTCAAGTCCATGGTCTAAAAATGTGTTTCTTAAAACATACTCTGCCTCCTTTTCTGATGTTTGCCATTGCCAATATGGAAATAGAAGGAATGAAGAATATTTTAAATTTTTCATTTCTGTTCTGTGTTTTCTGCGTTAAATTATTCCTCATCTACTAGCCAACCTACCAATAAGATAATATAGTTAGCACAAAGAGAAGCAGAATGTATGAATTTGCTCATAATTATTTCCCACTCTAATTATGATTTTTTGTCCTTAGTTATTTCCCAGACCCTACACACATGGAGAAGGCAATGTATAAGCATGTTCAGATAGACAAGGAGTCTTTACCTTCTCCCTCTCTGAATTTCACTCTACCATTTATTGGGTGCTGTCTAATGGAGACTTTATCCACTCAAATCATGGTTCTGATGCTATTTAAATAGGTGAAAACAACACATCATCATACTCAAACTTTTTCTTTACAGCTGTACTTTGAT
The DNA here is from genome assembly GCF_902635505.1 of Sarcophilus harrisii. Taxonomy (NCBI): domain Eukaryota; kingdom Metazoa; phylum Chordata; class Mammalia; order Dasyuromorphia; family Dasyuridae; genus Sarcophilus; species Sarcophilus harrisii. The sequence continues at coordinate 30,919,162 of NC_045431.1, read as the reverse complement.
CATCCCTATTTCTATTAAGATCACCATTATCTATCCTGTTTATAAAATTGACTTTATTTTTAATTTTCCTTCACCTCCCATATTTAGTTAGTTATATCGTTAGTTGCCAAATTCTTTTGTTCTGATAGAAATAAATGTCTCTTGCAAGTGTCCCCCTCTCTATAGTTATATTGTCATCACACTAATTCAGCCCTTCAGCACCCCTCAACTAGAGCCTTGCAATTGCCCTCCTTTGATCTTCCTGACTCAAGTTTCTCCACCAATTCATCATCCACACAGCTAATCATATTGTTTTCCTAAAACAAGTAACTATTTAACTCACCTATTAAATAAACTCTAAGGACTTCCTATTGTTAGTACTATAAAATATAAAATTCTCCTTTTGTTTATCAAAGCCCTTCACAGCTTGATCCCAATCCACCTTTCCAGACTTAATATGCATTATTCTTCTTCCCAGTTTATGGTCTAGCCAAATTAGCATTCTTGATATCCCTCACATATGACAATATATCCTCCAAAATTTTGTGCTTGACTCCATCAGTTAGAATATGCCTCTGATTCATATTTTCTTCAAAACTTGGTTGAAGTACTATCTTCTACATGTCAATTTTTAAGACAGTGCCTGATATATAAGATAGTTGACAAATACCTTTCCTGATCCTGACCCTCCAAACAGCAAGGACCCTTCACCTTGCAAATAACTTTGTATTTATTTACACATACAAACACAAATGCCTGCACATTTTGGCCAACAGAAATTACGTTTCTCAAAAACAGTTAAAATATATTCTTCATATTATCAATGTCTGGCAAGTGGTAGATGTTTAAAAAATTGTTGTCAATTGATAAAGTGATGCAATCTCCAGGATTGCATCTAAATGTGGTATAGATTATAAGTACATTTATAAATATGCCACAAATACTCAGGCTTTGCACACGTGTTTGTGCATATATGTATGCCTATGTATGCATATTTACATGTTTATACATATGTTGGTTGCTATGTGTTTTATTAGCAAAAGAGTATTCATTCTTCGTATATTTGTGACATATTTTATGAATTAATATTTTCTAGTCAAGATGTTATTCTAGCTAGGTGTCACTGGTGTAATCATTATACTGCATGACAATCATCATTAAAACATTCTAATTAAAAGTGCCAACTTTCCAAAATTAATCTATATTTTTAGGGATGTCTACTTTTATACTTTAAGAATATTTAATAAAAAATTTACAATATTTTTCAAAGCAAAAAATAAAAAAGTTGCCATAGCCAAATGTGGTGATTTCAAATTAATGAAAGTATTACCCAGTTGTTTATATTTTTGTACATTTGAATGCATGATAATCATCATTAAAACATTCCAATTAAGGATGCCAACCTCCCAAAGTCAATCTATATTTTTAGGGATGTCTCCTTTTTTATACTTTAAGAATATTTAATAAAAAAAGTTGACAAAATTTTTCAAAGCAAAAATAATGCCAAATATGATGATCTCAGATTAGTGAGAGATATTGCACAATTAAGAGTTCCCAATTATTCAACAAAATGTCTGCATAGTTTAAACAAAAGTACACTATTCAAATAATATTGTTAAATAAATTAAAGGGTTCATTTACTTTTTATCTTTTTTTGGTACAGTCTTGTAATTCCATCAACGCTGGGAATTCCCAGTGTGGTAATCCCCTCAACTATTGCTCTTCTATAACTTACAATCAGAAAGTTGCCTGGGAACATGCAGAGTAGCTTTTCTATGGTATCAATAGCAGGATATTTTAGAGGTGACTCCAAGGTCAGTCCTTTACCACTAACCCATCCTATCTCTCTCCTTTGAGGTTTATAAAATTTTAATATTCTATATTAACAAAATCAACAAATTCTTGTCTTTCTTTACCAAGGTCCAACTAAATTGTCTCAAAAATACTGTATTGGTTACATATAAAATGAGAATTGAAAAAAGATGTTTGAGCTCAAACTACCCCAATTTTGGCATAATGTATTTTTAAATCCCAGAAATATTCATGATATCCAGACAACCAGACATCAGAAGAGTTAAGTCTCTGTAGCAGATCCATCCTCAAAATGTTGCATGTAAATCAAGATTTTTGTAAATCAAATCATGTTCCCTATTTCATTTCTATTATAATTTGAGGTACATTCTCATGAAAAATCCTTCAAATCAAGAGCTAAGACAAATCATACTTAAATGTGACAGCCTGCAAAAGTGCAAAGAAAGCCGAGTTTGGAGTTGGTGGAGATGAGTTTGAATGTTATCCATAGTCTTTAGTAAAAAAAAAAAAAAAAAAAAAAAATGATCTCAGATACATGACTTAATCAATCAGGGTCTCCAATTCCTCAAGTGTAAAGTTAAGTCTTTAAAAAGCTAACTTACACAAGAATTAGACTAATGATCTCTAAGGACTTCTTTGAGCTCTAATAACTTGATCATAATTCAGAATTTCCCATTTTCTTCAGGTGGAATAGCACTTACTGTAAAGCTTGCTAGTTCAGGCTTCCACTATTCAGAGTTGCCCTTGGACATGGGCAAAATAATCTTGAATAAATAACCACACACTGTACCTTAGCAGAGGTCAACTGATCTGTCACAGAATTGGAGTTGGGAGGGAAGACATCTGGTCCAAGAAAGACCCAGCATCCTCTCCACTGCATTTCCTACAAATGGTCATCCATTTCTTTGTGATTTTCAGTGATGGAGAACCTACAGCCCATAGCTTTTGCAAGTTCTTGCAAGTTCTTTCCCATGGGTTTTTCCCCTAAAACAGAGATAAAATTGCCTCTGGGCAAGTTCTACCCATTATTTCTGGTTCTCCTTTGTGAGCACAAGCAGAACAAGTCTGTCTCTTCCTCTAGGGGAAGCTGCACATAGTTTACAATATGGATTCTTTCCTTCCTCCTCACTTCCCTCCAAGTATGAGGCAAGTATTTGATGGTGGTAAAAGATAACGACTTAAGGAAAAGGGAAGAGGGAGGAAAGGGAAATTAATGGCAGTCTGGACTCAGCAGACTGGGGAGGCAATCAACAAGCATTTATAGGTGTCTACTATGTGCCAGGTAATGTGTCAGAAATGCATACATATACATATGTATGTATATATGTAATATTTGTAATATGTATATTTATATGTTATATTATATATAAATATATGTATATATATAATATATGTTATATATATAACATATATTATATATAAGGACCCAATGAAAAAGTCCCTTCTTTAGATGAGCTTACATTATATATATATATATATATAAAATGTTACATATTATATATTTTTATATATTTATATATATAAAGACCCAAATGAAAAAGTCTCTGTTTTAGATGAGCTTACATTATATATATATATATATATGTATATATATTATATATTTTTATATATTTATATATATATATATATATAAAGACCCAAATGAAAAAGTCCCTGTTTTAGATGAGCTTACACTCTAACAGGACAAAACTACACAGTACATACAATCTAGATAGAGACAGAATGTATATTAGTTAATTTTGGAGGAAGGCAAAGGTAGAATGGCCATCAAGCACCATTTTAAGGGAGAAGGTAGCATTTGCTTTCAGGCTGAACATTTAAGGAGAAGTTGAAGGAATAATTGTACATTTTGTTTTTATTGAGCAACCTGGCCCCAAAACATTTATAGATAAGAGTTCTGGATCACAGACCTTCAAATACTTGAAGAAACATAATCTATCCCCTTAATCTTTTCATCCCCAAGCCAAATATTCCAAATCTCATTCCACCAGTCCCCAAATAACACAGTCTTTGGTTCTCTCACAGCCTTCTGGATGTACTCCGGTCTGTCAGTGTCCTTCCTAAAATGGGTGCCCTGACTACTCATAATGACATTATCGCAGTCCCAATCCCCTGCCCCCAATTAAGTGCATTGTTCTTCCATTAATGCATCTCAAGACCCCAAACACTTTTTTCCACTTAAACTAAGGTTTGCCCAACCTCCTGCATCCTGTACTTGTGAAGCTGATTTTTTTTAACCCAAACATAAGACTTTCACATTTCTCACTATTAAATCTGACATTACTATATTTAACCTGTTATTTTGGTCCATCGAGACTTTCCCAAATCCCAAGTTTATCGTCCAATATGTTGGCTGTCCCAACTTTGTGTCACCTGCAAGTTAATCAGGCCAGGTGTAACTCATTGACTTTCCATCATCTATGCCTAGGCTGACTGAATCCTGCTAAAGATTTAAGCCTAGCAAGGGTGAGCTCTCACTTTCCATTGTCCTGCCCTCATCCCTGGTGCCCAAGGGCTCCGGAGGGGGAGCTGAGGCAGGTGACCCAGCCCAGCCCTCCCTCTCTTCAATCCTGAATTCATTTTCATGTCATGGAGAATGGAGGACAAACAACAGCCATTTATACATTCATTCAAGGCATTTAAGCCAAAGCAAAAGGTCTATGCTTTTATCCAAGGGGCAGCTAAGGAGCTAATGGCCAGAGTGCTCGGGCTGTAGCCAGGAAGACTGAGTCTGAATGCAGCCTCTGATATTTCCTAGCTGTTTGACTTAACCCAGTCATTTAATCTCTGGCTGTCTTGTTGGTCCTCAACTGTAAATGGGTATAACAAAAGCATCACCTCAAAGAAGTTTTTGAAAATTGAATGAGATAATATTGTTAGTACAGTCCTTTCCTGGACATAGTAAATACCATATAAAATGCTAGCTACTATTTCCCAAGTCATTGATTTAAAAATGTTAAATAGTCCAGATCAAAAGTCTAATTTCTGGGAGGAAGAAATTAAAAATATGCAGAATATGTTGCAGAATCAATCCCTCATTATAAAATAAATTTAAATGCCTGAAGGAGTTCATTAAACATTTCAAAATTATAATAATCAACATTTATATGTCACTTTCAAGTTTACAAAGTACTTTCTTCATCCCCAAACTATAAGGTAGGTGTTTTCCTATACCCATTTTACAGATGACAAAAAAATCTCCCTAGAATCAGGGAGATTGGCTAGCCCAAAGTCACATGGCTAATAAGGGGCTAAGGCAATACACAACCCATCTCTTATTACTCAAGGCCTGAGCTTTTTCTGTGATACTGTATTACTGCCGATACATGCAGCTAGTTTTCATATTGGCTTCATAGCTGAGTATCGGGTTGCCTCAATGTATGGTATATATTACTCAGATGCATTTGTGAATGGACCACAAGCTTATAAGGTCCCTGAGAATTCAGCAGTGTGCACGGGACTCATGTGGCAAGACTATCAATAATCCCTAGTGCATAAAATATAGCAGTACAATATCCTTCCTTCTGCAGAGAACCAGGAAGGATGTCACCAAAATGATTTACTGCTACTCCAGCTGCCTTTTTCTAAATGGAGTTTTTATAACAGTTCAAATTAAAGATTTTGTTTTAAAACATATGATACAAACAAAAATTCCATTGGAAAAGTGAATAAAACTAATAAAATAAAAGCAATGTATTCCTTTAAATTTATATATATGTAAATATATATCTTATATATAGTATTATATAGAATATATATATAAAGTATTTTGCTAGCCTTAAGGTTTTATATATATATATGTATATATATATATATATATATGTGTGTGTGTGTGTGTGTGTTATGTAAATATATATGAATAAATGTTATATAAATGATAAATATAAAAATTATCATTTATAGAATATTTAAATTTTTATTTATATATATTATTTTATATTATATTATTGTATTATAATGTATGCTATATAATATGTAATAAGTAGAAATATTTTGTTTATAATTCATAGAATATTTATAATATTTAATTTAAATCTAATGATTTAATTTAAAATTAATAATAATAAATAATATTTATATATAAAAACCTTAAGGCTAGCAAGATACTTTATGTACCTTCATTTATTTTGATCCTTCTAACAACCTCATGAATTAGGAGATATTATTATCACCTCCATTTTATGGACAAAATAATTCAGCCTTAGATAGTTAAAAATGACTTGACTAGGATCATGTATCCATTGTCTAAGGTAAGATTTGAACATATTTGAATATACATATTTCTGATTCCTAGTCCAGCTATCCAATAAGTCACATCACTTAGAGTTAAGTTATTTAGCCTCCAATATTGAGAATCAAATTATCAACACAGACAGTATTAACACAGTTATCTGTTAATGTGTTTTTTCCTTGAGTTTTTTTGTTGTAATATATGAAAATATGTGGGATTACTATAGAATAATCAGATGATTCCTAATTGCCAATAAATGACAATGTGAAATACTAGTAGGATAACCTGTATTTAAGTCTTCCTTTTGAAATATTATGGCTATGTGAGCCAGGGCAATGGCTTCACATTTCAGTATCTGAGGCGATTCTCTAAGACAGTTGGCAATCCCCTTTGAACTGGTAGTTTCCTGATGAGGAGCTTTCCACAGTTAGTGGATGAATGAATGAACTGATTGATTGCTTAATTGACTAATTAACTAAGGAGAGAAAGACAGAGAAAATTACTCAAGGATATGGGTCCTAGTCCAGAGCTATTACTCTCTGCAACCTTCATTAATCTTCAAGCTCCCTTAGACTTGCACAATAGTAAGTGGTAAAGTTAACTGAAATCTAGAAGCAAAGGATTTAAGGAAGCTTTGAAGCCTATAATGCTTTGGAAGGACACAAAAGACTGAATAATAATATTTAAAATATAGAAATTCTTATTATGAATTTCCTGAATTCACTGTGGTCAAAGGAAGGAAGAAGCTAGGATTTGTCCTATGTCAATCCCAATCTCTGATGATCTCTCCTGTGATTTTAGGGACTAGATGGTATAGTGGATAAAATGCAAGGTCTGGAGGAAGGAAGGTCTTACACTTAGTAGCTGTGTGATCCTGAACAGGTCACTTGCCCTGTTTATCTCAGTTTCCTCATTTGTAAAATGAGTGAAGGAAAAATGGCAGGATCTTCTTCAAGAAAACGCCAAAGTGGTTTATGAAGAATTGGACATGGCTCGAACAAATAAACAACAACCCTTAGCCCAGAGGAGGCAAGAAGGAGCCAGAGGATGGAAACAAAAAGTGGGATCTAATTAGAGTAAAATAAAAGATTATCTCCCCCCTTTGTTTCACCCTATGTATGGACAATCAGTCCCTTGATGCAACCCTTTATTTATTTACGGAAAGATAACTGCAGATTCCCTACAGAGTAACTTCTGATGGAATAAATAGATGCTATTTTAAGTCAAACTGTGTGTTATAGGCTGGGGGCACAAAAAGTGGCTTGAGAACATGAGAGAGAAAATCGTTCAGGGATTTTTTTTAAATTAAAATCTTCCCTGTCAGAACTGAGGGTAAGGAGGAGAAAGAACAGGAGGTAAATTAATACGTTTAATAGACAAAAGTTCAAAGATTCCCCTCCCCAAAATGTATGTGAAATCTTCTTTTTGAAAACCATCTGTACATTGTAATTAAGGTATTACACAAAAGCCTATTACTTCCCACAAAAAATAAATAAATTTCCTTGTTGCCAGTTTCTAGATATACTGACAGCCTTGAGCAATATGAGGTAATTATCTTAACGCTGCACTGGATTGAATCAAATAGAAATAACTAAGCTGAGACTAGTACCTTGAAATTACTGAGGGGGCTGGCCTGGTCCGCTGAGAGCATGTTCTGAGACTACCTAACAGCAGATTGGAGTTTCCTTTGCCTTCAATTTCCTATTCTGTTAGGTTATTAAGAGACATTGCAATGGTGAAAGACAAAGGCTCAGAAGCTCCAAAATCAGTGGAGAAAAGCCTTCTGGATCTTAAATGATGACCACCAAGTGTACCTTCAACAGAGAAATTAAAATGAATCATGGATTCTTTCCTTTACAAAACCGAAACTGGAAAAGTCCTTTTGGTCAAATATCAGTGTTCTAATGATAACCAACCTTTATAATAAATAGTCTTCTTAGGTTAATTTATTATTATTATTATATATTTATTTCTTTTAGATCCATACAACACTCCAGCAGTGAGAATACTGTTGTTATTATTATTTATATTATATTATTATATTTTATGTAATAATATAATATATGTTATATATATTATTATTATCACTTTTTAAAAATGAAGACATTAAGGCTCAAAATATTTATGACTTGCAAGGGCCACTTCCTAAAGTGAAGCAGGATTGGAACTCAGAACTTTCTGGCTCCATTTTCAATGTTCTATTCACCATATTAAGCTACTTCCATATAGCAAGGGTGAAGTGAGGTGTGTTGAACAAATAACTTTTTTTTAATAAGTTGAGACCCAAGCCTTAACTTGGCCCAGATCCTGTTGCTGCCACCTTGGAATTCTCCAGAGCAATAACTATCGATCACTTGAAATTGTTTGGGGATTCTGTGGTAGCCACATTACCCCTATAACAACCGCCCTCGAATATTAAGCCCAGACTCATAAATGTTTCATTTAACCTCTGTTTTTGCTGGTTGCCACCAAAAAAAAAGGATCAGAAAAACTGATTTATGTTCATTACTACTTCCTATTACTTTTTCCTCTAAGGTACCAAGCTTCCAATGTGTTATCTTGACTAATAAGTCCTCTAGGAACAAAATTTTATGATTAAAGTAAATCACATTTTTAAAAAAATACCGCATAGACCTTTCAAAGCATAGGATATACTTTGCACATCAAAACTTTGCTGACTATGTACAGCTACATAAAACCAAATGAAATACCTCCTCATTTAATTTGTAACAGGGAAGTTAGTAGAAAAAGTTGAAGGAAAATTGTGTAGTGACGTTTGTCTTAGGTATCTCAGACTTCACTTTTGCTCTCTTTTCTTGAGTTAAGCATCCAGCTTCCAGCCTTCCCTTGACAAAACAGGATAGGTCTTAATATCCATCTTTTCTAGTTCATTTGCATCCTCGGTCTCCTTTTGCTTTTACCTGGCCCTCAGGATTGACCTTTCTAAGGTCTTTCTGCATCTTATCCTTATCTTCTGTTAAAAGGGAAATTCATATCTGTCTCTTTTATCAAGGTTCTCTCCCTCAGGACTCACAGACTCATATAGTTTTAGGTGATCTCAGAAGTCAAAGGTTGAAGCCATAGATGAACCAGAATTCCTTCTACAGTATTGCCAACAAGGGGTTGCCTGGCCTTCGCTTGAAAATTTTTGATGAAGGGAAGTTCACTAACTTATTGAGAGAGCCAATTTCTCTTTTGTCATTTCTATTGGTAGGAAGGACATTTTGGTTTTTTTCCCTTATTTTGAACCAAAATCTACTACTCCTGTGATTTTGCCATGTTTCTCCTAAATAATGAAACAAGCTTTTCTTCTTCCACAACATAATCCCTTCAAATATCCCCTCCATGTCTTTTATTTTTACAGAACAAATGTGCCCCTCACGTCTTCAATTGTCTCCTACAATTGATTCTTAGTAGAAATTGAATTCTTTTCATTCTGTTTGTAATTAGATGACAGAACTTGGAGGAATGAGCTGGAAGCTGCAAGGGGGCAGATTTAAGCTTTCTAACAAATATCAAAGAGTTCAGTAGGATTCTCCAGAATTGAGAAATCCCCCAACTCTTGGGGAATCCCCTAAACTCTTTGATAATTGTTGGTGGATTTCCTAGCTCTGGAGGGAAATCAGGGTTGAACAAATGGTTTCTGAATTCTAGATCTACAGGTTTATCTTTTTTTCTCTCTCTGATGAGAATGTTTTTGGCAGCTCACAATGTCATTAAAAGGATTTTTCTTCATAATGATATTATAGTACAAAGATATTATGGTACAAAAAACAAAGTTTTAACATGGTGTTCCCAGCATGTGAAGACACAGAAAAACTAAAGAAACCTTTTGTAAAGATCTTGTAGGCCTTCTCAGCTTGGCAGGCTCTCTAAAGGAATTGACTGAGGCTTTTACGACTAGAGCCCACCTGCTTCTATTTTCCTGAAAACCATCAATGATGGCACAGTATCAAAGGCAGCAAAGTATGTAGAGTCTTCAAGACATCAAGCTGGGATCAATATAGTTTTAGACACTAAAGTGGAAAACACTCATAATGATCAAGGACAGTACTAGAGGCTATGGTTCTAAAAGAATAGGGTTCCATAACGTAGGTTACTTAAAAATTGTCTGTGAAGCTGATGGCTGGATACCTGAGTTGTTTTTCATTGGATTACTGACTTGGAACTAAGAACTTCTACTTGCAGGAAAATAATGGGATTATAGCATGATAGGAGTATATACTATTAGCTGCAAAAAGTACTCCAAAAACCATATTGTCCAAAATTGTGAATTATGAACATATTTCAATAATTATGAACAAATTATGAACTAATTTGCCAAGTCTCCTGGTATGATGCCATACATTTAAGATCCCTTCTCCAGAATTTATTGAGATGCAAACAAGATAATCTATGTGAGATAATATTCTTACAATGTGAATGAAAGAATGAAAAAAGCATTTAAACAATTACTAGGTATAAAGCACAATGTTAAGTACTAGATATACAAACACAAGGGAAAAAATGACAATCCCTGCCCTTAAGGAGTTTACTTTTTAACAGGGGAAGATCACACATAAAGAATAGCTAGAAATATGTGTGAATCCCTTAAGACTCTGAAGATGGGATAAGAAATGGCATGGGAATTGATATGTTTAGGTCACTCACTCCAAACGTTTTAAAATGAGGATCCCCTAAATCTGAATGAGCCTGAAGTCTATGGAAGGAGCTTGAGTGTCCATCATTTTAACTCTATCAATATCATTCCCTCCTGCTTTCACTACTAAAAAAAATCCCTTGAGTACATACACCAGCACAATCATTTCTAGAAACAGTAACATTTTATGGTACAAGCTTTATAGATTCTACAGGTGAACAAATTATTTCCTCAATTTCATCTATTATATACAAACTTTGAAGGCTTTACCTTCCTCACCTACAAATGTAAATGACCTCTAATGTCTATGGCAGCTTAAAATCTGTTATTCACCTTATTTTCTAATTATTGATTTTAATATGATTAAGTTCACAGATATAGAACTGGAAAAGATATAGGATCTTAAAAATGTAATGCCATCTAATACAATCACCGATTAATGACTTTATAACCCAGATATTCTACTTGTACTAAAAATTATTTTTTGAATTCTCTGACTTCAGCAGAATTTATAGGTTGATGTTACATTACTTCAGAACTGTAGGAGCCCTCTGGTGGTTAAAATAATAAGATATTTCTACATTCCTAATGCTATAATAATTTCCATACTGACCAAAGTTTTCCTTTTGTGAGTTACTGATTTCAAATTCCAGTAAGACTAGGTGCTCATTAAAAGTTTCTATTAACTTTCACCTAGTCATAAAATTATAGATTAACTTTTAGAAATAACTTTTCTTGGATTAAAAAACCTGATCCAAAGAACTTCCTAATTTAAAATAGAAATCTGATCATATACAAATACATTTAGCCCAAAATCAAACACAGTGAAAGTGACTTAGCCATTTACATTTAAATTGGGAAGCAAGGAAATTGGTTCCTTTCACCTTAGTCCATCAATTTAGTGCTCCCTAATATGGAAGTGCTTTATTTTTACACCGACTGATGGATTTATGACCTGTGTTACCTTATTTCCAAAGAGTTGGGATGGCTTAATACTTTTACAATACCCAAATCCCAAGCTATAGCTTAGTGACTAAAATTAACTCATTCTTTATACTTATAAACAGTCAGGTAACTTGCACAGAATCTAAACTCTGGACCATTAGTCAAGGTGTTAACTCCTTTGCATCTATCCTTAACTTCTCAGGTAACCTAAATAAGTCCTGAGGGACCACAAAAGCCAAACATGGAAGTTAAAAAGATCTGAATGGAACTTCCAGAGGCAAAGTCAAGATGTAGGAAACACTCAGCCAAGATCTCCCAAAATTCTCCTCCAAGGTAAAATAAAATCTTAAATCAAATTCTGAAATTGCAGGGAAGTAAAAAAGCTCAAGGTAAGACAATCTTCCCACCCAAATCAATTTAGGGGGTTGGAAAAAGAGGTCTGTGCTATGGAGGTAGAGCCTAACCTGGAGCCTACTTAGATAAAACACCAGTAGTGGGACTGGGTGGTGGCAAAAGTAGCAGCAGTCTCAGAAAGGGTAAGGAGAACTGGCAACTAGCCACAAAGAAATTAGAGGGGACCCTGTGTTAGCAGTGGATAATGGACTTTACAATGCTTGCCAATCCTAGGAGCACCTGGAAGAGCTTTTATAGTATTGTTTCAAAGGGAGGGGGTACTGTATGTGTGTATGTGCATTCATGTACACACATAAACACACATACATCTTGGTAATAGAAAGCTAACTTTTGCAATAGGGAAGTAGGAGGGGAATGATAAAGGAAAGGGGAGAATGATAAAAAGTAGGGCAGCTGAAAGAAGGAAGTAGTCAAAATCAAAACATTTTAGAGAAGGGACAGGATAAAAAGAGAGAGAGAAAGTTAAACAGAAGAAAATAATATGGAGGGAAATGCACAGTTAGTAATCATAACTGTGAAAGCTTATGGGGTGAACTCACCCATAAAATGGAAGCAGATAGCAGAATGAATTGGAAACTGGAATCCAATAATTTGCTATTTACAAGAATCACACTTGAAACACCGAGACACACAAGAGTTAAAATAAGGAACTAGAGCAGAATCTATTAAGCTTTAGGTGGTGGTAGCAATCATGATCTCAGACAAAGTGAAAGCAAAAGTAGATCTAACTTAGAGAGATAAACAGGGAAACTTCATCTAACCAAAAGGCATCCTAGATAATGAAGTAACATCACTATTAAACATATATGCACCAAGTGACATAATATCAAAATTCTTTAAGAAAAAATTAAATTAATTCCAAGAAGAAATTCACAGTAAAACTATATTCTAGTGGGGAACTTGAATTTCTCCTCAAAGTGCTAGGTAAATATAACCATAAAATAAATGAGAAAAAAGTTAAGTAGATGACTAGATTAGAAAAGTTAGATAGACCTCTACAGAAACTGAATGGGAACATAAAGGAATATATATATATATATATATATATATATATATATATATATATATATATATAGAAAGAAAGAGAGAGAGAGAGAGAGAGAGAGAGAGAGAGAGAGCATCTTCACCAAAAAATAAATGACTATTAAATAGGGAATGAAACTCTCACAAATGCAGAAAGTACAAAATATTAAATACAATATTTTCAAATCATAATTCAATAAGAATTACATTCAATAAATGTCTGTAGAAGCATAAATAAAAATTCTTTGGAAACTAAACAATGTAATCTTAAGAAATGTGTAGTTAAAAGAACAAATCATAGAATCATTAAAGTGAATTACAACAATGAGACATTATTTCAAAATTTGTGAGATGAATCCAAACTAGTAGTTAGAGGGAACTTTATAACTCTATTTGTTTAAATCAATAAGAGAGAGACAGGACAGATTAATGAATTAGCCAAGCAATTGTTTTTAATGAGAAAAAGAACACGCTAAAAATGTCCAATTATACACTCAATTGGAAACCTTAAAAATTAAAAGTGAGATTAATAAAACTAAGTTTTTAAAACCTATTGAATTAATGAATAAAACTAGAAGTTGATTTATTTTAAAAATCCATGTTGAGTTAATTTAATTTGAAAGAGACAGAAAGAGACACAGACAGGGGCAGAGAGAAAAGAGACAAACAGATATATAGAGAGAGATACAAACAGACAGATAGAGAAAGAATTATATCACTGGTATTAAAAATGAAAAAGCTGACTATACCATTAACAAAGACGAATTATTAAGAGTTATTTTGCAAGCTGTATGTCAATAAATTTAACAAGTTTAGCTAAATTAAAGGATATTTACAAAAGTATAATTGCCTAGCCCTCTTTGTAGTGGGTAGAAACTGGAAACTGAGTGGATGCCCATCAGTTGGAGAATGGCTGAATAAATTGTGGTATATGAATATTATGGAATATTATTGTTCTGTAAGAAATGACCAACAGGATGATTTCAGAAAGGCCTGGAGAGACTTACACGAACTGATGTTGAGTGAAATGAGCAGGACCAAGAGATCATTATATACTTCAACAACAATACTATATGATGACCAGTTCTGATGGACCCGGCCATCCTCAGCAATGAGATCAACCAAATCATTTCCAATGGAGCAGTAATGAACTGAACCAGCTACGCCCAGAGAAAGAACTCTGGGTGATGACTAAAAACCATTACATTGAATTCCCAATCCCTATATTTATGCCCACCTGCATTTTGGATTTCCTTCACAAGCTAATTGTACAATATTTCAGAGTCTGATTCTTTTTGTACAGCAAAATAACAGTTTGGTCATGTATACTTATTGTGTATCTAATTTATATTTTAATGTATTTAACATCTACTGGTCATCCTGCCATCTGGGGGAGGGGGTGGGGGGTAAGAGGTGAAAAATTGGAACAAGAGGTTTGGCAATTGTTAATGCTGTAAAGTTACCCATGCATATAACCTGTAAATAAAAGGCTATTAAATAAAAAAAAAAGTATAATTGCCTAGATTAGCAGAAGAGGAAATAAAGCAACAGATCAGTAATGATCTTCCTTTTTAAAAAGTGCCAAGACCAGATGCATTTACAAGTGAATGCTACCAAATATTTAAAGATCAACTAATTCAAGTAATATCAAGTAAATTATTTGGAATACAAATTCCTTTTATGAAACAAATATGATACTGATATCTAAAACAGGAAAAATAAAGAGAGAGGAAGAAAAAATTAAACCAATTTCATTAATGAATATAAAAGCAAAAATCACAAATAAATTACTATATAAAAGATTACAACAACATATTACAAACATCATACATTATAACCAACTGGGATTTATGCCAGCATGGCAGAGATGGTTTAACATAAGGAAAACTATTAACATAATTGATTATAACAATAATAAGAGTAACAAAACTCATATGATTTTATCAATTAATGCAAAAAAGGCTTTTGTTAATAATTCTGATTTCTTCTTTAAAAAGCACTTATATATATGCATAACTGGATTTACCTTAATTGACAAAAAGCATTTATCCAAAACCATGAACAAGCATTATTTGTAATGAGGACATGCTAGAAGCCTTCTGAATAAAATCAGGTGTGAAACAAGTATTCCCATAGTCACTAATATTATTTAATATTGGATTTTTGGAAGCCTATATTTTGGAAATCCTACCAATAGCAAAGAGAGAGAGAGAGAAAATAGAGGAATCAGGACAGGAAATGAGGCGCATCGCTTTTGCAGATGATATTTGAAAAATCCTAATGACTGAACTAAGAAAATATTTAAAACAATAATTTTAGCAAAGTAGCAGGACACAAAGTAAATCCATGAAGATAATCAGCAATCCTGTATATCACAAATAAGGCCCCACAAGAAGAAATAAGAAATACTATATTTAAAATAATTATAAATAGTATAAAATATCTAGGTGTATATATTTTAGGAAAACAGGAAAGTACTATAGCAGAGATTGGGCATAGACCAATATCTCACACCATTTAAATATAGATGTATGAATATATATATATATATGTTTTATATATATAGGTAATATATACATTACAAGAAAATTGGGAGAACATGGAATATATTATCACAAATAGCAGTTATAAATTTAAATGGGATTAAGGACATTTATAGCAGCTTGGGGATACTCATGAATTGGAAAATGAGTGAAAAATGATGATAAATGATTGTGATGGAATATTACTATACTATAAGAAATGACAAATTTGATGATCTTTTAAAAAATAGACGAACAAAATAATGAAGAGTTAAATGAGCAGAGCCAAAAGAATATTCTATACAGTAACAAAAATACTGTTTTAAGAACATGTTTGAGCAAATAAGTCATTTTGTCTATTATAAATACCAAATTAACTACAAATGATCTATGGATCAAAATGCTATCTCTATCCAGAGAAAGAACTGATAACAAGAAGTATGTACAGAAAGATTTTACATATGTATTTGTGTCTGTGTATATATATTTGCATGTTATGGTCTTCATCCCTGAGGAGAGGAGAGAGGAAGGAAAGAAAAAAGAAAAAAGAAATTTACACAATAATTTTATTGTATATTTAAAAGGAATAGCAATTTGCACATAATAGATTTGCAGTTCTATATATAATCATCTTTTTAAATTATATTTTGTTGTAAAAATGCTTGTTTTATTCCATAAGTTAAAAAATAAATAAATAAAATTAAAAACACAAACAACCTTGCAATACCAGCACACCTATCAGATTGCTGACTATGACAGAAAAGGAAAATGACAAATGCTAGAGGACTTGTGGAATTATGAATTAATTCAACCATTCTAGAGAAAAAATGGAACCATGTCCAAAGGGTTATAAAATGTACATAATCTTTGACCCTGCAATATCACTACCTAGGTCTATTTCCCAAAGAGATCAAAGAGAAAAGGATTTATTTGTATAAAAACTTGATAGTAGCTCTTTTTGTGGTAGCAAAGAATTGGAAATCAAGGGGATACCTAGCAATTGGGAATGGCTAGACAAATTGAGGTATATTATTGTGATGGAATACTATTGACCATAAGAAATGACCAACTGGATGGTTTCAGAATAAAACCTGGGAAGTATTATATGAATTTATGCAAATTGAAGTGGACAGAACCAGAACATTTGTACACAATAATAGCAATATCTTAAGGAGGATCAACTATAAAAGACTTAGCTACCTTGATCAAGACAATGATAGAAGACAGTTTCAAAGAACCCATGATGAAAAATGCTATATACCTCCAGAGAGACACCTGAACTCTAAATGCATATTCAATTATACTTTTTTAAATTTTATTTTTCCTTGAGCGTGTGCTTTCTTTTGTAACATGTCTTATCTGGAAAATGTTTTGCATAACCTCATATGCATAATAGATATAAAATTACTTGCCATCTCAAGGAGGGGGAGTAATAGATGGGAGGGAGAGAATTTGCAACTTGAAATTTTTAAAAATTAATGTTAAAATTATATAATTGGGAAATTTTTGCCAAAATAAATATTTTTTAATTGAATTATTTTAAATTAATTGAAGGTTATACATTTTAGTAATAAAATTAGAATAAATGATGGAAAGTGTCAAATGCCAAAAGCTAATTTTTACCTATAAAATTGCAACATAGAATCAATTTTTTTCATTTTCTTTTTAGGGCAGGCCTTAGATTTTATTACTATATGGGACTTTTCTCTTGGAGGAATTCTGAATCGATGACAAAAACGTGTAACTTATATTTGACCACAATGTCCAGTAGATAGTAAATGCTTGTTGATTGATTACATGTAATGTCACCATTACCAAAATGTGTGATTTGGTGCTAAAGAGCTAACACATGTAGCAAATATGCTTAGGAAATAAAAGTGAGGGAAGTACAGTAATGACTTTCCTCTGCATAGGGGATAGGGACTAGACCTATGATTTCATTGGTACAGGAATCATCCAGAGGAGGAAACTTCGGGCAGTGTTGTGAGATATTACCTACAACTAAAGAGTCTTAGAAAGTCACACTGAATAACTTGCACAAGCGAATTATACATTCGCATATATCTTTTGTTGTGATATTAGTACTAACAAGGGCAATTATTGTTAGACTAATTCTAATAAAATAGAATAATAATGAAACAATTTTAATTTAATAAAATATACTTATATGCTAAAAACATGTATGGAAAACAGCAATTAAGCGACTGTTCTTAAATATTCATTGGGTATAAGTGCATTCTACTCAAAGCTGTTAGTTAGGTCCTATGGGAAATTATATATGAAGCTAAGGATCTGATTCCTTCCTTCCCTCCTACATGCTGCTGCCAGTGTTGATGGTAATAGCACATTTACGCAGTGTTTTAAGGCTTCGTAGTTAGAAGACAGGTGTTATAACACTTTGGAAGGGTCACAAGGTTAAAATTTAAGAAATGATAAGAAAGTTATTACTTAAAAAACTGATCTTCAATCCATATATGTGTTTTGTCATTAGGACAAAAGTGAGAAGAGGATATTTTGGGTATAAATATAGGACTGAAACAAAATGGAACTTTACAGCTTTCTCTCCCACAACCAGACCACACAGCATGTTTTATTAAGAGCAATTCTACTGATATCTGAGTGATAAAACCTGATTTAATAACTCTCTCTGGTTTGGGAGGTCAGCTAGACTAAATAGATACCCTCATGTGGGTAAATTATGGGAGGACGGAGAGAAATGGGAAGGATATACAGGATATTATTGGTTAAAACTCCACATTGAAACTGACTGACTCATCCATCAAAACTTAATTCTGAATTCAAACCTCAGTTCAAGCGTTCTGATTGCGTGGAGTTTTGCTTCCCTTCGTTTTTCCCATCAAGGCTGTTTACAATGACCTTGAAGATTTCTTCAGTGATTGGTGACATCATTTCACTGAAACAGTGGAACCTGTACTGTGACAGGTAAGTCTATCAGAGTGAAAAGATTGCACATTCCATATGAATGGTGATAGAAAATGGCAACTCAGCCACATTTATTAAGTACCACACCTTTGGAGAGCATTTTCCACAGCATTGAGGATAGTTAAAAAGGAAGTAACAGAGTTAGCACTGGGGGGACTTTATGATTTCTCCCAATCCCTTTTTTTTATAACTGAGGAGCACGAGACCTGAAGAAGTTCTAACATGCCCAAATTTAAACCTGGCAGAGATCCCCCTATTCCAAATCCAATGCTCTTTCCTCACACCCATATGCCAAAGATAATCTGATGTTATGATATTTTATTAGGATTTGAAACAAATATCAAGTTCCATGATCAATCAGTTCAAGTGCCTTCTCAATAAGATGCAGACCTCAGTGATAGAGATTAAATACAATTCGTCATCATGTTTCTCTAAACACATTATTGGGATTCAAATCCAAAGAAATCACTTATCCCTTCAAATACTCCTTCAAACATTCTTTGAGAATGAATTTCAAGAACTGCTTCATGATGAACAATTCAGCCCAGAAGCCTAAAGGAACAAGAAGATATGTAAAGTATTCTGGGATGATAATCAGGCTGATTAAGACCAAACTACTACTTGTCAACCTGCTCTGGAAAAAAACCAGCAGTCAGCCAAAGATTTCATCAGTAAGCCAGAACAGCGAAATATCACTGAATTATGCAACCCAGTTAACCTACAATTTAATTATGTACCAAGAAGGAGAAAAATAAGTAGAAAAACAAAACATAAACCTGAGCAATTGCAGGTTTTTTAAGATTGTTTGAAAAATCCCAGGCCATTGACTGAACTAATGGTCTTCAAAGAAGAATATCCTGTCTTCTTTATTGGGACAACCTATAGACCTGAACATCTGAATTGTATTAAGTACATCACACATTTGCTTTATTAAGATGTTTCATCAGTCTGAGCTAGGAGGAGAGGCAGTCTTTATAGATACAATGTCAACTCCTTAATATGATTTGAAAAACTGGGAACTTACAATTTAAAAATCTTAGTTTTGCAATGGACCAAGCCAAAGGTAGCTTCCTATCTAATTCAGGAATCCTTTTGACAGCATCTTTGAAAGACGATCATTCAGTAATGTAATTTTTAATACTACTATTCATGGTATAGTGGACAGAGTACTGGACTTACAATTAGAAAACCCTGAGTTCAAGTCTAAATTTAACTGCTAGATGTGTGCCCCTGAACAATTCATGTAACTATCCTTTATCTCAGTTTCCTCAACATTAAAAGGGGGATAACAGTAGCACCCATATAACAAGGTTATTGTGACATTAATATTTGTTAAGTGCTTACCATAGTACATATGCTTAATAGGAATTGCCTAACAAATGCTTGTTCCCTCTATATTGAGCTGATCTCTATCTCCCTATCACGTCTACAATTCTTCAAAGATCTATTCTTTGTTGTACCTTTCTTTTGTCCAGTCCCTTAATTCTATTAGTGAAATCCTTACAGAGGATCTCCCCCTTCAAATAAATCCCATTCATTTCATGACCAAGGATCTCTCATTTAGAATTCCCACAGAAAAGTTAATGTACACAGATGAATTAAAGATTTTCTGTTAGCAAGTCCTTCCCTTTTTTCTGCCACCATTCGGACACAGGCAGAAACAGAAATGAGTCACACATGCCCAAGAACTCTTCTGTTTTTCCTTATTTTGTGATTTGCTACAGAAATAGCATTCTTTCCCTACTGCTTCTCTGCCTGTA
The DNA here is from genome assembly GCF_902635505.1 of Sarcophilus harrisii. Lineage (NCBI taxonomy): Eukaryota > Metazoa > Chordata > Mammalia > Dasyuromorphia > Dasyuridae > Sarcophilus > Sarcophilus harrisii. Next base: position 30,898,894 of record NC_045431.1, on the reverse strand, counting down.
GCCTCCACATTCTATTGCAGAGTCTGTATTCACAACTTTTCTAGCAGGGTGGAACCTTCCAAAGCTTAGTCTTCTATGGGAGAGAACTCAGTAAGGAGTGGTCACCTTCACATTACAATGATGCACAAGAGTAGCATGAATGACCTTATAATCAACCCAAATCTCTTCCATGGGAAGTGCTGCCAAAGCTACATCTCACTTATTCTGTGCTTGTACAATTTGATTTACTGAACACTGACAATGGGTTTAAAACATTTATCTTTAAATTCCATCTTCTTGGTTTCAACCCAGTGCATTTAATCTATCAAGATTTATTTCAATTCTCACTCCTATTTAACACAATTTCTCTCTCTCCCCACTTTGTGTCATCCACAAATTTAAGTAATATGTCATGTGTGTCCTCATTTAAATTCATTAAAAACTAGTGCATAGGATAGTACCAAGGACAGAGACCAGTATCAAGAGACTAGAGACTTCCTTTGAGTTTGACAAAAGTTAATTAGTTAGTATCTTTCAGATACCCTGTGGGCAGATCCCAAGATTCTGAAATTCTCCATGAGAACTTATAATGTCTCCTTTCATGTTTTCTCTTATATAATAAATTAAACACCCCCGGTTCTTTCTTCTGTTCTTTATGTGAGATGAACTCACATTATTTGGCTTTCTTTGAATACTACCAGCATCAAGGAGGTCATAGATAGCGCAGATAATTCAAAACTTTATTTTTAGCCCTGAGTTTTAAACTATCCCCACTCAACAGACTTTCTAATAAAGAGTGGGAGAAGTCAGGTGATAAGTATTTAAGGACCATGAAAACTGGTTTAGAATCACAAGTTCCAGGAGTCTTCTATGCTGTCATTTGTTTCTTTCATTCTTCCAGTATTCTTGGGAAGGTTAATCACACTTCTGCTAATGAATTTAACCCCACCCCTTACTATGTCTCCTGGGAGTTTACCCATCCATCATTCTTTCTCTCTTTCATCTTCTTTCTCTCCCTATTTCCTGATTCCTTCCACTGTCTACAAGCATAGTCAGTTCTTCCCTATCCTGAAAATAAAAAAGAAAACAAAAAAGATGCAAATCAGCCATGTTTCAAAACTTTCATTATACATCTACCCTTTCCTATGTCAAGCTCCTAGAAAAAAAGAAAAAAGTTGAATACAATCTGCCTCCAATTTTCTATCAAAAGAAATTTGAATTTTAATTCTGCCACTCTATTCAAACTTCTCTCTACAAAGTTATCAATGGCCTCTTAATCATGAAGCTCAGTGTTGTTTTTTTCTTATCCTCTGATGTCTTTACAATTGTTGACCACTTCCTCTTTCTGGAAAATCTAATTTATTATTTAATAGTTTTTTCATTTTGCTTTCTTATATTTTATGTCCTATCTGACCCTCTCTTTTTAATACATTTTTGTTAAATTATTAAGTATGAGTGTCTTCAAAGGCTGTATCATAGATATCTTTTTCTCTCTAATGTTTTTCTTTTCCTTTCATGGTCTTAATCATCTCTATGCAAATAATTACATTCTTCAAACCCTAATTTATCTTCTGAACCCCTTTTCAAAACCACTAGCTATCTGTTTAATAACTCCATTTGGATGTCTCATTAGCATTTCATAATCAGTGTGCCTAAAATAGAATACATTGCCTTTCTTATAAATCTACTTATGTTCCCAAATCCTCCATTTCTCTTGAGAAGAGCGCTATCCTCCTACTTATTGAGGAGTTGTCTTTGATTCTTCTCTTTTCCTCATCCTCCAAGTTCAATGAGTTAGATTTGCATTTTCTTTCTCTATTTCCAATAGATTTCATGTCTGTTCTCTTTCTGTCCACTTATCCTCCCACCAAGATTCTTCAATTCTTCTTGTTCAACAATCTTGTAGTCTCTTTCTTCTTTCTATCTTTTCTCCACAAAACTAGCAAAATAATATTCTCACCATGAAGATGTGATGATGTAACTCCCCAACTTAACTACTATCTTTTCCCTGTATTCTATATTTCATTTTTTGACTCCAAAATTCTCACAATCTGGTTTCCACAATTCCAGCTTTTAAAATCAATTTCTCTTCTAGACTAGGCTCAGGAGACACCGTGATTTTTGAAGTTGGCACTGACCCACAATCCTGTTACCTATAAGCAGGTCTAGGTTATAATTGGGAATGAAGAGGAGTGCGTGTGATTCGTCATAAGGGAGCCCCAGGTTTAGACCCAAGAGGGATATTAGCACTTGCAAATGAAGCAGAGAAGGGGACCCGATCAGAGTTCCAGGGCCAAGAAGAGCATGGCTAACAGAGAACAGTGGTGCTTCATGGGTTAAGACAAAAGTGTCCAAAAGAAATGCCATGACTATACTTCTCCCCAGATACCACCATCTTAGCAGCACCAAAAACTTCCAAACCCCTAGAACTAGTTCTGAAAACCACAGCAAGAAAAAAAAAAAATAAAGTTTGGCATAGTGCTGCCCCATTCAGAGGTAAGCAGAGCTCAACTTTAATAAAAATTTCATAGTAAAAATATAGATAGAAAAAAGAACAAACAATAAAAAAGAACCTAAACATAAAAATATTATTATAGTTACCAAGAAGAACAAGACATAAATTTAGAAGAAAATAATTTGAAAACACCTACAAACCTACAAACCTTTCACCTTCCACCTACAAACCTACAAACACCTCAAAGGAAAATATTGTTTGGGCTCAAGCCCAACAAGAATTCCTGGAAGAATTAATGAAACATATAAGAGGTTAGAGGAAAAATTGAGAGAAGAAAAGAAATCTATACAAGAAAATGATTAAAGAAGAATTAGCAGCTTGGCAAAAGAGACACAAAAATTTACTAAGAAAATATCACCATAAGAATAAAATTCATCAAAAAAAGAACTCCTTCAGAAGCAGAATAAACCAAATGGAAAAAGGCTTAGTTATAAAAATTCACTAAAGAAAAGAATTCCTTAAAAAGAAGAACTGAACAAATAAAAGGGGGATAAAATACTTACCAAACAAAAGAACTCCTTAATAAAATTGACCAAATGAAGAAAGAGGTTCAAAAGATCACTGAAAAATTCACTATTAAAAATTAGAATTAGAAAAGTGGAAGCTAGTGATTCCATGAGACACCGAGAAACAATAAAATAAATTCAAAAGAAGAAAAATAGAAGAAAATGGGGAACACCTCTCAGAAAAAAAAACAATTAATTTGGAAAATATATTGAGGAGAGATAATTTAAATTATTGCATTATTACTACATTATCTAAAATCTATGATTCCAATTTTTTTTAAATCCAGATATCATATTTTAAGAAATTCTTAAGGAAAACTGCCCTGATGTCTTAGATCAAGAGGGAAAAATAAAAATTGAAAAAGGATACACTAAACTACTTCTAGAATAACCCCCCAAAATTTTTTTTCAGGAATATTAGAGCCAAATTCCAGAGATCCCAAATCAATGAGAAAACATTGCAAAAAGTCAGAAGAAAAAATTCAAATATTATGGAACGATAGTCAGAATAAAACAAGATTTTATGGATTCCATGTGAAAGTAGCAGATGGCTACTTTCCAGAAGGCAAATGAGCTCCAGTTACAACCAAGATCATCTTACCCCTAAAAACTTTTGAGAAGTTAATAGTTAATAAAATAGAGGCTGTTCCTGATATAAAGAAAAGAACAGAATAAAAAAGTTTACCTTCAAACACAAGGCTTAAGAAAAGCATAAAAAATATATAGGAAGATGGTACAACTCCTAATAACTTCAACATTATTAGGGAAGTTAAAAGGAGTTTGCAAAAAACAGAGGGCACAAGTGTGAGTTATGAACTGATTATGGGGGGATGATCTCTAAAAGAAAGGATGCAGGTATGAGAAAGAAGGATACACTGGAAGAAGGGGAAAGGGAGAGGTTGAATGGAGCAGATTTTTTCACATAAAGCAAGCAGGGAAGAGTTTTTATAGTAGAGGGGAAGTTGGGGATAGCAGGCAATGCTTGAACTTCATTCTCATCAAAATTTGTTCAAAGAAAGAAGAATACATATACAACTCAGTTGGATATATAAATCTATCTTACCCGACAAGCATATAAGAAGGCAAGTGAGTAAGAGATATGAGGAGAGGGATGATAAGGGAAAAGATAAAATAGCGGAGTCAGTAATCAGAAGCAAGACAGAACTTTTGAGAAGAAACAGGATAACAAGAGAGAGAAGCATAAACAAAAGAAAATGAGATGGAAGTATTATAGCTGCAAATGTGAATGGGATGAGTTAACCCATAAAACAGAAATAGCAGAATATTTTGGAAAGCAGAATCCTGTCGTATACTGTACACAACAGACATACTTGGGACAGAAAGACATGCACAGAGTTGACATGAAGGACTATAGCAGAGTCTATTATGTTTCAACTGAAATGAAGAGAACAAGGATAGCAATAAAAAGGCAAAGAAAAAGCAAAATTACCATCTAATTGACATAAATAATCAGGGAAATTACATTTTGCTAAAATATATCCTGGATAATGAAATAATATTTTTAAAAATTTATAGCAATTTTCTCTAGTAAAGGCCTAATTTCCCAAGTATAAGGATCTTAATCATATATATATCATATATATGTTTTGTGTGTATGTGTGTGTGTGTGTGTGTGTAAAAGATCTGTTCCCCAATTAAAAATGATCAAATAGGCAATTTTCATAAAAATAAATCAAAGCTATTTTTAGTCTTATGAAAAAATTCTCTGAATTGCTATTAACTAGAGAAAGACAAATTAAAACAACCCTGAGGAACCACCTCATAACTGGCAAATGCTGGAGGGAATGAAGGAAAATAGATATAGCAATGAAGTATTTGTGAAATAGTAAAGTTGTCCAACAATTCTGGAGAACAATGTGGAACTATATCCAAAGTCCTATAAAATTATCCATACTTTTTGATCTGGGAAGATCACTAGCAGATCTATATTCCCAAAGGAATCAAAAGAAAGGAAAAGGATCTATATGTACACAAAATGTGAAAGAATTCTAAATTAACAGAATGTTCATCAATTGGGGAATGACTGAACAAGTTTTGGTATATGACTGTAATGGTATCCTTTTGTGTTAAAGGAAATGATGATAGGGGAGGATTTAAGGGGGAAAACATGACATGACATGAGCTACATGAATTGATATGAATCATTGGACACAGTAACAAGGTCATTAATGAGGACCAACTGTGAAATATTTGACTACTCTGATCAATATAGTGATTCAAGATAATTTTAAAAGGATTCCTGATGAAAAAATGTGATCCACCTCTAGATAAAAACTAATAAATTCTGAATACAAATCAAAGTATAATTTTCTTGTTTTATTTTTTGTTGCTTTTAGTTTGTTTTGTTTTGTTTTTTGCAATATGGCTATATTTTATTTTAATATATATTTTAAATGATTTATTTTATATTTTATATATTTAAATGATATATTTTATATTTTGTATTTTAAATAATTGATATTTTAAATGCCCAAATTGGAGATTGAATAAAATTAACAAGTGTGATATTTAAAAAGCATCATGGGCATGTCAGCCATACATACATCAGTATGAATAGGACCACTAATAGGAATAAGTTCTTTATTACCTCTTAACACTCAAATGAGATTAGTTACTTTGACCTAAGGAGAGTTTTGACTAGGGGAGAAGAGAAGTAAATAATTTGGAAGATTGAAAACTTGGGCTGGAGACAGGGCTCAGGACAACATGAAAATCAAACATTCCTGGGGAGAAGAACAGGAGATGATAGAGAAATATTGTAAGAGAAGAGAATGAGAATAACAAACTTTTTAATTTCAAAATTTTAAGTACAATAACCATGTTCCCCAAAAAAGGGAAGAAATGAGAAGGGAATTCTCTTCCCCCTCTTCTTGTACCATATGGTTCTCCATCTCCAGAGTCTCCAGAGCTTAATTCATCATTTTATATTGAAATTCAGATACATTATTAACTAAATAGGCTTTCCTGCTAGCTAAAACTTTCTGGTTTATATAACTATTTTCCTTATAAGAAAATTATTCAAGAATTCTAAATGAAGAAGCAATGTGACAGGTAAACTTAGAAGTCTCCATGTCTCCATCTGGGTCTTTCTCATTTTTTCTTCTGCCCCCTCTTCATCTCTCCATCTATCTGTCTATAAAAGAGACGAAATTATCTAGTAAAAAGGTTCCATGTATGTATATTTTCGTACTTAGAAAACTCAGTATAAATATGAGGTTCCCTTCTACCGCTTTTAATATCTCTACCAAATATCAGCTTCTTTCTCTTCCTAAAAATTATTTTCCACTACATGGTAGGACCCAGTAGAGGGCATCCTTCCATTTCAGATGCATGAATGTTTCAAGAAAAAGTTCCATATAGCTTTTACACTAGATATGAAATAAATATAACTAAAGTTGGAGAGAAAAAAACCCTGTTAATATTATTGAAGCGGTTCTTCTCCATTGAATAGAGGGGCCATTCCCCAATTGATAGATGTTCAACCACTGTGAACAAGCAGTTCTTCAATCCAAGTTATTAATAAGTATATATAAGAATGTTTTCCCAAAGCTTTATAATTAGATAAATGCAAATTAAAACAATTTCACATTCTTCTTTTCACCCATAAGATTGGCAAAGGTAACAAAAAATGGAAAATGACAAATGTTGGAAGGGAAGGAGGGAAACAGGTACATTAAGACATGATTAGTGGAGTTGTGAGTTAATCCAGTCATTTTAGAAAATTATTTGGAATATAATCAAAAAGTCACTAATGTATGTATACCTTTCAACCCAGTGATTTTTCTATTAGGCCTACATCCAGAAGAGATTTTTTAAAAAATCCAGAGATAGAAAATTATGGAAGCTCATCAGCATCAAAGAAAAGGAAACTAAAAATGCACTCAGTAATTGAGAAATGGATTAAGAAATTATGGTAGATGTAGTAATACTGTAGTATGGAAAATGGCTAAAAATTAAAGATGGGTTCAAAGAAACTGGGGGGAAACTGTATGGAATGGTGGAGATGAACAACTTTGAAAGAATTAAACCAAGGCAGAAGTCCTAAAATGAAGTATGCTGCCATAGAGGTAGTATGAATGAATTCAACATGATTCAAAGGTGATGGATCCAAGATGTAAAATGGGACATACATTGGGGATGAGGGGATGAGGGGGTGAGGCAATCGGGGGAAATGACTTGCCCAGAGTCACACAGCTCCTAAACATCAAGTGCTTCAACGCAGGTCTTCCTGATTCCAGGGCTGATGCTCCATCCACTGTGTCACCCAGCTGCCCCCAAGCATTTTTTGCTATGGACAGTGTTGGACTTTGTTCTATTTCATTGTACATTTTTTCTTTTATATTTGGGGTGAGTAGGAAGTTTAGTAAGTAAATGCTTATTCATTAAAAAATAAAATTATTTTTTAAAAAAGGAAATAGAGATGGAGGGGTAACAAACACAAACCAATATGCTTTTGGGGGGTCTGGAGTATTGGTATTCAGGTTAATTGGCTTCTAGAAACAAAGGAGGATTATTAATACTCTGTCCCACCTGAACTTAATAAGTGCAAAGAGGATAATGACAGGCAAAGGGCAATAAAGACATCAACCTGCCTTTTGCTAGGTGGGTCCACCATATTCTCTCTCTTGTCATCCCTCAAACTGAACTTGTACCCTGCTGATTTAGTTCTAAAGTATGAAAAGTGCATGAAAGGAAAAAAAGATTCTTACAATGAGCAGGAAGCCAAGGAAATGTTAAAATCAAGAAGAAACTTTGTCCTGGAATGCTGTGGGTATCAGACTATGTGATAGATTTTCAAGGTTACTGAGGACATCCTATTGTCCTTTCCTCAAATATATATATAAATTGATATACGCATATATGTGTTTGTATATGTACATGTGTGCATGCATTTATATACATGTGTGTAAATACAGGCATAAATATGTATTTATATAAATGTGTATTGTGTATACTATACATATATGTATGCATCAATATATGTATATATACACATATGTTTGTATATAAATATATGTGTACATATGCACAACGTGTGTATATCACTGTGTTGTCTACATGTAGATATGTGAATGTGTACATATATGTGTGTTTGTGTTTATATGTGTGTATGTTTGTGTATGTACATATATGTGTGTGTATAGGACTGTCATAGTCTCCCTCGTATACTTTCTTAGAATAATGACTTTGGTGTTCTTCAAGTGACCTTCCTTGTTAAAATGCAAATAACTTGAAAAGGAATAGACTTTAAACTCTATCAATTATTTACATATTAGTGTAAATGCAGAATCTTTCCTTTAAGCAGATATTGATGAGAAAGGGGAGAGAGAACCTGAAGACACAGAAATAGCAATAGCACGTGAAAAGATAAAAGTGTACAGGAATAATAAAGTTTATCTACGTTGTCCTATTTTCCCTGGGGCTGGCCCTCCCTAAGAAGACTACATCATTTCTTGGGGGGCAAATCCTAAGCTTCAACTTTCCCGTTTTTGAAACTCAGGTTTACAGAAAAAGCAAGCTCTCCTATGGAAAGCTGGTCCAAGATAAAATGGCAGAGCATACAAAAAATACATTCTTGAGTACTTTAAAATTGAGGCATAATCAGGAAAAGTCAAAAGAGCCAGTTGCTAAATACATCAGAAAATCAAATATCCACCTGTTAGTTGACAACTTTTATAAACTTTAATTATATTTCATTATTCCTATTATAGTCTTCATACCCCAAGGTTATTTTAACCATCCATTTTTCTTTTAGATAATTTTAAAATTAACCCAAAAATGTCTATGTAAATGATTAAATAAGCTAATAAGACAAAAATAACAACCCAAAATTTCCAAAAGGATAAATATAAATTTTAATAAATGATAACATAGGTTTATTTTGTCTTTTTCAGGTCCATATCCATTTTTGTACTCAGTATACGTTGGCCATTTTGCTATAGATACAGGGCAACTCAAAAATCTTAGTGTGGTTCTAAGCTTAGCTAAGAACCTCAATAAGACTTTTGGGATGATACCCTGTAAATGTGTGTGTGTGTGTGTGTGTGTGTGTGTGTGTGTGTGCATTATAACTTTGTGTATATGGGGATATGTATATTTCTAATAGGCATGTGTATGCAAATATATTTGTATAAATGTACCTAATTGTGCTCAGTATTGTTCAATCCTCTCCAGGCTGCACTCTGGATTTTTTCTATCATTCCCCAGAAAACTCTTCAAACTGTAAACTTACTCTAGCCCTGAAATTAACACTTTGGAAATAGGGTCCTTTTCTCCCTGCAGATGTTCACTTCATTTGAATGATCATAAAGAATTACATTTAATGACCATCCCTAAACAAACGCTCCTTTATTCCTCTCTTGGTTGCACTTCCAACCTCCTATTTTCAGCTTCCTTTTAGATGGCTTTCCCCCACAAGAATGTAAGCTCCTTGAGGGTTGGAATTGTCTCTTTCTGCTTATATTTGTTTATATTTGCTTATATTCCAGGCTGAAGACAATACCTAACACATAGAAAGTGCCAAAGTCATCACTTGTGAGTTAAATGACTGATTATTATTTCATCATTCCAAATCACTTCAAATTTATTTTTCTGTGTCTTATTAGCCTGAGGGATAAAAGTGGACAAATTAATTGCTCTGTGGATAAAATATAAGAAGAATTAGAAGAAAACTCCATGTTTAGGTGAACCCTATGTGGAGAGTTTATGAAAGGACATGGGCAATAGTAGTACACGTTAGAGGAAATGAATTGTCATTCATATTTGTGATCTCTTCAAAAGATCAAAAAAACTAAATATCAAAATCGTATATTCTTCATATGTATCACTTTATAGCTCAATAATGTTTTATCAGATTGATAAAACATCATTATTTTTCAATGTCTTCAATTATTGGACATCAATCCTGTTTCTATTTCTTTGCTATTTATAAATCAAGGCACCATGACTATTTCTTATAAGGAAAAATCTTAAAGATGTTCTAATTTTATATGTTTCAGACAAGAATGACAATTTTAATAAATAAAATTCAATTAAACAATACTTTTCACAGTGATAGGAAGCAATGTTTTGCTTTTTGTATTATTGTCAGAGATGATTATTTGATTTGTCTACTTTAATCTTACATCAATTTGTTTTCTACTTCAGATATGATTCAAGTTCAAGAAGAGATTTTAAACAAAGGGCAATTGTCAACATCTATCCTCCCAAAATCCATGTTATGGTAATTCTATTTTAAGATCATCTTCTTATGTTCTTCAGGTAGAAACCAAAGCACCAGGGATGAACAATAAAGAAATCATACATGACTTTTAAATAATGCATCTTTTTGCCTTCACTGAAAAACCCTAATTTTAAGATGATTCTGAAAACTCGCTACATGGAATTGTGTCAGACACCAATCTTGTTTTTTTTCCAGAACTCTAATTTCTATTTTCCATTCACCTTTCCAATGGCTAGGAGAATTCTCTACATCTTGCATGAAGTTTTAAGAGAATCCAAATTCCTTTAGAAAGTACTTACCCCAAGATAATGGCCATCGATAAATACAACAGGTAGAGAAGGTGCTTCAGAAACCCTCCTACATCTCTCATCAAGCTCTTTTCCATATTCTCCATTCAGAGCAATATTTTTCTCTTCAAATTTGACTCGATGATTCTGAAAGATTTTCCTAACCAGTTCACACCTTTCAAAAGTCGTCCTTACCACACGAAGGCAAGTTGTATAAATCACTATCCGATCAAATTCTAGCTCAGTTGATGGTTGCTGGAAAGAGGGGAAATATAAATTTTACGTTAATCAGAGAAAGACAATCTATATTTAATATATGTGAGTTTTTAAGCCTATCCAGTTAATTCACCTAAATTCTTATAATCAAATTGGAGTATTGTAATATAGAATACTCATTGCTAGATTTTAGTCTTCGATTCTGTTTCATGGTGCGATGTGATGCTTTTGTCCTATAGATTAGAAGAAATATTACTTTAATACATAATAAATTTTTTTCATCATTGCATGGGAATAGCATGAACACACCAGATGATAATATAAAGGTCAATTTAATTCTAGCAGGACTTAAAATATTTTGTCAAAAGATAATTCTCCATCCCACTGTTAGCAATTTCAACCTAGTTACATTGCCAGCTCAAGATTCTGTATTATGTTGGTTCTTACTGCATAAGGTCTTCATTTGGCTATCAAATGCTTATAAAATGAATCTCTCCTGAATACATAAAAATGCTAGTTTTCCTTTCCTGTTACTGGGCATTATTCCTTTTTGTGATATTTACACACGTATCAACAGGTCTTCAAACAAAATATTGAATTCAGCCAAGCAGGTTAATTGCTAACAGGACTGTCTCCAGTCAATAACGAGTTGTTTAACTGAATTAAACTAGCAGGTTGCTTTGTTTGCCCTGGCTTGTGTATATATAGACATAGCAGCTGATTTTAGCGAATGACATTTTCATTAGAATCCACAGTTTTGAAGAGACACTAGCTTTCTGTTGCATTATTATTCCTGAAACACATCTGACCTTTTCACTGTAGGAAACAGTATTAAATCACCATGGGAAGATATATTAAAAGATCATAGGATCATAGATTGAGAAATGGAAAGGATCTTAAAGGTAATTGAGTCTAAAGTACCCTCCCCTCCCCATTTTACAGATAAGGAACCTGAGGCAGAGGATAGTTTGAATAACTGGCCAAGGATCACACAATTAGAAATTAGACAATCAGAAAATCAGACTCAGTTCCTTCTGACTTGGTCCGGTACTCTTTATACTATGTCCCACTATCCCTTGTACCAGAGTACAAGTTTTAAGTGAATTCCCTGAAGACAAATATTAATTATTATGGGGGGAATCATTAAAATGAAAAATCCCACATCTGCAAAGGCTTTTTCAGTTTTCCAAATGCTTCTATACATTTTTTCCCATTTGATCCTAATAAGAATTCTGTGGAGGGAGGTATCATTATCTCTGATATATAAGAAAAAAAGCATCAAATCTTAGCGTGAGGGTCTTAGAGTCATATAATAGGAACTTTAGACCTGGAGGCATTCAAGGGTCATCTAGTCCAACCTCTTTATTTTATAGAAGTGAAAACTTGCCCAAGAAAACCCAGTCAATAAGTCAAGTGAGTTCAAGAAAACTTGTATTTTAAAGGGGTAACAGAGATTTTTTTCCCAGAATACTGTGTGGTGTTATGGAGAGAGGGCCAAGTCTGGAGTCAGGCAGGTTCATCTCCTTGAATTTAAATTTGGTATCAGATACTTACTAGCTATATGACCCTGGACAAGACATCTAGCTCTATTTGCCTCCGTTTCCTCATCTGTAAAATGAGCTGGAGAGGGAAATGGCAAACCATTGCAATTATCTCTGCCAAAATAAACCTCTAATGGGATCAAGAAGAATCAAACAAAATTAACAACTCAACAACAAAATCAACAGGGAAGGGAAGGAGGCTTTCTCCCTATAGTAATTCTCCACCCAGCAAAGGGAGGGGAATAGAATCCCTAAAAATTGAAGGTTGAACTTGGAATCATGGGAACAGAATTTAAATCCTAACTCTGAGCCTCAAGTTTCCTCATTGTAGCAGGGGAGGGAGGGGAAATCATAATAGATTAGCTCTGCTAGCTGATTTTTCTCAGTTATAAATTTATAATCCCATGGTCTTTTATATATACTTTTAGTATAGGTAGTAGGAATAAAAGATATATTGCCAGAGATTGAAGGAAACAGAAGATAGTAAGGAAATGAAGGCATCAGGTAGAGACATTTTCTGGAACATATTCTAGTTATGTTGTAGTCAGATCTTGATGCAGGGGTTCCACTGTTCTAGATAAATAGAAGAAATAATTCCTATAGAAATATCTAGGAGGGAGAAGGCAATGTTGAATGACATGAAGCTTACAGCTCTCTATAATTGGAGAAAAGAGTTGAAATTATCCTAAAATTCAAGATATGAAGCAGGTAGGCTAAAGGAGTTCATGTCACCTTCTTAGTGAAATTGGAGACCATCCTTCATCCTAAATGGGCCTCTATTTCTGCATCTACAAATGTCCAGGGTTGGTTTGATGGTTTTCAAAGCCCATTCTGTTTCTAGCAATCTGGGAACTTGTGTTGAATAGCAATACTCAGTAGAGCAGTCTCAAGGTAACTTAAGCCAACAAATATGAAGCTGAAATAATCATTAATAACAAAGATCCCAAATCTTGGATTCATAGATATAAAAGGCATTTATTTCTGAACCCAGAGAGTAAAGAAATTTCCCTGGCCAATAGGTCACCATCTCCCTTATGACCTATATAGTATTCATAATTCATAGTATGAGATGGGAGGCACAAAACTCAGGGTTGACGTTCAATTATAATAAAGAGTCAAGTTTGACAATTAACTAATGCTTTTTTTTCTTTCAGTCTTCAACATGCAAAGCATCTTTTTGCTCTTTGTATTATTGTGAATTATAAAGGAGCAGCCTCTCTGAGACGAAGATGGCAATTCTGGGAGCTTCCTGCTCTGCCCTAACTCTTTCTATTTTGGAGACCTTACAATCTGGGAGTAATTTATATGATGTGACTCAGTTACCCCAGAAGGACAGAAGGGAATCTTTCATTCCCAGAAGAGAATGACAAATTGAAATCTCTATTGGAGATCTCTATTGAAGGAGAGAGAAAGTACCATTTTTAGGTGCTGTGTATATGCTGACAATAGAAGGGAAATGGTTGCTCTTGTTACAAGTGGTCCCATAAGCCTCCAAATTATCTTCTGTTGGGAAGCTGGGACTGTGAGACAAGTATAAAATTATAAAAGTTTAAAATGAGCTAGAGATCTTAGGTGCCTTCAGAGATGGCAATAAAATTTAATGCAGAGGACTCTGCCTATGTTATAATCTCATAGATCAGTTGCTTAAGAGCTGGTAAGAAGGAAACAAACCCAATTCATTTGGATGAAATTGGTAAAAACACATCCATGTGTCAGAACGTTTCTTTTAAAATGAGATAATTCGATTCAAGACCTGCTTCTGAGCCATGGTAAGGATGTGACGCTAGACAAACAACTTAATTTTTGGATACTCCAGACCAGAGCTGTCATACACATGGTCTGCCTTTCAGGACCACTTCTTAGATTAGCAGTTCCCCTTCTGGAATGAATTTGATACCTCTGCTCTAGGTGACCCCAAGTTTCAAAAAAGAGTACTGATCTAACTGCTAGAGCCAGTTTCCTCAACCAGGAATCCCCTAGAACAATGAAATGAAGAGAAGGGAAAGGGAAGAAAATAAACATTTATTATGTGCTTACTCTGTTCCTGGCTCTGTTATAAGCATTTTACAAATATTCTCATTTTATGACTGCAGTATATAGAGAATGAGGTACAATTCCACATGCTCCTTCTGAACTTGAAAAAGGACAAACAAAGGGGGTAGCCCCCAGTGCATTGGGTATATTCTTTATGATGGATTTCTGATGGAACTGGAAAAATCTGAGATGAGAAATATGGTTGAGGCTATCATCTATATGGAAGGAATGAAAACCCACAAAAAAAAGAAATCGTGTATCCAGAGAAATATCCAAATATAAGTACATTTATTTGTAGCCTTTTTCCTCCAGCAAATTTACCAAATCATCTGGCGAATTTTCTAAAAATAGCATATAAACAGTTAACTTGTCTCTCTTATCAAAACCTGAATGTTACTATGGCAATAGCTTAATGAGGAGGAGTTATGCCTGAGATCACTCCAAAATGCCAAAAAAAAAAAAAAAAAAAAAAAAAGCTGATTTCTTCCAGATCCAGAGCTAGAAAGCAATAAAAGCAAACTATAAAAGAAATGTTTTGCATAATTTCACATGTGGTTTCTTAATTGTGGATGGGGATAAGGGAAAGAATTAGCACTCAAAAATTTTAAAAACAAATGTGAAAAATGTTTTTGAATGTAACTGGGGGGAAATATTAAATAAATAAATCAAATACTCCAAAAAAGGAAACTATAAGGTTTCTCTCTTTTCTTGATTTTGTAAATGAATACACCCAGGCCCTGTGAGATTCCTTGTCCAAAGCTATATAGGTTAAAAAGCATCAAAGATTAGATTCAAATCCAATTCCTCTGCTTCCAGTAGCAATGTCCTTGCTACTGGACATCAGTGAGGCACAAATTCAGTGCCTTTCCCTCTAGACTATATCATCCTGAACAAGTATAATATCTCAGAAGGGGGAACAGAGAAAAGATAGATTAGTACATAGATGAGAATATATAGAAATGTGGGGTACTGGGGAATCTTGGGGCAGCTTTTCAGCACAGAAAGAGCATGGTATCTGATCATGGGACCTGAATGTAGATGGTCCCTCCAAATCTTATTGGCCACAATAAGATTTTACTTTGGCCACATCAGAGAGTTCAACTCTATGGCTCCCAAGATCCCTTCTAGCCAAAGATATTTTGATTCCCTTCTCCTGGCAAAATTAATTACTATCTAAGCCTGTTGGTCTCTCTGGCTATCTGCTACCCCATGATAGTATGTGTCCATGTCTCCCAAATTATAAACCAGATGTGGATGCTCTGCATCCTCCAATTCCAATGTTCCTCTTCTAAAACCCTGACTTAATACAGAGGCAAGTGCAAAATTTTCCTAACTTAACAGGTAAGTATATTTGGAGCAGGACCTCTGCCTAATCCTTATGAAGAAAGCTCTTCAGAAAATTTCAAAGTCACTCTTTTTGTAGAGGCAATCAAAAGGGCAGTGAGATGGAGCTGTGGAGAGAGCACTGGGCCCAGGTATCAGGGAGCTCTGAATTCAAATCTAGCCTCAGGCAATTTCTAGCTGTGCGATGCTGGACTAGTTATTTACTCTTATTCACTTCAGTTTATTCATCTGTAAAATGAGCTAGAGAAGGAAATGGCAAACTGCTCCAGTATCTTTGAAAAGAAAATCCCAAATGGGGTCACAAGGAATTAGAAGTGAGTGAAAATGAGAGACAGACAGAGAGACAGAGATAAAGAAGATAGATTCAAAGACAAGAGAGACAAAGAGGAGAAAGAAAAAAAAACTAAGATTTGGAGTGAAAGGACTTGAGTTAAGTTCTAAGCCTTGGGTTGAAGTTTTTCTCTGCCACTTACATGAAAATCATCCAGCCTCTATGAATTTCAGTCTCCTCACTTTTCAATGAGACTATCAACAGCAACAATATTTGTACTATCTCTCTTACAAAGTTATTGCAAAGACAAAATGAGATTATGTTCATAAAATATCCTGTAAACATGAATTATTGTCAAGTCGTCCAGCATTCTTGGAAGCCTTTTCTCCATACCCAGGTAGACAGCTATGTTTCTGGGAAGAAGTTTAACTCACTTCTTGTTCAGCTGTGAGTGAGTGCACACCATGGACACAAATTTACCTGCCTGCATGTCTCTGGGAACAAATTGCATTTGTCTCAGCGGTTGCTGTGTGGCAAATTGGAACATATCCAATTAATTTTTGGTGAGATAACTAATATGACTTTAAGAAATTGTCTTGTTTACTAAAATATGCTACCACATATCTAACAATATGTCATAACAACTACTTCTGTTTATAAAACACCTATCTCAAAGGAGCATCTTGACATTTTTTCTTCAGTCTAATTTTAGTAAAGCTCCCATAAGACAGGCACAGTGGTAATATGTTCAACTCTTCTTCATGAATGGATTGAAGTCGATTAGAACTAAAATCATCTGACTTACAAGCCATTGATTCATTAATTGTTTTGGCTGGAAAAGACCTGATAAAAGATCTAGTTTGTTTTATTCTCATTTTATGCATAACTCACAGTCAAGACTCCCCCAAAACTTTTTGACTTATTAATCTGAAAATCAGAGATAACCATATCACAGAAATTCCCAGAAAAAAAAAGATCTAATAAAGGAACCAAGACTAGGGCTCGTGGCTTCAAATGTCCAAAATTGAAGCAGGAAAAAGAACTAGAGCTCCTGATACAAGAAGGCTAATTTGGCCCAATTGTACCACTGAGATTGGGAGCATGATGCTTATTACTGAGCCAAGACTGGGTGGCAATGATTTACTTAAAAGAAATAGAATAGGTCAACTTTCTTTGTAAGCATAGAAACTATGTGATTTTTAGGGAAATTTAGGAGCAACAGCTGAGAAACATGGTACAAAATATTTTTGTCTGAGAACCAATGGAAGAAGCTACAGAAATGGCTCTTCATCACTAAGATATATTACAGACAATGGTGACAAAAAGAAACAAAAAGATGACAAAATTGGAAAACATGTCATAAGTCTGGCAGAGAGTCATGATTTAGTATTGATCAGAACCTTCCATTACCAGACATTAGCTGGAGTTCTCTCTATAAAGAACCACCAAAAAGAAAAAAAAAAATTCTAGACTTTTAATCTTGTTTGGACTGAACTTAGAGCCACATAATGTATTTGATACTTCTAGTTTAGAGAAAGGAAAAATAGAATCTATGGACTTAAATTCTATGGAAATGAGTGCAGGAGAGATGGGAAACACAAGAATGAAATTCTCAATCATCTCCTGTTTTTTCCTCCTTAATATGCATTTTGGTCTTCAGAATTGCCTTAGATTATTGCATTGCTGAGAATCAATAAATCATTCACAGCTGATCATCCTATAATATGGATACAATACCCTCATGGTTCTGCTCACTTCCTTTTACTGTAGTTCATGTATGTCTTTCCAGGTTCTTTTTTAAACAGCCTACTCATCATTTCTTGTAGAACAATAATATAACAATCACATACTACAGCTTGTTGAACCACTCCCCAATTGAGGGGCATCTTCTCAATTTCTGATTCTTTGTCACCACAAAAAGCATTGCTATATTTTTGTACAAATAGGTTCTTTTTCCATTTAAAAAAAAAATCTCTTTGGAATACAGGCCTAGTAAAGGTATTGCTGATTCAAAGAGTATGGACAATTTTATAGCCTTACGGGCATAGTTCCAAATTACTCTCCAGAATGATTAGATCACTTCACAATTCCACTAAAAGAATATTAGTGAATCAATTTTCCTATATCCTTTCCAATATTTAATCATTTAACTTTTTCATCATATTAGTCAATCAGATAAGTGTGATGTGGCATCTCAGAGGTGTTTTAATTTGTATTTCTCTAATCAATAGAGATTTAGAACATTTTTCCTTATTACTATAGATAATTCTAATTTCCTCGTCAGCAAACTGCCTGTTAATATATTTTGAATATTCATTTGACTAGAGAATTACTTGTATTCTTATGAATTTGATTCAGTTCTCTACATATTTGAGAAATGAGGCCTTTAGAGGGAACATTTATGGTAAACGAAAATTTTCCCATCTTTCTGCTTTCCTTCTAATTTTGGTTGAATTTGTTTTGTTTGTGCAAAAAAAATGATTTATTATAATCAAAATGCTTTCTATTGTAATTTTTTTAATTTCTTGGTTAGTCATAAATACTTCCCTTTTTTTCATAGATTTGACAAGTAAACTATTTCTTGCTCTCCTAATTTGTTTATGGTTATCAACCTTTAAATCTAAACCATGTATACATTTTGACCTTATTTTGGTATATGGTATAAGATATTGGTCTTTATCCAATTTCTGCCAAACTGTTTTGTATTTTTTTTGTTAAAATAGTGAGTTTTTACTGCCAAAATTATGGGTCTTTGGTTTATCAAAACTAGATTGTTGTGATCATTCACTACTGTGTATGATACCTAATCTATTCCATTGATCATCTACTCAATTTCTTTGCCAGTACCAAATTGTTTTGGTGATTGCTGTTTATAGCTTCAAATATGATATGGCTACACAATCCTTCTTTCACATTTATTTTCATTAATTGTTTTACTACTCTTTTGTTCTTCCTAATGAATTTTATTACTATTTTTTTCTAATTCTATCAAATATTTTTTGGTTGTTTGATTGGTATGGTATGAAGTAAATCAATTTAGGTAGAATTGTCATTTTTCTTGTATTAGTTCAGTCTATTCATGAGCAATTAATATTTCTCCAAATGTTTATATCTGACTTTATTTATGTGAAAAGTGTTGTGTAGTTGTGTTCATATAATTCCCTGAGTTTGTCTCAGCAAGTAGATTCCCAAGTACTTTATATTCTCTGTTTGTTTTAAATTATGAGATAGATAGGCTTTATTCCACTCATTTTAAAATAATATTTTATTTTTTCCTTCAATCACACATAAAAATTTTAACATATTTTTACAAATTTAGAATTCTAAATTCTATTCCCTTTTCTGTCCCCTCCCCCACCCTGAGACAATAAACAATTTGATATGGATTATACATGTGCCATCATATGAAAATTTCTCATATTAGTCATTTTATGAAAGAAAATTTCAACAAAAGAACCTGAAAATAATATGCTTCCATTTGCATTTAGAGAATATCAGTTCTTTCTCTGGAGTCAGATAGCATTCTTCATCATGAGTCTTTTAGAATTTTCATGGATCACTGTATTTCTAAGAATAGCCAATTAATTCACAGTTCTTCATCATATAATATTACTTGTTACTTTGTGTGATGGTTCCCCTATTCTGCTAACTTCACTCAGCATCAGTTCACATAAGTCTTTGCAGGGGGTTTTTTTCTGAAATCAATCTGTTGATCTTTTATTATAAAACAATAGTATTCTATTGTATTCACATATCACAACTTATTCAGTCATCCCTCAATTGATAGGCACCCTCTCAATTCGCAGTTCTTAGTAATCACAAAAAGAGCTACTATAAATATTTTTGTACAAATAGGTCCTTTTCCCTTTTACCATCTCTTTGGAATAAAAGTTTAATAGTGAGGCTGCTGAATCAATTGCTCTCCAGAATGGTTCCATCAGTTCACAACTCTAACAATTCATTTTTTAAATACCCCTCCAATATTTATTTTCCCTTTTTTGGTCATACTAGCCAATCTAAATTGTTTTAATTTGCAATTCTCTAATCAACAGTAATTTAGGAAATTTTATGACCATATGTACCTTTGATTGCTTTGTCTGAAAGCTACTTGTTTTTTGAGGAATGACTTGTTTTCTTATAAATTTGATTCACTTCTCTATATGCCTGAGAAATGAGACCTTCATCAATGATACTTGATGTAAAAAATAACTTTCCAGTTTTCAGCTTTCCTTATAACTTTGGTAGCATTGGTTTTGTTTATGCAAAATTTGTTAATTTAAATCATCAAAATTATCTGTTTTACATGTAATAATGATCTCTATATCTTGTTTAATCCTAAACTCTTTCCTTATCCACAGATTTGAGAAGTAAACTATTTCATGCTCCCTGATTTGCTTATGATATCTTTTATATGTCCTTTTGGACCTTATCTTGTTATATAGTGTGAAGTATTTGTCCATACCTAGTTTCTGAATAGATTAATTTAGGTAGAATTAACATTTTCTTATATTGATTCAATTTATCTAATTTGCAATTAATATTTTTCCAAATTTTTTTGTGTAAAAAATATTTTGGAACTGTGTTTATATAGTTCCTGGTTTTTGTCTTGGCAGGTAGACTCCCAATCAATATTTTATATCAACTACAATTATTTTAAATGGAATTTTTTCTCTGTTCCTGCTGATTTTGATGATATCATATAGAAATACTGATTATTTATGTGGGATTGTTTTATATCCTAGAAATTTGCTAAAATTGTGAATTATTTTAAAAATATTTGATTTTCTAGGATTTTCTAAGTATCTTATCATAACATCTGCAAAGAATGACAATTTTGTTTCCTCATTCTCTATTCCAATTCCTTCCATTTTTTTCTTGTCTAATTAGCATATGTAGCAGTTCTGGAATAAAATTGAAGAATAGTGGTTATAATGCACACATTGTTTTCCCTGGATTTCTTCTTCTATCTTATTATCATCATAGGTAATGCTTGATGGTGATATTAGATACTACTTATCATTTTGAGGTGATATTAGATACTAATCATTTATGCTCTCTATTGATTTTGATAGAAATGGATGTTGTATTTTGTCAAAAATTTCTTCTGTATCTATTGAGATATTCATAAGATTTTTGTTGGTTTTGTTAGTGATATGGTCAAATATGTTTTGAGTTTTCCTAATATTAAACCAACTTTGCATTCCTCATATAAATCTCACTTGGTCACAATGTACAGCCTTTGTAATATATTTTAATTTCCTTGATAGTATTTTATTTAAAATTCTTGCATCAAGATTAGGTAAATTAATCTATATTTCTGTCTCTGCTTGTACTCAATCTAGTTTATGGATCAGTACCATATTTGTGCTATAAAAGGAATTTGATAGAACTCCTTTGCCTATTTTTTAAAATTAGTTTATATAGCATTGGAATTAATTGTTCTTTAGGTGTTTAGTACAATTAACTTAGGAATCTAGTTGGACATAATTTTTTCTTAATTATTTCACTGAAAGCTTATTTCTTTTTCTAAAATAGGATTATTTAAGTATTCTATCCTGATTTTTTTTTTTTTTTTTGCTGAGACAATTGGGGTTAAGTGACTTGCCCAGGGTCAAACAGCCAGGAAGTGTTAAGTGTCTAAGATCAGATTTAAACTCAGGTCCTCCTGACTTCAGGGCTGGTGTGCTATCCAGTGTACCACCTCGCTGCCCCTGTTTAAATATTCTAATTCCTCTTCTAATAATCAGGGCAATTTATACTTTTGTAAATATCCATTTCATTTAGTTTGTCAGCTTGATTGACATATAATTGAACAAAACAGCTCCTAATAATTGCTTTAATTTTTTCTTCTTTGGTGAAAAATTTGCTCTTTTCATTTTTGATGCTGATCATTTATTTTTCTTTCTCTTTTTCTTAACCATATAAACAATTTTATTTTTTGCATAAAACGATCTACCAGTTTTATTTTTAAATTAGTTTAATAGTTTTCTTACTTTCAATTTCATTACTTTCTTTGATTTTCATGATTAAATTGGGATTTTTTTATTACTTGTTCCATAATTTTTTTAAGTTAGATGCCAAATTCATTGATCTGCTTTGTATAGTGTGTTGAGATATATAAATTTATTAAATATATAATATAAAACTCCCTTTATTCTGTTTTTCTCTGCTTAAATTGTGTTTCTTGTAAACAACTCATTGTAGAATTCTGATTTATAATCTACTCTGCATTTCACTTTTTTATGAGTAAGTTCATCCCATTTACCTTCACAATTATTACTGTGTTTTTCCCTTTCCTACCCTTCCTATTTATCCTCTCTTATTTCCCCTTTCACTCTGTCCCTCCTCACAAGTAATTTGTTTCAGACCACTACTTCTCCCAATCCATACTTCCTTCTATCAATTCCCCTTCTCTTATCTCCCTCTCTTCCTGCTTCCTTAAAAGAGTGAACTAGGAGTGCTACATCCAATTGAGTATATATATATATTATTCACTATTTTAGCCAATTCTGATGAGAGCAATATTCAAATAATGCCTGCCACCCCATGTTACACTGTGCTCTTAATAGGTCTTTCACTGCTCTTCATATGAGAAAACTTACCCCATTCTATTTCTCCCATTTCTTCCCAGGGCACTCCTCTTTTTCATCCCTTAATTGGGGTGAGAGTGGTGTTGGATATCATCCCATCAAAGTCAACTTGCACTCATGCTCTCTGTCTACGTACACTTTAACTGCCTTAATAGTAAAAAAGTTCTTAAGCATTACAAATATCATCTTCCCATGTAGTAACGTTAACAGTTTAACCCTCTTAATATTTTAGTTTTCTCCTTTCTGTATGTCTTTTTATGCTTCTCTTAAGTCTTGTATATGAAAAGTAAATCATTTCTTTAACTCTAATCTTGTTAATAAAAAGCTCACAAGTCCTCTATTTCATTGAATATCCATCCCCCCAAGAAGATTATGCTCAGTTTTGCTGATTAGATGATTGCTGAGTAGATGTAATCCTAGTTCCTTTGCCTTCCAGAGTATTATAATCCAAGCCTTCTGTGTCTTTAACATGGAAGCCAGTTATTCTTACATGATCCTGTGGCTTTACGATATTTGAAGTGTTTCTATCTGTTTTTGAAGTATTTTCTCTTTGATGTGGAAGCGCTGGAATTTGGCTATAATATTACTGGAGTTTTCACTGTGAGATCTTTTTCAAGGGCAATTGCTGGATTCTTTCAATTTCTGGCTTACCCTCTGAATCTAAGATATAAGGGTAGTTTTCCTTGATTGTTTCTTGAAATAGGATGTCTAGGCTTGGTGTTATTTTTTTTTATTACAGTTTTCAGGTAGTCCAATGATTCTTAAATTATCTCCCTTTCATCTATGTTCTAGATCAGTTGTTTTTCCGATAAGATATTTCACATTTTGTTTGATTTTTTTTTCCTTTATTGATGTCTCATGGAGTCCTTAGCTTCCATTTACTTGCTCAATTCTAATTTTTAAGGAATGATTTTATTGAGTGAGCTTTTTTACCACATTTTCCATTTGAAGAATTCTACATCTTAAACATTTCTTTTCTATAGTGAATTTTTGTATGTCCTTCTCCATTTGACTAATTCTATTCTTTAAAAAGTAGTTTTCTTCAGTGAATTTTTGTATATCTTTTTCCATTTTTTGTGATTCCGTTATCAGTCTGTTGATGGTTTTTTCATGATTCTCTTGCATTTCTCTCAATTCTTTTCCCAACTTGTCTTCTACTTCTCTTATTTGATTTTTAAAATCCTTTTTAAAATCTTCCATTGCTTTCTTTCTCTGAGACCAACTCACGGCTTTCTTTGAAGCTTTACATGTAGTTGTTTTGATATTGTTGCCCTCAAAAAAAGAAAAAGAAGAGGAAGAGGAAGAGGGAGAGAACATTGCAAATTATGTGCCAGTGTGCTTTGACCACTAGGATAGTTTTAGTCTGGATCATAAGGATTTAATTAAAATTTAGAAAAAAGAAACATTAATAGCATGAATCCAGTGAAATATGTCTTTATCAAAAAAAAAAAAACAAATGATGGCAGATCTTATTTCCTTTTTGTACAACATTACTAAAAATACAGATCACAGGAATATTGGAAATATAATTTAAATAGATTTTAAAAAGCTTTCAATAAAACATCTAATTCTATTATGGTAGGGAAAAAGATATGGAGTAGACAATAATATAATTAGATGTTTCTAAAAGTGATTAAAGTCTAAATTAAAAGAAAAACTGTCAGTTCTTTCCCAAAGTAGAATGGTCTGCCTCAAGACTATTGGAAGTGATCAGCTAACAAACTCCTTGTCAGGCATCTTATAATATTGATCATTTTCTGGTAAGGTTGGACTAGATATTCACTTGACATGACTTCAGATTCTAAAATTCTATAACACTAAGTGGAGGTAACAAGATTTCTGATCCCAAAAGCCTTTTATTCCAATCCTAAGAAAGTTCAAAGAATTCTCACTTCTTTCAGAAGAGAAACACACTTGGAAGTTCTAACCAGGCAAACTGCATCTCACTGGACCAGGAAAGTTGGGATGAGCCATCAAGTCCATAAATGAAAATACCGCTAATTGCAAAGTCCTCAAACAATGGTGAATGTTAATGTCTTATTGAGTCTCTTACCATTAACAATTGTTCAGACCCACATGTTCTCCTTGGACATAAGAAAAAAAGCTCAATACATTCTTTCATACTCAAATATCTTTTGAGAAAAACATTCTCTCTATTCTATATTTCATAATCAAAGAAACAAATTAATGTATGTGCTTTCTTGTATACTGTAGTTATTTTCATATTCAAATCAATTACTAGATCTGTACCACAAGAGAACTGAATATTCAGCAGTATCTTATGCTAAAATTCCTTTCCCACAGTCTTCTTTGGGTTCACACAAAACTATGGCTATCATTCAATACATCTTAAAATAAATAAAATCAGTAAGAATCAAAACTTTACAATCGAACACTTTCATTTTCCCTGAAATATTATAATGCCAAAATATTACCTACCATGATTTTCATAACAGGAGAGCAAGAGCACAGGAATTGAGAAGATTTGTCAAGATCTGAATGTTAAGAGATATCAGGGAGCAGCACAACCAGATGTTCCAACGAAGGCATTTCCAGCAACTCAGAACAACCGGGGTACTTAATCCATGACATCACAAAGAGTTTACTATGATGTTTGGACTAGTCCATAGCAAGGTGGAGGAAGGAGAGACAGGGAACAAAACAAGTTAGCTTTAGGGTCTGGGAGGGGATAGAACAAGAAGCTATCAGAAAGGAGTGTTAAAAGATGACCATAATTCAAAACAAGTAACTTAAATAAGGAAAGGAAGAAAACCATTCAATTCTAAACAAGTCTGAGGGGACTCAGATCAAAGTAGGATGTAGCTATAAGATTAGGATTAAGAAGAAGACTAATCAGATGATTAGTGATATTTTGCACAGTTAGAGAGGCAAGTCTACCATTAACCATTTATTTAGGCCTATGGCTTCTAAACCTTTTTGATCATATATTCAATCAGAAAAAAACTGAGCAGAATCCCTAAATGTGTGTGTATATATATGTGTGTATATATAGATTGTGTATATATATATATGTGTATATATACGTATATATGTATATATACACACATATATATATACACAATCTATATATACACACATATATATATATACACACACACATATATACATACACACATATATATTTAATTATAACTTTATATATATATATATATATATATATATATATATATATTTAAGCTAGGTTAGGGTGAGATAAAGATGATTTGATTCCATAGTACATAGGAAGCCAAAGGAGTTATGTAAGTAGGGCAAAAAAAATGGGACATTTGAAAAGTACAGGCAAAATAGAAGGTTAAATTCATCAAATGCTAAAAATCTAAAATTTCAAATGACAATTTTGTTCAGCTTAACAACTATTTTCTGAGAACCTTATGCAAAGCCATTGGTTAATAGGCTAGAAGAAAAATAGAAAAGACCAATAGATCCTCCCACAGGTAAATCAATGCTCTCCTCTCTAAAAACAGAGCAGAACTGCCCCAAGGTAGAGGATACCATCTTTACTTTCAGCATAGGATGAATACACACCTGGGCATGGGGCCCAGCAAAATATTTTATAACTTTTGGTTCCCAAATTCTAAGAGTTTCCACCAAGATCAATGATTCTGCCTTATTCTAGACCAGAAGCATGAAACTATCGGCTCTATAAGGCCCATGAAAACATTTGGTCTAGCCCTGCTAAAACAACCACAAGGCATCATGAGTTGAAAGCTAGGTAAAACAACTTCCACTGCTTGAGTTTTTAATTTGATATTTTTTGTATGGCCCCTATATGATGATATAAATACTCAAATGGCCCTTGGCAAAGAAAAAGAAAAAGTTCTCTATCTCTGTGCTGGACAGCCTTGGCCCTTTGTACTTAGATGGGGAACATGGAACTTTCATATGTGAACTCTTTCACTGCACTTTTTTGAAAAGAATATATCATGGAATGTCAAATTTGGCAGGAAAAAACTTACATTTCTAACCCCTATTATTGAATTTTTAAAAATAAGAAGTCACATAAGATATACTTAGAAAAATTTTAAAAAATCACAAATAACAAGAAGATAATTTCTGGGATGGATTTTTTTATGTCAAACAGATCCCTCCTCTCCATTTACTCTGGAAACAAAATGTTCATCCCTTTAAGGTTTGCATTACTTCTTCATACAAAACTGATGTTACAAATTTGAAGAGAACCCAAAGTAACTGACTCTCCCCATGACATATTCACTGCAGTGAAATAACTAAATAAAATGAATCAGGGACATTTTGCAAAGTGAGCATTTTTCACCATACTTATCTCTGTGAAATATTCAACTTTTAATACCAGAAGAAAACTTTTAAGATTTCAAAATTAGCATCAGAAAAATATTTCATCCTTACTGCATCATCTCGTATGTTGGTTTTAAAAGAGTTACTGTTTGCAAGGTATTTTTCTAGGTGCTGCACATACAAAGAAAACATCTCTTTCTTCAAGGAACTTACATGGAGCCTGGCATAGGAAGTACATATAAAGAGAAATGTGTACTTTATAATTCAAGTATAAAATTACGCTAACCACTAGAGGACTCAGGAAAGAATGTCCATAGTAGGTAAATGCAAACTGAATCTTGGAGGAAGCAAAGGATTCTAAGAGACAGATTCTAAATATATTTTAGACAGAGAACAGTTTGTGCAAATGCAAAAAAAAATGGAATACTGAATTCAGGAAACACCAGGTAGACCATTTTGGCTGGAATGTATAATCCATGAAGGAAATTAGTATGCAATAATCCTAGAAAGGTAGGTTGGAGTCATATTGTGAAAGATTTTTGATATCAAGATGTGATAGCTACATTTTGTCTAGAGGTAATAGGTAGCCTTTAAAGTTTGATTGCGCAGGAGAAGACCCTAGATATTTTCCTTAAAATGGAAGAACTCTTAATGCACACTTAAAATATCTTTGGTTTCAAACTGAAAAGTTTTTGTACAAACAAAACTAATGCAGACAAGATTAGAAGGGAAGCAATAAACTGGGAAAATATTTTTACAGTCAAAGGTTCTGATAAAGGCCTATTTCCAAAAATATAAGAAATTAACCCCAATTTATAAAAATCAAACCATTTCTCCAATTGAAAATGGTCAAAAGGATATGAACAGACAACTCAGATGAAGAAATTAAACTATTTCTAGTCATATGAAAAGATGCTCCAAGTCATTATTAATCAGAGAAATCAAATTAAGACCTCAAAGATACCACTACACCTGTCAGATTGGCTAAGATGACAAGGAAAAATAATGATTGTTGGAGGATTGGGAAAACTGGGACATTGATTCATTTTGGTAAATTTGTGAACGAATCCAACCATTTTGGGAAATGTTTGGAACTTCTCAAAAAAGTTAAAACGTTACCCTTATCCAGCATTTACTACGGGATTATTCCCAAAGAGGTTTAAAAAAGAAAGGAAAGGACCTTTGTGCACGAATTTTGTGGCAGCCCTTTTTGTAGTGGCTAGAAACTGGGAAACTGAATGGATTCCATCAGTTGGAGAATCTGAATAAATTGTGGTATAGAAAATTTGGAATATTACTGTTCTGTGAAATGCCAACAGGATGATTTCAGAAAGGCCTGGAGAGACTTACACGAACTGATGCTGGGAAATGAGCAGGACCAGGGATCATTAATCTTCAACAACAATATAGATGAGCCAGTTCGATGGATCAGGCCATCCTCACAAGATCAACCAAATCATTTCTAATGGAGCAGTAATGAACTGAATAGCTACCCAGAAAAAGAACTCTGGGAGATGACTAAAACATTACATTGAATTCCCAATCCCTATATTTATGCCACCTGCATTTTGACTTCCTTCACAAGCTAATTGTACAATAATTCAGAGTCTGATTCTTTTTTGTACAGCAAAATAATTTTTGGTATGTATACTTATTGTGTATCAAGTTATATTTTAATATATTTAACATCTACTGGTCATCCTGCCATTTAGGGGAGGGGGGTAAGAGGTGAAAAATTGGAACAAGAGGTTTGGCAATTGTTAATGCTGTAAAGTTACCCATGTATATATCCTGTAAATAAAAGGCTATTAAATAAAAAAAAATAAAATAAAATAAAATATCTTTGGTTTTCTACATATGAAAATTCCCAACAAGTTAATATACAAAACCTTTTATTGTGCCTGTTTATCATGATAATCTGTATTAGAACAGTCAAGGGTTTAATTGTGGCTAAAAGGAGTGAAACAAATAGGAAGAGAATGGACTTGTAGCAGATATGATTATAATCAGTGGACAGTCAAAAACTCTTTGAAGTGTCCTTCCTTTGTCTGAGTCTACCTCTGGTTAACAATCCAGACTTACCTATAATTTTCAAGCCAGTCTTGTTCCCAAACTCAATCTCACTCTTCCAATTTTTGTATATACTATGACTACTATCTCATGCACCAACCTTTGTTATATATGCTTTGTCTCCAGGCCCCTAAAAAGTATAAAAACTTAGAAGATGTGGTGATGAT
Organism: Sarcophilus harrisii; assembly: GCF_902635505.1. NCBI lineage: Eukaryota > Metazoa > Chordata > Mammalia > Dasyuromorphia > Dasyuridae > Sarcophilus > Sarcophilus harrisii. The sequence continues at coordinate 30,869,856 of NC_045431.1, read as the reverse complement.
AAAAGACAGCAAGAAAGAATGTAGATGTAGTAATTATAGAATCTATTATTGTATATAGAATGTACAATAATGTTACAATGTCATGGGAATTTGAAGATATATCAGAGAATGTTTCATTAATTCCCTAAGGAGGAATAGAAGTCACATTATGTGTAAGCACAGATGGATTTTACTATTTACCTTCAAGGGGAATTTTTAGAAAATAAAAGGATTTTCAAAGTTTTAAAGCAAATTAAAAAGTGTAATCAAAATTAAAAAATAATAGTAGACTCCAAAACTTGACTGTTCACATTACTTTCTCTTCTTGCCCAGTTCATTTATGGGAAGAAAAAGACCATATTCTTTAAAATGACAAATTTTTTTGCAAATATTTCCTGTCTCATAAGACATAGGGAATTTAAATCAGCAGTTATTGAGTAAAGGTGAACATGGTCCTAGATTTCTCTGTACAAGGATCTATAGTGTAATTGGAAGACCAAAAACATATAAAAACCCCACAAAGACAAAAGAAAGCAGTATGTTAATTCAACCCTAGAAACTATGGAAGATAAAGACTGGATAAGCACCCTAGCTGAACTTTCTCAGCATTCTCTCTTCAAAGAAACTTCAAATAACTCCTCAAATAATATTTTGGAGTATCAGAGCCAAAATTGGCTAGAGGGAAATAATTTTTATGGCTTAAGAAAACTTAAGAGATTGCTAAGAGAGAGATTTGTGAAGCAAGAGTAGAGAATTATCCATGACTCAAATATGTGGCAGCAGCAAAAGTCACCACCACCGCAGGAATAGCAGCTTCGAGAGCTCTCAGCCCAGAGACAATAAGGCATGAGACAACTCTATTCAAAAAAATTTACAGAGGACTGTTTTCTGGCATTGGATACAGATGGCATTGATGGGTAACTCTGTTGCCATATACAGTCCTGGATCAGAGTTCCAGGGCAGAGGGAAGTGCTGAGAATGAGTCATAAGGGAACAGGATCCCCAGTAACAGTTTCAAGACAAATAGAAGACTAGTGTGTAGCTTCAGGGAACTAGGGGGTCTTCCTATGTAAGGACCAGAATGCAGATCTGGAGAGCAGTTCTGCTGAAACAGTAGCACAAAAAAGTCTGATACTTGAAGTGTCACCTCCCAACCCCCAGGTGAGCAGAGCCCAATTTTGACATAAAGTTGAAAGTCAAGAAATAGGCTGGGGAAATGGGCAAACAACAACAAAAGAACCTGAATATAAAAATCTACTGTAGTAGAAGGAAAAGCCAAGACAAAAACTGAAAAGAAAACCAGAATGGGAAAATAGCAACAAAGAAAAGTACAAAGAAAAAATGCTAATTAGACTCAAGACCAGTAAGAATTGCTAGAAAACTTAAAGAAACGACATAATTAGAGGAAAATTGGGAAAAGAAATGAGTGATATAGGGAAAATATTAAAAAGAGAATTAACAGGTGATAAAATATACACAAAATACTGAGAAAAATAAGCTTAAAAAAACAGAATTGGTCAAATGAAAAAGGAGATACAAAAATTTATTTGAAGAAAAGAACTATTTAAGAAGTAGAACTGACCAAATGGGGAAAAGGTGCAAAAATTCACTGAATAAAATCATTCCTTAAAATTAGATTTGGACAAATAGAAACTAAGGACTTCATGAGACATCAAGAAACAATAAAATAAGTCACAAAACTTTTAAAATAGAACAAAATATGAAATGACTCATCATTAAATATCTCATCATGACTTGGAAAATAGATCAAAGGGGGATAATTTAGGAATACGTGATCTATCTAAGCTATGATAAAAAAAAATGGACATCATATTTCAAGAAACCATCCAGCAAAAGTATCTTAGATTCAGGGTATAAAATAGAAATTGAAAATATTCAGCAATACCCCCTGAATGAGATTCCCAAAATTAAAACTTCCAATTATAGTCAAATTCTAGATCTTCCAGGTCACAGAGAAAATATTTCAAAAACAAGAACAAAAATGTCAAATATTGTAGAGCTTTATTCAGGCTATCACAAGATTTACTGCTTTAAAGCATCAGAAGACTTGTAATATGATATTCTGAAAGGCAAAGGAGCTAGAATTACAACCAAGAATCACTTACTCAGCAAAATAAATGAATGACTATAACCTTTTGCAGGCAGGGATGGAGATGGATACTTAATGAAATAGAGGACTTTCAAGCAATCCTATTGGAAAGACTAGAGCTGAGTATAAAATCTAACATTCAAACAAAAGACTTAAGAACAATGAGATAAATATGAAAGAGTGATCACAAGGTTCTCAATAAAGATAAACAATTTACATTCCTATATGATAAGATGACACATATAACTCCTAAGAATTTTATCATTATTAGATGCCTTAAAAGAAGTTTACATAGAGAACATATATTTGAGTTGATTGTTGGGATGCACTGGGAGAAGGATGAAGGGAGAGAGGAGAATGGGAGAAATTTTCTCATATAAAAAGGTATTTAAGAAAGCACTTTTACAATGAAGAGGAAAATGGGGAAGTAGAAGCAATATAAAAACTTTTGTTGGAATTCAAAGTTCAAAGACAGGAGAATATATATGTATATACACATATACATACACACGCATTGATTTTCATTCAGAGTTCATCGATTCTCTGGAGTTGGATAGCTTTCTAAAAATTTTTTATCAAGTGGCCTTTAGAATTGTCTTGTATTTTATTGATTAGAGTACCCAAGTCTTTCACAGTTGATCATCATTACAACACCATTGTTGCTATGTGCAATGATCTCACTTCACTTTTCATCAGTTTCATAAAGACATTGCCATATTTTTTTCTGAAACTACCTTCCTCATAATTTTATAGCATCTTAGTACTCCATCACAATCCTATGCCATAGCATGTTCAATCATTCCCCAGTTGATGAATATCTCTTTAATTTCCAATTCTTTGCAACCACAAAAAGAGTTTTTACAAATATATTTATACATATAAGTTATCTTTGCTTCTCTGTTTCTTTCTCTCCCTCTCTCTTTTTTCCTTCTTTCCTTCTTTCTTTCTCCAGAGAATCAATGAACTCTCAATAAAAACAAGTATAATTTTTCACTTTATTTTTCTTGCTTTTATTTTAAAATCATCTAACATAGAAGTTTGGCATGTATTTGCATGTAAAATTGATATATTATTTGCCTTCTCAATGGGTGAACGAAGTGGGAGGGAACAACAGAATTTAGAACTCAAAATTTTAAAAAATATATTTTAAAATAAACAATAAAATTTTTAATTGTTTTAAAATCTAATGAAAAAGGATGAACACAAATATGTGGCTACTTAGATGGAAAATAAATAATAAGGATGTGAAATTAGGATGACATGTCAAAATGTTTAATTTAGTCAATTCAGCACCAAAGAAAAGTAATATAATATTAGTGAAAAAGTGAAAATTTTTTTTACTAATTTCTGAGAGTTTCCCCAAATAGAAAAAAATTTATAAAGAGTGAAATTTAGTAGGTTCACATAGATTATATGAAAATAAATGTTGATTATATTCCAAATATGCAAAGAAAATTTCCTCATGGCACTCAAGAGTACAATCATTGACTACTAAAATTAACTTTAAAAATCCAGGAAAATGGTTCTGACTTTCATCATATTCTGCTTTCATTAGATCTCATCTCCATCTGATGGTATAATAATTGGATGAATAAACTAAAGAAGTTTAGCCTAAAGTAGAGAAGGCTCAGGAAGAATATTAGCTGTCTTCAAGTATTTAAAACTTGTGGAGAAAAGTTTAAACTTATTCAGTTTTAATGCAAACAACTGAAACCAGGAGCAATGGGTGGAAATTTAAATGAGATCAAACTGGGTTGATGTCAAGAAATACTTACAGTTAGACCTGTCCGAGCATGTGATATAATACCTCAAGAGCTTAAAGGTTTCCTCTTCTTTAGAAATCTTTATAATATATGTAACTAGTTTCCCTGTATGTTTTTAGAGTCATTCCATTCTATATAGATTGGACTACCTAGCCACTAAGCTTCCTCCCAATTTTCAAATTCTTTGATTCTATCATTTTATGATTCAAGATATATTTATGTGCAGAAAATTATGTTAAACCTTTGTTTAGTCATTCTCATGTGCTTGACATTTAGAAAGGAGATGAGGCAGATAAGGGTAATATAAAATATTTTACAAGTGCAATGAGAGATGCAAAATCAAGTTGTATTTGCATCAAAATAGTCCTTTTGTGGTTTTAGTAAATATTCATTTCAGGATTGTGTCCAATAAACGGTGTTATTTTCTAAAGGAACCAGCCAGTCCCTGTGTTGATGTTGGAAAGAGTGCTTGTATTTGAAGAGGAGTCAGCTATAAATCCTGACTCTACCCTATTTTACATGGTCTTGCCTGTGTCCTTAATTTTGCTAGACTTAAGGTTTCTGGAAAATGATGGTGTTGTCCAAGGTCTCTAAAGTTACTTCCTGCTCTAAATGTGTAATTCTAAGTTCAAGTAATCCTAAGATTGTTGCCTAAAATATTTTTCACCAGAGACACATTCTGCCTCTGTTTACATGGACAGGAAAACAGCAAGTATCTCCAATAACCCTGATGAGGATTTCATTGTCTCTCTTCTGAGATCATCTATAGGCAGTCTATAAAATCAAGGTTAGGATTTTCTTCTAAGTGTGTATTCCAACATTGGCTCTCATATTACAGGACTCTAGTGATACAATTATTATGTTGTCACTTGATTGAGCAAAAGATCCAGAGGAGATATCAGTGTGACAGAACAGGGCAGATCTGGAGAGAATTATTGTCTGGGTGGCTTTTCTTCTGTATCTGTTCTGTTTCTTTGAGTTCTATATATTCCCAAGGAGCACTGCAGGCAAAGAGCTGCAGAAAAAACTGCTGAGAGTTCCATGACAGGAGAATATACCATTTTGGTTGGGAAAGGACAATATTCTATCAAATTTATACATTTTTGAACTCTTCTGGATATACCTCCAATATACCTGTAATCAAGGTCATAAGCTACTGATCAGAATTATTTGATCTCAGCCATCATTCTGGGAAGTCAGATATCAGCAAAATCATATAGCAAAGTGATTTTGGCACAAAATATATCCTACTAAAGTTTACTTACATAGAAAAAGCTTACTGAACAGTATTCCTGTCCATAGCTAAAATGACATAGAATGCAATGTTAACCTGAGTGAGGATGGAGGGTGGATAAGAATAGAAATAAATCTAAATGACCTTTTCAAATCTAACTTTGTGGTCTGCAGTGCTGCTTTCTGTTGAAATGTTAACATCATTGTTTGTCCCCAAGGAAATATATTCAGTGGAAATCTGTCCTTTCTCATTGACCAACATCATATCCCCCAGTAGTGACAATGTGGTTCTACTGATGAAGCCTTTATTTAGTTTCTCCAGAGATGTGTCATCCCAAATGGAAGAAATCAGAACTCTTTTCTGTGATTAATCTGAATTTCAGTTGCCAGGCTAAAAAAGACAAGGCAGCATCACTGCTGCAGAGCATTCAGAGACATTGCATTGAGTGCAATGAATTAAAATACAATGACCAAAAGACTAGTTTTCCCATGTTGCCACCTTAATAAAATGTTGAAATAACAGAATAAAATGTTGTCTTCTGGAGGCAACTGATATGAATAGCCATAGATAAATTAGAGTTTCAGAAAATATTTTTTTTAATTTTCTATGCATTTCATTAATTATTTTATATTTAGCTTTTTTATCTCAATTTAAAAAAAATAATAATAGTTTTAATAAAGGGACAAGTACAAATTAAGCATTTCTAATTATATAATCAACTAAAACTATTAAGTTTAGCTACTTTATAATTGACATTTTATTTCAATAAGATTTTTAACAACAGGCTACATTATGAAACTGATGATCTGAGATGACAGAAATGATAACACTGGCTGTACTTTTGTTCTGGTCAAACTGATCAAATTAACCTGTCAGCTACTGAGCATCTCATTGTAGAAGGAACCTTGATAATCTAGAGGGCTTCTAGAGGGTAATACTTGAAATGACAAAGAACCTCAAAATCTATTCCATATGAAAAGTTAGCTTGGAAGATGGAAAAATCAGCAGGAAAACAAAATGGCAATCAGATCATTTCTCTTACAGTGCTTCTTCCAGAATTCTTTGTTGGGAGATATTTCACATCTATCGTGCACTTTCCTGTTATCATTTGGGTGATCTGGAATTGAACTTCTTTTGTTTTCATTCTGGTAATAAGATAACTTGTTCCAGATTTCTAAAATAACTATGCTTTAGATTCCTATAACTAATGAGCACAATAGTAGTTCCAAAATGGAAGTGTCAAACTTTGATGATTTAAATTGTTTTCTTCCCCCTATGAGAATAGTTGGGTTGAATTCTGTTAAATGACAAAGGATATTATTTAGGAGGCTCTCAACAGCTTACACAGGAGGCTCTATATTGTTCTGGGCTTTGGTACAAATAGCTTTCCATCCAAAAATACTTGAATAACTTCACCATTCATCTATGAAAAATCCCTATTACTTGGTCTCTGTGCTGAACATTCTTCTCCAATCATGACAGTGGTAAACTCTTTTGGCAAGCAAATCACACTTGATTTGTGCCTTCAATTCAAAAGGTTGCCACAAAAAGTAATGATGAAAATTTTTGCAAAATATGGCTCAGAATTAAGACAAGGAAAATGTCAAAGACCTATAAGTTACATGGCATCAATAGTTCTACATATCATAAAAACTTCCTTCAAAAAGAAAGAGTCAGAAGGTAATGGCATTGACCATCACTAAAAATGAAATTTTTTATACTTTAAAGAAAACATATTATTATTATTATTAATGTGGGAATCACTGTTGAATTGGTTATATGGATGCAGTAAACATGTGAACTTATTAAAGATCAAAATCAAATTACAGGAAAGTTTAAAAATTAAAAGAAATCAAAAGAAAAGAAAAATTAAAAGAAAAGAAAAGAATTACAACAAATTCAGGATCTATTAAAATATTCATTCAACAAGCATTCATTAAGTGCTTAGTGTTCAGGCCCTGTGTCCATGTTCCATGCAGAGATAAATCCAAAATACTCCCTCTAGCATAAACTATCACTTTTTTCTAAAGAAACTTAATTGAGGTAAAGCAATATCTAGAGCAAGGAAAGCAAAAAGTTCCAGATATAGATTTTTTTAAAATCAGAAATCAGTTGATCATCTGGTCAAACAGACACATTGCTATCAAGGAAATAGATTAAAATAGATTAGATTACATTAGATTAAAATAGACTAGATTAAAATATAAACTCATTTCAAAACTTTATTTAGGAGAACTATGATTTTATGAGTAATATTATGCCTCCAAATGAAACAAAGAAATAGAAAGAAAATGTTTCTAACAAAATTTGAAATAAAACTTAATTGAGCTTAATCCAGCTTGTTAGATAACAGACTTAAGGAAAATGAAACATTTGCAAACTTTCTATAACAAACTATTTTTTACCAATAACAATGGAATATTAAGACTCTGATATCTCAGTTTATCTTACATTAAATGAAAGGATGAAGAAAAAGCATCAACAGAGATGAAGATAATAAAGACAATTGGACCAGACCAAAATCACATCATTTCAATTTCATTGCTGAATCAACTGCTGATATTATTTATAAGGGAATAATTGGAGAAAATAACAGGTTTTATCTTTTTAAAATGCAATGAAACAAGAATCAATAAATACTGTATCTCTATTTTTCTATTTTGATAAAAATTAGAATGATTTATACATGTTTAGATGAAAATCTGAGAAGGAACAAGCAAGATGTTGCAAATTATTTTTTGTCTTTAAAATCATACAATTGACTGAAAAGTATAAAGATTTGTAAAACATTTTCTTCTTTAGATAAAAATGTATTTTTGAAACTTTTTTTCCAACATGATGACACCCGTACATATGTTATGATCATACAACATTGTCTCAAAAAAGCTAATCAGATAATTTTGTATTCCCTGATTATCAAGCAAGGTATAAAACCCAAGAAGATACATTAAAGGTGCTTGTTACTTCAACGGGGAATTATAATACATAGACTAAATGTAAGAAGAGAATCCCTATATACCATAAGTTCCACCAGATGCTCCTACTTGGGGATGATATTATGCTCATCATATCATAAGAGTCATAGGATACTACTGGTCCCTTTGAGTGAGATCTACAGTCATTCAAAGGACTCCAGCCTACAATCCACAAAAGAAAAACCAAGTGATGAAGAATAATTATTGTCCAGACTATGATATGCAGTTGGAAAGAGAGCCTGTTGAGCTAGTCCATCAGTATATGTAGACTATGAATTGGCCCCAGAACTGAATAGGAGAAAAAGAGAAGACTAGACTACATTTCAAAACTCCACAGCATTTTCAGTGATCCAAACCTTCTATGAGAAAAAAAGCTCTATATTTTCAATACCATTATCATTCCTATGAAGTCATAGGGCTATAAATCAAAACCACAGGTTCTGAAGAGTAAAAAATATTGGGAAATCAAAAGGCAGCAGAAATATATGTTTGTATGTTGGTCTGTGCATTATAAATATTACATATATATCATAAATGTAGATATGCAAGTGCACATATTTATGGTAGGCATAAGTAGGTGGCAGTATAGCATCAATAATTATGCATATAAAGGAAGTGAGATAAAATATATCATGTAAGAGATGTAAGATCAGAAAAGGATATGGGCATAATTAAGTAATGATAATAATACCAATAAGAGAATGTGGGTGGATATATAATAAGAGTAAAGTACAAATGGGCTAATAATTATGTTTGTAACTATGAAATTCCAAAAGGCTAAAAAAAAATCCTCAAAGAAAGGTTTTAAGTGGATCCCTTATAAGGATTTGTGATAGGACATGGCAGAGATAAATCTTTATCAATATTATTGGAAGTATTGTTGATAGAACAAATTTATTAAAGTATTTCAGTAAACTCGGTTTTTATGGCATCATTCCCTGATCAAAAACCTTAATGGCTCCCCATTTCCTATTGTATCAAAACAAAATTCATGTCATGTAATAAATTATAAATAAATTTATAATCATAATCTAAGATCAGCAAATTAACCTAACTATATTTCTCACTACTCCCTAATATTCATCCTCCGTTGATTTAGAAAACTTTCCTTCAGTTGCCTCATAAATATCCATTCTTTCTTCCACATTGCCATCATTTATTTTCCCCTGTAAGGAATTTTTTTTGTATCCAACTAAATTTTTCCTATCCTTCTCAAGAAAGTGTTTTGTTTATAATAGATGTAGTCATACTATTATAATTATTCAAAAAATTAAATTCAACAATCATTTATTAAGCACCTACTATGTACAAGCCTCTGCTCAATCGATTGTAAGTTTTTAGAGGGAAGGATCCATTTTATGTTAAATCTTCCATAACACCTAAAACATTGCTGAATCCTTAGTAGGTGCCGAGAATATACTTGGTGAAACTTGGATGTGGAGGGTTGTGATACTTTCACAAATTAAAGAAAATTTAAAAATAAACACCTGCAGGAAAAAAATAGGATGAATCAGATAAAAAGTAGGAGTGACCTCATTGTTCTCATCATAAATATAGGCATTTGACACATTCTATTTCCAAAAGCAAATATCCTGGCAACAAGTACAACAGTTCACATGCCTCAGGAAGAACTGGGGGAGAAGAAGGGAGAAAAGTTGTGTTTGTCTCCATTTTCTATCTCTTTTCAAAGCTTTTTTTTCTGCCATATTGAAAGGTATTTTCCAGACAGAAACTTCCCAATAGGTTTTGGATGGTTTTGATTCCTACTATGTTTTATTCTTTCTCTTGATCTCCATAAACTAAAATGAGGATCAAAATGGAGAGGAGAAAAATGCAAAAAAGAAAAAAGTACAGTTTTTTTTAAGCATGAGATGATGTTAAATGAGCCTCTTTCCACTCATTTCTGGAATAGTCCTCCATTCAAACAGTTAATCAGTTCTGCAGACTGATTATTCCCAAGTGATTAGAACTTACCCTTCCCATTTTGTCTTAGTCGAAATGATTTCATTGTTGTTACCATGACTACAACTAGAAATAGCTTCCTATTGTGATGCTCTTTTTTCCCCTACACAAACAATTTTAACTTCTCACTTTATAAAAACAGCACAAAAATCATGCTGTGGATGGAAAATCTCTTGAAGGCGCCAAGATTTTTTCATTATGCATTTGGGCTGTTTCTAGAAATTTCATTTTCTCATTTGAAACCTTCAATATGTCACATTAAATAATTTTAAAAGATATCTTCAGAATTTTAAACCTTTGCTTCTATATTATAAATATAATTGAATATTCAAGGGATAGGAATATCCTATTCTTCCATTAAAGTCTTATAATAAAGAGAAAACCTGCATTGTCAAAAACAATGCTACCAACTCACTGCCAGGATAATCAATCAAGTCAATAGATCTATTTATTAATTGCCTGCTGTTCCCAAGGTAAGTTTTATTTTGAGCTGTTTTTCAGGAGTGACTGTGGGATTGTGCTGAGACTTATTCTTTTCAGCCTCCCTGTGATCAGTAACATGCATTTAACAGATTAAAGAAGGACATTTTACAGATTGTGGAAGACAGTATTGTTCTCTGCTAATTAACTAAAGGGAGCTATGCACTGTAATGGAGAGTACACTAAACTAGAGTCAATATACCAGGTATGCCAACAACTATTGCATGAACTTAGGCAAAATATTTAACTTCTCTGGGATTTATTTTTCTATAATATATAATTATGTTATAGATATATATTTTTCTCTCACATATATTTTTCTATATATATATATATATGTTCTATTTTTTCTATAAAATGAATCTGTATAATGAACTCTAATGGTTCCTTCTAACTCTAAAATTCTGTTATTTGCAAAAGGGTTTTAGATTCCCTGACCACCCTTCTTCTGGAGGTATAACATGTTGCCTAAATCAATAAGCATTCATGAAACACCTATATAGAGGTACTAGGTGCTGAGGAAACATCATGGGAAAAGTTCTTGTTATCAAGAAGCTTCCATTCTACAGTCAACTAATAAATGCTAGAACATGGAATGGTAACTGGGGGAAACAACATGCATACAGATGTGGAAGAGCAGAGTGCAGAAAAGATCTCATAAAACTGTAATTCTTAAGCTGAGTCTGAAATGAAGAAGGGAATCCCCCAAAAGTTGAGGGGAGAAGAAGATGCATTTCTGGCACAGAGAGCTGCCTTTGCAAAGACTTGTAGACACAAAATGGAACACTGAAATGGGGAACATCAACCAAGAAGATTGTCTGAATGGAGCATAATGTATGTGAGTGGAAATAATGGGAACCCATCCTGGAAAGAATAGACGGGGCAGATTGTGAAAGATTTAAATACTAAATAAAAGAATTTGTATTTTATACTAGGGGTAATAGGGAGCCACCATATGTTCTTAAGCAGGGAAATGGCAAGCTCAGATTTCTTTGTGAATACCAATGTGGAAAGCAGTCTCAAAATGTAGTAGCTAGAACTGGACACAAACAAAAAAATACAATAAGAGAATACAATTATCTCCATTGATCTGCCACACTATATTTTTACAAAAACACCCTGAATCTAACAGATTTTTTTCTACAGCCACACTTCAGTGTTTATTTATACTAACCATTTATAATTTCCCTCTTTTTCATATAAACTATCTGGCCTTATAAACTGGCTAATCTCTTCCAACATGTGCAGAATGTTGTACTTGTTCTTGCTTTTTGTGTTGAAATAAATCTCTCTGGCAGTTCCAGGACATCCCCTGTCAGACATTAGGCAATGATGGCTAGTCACGAATCAATTAACTGGGAGAAGGGGACATTCATTTGTATAAAGAATTCAATATTTATTTTTTTAGTTTTCTTCTTAAAACATTTTTTCCTCACTGACCTGAAAAGCTGTTCCTCTCATTCCATTTCTTCCCTTCAAAGGATGAAATTTTCAGTATATTCAATCAGGGAGCTGGCCAGATACTTCTTTAACAGAATAATGCTTCTAGCAGATGACTAGGTAATTCAAATTTATAGCTCGCCTATGGGGCAATCTGAAAAAACACATGACCTTAAATGCTGGTTCTCTGATATTAAAGGAACAAATGACATTACTCTCATTGATAAAGCCCAAATAGTAATAAAATTAAAGTATTGTAAAATTGCAAGTAGTTACGAGTCATTTCAGTCCAAAATCTTCTATCCATGTAAGACATTTCAATTTGAACTTAATCCACTTGCTATTTGTTCAAGGGATTTCACAATTTAATTTAACTGAGAAACCAAAATGCTAAATGAAAATTTTAATCCTTAAAAACTATTAACTCTGATCCAGCCCCAATAATTATTACTTAAAATTAGTTTGCACATGTGCACATGCTCACATATACACATATACACAGAAATTAATATTATTTTCTCATTCACAATCAATTTTCAGCTAAACATGGGGTCTCAAAGATAAGGCAATTCTGTGAGCTGGAATTGTTACTGAATGTAAGCAATATTTTTAGTAGAATGGCCATAACCTTATTCCTTGATTTATACCTGATACACTGACTTAAAGGAGTATTATTTAGGAATTAGGGATTGTGGAAGGTGGGGCAGATTGCATTTTAGTGAAGGCCAGTTTTCCTGCCACTAATTAATTTCATTAAGCAAAACTCTTTAAGCCAAAATACATTGAAGGGTCCAGTCAATTATTCAGTAAATTCAGCTGAAACAGCTTAGGTAATTTAGACCAAGGGACTTTCCTGGATTTACCCAAATTGTTTTTTGTCATTACCTCAAATAATTCTACTTGACATTCAAGGCCCTCCACATTGTCAACAAAACAACATCTCCTGTTGTCATCCAGATTGAACTCTTTATTCAGTTAGCCTTGTTTCTCAATCAACCAATCAACATTTTTTAAGCACCTACTATGTGCCCTGAACTTTGCTAAACACTAAAAATACAAAAGGAAGCAAAAGATAGTTCTTGCCCTCAAGAAATTTACAGTCTGTGCTAATTCCCATATTTTTCATGCTATTCCTCCTATCTGAAACACCTTTCCCATCACTCCTCTCTACATTCTACCCATGTATCAGGGCCCAATTAATGTTCCCCTTTTTTTGTTCAAGACTTTTCCTGTCCTCAGTAGCATTTGCTGAGCTCTTCATTATCTGGTGTCTTTTGCACTTACACAGTAACAATTATATACTGTCTCATTGCTATTTAACTATGTGTGAATATTCCTTTTCTCTTTAATTGAATTTTAAGCACTTGAGAGCAAGAACCATATCTTAGACATGATATTCCAAAAATCTTAGTGCAAACCTCTTCAAGTTTAAAAGTATACTAAGACCTTTGGAAGAGCCTACACTTTCTTATAAACTCTAAAGCATGAACCACAGTCTTGTTCTTACCTACCCACTACTTTATCTCTTAAGAATAATATTGTCAACTTTATCCATTGTGTTCAAAAGCCCACCAAGAAGCCTTGCTTGAGAACCACAGTACATTGCTTCTTGATAATTTTGTTACAAAGCCTATTTTAACTGCTTCCCACATATTTTCAAGAGTTTGCAACAGTGACAACGTGTGGGATAAATCAGATTGTGAACTTCACTACACCTATGGAATCATCCTTTAAATGAGTCTCTGTGAATACAAATTGCGGCTCTTTAATGGAGTGGTAGATAATAACATCTGTACTCAAATGGTATTTGTGCTCTCTGTATGCTTTTTAGGAAAGACATTAAAAATACAACTTTTTCCTCATTTTTTTTCCATGCTACTGTGCTTAAAAATAATTTGATAATGGCACTTCCTGGAGTGGGGTTTAGGATTTACTTAAGATACAAGGAATATGATGCTATCTACCTAACAAAATGCACATGGCCAACTCTAAGTATCCTCACCAATTAGAGTTACAAAATAAAAATTAAAATAAAATAAAAACCGAATTAAGATAATACCAGAAATTAAAAATGAACAAAATTCAATTATTTAACTACTGCATTCATAGACTTAGACTCGAGACCTTGCATTCCAGTCAATCCAGAGCAATTTACCTCCTTGAATTTCTCATATTCTCGAAATATGTGCTGATCTCTCAGTGAAGCATCCAAAAAGAAAACAGAGGCAGAGATTAAAAAGGAATGATACAGATGATTCATAAATTAAACAATTAGTCCTTCAATATCTAGAGTTCACCAGATACTATTTGATTATATGCATTTCCAAGTTTTTAAAAGACTTATTGCACACTTTTATTAGCTAGTCCCAATAGAGGATGGAAACAATAAAGGATGCCACTAAATAGACAATAGATATGTGCCAGTATTACATCTTGGATGTAATATTGTACTATGTAATGCTATATATATAGTATTACATATGTAATTACAGTATGTGATACTGTAATAACAGCTGGATATCCTCTTTTCAAAATGAAAATAATATCTTCATTTACTATGACCAAATTTAATCAGGTCTTAAAAAAATACAAAAGAAAACAGACTTTAAGAACAAATTCAAGGTAATGCTATTTATAATATTTTCCTTCATGAATAAAATTTTATTCGAGATGTTGCCCACTGTGGAACAGCCAGTCAATCACTCCCTCAAAATTAAACTTGAATTTGATAAAATTTTAGAAATGTTAGATAAATTCTGAAATAATTTTCTAAAATTCTATGCGACTAAGCTATAAAAGCTAGCCATATCGACTGGCATATGACTAAGTTAAATGTTGTAAAATAGACTTTAATCTACATTTTTTATGACTTGGTGTTAGAATCCTTACAAGGTGTTAAGTCACAAGAATTGGTAGAAACAATGCTTATGTTTATACCTTTGAGAGTTCACACATTAGCTCACACATTGGTTCACAAGTTTGGGAGATTTCAGGATTCAGTATGAGATTCACAAGTTTACATCTCCCACAATCCCACTCTCTCAGAGGAGCAGTCAACCTTTGGGTTCACACCTTTGAGAGATCATATATAAGAAGCTCTTAGAGCTTCAGTGGAGAGACTTGAAGAGATTGAGAAGTGAGAAGTCAGTTGAGGAGATTGACAAGCTAGAGACTGCAGTTGGGCAGAACTGGGGATGCGGAAGAGTAGAACCAAGATTCAAAGAGAGCTGGAGACTGAAGCTGGCAGACAAGCTGCAAGAACTCTTGGAACCAAGGAGGGAGAGAGGCCTCTAAGAAAACCAACCAGGCTATTTTGAAGGAGAGAATAAAGGATTTAAATTTTTAACACCTGGCTGCATTTGAGGTTATTACTTGGAACTGAAACTAAGGCTGCCTCCAGAAGCTCCCCAAGAAACCTACACCCAGAAAACGATCATATTATAGAAAAGAAGAGAACACCTCAACTTGGTATTATTTGACATATGTTAATTCAGCAGCAAGAAAGTAAGGTTCTTGGGTTCAATAAATATTGATTAAGTGGCTACCACTTAAACAGTTTCCATAATTGTTTTTTTTCCTAGGACAGAGTTGACAGTGAGCTTTCAAATCTATGCCAGAAAATCAAAAACACTGTCAGCTTTTACCAACTTGGAAAATGTTCAGATACAATCCTGGCAACAGTTTTTGTATATTATCTGGAACCAATCAAGTATGGCACAAATTTTACCTACAATGGTTTTAGTCACTTGGCAAAAGTGTCTTCGGCAATGATTATCCTTGAAACAGATAAAAAATATAAAATTTACTTCAGTTCTGTGAAACACCCTTCCAATGAATAGATTGAGAAGCCACAATTCTTGCTAAAAATCAAATAATTTTGGGACCTCCTATATGCATTCAATTTTTCTTTTTATGACAAATATTCATCGTCAAATGAAACAAATTTCCTCAATGGATATATATGATGCAAGGTAGATGATGATAGATACATAGATAGATGGATGGATGGATGGGAGGTGAGGAGTGGATGGGGGGTAAATAGATGGACAGATGGGAAGGAAAGAAGGGAATGAGGAGAAGGAGAGGAAAAAGAAAAGGAGAGGGAAAGAGGAAGAGAGAGAGGGAAAGAGAGGAGGAGAGAGAAAGACAGAGAGAGAGAGAGAGAGAGAGAGAGAGAGAGAGAGAGAGAGAGAGAGAGAGAGATCATTTTGTATCCTAAAGCCATCATTGCTCTGACAAAATGTTTACTATTGGTCTTCTGGAATCATGGTTATTATATTGATTATAGTTCTTACAGATTTCAAAGTTGTTTGTTTTAGTTTTATAGTGTATTTGTTGGACAAATTATTCTCTAGGTTCTGTTCATGTAATAATTTGTCGTTTTCTAAGACGCTTCAAAATTGTTCATTTTTATTAAATTAATGTTGTAATATAAATTTTTGCTTTTGTCATGATAATTTCACTCAATATCATTTTATATGTCTTTACATATCTCTTTTAAACCATTTCTCTATATTTCTTATAGCACACTAGTGTTCCATCAGAGTAATACAATACAATTTATTCATTATTTGTTCAAAATTTATTCATTTAAATTTTGGCATTTTGAACATGAAATCTTGTATATAAAAGAGGGACATCTGTCATATCTTTCCTTGTCCCCATTAAACCACTTTTCCTATTAAGAGAGCAGACCAGAATATACTAGAAAAGAACTCTTACTAACTTCCTCGGGATTTATATGGGTTTGATCATCACTTTTTCTCTCCTGGGACAGAAAGGAGAGTTACTGTGAATGACCTTTTTCAGCCCAAGGCATGGCAGTAGCTAGAATGATAAAAGAGTATCAAGAATTCCTACAAGAAAATAGAGCAAACCAGTACTTGCCCACCCAAACTGAGAAGACAGTTAATGAGCAAAATTCACAAAGCCCATCCCACCACTAATGATTTTCCTCTTAAATCATTCCCATTTACCCTGTATATTGTATTGAATAGATGTTGTCCCCTCTATGTGAAAATAGTGATCATGGGGTGGTATCCTTCATTTTTTAAACTCCAGTGTCTCACCTCTGTTCAGTTAAAGGTTAAAATTAACCCCAAATTAGAATAAGGGACAAAGATGGGAAGAAGACCACATGCTTCAAAATAACTCCATTGTTACCAGCTATTAATAATAGTCCCAAAAAGAACAAACATTTTACCCCTTAACAGTTTGCCAAATGCTTATTTAAACATGTTTGTCAGAAAAGTAATGGAACATGGATAAAAGTAAAGACATTGATAATGATTACTTCCTTTTCATTGATATGTTTAATTGATGTAAAAGAAATTACACCCTTAAGAGGCAAAGCATCCCAGAAGTCATGTTACCCAACAAATGCTTGATCTCCTTGCCAAACAAGGAGATGTGGTAGCCAATGGCAACATAGCTTCATAATACAAGCTCATTTGCAAAATATACAAAGAGCAGTGACAAAAGATGATGTCATATAATAAGAAACAGCAGTGAAAAAGAAAACTTAAGATTTGTGAGACCTAGTTGAGTCATATCATCCTAGGAAGCAAAAATGACAGGAAAATAACCACTAGATTGAAATGAAATATCTCCTTGTATTTTAGTAATAGGAATTCCTTTATTTGTTATATTTTATCCCCAGAACTTAGCACAGTGTCTGGCACATGGTAGACATTTAATAAATGTTTGTTGGTTTATTAATTTTTTCTCATTAACAAAATCAGTAGGATCTTATATTCCTTGATACTATAGTCCATGATATACTATATGTAAAAATGAAAATGATATTCAAGAAAATGAAGTCAAAACAAAAAACCTAAGTGCGACCAAAAATGTGAAGAAAATGTTCCTCAGGAGACTAATCCAAGCCTCATTAGGAATCTCAAAACTAATTCAGACCCAGCTGATTTCCTCCATATTTCCCCTTACCTACTGCATTGGAAAGGGGGCATAGAAATTGGGTCCTACACTCAAGTCCTTACTCTCTCAATTATTTGTATTCTACGTTTTCTTGGACAAATTATTTATTCTAATTAATCCTCATTATCTACAAAATAAATTGGTTGGACCAATAGGTCCCTGAGGTACCTTCCAAATATTCTGTTTCTCTTCCTTTTCTTCTCTTTCTCTCCTTCTTCTGTGCAACAACCCATAGTAATGAAACTAGTTCAACACGGCACCAGTTGGGATCAGATTGCCTGCATTTCAATCTCCATTCAAACATTTTTATTTCCTGCATGATTTAAGGGGACAATAAAGAGAGATCCTTGATGCCAGGTTACTTTTGGGAGGGAAAAGTTAATCTCTGGTCCTCAGTTTCATCATCTATGAATAAAGGGTAGTTCAACTACATCTCATCTAAGCTTCCTTCTAGCTTAATAGCAAACAAGTGGCCAAAGTATTTGGGAACCCTACGTATATGTGTTTGAGGATAGTAGCATACTTTGTCATTAATGTAGATGGTTCATAAACATACTCAAAAATAAAGAAAATATTGAAAATTATGAATGATGATGATGCATAATGGGACCGTGATATGCACAAATAACTTCAGAGACAAAGTAATGACAGGTCATTTTTATGAATATGACACTTCTAACAAATGTCACAAATATGGTAACATTGTGAGGTTTTCAGCGGGGCAAATGATGTTGTAATGGTGCATGTTGTAGAAAATTAGCTATGCTGGTAGGAATTAAATGTTTGAGAGAGAACTTTGCATATATATGTGTGGGCAAATGTCTAGTCATTTAAAAAACAGTAAATGATGAGAAGCAAGCTGAAAAGATAGACACACAAATTGGCAGAAGTGGCTGTAATCAGCATAAGTATAAGTAGGGTAGGACACCTGGGAATTTGTTCATGTTACATAAATAGAAGCACTAGTAGCATTTATACTCTCCCAGCAGTATGAAAAACAACTGTATTTTGGACCTAGTTAGCAACAAAGATTAAAGTAGGAAGTTACCAGTAGTTTTGCTTTCTTTCTTCAATCCCCAAATCCAAGGTATCCCAAGTGAATCCCTATAGTCTTTATCTACCAGTTCCTCTCCTTCAGGCAACCTTCCCTCCCAAAAGTATCTTCTTGGTACCCAAGGGTCTTTCCTTATTGCCCCCTTAAGTTGACTTGAAGATATATATTTTTTCTGCTTGTCCTATGTGCAAAAATTCATAGTTATATGAGTAGTTCATTAGTGGGTCCCTCAGATAAAAGGTACTACACATAGAACTAAGTAATCAATGGGGTAGACAAAGAATGATAGTGGGCATAATGATTATCAAGATGATTTAGAAAAGTTGTACAGATAAATATTTGAGGTAGAGAGTTTAAACAGAAAATTATCACAATCCCAAATTATAAAATCACAGCAAAGTAAACTGATCATTTATTTCTACTAATAATATTCCTATTAGGACTAAAGATTTAAAAGAAATAGTGAAAAGAGTTCTTAAAAATAAATAGGATATATGCTTTATTTCTGTTGAACCATATATTCTACTCATTTTTTAAATATTTAGAGTCTTCTTACATAGAAATGAAAATAAGAACTAAAATGGATAAAGCACTAAATATTGAGGGAGTTTTTAAAGTTCATTTATGAGAAATTTACAAAAGGATGTTGTATTCCCAAGAGACTGTATCACAGGATCATTTAGGGAAAAGATTACAACACATTTTCATTGTATATACTAGTTTGAGTGAAAATCTGCCCTCCAAATTAAATATGTTTTCACAATCACCTTATTTTATATATATATATCATTGTCTAAACGTTCCATTTCTTTGGGGTTGTCTACTCTAAAGTTATTTTCTTCTTTGATATTTACTGTAGAGAAAGTCATTATTTATTATTCAGGCAGCAAATATACTGTGATAGTAGGAGTGAGAAATTCATTCCTACATTATTTACATCACATGTTACAAAATTTATGTTTTCTCAAAAGAATGAAATAAGAACTCTCTCATGGGATGCCATGAATTGGGGAATGAATGAAGAACTTGTGGTATAAGATTGTGCTGAAATACTATTGTGCAGGATGCTTTCAGAAACATCTGAGAAGACTTATATGAACCGATACAAAGTGAAGTGAGCAGAAGCAGGAGAGCATTGTACATAGTAACAGCAATTGTATGCTTATAAATTGTGAAGGAATGTAACTTTTCTGATCAATACAATAATCCTAAATAATTCCAAAGGATTTATGTTGAGAAATGTATCCACCTGCACAGAAAGACCTGATGAATCTGAATGCACACTAAAGCATATTTTAACTCCCTTTACTTTTCTTGCATTTTTGCAACATAGTGAACATGGCGATCAGTTTTGTATGATTTCAAATATATAATTGATGTCATATTTCTTGTCTTCATAATCGGTCAGGAAGAAGAGGAAAGAAGAAAAAGAAGTTGGAGCTCAAAAAAGCTTAAATTATATTTAAAATAAATAAATAATACATTTTTTTTAAATATCCCTAATGTAAAACATGAAAAAAGATCTCTTTAGTTTAGATAATTGTGAATTGAGTAAAATTCACACTATGTTTTCCTCCCCATCTCCCCTTTCTGTTTACAAATTGGTGGTTCAAAATGGAATATCATGATTAGATGATTCTTTAAACTATCTATTGCTTCACAATAAATCTCCATATGCCAAGTGATCCCCAGAAACAGAATGGAATGATCTCACCAATACATTGACATAAAAAAGCAATTCCAGAATTACCTACCTTTCCTTCTTGACTATTTATATTGTATGGTTGTGATAAATTCATTTTCCTTCCTTTCTCTCTTTTTAGCACTTTCCTTCTCTCCTTCTTCCCTTCCTTCTACCCTTCTGCCTCTGTCTTCTGTTTCTACATCTGTCTGTGTCTATGTCTCTCTGTCCGGGTGTACATGTCTCTTTTTGTGTGTCTCTCTGTGTCTCACTGTCCTTTTCTCTCTCTCCCATCCTACACTTCCCTTCTCTTTGCTTCCTTTTCTTCCCTTCTTACCTCCCTCCATCCTACTATAAGGGATATGATCTCATCACAGTAAACCCAGGAAATAGCTAATATTGACAGCTATGGTAATCATAAATAGCTGAGAAAACATTAAAGGAAATCCTAATGTTATGTACAAAGTGAAGTAGCATTACCCAGGTCTTCCTGACTTTTCAGTCCAGGACCAACCATTAAGCAACCTACTTGCCAAGATGATTATATAGAAGAAATAAGAATAAAGAACAGACTTATGACTTCATTGGTATAGGAAGTTCCCAGAGAAAAAAATCCCTCAACGAATGCAGATACACATTCTCTATAACTTCTTGTTTTAGAACAGTGATGTCAAACTGTGTCAAGTAAAAGATGAAATGACCGAGGAAACAAAGGTTCAATCTCCCAAGCATATTGATTACTAGGACCCTTCCCCAGCTTAGAGCCAGACCCCAAATGCAGACATAGATAACTGACACAGGGCAATCATTCACAAGATGGTCAGGAAAAGGACATTCTCAAGGTCTCTCTTAAGAACTTTATAATTCACCATATGACATAGGAGACACTGGCACAGGACCACCCAGCATGGTGTGCCCTCATCAAAGAAGGCGCTCTATGAGCAAAGCAGAATTGAAATGGCTCAGAAGAAATGTGCAATTAGAGAAGCACCTGAAATGTTCATAGGGATTATTTGTGCTCGACCTGTGACAGAGCATTCTGAGCTTTATTCCTCTGATCAGCCTCAGTTGGACACACTAAGGTGACTCTAACCTAATGAGGTTATTTTGGGCCTTTTTGAGAAAGAAGGACAATCACCACAGGCAGAGGCAAACTTTTATACATTAAAAAACAACCCAAAAAGACCCATTAACTAAAAGGAAGCAATATAACATTAGGCGATTTGATTTCAAATGAGAGGAAAGATTAGGAATCTTCCAAGTTAGAAAGGAGAGAGAACAGGTGCAATTCTCTGAAATCAGAAAAGAGATGTTCCACTCCCCAAAGAAACATGGAAACGATAACTGATTGATCAGTAGGGAACCAGTCCAGATAAGACAAATAGGCTGTTGAGATGTACAACTGTGAGAAAATACCTTGCATTCATCTTCAGATATGAATGGGTTTCTGGTTAGCATAACCTTGGTTATTGGTTAAATGTCTAAAAAGGTAGCGATGATATAGTTTTCCAACCACCCAAGGCTAGGTTCAAACAAAGCAATAAGCTTTTCTCCCAATCCACAATTAAATGAAGTTTTCTCACAGGAGAGAAATTGGACTACCCATAATTGAATAGAAAGGGAACTGAGCTAGCTCCAGAATGAAGTCACAAGATGGAGTCAGAGTGGCTCATTCAATTCCCACAACTAACCATTTGTTATTCTAATCTCTTCAATTCTCTCAATTTCCTCAAAAACTCAGAAAGAAATAGGATCCAGTCATACATAAGGATCATCATTGACTTAAAAATATACATTTACACATACAACAACACATGTAGCTCTTATTTGTCATCAATTATATGTTAAGTTTTCACTTCAAAACCAATTCTCCATTAACTCATTATTAAAAAATTATCTTTGGAAATTTGGTCAATGTATCTTAATACCAAACTGTACAAATTCATTTCCTCCAGAATTTCTCATGAAGCTATGCCCCAGGGATTTCACTATTAAGAAAGTTTGTGCCTTTATCACACTTTAAGATCCAACTTAAAACAAAATCCCTTTTCTTTTCCTCTCATACTTTGAGGGAGGTCAAAAGATGATTCTGTCCCCAACATTATCTATTAATAAGAAATTTCTGTACTTTCCCTAATTGGAATAGTCATAATTTTATTTCTGACTCTTCAGAGAAATTAAGGGAGTAGCATTAATAAGAAAATTTGATCTCCATGAGAATGCAATGTGATGAAAACTAATCAATATTTCATATCCACAATCACTGAAGCTAAAATAAAAAAAGAATTCCAAAGTCACCTAGTCTCACACTAACATTTTACCTATAAGGAAACTAAGAATCAAAGATATGAGTCTTACAAAGCTTGAAAAACTCAGCTTGGAAGGAAGTCAGAAATAAAATGGTCTAAGATCTTGGATTTGGCTCTGTACATCATTTTACATCATTATCAAAGACTTGCATAAAGGGACAGAAGATATATTTATCAAACATGGTAATGATGCTGACAGGGGGAATAGCTATCATAGAAAATGGCAGAGAATGACATTAGCTCATCTAGAAATCCCAATTGTACTTTCTCATTGAAGCCCATTTTTAAATAGCCTAAAAAAGCACAACCAAATAATAGTTGAGTACAAACCTTTTGGGACTGAGGATTCCCAATAGTCACTCCTGATAGGTTATACTTTCACTTTCTTCCCTTTGCTTTCATGCGAGACTCCTAAATTTTTCTTATAATATCTTGCTGCTGGTAAGCATTCCCCAACCCCAAACAGACACAATTAGTGGAGATACATATCCTCCAAAGGAGACAGAGATGAAACCTTGGGATTTCTGACAAGGCTGATCTAATACTAGAGAGCTGCAATACTTTCATGCAAAAGTGGGTAATGGGGATGTTAGTTATGTATTTCCCAAGAGCACTGTACTTGCCCTGGCATACCAGCTTAAAGACTGCTCTTTAATTTTTCTTGCACACAGACCTGATTTGTATGCTATTTCTGAAGAACACTGAAAAATTAATTCAAGTTCATTTCTTCAATTTGACATTGAATTGATACTTCCCATGTGCAAGTAGTTTTTAAGGATAATAAATACAAATCCCAAACAGTTTCTGTACTCAAGAAGATTCCAATCTCTCAGAAACTTCCCTGTTTCTGGGCATTTCAGAGACTATAGATAATTACTAGTCTCCTTCAGGGCAAAACTAGCATCTAATGTATTTGGCAACCACATTCATACTGATATTTTAATTTCTCTGACATTGAAAACAAAGAAGTGGATGCTATAGCCCTCTCTATTGTTGACACAAATGGTTCTATCTTATCTTGGTGTTTTTGATCTATCTTATATGAAATGAATTCTTTTTATGATGTTCAGGAACATCAAAGACATACAAGAAACTACTGTCTAAGCAAAATTCTGAACATAATATTCAAAAAAGGTTACTTCAATGGTCAAAAAAATAGGGAAGCTTTTTCCACTGGGATAGAGCACAATTTTCTATGTATGCCTTTCCAAAGGCTCAACTTTTAGTCATATTCTTTTATAATTCCACAGAAATGCAACTGGTTGATGTTAGAGATTCTCTTTTAAATTATTTTAATAACAATTTGACTGATCATTATTCCCCACTCATCATATGAATACCCCACCTCACTTACTAATCCTAATTTTCCTCAGAGATAAAAAGATTTCCAAGAAATTATTGAAAACCATAATTGCAGAACTTATGTAAATCTGCATTGGTAAAAGAAGCTTCCATGGAAATTTTCCTTCTACCAAAAGAATCATAGGTCTATTTCTAAAATCTTTTATAGCATTTGTTAACACTGAAAACATACTGCAGTTTACTTGCATCGATCTCTTATCCTTTGGATCACCTGCAAACATCAATTCCTTGGAAGCTAAGGTGTTCCAATATTTTCAACCATCCATCATTACTAGGAAAACTTTAATTTAAAATATATATGTCTTTATTTTAGGGAACAAGTTTGGATAATGAAAAAAAATGGCTCAACCCACACTTTCCCTTCTATTCAAGTCATGTTCATTTACCATGACTGTCCCAAATCTCTTCACCGACGCAATAACTTGGTAGACTGGCCATCTAGGGAATGAATGGGGTACATCTCATTTTAAAGAAGAGGAAATTGAAACTCAGAGCATTGAAGTGAGTCACAGGAGTAGCTAATAGCAATGCCTGCCAGTATTCAAACACAAGACCTTTAGCTTCAAAACCAATGTTCTTTTCACAACATCCAATTATCTACCACCATTTTGATTTGACAGTTATTTCCAGAAACTCTATTAATTAAAACAAGGGCCAGTGGGTCAATTTAGTAATTATGCCAGTGTAAGGGAGAGCAATCAGGCAGGGAGAAACAGGTGCCAATAAAGCTCTTACTGGTTACACCACATTCAGCTGAAAACGGAGGGCATTTTTGTTGGCAGCTGCTCCAACCTTTCATCTGGGATTAATTACTCCCCAGGAGCAGTCTATCTGGCACAACAAAACAATTTTCACTTATCAACTGTAAGTATGAGATTAACAAAAGTCACAATATTACTGGAATGAAACACCAGGCTATAATATATGCTATCAATAGTGAAGTAAATAGGATTTTTTTTTGTTTTTCTCTACTCTCAATAGAAAATGTTTTCCTTTTTTAAAAATGCAAATGGACTAAGGCTTTAGCAGACTTTTTAGTCTTCAAATTCCGTATCTGAGAAATATTTTTCAATGTTTTATGTCTTTACATGTTAATTCTCCCAGTAGAATGCTCTGATCACTTCACACCTCAGCTCTAAAATCTTTAAAAGATTCCTTCTCCTAAGAAATAAAGTTCTCATTCCAAGACCCTGCACAAGCCAACTCCAATCTGTTTTTCCTGCCTTATTTTATCCCGTTCCTTGTCACATATTCTATGTTTCTGTGAAATTGAAATTACTTGCATTCCTTGAATATATTCTGTCCTTTCTAACTTGGCTAGCCTATTTCCCATGCCTAGAATGCTTTCCATCTTACTGGCTAAAATATGGATGATGATATTGGTGGGAAAGATGACATTAACTATGATTAATTTAGTGTTTTAAGATTTTCAAAGTACTTTATATATATTAATTCATTTGATACATACAACAACATGATGAGAAACCAACCTAAAGACTGTGTCACATAGCTAAAAAATGTCTGAAGCAGTGTTCAAACTCAAATCTTCCTGACTACAAGTCCTGTTCTCTATCCACTATGATACCTCCAATGGTTAAGTATATAACTCATCAATGCCTTCCTATAGTGTATGATTCTGTCCAAATGTTTATAGGATTCAACCTATACAAAGGATTCAATCACCATATGGACAGTTATGATAAGTCCAGGATCATCTGAAAAAGCAAAAGTGAGACAGACAAATAAGATAATTTCTCATTATCTTAATGATTTTTCCTTGGTTTTATCTGGTCAAACTCATGCCATTTTCTGTTATAGTCTACCATTTCTCTCACTGTACTGGATCAATGGATTTTTTTGATAAGGGTTAACACGAATTTGACTCCTATAAAGCAAGTCAATTCTTTGTCCCCTGCTTGTTACTCACCTGACCTTTGGAAAGTCACAAAATCTCTAAGCCTCAGTTTATTTCATCTATGGTTATATATTTCTCATTTATGGGATTATATTTTAAAAAATTCTAAAATCTTTCCAAATTCTAAAATCTATTGTTATTTAAATAATATGAATAAACAACAATAGAATAAGATATTTCAGTGACCATAAAGCCAAACCCATATAAAGAAGAGAACCTCAGCATGACATAATATGAGAGAAAGTTTTAATATGGGGGGTAGGAGAAAGAATACAAGAATGTTTGCTGCATGAAATGGAATGGACAGATTTGCATCTAAATTTGAAGAGTGATTTTTTGCTGTTATTGCTGTTTTCTCTAAGGCAGGAGTTATCACTCTCTGCCTCTGTTTGTTCCAGTATTAACAAGAGGAACTGATGACCTTTTGACAACCAAACCAAAAACAGACTCTGTGCTCAGCACTAAAGATATAAAGACATAAAGGAAATAATCCAGGCCTTTAAGGAACTTCCATTCTGCCATGCAATGATAGACAGACAGACAGACAGATAGATAGATAGATAGATAGATATTGATAAGTTACTACTTATCAATCAAATACCAAGTAATCCGGGAGGTAGCTCACTAGTTGATGGGAAGATTAAGGAAGTCTTTGTGTAGAAGATGGTAGATTAAGCAGGATGTTAAAAGAAATGGGAGATTCCAGGAGGAGATAAAGAGAGAAGGCATTTCAGATATGATGTATGGCCAGAATAAGGTACAGATATTGGAGAAAGAGTCTTTTTTTATCCCATAATACTCTTTCTGAATAATCCTCCCAGAGCATTGTTAGAGTTAACTCTGTGTTTCTGGAGCTAACTCCCTACAGTGGTGAATACAGATTTCCATTATTCTATTTGGGATTCAGGGCTCCTACCCAGTTACCTGAGAGCATGGGCAGATTCCTCCTGAATCCCATGGGCCTCTGCTTTTACTTGCTATTTCACTTTATCAAGAACAATGTGTACAAGAGTATTTTGAAATAATCAATAGCATCAGATCATTCCTAGGAAAAGTCTTATCACAGATTTTAACTTAATTTTCTAGAATCCACCCCCTTTCTTATTTATTTTGTCCCAATAATAGCATTAGTTCAAGTTCACTACCAAAAGGATTATAGCAAAGTAATGTTAGATCTTCATGTTAATTGAATCTGAATTTGCAATTCAATTCTTATGCTGATGCAGTAATTGATTTTACCAAATAGACTTCTCTGAAAGAAATTACAGAAATTAATTTATTTTCATGACCTTGGAACAGCTCAAAAAGACAAGATTGTCAATACAAAACCCCTGGCTCTGAATAATCTCTTGTATCGCTTAGAAAAGGACAGCTATAGCTTTCAGTCTTCAAATATAAGCTCACCTACTTAATATGGTTTTTGTGATATTCTTCGTGAAGACAGAGATCAAGTAGACAATTGTTCAAAGTCTCTCTCCAATTCGATGACTCCTAGGATATTACTAAAGCATATTTTGAAACTTTCTGTAACAAGTAAAGAAGGATCATCCAAAAAAGAAAGAAAACTAAATCAGAGATCCCTGACCTCCACTACCTTTTGGTATGTCATGATCTCCTTGACAGTCTTGTCAAAATAACTTTACAAAACAACCACCACAATTTCACAGATGTCAGGTTTAAAACCTCCTCTCAAAAGTCAATGGAATAACTTTATTTGGCACCAGTCGGAGGAATAATTCCAAACCTATAAACCTATCCATATCTTATTCTGGAAGGAGTTAAAAGAAACAGTCTAGATGAAGGTGATTATTTTCCACAGAAGTAAAATTCACTAATAATGGCTTTCAGTTTCACTCATAAAAGCTGCTAATTCAATAGATTAAAGCATATTTTATTTATGACAAGAGCCCAAATTGCAATAGTTGGGCTTGCTTTCATAGTCAGTATCTAATGAGATCTTATTTGTAAAAGCACTTAGCACAACGTCTGGCAGATGGTAGGCACTTAATAAATGTTTGTTCCCTCCCAAGCTCCTACCCCTCACTGACCCTGAAACTCTGAAAACAAAGAAAAATACTAAGCCTCTAGAAACCTTCCCCATCTTTGAAGTAACTGGACACCCCACGTTGTGAAGGTGCTTTTGGTCTCTTCTTGCCTCTGCATCTAAACTTCTAGATATTACCTAGAGGTTCTCAAAGCACACCCTTGGCGGGGAACAGAATCTCAGAACAACAGGTCATAAAAGCAACAGCTGTTATCTCATCATAGTTTTAAGGTTTTACCAAAAACATTGTTCCCTTGTTATATGGAGACAATATCTAAAATATAACCATACACTATGCCCACAGGAAAAAGGTGCAGATGGTCTATTCCCTTACTGCTTCAATAGTGATTAACAAGCTACAGAAAAGACAAAATTACATAAATACTTCATGGAAACTTTTTTGAGACAAAAAGGCACTGATTCTCTTCTGCTCCAGACACTCATAGAGGTCTTAGTCTTGCTCTGTGAACAATCTAGTTCATCAAGAGGCAGAATACTGGTCCGTTTTAATTGAATTTACAAGTACTGGTAGATTTATTAAGTTCCCTCTCAGGGAACATTGGATTCTTTTCCCACAACATAATAAAAATGCAATGCCACATAATCAGGAAATGGCTTGTCATTGTCCACCAGCTCAGTACTGAATCAGCCAGCATCACCATGTTGCTGGTCAGGGTGTCTATGAGCCCCTGATAAAAAGTGATCAAACCAGAAAAATAATCTATACATTCAGTACACTTATTATAGTTACCACCCACTCATTTTTAATGAATTATAACATATATAATAATATAATAAAATATATAATAGTTTTCTCTCTTCTTAAACTATTCTCTCAAAGGCAACCTATGATATTTTCTTAAGTCTGAAGACTACCTTAATCTTCAATCTCTTCAGTCTTTCTACATCTTATGACATTTACCATTTTCCATTTTATCTGAATATTCTCTTTTCCTTTGACTTCTCTGATGCTGCTCCCCTGCTTCTCCTGAGTGTCTAATTATTCCCCTTGAATCCCCTGCTCCATTTCATCCTTTTTCTCTCTCTTCTAAGTGATGGGTGTCCACCAAGTTTTTTTTTTACCTCAGCTCTCTTTGCTCTCCATTTTTTAACTTTGACAAGCTCAGTAAAAGGTATGAACTCTCACTGATACCAGCATCCCACTTTCTCTTTCTTTCTGCTCATGGAAGATTTGATTGTTTTTCCCTCAAATCCCAGTCTATATGCCATCTCCTCTGAATTGAAAAGGTTTTCTTTTCTTTCTTTTCACATTTTCCTAGAATACTTATCCAATTTTCTCTTTTCCTTCTCTCTCTCACTCTCGCTCTTGCTCTTGCTCTGGCTCTTGCTCCCTTGCTCTCATCATGTTACATTCAGCGATGAATTGGATGTAAAATATATTCTATCTCCTTCAAACAAACTATAAATTCCTTGAAAGACTATGCTAATTTTCAGCTTTATATCTTTAGCACTTATAAATTTTAGTTCTTAATTTGTGCTCAATGATTTTATCTATATGAGAGTAGCCTAAGAATAAATGTTACCATTAACACTATTATATGCATTAACACCTTTAATTTGATCAACTCTTACATCCCCCACATTCTGCTGGAAATCTTTCTTTACAGCTTATCTTCCCCACCAATCTGCAGTTAAAAATGTCTATTCCAAATAAATGAAAGCCTATTCATTATATTTCAAACATATTTTATATTTTCCAACCTTTCTGACTTATGTCTTTCCACACCCCCTGAAATGTCATCTCTGCTCCTTCATTCGATACAAATTTTTACTATTCAAGGTCTATTGTTGGGTCCTGGATAATAAGCCATAGGCACCCCCCACTTCCTTGCCATCAGAACTTGGAGAATTAAGTTTTTTTTAAAAGAATGAGAGCCCAGGAAAAAACTTGAAGCTTCGATCTCCCTTTGTGCACTATTGTGTCATAAACTCCAGGTGTATTATCTCGATCCTTGCTAGGATAATCCTCTTCCTTTTGAGTATTGCCTCTCACTTCACTGTCTCCTGTCTTTGACCTTCTTATCTTAGCCCTTATGATATTAAGTTATGATCCCTTCCGGAATTAGGGCTTGTCCATCCCTCCCAGTGTCTTTGCCCCCCTTATCTGCCTTTATTTCCCCTATAAGACTGTATACTCAGGTTATGTATTCTGTTTGCAAACCTTAGTTAAACAAAACCCAAATAAGCTCTCTGCCTCAGTTTATCTGCACCAAATGCTTTGGACAAGAGTCCCATTTGGTCAGCTAGCTTAAAATCTCCACATTAAAGAATTAAAAAAGCAATCTCTACTTGCCTCAGTTTCTCCAGTATTATACTAACTTTACCTTAGCCTTCCCCAAGCTTTCTTAGTCTGCTTCAGCACCGAATGTCATCATCCTCATTTAAATTCATTGCACTTACTGTCTATATTTGTTTTCTGCCCTATTTCTGGACAGAATTTATATTGAACAGACAAAGGAATGCTTCCTTGAAGTCTGGCAGAACTTAATTTAAATTCTAGTTCTGATATTGTATTGTGTGTAAATATGAATAATTAATTTACTTTGCCTCAATGATCCTCGGTTTATTCATCTCTAAAATGGGAATAATAGTGCTTATCTTACCTACCTCATTTGGGGTATGAGGAAAAGGCAGTATAAATATTAAGCCAACATTGGGCTGTTAGGGAATTTTTAATTTCTATACTGGAGCAGTGGTGTCAAACTCAAATAGAAACAGATCTTTATGGGCTATAAATTGACTTAGAAAACCATAAATTAAGTAGATCTATTTTGTGTTGTATTTTTAATTATTTTGTCAGACATTTCACAATTATATTTTCTTCCGATTCAGTCCACGTTTAAGGGTTTTGTTGCCCACTTGGCTTGAGGGCCTTGAGTTTGATAGCTACATACCAGAGTATCCAATTATTAACACTTTGCATACTTAAAGTACCTTGAAAATAGGAGATTGACAAATGAAGGTGGCTTAGCTGTACCAGATCTAAAATTATATTATAGAGCAGCAGTTACCAAAACTATTTGGTATTGGCTAAGGAATAGATTAGTTGATCAGTGGAGGAGGTTAGGTTCAAGGGATAAAATAGTCAACAAATATAGCAACCTAGTCTTTGACAAACCCAAAGACCCCAGCTTTTGGGTTAAGAACTTACTGTTTGATAAAAATTGCTGGGAAAATTGGAAACTAATATGGCAGAAACTAGGCATTGATCCACACTTAACACCGTACACCAAGATAAGGTCAAAATGGGTTCATGACCTAGGCATAAAGAATAAAATTATTAATAAATTAAAGGAACACAGGATAGTTTACCTCTCAGACCTGTGGAAGGGGAAGGACTTTATGAACAAAGCAGAACTAGAGATCATTACTGATCACAAAATAGAAAATTTCGATTATACCAAACTGAAAAGTTTTTGTACAAACAAAACTAATGCAGACAAGATTAGAAGGGAAGCAATAAACTGGGAAAATATTTTTACAGTCAAAGGTTCTGATAAAGGCCTCATTTCCAAAATATATAGAGAATTAACTCTAATTTATAAAAAATCAAGCCATTCTCCAATTGAAAAATGGTCAAAGGATATGAACAGACAATTCTCAGATGAAGAAATTGAAACTATTTCTAGTCATATGAAAAGATGCTCCAAGTCATTATTAATCAGAGAAATGCAAATTAAGACAACTCTAAGATACCACTACACACCTGTCAGATTGGCTAAGATGACAGGAAAAAATAATGATGATTGTTGGAGGGGATGCGGGAAAACTGGGACATTGATGCATTGTTGGTGGAGTTGTGAACGAATCCAACCATTTTGGAGAGTAGTTTGGAACTATGCTCAAAAAGTTATCAAACTGTGCATACCCTTTGATCCAGCAGTGTTACTACTGGGATTATATCCCAAAGAGATTATAAAGAAGGGAAAGGGACCTGTATGTGCACGAATGTTTGTGGCAGCCCTTTTTGTAGAGGCTAGAAACTGGAAACTGAATGGATGCCCATCAGTTGGAGAATGACTGAATAAATTGTGGTACATGAATATTATGGAATATTATTGTTCTGTAAGAAATGACCAACAGGATGATTTCAGAAAGGCCTGGAGAGACTTACACGAACTGATGCTGAGTGAAATGAGCAGGACCAGGAGATCATTATATACTTCAACAACAATACTATATGATGACCAGTTCTGATGGACCTGGCCATCCTCAGCAACGAGATCAACCAAATCATTTCCAATGGAGCAGGAATGAACTGAACCAGCTACGCCCAGAGAAAGAACTCTGGGAGATGACTAAAAACCATTACATTGAATTCCCAATCCTTATATTTATGCCCACCTGCATTTTTTATTTCCTTCACAAGCCAATTGTACAATATTTCAGAGTCTGATTCTTTTTATACAGCAAAATAATGTTTTGGTCATGTATATTTATTGTGTATCTAATTTATATTTTAATGTATTTAACATCTACTGGTCATCCTGCCATCTAGGGAAGGGGGTAGGGGTTAAGAAGTGAAAAATTGGAACAAGAAGTTTGGCAATTGTTAATGCTGTAAAGTTACCCATGCATATAACCTGTAAATAAAAGGCTATTAAATAAAAAAAATTTTTAAAAAGAAAAAGAAAATAGGAGATTGAGCCCAAAGTTGTATGCTTTCTCTCTCATTATAGATCTTCAAGAAATAGCTACATGACCAATAGAATTTAGCATCCTAAAAGAAGGGAATTTTGTGGCAGGAATATGTTGAAATAGATGGATTGCTTCCATCTCTGGGATTTGGGGATAAAATCTGTAGGACAAGTGGAATGTATATTCCTTGACAAAAGTGTAGTTTAGATTTTGTCTTTGAATCTCCAGAGCCTTTCACATAGTAGACTCTCAGCAGAGGATTAATTAAGTTGACCTATTTCAAAAGAGTTGTTGTGAGTCTCAAAAGAAATGATGTGTACAAATTCATAAAGGTAATATTTATAGAGAGTCTTAAAATTCTCACTTTATGTCCCAAAAGGATCAAAAAAAAGGAAAATGACCTTATAATGCTTATGACAAATGCTTGTAACAATTCTTTTCATGATAGCCCCACAATGGAGTGTCTCCTATTGGGGAATGCTTAAATAAATTATAATATGCAGATGTCATGAAGTATTATCATGTCATAAGAAATAAGTAAGCTGACGATTTCAGAAGGTACTCAGAAGACTTCTATAATGTGATGCAAAGTAAGCAGAAATAGGAGAAAAAAATCTGTAATAAAACAAAAACTTCATAGAAAAATACAACTTTGAAAGCTTTTAAAATTCTGGCCAATGAAATAATAAACCACTGATCCAAAGAAACCCTCCAAAGAAAGACATGCACAGTGCATTGAATAGAGCACTGGCCCTGGGGTCAGGAGGACCTAAATTCAAATCTGGCCCCAGACATTAAATACTAGCTGTGTGACCCCAGGTAAGTCACTTAACCCTGATTATCTCACAGGAGAGAGAGAAAAAGAGAGAGAGAGAGAGAGAGAGAGAGAGAGAGAGAGAGAGAGAGATACAGATTCAGAGACAGAGACATAGAGGAAGAGGGAGGAGAAACACAGTTTGAGCATAGTCACTATGAATATTTAGTTTCCTGGACAGCATGTATATGTTAGTTTTTTTTTTTCTTTTGTTCAGAGGAAGGGAGTAGTGAGAATAAAACAGAAAATAAAATATTAAAAAATAATAAAAACTCTAGCAGATTTCTTTAAAAGTGTTTGAACATTTCAGCTAGTTTGATGCAATTTGTAAGTATTTGGCACATATACAAATGGCACCTATATAAAGCCATTATCAAATATGTAAATGAGCCTAATTGCAAATTAATTAATTTCTGCCTAGAAAGGCAAGTCCCACTGAGCCAGTTTATGAATTTGTTTTTTACTTGATAAGAAAGTATATTTTAGCAAATGACACTTTCTCAGCATTAGTCATAACAAAAAGAAAATGTTGCCATATTTGTTAAGTACGAAACTTTCTACTGGACATTCACACACATTCTGCTTCCACCATCACCACCACTTCCCATTTTTTATTCTGTCATCGGATTTTTAGCTACTTTGCATTTTGTATTAATTACCTAGAAACAGTCACTACACTGCTCCATTCTTCAACCCTTTCTTTCCCATGTCACCTCTATAAAAGTTAATTTATCCTATATCCTACCATTGCTGCTAATATCTAGGTAATCTGATAAACAAGCCATGTGAACAATAATGTGTTAGCTCATTAGTATTATAAATTATTTATATATAATATATGTAAATTATAAATTATTTATCCAACAGATATTTAAGTAATTCTTTGTATTTGGGCACTCGAAACATGTGTACATAAGTCATAGTCTCTGTCCTTGGGATAAAGATGATATAAATATAAAACAAACTATAATAGGATTACTGCAATTAGTGCCAAAGGCTCATATAAAGCAATGAGATATCAAATGAAGAGAAATCACTTCCATCTGAGGGGATCAAGAATGGCCTCTGTTTTTGCTCACCTGAGTTACTGACAATACTTTCCCCACTGGTACCAAACATTAATTTTTAAGGTAGTCTCCTATGTTACTCAGAAAAATAAATTTAATGGTGGGGATTTAATGCATCAGGGTGTGTTTTATCCAGTGATATATTTGCAAGCTTGTAATTGATCTTCCAAAACTTCAGTATGGGTGCATCATCCTGCTTTCTTCCCAGCCCAGCCAGAGCCAATATTTTTGTAGCCAGCTGGTATAATCTGCAGAGAAACTGTTCCTCTTTTATGTAAATTTAAAAAAAATTGTTAGGAGGCCAGCTGAGGTTGGGACAGCTGAGACAGTGCTGCTGAAATGCCGCTCGTGTCTAAGACCTCCCCTCCTGCATGCAAATGGCTTCTTTGTCCTTGTTCTTTCTCAAGTGTGAAATGAGTCCTGCTTCACTGACTCCAGAGTGTTTTAGCAGTCAGTTTCTGTTGGGAGGAGAGGGCTGGGTTATGAAAAAAGACAATTCTTTCTACTGATGTTGTTGCTTTTTTGTATCATGAGAATGATGGAGAGGGGTGCGAGGGATAATGGCACATTCTATTTGGCATGGGGTCAGCTTTTCCTCTTACCAAGGGAAAAAACTCTAATCTATTCTTCTACACAGGTAGTACTCTATTTCATGCATAACTAGAATTCTTGTAGTTGTTTTCCATGTCATTTCTTACTAGGACTGGTCTACATGTTAGAAATATTTCTGCTTTAACTTTAAAATGGCCGAAAGTATCTCAGAAACTCTGGGGACTTTAGGAAAGTTGGAAGATAACCTAGACTAGGTAATAGGAAGAATAAAATTAAAGAAATTGAGATGATAAATTTTAGTATTAATAATAATCATAATCATAATAATATCTTTATTAATCCTGGGAACATATGATCATAGAATCACAGGTTTGGAGCCAGAAGAACCCTTTAAGGTCAACATGTCCAACTCACAATAGTCATTTATATGATGTGTTCTATAAGCCTTGAAATACATCCTGTGCAAACATCTGCACCTTAAATTGTACTTAAAAGTCTTATTTTGGGATTTTAAAAAGGGTCATTTCTCATCATTCTATTTTGCTTCCATTTGGATGGTAATCTAGTTGAATGTCATTGTACAATTTTAATTAGAAAAAATCTTTTTTGAGAATGATTGTTGAAAAGGCATGATTACTGCTAATTTATTATACCCAAGTTTAGGCAATCTCTTTAATTCCTGATGCTACAATAAAAAAGGCAAATCTTAATGGATAAGGCTTAAAATCGATGTTGTTGGATTTCAATCCTGGTCTCACTCTTGACAGGAAGAACTGTTTTTCATTTAGCCAAATATGGGATACAAGAGAATACTGAAAATCATAGAAGTTCAACATTGTTGAGAACTTTTTTGGGATTTCTTCACTTTAATTGATTAAATTTACTTATAGAAAAGAGTTTGGAATCCATTCTAATACAAGATATTTTTGAATACTATAAGCAAATTATACATTAGGCTAGTTGGTTAGTTGGTTGGTGTACACATTCACTAGTCCCAGAAATACAAAGAGTAATGATGGTACCCCAAGGTATTGTTATATTAGGGAAGTCAGAAAATTGATGGAAGGAAAAAGGAACAATCCAAGGTAGCAGATGCCAGTTCAGGATCCCAAGATAGGGTGAGATGTTTAAATGATAAAATAAAGAATTACTGGAAACATTTTCAAGCATCTGTGATTTTGTTAATGGGAATCTACTCTACTTTGAGTAGAACCATAAGTCTAGAGCTGAAAGGGGTCCCAGAAGCTAACTGGTCTACCTTTGTTACTTTAAAAAATGAGGAAGCTAAGGTCCACATAAATTAAGTAACATTCAGGAAGTCACACAGGGATTTCTCATAAAAGGTAATCTATTTCGAATTAGATTTGAACCTTAGGAGCCAATGTCATGAGTCACTGTCACCAAAAACATTAAATAATCACCCCCTATAATGATGAATCTCTATTCTTAAATAGAACAGCCCTTGGATGTCAGAAAGACTTTTCTGGAGAAATTTAAAATAAAGAAAACAGCTTTAGAGCCCAAGTGAGAACTAGGAAACAGGTCAGATAAAAAGAGAAAAGCTGGAGAGTTTCAAGGTAAAGGAAAGGAAATCTGAAACTCTGACAAAGTTGATCTGGTTTCCTGAGGTAAATAGTAGATAACCCTCTATGGGAAATCTGTCTGGGCCAACACAAAACCAGATCTTTCCAGTCATTACTCCTGATAACCAGTGAGGAGCTCAATGACCTCAACCACTTGGATTCAGCACATTAACTTGGAAGTAAATGCAGGTCTTAAAATGCAAATGAAGCAATCTAACTGTAAAGGTAAATATCTATCCATTCCTCCAATATTATTAAAAAGAAAACTAAAATAAGAGTTAATTTTTATAAAAAACTTAGAAATCAATAGAACCAAAGCATACTTGCAAGTGTAAATCTCAAATGACCTCTATGTTGAATATTAAATTAAGAATATGCAAGACAATTATAAAAAGTAACAGGATAAATATAATTTGCTAGTGGGAAATAAATTATAAAACTCTATTCCATCACTGCATGGCAGTGTATATTCTGTAGCCCTATTGATTCCATATTTGGATCAGGGAGTTAAAAATTGGCCATATTTAAATTGTACTATATTTGCTCATGTTATATATAACCATTTTTTTCTAATTACAAAGAGGTCACTGACAAAAAAAGTCTCATGGACAAAAATATTTATAATAGCATAAATTTGTAGTAATAAAAGCCTACAAACAAAATAGATGTCCATTGTTTTAAGAATGGTTAAACCAACTGCTACACATAAATGCAATGGACAGTTACTGTGCTACAAGAAATTATTAATCCAGTGAAAATAGAGAAGCATGAAAAGACATCCATGAACTGATGCAAAATACTGTGTGACCTATATATAATCACAATGCATAAGGAACAACCACCACAACATAATCAAAACTGGACATCCAGAATTATAAAGAACAAATTTAGTCCCAAGGAGATATAAGGAGACATCTTGCCCCAGTTCTTTGCAAATGTTTGAGTACATTCCTGGACATGGAATATTGTATCAGAAGGGTTTTAAATGCAGTCTTTTGGTTTTGCTTATTTTTTTCTTCTACCTTCTTTTTTTAAAAATTATTTGTTAAATGATAGGAGTGGTTAATGTAGCAGTCCATAATTTTTTTTTTATTTAATAGCCTTTTATTTACAGGATATATGCATGGGTAACTTTACAGCACTAACAATTGCCAAACCTCTTGTTCCAATTTTTCACCTCTTGCCCCCCCCACCCCCTCCCCTAGATGGCAGGATGACCAGTAGATGTTAAATATATTAAAATATAAATTAGATACACAATAATTATACATGACCAAAATGTTATTTTGCTGTAGAAAAAGAATCAGACTCTGAAATATTGTACAATTAGCTTGTGAAGGAAATCAAAAATGCAGGTGTGCATAAATATAAGGATTGGGAATTCAATGTAATGGTTTTTAGTCATCTCCCAGAGTTCTTTTTCTGGGCATAGATGGTTCAGTTTATTACTGCTCCATTAGAAATGATTTGGTTGATCTCGTTGCTGAGGATGGCCTGGTCCATCAGAACTGGTCATCATATAGTATTGTTGTTGAAGTATATGATGATCTCCTGGTCCTGCTCATTTCACTCAGCATCAGTTCGTGTAAGTCTCTCCAGGCCTTTCTGAAATTATCCTGTTGGTCATTTCTTACAGAACAGTAATATTCCATAATTTTCATATACCACAATTTATTCAACCATTCTCCAACTGATGGGCATCCATTCAGTTTCCAGTTTTTAGCCACTACAAAAAGGGCTGCCACAAACATTCGTGCACATACAGGTCCTTTTCCCTTCTTTATAATCTCTTTGGGATATAATCCCAGTAGTAACAAGCAGTCCATAATTTTTAAAAAATAGTTTAATTGCTGGATTTCAATAGAATTGCTTGTTTGTAATTCTATGTATTTAAAAACATTATTACATGGAGTCCATATGTTTCTCCAGATTCCCAAAAAATAAATGTGACAGGAAAGTTTAAGAAGCCCTATTCCAAGAAATGACTCTCTTGGAAAGAGAAGGAAGGGATCCATAAGGAAATCTAGGTGCTTCAAAAGATCAATAAAAATCTTATTTTTAAAAATATTAGAAAATATCAAAGAGTATTTTATTTTGCTTAAGAGAATAATTTGCTAAAAAAAATTTTAATTATAAAAAGGATAATCTCCTTTATATCAGATGTGACAAACTCTACCAAGCATAGCCTAAACTGAATTAAAATTTAAGCAGGAAATAGTTACCTAATAAATAAAAATACAGTACAATATTAAAAAAAGAGAGAGAGAGAATAATTTGCTGACTTATCTCTTGCTTACCTTTCTTCTGAACTTATCCTTTTTCTACTGTGAACTTTTTAGATAGCCATGAGTGAACTAATTGTAGAAAACCTGATGTGGAAGTAGCCTAGACTAGAAAAATTAAAATTAGATAGATGTCAACTTTATTACCTAAGTGAAATAAAAGGTCTATGGGTGGTTTTCTCATATTTATGAAAATCTCTAACCAAGCCAATTGTGATGATGAATGAGTTCTAAGGTTTAAAAATCCTCAATGGATATGATTTCATTTTTTCATTGCAATAACCCAGAGAGATAGGTGATATTATTTACTCACATTTTACAATTGAGGAAAATGAGACGAACGGCTCAAGTGATTTGCCTAGACTCCCATAACTAGTTAGTGTCTAATGACAGATGTAAATTCAGATCCTCATGATTCTTAGTCCAGTGATCTCTCCACTGCATCATGATTCCTCCATATATATATACATTCAACCTACAAACTAGTGAAGCTTTTAAACCTTAGGTACTGCAAGCATCTTTTATTCCTTACTTACATTGGATGATATGAAATAGCTACAAAGTTAGAAGGGTCATTTTCAAAGCCAGGTAGCCCTGGAGAATCCTTGCCCTTCTTTTATTGGAGGATAAATAGAATGGAAGAAGAAAAGAAGGCATTGTTTTCTTCTTCCCATGGAAAAAAAATGCCAGCAAATTGCTATATTAATAATGCCATCCTAACCTAAGTAATTCCAATTCTCAAATAAATGTTGCTTGCAAAATTCTCCTAAACTTAAAATATTCAGAGGGCCACTTCTTCTATTTGATGTTTTAAAAAAAGAAAAAAATTTCCCCTCAAATGCTATGACTCAATTTTAAGCTACTTGGTGTTTATAGAGCTTTTGTATCCATTCCAAATATACCATTTCAAATGAAACCCCAGAAATTTTGCTAGATTAAGCCATGAGACCACAACAATGTTTGTGAAGACCTGCTGTTACATTGCTTTTTAAAGTTTTTTTGGGAAAAAACAGGTGCTAATTTACTAATTAGAGATAAGCCAGAAGCTGCCACTAAAAATAAATAATCAGAGCCTGAAGTCATTCTTGCAAAATTATTGCATTTGTTCAGGTTTCAGAGCTTAGCATTACTCATTCAAATGACAAATGCTAGCAATGGAGTCAGATTGTCATGAATTTAAAATGCTAGTGGATCAGAGAATAGCTCATCAATTTGACTGGAAACAAGTACTTCTCATCAGGAGGAGATGCAACCCGCCCTAACTCTTCCTAAACTGGAAAATGAATAGTCAAAAAACTCAAAGGACTAGAAGGAGTCCGGATTCATGGCCAGAGCCATTCCTCACAGCATCCAAGGTCTTCCACATTTGTCTTCCATTTACCTTTGCAGAATCATCTCATGCTATACCCTTTCGTATACTTTGTAATCCAAGCAAACTGAATGACAAACTCAATGCTTTGATCCCTTTTTCTCATGCTTTTGCTTAAACCATGTCCCATGACTGGGATAGACCTTCTCCCAAGTTCTCCTCAGCTCTTTATCCAACTGTCAAAGTCTCTACTTCAAGTCAAGTCAACTTCAAGTCAAGGACCAACTCAGATATCATCATCTTCCAGGAAATCTTCGTTGACCCTTCTTTTTCATGAGAAAAAACATTGCTTCTTTCTCAAATTCTAAAGTTTCTAATAGTTTATTATCAAAACCTCTCCTTTGCCCTCCACACTCTTCTACCTTCCTTTAGAATTATGTATAAGTCTTACCCATTCTATAGACTAAAAACTTCATTAAAATGATATCTATGTTGTCTCTTTATATTACCAGTATCTGATCCCTGACATATAAGGTACTTAATAAAAAATTTGTTAAAAGTTTACTTAAATTATAAGCATGTCTGCAAAATCAAGCATACTAGGGCCATAGATAAAAGAAACCTATATACATCATTTCAGTTGTGTAATAATCTGGATCCATTGATACTCTCATCAGACTTAATCTTAAAGATTCTGATTAATTCATCATGGTACAAGTTAATATTCCTTTGACAGATTTTGTATTCCTTAAAAGTGTTGAGTGAAGAATGCTTAAAATAGAGAATTTCAATGAAGAATCCATGTTTGGAGACCCAAGGATTTGAAAGAGAAAATACAAGTGGTAGAAAAATGGAAAGAAAGCAAAATAATTTACAAAGTGATTAAAAGATGATGCTACTATTTAGGATTTATTTTTTCTAAGTTCCACATCTCATGTTTCTGTAATCATTATTCTAGAGAAAGAAGAAGAGATAGTTGCAAATGGGCTTGGTAAATACTTCAGTGTCTCTTCATAAAATTAAAGATGCAAAAACTTTTCAAGCTGTCACTTTGGTCTCTGGAATAGCCTTTTCAATAGCAGTTATGCATTAATAAGTTGCTAATCATATTGTTTTAATAATATAGAATATTTTAACAATAAAGTTACAGTATTTGTGTTCTAAACATTATTTCACTTGATTCTCACAACAACCCTGAGAGAGAAATATTATGATTCTTCCTGTTTTATAGAGGAGAAAACTGAAGCTGAGGGATTAATTAGTTTACCCCAAAAAACACAGCATATAATCTCTGAGGTTTAAAGGGGGGGAAATGAAAATAGAAAGATAAATTTAGGGCTGTAGATAAAGACGTAAAAATTAAGTGGTTCTCCCCCTCCTGTTCCCTATATCATCCAAGAAACTACATCTAACTTGCTAGTCCTTGAATTTCATCTTTTGTTTGTCCTCACAAGGTCTAAGAATGCTTCATCTAATTTTTGAAATGTTTTCATAAGGATATATCAAACTAAGAAAAGGAAAATATCTTATAAATCACTCTTCCTCAGGTACAAAACTGATGAATGGTCTTAAAGTTCCTTACAAGTCTCTGCTAACAATTGTAGTTATTCTTCTAAGACAAAAACAAAAAAATAAGGGAATAAGATTGTAAGAAAATTATATCTTACTTTATTTTGTTCTTAAAGTCTAAATGAACATTATGTGAAGGCAGAAAATATGTAGGGAAATAGTTTATCTTAATCAAAGATTAAAATCCCAATTTTAAGACTTCATAAATTCCCATTTGTAAATTAGTATCATTTACAGAATGAGGTTGTACTAAAAAGGGACGCAATTTTTCCTTTATAGGTTTTACATACCTAAAAATAGTATAAGTACTTAAATTTAGCCAATAGATAATGAATAAAAAGTTTCAAAAATACAAGACAAAAATTACATATGGTAAAAGAGTGTAACACCTCCCTCTCAATGTAACTCCAGTGGGAGGAGAGAAAAAAATCCATATTGAATTTCCTAAATTTATCTATAATGCAAGTAAAAACTAGAAATCATCATCATTCAGGAATGTTGTAGAACTAACTTCTGTATTGAATAAGAGGCTGAACTATATGACATGGAAGGGCACATGATATATAAAGTATGTAAATTAAATTCTATTTAAATTTGAGGGAAATAGTTTCTTGTCTCCTACAAATAGGACACATTATTTTCCCATCTCTAATTCTTCTAAGCCTAATAAAACTTGGGATCTTAGATTTAGAGATAGAAAGCACATCAGTAACCATCTAGTTCAGTATTTGGTTTTTTTTTTCTAGAAAGGGAAACTGAGAACCAAATAGATTAAATGCTTTGCCAAAAGTCACATCATATAGATGATAAGTGCAGAGCCAAATTTTGAATCCAAATCCTTTAACTTTAGCTAGAATAGTCTTTTTACTGCACTATATGAGTTCCCAGGTCTTCATATATAATCATGCCTAAAGTTATTCTGTTTTTCAATATTCACTCAGAGAAGAAAATACTTTTATGATTTTTATAAGAAAAAACATCTTAGAAAAAATATTCAAATACATTTTGCTGAAACCCCCCCCCTTAATACCACCCACTCACAGCACACACAATTGGGGGTCCTGGTGAGACATATAAATTTTTCCAAAAAATCATTTTCTAAAGTGTTAGGAACCAGAGAAAATGGAATTATAATGAATATCAGATTACCACCTTAGTGAGAATGATCAAGACTTCCTTTTCTGAAGTAATGACTTGTATTTTCACCAGCAAACCTTTTATCGAAATAATCCTAACCAAACGAAGGCTCTTTTCCATTTATAAAATGTCCCTTGACATTAAATCATTTTGAACAGAGAATAATCAAGAGATCTGAAAGCTTTTGCATAATACATTCTTATGCTAATATTTAAAATCTCTCATATGTTAGAGAACCTTTTATTTACTGTGAAACTAGTTCTGAGACTGTACCTTCCCACAGGAATAACCTTTTTCAAGTCTTACTCTTGAATTCTTAGAAGTTATATTGATGGATTTTGGGGACCCAAACTGTAATCCTCTTAAGATTGAAATAGAAGAGATGTCACTTTCAACCAAAATATCTTCATAAGACTGTATATAATTTCTTTGGGCCCAATCATTAGCATTTATGATATTTCTATACCTAGAGAAGGGGGTGATCACCAAGCTGCCAGAGCAGCACTAGCAGACCAGAGAATTGGAACGGAGCCCTTTTCTCGCCTAGGGTTCTGACTCTAGCTGAAAATGAATACTTCTGACATGTCTTGTTCCTAGGCTGGGGGAAAACATTATCCAGTTTAGTCAGCACACCCTGGGGAATCCCAGCACTCAAGAGATTTCACAGGAAATTTGTCTTTGAGAAATAGGTCTAATTTACCAAGTGCAGTGACCCTGTCCTCAACTTGGCTGGCTGGGGAGACAGTATCTTAGCTGCTCAAGTGTGCCCTGTGAATC
Source organism: Sarcophilus harrisii (assembly GCF_902635505.1). Classification (NCBI taxonomy): domain Eukaryota; kingdom Metazoa; phylum Chordata; class Mammalia; order Dasyuromorphia; family Dasyuridae; genus Sarcophilus; species Sarcophilus harrisii. The sequence goes on along the minus strand of NC_045431.1, from coordinate 30,825,862 downwards.
ATGAAGTATGTAAGAGAAGTCATGAATAAGAGAGTTTCAATTTAGAGCAGAGGGGAGCAAGTCCAGATGGCAAGCTCAGAGCCAGCTCGTGGGAAAGGAAAGCTCTATTACTTACCTGTAGCACTTTGGTGAGGTTGTTAAAAAGGGCTTGGCCAGCACTAACTTTGTATTTGATGCCTCTGACTGTACCATTTTTGCTTAAAATGTTGACTCGTCTGGTACCAAACCCCTTTTCAGTGGTTGCCCTTGCCAACACAAGCAAGTTGTCTTGGTCATTTTCATGTTCATCCCCCTCCGATCCTAAATGGCCATTGTGCTGCCCTTCCTCGCTTGGTCTGCTGCAGTGATCACAGCTGCTGGCCCACTCAGAATCCAGGGAGTCCGAAGGGGCTCCATCCTCATACACCTCCTTCAGGACTCGCCCACTGTAGGACGAAGCGATACGAAATCGGACTTTCCTCTGCTGCCTGTCCCCTCCAGACTTCATCTCACTCCTAAACATGGTCCCATCTGCCCGAGGTTACATCCCTCTGGTTCCAGTGGTGTTCCACCTGCCAGCGTGTCACGCTTACGACAAGATCCGGGCTTGTTTCAAGGGATGGAAGATCACGTATGGAGTCATCCTGTCAAGGAATGGACAGCGCCTCTCAGCAATGAATAATAAATGCAAGTGTGTGTGCTATGGTTACCTTTAAGCTAAACCCTGCAAAGTGATCCCAGCCATGAAATATTGAAGGGGAAGGCTTGGGCCCTCACAGTGCACACCTGACTAAGAGGACCGGCAGGGAAACAGAAAATAAGTGTAAGAAAGGAAAGTGAATGTAGGAGGTTTGGGGCAAGTCCTGGGAGAAGGAGCTTCTCTCTCAATGTCCTAGAGGGGCCAGAGAGAAGATACTGATTCAGAATGTAGGAGATGTGGCAAGAATCATGTTCTCCATACTACATAATGTAATTTGTCAAAACAAAGTGTTTTTTTCTTTTCCACACTCCTTTTCCAGAATAAAACCTAATTTATAGAATAATCATATCATAAAGTAAAATCATGTAAATTCATTCTCTTAAACTACTATTAATGCAAATGTGTTGTTTTCTTATGAGCGTGTCTTCTTGTTAGTGTAAGCAGAATTCCCAGAAGATAGCATCATGTTCAATCCCAGTAACTAGAGGAATATTCCTTTGGGGGAAAAAATCTTCGCATTCATTAGATTATGCAGAATACTTTTCCTGTTGATGCTATACCAGACCACAAATTGGGGAACACAGTCTCCTCTGACTAAGCACACAGCTTTGGGACACACATGGAGCTATGACAAAGGAAAGGCAACTCCAACTAAGCTGCCCAAAGGGACCACAGATCTCACATTCAGATTGCCTACCCTACCAACTCGTGCATCATCATGTTCTTTAAGCATAGCCTCTTTCCAGGGATGTTAGGATGTAACTCTTCTTAGTCATATTAGAACTAGTCCCTCATTACTTTCTAGCTATCAAGAATGTGAGTGTGGGATAGAGAATTAGGGGCAATAACATTTATCTTCCCCAATTAGTCTTTCCTGGAACAACAGGACTAAGCAAAAAAAAAAAAAAAAAAAGGCATAGGAATGAGCTGTGTAATCATGTTCTGTTATTAATTTGCACTAGAACTCCCTTATTATTCAGAATTCCATCTTTGCTCTAAAAGGAAGCTGCCCTCTCAATGGCACTCACATCTGAGAAAGAGGCTGGCAGGCTGAAGGGACAATTTTGCCCCCAACAATCAAGAAAATTGAACAGCAAACTATGGAGACTGCAGCAAGAGAGAAGGCAGTTACAGATGCCCCAACTTGCCTGGGAGAACAAAGGGCACATAAAACTTCGATTGTCCCTCTCGCTCTCTTTTGTCTTTCCTCTTTCTTCCATCTCTTCCCAGTGAAAAAGCTGGAGGTTGCAACTCTATGGCTTCTCTTCAGGCATTTTTCTAATCTCCTCAAGAACCTTTACTCTCCATTCATTTTCACATATTTGCAACCAGGATTTTCAGTGGCTTCATGTCACGATTTGATTAGACCCAGGAAAAAAATGACCTAATTCTGTCATTTGAGCATAGAAAACCTGGCATCTGGACTCTGAGGTTCAAATATTGTCTCTGTCTGGGAAACTTTTTTTTTCTGAATCTCAAAATCCTCAGCTGTAAAGTGGGGACAATAATACTTATACATCTTTCTTCACAGGGTAGTTTTCATGTCAAGATGTAATTTTGTTCTATTCAGGTTCACAGATAACTTAAAACTACTTGTCAATCTTATGGTGATCCATAAATCCTAAACTAAGAACCCCTGCTTTAACAGACTGTCAGGTCTTTAAAAGATAAGGTCCTAAACATTTTAGGAATCATTACCCATAGAACATAACTCTCACTCATAGAACAACACCTCACACCTTGTAGGCATTGAATCAATGTTTGTTGAATTGAATTGAATTCATGGAGGGGCACCTCAATGAACCATAAAGGTTCTGAGGAAATTTGGTAACTGTCTTTCTCTTGCTTTCTGTGTCATCAGAACTTCAGGGAACCTTTGCAGAAGATCTTACTTCTATCTCCCCCTACTCTGAATCTGTGTCCAAAGGTTAGATGTTAGCTCATCAGGAAACGAGTCTGAAGACCAAAATATATTGAACCCTTTCCCCTTGAGACACTTAGTACTCTAAAAAGAAGAGAAAGGAATGGGGATGAATGAATCTAGCCCGATAAAAAATCAGCATGAAAAAATATTTTTAAAAATGAGCAATAAAATAAATAGTTGTACAATCTAAGTAAATGATAGTATAGAATCTGGAGAAATTCATGGTGGTCTGAAAAAATTTAACACCATGCATTTAATATCATGGAAAATTATAGATTTAATTTAATATCATAAATTTAGAGCTAGAAGTATCTTAGGGTTCCTCAAGTCCATCCCTCTCATTTCACAGATGAGAAAAATGAAGCTGAGAAAGGTTTGATAATTTGCTCATAATTATACAAATATTAAATGTCAAAATTTGAACTTGAATCTTCCTGATTTCAAGCCCAGAAATCAATACATCTACTGTTGGAGAAGCAACAATGCACTATCATGTTACCAAAAATTCTCAATTCCACTGGAGACATAATGAAGAGAAAGAAGCCCATGGTGAAAAGTGTCCAAATCCATTATCTCTGATCCTTTGCCTCTTAAGTTCCATAATCTTCTACCAGCCCTAAGTCTACCAGCCTTTCTGTGCTTTTGAGCTATTTTGATAAGAGCCTCTTTGAAATAATGGATGCTATATAAAATTTGTGAGATTTTTAAGTAATTTAATTTGATAGTGCTTCCAACCTTGATAGTTTTTCAGTCATTCCCAGAACCTGCTTTCTACCTAATTCTCTTTCTGGGTTGAGCTCTCTCTACTCACCATCACTGAGGTAGTCCTCTGTGCCCCAGACAATACTGAACCCCCATGCAGTCACTCTGAAATTTTCCTATACTACTCTGTCTAATCAGACAAGTAAGATATTTTCTCACAAGGACCCAAAATTTCTTCCCTGATTTTCATAATCTCCTTCATTACCCATAAAACTAATTCCTTCATTCTTCTTCTAATGGTTTTCTTGGCTCCAGACTACACTAACCTGCTTCTCCTTGACCCCTTCAGTTGGCCAGAAATTACCAATTTATCCCACTTCCAGATGCTTTAGAGGATCAGAATCTTCTTCAAAAAATGGGTAATGCATCTACCAATACATCTTACACCAATGCATCTACATTTGCTAGTAATCTGGAAGACTTAGTTCAAAATAAAGCATTTTATGATAAATAAATATAACAAAATAACAACAGAACAGGGCTCGCATAAGCCATGAGCCCAGACTCTTAATGAATGTCTATATACCTCATTTCACAGCAAATTATGCTTTATGAATTAAGTCTAATTTATTAATAAGTATATACTCTTTAGGAAAAGTAAATCCATGCATTTGAACAAATCAATGAATATTTAATAAGAGCTTATTATATGCCAGTCACTGTGCCACAGTTATAAAGAAAATTGAAAAAAAAAAAAACATTCCCTGTATTCAAGGAACTCTGATGATGGAGACAGCATAGAAACAAGTTCATACAAACAAGATATAGATAGAATAAATTGTTGGTGATTTCGGAAGAAAGGCACTAGGATTAAGGTGGAGAGACTTCTTGCAGATGGTAGAATATTACATTAGCAATTCTCAGCTTGGAAAGCCAGAAGGCAGAGAAGAAAAAGGAGATGACATTCCAGATTTGAAGTACAGTCAGAGAAAAGTCAGAAGATGGAGTGACTACAACTAAAAAACGCTAGAAAAAGAACAAATTAAAAGCTCCCTAATAAATACCAAATTGGAAATTCTGAAACTCAAAGGAGAGGTTAATAAAATAGAAACTAAGAAAAAAGAAGATAGAGTGTCTTGAGCGAAGAATAGCAAGGAGACCATTGTCACTTATTTGTAGTGATGTGGAAAAGAACAAAGTCTAAAACAATTGGTTTCAAAAGGCAAGAATCATATAGAACATAGAAAGATAAAACTTTTCTAGGACTTGTAGTTGAGGACTGACACATAAATAATGCATGACTAAGGTACATAGGAAAAGCAATTCAAATCTCCAACATTGCAAAGCTGAAGTCAGGATGGTGTTCTTTTACACCTGCTTCCTGCCTAGTGAGGATCATAGGTGATTTCTACCAAGCCTTTCCTCTCAGCTGCATTTCTACTGATCCCTAGTGTGCATTATTTCTCTATTCTATCAAGTCTTCAGCAATTCTCTTATTTTATGGTTGCCTGACTGCGTGTCCAATGGGAAGCTATAGTTAAAAAGCAAGAATCTTATGTGGGATGTAGAAAAACGTAATGTGTTCAGGGATCAGGAAAATATGCATGACCAAGGCACACAAGGAAGAACAAGTCTCTTCCCCAAAGAAAAGGCTATGGCTCTATCAAACAACTCTTAGTCACCTCTATTAGGGAGGGCTGTAGTTAAAAAAGATTCTCTTCTCTTGTGTCTCAGATACCTTCAAGGTCATTTGCTACAGTCTTCCAAGTTACTTCTATCTCTATTAGTAGAAAGCGTCTCTGAAATTCTTTTTCTCTTTTCTCCACTGGCATTTTCATCCAAATGCCATAAAGATTTCTTCAGTTATGTCACCCAACAGTGGTTATGAAGCTCTTCCTCCCACCAGAGTTATGGTAGAAAATATGGAGTTCCAGCCTAAAAGCAGATCTACCTCTTGAACTCGTCCATTTGATTCTTCTCTACACTGATCTCTGATTATTTGACTTGACTTCTCCTAAGGGTCTTAATTTGATTGTTTAAATTATAACACAAATCTGTATTAGATCTTAGATGATTTTATCATACCCCTTTAATTAGATAAATCTTCCCATGTCTATATCTTGTAAAAAAGGTGGAGGTAATTTCACTTATAATGTATGAAGAAACTATTATAACCACCCTTGGTGCCCCAAACTACTCTGTTACGTAAAAATAGTAACATTTTCCTAGCTTAGGAAAGCTGAAAATGATGGTGGCTTCAACTTCTCCTTGAAGTTGGAAAAAAAAGACTATTTTATTCCAAATCAGTATTGAAAAATTGGAGCTAAAAACAAATTCTCCTTTCCCATTCATTGGCCAAGAAAAGAGAACTGACATGATCTGAGTCCAGTAAATAATAAGTCTTTCATGGTTCAGATTATCAATACTGTCTCCTACCTTTAGGTTCTCATTTGTGCTTTATCCTTCAGATGTCTCTAGTAAAGAAAGAAACCTGTTGTGGTTCAGTCATTTCAGTCATGTCCTACTCTTCATGATGTAATTTGAAGTTTTCTTGGCAAAGATCCTTTGACATTTTCTTCCCTTAAAAAAAAAAATATATATATATATATAATACATATATATAAATACATAAAATGTGTGTTTATGTGTATTGGACGTGGGAGTACTGTGATTTCATCTTTATAAGAAATTCCATCAATGTAAAAACAGGGAAGACAACAGTGATTTGTAATCTTAGTTGATTGGGGAACTGACAAATTAAAGTCCATCAATTAAGACATTCAGGAAAAGTCAAGTCATTAGACAGATGAGAAATTGAGGCAAATAGAATTAAATGCCTTGCCCTGAGTCACACACCTAATAAGTGTCTGAGGTTAAGTTTGATGAGTCTTCCTGACTCCAGACTCCAGATGATAAAGTGGATCACACTTTAGGACCCCGCTGTGACTTCAAACACAATCTATGGCTGAAAAACAATTAAAACGGTTGAGATCCATGTGCTAGAGCATCTTCAAACCCAGCTGAGCTTCTCTTCTAACAACAGACAGATGTCAAGTGCCAACGGAGGGTATCTCAGGACCACCAGTTCCCAATCCTGCCCCCAGGAGGGTGGGCTGGCAGACACCAGGGTCCCACCCATGCCACAGTGGGGAACTGGGGAGGGAATTACCAGCAGGAAAAGGAGAAAGGCACTGGGTCTACAGACAAAGAACCCAGGTTCAAGTCCCACCTTAGACACTCCCTCTGTCTCTGACACTGACCTTGAGCAAGTCTCTTAAGCTCCAGTGCAATCAGTTCCCTCCTCTATAAAATAAAAGGCTTGGATTAGTTGGTCCCTAAGATCCTCTCCATGCTAGCTCTATGGTTCTCTGACCTCCAACAGACTATAGGAAATACTACATTCACCAAGGGAACAGGTGGATCCTTCTATTACATTTCAAGTTTCCTTTTGTGCCAAAGAATCCATCAGGAGAAATGGGAATTTCCTTCCCCATAAACTAGAAAGTCCATGAAGATAGGGACTGAATCTCCTTTATACTAAAAAAGACATGACCCCGTTGGGCAGCCAGGCGATGGTCCTATGCTTAGTAATGATAATCATGATAGTTACAAGGCTACAACACTCAAGGCTCTTTCTTCACCTCTAACCACTAAGTAAATTTAGACAATTGCAGGGAACACACAGAGAAGAACAAAAACAAAATGATTAGAGAGGTGGGTACATCATGTGAGAGGAAAGATGAAAATAGCTAAGTCTAGTCTGACTAAGGAATGACTAAGTGAAAACATGATTACAGTCTGCAAATATTTTTAAAGAGTAGATTTCAAAGAAAGAGCTGTAGACTAAGACTCAAAATGCTCAAATAACACTTTGAGTTGCAAAATGAAATCATAGAAAAATCATGTTTCAAGGAAAATTCTTTCAGATTTTGTATATATGTGTAAATATATGTATATATATGAGGTGGGAGTACTATAATTTCATCTTTATAAGAAAATCCATCAATGTAAAAAGGGGAAGACAACAGTTATTTGTAGTCTTAGTTGATTGGACATCTGACAAGTTAAATTACTTGTTCATATTCGCACAGATAATATGTGATAGAAACAAGATTTGAATCCTATGTGTTACCAATTTAACTGGTCCCTTGTTACGCTGAAAACTAACCATCAGTAAATGCAAAGAAATGTATGCTGGAAATTCATTTTACATTATCTAAAAGACAAATTTCTTATGTTAACAGTGGTTTACTAGTTCTGTTTCCTATTGATCTATAGGATTATTATATGCTTATTTTCAGGTTTAAATGAATTCTTTTCTGCAATTCTATATGTGGCATTCTACTTTAATTCATGTATAAATACAAGAAGTATATTTTAGCTTCTTTAATGTTCAAGGCACTGTGAAAGATAAAATCAAGTACAAAAGAAGTATAAAATATAGTCCTAGACTACAAGAATTTATAATCAAGTTGGGGAGAAAAGTAATTACATTAAGAAGACAATATACATTAACACCATATGAACGATACAAACTAAAAGTACACTAGCAATGAGATTCCTTTTTTGTTCCTATAGTAATAAGTCCAATTGTCCTGACCTATGTCTTGTCACTGGACCCAGAGGACTCTGGAGGACAAAATGAGACTGGTCACTTTGCACGGCCTCTTTCACTTAAATCCAATTCACTTGTAAGTCAAGACATCCTCCTTCTGATGTCATTGATCCTCATCCAGAAGGACAAACAATAAGAACAATAATCCTATTTCTCCTCAAGTTCAGCTCTGTGATCTCAACTATGGTTCCCTTATAATCTGCCTTGTTCATTGTTGTTCCAGTCTTCAAAATTTGATAGATTATATTATGTGTTAAAATATATGACGTTTAATGTCATATATTATGTATTTGGGAGTTGTCTTCAATAGTAATAAGGAAGTTCTGAAGAGGAATGAGTGGATAGTGATGGAAATAATGAGTTTTGGTTTGAACAGGAGTTTGAGGTGGATAGGTTGGGAGTTCAGGAGTTGGACAGCGGATAGAGTACTAGACCTCCATTCAGAAAGAATAATCTGGAGTTCAAATCTGGCCTCAGGCACTTACTTAGTAGCTGTGTGACTCTTGGCAAGTCATTCTACCTTGTTTGCCTCAGTTCCTCCATTGTAAAATGAGCTAGAGAAGGAAATAGCCAATCACTCCAGCATCTTGGCTAAGAAAACCCCAAATGGGATCACTGTGACTCAGACACAAATGAACAGCAATAACAACAATTCAGGGATGGAGTTCAGAAGAGAGACTAGAGCCAGCTATGGAGGTATAGAAAAAAAATCTGCATTGAGATAATTAAGCCCATGTGAGCAAATGGTATCAAGTGAGTGAGAACAGAGAGAAAAGAACAGAAGGTCCAAGAGAGAAGCTTGGGAAACATCTACAATTAGTGAGTATGTCATAAAAGAACCAAAAAAAGAGACTGTTTTACATTCTAAACTCCTAGAGGGTATAGATTTTACCATAAACTACACAGCATATTACTATGCAGCCACATGAACACTTAAGAAATATTACATAGCTATGAATTCAAAGATGAGAAACACTGACTCTAATTTCCAAAAGAATCAAAGAAAATAAATCTTCCTGCAAGACCTTAGGTTGGCTATTTTGTTTTGTAATTAGGTAATCTTTCCATTTAGCAGTTTAATTCTTTTTTTTCCATGACATACATAATATTGAATGATCAATATTATTTTATTGATAAAAGCATATCTAATGAGGAATAAATGCTGTGCTACAACTAATCATGAAACAAGCATAAGTCAAATGAATTTAGCTGAGTTTTGGCATTTTAAGTAATAGTGACAAAAACTTAATGAAACCATTCATAGTAAATGTGTGTCACATGTCCCTCCTATTACTACTTTCTGAATATCACCTCCACCCTCTTATTTTTTATCTCAAACACTAAAAATCGATCAGTACAAGTGAATTAGCAGCTTCATTCCAGTGTTTGGCAATGCAATTGTCTTTTTTTCTAACAACACTTGTCATCAGTGTAAGAATAAACTATTAATTACTTCCCAAATGTTGTTCCTAAGGCGTCCAACCTAATGGACAGAAAACATATTAGGATTTTTTAACAATATTGTTGGGGGAGGGTTAAAAAATAATGATATCAATTCCAAGAAAAAGAATAGAAATAGCCTGTGAAACTTCAGGGTCCACAGAACATTCAATCTTTATTTAATGCAAATTTAGTAAATATGTATTAAGTTCTTGTCATATATAAGGCAACATGAAAATATACAGCAACATAGCTCCTTTTATTTGAATTCATTATTTAATTATTCATGACAATTCCAGATTTCTTTTTTTAATTAATTAATTTATTTATTTACAAAGCATAGGCATGGGTAATTTTTCGAACAATGTACCTTGCAAAATCTTTTGTTCCAAATTATGCCCTCCTTCCCCCCCACTCCCTCCTGTAGATGGTAGGTAGTCCAATACATATTAAATATATTGAAATTGAAATACATGTTAAATCACATAAATATATATATATATACACATACTTATACAGTTATCTTGCTGCACAAGAAAAATTAGATCAAGAAGGAAGGAAAAGAAAAATTGAGAAAGAAAAAACGGAAGCAAATAACAATAGAGAATGAGAATACTGTGTTGTGTTCCACACTCTGTTCCCACAGTTCTCTCTCTGGGTGTTCATCACTGAACAAATGAAACTGGTTTGAATACTCTCATTGTTGAAGACAGCCATATCCATCAGAAGACAATTCTAGATTTCAAGAGAGAATTTCTTAAGGGGAAAAGAAAAGAATTAGAGAAAATTTAAAAAGACAGACTTGCAAATGTTGTCTCTGACAAAGGGACTATTCTTGGGTTAAGCAACTAGAGAAAACATTAAAAAGTTTCTTTTTATTAGTTCCCTATTCAATTGAATTTTATTGAAGGCAAAAAATGCTAGAGTAAGTTGTACTGATTACCCTTATTATGCCTTGTGGGAAAGCTAATTCCAACAGTTTGAAGATGATCCAGAAGAGTGTACCAGAGGCCTTGTGAAGTTACTCCAGTTTCAGTGATCTCTAGACATCAGGCCCAATCATTGATAGTTTGTTCTCCGAGGATTTTTCTTCATATATCCCAGGAACAGTGAAATTTTTGAGGATTTTTGTCATCCAAAGATATGTCTGAAATACACACCTTATCAAGAAGGAGGCATTCGGTTACTGCATATCCAAGTTAAAACTTTAAGTTGAACAAAAAAACATCAAGGACCATTCCAAATTTGGATGGATTGAAAAAACTCATGATTTCTAAAGAGAATACTTAGGGGAACACAATTTCCATCTTCTAGTATTTGAAAAGCTATCATTTGCAACAAATATTAATTAATTCTGCTTGACTCCAACAGATAGAACTAAGATAAATGATTAAATATAAAAGAGACAGCATTTAACTCATAGTTGAACTCATGCTCAAATAGAATGTGCTGATGTTTAGGATTCATCATTACTTTTAAGCTTTAAATCAGATTAGATTATCGATTATTGGAAAAGTTATAGGAAGTAGAGTCAAGATGTCTCGGAGGAAGTAGTAATTTGACATTCCCTCTCCATCTCTCTGACAAAGATCCAGAAAATGCACAGGCGGAATTCTGATTGAGAAAGCCAAGAACGGAAAGCGAGTCATTTTTCCAGGGCTGGATGAGCCAGAGATGAAAAGGGAGGTTTATAAACCAGGAACATTCTACCCAAGAGCTGAGGGAAAGGGGAGATGGGACACCAGGGCAAGTACCAAGACAGAAAGAGATCTCAAGAGATCGCAAAACAAGTATTGGGTCTAGGAACAGGTACCATCCAGGTCCAGAGCAGAGGTTGGACAAAAACATTTGTGAAAGCTGACTCTAACTATCTAACAAACAAGGTACAAGTTCTAGGAAGCAAATGGTTATTGTGAAGAAAACAGTTCCTTCAAAAAGAAAATTTGGCAAATGAAAACAAATGATGTCAAAAGACATGAAGAAACAAAATTAAAAGATTGAAAAAGGTAGAAAATATGAAGGATTTTATTTTTTTTAAATCTGCCCTAGAAAAACAGATTGAGGAGAAATAAGTTAATGATCATCATGCTACCTGAAAGCCCTGAACAACAAAAAAGAGCCTAAACATCATATTACAAGAAATAAAAGAAAACTATCTTAGAACTAGGGGGAAAAGTAGAAATTGAGAATCCACTGGTCATATCCTGAAAGAAACCCCAACTTAAAAGTTCCCAGGAATATTATAGCCAAAATTAAAAGCTCTCCAGTGAAGGAAAAAAAATACCACAAGTAGTCACTTCCCACTTCTAATACTATGGTTAAATGAATATTGTTATTGACTTTAGAAAGAATAATATAAACCGTGGTATATGATTAAGATGGAATATTATTGTTCTCATGGGAAATGATGAGCAAGATGCTCTCAGAAAAACCGGGAAAGTCCTCCATTAACTCAGGTAAAATGACATGTACTGTGTACAAAGTAATAGCATTGTTGTGGGAAATGACTGCTCTTCTGAGTAATACAATGATCCATGGCTACTTGGAAGGATTTTTGATGAAAAAATGCTGTCCATACATAGAGAAAGATCTGATTGTATCTAAATTGAGATTGAAGCATTCTATTTTTTAATTTTATTTTTCTTGTGAGTTTTTTTGGGGAAGGGAATCTTATGATTTCTTTCACAACATGACTTTTATGGAAATGTTTGGCTAACTTTACATGTACCTTCTTAATCAAGAGTGAGGTGAGTGGAAGGGAGAAAATCTGCAACTCAAAGTTTTAAAGACAAATGTAAAAAATTGTTTTTCATGTAACTGAAGAAAATAAAAATATTAATAAGAAAGGATCATATTATTCAACTTCCCTGTGACTTAATTCATTCTTATTGGCTTAGCAAGCCAAACTACACATAGTCCCATCATAATTCAACAATATGTTTTGTCTCCCCCTTTTAGAGTATAAATTTCTTGATGGTAACTACTGCTTCAATTTTATATTTGTATCTCTAGCATTTAACAAAATGTTTGATATATAGTAAGATCTAATCAAATGTTTTTTCATTCATTCATTTCATTCCCATTCTGACAATCTGACAAGTTTCCCAAAGTGTTACACTACTTCTTCTCCATTGACAAGCCCACAACATCTTCCAACTAACTACTGTTTGAAAGAGATGAACTTCCTCTGTCTCTCTGCTTTCTCCTTGATTTATTATGGAATATTAGACACCCAGAGATGGGGCACAGAGTGAAAATGGATTGGAAAACACTAATCTAAATAAAGGAAGCTAATTATGTCTCCAAGATGATTGGACAAGTCTGCCTTCTCAATAACTGCCAATAAATTGATACTGAAAGTCAAGTTTATTATATTATATTATTATTATATTGTCATGCTCTTTGACCCAGCAGAACCACTACTAGGTCCGTATTCTAAGAAAATCATAAATGAGGGAAAAGGATCCACATGTGTAAAATGTAGCAGCTCTTTTTGTGGTAGCTAGAAACTGGAAACTGAATGGATGCCCATCAATTGGAAATGGCTGAATAATATATGATATATAAACATAATGGAATATTATTGCACTTTTAAAATTACGGGGTTAGCTGGGTGGTGTAGTGAATAGAGCACCAGCCCTAAAGCCAGGAGGACCTGAGTTCAAACCTGGTCTCAGACATTTAACACTTCCTAGCTGTGTGACCCTGGGCAGGTCACTTAACCCCAATTGCCTCAACAACAACAACAAAAAAATGGTGAACAAGCTGGTTTTAGAAAGGCTCGGAAAGATTTACACAAACTGAGGCTGAGCAAAAGAAGCAGAACCAAGAATACATTGTACACAGTAACAGCATGATTGTGTGATGATCAACTATGAAAGACTTGGTTCTTCTCAGCAGTTCAGTGATCCAAGACAATCCCAATCAACTTTGGACAGAAAATGACATTTGTATACAGAGAGAGAACAATGGAGACTGAATGTAAATCTACACATGCTGTGTTCATTTTTTTCTTTTTCTTCTGTTTTTTTTTTTCTCATGGTTTTTCCTTTTTGTTCTGATTTTTCTTTCCTAACACGATTCATAAAGAAATGTGTGTTTTTAAAGTTAATGTACATGTATAATAAAAAAAGAATTAAAACAATTATTTTTTTAAAAAAACTGTACATATATAACCAGAAATAAAAGAAAACAATAAATAAAAGTCAGTTCTCTAATTTGTAATCAAAGGTTCTGTATTCAATTCTCCTCCTTGCCACTTATTACCAAAATAACTTCTGGCAACTCATTTAGGTGTTCTGGAACCCAATTTCAAAGATCACTTATAAAGGTGTCATGAAGGGATCTCAAAAGCAATTTTCTTTAATCTTCTAATTTTGTAAATGAGAAAACTGAATCCGAAGGAGGTTAAATGATTTGTCAGAACTCACAAAAGGAGGGAATGGCAAAAATGGGATTTAAATATATGCCCTCTCATTCAGCTAGGTGGTGGAGTAGATGGAGTATGGTGTCTGGAGTCAGGAAGATTCATCTTCCTGAGTTCAAATCTGATCTTAGATGCCTATTAGTTGTATGACCCTGGACAAATCACTTAACCCTGTTTGCCTCAATTGCCTTATCTGTCAAATAAGCTGGAGAAGGAAATGGCCAACCACCCCAGTAACTTTGCCAAGAAAACCCCAAATGGGGTCATGAAGAGTCAGACTTGACTGAAAATGATCATCCACTAAGTTTTACTTTACTTCCATTGCACCAGGCTGCTTCCTACATGAAGATATGAGAACAGATCTCTAAATCTATGAACTTATGCTTTGTGCTGGATGAACTCACTATAGATAGAGAATGAAAAAAGGTTCTAACCCAAAGAAACAGGCTTTTGTCCTGTTTCTGTGCTTTTAGTTGTCATTATATTTAATTCCCCATTCTTCAATCAAAAATCCTCCAAAAGTTAACATGGATGTGGAACTATGGGATCATAGATTTAGGACTGGTAAGGATTGAAGTGGCCATGTGATAGCATCCCCTCATTTTATAGCTGAAACTCAGAGATTAAGTGACTTGCCACAGGTCATGTAGGCAGAGGGAGGATTGGGACTCAAGTCCTCAGACTTCAAATCCGGTAACTCCTTTTTCATTTATAGGACAAGTTAAGTTTGAAATCACTGCATCCTGTCATTTGGATAATTGACAATTTCTTTTTAAATTTTTTTTATTATTTGATAGCATATGAGAATAGCAGAATGGAGCTCTGGGACATTCTAACTCTATTATCCTATCAGAGAGTTACCAAGGTAACAAGGGACTGTAGAATCTGTTGTCTGGCAGGAAGGTTAAAACCGGCTGGGAGAGGGAAAATAAAAGAGGTGGGGGAGGGAGGGAGAAGCTATGTCTGTTTATAAGTCCCAGAGGTTTGCCCTTTTGCATGGAAATTATATATTTTCAACTGCAAAAGCACATGAAGATGCTTTTTTCCAGTAGTTCTTCATGGAAATAACAATGTAAAAGAGATCATCCCTTAAATTAAAAAAAAAAATCCAGTTGAATTTTCTCTAATGCCCTTAAGGGCTGGAAAACATCACCCTGAGAATGTTCAGAGTGCTGTCAACTCTGGCAGACTATAAATCATACTCTTCAGGAGGGGGAATATTCCATATCAGTGATTAGGGGACCACTGTACTCCTTCCAACAGGAAGAACCTAGCCAGTCTCCTGCCCTGTCTCCTCAATGATTAGCACCCTTCCCAGAACTACCAAAATTTGCTAGAGGGTTTTGCATGGGGAGACCATCTGGCTAATTGGACTTTCGACCTGCTGGGTTGTCAATGGGGTATTTAAGGACAAAATAACATTTATAGTAGATTAGTCTGCATGCAAGTAAAAATCAATTAACAACATCCATTTAAGAAAAGAAATGAGCACTGGGGGAAATCCAAAAGTTAGTAGTTCTAGTCTCTGACTTTAGGAAGTTTATTGAGGAGATCAGGGGATAGCAAATGTCCCCAAAATGTAAAGCAGTTTTAAATTTTTAAAATGCCTATAATACAGATACTTCCTTTTGATGCTGTACACATGCCAAGGAAACACATACTTAAAGCCTAAAAATCTTATCATACACTCTGTTTGTTCCAGCCAAATAAAAACAGATTTTGTCTGCATTTTTAAAAGTGTAGTACCTATAAACAACTTCAGCATCCATTTAAAAAAACTAAGAATTTTGGGGAGGAAAAGGATAGTGACAGATTGGTTCTCTCTATTTCTTCATTGCCCTGACCTCACTGCCAATGGGATGCAATGAGGGATTGTAGGTGGGGGAGGTGGCTCCCCATATTGCACTGGATTTAGGAATTAAGGGCAGATATTCCAATCACTTTTAGCCCTCAGAACTTCCTGATTCAAGCAATCTATCAGCCTCAACCTCTCAGCATCAGAGATTATAGATTTATGTGTTATCACACTTGGCAAGGCAAAGGTTTGAAATGAAAATTGAATACATAAGTTCTGGAACAATATGGAGGAAACTGTAGCCTGTGGCTTGGGGACCTTTTCAGGTCCTTCTTCCTTCTCCCCTCAGTTTCTTTATCTATAAAAGAAAAAATACTATTGATGTTTTCCACCTCACAGGAATACCATTTGAAAAGTATCTTTTATGCTGTATATGGAAATTCATAGAAATGACCCACCAGTTGGGGAATGGCTGAACAAGTTGTGGTACATGAAGGTAATGGAATATTTTTATTCTATAAAAAATGATGAACAAGCTGACTTTAGAAAGACCTGGAGAGATTTACACAAACTGATGCTGAGTGAAACAAGCAGAACCGGGAATACATTGTACACAGTTACAGCAAGATTGGGCAATGATCAATTATGCAAGATTGGGTTCTTCTCAGAGGTTTGGTGATCCAAGGCAATGTCAATAGACTTTGGATAGAAAACGTCATCTGCATCCAGAAAAAGAACCATGGAGACTGAATATAAATCAACATATGCTGCGTTCACTTCTTTTTTCTGTTTTTTTCTTCTCCCTCCCATAGGTTTTCTCTTTTGTTCTGATTTTTCTCTCCCAACATAATTAATAAACCAATGTGTTAAAAAAGAAGAAAAAAAGAAGACTGGATAGATAAAGGAAGATAAATAAGAAGATAGATACAAGGAAGAATGTGGCTTATAAAGGCTTTTGAATGCCAAGAAAAAAAAAGAAATGACTAAAGAAATGAGTCGATATCAATAAATGAAGGCTAATCAGGAGGATAATGGTTAATATGTGATATACTTATATCACAAATGCACTATTGAAAGGTATCAAGGTTATCAGTATAGTGGCCCTTTCTTTCCAGGAGATTCAGAAGTCCTACAGGTTTATTTTTTTTCCTTTCTCTGTGTCACACCATTTTCTGATGTTTTCTATTTATTTAACACATAAACTTTGCTACTTTCTTTTTTCTGTCCCCTCAAGTACCACATCAGTGGAAACACAGACACAGTAACCATGCTGAGATCTGAACATGGATACGCCTTCATCAAAATAGCTTCAATTATTTGCAGTTTTAAAGTGGTATTTTCATGCTAAATGGAATACTTTCTATACCATGAAATCAATTCTCTGTTTCCACTATGGCAATGGGAAGAAGAATAGTCTTGTTGTATCATCAGCCTTATATCTGATTATTAAGAGGAAAATTCTTCTCAGTGTGGCCATCTCAATGACTGCCCCCCCTTAACTAACAGTCAAGTCCTGCACAATCTGGTCCCAACCAAGAATGTTCTTCCTCCTCAACTGTGACCTACATATGTAGAAATTCCACATGACAGAAATCCAAATGGCTTCAAAAAGCCTTGATTAACTACTGGGTCTGTATCCTAAAGAGATCATAAAATAGGGACAGGGACCCACATGTGCAGAAATGTTTGTGGCAGCCCTTTTTGTAGTGGCAAGGAACTGGAAGCTGAGTGGATGCCCATCAATTGGGGAATGGCTGAGTAAGTTATAATATACTTCTGTTATATTATTGTTGTATAAGAAATGATGAGCAGGCTGATTTTAGAAAAGCTTGGAAAGACTTACATGAACTGGTGCTAAGCGAAGTGAATAGAACCAAGAGAACGTTGTACCCAATAACAATAAGATTATGTGATCATCAGCTGTGATGGATTTGACTCAGCAATTTGGTAATTCAAGGCAGTTCCAATAGATTTGGGATGGGAAATGCTATGCACATCCAGAGAAAACTATGGAAACTGAACATGTACTGAAGCATAGTATTTTTACTTTTTGTTCATTTCTTTCTTTCTCATAATTTTTTCCTCTTGGTCTGATTCTTTCTTCTACAACATGAGAAATATGGAAAGATATTTAAAAGAATTGCATATATTTAACCTATATCAGATTACTTGCTGTCTTGGAGAAGAGGGAGGTAAAGAAGGGTGATAGAAAAATTTGGAACACAAAGTCTTACAAAAATGAATGTGAAAAATCTTTACATATATTGGGAAAATAAAACACTATTGAAAATTTGGGGGAAAAAAGGCTTGAGCAACTATATCATTCCAGTGATCTTTCCATCATTTGAAGTCATTTATAGCACAACATGACTATAATGAAACAATAGCTAGGAATACTGGTGTCTGGGGCAAATTCATTCTCATGAGACAAACGTGGGGAGAGACTTTGGAACTTAGAAGGTCTCATGAGAAAATAATTTCTAGGATATCATCCCATGAAGTATAGAGCAAAAACAAGGAAGGAGTCTGTACCCTAGGACACCGATGCTGGGAGGTCACTGAGGAGGTAGCAAGACTGGGCTGGAAATAGCCCTTTATGAGGTTAAGAAAGTCCTTGGGTCATATTTGACTCTTTGTGACCCCATTTGGTGTTTTTTGGACAAAGTTACTGGAATGGTTTGCCATTTCCTTCTCCAGTTCATTTGAAAGATGAGGAAACTGAGGCAAACAGGGTTAAGTGACTTGCTGGAGTCATACAGCTAAGAACTGTCTGATATCAGATTTGCATCCAGCTCTTCCTAACGCTAGACCCAGGGCTCTCTTCATGCACCGTCTAGCTGCCTAATGTCACTTTAACCCCAATATCACTTCTTTCCCCATATGTCCCCTATGAAAGACATGGTCTAGGAGAGCAACAATGGGCACAGAGGACAATTTACCCTAGTCAAGCGCAATAGAAAAAGCTACCTGTCCTTCAAGAGCGTTTCTCCCATGTCCCTGAAACAAAAATGTGGTGATTCTCTTCACCAAGACTAATTTCCCTGACTTGCACCTTTGATTCCTTCTCATCCTGGTCTTCTGGGAGTTTATCACATCACCCACTCTCATCTCTCTTTAATGCTTAATCTCTCCTTGCCTTTTGGCTCATTCCCTATTTCCTACGAATGTGCTCAGTTCTCCCTCACATTGTCTCTGCCAGCCTTTCACAAGCCTGCCCTGGAGCTCTCTCTTTCACAGTCAAACCCTGGGAAGGGAGCTTTGCACTCATTGATTCTATTGACTCGTTTCCCACTCAGTTCTCAACGAAAACTGGCTCCTGTGCCATCATTACAAGAAAACTGTTTCCAATGATTTTAAATGATGGACTTTTCTGGATCCTCATTCTTCTTGAGTATTTACATTGCTGACTACCTCTTTCTCTTCCTGAATACTCTCTTTCCCTTTACCTTTCACCATACTAGGCTGTTTCTCCTTTTTTTCATTGGTTCATCTTTCATTTCCTATCCCCTACATGTGAGTGTACCCAAAGGTTCTATTCTAGATTGGCCATTTCCCTCTCCCTCTCCCTCACTTTTTCCTCCCCCACCTCTTCCCCATCTCATCAACTACCATGGGTTTAGCCGGTGTCTTTACACAAGATAATTCCCAAAGTCCCCATTTGAATGTGGAATTTTGAATTAGAAATCAGTTCAAATCCCAGCTCTATTGCCTATTCTTTTGTGACCCTAAGTAAATCATTTAATCCCTACAGTTTCCTAATTAAAAAAGAAGACGCTGGGTAAGATAACTTCTGAAGTCCTTTCTAGTTTTAAACCTCTGATCCTAGGCTACCTTTTGTGGGCTGTAGCCCTGCACCACCAACTCCCTCATAGATATTTTTCTTTCAATGTCTCATAATTGTCTTAAACTCAACTTGATAAAAAATAAAACTTATGTTGCACACTAAATATTCCCTGCTCACTAATTCTGTTGAAGTTGCCACCCTGTTTTCAGTCACCTAGCTTCAAAATGTTGGATTCATCCTCAGCTTTTTGCTTTTCCCCCTCACACTCATATTCAACAATTGCCAGGACTTATAAATGCTACCTAAATAATATCTCTTACATATGTTCTGTCCTCCCCATTCTCCTACCTCACATCTAAATCCCAGCACTCATTTCTTCTCTCACAGATGACTAATGTAATTTCTTAATTGACTTCTCTATTTTGTATTTCTCCTAGCATAGGATCCAGTCTCCAGCCTGGTAGCTATAAGCTCCAGATAGCTACCAAAATAATCTCCTGAGAGCCCAAGGATGACTGTGTCCCTCTACAGATCAAAAATCTTTAGTGATTTCTTTTTTGCCTTTATAACAATATCCAGATGCCTTAGCTTGATTTCCCAATCTGATACCAACCTGCAATGACAGACTTACTTAATAATTTATCATAATAATAACATATCCATATAGAAATTGAAATTGGCAAAGAACTTTAAATGTGAACTGATCCTTCCAACAACTCAAGGAGGTAGATAGTATTATTTCCCTCATTTTGTAGTTGAAAAAACTATGGGGAACACAGATTAAGTGACTTGGCTAAAGTCACATACACACACCTATCAAGTGTCTGAGACATGATTAAGCTTGAGTCTTTCTGACTACATGCCATCCACTACATCCATGTCTTTATCCTTTGTGCCTATATTTTTTTCCTTCCCTTCCACTTCTCAGAATCCCTAGCTTCTTTGAAGACTCAGCTCAGTTAGTGGTTTCTCTTCCCAAAACAACTTTGAATTCTGTTCTATTGGTTTATCTTTTGATTTCTGTATCCCCAGTGCTTTGCACATAGTACACACTCAAAAAATGTTTGTCGAATGAATAAGTGAATAGTGCATAATATATCCTTGAAACTAGTGTTTTCTCCTAGGGGTATTGTGTTTGACTAAAACAATTTCTTCTTCTCTGTTCAAATTCATAAACTTGAATAAAGAAGAAGAGATCAATTTGGGATTTAACCATATCCAATACCTGTACCTATTCCCACTTCTTCATCACAGGGCACAGGTGTCTTGGTTCTGGTTTGTTGTTTTTAATGTAATCGGCATTTTATCTACATAGAAATAAAGACCTTGATTTCTGGGAAATAGACAACTCCTCCCAATGAGGATACTTGACCTAAAAACAATTCTCAAACTTTTTGGCTTCAGGACTCCTTTACACTCTTAAAAATGATTGACAACATCAACAAGCATTTTTAATGTGGATTATAATTATAGCTATTTACCAAATTAAAAATTAAAACTGGTAAATATTTAAAGTATCTATTAATTCATTTAAAACAATGAAAATAAACCAATTACATGTTAATCTAAATAAGATTTATTAAAATATTCTTAATTCATCTTTGGGTGTATATAAACTATAGAGATCACACACACACACACACACACACACACAGGCACAATCCCTAACAAGTGCTCCCTGACATTTTAAAGGTAGGTTCACTGTAAGTCATCAGTGAACTGAAAGTTAAAGTCTGCATTATGTTGAATACAATTATGTTCTCTTTTCATAAAAAAGGCTTGATAAACCCATACATCAAGTATGTGAAAATCCAAACGACAAAATGTTGTGTAACTGTGGGATGCCATGGAGCAATGTTCATGATTTTCAGTCAGTCTCTGAGAAAATTTTTAAGATTCCTTCTACAGAATCAGGAATGCATAGCATTTGAAAAATAAAGAAAGTTGTTTGAGTATTTCATAAAACCACATCCCATCCTAAGATACTTTTGTCCAATGTCTCGGAGCAAATTAATATTCTGACTTTCATGTGACTATTTTTCTATCATAAGACATCTATATTTCAAACTGTCTTTCACTGACTAAATTTATATTTTATATTCTTTTATTTATATTCTTTAAGATGTCTACAAGATAGTTATAGGCAATATAATATAATGAGTAAGAAGCATAATAAGAAGTCAAGAAGACCTGTATTCAGATCCCAATAATTGTAAATCTCTGGTTAAGTATTTAACCCCTATGTGACTTAAACAATACCCTAGCACTCTATCTAAAGAGTCGTAAATAAATAGTTATCTGAATTGGTAGAAAGAGTTCCCTACTCTGAAGAAACTAGATCTCATTTAAAAGATGAGATATCTTTAGAATCTTAGCTCTAGAATTGTTGGCTAACTCAGTTATTGAATTATAAAAGTCAGAGATACAAGACCCTTAGAGCTCATCTACCCCAGGTCCTTTATTTTGCAGATGTGAAAAATAAAATTGAAAAAGGTAAAGTGGGGGAGGGGGTTCTGTGCCACACAGATGGTAAATATTAAAGCCAAAATTGGAACTCAGCTCTTCTGCCTTCAGATCTCATGTGTTTTCAATTGCAAACAGAAGGCAGGATTTTCTCTTCCCTTTGGACTTAGGATTCTTAACTTTTGTGTGTATGTCAAAACTCCTTTAACAATTCAGTGAAACCTATGGATGCTTTCTCAGAATAAAATATTTAAAATATAAAATAAAATGTCTAGGATTTCAAGGGGGAAAGGAAAAAGCATTTATTAAGTGCTATTATAGGACTGCACAGTGCTGAGTGAAATCTCATTTGATCAAAGGAAGCAATTTTATCAATGTACAAGTTATGAAAGTATTTTTTGAAAGTGGCCTATGGTTTTCTTTTTCTTTTTATTCTCTTTGGTTTGAGTATCAAAATTATATTTATGTCATAAAAAGAATTTGGTAAGACTTTCTTTTTTATTTTATTAAAAAAAACAGAATAAGGAAAAAGGAAAACAGGAAAGAAATACAAAACAAAATGAAACAAGAGAACATTGTTATCTCTCCTTTCTTTCCTATTCCTTGGGACTCCTTGCTTTCTTCTCCTTAACTTGCCTTGCTATTACTTAACCTCCCCCCACCCATAAATCCATCCCTTGTCTTCCTCCCTCACCCTTTGCTTCCTCATTTGCCCATGCCTCTTCCCTTATTTCTTTATAGATGTTGGAGGGTTATACCCTTCATAGTATATACCCAGTGTTGCCTATTTAACCCATTCCCGATATGAGTAGGTTTTCAGAACTATGATCCCTTCTCCCCTCTCTAATACCTCTGTATCTATTCTTTCTTTTACCTCATTTATATAACATAATTACTCTTTTTACTTTAATTCTTCCTCAATCTTTCTTTTGAGCTACCCTATTGCTGATGTGAATCTTAAGCATGTGCTATACAATTCCCATATAAAAAATAAACAATTTTCCATGTTAAGTTCCTTGAAATATTGGCTCTTCCATAGCCAATAATATCAATATTATTCACTGAATAATTTCTTTTCTATTGAGTTTGGATTTGGTTCAACAAAGTATTATTTTAAAAGTTCACAGATACTAGTGTAAAATGCTTGCTTTAGAAGCTGACAATATTCAAACATTAATAAGTCAGTTTATTAACCTCTAACATCTACCCCAATAACTGTTCTGCCTTAGTTTTGCTGGACACCCACTCTGAAAATTTCCCAAACAACCTTACTTCATTTCGACTCTTTCATAATTATACCATAGATTTTTTTACCTTGAAAAATTAATTGCTATAATCAAGTCTCCACACAACCTCAAGTGGGAGGATGATTTTAGATAAGTCTTTTGTTGCATGAAACGGCAGAGTTAAGCAAAAATGTATGTATTTTGGCAGTTAAGAACAGAAACCAAACTGGAACTCGGGAACCATCTTCTGTGGCATTGACTTTGGGGATATTTAATGACTAACATTCCCCTTGAATAACATATTACCTTTCTGAAAATATAGAACTTCATAAATATTAAATTCCATCATTTTAATGTATTGTGAGTTTCCAATTTTTTATTTCTCTTTTCAAAACAGAAACCCACCAGAGAGAGTTTCCAGTGTTTCCAAAGAGCCTGGGCAGTGGCAAGGAAGCAGAGACAAGAATCTAGACAGTCCCATATAATTACAGTAATGTTGAAGGATAAGAAAAATGAGCTGCTGGTGTCAGACTGACACAGTATGTGTAGGAGAGCCCCAAGAAGATGGATGTGATATTGGGGTCAGCCAACCAGACAATGGATGATATTCCTGCAGCTGTTAGGGCATTGTCTAAGCCCGCATTAGCAACAGCTTGTGGTCTAGCTTAGAAACCAGATCTCCCTCACCCAAAATAAATTAATTAACATCAATCCTTCTGAATTAGAATGTCCAGCCAGTCGGCCTGCTGGGCTTCTGTCAGGTTTTTCTTAAACTTGGGTCTACTCTGTGTTTTTCAATAGCCTACCAAACGGCAGAATAAGCAATTCCTAATATTAAATTCAATTATCCCATGCTAGGAGATTGTAATCAAGCTTCAAGAAAGCTCTGCTGCATTTTGGCTTCATGAACAGCTCCTGAAGCCCAGTTTGCCTTTGTTATAAAGGCATCCACTCCAGAAGAGTTCAATATTCCATCTGGAATTGCCTGTCCTCTAAGTAGATCACTCTGTAGTGCCAGTTGGAGGACACAGATGAAGGATTATCTATTTGGAGCTTCAACAACTTTCATATTTTCCTAAAAGAACTACAAAAAGAGTTTTGTGTGATATGCCCTCATCTGGGAGAATACCAAGGGAAAATAAGACTATCATGCTTGAATTCAGTGGGGTGCTGAAGTCAGTGCCTGTGACTCCTGAAAAACAAATGTTAAATTTTTAGTTTGAGAATTTCCACCTTAGAAATCAACAAATGCTACAAATTGAAGCTTGGTTTATTATTTTGTTGATTGTCTTGACTTATGAAAATAATGGATTAAAATGTTACTACTATAAATTAAACTAAAAAATGCCATGTTTACATTTTTCCAGAGAGACAGATGTCAAATGTTTGCCAGTATGTCCCTGTTTAAAAGCATTCCCTATAGGGTTTTCATTATGACAGTTCTTTAGTGTTCTGAGAGTTCAAAGGGATTTGTGATTCTAGAGAGGTGGTTTTTCCCTCCAAGAATACAGATCTGACTCATACAATCCTTCCCATCCTTTATGACTTCAAACCATGTCTGTCCATAAATTTGCCATGTTTCCCGCAATGTGTAGGGGAACCACTTCATATTCTCATGAGGATACCATGGAACCCAAAGGAGAAGGAGGGGAAGAAAGGGAAGGAAGAGAGAAGGAAAAAGGAGAGGAAGGGAATCCAAGGAAGGAGAGGAAGAGAAAATGAAGAGAACATGATGGGGGAGAAGAAGAAAGGAAGGGGAGGAGGAGAATGTTATCACGAGGAACAAGTGGTCAGATATGACCAGTTCCCAACCAGGAGACAGCAGAGTGCAGCCAGTTTGCCAGGCTTGATACAGCACAGTCCCACAAGTTGGACCTCCATGGGATGAATGATAGCTAAAGACCACTGCTGTGTGAATAAGTGAACCAAGACAAAGGAGCCTGTGCAGAGCAAGTTGAAGATGACTTCAAGCAGTGGAAGAAACGGTTTCCCTCAGAGCAGCAGATGGCTCTGTTGGCTGGCTGCTGTCCTTGGTTCTCAAAAAGGAGCAAATTGACATCACTAGGGCATAGTCAAGTTCCAGGGTCTGACTGTGGCTGATCAGGCCAATGGGAGCTGGGGATGCTCTGCCCCAGGTGGGACACAAACAGTCCCTGTGAATATCTGGAGGAAGCAGATCACCTGGACTGCATGTAGCCCAGAGATGAGCAAGCTTGGTCTTTCTAAGCAATGACCCCTGAAAGTCTGTATATCCCCAAAGTGCTACATCAACAGTGTCAAGCAAAGAGAGACAAAGACCAACTTTAGGAGCTTCTCCCTGGTTTTACGGCATGGAAGGGACTGCACTAGTGCATAAGATGTCACCACCTGCTGTGGTGCTATTAGAGCCAGACTAACTCAGAACCAGTTGGCCCAATTCTCCTGCAGGGAGGCATTAAGGATCATTCCCAAAAACCCCAGGTTGCATCCCTGCTCCCTCCTTGTCTCTCAGATTGAGGGAAAAAAACAAGATTATATCTCAGATGAAAGCCCAGTTTTCCCAAGTATCACCCTTCAATAAAAGTCAAAAATAATAAAGTAACTAATTCAAGGAGCTTACAATCTGCAGAGAAATGCGATGTTTGCAGCATTCTAACGCCACTTTGTCTATGGATTCCAGTTGTCCATTTCCCTCTGTAGTATGTGCCTGATTTTTGCATTTCCACATGACCCTTGTTAATGTTTGCCCTTCTTTCTGAAAGAGAACCAATGATATTAGGAAGGTGTTGTCTTGACTTACAAGTAAAGGTGTGATAAAAATTACCTGTTTGGTATCTATAAATACATAGGGAGCTCTTTAAAAAAATCCATCGACTAGCTCTAATTCAGTAGATAAATCTCAGGGAAATTCCTGACACATAAAGATGTAAATGATTTATCCATGATCACACAGTTAGTAAATGACATTTGTGGGAATCTAAACTCAGGCATTTCTAATTCAAAGTTAAAAGTGCTTTATGGCACACCATTTTGAATAATATAAAATATAAACTGCATAATTTTAATCAGGAGATTTCTACTTAATTATTTCTAGTTGAATGAAATGTCAATATTATCTCCTTTTTTAAAAAAGGTATTTCAACCATCTTAGAAGTTAAGGTGTTCTCTTGCCTTGCTAGTTTTATCATTTCTACTCACAGTGATGCATTTCAAGGGGGGAAAAGAAAGAATGGCTTCAGAGGAAATCTGCTTTCAGAAATCAAAATTGAGCATAAACTCTCCTTTCTCTTTGTTCTGAAGTATGGATATACCACCCTTGACCATTCCAAATTTAAATTTTTTTTAAGTTCTTTAAATTGAAATGTTCCTAGAAAAGGCATTTGGGAAAATAGCAATTGATTGACACAAATAAATGAATGAATGAATGAATAAACATAAATAGATAGATAAATAAATGAGTGAATGAATGAATAAATAAATAAATGAAAATACCAAACAAACAAAACCAAAATAAAACAAAAGCAACAAGAAAAAAAAACCTACTTTATTGCCAGAGTTTTAGGCCCCTATTTTTAACTGCCTTTGGGATATTTTGACTTGGATCTCCTATCACCTAAAACTCAACACCTATATAAAGCAAACACCATCTTTCTCACTATACTTACTATGAGTGCAGAGAGTGTTACCCATTCCCCTAAGTGATATGATGCCTGATCAAGTTCAATTTTAGGTCACAGATCAGTGCAAAAAGTGCTTTGAACTGGAATGATGTATAGTAATCCTTGTTGAAAGACTGAGGAAGTTTAGCCTTACTCCTTAGGACAATGATAAATGCTTCCTTTAGCGGAGTTAAAGGAATTCCCAAGAAAAAGTTGGCTCTTTCCCAAAATTCCTATATTCCTAGAGCCTAAAATTCACAAATATTATGATATAATCAGTTTTTTTGATAGCCAGATATTCCCAGTAAATTGAATTTTGCCTTAATCACAAAGTGGTCAAGAGTTAACTAGATAGAGACAAATATAAATTTTAAGGTAGGCAAAGAACCCAATGTCTACCTAAATTGTTAGGATTTGCCTAATTAAGGACTCAGATTATGGCTGAACTTATAATTTTTCATCTGAAATAAACTCCTTAAAGCCAAAGAGAAAAGAACCACATAGATATTAGGGACTATTATTACATTTTCTTCTTGGCTAAAATGAGCTAATTATTGTAACAGGCTGTTATGGAGGGTTTGTCTCTTGGTGTGTGTTAATTAAATAATTCAATTTAATTTCTCTATTCCCTATAATGAAACTGGTTTGGGGAATTTTGGAATTGAGGTTGAATTTATTCTATTTCCTCTTGAATGAGAAAATGGCATTTATCTATATTTCTTTGTCTCATTTCTGTCTTTTCTCTTAAAATTTTCCATTTCTATAAATGACAGTATTTTGCTTCTCTCAGACAGATATGGCTCTTTAATTTTCTTTCTGGTTCTCGCTGCCTCCCCACCACCTTTTGTGCCACCATATTCAATCAGTCACTAAGTCCTATTGATTCACCCTGACTCCAGTCTCACCCAACTCAAATCTACTCTGCAGAGCTGTCAAATTAGTTTTCCTGCAAAACTGTTTTCATCGCATCAATTCTGTGGCTGAGATTTTTTTTAATCAAGTTCAAATTCTTTATTCTGCCGTACAAGAGTCTACCTGACCCTGCTGCCTAATGGATCACACCACTGAAGATTTTGCAGCTCCCTCCTCCCAACACACCCAACTGGTCTTGTTTGGGAGGCTCGTGTGTCCTTGTCTTGGTCACCTTACATTCTTTTTTTTTTTAATTTAATAGCCTTTTAATTACAGGTTATATGTATGGGTAACTTTACAGCATTAACAATTGCCAAACCTCTTGTTCCAATTTTTCACCTCTTACCCCCCATCCCCTCCCCCAGATGGCAGGATGACCAGTAGATGTTAAATATATTAAAATATAAATTAGATACACAATAAGTATACATGACCAAACCGTTATTTTGCTGTACAAAAAGAATCAGACTCTGAAATATTGTACAATTAGCCTGTGAAGGAAATCAAAAATGCAGGTGGGCATAAATATAGGGATTGGGAATTCAATGTAATGGTTTTCAGTCATCACCCAGAGTTCTTTCTCTGGGTGTAGCTGGTTCAGTTCATTACTGCTCCATTGGAGATGATTTGGTTGATCTCGTTGCTGAGGATGGCCAGGTCCATCAGAACTGGTCATCATATAGTATTGTTGTTGAAGTATATAATGATCTCCTGGTCCTGCTCATTTCACTCAGCATCAGTTCGTGTAAGTCTCTCCAGGCCTTTCTGAAATCATCCTGTTGGTCATTTCTTACAGAACAGTAATATTCCATAATATTCATATACCACAATTTATTCAGCCATTCTCCAACTGATGGGCATCCACTCAGTTTCCAGTTTCTAGCCGCTACAAAGAGGGCTGCCACAAACATTCATGCACATACAGGTCCCTTTCCCTTCTTTATAATCTCTTTGGGATATAAGCCCAGTAGTAACACTGCTGGATCAAAGGGTATGCACAGTTTGATAACTTTTTGAGCATAGTTCCAAACTACTCTCCCAAAATGGTTGGATTCGTTCACAACTCCACCAACAATGCATCAATGTCCCAGTTTTCCCACATCCCCTCCAACAATCATCATTATTTTTTCCTGTCATCTTAGCCAATCTGACAGGGGTCACCTTACATTCTGCTTCAGAATCTCTTCTCTTGCTGTTTCCCCCTCAGTCCTGTTCTTCCTCAGTCCAATCCGAATGTCATGTCCAAGACCCAGATAAAGACTCATCTCTGACCAACTGTCTATGATGGATGCCCGCTTGCCATTAAGTTGAAGGCAGAGAAAGTGAACAAGGAGGAAGCAATTATCAGGCACAAAAGGGGGCACTGGTGGAGAAGCCCCAGGGTCTCCCTCACCTGCTCCTGCTTTTTCCTCAACCTGTCCCACCCTACCTTGTTTATCTACTTGAAACCATGGTAGCTGATTCCCTTGCCTTCCCCATATTTTCTTCCTTGACTGTCTCTTTAGAGATAATTATGATGGGATGGGATGGATAAAGCTCAGGGCTTGGAATCAGGAATAACTGAATTTAAATCCAACTTCAGATTGTAGCTATTATGACTCTGGAGAAGTCACACAATCTCTGTTTACCTCGGATGGTAAAGTAGGGATAATAAGAGCATCTCCCTCATAAGAGTATTGTGAAGATCAAATGCGATACTTGTAAAGTGGAGCACAGAGCTTACGCTCTAGATTGAACAATTCTTAGAATTTAGACATTTTCCTGAACTTCTCCTCTGGTTCCTCCTCCTGGCTGCTCAATCACTGACTGACTAACTGATGCTTGATGGGAGACGTACACTCCCTGGTTAGTTACCAGTCTGTCCACTCATTTATCCATTCACTAAAGTACTTATTAAATATCTATGTGTAAGAGGAGGTGGCAAAGCAGATGGAGTCCTGGAGTCAGGAAGACTTCCTGAATTCAAATAGGGCCAGAGATACTTACTAGTTGAGTGATCCTGGCAAGTCATTGAACTCTGTCTGCCTCAGTTTCCTCACCTGTCAAATGAGTTGGAGAAGAAAAGGACAAACTACTCCAGCATCTTTACCAATAAAATCCCAAATGGTGTCATGAAATGTCAGATGTGACAGAACCACAAAAATGGATAAGGTCCCATTCTAAGGGCACAAAGACAAAAACAAAATATCCTACCTTTGAGGACCTTACAATCTACTAGAGCAATAAATGCACGGGATGTATTCTTCTTTCTGATCCTAAATCTGAAGATAGCCTTCTCCTTGTCCATAAACCCCAGTTTTCCCAGCTCGCTGAGGTTCCTGCTTGAGGTTTGTGCTTCAGTTCTGCCCAGGCTCCGAGGTCCTGGTGAGCCATCCTTGCCAATAGTTTATGCTGAAGAACACTCCACATCTTCCATGATCTTGCCTTCATTTGAAATATTTAAGCACTTACCACTGTTCCCATTATGAACATATGCTACAGTTTTACTCCATTGCCTTTGAGTTGTTCTCCAATAGCTTGATTTATCTTTATCCTCTGTCCCAAAGGGATCACAAGCTCACTAAGGACACGGACTATATCCACTTTTGAATATATTTCCTGCATAATTCCCAATATGGCATCAGATACAGAATGGGCATTTAGTGAGTGATTGAAGGAGAAGAAAAAAAAGAGAAAGAAAAGACAGGAGGGGAGGGAATGTAGGCATTTCTATTCATGTCCTGTTTCCTCATTCCATGAACAAATCCTGTTTTCACAGAGAGTATAAAATGTCACATTTTTTGATTTGAAGCAACAAATCTGGCTAAACTTAATGGAGCAATAAGGAGAAATAAGGCATTTCTTGCCAATAAAATCACTCATGTTGAAATAATACCGGTGTTCTTTGGTCTCTAAGATTTTTTTTTACCTAGAAACACTTTTTTCATACTTTTAATATTTGTTTTTTCTACCTGGAACACTGCTTTTCTGTTCCTATTTCCTTTTTCTACTTTTAAAATATCTCTTTTCATATTGTTTTATCTTCAGATTTTTAATGTGCTGGTACCTGGTAGGACATGAATCAGATTCATTTTTAGGAGGCAGCTTAGCTAAACTTTCATGTTGAGTAAACTGGTGTGGGATCCCTGTAGGAAATGTGTGATCTTTCTGGCCATTGTCTTGTGATAATTTTTGTAGCCATACTCATGAAGAACAAGACACAAAGGCAATAGTTTCAATACTATATGGATAAATGTAGGCAGAAGTCATAAAAATCATGTTTGTAGATTTGGGGACTGGTTCACCAAACCAGAAAATTGTGAGACAGGAAGGCTATGTCAGATTCAAAGACCTGGTTCTCACCTCCTCCTCTTACTTACTGTGGCTTTGTTTTTGTTTTGTTATTTGCTAAAGATGAGTTATAAAAAAAGTAAGGAGGGAATTAATTTATAAGATTTTTGAGGAAATGCCATTATTACTTGGCAATTCTTCAGTAGACAGATAGATAGATCAGAGTATATCTATACATTATAGTATATGTTATTTATGTTATATGTTATATTCTATTATATATTATATTGATATATCCTGATATATAATAAATAGATATATCTATATATTATATTATATGTTTTTATGTTATGTTGTTTATCATATTATATTGATCTATTCTGATATGTGATAGATAGATAGATAGATGATAGAGTATGAATTTTTCCCCCAGTGGTACTGATTACTATCCATCCACACCTTCTAATCTGTGCAGTCTGGACCCATCTCCTTCCATTAAATCTTCTGTCTCAAGAATCATGATTTGGATGCAAACCTAAAGATTCCCTCTGGGTTGCATTAGCTCCCAGTTAGTGGAAGCTCCCCAGGCTAAGTGAAACACGGCTGAGAGGAATACAGCCTTTACCAGGAACTTGTAAAGAAATGACTTTCAGAGAATCAGTGATGTGGGAGGCCAGGGTGCATAAAAGCAAGGTTGATGGGAAGGCAAAGAAGGTTAAAAGGGGCACTAGAGGGAGGCTGCGGTGAGTAACAGGAAAAAAGTAAGATTCTTCCTTCAGGAGCCTTTGGCCCATCTTACAAAAACCAAGGCTCTTTCTCCCTTTCTTCTTCAGCATCAAAGCCGAGAGAAGAGGAAGTTCTGAAATCCCAGCCCATCATTCTAACAGCCAAAATAGCCTATTTGGCATCCCTGCAAGCCCAAATTTTATCCCCTGCCTGCCAGTCCGTGCACACAGCCCCTTAATATCCTTTCTCTTGTCCTCTGTCTCTTGGAAACCCTAGCTCTCTTTAAGACTCAGTTCAATGTCTGTCTCCTACAAGAAGCCTTTCCTTTTCCCATCCCTCCATTTGTTAGTGTTATTACTCAAGAGTTTATAGTGCATTTATTTCCTATGTTTTGTACCTATTTATCTATGTACATGTTTTCCCCAGCAAAATACAAGCAGGGAGTTGTTCATTGTTTTTCCTTGCATCTCCACTGTCTAGCAGCCTGTCTGTTGCATAGCAAACACCGATTTAATGTCAAATTGAAAGTAGGCTCCAACCTCCCAAGAGTTCCCTAGAGTGCCTTAGACCAAGGTTTCTTAAACTTTTTCTACTTATGACTCCTTTTCTCCCGGAAAATGTTTACATTTCTATTCAGGTCCTGTTTCCTCACTCTATGAACAAATCCTGTTTTCACAGAGGTATATAGGTACATAAAATAGATATACAAATCAAACATTCGCTGATAATAAATCATCATTTCAGTTATGAGATCCCATGGGAGTTTAAGAAGCTGGACCTTAGATCTTGGATTTTGGGAAGCAATATTGTGTAATCAATAGGGTGTGACTCGTAGTAGAATCAAGAACTATGTGACCCTGGACAGGCCACTTAAAATCTAAAAAGTTTCCTCATCACCTTGAATAAACAACTTCAAAATTTCCTTCTAATTCTAAATCTATGATCCTGAGATTTGCATATATTAGGCACTCATTAAGTGATTGGAAGGATGAATTAATAAATGAGGCATTTCTCCAATCTATAGTAATCATATATCCCTCTTCCTTTGATAATAGATTTAATTTCAGGAGGGCTCCAATAGAAGTGACGAAAAGAGAATGTTGGAAAATTTAGAAAGAAAATAAAATGTTTTATTATATGAGCCTTATAGTTGAATTTCTGAACTGGAGGGAAGCTACATTTCAGTAAGGCAGGATAGCTTAAAGCACTAATACAAAAAGGGGAAAAACATTACAAACAATTATGTTTTGCTGCAAAAATTAATGACTCCTACAATCCCTAGAGTCCAGTGGTCCTCAAACTTTTGTTCTCAATATCTTTATCCTATTAAAAATGATTGAGGATCTGTCCAAAGAGTTTTTGTTTATGTGGATTATAGTTATAGCTATTGATCACATTAAAAATAAAAACTAATTATGAATTTGTAGACTCTCTGAAAGGATTTCAGAGATTCCCAGCATGCTCTGGCCCAGACTTTGAGAACCACTGTACCTAGACCTTGGGGTGATAGGTTCTGAAAGTTCACTGAAGTGTCTGATTTTAGTCCACATGTATTAATGGCTACCTGAGAGCCATTGTTCTATATCCAAGCAAAACTGACAGAGTCCTTTAAAAACTCCTATTTCAAATGTTTGGTTGAACTAGACCATGTAGATTCTGAAACCTGGGTACGAATAGTGCCGGGGCTGCATGGAAGGTAATTTTGGGGTGATGGAGCTTACAAACACTGATTGAAGAGATGATGTTGACACTATATCCATTTCCCAAATGACTGATTCAGTTGGATTTTGCTACTATTA
The DNA here is from genome assembly GCF_902635505.1 of Sarcophilus harrisii. Taxonomy (NCBI): domain Eukaryota; kingdom Metazoa; phylum Chordata; class Mammalia; order Dasyuromorphia; family Dasyuridae; genus Sarcophilus; species Sarcophilus harrisii. Next base: position 30,792,463 of record NC_045431.1, on the reverse strand, counting down.
TATAAAAAAACTGATTTCAGATTCATAGAATTTTAGGGAGAAAAGGACCTTAGAGACAACCTCATGCAATTTCACAGATGAGGAAATGATTTTTGAGGTCTTTTTCTCTCTTTGTGTGCACTAATTTAATGATTCAATTTCCCCATTGCCTAAAAGAGGATTTGTGAACGTTGGGAATTAACTGATAATGGGTTGTAATGTATATTTTGGGGGGGATGAGAGAATGCCATAATTGTCTATAACTTTTTCTCTTTCCTTTGAGGTGGGGAGGAAATAGTCAGTTAAGCAGTGATTGAGGAGGAATGTACAAGGACAAGAATATTGATCTTGAAGTCAGATGCCTTGGGTTCAAATCCCACCTTTGATGATGACTAAGTTTGTGACCATGAGACAAGCCATTTAACCTATGTGGACCTTAGCTTCTTAATATGTAGAATGAGGATATTCTACATAGACTGGAACATAGTAAGCACTTCCCAGATGTTTCTTGACTTTTAAGTATTCTGGACTAGTGAAACTGGGTGACTTGAATTAACCCCAATACTCCCACACCAATAACTAGGACTATCATGAGAGAAGACACTGTAGAGATCTGGGCCAATCCGAGCTCACTCTCCTTCCAGAAGGAAGGAGACACATCTGGGACACAGCTGTGGGCCCCTTGGGCAAAGAGTACATAGAGATGACTCTAAGACTGGAAGAGAGCTCCTGAAACTCCTGGGAATCTCTGCACACTGCTTTTGCTTTCCTTTTAAAACCTTGTAGGCCTCTTTTACCTAAGGACTGCTGAATATGTTTTTATTAAAGAGATTAAAGAGCCTAATCTCCAGGCTTTGAGTGGTTCTTTGCATCAGATGTGAAACTATGGCTGGGATAATAGGCAAGTTAATTAATCTCTCAGCCATTCAATTACTTCTCCAAGACTTGAAGTTATAGATGAGAAACACACGATGAACTCACAGGTTTTGCCCAATACTACATACATAGATAGATAGATGGATGGATAGATAGATACATAATCTTTATATGTATATGTATTTATATTTATATTGTAGTTATGTGTATATAGGCATATGATACATGTTTTGCCCTATGAGATTGGGGACATATAGTGCATTTTATATATGTATATGGTAAGTTTTTTTAGTGATCTATTAAAATAAAAGCAAATCTAAATAAATACATGCATACATTGGAATAAAAAAGATGCAGCAACAGCAGGCAGTGGGTTGTAACAAAAAGAAATAGAGAGGAAAAAACCAACACTAATGTTCCATGTCTGATAGGTGACTTGCATAATATGAAATATTCCAATTCCTTCATGTCACTTTTATGCAAATCCGGCACAGCTTGCCCTGTGTACTTATGAGCCTGTGTGCCCGGAGTACCAATAGGCAGACTTGGGCAAACACCCAGACCTGAAAACAAGGAGGATTCAAAAAGACAGCTATTGTACCATGAACTTTCCCAACCTTTTTTTCCGACTTGGATTGGAGATACTCCGTGGGGGCCATGGCTATTCTGTACAGTGTTACCCCACTGACTCTTTGACCTAGAGGCTTCATGTAAATTTTTTGCTCTAAAAGAGTGGATCATTTCTAACTGAAACCAAGCAGCTTAATCTGCCAAAATATAAACTCAATTCTGCTGACCTTCATGGAAACATTCATTTTCAAGTCCTTATTGGTAACTACTATGAGCTAGATATTATATAGGGAGAAGGAATCAGAACAATCAGTCAGGGATAACCCGGTATTAACCACCTAGTAGATTACATGCATTCTCCTAAGAGTTAAGGACACAAAGTCCTTTATTGGGGAACTGAAATCCAAGCTGCAGGTGAAGGAGGGCAGGAAAAGAGCCTGAACCTATGTAGATATATTAAATACCTCAAAAGCAGTGAGGATACGAGCCATGGGGGAAATGGGAATGGTTTCAGTGAGAAAGTACCTCCTATTGAAAAGCAAGATGTTCTGATTAGAACAATAATGAATCTGTAAATTTATTTATTTAGAGCTTTATTTTTTATTTATAAGAAATTTATTTTATAGCTATTCTATTCTAGATTATAAGCATTTAAAATGTATTAATTGGTTCCGATCCAACTGAAATATGTAGTGCAAATTCAAATAATTCGACCACTTCATGCATTCATTATTTGAACTAATTGGGTTGAAGCTTTATATCTTTTCCTTGATCTGCCCTTCCTCAGCCTGATGTCTAGGAATAAACAGTGTGAGGATGTTTAAAGGATTTAGAGATTTCAGAGATTTCATCTGATTCAATTCAACAGACTTCAATTAAAGACCTCCAATGCGGAAAAATATTAAATGCTCTTGGATAGGGTGAGCAAATATAATAAAGATGACAATATTACCTAAACTAATCTATTTATTTAGCACTATACCAATCAGACTCCCAAAAAACTATTTTAATGACCTAGAAAAAAACAACAAAGTTCATATGGAAAAACAAAAGGTCAAGAATTTCAAGGGAATTAATGAAAAAAAAAATCAAATGATGGTGGCTTAGCTGTACCAGATCTAAAACTATATTATAGAGCAGCAGTTACCAAAACTATTTGGTATTGGCTAAGGAATAGATTAGTTGATCAGTGGAATAGATTAGGTTCAAGGGATAAAACAGTCAACAAATATAGCAACCTAGTCTTTGACAAACCCAAAGATCCCAGCTTTTGGGATAAGAACTTACTGTTTGATAAAAATTGCTGGGAAAATTGGAAACTAATATGGCAGAAACTAGGCATTGATCCATACTTAACGCCGTACACCAAGATAAGTTCAAAATGGGTTCATGACCTAGGCATAAAGAATGACATTATTAATAAATTAGAGGAACACAGGATAGTTTACCTCTCAGACCTGTGGAAGGGGAAGGTCTTTATGACCAAAGCAGAACCAGAGATCATTACTGATCACAAAATAGAAAATTTCGATTATACCAAACTGAAAAGTTTTTGTACAAACAAAACTAATGCAGACAAGATTAGAAGGGAAGCAATAAACTGGGAAAATATTTTTACAGTCAAAGGTTCTGATAAAGGCCTCATTTCCAAAATATATAGAGAATTAACTCTAATTTATAAAAAATCAAGCCATTCTCCAATTGAAAAATGGTCAAAGGATATGAACAGACAATTCTCAGATGAAGAAATTGAAATATTTCATTATGAAAAAGATCCCAATCTTATAATAGAAAAAAGAAATTAAAAAACTCTAAGATACCACTACACCCCTGTGTTGGCTAAGATGACAGGAAAAAAAAATGATATTGTTGGAGGGAAAAAACGGGACATTGATGCATTTTGGTGGGTTGGAACAACAACCATTTGGAGAAATGTTTGGAACTACTCAAAAGTTATCAAACTGCATCCCTTTACCCAATTTTACTACTGGGATTATATCCCAAAAGTTATAAAGAAAGGAAAGGGGACCGATGTGCACGAATTTTGTTCAGCCCTTTTTTAGTGGCTAAAACTGGAAACTGAATGGAGTCCATCAGTTGGAAATGGCTGAATAAATTGTATATGAAAATTATGGAATTTACTGTTCTGTAAGAAATAAACAGGATAATTAAAAGGCCTGGAGAGACTTACATGAACTGATGCTAGTGAAATAGGCAGGACCAGGAGATCATTATATACTTCAACAACAATACTAGATGATGACCAGTTCTGATGGATCAGGCCATCCTCAGCAACGAGATCAACCAAATCATTTCTAATGGAGCAGTAATGAACTGAACTAGCTATACCCAGAAAAAGAACTCTGGGAGATGACTAAAAACCATTACATTGAATTCCCAATCCCTATATTTATGCACACCTGCATTTTTGATTTCCTTCACAAGCTAATTGTACAATATTTCAGAGTCTGATTCTTTTTCTACAGCAAAATAACGTTTTGGTCAGGTATACTTATTGTGTATCTAATTTATATTTTAATATATTTAACATCTACTGATCATCCTGCCATCTAGGGGAGGGGGTGGGGGGGGGTAAGAGGTGAAAAATTGGAACAAGAGGTTTGGCAATTGTTAATGCTGTAAAGTTACCCATGTATATATCCTGTAAATAAAAGGCTATTAAATAAAAAAAAAAAGACCTCCAATGCACAAAGAACCACGTACTCATTTTGGTTGTTCCAATGAAAAGTTTCTGGCTAGAATTCAATATAATAAGAAGGGAGCTCTCTAGCTGCCTGCTTCTGACTCTCATAGGATTATGCTACCTTCATGGCTCATCTAGTTAGAGTCTGCCCTCAAGTCAGAAAGGTGCTCCCTATTTACTGTACATCTAGATATCCGCTCTGTTTATGCAATTATTAATTAGTAACTAGCAATCTAGTAACTATTAACTAGGCAAATTTGAATCCATTTTATTGTAGCATATAAATATAATGGTATATTTTATACTATAAGAAATGGCAATAGAGATGGTATCAGAGAAATCTGGGGAAACTTATATGATGCAAAGAGAGGAGAATAATTTCTACGATAACATTGCAAAACAACTTTGAAAGACTTAAGGGCTCTGATCAACTCAATGAGCACTAATGATTCCAAAGTCATCATGAAATAAGACACTTTTTGATAGCCTTTCTGATTATGAATTTTATTATCCTAGAGGATGGTCGACCATATCCCTCACCAGCATCCCTGAAACTCCCTGTTTCTTTCTTCCCATCTCCTTTCTGCTAAAAGACTCTAACATGCATCCCTCCAGCCTCCAGGATAAGTGGACTGGAAGAGATACGTGCCTTATCCTTATCCAGATTCCCAGGATGCTCTGGACTAGACTTTGAGAATCACTGGACTAGACCTTTATTTAGTTAAAGCCCTGAGTTCAAATCCTCTTCCTGGAATTTAGTAGTCTTATAGCTACAAGAAGATCTCTTAAATTCCTCAGTTTTCTCATTTGAAAAGTGAGAATAATAATACATGCACTACCTTTGTCACAGCCATGATGAAAGGGTCAAATGAGATAATGGTTCTGTTTTGTTTGTGGCTTGGGGTGAGGAGTGACAAATTTTAAAGCACCAGATGGATATCAATTATTGGAGAATACGTGGAAAAATAGAAATGGCAAAATAAAGAGAGCTAACAAGTACTGAGAACAAACTTACAGTAATTATAAGCTCATTGCTGTCTTTTTAAAAGTATAATGAAGATCAATCTTCAATGATGAAGATCAATATACTTCATTCAGCTAGGTGATAGGAATGGGGTGCCAGATTTGGAATCAAAAAAATCTGAGTTCAAATTTGGCTTCATGCATGTACTAGCTGTGTGCCTAGGCAAATCATTTACTCTCTGATTGCCTCAGTTTCCCCCTCTGTAAAATGGAGATAATAATCATATCTACCTCCCAGGGTTGTTATAAGGATATATATTCTCATTTGGCACATAATAAACACTATTATAATATATAATGTATATTACATATAATATATATCACATATAATATATATATATATGATATATAATCAATAAATGCTGTTATTAAGAGAAGGCAGTTCTCAAGGAGTCACTAAGGCAGCTGAGGTGTATTCTCAGCCCTATATCCTACACATCACCTTGCTACTTTTGGCTCCCATTTGCCTGTTCCCTCTGATAATTCCCTAATGAAGCTGGTTTTTTTTCTCTGTCATTTTGTTAACGTTGGCTTATTCTGATTATTCACTAAACCAATATTGCATCGCACCCGGGTCCCAGATTAACAGAAACATCTCATCTACTGTCTTATTCACAGCCAGTTTTTTGGAAGCTATTCAAAATCTAGCTAATTCAAAGGTGCATGTGATACCGTCTCCCCTTGTCCACTCTGTCTCAGATCTGCCTGACCACATGATCGCTCTCTGTAGGTCAGTCTGGAATAGCTAACATTGCAATTCTGTAAAGGTATATGTCCTACTTTTACATGTCAGTCAGGAAACGGGAAATATAAAACCCATTAAAAAGATATTAAAAAGTTATTAGGCAGTTTGTTTTAGCAAAACACGCTCACATGCAAATGCCTTTAATTGATGACTTATCCCCAAAATGCATACATTATGATTCTCCCATCTGCCTTCTAAAGAAAGTTGTTAGTGGGATAACTCAGACCTTGTGTCATTGTTTAGCTGAGGATGTCACCTGATTCAATGTCAACAGCAACTTCTGTTCTCTTCTAGGAAGAATAAGGTCCAAGATTAAAAATCTTCTCCCTAGGTGAAATAAAATTTTAAAAAATCATATCTCTCCCCTTTGTACTATTTTAGAATTTATTTTTAAAGATACAGTCCCAAAATATATTTGCTTTTTAATATCACGTCTAATTATACATTTACACTGTGGTATAAATAGAAATGTTTTTAAAAAGCCAAACACTGTTTGTGCATAAATTTACTAACATGTTATAAAATAACATGTTCTAAAAGCAATAATAAGATTGGTGAGAGACTTTACAAACTCACTAATTACCATATGAATTTAAAAGTAAAAATACAAAATGGCAGAATAATATCTAATATTATGGTGTTTATATAAAATTGTACTTTCAAGATGATACTTAAGTACATCTGATAGTAAAAACTAAAACATTTAAGCACTTTGGAGATTATATGATATTGGACCATACCTCAAATTTGTACCAATAAGTAATTTTTTGTTATGGCAACCAGTAGTTACAAGGAAAGTTAATATTTTGAAAGCCTATTTGGACTTTCGTTTTCAGTTTTTAGAAACTATCTAAGCTAGTGTCTCTCAAATATATTTTACAACACAGTATTATCCTTTGCTAGAATATGGTAAGGAAATAGTCTTCCATATACAGATTTGATTTTAAATCTAGTTCTGTACAATTTGCCATACTGCTGTTGAAATCCATGTCCCAGCACATTCTCTGAGAACCACTAATGTAAGTCAATATTTTCAATTTATAGATGAGGAAATTGGGGCCCAGAAAAGTAAATTGATTTGCTCAGTGTTACACAGGGAGTTATCAGTGAACTTGCATTTAAATTCCAAACTTATGAATCTGAATCTAATGCTCATTTTATATTAATCCAAGGTAAAGGCTACCTGAATTCACATTTAAGTGGAAAATCAATAGAACACAATTTGGGGAGGGGGGATGGAGCCAAGATGGCAAAGTAGAGATAGATTTCAGATGAGCTTTTTCAACATCCCCTCCAAATAATTTTTAAATGATACTTCAAATTGAATTCTGAAAGAGCAGAGCCAACAAAAGGTCAGAATGAGACATTCTTCTAGCCCAAGACAACACAGGGGGTTGAAAAGAGAGATTTGTGATCCAAGGATTGAGGCTGACCCAAACCCTGAGTTTGGATTAAACACCAGTGGTGGAATCAAGTGATGATAAAAGAACCAGCAGCAGGTGCAGGAGCTCTCAAGCCAGAGACAACCTGACAATTGCTCAGAAAAGATTACAAGGGGTCTCCTGTGCTAGTATTGGATGCAGGATGAAATGGTCGATCCTCGGTAACTCCATTGTCAATACTGACTTTTGGGACAGTGCCTCAATCCCAGCAATACTATGCTGAAAACAGAGCCCAGCTTTAACATACAATTCAAAATCAAAAAAATATATCAGGAAAATGAACAAACAACAAAAAAGGACCTAATAATAAAAAATTTTTAAATGACAAGGAAAATTAAGACACAAAAATTCAGAATACAATGAAGTCAAAACATCTTGAAGCAAAATCTCAAAGAAAAAAAAAGTGAATTGGACATAAAACCAAAAAGATTTATTGCAAGAGTTAAAAAAAAAATTTCAAAATGAAATAAGAGTGGTAGAGCAAAACTTAAATAAGTAAGTGAAAACAAAGGAAGAAAATTATGAAAAGGCAAATTAAAAGATTTATAAAAGAGGCGCCAAAATTACTGATGAACATAACACCTTAAAAACAGGATTGTTGAAAGGGGGAAAAAAGGAAAAAAAAGGAAAAAAATAGAAGAGTAGGCTAAATATCCCATCAGAAAGAAACTGACCTGGAAAATAAATCAAGGAGAGTTAAGATTTATTGGACTAGATGATCAACACTGATGGACATGGCTCTTGTCAACAATGAGGTGATTCAGAGCAGTTCCAATAGTCTTGTGATAAAGAAAGTCATCTGCACCCAGGGAGAGGACATTGGGATCTGAATGAGGACCACAACATAGTATTTTCACTCTTTTTCTTGTTGTTTGCTTGCATTTTGTCTTCTTTGTCATTTTTTCTTTTTTAATCTGATTTTTCTTGTGCAGCATGATATTTGTGGAGATATGTATAGAGGAATCACACATGTTTAATATATATTGCATCACTTATCGACTAGGGAAGGGGGATGGGAAGAAAGGAGGAGAAAAATTAGAACACAGGGTTTTGCAGAGGTCAATGTCAAAAAGTATTCATGTATATATTTTGAAAATAAAAAAACTATATTAAAAAAAGATTTATTGGACTACTTGAAAGCCATGATTAAAGAAAGAGGCAAGATAATAAAAAATTATCAAGAAATTACCCCATTTTCCTCATTGGGACCTCAACTACCCCAATACCCAAGAATAAGAAGATGAAATGGAACCCACTGATCACCAACTGAAAGAAATCCCAAAATGAAAACTCCCAGGAATATGATAACCAAATTTCAGAATTTCCAGGTGAAATTTATAATACTTCAAGTAGCAAGAAAGAAATCATTCAAAAACTGTGAAACTACAGTCAGGGTTAAACAATATTTAGCAGCCATGATATTAAAGAAGCAGAGGGTTTGGAATATGATATTCTGGAAGACAAGAGAGCTGAGTTTATAGCCAAGAATAACTACCCAACAAAACCAAGTATAATGCTTCAAAGGAAAAAAAAATGGCTATCTAATGAAACATGTGATTTTCAAACTTTCCTGATGGAAAAAAATAGGACTCAATAGAAAATCTGACTTTGAAATACAAGACTCAAAAGAAAAAGTATACATGAAAGAGAAATCATAAAGGATTCAATAATGTCTGTGGAAAGATGATAGATACATGTAACTTCTAAGAATGTATGATTAGGGACATAGGGACATTAGGGACAATGTATGATTAGGGACATGTCCCTAACATCCCTTTTCTATGTCTAAGGGATGTATGATTGAGTAAATTATTTTGAGGTTATTTTTTTTAAATAAGCAAGAAAGATGTGATGGGAGAAAGATGAAGAAAGAGAAAGAATAGGAAAAAATATCTCACATAAAAGAAATATACAAGAAAGCTTTTATAGTAAAGAGGAAAATAATGACAGGAGGCAACACTTGAACCTTACTCAAATCTAAATTTGGTCAAAGGGGGAAATACACTCACATATACATATACTGTATATACACACAAACATCTACATGTATGTATATATGTGTATACATGAGCAATTGGCAATAGAAATATATTTTACCCAAGAGAGAAGTAGAAAAGACAGGAGAAAAAAGGAAATGAGGGAGATGTTTAAAGGGAGAGCAGATAAAAGATGATGTCAGATAAAGCAAAATCAAAAATAGATTTATTTAATTAAAAAGAATAAGCAGGGAAACTATATCTTGCTAAAAGGCAACATGGACAGTGAAGTACCAAATAGAATAAGATCCAAATTTTTAAAGGAAAGATTAAATGAGGTCCAAGAGGAAATGGACAGTAAAACTATATTGGTAGAGGATCTCAACTTTCCTCCCTTAGAGCTAGATAAATTTATCCATAAAAATTAATAAAGTCAAGGAATTTAATAGAATATCAGAAAAGTTAGTTATGATAGGTGTCTAGAGAAAATGAATGGGAAAAGAAAGAAGTATATCTTTTCTTGCTCAGTTAGATGGCACAGTGGATAGAGGGGTAGACCTGGAGTCCAGAAGACTCAACTTCCTGATTTCAAAAGTAGCTTCAGCCCCTTACTAGCGTGTAACCCATGACAACTTAATTAACTCTGTTTGCCTCAGTTCTTCATCTATAAAATGAGTTGGAGAAGGAAATCACTCCAGTGTCTTTGACAAGAAAACAACAAATGAGGTCACGGAGAATCAGACATGACTGAAATGATTAAAAACAAATACCATTTTCTCAGCTGTAAATAACACCTTCACAAAAAAGACTATATGTTAGGGCATAAAAAAACCTCAAAGCCACATGCAAAAAAACATAAATAGTAAATATGCCTTTTTAGGCCATAATGCAATAAATATTACATTTAACAAAGTGATATGAAAGCACAAATTAAAAATTAATCAAAAACTAATATAATTTTAAAGAATGAGTGGGTCAAAAACTATTTTAAATCAGTAATTTCATAAAAGAGAATGACAACAATGAATTTATGGGATTCAGCCGAAGAAATACTTAGGCAATAATTTATATTTCTAAATGTGTATATTAATAAAAGAGAGATAGAACAAATCCATGAAATGGACATGTACTTTAAAAAATCTAGAAAAGGAACAAATTAAAAATCCCCAATCAAATACCAAAATAGAAATCTTGAAAATCAAAGGAAAGGTTAATAAAGTTGAAAGCAAATAATGATAATAATAATAATAAATAGTGTATATATTTTATTTGTTTTAAATCCATAAAATCAAAAACTTATTTTATAGATTAAAAACAAATAATATTTATATATAGTATTTTAAACAAAATTTTGCACCTATCAAAAATGGAAAGAGGGAATATACCACCGAATAAAGATGAAATTAAAGCAATTGTTATGAGTTTTACCCAATTATATGCAAGCAAAACTGAGAATATAAGTGAAATGGATGAATATACTCAAAAATATAACCTTTGCAGCTTAAAGGAAGAGGAAAAAGAATATTTAAATAGCTCTATTTATGAAAAGAAATAAGGTAAGCTATGGATGAACTCCATAACAAAACTTTCCTAGCACCAGATGGATTTATAAGTGAATTCTAACAAATATTTAAGGGAATTCCAGTACTACAGAAAGTATTTGAAAAACAGGCAAAGGGTATCTACCAAATTCCTTTTATGGCACAAATATGATTTTGATCCACAAACCAGAAAGAACAAAAGCACATAAAGAAAACGATACTCCAATTTCTCTAATGTACATTAATACAAAAATGTTAAATAAAATACTAGCAAGGAGAATACAACAATATAGTACAAAGGTAATATACTATGACCAGGTAAGATTTATACTAGAAAAGTAGGGCTCAATATTAGAAAAACTATCAGCTGAACTGACCATATCAATAATAAACAGCAAAAATCATACAATTATGTCAATAGATGCCGAAAAAGCATCTGACAAAATACAATACCCATTCCTTTTATAAACACTAGAAAACAAATAAATAAGGCCATTTTTAAAATAAGTAATACCTGTCTAAAGCCAGGTGCAATCATATCTCTAATAGATAAATAGATACAGTTTCCTCATATATAAATATATAATATAGTGTATTATATTATATTATATATTAAATAAGCATTACATCGTATATATTATTTATAATTACTATATAATATCTTATATTATATACTGTTACATATTACCTATGTGTGTGTGAATATACATATATATATATACACACACTTTTTCTAATTTCTGTCTTGCTATTGAGTTGGATCACTCTATTTCTTGTCTAATTACTATGTATGTGCTCATTATGAAACTGCTATTTGGTAGGAAGGGGATCATACCTTGGATACAAAGCTTGAAACCTTCTTTCCCCATCTGAAATTTAGCTTAATTTAGCTGAAGCTTAAAAATTAATAAGATTTAAGGAAACATAGATATAATTCTAACCTGCTATCCCCGTCTCCCTAAGGAGAGCAGTGGTGGCCAGTCTCTGTCCCTAACCCCCTATGTCTCTTATTGGCAGGAATTCAAGGGTCCCTCAAAAACAAAGATGGAGGAAGAGGTCCTCGAGATCCTGGTCTCCCTGACAGCCCCAGGTCTCCACTTGCCACACTAGCGATAAATTATTCTAGTTCATGTTTATGTTTGCTGCCTGGGCACTGAAATAATGGCCAGGAAACCCTCTGGGAATCCTCCAGCAGCCCTGAGTACCCTAACTGATTTGTGAGCCCAAAACTTTCAAGCTGCTGCCAAAAGCTAAGACCCTGCCAGAGGCTGCATCAGCTCCAGTTGTTCCCAAACAGGATCTAGGTCAGTTTGGGGGAGGCTGATTCATTGCTGGGAAATAAGATGTCTGGGGACCGAGAAATTAGGGAAGCTTAAAAGTAAGATTTCAAAATATTTTGCATGTTTTGGAGCAAAGTGCTCACCTCCTTTCATAGCACTTAATCATGTTTTAAGGATGTCTTGGAAATCATTAAGTGTAATCCCTTTCTGCCCTTACTCTACTGCCTTCAGATCACTGATTTTTTACTATGTGAAATGGACATTAAAAGTGGTCTAATCTAGTACAGACTCGAGGGAAAAAAGTAGCAGAGACTGATCTGTAGAATTCAACCCATTGACTAAAGTGAACACTCATTCTGAAGCAAACATAATAAAATCATAATTACCAGAGATTATAGAAGCAATTAGCCTTAAAAATAAATAGAATTTGGGTGCAGAGAGCTAACATGGGGTCAGGAGTGTGTGATGTTTCTTTACCCAATTCTTATATTAAAATTAAGGTCTAGGACAGGAGAAATGGACCATGTGGAGATGGAAAGGTAGAACTGAGATTCTGCACCTGAGGCTTACTGCCATGGAACTTTAATCAATTCATTTTATTTTCCTGGTCTCGGTTTCCAGTTGTGTCCATTAAAGTCTCTTTCAACTCTTGACTTACGATCCCATTTAACTCCCCTCCCAGAGTGCCTTTCTCTCCATTTCTCCAAAAGGTCCAAAGTCTCAGTTCCAAAAGTCAATCCTTCTCCCAGGGTAGTTGACTCCATGATTAAATTGTCACCTCTCACCTTTTCCAGCAGAATTTAACCTATATGTTTAGATTCCTAATATTGCCTCATGGAGAGCATGAGAGAGAACTTCATGTCTAGAAATTTCACAAAGTCCAAAAGAAGGAATTAATTCACTTCCAAGCTGAAAATATTAATATCTTGTATAAGCTCTACCTACATTTCTAATTGAACCTATTTTGTTCTCCAACCAAACTTGTTACTTTAAGGAAGAAAAAAAGATCATTGAACATCAGGTTTACAGCAGAGAAAAGCAGGAAAATTATCGTTACATTTGGACTCTCCACTTTCAGTCCTTTGGATTGGTGGCTGCTCCAGTCATGAAATTTTGACAATCGAGAGGTTTTTTTTTTCCTTTTTTGAGAGGTAAACCTGGCTTTGATTTATTTCCATGTTGTGTTGTTGTTTCAGATTCATTTTAATGCCCGAAGTGATGAGTTATGACCTGCCACCGCCATTGTAGCAGCAGCAGCCGCAGTAGCAAAAGCTAGCCGCCAGTTAATCCTGTTGTGATTTGTTTTTATTTCAACATGGATGCTGAGCAGCCACTAAGCTAATGCAATTTTCAGGCCCATTAATCCGAAACTGCAAATCAAATAGGAGACAATGCGTCTCCCTGATGAGTCTCCAAAAGCCGGCAATAGCGGCATCTTGAAATCTCTTGAGCTGCCTGCTGATTGACCCCAGATCTCAGGGATCCTAATCTCAGGATGGCTTGACTTTTTAAATGACAGACAAGGAAGGAAGGATGGAACAGAAGAAATGAGGCATTATGCAGGGCCATTTTGAAAAATAAATCAAGTTCCCTGGTTTGTGTCTGAACACACACACACACACACACACACACACACACACACACAGCCCAAGGGATATCATGACAAACCAGAGGATTAGGGTTTCCATCATTTCCCAGTTTTATTTTTCATTCACACATACAAACATCCCTGAGAAAAGTCCCTATGTGGGAATTCTCTCCTGCAACATAGATTTTACTTGGGAAATAAATCCTGGGGCACAAGGCACTTGGAAGTTAAGTAACTTGCTCGGGTTTCACGGCTAATAAGTGTCAGAACAAGAATTTAATCCAGGTCTTCCTGTTTCAAGCACAATACTTCATCAACTACACCGTGTTCCTGTCTCATTAATACAAAGAAGAAAACGTAAATAAAGTATGTCTTTACCATCCATGCAATCAGTTCATTCAATAAATATTAATGGGCAGCAGCTATGTTCCAGGAAATGCTAGGTGCAGGGAATACAAAGCCAAAAATGGAATGATCTCTGCCCTCCAAGAACTTACCTCCTATCAGGGAAAAAGAATCTTCCATTTATACATTCCCTCCTGCTTTAGAATGTAAGCTTCTTGGGGACAGGGGCTGTTTTTGCTTAGGCTTTAGAATATTTCCTGACACATAGTGGTGCTTAATAAATGTCTGAATGATTGATCATAAAGTCAACTCGTGCAAAGCAGCAATAAATCTAAACCTAAAAATCTGGACTGAAAAAGAAGAGATTCCTCCCTCCTGCGCTCTCTTTCTAACTCTCTGGAATGAAACTTTGAACTTGTATGTGTGTGTATGTTTGTTTCTCTGTCTCTTGTGTATCTCTCATGCCTCTCTTTTTTTGTCTCTCTCTAATTTCTCTCTTTCTGTGTCTCTGTTTCTGTCTCTCTGTCTCTGGGTCTCCTCATCTCTTTCTGTTTTTGTGTCTCCTCCCTCTCCCTTTTCCTCTCCTCCCCCCCCCCTCTCCTCCCACCACTTTCTCTATCTCTCCTTCATGGTGAAGAGAGCAAGGAAGCAGATTTCTCCTCCCCCCCTCCTCTGTCCAGCAGTAATGATGGCTTTGAATGCATGCACTGGCTGGGAAATCCTGAGTTGAGCCTCAGGCCTTTGGGGGCTTTTTCTGTTTTTTCTTTTTCTGAGCTTAGATGACAAAACGGCCCCCCTGTGATGGATGTCTCTAGCTTTGGCAGTTCCCTTATTGGTTGAAAAGATCAGAACCTCCTGGGTTCCTCAGTCTCTGCCAGCTACAAAACAGGAGGCTGCTACAGGAGCCCTTTCAAAGCTGACCCCTGGCAAGAGAATCGGGTTTAGCTACAAGGCAGGTCAGCTAAACCTGGAGAGAATGTCAAACAGTGCAGGGCTAAGGCAAAGGTGAAGCCCCCATCCAGCAGCCTCACAACATGTCTGATCTACACGTATACACGTCTGTGCTATTTCCCTGGAAAGTACCCACACAAATGAAATCGCATCTAAACACATGGACATGTAGGTATTTATGAGAGGCCTTTCAACGGGTTCCTATATGTCTGCATTCAATTTAGAGAATGGGGAGAGGAAAGGGCAAGGCAGGGCAAGTTTAGTCAAGGAAACAGGATGGGGGGACAGCATTGAAGTCTGGAAACAGTGTTGAGGTCAGGAAGAGAAACGGATAGCTGTGAGAAAATGATTAAAAAAAAAAAAAGGACATTTTAAAAAAATACAATGTTTGCCTAATTGACGATTTTTTCTGCGGCTACTACTGCATCTATTAGGCTGCGTTTTATTAAAACAAGAAGCATAAAAGCATAAAGAGAAAGAAAGAAAGAAAGAAAGAAAGAAAGAAAGAAAGAAAGAAAGAAAGAAAGAAAGAAAGAAAGAAAGAAAGGAAGGAAGGAAGGAAGGAAGGAAGGAAGGAAGGAAGGAAGGAAGGAAGAAAGAAAGAAAGAAAGAAAGAAAGAAAGAAAGAAAGAAAGAAAGAAAGAAAGAAAGAAAGAAAAAAAAGAGAGGAAGGAAGGAAGAAAGGAAGAAAGAGAAAGAAAGAAAGAAAGAAAGAAAGAAAGAAAGAAAGAAAGAAAGAAAGAAAGAAAGAAAGAAAGAAAGAAAGAAAGAAAAAGAAAAAGAAAGGAAGGAAGGAAGAAAGGAAGAAAGAGAAAGAAAGAAAGAAAGAAAGAAAGAAAGAAAGAAAGAAAGAAAGAAAGAAAGAAAGAAAGAAAGAAAGAAAGAAAGGAAGGAAGGAAGGAAGGAAGGAAGGAAAGAAGGAAGAAAGAAAGAAAGAAAGAAAGAAAGAAAGAAAGAAAGAAGAAGAAGAAGAAGAAGAAGAAGAAGAAGAAGAAGAAGAAGGAAGGAAGGAAGGAAGGAAGGAAGGAAGGAAGGAAGGAAGGAAGGAAGGAAGGAAGGAAGGAAGGAAGGAAGAGAAAGAGAGAAAGAGAGAAAGAAAGAAAGAAAGAAAGAAAGAAAGAAAGAAAGAAAGAAAGAAAGAAAGAAAGAAAGAAAGAAAGAAAGAAAGAAAGAAAAAGAAAGAGAGGAAGGGAGGGAGGAAAGGAGGGAGAGAGGGAAGAAGGAAGGAAGGAAGGAAGAAAAAGGAAGGAAAAGGAAGGAAGGAAGGAAGAAAAAGGAAGGAAGGAAGGAAGTAGGGAAAGAGAGAGGGAGGAAGGAAATAAAACAAAGAATGCCTGTCTCTGCATTATGACCTGCATGTTAATGTGTTTTGATCAGTGTTTTTGAAGGGGTCAGTTTGAAGACTTCTGCAAAAGCAAGCTAGAACTTATGCTTCCATTTGAACTTTAATGGACTGAATCAATAGCTTATGAAAAGAAATTCTCCCAGTGGTTGAAAATGAAAAATTAAGGCTCAGTAGCCTAGACGTTCTCTAAAAGCATGAATCAGTATTCCAGATGAGTTAGAGGAGTGTGTCTGACTTTCAACATAATTACAAATGCAAGGGATTCTGTGACAATATAAATGAGTTTTAAAGTACAATCCAGCTCTGTCCAGAATTTCTTGAAATGCCATTTTAAAAAGCCATAGCTTTGTTTGCAAGAATTTACAGCTGAAATACAACTACTTTAATTGAATTAAAGGGAGCTGACTTTCAGAAGGAGAAAGGATCAGGATTGGGCTGTCTTTTTTTCCACACATTAGCTTTAGAAGATGCTGGAAATGGGAGATTTTTATACCCAGCAGGAAGGATAATTGGCATTTCTTGAAAAATAGGTGGCAAAGAACAATTCCTGGGACATCTCCTGAATATAAATAGAAACAAATAACCAAATGTTCCTTGTTCTAGCGAGTGGCCTATTTATGTGAATTTTCTCAAAGGTCTCAGACTGATTAAAGTCACAGCCATTAATTCTATTGATCTTTAATAAAGGTAAATTTGGGAAGTTTTATAATAAATAAATGTCATAGGAAGCCAGTTTCTGGGCTGGTACCAAGGTTTAACCAATGAATAAAATGACACCAGAATTCAGAAAAACACAGTTCGTCTTTCCTCGTTGCCAGTTGTTGCTAAGGGACTCATTAGGACGCTCTGACGATGCAAACATAGGCCATGTAAAATTTTTAAATTAATGGCTTGTGGGAAAATGGTGAATAAAAATTCCATCAGCTAGTGAAGGATCCTGGTGGATCTTTCTCCCCTATTCACTGTTGATTTCCCAAAGTATTTTATTTTTGCCTCAAGCTTGACTCTTCTAACAAATAATTTGTTTTCATTTGGCTAATTGCTCACGGCTCTTTCAGTCTTCCCCTTTCCTGTCCATATCCCATAAAACTGCCAGAAAGACATTCCCTAAAACGCAAATGGGACCGGGTCACACTATATTCCAAAGCCTTCAATACCTATAGGTTGCCTCTAAGATAAAATAAAACATTCTCCTCGTGGCATTTATTGACTTTCCCAATATGGCTTCCATCTATTTAATCTTATTGTACAATATTCCTGTTCATACAGACTTTATTTCATTCACGATTCCCACATATAATATTTCATTTTTTGCCTTCCTGCCTTTTCATGTATATATGGAATGGACTCCTTCCTCAGTTCCTCAGTTGTTAGTATCCTTTCCCTATTTAAATTACTCAATATTTATCTGTGTTCTTGTTGATCTGTGTATGTGTATCCCTCCTCCAGCATCTGAGTACCTCAAAGTTCTGCAGTTTTGCTTTATATTCTCAGCATTCAGCCAAGTGATGCCTCTTTGGTTGTTGAGCTGATCTGATACCTCTTGACTTTCTGCCCCACCACTTTTACCCTCCCCCCCACTCCAACTTCTCTACATGGATCTTCATAGCAGGAGTTGGAAACCAATCCTGGTTCTCTCCTGACCAACCACTAGGGCTTAGTGCTACTGCCATGGCTCAGACCAGCCTGCAAGTGACTGAGACAGCTCTGAGAGTCTCATCAGTGTGGGCACTCCCTCCAACAACATAGACTGCAAGCCGTCTCTATCTTTTTCATTCCAAGTTCTCAGAAAAGAATTCTTCACAGGGTCTCCAAGAAATGTGCTAAAGAAACATCTCTAGGTCCCATCTCTTCCTGGATTCCATATCATGCAATTTTAGGACATTTGGAAGGTGACAAAATCTTCAGAGTAAAAGATCATAGGAATAGATTCATAGCAGGAAGGAACCTTAAAGATTATGAAATTTAAACTATCTCATTTTGCAGAAAAAAAATATATAACAAAAAGGTTATACAACTTGCTACAGTCACATAGTAAATACCTACAGTAGGGATTTAATTCAAATCTTTCTGACTTTCAGTTCAGTATTCCATCAACTAAATGAACAAATATATAACTTGAGAACATTGAATAAAATCAAGATCAGTCATTGGCAAAATAAGCTTTCAGCACACTAGAATTTTGCTTTTTCCATTCCCTCTTTCTGAGCTGAGCATTTTGGTGCCTTTGCTGCCCTTAAAAGCATACTAGCCAGATCTCTCCTTTACTTCAAAATTATTGTACCTTTCTACTATAAAAAGCATCATTTTCCCCCATCATACATCTTTTAGGTATCTTTTCTTTTTTTTTAAGTGGGGGAGAGGGGACAGAAATCATCATCTCTCTCTGGTCATCTTAGTTTCTTTGCCTTTGAATCATTGCAAAAATCTTCCCAATTGCTTCTTTTTTTCATTAAATTTGTCAATGAATTCATACTAAATATAGATAAATAAGTGATAATGGATTAATATACCATTACCCAACTCATTTAAAAATAATGCAATTATTTTTTAATTTTCAAAATTTTTAAAGTAATGTAATGTTACTTTATGTCAAATAGTAGAATTTTAATTGCTGATGGCAGAGAGGTAGAGGGAAATCTTTTGGGGACCAAATTGCTTCTTGGTAAGTCTCAATTATACCACATAAGGTGAATGCCTATTCCTCCTATTCATACAGTCTTCCCTAAATTAATTAATCAATAAGCATTTATTAAGTGTTTACTGTGCATGAAGCATTATGGTGTTTCATAGGTTCCAGGATTACAGAAGCAAGAGATATAGAACTTTCATTGAAAGAGCTTACTTTCTAAGGATTACTCAAACATTTATCAAGTTCCTACTATGCAAGAAAAGTAAAAAACAAGGGTCTTATAGTCTAATGGAGGACACAGCTACACACAAACAAGATAAGTATAGAAATATGTTTGTATATATACATGTATGAATGTATGTATATGTGTGTATATATATATATATATATGATAAATGGAAAATAATCATTGCAATCAGAAAAGACTTCCTATAGAAAGTAGAATTTTAACTGGGATTTGAAGAAAGTCAGAAAACAGAGATGAAGAAGAACACTCTAGTCATGGGAGATGGCCAGTGAAAATGCTTGGATTTGGAAATCCAAGAAACTGTCCAAAAAATTTTAAGGATGCCTGTGTCACTGGATTATAGAAACCTGAGAGCTGAGGTAATTTCAGATGTCAAAAGACTAAAAATATGGAGGTGAAAAAACAGGGTGGAAGTGGAAAGGATGGGATGGTGGAATGGAAGGAGAGAAGTCAGGTTGTAAGTGCTTTGAATGCCTGAAAATTTCATTTTTGATCCTGGAGTGGATAGGAAGCCACTGAAGCTTATTGAGCAGGTGGAAGGAATTGTGGTTAGGTATTTGCTTTAGGGAAATCACTTTGACAGCTGAGTGGAGGATGTTCTGGAGTGGAAAGAGACCAACCAGTAGGCTATCACTCCAAGAGATGGTATCAAATTTAAATCACCATGTTGGATACGACAGTGATGAGAAAAACTGAGGATTCTGGGAAGACATCTAGGTTTCAAGCATGATTAACTAGAAGGATAATGGTGCTCTCAACAATAACAGGGAAATTAGGAAGAGGGGAAGCTTTTGGAGGAAAATAAACTCAGTGTTGAAAGTGTGCAAATTGAGAAGTCTAAAGAGAATCCAATCGGAGGCATTCAAAGGGATTAATGAAGCCAGTAAATAACAGAGTGAAACATGTCTTCTTATTTCTAGTCTATCACAATATTTCCCCCCTCATAGTCACCTGTGATTCCCCCACAACATTCTATCTAACTCTTTGCTTGCAATTTATCTTTAATAAATATATGATGATCAAAAAAAATCCCTGAAAACTTTGAAAGCTCCTCAATGAAGTCATGTATCTCAGAGAATTTCTCATGGCAGCACACGAGACTCTTGAACAGAAATACTCATAACACTGGGCAAGATTACATAAGATACAATGGAGGGGGGAAATTGATTTTGCTAACACAGCTAGCGTATGGTCATGACATATTTATAGTAGAGATGAGCTAATTTGGAAAATGTCTTGTCTTGTCACATCACCAAGGATTATGAGACACTAAAAAAAAACCCTGATTTGCTAGCATCTGTGGAATAACACTCATAATTCACATTTTTCTGATTTGCACATTTCTATCTTAAAAAGTAAAAAAAATTAAAATAAAAAATTTAAGTTTGATTTGCACCAAAAATATTTAGACCAACATTTTGAAATTTGGTTCAACCAATGCTTGGTTCTCAAATAAGAAGTACAGAAATCCTTTTGAGGACATAAAAGAACATATGTCCAAAAACTGTCTTGCGGATTTAAAAAAGAAGATATGTATATTTTAGTTTTCTAAAATAGGGCAATACATTTATACCCATTTTTGAAATAATATTCTTGAGGATTTGTTTTTTTTTATTTTCACTTACATAATTTGACTCATCACCCACATCTACTAAGTTTTCAAATCCTATTAATTTTACTTCCACAATCTCATATCTATCCCCTCTTTTCTGTTCTTACTGCTACCATCTAATATACTCAATTTCTAGTTTCCTGAATTATTCAATAGGTTCCTAAATGACTACAAGATCCATCTATCTCTCAGTCAAATGATAATATTTGTAAATATTTGTTAAATTTGTAAAATGGACAATATTTAGTAGGCACTTAATAAATGTGTGTATCCTTCTCTACCCCAGCCAAATGCAGGAGCTTGTTGTATCTGGGAGGCAGGAAGGGGAAATAACTAGGAGTATCTGATGTCACTGAGCATTTCTTTCCTTTGCCTAATTGCTCAAATAGATGTGTGATCTAATTTACTTGGATGCTTTCTCCAATGGGGCAGGTAATTCCCATGCAGGTTTTCTCATAAGATCACCATGCAGGGTCCATCCAAGGAACGGGTGCTTCCTTCACTTTACTCAGGAATTGCAGGGACACCAGTGGAATATTCAGGTTGTCCACTTGTCAACCACTGGACTTGCCCAGCCCACATCCTGTCCTTATACAACCCATAAAACAAAAAAAAATGTAAACTATTCCCCAGAATGAGCCTTTTTTTACTAGGGGAAAATGTGCTTGGTTTTAAGACAATGAACAATTTATCTACAGGATGACCCCGTGGGGACACACACACACATCATTCCCATGACTACCCAGGGGATCAATATAAAAAAGGAATCCTTAGGGTCTAAACCACACACTGCCCTGATATACATATAAAACTTCACCAGAATTCTGGCTCAGTCAGGGCAATCTTGCCATGAACTACAGAACCATATTTTCTCCAAGGAAGCTATAATCTTTCTTATTTCGTTCACTTTTCCTCCTAATTAGGGGAAAGGGAATAGAAAGTGCCTCGTATCTGCCAGGCACAGTGCTATGTTCTTTTTACAATTATTATCTCATTTGATGCTCACAAAACCCTGCAATGCAGGTATTCTTATCATCCTTCTTTTATGGTTGCAAAAATTCAGTGACCTGCCCGGCATCACACAGTAAGTATCTTTCTGACCCCAAGCCAAACACTTTACCACTTTACCATCTTAGCTGATCTTTTCAAAAGCAACAAAGCAACCTGTCAATGCTTCTCTATAGCTGTTACCTAACACAATTTCCCACAAATATCCCAAGTAGAACAGTTCAGATCAGATTTCTGAGTGAACAGACTTTGCTTATAGATGCTATTATTTCTTAATTTGCTTCAGCTACAGAGGCTGGTCTATTCCCTCACTCACGTTTCCCTGGACCTCAGTTTCCCCATTGGCAAAAGATAATTGAACTAGATGATTGCTAAGGTTCCTCCTAGCTCTAAATCCTTTGAAACTTCTGAAATTCTCAGAGTTAGAAGGATAAATAATGCAAATTTCTAATCTGCATTCACAAGCCAGCAGGAGAGAACTAGAAGGCTAATTCTGAAAGGATAAGGGAATATGTTGGAAAAATACAGGATAGAGAAGCATTAAGTTCACCTACTTTCCTATGTCTGTGACTTTGCAGATGCTACTATCTTCACCTAGAGGGTTTTCATCTATGGTAAAGATATGTGGCAGATGGTAACTGCCTGTTCATACCCTTCTCCTCATTCTCTCAGATCAAGCCCTAATCCTTCTTGAACTCTTTCTTGATTTTTCCCATCTTCAATGATCTCAGAAGAATCAGACTATTAGGAAGAGTCTTTGATATCATCTAGTTATTACATCATAAGAATTTTGAATTACAAATAACTCTTTCCAGTCCCATAAGTCAATGTCTTCATTTTCCAGATGAAGAAGCTGAGGACCCAAAAGATAAAGTAACTTGTTCTAGTTATATAGGAAGGAAATAAGAAAACTGACATTCAAATGCAGGTTTTCTAACTCCAAATCTAGTCCTGTTTCCATTTATACAAGATAAAGCTTCTCCCTTTCTTTACAGATGAGAAAACTGAGATTCAAAGGGATAATGAAATGTGACTGGTCCATAATTAGAAAGCAGCTAAACCTAAGCTGGAATACAGACTTCCTAACACCCTCTTCTCCCTTTCCCTAACACCATGTTGCTTGTTCTCTGTACTCTTTTAATCTTGTCTGCACCATTCTGTTTAGCACCTAAATATCTCGTTTTTGTTCACTATTGTTTCATCCACGTTGTTCTATTCTGATTGATAACATCTGACTTCACTATTTCTGTCATGAGCACATAGTCTCCCATGTTCAAAACGTTGATGTCAGAAGGAAACTGTTCCTTCTCCATCTAATATCCAATCACCGAGTCCTGTTGAATTACTTTCACAATATCTTTAACATTCTTCCCTCCTTTCTATTATTCTCTTTCACTCTACAAAAAAAAGTCAAATCCTGATCTGTATCTTGCCATTAGACTAGAAGGCTCTGAAAACTCTGCACAGCCCACTCTCATTTTAGTCCAATTCATTTGCACATCTTGGTCTCACCTCCCTGATGTCATGGTCCTTTTTGAAAATGAAGGACAAACAATAATAAACTGTTATTACCATTCACTTGACCTACTTTAGTAGCCACCTAAAAGATCTTCCAAACCCTACTTCCTGAAGCCTCCAATCCATCTTTCATATAGCTATCAGACTAATATTTATTATGCACAATTTGGGATCCATTATTTCTCTGCCCAATAATTCTAATGGTTCCCCATTGATAAGTAAATTAAGTTCCAATTCCTTTTGCCTGGCATTCAAAATCCAAAACTTTGGTGTAACTGTAGCATTCTAAGTTTATCTTATGATACGTCTCTCTGTCTACTAATGACTCCAGAAAAGTCAGTCTACTTTATAACTGCCCTCTGTTCCCATCCCACAAAATATCCTATGCTTTCCAACTTGGAAGCATTTATTTACACTGTATCTCATCGCTAGAACTTCCCTTCTTATTCCACCCAAAAGGAACAACCTTTAATCATAGATTTCATGGCATACTTTTTTTTTCCTTTCTTGAATGCAATTATTTTTGTTTATTATTCAGCAAGCCTATAAATGTCTAAAATGGTGTAAACAATAATCATCCATCTTAGAGAGCAAGACTTCAAAGCTTTACCTTTCATCTCTGGAATTTCTGCCCTAGGAAAGCTCCCAGTGCCTTGAGTATTGCCTGCCTCAAATGTTTTACTACAGTTAGGAGGTTCCACTCATTTTTACCTTTACTTCCTGCCTCACCTTGCTAAAATTTTGTATTTGTCTCCTTGGAACATAGTATACAATAAGAGCTTAATAAATGGTTTTTCATTAATTCATTTATTAATAAATGGCCCAAAAGACATCACCAAAATATGTATGCTCAGAAAGGGAAGTGGGCTTGTCATGTAGTAAAAAAAAAAAAAAAAAAAAAAAAAGATAGATTCCCCATCATCCCCGACCATGGGATATTCTGGTTCTCTGGAGCAATTCAATGGCTTCCAGTAAGTGAGGCAGATTTTCTATAGACAATTTATATAAATACATGCATAATAAACATGAAGAATGGAAAAGCATGAAGTGGTTGCAGTATTGTCAGAAGAGAGAAAACCAGTAACACAAATAAATAACATTTCAGATTCACCCAGGAATTTAAGGTGAGGTTAAAATCTTTCACCACTATAGAAATTTAAGATGCTTTTGAGCGGGAGCCATTGACTTAGCTGGGGTAAATGGAATGTCCATAAAAGACTAGGATCTGTGATGTGAAGACTTACTGAGCCCTTCCTATGGATGCTTTTATCCATCTTTTGTGGCTCCAAGAAGCTGTAGCACATACAGCAGCCACACTCTGGTAAAAACAACTCAGCAGATGGACTAAACTAGTTGAGGGTAAGTAAGTTAGGAGGGTATCTACTCCAAGCATGTAAAGACTTTGCCTAGTGAAACGGGCAGGTGAGAATAATTTGTCCTAATAGCTATGAAGGCAGCTGAAGCAGACGCTGTGGAGGGATTAGAACTTGATCAGATATCAAAAAGCCCAAAGTCATCCCACCTCACTTAAGTCCAAGTCATGAGAAAGTCAAGACATTATCCATCATCCATTATTTTATCCCAGCATCACGATGTCATTTGTCCCCCTCAAAAACAAGGATGAACAATTGGACCTCTCTAAACTTCATGTCTTCCTGCCCAAACCATTGCCCTAATATAGTAAGTATCTAATATAAGGTTGCTAATTTTGTTGAACTATACAATAACTCTTTGAAGAAAACAATGTTAATCATATAGTGGTCAAAAAGCCAAATACAGAATTGCAGAGTAGCAAGGAAAAATAAGGTTTTCTTAAATGAGCAATACAAAGAAATAAAGCAATAGAATGGGAGGACAAGAAATGTCTTCAAGAAAATTAGAATTATTAATGGGAAATTTCATGCAAAAGAATAGGCATGATAAAAGCCAAAGAGATTTAAGAAGAGGTAGCAAGAATATACCAGAGAAGTATGCAAGAAAGATCTTAACATAACTAATAACCATGATAATGTGATTACTGATTTAGTCAGATATCCTGGAGAATGAAGTCAAGTGGTTCTTAAGAAGCACTATTAATAAGAGGATGAGGAGAAAGGGGGAGAAATTGGAACACAAGGTTTTGCAAGGGTTGATGGTGAAAAATTATCCTTGCTTTTGTTTGAGAATAAAAATCTTCAGTAAAAAAAAGTAAATTAAAAAAACAAAAAAGAAAGAAAAGTGCTGACAATAAAGGTAGTGGAGGTGATGGGATTCCAGTTGAGCTATTTAAAATCCTAAAAAATGATTCTGTTAAAATGTTGCACTAAATATGTCAGAAAATTTAGAAAACACAGTGGATCAGTTTATGTCCTAATCATAAAAAAGGGTAATGTCAAAGAATGTTCAAATTACTGAACAATCACACTCATTTCACATTTTTCTTCACAATCTTCACATTTTGCTTAAGATTTTACAAGCAAGTACAACAGACTTGTGATGGAAAGCGCCATTCACAATTAGAGAAAGAAATATGAAGACTAAATGTGGATCAAAGAATAGTATTTTCACCTTTATTTTTATTGTTGTTGTTTGTTTGCTTGATTTTTTTTCTTTCTTGTTTGTTTTTTCTTTTCCTTTTTGATCAGATTTATCTTGTGCAGCATGACAAATATGGAACTATGTTTAGAAGAATTCCATGTGTTTAACCTATATTAGATTGCTTGCTGTCTAGGGAAGGGAGAGAGAAAAATTTGGAACACACAGTTTTACAAAAGTCACTGTTGAGAACTAATTTTTGCATGTATTTGGAAAAATAAAAAAACTATTAAAAATAAAAAATAATTTAAAGAAGTTCTGCAAGTTATGCTTCAACAATATATGACCTGATAATTAACAGAAGAGCAGGTTAATATTTCAGAGTCAGAAGAACTAGGGACCAAATGCTATTAGCAGGATTATGGAGAAAACAAGAAAGGTCCCAAAAAATTTTCTTCTTCCTTGATTACACCAAAGCCTTTAACTACAAAATGTGATAAATCCTCAAAGAAATAGAAAGACCAAATCATCTAACCTGTCTCCTGAGGAACCTATATGAGGCTAAGAATAAAATTAGAACCTAACATGGAACAAGTGATTGATTTAAGATTGGAAAAGAGATACCATAAGGTTGGCTAT
Organism: Sarcophilus harrisii; assembly: GCF_902635505.1. Classification (NCBI taxonomy): domain Eukaryota; kingdom Metazoa; phylum Chordata; class Mammalia; order Dasyuromorphia; family Dasyuridae; genus Sarcophilus; species Sarcophilus harrisii. The sequence continues at coordinate 30,765,928 of NC_045431.1, read as the reverse complement.
TGTTACCTTACTAACTCATATCCAGAGTACCTTCTGCAAAATGTCAGACTTAATGAATCAAAAGCTGGAATTACTGTTGACAAGAAATATCAACAATCGCAGTTATATAGATGATACATCAGTGAGAGAAAGTGAAGAGGAATTGAGAAGCTTCTTGATGAAGGTAAAAGAGGAGAATGTAAAAGCAAAACTGGCCTGAAGCTTAACATTAAAAAGACTAAATCTTGCCACTTTCTGGCAAATAGAGGAAGAAGAAATACAAGCAGTATCAGATTTTGTATTCTTGAGCTCAAAGGTCACTGCAGACAGCAATTGCAGCCATGGAATTAAAAGATGCTTGTTTCTTGGAAGGAAAGCTATGCTAAATCTGGAGAGTATTTACTAAAAAGCAGAGAACATCATCTTGCTGACAAAGATGCATACAGTAAAAGCAGTGGGTTTTCTAATAGCAATGTATGGTTATGAGAGTCAGAGAATAAGGAAAACAAGAACTGCAGAATGGATGCTTTTGAAGATTTTTGAGACCCTTGGACAACAGAGATAAAATAAGTCAAAACTTTATATAAATTAATTTGGGATATTTACTGGAAGGTCAGATATTGAAGCTGAAGATTAAATACTTGGGTCACATAATGAGAAGATGGGACTCATTAAAAATGTGTTGATTGAAGAAAAAAGGGAAAGCAGAGGATGAGACAGGCAGATAATGTCATGGAAATAACAAACATGAACTCGGACAGATTTCAAGAGCTATTGGAGTATAGAAGGATCTGGTGTGATAAGCCCGTCGGTAAGTATTTATTAAGTCCCTACTTTGTACCAAGCTCTGAGGAAACCAACAAAAGCTCCACAGAAGCTCCATAACTAATGGAGGATAGAACACAAAAAGCAACCATAAAAAACAAAATACATACAGAATGAATTTAGACCCTATTGATAAATTCAGGCCCTTCATGAGAGATGGAATCTTAAGCTCACTCGAAAAATTCGTTTAAAAAATTCCTGGGTCTCAGTTTCCTTATCTCTAAAATTAAGAGTGAACCTGAATGGCCTATGGAGTCCCTTCTAACTCAAGATCTAAGCTTCTATCATCTTATGATCTTTCAATGAAGGATAATTGATACACCAAAGGGAACAGCTGTTAATAGCAAGAAGTCCAATAACAATGCTTTATTTTCTGCACTTGCAATTAACATTTAAATGTAGCACAGTTTCATTACAGACTCAAGTCTGTGTTCATGGTCAAGTTTACACTGAAGCCTGTGCCAATATTTCTTAAATTTAGGGCAGTTACTATCAAAGAAAATAAAACAAATAAAATATTTCAGCCTGTAACTATGAAAACATTATTTTAATCCAAAGCAATTTTTAAAATATATTTCATCTCTTGCAACGTGATTCACTCTTTAGTGGTTGATCTGTATAAACAGTTGATTTAATTGTTACTATCAAAGAAAATAAAACAAATAAAATATCTCGGCCTGTAACTATGAAAACATTATTTTAATCCAAAGCAATTTTTAAAAATATATTTCAGCTCTTACAACGTGATTCACTCTTTAGTGGTTGATCTGTAATGACCCATCTTTATTAATTACACAGAATACCTATTTCCTACCAACAACTAGTAACCAGCTGCAGAGTTTCAGTGTTTTTATCATAAAGTGTCAGATCCACCACTGATTCCATAATTCAAAGAAATGGTTGCGTGGCTCCCAGAGTTCTATAATGAAATGTCTTCATTACATTTTTTATTACTCCAGAGCCTGGCATGTTTTTAAACTCATGGTATGATGGCCTGCTCTAGGACACACTTCAATTGCCACAAAAAAGAGAATTCTTACTCTGCTGCGGCTGCTCCATCTATAGAAAGCATGTCTCACTTCAGGAGCCTCAATAATTTAATAAACAGAACAAAACTGACTCTAACTCATTCAACTCAACTCCGAGTCTTTCCTTCACATCTCCAGTAATGGGACTCATGATGATAGCCCATCATAGGGATCTCAGGGGCAAACCCAAAGGCATCCCAGGACAAAGAGACCAAAATATACCTGTCCCAAAAAAAGCACAGAATTCAGAATTCAGTTAAATCTGGGGCAGGGGAGGCAGACAAAATGGAGAGGCTTGTGCTGGAACACACAAGGGAAGGGGAGAGACAAAAAGAAATGAAAGGGAACCAGCCTAGGGAAGAACTCACCTGTCATAGTAACTGCTAGGGTGTAGGGAGGGAGCCAGAAGCATTACGGAATTCTGTAATCTTTTATTCCAACCATTCTTTCCATAGTGATGGTAAGCTCAAAATTTCTATAGTCAACATGTGTGATGATTACCCTCTGAGTTCTATCACCTGAAGCAAACTCATTTGTCTTCTTCCTACATGTGACCAGCCAGCACTTAATTTTTCTAAAGTTAACTATATCTATCCATTCATCTATACATCATCTATCTATCTATCTATCTATCCATACATACATCCATCTATCCATCTATCTATTCCAGAAGTGAAATGAGTGCTAGATTAAAATAATACTTATTCAAATTCTGTTATCATTTGTGGGTCCTTTGGCTTGTGCTTTAATCTCCTTGGACCTGGGTTTCTCATCTGTAAAATGAAAGGGTACTCAAAGAGATCTTTCAGCCCCAAATATAGGGCCCTATAAATCACTTTTGTAACCTTTAACAAATCAATCTTTGGACATTTATTAAGCATCCTCTATGTTCTAGGCACTGTGCTATTCCCTGAAGATACACAAAAAAGAGACAAGTGCCCTGACTTCAAGGAGCTTACAGTTTACTAGGAGAAATGCAATGCAAATAAAATAGATTAATTCAGTAATGCAAAATAAATTCTGGATTATTTTCATCCACATATTTTCTCTGCTATATCTGTCCTGCTTTTATGTTATGCATTCAGGGGACTGTGTTTAATTATTTTTTCTTATTATATACAATTAATCACACTATTCATGTTCAATAACTAATCTGTATTATGATGAACTCAATTCTCCAGATATGCAAGTAAGAAAGCGGTCTCATATTGTTTTGTTCAAGAACCTGATTTGAGTAGAGAATCTGGGAAGGAGATGTAAAAAGAACATTCTGTTTCCTGCAGCCACGGAAAGAATTCTGTTTTGCCCTAGCAAAAGAGAAGCATCAAGCAAGTCAGCAAAAAAAAAAAAAAAAAAAATCATAATAATAGTAAGGAAGCCACTTTTTATGACCTTGAACTTTGATTTGAAAAGATCACTTCTCATATTTAAGGTTTTAAGGTTAGGGCATAAGGGAAGGAGAACAAATCTTTATTAAGCATCTGCTATGTGCCAAACAGTGTCTAAATGCTTTACAAATATTATCTCAACTCATTATAGCAGTCTTGAAAAGTAGATGCTGTGGTGATCTTTTTTTTTACAGTTGAAGAAACAGAGGTTGTCATAAAACTGTTACCTGTCTGAGACTGAATTTTAACTTCAATATTCCTAACTTTAGACCCAACACTCTATTCACTGTGCCAACAAGTGACTTGTGCCTATAAATGAAGTTACAAAATTTTTGGTATATCCTTGGAGAATCATACCCCATTAATTTCTTCTTTCTTATCCCTATGATGTTAAAACAACAACAATAAACATGTTATACATTAAAGTTTTCTTTATGAAAAATTAAACATTTTATTTTATTTCTTAGGTAAATATGCATAATAACTCTAGAAATTATTCCCTTCCATATTTCATATTACTAGGAGGCATGGGGAAGAAGTCTAGGGGTACAATGATCAAAAATGGTTTGGATCTTGGAAAAAAATGCAACTACCAGGAAATGGAATGTATTAAATGTATAAAATTCATTTGTTCTCCCTCTGTGTCTTATCAGTGTTTTGTTTGCTCTACAAATACAGGTGGCAAAGAAATATAACAGAAGAAGAGTTATTTGGATTTATCACAATACTCTACCATGGAGTAGCTATGGTTGAAACTAGTAAAGAAACCTGGATGGTTCCAGAGTCAAACACTTTTATTATCTACTGATAAGAAGCTTATGTAGCCTTTTTTGTTTGTTTAATGTGACAATTAATTCCACATCAAATCTATAATCACGTTCTATTTTTTTAATTTGAAGAACTGTTACTGTCCTCCACACTCCCAAATATACCCATTATAGTCAATGATTTAGAGAACACTTTCCTGCCTATTTGTCCATCTCTTTGCATCTGTTTTTTCTATTTTTATTTATTATTTTTATTTTCTATTTATGTATTTTTCTATTTCTATTTATTTTATTTCTATTTTTATTTTTCTATTTCTTGAAGGAAGGAATTGTTTCCTTTTCAAGTCTTTGTACATCTAATACCTAGCATAGTACCTAAAACATAGTTGATTCTCAGTAAGTGCTTGGATTTGATGAAAACACAGAGAAAGCTATTTTAGTGTGTTTGGGGAATAAGGGTGATAGACTCATTACTACAATGAGAGAACACTGTCCTTATGGATGTGCTGGAAAATATTTAAAATTGCCAAACACAACAAAAATAACCTGCATGTGAAACTTAAGTTTAATCTGTTTCATTAACTTTTTCTCCGATCCTTTCTTAAGTCTTGACAATCGATAAAACAATAAATTAAGCCCTAATCTGTAGTTTTTGCCAATTTCTTGGGTATGAATGCTCAAGCTGATCATTTATTGCTAATTGTTATTAGTTCTCCTGAGCAATCGGAACTGACTCCAGCCTACTCTTGGAAAATATGGTTACACTGATCCATTTGGATTCATGAAAGGGAATTGGAAAGTAGCATATACTTGTTTTTATACAGATATTTGAAAATTTTCTCTGACAGTTTTGTATAGGAACACATACTGTAGAGTATTAGAACATCTCCAAATATAGTAACACATATAGTCATACATATGTATGTACGTATGTATATAATATATATGTGTGGGTGTATGTGTGTGTGTGTGTGTGTGTGTGTGTGTGTGTGTGTATAGATATAAATATTTGTACAGGGCATATTGAAGAGTTCCTTGAACAGCTGGGAATGTTTCTAGGAAGATGAAACTTTGTTTGGGACTCAACTTGTACATTTTTATGCAAAGTATGGGAAACCCCCTCCCATTTAATCACAAAATCTAGATTTACTGGCATACCAGATATAAAAATCTAGACTGACTCATCCAAAGAAAAAAGTATTTAAGAATTTGGTTCAGAATCTTTAGATATTAAATCCTAGTGCTTTATGTGGTAAACTTAGACCCAGCTGTCATTCCTGCCCCATGAAGGTCAATACTGATCATTTATTTACTAGATGTAAATAAAATAAATTCAGTATTTGAATTTGAGAAATAAACTCAACTGTGGTTCTCACAGCTACAGCAAGTAGACTGTCTAAATATTATGGCTACAAAGATGTCATCTAAGTTAGATTAAAGAAATGCAAAGAATTTCACATAGACTCTAATGTTAATTTTCATGCAACCCCTTCTAAGATAAAGAGTATATAGGTATTAATAATGCCATTAACTTGTAGGAGAATCAAGCCATAGAAAAATTGTTCAAAGCCTTCAGACTCCCATAATTCTCTGCCTTCTAAAAAAATAAATTATATTATAAAAGTCTCTGCATTTATCAACTTGGTTTAGACCTTGACACAACATTGTAAACCCATGTCATTGTACTTTAAATACCATTAAAATCAATGTCTCCAGGATTCTGACATCAATAAAATTTAAATACAAACAATTAGTAATTGAAGTTAAGTTTTTGACCTACAATATTCACAAAGCACTTTTTACATTATTATAATTATTATATTTATTATTTATTACAATATTATATTTTCTCCCTATTACTCATATGCAGAAACTGAGGTTCAGAAAAGCTAAATGAATTGCAAATTTTTTTTCACAACACCACCATTCCAAAAAGAATTTACATTTTTAACAGATATTGTGCACAAAATCTTCTGCACTAACAAAATATCTACCTCCCTCATCCCACCTCTACCCCTTGAATTAGTATTGATTTTAAAATTCATAGTTTCTCTTCTCTTTGGCAGTTCTTTCAATCTAGAAATTCTTTGGGGTTTCTGTACTGTAATAGACACTCAGTCTTTACAATTAGGAGTCTAGTTGTTTTTGAATATTTTGTTGGGTTAACTTTTTTTTTAGCAATACATTATCAGGAGTGTTTATTCTTTCATTGGAAAATCATAGTGGTTTTATGGGAGAGACAAAGAAAGAGGCAGGGAAAGGAGGAAGGGAGGGATGAAGGAAGGAAGATAGGAATAGACAGGGGGCAGAGAGAGGAAGAGGGAAAGAGAGAAGGAGAGAAAGAGAGATAGAGATAAAAATAAAGAAAGAAAGAGAGACAGGAAGACAGAGATGGAGAGACAGAGAGAAAGAAAGAGAGAGACAGGAAAGATGGCATTGGGCTATATCTTGAAGTTAAGCATTTTAAGGGGAAAACAGAAGGAAAAATCCATTTCAGACGTGAAAAATAGCCAATGCAAAGCACAGAGGAAAAGAAATGTAATTTGGAGAACAGCAAGTCCCATCAAGTTTGTTGGATTATAGTGTGCTTTAAAGGGGATACTTATTAAATAAATTTAGAAGTATGGGCTGGAATCAAACTGTGAAGGAATTCAAATGGGAAGTTGAATTTGAATTTTATCTTAGGAGAAATAATGATTCATTGAATATTCTTTATTGGAGGAGATGAAATGGTCCAAACTGTGCTTTAACAGCTGTGCAGAAGATGCTGTGGAGAGGTAAGAGAATAAAGCCAGAGAATTCAATGTGAAGGCGATATTTTGGATATTAGGTGGTGAGCGAGGGAGTTGCCGGTGAGTAGCAAAAGGGGATGGACATGATGCAGTCAATTAAAACGTTTAAATTGGAGCACAATCAAACCCAAGCCACATTCATAAGGTGTGGTAATACTGGTGTGGACCAAATGTGGACCAAAAGATAATATAAAATTGTGGACCAAAGATAATACAAAGCTTTAGCATTTTGAGGGAAAAGGGAACTTCAAGGCCATTTTGTCCAAAACTTTCATAACAAAACTGAGGTCCAGAGAATTTTCATTACCTACCAATAGGTCAGAGAGGCAATAATGAAAGATCTAAGCTCAAAGTAGGCTCTCTGATTGTAGACCCAACTCTTTCCACAGGACCTATCTCTTCCACCATAGTAGATTACAGCCCTTCTGTGCTTTAGTACATGGTTTTAATGAGTTTTTCTGCACACACACACATACACACAATTAACTGATGGCTAACCTTTTGGAAAGTATTCCTTTCACTTTATTCCCATAATCATCATCCTAGTTGTAATATTAATCTAATACTAACTTATTGCCCTGAATCTAATCTTTCTGTTCTTCAGTTTCTCTTCCCTGAATTGATATTCCTAAAACACAATCATGTTACTGCTTTGCTCAATAAGTACCAATGGCTCCCTATTGCCTCTAATTGAAAATTCCCCTGTTTGGTATTTAAAGCCTTTCAGAACGTGACTTCTGTCTCCTTTTGCAGTCTTCTTGCATGTCCCTCTTCTTCATGCATTTTATCCAGCCAAGTTTATCTGCTTTCTGTTCTTTAGACACAGAACATCCACCTCGATGCCTATCCTTGAATTATTAATATTTTTCTAGATTCATAGAATTTTTTACTAAAATGAAACAAAATTAATGATGAATAATTATCCATTTCCAGGTTCTACATTTGACACAAATACATTGACAAATAAGTGTTTTGATGGTAAATCTGCATCCATATTTGAAAAGATAAATGAAGTTCATGTGCAAAACTATATAAACTAAGTAAAATTAATGACAAATAGCCCTTACTATAGATCAAGGCTAGAATCAGGAAAAAAAGCAAATCAACAAATCCATGTCAGATCAGCGGAGGAAGAGGACATAGCAGTGGTTCCCCAGTTGTTGTACTGGAAAGATCCAATACTAACCTATGTCAGTGATGTTTCACCAATTTTCTTCTCTTCCCAGAGGGTTTCTGGCAGTGATTGGTAGGGAAACAATGTGATAGGATACTTCTCCCAGATCTATAATTTGGGATCTTTGAGTAAGTGATAGGCAGGGGATTGGGAAGAAAAATAAAGAGGTTGTATTCTTACCTTTATTACTAACTTGGTCTATTTGTTGGACTTTTTTCCAAAGAACAAAAAAAAAGAAAAAAGTCAATTGTTAGGATATAGGAATAGGGCTTAATAGAATTCTCTCATGGAGAATTACTCTGGAAAACACTCAAACTCCCTTCTACCTTTTAGAAACACTATTATCCTGCAAGCTTAAGCTCGTGTCACTTTCCATGTGAAGAATATCCTGAGCCTCCAAGTCATTAATGTCTTGTCCTCCCCTATCTCTATATTCATCCCTTTTCATTGCTTCATATTCATGACTTTATACCGTACAATAATATTATTTTACATTGGGGAGTCTTATTTATATATGTGTATGTGTGTTTATATTTGTGTAAACACAGACATATATATATATACACATTCACCATATGTCTATGTTTATGAAGATATATAGACATTTTGATTGAATTAGTTTCCTCTATAGTTCTATGTATTTTATTATATGTATTTAAAAACATTATTTTGCATAGGAGTCCAAAGATTTCACTAGAATGTCAAGGGGTCCATAACACAAAAAAAGGTTAAGAAATCCTGAGTCACATTCAACAATACACTTTGTTTAGCCATTTATGAAACTATGGATATCTACTTTATTATCTTTGCTTATACAATCTACTTCCACCTCCTAATGGCTATTGTTCTTAGAAAATGTTTTTTTTTTTCCCCTTTCCTCTTATAAAACACATTCTGATTAATCTTTAGTACTTTAAAAGCTAAAATTCATATAAAATCACCAGAAAAGTCCTAACAATATTTCTCTCTCATATAACATGAAGCATAAGTTAGCAAAAATAAAATAATCCACCCAGTATAGTGCCTGATACTGTTAGATGTTTTTTCAGCTTGAGAGATCTAGGCTAGTAATTTACAAGGCTTATAATGAATAAATTTATACTAAAAATGTTGCACTCCTTTACTCCAGATTTTTAAAAATCCACAAATCTTTGTTTCTTTACCACAATACAAAAATCAGCTATTTGATTTATGTTTTCTTACATCCCTAAAACTAATATCAGCTGAACTCAGTGCAGAGATAAGACCCTGGGGGCCAGTGGGCAATGCACTGTACATCAGAAGGGCACATTCAAAAAACCTAAAAGTCACCAACAAATAAAGGAAGCCAACGATAGTGAATTTATCGCCAGACTAGATTCTAATCGAATCAGGAGAGAAATGTTATCTGGACAAACACTGAGCCTTTTCAGTAGAGGAATAAATAATCACAAAAATAGAACTCGCTCTGCCTCAGATTATTCACGTTTCATATTTGGCTGCAGAAAACAGGACTCAAAGTTGGGGTCCCCTTCGTGATCAGTCCTGTTTGTTTGCCTGGGCCCCTCGACGTCCCAGGCTGCTTTTGCATGTTTGATGTGGCAGGCCTGGGCTCAGTGAATCCAATCTGTTTTTCAAACCTTTTAAGACTTCTTTTATTCATCATCAGTTTTTCAACTCTAATTTTTAAGCATGTTTTCCAGTGGAATACAGTCCTACAAGTCATTTAATGAGGGGGTTAATTAAATGACCTCTAAGATGACTTCCAGATCCAAATCTGCATGTGTATCTGCAGACAACCTGGTTAAAACTTAGCTGTAGTACATGCAATCCTCCACAGGAGGGTATAAATCTCAGGTAGTCTGGGCTGTGATAGTGCTTTGGGGGGAAAACAACCTTTTGGTTCAATAGCTAAGATCTTTGTCCTACATAATCTGAATTCCAAAATTGTAACCATATAGAATAACTGCAGATCTATCCCTACGTGCAAAACAATTAGACAAAAGTCTGCAATACATGAAATAAAGAGGCTTTTTTGTGTCCAGTTTGAGCCTTTAAAAGCCTTCTTCCATTTCATCCTAGCCTGAATTTAGATTCATTCCCTTGAATCGGGTGACAAAGATGTTTAGCACAGTCTCTGGCACACAGCAGCTGCTTAATAAATATTTATTGATTATTCTCTCCAAAAGATTTTACTGCTCCATTTTATATGTGAATTGAGCTTGCAAGATGCAGTTATCAAATGCTCAGAAATTCAGACTTTCAGATGCGACTGTTATTTCTTTGGAATAAGATAATTGGATGCTAACCATATGGACCACACAAATGGCTTTCGCTTAGACTTTGAGTGATCTTTCCAGGTCAACGTTATAACTGTCTTCTTTCCCATGTCTTTAAAAAGAGGCTCACAGATCTATTTTTGGACTCAGCCCAGCTTAACAGTGTTGAAAAGCTCCCCAGACAATATCCAGACCAAAATACAAAGCCTGAGCAGTCACTAGTTCAATTCTGAATGCCTTATCAAGGCTCAAGAGGACTTCCAACCATTTCTATTCAGTAGCAGAAAGGAAGTCATACATGAACTGATGCTGAGTGAAATGAGCAGAACCAGAAGATCATCGTACACGGCAGCAACAAGATTATATGATGATCAATCCTGGTGCATGTGGCTCTTAACAGTGACATGGTTCAGGGCAGTTCCAATGATTTTGTGATGAAGAAAGCCTTCTGAACCCAGAGAGAGAACTGTGGGAACTGAGTGTGGATCCTAACATAGCATTTTCACTTCTTTTGTTGTTCTTTGCTTGAATTTTATTTTCTTTTTTATTTCCTTTTCCTTTTTGAGCTGATTTTTCTTGTGCAGCAAGATAATTATATAAATATGTATGCATAGATTGGATTTAACATTTTTACCATGTTTAACATGTATTGGACTACTTGTCATCTAGGGGAGAAGATGGGAGGAAGAGGGGAAATTAGAAAACAAGGTTTTGCAAGAAAAATTATCCTTGCATATGTTTTAAAAATAAAAAGCTTTAAGGAAAAAAAAGAAAGGAAGTCAAAAGGAAATACACAAAATAAGGTAACAGAACATTTAAAGAAAATGTGTTGTGGGGATCAAACCCAACAACTTGAGCATTAACAACTAATCACCCATAGCAAATGAACCAAATCAAAGAAAATAAACTTGCAGCGTCGTGCTTACTCATATAAGAACAATCAGAGCTTCCAGGGTCCAGGACACCCTGGAGCATCAACTATACAGGATAGTACACCAGCATCATTTGGCAGTCTTTGTAGTAGAGAAAGGCCACAAAAATAAAGAATACAGATAGCACTATACTTAGAGGCAAGACAGAGCTACATTTGGATCCCTACCCTAGCTGGTCAAATGGAAGCCTAGCAGATAAAGCCTTCAGCCGAAGGCCATGAAGATAAGTTCCCATCTGATATCAGACATTTATTAGAAATAATAAGCCTTGGAAACTCGCTCAACTTCGGATTATCTCCATTTTCTCATCTGTAAAATAGTGATAATAATAGCACTTACTTCCCAGAGTTGTTGTAAAGATGAAGTGGAAATAATAATTATAAAGTGTCTGGCACATAGTAAGGGCTTTCTAAATGTTGATGATGATGATATTGATGATGATGACGAAGACCAAGGGCAAATCACTTAAGCTCTCTGAAACATGGGTTTTCATTTGTAAAGTGGTGAATAAGGAGCACTGATATCACAGAGTTGAATAAAGATCAAATAATGTTTGTTAAATACTTTCCAAACCTCAAAGCGGATGCATCTACCCTTAAGAACAGCCCTTGGATCTTAGCTTCCTCAGTAAATTCAACATACTAGTCTCAATAGCTTTTTAACACTAACTGCCAAGAACTGAATTTTAGAGAACACTTTAAAGTTTACAAAGCCCTTTCCAAACATCTTATCTGAATTTCACAATTACTTTAGTGAGGTAAGTGCTCTTATTATAAGTGCTATGATCCTATTTTGTAGATGAAGAAATTCAGAAAGTTAAGTCACACATTGAATTTTAACCCAAGTCTTTCGGACTTCAACAGCCACTCGCTCGCTTCTACGTGTTGGATTTTCCTTGGATGTAACATATCTATGTCAGTCCATTCCTGGATCTTCCTTCCCAGAAACACTGAACTGGTCTCCTGCTTTTTTTCCAGATGGATTTTCTCATTCTTAATAGGCCTTGATAGCAGGGAAATGTTTTAGAACAAGCAGAAACTCAGCATAGGAGAAAAGCTACCAAAAAACTATCTCTAGAGCTGTCTCTGTCTCCACTACCATCCCCCATATACATTCTGAAAATATCTCTTTCTATCACCTTTATCCAAAGCATCACAAAGCATAACTAGTAGGTATGATGGCCAATATTTGAGAAGCAATTTTTTGGAACAAAAAAAATTGAATAAAATGGAAAATATTGAGAATGAATAACAACTTTCCATTCTAATTGTGTATCTAATGGTTTATTCCCATAATATCTCACTCTGCTCATTTAAGTAGAGTCAAAGAATTTAATAGGCTTGGTTCTTAAGGCTTACAATAAATTACAAATGTCCTCTCTTTCCCTTAGCTGAAATTGGTTGAAAACTATCTGGATCACTTTCTGTTCTGTGTCAAATAAAAAAATGTCTAAATGCTTCCTATAGAGTCGTGCCTCGAATGCCAACATGAGAAATACCATTTACCTTTACAATTTTCACTGAGCCAAGATAATAGCCAAGTTCTCTGGTTCCAGTCACTGTGAGCAGTCAGCTGGGACTGTACCCTTTTGTCACAATTTTTGAATTTTTCCAAATATGGAAAATTTCTCTCTCAATCTAAACTGTTGAAGGGCTGGCCATCATTTTTCAAGTGAATGAAGGTCTTACTAGCTGGAGTTCAGGATCATTCATAGCTCCCATGGCTTGACTAAATCACTCTGGTACATTTTAGAAAAGTCGAGCTCTTCCCTTGAATTTAACTACAAAATATAAGAAACCAAAACAAAACAAATGCAAGTGATCCTGAGAAAGAGAGAGAAAAGTTTTCTCACAGGTTGTCAGAGCAGAAAAGATTGTGTACATCAACCCATACCTAAATTAAAAGTTCCTCTATCACTGCTCATCTATTCTTCAATCATGAAAATTCATAATTCCCTGAAGTGACACATTTAACTTTGAGATCAGTCTAATTGTTATGATTTTTCTTACATTGAGCTAACACCTTCCTCTGCAATTTCTACCTACTTCTTCATTCTGGACCCAATCATAAAGTGAATAGCTCTCCCACATAATTACCCTTCAAATATTTGAAAATAGTGACCACATCCCTATTCAAGGCTTTTCTTTTCTGGGCTAAATACTCTCCAATAATTCAACCAATTCTTTTATAACAATTTTAAGTTCTCTCAACATCTTAATCAGTCCTCTGGATTTTGCCTGTTTTTCAATGTACACACTAATATGTGACCTTCAGAACTGAACACAGTGTCCTGAATAAGCTCTTCACTCCTTTTGGTCACTTTATCTCTGTTAATTTAACATGTTAACTTTTTGAGAACCCCTCTCACAAACCTAAATTATTCCAGCACACTCTCCATTAAGTTACCAAAGTGACCTTAAACTGCAAGTAAAACCATGTCAACTCACCCCTATTCAATAAAACACAGTGACTGGCACATTGTAAGCATTTAAGAAATGCTTTTTTACTTGACTTTACTGGGATGAGGATTAATTATTCAGCAGAATTGCTGGCCATATTCTGGTCCTACTCTGTGAAAGAAGCAAAAACAAGAGAGATCCTTCCTTACCTTGGCAATCATGTGCTTGATCCAACCCCAAAGGGTAGAGGAATCTGTTGGCTGAGCTACAATGGCCATATTCTGTCCTGATAATTATTTTACCTTCTCTGACCTTGAACTCCCTTCCTTTCAAAATTTTCACCAATCAAGCCCATGTTAAATCTCTAGCACTTGCCTCGGTTACCCTTTCTGACCAAGATTCAGCAATCCAAGCTCACCGAATGGAACATCAGACTTCTCAAGAGAAAAATTGATATATCCTCTATGACATTCCCAAGAACCCTCATATCCATCTCATACCCGTGTAGGTGATTTTTTAACCCCAATGTAGAACTTTGTATTTATCTTTATTGTATTTATGTTCTCTCTTTTGTACTTTTCCATAGTCTTTAAAATATGGGCAACAGACTGCTTCCACAATTTCAGGCATTCTTTGTATCATCAAATATTAATTTCATATTCCTAATAAATGGTCTTGATTTCATTATATTTATAATGAAAACATCTTACACATGATAAATTTATAAGAAGTGACTTCAAAAAGTTACTTCATGGTGGCTTAGCTGTACCAGATCTAAAATTATATTATAGAGCAGCAGTTACCAAAACCATTTGGTATTGGCTAAGGAATAGATTAGTTGATCAGTGAAATAGATTAGGTTCAAGGGATAAAACAGTCAACAACTATAGCAACCTAGTCTTTGACAAACCCAAAGACCCCAGCTTTTGGGATAAGAACTTACTGTTTGACAAAAATTGCTGGGAAAATTGGAAACTAATATGGCAGAAACTAGGCATTGATCCATACTTAACGCCATACACCAAGATAAGGTCAAAATGGGTTCATGACCTAGGCATAAAGAATGACATTATTAATAAATTAGAGGAACACAGGATAGTTTACCTCTCAGACGTGTGGAAGGAGAAGGCCTTTATGACCAAAGCAGAACTGGAGATCATTACTGATCACAAAATAGAAAATTTCGATTATACCAAACTGAAAAGTTTTTGTACAAACAAAACTAATGCAGACAAGATTAGAAGGGAAGCAATAAACTGGGAAAATATTTTTACAGTCAAAGGTTCTGATAAAGGCCTCATTTCCAAAATATATAGAGAATTGACTCTAATTTATAAAAAATCAAGCCATTCTCCATTTGAAAAATGATCAAAGGATATGAACAGACAATTCTCAGATGAAGAAATTGAAACTATTTCTAGTCATATGAAAAGATGCTCCAAGTCATTATTAATCAGAGAAATGCAAATTAAGACAACTCTAAGATACCACTACACACCTGTCAGATTGGCTAAGATGACAGGAAAAAATAATGATGATTGTTGGAGGGGATGCGGGAAAACTGGGACATTGATGCATTGTTGGTGGAGTTGTGAACGAATCCAACCATTCTGGAGAGTAGTTTGGAACTATGCTCAAAAAGTTATCAAACTGTGCATACCCTTTGATCCAGCAGTGTTACTACTGGGCTTATATCCCAAAGAGATTATAAAGAAGGGAAAGGGACCTGTATGTGCACGAATGTTTGTGGCAGCCCTTTTTGTAGTGGCTAGAAACTGGAAACTGAATGGATGTCCATCAGTTGGAGAATGGCTGAATAAATTGTGGTATATGAATATTATGGAATATTATTGTTCTGTAAGAAATGACCAACAGGATGATTTCAGAAAGGCCTGGAGAGACTTACACGAACTGATGCTGAGTGAAATGAGCAGGACCAGGAGATCATTATATACTTCAACAACAATACTAGATGATGACCAGTTCTGATGGACCTGGCCATCCTCAGCAACGAGATCAACCAAATCATTTCCAATGGAGCAGGAATGAACTGAACCAGCTACGCCCAGAGAAAGAACTCTGGGAGATGACTAAAAACCATTACATTGAATTCCCAATCCCTATATTTATGCCCACCTGCATTTTTGATTTCCTTCACAAGCTAAATGTACAATATTTCAGAGTCTGATTCTTTTTGTACAGGAAAATGATGGTTTGGTCATGTATACTTATTGTGTATCTAATTTATATTTTAATATATTTAACATCTACTGGTCATCCTGCCATCTGGGGGAGGGGGTGGGGGGTAAGAGGTGAAAAATTGGAACAAGAGGTTTGGCAATTGTTAATGCTGTAAAGTTACCCATGCATATAACCTGTAAATAAAAGGCTATTAAATAAATAAATAAATAAAAGTTACTGCATGATCCTAGGAAGGAATTTTTTAACTTGATGGACTTTTCTAGGTTAATAATTCTCAGTCTTTCTGAGCCAGATATTTTGTTGAAGAGATTAGCTATGTTGCCTCCAAATGGGATGAAAGGAGGAAGCCTATGGTTTTCCTAAAATGGTTCTGCTGCCATCAGTGAGTCATTAAATAGCAGGAAGTACCTACAATGTGCCAGGCACTGCCTGTGTATGTTTACAGCAGTCTTTCCTCTCTATTATTCTCCTATTACCCCTGTTCTTGCCTAATCCGTGGACTTCCAGGGTTTGAGCTTTTGGACCATGCTGCTGCTTGTGCTATAGATTACTGGTTTCAGTTGCTATTTGAATCACGGCCCCTGTATTTTAAAGATTTCTCAGGTCTTTGCCACTCTTGGCTCAAAAGGAAATCAGTTAATTACCCACTAATCCAATGCACAGAATATAACAATCACTCACTGGCCTGGTAGGTCTCAGACTCACAAAATATTTTCCTCACTCACCAGACATGTCCATTTGTTGAAGTGGGTTAGAGGAAGGATTTAGGAAGTAGCTGCATATTACTCAGTGGATGTGGATGTGACTTCCAAAGATAGAGAAGGAATATAAGAAACATCAATAAATTAAAAGTAGTCATAATCTATGTAGAAGAGTAGAATCCAGAGGAGATGACTAAAGACAACTCACCTAATGCAAAAAGAAATAAAGAAATATGTGGAAATTGATCTTTCTGTGGTCTCCATGACATGACCCCTCAACTTGAAGGATCTGTACCAGGAACAAACAATCCTTTTGTTTAATGAAGAGTAGACCCAAACAAGTTTATACTAGCAAAGTAACCCAAAGGCTCTGTGATTAGGTGCTAGAACTACTATGCTATTCAGAGCATGAGAGAAGGAGACAAAGCAGATCTCAGTTCTCATATTGCTTCTATCACACACTGGGTATACGGCCATGGATGAATTATTTTCCTATCTTCATGTATGAAATTAGAATATTAATACTTTACCTGTTTTACAAGATAGCTGTGCCATAAGGGAAACATTTAGCAAACTTTAAAGTTGTCTCTAAAAATAAATTATGATTGTGATGTTATTTTGCAGAGCATCCCATGGTTGGCTATATCACACCAGTTACATATATCAAAAAACAATAAAGTTATAAAGATTACGAACTAAAGGTTTAACCTGTCAATCTTACCATCTTTTCTATCTTCTCAATATCCTTCTCATGTCTCTCTTCCACATTTATATAACCATTGCCCTAGCTAAGAACTTCATGACCTTTGTCTAGATTATTACAATAGATTTCTAACCAGTTGCCCTTCTTCAATCCTTTCCCCACAAAACCCATCCTCCACAAGGTAGTCTTGGGAAAACAGAAATCTAACTATATCATACATCCAACCACATCTGCTTAATGATTATCTGAAGCATGAAATCTGAACTGATTAATTTGGCATTTAAAGTTCTTCCTAGCCCCTTCCTACCTTTCAGTGTGTATGTTTATACATATACATATATATATATATATATATATATATATATATCTACAAGTATTATATAAGTATGTTTATATGTGTATGCATTTATCTATATATAGAGAGAGAGATATATATATATACACACACACACAATACCTACTTATCTCTGTGTTCTATATACATACATGTGTATATACATGTTGGCTCCCTCATAAGAATGTAGTTCCCTGAGGACAGGAACTGTTTTTGTCTTTATTTGTATCTCCAGTGTTAACTCAGTATCTGATCCATAATAAGCACTTAGTAAATGCTTATTTATTATGCATCAATAAACTAAGTAATCCAAAATTGATTAACTATCTTAGAGGATTTTATGTATATGCATACATTGCATACATATGCATGCATACATCCTCCATTTCCTGCAATTCTAAATATTCTAAACATTCTAAAATATAATGGAGTTCCACTGGATGATTGATAACAGGAAGCATCCTACCTGGGAATTAGGAATCATGATGCTGGAAAGCCAGGGCCCTGTCTCTGAGCAGCTAAAAACCTAGAAGGATCCACTCAAGGCTCAGTGGAGAAAGAAGTCCAAGAGTGGAGCCCAAAGAGAAATGAAGACAAACATTAGGAGGAACAATAAATTACAGAGTGTAGGATTCAAATATCTATAGATTATCTATTTGATCACAGACAATAGGGGGGGATGGGATTGATCTCTATTTGATCACAAACAGTAGGGGGGAGTAGGATTGATCATATGTCTTCAGTAAAATCCTAACATCCCAGAAGCGATATTTGCTGTTTATCGGTCTTAGTAGTATAGTCTCTACATTGCCAAGTTAGGGTCAAATCAAACCAATTAAACTTTAACCTGGTCTGATTTCTTTGCAGTTGTGCAGACTCAGTCCTGAGCTCTGCTTAATCTAAATCCCTGAGGCAGGAAGTCTCTTGAAACACATTGATTTAGTTCAGGGTCAAAATCAAAGCTTAACTGAGCAACAGTAGGTAGCTCTTAAGTACAGCAAAGAGTAGCAAAAATAATTCCTCTCAATGTGACTTAAACATTCAGTGACACACATTTATTCCTACATTGGTTTGAGCCCTGTGCTTGATGTCCATTTGATTGAGGACCAAAAAAATTTTCCAATTTTTATTTTTATTTTATATATTTATATTATTTTATTATATATATATATATACGTTATTTTATATATTTTATTCTAAACAAATAATCTATAGCAGAGAATTGCAGTTCTCCAGACACAGGGTTAAGACCCAACTCTCAACACCAATCTCCATCTGTATCACTATGTGGCACAACTTGGACTTCCCTATCCAAAGTTCTATTTTCCAAACGCTCTTCTTCCAAGTCAACTTTCTCACCAGCATCTTCCAGGACCAGAGACAGGCTATCTCCTCTCCGCAAATAATGGCATCTGGTGTCTTTTTCCTTCACTAAGGGAATTGATCCCAGGTGCTAGAATTCCTAATTCTGGATCTATAGAGAATTATAATTAATATTCAGCTTAGTTCTCTGTCTTTTGACAGAGAATGAGAACAACAGGAAGGAAAATTTTCATAATAAAACAAAGGTCCCTCAACCAAATCAAAAGAATGTCTGGTAATAAAATTCTATTCTGCTTCGTGGGCTTTCTAATGGACTTGGTTACTTTTTCATTTATTAGAGTCCTTCACATATTTATATCAGGAAGTGAAAATGACATTTAAGGAATTAATTGAGTGCAGGGTGAGGAGTGTGCCTTCTTCATTCGATACATTTAGAAGTCTAAATATAAATTAAAATGTCTGTCAAAGCATGTTTCAGAATTTTTATAAGGCTATAATTATACATATATTTAATAACCCCATTAGGCAGAATGCTTCAGAAAACATTGAAGGCTTAGATTATTATGATTATCATGATAATTAGGTCTTTCATCAGGAGAAGTTATAAATAATTCATTCTAATTAAGTAACTGATAGAAACAGTGAATCAATCATCAGTGTCAGAGGCCAATAAGCTTTGGACTGTAGTAAATTATCATGGAGGGTATGTTCTGAGGAATAGACTATAATCAATGAAAATGTTTTTAAAGGTTACTGCTATAGCTAAAACAAAAAAGAAAAAAAAAGAAACTTTAAAAATATATATATAAAAGCTCCTTAAGATGCCCTTTCTGTTTTTTGACTTTTAGCAAAAAGCAGCATTTGTCCCAGATGTGTGACTCATTCTACTGCAACTTTATTTGAAGATGAGGAGAAAGGGATCAGAATTATAAAGTGTTAAAAATTGATGTGATCACAGTAATAAATTTATTTTTTTTAATAATTATAACTTTTTATTGACAGAACCCATGCCTGGATAATTTTTTACAACATTATCCCTTGCACTCACACAGTAATAAATTTAACTACTGTGTTGTCTTGTTCTAGGAAAACTAAGCTGTGAACCATCAGAAAGAAAAATACAAAGTTAACCATATTCCAGGGCTATATGTATCTAATAATAACAATAACAGTAATAATAACAATAACTTTTATATAGCACTTATGTGTCAGATGTATTATACACTTTATATAATTATTATTTCATTTTATCCCCTCAAAAACTCTGCAAAGTGCTTCTATTACCTATGTTTAACAGATAAGAAAATTAAGACAACTGAGGACTATGTGATTTACTTGAGGTCATACAATTAGTATTTGAGGCTGGTATTTGAACTCAGAACTTGCTGACTTTAGGTCTGGTTCCCTATCTACCATGCTCCCTAGCATCCCATGTTAGCAGTCTATCATAGATACCTACCACTCAATGCAGAAACACCATATTAGGTTTTTTGGTCACTAACAATGACCTCAAAAATAATAATAATAACTTTGTAATGAGGTCTAACACATATTCTCTTAACAAGTAAGCCAGTTGTAATATTAACAATGTATAACAGAGAAAGCTTTGTGGTCTTTTTCACAACTGAAAAATATATATATATACACTCTATTTGAAACTCAGCACCGTGTACCAGAACACAACAATTTGAAAGAAATTTTATCAATCTCTCCAGCATAATTAATAAGCACAGTAGGTGCTTAATAACTGGTTGCTGAATTAAAATGAAATGTTTTAATAAAATCTATGGACTTGACTGGGAAGACTTGGATGGGAACTGGGTAGATCCCTAAAAGATCCCACAAAGATGACCAAAAGAGCCTCCTCTTTTAGCATATCTGACAAGAGATCATTCAGCCTTTTCTTGAAAACTTTCGGTAATAGCAAACTCACTACCGCCTAAGGAAATTCGCTCTACTGGACTGGCCAATGTTTAAGTGCTAAAAACTGTAAAGTTCATGCTTTAAATCAATTGAGAACTCAATATGAGTCAAGAGTGTGAGAATAGTCACTGAAGAAATGTAATCTCGATTCTTATTAATTACTATATAGGGTTATGAAAAAGGGAAGCTGGAAATCTTTCTTATTCAGACAATATCTAGAATATGCTGGGCTGACTAGAACAACATTTTAGGAGGAAAAAGTGATTAACTACTGAATATTTAGATAAGAATAACAAAGATGAGGAGGTAGGACTCTCTTCAGTAAGAACAAATTGAAGGAATTGGGAATGTTTAACCCAAAGAAAATAGGGTGGACATTGTGGCTCTCTAAATAATTTGAAAAATTATGAAAGATACTTGATAATTTGTGGATGAGGAGTTAGACTTATTCAAGCTGGTCCCAAGAAGTAAAACTAGATTCAACTAATGGATGTTAGAGAAACAAATTTCATCAGTTAACTTAGAATTCTTCAGAAATAGAATGGATGATTTCATAAAGGATTGTCACTCCATAGTCAAGCAATAGCTGGATGACATTAGTTTCCAGAAATATTACAGAAAAAAATCAGGTTTTAGGTAAGAAATGAACTCTGAGGTCAGTTACATCTCTAAGCTCCATCTTTAAGAAGGAAATGAGAAGTAATATGGCAGAATAGACCAAGACTTGGCTGCAATATCAGAAAGACTTGAATTCAAATACTGCCTGTGACAAATTCTGGCTAAGTCATTTAACATCTCAGCACTCCACCACCTCTCCTAAGAAGATAAATTGGAGAGAAAGTGCTTATCTACATTGGTAGAAAAAAATTTTTTTTTTTTTTTCTCACTGGGAGCTTTCTCACTGGGAGCTATTGAAATCACAGATCCAGTAATAGAGAAAAAATAATTGGGTAAGATGCAAGACTGCTTTTTATCAAATGATGATCTTCTTCCTTTGAAGTATCTCTCTGTGTTCACTGTAGACAAATTTCTGCTGTATCATAAAAATGGTAGAGGAAATGAAGAATGCCACAAAACATTATTTAAAAATTATCCTCATTCCCATAAGGACAGCCCCAAACTCTGGCTGAAACCATCGTGCAGCAATAATATGTACCAGATAAATTAGCAAACTGAAATTTATCCCTTTGCCCTGATAGATCTTGTGCCTATAAACATAGTCAAACTATTCTTTGCATCATCTTCACCCTCAGAAAAATATAATAAAAGGATGCTGTCCTAAACTGTGCCTCTGAGAGATAATTGATTGCAGTACCAAAGCACAGCTGAAGATGGAACTCTTTATTCTTCTTTATTGCCTACACAAATTGGAAAAGGCAATAGATGTCTGTGTATCTTAATATTCCCCATATTTGCATTTTAGCACTGCATTTTTGAATCTTGGAAGCTGCCTTTCTATTTTTCACTGGAAGCAAATATGGACTCTTAAAAAATAAAACAAGATTCAGTTTGCTGGTTGACTTTTTGCTTGATCATTTTCAAAAGAAATGTTTTCATCTGCTAAGATTAAGCAGAAATGCCCTAAATAAAAACAAGACTCCTTTCTATCTTTATTTTAAATATATCAAAAAGTAGTTTGTTCTCATAGATACTTGACTAAATTACCATTTTAAAGTAGTAGCTCTTTGAAAAAAAAAAGACTCAAGAAGCTTAATTGCTTTGGGAAACGCTTCAAAAATTTGGGGAGATAAAAAAACTAGACTTCATAAGTTCAAGTATAGATTGAACCTACAGTTTGATTTATGCCCCATAAATATGTATATATTTACTGTAGATATTTTGTTTAATGATATTTGAAAAACATTGTGAGAGCAGACAAATAACCACATGGGAAATATTAGAGTTGTCTTTAAACTAACCAAGGGGTATGTGTGTAGGTATCCCTACTGCAGGTAAGCAGAAACCTGCTTTGGGTGTTCTAGAAAAGGTGGAAAGAAAGTGGAAAGAGAATGAAACTTGGAGATAGGAAGAAATGCAGGATCAGATATTATGTGTGACCCTGAAAAAGTTATTTGAACTGTCTGTGCTTAAGAAGAAAGAAAAAGAAGAAGAAAGGAAGGAAGGAAGGAAGGAAAGAAGGAAGGAAGGAAGGAGAAGGAGGAGAACGAGAAGGAGAAGGAGAAGGAGAAGAAGAAGAAGGAAGTAGAAGGAAATAGAAGAAGAAAAAGAAGAAGGAAGTAGAAGAAGAAAAAGAAGAAGGAAGTAGAAGAAGAAAAAGAAGGAAGTAGAAGAAGAAGAAGGAAGTAGAAGAAAAAAGAAGTAGAAGAAGAAGGAAGTAGAAGAAGAAGGAAGTAGAAGAAGAAAAAAAGAAGTAGAAGAAGAAGGAAGTAGAAGAAGAAGGAAGAAGAAGAAGAAGGAAGTAGAAGAAGAAGAAGATGAAGAAGAAGAAGAAGGAAGAGGAAGAAGCAAGTAGAAGAAGAAAAAAGAAGGAAAAAGAAGAAAAAGAAGGAAGAAGGAAGAAGAAGAGGAAGAAGGAAATAGAAGAAGAAAAAGAAGTAGAAGAAGAAGAGAAAGAAGGAAGAAGAAGATGAAGAAGTAAAAGAAGAAGAAGAAGAAGAAGAAGAAGAAGAAGAAGAAGAAGAAGAAGAAGAAGAAGAAGAAGAAGAAGAAGAAGAAGAAGAAGAAGAAGAAGAAAAAAAGAAAGAAAGAAAGAAAGAAAGAAAGAAAGAAAGAAAGAAAGAAAGAAAGAAGAAATAATGTATGATTTCTTTCCAGCCCTAAGTGCATGAGTCTATCCTCCTTAAGAGTCAACAGTATTGTTTTGTTTTATATATCTTCCACCAAAATTTTCCATTTCTGTTTTAAATGTGGCCAGAGCTAACCTTATGATGCTTTGTCAGTAAACTAAATTAATTCCACATTCTCTGTGTTCCTCCACCCAGCAGGGAATGGATCAAATGTGAAACAAGAACATTGGCCCACAGGTAACAAAAAAAGTCATTTCCAAATCCATTATGATTTTTCCAGAAGTCTGAATTTAGGCTAAAAACTCCCAGAAGAAGGGCAGTGTGGTTTATGTATTTCAGGCAGCTTAGGATCTCAATGTTCTGTACAACAACTAGTTCTGTGAGTCTTGAATAAATGTCTTTGCCTTTAATTATTGCTCTTATAACTGTTGGCAACACTCTAAAAATATATGGATATGATCTAAGGAAAACTTGGTATTTGAAGGGAAAATAACATTGGAAATATGGAGATACCAAAATGCACTATTTCTTCCACCAAAATTCTAAAATATCTAGTCATAAGATGCTGGTCCTCCTGACCATGAGGCAACTAGGTGGTGCAGGAGGTAAAGTTCCAGACCCGGAATGGAGAAGACCCATCTTCCTGAGTTCAAATCTGGCCCTGGACACTTACTGGCTTTGTGATCCTAGGCAAGTCACTTCACCTCATTTGCTTAGTTATCTCTTCTATAAAATGAACTAGAGAAGGAAATGGCAGGTCACTTAGGATTTTTGCCAAGAAAACCCCAAAAGGGGTCAGGAAGAATTGGACATGACTGAAATAACTGAACAACATCTTTACATCTCTAGTAGTACGGGTTCTTATTGCTGGCTTGGAGAGATAGATGATTAAAAACTGATTTCTGCAGACTAAAATTAATGGTGATTACATTGCTGATAAGCTAGTGCGTTTACCCTGTATCGTTTACAGGTGTACAAATTTAAATGACAAGTCAGCAAGCAGAGTTTGTTTGAGAGTTGACTTCCTTTTAAAGGTCTGAGCCCTTTATGTGTATTTTCTCACATTTCAGTCTTTTCTCACGGTTCCCTGTATCATCACATCACCTTGTATGTAGGAGGCAGGTCTGAAGAGGTCAATCTCTTCCCCTAAGGGTCTTTGTATTTCTTACATGACCAGATTTACTGTGGACATATATCCCTATACACACAGATACAGAGTATAGTTGGATTTATTGTGTGATTTCCATGCTTTGGTTAAACAGAAAAAGAACATCGAGGTATATTGATATTCCTTCCTCATCAGCTTAATAACCACTTCTACTGCTATTATCCTGTCAGAGAAGCCAGAGAATGTTACGATCAAAGAGCTACGTGACCTCAGAGCCTCCTATTCCCACTTGGCTCATTTCTTTTATCCCATCGATCCCTGGTGACACGTACCTACAAAGGTTAAGGCTGAAAAGCACCTTTAAGACCTCCTGGTTCAACTCGCCCATTTTCTAAATGAGGAGAGTGAACCCATCCTAGCAAAGTCGTGGTAGCCACAGGGACTAAGCCTATGGATAGAAAGGGTAGGCACTGGCCTGAATTTGCAAGGCAGAGTTACTTTAAAATACTCCCATCCCCAAATTCCCACTGTTAGCTCCAGTCCTTTCCATTTTATGCAAAAACAAAACAAACACTTAAAAATAAAAGCGGTACTCTATAGTGGCTCTAACAATTTGTGTGTGGCCCAATATTTCCATTTCTCATCTAAACATAAGAAAGTTAAGGCTCAATCTAACGCTCCCAACTACTTACTGGGTTTGATAAACTAGGTTTTCAAAAGATCTGACCATTGTATTTCAAAAGAATTGGTTTCATTTTTAGCCCATATAATTTATCTTCTGCATTTAGAAGCATTATTCTGAGAAGGGGTCACTGGACTTTACCAGTCTGCCAAAGAAGTACATCATACACAAAAAAGTTAATGGCTTCTGGGTTAGTTGGACTTCTGAGTTCTTTTCCAGTATTCATATTTCATGATTCTAGTTTATCAATCAACTATAAATTATGGACATAATTTATATTGTCCATAATTATGGACATTTGGACACAAGGATATTGTACTGAAAGTGGGCTTGCCACCCAAGTCAAATTAGGCCTGTTTTACAATTTATTCTAAGCTCACAGCCTTTATATTAGTATTAGCTTCTTATTATTTTTTAGCCATTGAATTCAACATTTATTAAGCATCTAATATATGTAAGAGACTTTTAAAGCACTAAGGGTCCAAAGTGGCAAAAAGAATAATCCTTGCCCTTAATACCTCGGGATATAGAACAATAATGTTAGATAGGAACTCTAATACTAATTATTTAATGAGTTAAGTTCAACAGAAACACTCTATCAGAGATTCAAGGAAAAATCACTTCCAACCAGCAGGATCAAATAAAACTCTGTGCAGCAGATAATCTCTAAATTGAAGGTTGAAGGAAGTAAAGGATGTCCATAAATAAAAAAGAGGAAAGTCTATAAGACTTCCTTCCTTCCTAAGGCAGGATTTGATTGTGGACAGTTACATTATAGTTTAAGTATTATGCATCATGCTAGAGGGAAAGGTAGGAGACTAGATAAACAGGAGACAAGCTTCACAAGATTTTAAAAGCCAAGAATTCTGTATTTCATTGGATGATCAATGACAGTAAGCTGAGTTTACTAAAATTCCTTTAGGTGGGAAGTAAATGCCATAGGATGATCAATATCTCAAGATGTTCCATTCATTAGCATCTATCAAGTGCTTCAGGAGGAAAAAGGGAAATCCAATAAATGCTTATTTAATAAGAGATAAATCAATTAACTCTAGGAATATATTCTAACTTATCCAAAAATCAGCACTAGCTAGAAGAAAAAAAATCAAGGAAGACCTATAAAAAAATCAATTGCTCCAAAGAGAAAGACTCACTTCCCAAGGTGCTGCTAAGCCTATCAGCCAGACCAAAAATATGTCATGGAAGAATTTTAGACCTCTTGCCCCAGGACTGAGCTATTCTAATAAGGGAACTTCCCTAAATAGAGCTAGAACCAGATGTGATTGTGTACTTTAACCCTGGATGTTTTCCAATCCCCTTCCAAGGCTTTCTCTACAATCTGTAATTAAATCAACAGTGTCATTGGTTCTAGAAAGGGCATGTCAGTTGACTTCCCTTCTGTCTTTTTTGCCACCTCTGTGATCTCCCAAATCAACTCATCCTTTTCAAGCCTCTCCAATTCCCCACTAAAAGGGAAGTTTGAGATTTGGGATTTGAGTCTCCGGTGCCATAAACTAGCAAGGGCTTAATAAATGAACTGTTACTCATTCGTTCATTCCTTCAATGAAAAGCAGTAAATAGTGCCCAATATGCATTTAACTTTTTCTCTCTTCTGCTTTGTATCAGGTTTTCATAAGATTTGTGTTATGAAGTTTCTCATTCACAATGATTAAAATCAGGCTAGTTTCTGTGCTTACCTTCAATTGTCAAGAAAACTCACATGTAGAGTAGTCCATTCACAATTGTATCATATCAATGTGATATTTCTGTTACCCTTTGACATCCTGTCCACTCCATGTCCCAGCACTAAACATTTCTGGCACACAGAGACACAATATGAAAAAATATATATTTATAAGATATAGCCATGAACATCTCATCACCCATGTTGCCTCCTTCTCTCATTATGAAATTTCTCCCAGATTTTGAGGAAGTACCCAAAGCCAGAAATGCTTCTTTCCTTCCCCTATTCTGCTTCTGACTCTCCAACTTTGCCTTCTGAATACCTTTTCCCTGTCCCCTCTCACTTTATAGCTTCCATTCTTGGGTTGTTTTCTCCCATTAGAATTTCAGCTTTTTGAGCTTAGCCTAATGCCTGGCACATAGCAAACATTTAATAAATGCTCATTGACTGATTATAGAACTCTTTCAGAATATATTTACTTTAGGCAAGTGTTTATGTTTCTTTGATCCAATGGCACACAGAACAGCAGGAGATGGTAGATGCAACTACCCAAGAAGAGAGAGGGTGAGGAATTGGAAAGTGCAGGGGTGCATAAGGTTGAAGCAAAAATTTTTAACTGAATCAAATTTTACCACCTATTGATTTCTAAATACCGACTCTCAGAGTAGGTAGGTTGAGTTAAACAGATCAAATGAACAAGTTCCAGTAAGTCTGTCACCAGCAATGATCTGTGAATGACAACTGGCATAAAGATATTAAAACAGACATGTATGATTAAAAAAGAAAGTGGAAAAGAGTCATGAAGGAGATGCACAAGTACAAGGGCGTATCAATTATCATTGGAGCGAGTACCCACAACAACAAAGAGACTGATTGAATGGATGATTGGAGTGAATTTTAAAAATTAGGCAAAAGTCAGAGTAATGAGTATTTACTGCTTTGAAGTCTTCTGCTGAATGTGCTTTTATTCTTACCAATCCTCTAAGACAGTGGTTCTCAAAGTCTGGTCCAGAGCATCCTGGGAATCTCTGAAATCCTTTCAGAGAGTCTACAAATTCATAATTAGTTTTTATTTTTAATGTGATCAATATCTGACCTATAAACCAAATAAACAAAAACTCTTTGGACAGATCCTCAATCATTTTTAATAGGATAAAGATATTGAGAACAAAAGTTTAGGACCACTGCAAGATCAAAATCTTCCTGTGTAAAGGTCCTTTTTACCTTCTTTATCATTTTTTGTATAGCTGTTGAGGTTGGGTCACAATGCATTGAACTTGCTGCACTTCTCTAAGCTGTCACCATATTAGTAACCTTTCTATCTTTCCCAATGTTGGATATTTTTAAAGTAAAAGACAATACACTTTTTTAAAGTAATAATTTAGAAGAGCTATTTACTGACAAGCAGCAAGTGAATGACTAGAATTAAGGTTCTGCTAAATGCAGACTTGTGCCTCTCCTTTCCTGCAGTGTAGGAAATGAAACAACAGCTCTGAAATGAGTTAATGAAATGCCTAAGAGAACACTGTCTGGACCCAGTGCATTAGAGATGTCTCCCTGAGAGCAGAATGGAAACCAACAAAACCAAGATCAGTTTTGTTTTTGAGACTTTCCTCTCAAATATCAGTTGTTGTTTTAAAAAAAGATAAAGTTGATGATTTGCAAAGCAAGTGTGTAAGTCTCCTTGACAAATCGAATTTCCAAGTGGTTATCATGAACATGTTTGCCTTTGAGTAATCAAGATGCCCCTATGATAAATGGGGTTCAATGGGGTTCAAATGATTCCATGTGCATATATATATGTATGTCTATCAGTCTATCAGTTGATACATCTATCCATCCATCCATCTATCCATCCATCCAAACATCCATTCCTTCCATCAATCGATTTATTAAATTCTAGTATATGGTTAACTTCTTAAGGGCAAGGACTATTTTTTCAGTTTCTGCTTTCTATTCCAAGTACCTTGGAATCAAAGTTTAAGCAACTGACCAGTTCAATTCCCCTCTTTATCCAAGTAGATGTTCTCTGGGTCCAATTGAGGAGCAATTTTTATCTGCTCTTCCTAACACACACATATATGTGTGTGTGGCAAATATTTTGATAACTCTGTATATTTTACTTTATTCATGTAAAACATTATTAGGAGACCATAGGTTTATCAGATCGGTGAAGAGATATATGTCACAAGAGGATCAGAACCTTGCTCTAATCCTTCCTTTCTTTCTTTCTTTTTTCCTTTTTCTCTTTCTTCCTTTCTTTCTTTGTTTCTTTCTTTCTTTCTTTAATTCAGCAGCTGAGAAAGCCAGGTCAGAGAGAGGAGCTATCTAGTAGTAAAGCTAGAACTGGCACCTGGATCTCTGACAGCCTGTTCAATGTGCTTCCCATGACATCATGCTGCCTTTCATATTTATAAACATGCCTTGATATTCATGCAAGTCTATTCTCCATACAGCAGAACAATTGAGCCCCACATATGCATTTGCTACAATGTCATCCTCAGGATCTATACCACAGTATTCCGTCACGGATGAGTTTTAATACTTTGTGATATTTTTATTGCTAATGCCAAATATAAAATCAGTTTATTTATATAAAATATTTTATATATAATATATAAATATATTATAAATATTTTATATAAAATAAAACAGGTTAATATTGAATTTATGATGCAATAGATTGTGTTATAATAAATTGCAATAGAACATGAAGATTTACTTTACTAATATATAGTTGTTGAAGGATAAATGGAGATATTGACAACAAAAATAGCATTTAAGTGCCCACCATGTGTAAGATATGGCATTAGGTGCTTGGGATAGAAAGCCACAACTGAAAAAATAGTCCTTGCCCTCAAGAAGTTAACCATATACTAGAATTTAATAGATGGATTGATGGAAGGAATGGATGTTTGGATGGTTGGATGGATGATAGCTGGATAGATGGATAGATAGATCAACTGATAGATTGATAGACACACACACACATATATATGCACATGTACACATATATTTTATATATAATATATAAGTATATATTATAAATATTTTATATAAAATAAAACATTAATATTGAATTTTATGATGCAATAAATTGTGTTATAATAAGATTCCAATAGAATATGAAGATTTACTTTACTAATTAGGAATGGTGTATATATATATACACTATGATTTAAGGTCTACCCTTGGCCAAAGCCCTATCATGATACCTCATTGTTAAGAGATCCTGCATTCTTAAACACTATTCCAAAGGATCCTGTGCCCTCTTGAGTCTATCAAGCTTCAAAATTCAACAAACCAGCAATGAACTGTGGATCTCTTGGCTAAGGACCCATGTAACTATGCTTGATGATATCGTCACTAAAAGGTCAGCTATTAGGAAATGAATTTGTGGCTCCAGCAATCATAACCCATAATCTACAAAAGCATTTCAGGTTTTGTTATATGCTAGTGCAGAGTTCCCAGACCCAAGAAATCACTAATCCTTGACATACTAAATGCTTTG
The DNA here is from genome assembly GCF_902635505.1 of Sarcophilus harrisii. Taxonomy (NCBI): domain Eukaryota; kingdom Metazoa; phylum Chordata; class Mammalia; order Dasyuromorphia; family Dasyuridae; genus Sarcophilus; species Sarcophilus harrisii. The sequence goes on along the minus strand of NC_045431.1, from coordinate 30,735,468 downwards.
TGTAATGGAACTGCTTAAATAAATAACTTTTGTGGTGACACCGGTTTCATATAAATCCAGGAGAAATTCTACCCAATAAGCTTTCAGGGTTGTTGTTCTGTGGTTTGGTTTGGGTTTGTTGTGTTTTTCTCTTATCAAACTACCAAAAGGAAAGGTAGCATACATGGGGATGTGCTAGAGACAGCTTATACTGGCTTTCAAGAGCCTATTATTAAATTTTGTGTGTGAATATTTACACAAATATAAATTTGTGAAGGCTACAGATCAAAGCTTAATTTATTGTTTTGTTGATTGTCTAAACTTAAGAAATAATGAAGTTTTAATAATTCAGATTAAATTTTAAAAGGTGACCAACTTGCTTTTTTTTTTTAAATTAAAAAACTGGTCATTAGTTATCCAAGGCAAGAAACTTTGGATGGAAAACACCATACACATCCAGAGAAAGAATTGTGGAGACAGAATATAAATCAATAAATGTTGTGTTCACTTTTTTCTGTTTTTTTTTTCCCCATGGTTTTTTCCCTTTTTTCTGATTTTTCTTTCCCAACAATTCATATAGAAATGTGCAAAAAATGAATGTACAATAGCAACAACAAGATTATACAATGATCAATCCTGATGGACTTGGCTCTTTTCAACAATGAGATGATTCAAACCAGTTCCAATTGTTCATTGATGAAGAGAGCCATCAACACCCAGAGAAAGGCTGTGGGAACTGAGTGTGGTTCACAACATAGTATTTTCATTCTTTTTGTTGTTTGCTTACATTCTATTTTGCTTCACTTTTTCTCTTGCAATTAGCACAATAATTGTATTAATATGTATGCATATATTGGATTTAACATCTATTTCTACATATTTAATATATATCAGACTACTTGTCATCTAGGGGAGGGCGTGGGGAAAGGGGGGAAATCAGAAAGCAGGGTTATACAAGGGCTAATGTTGAAAAATTGCCCAGGCATATATTTTGAAAAATAAAAAGCTTTTTAAAAAAATGAATGTACATGTCTAACAAAAAGAAAATGTTGTTTTACATGTAAGTGGGAAAAACAAAAATTTTAAAAATGAGAAAACTGAATGTTGAAAATTATCTTTGCGTGTATTTGGAAAAATAACATACAATCGGGGGGAAAAAAGACCTGGTCATCAAATATTTATCAGCACATCCCTGTAGCATAACATGGTAGGTGGAATGCTAGAAGGAAGCAGGAAAATCAGGATTCATATTTTATCTGAGACTCACTGGATTCATAAGCATGGGATACATATTGAGCTTCAGTCATTTTCAGTTTTCCTGTCAGTAAAATGAAGGAATTGGACCAGGATGATCTCTAAAGTCCCTTTGAGGTCTACATATATAATTCTAGAAAGTTAGAAAGGAAGAATATTTCCACAGAACTCCATCTCACCCCTCACTCCCCTCACTTAATGGTCTGACTTCTGTCTCAGAAGGATCTCAATCCCTTACCTAGCAGTTTCTCAGTGAGTTCACAAGAAGAGAAATTTGAGTGTACACTTTGTTGAAACCTCAGAGAAGTGTACCCCAGGGTACATAAATAGTAAAGTTCCCTGGAATTATAAATTGGACTCACAGTCTTTGTTTTAACACCTCCATTAATTATTTGTTTCATTGGTTCAACATACATATGGTTTTCATCTTTTCTGTGGGTTTCTGTGGGGTTTTATTTATATGTACAATTTATCAAAATAGCTTTTTAACCATTATAGCATGAGCTTCCCTTCAATTTATGCATGCTATAATCTAACCTCAAAGAAGTAATTCTGGTTTTGTATTCTAAGTCACCACTAATTAGGGATATGGGGAGGGGGAAAGGAATAATCAATTGGCTATAAATCTTATTGTGGGTTCTTTACTGTAGCTGTAAAAGAGGTAGGAAAAAAAGAGAGAAAATCAATGCTCTTATTTAAGCTTGGCAGTAGAATGGGACAATAATTTGTGTGGTCTCTGTTTTGGTTTCCTCCTTCCCCTCCCCATTTTAAAGTATCCTAATGCATTCAGAGTTTGTGATAAACAGCCTTGTAAAATACACTTTACTTCCTGGACAGCTAGGGGATAGATCTTTTCAGGAAAATATAAGTTCAGATCCTGCTTGAGATTCTTATTATTGTGTGACTCCAGACAACCTCAGTTTCTTTTTCTGTAAAATTTGGATAATAATAGCATCGATCACACAAAATCCTTGTGAGAATCAAATAAGATTATGTACACAAAATAATTTGCAAACCTTAAGAGTTTAATAAATGCTTATTGATTGACAGTCTGAGGGAAACTTATAGAGGCTGAATCCATGCTGAGTCTACAGTTCCAGGAGGTCTCAGCACCCAGCACCTGCCTCCTAAGGTAAATTAGAGCCACACAAAAGCTCCCTTCCTGTACATATTATAGCACAGTGAATTGTTCCAAAAACTTTTAACAATGACTGTGGGCTGATTTGGATAAATTCTAAGGAATATCAGTCCTAATATCTTGGGTTGAGACAGTGCAAGACAACTGGGAATTTCCTGGTAAGATGATGCCTACTTATCATAGCCTTCTCTGGAATGAAAGCAGGAAGCTCCCGGGGTCTTAATATTTAGTGGGGATATCAGTAAGGATTTGGAACACAGGCCAATCTAAAAGCACCATGAAGACAGATTCCTGGGTACTGTCTCTAAATCTTAGCTCAAGTCAGCCAGAGGAAGGGAAGGGTTAAAAGGGGAGGGAGGGTGGATGGGTTCAGAATCTCTCTCCCCAAAATAAATAAATAAATAAAGCCCCTTGATCTAGCAAAGAGATTCCCGAGTAAAGCAATATACCAGGTCCCTACTGGGAGTTCCCAAACTCCCAGCTCCTGAAGCAATAGTTATTACAGTCTCCCCCTCTTCAACCCTTTTTACTTTGAAAGGTAATACATACTAAATCTATATTTGAATCCCAGTCGTATTATTTTTGACATCTATAACCTTGAGAAAACGGCATTCTCTGGAGCTTAGTTTTCTCATCCATAAAAGAAGAGAAATGATATAACCTGGAAGATCTCTGAATTCATCCAAATTCATATTATAAACTAAAACAATCCTAGCTTTGAAGCCAGGGAAGAATTCTGTGAACTATAGATTGTGTCTATTAAAAACTGTCCAGAGGCTACATCTGAAAACTCCTTAAGTTTGTACCAGTTTAAAAGAAAAATTCATTCATCAGCTCTCTTTGAAATATAGCTTTAGTTAAGGTGGCCAGCAAGAGTGCTAGATGGTTCCAGTAAATCATACATTGAACACAGCCTAGGGTATAGGACAATAATTAACCAGCATAATTAATTTAGGGTTCAGAGACAAGATAATCATTAGCATTTTCACTAACAATCAGGAATCATGAATTGTGGATTGCTATTCTTTCCTTGGGGGTTCTTTTTTTTTAATTTGGGCAATTACGAATTGGAAAGTGTCAGCTTCAATCAAGCACAGAGCCAGAAGGTTCACTTATTGGTCATATAAATGCCACGAAAGCTTTTTCAAGGTGCTCTTTCTATAGAGATTTCTCTTGCTATGGATCTATCCAATATTGCCAGGGTTTAAAGCTTAACAGGAAGAAGGCCTTTTTTTAAAATCAAACTGCAATTGAAATGTGTGGTTCTATATAGATCAAAAGCATTTTTAAATAATGAATTTAAGAAGTTTGCCATAATAGAAATAAAATAATTATATAGCAATCACAGCTGACAATTCCAGTAATAGAAAACAGCCCACGGAAATTAGAATAATGATAGAAGTTCATTAAATTAGTTAGAACCACTAAGTTAGAAATGAGGCCTTTAATAGCTAGGAGATATGTTATTCTGCAGATAAATTATCTTTATTTAGAGGTAGCTAAATGATGCTTAAATGTAAGGACTCTGGTTAGGAATGTTTGAATTCAAATCTAGCTGCTGATACTTACTAGCTATATGACCTTAGAGAAGTTACAATTTTCCTCAGTTTCCTCATCTGTAAAATGAGAATAAGATAACCACCTACCTCCCAGGATTGTTATTAAAAAATAAAAAATAATTAAGCCTTTTTTTTCCAATGAAATCACAAATTGTTGAACTGAATTAGTCAATATTCTGTCAGGAATCTCGTTTTTTTCAGTGAAGATTGAAAACAACTAGTGATTATTGTATTCAGAAATTCTTATATTTTAAGAAAATGATCACATATTCATAGACTTTTTCTTCTAAAAATGAAAGACCTTTGGGCTTTTTTTACACTTTCTTCCTAAATCTTTCTCTAACTCCCTAGTTATCTATTTTTGTAACTTTTATAGAAATATTTAAAATTTCCTTTTAGTTCCACTAAATATTATGAAAATAGTAAAAAAATATATATTTTTCTAGTCAAAAGTCCTTCCCAAATTTTTTCCTGTAGCTACTATATAAAAAAGTCAACAAGCAGAGTTAAAGTATCAGACCTAATGGATAAGTGTTGATAGCCAAAAGGAAAACAAGAAATGTCTCTTCGATAGCTAAGACTGCTGTCTTCACATCAGAAGGACTGAGAGTTATGGGCCACCTGGGACCAGTATCCTTTTCCCTAATTATAGAATTAGAACATTGCTCAGGGACTGAACCCCTTTGATTACTCCAGAGGGGGATCTGATCAAAGAAGTGACTGAATAGTTTAAGAAGATTTAAACTGACTTGTGTCCAAATAGACAGAATTGAAGTTAACATGAAATTGCAATCTTTTCCTTGTTGGTATGTCCTATAAAGGTTTCCTTATGGAGAGCTGTTCAAGAGCATGAAGAACTATGCCAGTCTGGACATTTCTCTCTGTCAGCTAGAAATGTTTAGATTTAGAATAAATGTTAAATTAATTTTTTAAATGATTTCTGGGAGACATGCCTTAAATGAGCTAAATGCAGTTTTATATTTTTCTTCAACACTTTGCATTGAATCTGCTGCCGATTCTGGCACATTTTTTCAGTTGTGAAAGACTCCAGTCATTATCGGGCCATCTGCGTACAAAAAGAAAGGTTGCTCAGAGGTCCAACATGCCGTGCTTTTCTTGGCATCCTGTTTGTCCTTTTGAAGTCTGGGCATGAAGATGGTCATCTGTGGTTCCAGGAAGCCGTGCTCAGCAGCCACAGCTCAGGAGAACCAAATGGCAGACACATTAAACCTGGTGAGGTAGGGGATGTGTACCCCAAGAGCATGAATATTACCAGGAATGAGTGGATGAGAACAATTTGTTCCAATGGTCATGAAGGTGAAGTGCTTGGAATTTAATCAGACATCAAAGACACCAAGGTCATCCCAGACCATCACCAGCCATATCTGGACTCTTGGCTTGTCACTGGACTGTTTTTTGTTGGCTTGGAGTTTTGAGTGGATTTACCTTTCCAATGATCAGAGAGATTGCAGAGATAGGTAGATAGATAGGTAGATGGATAGATAGATAATGTGTGTATGTATATATATATATATATATATATATATATATATATACATACAAATACAATATATATAGGTGTAGGATAAAGTAATTCGTAGAAATTCCTAGCAATTTACGCTACCTGAATATATAAAAACACAGCAAAGCCACCTGTTGAGACAGAGTCACAGATGATGTACCTTTTCTTTATTAGAGAGGATCAGCCTGTTTGGGATCACCAGCTTCTTTTTTTCTGACTCGCCCATTTCTTCAAACTTTACTCTGGTGGCCCACCATAGTATGGAATAGAGTTTCATGATTTTTCCAAATTCTTTTAAGATGTATGGGGTTTCAAGGGCTGACAAGAGGAAGGGAATTAATATGTGTAAAGATAACATGGAAGAGGAAGTTTACAAAGCTCTGAGTCTCACCAAGTCTTGCTGAAAAGACCCTGCTGGTTACCAGAATACGGAGGCACCTATCTGGTATGGTTCAAGTTCCCATTTGGCTCTCCTGCTACACCCTGACTTACCTTTTTGGTAATTTTATCTCTTTTGGGGTGATCTGACAAGAGCATCTCAGGTTTGAAGGTAACCTAAAAGGTTACCTATTCCAATTTCTCACTGAATAAATTATTCTTACTCAACATCTCTAATACTTCATGATCCTTCATAAGCTTTCCCCTCTTCTCTCCATATTTTAATATATTTACCATTTTTCATATTAGAAAATATAGTAACCTTTGCCCTTTCCCCTAAGATCTTCACATAGAGTCCTAAACCAGTACCCTTCGATCTCTTCAGGTTTTCTCTTGATGCATTATCCTATTCTCTTTCATTTTCAAATGCTTCCTTTTTTAAAAAAAACAGATTTCTTCTGATCTTCTTGTTTATTCAGGTCTCCTACAATCTAAAATAATAAAACAAAATTTTAAACGAATTTCCTTGATTTTGCTCCTCCCCCTTCACATTCAAAACAAATTCAGTAAGCTTCTGTGTTGGCTGTGGCCACTGTCTGCCTGTCCATTCACTTCTCAACACTTTGCTCTCAGATCCTACTCTGGTCTACAAACATTTTATCCAAAGTTCCCAAAGACCTCATCACTTCCAGATCCAGTCTCCTTTCCTCAGTCTTCTCATCTGTTCATATCATTTGACACTATTGGTCAGTCTCTCTAAATTTATTCTCTTGTCCCATGGTTTACACAACATTAGTCTTTCTTGCTTTTCCTCCCATTGTTCTCCCTTATGCCTTAGTCTCTGACTGGCATTGGAATTTTTCATCAATATATGGTTGTCTTGTAAGGATCTCTTCCCCTCAGGGGTCTCTTACCTTCTATCTCTACACTTTCTTGGTTTATTGATCATCTAAATACAAAACTCTCAAATGTCCATCTCCGGTCTTTACCTCTCCCCTTAGCTCTAGTCTTGAATTTCCAAATGGACATCCTTTATATTTAATATGTCTAAAACTGAATTTATTTTTTCTCCCAAACGTCCAATCTTCCTCTTGATTTCTTGATTTCTTTAAGGACTATCATTTCCCTAGTAATCCAGATGTACGGCTCTGAGTCATCTTTGACTTTTTCTCTGCCTGTTAATTATATCTGATTGGATGTTGCTGAGGTGGTATGATATAATGGCTTAAGTGCTGGATTTCATGTCAGGAAGTCCTGGATTTCAATCCTACTGCATACACTGTGATCCTAAGCAAATCACTTAATCTCTTGAAGCAGCAGTTTCCTTATCTGTAAGATGAGAAAATCAGATGAAGTTAATTCTAACTTGGCAATTGTGAATTATTCAAATGAAAGCTACCTCTTGTCTTTCTACTTCCCCTTCTAGAAATGCAGCTGAAACCCTTATTATTTCACTTTTTAGATCATAGTCTTTAGAGGTAAAATATAAACTCATTACTTTGGCATTCAAGATCCTTCCTGTTGTGTAGTTTTCAATCTTATTAAACTATCCTCCTTTTGCCTTTCTTTTCCCTTTAAACAGGATTACATTCAAAATACAACCTTCCTTCTTTCATCTTTATTTATATATATTCACTTGAGCTTCTAAAGTAAACTCCTGCTCCATCTTCTCTTGAAATCTTGCCCTATAAATATTTCTAAAAATAATGAATTGTATTTATTTAAAAGCCTTGCCTCCCATATAATACACACACATACATACATACACATACACACTAAATTATAAGTTCCTCAAGGTCAGAGACTCTATCATTCTCTACCTTTGCATGCATAGCATAAACTAATAATGCACAGAGATGGGTGGAATTGGGTCGCTGTTTCCACATACATTTTGTACACCTCCAGATGCTTCCTTAAGAAGGAGCCCATTCAGATCCTCTTAATTAATAAGCCAAAAATCCCAAACTTCTACCTATTTTCTTTAGTTCTCCCTTTGATGCTAAGCATATGTGAAAGAAAATTATGATTTTCCTATTAATGGATATTATATATGTGGTAAATATAATAATAATAATTTCGATTTTTTTCAGAGCCACCATTTTCCCAGCAGATTCTGACTTGGGAATCAGTCTCACAATGAAATTTGAAATGATCCTCTCCTCTCCTGTGTATGTTAAGTGAATAAAAGATGGGAAAAGCTGTTCCCATCACAGAACACTGGTCCTATCCCTCCACCACTACCACCACCAAATAACTACTCCAGGATTGGAGAACACCCATATTATCCTGCACTTGTGGCTTGTCATGGGAAACCACTCGGACCCTAAAATGATTATATTGTAGTCTACAATATAATCCCTTCCCTTCCCACTTATGATTTATATATGAAATCTCTACCTACTGCAACAGGGAAGATCTCCTTCTGGCTTGCAAACCACCTTTCTTACTCTGAAAGTAATTCATTAAACTGCTAATTGATCTCCAAAAATCTGTCTTTAGGTGTGCTGTTCACAGTTTAGAGACTAATACAATAAATTCTGTTAACACATAATAAAATGAATTGCTTCCTCAAAAAAAAAAAAAAACCTTCAAATAATTAAAAACTACTATCATGACCCTTCTAATTCTCCTTCTGATCCTACCAAAAATTTTCAGTTACTTCAGTTGACCTTTATATGTCATGGCTTTGATACCCACCTACTAATCTTCTTCCAAACCCATTCCATATGTTCTCTAAAATAAATCCCTTGGAGCTAAACACTATCTTAGTATCGGTCTGATCAAAGCAATCTAGTGAGATTATTAGATGTCGTATTGAGATCAGAGTCACCATTTTTGCCATCTAAATTGCATGTTGACTCATTGAACTTTATGTTTTGTTTTGTGTTTCACATGCAACTATTTCTAGATATATCTTCCCAAACGTATTCTTCAGCCTAGAACTCTATTTTATCTATGACCTCCAACTTTCTTCCTTTGTGTGGGGCTTGGGTTTTTCCGTCTCTTCTTTCTCTCTCTTTTTCCCTGATCTTTGTGCTACATACTTTATTCCAGTTGCTGAGATCAAATGCAGCAGCATTCATTTCTATATTTGAGGTGAGAGACAAAATCTGCTTTATGTTTCTCCTTAAAATCAGAGGCAGTATGGGAGAAGATCCAGGGATTCAGTGGTATTGAGATCAGAAGACCTGAGTGCTACTTCTAGCAACTGTTGGCCATTAACTATGCACTTAGAGAAGTCCTTTCACCACTGCAAGATTCATAACCTGAAGCTTAGAGCTAGGTCTCAATGGAACAGGTTCACCTTTGTTGGCAGTGCCCCCAGCTCCACCATCATAATTCATTTCCTTCCTGTTCTAAATCTATGATATACTACTCATTTAACTCCTATCCAGAATTTTTCTTGAGAACCTCAAAATATATCATGTCTCTTGAGATATGAAGAAAGGTATCACCTGGATAAATAGAAGATGCTCTGGACAGAAACTGGAAAGTTAAGAAGAAAAAGGGGTTTAGGGATAAAAACTTAAAGATATCTAAAATGTACCCTCTTACTAGTTCTCTATTCCAGGCTAGTCATTCCCATTTGACAAGATCAGGGCTGTATTCTTTATAGAAGGCACCCTTTCCTACCCCCAATTCTGTTTTAGAGATGGGGAAAGAACCCAGAAAGTTTGAATTGTCTGAGATCATGCAGTTACTAATTGATCATTAAAACTCATTTTTCCATTATTTTATATAAAGATATGTTGGCTGAAAATGATTTGATTTTTGATATAGAAAAACTGTATAACCTTGGATATCTTCTATAAATCATTTCAAATCATCCAGATGTATGTAATGATGTCACTAAGTTGTTACTAATTGTTTCTGGGAGCAACTGATCTCAAACCCAGCAAAGCTGTCCATGATGAATAATCATTGTAAATCCTCTTGCAGTTCGCTGCCAAAGTTACTGTTGAATGCCATTGCTTAATCAAGACAGAAATTTTATTTCCTTAGCCTTAGGCCTTTTCTTAATTCCATCCCTAAATATGCTGGACTTTGGGAAGAGATTCTGAAATTTTCCTCTTGAAGAAACAAAAAACACTCAAGTAATCAATGGTATGGCATTGCCAATGGGTACAGAATGAAGTCCAACAAGCACTTCAATGATAATTGAGATGAATTGAATTCTAGGGATTCATCATTTGAACCATGGTTTTTAATTTTAAAATACTCATTAAGACTTACATGAGCTTATAAAGAATTAAATAAACTGAACTAGGACAAAAATAGAAAAATTTTTAACAATGTAAATGGAAAGAATAAAAAAATATTGTGGATGTTAATGACTTTTGAGAAGAAATGAAAAATGCATTCCCTTTCTTTGCAGCAGCGGGTACCTTTGGGTGGGAAACATTATATATGTTGTCAGATGTGTTTGTGATTTTACTGAACTCTTTTTCCACCTCATTTCTCTTTTTCTTCTTTATTAAAAGAAATGACTGTCTGGGGAGTTAAAGAAGGAACAAATATATTCAGAAATGAAAGTGATATAAAATTTATAACTTTTTAAAATGTCCTTTAAGGGGAACAGCAATTTTTTAAATCTGCATTTTAAATCTGTATTCTATTACCTTTATCTTTTAAACATTTTTAAAAGATGGATATTTGACTATTCTTTGCTAAAATATACTTTTGTATCAAAATCCAGCTTATAATTCTTTGAATCACAGTAATAAATGATCTGATATTTAAAATGTATTTCCTTCATTTACAAGTGAAAGTCATATACATTTCTTTTCTTAAGCTCATTTGGGCTATTCATATATGAACTAAGTTAGTAATATCATCCTAATTTGTATTATATTTGCATAATTCATACTTTTCTTCAAATTACTTCTACATTTTGCAGTTGGGTCTTATAAAGAATTCAGGGTAGTTGTCATCATTTCCCTTTTTACAGAGAAAAAAACAAAATAAACAAACTAAGTCCTAGATAGATGAAGTGTCTTATTCAAGGTAATATACATAGGTGGTTAAAGGCAGACCTTGAATTCAACTCCTCTTTCCTGATTTTCATCCAGTTCTCTTTCCAGCACAATCAACATGCATTTAGTAAATCCTATTCTCTGCTCAGCACCAAGAATAGAAAAACATAAATGAAACTGTCCATGATCTCAGATAGTTTATATGCTACTGAATATAAGATTATGGTATCTAACACCTATTTTGAAACTTCTAAACTCATTTATTGTTGAGAATTTTTCTATACATAAGGCAAAAAAACTAATAATTAGGCATAAGAACTTTTAGTTGAAACTATTATTCTTCCATGTTATATGATAAAGAATAACATTTGGCATTATTAGGGTCACAAATAAATTATATTTATTCCTTAAGAGTTCCTTTCCTAACTAGAGTCACATTCTCAAATTATTTTAGATCTAATCCATTCTATGTTTACAGATAATGACCAAAAGAGTTAAATTACTGGAGAATAAACTCATCTTTCACAATACTACAAATGAGAAATGATGAAGACTCGAAATAAAGTGATGGCTCTGAGGGAGCTGGAGGAAGTAGATGAGAAACGTTGTGCAGCTGAAAACTGACAATACTTAGCAACTTACTGGATATATAGAATATATAGGTTGGGGAACAGGGATAGCAGTTTTGTCCTTCAAAGAAATAGGGAAATTAGGAGGAAAACTATTTGCTGTATCCTGCAAACAACACTCCATCTCAAACCTCCATGCTTTACACAGACATTCACCATTACCAGAAGGTTCTCCTTATTCATTTCTGTAAACTTCTTAATATCACTAGTTATCTTCAAAGCTTAACTTAGGTATTCCTTTTATTTGAGACTTTTCCTGGTTCTCTTTAATTGTTAGCATTCTACCTCTCTGCCCTGAAATTATTTTGTATTTACAATGCTTTGCAGTGGCTTGAAATTATTTTGTATTTACAATTGCTTTTGCAATGGCTTTGCATTTGCTCCATTGTAAATAATATCCCTTTCTCCTCTGACTGTTCTTGCCTTGATGTATATGGCATCTAGAGACTGATTGCCAAGAGGCAGGATCAAGAGAAAAATGGAAACAGAAACAGAAGACAATTGGCCACCTTGGAGAGATCCCATGAACAAGGTCACTAAACAAGATCCCACATAACAAGGTCACAGGGATAAGTGACATATTGCCTACTGCTAAAAATGGAAATTAAAGGCTTCCATATACAAGAGGAGCCAGTTGTAAAGAATTAAATAGACCAAATTGTCCCTTCCCTACAACCTCTGGGTTCTGAACAAATTATATCTTGGGTTTTGCCTGGGACAAAAGTAATTTTTTATTGTTTTCATGTCAAGAATAAAGCATTGCACCCAGTTAAGATTTGTGTGTTACTACAGCAAACAGTGCCAGTGCATCAACATCAGTGTGAGAATATGACCAGAGTTCAGTGAAATATAAGGTGTCCCAAAAGTCTCAATATAATGTTAAACTATAAAACATAAAAGCTAAAACTATATAGCAAGTTCACAGACGATGGAGGGTAAGGACCACTAAAATGGGAGTTCCACAAAGTAATAAATCAAGTCCTGGATTGTGGTATCTACCAATTTCCAAGATATAAATAATCACACTGAAAATTTAACAAATGGCTCTAAAAATGGACCGTAGCACAATGCTGAATCCCCTAGAAGAAGGGGCTTAAAGGCAGGGACTCTTTTGATTTCCTCTCTATATCCTCATCAACCAACCCAGTGCTTTGCATATAACAAAAACTAAATAAATATTAGAAGAACTTAATGGAATAGAAATGTTCTAGGACTAGTTTGGAGCAGAATAAGAATTGGATATTAGGTCTATTGAACTCAAAGGCAGAGTTCTTTCCACCATACTTAAATGTCTCCCTCTAATTCAAAGTGCCTCAAGAAATGACTCATCTATTTATTTGACATGTTAAGGTCTAAAACTATTTTTCTCTCTATAATCCTCTGGGGCAGAAAATATAATTATTATTATATCCATTTTGAAAGAAGAAACTGAAGGTAAGAGGGATCAAATAGCCCTCCCAGAGACATGGAGTGAGTACTAGAGCCAATTATTCAGTCAGTAAACCTCTATTAAGTACCTACAATGTGCCAGATTCTCCAGATATTTGCAGTCCAATAGAGGAGACAAGTTGCAAACAACTACATTCAGAAAAGTATGTTACAAGATAAATTGGAAACAGAGGGAAGGTACTAAAATTAAAGATTGGGTAAAGAATTGCTGTAGAAAGTGAAATTTTAACTAGGGCTTGAACCCTTATAGTACAATGGAAAGAACCATGCATTTGGAATCAGAGGATTGGAGTTCCAATCTTTACTTTGACATATGTTCTATAAGACCTACTGCATGTTATTTAACCTCTCTGAGCCTCAGTTTCATCTTCTGTACAATTTACTATGGGATACTAAGATCACTTCCAGTTCAAAATCTATGATCCTACCTGCAATCTATGGTTTCTAACTCCCAAGATCACTGATAGGTCATGAAATGCAGATAATTTAAGAAAAGCTGAATATAATAACAAAGAACTCCTTGGGCTGGATGGAGTGATAACGAGCAATAGTCTACACACTTCAACCACCATGGCACTAGCCAAGACAAAAGCCCTTTCACCAGCCTGGTGGGGCTTCCCTAAAGCTTTTCCTCAGAATGTCAAGATTTGGTGGGCAAAGTCATAAGCCATTCGAAGATAATATAGAAATTAAGCAGATACATGGGTAGTCCATTATAGAAAAGGAAACAGGCTCCTGAATTAGAAAATAATCTAGCCTTTTAAAGCATTAGGACAAATAATTGATGATTAGTTCTATAGCTAGCTCTTACACAGCTCCTTTCAGGGGGTTAGAAGTTCCATTATTAAGCCTGCAGTCATTCTGTTTTTCTTAGGTTCCATATCAATGGATGGCTGTCTGAGTGAATACAAAAGAAAATGAGATAGGCTTTTCTAGACTTTTTTCTGTGCTCCATTTAAAGCTCAGAAAATCAATATGATTATTTCACAACAATATTCTTTATGTTATGTGTCACTATATACCTGAATGTTCAATCAATAAATAAACATCTATTAAGCGTCTACAATGTGCCTGATCAAAAAAAATGGTGATCCACTAGGGAAGGAAATGGCTTTGCCAAGAAAACTCCAAGAAGGAAGCAATCTATTGAGGCAGGAAGAGTTGGGGTGCCGTGGACACAAAAAGGGACAAAAGACACTCATGATCCAATGGATGTTCAATAAATCTTTGCAAACGTTAAAAAATAGGACTGGATTCTTTTCTTTTTAAATGCCTCAGTTTTAACACTCAGTCAAGCCTCTAATTGTTACAGATTACTTCAAACTTGGAATCATAAAGTGATGGTTTTTCCAAGTAGGAGCACTGGACTTGAACTCAGGAACATATAGGTTGAAATCCCACCTGTGGCACTTCAACGGAGCCTATGTTTTTCAAATCTAAAAGTGAAGATAATATCTCACAAATGGGTCATGCGACTAACATTAGATGGCATACATAAAGAACAACAAACATTAAGTATTGAATTTAGCAAACATCATCTGCTGTATAAATGCTATGTAATGTCACATATTATTATAAAGTTGGACAAGACCTCAAGGACTCCTCTTTTTTAGTTCCTTGCCTTAAGAGGTTATTTTTTGAATCAAGTCTGTGAGATTGCATTGATATAGAGAATTCTCAAAGAAGAAATTTTCTTTCCTAGTGCATTTTTCCAGCTGTTCTAAAATTTATAGTCTTAGAGAGTTCACTGGGCCATTGGGAGGTTAACTGACTCACCCAGGGTCTCCTACTAACCATGGATGCTCCAAAGGGTTCTGTCCTGGACCCTCTTCTCAGACTTGGTGACCTCATCAGCTTCCGCTGATTTAATTATCTCGATGTTATGTTTTCTAGAGTCTACATCCCTAACATAACATAAACATAAAATTAACATAAAACATAAACATAACAACATAAAATAGTCTTTTCCCAAGATCCCAATACTCTGTCCTTTTAGTCCAGGAGGTAACGTCTCCTTCATGGAATGTTTTTCATCCCCCTTGGCAGCCAGGTACCATAAAATCAGTCACTTGTATCTATCCCATGCCTCTGATATTAGTCCCAGGTTTGAGATCAACTTTCAATTTTCTCACAAGAAGCATCCTGTAGTAATTAGAAAAGAAGTTAAATTGGGAAGCTTTGGTTTTAACCCATTTTAAAATTCTGTATAAATGTTAGCTCATATTTCCCTCTGTGACTTTGGGCAAATCACTTTTCTGGATCTGTGATTCTAAAGTGAGAGGACTGGACTCCATGGTCTCTTCTAGCTCTGAACTCTTTGTTTCTAAGACTGTCATACTAACAGAATCTGCCCTGCCCCCCCCCCAAAGGGTTTCTTATTTTCCTCACCTCCTGAGACCCAAAAGATTCTTCTGCCTAATAGCTTTCTGCATTAGATCAATGGTGACAAACTCATTCCAATTAAGCTGTCTTTGGTGAAGAAATGTAAGCTAAAAGTCCTAACTTCTTCTTAAATAGTAACTAGAAAAGTGGAGAATTATTCCCCTGCCCAAGGCCTCAGTTTTTCTTCATCATCATCATCAAAATAATACCTAATATGTACATAGCATTCTAAGGTTTATAAAGTTCTTTACATATCTTATTTTTCCTCTGATCCTTGGGAGACAGGTATCATTATCTCCTTCATACAGAATAGGAAAATAAGACTGAGTCCTGGATCACACAGTTTCTAAGCAGACATTAAACAGACTCATTTTCCAGAAAACAAGTTCAATGCTTTGTCCATTCTATCACCTATATATATATATATATATGTATGGGGCATGAGATACAACATAGATGTCTCTATAGTTATTATGGATTTTTATTTCATTAATAAAATAAGAATTTGAAATAGTATAAGGCTGTGGTCTTTCACATTTAATTTAAGGGTTAGAGATGCAACCTTAAAGGGGCTGTATGTACTACTTTAAAAAAAGAATGAATCAGTACACCATCACCAGGGATCAATGGCACCCACCCAAGAAATGGTAAATTAGAAATATCATTTCCTTATTCTTGGATGTTATATCTTTCTTAATGCAGTCCAAAGTTACATTATCATTTTCTTGGCTACCATATCATAATTTTAATTTATCTTGGCCTTAGATGTCCTGAAAACTCCATTACTTCTTCAGACAAACTACTATCTTGTCCTTTCTCCCCTCCATCTCCTACTAGAAGAGTTATTTTTTAATTAAGTTTTCATCTTTGTGGCCCAATGTTTTAACCAGTGAAAATCTTTTGAGGTCTTGATGGTTTCATTTAGTATTTTAACCATCCCGCCCAGCTTTGGTTCATGTTCAAGTTTGAAAATATGCTCTCTATACCTATATTCAAGCCAATGATGAAGATGGTAAATAACACAGGCTAAGTACAGCTTTCAGGGGCATTCCATGAGAGACCTAATTCCTAGGATATGTTGATTTATTAGTGATAGTTCTTTGTATCCTGTCATTAACCCAGTTTTGAGTTTATTTATATTATATATGCATGTGTATGTTTATATATATATATGCTATTTATTTATGCTATATATATATATATATATATATATATATATGCTATTTTTTGGCAGGGAGGAATGATAAGTTTTGGTATATATATGGTGTATGTATTTTGATGATGAATTTTGGTACATATATATGGGAGGAATGATGAGTTTTGATATATATATGTATATATACATATATATGTATACACACTATATATATATATATATATATATAAATACCAAAACTCATCATTCCTCCCTGCCAAAAAATAGCATACTCATTAAATAGGCTGACTAAAATCATAGTAAACTACAACATTCCTCTGATTTATCAGTTGAAAAACTTGGTCACTAAAGGAAAATAGACTTTCATCAGGTACAATCTGTTCTCAAGTCATGTTGGTTCTTTGTTATCACTGCTTCCTTTTGAAGATATTTACTAAACGTTTATCCCTTTTATAATACATTCTAGAATTTTTCCAGGAATCAGTAAATCTCATGATCATAATATATTTTACAGAGAAATCTGACCTTCTCTAATTCTGTGACTTCAGTCATTCTGCAAGATATTTCAAAGACCACTGAGAGTAACTCATCTATAACATCTTCCAATATCTGAAGATGGACTAGGAGACTTGGATTAAACCATGACAGCTAGATGTTCCTATTTTGGATATCAATTCCTAATTACCTATGGTAATTTCATCTATTATAGTCCACAAATGTTTCTCCTTAGCAGAGAAAATAAATAAGACCCAAGTTCTGTCTTTTTTCTCATCAATCATTGTGATCCTCCCTAACCTTCTTTTCAAAGAATTCTTAGCTTTCTTCAGATCACATCTCAGCCACCACTTTCTGCAGGATTACTTCTCTAATCTCCCCAGATTTTAGAACTCTTCCCACACCCCCAAACTAATTTTTATTTGTTCCATAGACTCATTTGTTGTTTTCTCTCATATGTAAATCCCTTGAGGGCCAGGACTGTTTTAAGTTTGTCTTTGTATTCCCAAAAGCTAGCATAGTACATGGCATCCAGTAGTCACTCAGTGCTGTTGAAATGAATTTTCCATTGAATTGAATTTTCATAGCCTCTTTTTTTCCCCTTATAGAATTTCTCTTCATGTTATCATCATTTTATTTCTGATTTCTCCCTTCTTCAAGGATTGACTTCCTATACAGACTCTTAGTCAATGGTTTCTTATTCTCTTGAGACATTTAAAATCTATTCTTTCAAAATCAAGGATGGCTGGCAAGGCTATTCCCAGCTTCATTCTCTTCCCCTATAATTAATTCTAAAATAAGGGATTTCTTCTAAGGTTCTTATCATAGCAACCTGAACAACCAGTTCCTCCACCTTGGTGAGAATCAGATTCAGAACAGAGTTTTGATTTCTCTGTCTTTTGAAAGAGGAAATAATCATAACTAAGGTCAGAAATGATAAACTGCTCTGCTTCTGGCAGAGGCGATGTGAACACAAGTTCTCTCTCAGGAGAATTGAATTTCTCCCACGCTGCCCCTGTGCCAGCCTTATCATCTGTTTCTCCAACAGTTTTCTCATTTATCTTCTCTTTCTGTTCAGATATTCTGTAGAAATGACAACAGTCCTTCTGCCTCTGTTGATCTTTGCCCAAACGACCTCCATTATATTTCCTAGATTTCTCCACATTCATCTATCTTATTAGCATGCAATGCAATCCATCTCCTATCTGTTCCTTTCCTGTTTGCTTTGGATGAGAGATATATTTCCAGAGAGACACTTTTAGTCATCGTTCCTGTAACACTAAACCTCAGAGAGACTTTCTAGTTCGCTTTTATCTCCTTGTGTTAAGACCTTTATTTCACTTGTTCTCTGCATAGATTTTTGTACACTAAATTCTCTAACAGTAACTTCTGGAGGCTGCAGAGCTCTGCTCAGAGCCAGAAGATTTAAACAAGCAGTCCTTTCTTTAAATCAGAGCCCAATACTCTTCAGGCAGAAGGTGCTCTGGAGCTGTTTGAAAGGAAGTCCAAAGAATACAAACAAATAAAGGTATTAGATAAGAAGGTTTAAAAAGCCATCATCCGGGAAGTTTCCTGGGATCTCAGGAGCTCCCTGCCTAGGTCTCAAAAACTACTTTCATAGTAATCTTCCCTGAAGGGTCCACAGCTAGGTCCACATTGATTCCCTTTGGTCAGAATCAGGCCCAATTGCCTCCAGCTTTGGACCACAACTTATTTATTTCCAGCAGTCCCAACCAGTGCTGGAAAGGAGAGGAGCTAACTTGGACCTCACGTGTCTGGCCAGCTCCTGGACCCCTGGACACACCTTGGAGAAAAGAGCAGGTAAGACTACTATTCTTGGGTTGACAAATAGCTGCCTCTGCCCTTCTCTGTAAGGAAGGACATTCCCCACTACTCTTTTCTTCTTCCTCTCAGCCTTACTGCATGGCCTTTCACAGCACTGCTAACGTAGGAAAAATATATAGCAAGTTCCAAGCCTGCGCACTGGGGATACACAAAGCCGCAGATGGTCTTTCTCGTTCCTTGGAATATGAGAAGCTGCTTCCTCTACAGCATCTAATTCCCTCCTCTTTGGAAACACTTCAGATTTATTTCTTAGCTTCAAGTGTTAAGAGTTTTCCCATCTTCCTCCTTCCTACAATGGGTTTTTTTTTCACTCTCTAGTATCCCGTTACAGGAAGAGATTCACCTCTGAATTCTCAAATGTTCCTTTATTTTCCTACTTAGGGTGGAGAGAATTCTTTGACATCTTTCATTCTTCTAGAAAGAAGATCAGATTGTACTTAGAACATCATTGGCAGTCACTTGACTATAGAAGAGACATAAAAATTGGAGAATAATACAAGTGATGGTAAAATTGCCCTCATTCTTCCTGTTTATTGGAAATGGGGTCCTTGGCCCTTGTGTCTCTTGGTAGTAGCTCCCCTGACAACTGTTGTGGCAATCAGCTTTGGGTGATTATAGCTGGAGAGTTGACATTCTCCCCATCTCTTGTGAGCCCCATTAAAAGACTCTAAAAGTTCTTAACACTTTAGCTTCCTGGTTTTTTCCCTTCCCTCATTAACCTCCTATCTTATCTTACCAATATGGTTTTCTTTTTCTGTCTTACCAAGTCTCTGAATTTTTTTTTCTCCTCCTCCTCCTTCTTCAGTCCTTCACTATTTCTTTTTCTGTCTTCCCAAGTCTGAATTTTTCTCTTCCCCCTCCTCCTTCAGTCCTTTTACTATCACCTTTACCCTCCTTCTGCTCCTCCATCTGAATGAATCATCCTCCAGATTAAGATCGACTTCAGTTTCTCCTCAATTTTTTTTCAAATTCAATCTCTGATTTTCCCCACAAAGCCAAATCATCTACAGAATTCCTTTCTTTTCTTATTTAGCTCCTGCCAGCCATTTCCACCACTCTGTTCTTTCTCTTATTTAAATGTCTTCCTTGGCATACTAAATCCCCATTTGCTGTCTCCTATTAATAATGGATTAAAAGAAGTTATAGAAACCTTAACAATTCTTATTTTATATCCATTTATCATCATTCTGTTTTCAGTCTAAATTCTCTTACCAAATTTTCTTTATCCTTTCCTCCCTCTTTGCACAGCACTTAATTTTCCACCATCTTTTATAAGTTCTTACCAAACTAGTCAGGCAACAAGTATGTCTACGTATCAGATACTCTGCTAACTAGGGATGCAGAGAAAAGCAAAATACATGATCACTGCCTAGGACAGGCAGAGTTGCCCTTGGCAATTACAGCACTGTATTTGGCAGAAATCAAAATGTGCTAGCTAAGGTGATTACAACATAAGCATTTTATTTTTTTTGGCTGAGGCAGTTAGGGTTAAGTGACTTGCCCAGGATCACACAGTCAAGAAGTGTTAAGTGTCTGAGACTAGATTTGAACTCTGGTCCTCCTAACTTCCAGACTGATGCTCTATCCACTATGCCACCTAGCTGCCCCCCAATTTAATTTTCTTTAATGTTATTATGTACTCATAATAGCCAGTGTCTCCCATTCTACTATTAAAAAAAGTATTCATAATTTACAATTATGACATTTTTATGTACATGAGTCCTTCACCTCCTGCACTTTACTTCTGCACCATGATTTCTTATTTTTTCTGCCATTTCCTTCTATATTCACATTTGCAATGAAAAAATAACATATATATTCATTGAATTTGGAAAACTATATCAAGTTCTTTGCAAAATTTCCCTGCCTCCATCATTAGTAAGAAAATTGGATAAATAGGCTGTAATTCTCTTCATGGTGGTTATTTTCAAATGTCTATAATGCAATATGAAATGACTATCTCATTAGATTATTCCATGTTAGCTTAATAGACAACTCTGGACTCATTTGTTTGTAGCTCAAGAGATCTTATGAGCAATCTTTGCAATTAGACTCAACTTCTTTGTCTTCTAGTTTTATTTAGCATTAGAATGTCAAGGTTGATATGATTGTTTCTCCAAGAACCTACATACCTGTTGATCATTGAATGAGACATCACATTTAAAGTAACAATGAAATTAATGCCATACCTCATTTCTAAAATAAATAGAGAATTGATTCAAATTCATAAAAATACAAGCCATTCTCCAATTGATGAATGGCCAAATATGAAGATGATTTTAAGATAAAGAAATTAAAACATCTCTAATATAAAAAATGATCTTAATCACTATTGATCAGAAAATTGCAAATTAAGATGATTCTTAGGTACTACTACACATCTCTCAGATTAGTGAAGATGACAAGAGAACATAATGATAAATGTTGGAGGGAATATGGGAAAACTGGAACACTGATGCATTATTGATGAACCTGTGAGTAGATCCAAACCATTCTGGAGAGCAATATGAAATTATGCCCAAAAAGTTATCAAACTGCACATACCCTTTCCTCCAGCAGTGTCTCTACTGGGCTTGTATCCCAGAGAGATCTTAAAGGAGGGAAAGGGACCCACATGTGCAAGAATGTTTGTGGCGGCCCTATTTGTAGTGGCCAGAAACTGGAAACTGAGTGGATGCCCATCAATTGGAGAATGACTTAAGTTATGGATTATGAATGTTATAGGATATTATTGTTCAGTAAAAAAATGACCAGCAGGATGATTTCAGAGAGTCCTGGAGAGACTTACAGGAACTGATGCTGAGTGAAATGAGCAGAACCAGGAGATCATTATACACAGCAACAACAAGATTATACTATGATCAATTCTGATGGATGTGGCTCTTCTCAACAGTGAGATGATTCAGGCCAGTTCCAGTGGTCTTGTGATAGAGCCATCTGCACCCAGAGAGAGGACTGGGGGCTGAATGTGAGTCACAACATAATATTGTCACCTTTAAAAAATAAATTAATACCGTAGATGATCCTAAAAACTGTTATATTTAGTACTATCTTCTTCTGTGGTTCTCCACCACCTCTCCTTCAGCAGACAGAAAACATTATTTCAAAGGTTTCTTCTTTTCATATTGTCATAACTTAAACAATTCAACATCACATGATCAAACTAAGGTAGATTAACCTCTCCATTTAGCTGGACTAGCCCTTAAAAAGCAAGTTTAGTCTGTTGTCAAGTTGTGCTTGAAGTATTTCCAGCTTATTGTACCCATCCTTAGACTAGCCTGGGAAATTCTGGGTCATGTCAATGCCATGATGAAACATTGGAGACAATTTTGTGGATGTGAAAGAACACCCTTAAACATGTTATGAAAAGCAGTGCTACTTTTGCTGATTGGAAAAGAATATATTAAAATTCATTACTCACTTTCCACAGAACTGAGATTTTTAAAAACATGTTTCTAACTAAGAGAAATTATAATATTTTGACAAAGTGAGATGATTAGTACTTGAAATCCGGTTATTTAAATTTTATCATGAAGTTCTAATTCATTAACATTAGCTATAGTGGAAGATATTTCAGGTGTCAAATAAGCTGATCTAATTCTCTGTTACATAAAGAAGAAACAGACAACTTATGGTAAAACATCATTTAAATGCATATTACAAACATTTCACTAAATGTACGTAACATACATTTAAATGTACACGAGTCCTGTGAATACTAATGTATCCTATCTATTAGTCATCAATTCTTTTAAAGAAAGGAGATCATGTTACCCATGCATATATCCTGTAAATAAAAGGCTATTAAATAAAAAAATAAAATAATAAAAAAAATAATTGAAATAAAGGAAAAAAAAGAGATCACTGTGTGTCTAACCCAGTATTTCTGACCTTAAAGCCTTGTGATTTGTGAACATTATTAACAAATTCATTTCATGCTATTATCTGAAGAATATTAGACTTGCATTATATCCTAGAGCCATGAGTAGGACATGACAAAGAGTTTTGTAGATTAAACATTAGCTGCTAAGGTATATTAGGACTTGATATAGAGACCCTTTTGAGCCTGAAATAAGGAAGATCTGAGCTCCAGTCCAGCTTCAGACAATTACCAGATGTGTGATGTGGGAAAGTCACTTAATGTCTATTTGCTTTAATCTATTAAAGAAGGAAATGACATCCCCCCAGTACCTTTGCCAAGGAAGTCTCATAGACAGCATTAGAGTGCTACGGTCCATAGGGTCATGAAGCACTGGCCATGACTGAATAACAACAAAATTGTGGTGGTAAGGACCAATCGGCAGCAGTGTCGTCCCCAGCAATGGAGAAGTCCAGAGAATGAGGTTTTAGGAGAGGTAGATCGGACACCCATGCGAGTTGATTCTAGTTTATCAAATAGAGTCTGAGAAGAGGGACAGAGGAAAAATTTAGCCAGGAACAAGAAAGTACAATTCTTAGATATACAACTGATCAATATTATGAGACCAAGCCCAAAGACTTTTAACTAAGCACTAAGTTTCAGCATCAAACACTTAAGTTTCTATTTAAGTGGAATCAGGTGCTTGGGGAGAAAGAAATTTTAATTAACATGAGTCCTTGCTGAGTTTATAGGTAGGAAGGGGTTAAAACACCAACAGATGACCTCTCATACATGGTAAGTGTTTCACTACAAAGAACCTTGAGAATTCTGGGGGCAAAGATTGTTACTCCAGGGAAGGATCAAAAGAAGCTTATTTAGTGACACAGATTTTGAGTTAGGCTTTAGAGAATTCCACAGGAGGAATATTGCAGGCACAATAGAAGCAAAAGAGGAAACATAGCACATAACCATAAGCAAAGTATTGGCTGGCGTATAAACTGGAAAGAGAAGAATTAAAATGTGGAAATGGAAGAGTAAACAATGGCTGAGAGAAGGCCTAAAGAAGTTTGAGCTTACTCAGTAAGCAATAGGGAGATCCTGAAGATTTTTTTGATGCTCAAGAGAAATCACATAACCAGATCTCTACATAAGATTAAGTATAATTATATTATAGCCCAGCCTGGGATCAGGAAGATATGATTTCAAATTCAGTCTTCAGACATTTACTAGCTGAGTTACTCTAGGTAAGTCACTTAAATTCTGTTTGCCTCAGTTTCTTCAACTATAAAAGGAAATAATATATACTCTACCCCAAGGTTGTTGTGAGGAGCAAATGAAATATTTGTCAAGTGCCTAGCACATAGTACATGATTAATAAATATTTCACTCTCCACCCCCATCCACTATAAAATGAAAGATCTACACTGGATGATTTCTAAAGTCCTTCCTAGCTCTAAATCAGTGCCACAAAGCTATTTATATTAAGAAATGAATCTGAAAAAATTTATTTTTAAATAAAAAAATTAATCTGGATTGCCACCATCTGATGGAATCCTTAACCCATAGCTACTTTAAAAATCCATTTCACACTTAGGTCAAACCCAAAGAACAAAAAGATACTCCTGAGCCATTTCCTTATCACAGAAAACCCAAGTGAGTTAAAATGAATCTTAGATTCTTCTAATTTAGCTTCCCACCCAAGGCAGCAATCTCAATATCACCACAGATCACCTAGCCTTGGTTAAGCATTGTTTATTGTTCCTTTACTGAATGGCAGCAATTGTTAGAAATGTCTTTATTATACTGAATTAAAATCACTTTTCCTGAGACTTCCACCAGTTCTAGTTTCCAGCTCTTCTGAAATAATCCTAAACAGATCTGTTCCCTCTTCCAGATGACAGGCTCTTAAGTGTTGGAAGAGTCCAGCATCTTCTCTGGGTACACACTCTTTTGTGGGTGTCCTTAAAAAAATACTTCTCAGCAATATAATACTCAGCAGGGAATGAATCAGGAGAGCACACGGCTGGATAGTTTTTTGAGGGGAACAATAAATAAGGATGATTTAGGAGCCCTATGATGATTGAATTATACATGTTTCTCAGTGAAAATTGCAGAGTTGGCGGATAATCTTTATAAAGTCTACATAATTAATTAGGACCACTTTAGTTTTTTTCCCAAGTATTCATAAGTATACTTATGAATCATTTTACTATTAAGATTTTCAAGACAAAGAGGCACTGAAAATCCTGAGTGTCTTCCAAAAGAAGAAATTGTATCTTGCATTTCAATTACTTCAGTAGTTGAAATAGGGGAAATGGTTTGATGTTGTGGAAAGGGGATCTGGACTCAATCGAGAGGATTAGTGGCTAAAGTGCTGGAGTTTGAGTCAGGAAGACCAAGATTCAAATACCATATTAGACATTTACTCTGGGTTAACCCTTCCGTGTATCCTTCATGTCTCCATCCATCCCTAAGCAGAAGAAAACCAGTCTAAAGGCACTCCTGAGCTTTCTAGTATTTTGGGATCCCAGGAGCAACACTCAAGTAGTTAACTGTTATTCTTGGTCTCTCTACATGACTTGATTGCCCCTTTTCCCAGTCATACATAACCTCCAAATGTTATTTTCATCACTTAGTCTCACAGATTTAAAGTGTGAAGGGACCTTAATTAAAGGTCTACAAGTCCAACAACCTCATATTTCAAATGGAGAAAGTATGGTCCAGAAAGTTCATATAAGTCATGAGTTACAGAAGAGAGAATAGAATAGAATGACGTTCAACATGCTCATGATCTGCCATCTTCCTCCCTTCACTCTGTGATTATGACTAGGATGGAGTGATCAGGGTTTAACCCAAGAGTACTGAAATCTAGAGGGAACCTATAGAACTTTCCTCATTCAATAGGCAGAAACAATGGCACCTCATTAACAAGAATAATTAGTTAAATCAAGAAGTTCCCAGCTATACCCCAGGGAAGAACTCTGGGAGATGACTATGAACCACTATAGAGAATTCCAAATCCCTCTATTTTTGTCCACCTGCATTTTTGATTTCGTTCACAGGCTAATTGGACACTATTTCAAAGTCTGATTCTTTTTATATAGCAAAATAACTGTATGGACATGTATACATATATTGTATTTAACTTATACTTTAACATATTTAACATGTATTGGTCAACCTGCCATCTGGGGGAGGGGATGGGGGGAAGGAGGGGAAAAATTGGAACAAAAGGATTTGCAATTGTCAATGCTGAAAAATTACCCATGCATAAATCTTGTAAATAAAAAGCTACAATAAAAAAATCAAGAAGTTCCCATATGGTGCTACCTCCCAGCTGCAATTTCTCAGGTGGGCTTTCCACTGCAGGAAGGGGTATGCCAGTAAATATTTAACAACAAACTCTCCCCACAAAAACTTGTAAACATAACAGCCTTTAAGTTTAAACTGCATCTTTAACAGTTTCTCCATCATTTTAAGTCATCAATCAATAAAATAATACATAAAGTCCTGATTTGTAGCATTTCCCAATTTCCAAGATATAAATGCTCACCTCCAGGAAGTCTTTCTCTGTCTATTCTCTGTACTGCTTCCCTTTGTTGTTTATGTCTAATTTACCTGTATATAATTTATATATTTTCTTTGCATACTGTCTCCCTCATTTGATTGTAAATTCCTTGAGAACAGGGACTGTTTTTGCATCTTCAGGACCTATAACGTTGCAAGCACTTAAGAAACATTCACCGATTGACTGCCACTAAGAATTTAACAACAGGCTCTTTCAAGTCTAAGCTGGAACCAGTGTATCCCTCCTAGTGCAACCTCCTGACTTTGTAGTCAAGACCCAGAAAGGTTAAGCAGTTTCCCCAAAGTCATGCCAGCAGTACATAAGTTTCAGAGGGAGGCTATGAACACAGGTCCTCTGATTGCAAAAAATAGTGTTCTTTCCTCTTCGCCAGACTGAAGCAATAGTCTGGGGTCCCCCAGGCAGGACTTGTTATCAGAGGGAATTGGACAAAAGGTTCTTGTCTAAAAGGACATCTTCCCAACCATTCCAACTCCTTTCCTTTCATGTATTCCTTTATACTGCCAGCTGCCTTTTTATCTGTATATTTTAATCCCTAAATAGTTTGAAAGAGCCTTGATAATAGCAGATTTCACAACCTCCCACTAGACCTAGAATAGGGCTTTGTACCTAATAAATGTCCCTAAGTATTTATAGATTGATTGAGGTATCGAAGGGGGAGATGGAAGAGAAAAGAAGATTAAATCTCTGGTCTAAATACATGTGGAAATGCTGAAAGATGTCCTTGACTCCATTCACCCTGCCCCATTCTGGTTACTTCATCCAGGAAAGATAAATAAAATATTGAAATAAAAGATTTGTCCTTCCTGAAGTTGGATATGACTAAATTGGCAGAAAAAAATTCTGCATTTCAGAAGCATTTGAAAAACATTCAGAAACATTGGAAAATACCATGTAGCTTGTAAAATGCTGTTAAAAGTCATGAATAGATGATATTTTGCTGTGCATAAATTAGACTTGTAAGAGCTAAAGAGGTGAAGCTCTTACAATTGGAGAAAAGAAATCTGGTGGAAGGGAAGAAAATAGTTATATGAGGGAGTTAAACTGCAGTAAACTGGCAACATCATCTCTATCTTTTTCTATGTATAATTCTACATATCTAGCAAGAACCTTCCACTCCCATCTCATTCTTTTATTTTTCACAAAGCAGCTCTCTGGAGGAAAGTTACAAACTCATATTTTAACTAAGAAGTTTTTTTAAATTGAATAATCAAAAAAAGAGCCATCTACAATCACATTGAGGACTGTGGGAACAGAGTATGGATCACAACATTGTATTTTCACTCTTTTTGTTTTTGTTTGCTTGGTTTTTTTCTTTCTCATTTTTTTTATCTGATTTTTCCTATGTAGCATGATAAATGTTGAAATATGTATGGAAGAATTGCATATTTTTAGCATATATTGGATTATTTGCCATCTAGGAAGGGAGTGGAGGAAAGAGAGAGAAAATTTGGAACACAAGGTTTTGCAAGGACAGTGTTGAAAAATTATCCATGCATATGTTTTGCAAATAAAAAGCTTTAATAAAAAAGGAAGAAAAAATTGAATAATCAAAATCTTAACACTTAAGTGAGAGCAGAATGTAAGGATCTTCATAAACATGAAATATTTTCAGTTGTCCATTTAGTATCTAATGTTTATGTGACATTACACTATTCAAATTTCCCAGAGACTAATATGCCTATAAAAAACACAATTAAAGCAATACTGTTTGCATTGTTAAAGGTGAACTCACATGGTGGTGAAAAGCAATACAAGGACACCATCAAAGTCTCTTAACAATTTTAGAATTGATTCATGACATGGCCCTCATCAGAGAAAGTCCTTGCTCTGTGAGCAAAATAGAATTAAAGTAGCTCAAAAGAAAAATGAGATATGCAAAGTAAGAGAATCCATCCCAAATGTTCACATGAACAATTTTTGCCTAAACTGTGGCAGAGCATTCTGGGATCATATTGGTTGGATCAGCCACATTGTAATTCGACTTAAAACAGTGATATTATTTTAGTCCTCTTCAAAAATGAAAAACACAACCCTATGTATATAAAGAAAGAGCACATATTTACATACAGTATTTCGATTTAAGAAGGTCTTTCCTAATAATCCTATGAGAAAGGTAAAAAAAAGTTATTCTTGCTTCCAATTTGTGATTTCATTATTCAACTCCAAAATGGAAATTTATTCTTCCATCATTTCCTTCCCCAATTCAGATCTACAACTTATAGTAGCAGAGAGCCAACTGAGACACTGAGCTGAGAAGTCTCAGCCATCATTACACAACGGAGGTAGGAATTGAATCCTGATTCCAAGATAGAGAGTTGGAATCCTAGCTGTTTCTTACTAACTTCAAATTTAGCATTTTTTTCCATTGTGCTCCCCTGCTTTTGTCATAAATGTCCCCCATAAAATATGACATTCACAACTGAGCACAATGACCCAAGAAATGTTCGGTTGTTGTTCAATTATTTAATTGTGTCTGACTCTTCATAACCTCATACTGTTTATGGGATGTTCTTGGCAGGGTAGAATAGTTTGCCATTTCCTTCTCCAATAGATTAAAACAAACAGATGTTAAGCATTTTACCTATTAACTTAAGCTAATAAGTGTCTGAGGCCAGATTTGAACTCAGCTTTTTCTAACTCCAGGCCCACTGTTCTATCTAATGAGTCACCTAGCTTCCTCCTAGGACATAGTAAACATATAAATTTTTTTTTTAAAATTCAACTGGAAGTAACCTTAAAGGTCATTTAGTCTAGCTCCTTTCCTATCAAAAGAGCCTTCTTTAAATTATCTGAAACAAGTTGTAATTCAACCTCAAATATAATATCTCCAGAGACAAAGGACCTCCAAAAATAGCCTGTTTCACTTTTACACTCAAAATCTGCCTTGCTATGATACCTAAACACTTATTCTAAAATTCTACCCTCTGGGACTAGGTAGAATGAATCTATTATTCCTTCCTAAAATACTCCTTTTTTTAAGTATCTGAAGAAAACGTATGGGTCTATTATTTCTCTTCTTTCGCTAATCTTTCTTAGTCAATGTAATCATTCTTCACAGGACATAATTTTGAGGACTCCCACCATTCTGGGTCGATAAATCAATAAACTTCTGAGAAACAATGTGGTAACCATGGAAAGGATGCTGCATTTAGAATTCTGACTCTATCAAGGTCATACAGCTAGGAAGTGACAAAGTCAAAGCCATTTATTCAACATCCCTAAGTCTTAGCTTCCTCATTTCTAAAATAAAAAGGCTGGATAAAGGGAACTCTAAGGTCTCCCTTTCCCCTTTATCCCCATTGCGGCTTTATTCTGTGATCCTGTAAGGGTCATGCTCATGATTCTCAAGGTGATATGACAAATTTGGGGACAGAAATTCATTTTGGAATTTAGAAGCCTAAGGTTTCAAGATTGGAGTTACCCCAAAAGCCATCTACTTCACTTCCACTTCAGAATTTATGGAACTGAGACCCAGACATTAGGGGGCTTGCCCTGGATCACACAGTCAGAAACAGATAGAATTCAAATTCTGACTCTAAATCCAATATTCTTTTTATTGTCACACTGCCCTTGTCATCAATCTCCCCTACAAAATATGGTAATCGTAAATGAACACACAAAATGCCCCAGGTGATGTCAAGAAGTGCCCCATTCATTTCATGTGCCACGCCTCCATAAACAAAGCTTTCACTGACATTTTTTGGGCATAATATCATTGGTTTATGTAAAACTTAAGAAAGTAAACCGAGTGCTCAATTTTGTTAATATTTTCTAACATTATTGAGGAGAGCATCTTTATGATATTCTTATACTATAAACAGATGATGGTAATCTTAAACTCGTCTCTATCATGTAGATTATAATTATTTAAGGGCAAGCTCTGATTTTTTTATGCCTTTGTACCCAATAAAGTGCCTGGAAGCAATTAATGTTGGATGAATGAATGATTTCAAGTTGAGTACATTGGTGCAACCTGAATTTAACTATATGGATATTCTTTCCACTAAAACAGATCACAAGCCCTGTATACATCCTCTTCATGATTTCCTCATTGCTTCCTAGAAGCAGCAATATGGCCCAGAGCATTGACTCTGGAATCAGGAAAAATTAAATTCAAATCTGGCTTCAGATATTTACTAACAGTATGATCTTGGGCAGGACAGTTTCCTCAACTATAAAATGGGGATCACAATAGCAGCTACTTCAGCGGGTTATTGTGAGAATCAAATGAGATATTTATAAAATTAATTAAGCAAAATGCCTAATATATTGGGAGGTGCTAAAAATATTTCTTCCTTTCTCCTTCCCCCATAAAATTATCTAAAAAACTGGACCTTTCATCTCTTTTTTTCATTTCTTTTTTTATTTCTTTAGCAATATACCATTCAAGCTTTCTATCTGCTGTTGTTCATCTTTAGTATATAAATCATTAGCCTCCTTTTTCAGTTATAGACTTCCTCAATGATAGTTTTTTCAAGTAAAAACATATCATTCATGGCAATACGTGCTACTTCATTTCCACCATTCTTTGGGTGATTTCTAATTGTATTTTTCTGAGATCATGGCGTTCTATGATCAGATTTATGTAAGGAATGTAAGGGGCCTTGTAGTAATAAGTCTGTGATAATTTCCATTCATTTGGATTTAATTCATATTTGAGATTTTTTGCAAATTGATTACCAAGTAACTTTAAAACAATTTCTCTTCTAACACAGACTTTTTCAATATGTGAAAACAAAAATCCTTGACATGGTTATTTCTCTTTACAACCATAATTCAATCAGAACTAAAAATAAACTTGCAACTTGGCAGAAACATGATATAGTAAAAAGCACTCTGGACTTGGAATCATGAGAGAGTAGGTCTGAATGTGATGCTTATGAGATATATAAATATTGGACAAGTCATTTAAACTATCTGAGTAAGTTTCCTTATCTTTAAAAGGGGGGATAATCACATGACTTCATTCACAGAATTTTTATATTGGAAGACTTTGCATGTAAAGCTGCTTTCATGTGATATGATTTAGTGCGCCTAAGTCTTTAACAGATAAGAAGATTAAAATTTAGAAATGTCACATTCTAGCAAAGTGGTGCTCAAACCAAATCTTTTTACTCCAAATCTATTTTTCATGTTCAGCTATTCTTTTTTCCAATATTTTTAAGTATCAATAATTTTCATATAGTTTAATCAAGTAGAGTTAGGAAATTCCAAATGTACTGATTGCAGAATGATTGCTAATGAAAGGAAATTATTAAAAAACTGATGCTGTTGCATTTTATGTCTATTTGTCATCCTACTTCTAGTCCCATCCACAAAATGACCCTAGAAAACATTTGCTTTGGATTTCATGCTTACACTTACAAAGTCAATTTAGTCTCAAAGGCTCTTCACTATGCTATGAGATACTACCTCTAATATTATTCTAGGGGCCTCCTCTGGAGTGTTCTGCAAATAAAACTTGCGCTCCAGTCTAACCATTGTTGTCTTTGTCTAATGTTCTCTCGACTTGTCAGGGACAGCAACTATTTGCTGCTGAAGTAGTTTCTGGGCACCTTGAAACTCCTTGTTCTCCTTTCTATCATCTAAATTTCTCTCAAAAAGTGACTTTTTTTCCATTTCTTTCTCTTGTGCACCCTAACCCCTTTTTTTGTGGAGACAGCAGCTATTTAAATAGGTAGTTCAAAACAGGGATAATTATTATTGTTCAGTAAACTTCATGACACAGTATCAGAGTGGTTCATCATTTCCTTCATTTTAAATTCAGCAAATGTGCTTTTTCTCCTTTCTTTCAGTTAGGTCTTGAGTCTAACCTTTGCTAAAACTAGTTGATATGACTGTACATAGAGTGCTATTTCTAAATAGAGTAGTTTCCTCTCTATTACAATATACTGTTTCAAATTTGGAATGAGCCTCAGATTTCATCTTCCTTTAGCATTCACATGTCTATTCTCTTTTGAATTTTTGGTGAATAATGAATAAATTATATATAGACACAAGTCCTTGAGTATTCTAAAAATCCTCTTTTACTTCAACCTTTGTCTTCCTGATCTGTTTCTTAACCATTTTTTCCTGTGCCCACTTTCCCAAATTAGTGAATAGCAAAACATTCTTATTTGATTTGGAGGATCTTGTCTCATTTTTCATTGGACTCTCTACTTTTTCCTTTATAACAGAATAAAACTCAGTTATCTTCAAGGTATTCTTTCTATTATTAACACTTCAAAATAAGATGACAAAATTTCCCTTAAGATTTTATGTTCCCTTTGGATTCATATTCAACTCATTGATTGACTTCTGGAAAGAAAGCCTATGAATCATTACTGCATTTAGCTATGACTTCTTTACAGCAACTGATGTTACTGATGGTGAGAGCGTCAAATGTGACTATAGTTCCTGCTTCCCTGAGCTCCAATTGCCAGCTAATTAACCATTTCATTATTTTAAATTATACACTGGTAATGCTAAGAATTAAATTTATATTTGTAAATTATCTGAGAACTTAATGATTGCAAATACCCTATCACTTAGGGACATTTATGGTTTTTAATTTGTCTCCTATACTTAAATTGTTTTATATGATTAGAAATCCCTATGTGAAAATTGTAATCGTTTTTATTTTTTAACTTCAGTTTTTATTGATAATTGATCAGAGCCTTTCTAGTCAATTTGAGTCATCAACAAGCATTGTAAGCACTTATTACACACCAGGCACTGAACTAAAAAGTATTATACCTATAAAGGATGGCAAACACACAGTTCCAGTCCTTGAGCAATTTGCAATTTAATAAATCAAACAACATGTAAATAGCCTGATACATACAAGGCATATACAGGATAAATGGAAGAAATCCTGAGAGAAGGAAATTTTGAAGCAAAAGAGATGGAGAAAGTCCTCCTGAAGTAGGTGGGATGACAATAGGGACTCAAAGGAAATCAAGGAAATTATGAGTTATAGGAGGAGGAAATTCTAGACATAAAGGGCAGCCTAGTATGAAGGTATGGAAATGGAAGACAAACCGTTGTATTTTATACAAAAATTGACTGCAGTGCATTAGGACTTAAAAATATTAATATCTTAAAATATAATAAAATAATAAATAATAAAAACTTAAAAATAATAAAATTATTATTGACTACAATGCAATAAAATTATATTCAATAAGGGAGTTACTTTTAAAGAAAGAACAAAACTTAACTGGAGACTAAAAAACTTAATCCTAAGGAATTAATGGGTCAAAAAAACAAATCAAAGAAAGCACCAATGATAACAATAAAACAACATATCAAAATTTGAGGTACACAGTCAAAGCAGTCCTTAATGAGGATGGGGAGTAGTGGTGGAATTATACAGCTAACTATTTTCATCAACAAAATGTATCTTTAAAAAAAACTAGAAAATCAATAAAATCCAAAGCCCCAATTAAGCAACAAAATAAAAATCCTGAAAACCAAACAAGAGATTAATAAAATTGAAAGGTTAATAGCGTTTAATTAAAAAATAAAGATAGGGGCCTTTTAAATAAGATTTTAAATTATTCTACAAAATAGTAAAAATCATGACAATTTGGGATCAGTTAATAAAATGAAACTCAGTGAGTAGAAAAGATTGGGCATATAATATACAATGACAAACTTAATAGCCAGTAAAATCAAAGACCCTAGGCTACATTATAAAGATTCACAATTTGAGAAAAACTTCTGGAAAAACTTGGCAGCAGTTTTGTTTATTCAGAAATAATGTATGCCAAGAAAAGCTCCAAAAAGATATATGACTTAAATATAAATAAATGTGACCTAAAAATAAAGGAGGAACTTACTTATTTTATCTATGGTGAGAGTTGGGTTCATGACCCAAAAAGATAATCAATTTTGATTATATAAAATTATTGAAGTGTTTGCACAAACATTCAGATTTTATGTAGGCAAGATTAGAAAGGTGGAGAGGGAGTTATAGGGAGGATCTTTATTGTAAGTGTCACCGATAAAGATCTTATTTCTAAGATATTTAAGGAATTAATTCAATTTTATAAGAATAAGAACCATTTGTTGGTTGTCAAAGAATATGTACAATTAATTCTCAAAGAAAGAAATCCAAGCTATCAAGAGACATATTTTTAAAGATACTCCAAATAGCTAATTAGAAAAGTAGAAATTAAAACAACTTTAAGAATCTACCAAATATCTACCAGATGGGAAAGTTGATTAAAAGAGAAAATAATAAATAATTATATGGGATGATCATTTGAAATGATAAGGAAAAATAGCACATAGACACATTGATGGTACAGCTATAAATTGGTCCAGGCATTCTAGAAATTAATTTGTAACTATACCAAAAAAAGTTTGAAATAGTGCATAGTCTTTGACCCACAAATACCACTATTTGGCCTGTACCTCTCAAAGAGATCAAAGAAAGAGGAAAAATGTACCATATGTACAAAATTATTTATGACAGCTTCTTGTATGGTAGCAAAGAGCTAGCAACTAAAGAATGTCCAAATGGAGCATGATTGAACTAATTATGGACTATAAATGTAACTTTATATTAGTGTATTATATGAAATGGTCAAAGGGATGGAATCAGAGAAACCTGGAAAGACACACATGAATTCACGTAAAATGAAAACACCATTGTAAAAACAAACAATTTTGAAAGACAGATGAGGAAGCTAAGACTTGAAAAATTAGCCTACTTGAGCATGGGTCACACAATTAGCATATGCAGGATTCAAAATTTCATTTAGAGTTCATCTTAACTCTCTTTCCAGACTCGGTCTTATTCCTTCAATCTTTCCACTATTCCATACTGCTACTCTATCCATATTTACCTTCTGTCCAATTTTATTACTGATACCCAAAGGAGAAAAAAGATAGAAGCAAAATACAATTTGAATAAATTCCTATTTTTTGCATTAAAAACAACAAAAACATTATACCATGGCCAAGCAGCAAGACTTTACTTGTTATTTTAGTTCTGAATAAAAAGTCTTTTGTGTTGTGGTTGGCCTTTTTCACTAGAAATTCTTGGGGGGTTAATTCAGCTCTGATTTTTCATGGTCTAGAGTTTCCCCTGCCAAGTCCCCAAATAGCTTCCCTCCCATACGGTGACTGGGAAGGAAAAGGAGACGATTCTGAAAATCAGAGAGAAAAGGTTTGTGACACAGTGTTGAAGATTAAAAATTGCAAGGTACTCACAACCTAATAAAAAATCTATATAATATTTGTCCTGAGTTTAGTGTTGTCAATAAATATAGCCAACAATTTGTTATAGAAGATAATTGCTTCTCACCATATTTTTGGGTTTTTTTAGGGGGCTGCCCTTTATTGCTTTACTTTTGGTGCTCTTTGCACTTCTATCCACCTATGTTGTTTCTTGTTTTGCCAACTTACTACTGCATCCTCTGATTCTGATTTTGTCCTTATTTTGGGGAGCGTGGTCTCTGACAAAGGCCATAAATCTAGTCGGTCACAAATTCAAACTTGAGAGCCCTATTCCCTTTCCCAAATAACTACACACCTCTCGATGCTCTGTACAATCCCAGCCTTGTTGGGGATGTAAAGCAATTTAAAGTGTTGACTATCCTACAATGTAGTAGCTTGAGAAGTGGCTAATAACATCTCACAGAGCAAATGAAGGAATCCAAGTACCCACATCCATGATTTCCAGCTGTAATGAATACTTCCCAAAAAAAAGAAAGAAAGATACAGCTTTAGTGTCCTAGATCATACCTATGGCTAGCTCTAGCCCCAGAATACTTCACTCTGGCCATCTATGGTCTTGCCATTCCCTCTGCTGCTGATTCACTTCAGGACCAAACTCCAGGAACTATTCTGTGGGAAAGCTAAGATGCTGAGCTTGGGACGTCCAGCCTGAGTTGATGTTATTTGATGAGAGCCCCCCGTATTTAAATGGCCTCGGAGCTAATCAGGCTGTACCTTAGTCCTGTAGTCATCCAATCACTTTCTCTTATTATCTCTATTCTCCATTGTTTTCCCCCTTTTGCTCTGGGAACAATTAAATAAATCAAGACTGGATAATAGGGATTGGATTGGGTTTACATTTGTATCCAAGAGAGAGAAACAGAGAAACAGACAGAGACACAGAGAGAGAGAAATGTCATTTATAGCTGGAGAAGATCGTTTCTGCAGAAAAAAAAAGGGGAGATGGAAAAGTGAGGAGTTCTAGGGAGGGAGGAGCTGGGGAGGTAAATGATTAAAGGGAAAGTCTGGAAATTCAGGAGTTACATTTTCTTCATTCCATCTAATTATTTAACCATGTACTTATTTCCTTCAGAACACTAAAGTACAGAAATCAAAGGAATAATGGTTTTAAATTTTACAGAGGTTGGAATGTTAGTTTAACAAACATCAAGATCTTTTTTTTTCCCTCCTGTTTGCTTTTCCTTCATCCTTCAGAAGCAATTTCTCCATTATCCTCCTCCTTGCCTTCCTGTGTGCTGGGCACTTGAAGTCTCTGCCAGCAGAGCCCAGAGTCTTGAAATTAGAAAGTCTCCAAGTCTGGGGACTTGCCATAGTGAGATATAATATATCTCACACAATATAATGGTGTCCTAGGAGAAATTCAGATCAGCTCATTTAAAGATGGCTCATTACCGGGAGAAGGTTTTAGGCATATAAATTAGACAGGCAGTAGATACATACACACATATATAACATATAATCATATATGTGTGAATATATTCACACACAATAACTCTTGAAGACGAGTAAAATGTGCAAGGGCTGCTGAGGTCCCAGATGTTTTAAATCTAAAGTGAGCAGACACAGCCAGGGAGAACAATTAAATTAATGGATCTTGTTTGTGAATCTTGCCTTTGATTGTCTCAGGCCTACAGAAGTAAACTATCCTTATAAAGAACTTAATAGCTTTCCCTGGTCATTAATAAAACAAAAGAATAAATTGGCAGCTAAAGGGCACATGGAGGGAGAACTCAACTTGTAGTCTGGAAGACCTACATTCTAATTGTTTTTCACTCACATACTAACTGTGTGAGCTTCAGCAATTCACTCAACCCCTGTCTTCCTCAGTTTTCTTGAAGGTAAAATAGGGATTATAATAGCACCTGTCTCCCAGAGTAACTGAGAGAATACAGCACCATAAACCTTAATGCACTATACAAATGTAATCTATTATTATTATACTTAAACTGGAAAAGAACAGTGTAAAACTGGGTTGGTCTTCGTTGAAGATTTTTGAGACTTCATAATGGACTTTGGCTATAAGTATTAACTACATTATTATTAAATAGATAGGGTAATTATATAGTCAATGATTATATATTTGTGACTACATATGGATCCACACTTATACATTTTGTATTTATGTGATATTTATAGCTTGTGTCCCATTCAATGTTGTGGGTAAAATGTTGGATAAATCATGTAGGTTCTATAATAATAATAATAACAACATATATAAAGCATCTACTATGTGTCAAGCTCTCTGTTAAGTGCTTTATAGATATTATCTCATTTTACCCTCAATACTAGAAAGTAGGTGCTATCATTAAACTATTTTACAGTTGAAGAAATCGAGACAAACAGATTAAATGATTTGTCCAAAATCATAGTTAATGTCTAAGGCTACATTTAAACCCGTTTCCCTGACTCTAGACTTGGCCCCCAATCCACTTTGCCACCCAGCTGCCTAAGCCTTTGACGTCAAAAGGAATTGTTAATTTTTTTCAGTGAGCAACATGTTTTATTGGTGAATGAGCTTCTTACATATTTCCAAGGATGGATTCAGTTCTCTGCTTCCTCGATTATTATGCAAGATCTCAATGACTTTGTAGTAAGACTGCAGATCAGATGCAGAAATATATACAAGCAGTGCTAGGTATACTGAAGGATATCCTATTGTCTCAAAATAGAATCTCTTTTTTTATACTTTTGCAAAGTGTAAGTTGGTTTAAAATTTAAGATTAGTTAAATTTCAGGGTTTGTTTTAGTTTGTTGGATGAATAAAAATAACATTATGAATGAATGTTTTGCTTAATCCCTAGGTCCCACCCTAATGAATTGTAAGCACATTTATTGATGTGGGTACAGCTTCCTAGGGAAGATGTAGCAGCGGCTCGGAAGCCACCTGGCTTGGGGAGTGACATAGCTGGAAATGATCTATTTCTTCCCCGAGATTATCCTGTCCCAGTTTACTCCATCTGACCAGGATGCTATGGTTACAAATATTTCTGGCTGCCAGATAACAGCCTGTTGGACAGTGATAACAGAGTTTCTGAGACTAATGAGCAACAATAATGAAATACTTAAAGTTGATGCAGGCCCCAAACAAAATTATTCATCCACCATGCTACCTAATGACATTTCAAGCCTAAAAACGCACCTCCTGGAAGGTTCCCCACTCCCAGCCCCAGCTCTGCCCAGAGAATTACAATTATTGCACCTGCACACAAAGTCAGAAGCAGACCACTCCTCAAGTCCATCTCTAAGTCACTGAAGCACCTGGTTTCTCTAACTTTTCTCTATAAATTTATCTTTCTACTGCTGTTTTTTTTTCTTTTGAAACTTAGCCTGCTTTAATTGGTATTACAATTATAATAAACTTTGCCCTTTGACTTGGAGATGGGTCAAAACCTGCATTTTTTTTGAGATACTTCGAGATGCTGCTCTGGGTCCCCTTTCAATCCCAACATTATGACAGAAGGATTACTTGAAATCCATCTAAGTTGTAACATTTAATTATCACAGAATTAAAGATGGAGAGCAGGAAGAAAGACCATCTAAGAGACTACTGACCCCTTCATTTTCCAGAAAAAGGTTAAGGGTTTTGCCCAGGGTTACATAAACTAGGAAATATCTAAGTTAGAAGTAAAATATGTTTCTTCCTGGCTCTTACTCAAGTTCCCTCTCTCCACTATATCAGAATGACTTTAAATTCAATCAGCATTTTTTCAGCATTTTCAAAATTAAAGGTATTCTGCTACATGCTAGAGATAGTTACAAAGTCCTTGTCATTAAGGAGCTTGTGTGCTACTCAAAAAGTTCACATTCTACTGTATGTATATGATGTTGGACTATATATATATATATATATATATATATATATATATATATATATATAATGTATGCATATATGTATCACATTGTTTGACTTGGTAAAAAAAAAAATTAGTTAACTTCCCAAGTATGAAATTTGCATTTGTAAAATAAAAGCCATGGTATCTATCCAATTGATATTGCAGTAACAGTTTATTCACTTCTCACTATTGGCATTTCATAAATGAATTTTCCAAAAGAAATTTGGTTTCACTTATAAGGATTTTTTTTAAAAAGCTCTCTGAATGTTTTAGAAGAAATATTTTTAATTTATTCTAAGATTCCATGCTTCTTCAATAGCATAGCAAACACAGTTTAGCAGTTTCCTGAATGAATTAAGGCTTAATTAAGAGTTTGCACCTATATCAAAAGTTCCCAGGTTGTTGAGCCTTTGAAGTTCTTCTATCTGCTTATTAGATTATTTTTGTCCCATCATACACTTTCAGGCTGTCAACTCTCACTTCTTACTAGTGTCCAGTCTCTTGTTAGTTCTATTCCCCAATCTTCTAAATTGCTGCCAGCCACAAAACCAGATAATCATGTTCATTATAATTATGTCTCACATATGAATAAATAGGTTCAAAGTGAGAGCCACTCCTATAAATCAAGTGATGAGTGTCAGTTCTGGCTGCTAAAAAGAAAAAATCTTTATTTTACTGACTTTCAGGTCCTTAAGCTGGATTTTACTTGGTTAATGCTTCCAAATCCTTATTTTCTTGAAAAATATTATCTTGTATACTGTTGTGTCACTTTCAAAACTCAATAATAAAGAGCTTACAACATAAATATCTCCATGCATATATGCAGCAAACATGTAGAGAAGAAAAATTAAAACATCAAAAATAATGTTCAGTGGAGGATATAATTGCTAAACATCCTTATTCAAAAAGGGAAAACCCTCTCATTGTACAGAAAAGTAAATTGAGACATAGAGAGGCTGTGATTTGACTGATACCTGGTTTAAGACAAAGCCAGAGCTGACACTGGTCTAAGCTACCAACTGGTCTCATCTCTCAATGGCTTCACCATTTAGCAAAGAAGCAAGTTTCTTTTAGGTCGCAAAAGTTCAAGGGTGTAAACAGCTCTGAAGATAGCAGCAGGATATCTCATGACAAAGGCTTGGTCCCAGCTCTTGGAAACTAAAAGTCAAGATAGGGAGTGTACAGTTGTATAACTACTAGCATATGTGCTCCAAAAAAAACCCTTGCCCCCATCCAAATATAAACTTGGAAAGTGTGTTACAAATGCATTTTGGGGCCCTACCATTCTGGAAAATAATGTGGAATTATACATTTAAAATTAACTAAAATGCCCACACCTTTTGACCCAAATATCTTACTG
This sequence comes from Sarcophilus harrisii, assembly GCF_902635505.1. NCBI lineage: Eukaryota > Metazoa > Chordata > Mammalia > Dasyuromorphia > Dasyuridae > Sarcophilus > Sarcophilus harrisii. The sequence continues at coordinate 30,694,843 of NC_045431.1, read as the reverse complement.
TAAGATACATAACCTAAGGAATTCAGAAATGGAGGTAATATAAAAATAAAAGAAAAATATTTTTCAAACAGAATTTCATTTTGATTCATTTTTTTTTATTTTTCTAAAAATTAACATATCCTGAACTTATATTACATATGGATATATAAATTTGTGGTATATTATTTGTGCTAATAAAAGAATATCTCTCCACTTTCTGCCCCTTCTGTTTTCTCCTAGCATTTTCAAGAACTATACAATCTTAGAATTTAAAAATATCTTAGAGCATAGATTCTTAATCTTTCTTGTGTCATAGATCTCTTTGATAGATCCTATAATATCCTGGTATATGGACATCATCTTAGAATAATGTTTTTAAATGAATAAAATAAAATATGAGACTACAAAGAAAATCAATTATATTAAAATATATGTTTAAGTTTATGGAGCCTACCTTATGAACTTTTATTTTATGGGTTATTAATAATAATCTCCCACCCAAGGATGGAGAGATTCCTCCATACTTCCATCAGTGGAGAATTCACTACTTCTCAACACATCCCATTTTATTGATGTACAAACAGAAAGTTCTCCATTTCATTCAACAAACATGTATAGCTCTACTACTATATGTAGAACTCTGACAGGAAATAAAATTCTTTACAATCAAAGGCTAAATCAAAATCTACTCCTCAGTAAATTTCACCAATTGATCCTAGCTCTACTGCATAAGTAATACTGATCAGGTATATTCCTTTCTCATATGAGAAGAGAGAGATGATCATTTTCTTTTTTGATACTGCAATGTATATGTGATCTCAACACTAGAAAATGTAACCCATGTATATCTTCTCATTCTTTCAGACTCTTGCCCATGTTTTATTCTAAAATCTCCTCAGGGAATTCATCCAATTTGCAGGCGATTGTCTCTGGGTCACTTAACATTAAATGGGGCATATGAAGTGTCCATCTGGTATCCCTGCCTCTCTTTTACACAACCACTAAACCTGTTTCTGATTATATATCTCTCATGCTATCACCCACATGACTTTTTGTGCATAATTCGTCCTTGGTATTATGCTGTATTCTATTTATACCCACTATGGATCTCCCCATCATTCTTTGGATGATTTCTGATTTCAGTTACTCAGAGATAATAATATTCTCCTGTTTTCAATCCTGAAGCATCATTGGAAGATTATTGATATTTAAAAGATAACTCTTTGTTTCATGAAGAAGTCTGGATCATTGAAAATACTACTAAACTTATCAAATGAAAAAAATCTAACTTCTTCTATTGAATTCTAGGCCTTATTTCATTGCTTCTCTGCAGCATTTTTCCAGGATAAATACACATTTTGATGAATGAAGTCTATGTTGATATATCAGTTTATTCAATTGCAAGCAGGCATTTCTTATCTACTTAGTTTCACAAGTTAGGATAGTCAGATGGAAGTCATCTGAGTGATTATAGATATAAATATTCTAGGATTTGATGTAATCAAAACTGTCATAATTTAGAATGTAAACTCCTTGGAGAAAAGGATCATCTTTTTTTTGTATTTATATCTCCAGTACTCAATGCCTAGAACATGGTAAGCACTAAATAAATTATTTTTTCATTCATTTTTTATTCCTATAAATGCATCACATAATGTAGACTGCCATGTCAGCTGTTCTCATGTATTCCCCAGAGTCTTTTCCTTCAGCAACCTAAAGTAGGTTTGGGCTCTTCCATCTTCCCTCTTGAGCAGTAAATCAGAAGTGCCCAAAGAAGTAGCTGGCCCTACAGTGACTTCAAGCCTGAATACAACATGAAGATAATTTGTTAAGAACTGAAAAGCTCTCCTCTTTCCAACTTTCACCATTCTATTCTGCCAAAGGACAAGGTATTCTTCTTGACTAATGAGGAGAGCTGGAAGTCTCCATCAGGAAATATATTTTATTTAAATAAATGCATCAATTATTTACATATTAGGCCATGCCCCTTCTACTTGGATGTTGTTGGACATCCTCCATGGCAATGGAAAGCATATTTAGCTATGGTAGTTCTTCCTGTTTTATATTTTTCTTGATACTCACAATTTGAGGATCATTGAATAAAGTTATATCTTTTGTGGAGGCAAGTAATCTTGTGTGATTTTAACAAATATAAGAAAGATATGGAAAATCTTTAAGATGGATATCAATTTTCATTAAATAAACAATAAGCATAGTGAGATTTTGTATTCTCATCCTTCAGTTAATAATGTGACTATATAATTTTGATCTTCAAAAGAATATAATTTTAAGATGCTAGTCTTTTTTCCATTTTCCCCTTAATATGTATATAAATTTCATGTTGATTTGTAGAGATGAGAAAGTACACAAGATCAATATCTATTGATATTCTCTCATTTGCTTTTTTAAAAATAGTAATAATATCTGTAATTCTTTCAGCCATTTATTATCTTCCCCTCTTTGAAATATCTCGTAAATATATCATGTAATACCCTCAAAACTGTCTTTTTTTTTTTCTGATGTAGTTAGGGTTAAGTGACTTGCCCCAAGTCACACAGCTAGAAAGTATTAAATGTCTGAGATCAGATTTGAACTCGGGTCTTCCTGACTTCGGGGCCTGTGCTCTATTCACTGTACCATCTAGCTATCCTAAAACTTTAATAAGAAAGCAATTTACTCAATGACTTCTCAAGTCTCTTTCAGCTTGTTTTTGTCCAGGTGATCTTTCCATGTTTATTTTCTTTAGTGTTATTTCTACTTCTTCATTTAGCACATTGAAGTCTTTAGAATCCAAATTGTGGACTCCTCTGTGTTGCCGAAGAGAACTGTAGATGAAATTTTGATGGCTCTTTTCCATTTTTCATCTATTTATGTTCTTTGGCAATGTATCATTAAGTGATCTTGTGATGATTTGACCCAATTTCCTTGTCCTAAATTTTCTTTTATTTACTTTTTCCTCTACTTGCTTCTTGCTTTTTGATGAGGCAATACTGCTCACAATCTTCCCGTGTTCATCTATAAAGTTTGTTTGGGGGGTAAGGAGATTGTACAAATTTATATTGTAAACAAACCTGAGCTACTATCCACATCTACTTGACAATAAGATCAACTTCTTGCTCAATGAGTCTTTTGGACTCTTTAGTGTGTTGGTTGTTTTTACCTTGGTTAAACTTTCTTAGGAAGCAGTTATTATTGCTATTGTTCATTTGTTTCAGTCATGTCTGATTCCTGATCCCATTTGAGTTTTTCTTGGAAAAGATACTGAAGTAGTTTGCCTTTTTTTTTTTTCCTAGCTCATTTTACCAAAGAGGGCTAAGTGTCTTGGCTTTCTTGCTGGACACAGCAAGGTGGGGGAGGCAGAACCTCCACAGGGTCATTGGCACGAGGCTGATTCCTCTGAGTGCCCTTTCCTGCCTGCCTCAGGGAGGAATTCCATTGATGCTCTAGTAGTCCTAGCTCCTGAGCACCTCACCAGAGAGCTAGAAATCTTGCCCTGTATCACCCCATCCCACTGCCAAGGAGAGCAGAGTAGCCTTCAGCATCAACTTTCTGCTTCCCATCCTGGCAGAAATCAAAACTCCCTTAGAAAAGAAGCTAGGGATGTCTGTTCTGCCTCCCTTTAAGGCACACAATAACACCCACTTGTACATATGGGGACGGTCCTTACACCACATGGACCTAAAAAATGCGGGGACTCATCCCATATTCAAGTTAACAATATGTTCCTACGACATAACTAGAATTCACAAGTGAGCAAGAAGGAAAATATAAAGAAACTCCTTGGATGAATTGCCATTCTCTTTTCTTTTTACTTCCTCCGTATTCTCCCTTACTATTTTCTCTCATTGTTATACCAAAAACAGCAATAAAAAGGAGAAGCAGGGATTCCCGGAGGGCAGAAAACATCTTATTTGTGTTAAAATCAACATTTGCTATTTTTTCCCCTATGCAGGTTCTTTGGTAGTAGTGTTATTGGGGTTTTTGTTTGATTTTTTTATATAAACACATCACTATCTGCATAATAGTGAAAATTGTGCCAAGAAAATATGATTTTCCTTCTTGTTCAAAGAGCCCATATATTGGGAGCAAGAAGATTATTACAAGGGAATGTGAAATTTATTTAAGAATTCTTAGAGCTTAAATTGCTTCAAAGAAAAGGTAAGTAACAGTACAGTGGGGAAATCATTAAATCTAGAATCCGAGGACCCAGTTTCCAATCCTTTGTCTGATATTTATTACTTACCTGATCTTGGACCAGTTGACTTAATCTCTCATTTTTCTCAGTAAAAAAGAAAGGTTTGGACCAAAAGGGCCTCTCAAGTCCCTCTTTGTGTTCTAAAACCATAATCCCATCACAGAGTTCTCAATATTTTCATAGGACAGGTCCTTTCATCCTCAACACCTCAAAATGCTTAATATACACAAAATAGCTATAAAATCCCACATAAAAATGACTTCTGTTAAAATCACAAAACATCAGTGATGTGAAAAGACCTTAAAGTCACTTAGTCTTAATATCCCATTTTATAGGTTAGAAAACTGAAGAACCCATTACCATTCAATAATAACTAATGTTGGCTTTAGCAATAAGAGAAGAAAAAGAGGGCCAGCTAGGTAGTACAGTAGACAGAGCACCAGCCCTGGAAGTCAGGAGGACCTGAGTTCAAATTTGACTTCAGATACATTTCCTGGTTGTGTGACCATAGGCAAGTCACTTAAACCTAATTGCCTCAGCAAGAAGGAAGGAAGGAGATATTTAAAGAATTAGAGTAAGTAAACCAAATTGTCATTCTCTGCAGATGATATGAGGGTATATTTAGAGAATCCTAAAGAATTGACCAAAAAACTACTAGGAAAAATTCACAACTTTAGCAAAGTTGCAAGATACAAAAGAAATCCACATCAATCATCAACATTTCTATATGATACTAACAAAGTCTAGCAGCAAGAGATACAAAGAGAAATCCTATCTAAAATAACTATAGATAATACAAAATATTTGGGAGTCTACCTGCCAAGATAAAGTTAGAAAATACTACAAAACAAAATACTATCCACACAAAGAAGTCAGATTCAATCAACTGGAAGAATAGCAAGTGCTCATGGATAGGCAGAGCTAATATAGTAAAAATTCAGTGCCGAGAAATTATCTTACAGAACTAGAAAAAATAATAACAAAGTTCATCTGGAAGAGCAAAAGGTCAAGATTTTTGAGGAAATTAATGAAAAAATGCAAATGAAAGTAGCCTAGCTATATACCTAATATACCTAAAACTATATTATAAAGCAGTAGTCGCCAAAACCATTTAGTATTCCTAAGAAATAGAGTAGTCAATTAGTGGAATAGGTCAGGTTCACAAGACATAGTAGTCAATGATTATAGTAATCTAATGTTTGATAAACCCAAAGACCTTAGCTTCTGGCATAAGAACTCACTTTTTGACAAAATTGCATAGAAAATTAAAAATGAATATAGCAGAAACTAGGTATTGATCCACACCTGACACCTTATACCAAGATAAGTTTGAAATGGGTTCATGATTTAGACATAAAGAGTGATACTAGAAGCAGATTAGAAAAACAAAGAATAGTTTACCTTTCAGATCTGTGGAGAAGGAAGAAATTAGTGGCCAAAGAAGAACTAGAGTATGTAATAGAATTCAAAATGGATATTTTTGATTATATTAAGTTTAAATGTTTCTGTTCAAACAAAACCAAACCAGACAAGATTAGAAGAGAATCAGTAAACTGGGGGGTGGGGGGTGGGGGGAAATTTTACATTGAAGAGTTCTGATAAAGGCTTAATTTCTAAAATATAGAGAATTGACTCAAATTTATAAGATTTCAAGCCATTTTCTAATTGATAAGTGGTGTAAGGGTATATATAACAGGTAATTTTCAGAAAAAGAAATTAAAACCATTTCTAGTCATATGAAAAAATGCTCTAAATGATTACTGATCAGAGAAATTCAAATTAAGACATCTCTAAGGTACCACTACACACCTCTCAGATTAGCTAAGATGACAGGAAAAGATAATGACAAATGTTGGAGATGTGGGAAAACTGGGACACTAATACATCATTGGTGAAGTTATTAATTAATCCAACCATTCTGGAGAACAATATGGAACCATGTCCAAAGGGTTATCAAACAGCGGTGTTTCTACTGGGTCTGTATCCCAAAGAGATCTTAAAGAAGGGAAAGGGACCCACATGTGCTAAAATATTTGTAGCAGCCCTTTCCATAGTGGCAAGGAACTGGAAACTGAGTGGCTGCCCATCAGCTAGGGAATGGCTGAATAAGTTATAGTTTATGAATGTTACGGAATATTATTGTTCTTTAAGAAACATGCAGCAAGATAATTTTAGAAAGGCCTGGAGAGACTTACATGAACTGATATTAAGTGAAATGAATAGAAGCAGGAGATCACTGTACACAGCAACAAGATTACAGGATGATCAATTCTGATGGATGTGGCTCTTTTCAACCACAAGATGATTCTGGTCAGTTCCAATGGTGAGAGCCATCTGCAACCAGAGAGAGAATGGTGGGAACTGAGTGTGGATAACAACCTTGTATTGTCACCTTTTTTTGTTGTTTACTTGATTTATTTTTTTTTTCATTCTCAATTTTTCTTCCTTTTTGATCCAATTTTTCTTGTGCAACATGATAATTGTGGAAATTTGTATAGAAGAATTGCAAAAAGGAAAGAAAGAGGAAAGGAAGGAAGGAAGGGAAGGAGGGAAGAAGGGAAGGAAGGAAGGGAAGGAGGGAAGAAGGGAAGGAAGGAAGGAAGGGAAGGAGGGAAGAAGGGAAGGAAGGAAGGAAGAAGGGAAGGAAGGAAGGAAGAAGGGAAGGAAGGAAGGAAGAAGAGAAGGATGGAAGGAAGAAGGGAAGGAAGGAAGGAAGAAGGGAAGGAAGGAAGGAAGAAGGGAAGGAAGGAAGGAAGAAGGGAAGGAAGGAAGAAGGGAAGACTGAAGTACAGAAGGTGATCTGGTCACAATCATGCAAGCATAAGAAGCAAAATTAAACTCAAGTACAAGTCTTCTGACTTAATCTAGTACTCCTTCTATTATACCATATAGAGCTGAAATGATAGATTTCAAGAACATTTGTACACGGCATGCTCCAAGTCACTCCACAAATAAATAAGATAAATGGTATAGCAAGACGGGTTCATTTCATGGTTCTATCATTTATAAAACTTGTCCATTGTCCAATGATTTATAGTTTAATTGAAAGACCTCAGTCTTTGGAATCAAAGAACGTGGGTTCAGTTTCTGCCTTTGACATTTCTTGCATGATATTAAGCAAATTTCTTAACTTTGTCAAGCTTCAGTATCCTCATCTATTAAAGGAACTAGATAGTCTCTATATTCTCTTCTACTTATATTCTTCTACTATATCCTTTTCCTACTCATATCTCTCTGTACATTCAATTCACATGTATCCTTAGTATTGTTCTCAGGAGCACAGATTTTTGAGGGGTAACAGAAGTCAGAATTATATTTTTAAAAATGAATAAATGTAGAAACAAGATAGTACACTAATGCAACTTTGTTGTTTGAACAGCAGGGACTGTTCTAAGACACAGGATAACAATCTATTCCTGGTGAGTTGTACTGAGTTTCCCAGAGAACAGAAAATTGCTTGGCACAAATATATTTTCATAATGACAATTGTAATAAAAATAGAAAATTACACTAACTTCCTTTATATTTCATTCTAACTTTCAAAACTAATGTCATATTTTTTAGCCATTTCCTTTTGTTTCTAAATACTAAAAGGAAAACTGAATCTCAGTAGTTCATCATTGTTCTTGGGGGTGTTTCAAGGGTCAGAGAATAGTGGATAAGCATGTCTTATAAAGGTTTGTTCCTTTCATCTTTCAATCCAAAAGTTCTTAAATGTTTTCTGTTATGAGCCCCTGTTGGGTTGACAATTTCTTGGATGTTCTTTCAACTATTTTATCCCACTGTCAGTCAAGAATATTTATGAAGCTTTTTTGCCAACCATTATACTGATTGTTATGAAGGACTTTAAAAGATTGAAACATTTTAACACACTTAAACACACCCTAGGTTGCTGCAGCCATGCCTGCAAAACAGTGTTTCTTTGTCTTTCCAATGCTTCCTTGCTCTTTTTTCCCCATAAATAACCATAATTTTTACTTTCTTTCTTATCAAACTACTTTTTCTCCATCTTATATTCACTATTTTCATTTTTAATCATTATTATTCCTGCAATCTTTTGTAGCTTCTTTTTATGAAGATTTTGACATGTCCACAGACTTTGTAAATGGAACAACAATGCTAAAAGCAATCAATAACCTTAATTTGGTGTCTTAACTCAGTAAGGGAAGGAGTTTTTAACCTGAAATATCAAACAGGAGAACAAAAGGGGAATGACTTAGACATCTTCACCTGAATGAGATGATCAGAATCTCATTCCTTCCCACAAAAGTAGAAAAGGGATTATTGGGGCAAATTCTGGGAGTCTCACTACCTTCACTCATCCCAGAACCAGTTCAAGACAGGGACACTTAGGCCGTTTCAGTAAACATGGCTGCTCAGGAAGGTGGAAGAGAGCCAGATATTTCTTAGGGAATCATGGGATTTCCCACTTATTGTCCTAAGCAGTGAACTCCAACAAGTAGCATTACGTTGAGTAAAGAAGGTCCTTGATATGGGCGAGGATGTGTCCCTTCAACAGAAAGGACAAAAAATGGCTCTCTTGATGGAAGAATGGTCAAAAACCAAAAAACCAGCTAGTGTCTGAGGTCACACCTGGACCTGGTCCTCCCCACTCTGAGATTTGGTCTCCAGTCTCTGAGCCACCTAGCTGCCCATAAAAAACCACTATTTAGTCACCTCAAATTTGTAGCATTTCTGATTAGGAAACCCACGTGATTCTGAGCGGATCCTTGATTATATCAGTGTTCCACTTTGGGGAAATATATCCCTACCTTTAAGAGTATGAAACTAAATTTAATCATCACATGTCAATTATAGAAAGGCTGTGATAGTTGATGTGCAGAACATAGGAAATAACTACATTGTACCAGGGACTGGGGAGACACTGAATGTCATTAGCATTTTAAGAGAGATGTAAGGTGGTATGGGGAATAAGGACCAGGGTCCAAATGAGAAAATTGGTGAGAGTGAAGTCATTACACTGCAGCAGAGTTAAGATAGGCCGTCTGTGTTCCATGGATAGAAGGCAGAAACTGGTACACAAAGCAAATAACAAAAAATTAGTCTATGTAAAGTGGGGGCTAAGAACAACCAAAAAATAAGAGTCAGGTATTCTGAGCCTGGAACTAAATGACCACTGGCTGTGACTCGGGATGCTACTTGTGCTGGACACAGCTTTTTTGTTTCTTGAAGGAAAAACACTATCCGATGAGGGGATCCCCATGAAACATAGGATTGCTCATAAATTCAGAGGTCCGGTAGAGTTTGGGAGTTGTCGAGTCCAACTCCCTCATTTCACAGAAAAGGAAACTGGTCTAAAGAGTTAATTGACACACCCAGAGTCTCACAGTTGATAAACATTTGAAGTAGAAGCTGAATCCAGGGCTTTACTGACTTCAAGCCCAGAGTTCTCACTGTATGTACCACTGCCTCTGACTAATATGTCTTCTCACTAATACTCTGATCTCTAGTCTAACAATTCTTCTATTCTAACAATTCATCAGGCTCTTTTTGCTTTTTTTGCCTCCCTGTCTAGCCAGATTCAACAGAATCATTTCTACTATCCCATAATTTTTTTACTGTGCCCTTTTTAACTCATTGGTGATCCTTCTGAATGTCTCCCATAATCTACTTTCCCTACTCCCAGACCATGAGGAAATCATAGCGATGAGTAGGTTTACTATAAACCCATGCTACATTTACTAACTTTTTCCCCATCTCCCATTGAACAACTATCTCTTTTTTCACATTTCCTCCCTAACCCCCAAACATTGCTAATTCCTTCTCTAGTTGTTGATTTGTCCTTCTAAAATAAACCCTAGAAACTTCTCTTCCTTCCAAAATGTCTCTACTATTCTGTTTTTTAGACTAGAAAAGAAATAAAATGACATCAAAGAAACATTGGGTGGTTGTCTTTGTGTCTCTAGCATCTTGCACAGTGGTCTTCCTGAGATCATAGATTTAGAGCTCTTCTGGGCCTTGGAAATCATCTACCTATCACCTCATTTTACATAGGCAGAAATTGAAGCTTAGAAAGTTTGAGAAGTTTTGCAGATTGGATCTCATTCTTATGAAAATAGTAAATCTGAGTTCAAATCCAACCTTAAATATTTGCTAGCTGTGTAGCCAAAAGTATGTCAAATAACTTCTCAGAATCAGTTTCCTCGTCTGTAAAATGGATATAATACTATTTGCACTACCTACCACTTTCCAAATTTAATTGTTCTTTCAAAATATGATAGGCCCTTAAATTAATATTTCACTTAGGAGTAAATGAACTAGTAATTATTAAGAATACACTTCACTGAAGGCAGCAATTGAAAATATTAAACTTATTGATGCCTAAAATCAAATCTTAATGGGAAAAACACATTTGAATCAATTAGCACCTATGTTATACCATTTTTAACATATAATTTTAGAACTACAAATGCATCAAAAATATTTCTGAAAATGTTCTAATATAAACCTATATGATTTTTAAAATACATTTTATTAAACTAGATAAAGTAAAGTTTTACCAGTGTCAGTCAACATCATTCAATTCCAACTGTATATTACAACTTACATTGTGAATCCTATTCAGCATCTAGTTTGGTTCAGAATGTTCAAGAAACAATGGCACAAACCTTAGCATTTTCCTAAACACAAAAAGATAAGCAGATATCAAATAAGTAGAAGATAATAAAAAGAAACAAGTTGTTGTTGTATGAAATTGCAATTAAAGAGTTAGGCAAAACTCAAGAAAGTACAGGTCCCAATGCTCACACTTTTCTATTCTAAATTATAGATTGTCAGCACAAATGTTCTCTAATAGCAGGGTACACATAGAAACCTCCATTCTAAATAAGAAAAATGCTATTTTATACTGCAAAGGAAATGTTACCAATTCATGCTAATGAACAGGGGACACATCAAATTATCAAATTGTGTGGACTGGAGCCACAGGGCTAACATTGACAGCTCAAATGAAGGAAAACTGTCAACATTATAATCTTAAAAGCTTATTTCTTGTGTGAACAAATATTATTTCTTCTAACAAACAATGCTTATCATTTTTTTGGTAAAGTAGTCAATAGTAACTAATTAGAATCTAGACTCTTAGCATGATCTATTGAAAAAGAGTACTGAACCAAGAATCAGAAGGTCTGAGTTCAAATTCCAAACTAACATTGATTATTTAATATTGGACAAGTAGTCATATATTTCTGTGTCATCACTCACCATGTCTGAGGATTTCATGGCCAAGTTGTCAGCCCATGGATGACACGCCTTTTTGTATGCAACCTGACTGGTCTTTACCTGTAAGCAAATGAGAGAACATATGCACAATGTTTTGTAAATGTGACCTATTATTATATTGAAAGTCTTTTTCACACAGTAGAATATGCCCTTTACTTATGCTCTGGACCCTCCCCTACCACCATGAGGTATCACAATAAGAATATATAATAATTCACAGGGGGATGTAGATGAGGTACCATTTTATTGCAAAAGTTAGAATTTACTGATTTAAATTCTAATCAAATTAGAATTAAATTCTTTAAATATACAGCTATTCAAATTGCATATAGCTGCAATGATCAATTCTGCTGAATGTGAATCTTTTCAACAATGAGGTAGGTGATTCAGGCCAGTCGCAATGAACAAAGAGACCCAAAGAGAACACTGTAGGGACTGTGTGGATCACAATATAGTATTTTCCCTTGTTTGTTGTTATTTCCTTGCATTTTGTTTTTTCTCATTTTTTTTCCTTTTTGATCTGATTTTTCTTGTGCATCATGATAAATGTGGAAGTATGTATAGAAGAACTACATGTGTTTAACATATATTGGATTACTTGCTGTCCAAGAGAAAGGGTGAAGTGAAGGGAGGGAGAAAACAATTTGGAGCACAAGGTTTTGCAAGGGTGAATATTAAAAACCATCTGTGTATATGTTTTGAAAATAAAAAGCCAAAAAAAATGCATATAGCAGAGGAAGTTACCAATTCCAAGTTTGTTCATTTGTTTATTTTTTGGTTTTGTGTGTTCCTAGGCTCAGCATGGTAATTAGAAGTTTCATAATCCAAATATCTTGATACTAAATTATTTCTCCCTGATCTAGAGCAAATGCAATAGAAAGACACAGAGATGCTTCTACTCTCCATCACAGGATCAATGGGGACATGCACTACTTACTCATCAGAGTGGTGCATATTGCTGGCTTCACAAAGTGAATAGTAGCAATTTTTCACATGGTTAGTCAAGTGACAGAAATATATTTCAGGAAATTAGTTGAACGGAAACTCTAGCTCTGCTTCTACTACTAACCCTTATTTCTTTATTTAAAAAACAGATTGTATTGATATATTTTTTCTTTATATCACCTAAAATCCCCCTTATATTCCTTCCCTTTCTCCTTTCCATAAAGTCAACCTTTGAAATAAGGAAATTTTTAAGAAAAAAAAATTATGTCAATGATAGTCAATTTTTGAAAACATCTAAGGTCATTAATAATTCTAAACCTATGAATTCTGATCTCAACAAGGAAAAGAGAGAGGTATATTTTCTTATATCTTCCTTGGAGCCAAGTTAATGCTTTATAAATTTACAATATTCAGTGTTGATTCTTTGTGGCAGTTTTTATTTTAAATTTACATTGTTTCAGCAATGACTAAATTGCTGTTTTAGCAATGAAGAAATTCATAATTGTTTTTAATTACTAATTAATTGCTTCCCTGATGATGATATAGTACTTTCATGCTTCTCCATACCCACCGTACTGATTATTTCTTAGAGCACAGTAGCATTCCACCACATTCATGTACCACAGTTATTTAGCCATTGTTCATTGATATAAACCATCTTCCCCTTTTTAACCCTGCTGTGCTGTCTTTGTCCAGGATCTTGCTGCGCATAAATGTTGACTAAGAGAAGCAGCATCACACCTGTGTATGAAGGAAAGCAGACAGAGATTATATTTCCTTAACTCCTCAGGGAACCATTCAAGGGTTAAGTTGATATTTCTTTGTGCTATAGGAAAAACATTTACCCCACTCAGGTTCCATCAAGTTTTGTTGTTATTATTACCTTAAATGGTAATGAAAGAGTCCTTAAAATTTAATTGGTTTGGGGAAAAAAGCCTCAGATCACTGAAGAAGCTTCCTAAGGGCTGAGAAACAGATGTCAGACCTGGCACAAACCTCTGACCAACAAGTAATAATGACAAATGCAGAGAGGGGGAAGTTGGGCTTAATTGAATCAATACTGTATTCTTGCTGGATATCCTTTCCATCTTGTTGTTAAAGTAAATCTCCTTTTGTTAACTGCCATGTGGTCTGCCAGTGTCTTATGTTTCTCCAATTACAAACTGAACAATTCAGAATGACCTGAGTCAGACCTGGCCAGCAGGGGCTTTTGTAGCTTCCCTCCTTGCCCCACCAATATGGAGAAACAGAGGAGTCAGCTTCTTATCCTAAAAATATTCATATGCACATCCACAAACTCTGTGTTTTATCAGTTAGAAAAAAATTAAAATGAAATAAAAAACTGAAATAGTAGCTTGTCAAATGGTTGGCCCTCAAAAGCTCCTAGGCAAAAAGATTCTAATAGTGATATTTTGATACTCTCAGAATTTAAAAGTCCATCCTCTGCTATTAAGTCCCCTTTCAAGATCCTTTCATTGCCCAATTATACTCCCAGAGCAACAGGGCTCATATAGCCCACTACCCCTTTCCTATCTTTTTTTTTTTTTTTTTTTTGTAAATAAACATTAGGAGATATCCACAAATTGTATTTTATGGAGCTTCAGTAATTCTAAAATTTAGAAGCACTTGAGACAACTAACTCTTCCACATTGTAGCATATTTAATTTTCATGTAACTAGGAAAAAACCATATCTGAGCAAGAAAGGTCATCAGGAGCATCTTTTTCACTTCTCTTATGCTTTATAGGAGTTATATTCTAAGAACTTGTATGAAAAAGGTCCATCTCTAATAGGATTTGCCTTAATTATCCTAATCTTGCCTTACTCTGTGAAAGGTCCACTTATAACTCAATTGTGGGGTGCAGCCTCTGCCAGTCTCCTCAGTAACATATTAAGAGGAACAAATTAGCCTGGCTAATGGCAGCTTTAGGACCCTCTCCCCAAAGAGCCTCAGCTACTAGAAAGCACAAAGTCCTGTGGAGATGGAAGGGATAAACCTCATATTGAACATACAGAGTACAAATGAGTCTTTTCCCCAGTCCCTAAGAGTTCCTTGTCAGATATACATCATCTAATGGTGAGATGATGGCTCACTTTTGAGATAATCTAATCCAACTCCTTCATTTTACAGATGGGGACATTGAGAATCAGGTGAAGTGACTTGTCACACAGCTAAATACTGAAGCTGAAATTGGACACCATCTGGTATCTCCTCTCATTACATTGAATGGATATATCACACTAATGTCTTTAATTAATAGGCTTGCAAAAGAGGGAATGGTTTTCAGTGAGTCAAAAAGCATATTTCTAGTCAGGGAAGGAATATGAGTTCATGATGAATACTGCCTATTCTACTGAAAAGCAGAACTTTGTGACCTAATTGTTAGCATATATAAATAGCAGAAAATTATATCACAGTATTTAGCAAGGGCTCAAAATTACGAATTTAATATCTGCATAAACACCAATATGGGATAAAAATCAGCTAATGGTCAAAGCTGGGGAAAATGGAAGAAGAGTAGATAAAACACTACTCTGTCTTTGGCAAGGTTCTGCCTTCTGAAGAGAAGAAAACAATTTCAAAAGAATAACAAAAGAATAACAAAGAGCAAAGAGATTTTATGAAACCATTCTAACAAAACAATCTGAAATGAATGGGAACAAAATAAAAACACTTTATTCCTCTTAAATGATACTCATGCTTGGGATTCTTCAAAAATTTTGAGCAAGCGCTAAAAACTACTCTAACATAATTTTTCCCAAAGATATACAAAATGAGAAAAATATAATAAAAGCTTTTAAATGAAACTATTAATATTGGCTAGTTTGATATTGGAATATTTCATTTTAAAATCATAAGATATTACTTGATTTGCACACCAAAGATTATTTCTTATATATGTACAATGTTTTTCATAAAGTGCATTTGTAGGAAATTATCCAAATTATAAATATCACAGTCTCACCTGTTTTTCATTGAGAAGCCATCTTCTATCTCTCTATATCCCCCATTGTATCTTATTGCTAGACACATATCCAAGAAAAAAATCCCAGAAAGACAGGTCATGCTAAAGGAAGGACATCTCCCCAAGTAAAGTGTCAGTGATTTCACTTTTGCTTCCATCAAAAATAAAAAACCTTGAGTAGAAATATCCCCCCATTCTGTTATTGTGGAGGATTTGTGGGAGGATGTGGACCAGAATCATTGACAAGTTCAACCATTGGACAGAGCACCTACCTTGATTAGGTGACAGATTCACTGAAGTAATGAAATAGCCTGCTAGGCAAGGGATAGACTGTTGTTAGTCCTTCATTCTCACCTTCAAAGGGAATCAATGACATCAGAAGGGTGACATCTTGACTTGAGTGTAGACAGTGAGGAGACAAAAGTAGAATGACACTATATTCCCAAATAACTGTGATGTAAGGGAAGGAGGTATAAGAGTATAAAAGATTAAACCAGAAAAAAAAAATGATTTTGAGAGATTTATAGAGAAATAAATTATTCCCTTTATTCCCAGAAGATTGGAAAATGATAAAAACAGAAAATACTCAATACTGAATAGATTATGAGAAGACACGTATACTAATAAATAATTGCTGGAAGCATGAATTGATTCAACCAATATAAATTATAATTCTGTACATATCCTAATAAAGTGACTGAACTTTCCATACTCTTTGTATCACCAGGAACTGTTTCATTTTTAAATGTATATACCCAACACCTAGCACAGTGTGTTGCATATAGTAGGAGCTTAATAAATGCTTGTTAAAATGAAATGAATACAATTAATGGGCACATACCTAATGAAGATCAAAGGCAAGAGAGCAATAAAAATAAAATATTTGCAGTACAAACTTTTGTAGCCAAAAATAATAGAAACAAAGTGACTGCCCATTGATTGGATAGTGAATAAAAATTGTGGTACATGAATGTAATGCAAAATTACTGTGGCATAATAAAGGATGAATATGAATAACTCAAAGAAATTTGGGGAGACTTGTATAATGTTATACAAAGCAAAATAAGGAGAACTAAGAGAAGGATATATAAACAAGATATAAAGGAAATACAAATACATATGATAATGAAAAGGAATACACAATAATGTTTTTAAAAATCCTTTTAAAAGATAGCAGAATTCAGAATAACAAAATAAGCAATTAGTCAAAGGATTGATGATAAAGTATGACTGCTTCCTCTAAGTTGATCTGTAATGCTCTAAAGGGATGAAATGAAGCACAATCTGCCATATCATCAATGTATCTGTTTATTTTGCTTAATTTTACTTGCTGTAAGAGCATTCAATTGTAGTATAGGAAAAACTGGCATTGAAAAAGAAGTATAAATATTTCAGAGTCTGATTCTTTTTGTACAGCAAAATAACGGTTTGGTCATGTATACTTATTGTGTATCTAATTTATATTTTAATATATTTAACATCTACTGGTCATCCTGCCATCTGGGGGAGGGGATGGGGGGTAAGAGGTGAAAAATTGGAACAAGAGGTTTGGCAATTGTTAATGCTATAAAGTTACCCATGCATATAATCTGTAAATAAAAGGCTATTAAATAAATAAATATTTAAAAAAAAGAAAAAGAAGTATATAAGATATTTATATAAATAAATTCTAAAATACTCATACAAAAAATGTGGGGTAGAATCATTTTCACTTGAAGGAGGAGAGAAATGGAAAGTTGTTCATGGACAAGTTGGCACTTGCGTTACTCACTGAAATAAGCAAATAACTCCAACAAATCAAATTGATTTGAAGAGTTTCAGAAGTAGAAAAAGGGATGGATGTCTTTTTAAAAATTATTGTTCCTTGACACTTTTAATTTATCCATCTACCATGTATTTCTCTGTTCCCTTTCACCGTTATGCTTCTTGGAAAAGTTGTTTACTATACTTTTTCCACTGTTCATCTTTTCCTCCATTTCTTATCATCCTATATCTAGCCCTACCATTGTACTGAAATTTTTCTATTAAAAGTTATTGAGGACTTCCTGATTGCTAAATCAAATGGCTTTTAAAAGTCCTCATCTTCTTTGATTCCTATTCAACATTGAACACTAACATTGTTTTTTTTACTGAATACTTTCATCTCCCTTGTTAGCAATGAAGATGAAAGTATCCAGAAAATTAAGAAAATCATCCTATCTCCATATCTCCTCTCTGTGTCCTTTTCCTCATCCTAACCCTTTGACTTGGATCTTCTCATAAATTTCAACTTTTTTTTTCTTTCTCTCTCCACTAACCTTATTGTTCTTTTGCTCCTATGACTTCATTAACCACTTCTAGACAAATGAATCCCTAATCTATATCTGTGATATAATTTTTGACTTCCAGATCTACAATTCTACTTAGATGCCCTGCCAGTACCTTAAACTCAACCTGTTCAAAACCAAGTTTATCATCTTTCTCCTTATACCTATTGCTCTTTCTGACTGTTTCTCCTTTTTGTGAATCCATTCTCCAGTGATCAAAAATTTAAGTCATCTTTGATTGTTTTCTCTCCCTTATTTTTTATATTCAACCATCTCACCAACATATGTTTTAATTTTTATTAAATCCTGTTGATTGTACTTCTACAAGAGCTCTTGTGACCATTCCCTCCTTTATGTATCAACTGCATTAATAGATTTCCTTCTTATCACCCACCTGGATAAAAGTTTCTTAATAGGTCATTCTGATTTTATTCTCTTCACCCTTCAAATTTCTCCTGTGTATTTATATATACATAAATCATACGCAGTGATTCCTTATTATATCTCAAAGAAATTTCAAACTCCTCTAATTTTCAAGTCCCTAGACAATCTGACATAATCTTGTCTTTCCAGTCTAATTACATATTACTATTCTCTAAGCATCCTATACTTAAACCAAACTGAATTATTCTGTCTCCTGAACTGACATTGAACCCTCTTTCCTTTTCTCCTTCACTCATACTGTTCCTTTGAATATTTTCTCTTCCTCATCTTCACCTGTATCTACTCTTCATACATAGCTCGTTCAAATATCTTCTCCCTTATTAAGCCTTCCCTGATCATCTACCAGTAAAAATCTTCCTGCCCATACTTCACATAGCACTTTGCTTTACATCTCTTACTCAAAAACATTGTGTTTTATTTTAGCTTTGAGTTTATGCCTTATTCTTTCATCATACTGTAAGTTCTTTGGGAACAAATACCATGTCTTATCTAAATTTTGCATCTCTTCCATCATACTCAACACAATAGGCTCTTAATAAGTGATTAGGGCTTTTTGTATATTGAGGGAAATATTAATAATTTCCAAGAACTAAAAGAATGAAATCAAGAGATTTGTTCCCTCTAAATTAGCTTTTATTATCAACTAACTGTAAATAGTCATCCAAATGGGATTTGGGGTTTTAATGCATTGTTCCAGAAAGGCAGCTAGGGGTATAGTGGAAAGAGAACTACAATGTTAGTGAGGATATTTGATATGTATAGTAGACATCACCACTGCACAATTAAGGACAGAGACAAATTGCTTCATTTCTCCTGGTCTCAATTTCCTGAAAAACAAAATACAGTGTTTCTACAGATTAAATTAATAAAGTCTATCAAAAACAAGTAGATGAATGGAAGGAAGAAAAAGAAATGGGGCATCTAAGATATAAATTATTGGGATAAGAATCTTGCTTTTCATATTAAAAAGAACAAAAACTTTTGTAACATGGTAGCCAAAAATCATTTATCATGTTCAATGAGAAAAAAGTTATATGAGTCCATGTAACTAATAAGCATGTCTAATTTAAGAGTCATTTTTAAAGTAGGGAGAAAAGTCCATTTGGAATGGCAGCATCTTTATAAATTCAATTTTAAAAATATTAAGCAAGTACTATATACAAGGTACTATGTTAGGTTAGTAAGAGTATTAAAATGACAAATGATTCTGTCTCTGTTTTTAATGAACTTCCCACCTGATAGAAAGGATAAGATGTATACACAGATAATTAGAACAGTAGTAAAAGAATAATGAAAGTCAAAGAATAGCACAAGAGATGTAAGGAGGAGGGATAACTTCTAGCTAGAAGATTATGGAAGTCTTCATGGGATAATCCTGTTCTAATCAGCCCTCTCTCAGTCCATAAATTTTTGCTGGAAACAGGATACAACATGATGAGATATCATGATGTTGGATCTGTCAACACTCTAAGAACCAATGAGTAAAAACACAAAAGATTCAGTCAACAATCTTAAGAACAGGTTAAACTTGTTTTATTTATTTTTTTAATACATTGTTAACTGTTTTTCAAAATTATTTATTTTCTTTTTATCGTATATGTTTTATGAATTTAAAGGAAATCAATGTTCCCCTTCCCACCAGAAAATGGTAAAAACCACTATTGAGCTAAAAGAGTCTATTCAGAAGGCAAAAACATATACAAAACTATTTTGGAAAAGACTTAAGATAAACCCAGACCTAAATAAACAATCCTAGAAAGATAAGGAGTGAACAGGATCAAAGTATCAGGGTTTCCTAAATTGGACAGCCTGAAATACTTCAGCTTTATAATAAGCCCCTTGTTCATGGATTGGCTGGCTCCTGGCCACCTGGAATCTGAAGATGTTCCACCAGTTTCAGCAATTCCGTAAGCTTGTGGAGCCAAGACCGTCATTACGGTGGCAAGGAGATTAAGAAATGAATGTTCCCATTACCCATAAAACTTTTCACAGACACATACAAAATATGAGCAAGTTGTCTATAATTTCAGTATTTTGGTGGGATTGATTAAAATATCTATGAAATTCTCGTGTTACACATGCTCCTTCCCTTCAACACAGTGTTCAGCCAGATCAACAAATCATCAAACATTTATTAATGCTTTTTACATGTCAGGAGTTGTGTTAAATGCTGAGAATACCAGAAAAAAACCTAAAAAGACAATGTCTGCCATCAAGGGATTTACCTACTCGTGGAAGAAGGCAAAGTAAAAGAGAACAGGGCAGCAAGAGGAGGGAGAAAGTACCTGCAGGAGAGCATGGTGAAGAAAGTCCAGGAAATGAGGAATAGGTCCAGGAGAAATGGGAGCAGGGCTACATAAGGCATTTACATTACAAAAGACTCTGGGAGGAATTGACAAATCAGAATAAGGGGTTATAGAGATGAGTTCCAGTCTGAAAAGGCTATTTAGTCATGATAAAGGAAGTTCACAAAATTAGGAATAAAACTCAAGAGAAAGGGATAAATTTAATGAAGATTAAAAGAGGTTGAAAAAAATCCTACTTAGTTGTTGATTCCAAATCATTATCAAATATTAAAAATCAAAATATATATTGGAACAATTCATAGTAGATGTACAAATAACAGCTGTGGTTTTCCTAAAATTGTCACCTTATCAAATTGTGCGCTGTTCATTCATGACATAGAACTCATTTCATCAAAAGACATTCCATTCATTTTTTTTTTCTTTATGTGGAAAGTCTTTCTTCATATTGAGCCAAAACCTTCTTCTTTGGAAAATTCTGTTGTGAGAAAAAAAAATGAACAAGTTATTCCACTGGTCTCTTGCATCTAAAGGATATTTAGAAAAGCATAAAAGGGAGTAGGGAATAATTTCAGAAAGTATAAAAGTGAATCAATAATTTAAAATAAATAAAAGTGAAGGATAGTTGAGTTTTTTGAAGTGAATCAATACTAATGATCTGCATTTGATGTAGCTGAGCAAAAAAGAAAGTGGAAAAAGTTCTAAATATTGAGATATCCTCAGATCTACTGCTCTGCACCTTCTTATTTAAACAAGGTGAGGTTTTAGCTGCTTTTTCACTTAGTCCATAAAGGTAGTGCCCAGTGGAACATGTACTGAGAAGACAGTTGTCTTTTACGAACAGGATAAATCATTCTAACTCAGCATCATAGTGCCTGGTGAACCCTGGGGATCAAGGAAGCAGCTTTAGGGCTGCATTCTCTTGATTCCTTTACTGACAGAACCAAATATTTTGCTTCGCCCTTCTTGAATTGAATTGAATGTGAAATCCTTCACAACTTCTTGATTGGAGATATTGCTTCAACCTTAGGGGATCAGCAGACAGTCTAGAGTCCTAGCAAGGAGTCTTATGACGAACAGCACGTCTTCTAATTTGACTTTTAAGTAGTAGGGGCTTTAAGGGAGTCTTCAGGAATTTGTATATCTGACCTTATTTCTCCCTTCTCTTCTGAGCAGCCTCAAAAATAGTAGTCTCTTAGCTCAGTTCCCTATTTTTCTTCTCTCTCAGTTGATCAAGAAAATGAAGTAGATGGTCATCCTGCCATCTAGGGGAGGGGGTGGGGGGCTAAGAGGTGAAAAATTGGAACAAGAGGTTTGGCCATTGTTAATGCTGTAAAGTTACCCGTGCATATATCCTGTAAATAAAAGGCTATTAAATAAAAAAAAAAAAAAAAGAAGTAGATTCTCATTTTTTTTCTTTTTCTTTCTCTCTTTTTTTATGTCTCTATTTCTCCCCCAACAATGAATCATCTCTTGATGTTTCTGTTTCTGTCTCAGACTCTCCATTTCTCTGTCTCTCTTTGTCTGTGTGTGTGTCCCTCAGACTTTTCATCTGTCTGTCTGTCTCCCCATCTCTGTGTGTCTCTTTCATTCTCTCTTTCTGTCTCTCTGTTGTGTTTTCCTTCATGTGAAAACTGTGTGTATTTTCCTAGGCTTCATAAAAACAAAAGCATTAATAAATGATGATGCTTCCATGAGTTCATGTAATGGATTATCACAAGAGGAAAAGTCATTTTTATCCTTCAACATTATGCTTTGTACTGGACAAAATAAATTATTATAGAATAGTAAAATAAAATAAACTATAAAATATTAAAATTTGCTAAATGATTCTTCAAATTTTTCTATTTTACTTTTTCATTTTAAACATCTTTTCTATGTAGAGAACTTGATATAATTATAGTCATACCATAATGACTAGTATACTAGGTCATTTAAAATTATTTCAGATACACTCATATAAAAGCAAAATATATCTATTTATGCACACACAAAAATAAAGAATCCTAATAACCGATACATTGTAAATTGCCCATAACCACTCTCTGATCTTGATCACAATAAAAGCTTCTCTGTAAATTTTCTTAATAAATTCCTAGCTGACTAACTAGTGACATATTTAGATTAAAAGATCTTTCAGATGCCTTATCTTTATAGCCTATCTCAAAAGAAAAATAAAAGCAAACCATGCTTGCTCAGGAATAGCTTTGATTTAACAGCATTTTGCAATTAATAGGTTTTGATCATTTGCTTTTTGATAATGATGCAACATAATTAATGCTTCAGTTGAAATAATATTTACTCAGAAATTACTCCGAAATCATAGAAAAGCTTCCAAACATTATATTGTTCTGATAAAGACAGCAAAATGGCTTACTTACTTTGAACATTCTTTTTTGAAAACTGCATTCTACTTATATTCCATTTATAGAGGTAATGCATTAAAGAAAAAAAAAATCAGAGGCACAAAATGTCCATCTGGACTATCTCAGATAAGTTAGCACCATTGGCACAAAGCCTTAAAATTGATAAAGTAACTATTCTCTAGGTTCATACAGCTGTCCTAATGAAATAGTACATTTTGTGTTTGAAGGAAGAAAACCAGTAAATATTTTAGTAATCTGCTGGTGAGAGAGCATTTTATTGTGTTCTGTTTTATTTTTCAAATAATGCTGGGTTTGTTAGGGTATTTTTCCCCATAAAGTGAAAAAAAGTTATTTTCATTTGTTTTTTCAAAATCTTCTGTAAATCTCTCATGGAGGTATTATTTTAATATGAGAAAAAAATTTTATTACATACTCTAAATTGAGAGAATTGTTAGACTTTCATTCAGTTGGTTTGAAATCATAATGAGATTTAAGTGCCTATTGCAGAAAAAAAATATTTTAATAATTTTAATAAAAACTCTGCATTTTGGGGCACAAGTCTGCCAGAAACAATTTTTATTAAGTTATCGTTATCCTAAAACCATGCATTTCTTTCTTAGAGAAAAATCCAAACTGACACAGTTTCCACCTGTTCTTGGTTATCTCTCTCCCCAAGATTATTTGTTGTAATATTTATGGGAATTTTTAACAAAGAAAAGTTTCACAATGCAAAATGCAGTTTAAGGTTAACATGCTAGAATAACTACTTAATCTTCTACTATAACTACTTAAATCCTTCCTTGGCCCGTTCTTGCAAGAGTTGAAAGGCTATCTTTTCAGTTATCAATATCTTAACACCTTGTAAATGCAATGTCCTTAAACTGGTCCTAATCACCTTTGGGAGTAGACACGGCAATAGTCTTAACTAGCTACAGTGACCTTGGACTCTGAATTTGGCTTGTATCTTTAATCCCTACACCCATGACCTTAGTCTTTCTTCTTTATACTTTTTCATATTTTCTTAAAAGAAAAATTTAGTAAGGAATTTTAGACTAGAAAATATAGTCTGCCTTAATATTTTCAGGTAAAATTAAAAAGATTTTTAATGTTTCTGTAGTGTGCTTTCTAGAGCCCCCCAATTGGGGTGCCAAAATATACTGTCCAGACTAGCTCTCTGGAGGATCAGTCCTTGGTCTTAGTGGAGGAGGGATGAAGTCTATTGGAAACTCTCATCCAACAGAAAATGTTGTGCATTGTGTGTTACATTTTTTCTACAAGTTATTATATTTATATATTATATATTATACCAATATAATATATCTAGCAGCCAAACTGTCACTTCCCAAGCATCCCCATGCTATACTATTTGCACTCTAACCTCCTCTTGTACAAGTACTGAAGGTTCAATCCCTGTGACTGGTCTCTAATGGTCAGTATTCACCTTATCTTGCTCCAATCTCATATCTATCATCCCACTTTTTGCCCTCTAACCCCACTCCTCTCTTCCAACTCTTGTTCTAAGGACAGTAATCAAATTGATGCAATTGTTCCTAATAAGAGGTATGGTTACAATAATCATTCATCCTGACTTTCCTATCCAAAACACTATTCCATGGCTATTTATATGTTGAGAGAATTGTTATAAACTGTTACAATAATAACTAATTATTAAAATATGATTCAAGCTTTTCTCATAGCTTCTGTTTAGAATCCCAGCTCCTGGTCAAGTTATTCCTTCTCCAAAGGGCAAGATTAATTGATGAGATTATTCCCAGATTTCTCTCTAGGTGAACCCTGAAGGGGAATCCCTGAAGGAAGGAATTCCTGTCTTTGATTTCTTTCATTAGAGTTTAGAATGTCTCACTTCATGAAGGAGGAAAAAAACAGCCTGTGAGATCTGGAAGGAAGCCCCTCTCCTCATTAAATGTTTAGGTTGATTTTCATTTGTCAGAGAATCCTCTTTCAGAAAGTATTTAAGAAATTTTAAGATATCTCAGGATCTTCTTTGGTGTCTTAAGTTACCAAGAGAAAATTAATTATTATTTATTCATTTCCAGCAACCTAATTAATAAAGTGAATATTAATTACTCAGAAGCTTTGTGTCTTATGGTTTTTCATTGATTTCAAAGTGTTGTAATCCTCTATTAAATTGTAAACTACTTGAGGGTAGTGACTGTCTTGCTTATTTGTATTTGTTTCCATCATTTAACACAGTTCTTAGAACATAGGAAAAATTATTTTAAATGCTTTTTTATTCATTTATTCATTTGAACTGATAAACTAGTTCTAGAAAATTGACAGCAGTTAAAGAGGATAAGCAAATTAAATTTCAGTTCCTTCCTTTCTTACTGGTCTCTCTCATACGTTTGGGAAGAGGCAGCTTTATTGAATTGAAATGACATTCTCTCAATTTAAAAAAAAGACTATTGTAAATATAAATTTTTCAGTAGGAA
Organism: Sarcophilus harrisii; assembly: GCF_902635505.1. Lineage (NCBI taxonomy): Eukaryota > Metazoa > Chordata > Mammalia > Dasyuromorphia > Dasyuridae > Sarcophilus > Sarcophilus harrisii. Next base: position 30,669,645 of record NC_045431.1, on the reverse strand, counting down.
AAGAAGCAAGATGCTTGTAATGATAATGGAAGGAACTTAGGCATTGAAAATGCGAGATGATGATATCTGTCTTGCTCAGCAAAGTATATATTTTCTACCTCCATATCTTTAAGGGAATTATTGTATTGGATTTCACCCAGAATCAGTGAACCAAAGCTCCTTCATTACAAGATAGTAAAAAATAGCTTCTGAATTTAAAGTGGATAGAAAAATCAAGGTCTTCAATTCTAATTTCTGAAGTCATTAGTAGAGTTAGTAATTCTCATATCCCAGTATAAGGGTAAATCCACATGTATATGAATGGAGAAGACTGATAAGTGACTACAAGGATTCTGCAATTCTGGTCTTTTTGAATGGACTAGTTGTACCAACTGCTTCCCTTATCAGCAGAATTATACTAAGGGACCGATTTGGATTATTTTAGGAATAAGTGGGCAAAGGTAAAAGAATAAAATCTTTTCCTAATGTATGCTTCTTGTAAAGATAGAATTTCTAAGTAGAGTAAACACAAAGTAGAATTTTTCTGAGGAGCTTTGAGGGAAGCCGAATGGGATAATAATTAGAGCTGGTTTGGAAACCAGAGAGAATTCAAGTCTTGCCTTTGACACTTGCCAGTTGTATAAATCCTAGGGCAATACTTACCCTCTCAGTGTCCTAGTCTATGATAGTCTCTGACTAAAAGTCAGACTATATGACAGGCAGTTGCCAACCTAAATGGTAGAAGGAGTTTATTTATTCAGGAGTTTCCTATACCAGTGGAATCACTGGTTGAGTCTTTAACCATTGGAGGAGGTAGTAAGACTGGTGTTAGGGAGTACTGCAATAACATATGCTTAATTTCCCTTTGTCGATTCCCAACAGGCCACTTATTATAGTCTCAATCTCCTTTATTGGCAAAATGTTGACCATAGGATAATTTCAAATAGCATTTGGAGAGAATTTTCCTTGCAAAAAAAGCAAATTCTTCTTGAAACCAGGGATTATGTCCTGAAGAATATAAAAGCTATTTCCATTACAACTATTATGCTGCAAATAAAATGTCATAACATCCCCAAATACTGTTACATATGAGAATTTTAAGGGAATTTATTATTGTATTCCTCTAAGCATAGTCAATATAATAACAATGTTATTTATTTCATAAGGTGCCTCCTAGTACTCTACTTCACAAAAAAAAAATCAACGTTAATTATTTTGATAGATTATTTTTGTTTCTATATGGAAATTACTGAATAACAAAGATCCATAAGTATAGATACTCACCTTTAGGTATTTGGGGAATAGACTGGGTGACCTATTAAAAGTTCCTTTTAATACTGGCAGTTTTTAAGATTTAAATACTCAAAAGACATCCTGATCTTGATCACTGCTCTGGAATGACAGAAAATTTAAAAGAAAAATGTAGTTATAAACAATCAGCAAGAGGATTTCAGAGAAGTCTGGAGAGACTTACATGAACTGATGCTGAGTGAAATGAGAGAACCAGGACTTCACTGTACATGGCAACAAGATTATGTGATGATCGATTCTGATGGATGCGGCTCTCTTCAAACAATGAGATGATTCAAGCCAGTTCCAATCGTCTTATGATGGAAAGCATTGCTCCCAGAGAGAAGACTGTGGGAACTGAGGGTGGATCATAACATAGTATTTTCACTCTTATTGTTTGCTTGCATTTTATTTTGCTTCTCTTTTTTTACTGGTTTGATTTGATTTTTCTTGTGCAGCAAGATAACTGTATAAATATGTATGCATATATTGGATTAAACATATGTTTTTACCATGTTTAACATATATTGGACCACTTGCCACTTAGGGGAGAGCGTGGGGAAAGGGGAGAAAATGGGAAAACAAGGCTTTGCAAGAGCTAATGTTGAAGAATTGTCCATGTGTATGTTTAAAAAATAAAAAGCTTTAATAAAAAAATTATTTAATTAACAAAACGTACTTATGCTGCATTCTTTAATAGGCCACTGAGAGATCACATTACTTGATGGTTAGAGAGTCTCTGAAAACAGAAAGTAGCTAAAATAGATCCTGAATGCCAAATATTAAGGAGCAAAATTTCTGGAGAATTACAAAGTCCAGAATGAACTGAAGAACCTATGTGTATTTGGGTTCATTGATTATACTTCAAATTCCTTTAGAGACTATTACAACTGGCTTCCCTAAGTTGAATTAAATCATTACTTTTATTTGTATCAAAACTTCCATCTCTTATAGTCCAAGGATATCATACCTAAGAATCCACTGAATTCTGGTTAAGGAACAATCTCACTCAAACTCTACTTTCCTATCTCGACTTTTTTTCCCCTTTGCAAAGTATAGCAATATCCTAGCATATAACAGAGTAATTTTGGTCTTTTTTTTTCAGTGCCAGGGATGGCATGGCAGTGTTGATTGGAATAGATGAATAATCAAAAGTAATTGTAACTAGTGAATGGGGCAGTGGATAGGGTATATCTGTGTCTAAGCCAGCTGTGATGAAACCCATTTTTGCTTAATGTTAATTCTTTTTTTCAATAAGCTGTTTTGTATCATAGAAAATGTTTGTAGCTACATACAAAAATGTGAAGAGATTCATTGCCTTCAAAAATCTGTCATGTTAAAATAAGAGACTATTTTGTGAGCTACAAGAGGAATGAATATTGGCAGGATTAGAATAAAAAAACTGGTTCACAGAATCATAGAATTTCAGAACTGGAAGGGAGATATCTTGATGGTCAGCTAATTTAGCTAATATCCAAAAAAAATTCTAAATTATCTTTCAAGTGGTTCTCTAGCTTTTACTTAAAAATCTACTAACATCAATAGGCTGATTAGGGGGTTAAGTCCCCCTAAGCAGTCTATTCAACTTTTGACAGCTTTAATTGCCAAGTTGCTGTGGTGATGATGGTTTAATTCAAACCTAAAATACAAACCTAATTACTCCAACTTCTACCTAATGTTCTTGGTTTTGCCCCAAAACCAAAGCAAACTATTGTGATCTTTCTTCCAATATGACAGTCTATGTAATTTTTTAAGATAACCATGATATCTGCCTGAATCTTTTCTTCTCCAAGCTAAATCTCCATTCCTTTCAATGTATTTCATATATTATGAACTCAAGTCCCTTCACCCACATGTATTGCTCTCATCTACTTGATCAACGTCTTTCCTAAAATGCAACAGCCAGAACTGAACCCACAGTTCTCCAAATCCGGTCTGATCAGGGTGTAGAGTACAGAGAGACACACTATCACCTCCTTATTCCTAGAAGTTGTGCTTTTTAAATGCAGCCCGAGATTGCATTAGCTTTTTGGAACTTTTGTATTCCCACACTGACTCAGATTAAGTTTACATTATATGAATATCCCAGATATTTTTCAAACTGCTATTTGTCTACGTGTCTCCCTGTTAATCCACTGGATCAGAACCAGCCTCTGACCTGCGAGGGTCCAGAGCACACAAAGCAGGCTAGACACAGGAGAATCAGGACACAGACAGAAGCTTAATTAATTTCAGAGGGAGTAACTCCTATTTGGAGGAATATCTTCCTGATAGCAGCAGATGACTAAAAAGAGTCTTCTGAACTACTCATTTGAGGTATCTCATTAATTTTTAATGTCTTTGCAAGATCTGTAGGTTTCATTTTTGTGAACACAAAGGAAACAACACTCTTCTGTGATGGAGAAATGAAATATGTGAACATCATAGATACAGAGGAGACTGAGATGTGCTATCTTGTATCAGACTTTGTATACAAAGAGAAAATTCAACTACTGCTATAAATGTCTAGCAAACTTATTTCCCGTGGCTTTTAGCCAGAACTATGTGGGCACAATAAGTACTGTAATCAACCCAGTTTTTCTCTTTGTTCACCCCAATCCGTAAAATCCATGATAGAAGAGACTGCACAAAATGAATATATGACCTTTCACCATCTCTCTGTTGTCTCATTTTTGATACATGATTTATTTTCTTTTATGGAAGAAAATCTCCTTTTGGAATTCATTTGCTAGGTAACTGCTGCCAAACAGATCTACCACAAAGCAAAAAATACAAAGGTAAAAACCTAGGCTTTATTATGCTTAAACACAGGTTCAAAAGGGATAGAAAAAATGACTCCTAAATCAATAGTAAGCTTCTAATAGGCTTCTTACAGCAAAAGATTACATCAGAAAGATGGAGAACTAATTCTTTTACATATTTCACCCTTATATATCCTCTTAGGCCATAAAAGTTTAAAAAAGATTAATAATTTCATGTTTCCTTTAACATCATAAGAGTTGAACAAACAGTTAATTAGAGTCATAGTCTCATATATTCTCTCTAAGGAAACAACAATAGTTACACAGTTTTTATAGATAAACTAAGGCAAGTTACAGATTAAACTGTTTTTAGTGAATTTAGAATGGGCTGATGGAAGGAAATTTTTGCATCCCAAGAGACAAATTTCAGACAATTCAATAATCTCCTAACTAGGGAGGAAGACTATCATCCCCTCACCCCATAATAAAAAATTAACTCAAGAAAGTAAAAATCAAAATAATTCTTGTAACTCCTTTTCTGATCATATGTGTGAGCATAAATAGTGTACTGAAAGCTTTAATATAGTTTTCAGCTTTAATGTATATATATATATATATATATATATATATATATATATTTATATAGAGAGAGAGATCTCTAATATAGACCTATACCTTTATGTGTGTGTAGACATATGTTTCCTCTATACTATCAGCATGAAGTCATTCTGGTGATACATTATAAATGCTTTATTTTTGTGTGATAAAATGTCTTTCCATTACCTTTCAAGTTATTTCAAGTCTTTCTGAGGTGATCATGTTTCATGATTCATAATCATATGGCATCCACAATCCCCTATTGGTGAAAAAGAAGGGTTTATGGCAGCTGGAATTTGGGGATTGATGAAAGCATTCTAAAATTTTACAAGTACTTCAGTTTATGAATTACACAAGATAATATGATTGCTATATTATATACTGGAAGAGCCCTCGGTGACCATAGGATGGCGGTACATTCAGAATTGGAATCTACTTCCATTTCATCATTTTTATAGATGAGTCAAAGTTCTTTGCAAAAGCCAGAGGAAGGATCCCAGATGTCTCCAACTCCTTCATTATCTTGATTATATGTAATTATTCCCCCTCAATTTGAGTACTGTGAACCTTCTAACTGCAGTTTAATATGTACCCTGCCTTAGTTTACCTATAGGGTCTGTTTAAATAGATTTTTGTGCTTACATGATATAGGAGATTATAATTCTACTCAACCAAGTTTGTCAGATTTTTATGATATTGAAAGAAATAATGGGATTGTAAATATATCTCTCTACCTTTATAGTCTAATAAATATACAAGATACCAATATGTAAAGTATACCTCTACCACTTTAATATACTTTTATCCATCCACCAAACATAACAACAGACACTAAAATTGCAGGAAAAGTATAGAAAGAGTTAGCAGAGTTAAGGACAAATACAAGTAATACAGTTCCAACAGTATTAAATTTTCTCCATGCCAGAGCATTCCAGGTCAAGGAAAACAACTGTTACCTTCGGGCAACATCAATACATTTAATTTTTTTTTCTGACTCAAATGTCCAGACAGTTGAATGTCCTGATCACCAGGAAATAGAACAGAGCTCAGGGGGACCAGATCAAATTACTTTTAGATGATTCCTAGATCCTTGAGCAAAATGTTTGGATTCTCTAGATAAAAATAAATTGTTTCTTAAACCTTGCTTGATGAATTTTCTTGGGTATTTGTCAGAGTTATCGAAAGTTACCTTATTGGAATTTTGAGAATCATTTAGTACCTAGAGTATTTAACAAACTTTATAAGTCTAAGAAATGTACTCAAGTATTATTGCTACTGATAAAGACAATACAAATCTCAACATTCCTATAAAAGGAGTTTTCATTTTTCTGTGTAACCATCCATATGCAACACATATTCATATATTTTCAATTAAGCAGATATGTATATGCATTCAAATACTCAAATGGATCTGTGATTTCATCAAAGTAGATATTTCCTCCAAAGATACTGCACATAATCTCTTTATCCCTTGCGCCTTTCTGTTCATGTCTTCTCTATGTATTCCCCACAAAGATGAGAGACCAGTCTATCCCAACAGCAAGGATCTTCCCTCTGTCTCTTGACATCAAAAATTGACCAACAGAGCATAAAGAATCTGGAAAATTCCAAGGCAAAAAGATATTTATCCCTAATTAATACTACATATTTTGGATACTTGCCAATGCTGTCAAGAAGTCAAAGACCTGGAAGAAAAGTTAGAAGTCATGGGTTTTTTTCCCCCTCTCCTCAATTTACAGAGAAGAAACTGAGAACCAGACACAAAAGTCATAAAGGAGAAATTAGGATTTTAACCCAGGTCCTCTGACTAATATAGTGTGCTCCCTATTTTGACACTTGGTTACCAATTTTAAAACTATGTTGATATGTGAGTAAATCACTAATTTACTTTCAATAAGAGATCATTCTCCAAAGTGAAAAAGAGAGCTTACATTAGCTTTGTTTCACATTGTAAGGGAAGAAGTATATGTCAAGCTTGATTTATTTAGGGCTTACTATTTTTTGTTTATTTATTTTTTTGTTTTGCTTTGGTTTTTGACACAATGATAGATAGAAAATGGGAGGAACAAAGCCCCAAACTATTTTCTTTGAAAACTTTTAATGAAAATGACATCTAATTTCTTCCATGCTAATCTTAAACATTTCATCCTTTATCAAAGATTCACAGAAACTCAGAATAGGAAGGAATCTCAAAGACCAGTTGATCTAACCATATCTAAAAAGGAACCCCCTTTGCAATATCCCTCCCAAGTTATCATTTATAGTTGCGTGACCCTGGGCAAGGCACTTAACCCCAATTGTCTCAGCAAAAATAAATAAATAAATAGAAAATAAAGTTATTATTCACCCTTTGTTTGCAAATACATCGTAAGGGAGAAGCTACTAACTCCTGGAGCAGCATGTTCTATTCTTGAATAGATTTCATTGTTAGAAGTCCTTTAGTGATACAAAAATCTACTTCTTGGCAACTTTCACTCAAAGTTCCTACTGCTACCTTCTGACGTCATTAGTTCCATTTTCATATGATATCCTTTCACATTTAACACTTAGGAAATTTTAGGAATTTTAGTAGAGTGGATAGATAGAACTTTAGCCCTGAAGTTCAAATCCAGTCTCAGATAATTTCTAGCTGTGTAATTCTGGAAAAGTCCCTTCATCTCTGTGGGCTTGAGTTTTCCCAGATGTAAAACAGGTATCATAATAGTACCTACTTCACAGGAGCAAATGAGATAATCATTGTAAAGCCTTTAAAACAATGTTTGGCACATAATAGGAGCTTAATAAGTGCTTATGAAAATGGTGAGCAATATCTCATAATTATAAATCAGCCCAAAGTGGTAGAAAGAAAAAACGTTTTCAGAATGTTAAGTATAAGGTTTGAATACATCATTTTGTTCTCTGAGCATTTAAGGATGAAACTTAAAGGACAATAAACATACAAAACCATGTCAATGTTTCTATTATTTCAATGTTTTCTATGGCAATGGAGCCATCATATCAGAGTCTAACATCTCAATCACAGAGTTCTAATAAAGAAGTAGAAAGTAGAAGTAGAAAGCGAGTATATAGAGAAAAGGATCATATTTGAGATGAAATGATTTTAAGTGATCAGTTCTCAAGATATTTAAAATGTAAGATATAAAATTAGAAAAAAAATCATGAATGGCTTTACTACCAAAAAAAGCAGCTGAAAGGATATCAACAACTATACTCTGTATATTATTTTTCATGTTTATAAAAAAGTTATGAAAATTATCTATATACATATCCTGTATATACCTAAGGAAAATATAAGAAGAAAATAACTAGGCTTTTGCAAATTATATTCAACAGAGCAAGTCTTTATATACAATTACCTGAAGGTTTTAGAGAATGCAATATCTCTCTGGTTTATTATTTATTTACCATAAAAAAGCATTTGATTCAGCAGAGCAATATTAGGTTCCTCTCCTTTAAGAAGAGGTCTTACATACATGGTAAGACATATGACTACTACCTACAGTGATCTTACAGTGAAACAAGAGAGAACTCTTTTGAATGATCTTTGAATATGAAAATCAAACAAAGAATAAAATGTGGAGGTGTATGTTTACTAATGTGGTTATCAAAAGTATAAGGAACTCCAGGACAGGGATCAAATGCAAGAGAATTCCTTCTTAATGGTAAGGATGTTCAGTTACTCCTGTTTCTGAATTACTTTGCTGGTTGCATCAAAGCCTGAAACATAAAAGCAATTTACAATTAATCAAAAAATTTCTGCTTAAAAATCCATGCAGAAAATAAATCCATAAAGAATACCTATTATTCAGATCATGATATGTGGTTGGACAGTTCACCGACTCTTGTTGATCAGTACATAATTATGAAAGATGCTACATGTGGACAATAATGTAGATTGACTTTAGAAGGAAGAAAGAGGGCTGAATTTCATTTTAGAAGCTGTGCAGAACTTTCAATTACCCCTAGCTATTTGTTAAACAAACAAAATAAAATCATCTCCTCTACATCAGTATCCTTCAGGTGATGCTATATAGCAGTGAATCATGGAGCCACACAGGTTCCAAAGAATTGAAATTGTTTATGGCTCAATTAGACAAGCATATGGTGAACATAAACTGCAGTATTTTGCTAATAATGCAATGTGGATAAGAATAAACAAAAAGTGACACAAATTTGTGACAAGAAAAATGTGTAGGATGTTAGCATGAAACCCAATTAAGCCAGTTCTTTCTATAATTGTGTAGCACTAAAAGAATCAGTATTTAAGACTACCTTGAAGAATCAAGCTATGTCTATTGATATGGTGCATTTTTTATCCATATAAAGAAAATAAAAATAGTAAGATGAAAATTTTTATTTCAGAGTAAAATATCAGTACCTATATATAATTAATTATATTGAAAGTGCATTTGTACACATAGAGAAAAACATTATTATCAAATATATTTTCTTCTGTAGGAATTGATTTTTGCACACTTTTTGGTCACACATTTACTACAAATAGGTTATTTATGTTATTTATGAAACATGTATTTATGGTTGTGTTATGGCACTTTGTAGTATCAAAGTATGGTATATTTTGGCTAAAGGATTATCTATATTTTCAACCATAGGTGCTATAATTCTTGATTTGCCACTTGGACCATGTCCATTAACATGTTTTTTATAATTTTTTAATATTTTTAACATGTTATCCAGCTGTTTAGATGTGATGAGAATCACATCTAAAAACTGTAGAAAACTGTTTTCATTAAAAAAAAAGACCTTGCCATTTGGAAGTTGTTCAATCATTTTTCAGTCATATCTAACTTTTCATGAGCCCATTTGGGGATTTCTTGGCAAGGATACTGGAGTGGTTTGCCATTTCTTTCTCCAATTCATTTTACATATGAGGAAGTAAGGCACTTAACTTAGGGTTAAATGACTTTCCTGGGGTCACACAACTAGTAAGTGAAGGAGACCAGATTTGAGCTCAGAAAGATGACATCAGTCCTGGCACTCTATCCATTGTGTCACATAGCTGGCTCTCGCCATTTCGGAAAAAACTATCCTATTTTATATATTTTTTTCAAAACAGTATATCCAGGTCTAGGTTGTTTTCTTCTGGAATCTGAACATCCAGATGAAAGATCTTTATAATAATTATAGACATATTTTATTTTACAGGTATGAAGTCAAAATCACTTTCTCTGGAAATTTCATAACCTCAGTTTCATGCAGTGGGCCATGTTTCTTCATTACTTTTGGAATATCTCTATAATTCTGACAAAGAGTACCAATTTTGCTGCACCTTTGTTTTGCAAGTCCCAAGGAAAGGCTGAGAGTTGTAATCGCCATGAATCACGTTGTAGCTTCTATTAACAGTGCTTTCATGAGCGTCAACATAACATCTAGAGATGAACTGTATCATTGCTTCCAGTATCACATTTTCCTAAGGAAGGGAATACATGGAACAAATATTTGTTATCATCAGTGACTACTGCCTCCAAAATTGTAATCAAATTTATTCAGTGTATTTGCCACGTGTTGAATAAATTTACAGTGTCTTGAAAGGCAGAAATGATCATCAACATTACATATATATCACTAAAAGGATACTATAGTTGGGTACCAGACAAAACTTGTCCAGAGATAGATTTTGCTTACTACTAGTTTTTAGGTCAAGGTGAAGACATTATTGTATCCAAGAATTGATGATTTGGCAAAGATTTATTAAACAAAAGAATCCCTCCCAGGATATATTCCACATACTTTTTATGGGTAGCTTTCTTCCATCAATTATATCATAAGTGCCAATTAGAACAATGAAGTTTTGTAATTCATCTAATGTAATGGACCAGTTAGAATCACGTTACTCATTGACTCTCAGCATTTAAACATTTCTATATATTTCTAAGCATCAGATCACTATCTGATATTCAAAAAGAAGAAATATATTTTTGACAATATGAGTTACAGAATGTGAGGAAGGACTAGACCAAAGTCTAAGAATATTCAGTTGTATTTCTGTATTTTTGAGAAGGAGTAGCCCATTGCCAAGAACCATTTTTATCTTTCAGACATTGCGGATGTTCATTTTTTCTCTCATGAATTTGAGAACCACACTGCTCATTATCTTTTAAATTGTCAGCTCTAGAAAGAACTTCACTGATGGACTTGTCATTAAACAGAATCAGATGAGGAATGTTCCTCTGCCTCACTCATTGGAATTGTACCATTTACATTACCAAGGCTACTGTAAAAGTTCTCACAGGATATATCAGACAGGATATTTCTTATTCAAATGAGATAATATTTGTAAAATGCAGTATTATTACATAGTAGCCATTATATAAATGTTTATTCCCTTCTAGTCCTCATTTCTTCTAAAATCACTTCATCAGAGAATCAGATATTTTGTCAGTAAAGATAAAGCTAAAACTCTATTATTAAAAAAACCAAACTATAAATTTTTAAAATGTGGAAAGCTAAAAAATTTTTTAGTAAAATAGTGGAAGTTACATGCAAATATACAATTGTATTATATACAATAAATACACTATTCAAAAAGTTTTGTAAACATTTGACAAATTATACTAATGTTCCAAAGGAAAAATAACTAATATGGGCAAATAAATGACCCAAAAGAAATAAATGTCAGAATATTTCCTCTTATTTATAATATATAACATATAATGCATATGTATATATAATATTTTAGAATATGTCATTTGATCCTTATATGTAGAAATACATTTTTTTATTTTTTTGTTATTTGAAAAGCCTTTAGAATGCTAAGGAAGTTCTTAACAAAGATATAGAAAAAGTCATTAAGAGGGCAACTAGTTGGTGTAATGGATAGAGCACCAGCACTGAAGTCAGGAGCACCTGAGTGTACTTAACACTTAATACTTCTTAGCTGTGTGACCTTGGGCAAGTCATTTAACCCCAATTGCCTCAGCAAAAAAAAAAAAAGAAAAAAAAACATTAAGTATGAAATATAAATACCTAAGCCTTTTTGAATGACCAAGTATCTAAAAATAAAATTGCATCAATTTACATACCTATTTCTTTTAATTTTGAAAGTTAAAAGTGAACAAAAATTGGAAAAAATTATTAATAGAGGTCACAAACTATTTTCCTTATAATTTTCTTCAGTAATGATGGTGAAGCCAGCATATTTGGATTCTAAAGATTCATTCCTGGTGTGTTATATGTAGAAAAAGAAATAATAATAAGAGAAACAATTATTTGAAAAAGAAAAGGAAATTTGACCATATTAAGAAAGTTAAATTTTTAATCCTATTAACAAGTGGGAGAAAACTTACTCTACTATTTTAAAATTATAAAACTGAAGGATAATCCAAAAAGTGACTCAAATTTAGCTGATGGGCATCTTAATAAAAGAAAAAATGGGAAATTAATTGAGTAAGTTATTGACTTCATTGATAAAGTAGCTTTCCTAATGGAAGTTTAAAATAACTCCCTTTGCTATAGAGTTACTGAAAAGGGAAGGTAGATAGTGGAAAGAAAATGCTATATAGTATTTTCTTTATTTTTTATACTTTTAATTTGTAGAATGGATAATAAATAAATAGGAGTGTTAAAGGAATTTTTTAAAATCATTTTTTAAAAATATCATTTGAAAACTCCGTGGAGACTAAAAAGGCAGTTCACTTTCAGAGAAGACTACTTAATTAGGGATGACTGAGGAGAAGTGTGAGGGAGATGTGCCATCAATGGTCAGTTAATGAGGCTAACACGAAAATCCTCTTGGGACCAAGTTATCAGAAGCTAACAGAGAAGTGATTATGGATTGATTAAAGTATCAGGATTTTCAAAAGCAAGTAGTGTGAGTTAAAGAAAAAAGTGGTGTGTGTATTTGATTTTTAGGAGAAGAATTTTTAAAGAGTAAACAATAAAAGTTTCATCATTAAGGGGTCAACAATAATAATCTTTACTTACATACTTTTACACTTCACTAATATACTTTAATTTCAGCATGGTATTTGGCAGAGGAAGATAAACAATATAGTAAATAGATGAGTTCAAGACAAAGCTAAATTCAGATCCTGCTTCATACATTTACTAGATCCTTGATAAATTATTTAATCTCTCTTAGCCTCAATCTCCTCAACTGCAAAATAGGGATAATAATAGTACCAACCTCACAGGAGGCTGTGAGGATTAAATGAGAGAAGCAACATATAGAGATATATAGATATCCATCCATCCATGTGTGTTTATGTGTGTGTCTATGTTGCTTATCTTAACATAGGAGGAAGTACATTCCAGACACATGGGACAGCACATCATATTTTATATTGAATATATATCCTCTTCTTGCCTCAACTTCATGGTTTTTCTCCTTTAAAATGTAGTTAAACCTTGAAAACGTGGACAGTCTTTTGCCCTTCTATGTGTATTTAGCACTTTTCACAGTACCTGATCCATAGTAAATATTTCGTGTTTATTCACTTAAAATACACATAGCTCCACATTAAATCTTTCCTGTCCCCTCCCTCAAATACTACCTTATATACAATATCTTTGTTAGTATGGGATGTCACAAAAACCTTAATGCAATTTTTAATTTAAAGATTCTAATAGCTCAAAAATACACAAATTTTTGGAACATCTTATGTTTGCCTTTATTTACTTTATATTAATGACATACACATTTTTATATATTTGTTTTCTCCCTTATTAGAATTTTTGTTGCTGCTGAGTCATTTCAGTCACATCCAATTCTTCCTGACCCCATTTGGGGGATTTCTTGGTTTGTCATTTCCTTCTCCAGCTCATTTTAAAGATGAGGAACTAAAGCAAAGAGGATTAATTGACTTGCCTAGAGTTATACAGCTAGTAAGTATCTGAAGCTGGATTTGAACTCTTGAAGATGAGTCTTCCTGATTCCAAGACTGTGCAATATGGCACCACCTAGCTGCCCTTATTAGAATATAAGCTCTTTATTAGGAGGAATTGTTTTGTTCTTTGGACTATATCTCCAATATTTAACATTAGAAAGCGCCTAATAAATACTTGATTGATTGATCATCCAACTATGTCTCTTTCCTTTAAAATGCTGTTCCTGCTCATGACTAACTCAGTTTCCTTCAAAACTCAGCTCAAATCCTATTTTCTTTTGGAGACTTGCCTTAATTCCCTCCTCCTGCTAATCTCTTAACTTTTACCTTCTAACTAGTCTTTGTATATCTTGTACATAAATAAGTACCTATAGTTTAATTCTTCCATTAGAATATAAGGTTCTTAAGGGCAAAGAGAATGGTTTTGCCTTCTTTATATTCCTAGAATTTAACATATTGCCTGATACATAATAAGCACTTTTAAAATGCTTGTTGAGTGATATATGTTTTGTAATTTTGCTGGATACAACTAATAATTATTTTTGCAATGTTTCAGAAACAGATCAGATCAAATTCCGCAATATAATTACATGCCAATCATTTATAATGAAATTAAACTCATTGAAATAAATGAGAATGATTGATATGAGAAGAAAATGCCTGTAGAACCTAGAGTTCTTTACCAGAATGCCGTGCACTTCGTGTCCTGTGATTGTGGCACTCAATAATAATATAGATGGTGACACAGCAAAGGAAAAAAATAAAACTGCATCATCAGGATGTTTTAACTGAACTATGATCCATTCTGCTAAAAACTAAATAAGAAAATGTAACTGAATTGCTCACAAACCCTTACTTTTGTTGTTGACTGAATATAAAAACCTGACTCAATTATTTCCATCCTCCTTAGGCTTAATTATGTATACAGCACTCTTGTTTCACAAGACCTCAAAAATATTGCACATAATAGGCAACAAGCTACTTTCCAGATCAATTTTCCTATAGGGATATCTCACTATTGCTACAGAATAGTACTCATTGGCTGTGGACTCTAAGAAGACCTGAAAAGGCTTTTTAAAAAAGCCAAATCTCTACCCCAGGAACTTGAAACTGCCCCTAGTAAGCAGTCTTCCCTAGAACACTAATAAATCTCTTTTCCTTTCTGTTTGACTACTTACTTTATAACTGACTTCCAGAAGGAAAACTTGAGCTGATACCATCAAAGAAAAAACATCCCAACCCCTCAAGGGTACCCCTAGAGCCCTGACAGGATGATATAGCCAGCCTTGCACTGAAAAAAAAAATGAACTCAGAAACATTTATTCATATGTTCTTGCATTTACTCTTACTACATTTTCTATATCTCAAACTACACTTTAAAATTCTTATGAGTAGGAACTGGGTCTTCTATATCCAACACTAGTATCCAGCACATTGCTGGCTAAGTAACAAGTGCATAATAATTTGATTAAGACGTGAAAATTTAATAAACCATTATTTTGGATGTTAGGGTAGGCTAGAAAAGAGCTGCATTATCTGTTTTGCTAGCTTTGTTTATAAAATTAACAGTTTAATTCTTAAGTGCCTACTTCACTTAGTAAAATGTAGGTCTAGCTGAATCATCAGCAACAAAAGGAGTTATCAATCTCCTTGTGAAAGCATGGAATATGTATCCCCTAATTTCATTGCTTCTACTTAGCTTACTTACTTACCTTAGGCTCAATGTCTACCAACTTTTGTCTATCTGAACTCTAGACAAATACAACTTTTTAAAATATAAAATAAAATTGTTCTTGTTCAAGAGTTTCAATCACATCTGACTTGTAATGACCTCATTTGGGGCTTTGTTAATGGAGATAAAAGATGGTTTGCCATTTCTCCAGATCATTTTATAGATAAAGAACTGAGGCAAGCAGGGTTAAGTGACTTGCACAGAGTCACACAGATTGTAAGCATCTGGAGGCTGGATTTGAACTTACAGAAATGAGTGTTCCTGACTTCAGGTCAGACACGATCCGCCAGCCACCTAGTGGTCACAATAAAATTACTTCTTAATATTTTGACTGTTCTTGCATTCTCTTCTTTAGGGATAAGCCTTATGTGTTTTATGGATTTTTCTCAAGGTTCAGGCAAAATTTGGGGAAAAAATCTTAAGTAATTAATGCTCACTTCTTCTAGGAGATATTGTTTTTGAGATATTTCTAGGTCAGTGATACCAAAAATCATTATGATTTTGCAATAAATCTTTTAAATGTCCCACCGAATTATACAACACTATCCAGAATATGCATAGCCTGAATACCATTGGTATATTTTCTTATTTGATAGTGAAAGCTATAATTTATCTTCATTTCAAGATTTATATTACCAGTATTTCCTTGGATTCTGGCCTTGCATGTTTTCTAAATCCAAAAATTAGAATCAGAGTTTCTAGCTTTGTTAATAACATTTGTTTTTACTCTTCTGCGCAAAATTCCTTCCTTTTTTTTTTTCTTTCTTTACTCCCACTCTTGTAATATTTCATTGTTATTCTCATGGTTTCCTGAGGTAAACCTTAAGGCAACAAAACATAGTAAGTAAAAATACTCAGGTTCTTTTCTCATTTTCAATACTAACTTATTGTGTCACCTCTGGCAAATAGCAATAACTTTTCTGTGTATCATATTACCCTTTCCATACATCACCATAGTAAAACATTGTATTGCTTCAAAAATGAAGGCAATATTCAGTAAATGCTAAGAGTACACAATAAAAAAGGTTAGTGGGAAAATGAATATACATTGAAAATATAACTAGAAAACTATTTTTTCTGCAGTATTCCAGATACATGTATGCGTAAGACCTAGAAGCAATTTTTAAGTTTAGCTCCTTCAGTTAACTATAAGATAAAGAAGAAAATCTTAACTCTGGGAGATGACTATGAACCACTACATAGAATTCCTAATCCCTCTATTTTTGTCCACCTGCATTTTTGATTTCCTTCACAGGCTAATTGTACACTATTTCAAAGTCCGATTCTTTTTGTACAGCATTGTATTTAATTTATACTTTAACATATTTAACATGTATTAGTCAACCTGCCATCTGGGGGAAAGGATGGGGGGAAGGAGGGGAAAAATTGGAACAAAAGGTTTGGCAATTGTCAATGCTGTAAAATTACCCATGCATATAACTTGTAAATAAAAAACTATAAAAATAAAAATTTTTTTTTAAATTTTATATAAGAAGAAAATTTTAGCTAGTGATTGGATTTTCTCATATAGTTTCCATATGTCAGGGCGTCTCAAACCCAGAATATCAAAATAGACAAGCATATATTAATCTAGCGTATATCCATAACTACTGGAAGGTAAGAAAATGTGATATAGTGGATAGAGGGCTGGATATGCACTGAGTTCTGGGCAAGTCACTTTAATGTTTGAATCTCAATTTCCTCTTAAAGCAAGGGAGCTGGGCTTGATGATCTCTGATGATCTCTTGGCTCTCTTCCAGCACTAAACCTAGAAGCTAAGATCCTATAGAATATGTGCACTGCTCAAGAGCATTTTAAGTTTTAGTAGGTTCCTCTTCACTCTCCCCTGAACCAAGGTCAGTTAAAAGATGTATATGAATTAGGAGAGTCTTGATCTGCTACTACGTCAGCTCCAGGAACGTGGAGATCTCTGGGAAGGAACTCCTAGTTAGAATGAGTGAAAAAGCAATAAGTGCTTAATCTATTATAGGTGCCAAAGACTGAGGAGTCTTATATTCTCAGGATTACAAAATAGTTTTTTTTTTTTTTTGTTTTAGTTTGGTTTTTTTCTGTCTCTTCATTGATACTTCACTTGAATCTTCCTAGCTCCTTAAGGTGGATGTTCTCCTTCTATCTGGAGCAATCTCATTCACTTCTATAATCTGCCACCATAGACATGTTCAACCTTAATTTCTCAACTAAATTCTGGATGTATCCTTGGAAGATTACAGGATATATCCCCCTAAGGGTTTCTCTAGTACTCCAACTCAAGTCTATACTGGAACTTAATAACTTTCTCCTAAAAAGGAGCCTTCATATTCTTGTATTGTTAAAGACCTTAGTTTTTATAGGTTTCAAGCCTACCTCCTCCTCTCCATTCTTATTTCTATCATCCTAATCCAGGCTATTATTTCTAAATACAATAATCTGTTTATCAGCCTTTTCACCTCCATTCTTCCTGCTCCTCCCTTTTCTTCCCATTGATTCCTTCCCCATTCCTCCTAAATTTAATTTTAAAGAATGCCTTCTGGGACCCACAGGGGTTAGGATACTACACTAGATTGTCTCCATAAGTGAGTATCTAATAAGGAGATTTCTTACAGTCTTTGTCTCCTTAAATCCCCCACCTTAGACCCCCAGGGATGATTTTACTTAGTGCTCAGATCTTGGAACTTGCCCCAAAAAGGGGAGGAGAACAATGCTGGGAGTTTTTATTCAGTATTCAGTCTGAATCAAGTATTGGGAGGGGTAGTTTATTCCTACAAACATTACAACATTAGAGATTCACAGCATTGAATTAAGAGTACCTAGATAGGATTCAGCAACTTAATTTAAAACTAAACTACTGTAATAATTTGTCAGGAGAATGATATTTAAACCTCATCAGAACATAAAACAATTTGCAAAACTGCTAATTCACTTCTGTTCAGCACTTTCCAGATATTAATGATGGGGGGAAATGGTACATCTACTGATAAAATGGCAAGACTTGGACGATGCTTTGGTCAGCAAGTCCCCTCTGACGCAGAAGCTTCTCCAGGTACCATCTTGAGCTGATTCAAGGTTTTTAAAATTCTCAAATTCACAAGGTCCCCCTCCCAGCCTGGTATACTTGTTGTACTTGTCCATTTTGGTATACGTGTTCATCTAAGATACAATAAACAAACAAACAAACAAAAAAAAAAATAGCCCAAACCCAGGTTCAAGCCTGCCCAGATAGGATATGTCCTCGATCCTGGATCGTGACCTTCTGATTATCTCATTTTTTCTGGTTCCCAGATCCACCATATCATTCTTCATTATTTCCATCTTACTCGGTCTTGTGTGTAGCATCCTTCTTTTCTCCACTTTGCCCTTGACCTTCGAACTTTAACTCTGAGATCAATAATCAAATCAACTTTGTGAGTCACTCCCAGAAAGATTATCTCAATCATTTGCCCTCTGATCCGAATCACTGACCCCCTGACTTCCATCTAGAGTACTTCCACTTGGCTACCACACATTTAAGGCTTTCCACACACATTATTTATAGTATAAAGAGTATGGAAGTATCTGATAGTGAATCTGTAAGGCAGGTTGGTTTTACATAAAACTGTAAGTTACTTGAAGAATACATTGAATTATTTCATGTTTCTTCCCTGGTCCCTTCACCATAAAATTGTAACTATGGCTTTCTAGTGCCAGGAGGAGCAGGCTTTCCATCCAGGTCACTTTGTGATAGAAAGCTGTCCAAAATAAAAAAGAGTAACTATGAACTGCCTAGGGAAACATCATGGGTAGGGAACCAGAAAAGGAAACCAGAGTCAGCTCAGGGCAGAGCTGCAGGATGTCAGACAGGAAGATGGGAGACATGAAAAGCAGACAAGGGCCTTAGTCACTCAGACTGAGCGAATTATTCATTTGAGTCCCCCCTGCCTGTTCCTTGTACCCCAATCTGCTAGCTTTCTTAAGGCTGGAAACGTTACCTGTATTCTGATCTTCATTTATATATGTGTATATATATATATATATATACACATATATAAATGATGATCAGAATATACATATATATATAAATAAATGTTACCTGTATTCTGATCTTTATATATATAAATATATATACATATACATACATACATATATATAGTTTACATGCAGATTATCTAAGTACTAATCTAAAGAGCTGGACCTATCTTTTGGGTCCCTTCACCAGCTGTAAATAGAATCTAACTACCTTGTTGTTGTGTTGTTGTTGTTAAGTCATGTCTGACTCTGTGTAACCCCATTTGGGGTTTTCTTGGCAAAAATAGTGGTGTGGTTGGCCATTTCCTTCTGATTTTTTTTTTATAGATGAGGAAACTGAGGCAAACAGGATTAAGTGACTTGCCCAGGGTCATACTGTTAGTAAATCTGACGCTAGATTTAAATTCAGGTCTCAATCCAATGTTAAGAGATTCCAGAATTCCATTTTACCTTAGAGTTTTAGTCCTTTATTTCTAAGAAGAGAAATTCCCTTCTACAATTAGCCTCATCCCAATAGGAACAGTATGCCCTATTTAATTTTGAAACAGTCATGGTGTCCTCCCAGAAATTTAAGGATATGACCCTTAGAAACCCTTCCCAATTACTTAAATTATGAACCCGATGATCTTTAAAATGTAATGTCTCAGAGGCAGCTAAATGGCCAAGTTGATAGAGCACTGGCTTAGGTTTAGGAGAATCTGAGTTCAAATCAGACACTTGATGACACTAGCTGTATGACTCTGGGCAAGTCACTTCATTCTAATTGCCTCCCCTGCCCCCCAAGTTTAATTCCTCTTTTTTAAGATTGAGTCTCCCTTTCTTGCAATGATCAATCATAAGCTCAATTCTGTTGCTCATCAGCACATAAGCTCTGGCCTGCTCCATTTCCTGGGCATTTCCTTGGGCTTTCCCAGGGGCTCACTGTGTGGGTTCATGTGGCTTCCTAATCAGCTTTAGCCCTGTTGCAGTTCAGAACTCCACCCCTGAGGAGCTGGAATTATGGGTGTGTGACTCTGTGATCTCTGCCACAGTAGAGCTATTTACATTAATGAGATAAGAGACCCAAAGCATTGAAGTATCAAAAGCTGGAGAGTCTTGTGATAGCATAAGACCATCCAGTTCTCAGTTAATGGAGAAAGCTACATCCCAGAAGTCTGAAGTGGAAAACTTGCCCCATATCCTCATGGCCCTGATCTGGTCCAAGATTTCCAGATCTGACCTCTCATACATCTAACCTAAAAAGTTGCTTAAGATAGGGGTCTATGACCAAAGAAAGTATAGACAGATGCTTATAAAAGCCGATGAAGAAATAAACCAGAATTTGTAAAAATGGAAAACAAATTTCCCAGGGAGAAAAATCTCTATTTGACAAAAAACAAACAAATGACCAAAAAGCTATTTGGAAAATTGGAAAGCAGTCTAGCAGAAATTGGGCCTAGACCAATACTTTAAATCACTTCACAAAATATTCTAAATGTATATATAACCTTAATGTTAAATAAAGATCATACTATAAAACAAATTAGAAGAGAAATATTATGTGCTTCTAACAATTATGAGTAGATGTCTTCTTTATAACAAGAGACAGAGGCAATTACAAAAGATAACTTTGAATACTTGAAATTGAAAAGTTTCTGCACAGAGAATATTGTGCAATTAGGATAAGAAAGGAAGTGGGTGAATGGGGAAAAATAATCTTTGCATCAAATTTCTCTAAGGGTTTACAATCCAAGATATATTGACAATAAATATATATGACTAATAAATTCATATGATTATATATAATTATAATATTAATATCCTAATACATGAATATTGAAGGATATAAACAAACACTTCTCAAAAAAACACACAAGAAATGTTTCAAATCATCAAAATGAGGGAATGAAAATCAAAACAATGCTGAAGTTTTACCTCATGCCATGAAAATTGGCAACTATGGCAACAATTGATGATGGAAGGATTGCAGAAAGATAGGCACACTAATTCACTGTTGTAAAATGGTTGTGAAATAGCACAACAATTTGTTAAACAAATTTGGAGTTATACAAGTAAAGTGACTAAAATCTCAGAACCCTTTGAACCAAAGCTTCCATTATACCCCAAGGAACTATCAGTCCAAAGAAATTCTCTATATAATCCAAAGCACTCATAGCAAAAAATTTTTTGTGATAGCTAATAATTGAAACAAAATAGAGATCCCTCAATTGAGGAATGGCTAAATAAATTATGGTACAGGAATGTAATGGAATATTACTCTACTATAAGAAAGATGTATGATTAAAATGGAGAAGCATAGAAAGATCTGTATGAACTGATGTAGTGTGAAATAATCAGAAATAAGAAAATATACACGGTAACTACAACAATGTAAAAACAAAAAACAAATATAACAAATATACATCAAAAAATAAAAAAACACATATAACAAAATTATAAAGATCAAGCATTAGATGAAGAAATATAAAACCCAAAACTTACCCTTTCGGGGAGGCAAGAGGTCCACAACTCCACATTGCCCATCTTTTTTGACTTTCAATATACCACTAAGTTAAGCTAACAATTATTTCCTCTAAAACATACTATTCATCATATGAAATGGCTTTCTGGGAAGAAGAATACTTGGGATAACCAAGGTGATGTAACAGTAAATATCCATTAAAACTTATATTTAAAATAAAATTTAAAAACCAGTGGAAAACTTGGCTGCCAATTTAGAAATGTTAAAGTCATAGAATAAAATTTGGAGCATGCTATAGTGGAGTCTATTTTCTTTGTTATATAAGACCAGACTTATTAGCCATGCTAAGTAACATTGCCCCATTTTGACAATTATTTCCCATTGATAGACAATGTTATGAAATCATATCATGCAAGTCTGAAGCAGCAACTCCCATCCCAATTGCTATTTAATCCTACATGTTCCAGCTTTCTACTTCAGCAAGGAACACTAGGTGACCAGAAAAAAAAATACCATTTGACTTGAAGGGAAGTGTCTCAAAAAAGAGTTGATTTTAGTGAAAGGAAAAATAGTTTGATTTTAAACAAAGATTGCCTCAGGCCTTGATATCATTCCTTACTCTGAACTACATTTCTGCCTATTGATAGCCAATTTTCAAAGCCCAGCTCAAATGTTATCTTTTTCATCAAGTCTTCCTTTTTTTTTTTCTCTTGCCTTTTCTTCCCCTAATCAAAACTGATCTCTCTTTCCTTTAAGTTAGGAGATACAAGCTGGGAGAAAAGAAATAATTCAGAAAGTACTATTAATGATCATTTCTGACTAGAGGAGAGGAAGCAGTACATATTTCATTTTTGTTTTCAATCCCAAGTATTTTGCATACAGCTAGTGCTTAATAAATGTTTGGCTTTTTTCCCCCCTAAAAAGAACATGAGGCCAGTTTGTTCCACAAGTATTTACCAGTTTACAATAGCAAAGTATGAGTATATTTATTTCTCCACAACCCCACTAGTATTCAATGTTTATTTTGTCCCCAAATTCTGGGATGAGTGGTTTTGAATATATTTTTTTCTTTGGTTAAAGTAGTTTTGAATATAATAAAATATATTCAGCAGGAGATCTTGCATTGGGTCTTGGTTATTCTCTGAAATTTGACCCCAGGTTTGTGGCAAAATGTGCATGTTTGGCAAATTTCCCCACAGGACCTGGGAGAGGAGGTACCTCCTGTCCAGGTATGCATAATATCTGTCAATGCAATCAGTAAGGAGCTGGAGTTTGCAAGACTACATCCAAGCCCAGTTTATCCCCTTTCTGTTTATAGAGCTGAGACCCTTGTGCATCTAGAGGCTGACTCTCTCTCACCTGGAGGAAGCTGCTTAGCTCTCTCTCCACTGGTCCAAGATGGGCCACCAGTAGCCAGCAGTCAGGGAAAGCTTGAGGTAGGGCCTGCTCCCACTGCACATTCTGACTGACCTGTAGTTACAGGAGGGAGGTCAGGAAAGGTGGGCAGCTCCTCCAGACCCCAGGCTGGCACTCCCCCACTTCAGCTGGCAAAGCCTTCCTCCAAGGCATCCTTTCTGCAAAGTCTCCTTGGGGCTTCCTGCTTCTTACCCTCAAAATGTTTATTTAAACTGAATTAAAAAGGAAGAGGCTCAGGAACACTCACTTCCTGTTGTCACTCTGCTCCACGGTGGTCTGCTTTTTCCTTCTCTCTATCAAGTGCAACATGATTCCTGATTTAGGTAAGGGTGAAAGCTCTGGATGCAGAAATGGAAGCCCTGCTTCATCTTACTTAGTTGTACGGGCAGCAGTATCAGAATATGATGATTTTGTAATTATTGCTTGTAATAAATTCATTATTAATATTAACTAGGAACAATAGTAATGATCAAACCTAGCATTTATATAGTGCTCTATGGATTTGCAAAATCCTTTACAAATATTCTATCACTCAACCCTGGGAGTTGAGTTTTTAGTTTTATTTGATAGTTAATAAAATTGAAGTAGGCAAAGTACATAGACTTACCCAAGAACACACAGCTAGGAACTGTCTGTGACCCTATTTGATCTTAAGCTTTCCTTGCTCTAGGATGAATACTCTTATTTACTGTGCCACATTACTGTTTCATAAGATGATATAGGAAACCAATTATTTTGAAATAAGTTAATAAAATATATATTTTTTTAAATTATCCTTGTTCTAGAGAAACTAAAATCATAGAGAAAATAGATTAGTTCTACAATCAATTAGGAGAAAGAAAAAGAATTATGTGGAAGGGACAAAGTTTCAGAGTACCAGGACATCAAGGAATCCCTGACCTTCATCTCCCTTCAGTGGACAAGTTTGTATAGATTGATTATCCCTTCACCATCTGCTCTCCTCTCGTTCCCTAGACAGGTCAGAAATTCAAAGTTTCTGGGACAACAGGAGAGGAAATGTTATGGGAAAAAATGAACAAATATTTCTATTATAAAAATGATACCAGGTAATGATTTAATTTAAACTTTAATTGTCCGGATTCTGTCTGTCTCTTTGGACATTTATTGTGTTTTTCCTATTGTTTCTATGTAATTAATTTACCCCTGAATCGTAGTTTCCAGTGACTGTGACATTGTGGAGGTTTTGGTGGAACTGATTAAAATTAGGCATGATGTGTCTATAAAAATGGCTGATTCCCATCTCCATCTCTCCCCCCCCCCCATATGTCTCTCTGTCTCTTTCTCTCTTGTACATATAAACAAACACACTCTCACCTCCTGCTAATGTATTTAAGGCTTATTTTTACCCAAAAGAATTGTAAATTTTTTGAGTATGAAAAGAAAATACTTAATAGCTAAACATTATAATCTATAAAATATTATTCTCAATTTCATTGGTTCTTAAGGTGATCAAAGATAATTACAAGGATTTTCTAAAAATATATAGTTTATTTCACTCCACATATGTGTACATACACAAAAACCCCCTTGTATATAATGTGTACATATGCACATGTATTATGTAACACCTAATATTTTATCATGTGTGACACATATATGTGTATACACGTAAATATGTGCATGCCTACAATATGTGTAATAATGTGAGATATGTGACGTGTATCCATAATGTGTAATATGTACACATTTATTCTATGACTCAACTCTTCTTTCTAGTTTGTGGAACAATAGGGCCATATTTGTTTTAATAGATTATAAATTTTATGAAGAAGGGAAATGTGTTACTGGTTCTCTCCACCACAGCAAGACAAAGTTCAGTATCTAATACATGCTTAACAAATATTTATCAAATAGAACTACTAAATTCTCAAAAGACTGAGTAGATGAAAGTAAAGATAATCAGTAGTCAAGAATTGTGAAGTTTCTTAGTAAAGGAAATTGCATTTCATTTAATTAGTCTACCTTGAATTCAATTAACCACCCAATCTCATTTACAATAAAACTCCTAGTCTTCTAGAATGAAAGGTGGTATTGTTCTTTTTGTTATTCAGGCAGTTCAACTTTCCATGACTCCATTTGGGTTTTTTTGAGGCAAAGATACTATTGTATTTTGCCATTTCCTTCTCTAGCTCATTTAACAGAGGAAACTGAGGCAAACAGGGTTGAGTGACTTGCCTAGGCTTACATAACCGATATCTGAGTTCAAAACTGAAGTCAGAAAGAGGAATACCCTGATTGAGGGCAGGCATTCTACCCCCCATGCCACCTTCCTGTCCAAGTCGTATTTTCTGGCTTTACAAAATGACGAATGTATTTCCCCCTTTTCTCTCTCAACATTGTCTTCTAGTACCAGTAATTTTATTATATTATTCCTAAAATATTGACATTATTTATCTATTTTATAATATTTGTTTCTGTTTTGCTGACCTTTATTGTTTTGTTTTTTTTTTTATTGTTACCTTTATTGTTTTATTTTCAGCATCTGGACAATCATTTCCCATGAAATTATACTTTTCTCTTTAATAAGCCAAGAGGAAATTATCATGGCAAAGTAGTGGTAGTTTTTTTTTTTGGGGGGGGGGGGAGTTAAAAATGTATCAGTGTCTTATTTTACTTCTTTAAAGATTGAGGTTTTTAAGAATTTCAAGGGAATTAATGAAAAAAAAAATCAAATGAAGGTGGCTTAGCTGTACCAGATCTAAAATTATATTATAGAGCAGCAGTTACCAAAACCATTTGGTACTGGCTAAAGAACAGATTAGTTGATCAGTGGAATAGATTAGGTTCAAGGGACAAAACAGTCAACCACTATAGCAACCTAGTCTTTGACAAACCCAAAGATCCCAGCTTTTGGGATAAGAACTTACTGTTTGATAAAAATTGCTGGGAAAATTGGAAACTAATATGGCAAAAACTAGGCATTGATCCATACTTAACGCCGTACACCAAGGTAAGGTCAAAATGGGTTCATGACCTAGGCATAAAGAATGAAATTATTAATAAATTAGAGGAATACAGGATAGTTTACCTCTCAGACCTGTGGAAGGGGAAGGACTTTATGACCAAAGAAGAACTAGAGATCACTACTGACTACAAAATTGAAAATTTTAATTATATCAAATTGAAAAGTTTTTGTACAAACAAAACTAATGCTGGCAAGATTAGAAGGAAGCAATAAACTGGGAAAACATTTTTACAGTCAAAGGTTCTGAAAAAGGCCTCATTTCCAAAATATATAGAGAATTGACTCTAATTATAAAAATCGCCATTCTCCAATTGAAAAATGGTCAAAGGATATGAACAGACAATTTAATGAAGAAATTGAAACTATTTCTAATATGAAAAGATGCCCAAGTCATTATTAATCAGAGAAATGCAAATTAAGACAACTCTAAGATACCATACACACCTTCAGTTTAAGATGACAGGAAAAATAATGATGATTGTTGGGGATGTGGGAAAACTGGGACATTGATTCATTGTTGGGGAGTTGTGAAACAATCCAACCATTTTGGAAGTAGTTTGAAACATCTCAAAAAGTTATCAAACTGGCATACCCTTTGATCCAGCAGGTTTACTTGGGATTAATCCCAAAGAGATTAAAAGAAGGAAAGGGACCGTAGTACAATGTTTTGGCAGGCCTTTTGTAGGGTGGAAACTGAAACTAATGGATGTCCATCAGTTGGAGAATGGCTGAATAAATTGTGGTATATGAAAATTTGGAATATTACTTTTGTGAAATGACCAACGGATGATTTGAAAGGCCTGGAGAGCTTCAGGAACGATGCTGAGGAAATGAGCAGGCCCAGGAGATCATTATATCTTCAAAAAATACTAGATGATGACCAGTTCTGATGGATCAGGCCATCCTCAAAACAGACAACCAAATCATTTTAATGGAGCAGTAATAATTATATACCCAGAAAAGAACCTGGATACTAAAACCATTACATTAATTCCCCGTCCCCAATTTATACACCCATTTTTTGATTTCCTTCCAAGTAATTGTAAATAATTCGATATTCTTTTTGTACAAAAATAACTTTTATGTATACTTATTTGTATTAAGTTATATTTTAATATTTAACATCACTGGTCATCCGCATTTTGGGGAGGGGGGGTAAAGGTGAAAATTGGAACAAGAGGTTTGGCAATTGTTAATGCTGTAAAGTTACCCATGTATATATCCTGTAAATAAAATAAAATAAATAAATAAATATAAAAAAAAAGACTGTTTTTTGTTTTTTTTTTGAATATGGAAAACCAGCTTTCTGTTTCCTTATAAACACTACCAGCGGGGACAGTTCTGGGTACACAACAGGAGCTTAATAACTATTTGGCCTCCCGACTGAATATCACAAGTGTGTCAGGGCGAGAGGAGTAAAACGCAGCCTTCTGAAGGAAGCCCCCGGGAAGAACCAATCTGCAGCCAACACAGCGCTTCTCCGGCCAGGCCCTGCCATCAGATTTTGGGTCACCCAAACAACCCACAAGACAGGAGCTCCAAGAAAAAAAAACAATCTGGATTTGAGTCAGTTCTGTGTGAGTTGCGGCAAGGAGGCAAAGCGCGGCTCAGAAATAAAAGATTCGCTGCAATCTATCCCTTAGTGGACATTCGGCCTCTCAGTGGCCCATCTCCGGTGGAACCTTAGCATCTCACTTAAAAACAAGAGGGCGTTTTCCTTTCCTCTGGGTATCCAAAACCAGAAGGGCCTAGGTCAGGGCTCTGACTGGCGAGTCAGCATCTCGGGCCAGGCGGAATCGTTCACACGCACAGAGATGAAGCAAAGTAAAAGCAGCAGCTTTGTTTTTAGCGCTCCCTGCCCGCGCCGGGCCCCAGGGAGCATCGGGCCCTCGGGCCCCCTCCCCCCCCTCCCCGGCCCGCGGCCCCTCCCCCCCGGCCCGCGGGCCCCCCCCGGGAACTTGTTGCCCGGCGGGGGCAGCTGCCCCGCGGCGCGGGCAGCCGGAGGACGGGCTTCCCTCCTCTGCGGCGCGGTGGGCGCCTTGGCGGTGGAAACCGCTCCGCGCGCGCTGCCTCCTTCTGCAGGCCGGCCCGGAGGCCCGAGCCCCTTCCTCGCCCGCCGCCCCCACGCAGCCCGCCCGCAGACCCCGGCGGAGCCCGGGCCCGGGGGCCGGTTCCATCCGCGCGGAAAGCGGGGGGGGGGGAGGAGCTGCGAGGTCTGAAGCGAAGGGCGGAGGGCTTCTCTCCCCGCTGTGCAATGGGCTGACAGAGCGGGGCTGGGCCGGCTGGGTGGGCGGGGCACGGCGCCCCCCCGCGCGGCGCGCATTGGCTGCCTCCGCCCCCCCCCGGACGGTGGTACGGTCCTCGGCGAGGTGGGCGGCTCTGGGGCGGCCGGGCTGGGAGCCGCCGGGAGCTGCTGGGGCTGCGGCCGGCCCTGCCCCCTCCCCTTCCTTTCGGGCTGCAGCAGCCCGAGCGCAGCGTGCGGGCGCCGAGGCTCGCCGGGCTCCGGAGCCAGCCCGTGCCGCCGCCGCCGCTCCCGCGCCCGCTCCGCCCGCCCCAGCCGCCGCCGCCGGGGCCGGGGGCCCGCGGGGGAGACCGCGCGGAGTCCTCGGCAGCCGGGGCGGCGGCCTCGGAGCAGTGACAGGTGCAGAGCCCGGGCCGGCTCGGAGCGGGGCGGCGCGTCCGCGGGACCCACCTGCCGCCGCCGCGATGCCCACCATGCGGAGGACCGTGTCCGAGATCCGCTCCCGGGCCGAGGGTGAGTGCCCGCCGCGCCGCCGGGGGCGGTCGGGGCGCGCCGGGCGCAGATGCCCTCGGAGCTGGCGGCGGGGGCCGGGCGGGGGCGGGGGCGCGGGTGCTGGGGGGGGGTGCGGATGCTCCTCGGAAAGTGCCCTTCTCCCGCGCCCGCCACACCATCACCTCTCCCCGCTCGTTATTTCCTCTTTCCTCCCTCTCCCAGCCCGGCTCCTCCCTCACCTCCATTTCCCCCCTCCCCATCGCTTCTTTCCCCGCTCCCCATCACCTGTTTCCCCCTCCTGTTTTCTCCCTCCCCATCACCTGTTTACCTTCTTCCCCTCACCTGTTTCCCCTCCCCACCATCTGTTTACCTTCTCCCCATCACCTATTGCCCCACTCCCCATCACCTGTTTACCTTCTCCCCCTCACCTGTTCCTCCTCCCCACCATCTCTGTTCACCTTTTCCCCCTCACCTGTTTTCTCCCTCCCCATCACCTGTTTACCTTTTCCCCCCTCACCTGTTTTCTCCCTCCCCATCACCTGTCCCCCTTTCCCCATCACCCTATTTCCCCACTCCCCGTCACCTGTTTTTACCTTCTTCCCCTCACCTGTTTCCCCTCCCCACCATCTCTGTTCACCTTCTCCCCATCACCTGTTTTCTCCCCCCATCACCTGTTTACCTTCTCCCCCTCACCTGTTCCCCCCCCACCATCTCTGTTCACCTTCTCCCCATCACCTGTTTTCTCCCTCCCCATCACCTGTTTACCTTCTCCCCCTCACCTGTTCCCCCTCCCCACCATCTCTGTTCACCTTCTCCCCATCACCTGTTTTCTCCCTCCCCATCACCTGTTTACCTTCTCCCCCTCACCTGTTCCCCTCCCCCATCTCTGTTCACCTTCTCCCCATCACCTGTTTTCTCCCTCCCCATCACCTGTTTACCTTCTCCCCCTCACCTGTTCCCCCTCCCCACCATCTCTGTTCACCTTCTCCCCATCCCCTCTGTTTTCCCCCTCCTTATCACCTCTTCTCCTCCATCCTCCTTTGGGTCAGAGAAATTGGCCGCGCCTTCTCTGCTCATTTTTCCCCCTCTTTCGTGGTTCTCCTTTGGCCACGACCCCAATGCTCTTGTGGTTTTCCAGGGCGAGAGCCCTAGGGCTACCCCTGCAGCGCGACCATTGTGCCCCTGTTGTCCCCCAGCCTCCCTTTCCCAGCCCCAAAGCCTCTGCACCATCGCCCAGCAGCGTGCCCCTTTGCCCGCACTCGGAAGTCTGGAGGCCGCAGCCCCCTTACCCTCAGCAGCCCCCTTACCCCCAGCAGCCCCGTTTCTGCAGCTGCCGGGGAGCCGCGCCTTTGCGGCCGCAGCTGCCAGCAGCCCCTTTCCCTTTCCCAGAGGCTGCCGGCTGGCTCTGCTGTCAGAGAACCCCAGACCGTTCGCTTTTGCTCCTTAGGCATGGTTTTGGTTTGTCCTTTCTCTGAAACCTCAGCCCGGGCCTGCTGACCGGTCCCTTCTGCAGGGAGGAAGTTCCTTTCTCGCTGACCCAGGGCCAGCTGTTGAATTTTTACTATCCACACTTGTTAGCGTCGAGCAACAGGAGATACACACGGCCGTACCTTTGGAGCAAAACCTAGCTTTGTGTATACCGCATTTTTTGTCTCGGGATGTGACAGATTCACGTTTGTAGGTGTTTACTATCACAGGGCAGGATGCAATTAAAGAAATTCTCAGTGCCATTAAATTAGTCTTATTTTTTTAGTGTGAAACATGGTGAAGCGATAGTTAAAAAGGAAGTGGTCAAAATAAATAGCAAGAAATACGTAAGAATACACAGATATAGCACTTTAAAGAGCAGTCTTTACAAAAACCCCATGGTGGTTAATGCAATTATTGTTACCTCCAATTTACAAATGAGGAAAATGAGATGTAGATATGTGAGGTCTTGGCCACTTTCACACAGCTGACTAGCAAATATCTGGGCTGCTTTTCAGACCAACTTGTTGGGTCTTCTGACCCTAAATCTAGGTTTCTTTTGACTCTACAAATTTGTCTCCTAAAGTGGAACTGATTGACAGATAAGAGAAGTCAGGAGTTGGAGCTCATATTCCTAGTTCCATATTAATTAGTCATATGTTCACTCAGATACTTCTGCTAATAGCATTTTATTAGAATGTATTTCTATATTTAGTTACTAATTATTTACTAGTTAGATTAAATATTATAGAAATCCCTCTTCTAAAGCACATTTCTTTTGAAAAAATGTGTTTTCATTGCATAATGTCATAAACTGACAGGGTTTCTGTATATTTCTCAAAAGTGTTTCCTAGATCACAAAGGAAAGAACTAGAATCTTTCAACATAAAAATGTACCCATCTTTGGATTTTTACATGACCTGCGTTTCAGCAGTATTCATTTTTCCTCTCCCTCTCAGAGAGCCATTCCTTGTTACAGTAAATAAATAAACAAAATCAATGACTATATTGGATAAAAAAATCTGACATTATATGCAGTGTTCCATATTGCCTCTATCAAAGAAGCTAGGAAGAAGTACTTTGTCTTATGTCTTTTTTGAAAACACTCTTGGTTAGTACAATTTCACCATATTCAGGATTTGATTGTTTTATTATTGTTGTTCTTTGCATTTACAACATAATAATTTTATATGCTGTTTTCCTCGTTCTGCTTATTTCATTTTGCATCAGTTCATGTCTTCCCACGTTTCTCTATACTTTTCATATTTATAATTTTTAGAAGGCAGTGATATTCTATTATATTCACGTAACAAAACTTTGTTAGCTCTTTTCCATCAATGTATTACTTCCCCCCCCAATTCTTTGATACTACACAAAATAATGCTAATAAATATTTTGATATTTACAAGGCCTTGCTTTTTATCATTAATCTTATTGGGCTCTCTGCCTAGCAGTTGGATCTAGGATGAGGATAGATAAGTGATAAGGGCTGAAGGAGTATTGATTCCAGTAACATGAACTGTTAGGTAACTTATATATGGGAAGAAGAAGGTGAGAAAGAGACCAGAAAATGCTGGGAACATAAAAGCAATGTCTGCAGGATTTGAGGAGGTAAAATTTAATTACAGGTTAATAGAGTTGGAAAGGACAATAATAATATTACTAATTTGCTAATTAGTATACTTCAATTTAGTTATTATTGAATTGTTATTTATTAATTGGTACCAAAGTGTCAGATTTTAAGGTAAATACCTACAAAATGTTACTTTAAATCTTCAGTTCCAGTTTAATTCTTAATATCTGTGAACCACATTGAATATCAAAGTGCCACATGGGATTGGAAGCACAGCCTGAGATCAGTTAGGTAAAGTGAGTTAGGTAAATTTACAGAGTAAAGTTTAAAAAAATGAATGGATTAATTGATAGGAGGGTGCTGCTGTCTCTGAAGATCAGATTTGAGAGTGCCTTTTTCCATGTAAAAAGAAGGGAAGATGGTAAGATGTCCATATAAACCTTGGTTTTCTGATAGATGGCCAGCTGGTGTAAATGAAGATAGTTTGGAAGTCATTCCAGTGGTTCGTCCATGGGAGATAATGTTCAGACCAAGAACAATGACAGTTGGGTATGAAGAAAGAGGGAGAGAAAACATGAAAAAAATGACAATTTGAAACAGATTGACTCATCTGTATTTTTCCTCTTCTACAAAGAAGTTCAAGATTTTAAGCCTGATGTCTTGGTGATTAAAATTTCACCATATTCAGGATTTGATTATTTTATTATTATTGTCAGATACAGGCAACCTGGCAAGGACAATGATTTCAGGTTTTTAGCTAGAGGTGGTTGATCAAATTCTGAAGGCCCCTGGAAATCAGAATCAAAGATCTGAACATCATTAGCCTAAAAAAAAAAAAAAAAAAGAGCTAAAATCATTAAAAACAGATGAGTTATTTGAGGAGAGAGAGTATAGGAGGAAGGAGAATGAGATTGAAGATTAATGCCAAAGTAGAACAGAATAAAGAATGAAATCTGGAGAAGATAGCTCTTAAGTTATTGGAGAGCCAATTATTTAAGAATTCTATCAATCAATATTCATTTAAAAAAAAAAGTTGAATATAATCCCTTTCCTCAAGGAATTCACAATCTAATGGGGAGACGATTTGCAAACAAATATAAATCACCAATCTGTATACAGGATAAATAAAAAGTAATTAACAGAGGGAAGGCTCTAGAATTAAAATGGTTTGAGAAAGGCTTCCTGCCAGAGATGGGATTTTAGTTGAGACTTGAAGGAAGCCAAGGAGGTTAGTAGGCAGAATTAAGGAGGGAGAGTCTTTCAGGTATGGGAGATGGCCAGAGAAAATGCCTGGAGTCAAGAAAGGGATTGTCTTGTTTGTGGAAGGGCCAGGAGACCAGTGTCCCAGAATCAAACTGTCTGGGGGGAAGTGTAAGAAGTGTAGAAGGTCGCAGCATTTTGGGGCTAGAAAGAACTTTCAAGTCAGCTCACCCCAGAAATAAGAAAGAAATAAACCCAGAAAGGTGAGTTGATTTGTCCAAGTTTACATAGTGACAGGGTTGAAAACCAGTTTTCTCCCTACTATGGTGACCTGCCACACAATGGAAAACATAATTTATACAGTCTAAGGGAGCAAGGTTTCAGAATAAGAGTTTACAGACCAAGATGTCAAGAGTATCACATTTCATTGTACCAATAAGAAGTTATATAAACCATTCCATGTTTTCAAAAAGGACTATTCTTTAAGCCTTCCAATTTGCTGTGTTCTGTTTTTAAATAGCCTGATAGCTGGGAAATCTAAAAGTTTTAATATTTAATGAACATGGTATTGTATTCTTGTGTTCTAATGTGCCATCAAGGTGATTGTTTTCCTGATATAACTAAGTTATATTCCTTAAACTACACGTAAGTCAAAGTTGTCTGTCAAATTGCCTTGAGTTTTTAAAAGATTGGCCAGACACTAAAAGAGACACAAGGTTCTAGCATTCTAAAAATGTTCATGACAGTATCATACATTACACATGTTCCAAACACAGGAAAATTCAACAGGCACACGCTGAATGAATAGTATATTTGCCCAGTGTTAGAGTGCTGAAATACAAACAACTCTTTATGTGGAAATATATTTCAAGTATATTTGTCCTAAGTGTAGTAATCATTTCCCAAATTGTTTCTGTTTCTCAGTGATAAAGAGAAGGGGAAGGGAGTGAGGAGGAAGCTTACTGTGCATCAGATACTACTCCAGGCATTTAAAAAATTATCTCATTTGATCCTCACAACAACCTTGTGGGCTAGATGGTATGATCCTCATTTGACAGTTGAGGAAACTAAGACAGATAAAGGTTAAATGACTTGGTCAGGATCACACAACTAATGTGTTCCTGAAGCCAAATTTGCACCACCTTGTTGCCCCTCATAAAGCAAATATAAAGCATGAAATAGCCTTATTTGTTAGCCTTTTTAGGGTAAGATATGAAAAACAGCAACGAATAATCTAATGGTCAAGGGCAGTTATTTGTAATAGTTCAGGAATAAAGTGGGTAGAATTTTATATGTATATAAAATATATGTGTATGTATATACATATACTATGTAAAATGTGTATATTATTTCGTGTGTATATATATATATATGAAATGTGTGTATATGTGGAAGAAAATGGATTGTATTGCAGGTGAAAAGGGAGGTAATTAGTATCTACATAGGCCCTCTATATGCTAAGCATTTTGCAAATACTATCTTCTTTGACCCATTGAGGTAGGTACTATTATTATTGCCATTTTACAGTTGGGGAAACCGAGGCAAATAGGTTGAGTGACTTGCCTAGGGTCACACATATAGTAAGAATTCAGGCCTGGTGCTCTTTCCAGTGAACTACTTAGCTTCATTGAGAAGGGATGGGAATTAAAGTCAACTCTCATTGTGTTCTTTTTACCTAATCGTGTTCTTTTAAACAAATAGAGAAGTTAGGAAAGAGTATGCAAGTTAGAAATTCACCTTAGCAATACATAAGACTACAGAATAAAATTGAGTCATTGTACCTAACTTGGCTTTGGAAAGATCAGTTGCAAGAGAAGCAAATTCATAGAGATTTCCTAATCCAGAGTCCATTTCCAATTTTGTCATTTCACAAGAGCAGCCTAAGCAGAGTGATTTCTCAGAGTTTGCTTAAAGGAAGGTCTTTTTTTTTTTTTTTTTTTTTTCTTTTAGTTTATAAAATGTTAGCAGGCTGGGGATGTGTTATCATTGTTAATAAAATATGATGTATGCTAGAACAGAACATGTCTATACCTAGAATGCAAGTTCTAACTAGTTACTTCATAAAATATATTGGGCAAAACAACAAAGCTATTATTAGAGAGTCTTTGAAAAACGTTAAGGTTGTAGATCAGTGTAAACGATAACTAGAGACTTGTTTAAAACATACATACTCTCTTCCTGGCTGTGTGATCCTGGGCAAGTCATTAACCCCAATTGCCTAAGCAAACAAAACAAAACATATATATCCTTAAGAAATTAGTTGGGGGGCTCAGTGGCTAGAGCATCAGTCCTGGAGTCAGGAATACCTGCGTTCAACTGTGGCTTAAAAACTTAGTAGTTATAGGATCCTAACCCCAATTGCCTCCAAAAAAGAAAGGAAGAAAGAAAAAAAGACATTGTAAATCAGTAATTATTATTCCTTCATTGAAACTTCTTTGTAAAATATCAAGTGATATATAAATCTTAGCAATTATTTGTAATCTTACTAAGTAAATAGAATTTATAAAATGGAGGTGGGGAAAGGAAGGAAGAAAGAAAGAGGAAAAAAAAAATTTGTTGGTATACCAGAACTAATTCCTTATCATATAGTAAACCCATTCTTTTTCTTGTTGTATTAGGTAATACTGGCTACTTGGATAAATCCAAATAGTTATTTTTTAATTCGCCAATTATGCCTATTCCTAATTACTAATATATTAATCTCATTGTCTATTTTGCCTAGAACAGATTCGAGTGAAAATTATCTGGGATCTGAATAAGTCCAATTAAGAAAACATTTAAGTGCCTTCCTATTATATCCCAGGAAATTGTGTATGTTCTAGGTTCACCTTTAGGTTGTAAATTCCTTGAGGGCAAGATTCTGTGCTCCCCATTAGAAGGTGACCTTGTGGACAGGGGCTATTGCTGCATCTTTTCTAATTTCCAGTGCTTGGCACATAGTAGATGCTTAATAAATTGATGGCTCATAAAGGTAGAATTTAGTCAATTAAGTAGAATTGTCAAGACCACTAGCATTTATTTTGCTTACTTTGTGCCAGTCTTTATGCTAAGCCCTACTGATACAGAAAGAAAAGATGGGAGGCAAAATAGCTCGCCCTCCCAAGGAGTTCACACTCTAATGAGATGGAGATATGTCTTGACTTCAAATCCTGAGAATTTGATAGAAGTGGAGACGGAGAGAAGAGTGAGTTCTGGATGACAGTAAGTATGATATCAAGGAAAAGGTGATTAGTGAAGAGGCAAGAGCAAAGTTAAGTATTAGAAGAAATTGGAGGAAAGAAAAATCATTTCTATGTGGGTATATCAAGTTGGTTTTGTGGCTCAAGGGGAATGCTAGTTAGGTCTTGAAGAGGGAAAAACTTTAACGGAGACTGGAGGGAGTCCATACATCTATGGGAGAGAGCTTGACAAGTAAACAGAAGGAGTATCAGGACTGGGAACTACACCCAGCTCATAGTAGGTGCTTATTAAGCATTTAGTGAAATTGAATGTTCCACTTTGGATGGAATATGAATATGTAAAATAGAACAGTAAGAAGTGAGGTTTAAAACTAGGTTGGAAGATCAACAAGGTCTTCTGGGCTGGGATAAGAAATCCCGACTTTATTTTGCAGGCAATGATTTGTTAATGAAGATTTTTGAATAATGATCCATGTCTATATAAAACTTTTAAAGGTTTGTAAAAGAATACAGACTAAAGATGTGCTCAGAGCAGTAAGTTATGCAAATACTCAGGTATTTCTATAAAAACCAAAATTGGAGGAGAAACTCAAACTGCTGTTCTAGGCAGTCCAGGCTGGAAGAGATATTACCCAAATTTGGGGGATGCCCCTCCAGGGAAATCTCCAAGAAGAAGCTACATAGTAGGAAGTTGGAAATGCAGTTTGATAGCTTTGAGGAGTCCGGTTCTCAGTAGAATGGAAGTTTACTGAAGGCAAGGACCTTTTTGTTTTGATCTTTGTAGCTCTGTTGCCTATGATAGCCCCTTAATAAATGAATTTTTAATTGATTGGATTGTGGGGATGCTTTGAAATATTCATTGTGTTTCCATAAGTGCAGGTTCTAGGGGGACTAGTTATTTCAACATTAGTGCTCAGAAATCTAAATGATGTCCTTTGGCATGTACTTACATGTTAGGGCTCAAACAAGATCCCAGTGCTCTTCAACATGTTAAAAATATTTTAAAGTAATTCCATTTCTCAAAGTGAGTTTATTAAGTATGGCTTTGCAAATGTGCTTCTCTGTTGGCAAGGGATTTTGCCCTTTAACTTTGTTCTTTAGAACAAAGCCCAGACATGCATATACTCTTATAAAGTTTCATACCATAGAACTAATGCTTAGGTAGTGTAACCATTGGTGTGATCTTTATAGGACTACATGTAAATTTATAATATCTGTTGACGCCTGTTGTAGTTGAATTACATTAAAAAGACTTAAAATAGATTTCATAAACATTACTTCTTTCCCAAAATAGCCATCTTGTCCTATTTTTTATGTAAAGAGTACAAAATTTTCAGATCAGAAACAAAATGTCTGTATCATTGTTAGAGATTTTCAAGTATTATACTTCTACCTGTCAAAATCAATGTCATTTTAAAGATGATAAATATTTTTAAAAGTTAAGTTCCTAAATTATATATACAAGTAACTGAATAAAAGGAAGTCTATTTAAATGCAACATTCAGAACTGTTGACTTATGTTATTTTTTTAAATAAGTGTCTATGATATCAATTGGTTTTGATCATTTTTTTAGCTTACTACTAAAGGGTGTCAAGATGCAACCTAAATTCAACTTATTGAGTTTATCGTTTTCTATAAAAAAATGGTATTGGTAAAGGTTTTCAAAGGGGATATAACCTTTGTAATTTTTAAAAAACTCCAATGAAACTTGGTATATGGATTGAAACTAAAGGAAAATGTCAAGAGAAAATGTCAGTCTGTGGTCTTAAAAGAAAATGAAAATAGTAACCCATAACATTTTACACTAGTTTGAGATTGCATATATACAAATCATTATTTGTAAAAATCCTACATCCTATTTAAGCCATCATTTATCTTTCTTTCTGTTGACCTTTAGGTGGCTAATAATTTTGATTTTGTAAATTCATGACATTCCAACCTTAACTTATCAACAGTAACCAGTTTGTGATCATTGAAAATACTATTTCATCTCCCAAGTGCAATCCATAATCATTCTCTTCCTTGACCTCAATTTTAGATTTACTCAATTTTCATCTGCTGTTCATATCTAAGATACTTTAAGGTGTAAGTTGATTGGATGCTTTGTTTAATGAAAGTCTATAAGGCTGCTTCTTATTCTGGAGGGTCAGATGCTTAAAAAAATTACAAGCTTAGTAAAGAATGGGTATAGTGGAATTATTCTCTACATCCTTCAATCAGTTGTGTGACCATTAAGAAGTAACCTATTGTTGAAAATCATAAAAGAAAATCTACTTATTGTCATCGCATATTTCCATATTCCCATATTCCCTTTTTATAGTCTCTTGATATAACTAGATGGACCAGATAGATAAACAGACCATTATAAAGTTGTTATAAAGAAAGAAAATTAGAGTATATCAATAGTTGCTGATACCTTTATAGCCATTTTTTTTTCCAAGTAGAAGCATCATATATAATCATTTTTGTGCTTTAACAATTATTTGTCTCTTAGAGATTTTGAAATGCATTTAAAATGTATTATCTCAAACACAAATATAAAACTAGATTTCACCTGGTATATATTTTTGTCAGTGCTACATAAAATGTCGAGGTGTTAGGAGTCGCCAATCAAAGTGGTTCTACTATTGTCAGCAAGAATGGATTGCTTTAGAAATACTAGAAACAGAAATACTGTTTCATTCCAAATCTATGTGTTAGCCTTGCAGTTTCTTCTGTATATATTCCCAGGGTTATCTGTCTTAGTTAGATCTCTTTTAAATCAAGGTCGTTTCCTGTTTATCAAATGAGATAATACTTTTCAAAAGTATTTACCGCAGTGTCTGGCACAGAATAAGCACTATATAAATGCTTATTTCCTTTCCTCCTTCCCCTTTCCTCATCTGCCTTTTATGAAGCAGTACTATTCCAACCAGCTCATTTGTAATGTTTACCAAATGGGTTAGTATTCTGTCCCAGTAGATTGTTTGGCTATCATGTCTCTCTGCCAGCCAACAATAAATAATAACTAAAGGCTCTCTGGCTGAGGTGGTTTCCGAACTCTTTCAGTCTTATTATTTTAGCAACTGTTTTGTGTCACTTAAAATTCCCTAAGAAAAAATGATATTCAATTGTTTTACTTCTTTCATTTCCTCTTTTTCATTATTAACTTGTTTAAACAGAGCTGCTTAGAGTTGTTGTAAGAGCATCCAGTATCTAATTTCTCCTAATTTTTCACCTTCTGTGACCTTTTTTCTAATTGATTATCAGACTCTATGCATAAATGGGATTATGAAGTAACTTATGTATGATTATTCCCTGTTCATAATTGAAAGATTATTGAATTGAATTGAAAGAAGTGAAAGATATAATAATAGAGTTAACTTTGTTTGATAGCCCTCTCATTTTTTTATATCAAGCGATGGAAACAGGTGCCCACCAGAGCTTTGTCACTATCATGGAGGATGTCTAAAGCAGAGCCCAAGTGGCAGGATTCTTTATAGATAATGACCTCTTTTAGATATTCCTCCTTGTGGATATTATCTGTCTTCACCAAGCTTAGACAGAGAATGGAGCCTCTTAAATGAGATCCCTAATCATAAAGAACTTCAGCCTAATTATTCACAAAAAAGTAAAGTATTCCTCTGTCCAAACTACACTATTAAGATGACTTTGTAAATCATAGAATTGGTACATAAGTGTGTATATTTTGGGCAGATCTGTTTGTGCTTATGAGAATGAAGTGGATGTAAAACTGAGCATGATGTTGGCAATGGACTGACTGGCTTTTGAGGAATTAAGATCCATCTTTTTAATATCAGTATTTTCCTGGTCATACCATGTGGCCATGAATCATGGGACATGATAATCTCTTAAGAATTAAAGTTGAAAGTTACCCAGATGGCAAAATAGAGGAACACATTAAGTTGCAGAGGCTGCAACACATTCCTAACAAAGAATTACCCAGGAAGAGCAATATAAAGGTTCTATCAGCCAGTTATATATTGAAAGGACACTGGGCAGCTTTCATGCTTTCTTGGGATTTTCATATTTCATGCTATCTAGAGAAAGAACCTCTGGCATCTGAATGGACTTTTGTAGAAAATTTATGGAAAGAGAGAAACACAAGTCATATAAGGTAAGAAGAAATGATTATATTCTAGTCTATAGCCCTGGATGGAACGTATTCATACACAATATCACAGATGAATCAAAGAAAGGTTACTATGTCCAGTTGCCTCATTTTTTGATCTTAGATTACCTTTTCCAACATAATTTTTATCTTCTCTTATGCTTGATTTTTTTTCATTGAAATTGCTGATTATCAAAGTATATATTCATGTAGTTTAGAGGCTTTTGTAAAATTCTTCACATAATTTCTGTTTCATTTTTTTGTGGTGGATTTAAGCCACAGATTATCTTCAAGATGACCTGTTTGCTTATTTCTGGGAATACAATAACATGAGATAAGAGAACATTCACATGTTTGTATATATGAGTGTGCTAGAGACAGCTTGTGAAACAGGCTTTTGAGAGCTGGTTATAAATTTTCAATGTGAGCATTATACTTCAGAGACCAACAAAAGCTACAAGTCAAGGTTTAATTTATTGGTTTTTTGATTGTCTAAAATAATGACAGTGATGCAGATTAAACTTGAAAATGTATTATGTGTACTTTTCCCCTCTGGAGAGCCAATGGTTAAACATTTACCAATACATCCCTGTTTCTGACACATTTACAACAATCATTATCTAGTGTTGGGGTCCAGCTCCAGTGTTCAATACTGGCCCTCTACAATCTCGAAATGATTGCTTTTTGGTCAGAGATTGAGTACATCCAGTGAGAACCATTAAAAATATAGTTTCCTGGAAAGTTGAAGAACTTTAAGGAGGCTTCAGAGAGAAAATGTAGAAGAATAAAATTGTCCTTATCCCTCAACCAGACCACATAGAATGTCCATTATAGGAAAAATATCATTAGAGAAAAATAAAGTCCCTTATGACATGCTTTTCAAATTTGCTGATGAAGGACACAAAAGTGGTTTCCTACAGAACTAGTATCCAAACAAGATGGAATTTAAAATAATGGAATAAAAACACTTATCCAGTACAGGTACTGGTTGGAGAGGTTTGGCTAGGAAGCACTTCATGGAGGAGAGGCTTAGGGATCCTAGTACACTGAAAGCTCAGTATGAGCCAACAATGTGACATGATAATCTAAATTCTATTGACGCTGGATTGAGAGCATTGTGGCATCCAAAATAAGAAGGGTGATAATCCCGCTCTATCTGCTCTTCCCTTGTCAGATCACATTGGAAGTATTCCGTTTTAAGTGTCATATTTTAGTAAGGATATTGAAAAGCTGTACCTATTACAAAAAGAAAAGAAAAAAACAAAAAAACCAAAAACCAAAAAACCTTTTGTCCAAATAAGGGAAACTAAGTCATATAAAGATCAAGTTGTAAAGACTCTTTTCAGGAGAGGAGAGTGGTTGCACAACCAATCAGATAGCAAGCCTATTAATTCTCCAGTAATAATTCTTGCATTTAACTCTCCTCCCTTCATACTGCCACGGTGTAGTTGAGGGTCCATTACTTCTGTGGGCTATTATAATTGCCTCCTCATTAAATCCCTGGCTTCAGTCTCTCCAATCCATCTTTTACATGATTGCCAAGATAATTTCCCTAATGTACAGGCCTGATTATTCCCCGGCCATTATTAAAAATTTTCAGTGTCTTGCTATTGCCTACATGCATGAAATAAAAATTTCTGAGACTTACATTTAAGGGCCTCCTTAATCTGATTTTAACCAATTTTCCAATCTTATTTCTTAATATTTCGCTTTATGCGCATTACAATTCAGTTAAATCGTCCTGCTAGATATTGCCCTGTTAACCTGTCATTTCCTCTCTCTTTGCATTCATGCAAGTGTCTCTTGGGACTCAAATGGACCTCCTTTCATTCTCATTCGTTAAATACATTTCCTTCAAAGCTTAGCTCATAGGTAATGAATCCTCCATGAAACTTCCCCCATCCCCTAAACTATAAAACATTCCCCATTCGTTCCTTCCTCATATTAGAGTTCTTTATCAAGATTTTACCTTTGCACCCGTGAGATCATGTACTTTACTTTTATCTATATACCTGCCATATTCTTTTCATTCTCTAGAACATGTAAGCCCCTCAAAGACTTGTCTTTTCTTAATTCTTTAAAGCAGCACAGTGTCTTACACGTAGACTTAATTGTTATTGTTGCATTGGGTTGAGATACTTGAATGGCGGTCATATGGAAAAGTAATTAGATTTGTTTTTCTAAATCTCCAGTGGGGGTGTGGGTAGCAGAACAAAGAATTGTATATAGAGGTTGTAAAAAGACCAATTTTGCCTTTCTTTTTCTAAAAAAAAGTTTCCTGATGATTAGAGTTGTCTAAAATTGGAATGAGTTCAATGCTATAGAGAGTATTCCTGTCAGGTCAAGGGTTAGAATATTACTTCTGCAAGAATACACCTCTGAAATTTATAACTTTACAAACAATGTCACAGGTCAACATTGCTGGAAATAGTTTTAAAAGGTGTTAGGAAAATCCTTTCTTGAACACATTTTTAAAATTTAATGACCTCCTTTGCCTAATGTTATTCAACATATTTATCTTTGTCCATAATTCTGGAATATAGAATTTATTATAGAAGCTGGTCTTTGGTTGAATCTCAACTGAAAAATTAGCAAAGCCTGGAGAAGAAAAAAAAACTCTTAATTTCTCTAGGTATGAAAATGAATTTCCCTAAGGACTCAATTGCCAGATTCCCTACAGATTTCAGCTTCAGAGTCTGCCAACGATATTTCAGTCTATAGTTGATTTTTTTTGTTTGTTTCTTTCTTTGTTTTAGAGAGGTAGCTTGGTGTCTTGGATAGAAATCCTTAAACTTAGAGTGAGAAAGACCTGAATTTAAGTCCTAACTTTAACATATACTTGTATAATCCTGGTACATCTCAGTGCCCCTAGAAACTTTCTGAAATATGTTATAGATCTGCATTATTATAAGGAGTTATCTGAGTGCGATTCCTATACCAATGTGTATCACAGATCTAGACACCTCTATCCTTCCCCATGATGGTTATTAATGTCTCTAGTCCAAGACAAAAATGATTAGTTTTCTTTAGAAATAGATATTAGGGAATATTTCCCCTTATGTTCATCCTAGTTTGTAGGTGTCTATTCACTTTATACTGGATGCTATGTAGCCTAGGTATAAGAATTCCAAAAGTGAAATAAAGACCCTTGTCCCTAAGAACTTTGAATCAAATAAAAAAGTACTTATTCATAAGTAATAATCATAATACCAGTTAAAACAATCTAACTGTGAAGGAGAGATCCAAGCAAAGTGTTTATGAGGATTTGTAAAGAAACTATGCCCTTAGGGTCTGGGAATTCATGTTTCTGATTATTTATGAAATAGACCAATTCAGTGTTTCAGGTAAAACTAATATTGTACTGGTTCTTTGTTGTATTATTTAATTACTTCCTTATAAAGGGAGCACAGAAGTGACTTTGAAGATAGGAACTTCAACCAGTTGTAAAGGAAACAAAATTTGAAAAAGGTCAACTTTATACAGTCCAAAATGGGGAGAATGGGACAAAGAACAGGAATTGAAATATCCCAGAGTAGTGAGATAAGTTGAAATGGTCCTTCTTATATGACTTTAGATCTATCATGTTCTTTCTGATTTTCTATTTGACATTTGTCCGTTTTCTATTGAATGTCAATCAATAGAAAATCAATGTGTTTTATGAGAAACTGGACTACTTCTGAATTTAGCTTTCTAAAATGCAGGTGGGATGATGTCAGTTTTCATTTCTACCATCATCCCCATCTTCTAAATAAATTTTACTGACTCCCTCTTTCTTCCAGAATTGAATTTGATCTTCTCTATTTGGCTTTTAAACCCTGGTTCCTTCCTATATTTTCAGTTTTCTTGTTCTTTACTCCTTTCCACACACTCTGTGATCCAATTATGCAAGCTTATTTGTATAGAATCTTCCATCTTTCAACTGTGCATTTTCCCCACTTTTTAGTCTTTTTTATTTTAGTTTTTTTTTTCCATTTTTTACTCTTTTCTTTTAGTCCCCTATACTTAAATATTCTTCCTTTTTACTCATCTCTACTTCCTCAATTCCCTGGATTCCTTCAAGGCTCTATTAAAATCCCATCTTCTGTAAGAGCTTCCCCTTTTACGATTCTCTTCCTTGTATTCTGTGTGTGGAGTGCATATGTGTAGATATGTGTTAATATACACACATATAGATTTTATATATTCATAGGGTTTTTACATGTTGTCTCTCCTCTTACAATATGGGCCCCTTGAGTGCCTGTGTTCTTACCTTTCTTTCTATCCCCCAGCACAGTAACTGGAACACAGTAGGTGATTAAGAAATGTTCCTTAATTGTTCAAACTCTTGTTCTTTGTTTTTCTTTAGCTTTTCTTTAGTCTGATTCTTAAACAATTTAATTCAATAAGGATTTATTGAGCACTTGTATATTGAATATAGTATATTTTTTAAGGATACTTCTGCTGTGATTATAGTTGTACCTGCTTCTCTCTATCCTCTTCCCAGTCTTTCCTATGTACATCATTCCTAATTATAGAAAACC
The DNA here is from genome assembly GCF_902635505.1 of Sarcophilus harrisii. NCBI lineage: Eukaryota > Metazoa > Chordata > Mammalia > Dasyuromorphia > Dasyuridae > Sarcophilus > Sarcophilus harrisii. Next base: position 30,624,810 of record NC_045431.1, on the reverse strand, counting down.
TGGGTACATCTCTTCAAGGAGTAGAAATTCGATTTTTACAAAACTATTCTATGTAGCTATTCAGGAGTGTATCAAGTATATATCAAGTGTATAAGTATCAAGAGATGCTTACAAGGATAAAATTTGAATATCTTCAATCAGACTGGGAAAGTTTTGTGGAACAGAGATTTTTAAAAATTAAGATATGTTTGGGAAATAGTATTTTCCCCAATGAATTTGTGTGATAAGTAACTGCTGCCAAATTAATCTGTTACAATGCAGAAATTATAAAGTTAAAAATCTAGCATTTATTATGCTTAAACCCAGCTTCAGGATTCAGAAAGATAACTGAATAAAATAAGCCTTTAACAAAGTTTTTTAATAGACAAAAATTACAGAGTGGGAAATATTTTTGGCATGCGCCAATCTTATACATCGCATACAATCTCATAATCTCATACATCCCCTAAGAATACTGACCTGATTTAAGCAGATGTTATCAGAGAAACTAAGTCAAGTTACAGATTAAACTACATTTAGAGGCAATTGAGGGGAAGGAGATACAAAAAATAACCAAAGTTTAGGAGCTAAGATAGGAAGGACTAAAAAAAATAGTTTTTTGTTGTTGTTCAGTTGTTCCAGTTGTATCTGATTCTTTGTGATCCCATTTTGGGGTTTTCTTGGTAAAGATATTAGAGTGGTTTGCCCTTTCCTTCTCCATTGCATTTTACAGATGAAGAAACTGGGATAAATAGAGTTAAGTGACTTGCTGAAGATCACAGTGTCTGAGACCAGATTTTGAATTCAGAACTTCAGGCCTGACACTTTATCCTGAGCCACCTCGTTGCCTACAAATAGTTAACTAGTTAACATTTTAGTTAATAAATAGTTAACTAAATCACCTTGGGAAACTCCCTTGTGGTTTCTTATCTGGGGAATGTCAAGTCTTCCCTTATACCATCATCCCATAAATCAAATTTTAGCCAAGTGAGGTTAATATTAACTGAAAACAGGCTTCAGTTAGCCAAATGTTTGGGGAGAAATGGTAGAATAAAATTTAATAAAAGGAAAATGAAAATTTCTTATTAAAGATGTTTTTAAAATCTCACCTCATTTCTGTTTCACAGTAATACACTGAAGGAAAAAAGGCCCTTTTCTTACTTGAAACTTATCTCAGTTATACCCTTAAAATTAAAGATGTTTTTAAAATTTCACCTCATTTCTGTTTCACAGTAATACACTGAAGGAAAAAGGCCCTTTTCTTACTTGAACCTTATCTCAGTTATACCCTTAAAATCCCTGGGTTCCTTATTCTAATTGATTATGGGATTGATTTATTCAGAATTACAAGTAAAACCAATACTGTCATATTTGGGCAGATCCTTAATAGTTTATAGGATCTCATCCAATTTAATTCCATTCAGACAAGTATTTATGAAACATTTATTGTGAAATAAGCACTGAGAACATAAAGACCGAAATGAAGCCCTCTCTGCCCTCAAGGAGCTTACATTCTGCTGAGAGATATAACAATAAATAGATTTTATACCTGGCCAATGAAAATCAAGTTGGCAGGGAACACCAACCACCAGAGCAATCAGGAAGGTTCTTCTTGTAAGAGGAGGCTTCTCAGTTGGTAACTTGAAGAAATTTAGCTAGTACTCTAAGATTGTTGATGTAAAGATTCTTTTTACTTGGGATTACTTAAATTCTTTGTTAGCCTTAAACTCCTTAAAAATGTCATGAATTTGATGGCAGGCTGTATAAACCCTGAATCTTAAATCTTTGTACCTCACCCACCACCCATCATTCATTCTTCTTCTTTTAACCTTTCTGTATCAAGTGTGGGTTTTCCTGTTCTTTTTTTATGTCCATCATCACAAACTGAAAAGAGTGACAGAGCTTTTCCTACTTTGCAGAGTATAACTTCTAATTCTGTATGGATATTTCTATTCCAATCAATCTGGGTGGACCATTTTTACAATGTTGACTGAAAGACAGCATCTCAGAGATATATCCACTCATAACTTATGTCATTTCCTTTGATCCTAGAGATTGTTATCACTGTACAGTTTCTTGATTTGATAGTTTTACATTGCATTATATAAGATAGTTTGGATGTCATTTTGTGATACCATCGTTTTATCACTATTAGAAAAAGTTGGATATGCAACATTTTAGCTTATTTTTGTTTACAGATTATGTCTCTACTTTTTTGCTGCTACTGTCTTCTCCTGCCCCTAAATCACAATTTTAAAACTTATTCTAATTATTTTCACGGTTTTCTCATGATTGATACTTTTTGTTCAAAAATAAAAGTGTGCTTTAAAAAAAATCTGCTTAAAAAAAATCTGCAAAGTCTCCAGACTTCATAAGGATTCTAAGGAGCAGGTGACAGCCGAGGAACTAACAGGTATATAAGCTGCCTGATTCACTCATTGAAAATAATGTATTTAGAGACTTGTGTTTTTATGAAATGATAAGTAGTCATCATGTAAGACAAGACTGATTGGAGACTACTGTTTTATACTAAGTGCAGAAGAAAAAAAAAACACTCTTGTTCAGAAAATTTCTTATAATCACTAGATTATTTGTGAACCTTTCTCTAGATTTTTATCCTTGTTTTTCTAAAAATGCCTTTGTTCTTCAATGCAAGCCATTTAAGAATGGTACTAAAACTAAAGGGAATACTTAACTGGTAAAACATTAGATCAATTCAATGATTTTTTTTTTTCTACAAAGAAATCTAAGCAGTGGGGATTTAAAGTCAGATTGGTTTTCTGGTGGTGGTTCTTTATCTGTTTAAAAAGTGGAAATATGCTAATATGGTATCAGAAAACTGAATTGAGGTCAGAGAATTGGATCTGGATTCAGAGGGTTGGATGATTTGTATTCACATTCTGATTCTGCTGCTTAATAGGGATTGAATGACGGTAGACATGTCTTCACTTGACTTCAGTTCCTTCATAGATAGAATGAGAATTGGACTCGATATTCTTTAATTCTTATATCCCACAGGATACTGAAATGTTTCCTGAATATAATAATATTTAGCTCAGGTTCTTTGTACCATTACATTTAAGATTTTAATTTTTAGATATTTGTAAATATTGAAACTAATAACATGAGTCATCAGCTAATTAATCAGTTCCAAAAACTTTCAAATATAAAGTTCAAAATAAATTGTACACATAAAACAATACCAAGTGGTAATCAGGCTTGTAGCGTAGCCCGCCAAAGCCCTTTCAATTCAACATGTAGCTAAATTATAAAGGCATCATTTTATTTTATTTTATTTTATTTTTTTTTTTTACCTGTTAAGATTATGATTTTATTATTATCATTACTATTATTTTTTTTTTTTTTTGTGTGATGTGTGAATGCTTTTTTTTTTTTTTTTTTTTTTTTTTTTTTTTTTTTTTTTTTTTTTTTTATTTAATAGCCTTTAATTTACAGGATATATATACATGGGTAACTTTACAGCATTAACAATAAAGGCATCATTTTATAACATTATTTTGATAAGTAATAATAATATTAATAATGTGTTTGAAATTCTGGTCAGTAATGTGTCTGCTCATAATCTAGGAATGAAAATAAGGTTTGAATTCTTTACTACCTTACAGTCATTTTTTATCTTTATGCCATAGCTGAAACATTGACATGCATCTGTATTTAGAGTTGGAATAAATTTGTCATTATAAATGATAAAGGGAGCATCCCTTCCAAATGGAATTAGCATTTTATTAAGGCCATACTATGTTCCAGCCAGTACTGTGCTGTGCATTTTCTAAATATTATTTCATTTAATCCTCACAACAATCCTGTGTTATTATCATCCCTTTTAGAGTTGAGGAAGAACTATAGTTGCACATTCAATAAATATCTGAGGCAGGATTTGAATGCAAGCCTTCCTAACTTCCATCTAAGAGCCACCTAGCTACCTTTAATTCTTCAGGTTATTAGAGATTTGAATATTCCTTTGCAAAATGGAAGGAGGTCTTCTCTAGAAAAACAGAGCAGAAAATGAGACCAAGAGGAATCCTCCCCAAGTCTGAGAAAAATGTGTCACTGAGGAGAAAGCAAAGGAAAAAAAAGGCTGCTGAATTCTTGGACCTAAACCATGAATATGAGGATCTTTCTGAAGACGGTGAAATGGGTCCTTTTGAGAAAGAAACAGCTGCTCGTACTCCAGAGAATAATGATAGGGATAGGTAAGGGCTCTCAGTTAAAGATCCAAGAAGGGCTAGAAAGTAAGAGAGTGTAAGAGTTCCCTGCTGAGGGCTATCGGTGCAACTTTTGTTGGTATAATTGTAACACTAGAAATCTGGGGCATATATCCAGGATGTTGTCAAACTACAGCAACCCCCGTGAACACAAAAGATGCCCCCAGAAGGCTTCCTTAAAGAGTGTGAAGTGGAAGTGAGAGAAGGGGAGCGGAGGGGAAGGGCCCCTCCCCCAGTTCCTGTGCTTACTATGTTGTCTCCTCCTGTTCAGAGAGCAGCCTTGTGGGGTGAGCTCCCTCAGAAGGCAGATGTTTGAAGACAGCTGGATGGACATCCTCCTTCCATTTAACCTACATCTTCTGAATGACTCATTGTAATAGAGGGTGTAGGTGTGTGTGGGAACATCCCCATTAGGGATGCGTTACTCTCTTTCAATTTACAGTAACAAAACCCCAAAGTCAAGGTGTTCAGGAAGAAAATAAGTAGTCTTGATCAAATATCCATAATTTATCTACACAGTTAAGTATAGATTATTATTTGGAAAAAAATATTTTTTTAATTTTTTGGTTTTGTCCTCTGAACTGGTCTAGGTGTTAAATAGCACTGGAAATTGATAGATAGGTGTGACATGCTTTTAACTTAATTTAAAGCTAGCATTTTTGGGTTTGGAAACTGTGTAATTATCTACAGTCTTTTCCTGTTTTTAATGGGTCATACAAAAAGAAGGCAGTCAAGTGGGATAGTGGATAGAGTCAAGCCTGGATACAACTTGATTAAGGAAGATCCATGTTCAAATTCAAACTCAGATATTTTCCAGCTATGTGACCCTTGGCAAGTCACTTAACCTGATTGCCTCCAAAAACATAAAAATAAACAGGTGAAATGAAAGGATGTCACTGTGGGGTGGGGTAGTTCTATAGGAACAGTCTGGGTCACAGAGAGGAAGAAGGTAAAGGAAGCTGGTGGATTGGATTTCCTTCCATTAATTAGAAGCTTGTCCAATTAAATTCAATAATTTATTGACTTTTCACTAGTGTAAGGCACCTTGCTTGATGCTGGGTTGTGAGAAGAAGAAAAAGGTCCATAACCATCCCTGATCTATATTCAATCACTCTCTCACTTTCCATCTGTCCTTATCCATTAGGTTTTTGTCTCTGGTGGTCTCCCATGTCTGAAATACACACCCTCAAAAAATCTCTAATTTACTTGAAAACAGCTTTACAAGTAGAGGAAAGAGTCATATTGAGTAAATAAAGCTGAGCCCAAAATTCTTTTGTCATTAATCAGTTAACCACTTGGGCTCAATTTTTGGTGGTCTCAGTTAAATTCCACAAAAAGAAAAAAACTTCAATTCATTATGACTGTTTTTTTAGTGACTACATTGAACCAATAGAAAAAAAATTCAATTTTTTCTTGACAAAACCAAACTCACAGCTTTTTTTTTTTTCTCCTTTTATAGCCAAACTTCCAAAAATTAGTCATCCATACTCAATGCCTCCATTTCTTCTGATCTCTCAATTTGGCTTCCACCTCTACGAAATGGCTGTAATTTCTCTTTCCAAGACCACCAACTGACTTTTTTAAACTTATAAGTCCAATGACTTTTTCTTAATTCTCATCCTGTTGACCTTTTTCTATGTTTTGACATCTGCCCCCTTCTGGAATATGAGTCTATCCTAGTTTGACTCTTCTTTGCTAGATTAGGATCCATTTGCCATCCCTCAAACACGAGCAAAGACTGAATGAAACTTTCTGCCCTCTCTTAACTCCCTCCTTGAGGGTCTCATTTATTTCCATGTTTCAGCAGTCTCTACACAGACAACACACATTTATTCAAAGTCTAGAATATAGATCTGGAGAAGAGATTTAAAAATAGTCAATCCATCCCTTTTATAATATAAATGAGTGTTTAAAAAGTAAAGAGACTTTTCATTTGATGAAATTTTTATTTGGTCTATTTAAGTTTTATATTGCCTCCATTTTCTAATGGATACTTCTCACAGCTCCATGAACAAATCACTTTCCAATTGTCCTTTTATGACCTTAAATCTCAGCCTTTGTTTTATTTGAATATCTTTTGTTATTAATAATTTTCAACATTCTTTCACATGGTTGTTAATAGTTGAGAGTTCTCTGGCCACTTATTTATTGAGGTATGGCTTTTCATCTTATATAGTTAGTGGTCTACTTAGGTATCAGTTACACATATTTGATACAAAGATTTTTTTTCCCAGATAACTTCTTTTTTTTTTTTTTTTTAGTTCCATTGATTTTATCGTGTTATTCTCAGTTCTGTGTTTTATAATTTCCTTTATGCATTCATGTCTTAACAAACCATACTTTATGTACAGAACAGCACATGATCTTATTTTCATGAAATTTTTTGTGATATGGCCTTTAATATTCAAGTCAGTACTCCATTTTGAATTTATATGAAATAACAGTAGCTAAATATGATTTCTTTTTAAACACTAAAGTGACTTTTCCCAAGTCACATTGGTAATTAGTAGCAGTGCTTGGAGCTCAATTCAGGTTTTTTGATTCTAAAGGCAAGCTATTTCCATGGTGCCCCACTGGATATGGTGTCTAAAAATGTTCTGCTGGATAAACCTATTTGTTACTCTATATGAAAAATATCAACAATTTCTTTATTCAGCTAAGTTACTTAACATAAAATAGCTTTAAACTGTTGTCCTCATTTCATATCTATAAAAGTTCTACACGCACAAATGCACCCACACCCACACACAATTTCCCAACCTTCCTTTGACACTAATAGACATGGCAAATGATTTTTACATGTCTATTCATGTGAATCTATCTAAAATTAAACGTGTGAAAATAAACACCAGGATTTTTTTTTAAACCATCTTAAGAGGAAAAAACAATAATTTGACACTTCCTGCTTAGGTGCTGAGTAAATGCCAAGCCCAACCAAAAGCTGATCTGAAGTACTAATTTGTCTCAGATACTTGGTGTAAAGTTCAACAAGAATTTAATGACTCCTTTCACAAACATGAATATCTAAAAAAAAAAAAAAAAAAAAAGATGCCTAGGAACATTAAAGATGTGGTGAAAGAAAGGCTGACATGAGGCCTAAAAAACAAAAGTTTGTTGCAAAGCAAAAGAATCACAGAAGTTTTCATCAAGAAGTTGTATTTTAGTGAGTTGGGACTTAAGAGCAGAAGTATTTAAAAGAAAGGCAGAGAAGTTTAGAGCCCAGAACAGATTATATTAAAAGGGCACAGCAAGAAATAAAATTTCATTTGTTTGGATTTCTCCGGTTCATGATCCTCAACATACTTTACTTTATAAGGAGCCACTGATGTTTCCTGAAATCTGTACTTATAGTCACTTCCTATACCATATTCAACAGGTTTCTTTCTAAGCATGAAGAGTAATTAAAGTACAAGATCAAAATTCTGGGATAACATTGATGAGGAAAAACTATACTGTATATGTTAGAGCTCTTTCCTTTTATTCAGTTGAAAAACAAATATAAGAGTTTTGGAGTGTTTTGTTTTTCATAAGAGTAGTGATATAAAATCATTATGGACCTAGGTAAAATGAGGAAAACAATATGAATTTTATTTTCTATGAAAATTATTTTCAAAAAATTCCATATAGTATATTAGTTGAGTTAGTTTGGAAGATTGAATCATCTATACAGACTAGAAACTGGCTTTTAAAGTATGAGTAAGAATCCAGTTTAACACACATTTATTAAGTGTCTACCATTTGCTCCTCTCTGTGCTAAGCCTTGAGGATCCAAATAAGAAAAAGAAAGCTGGTCCCCCAAGGAGCTTATCATCTAAGAGAGGATTATAATACATAAGGAGAAGCTGAAAAGAGGGACCAACAGCAAGTTCCTGTCTCAGCAGAATGATGTTCCTGAAAAACAAATTGATAAAAAATGAAGTTATCTGGAAAATTCCCAGCTCTTAGAAAGGAAAAATTTGAGAACAGTGTGTTGCTTAAGCCTCAATCTATTGGGAAAAGCATTTGAGCAAGCACAGGTATTGAGTAAAAAATGCTGAGTCAATCTCCCTAGTAATGAGATTCCAAGTGATTAGCTTATCTTTACAGAGGCAAAGCTGTTCCTGGAATTGAAACCAAGAACACGCATGGAAAATGAAGCATTTACAATAAAGGAACATACTGTGTATAGCCAGAGAAAGAAATGTTAAGTAAAAGCATGCATCGAATTACTTTATATATAGATGTATGTGCATCTATATAGAGATAGATATGCATGTATTTGTGTTCAGGGTTATCCATCTTTAGAGTAGGGGGGGGAATGGAAGAAAAAAAGAAATTTACATGATAAATGTATTATATATTTAGAAGGAATAGCAAGTTGTATACAACAGATTTGTACTTTCATGTGCAGTCTTTTTATTATTTTACTATGTTATGGAAATGTTTGTTTTATTTCATAAATTAAAAAGAAAATTAAGAATAAAAAATGAAATATTACCTGGAGAGATCTAAGGAACAAAATGAGATGATTCTCATCAGGACTAATGATCGAAGAGAAGACCATGGAAAAACAATGCACAACCAATGAAGGATGCTTTCTGTTGTCCCTAGAACTTCCCAGCCTGGGATTGAGTATTTCTGACACTGTTATCACAGAACTGGGCTATAGCCTCTCAGTCATCTTGTTTCCTCAACATTTTCATGTACCTAACACAAGGTTGTTTTTTTTATAAATTTATATATATACTTTTACAAATATGTGTGTGTCTGTGTATCTTATTGAATGATTGATCTTCCATCCATGTCCCTGCAAAGGGATTCAGTCAGTAAAATTCACTTGATGAGTTCAGCTTGTAAAGCTTGCAGGGCCATGAGCCTTGGGAATATTTAGTAAGAACTTCTGATTCCCATGGACATATTCCTTGTTAAAAGGACAGACACTCTTGATTAGATCTCATGTTGGTTTAACTTGTTCCTTGGTGACTCCTAAAAGATGGAATTCTCTGATGAACGATTGTCTCCACAGTGCTTCAGGTAGTCCAGGGAGAGTCTTGGAAGATTTTTTCTAGTCATCAGTGCTTTGTTACGGCTCCCTTCTGTTCAATGCCATGTTGTTTTGATCTAAAGGAATAAACTCTAGTTCTGGTGCAGTTCAATCACGTCCTTCCTGGAGCCAGAACAATCACCTGCCAAGATAAAATCCCCCCCACACCAAGGGTGATAACCTTGAGGAGTAGAATCATGGGAGTGACATCGGCCTGCCTGTTTTCTCCACACAGGAACCTGCAAGGGCAAGCCCAGGGGAAAGAACTGGGTTTGGGAAAGCGTGTCTGAGACCCCTGGATCTTGGGATGGAACTGGATCCCTGAACAGATTTGGAAGCATCCCTCAGACCCCTCTCAAAGCCTCAGAACCAAACCTCTTACTAGAAGCCCTGTTTTCTTGCAGCTCATGGCTGCCCACCTTCACTTTATCTCCCAAGGCAGATATTGGAGTCTTTGGACTGACAATAATATTCTTTCTCCTCTCCTATTTATCCCCCCTTTTTTTCCTTTCCTTATCTCAGGACTGATCTTCCTTGGGTATATGTATGGGAGGGAGGTATCTGGAGGAAGAAGGGACATGGCTAGCTGACTGTGTGGGGGCTTGATAACTAAGACAAACTTTGCTTCTATTTTTTAATTTTGCCTAAAGGATTGGCATTTAACTCCTCTCTGCCAAATTAAACTATGGTTTGCCCATAGCTTTGGGTCTTTGAAATGGAGCAGGAAGGAGAGAGAGAAATAATAATACCTTAGAAAAACGCAGATGTGTTTCACCAGACTGTCTACTGGAAAACAAAAGGAAGGATTTTAGGTCTCTACCTCAAACCAGGTCCAAGCTTCTCAGCCTTGGAGAGTTGGAAACTTCTTACAGTCCCTCTCTATTTTTGTCCAGTCCACAGCTCTGGACTCCCCTACAACTAAATGAAGCATTCAAACCCACCAAATGTGACATCTTATGGTCCTGAAATTTTGACTGTTAACCCTTTTTCTTTCCCTGCTAACCCCTATTCTTTCCCTGCTTCCTTTCTGAACAGTGCCAAGGTCATGGCTAGCCTGCTAAACTGCTAGAAATCTAAGCTATTTTGTTAATTTTGTATGGTTCTATTGGAGGGGATGTGAGAAAACTGGGACACTAATGCATTGTTGGTGGAATTGTGAATTGATCTAACCATTTTGTTGAGCAGTTTGGAGCTATGCCCAAAGGGCTATAAAACTGTGCAAACCCTTTGATCCAGCAGTGGCTCTACTGGGTCTGTAAACCAAAAGTCAAACCACTCATTCACAGAGATTTTTGTTATTCTAAGACTTCTTAACTAATTCTAATTGTGGCAGTCAAAAAGAGAAACCGGGTTACTTCTTAAATTGTTGCTGCTTAAAAGACAATCAGTGGTCATTTGCATCATAAGAGAATTGTTGGGCAGCGGAACAGCCAGCTCAGAGAAGTCTTATGGGGCCTCCCATTTTGGTTCTCCAGCTACCTTAGGTTAGTGCAGTGTAACTATGTTCCTGAAAAGTCATGTGTAAAACTGAATTTTCACAATCTGAGTCATGTTTTAAGTGTACGAGTAGAACTCTCTTTTTCAGGATGCTTGTAGTCATTCCTTTTAATGAAGCTTCAAAATGAAAAAATCCTTTTGAGTAAACTAAATGCTTTCTTTTTTTAACTTGAGTTGATTTTTTTTTTCCTGGAATCTATTATTGCAAAGCATGCCTAAAGAAGCAGACATATCTACCATCCCGAAAATTTTGTTCACTTCTCTCTTTCTGATTTAAAAGAAACCATCCCCAAACTTCTGAATTGTTCAAGTTAGTAGAATAGTGATTTTTTGTTCCAGAAACAGAACAGGATTGTTGTATCAGGTGACTTCAGTTTATTTAGATTTTTCCCTACAAAAATGAACTATTAAACTATTACTAGACTTTTGTTATTTGTCCTTCCTTCTCAAAGAGGACCAGTGACATTACAAGGATGTCCTGACTTGTGAGTGAATTGGATTTAAATGAGACAGAGCTACAAAGTCATCAGCCTTACTCTTCCCTCCAGAGTCATGAGTAGAAGTCATCATAAAAGTCAAACTGATTATTGATGGCCTGGGATGCAATGGGTGAACTTGGCTTTTCTAAATTAAGGTCTTTTCCCAATCCCAATTTATATGAGGTAACAGCGTAAGGCTTTTAAAATTGACCTGTAATCAGCCCTTATTAATGTATATGTGTATATACATATAGAGATATGTATATACACATATGAGAACATATATGTAATGTGTATACATGTATATGTATAGATGGCATGTGTTTCCTATGTGTATGTACATACACATTAGACAGGTAGCTTAGACTACTTGTGGAGGAAAGCCTAGAGGAGGAATCGGAGAACCTGACTTCCAAGCCATCCACTTCCTAGTTGTATTTTTGTGGGCAAATAAATCATTTAACTACTGAAGATTGCTTATTTGTGAAATGGTAATAACTAATACTTGAATTACCTACCTCCTAGTGCTACTGTAGATAAAGACCTAAGTTAAGTTTATGCCATGGAAGTTTATTAAAGTTTAGTCTAATCATTGCAGAGCTCTACAGTCCAATCTTCTTTTATTTATTTACTTGTTTTTCTTTTCAGGCCTTGCAATGAAAACAAACCATTGGAGTGACACATATTGACTGGTATTGGAAATTTCATTTTTCCTCTAGCTAGTGCAGAGGTGACCTAGAGAGCCAAAAACTGTGCTCAGCTTTTAAACTATATTTTGCAAATGCAAAATGGAAATCTTGACATTTTAAGCTTCCATTTTCATTGTGTTTTACAGCAGCTGTGCTTATCTCATTTTGTACCCCCTCTGTTCTGAACAGCTGCTGTCAAGTTTACGACTGAACATATCAAAAACCCTCTCTGTTCCAACAATGTCAGATTAGAGCATTTCTTAATTCCTTTAGTAGCCTGTGTCTGTCTCTATGTTAATTATATAATCATTAAATATGGACTGTTACATCATTTAAAACAGTGAAAAGAACTCTAAATTTGAAAACTATTTACTTAGTTCTGTTTTTTTGTTTTAAAGAATAGAACAAATCTATTGGATCAGAGGACTCTTGAATCAATTTAAGTTTTTTCCCCAAATGATAACAAGTTTTTAGCCTTTATCTATAAGCAGCCCTCAGAATCACTGGTATAGTACTAATGTCAAACTTAACTGCTAAGTAAAGTTGTCTCTGCAAAATTTTGATAGTGACTAAAAAAAAAAAAGGTAAGAATCTTGGGACCCTTGTCTGTTGCAAGTTTAGCCAGGCATTTGCTAGTTTAATGCTATCACTTGAGGGAATATAAACAATTCATGTGGAAAGGGGAACTATTGAATTAGTTCTTAAATGTGATAGATGATAAAAATACATCCCAAGATTCTATGACATCTTTTTACTTTTTTTTTTTTTTTTTTTTTTAAAGCATTGTCAAAGTGCCAGAAGGTTGTTTGTGAAAATACTGAACAGTTCTGTAGTAAGTCTTGGCAACATAATGATTCTTTCTGTCTTTTTCTCTTCCCTCTCCTACTCTCTCAGCCTCCTCCATCCCCACTCACCCCTGCATTTTAATTGCATAACTCTCAGTGTAACATACAAAACTGAAATAGTATATATTTGTTTTATCTTGTCTTACCAAATTGTATTACTAAACTTGTTTATGGTTTGATATTTCTTGGTTAGAATGTTAATAGAATGGCAGCCCAGTAAGTAAAAATAGGAATTCTGTGTGTGCCCAGTGTGATCCTTTTAAAGGGATTTTTTGCTGAGAGAGAAAGTGTGTCTCTTGTAGAAGATTGTGGATTGTAAGTTGACTAGGGAGCTCCTTAAGGCCATTTTTGCCTTTCTTTGCATCCCCATTGCTTGGGGCAGTGCTTGGCAAGGAAAATATTTAGTAAATATTTGTTGATTGATTGAAACATCCTGCATTCCAGAGCTTTGTTTTGCCAAGGGTGGGGACAGATTATACAAAGAAAGGTCACTTGTTGACAATACCTACTGTTAACTTGTTTTGTCTCCCTGTCTCCCTCCCTCTCTCCCTTCCTCCCTCTCTCCCTTCCTTCCTCCTTTCCTTCTTCCTTCCCCCTTTCCCTCCCTCCCTCTCTCCCTCCCTCCCTCCCTTCCTTTCTCCCTCCCTCTCCCTCCCTCCCTTCCTCCCTTCCTCCCTTCCTCCCTTCCTCCCTTCCTCCCTTCCTCCCTTCCCTCCTTCTTTCCTGAATCCTTTTCCTTCCTTTCTTCCTTCCATTTTCAGTTAAGAGTATCATTATCTGGGGAGAGGGGAGTGGTATACAGTATTGCAAGACCAGAGGTTTTAGAACTGGAAAGACTTTTAGAGGCCATCAAAGTCCAGCTTCCGTATTTTACCCTCTTAGAACCAGCATCCCTGAGAGGGTAAGGGCTCAGTCTCACTCCCAGAAAGTGCCCAAGAGATTTGTCTTCTGGTCTTCCTGACTCCACTCTGGGTGGCTTGTCTACCACACCACTTGACTGCCTTAATTATCATTGTAGAAATTTGAGACCGAGACAGATGAGACTGTAAAATGGTACAAGATTTTTTATGTAGTCCAAGAAAGGCCCCAGATGATTTGGAGACAGAGGACCTGGATTCAGTTCTTCCCCTGCCACTTAATAATGCTCTGATCTTGGACAAGTCACAGCCCCATTTTTCCCATTTATAAATTCCATTCCCCATCCATAAAGGCTTTAGAACTGAGTAATCTCCAGATTCCCACGAAGCTTTATATCTATGAACGGCAACCCTGTTGTTTTTTTTAAATGGAATTCTCATTAATTGGGAAAAGATCTGTTATCATGGAAAATGATAGATTTATACAAGTGGAGAGGAAGTGTGGGACAATGGACATGGTGCTGAACTTAGAATGGGGATCCCCACAGGCTTCAGATCCTCCTGCTGACAGCCATTGGACCCGGCTCAGTAAGATAATCTTTGAGAAACTCTCTGTAGACTCCATATTACAGAAAATGATGGAGAGTAGTAGTAGACCGCTTAGCTAAATCACTGTACTTTCAGGTGTGGTGGGCAGCTTACTGGATTTCCTTGGAGGAAGATTTTCCTTCAGTCTTGCATTTACTGGCCATTGGAACCCATGGTAAGACAGTCGACCTCTGAGCGTTGGTTTGCTCATATGTAAATAAAATAGCAATAATAATAACTGTACTTCCTACCTCGTAAGGTCACTTGGTGAGGATTAACTGAGATAACAAATATAGAACATTTTACAAGTTTTATGATACCATATAATGTGAGCTGTTAGTATTGAGTTTCCAAACCAGGTGTTCCCCTGCTGATGAAATCACAGGTCCCTGATGTATTGTACAATTAAGTACTGTTTCCTAAATAAGAATTGAATCCTGTTTTAGAATAGTTTTCTCTGTGGTTGTCTGCACAGAAGCAGCTAGGTTTTGAGTTCAGTAAATCCTACTAACATTTTACCATTTATTCTTTGCCAGGGAGCAGCAGGCCACAGACTGTAGTCTCTGTACATTGGACTATGTTGCTCTTTTTCTCCTTGTACATTCACTCATTATTACAAAGTACTATTCCACCTTGTAGTCAAAGGTTCTATGGTGTTCATTTTTTAGATCAAATAGCCATTGTGAAGAACTTGGCCAGACCTTAGATGAATTCCACTTCTGATTTATCCTACAAAAATGGATTAATTTTTATTTCTCTATCTTTTCCTTTAACCAGTAGAGAGTTCAGCAGTCTGTATAAAAAAACCTTTCCTTTTTCTTAATTTCCTGTTATCATCCAGTCCCCAAAGCTTGGAAACTAAGTGCCATCCTTGACTCTCAAAAACCATTATCAGTCAGTGCACGGCTCCTTCCTAACCCTCATCTCTCCTGGATTATTGTACCTCAAGTCTCTCCCTAATCTAGTTCATCCTCTTATTTGCCAGAGTCGTCTCGACTGCACTGACTCCTAAGGATCTATAGTGTCAGACGTAAAATCCTATTTATCTTGTAAAGGCCTTTAATTTGGTCCTCTCCTACTTTCCCATTATTCCTGTACTTGACTGTACCTTTTATTCTGATAGACACTGACCTCCTTGCTTTTATACTTCAGGAGATAATTCCTTCAGCTCCCAATTTTCTGCATTTTCACTGGCTTTCCTGGTGCTTTGAATACTCTTCCTCCTTATCACTACTTCCTTTAAATCTCAGCTAAAGTCCCCCCTTTTGTGAGAAGTCTTTCCCAGTCCTCCTTAATGCAAGTGCCTTCCCTCCATTGATGATCTCCATTTTTCCTATCCACATCTTGTTGTGTATAATTCTTTGACTGTTGCCTTCCTCATTAGACTGTAACCTCTTTGACAGAAAGGACTGTTTTTTGCCCTTTTTTTGAATCCCTAGGTCTTACAAAGAGCTATTTTTTGACCACAAAGAGCTATTTTTGCTATTATTGCCACAATGCCTGGCACGTAATTAGGACTTATAAATGCTCATTGACTTGAATTCAAAATACCATAGGATCGCAGTGCTGAAAAAAGACCTTAAAATGATCTAAACTAGCTGATTTCTTTCATATGTGCAAGCTAAATCTCAGAAAGTTAAATGACTGTAGCTTGTTAGTGAAAGAACAGGAATGAAAACATAGCTCTCCCCACTTGCAGTGACTGCTGCCCCAGCTTCTACTTGTGTCCACCAGAAAAAAAAATGACTAGTTTTAGAATACAACCGTTGGTAAGAAAAAGTTTTAAAAGCTTATGATAAATAATAACTGGTTTTCCAGAGGACTGATTATGAAATATGATACCCACTCTATGACAAAGAATAAATAGATTCAAAATGCAGAATGAGAAATACATTTCTGGGTGTGGTCAATATGGGAATTTTTGTCTGACAATCCCTGGCAAGGGTTTTATTTTTCATTATTATTTTTTATTTGGGGAGGAGCTGGGAATGGAAGGAAGAATGGGAATAGTAGTAGGATTGTTCTTTGTCCCTCCAAAAAAGAAAAAAGATGATTGAAACTATTTTTTAAATGTGCAGGAGAACATATACAATATTAGAAACACAAACAGGCTAGCTTTGAAATTTACTTGTTGATAGTAATAGTACATAGATAGTATCATAGTATTAGTATTGAAGTAATACATAGAGACATAAGCAATCTTTTTTTTTTCCATATTTTACATTATATGAGAAAATGGGCATTTTATTTGGTGTTTTGTAGGTTCAGAATTGGAAAATAAAATAAACTTTTTTAAAAAAGTAAATAATTGATTTAACCTCAGAGCTTGGGTTTTGTTTCTTAGCTTTCTAATGTATGTATTTTAATTATTATATGTTACATATATATTTATATTAATATCTTATTTCCCTTCTAAACAACAGATTTCGTGAGGACAGTGATAGTGTCTGATCTTAATTTATATATCTATCATTTACTAGCATGCAAGTGGCACTTAAAATGGAAGTTGCTAATTGTATATATTTTATTTGAATTGTCTATGTTTAAAATGTTAGTATCTTTATATAATTATTTATTGCAAATTTAACTATTTTTCAATGCATAGAGAACAAGAGATTTGTACACCCAATTAGTGCTGTGTATGTTTCTTTAAGAACCATACATAATATAAAAAATTTAATAAGTAACCACAAAACTGTTGCCTTCCGATTTTTTTTGTTGTTTTCTGTGCATTTAAAAATGTTTTCTTGTTTCCCTTTGTATTTTGACATTTCTGTCAAACTACCTACTAATTTACTTTCTCTTGTCACAAATACTTCCTGCAAAATAAATGTGTACTTTAGTGATGGGCGAGAATGCATATTTCATTCTTTATCTCTAACCACTGCTTTTATCCCTAGTTTTTTTGAAGTCCTTCTTGTTTTATGCTTTGATCAGAATTCTAAAGTCTTTAAAAGTTCCTTTACTTCATGTTATGTGTTTTGCAGTCATAGCATAAATTATTCTCTTGGTCTTTCTTACTTCATTCTGAATCAGTTCATGTATTTTTCCAATCTTCAACACCAGTCCAAATTGTATTAAGTCATTGGAATTTCCAGTGAAAAGATAGGAATCATACATTTGTGGTTAGTGATGTAAATGTAAGAATTTAAATTCTGAGATGACCTTTTGTGGCAGTAGTTTTTGACCTGAAGTGCCTAAATTTAGACATGGGATGAGTTTACATGGAGGAAGATAAATACAATCATAATAATATGATTAATAATAATAATAGATGCAATAAATACAATAATAATAATAAATTCAAAAATAAATACATCACAAAGTAAACCTACTTATAGTAGATTTCCTTTGTGATTGTATTTATCTTAAAACATTCTGAGAAGAAATCCGTAGGCTTGTCCACATATTTAAAGGGTACAGTGACATACAAAAAAAGACTAAAGACATCTCTGTTATGGAAAATCAAGGCTACTTCCCTTTTTAAGAAATAATATCTTGGTTATTTTGAATCCTTAATTGCAAAGAGGCCAGCTGCAATTCCTCTATTTAGGAGTTAGTTCAGAAAAGATTATGATGTTGAACAGAGTATTTTTGTTAGAAACAAATGAAAGCCCCAGAAGTTACAGGGGAAACGACAAAAATGCATTTGTGCTATTTGGAATATCCTTCTTTTCCAGGAATTTTCTTGATTGCTCCTACTTCCACTTTGTCTCCTCGCCTCACGTTACTTCTCACTCCTTCACTCAGTAGCCAAATTGATCTTCCCAAAGGGCAGGTGCAGCCATATTATTCTCTTCTTCATTAGTCTGCAGTGACTCCCCATTACCTCCAGGATAAAATGTCAATTCCTCTGACTTTGAAAATGGACTCTCCGACCTTGACCATCTCTTCATATCTCCAGCTTTCATGTTCTCTTGATCTGTGCCTTTTTACTTCATGGCTGGAATACCTGTTCTTTTCCCTGACTTTCTGAAAACAAAACAAATACAAGAAAAAGCCTTTCACAGCTCCTCCCCAGCTCCCCAACACAGGATGAGGGGCTTCCTTCTGAAATCACTTCCCATTTACTTTATTCCTATTCTGTACTTTGCTGTTTCCATGTTGTTTCTCACATTGACCAGAATTTTGTCTTTTATTTTCTTTGTATACTCAGAGCTCAGAGCAGTATCTGGCACATTTGAGTTCCTTAATAAATAATTATTAACTGTGGATACAAGTTTAGCATTCCCTAGTTCAGCAAACTTTCCACTGCTTTAATTAACATGGTGGACATGGCCCTGTCTGGGGGAGCCCAGATCCCTGAGTTAGCTTTTCTGAGAAGTGACCATCACACAGTAAACTTGAATGACTTGAATACATGTTACCAACCTGTTGCCTGAATTACCACTTTCTCCCTCTTTTCAAAGCAATGTGTCAAAGGGAATCAATTGGCAGGGGAATAGGATAGAAATTTGACTCTAAACATATTTTCAGAATTCTTGCAACAAACAAATCCTGTGTTACATATTTATCAGATTTTGTAACATGTCATATACACATACATATAATTAATTTATATAATATGTAATATCTATTATATAATATAATTTCAGCATATAATTTAAAAATTCAATGGATATATTGATTATGGACTTCCTTTTCAGTCAGTTTTTAAACCAAATTTATATTAATGCATGGATTTTTTTTTCCAAAATAGCCATTTAACTACTCACATGCTACCCATTCAAAACTAAAATTAGTGTTACCAAGGACAGTTAGATGGCTCAGTGTATAGAACATTGTTTCTGAACTCAGAAGAACCCGAGTTCAGGTCCACTTAAAACTTAACTGTGTGACTTTAGAGAAGTCACTTAACTCCGGTTACCTTGCCAATAAATAAATAAAATAAAATTAGTATTATCACTACATCTTCTAGAGTGGAAAAATCCTAATCTTTTGAATTTCATATCCTTATCAGAAACTAGGAAAAAAAACTTGTTTTTAACTTCTGATTCATTTTTTTTTGTGCTCTCGAAACTAATTTCTGCTATAGATATTCTTTATTTATATTTAAAATCTATTTTTAGCAATGCAGCAAAGCATTGTCCAAGTAGAATCTTCTGAATCTTTCAATTTGGTTTAGGTAAACTATAGTCAGGTGTCCCATGAAACTAACTCTTAATTCTTTGGGATTTTAAGTAGGAAAGAGATGGCCAAAGGAAACAGGATGAGGAGGAGGATGATTTAAAAACGTGAATTTTTTTTCCTGCTCCGAATAACCAAAACCTACTTTACTCTCTCTCCTCAATACCCAAAATGGATTTATTCATAAAATGTTTGTTCAAACCTGATATTGTTTCCTCTGTTACCTCTTTCCCTACTTCAACTTGCCATCTTGGCAAAACAAGTCTTATTATCTCTCTCTGGCCACTTCATTCCCTCCTTCCCTACCTTACCAACCATCTTTGGTCCTGGAGTATCTGAATACAATGTTTCAATTTCTGCTCCTATTGCCCCACAGTCCTCCATCCCTGTAACTTGTGGATTAGTGCCCAGCCACTTTTCCCCTTTGTATACCTTGCCTCCTATTAAATTTTCAATTCCTTGAAGGAAAGAACTCTCTTTTGCATTCATAATTGCATCATCAGTGCTTAGTACAGTACTTGGGGCATCATCCTTAAAAGATGTTTTTTTATTCTTCATTTGTTCATTCCCTAAATCTTAGGCTAGAGAGTCCTGTGAGAAGAGAGAAACAAGGGAATATTCTATTAAATCAATCAAACATATGTTCAATGTGTCTACTATTGAAGATCTACATAGAAAAACATGTCATTTGAAATTTAAATTTTAAAGAAAACTGAAACAAATCTTTGATCATTTTTGAAGACTCCAAAAGCATGTTTTTGATAAATAATGCATAATGAAGTATTTCTTAGTTATTAAAATTTTTCTCTTTTTTTTTTTTTTTGAAGGCTATGAAAAGACAGATGATGTTTCAGAGAAAACCTCTCTGGCTGATCAGGAAGAAATAAGAACTATATTTCTCAATCAACCTCAGCTGACCAAGTTCTGCAACAACCATGTGAGGTAAAAACTTCCTAACAATTATTGTAGTGTAATCTTTCAGCATCACAAAATCTATAGCAGTGTAATTAAACTCAGAAGAGTTTACTACTCTACTACTACAAAAGAGCTACTAGTTGTTATACATAAGGATCCTTGCAGATGATTTAGTGACTTAGAAAACCTTATATTAAAACTGTTTATGTTTTGTGGTATTTTTACTTATTTTGTTAAATATTTCCCAATTCCACTTTAATCTGACTAAGTTCATACTTGAGAATGGTGTGAGCCTCATGGGCTGTGCATTTGACACCTCTTGTCATAGAGAATAGAAAAAGCACTGACTGGAGTCTGAAA
Source organism: Sarcophilus harrisii (assembly GCF_902635505.1). Classification (NCBI taxonomy): domain Eukaryota; kingdom Metazoa; phylum Chordata; class Mammalia; order Dasyuromorphia; family Dasyuridae; genus Sarcophilus; species Sarcophilus harrisii. The sequence continues at coordinate 30,604,225 of NC_045431.1, read as the reverse complement.
GTCCAACTTTGGTAATTATTGGACATGTTTGACCCTTGTCAAATCACTTTGTCTCTATAGAGATGATAATAATTATACTTTTACCTCAAAAACTCAAATGAAATAATATAAATGAAGTACTTCATAAGCTTCACTAGCTTTTATTCAATACTTTTTTTAAAATTAATTCTAACAACAATAATAGTATCTTCAATTATGTAAAGAAAGAAAATCCCCCCTAAGTGGACTTTAGCTATGAAATTCAATATTTGAGTCCAATGTGTACAAGAATGGAGACATGGCTTAGATTTCTGATTCTTTTAGGGTAGAAAGATGAAAATGCATCAGGTGGGGGTTAGGTCTTCTGGGAAAATTATATGCTGGAAGGTAAATGTCAAAAATCTGTGGCAAAGGAGATAATATTTGCAAAGTGCCTAGCACAGTAATGATTATTCTCTTCCCTCCCCCACTTCACATTGTTTCTGTTGAGATTTGGGGGGTATTTGACATGAGCTTTATCAACTGATTTTTGAATATCTTTTTGGGAGTACTTTTTATAAATGTTTTAATAATCTTTGTACATTCTAACCAGAAATCTGTAGGATATTTTGAGCTCTCATTGTAATTATTGTTCTATGATTTATGTTGTGGTTTTCTTCTAAGGAGGGTATATTTTTTTAAAAGTGAAAGTGTATATAGTTGTGAGATGATTGCATTTAATCCCCAGTAATCAAAAGCTATTTAATTATTCCAGGTAATTTGAGTGATGCTAACAGTTTAAAGGATCTAACAAAATACTGATGTCTTCTTACTGGGACTCTGATTAGCACACTGATTAAGATGGATGATATATTAAGCTTTCTTAATAATTCATACACACACTTACACATATATACATGCATATACATGTGTATAATATACAGACATATAATAAACATATATGTTATATACATAAATATATCTACAGATATATAATATACACACATACCATACACATATGTATACATACATGTATACATATATATGCACCCTGAAATGCTACTTTAATATTGTTTGCTTAGAAAATGTTTGGCCACCTTAAGGAGAAAGAAACAAAAGAACAGAATTTTATGGCGATCCAAAAGATGAATTTTAGCTACAAGTATCATTTCTGATCTTTTCTTTTCCACTAGAGCTGTCATCAAATAAAGAAATAATTGTTTGATTCAGTTTTTATTTCTTTTTCCTTTCTCTAATGATTAAGATGTTCAAGAGAAAGTGATATACCCAAGATAGGAGGTAATAGAAACCAGGAAGAGGAATAATCCATTAACTGTATGGGCCCCTCAGTAATTGAAAGTTGGTTATAAAAAAAAAGAAAAGAAAGAAAGTTTGAGAGTTGAACCACTGGTTAGTAGAATGTAATAAGTTACAGATAAATGAATTTTGATGTGATGAGTTTTGTCATTATGACAGACGATTTTCAAATGTGGCCTGTTACTAGTTTGTGCTTTTTATTCTCTGCAGCAAGTTTATAGCAATGTTTATGTCTCAGTGAGTTTCCCAGGTATCACCTTCCTAACTAGTCATTCTTCCACCTGCTTAGCAAAAGAAACATATGGCTGTATCCAGCCAGACTAGAAGTAGACTTGTGGCTGAAATTGCACTAGTAAAAAGTTCATCCGACACAAAGTACAGATGCTATTACTCTTGATGCTGTCTTATAAATGCCATTTTTTAAAATAGTTTCACTTTCTGAGCATGTGTTCCAACTCTAGAAATGTTAAAAATCATTTACCTTCTGCCCAAATCTTAGCAAAGACGTTATTTCACATCAAAGAATCCTGTACTACCCTTTTACCCTTTGACTAAAAATATTGAAGGAGGTTTAGGGGAAAAGAAAAAGAACTTTTGTGTCCTAAAACATTGATAGCAACTTTCCTTGTGGTTTCAAAGAACTGGAAATTCCCTTCAATTGCAGAATGGCTGTATAAGTTGTGGTATATAATAGTGATGGAGTACTACTGTGCTTTAAGAAATGATGAACTCAACGATCTTGGGGAAACATGAATAGATTTACACAAAATAATGAAGAACAAAATGAGCAGAACCCCAGGGAATGTTGTATACAATAGTAGTAGCATGTTTTAAGAATGACTTTGAGTGAATAAGCTATTTTGGCTATTATCAATAACTAAATGAGCTACAAAAGACATTTGAAAGAAAATATTATCTACATCCAGAGAAAGAACTGATAAATAGAAGTATCTATAGGGTGGTTTTACATATAATGTCTGTGTGTATCACATATTTATCCCTAATGATAAGCATCTCTAGAGTGTGGGTAACTATTATCTAGGGAGGGGAATGAAAAAAAAAAAGGAAAAAGGTTATTTGATAACTTCATTATATCTTTAAAAGGAATATGAAGTTGTACATAATATATTTGCAGTTTCATGTACAGTCTTTTTTTTTTTTTTCTATTCTACTATACTATGTATATGCTTATTTTCTTTCTTAAGTTCAGAATAAAATAAATAAATAAAAATAATAGTAAGGCAGTTTCCCAAAACCTGCATGACTGGGCTTTAATCTATCTTTACCATCATTTATATGGTTTCCCATACAGACACTATATAATCTAGTCCATCTATCCTTCTTACCTTTTTTCATATACAGAATTCTATTTCCCCTCTCTATATTTTTGCACTGGCCACTCCTTATCTCTGAAATATACTCCCATCTCTGTTCTAGAGTGCCAAGTTTTCTCCAGGGACTATTTTCTACATGAAACTTTCTCTAATCCTCAAAATTACTAATACCTTCCCCACTGAGAAGTTACCTATTGTATGTATTTCCCTATCTCTCCCCCAAAATCTCCTTAAGGACTGGGATTTTTTTGCTTTTGTCTTTAGTTTAACAATAATGCATTGTGATGGATTAAAAACAGAGGCCACTGTCAATAACTCTCTGATGAAACAGAAAACGGCCAAAGACATATACAAAAGGTTTTGCCCAGAAAACAGAATCCATGTTGGCTTTGAGACTCCACTTGCCACATAGATGGAGCTCCCTCCTAGAAGAGACTATTTTGTACTTCATTTACCTTCATGGTCTTCTGGAATGCTTTCCCAATGTTGAATAAAATGCACATTTTCTTGATGCCGTGTTTTTTGGAGAATAATGTGGAAGTCATGAATTAACTTGTATTTTTGAGGCCTTTTTCTCCTGATTTGTATTTTACAGCACAGCCAAGTACAACATCATTACATTCCTGCCAAGATTTCTGTACTCCCAGTTCAGAAGAGCTGCAAATTCCTTTTTCCTTTTCATTGCATTGCTTCAGGTAAGTACATTCATGAAAAAAACAAACAATTAGCATTTAAGGTCATATGTTGAGGTACTAACAAATGTTTTTGATAAGCTTTGGACTTGGTTTATCAACTCTTGTGAAATTTTCAAAGGTGAAGATAAGCTATTTTGCAGACTCACACCAGCCTTTTGTCACAGTTTGTACCTATTTCCCTGGCCCTCCTCTCTAAGGCTATATAATTTTTCCCATTTCATTTTATATGTCTTCAAATTTTAACTTTAAGATCATTAATATAACAGCAGGCTTTGGCTTTGTCCCGTTAGAATTGCCACCAGAAATGTTATGTTTACTGTGTTTATATGTGCGTTTTTATTGTCTTTTTTGCATAGTCAAATATCTGAAGTGTTTATTAATTCTTTAAAAAGTGGCAAGCACTGTGCTAAGTGTCATGGATACAGAGAAAAACAAAATTATTCCCTTCCCACCCCAAGAGGAGTTAAGCTTATTTGCAGACTCACCAGAAATATTTTATTTACTGTGTTTTTATTGTCTCTTTTCCATAATCACATATCTGAGCAGTTTTTATTAATTCTTTAATAAATGCAATGGATATAGAGAAAACCAAAATTATCTCCTTCCCCATTCCAAGAGAAGTGGGGACTATATGTAAGGAGGAATATAATATAATATGATAGGGAGAAAAAATACAGCAACCCATGTACATATAAAATATGTACATGATAAATTTGAAGTAATCTGAGAAGGAACATAGGAGAATTAAATACTGAGAAAGTCTTCTTGCAAAAGATGAGATGAGCTAAAACTTGAGGGAAGACAGGAGGTGGAATTGAGGAGAAAAAGCAAATGCTTGGAGCTGGGAGCTGGATTATTCTATGTATACAGTTAGTGTCCATGTGTACAGAATCTATGAGGTGACCAAAGAATAAGACTAAAAAGATGGAAAGGGGATGGGTCATAGAGGGATTTAAAATCAAACAGATGTTGTTTGATCCTGGAGATCCTAGGGAACCACTGCAGTTTATGGAGACTGAACTATGCTTGGGAGGTGAGGAAAGACTTGTGGCAGGGAAACCAAACAGCCAGCTATTGCCCTGGCCCAGGTATATGGTAATGAGGGCTTTCACCTGGGTGACAGCAGAGACTGGAGCATCTTTAAGAGAATTGCCGAACTGGAATAAATAGGATTTGGCAACAGATTGATGAGAAGAGAATGAGAGAGAAGGGGAAGCCTCAAGGAGGACATCCAGGGTGACTTGGAGGATGGTAGGACCCTGAATAGCATTGAGAAATTAGGAAGAAGGAAGAGTTTTGGGGGAACAATGATTTCGATTTATAAATAAGTATAGTGTAGCTCATACACATAAAGACTATAATTAAATCCAAGTGAGCTGCTGAGATCATCTAATGAGATAGGATAGAGGGAGGAATACCAGACTAGTGTCCTGAATGAACATCCATTAAGGAAAGGATGAGAAAGAATTGTTAGACAGGTAAAAGGGGTCCATTTGGTGAAAATACATAGATAAGTTCACATAGAATTAGAAAGGATGATCAACATACTCCCATCCAGCCTTCTCATTTTAAAGATGGGGAAACTGAGGCTCAGAAAGCAGGTATGACTCACCAAAGTCACACACGTAGCACAACTTAAATTCTGACTCGGTTCCTCAGGTCCCAAATTCAGTGTTTTGGCCAATGTACCATGACTATTAGAGGTGTTCGTTTGTGTATTAAAATATATATACTGTTTAGAAGAATTGCACATATTTAACTTATATTGGATTACTTGCTGTCTGAGGGGGAAAAATGGAGAAGGAGGGAGAAAAATATAAAACACAAAAAGTTATTATTAAAAAAACAAACCAAAAAACATATATGCAACTTGAAGGCTCTTAGTCAAGGACATTCCCCTGTGATGGCTAATTAGCTATAAATGAGAATCTCTTAAGGGGATTTACATAAGACAGGTAATTTAGTTTCCCGTACCCATTTAAAATGTGATGGCAGTCTCCAACTGTTATCTTTATGAGAATGTTGTGGGAACAGATTCTTAAAGTGTTATTTCGAGCTATCTTGTTCCCTGCTATCTTGCCATAGGTATTGGCTCTTAACTACCATTGGCTGTGGAGCTTGAAGAAGTTCCTGCCTAGAATGGCTCACAGTATGAATCCAGGTGATGGTGTCCTGTTAACAGATTGAAAAAGCAGGGCCCAAACTTCCTCTTCTGCTCCCTTAGGTTTTGTTTATGGAGGATTATGAGATGATGTCCTTTTTTGAAATACTCCTTAGAGAGTCTTGGTTAATGCTTGATTTTCAGCGGTATAATTATCAGCTCCTTGAGCCCAAGGGTAATTTAGAGCTCCTGATGAGGTGTTTTCTTCTCACATGTTCATTCTCTCTGGATGATACTTTTGTGTTAATAGTTTTATGGCAGTAACCAAAATTTGGATTCATTTCTTGAAAATTCAGGGCTTGGACTCAAAGATTTCAGTATCCTTAGGATGTCATGAATATTGTGCTTGGTTTGTTTTTGGTTTTTTGGGGGTTTTTTTTGAGGCCATTCTATGATAATAAGAATGAAAAAATGAATATATGCCCACATATTTTATATATGTGTGTGTGTATGTATACATATATTACAGAGGATGGGTGAGCTCTCTTAAAATACATATTAAAAATACTTAAAAATACATATTAGACTTAAAAAGACTTAAAAATACACATTAGACTATTTAAAAATGAACTTTTTACTGAATAATATAATAGTATTGATTAGGGAGCTTTATTGACTGTGTATGTGTATGTTTTAACTGAACTTGTGTTCACTAATATAGATCTGTGATTCTTCTGCAATGTGTAGTTTTAGAGAATTCCCTAATATGGAGAAATTAAGGGATATATAAACAATTATATGTCAGAGGTGGAACTTCCCGAGTCCCCAAGTTGGCTAGCTCTTTATGAACTAGAGTCAAGTTGCCCCTTTTATTCTCAACATGAATTCTTAAGCCATTGATTTAAGAGATATAAAATTCTGTGCTTTTTTGGAAGTTATACATGTTGTAATAAGTTTGAAATGTGCTATTTATTTGGGATGAAATCTGAGAATATAAAATGTTAAAATGTTCAAGTGTGATGGAGCAGGTACCAAATATTCCAAACATAAAATTATACATTGAGTTCAGTCATTGAAAATACTACAAGTTAAACTTGTATCATGGACCTAGTCATTTGTTAAATTGGTAATAGATGATCAAGGATGGGAAAAGATGCAAGAATCTTTTTCATGACAGTAGTGTTTGTAGAATAATTTAGGTCATTCTTATTAAGTTTCCAAAGGACTTGAGTCAGAGTGGTTCTTTTTATTTAAAAGTGACTTTTATGATTTCTGGTACTAATTGATTTTTCTTCATTTTGAAAAAAACTTCCTTAGCTTTTCTAGTCCATCTTCCTCACAACAGAAATGAAAGTATTGATGAAGAATAGGATCATATTTCACTTTCAGTCTTAAAATTAGAGAGATGAATTTTCACATTGTTTCAGAGTTCTGCCATGTGTAATTCCATTTCATTTATAATTTGCTTACATTTATATTACTTGCTAATGTATTATATTGGTGGTGTGTGAATAGATAACTTTTCAACTAATTTTCAGAGGAAAATTTAGTCAGATGATGATTGATAACTGCTGAGAGCGAGTGAGATGTCTAGAAAAAAGATTGGACTGTCATTGACAGAAAGATAACTAAACTGTTAGTTCTCTGTTATCACACAGATAACTAATTAGGTAGTCCATAAACAAGCATTTATTAATTGCCCTAAATGCCAGGCACTGTGCTTTCCCATAAAACCTGTTAATAAGCTACCTCCTCTATTTGTTAGTTTGAACAAATTGAGACAACTGGTTCAAATATTTGAAAATGGGGGACAATGGTGTTCCCTAACGTAGGAGACACTATAAAATTTTGTTATGAAAATATTACAAAACTCAGTTCGATTCTCATTGCATTTTTTTTCCTCTTCTGTTTGAATAGCAAATACCTGATGTGTCACCAACAGGTCGCTATACAACGCTGGTTCCTCTCTTATTTATCTTAACAGTGGCAGCTATCAAGGAGATCATTGAAGATATTGTAAGTCAATATTTTTCTAAGCAAATATACAACTTAATTGTAATTTTGTTTTCTAGACTTGAAGGAAAATAGTATTGGGCCATATAACACTTTGTCACAGGATGTCTGAAATGTCTGATTAGGTTAAAAATACAGAAACTGTGCCCCCATAGCAGAAAAGTATTATTGTAGAATTAATATCATAAAAAGTTTCAGTATCCACCTATGGTTTTTATAATCTGGCAGATAAATAACTCAATAAATGAAATGCAATAATTGACCTTGAGGGAATTCAATATCCAGGTATTATATTCCATCAGTGGAGCTAATAACCATTAAATTACCTTCCCATTAAGTAGCTTTGGTCCATTTTTTTCTTTTCATTACTTTCAAACTGTCCTTTTCCTTCTTAAGTTTCTTTGACCCTTTTTATTTCAGTTCAGTAGTTCTAAGTTTTCTTTTTCTTCCTTTTTGAAAAGCCAGTTTGCTATTTTTGCAGCTGCAATGGAAAGAAAAGAAAGTCAAGGTTAGAAGTATTTTTTTTCTTCTTTTTCAACCTCATTTTAGAAATCTTACTTGAGGCACTCAAGATTCCATTTGTCATGTATTCTTGGAATTTTTTTTTTTTTTGCCTCACTGAATTGATTCTCAAGTTATTGAGCTTTCATCAAGCTGGGAGACAAAAAAATGAGTTTCAGGGAAAAATTCTGAGACATCTATTCCTTGAGTTGTTTTATATGGATATTATTTTTCTAAGAGAGAATTAATATTTCTCTTCAAGACCAATCTGGGCAATCACTCAGAGGACTGAGATGAGCTATAGAATCTCAATTCAGTTTGTTTTCATGAATTTTAATAGGTTAACTAATGTTTTAAATCATCAGTTTTGGTCTCAGACATCTAGAAAGTCTGGGAATGTGTGTATGTGCATGCATGTACTCTCAAAGATCCATAGCCTTCCTGTTTGAAAATGAAGTAACTAGTATTAATCATCCACTAAAAAGAAGGAAGTCACTTTGTCCATACACTGCATACAAATTTAATTCTAGGACCACTTATTTTTTACATATTACCTATTTTTAATATTTATTAATTACCTATTTTTACCACTTATTTTTTATATATTACCTATTTTTAATACTTATTAATTACCTAGAAGTTCCTTTTGGCAGAGATTGGCCCTGTTCACAATTCTGCTATAGTCTTTTATTTTTAAAGAATTTCTTTCTGCCACTTAAGATTCCCAATCTATCTGCTGTGATTTTCCTTGCTCTTTGGCCTGAGAAAATCTAGTACCTATTAGACTAAATTTTGAGATATTTGATTGAATTAATTGATTAATTTTTATCAATAAATGCTTGTCTTATTTTTTGCAATATATTTGCTGAAAATAGAAATAGCTGAACATGTGTTAAATGGACAAAGAAGTTTCACCAGACATACTTAATTAATGCTTGTTATATGAAACATATGAAAACATCTTAATCAAAGATTAACACAATGAAATGCATTATTAAGTATAAAATATTGGTGATTAGCTAAATTGCAAGTAATTACAGGGCAATTGGACCAAAGCAGTTAGCTTGGAATGGTAAGAGGGGGCTTAAACTTAGTTCACTCTACTATAGAAAAAAAGTATTTTGTTTGTTTTTTTTTTTCCCCTGAGATATCAGAGCTGTGTTTACTTATTTACTGGAGAGGATAAATATAATTTAGGAGGATATACTATCCTTAGTGTTTTTTTTCCCCCTTTTTCCAGTTTTCTCATGAATTGGTACATTGTTTGCTCATAAGCAGAATAAAGTTATAAACAAGCTTTAGGATAATAGGTGAAGCTATAGGACAACTTGAAGTTTTAAATTCTTAAACTTTCAGTTTTTTGTCCCATTTTGGGGCAAAGGATATCTTTTTAATTTTTTCTCTTACTGGTGAGATTCAGGTAAATTCACAAAATACACTATAAACAAAGTGGAGATAGACTTCCTTGTTCAAATCTGATCTCAGACATTTACTTGCTGTGTGACCCTGGGCAAGTCACTTAACCCTGTTTGCCTCGGTTTTCTTATCTATAAAATTAACTGGAGAAAAAATGACAAAACTGCTCTGGTGTCTTTGCCAAGAAAACTCCAAATGCCATCCTGAAGAATAGGACATGACTGAACAACAACATCACAAACATATTTTAGAGCCTAATATATCTTTTGGATGCCTCAAATCCAGATCTCTTTTCTCATTCCCTCTGCTCCTTCCATTCTTCATTAAAAATCATGAGTAGACACCCATGATTCCAGAGAAGCAATGATGAAGTTGCTGCCCAACATTGGACCCAGGTGGGGCAAAAAGAGATGTGTAAATTTGTACATGAACAATGGAGGAATTTGTTTTGATAATCTTCTTAAGAAAATTTGCTGAAAATGTTATTTTGGGGGGGAAACATGAGGAGGAGAAAAAATTGATTTTTGCTCATTTGAAAATGGAATTAAATTAAAATATAGATGATGAAATTCTGAAAATAATTCCTAGCTCTGTTATGTGCAAATAATAATTCTGTCCTTAGCGGGAAAATATATGCATGTTTAATATATGTGTGTTTAACAAATGCATTTCATCTTTAGAACCAATTTTATCTAGATATGATAAGAATCATAATCACCAAATTTATCACATTTGAAACTGCTTATTAGCATGTCAACTGTTGATTCTCTGAAAATAGAATATTGGTACACTGTCTTATCATCAGGTTCATCCTGGTGGGCTCACTTATTTATGAGGCAGTGTTAATGTCTCCTTTTCCTGAGTCACACAAATAAAACCAATTTCAGGTTGGTTATTTTTGTGTGTTATACTATAAAAGAACTTCAGAATTTACAAAATCCTCTCATTGGAAAGCCCTCCTTTTTTTTCCAATTAGAAAATATCTATAAATATGTATAAAAATTTCTAATAATTAGAAAGAATGAAATGGGTTTTGGCCCCCATCACATTGCCCTAATCTGTGTCAGTATCTTGTTATAGTAAGCTAAATCTGACTTTGGGTTTTAGATTACAAAAGATTTCTGCATTGCAATTGCATTTTTCCACAATTTTAATGTATAACTGTTGCACTATGCTTTAGTACAATGTCCTAATATAAGTCAGTATAATGTCCAACCAGTGCTTCTAGTAGTTCCTAAGCTTTTTTGTATATTGTGGACCCTTTGGCCATTAAGTATTTTTTTAATTTCATAATTTAATAAAATACTAAATTTCAGGTAGATCCAACCGAAAATAAAGATTTTTTTTTTCCCCCATCCAACATGATGGATTAGAAAATAAAAACAACTGTTCTGGTGAGATTATGTAAAAATCAAATCTTCATTGTTCACTTTGTGCTTAACTTGACTATTTTCTAACATGCATTTTTTTTCTTCTGTACTTTCCTTTCCCATTCTAGTCTATATAATCTATGCCTTCCATATGAGTATCATATCAAACTCCCATCCATCAATAAGTCATTCTTTTCATTAAGTGTGAAATAATTTTAATATAGGTGTCTTTTAACAGTGATTTGTATCTAAAGAAATATGAAACAGGATGGAAAAGCCAAATTTTATGAACTATGTATAACTAGAAAGACCCATTGAGTACTTAATAATAAATTGTAGAAGTTTACTAATTTCTCTAAAGAGAAATAATATGTTTATAATCAGTGTAGTTAAATAATGTTTTCTATGAAAGAAAATTTAAAAATTCTCTTTGATACAATCTATTACTGTTGACTTACTTTATATAACCTTTCACTTAGCATAAAACAGTTTTTCATTCAGAGTTTTCCTAGCTTAGTAAACATACTTCTGATGGCCAAATATTTGTTTTACCTAAAAAGTATCTTAGAAACTTAGAGTCATCAAGTCACTTCCTTCTTTGCATCAGGAACATGCTCCGTATTAGGTCCATCCCACTCAACAATTTTGAATATCTTTTTTTCAATAGGAAACTCATTCAAACAAACCTGCCTATTTTATTTTCAACCTGGTTGCATTGTTAGAAAAACTCTTCTTATTATTTGAATTAATTTGTGCAGTCCCCATTTTCTAGAGCCATGTGGATCATCTACTTTTTCCATGTGACAGTCTGTAAGTATTTGAAGGCAGCTGGTTTGGCACTCTACTGCCTTCTTTCCTTTCCACTACATTTTTTTGTATTTTCTTCTATTTTCAAAGTCAAATAATCTCAGCTTCCTCCATCAGGTCCTTTACGGGATATTTTTCATGATTCTCATTCACTTTCCTGGTTAGCTTCACAAGAATATGTTCCAGTTTATAGAAGTATACTACATGGATTATTTATTTTTTCAGTTTTGACCTTCTTGCCTGCATGCCCATTCTTGGTTTTCCCTTATATTGCCTATATTCCCTCATCTTCTTATGATTTATCTATGTATATGTTAATTTAATTAGATATCAAAGTTGAGAAATAGAAGGAAAAAAATTAAAAACAAATTAAATGGGGGAAAAACCTCTTATTTGGGGGTTGAATATTTTTGGTAGTGGGCTACAGCTATTACTTTTAATAATGGCACATCTGCTTTTGTTTTTATATTTCAGAAACGGCACAAGGCTGATAATGCAGTGAATAAGAAACAGACACAAGGTAAGAATGATTGCTTCTCATTTTATAGGTTTCTAACATATTTGGAGGAGGAATGATAACGATTGAATATAATTCAATTTCAGGGACTATGTATCTCTTAGGCTTTTGTTTCAGTTCTAAAATCTGAGTTTCAGTATTTGTCAGCCTGACATTTAAATTCACATTAGAATGATTTACAATAGTAATATATTTGGAAGATAATGTTTTTAATATAGTTAAATGCCTCAAAGCAGTGTTATTCTAAGTACCATTCATAAATTCAATAGTTCTTTTGACATTATTGAATGCTATAAAATATATCTGTGGTCCTCAGGGTTTCTTCAAAAAATGTAGTCGAGATAGTAGACTAAAGTTTAGTTATGACAGGTGGAAGATGCTTGAAGAGCACTGAGTACAACTTTGAGCTAGTCATAGAATCTATCAATTATCAAATTTTTCTTCAGAAGTGTAAAGCCAGATTGTATTATATCTCAGAATGCCCTTAGAAACCTTCTCCCACAGAGAAGCTGTTAGCTTCTTTGACATTATCTATTAATTTTTTAATATTTCCTTAAATAAAACTCAATTAGAAGGTAAATCTGTTAACAAAACCCCTTGTTGTTATACCAACTGATTTTTACCAAATCCTCATTTCATAGAAGGTGGCATTTGAGTTTTGGAGGAAACTAGGGATTCTGAGAAGGTGAAGAAGTATGTGTATTCCAGGCAGAAAGTGATAGTAAGCCAGAAGATGAAATATTGTGGGACAAAAAGCAAGAGTATTTTGTAGGTTTTCCTTTATGAAATAAGAGTGTTGGACCTGGAAACAGGAATGAGCAGAGTTCAAAGGAAATCATTCAACTGCTGTCTACCTCGATTTCCTCATTTGTAACATGGGTAGAATAACAACAGCCAATTTGTTTTGTTGTAGTTTTGGGAGGATCAACTAAGATAATAATTGTCAGGCACATTGGAAATATTAAAGTACATTATTGCTATATAATGATCCAACTGTGATTGACTTAGCTATTCTCAATACAGTGATCCAAGACAATGCCAAAGCACTCTTAATGAAAAAATGCTATACTTCCAGACAAAGAACTGATGGAGTCTGAATGCAGATCACAGCATTTTTTTAAACTTTTTTTTTCTTTTTTTGTCTGTTTTCTTTTGTAATCTGACTAATATAAAATATGTTTTACATAACTGCATGCACGTGTATCATTATTTACCTTTTCAATGTGTTGTAAGGAGTGTTGTAAGTTGTAAGGATGGAGAGAGAATTTGGAGTTCAGAATTTTAAAAAATGAATGTTAAAAATTGTTATACGTAATTGGGGAAAAAAATGAAAATTTCCTCTTAAGAAAAAAAGAAAGCTTTGAAGCATAATATAATTTTGATGATGATGATGGTGTTTTACATATGCTCTCTTCTATAGGTAGCTACCATGGACAGAAAAGTGTCCAGTTGCTGTTATAGCCCTCTTATCAAAGTCTACCTAGCCCCCTTTCTCTCACAGTTGCCTATCACCTTAGTCTGGCACTTATAGCAGCTACTATTTCTTAAATATATTCATTGATTCTCATTCTCAAAGCATTTCAGATAAAATTATTCTGCTTGGCTATTACAGGTATTTCTTTTATCTTTCTTGATCCATACATCACTGAATTGACAGAATTACTGTTTTTCAAAAGAAAAAAAACACTGGAATATATTTAGCATGCTTCTGATAGTACCATTTCTAACGTTAGAAATTGATATCTCCACAAGAAGCTTAGCTGATCATAAACCAGGGCATATAGGAAACAATTGTTTCAGAAGTAAATGTGAGGGTAAGGAGCTTGGAGCTATAGAAGTTTAAACAACAGGTTTTTTGCTATGAGTTTCATATCTGAGGAATTATTGCTTTCACACTAAGACTTTGCAATTATATTGTGAGAGAAAAGAATCTCTTTTTTGACCCAGTTTATGCATATTAGTCACATTTTTGGGTTTAGCAATTTGGCAGCTTGAGGGAAGATAAGAAAAATGTTTGAGGAGGACACTGTTTGCTTTCAAATCTAGCATATTGAGTTATTTAACAGCAATCTGTTGTCATTAGAGCTGAATGAGGTCCCAATTTGCTTTGTTGAATTGGAGAGGAAAGGGAACTATTGTTTTGTTTTGTTTTTTAATAGACAATTAAGCATCAAACTTGTCATTTTCAAAAGACTTCTCAAGAGATCACTTTACCTTCCCAAGGACATCTTTTTATAAGGAACTTTATTAACCATTAACTTTGTTAACAGATTGAAGAAGAAACACTTTTATCCTTTAATTTGCTTAGGGAAATTGAAATATTTTTCTCCTTTCTCTTTCTTGGTTAACCGCAACTTTGGAATCCTAGAACTTCCCTTTCCTTCATTCTTTAGCCTGCTATATGAGGATCAGCCCACGTCCATTAGCTCATTCTCACTGAGGAAGCTGTCCTTGGTACAGAAAACTGCTTACCCCAGAGATTCATATCTTTCCACAGGAGAGTCCCTTCTTTAGTGTGAGACTAAATATGTGTCTTGATATCCCTGCATGCTTACAGAACCAGACTTTTTAACAATTTTATTTTTTATTATCATTTATTTAATTACAAACAAGCAGAAACACATCTACATATAAAGAACAAGAAAGGGTATTTAAAAAAACTCTTTTTGCTTTGTTCCAAAAGTGTATGTTAGGTTTAACACAACTGTAATAAGATTGCCCAGTTTATTTAAACATTATTTTGTTTCCTTATGTATATTTTTTCCCCTTTTTTTTTTTTTTTTTTTGCAATGTTGTCATTACTCCATCCTGCAAAAAGTAGCTTGCCTTTGAAATAAATATGTGTTGTCAAGCAAAACACCTCAACACATTGGCCATATTTGAAAATACATGTCGCATTATGCAGTTACATTTATCAGAAATGAAGTGATTAACTTCTAGGTCCTTCCTTTTCCCAAGTTGAAAAATAATCCTTTTTATCAACTGTCAGCTCATGGAAGCCTGAACTTGCAAATTCAAGTGACAGTTGCTTCTGTCTGCTTAACCCTGGACAAGATCCACTTACTGAAACTTTGTAGAAAAATTGTTGACTACTCAATGACCATAAAGTAAGATTAAAAGAGGACAAAGATTCTCCCTCAGACTTATAAGACAAAGTTTTAGGAGGAAAATGGCAGATATTCCATTTTCTTGTCTCATAGCTTTTGAATCTTATGATACAAAATAATTTTTAACACTTGCAAATAAGTGAATAGAACTATTTTATTGCATAAAGTTGTTCCATTAACTAATCCTTAATATATGTTTTTTAAATCAATCATTTCCATTAAATTGGGAGAGCTGGTCAGATTCCTTTCTGCTTTTCTTTCTTTTTACTTTCTTTGAGAATATTAACCATCTATTAAAAAAATGTCTCTTTGATCTTGATCTCCTCTGAGTTCTTGAGGTTCTTAGCCTGCTACTCCCCTTTTCATTTATCTACCCCATCCCCCTATTTGGCTGTGGTTTCTCCATCTGCCCAGACACCCAATCGCCAACTTGCCCAAGAGCTATTTAAAGTTGTTATTTCCATGACTCAGGGAGTCAAAAGTTGAGGGAAGATAAGGGGTACTTTCTGACACATACTAGATTATTGTGTTTATAAAACACTGAAGAACTCAAAGATTTACCTGAATTAGAATAGTTGGGAATATATACTTTTTGAATTGCTTCATTGATTAGCTCTAGTTATATCTGTAAAGAATGTAGACCCTGTTAATGATTGAAAAAGTCTGATTATTTTCTTTTCCCTTTTCAATATTGATATGCCTTCATTATTGAGAATAAGCCAAAAGAGAATTTTGAAAGGTGAGATTAAATATAGTAATTAGACTAATGGGATGCATTAATATAAACATTTCAAAAAAAAGCCCTAGTTTCATGGTGCTTGATTTTATGTTGCTGTTTGAATTTCATATCTATAAGTATCTGGTCAGAAAATTAAGGAAATAAAGGGAAAAAAGACAGAACATTGGCTTTGAGTCCAAATCCTGCATTCTGTTTACAGGGCCACAGTGCATATTTAATACAAGCTAAAATAGGTTACATATGATTATTTATTTGACTATTTATGATTTATTGACTACCTTGCTTTATGCTTATTTATCAAATCAGATAACTCTTTCTCTTCTCACCTTCAATGTTAAGGTCAAACTTGATAGTCTGGTAGAAATCCATAACCCATTTTTTCCTCTCTTCTTCAGAAAAATCCAAACAAATGGCATCACCATGTTTCTCAAATAGCAGAAAGGCAGTTTTAGCTTCAAAATTAATATTGTGATTTTTTTCCCTTCTAATTACCTCATTCTCCCAACCGTGAATGCTCATTTTATGAGCACATTTAATGAGTACCAGTTATATCAATGACAAAATTAGACAATTTGAGTGAGAAAGGGGATGCAGGTCCAGATTTCAAAAAGATAAGCCAGCTACACAAATGTCTTTTTCTATAGTATATTGTAATTAAACTTCATTAAAAAAGGGATAAACTAATGGTTATGAGAATAGAGAGGAAAGAAAGATTATACTAAACTGAGGAGGATAGAGAGAAGGCATCTTTGATTAGTTGTTATCTGAACTTGGCTTTTAAAGGTCAGTGAGATTTAAATGGGTAACAATGTGTGTGGGAGGTGGAATAGGGTTAGTAGGGACAAGGGAAATGAAGCAATGGGACATGTCACCCTATGGAGTGCAGCTTTTTCTCTGCCAGTTCTTCCCAGAATTGGAACTGCCTTCTGCTTATTCTGGGACCCAGCATGTCTTCTCTGCTTACTGAGTTTCTCCTGCTAGCCAGTTTAAGTTGTGAGAGACTATACAGCCATTTTCTCCTCTCCTAAAGATAGTCTTACATTGATTTATTTATTTTAAGCATTTGCACAACTGTGGGAACCCTATCCTGGGGAGATCATTATAAATTAGGGGATAAGCTTACAATGTGTAAATTTACAATGGATTTAAAAATGAATGCTGGCCCTATAAATTAGTACTCTTTCTTTTTGGCTTTCTCATTTTTTTTGGCAAGGTCTTATACTTGATTAGAGATTATTTGTAGCTTGTTTGAATGATGAATTCAGTGGGAGATACTAGTTTATGACTCAAATTTCAACCATTAGCTTTCCCCAGCTTTAGTTGCCTGGAATCCAATCTATAGGGCAGGGACTTCTTTCCTGTCACCTCTCAGGGGCTTAGAGATATTTTTCTATCTCTTTCTCCCCTCCCATTTTTCCAACTTAGTTCCCTTAGAAATAATTTGTTCTCTTGTGTGAAGTCATGGGCCCCCTGACCTTACACTGCCTTAGATTATCTGAAAAGATGCATAATGAATATTTAGAATAATCTATAAATCTAATCTCATCAGAGTAGTCACTGTTGGATTGATGTTAACTGGAAGTCCCTGGTGGAGTTTTATCAATTTTGAGAAAAGCAAAAAAAAAGTTCATGCTTATTTGTAAGTGGAAAAAGTTAACAGGAATGGGGGAATATATAATACAGAGTATTAAGTTTCAAAAAGATCTTGATGAGCTAGAACACTGTGTGAAATCTAATAAGATAAAAGTACAAATTAGAGTTATGTACTTAGTTCAAACAATCAGATGGACAAAGAAGAAGGAGATGAGGATGTCTTTCTAGAAAGTGATTTATCTGAAAAAAAAAAATCTGTTTTTTATTATACCACTAGCTCAGGATGTGACAGCCAAGAAAACAAGTGCAATTAGAGGTACAATGAGAAAGTCAAGGTCCCTATAATTAGCCATAGTCAGACCACTTCTGGAGTATTGTGTTTGGTTCTGAGAACTGCTTTCAGATGGACAGTGATAAGCAGGACTGTGTCCAGGAGAGAGCATCCAAGATGTTGAAGACCTCATGTTTGTTGGTTTGTTTATTTATTTATTTATATGAAGATTGGTTGAAGGGTCTAAAATATACGTGCACACACACATATAAGTAAAAAGATTGGTTGAAGGGTCTAGGAATACAATTTGTCAAATTAAGACATAATCCTTTTCCTTAGGTACAAAAGAAGAGGGAGCTGTTCTTAGTGTCCCTTTATAGAATTGGTAGCAGTGGATAAAAAGATGCTAATTTAAGCTTAAGTGAGTAAACATTTCCTAACAATCAGAATGGTCCTAAAGAGCCCTGGGTGTGGTTGAGAGTGGATTCTATCTCATTGGAAATTTTCAAGTAAAAGCAACTTTTGACCATCTTTTGAATATATTTGAATTAGACTAATCTCAGAGATCCTTTCCAACTCTGAGATTTGGGGGATTATGGAGATCATGATTTCCAAATCCTGGAAGATTTTTCTCTGATACTAGTCTTTGGTTGTTAAATTGAATTTGCATATTTTATGGACTATTTCTCTGTGCTAAGGAAAGGTTCTTATTTTTAGAGGTTGTCTCTTCCACTGCTGATTAACATTTGAACTCATGAATGAGTCTGTCAAGTATAAACTCCTTGAGAGTAGAAATACTTTGGGTTTTTTGGCCTTAGGGTATTCCCAGCCTCTAAACACAGTGATTTGTATGCAGTAATCACTGTTTGTTAAATTGAATTGAATTGACTTCTCCTATACTATTCCCAACAAAAGGTCTCTTTGACACTCATGAATTCATCCAGTTCTGATTCTGTTCCCCCTGTGACCTCATTCAGTATTTTTTTGGCAAAGATACTAAAATGGTTTATCATTTCTTTCTGCAGCTTATTTAACAGATGAGGAAACTGAGGCAAACAAAGTGACTTGGCCAGTTCACACAACCAGTAAACCACAAATCTGAGATCAGATTTGAATTCAAATCTGAGTTTTCTTGAGTCCAGACCTGGCACTCTATCCTCTATACAATGTAAATATTAAAAAAAGCTTTTTAAAATTGTCCACAAAAAGTGGCTTTCATTCCAAAATAGCTTCAAGGCTTTAATCTTCTAGACACTGTTCTTTGTTGTTATTTGCCATTCATTCATTGTCATCCTTAGTTATTTATTTCTTTTCTCATTTTTTATACCCTAACCTGACTCTAACCCTAACCCGACTCTAACCCTAACCCGACTCTAACCCTAACCCGCCTCCCGACTTTATAAAGTACACTTGATAGTATAACTTTTTTATAAATGTATATATATATAGAGAGAGAGTATACTTTGAAATCTAAGTTCATTTGAGAGATCCTTTTCTATTTCAGAGTAAGAGTTCTTACTATGAAATCATAAAGTTGTATGTTGTCTTTTTTTATTTAAACAAATAACCATCTTTTAATATAACAGGTGATCCCATGTATTTTGTAAACACTTAAAAACAGTACTCTGAGAAGAAGTGCATAGATGGAGTATGCAGCCAAAAAAAAATGCTTTAGATCCCCAGCAGAGACTTGTGCTTTTTCCTTATCTTCAAGATCATTTATTGTCAGTGTTGTACTTGAGAATCTCCCAGCTTTCTTGGGTTATCTTCTATTTTATTAGTTTCTGATGCTGGGATTAGGCCTATCATTTCTCTGAACTTATCTCCAAAATTTTTTTTTTAAGTGCTTAGTTTTTTTTTTAAAGCTTTTTATTTTCAAAACATTTTTCACCATTGACCCTTACAAAACCTTGTGTTCCAAGTTTTCCTCCTCTTTCCCCAACCCCTCTCTTAGATAACAAGTAATCCAATATATTTTAAACATTAAAATCTATATTAAATTCAATATATGTATGTATATTCATGCAATAATCTTGCTGTACATGTAAAATCAGATCAAAAACAGAAAAAAAGCTCTCCAAATTATTTTAACAAATAGTGAATATTGTGGCATGAGAAGATAATTATGGGTGTGAAGACTTAATATATCCATATCTGAGTAAATGAAAAAGTATATGTAAAAGTACTTAATAAACTTAAAATATATAAATGGCAGCTATTTTTATTATTTCTACATGATTTCCTTTATTGGAATTCAGAAAACAAATCAGAATTAAGAAGACTTAGTCATTTCCCTTAAAAAGTTCCCAGTCTAAAACCATCAATAATAAACATGTAATAGATGTGTGTAACAATATACAGGTTGTCTCATAAATCAGTACAGTTTCAATTTGATGTAATTAATTTAAATCTTAATACTTTAAGTTTTAACAACTTAAAACTTCACTAAGCTCTCAAGGACATTCTATATAACTGTATAGGACACAGGACATAGCTTTCAACTTTCTCTTCATTGCTTAATTGAAAGAAATGTTTTCATTGAAGGGAAGTAATGACAGAAGCAGAGAATATAATGTGTGGACAGTCGAAGGCCACAGAATGATAGGACAAGATGATAATAAAGAGAATTACAGGAAAATAAGGTCAAATTTTAGATAGCAAAAAAAAAAGTCATAGAATGAAGGAGATAACCTCTGGACCAGATTTGATGGAAGAAAAGTGTTTACAAAATACATGAAATTACCAGTTAAATCAAAAGATAGTTATTTGTTTTTTAAAAAAAGAACTTTAATGACTTTATGTTAAGAACTCCTACCCTAATAAGAACGATAGAAATAGAAAAGAATCTCTCAAATGAGCTCAGCTTTTTTAGGTTGAGTAAATGCTGGGCTTTTGACTCTGGATCCTCCATTATTTTCACTGCCCCAAATTGTATCTTTGTTTTTATAAGAGCTTCTTTCCATGTTGACAATTGCAAAATCACATACCAGCTCATCCACCTGGCACATGGCGTAATCATCGTATCGAAATTGGTCTGAACAAAAAGTACAGCACAGACAGGAGGAATGATTCTAGCTGCACTTTCTGTTTGTCAGTCCTTTATATAAACGGCTTAATTTTGTGTGTAATCTGTGTTTTTAGTATGAAAGCCACAGGGAGGCAGGCAGAGTGGAAGGCACCTGTGGGCCGGGGATGTACTCAGAAGCATACAACTGTAGATCCACACCTGGAGCCCCAGGAACTAACTAGTCCAGCAGCCCAACCCACCTCCTCCCATCCCCACTCCCACTACTTACAGATGCAGAAATGGAGGCTTTGGGAGATTGGGACTTACCTAGATTGCACTAGGGTCAGAGATAAGATTAGAAACCAGTTCCTTTAATTCAAAGCCAGGACTCTTTCTGCTGTACCACCCTCTCTTCCTTAATATATATTTCAATTTTAAAAGATTGGGCTCCCCTTAACCTAAAAAACTCGCCCATCTACAACGCAGTATAGGATCTTTAATAGGTGTTATAGTCAAACAGCCTCTCCAAACCTAGTTATGCTAGTTTTTCAAGTAGAGAAACAGTATTTTACTAACTCTATAATCAGCTTTTCCAGCTTGATTATACTTTCCAGATCTTTCACCACACTGGAATGATATTCTAGAATTCAGCATCGTCTCTGTCCCACCTTGAAGAGTTGCATTTAAGACGTGTCTTTCAGCACATAGAAATGTTCATTGATATGTAGTTTAAAAAAATCAAATTATTTGCAAAAAATTATTAAAAATTATACAGGAAAAAAAACCTGCCAGATTTTTTTAAAAGTTTATGTAATACAGTAAGAGGGTATAAAACTAAAGATATTGATTAGTGAAAACAGAAGCTTAGAACCCTAAAACTCAAAGCCATGACAACATTATTCATGTAGAGAAAAAAAGCACCAAAGCCCTACAGAGGCTAAGAATTCATAATACAAAATATGTTATGAATTTTAGATCTTTTTTTCCCTTTTATTTTAAATTCATTTATAATTAACCAAAACCTGTTATTTAGCAAGACTCTAACCTCATCTGCAGCTAATTTGAAGGGTTAGCTCTAGTACAATTCATGTATTCGTGTTTATGAGAATTATGACTCAACTTTTTCAGGAAAACAGTTAAAGGGAATGGAGAAGCTGTTTATAAACTATCTCAAAGAGTTTCAGACTATGTGTATTTGTATTAATTTCTGCCCAATATGCTGGAGGGTATCCATAAATAATTCACCTGTAGTTTGGATGTTTCTCTCTCCCAATGCTACTAACCATAAAAAATTAAAGAATTTAGACTTGTGATTCCAAAATGAATTTGGCAAAATTCATCTGTTAAATACCAGTTCTCATTTTGGAACAATTTATTAGTATTTTCTTTAAATTAGAATTTTGTTCAGCAAGGACATCAAAATTATAATTTTAAATAATACAGGCTCTTAGAACAAAATATACTGCATGATATCATTCATGCCCATTATTGAAGCTGCTTTTCATTGATTTTTGGATAAGTAATTATCTGGTAATTGATAACCTATCAATTCACATAGGCTCAACCACCTATAGCTATATGATTAAAGTAAAATTTGGGATGATTTCTTTAAATGTACTTAAAATTTATTTATGGTTATGTCCAGGTAATTTATCTTCTCTAAACATGACTTCCTCAACTGTGAAATGATCTCAAAGGATTTGAAAGTCCCTTTCAGTTCTAAATCTACTATAAGATTGTGTAATAAACCGTTAATATGGAATAGTTGCAGTTTTATCCCATTTTCTTATATTGTAATATCAATTGGCTAGACTTTTAAAAATATCTATATGAGGTAACTTCTAAATTGTAATTACACAATTGTTCCATTCTTTTTTTGCTAGTGGTCTTTAATAATTTAAAAATTCAAGGATCTGTGATTTGACCTGGTTATAGTCTCTCAATAGGCAATTTTTGAGTGTTACTGTGCTCAAAAAATTTCAGTTTTTGTTGTTCAGTTGAGTCTGCCTCTTGGTGGCCTCTTTTGGAGTTTTCTTGGCCTAAATTCTATAGTGGCTTGTCATTTTACAAATGAGTAAACTGAGGCTAACAGAATTAAGTGTCTTGTCTGGGGTCATACAACTATTCTGAATCCAAATTTAAACTTGGGAAAATATTTCTTCCTGACTTTAGGCCTAACATTCTGCACTCTGCTGCCATGTACCTGCCAAAATTCATTATCTTACAGCAAATTTGGTGATGAATCTCTTCAGATAGCTAGATGGAGAGCAGATATACAACCCATCAGCTAGCTTGTATTTATGTGTAAATTTATAAATATGTAGACATAATATTTATAGATTTATTTTAAAAATCTACATTGCTTTTTTTTTTTCCTAGAAAATAATTACTATCTTATGAGAAGTTTGCTTTTGATGATGGGACATCTTATCAAGTTATCTTGTGATTTTTTTTTCTTTTCAGTTCTGAGAAATGGTGCTTGGGAAATTGTTCACTGGGAAAAGGTAAGTGCTATTTTTATTTTGTTCCATTAGATAACTACTTTGAGATAATGCTGTTATATTATCTTATTCATAATACTATTAATTAGCTAATGTAAGAAATTATGTAGTATTACACTGATATTGGAATGGAACTTAATAGTGATCATATATGTAAATATTGTGGTATATGTATGTACCATTATAGTTCTATATGTATTCAACGTAGTGGTATGGATACTCAAATAGTAATGAACTTTTAAGGTTCTACAGTATACTAGAATGCATATTATTATTAAAATAATTTTTAAAAATTTCTCTTTATACTATGGTATACTTTTGGTAGTTTTCAGAGGTTTTAATTAACCATGAATAATTTTATTTAAATTTTTTTATGTTTAATCATTTACTGTCCAAATAAAAGAGTTTTAAAGTTAATATAAAGTTTAAAAAAATGAATGTTTATAATTTGTATGTGATACTTTAAGTTGCATAAGTTACAAAATTCCCAGTCTCATAAAATATCTACTCTTTAAATATTACTACTACTTTTCTTTGGAATAAATTTTTTCCCTCAATCAATTAGATAATTAGCTCTTAAATTGTATCATTCAGCAGTTAGTGAAAAGAGCAATAGTTTACCATATAGTAGTGCTTAAACATTCAGCCTATCATGTTTTCTCATTTGAAATGCCAGGAATGATATGGTCTTTCTCTATTTCGGATGTATAATCATCTTCCAACATCTAGTAATAGATCACCATAGGAAGGAACCCTGTTGATAAGGAGTCCTGGCAGTGGACTCTGATTCCTGGGCTGAAAAGGAATATTTCCTAGAGAACAGAAGTTGTTTTGTTTTGTTTTGTTTTTAGCACAGAATCTTTGGTAATCTAGTGTCCCCTATCTGATTGGAACCATGTATCTGAATTAATTGTTTCAAATGACTAAAACCAATCCTTTCTCCCTGCTTGCAAATTATTGGGCATTGATTATGTTAGCAGGAATTTTAATTAAATAATGATAAATAGAGCTTTATGTATTCCACTTTATATTAAATTTACAAATGAATATATATACTTTAAGAGAGAAATGGAAGAATGGTTGGAAATTCAGGGCATTATACTAGAATTTGAACCAATAAATCAGAGAGAGAAAAAGATGAAGTTCCTGGCAAGGTATTAATTCTAACTAACTAAAATCTCATAAAATGAGGGAAAACACATAGTTTTGATGTAATACTTAAAACCCTTTATTTGTATCACTGGAGACTCCTGGTGGTGGTTTCTTTTGTTAGTTTGAGATAATTATTACACTGAGAAAGATCTTGAGATATCTCAGACTTTTTTTTCCCCTTTAAGTACTTATTGTAATAATTTTTTTCTTAAAAAATCCAAGTACAGATTTTATTTGTACCAGTGGATTCATTTGTTATTTGATACTATCTAAATAATCTGAGAGCACAAGTTTTAATTTTCTAGCAATATCTTGCTATAAAAATATTCAAATATATCTCCAAGTTTATATTTTTATGCCATTCTACCAACTCAGGAAAAAAATTAATAAGAATAAAGTCACAGGAAGAACATTTGCTATTCATCTTTAATTTTAATACTAGTCATAGTATGAGTCCCATCTTTCATCTGCTTGATAGTTTAATAAAATTCTGTGGAGGAAAAAAGATAATTTGTCATACTTAATAAAACCTAGCAGGAGAGTTTTCAAAACCATAGAGTTTTCCTATATGGTTAAATTCTTCTGTTGATGATATTGTAAGACACTCAGGAATTTGAATCAGATCTGTTAAATGTATCCTTTGTAATATTTAAAAAAAAAAAAAAAGAATATTGAGCTATTTCCCAAAGACATTATAACAAAAAATTCTAAAAAATTGAGCTGAAGACAAATTTTTAACACTCCTACACGTGATTGACAATTGCTTTATATGAACACGTAAGCTTGGTTTTGATTTAGGAAGTTTTTCAGGAGCAAAATATGAATCAAATATAATAAGTCACTTTCTGGTTAGCCCAATTCTGTCTCAAAAGATACCCAAAGGAGGGAAACTTCTGTAAAGACATTATGTTATAAAACCAGATAAAGGGGACAGTGCAGAATAAGGGGCTTGGGGCTTTGAGTTGTCCAGGAAAAGAATTATTTAGAATTCAGTATAGTCACTACATCAGTAATAACAATAAAGTATACTTATTTTTTTTTTAAAAAGGTCAATATTTAAGACAAATCTGGTCTTTTAGTATTTTATTCTTTCCCATCTTATAAATAAACCAAAGCAGAAAGGTTATAATTTGACTATCACCCCAATATTAGCACAAAATCAGATACTTTGATATGTGTACTAAATTGAAGACAAACTGGATAATATGGTTGTGTTTGAAGTCTTTAACTTGCTATTGAGAAATGTGCTTTTTTTCAGGACAAGTGCTTCTTGCTGTGATTTCCCTCCCACCCCCCATCACTGTTATTCATCATTAACTATACTCAATCACTCCTCTTCTTCCTAGAGCGTGAAGTGCTGCAATCTGTTATAATTGCCTGAGGTTGCCTGGGCTTTCTTTTTAGTGCTAATGAGGAGATGGTGGAGAGGAAGTTCCACATCAGTTCCTCTTTTTGGGACTGAAAAGAATTTTGGAACACTCTTGAAAATCCATTCATTAAAGGAAGAGTCACCGAGGGCAGTTCTTAAGGAAAATGATGTTCTACAGTTTCTAACAAGCTGTAAATAGCCAAATGTAGAATAATCAAATTTAGAAAAGATTTTCAGGCTAAATAAATATAAATCTGAATTACCTTTGATTTTCATTAAAGCAAATGTGCAAAGCAATAGCCTAACCAGAGATGAAAAGTAAAATCCCTTCGTGGATGGAGTGATTGTATCACTATTTTGGTTACCTGGCTAGGTCTGCATGTAGTTAGTTCACTTACAGTCATTGCTAAAATTAAATTCATTTAAAGTAGAGAGCTGCAGGTGAAGGGATGATGACTTTTGACATCTCATGTCTCTTCCCATCCTATTGAGAATCCGTGAGACTACAGGAACAGTAGTTCTTTTGTGGGCTACTCTAAGGACTATTGTCCATCAGAATGACTATTCTTTAGTGTATCATTTCTCTTGAGATGGGCACAAATATATGTCTATCTATATGCATATAGATGCATTATATATATATCTCACTTGGAAAAAGTGCTTACACTGTTAGCAGCCATTATCATAAAATATTTGCCTATTGCCTGGAAGGCACTGAGGTTGTACGATGAAAAATGACACATTTTCTTTTGTAAAGGAACTTATTCTATCTAGAGAATGGTGAAAAGTTGAATTCCCTTCTTTACATTTTTATTTATTCTACCAAGATAAACAGGGATTGATTAGATTAGCGAGGGGCTCCTATAAAATGCTCCTTCTGGTGCTATTTCTTTTCAGTTTTGTTGGGACTTTCCCAAAGAATAGTCTTGAGATTCCATTTTAGAATTTTCTCATAGTTTGAGATGGATATGCCAAAGTGATAAATGATGAGTAAGTAGATGTCACTAACTTCATTCTATTAAGGATAAATTAGAGAAACATCCCAAAGTGATAAGAATAGACTGTGGCTCTTGGTGACAGCCTATGTGTTGTATTCCATCATTTCCAGCTATTTTCTTGGTATATCATCTTGTGAAATGTGGTGCTTATTAGGGATTTTACACCTCAACCTCAATGGGATTTGTATTCATGACTACACTTAATTACAGATTATTAACCAATTCCCAGTTTTCTTTCAGGTAAATGTTGGAGATATAGTTGTAATAAAAGGCAAAGAGTATATACCTGCTGACACTGTACTTCTATCATCAAGGTAGAGATACCTACTGATGCTCAAACAGTGTAGAGGCTGGTTTCTCTACCCTGCATTGAATCTGTGATTGCTCCAAGGAAATAAAGAATAAACAGAAGAATTTTTAAACCTCTTTAATGATTGTAACTTAAGGATTCAAAAATGTTTGCAAAGTCAAATCACTCTGATACTTATCATATAGAATAAATGATAGGTTCTAAACTTAAATTGCAAGGTTGGAATTACATGAAGAAGCTACTTTAGGAGCAGTGGTGCTCCCAGGACTTCTGCGTGTATTTTTAGCCTCATTCAAGTTTCCTATCATTTATTTTAGGTAATACATGGATTTTCTTATTTTAATCATACCTTAGGTTCTTATTTATTCTTAATCAGTTCCTTAATGATGTGTTCATTTTTTTTTTTCACATTTTCTTGATGTTTACAGTGGGATGATACAGAAAAAAGTAACTTAAATTTTTCTGTTTTGCACTATTACCATTTAAAATGGTTTATTCCCACATACACAACTGAAAATGCATTTTTCTTTTGTGTTCTTCATGTTAGAATAGTGAATCAAAATAATTTTGTATTATTTTGTCATTTGTTTAAGATATCCATGTATTACAATTGGAATTCTAAATATCAAATCATTTATTCTTTGTACAATATAAACTTTAAGTGATTTTGAATATAAAACCCACAAAACTAAACATGACAATCAATTTTAAGTAATTTAATATTTTAGAGGTTGTTTATCATCATTTCCTTGGACAGTTTTATTTATAAAATCCACATTTGTAATGTGGAAAGTGCACTTTTTTCAAAATCTATTTAATCAGGTCATTACTTAGAATGATTGGATTTGTGATGAATTAATGAAAAATAATTGTGCTGTAAAAAAATTTTCAAGACATTTAAAGGAACAAATCTAAAACAATTCATTTATCCTCTGACTGGATAAAGTGTTCATGAATAATTTCAGTATCATTTTGAGAGCTTTAAAAAAAAGTCACATTTAACTTTATATCTCAAAGGGAAGATATTTTATTTCTTAATTCTTAATCTGTTTTTGAAAGTGATATTTTGCCTCACAGATAATCTAAATCAGTAATGGCATTCAAGTAGTTTAAATAGTTTCTGAATTTACACAGTTATACTAGGTATTCTAAGTAGCCAATATCCCCAGATCAGAAAGACCAGTCAGTGTTCAAGCCCTGCCTTTTCCTTATATCGGTCATATGAGCTGGAGCAAGTTACTTTATCTTTTAGTCCTTCAGGTTCAGGTATCTACAGGGTAGTAAAAGGACAGAATTTTTTTTCACTCAAGCATGGTGATAACAAAAATGAATTACTTATTTTTTTTACTTGTTAACTATTTTCTTAAGTTAATTTTGAATGCTGTGTTGTAATTTTATGCCTGTTTTGAAACAGGATTGTAACATGGGTGTTCATTTGTTTGTTAATAGAGTACACTTGTCTTTAAACTCTCCGAGACTCTGTCCATCTATCTTATTAATACATAAATACAGTTACTGAATTGTAAATCATTTTAGAATTTGTTTTTGTCAAACTTTTTTAATCTCCTTATAATTCTAGAGTTCATTATTTTTGTTATGGGTTTTTTTTTCCTCTTTTACTCTAATAAAAGAAGTGTTATTGAAGAATCAGAAATAATTGACTTTCTTCTTGTTTTTAATTATTTTCACATAATTAACTCAAGTAATGAACATTGCTATTCATTAATTAATTGCAAGCCACAACTTTGTCAGATTAATACTGATAACGGCATCTTCCTATATTTGTAGAATCCTTTGTTCTTTTTTCAAAAAGTTTTCTCAAGTTATCTTGTTTTTTATAACAACCTGCAAGGTGCAGATTACAGGTGTTATCACTTCTATTTCAAAAAGAAAGGCTCTGAAAGCAGGAGAAATTTAACCGATTTGGCCAATGTAATGACATGGTTATAGTATGAACCAGCTCCCTTCTAAATAATAAAAAATGATAATGATACACTTTAGAATTTAAGGAATTTTATATTCCAGATTTTTTAGCTAAGAATTACTTTATACAGTATTTCTTTTGTGAGATTTTTATGAGTTTTTCTGGGTTATAGTTTTGTTTTTAATAAAGAGAACTAGAAACCGTGCCACAGAAATCTTTTCTTTTAAACAGAAGAATATACTGATGTTGTTTTCACATTATATTAAAGAGCAGTGATATTTCATAGATTATCTGATAAATGCCTTTTTTGTAGCTTGGACCTAAATTGTCTTTTACCAAACCAAAATCTTAACCCAATGAGAAGAAAACTCTAGCAGCAGTGCTCAGAGACTTGAAGCAAGCTCTTGCTTTGGCTTTTTTATTGCATTACTTAAAAATTGATTCATTGGCCCAAAGAGTTATTTTCCTAAGTCATTTTGCCAAGCGCTCTTAGGTGGAACTGGTTCTAGCAGTTGCGGGGGGAAAAGCCTTACACATTTTATTTTTTACCTTCTCAGAGTCTCTGTATATAACCTTGATAATTAATTTCTTACACTGAATTATGCATGAAAAGATATTAAAATATTATTTCTAGGAAAATGTTTTGAGTAATTACTTGTTGAATAGATAGTATAAAATTCAAGTTTTTTTAAAGAGACTTTTGAATAACTGTTGGAAGTCATAACTTTGTGTACTGGAGAATATTACTGAGAGAATAAAAATTGACTTACATGAATATTTGTTAAAACTGAGAAGTAGATTTGCAAGTATATTATAAAATTGAGTGATTTTATTTTTTGTCCTAGCTTTTTTGGACCTGATTAAAATAGATTTTGAAAAATTTGCCGTTAGACATTTTTATTAACATGTATTGTTTCATATAATAATTTCAAATTTTCTGTCTCTTTTGTCCATTTATGTTTTTTTTTCCCTGTTACTCATTTTTTTTCTGTTCTAATAATTTCAAACTGGGATGTGTAGGTGGCAGTAGGGGAAATAGTGAGAGTGACCAATGGGGAACACCTCCCAGCAGATCTCATCAGTCTTTCTTCAAGGTTAGAATGAACAAATTGCCTAGGAAATGTGTATGTGGGTCCTCACATCAACTTAGAAGAGACTGACCCAATGTCATTGGGGAACATTGCACTTTGAAACTCAAAAAAAGATTTGCTTTTTAAATTTTTTTAGAAATGGGCACTTTGCAGATGTTTTAAAGGCATTTAATGAACATAATTGAAGATGTTGGGTCACTTTTTGGACCCTTCATTGTGCATATAAAACTCCTCTTGGTTTCAATAGGAGTCTCAAGCACAACAGTCAAAGTAGATAAAATATTAATAAGAATACATACTAAACTTGATTCTTGCTTCTTTAGGATTACTGACTCAAAACTACAGTAAAAGTTTGCATTTTACTTGTCAACTTTTTAAAAGAAGAAATCAGTGCTTCTTTGTTTTATTTTTTACCACTTGAAAATTTTGATAAATTATTCCTAAAGTAATTACTCCGAAATTTAGGATTTTATGAGATTTGTGGAGGACCCCCTGCACAAAACTAAATGTTGTACATTTTGTACTGCATGCATTGGAATTATTATCAACACGTTCCTAATAACCAAGTGCACGTTCCTGTGATATATTTCAACTATATCTTTGTGTCTGTCCTGTGACTGCATCTTGTTTCATTTTTCCACTTACTAATCAAAAAGCCTGCTTTGCCTTTCTGACTGTAGTCTGTGTTTTGGATGTCCTCATAATTTGCTAAAATATTTATTATCTAGCATGATTCTTTATCTGAAACATCTTTGCTGCCTTTTCTGAGTGCTGTCTTTTGAAAACTGCTTCAGTAATGGGCTGTCTTCAGTGATTAATGAAAATATATTGTATTTTGACTGTGCATTGGATTTGATGTAGTTCAAACAAAAGTTGTCTGTTTAATTTCCTCAAAACAAATGGTTATTTGAGAAAAAGAGAGAGAGAGAATACATAAGGGAGAAGAAAGAGAATGACCAAAATAGTATTAGGACAGTCTTCTCAGATGAATGTCAAGGTGGCTTTGGGCAGTCAAGAAAATGTTCATGCTTTCCTGCCACAATATGGCATCCACGTTGATCAATTTAACATTTGGTATCTTTCCATCCTTTCATATTGTTAATCTGTGTTTGTGTGATTCTATAATGAACTATATATTTAACACTATTACATAATGAAATAAATAACAAATTGACTGATAGTTATTAAAAAAAAACCATAAAAATCTAAATTACGATTAGTGATGGTGATAAAAAATATATAATGATAAAGTGAAAAGATATACATAATTAAATCTCCTGGGGAAAATAAGTGGTCACATGAATAAATTTAAAAGATTGTGAAATTATTTCATTGCCTTTAAAATTACTACATGAAATAAATGTTCATAACATTCAATTAACACCTGTCATTTTTGATTCATATCTTGAAGACATAAAAAGTTAAATTTCCACCATTAATTCTTATTTGTGAAATCGGAAATTGATAGGGGCATTCAAGGTATGCCTAATTTGCCAGACTATGTGGTTAACTATATATTAACTTCTTTTTGGAAGTTGTTAACACAGTAAAATAGTTCATCTAGTTTTGAGATTTTTAGTAACTAAAATGTATTTAATGAATATAATTAGAAAATCAAGCTCATTCCTCAACCAAGTGTTAAATAGATCAATGTGATTTTTGAATGCTTCCTCTTTTCAGTTGTGGGCATGAATAAGTAGATCTTCCATGTTTGTGCATATTATAGAAAAAACTAATTATATATAAAAAAAATTTAACTACAAAACTAATTTTAACTCCCTGTCCTTCCTTCCACCTCCAATTTTTGAAAATGAGACTTTTTCCAGGATAAAATAATAAACCTTGCAAAATGGCAAAAGTAATAAGACAGGAAGCATATATATGACCACTTTTATTGAGAATGGTGTCCATTCATCTGACCTAAGTCGACTCTTTTGGACACAAATTTCCTTCATCCCTTAAAAAAGCATTCTAAAAGTATAAAGAAAATAGCCTAGAATGTTCTAATCAATTATGAGAATTCAAATTGTGAACATGAATCAAACATGATAAACCCTGACATAGAGTTAATTCCTTATATATTAATATCTGGGCTGATATTATGCATGGTGAGCTTACTGGACTATAGTATGACAGGCACTTTAATTCAGTTAGACCCATCTTTAAGATAAATACTGATTGATGCAACCAAATTGCTTATGAGACAGAAAGACTAGTTCATTAGTTTCTCATATAGAAACAGAAACTCAGTCCTAAGGCTTGGTATTCAAATTGAATTGATCTATGTAAAAGGGAATTTTTATATTTTACTTCTGTGTCCTAGAGGGAAGCAAAGATTTGAGTCTTCATGAGTTTGAGCATTATATAACTGCTTATTATTCCTATGATTTTTTTTTTTTGGTTAAATCTTTGTGATTTCTTAATTTTAAATAACAGTGAACCGCAGGCCATGTGTTACATTGAAACGTCCAACTTAGATGGAGAAACTAACCTGAAAATACGACAGGTAAAATCTCATTTATTTTCTTCATATTGATTGTTATTCTAGCAAGTGATATTAAAAATTTATTTTTTCCCATGTCTCTTCAACTTAAATATTCATTGAGTATATGTGCTGGGTACTTTGTTAATTGATGGAAGTAATGCTAAAATTACATTAGACTGAGTTTCTGCTGTCATACGTGTATGTTCATGGACACATACGTACCTGTGTGTTGGTGAGATCTAGGAGAGAAAAGAGAACACATCAGTCAGTAAATAAATAAGAATTTATTAAGCACTTACCATGGGGCCAAGAACTTTGGTAAGCACTGAGAATAAAAAGAAAAAAGCTACATATGGAGACAAATAAGCTATGCATGGAGATTTTTATGTACTTTTGAGGGAATGTTGGCATTTTGTCAAAACTAATTTTACTGGCCTGAACATTAGTGTACGCTTAAATAATCTTAGAAATTACAGTTTCACATCTCGGCTAGTTGGCTAACAGCAATATGCTTTTGATGATATTGTACGGCTGCCAGTATGGAATTGCCAGAGTCTTTAAAGAATTAAAAGTTAAAGTCACCCTGGACATGAGTAGACTGTAGAACATGCCAGTGAAGAATTGCATGAAAGAAGGCGTCCAAAGGATGTCATCGGAGATATATGAATGGAAAAGCAGGTGGGCCTGAGATCAAGAGATCGCAGATGGGACAGTTCTTGTATTTCATGGACATTCATTAAACATCAGGTAATCTAAAGCAAGGTCCCACGTGTTGTAAGTCCCTCTGAGAGTTCATTTAGTGGAGAACATAGCATGTACCTTTATTAGTATATATATTTGTATACTAATCACAATGCAAAATGAAATAGGATAAATATATAAAAGAGGAAGAAACTAAGCATTTACTAGATATTACTTTGACAGTGGGGAAAATTATTAATGAGTAGAGGAATTGACATACTGAAAAAGATAGTTGGGATCCAAAAACATTCTTGTTAAGATATAACAGGAGTTCTTGACCTGAGGGCTACATGAATTTGGATAGGAAAAAACAACATCTTTCAATATGATTAATTTCCTCGTTAGTCCTTAGTATTGAATCATCTGCATTTAAGTATATAATGTTTAGATTATTCTGAGATAGGAAATCCATAGATTTGGCCAAAAGTTTAAAAACAGAGCTCTAGAGCACTGCAGTGAGTATAATTTAATGAAAATATGATATAATTAATATGATGTAATGTAATGAAAATTCTAACTGAAGTAAGAATAAATGCAAAGTCTCATACTAAGGTTCAAAAATTCAACTTCCCAAATATAGGATGTGATAAGATAGCAGTTTATCTGAAGAATCTTTGGAGATTTAAATGGAGTACTGCTTCAGTCATCAGTGTGGTAAAATAGTCACAAAATGATGGTTAATGCAGTCTTGGCCCATGTGAAGAAAGTCATTAGCTTCTGGTTGGTAATCATCCCTCTGCGCTCTACCCTACTCAGACCATATTTTGATTATTGGGTTAGGCTTTGAGTACTTTGCTTTAAAAAAGGATATTCGTGGTCTGCCACATAATAGGCATTTAATAAAATGCTTATTGATTATTGACTGGAAAGCATTCAGAGGAAGGAAACAAGGTGAAGGACCTTGAGAATTTGTTTTATAAGGATCAATTGAAGGGATAGATTGAGAATGTTTAAAGAAGAGAAAAAAAAGACTAGATTGAGGAAGGAGAGGGATAGGAGACTCATCATCAAATATGTTAAAACTTTTATGGGGAAGAAAAATTAGACTTTCTCCATTTGACCCCAGAAAGTATCACCAGGAGTAGTGAATACAAGTTGGAGATGCAAATATAATATGGTATCAGGAAAAAAGCTTCATGGAAAGCATAAGTAAAAGAAGAATGGCTAGCTTTGCTAAATTGTGGGTTTCCTTCCATTGGAATTCTTCCTAAAGAGTCTGAATGGTTACTTGTTATATTATAAAGGTGGTTCATTGTGGTTAAAGGATGGATGAGAAGGTTTCTAACGTGCCTTCCAACTCTAAATTCAGTGATTCCCCAAATCAGGTAATGATTTATGGATAATTTGATATTTTAATTGGATCTTAGTAATTGAGTAGAATCTTAACATGAATCCAATAAGGTCACTGAACAGCTTTCTTGGCATAGGAAACAATGTAAATAAAGGCCCCAAAGTAAGATATAATATGAAGTTTATCTTAAGAATTAGTTTGACTGATACATGGGGAGTAGCATGAAGAAAAATGAAGGAAATAAAATTTCAGGAAATTTATTCTCTTGGGTTTTAGCTTAGTTGTGTGTGAGTTAGTTAATTGAAGAGCTAATAGAATTAACTTGCCTCCAGAGTTTTAGGTAGAAAGTGGAATTTTGGCAAATGACAATGTGCACATTATTATTATAAATTAGTCATACTTTTTCCTGCACAAATAAGTGACTCCATCTCCTCATGAATTCTCCTGTTATTAAAATACTAGAATATATTTAGAATAGTCAGTCATCATCATTTTATAATTGTGTACAATTTAACAAAGTGCTTTACATATGGTATCTCTAATTATGCACAGTATTGTAATACATAGTATTGTGTTATTACATGTCTGGTGTGTAGTTTGCAATTAATAAATGTATTATGGTCAGTGAAATGACAAAAGTCAGTTCCTGTTTGTTCACTAACATCAAGATTTAAATTAAGCTTATTTCCAAAGATGCTGTAAAATAATTCACTAATTTTAGAAAATTTTCTTTTTATTCCTTTTCTAACCTACACTAATCTTCCTCTCTGAGCCAGCACCTCCACTGATCCCCTACATGTAAAACATCTGGAAATTGTAGTGGTGCAGATTTGGAGACAGGAAGCATAGTTTAAATACTATTTCAGATAATTGGTTCCCTAGGGTCTAAGTGAGCTGTGAAATTTGTATCTTGGATGCTAGTATTTTAATGAAACTGGAACAGCACTAAACACCTGGGTTCAAATTGGTAGAAAGTGGGGAGAATCAAGAGAACAGTAAGTCAGACTTGCTTCTGGGTATAAAAAGAGCAGTGGTAGTTTGGGAACTAATTAGTCTGAGAGAAGGTGTCTACTTTCTTGTAGAAATTAACCCTGAAGAGAGAATTGGAATAGGGCATCATACTTATAATACCCTAACTTCTCATTCCAGATGCTGTCAATTTTGCATGCTACCTTATACTTTCCATTAAATATTATGTCATAATTCAAGTGAGCTTGGGTATTCCTCCCAATCAATACTTTTACTTGGTTCAAAAGGAAATTGAAGAAAAAGTCTTGACTTTTTATCCTCTTAAAAAGATTAGGATGAATCCTGAGGGTTATATGTGTGTCAGTTTATATGATCAAAATATAATTACCTTTTTCTCTTTATAAAACAGGGTTTGCCAGCAACATCAGATATTAAGGATATTGACAGTTTAATGAGAATTTCTGGCAGAATTGAGTGTGAGAGTCCAAATCGGCATCTTTATGATTTTGTTGGCAATATTAGACTTGATGGACATGGGTATGTATGATCTAAACTCAAAACTATTTGCTATACAAAATAAATTACAATAAACAAAACAAAAAAAAAAACTTAAATGTATTCCCACTGGATTGTATTATATGTGTGAAACTCTTCCTAGAAATTTAGTTAGTTATTAATATTAACTTGTTAATTTCCTTTGAAGATTATTGTGAAAATATATTGCTGATGGTGTGGTTTTTTTTAAATAGCTATTATGTAGGTGAACTGAAGAATAGAGTATCCCATCTGACAGTTTTATATCCTCAGAGATCTGGCCATTTTCAAGTCAAGCAGAACCAATGGGATACTTTGTGACTGTCATACTTATGACAAAGCATAATCTGATTTTTATCCTTCTGGAAATTTTCAGAGCCGCAGAGTATCCTCAGGAGATTTTGACTTGCCTATGTGTGGCAGGGTTATTGTAATGGTACAATGCAAAATGATGGGCTCTCAGACTATCCTTTCCTTATTATATATGGGGCTATTCTGAGAAGCTGGAGTAACTGCCAAGCAAGAGGTTTCAAATGACTCCAAATAAATTTCCTGGATAGATACCATTGATTATGAATGTGCCATGTAGCTATAATTCTGAGGTACAAATAAATGAATAACGGGGGAAGCATTTATTAAGCTCTTACTGTATGCAAAGCAGTGTTACAAATGAACATTGTAAGATCATCCCTGTTCTTAAACAACTCAGCTGTTACAGGGAAAAAAAATACGGGAGGTTTCAGCTGAAAGTTCTGTAAAAAGCCCTGCAGATCATATAATATTGCTTTAATGTCATTTGACTATATAATTTAGAGAAATACCTATGTTCTATTAAATGGATAAGCAATGAATTTGACTATGTTTCTGCCTCTTTAATGTCATTTGACTACATATAATTTACAGAAATATATATATTCTATTAAAAGGAGGATAAGCAATAAATTTGACTATATATGTTTCTGCCTGTTTACTGTCATTTGACTATAATTTAGAGAAATATTTATGTTCTATTAAATGGATAAGCAATGAATTTTACTACATATGTTTCTGCCTCTTTAATGTCATTTGACTATATATAATTTAGAGAAATATATATGTTCTATTAAGTGGATAAACAATGATTTTGACTATATATGTTTCTGATGTTGAACTGTTTGACAAGGCAAAAAAAATATTAGTTGTAAGAGCACTTTATGCCAATCTTGAGTAGCTGTAATTGGTCAGGAGGTTGGGGCTTTGGCTATGGCAGAAGCAGTTACCATATTGGATCTCCACCTGGATTGTTCTTCTGGGATGGCAGGCAGTGAGAGCACTGGGAGTCACATCCATACTTTCCTAGAGTTCCCATATCTTTCTGTAGTGGTTGGATGGCATTTGGCTTTGATGGTAAGTTTGATGGCCATTGGGCTCCTCCAGAGGAATTGCTCCTTTGACTGAGGGGAGAATGCAGGATGGAGTTCTGGATATTTGTCGTGCACTCTGGAGACACTGAGCAAAGCCCTTGGGATGAGCCTTTCTTGAAACAATGGTGGACTTGGAAGGATGCTTAGTGGATGCGCCAATTCCAAGCTTCCACAACATCACTTCAGAATATGAACTCCAGACTCTGGATCTGCCTTTCTAAGCCAACGACACTAGCCTTCATTTTTTCCAGTGTCATCAAGTTGTAGTTAGAGCCACCCACCAGCTAGTATTTGAACACACAAGTTCAGCACATGGCACTCTAAGGAATATATCTGCCAATACTTTCCATTCTTGACTCATGTTTATAGTTGAACATGAGATCATTTTGATTTGCCATGAATTTCATCTTCATTTGAGAGCATAACATTGATTCTCTGTGGTTTTGAAATAATTTAAAGATAATTTCCAAAATTTCATGCAGTGTTTCTCGCTAATATATAAAAGTATTCCCCATACACGGAATCGCAAGTGTGCTTGTCTGGCTGATACCCATAACCTCCTAGCAGTTTCTATATGTTTTTATGCAACTGAGACCAAACCACTCTATTATGACGAACTACTCAGTATAAAATGTATACTCATAGAATACATTTAAGGTGTTTTATTCCACATGGAAAAATTGAACCAAAATTTCTGATTCATGGATTTCCATGACATTTTTAACTTTTTAAAGTATTTTCACAATAAAAAAGAACTATTGATGTATTTTGCTTTTAGGGGAAGAGAATAAGAGAACAAGCATTTTAAAGCACTTATTATATGCCAGGTATTGTATTAAGTGTTTTATAAATGTTTTCTCCTTTTATATCATCTTAATTCCCAAGTATAGCCCTTCCTTTCTATAATAAATTTTAAAAAAGGAAAAGAAAAACCCAGCTCAACAAAGTTAACCAATACATTAGTCAAATCTGACAGTGTGTGCAATGTTCTCCAGCCATAATCCTCCACCTCTAGAAAGAAGGGGGAGGATGTATATCATTTCTGTCATCTTTGGGTACCAACTTAGTTATAATTACAAAATTTAATTTTTTCATAGAAATTTATAATGTAAACAGGACATATTCTTAATTGATGGATGAAGAAACAATAGTTCTGAACAATTAATTGACTTGTCTTAAGAATTCTACAGCTAGTGATAGGATCAGAATTAAGGTCGCTTAATATTATCAGATTATAATATATAGAGAGATAATATATATACAAATTATTATATATGTATATATGTACATACATATATGTATTTGTACATATATATAGACAGATGTCTTGATCCTCACACTAAATCTATGAAACAAGTATCACCATCCCCATTTTTATAGATGAGGAAACTAATTTAAAGAATTTATCTAGCTACAGTGAGTATGGAAGGTTAGGTTTGAAATTTGCTCTTCCTTGACCTAAAATCAATTTTATTTTTGCTTTACCACTTGTCCATACTATCTCATTTGTATGGAGCTATTGTATAAATTGATAGTGGTAACTCTCTAGTTTTATTTCCTTTTTTCTCCAATTTTTTAATCACTAATATTTTGGCATTGAATTGACATTGACCATAAATGTGACTATTATAATCCTGTTTTGGGATAAAAATGGCAGCAAGTACATCTGAGTGTAACTCTTTTGTGCTTTAAGTCTAACAAGTTCAAAAATCTTCAAAATTATTTGGAGTGGGAGGAACTTAATGTTAGCCAGGTATAAGTCTAATTTGCACATCCAATTAGGCAGGAGCACAGAGAAAGAAGGGTGTTTTCCCCTAAAAGAATGTTCTTTTGTACAAAGCATCTAGCTGTTCCTATTATCACTAATGTAAATATTTGGGATAATTTCCTAAGATGTTACTTGTTTTTATGATGTTAGGTAGCTTTGTTTTGTTGGAGTCATTCCATCTGTCACTTCTTCCCTATTTAAAGTAGTTGTGAACATTATTGAATCAAGAAAGATGGTATTAGAAGTCCATGCTGAATTATCTCTTTCTTCATGTGACTGAAATATAGGCTTACAAGAAAAGAAATTCTCATTGCTTATCCATTTAATAAAGCATATATATTTCTCTAAATTATCTATTAGCTTATGATGTCTTGAGTATCAATTCCTTTTCGGCTGCTGGTTAGCACTTAGCATAGTGCCTGTCATATAATGGGGGTTTAATAAATATTTGACTATATTTGATTAAAAAGTTCTATATTCTCAAGAGAATTAATCCTTGTTTGTTCAAAAATAGATTTTTTCCTATCCTTTCCTCTTCCAAACCCACTATTCTTTTTTATTGTATTTTTTTAAAATTGGGGTTCACATTATGTTTTTAGAAGATAATTGTTTAAATTGTTAAAAATTGTTAAGAATCTTTAACCCTTTGCTTTCTTATACTAAATCTTCCCTTTTTTGTTACCTCTCAGAAGAATCTTGTAATGTTTAAGGTTGTGTGCTTCCCAGTTCTATTCTTAGTCCCCCAGAATACATATCAAATATTCAGTTGAACACTTGCCTCATTATTGCAAAACTGGTCTTTTGGGTAATAGATTGTATTAACAGCTTTAGCTTGTCTTACCTCACAATTTAGAAATGCTTTCAAATCACTGTCACAAGACCATTTTGAATAAATCAACTCTCCAAAGGATACATATTATTAAATAAGTAAATAGAAGATATATAGATATATAGACATATATATATGTATTTCTAGTTAGTTATTTCAGGGTGCCCCAAAGTGGGCAAATTTTATCAATATGTAGGATTGAAAATAGAAATAAGGAGGAGGAAAAGGTGGTATTGACTAACATGGGATGACTAATGCATATTTTATAGATATGAAGTTTTTATATCTAGTATTTCTCAAAAGCTAAAAGGAAGATTTTGAAACATTACAATTTTCATTTGGGAGGAAAAAATGAAGATATCTACCAAGATATCTTAAAAGTCAAAGTAGATTAGACTCATTCAACAGAAGGCATAAATTTGCAAGAGTTCAGAATATTCCATGTCAGTTAAATATCAGTTTGTATAGTGGTGGGAGGGATGATTTAATAATGGAAAAAGGCAAGCTGAAGTCTTCCTTCCATATTCTTTCTTATGTATTCTCATGTAGGAATGATGGTAATTCCTAAAATTCTCAGGGTAAACAAAATAAATTTCACTTTGGAAATCAATTATGACATCAGGAACATAGAAACCATTAATTATTTTAAGAAGGAATTCAGCATTTTTGAAGATTAACAAAATGTTGCTTGAGTTTTAGAAAGAATAGACCTTATTATTAATATAAATATTTTTCATTACAGAACTGTTCCCCTGGGAGCTGATCAAATTCTTCTTCGAGGAGCTCAATTGAGAAATACACAATGGGTTCATGGAATAGTGGTCTATACTGGCCATGATACCAAGCTTATGCAAGTAGGTTTCTTTTGGCTTGTGAAAATGTTTGGTGTACTATTTTGCTTGCTTTTCATTGATTTTTTTTTTTTCCATTGTTTGTTTTTTAAATGACTTTTTTATTTAAAAAAATACAAATGAGTAAAGAAAAAGAAATTACCATGTGCAAAGCAGACCATAAGAGAAGATACATATAAAACAAATTTCCATTGAAAAAAAATCTACATAATATTTCAAAATAGTCCAGTTTTTCTTTGCTTCCTTTTTGCTTTTCTTTTGTTCTCTTTTGTTTGTGCAGTTTTTACTTTATTTTTTCCCCCTCTCCATTTCCCTCCCCCTTACTAAAGAAGACTACAATTAAATGTGGATATATATAAACATCTGTAAGACCATACTTTGCTTATTTCCACCTGAAATTGTATAGCATATTTTTTCATAGGTCCAAGTCTTTCCCTGCTTTTCTAAATCAAACAGCTCATCTTTTCCTCCATCACAGCAGCATCAATCAATTGCATGCTATCTGAGAGATGTAGGAAAAGTTTGGGAAAAATTTTTATACATAATTTATTGGAGAGATTTATCTCTAAAAGTTTTCCCCCAAATTTTCTGCATTTCTTTAATTCTTGCCTATATATGTTTTATTTATACAAGAAGGTATTTATTAAAAATAATATTATCCTTTTTTTACATTTCAACAAAGTTTTCCCTTTCCCTTATATAGTTTAAGCTCTGATACTGCTTAATGAACTTCCTTTTCCTTTTTATTTTTCCTGGTTTCTTTGAGGTTTCCAACCCTTTGTTTTTTGAAATAAACTTTATTATCTTTTCCTAACTTAGTAATTAACTTTTAGTAATTTAATTGAAATGATATTGAAAAAATGGATTAGTTAGGTAAAATTGTCATTGTAAAAAAAATATGACTTATCCACTTTATGAACTATTATACACATAGACACACCAGATACATTTTGAGAACTCATTTTGGTTATTTGTATTCTTTTTCCCTTCAGAATTCAACAAGTCCACCACTGAAGCTCTCCAATGTGGAACGGATTACAAATATACAAATTCTGATTTTATTTTGTATCCTGATTGCCATGTCTCTAATCTGTTCCATTGGTTCGGCTATTTGGAACCGAAGGCATTCTGGAAGGGACTGGTATCTCAATCTCAATTGTAAGTCTTAAAATAATTATGTCAAAAAATTATCCTATGGGACAAGGATAATTTTGGTACTCATGTTTGCATGGTTCCAAACACCTGTCTTTGAAAACAATGAAAAGGACTGTTTGCTGCTTCTAAATTAATGCTTCTGAAACAGAGGAGTCACCTTATAAGAATATTAATATTCATAGTATCCAAATGGAATTCAATAGGCCATGAACCATGTTATATCATACACTTTTTCAGATACAGATAATTATGTACTCATAACATTATGTTGCATTTTTTATCTTAAATTTTATTTAGGACTTTTTCAGTGAATGACTATGGATAAAACATCCAAGCATTGTAGACTCTTGCAAATATACTGAGAAGGTATTCACTGTCTCTCGGTCTCTATCTCTGAGGCAATAGAGAACTGATTTTGGATTAGGAAAACCTAGATCTCAAGACTTACCTTGGGAATATACTGACTTTGATCCCACTATTCCTGGAAAACAAGTTTGATATAAAAAGCAAGGAAAAGCTGATTTTTATATTTTCTGTAATTATAAAATTACTAAAAATAAAATTTGTAATCAATTTATTTTCATAATCTTCATTTTTAAATGAAAATTTTATAACAAGATATTTCAATAAATATACACAAGGATATACAACAAATGAAAATTTCTTTAAAAAATTTTTTTTAAATAGGAAATTGCACAGTTTCATTTAGTAATGAAAGAAGAAAATGTCCAGTTACATTTAGTAATGAAAGCAGAGCTCAAGTAAGTTTGTATTTATGGCAATTACAATAATCGTTTTGGAGCTTCAAAGTGTTTTACAAGCTTAAAAACATTAAAAGTGAAAGTACTTTAATTTTCAACTCATGAGAGCAAATGAGTTCTGTACCATTAGTCAAGTTTTCCTGCTGGGAAGTGTCATTAAATAGGAGCATTTATATTCTTTACTATTATAGATTGAATAGGCATTTCTAGTAAATGCTTTGTAATTCCTTTTGAGATGTACCTACCCAATAAATAATTCTCACTCTAGAAAATATAAAAAGTCACAAAATCTTTTCTTCTGATTTTCTTTGTATGCTTTATAACATTTATTCGAGATGCATGCCTTCCAAAGCTAGCCTTAAAGTAATTGATGTGCTATCTTTGTCATTTGTTATCTCTATTTCCTATAATAATAGTGCTTGTGCTGCTATCATTTTGTCCTTATATTTAATTAGGGGAAGGAGTTCAGGTATGTTGAGTTTTTAGTGATGGAGCAATATTTACATGAAATCTGTATATGTATATGTGTATTTTCACAGAAATATAAATATATAGATCTATGGAAATCACCTGCATGGAGGGGATAATTGAGGCTTTAAGGTCATTGGAGTACAAGAGCTTACAGGGTCATAACATTCTGACGTAGAACAGACTTCAGCAGCCATATTTTCTGGCTGCATTTTACAGAGTAGGAAAACAAGGCTCTTGGAGATGAAAAGATCTTGACTAAGTTTACACAATAATAATTGTAATCATCCCAAGTGAGATTTGAACTCAGCTCAGCTGACTCTAGAGCCAGTGTTCACCACTGGGAAAGTTGGACAAAAAAAGAGCCTGGTACATTCCCATGAAAAATACTCAGATTTCAGAGGGAGAAAGAAAAATAAGAACATGGAAAAAGAAATAGAACAGGAGAGGGCAGAAAGGCAGGAAAATCCCACATATTCAGTGTAAATTTGTGGTGGGATATAGAGGGATTATTTTTCATTTTGATTATTGATGAAGAGGAACAT
The DNA here is from genome assembly GCF_902635505.1 of Sarcophilus harrisii. Lineage (NCBI taxonomy): Eukaryota > Metazoa > Chordata > Mammalia > Dasyuromorphia > Dasyuridae > Sarcophilus > Sarcophilus harrisii. The sequence continues at coordinate 30,560,334 of NC_045431.1, read as the reverse complement.
TATTTATTTAAATTTGAATGAAATGTATACTATAGAGAGGTTTATTAAAGAAGCTACTGATAAGACATTGTGTAAGATAACCCTTGCCCATATGAAATGTATACATTATTGTCCAAGGACTTCCTGATTAATAATGAAGTTTGAAATCCTTGACAGTCAAGGACTTCCATGTCATTGGAGTTGTCAAAGGACTGACAAGAATATGAACTTTGATACTGAAGCACATTTCTTAGTTAAGAAAAAGGGACTGCTATCGGCCCAACGTGTATTAAAAATTGATATTTATCTCATATATTAGAGGACCAGATTTTTCCTATTAAAGTTATATTTTTTTTTAATGTCACCAAAAATAACTTTTCCCTCCCTTTTTTAACAGATGGTGGAGCTAACAATTTTGGGCTGAATTTCTTGACTTTTATCATCCTCTTCAACAACCTCATTCCAATCAGCTTGTTGGTTACTTTAGAAGTTGTTAAATTTACCCAGGCTTACTTCATAAATTGGGTAAATAGTATTAATTATTGTGATTTATACCAATATTGTACATTGGGTTATATATCAAAATATTTGTTGCTTGCATTTTTTTCTTATATTGAGAGTTTTTGTTATGAAATATACATTCAGTTTTTGAGATCTTAAGAGAAATTTTGAAAAATAAATGGATTTTTATACATGTAAATATACATGTGAAGGAAAAAATTTCATGCAATTTCTTAAAATTAGAAAATTTTAAATTCATCTTAACATTAATATGTTTGTTGTATATAATCATCTGCTGTACTTAACATTTAATGAGAATCAAAAGTATAATGTGTTGAAAATTGAAGAATATAGAATCATATAGTTTATATTTAAATTGCTTCTATTTAAGATGTATTTTTATTAATTGTTCTTTTCACTTTTCTTGTCAAATAATGAGTGGTTCTTTTCCATTTTAAAATCTGAACTTTTAAAATAATGCATTAAAATCTGGATTAAAGGGCAATGAGCTTAGAATTATTTCTACAACAAAAAGACACCATTTGTGAAATTGAAACTCAGATTCTAGATACATTTTTGCTGATTACTAGCTCTATAACCATGGGAAAATCATTAAATTTTATTTCCCTGGACCTCAGTTTTTTCCATATGGAGATAAGGAGGTCAGAATGACCTCTTAAGTTTCTCTCCACCTTAAGATTCCAGTGATACTTGTTTGAAGCCAGTTTGCATTAGTTGGCTTTGTATTGATCCATGGCTGCAAAATGTGGGACTAATTCTCACTTAGAGAGACCTTCTTTGGCCTATGAATATAGTGCTGTTGATAAATGATTGTCAATTAATTGATTGATTAAAATTACATCCCCTACTGCTGGGAAGCCCTCAGACTTCCCCTCAGTGATAACTCCTTTAAGAGTAGCCTTTTTATTATCACATGTTTGGACAAGAACATTATTGTTCCCTACTTTTAAGATTAATTTACTATAGCCAGTGCCTTACTAGAAAAAAACATTAGAGCAGTTATTTGTGAAAGATTTGACCTTGAAAAGCCCAATTCGGCATTTTACCTCGCCCCTTTTCATACACCTTTTATATTTAGGCATACCTAGTATATTGTATAAACTAAAATAGTTCATTCTTCTGCAGTAGCTAAATTGCAGGAGTTTAGATAAATGTTTTCATTTGTTGTTCTACATAATCTAAATTTTTTGAATTTAGGAATTAAAATAAAATCGTGGACATTGCTAGAATTTTTATGTTGGTAAAATTCATTGTTTTCTAATAATGGTTTTGTTTTTTCTAACACTTAAGACTAGTGACTATAGATATCATTTTCCTTAAGACTCTTGAGAGTTTTATTTCTTACCCAGTGGTGTTCTTTCATTTTCATATTTCTTTTCTCTGTGGCTTTTTAATTAACATTTGCCCTGAGAGAAGGTGACATTTCTTACCCTCCAAGGCTAAAGTCTTCAGTATTGGTTAATAAACTGAATCCAATGAAAATAAATTATGCCTTTCTTCTTGATAAATCAATTTTTTGGTTGCTTACCATATAGAAACCATAGTTTCTTAATTAAAAAGCAGGATATAAGATTAAATTAATTTTTTTCTGCCTTCATGTTTGCTACATGATAATATTACTTAGGCTTTTAAAATACTACTGATAATGATATGCTGATAAAGAACCACAGATACTTCACCTATTCATGTCATTCTACTACTGCTATTAATAATTGACATTTACATACTCTCTTATGGTTTATGCATCCTAGTAACAATTTGGCTGGAGTATAGAACACTTGAAGATAAAACATATGAAATAAGACCAGGAAGATAGTGAATACATATGGCAAAGGACCTTAAGCTTCAAATTGAGAAGTTTATTCTATAGATGTTAATAATAAAAATAAAATTTATAAAGCACTTTACCAATATTATCTCAACTGATCTTATTTATAGCCTTGAAAAGGAGTTGCTGTTATCCTTTCTATTTTATAGATAAGCTTTTCTTTTTAGCTAAGGAGTGACATGATCAGATCTGTGTCATAGAAATCTTAGTTTTATAGTTATATAGAAAACGTATTAGCGTCTGAAGTTACAAGTATAGATGAAAAGACTGTAGTGAATTAAATAGAATTAGGAAAATATAAAGGAAAAGTGGTTTGGGTGCTAAAGATAATCAATTCTGTTTTGAACATAACTCACATTTGTAAATAAAATTATATTCAAAATGGACTTAGGTTTCAACCTTCATAGGAACAAGAATATGAAGACAGAAAAATATAGAATTATTTCATAAAGCAATCTTTTTTGCTAACACTTGGCTTCATAAAACTGGATTACTTGAAGTGGGCCGTCTAAACTTGTACAAATTTAGAAATCATATTGGATATGTATTTTTCTTTATTTTAAATTGATATTGGAAAATCAGTATATTATAAATTAATTGATATACACTAATTCATCAAAAAAGGCAAGCTTTAAAAGCAAAACAAGTACACTAATTTTGCAGGAGTAGAAATGTAAATATACAAGATATATTTATTTTGTCAAAATATTCCAGTAAAATTTCACTAAATCATGATTATTAGCCACAATATGGTAAAATAATGTGATGTCTGATTTATAGAATATTTTAAAAGATTTATTTTGAGCATTTATTTTTGAGTAGCCATACGACCTATAACAGTGAAACAGTTCTTACTATTAATAGCTCAAACTAGGCTAAGTCAATCATGATGAATTGGAAAGAGGATTGCACTAGGTGTCAAAAAACTGAAACTGTACTCTTGATTTTTGCTTCTAACTAGTTGTTCAACCTAAATTGAAACTGCTTAATCTCCAGCTATAGAAGAATGAATTGTATGGAGCAAGCTTAGCCAAATCACTGAATCTTCATCAATTACATGAAATGTTTTGGACAAAATTATCTTTGATTTTGTAGGCTCTAAAACTTTGTGATTCTGATGCATTAAGACCAAGTATCCCCTTAGCTCTCTCTTCTCCTATTTCAGAATCCTAAATATATTAAGACTAAGTTGTTTTAAAAATTGTGATAAAGGTAGTGATATTATTATTGAATGTTTTTCCGAAAATGTCTCTGTCCACAACATTACCTGGTTGTCCTGTTTCCTCACCTAGGAGTTTCCTATATCAGTGAAATCTCTGGTCCACTCCCTGCCCCATCCCTAAATAATGTCTATCTGTCAGTCTTTCTCTGCCTTTCTTTTTAAAGAGCAGACAATATCCCCATTAGCCTTCTTAAGAGCAGGGAATGATTTTTGCCTTTCTTTGTATTCCTAGTTTTTACCTGTGTCACAAGAGCTCAATAAATGTTATTGACTGACTGAAAATGCCTGGTTTATAAGTGTACATTCACTTTTTTGATGTTTAGGATCTAGATATGCATTATGAACCGACAGACACTTCTGCTATGGCTCGGACATCCAATCTCAATGAAGAACTTGGCCAGGTAAGTGAAATACGTCTGGATGGGAGTCAGATTTCTGGCCAACCTGGGGAATCCTCGACAGATCATTTAACCAAGAGAAGGATGTCACTGTAGGAGGAGAGTTCTCTAAAGAAATTTATGCTCTGTATGGGACTACCTGCCATGTAGGGGAAGGGGTGGAGGGAAGGAGGGGAAAAGTTGAAACAAAAGATTTTGCAAGGGTCAATGTTGAAAAATTACCCATGCATATAAAAAGCTATAATAATAAAAAAAAAGAAATGTATGCTCTTAAGAGAAAATTATTAAGTAGGCAAAGGGATTTTACTACTAATATTTATTATTTATAAATAATCCCTACCTCTTAATAATTGTATGGTCTTAGGTAGGTCATTGACATTCTCAGCAACCTAATAAATGTCAACGTTGTACTAGACAATCTCTCAGGTTCCTTTTAACTCCAAATCTGTGATTCTTTGAATAAAATCCAATGATCTTATGATTGTTATTAGATTTTTTTAATATAAATGGAAAAATTCATATATAGTGTTATATCTCCTCCATTAGATTATGAGCTCCTTGAGGGCAGGATTTATTTTTTTCTCTCTCTCTATCCCTAGTGCTTAGCACAGTGTCTAGAACATAGTAGGCACTTAATAAATGCTTACTAAGTGAGTGATGTTACTTGAAATCTTATAATGATCAATATAAAGCAATCTCTTAGATCAGTAGTTGCTTCCTACTTAGATTTAAAACTCTAACACTCTAAGGTTTGTTCATGGCAGTATAAAAGGAGGAACTGTTCCTGTGTGCTATTAACATTTACCAACTTTATGTTTAATGATACTTCTATTTGTTTGATGAAATCTATTATTCTTTGACATCACTTCTGTAAGTACTACACATTTTTAGTTCATTATTTGCCACCTTGGGAGACCCTGATAAGCACTTTAGTTCTTTGTGAACAATAAGCAATACTATTTTTTTACATATTTTTTTCATTCATTACTATAAATGGTACAGTCTGAGCTGCTTCCATTATTTATTCCATATATTTATTTTCATTCGGTAATTGTGTGAAGCTTGCTATAGAGTATATTGAAATGTAATTGAGCTACTCTGAGATAAGTAGAAGCAAGTCAGTTTCTTGATTGCTGGTAAATCATTGTAATATAGTAAAATTACTATATTAAACTAAACTATACTAAAAAATATTGTAAATTTTATTGAGTTGCTAGTAAAAAACAAAACAGGAAGTAAATTAGGTTTCTCTCTTCATACTTATCATTTAATGGACAAGACTGAAAGTGACCTTTGCAATGTTCATGTGAATTTTTAAACATTCATTTAGGTCAAATACATATTTTCTGATAAAACTGGTACCCTGACTTGCAACGTGATGCAGTTTAAGAAATGTACAATTGCCGGAATTGCTTATGGGTAAGTTGTTTTTCTTTTGTTATTTTGTCCCAGTAAAAGAATGTTCCGCATACATTCAATTTAAATTCTCAGCTTAACTTAGCTTGTTTATTTTCTCTCTAAGCATAGATTGAAGGTGAATTTTCCTTTAATTGGTATTATTATTAATAATAAGCTCACCCAGTATTTGTTTTCCCAGTTGAAAGTCACTTTAATTGGATTATCTGTTGTCTGTTTTCCTTTTCTGCACAGCTACATTCCCTTTTTAATCTTAGAATTTGGGCTCTCAGATCCTCCCCAGTGCTGTCTACTAAGATTTTCTGAAGACCACAGCTCATCTTCTGAAGTAGTAGTAGGCTTCCAAGTATCTTGTTGTAAGAGCAGAGAATATCTTGCATTTATTATCAGCTACAATTTGAACAGTTTTCAGATTTAAATGATTTTATTGTCCCATTGAAAAGAATACCTTCCTGTCTTGTCCCTTCTGTGTTTTCACTCAAGATTAAATCTTGATCAGGTTTTAAATGGCCTTCAGGACCTTTCAATGGTCCTAGGGGGAGGGATTTTATTCCTTTTTTCCAAGTATGTTTGTTTGTCTAAACTGTAAGAAATACTGCTTTTTTGATAAATGCAGAGTAATACCAAAGAATTAATTATACAAATACAAAAAATATACAAATTATATAAATAATACAAAATTATACAAAAATTCCTTTGCCAGAAAGAAAGGAGGAATATTGTATTTTCTCATTATGGTCCAGCTTTTAATTAGACCATTCATAGAATTTTCCTAATTCCTATTGTTATTTACTGTGTTTAAAAGAAAATAAACTCCCTAGACATTTATATTCTCATATTCACACATGATCACACTCATTCAGTCTTTTCCCCTAATATGCACATGTGTACATGGAAATACACAGATAGCAATGAATCAATATTTAATATTATTATTATATTTAATATATATTATATAACGTTATATGTATTATATATAATATTGATTACAATATATCAATATTATTATAATAATCAATATTTAATATTATATAATAAGTTCATTTAAAGGAACAAAATAGAAATATAAGTATCTTTCCTTTGTATTTGAACAATTAACCCTACAAAAATGTCACTAATATTTATTTTCCTGCTGCATATACAAGCTCTGAGTTTGGATTTGGAGCAAAGTTGCCCTTTGAAATACTAACCCTTGTCTGATTCTCTAAAGATCTAGTTAGCATCCTTACATTTCTGGGAGTAAATTTAACTTGATAGTAAAATGTGGTTATTGTCAAATACATTTCTGTGGAGGTTTTATCAGGATCATCATCTTGCTATGCAATTAAACTTGAAGATAGGTTCTTGGTTCTGTTAATACTTGTGGCACAACCTAAATATATTCAGCATTATAGCAACAGGAATAGCTAAAGTGCTCCTTGCAGGCCCTGTAGAGCTGAGTAAAGATGTAAGAGATAGCAAAATGTCACTGACATAACGTTGCATTTTGCCAAGTCTGTGTACCCCAATTATATGTTTAGAACCAACTACTTCCTATTGATTTCCTCTTGGAGCTTTATGAATATGGAAACATTCCCAACATCTTTAATAAGTATGAAAATTGCTTTTACCTAGGCAAAGATCAATTTCAGCTAGGAGTAAAAGGATCTGAAACCCTATGAAAAATGTAGTTTTGTCATTTGAAATATCAGGAAAATTATTTTAATATATTTATTATATTTTAAAATATATTGCTACATTTCTTTGGATTGTCCTATAATTCAAAATTTCTAACAATTCAGATAAACCTCTTCAGAAATTAAATTATTAAAATCTGAATGGAGTTGATGTGTTCCTAAATTTTATCATCCTTGATATGGTGAGATTCAGTAGTCAAATAGTATATCTGGAAATAAATTATACTATGTTACAACTAGAGAATTGTTTCTTTAGGTATTATTGTAGCTGACTTGCTTCACCAAAATTACCACTTTAGAGGTATCAACTCCATACAAATAACATTTCAAAATTAACTAAAGTGTATTTACATTTTTTCATGGTAATGATTATAATTTTTTTCACTTCATGCTTTATAAAGTTAATGAAATAATTTAATCATAATTAGAAAAATCTGAAATTTGTTAAATAAAAGTGTCTATTAAGAGTATTAGATAATCATATACTTTTAACATACTATTAATATTTAATAGCTAAAATATTTTTAATATTGACATATCAAATTTAAATATGAGGTTTTTTTAAATACAGTAAAAATATTGCATATATATATGTGTGTGTTTCAAAAAAACATAAGCAATTTTAAAAATTCTCTTCAGATACATAATTAGCTGGCAGATAAGGCTATTATTTTGACAAATTGGAGTGGATACTTTACCAGTTTAATTCTGTATTCACAAACTGACTACAACATATCATATTTTCTAGCCTTATTTCAGGTCACTTCCTGTTGAAAAAAAAACAAACTCTATTTTCCAGCCAAAGAGGGTAACAGATATTCTCCAAACTTAATATTTCCATCTTATCTCTCTTTGTTTTCCATACAAAGTGTTCCTATTGCCTGAATGGTAGAATATACTCCTTATTCAATTCCACATGACAATATTCTCCTAATTTTAAACCATCTTCACCAGGAAGACTTCCCTGACTGAAACTGTTCTTTCTTCCCATCTCCAAATTTGCCCAGAACCTTTTATTCTCTGTCACCCTATACTCTTTATGTGTCTAACATATGAAATATTATATTCCCACAATGAACTAGAAACCTGTCGAGAGTAGATATTGTCATTTTTTAATTGTTTACATAGTCATACCTTGCCAAGTAGAATGTGATCTAAGAAATATTATATTAAATATAATTGAAATAGGGTTTCAAGTCAGACTGAGGAATGCCTTCAATTTATTCCTGCTTAGCATTTGACATCTTTTCCTGAAAACCTTAAGGTTTTTTGACCTGAGGAAAGCTCAGACTGATGTGTTGGAGAAGGGAAGTCCAGTCAAGAAGCCAAATGCAATAATAAGAGCAAGATTAGTGAGATGATTTGTTTTCTTATATCTTTGAGGAGTAATAAATAAGGTCATGAACCACAAAGAACACACTGGTACATGATGGGGAGATCAGTAAGGTGTGTGATACCAAACTAAACTACACACTGAGATAACTGATTTTAAAAAAAAGAATTTTTTAGTAAAGTGAAATGTCTTCATGTGCACGACTTATTTTTCCTCATTTCAGTAACATTTTGTGAACTGTTAAAAATTCTGATGCTTTTTAGTATTTAAAAGGTTTAAAATTTCAAGACAAGCCCTTATAGAATGATTAATTCTGCTTTTGGTGCCAGCCTCACTCTTTGGGTAATTACCACTAAGTATATTGAGGTCCTATTTCTGAGTGCGTGGGCCCATTCTTCTTCAAGTCAGAATAAATGAGATGTATTTTGCAAATGACCTACTTGCTAATGCATTTTCCACAAAAATGAAATTACTAACAGCACATATTTAATTGTTCTCTAATATTTTTCTTATAACTGTGATGTGCAAGTTAAAATAAAGGTTAAAATAATACAATCACATTAGTATGTATGTACTTTTGTCACTACATTCAAATATTATTAAGCATGCTTATCTAAATATTGACTCTGTTTCAATTTGAATTTCCTAGGATGTTTTCAGAGCTCCTGGCCATTTTCCATTTGTGACAGTTACCTGCTTAACAGGAGGAACATGTTAACACATTCTCTTAGCTCTGGGCATATCTGCATTGGCTGAACTGCGCAGAACAGGATGCTTTTAATTTTTATCAATAAAGAACCTGCAGTTCTGGGCTTTTAGAGGACAGTCTTTAATGATAAAAGAATCTGGATCTTGCTAATCTCTTGCAACTACTTAAAAGTGAAGCAACCGGGGATATTTCTTGAGTGCCTGCTATATATTCTAGTCTTAGTGATGTATGGAATACAAAAAATCAGGTGTCTTCCTTCAAAGAATTTACAGTCTGGTTAAGGAGATAAGACAAGACACATGCATGTGAAAAGACAAAGTATAAGCTCCCCAAAACAGTAGTACATGATTGTCAAGGGAAGGATGCAGTTAAGTATTTGTTTAGTGATAAGGAGAAACTGGATTTGTCTGAGAAGGCTTCTTGAAGGAGTTGGATTTTGAAGAGTTGTATTCTGAAGTTTATGTAGCTTTTAGATTTTAGATTATGTAGCTTAGATTCTAAATCTAAGGATTTAGAAAGGAAAGAAAAAGGGAAAAGGATAGATGGTGCAAGTGGGAAGAAAAATAACATGAGCCAAGATAGAGAAATAGAAAGAAAAAGCCACAAATTATGGTCATAGTGGGTATCTCAAAGAAGAAGACTGCACGATAGCTATGTACTGGCATAAATGCAGTTTTAGGAGTTGGAATCTCATTCAAATGGGCTGCCAGGAAAGATTTTTGAGCAAGTAAATGACTAAATCAGTGATTTAGGGAAATTAATTTGGCAGTTTTGTGTATTTTAGCTTTGAGGAGGAAGAGAAACTTGAGGAAAGAAGTTTAATTAAAGGTCCTCAGAGTATCCCTGGCATGAGGGAGTAAGGAGATAAATTAGGGTGGTGGTAATGGGAAAGAGAAGGAAGATCAGCAGAATCTGTAGACTGAATATGAGTACTGAGGAAACGAACTGAGATCTTTTGCCTAAGACTGGGAGAATCAATGAGAGAGAAGTAATGGTAAGCTTAATTTTGGATATGTTGAATTTGAAGTGGCAGCAGGATATCTAAATGGAAAATTTTAATGGCAGTGGGGGATAGAGAGTTGGATAATGAGATCAGGATGATATAATAGAGAGAGGATAATTAAATAAAATTAATATAATAACATTCTTTTTTAAATATAATTGCTTTTTATTATCAAAATATATGCAAATACAGTTTTCGACTTTCATTCTTGCAAAACCTTGTGTAACAAATTTTTCTCCTTTCCTTCCCCCCACTTCCTTCCCTAGATGACAAATAATCCAATATATGTTAAATGTGCAATTTTTCGAAACATGCTTCCATATTTATTATGCTGCACGAGAAAAAGCAGATCAAAAAGGAAAAAATATGAGAAAGAAAACAAAAAGCAAGCAAACAGCAACTAAAAAAATGAAATTGCCATGGTCCTTTCTCTGGATACCAATGGCTCTCTCCATAACAAGTCTCTTGGAATTGTCCTGAATCACCTCATTACTGAAAAGAGCCACGTCCATCACAATTGATCATCATATGATCTTACTCTTGCCTTGTACAAGGATCTTTTGGTTCTATTCAGTTCACTATTCTAGGACCAACTCCCTCCATTGTGGCACAGTGATGGAAAGTGACATCAGATTCACTGGCCCATTTTTAAAAAATACTTTTCCCTTCTTGAATCCTAAACTTTTGCCATTTTTTTGTTTGTTTTTGTTTTTTGGTGCCCTGGGATTGTATTTATCTAAGCTTGATCGCTGAACTTCTTGAGGGTAGTTAGCTGTTAACCTATTACTTCTAGAGTTATCTTGGGTTTCATTTCCCTAGAAGCCATTTTTTTTCCCTCCAGTGCCAAAATGAAACTTGAGGAGCTGACTTTTATCCATTGGCTATTACATTTTTGTTCCATCAAAGCCAAATATCAGTCCTCTCTCTTTTAGCATTGTTGCCAATATGGGCTTTTAAAAAACATGGGTTCCTTTCTTCCTTCCTCCCTTCCTTTTATCCCTCCCGTCCATTTACCTACTCCTTCCAAATCCATATCCATTTCTTTGTTAACTCTGAATCTAGGGCAGAAAATCACATTTTATCCCTGTGACAGCTCAGACCTTCCCAACCTGTGACTCACCAGCCCCAGTCTTGGCGCCTAACAGGAATTACAAACACGCCTTACCATGTCTGACCAGAATTTTGTTCCTAAGAGTTTCCCATCCATTCTGCTGTTCTCAACCCTAATAGCTGACTTCCAGGAAATAAAATTTTCTTTAGGTCATGAGGTTTTTTTTAACCTTTTGGACTCTGCTCTCCTAAACACTAGGTTGCTTGTCAGACTATCTAACCTTCCTTTCCTTTTCAATCATGAATTCTGAGAAAAAGCTATCATTTCCCATACAGATCCCATCATTTCTACCCTGGCCTTCTATTTCTCTGTGGAAGAAAATAAGTCTTTTTGTCTGTTGATCTAGATTTGCTCACCTAAGTCAAGGAGTGGCCAGGAATAGAAGGAACATCAAGATTGGGAGGGTGTGGAACCGTGGCTTTTAAATAAAATGAGTTTATTGAAAGTATGCTGGGCAAATTGAAATGGTTGAATAAAAAGAAAAAGAAAAAAGGACATGGACCATAAACATCAGTAAAGGTCCATTAGAAACTAGCTAGCAGGAATTTGTAATGAGCCAGTTAAGCATGACTTGGTGACTTGGTTTTAGGTTTTTAGCAGCAATAGAGAAAGTGAATAGTAAGCAATAATTCAGAACTTTGGATTGATCCAGTAAGGAGACAGAAGAGCAAAGGGTATTTGTAGGAGCAGAATTTAAATGGCAATATTTAGGGAATGTGCTAATAGACTCCAAATGGGGCAGGATGAATGATGACAGCTGGTTAAGTTTGTATTGAAGGGGAAAGGTAAGATAATCATGGAAAAGGAAGTCACTAAGATAGGGATCTTGGGAGATGAGAACATGATAAGGAGCTTCTTAGCTAATGTGGGGAAGAGTTCAAGAATTTAGAAATCCAAGAAATGCTGGAGTCGTCAAGGTTCATATGGTTAAATGGAAAGCAGGAAAATTGCCCAGATGTTAAAGATATGGGAGGTAGAGCTGCATCCCAGCATCTACTTCTTAAAGAACCAAGTCCCTTTCCTCCAGACTCATCTAAAATACCATTAAGCAAAATCAAATGAGATTTTGAACCAGAATCATTGCCTTATATTTTCTTTGATTCAAACTATTTTAAATTTGTATTCCTAAAAACTGATACATTTGTTTTTTAAATTCTATGGCATCTCCCCACTTTTCATGTCATGGGATGAAAAATATTGAGTCATGTTTAATCACAAAAATTAAATTTTTGATATTACAGAGACTGTATCTTCATGCTATATACTCTGTTCAAAAGTAAATATTTGCTGAAGAAATTAATCAAATAGTTAACTTTTATTATATCAGGCTTCACTAGTACATATTATCTATGAGAATAATTGAGGTATTTTGGACACATTAAGTATTTGAGGCTAAAGGTTTTCTGTAGTAAATTACTGCTACAGTGGAAATATTTGGACTGGTAATTTGGTTTCAAATGTTAATTTATGACAAAATAGAACTGTATTAATATCATTGCTTTATGCTAGAAATGAGTGGTTAATTTATCCTCGCTCTAGGGTCTTGAAAATACTTCCTCAAAAAAGAATGAGGAAATGATAATGCATGTTTATGCCTCATTGATGTATCTTTGCTTTATCTTGACTGCATTATTTATATGATTGACATTAGCTATCAACAAATTTAGAAATCCAACTCTTTGCATTTGTCCATATAAATTTGTATAGATTTTCATGTGTATGTATTTATGTGTATAGTTTATAGAAATTACTTGTATTTTAAATATATATAAATTTATGTATATTTTAAATATATATAAACAACTTCTTGGTTGTCAACAACTACACTTATTAACCCTGCATGTTTAAGACTTTACCAATTAGTTATTATATTTCATCTTGATTTATTTGTTATTATTAACAACCATTCTTTTGAAATTTACTAAACATTCTCTTCTTTAACTTTAATAGTCATCTCAAAACTTCTATTCATGCTCTCCCTTTTTTTTTTAGCCTTTCTGTGATTATTTTCCCTCTTTTTCTATTCTTCCTTTTGCTCTCTATGAAGCCATTTCCCTGAGCCTGAGGATTATGGGTACTCTGCTGAAGATTGGTAAGCCCTAAAAATCTTTCAGACTTTTCAGTTTTTATTTCTTTAAAAGGTTTACATCCTATCATTTTATTTCCCCCCCCCCTCTCTCTTTCCTCTCTCTTCTTCTCCCTTTCCCTGTCCCTCTCTTCCTCTCTCAAAGTTAGAATAATAGTAGATAAATTTTAATTCTATGTGATGGACCCTTTCTCTCTCTCTCTCTCTCTCTCTCTCTCTCTTTCTCTCTCTCTCTCTTTCCACCTGCCAATATCATTAATAAAACAATCATTATCAGTGCTTAGCCTATAGAAAAAGGTTAGCATCTGGTAAGTTTCTACTAAATCTAATGAAATGTGTAATTTTTTAAATAGACATTAACATATTAGTTTAAATGAATGGATCCATGTTTCTGTTTGTGATATACACCCAAAAAAGCTGTTAGGGGGAGAGGAGTTGATGAGAATTATATTTTGTAGGTTTTACCTGAATGCTTATAATTTTCAGAGCATTTTCTGCCACTACCCCCTGACTTTAGTTCTTAAATTGATTTTAACTTGTCTTTACAATGCTTCTGTGGGCTACATGTAGAATCAGAGCAGCGAGTTTCCTTGAACACCGTAGAAGGGAATAAATTGTGTGTGAGACTGCAATAAATGACATGTTTCTGATATATCAGCCTGTGAAGATATCTTTAAATTTTGTTCACAAAAATGCAACCATCTGGGAAAAAAATATTTTCCTCTGGTAAGAATGAAACTAAAGTGACCCTACAAGCACTTAATGACAGCCATACTTCATGTGTCAGCTAATGATTCAGCATGTTCAAGTTCATTGCTGCCAGTTTGCTAAATGTTGACACCTCCATCCAGAGTGACTCATTATGTTATTTTTAAAACTCTAGACTACCTCAGCAATTGTGGATGAGTCAATGTAATGATAGTTAAATCCATGGATCCTTATTTGCATACTTCAGCACTTATGAGATTCCAATTAAAATTTCCAGATTTCTTGTATTAATTTTTAAAAATTGTCTTTCTTTTCCTAACAATAATTACTATAATTATAGCTAAGATTTTTATAGTGCTTAGCATTTGCAAAGTTCTTTCCAACATCTTATTTGATCTTCACAACATATTCTTAAGGCAACAATAGGGCTATAATTAAGTTGTTACTAATCAAGTTTATAAATGCTTAATTGACAGAAATTTCTTTATGTGTTTAGTTATTCCTGGTAAAAGCCAGAGTAGTTTGATGGCACAGTAGAGAACCTAGAGTCAAAAGACCTGATTGGAAATCTGACCATAGGGAATTACTAACTGTACAAATTTTTCTGCCTCAGTCTCATCATCAGCAAAATGGGTATAATCATAATACCTATCTCCGAGGCTTGTTGTGAGGATCAAATGACATATTTGTAAAGCTCTTTGCAGACTTTAAAAACTATTTAGGTGTGACCTATTCTTCTTCATCATCAGACATTCTTAGCTTGAATACTGAATAATAACATCATCAGTTAAATATTAGAATTGCTTAAATTACTTAAAAAGGAAAATATTTACCCAATTACTTTCATAACATCTGGAAAGAATTGAAGAAATATTGAATAATTTAGTCTAGCCCAAAGCTTCTTAAAACGTGGGTCATGATCCCATATGGGGGTCACGTAACTAAATCTGAGAGTCATGAAAAATTTGACAACAGTAAAAGATCAAATACTCCACAAAAATTTTGTTCCTCACATAAAAATAAACAAGCACATCCATCTCATTAGTATGCAAATTTGCTGTCATCTTTAATGAATGGCAAAATTTTATATATATATATATCAAAGAATTATCTTAAAATAAATTTCTTTATGATTTATTTTTAGTAAATGTTAGATTTGTATACCTATTTTCTATACCTTTATACCTGAGATCACATATAAATTTCTTGGGCAAAAAGGGATTGTGAGTGGGAAAAGTTTATAAAGCTCTGGTCTAGCCCACAATTTACTCTTTTTCATACTCTTAAAGAAAACTTTGTGAAAACTCCTACACTTTCTTATTAAACTTTTAGATTTATTAGATTTAGACTTTTTCAGTTTTAAAAAATATTGATACTTTTTAATAGTCACTATTTCCCCTTAATTACTCACAAAAATAGTCCACTAAATTGATAGTAATCATGAAATTGTTTAGTAATAGGTACAAATTGTGCTATAGAGGATAAACCCTAAATACCAAATTTTTTACTATCTTCATATTAATAAACCTTAAATTCTCAGAAATATACAAACATACAGAATCTAAGAGTTGAAAGTGACTTTCTAATCAGTCCATACTTGGCCAAGACACCCCCAAATGAATGGTCATTCAGGCTCTGAATGAATGTTTTTCTAGCCTTCTCCCTAAGTTAGCCTAATCACAATTTTAAATAGCTCTGATTATAAGGATGCGTTTTTATTCATAAACTTTAATCTCTTCTCATTTTACTGTCAGTACTGGATCTACCCTCAGAGGTCAAACAAAATTATTCTAAGCTCATCTCTACAACAGCCTTTCAGATATTTGAAAACTGCTATTATCTTCTCACACCTTCATTCTGTCCGACAGAAGCAGGTCTTCTATTTTCCAAGCCAAACGTAGCTAGTTTACCATCTAAGTCACTCTCTGCCCTCCTATTTATTAATGGTCTTCCTAAAATATGGAGTCTAGAACTAACATTGTATTTCAGATATGTGCTGATGAGTGCGGGCTACAGAACTGAACCTCCCTTGTTTAGGATGCTTTACCTCTTAAACATAACCTCAAGGGCATTGTCTTTTTTTGGCTTGTCATATTCCTCTGCCAACATTTAGTGACCTTGTTCTCTACTAAAATTTCCAGATCATTTTCACAGGAACTGTTTTCCAACTCTGTCTCCCCATCTTGCACTTTTCGATTTTTTTTTAACCCAGATGTAGAATCTTAAATTTGTCTCCATTAAATTTTATTTTATTTCTTAATCTGAACCTTCCTTTTGAATTCTAATTTTGATGTATCCATCAAACTAGCTCTCACTCCCAGCTTTGTCATTTATAAATTTGACAAATACACCTTCTATTAATTTATTATATACTTAAATAATGCTAAATTGCACAGGATCAGTAATATATAACCAAAGGCAGTCCACAAGAGTCCACTCTCAGTTGATTAATCTATTAATGATTAATATTTTTGGTTTGACCATTTAGTCAATTCTAATATCTTGCACAAAAATCCTGTCCTTTTTGTGCTTTTCTTTTTATCACAAAAGTAACTTAAAAAAAATGAAAAAGAAAACTTGTCATTTCTCATTCTGGGATTTGACATACCTGATACTCTCTATATAAATTTCCTACTCTTTTTGCAATCTTCAGTTATTTGTTCTTGCTTATAATAATCCTAAATGAAAGTGAATTGGTGTTTCCTTTTTAAGTTTTTTTTTTTATATAGTTTCCTTCCTTTTTACTATTTTCAAGTTTTCATTCTTATGAATTTCCTGTCTCTCTTGAGATAACAAGTTCCCTTTCAAATATCAGGTCATTGGATATTGCCCTTCCCCTCTTTCAATCCTTTAAAATCTAAGATCCATATCAGATTATTTCCAATTTTTCTTTCCTTTTCTTACCCAATGCCTGGGATAGAGTGATCACTTGACCCCAAGTTTTCTTCATTTCTAATATCAGCTACCAATTTCTCCTGGCTGGGCAGAATAGCCGTTCCTCTGAAGGCCAGCAGGATCATTAAGGCTTGTTACAATCATGTCACTGATTAATTGGATATTCTGCTTTTGTCTTGAAGACTGTAAACGGTCAGATCATTGATGACCCCATTACCCAGTATGTCATGCTTTCACAAGAGCCCTTGGATATTGCACAAAATCTTCATCCAATTCCTGCCACTACCAGATGGTCTGGTTCCCATTATAATATCTGTTTGGCTTCTGATCCTGATCTTCATCATCTCAGTGATCTTTATCAGCTGCAAATCTCCAAGGCTGGGAAGGTCTCTGTGCTTCAGAGATGGAACCAACTTGCATTGGCTAATGCAACGGAAGCTTCCTCATGTAGGCATTCCCCACACCATTGAAATTACTCTTTCAGTTTCTCAGATCTCACTTGTAATGACCAACGTCATTTGGAAAATTTCACAGAATATACTGGTTAAAGACACTTGCATATGTCTAATATACATTATTTATACTCAGAATCTACTAGTCTTCCTATAAGAAGGTCTCACTACTGATTCATTATTAAAAGAACATGCACCTGAAAATTATGGTCCTAAAGATATTGTTGGCATTGTACTAAGCTTCATCAGTAGTCACTGATATTCACTCTTATGGAAACTTATTGGAGAAATCTGAAGAAAGATTTAACTGACTTTTAAGGAGAATATCTGTGGCCATAGAATAGACCCAAATTACCTGGATTTAACAAGGATCACACTTATGACGTTGATATATGGCCAATGAGAGTTATAATAGTAAGGTTTTAAGTCATATATGTCTATTTATGCATATATATAGAAAAGAGACAAATTACAGTAAAAAATGTCCCTTTATTCAGCCCTCTTTCCCTATCCCTTTATTTATATCTTTAATCTGTGCTCTAAGTTCTCTAGATTAGTGATTCTCAGTCTGTTATCCACAAAGTTTCACCAGTTGATCTGAAAAATGTTCTTTTTGTTGTACTAATACTTATGAATTATTGTCTATGTTCTTTTAAAATTTTATTACAATAATGGCATTTCCAAATCCATAAACAGTGATTCGATGTTATACTGATTTTTTTTTTATATAAATGACATTGAAAAGCATGCACAATCAGTCTGAATTTTGTGTGTAGGGGGCAATTGTTTCTAATGAAGAATTTATTTGAGATATTCATTTTTTTAAAAAAAGATCATCTCCATGATAGCATTTTTTCCCATTAATTCTGGTGAGACATGCTGACGATCCGTAAACCAAAAAAGTTTCAGAACCACGTTTCAGGGTGCATATCCGGGTCTTACAAGTAAATGGCCTGTTGACTCCTAGAAAAGAACATAGCATTAGGAAATGACTCTGCTAGGTGCCTTTTGTGGGAAATTATTTTTACGCTTGTTTACTAATGCACACAGCATGTGCACGGCACTTGTTGGACCCCTAGTGGTCATTGCAGTGGCCTGCACGCGTGGGTTAGCCTTGATTAACTTTTTTTGTCTGTTTTTTCTCATTTTGGATGTTTCAAAATCTTACCTGTTTAGGATTTGGTAATATTATCATATTTTATCTTACTAAGTTTTTGGAAATTAGAAATCATTTTATTTCTGCTTATAAGTAAGACTTCTCCCTTTCATTTCTAAAACTACTTTAACTTTTTAGAAATCCATCAAGAAAAATTAAAATAAATAATGTAACCTTCCAAATAGATTGCCTTGAGTTTTATGACCAGTTCTTTAGTATCTGTGCATTTTCAGCAGCACAATAAAAGAGCCTTTTCTCTTGTGTTTCTCATATTCACATTTGAAGCTCATTTTTCATTTCATGCTATAATAATGGCACTTTTTCATCTGATTGTGTTTAGTAGCTTGGATCACTAGTTTTCTGTTCATATATAGGAATTACAGTATGAAAAACTAACAATGAGTTTTTAATACTAGTTTGTTAGATATCATAAATACAAATGATTATTAGTCTTCAAAAAATTCACTTTGGGAGGTTGAGGCTTTTATTCCAGTCATGCTGCCATGACTCAAAACATTTTCAGAATTTTCTTTGAGAATTATCTTCAGAGACATCTTTGGAATTATACAAGAATATCTGTCCCATTCTCATATAATCTTAACTTCTTTTTGGCCAAAATAAATATTGGTTAGTGAGATGATTTAATACGTACTAGTCTTGACCAAATGGCTTTTGATGATAAAAATACATAAATAATCATTTTTAAAGGACAAATGTTTGCCAAAATAGAGGATTTTACAAAGGTTATACTTCAGATCATAAACTATTCGAGGTATCACTCACTGACATGTATAAAATCTAAATTATTGGGTTTAAACTGTCAGATTATGTATAGTTATCCTTCATTTAGATAACATACATACATATATACATAGATATGAGTATATTTATATATATTTGCATATATATATATTCATATAGTTGACATAAATGATGTATCCTCAAATACTACTGTTCTGCATTGTTGCAGAAGATAGGGTTAAAAAGTGTAGCTGTGATTTCATGGTTATGTTATATGAAGTCCTACTTTTTAAAGGAAAGGATGCTGCTTTATAAGGTCGTATATGAGTATTAGAGACAGGGATAGATATTAGATTTCTTTGGTATAGGGAACTCTTAGATGATGAAATTCCCTCCATCAATACAGATTAACACTTTGTCTGTAACTTTTGATCATAGAAAATTGCTTAGGTACTTTAATTGACCTGTGCAATAAGTGTGAATTAAAGTGTATTGTTTATCATAAATAAATGGTAATCATTTCTGTGTTTATATGTGTATAGATAGAAAGTTATATAGACACAGATACATTTAAAATAAAATGCACATTTATCCAGCTTTCTTTTCTCTTCTCCTCAGGGATGCAATTTTGTGTTCTTTGTCAAGTAGAAGTACCCAAGTAAATATTTACATAATATATAGAAAGTAATTTTTATAGGTGGAAGAACTAAGCTAAGGGGTCCAAGAAGGGTTTCCTGTAGGAGATAATGTTTGAAGTGAACTTTGAAAGAAACTAGGGATTATAGGAAGTAGAAATGAGGAGAAAGGTCTGAGAAGTGAACTTCCCCTGCTCCCAGTCACTATACTCAGCCATTCTTGTTCCTCATAATAAAACACAGCACATAATTATTTGACATCTGTTAGAAACATGAAATGTGAGTTTTTTATTAAAATGAACTCTATTTTGGTGACTGATTAAAAATCATCTCATGATAGTTATGGAAGAGGGATTAGAGCTACTTATACCTATATATTTATTTTTTACAAAAGACTTAATTAGGACAATCTTTTTTATTTTTAAAATAATTTTAGTGCAAACATTTTAAAGTTTTAATAATATTTTACTTTTCCAAATACATGCAAAGATAATTTTCAGCATTCACCTTGGCAAAATCTTGCTTTTCACATTTTTTTCCCTCTCCTCCTCCCCCTCCCTAAGACAGCTAGCAATCCAATATAGGTTAAACATGCAATACTATTTAGAAGTATATATTTATATACTTATTTATATATATACATATATTTAGAATATTTCTATATTCATCATATTGCACAAGAAAAATCAGATCAAAAAGGAAAAAGCATGAGAAAGGAAAATAAAGCAAGCAAACAAACAACACAAGGTGAAAATACTATTCTGTGATCTACATTCAGTCTCCATGGTTCTCTCTCGGGATGTGGATGGTTCTCTCTGTTATGAGTCTGTTGAACTTGACCTGAATCACCTCAATGGACCAAAGTTCAGAGTGATCAATCTAGTCTCAGTGGAAGAAGTTTCCAATCATTACAATTATTTAAGGGTGGAGTGGGTGGTGTGGGGATATAGTGTAATGGATCCCTTCTCATTTTCAGTCTTTAAAAGCTGGATGAGCACTTCACAGTATTGGATGTCTGTATATAGCATTTTACTTGGTTGGCTGTATAGACACTGGATTAACAGAAGCCACCTCTGAGCTCCTATTCCAATTCTAATATCTTATCCTAATTTATATGTCAAGTGGTGTTTTGTTTTTCCAATTACAATCCAGACTTTTATTGCACCAAGAAATCTGTTGGTACTGAAAGAAAATGTTAACCACCATATATTATAATGTCTGAACCCTTCTATCAATTTCTGATATGCAAAATGCAATGCTCTAAAATGTTTTTCAATGATAGGATGCCAGCTTAATATATTTAACTGGGAATTTTATTTTATAGTTCAATTGCAATCTGACCCCAGTCTCCTTGCCAACATAAAACACTTTATTTTTTCAATATCCCTATTCTCACAATGATTCTTTATCACTGGTAATCTGGGTGACTGCAGTCTGACAAACCTCCCTCAGAATTACAAAGAGAATTCAAAAACAATGGAAAGATGCAATCTACTATACTATTAGCTATTGCCTGCTATTAGTAAGCTGTATCATCTGGTCAATGTATGAATGAATATGTGGAGAGAAAAAGATGAAAATACTAGAAAGGAAACAGCTGGAATGGTAAAATGATATGCCAAAGGCATGTCTGAAAATGTTTTGTCTTTTTTAGTATAGCAGCAGTTCTCATCTTCTTTAAAATCAGGGACTTCAGAATTTCTAGGTAGCAAATTCACCATATATTCTATTATAGAACGATATTCAAATTGTTTTCCCTAGTAATGGCTGGGATTTAAATTCACATAATCTCTTGACTTGGTTATTTACATTTCCTCTGCCTGCTCTTTTACTACATAGGATGATAGAATCTCAATGTTGGAATGGACCTAAAAGTCATGTAGGTAATCACTCTCCTGTATCCATTTTTGAGCAGAATCCCTGACAAATGGCCACTTAGCCTCTGCTTAAAAGCACAAGGTAGCTCATTCTCCTTTAGAGCATTTTTAGCCATCACAATAGGTTTCCTTGTATTGAGTTGAATTTGCCTGCCATTTATTAGATTTTGTTCAAAAAGATTAAGTCTCATTCTGCTTTCACAAGACAACTCTTTAAATATTAAATGATGGCTATCATTTCCTTCTTATCCCCTACTTTCACTGGGCTAAACAATTACCAGTTTGTGATGCAGTATTGAGTCATGTGCTTATCTCAATTGCCCTTTTGGAACCTTTTCAGCTTGTTAATAATATCCTTCTTCAAATGTGGTACCCATAATGGAACACAGTACTCCAAGAAGAATATAATGCTGTTATCTTCTTTTTTTTTCATACACTAGACTAGATCTAGCTACATCTTCTGACTTTATGCACTTAATTTTTTTTTTTTACTTTTTTATTATAGCTTTTTATTTACAAGATATATGCATGGGTAATTTTTCAGCATTGATAATTGCAAAACCTTTTGTTCCAATTTTTCCCCTCCTTCTCCCTCCTCCTTCCCCCAAATGGCAGGTAGACCAATACATGTTAAATATGTTAAAGTATATGTTAAATACAATATATGTATACATAGCCATATTGCCATAGTTATATTTATCTTTATTAAACTTCATCCTTTTAGATTTCTAAATCTCTTTTGGAATCCAGTGGTATATTTTGAAATTTTAATAATTATGTTGCCTATATTATCATCCTAGCCATGGATAAAAAATGTTGAACAGAGTAATACACACCCTTAAAGCATTCTACTAGAAATTTCATC
This sequence comes from Sarcophilus harrisii, assembly GCF_902635505.1. Classification (NCBI taxonomy): domain Eukaryota; kingdom Metazoa; phylum Chordata; class Mammalia; order Dasyuromorphia; family Dasyuridae; genus Sarcophilus; species Sarcophilus harrisii. The sequence goes on along the minus strand of NC_045431.1, from coordinate 30,537,722 downwards.
CATTTTCTTCCTGATCTATGAAACATTTTTTGTGACAAATAGTAGAAATGATAACTAACATTCACATAATACTGTAAAATTTGCAAAACCCTTTATTTTACGTCATTTATACATTATCTCATTTAATATTCATAATAACTCTCTAAGGGAGATTTTACTGTTGTTATTTAATCATTTCAGTTGTGTCCAATGCTTCATGATCTCATTTAAGGTTTCTTGGAAAAGAAACTGGAATGGTTTGCCATTTCCTTCTCCAGCTTATTTTATAGATAAGAAAAATGAGGGAAATAGGATTTAGTGCCCACGGTTACACAGCTGGTAAATGTCTTAGGGCAGACTTGAACTCAGGAAGAGGAATTTTCATGGCTATAGATCCATCATCCTATCCATTGTAGTACTACCTGTATTATTACAGATACAGAAACTGAGGCTCAGATGACTTAAATAATTTCCTGGTGGTCATATATTTGTCAAAGTATCAAATATTTGAACCCAGATATTTTCCCCTACAAGTCCAGCACTTTTATCTACTGTACCACACTGTATTTCTGTAGCCAGTGTTGAACCCATTCTGTGATCTTAATTCTTCCTGCTCTCCTCTCAACATAGGTTTTAATTAAAATCCTTTTTATTGTCTTTAGCAATTATGATAAACCTCCACTTATATTCTGCTTTATCTTTCATGAGGCCATATTTATAGAATTATGAAACCCTTGGAATCTATTCTGAATTATGTGCCTTCCCTTCCATCTCTTGTACATATCTTTTTTTGGTTGTTTGTTTTGTACGTATCTTTTTAAAATCTTAACTTGTCAGTGAATTTCCTGTACAGCTACATTGATTTTTTTTTTCTTTTCTTTTTTTTTTAAGCAAAGGCAACTTCATACTTTCTTCATCAAAATAATTTGGACAACATAGTCCAGAATTTTGTTCTTAACATCTTCTGTTTCTCTTGAATTGATTTTTCCTTTTAGACTCTCAGATCATAGGATTATATATAGCTTTTCTCTGAACTCTGAAATACTCTCTCTGAATATCTGAAATATGGCTCAGTCTCTGTCTGGGTTTCTCTGCTTCATCACATTTTCCTAAGATTCTTGTAACTTCATCTTCAGCAACCAATTCCTCCTTTCAAGGTTCAAGATTCAAGGTATATGTTTATTTCTCAACTTCTGACTTCTAAGAGATGAAATCATCATCAAGGCAAGTAAGAATTTGCTGAACGTTTGTTATATATTCTTAGCTTCCACATGGTCCAAATCTCCTTTTTAAATTCAATTGAATCTTTATCCAAGTTTTGAGATCTGATTATAGCCACTTAACCTTCATTTCCTCCATCTGGTAGATTGATCTCTATGGAGTGCTCTGATAGTATTATTGTTTCTATTTTTCCTTCTTTTTAGTCTTACTCAAATGTCCTCCATCTCATTTACCCTCCTGCTTATGGCTCATGAATTCCTGCATATATCTAAATCTTCTCACAATTTTATGATGCTTTGCTAAATATTCTTTCCATTCCTTTTATAACAAGATGCCATATTTCACCATGTCCCATTGGTATTTGTAAGGTTGTAATTAATTAATAATTAAGATCCCTGGTCCTCTTTGTACATTTTCTTAGGATTAGTATCTGACCATATGAAACCAGGAAAATCATTTACGCCCTTCTTCCTTATAATTTTTCCCCTCTGGATTTTTCTGTATTTCTTCTGTTTATTTCTATGACATAAATGCTACTCTATAGGGCATATGGTTTAGTAGTGGTAGTGTTAGGAATAAGGGAAAAATTTATAGTTTTACAAAGGGTAGCACGTATCTTAAAGGATAAATTGCATAGTTTTTATTACAAAGAATTAAAAAGTTTGGTATAGACAGATTCAATCAATTGAAATTATAAAGGAAACAATTCACTGGGAAAAATACATTGACGTGATTCTCAAGGAATAAGTTCAAACTACAAACACCCAATATGATAGAAAAAAAGAAAAAGGAGTTGTTGGAGAAGTTGTGTTAAAACAGGTACACTAAGGAACTACTAGTGAGGTTTGATTTAGTCTAGCATTTCTGGAAAGCAATTTGAAACTATATTTTCAAATTCACTATACTATATATATGTGTGTGTGTGTATGTATATATGTATTATTTATATCTTTTGGACCACTAATACCACTTCTAGCTATACCTTCACAATATTAAAGAAAGAGGGAAGAGACTCAAATGTACAAAATATTTGTAACGACTATATTTGTTGTAAACAAAAATTAGAAGGGAAGACTTAACAATTAGGATGTTATTTATTATGTAAGGGAATACTATTGAATAGTAAATAATGATAAAAGGGACAGGTTTGTGGAAATCTGGGAAATAGTGTATGAACTAATGCAGCATAAAGGGAGTAGAATCAGAATATGAAATTTGATCAACGAAAAAGATGAATCAATGAAAAATTTTTGTTCATTAGTTAGACATCTTTATTTCAAGAATTTTGATTTTTCTTTTTCAATTTCAGGGAGAGCAGAATTAGTGAAATAGGGAAAAAAATTAAAGAAGTCAAATGTTCTTGCTGATAGTTTCTAGATTAAAATTAATTTGATTTTGGAGTCACATTGATGTTTTCAGGAAAAGGTCTATTCTAGATTTTTATTCCTCTCATTTGAAGAGAAGAGATAAATTGACTGTTTTTAAAGTTCAGTAAACTATATGCTTATATGATTTGCCATTCTTCATTCAATCTTTTTCCCTTTGAATAACAAAATTTAATTTTGTCTCTGTTGTATGTAGATATGTATAAAAACAGATCATCTTCACAATTTTCCATATCATTTGATTTGTATACAACACATATTTGAGAGGCAGCATGGCTAGTGAAAAGAGCTCCAGGCCAGTAGACCTGGGTTTAAGTCTCACTTCTTACAGAAATATACTGGATATATAACCTAGGCTAGTTATTCATCTCTCAGGCAGGGCTCTAAAACTAAGTTAATAAACATGTGATAAATAGATGTCTCTATTCTAATAAAATTAAAGGTCCTGTTATTAAAAAAAAAATAGCTAACATGGGAAAAGTTCCCATAATAATTTTTTTTTCCTTTTGCTTCTAAGCAACTTGCTCACTTCATTCAGGCAAAATCACATATAAAACTTAACCATTTACTCAAACCTTTGGATTGCAGCTTCTATGGAGGCTTTCCTCTCTTTTCTTTCTTTTTTCTTCTCTCCTACCAAAGGAACTAACTCCAAAGCCCTGATCCAGCCACTAGTTTCCAGTGTGACATTAGACAAATCATCCACATGCCTCTCAGTATCTGAAAAGGCTCAATTTTCTCTAAAGTCTTTAAGTTTTAAACTTTGTGATTTTATACAAGATTAGATGTACTATATACTATTAAAGAGTGACAGATGTTTAGACTGTGAAGAAATAAGGAAATTGCCACCGTAGGATCCTTGTAGACTGTATCAATAAATAATATGAAGTGAAAAATATTGATGCTCCTTGTCCTTCTAATAAATATATTTGGGATAGAATAAAGACTCTCTATGATTTCTCACAGTTTATTAAGACAAGTAGGAACCAGTCCTGGTTTTCAGAGGGTCTCATAGTGGTTCTCAAGTATTAAGAATTTATACAATTTCAAATAGGGCAAATGAACGTCAGAAATGAAGGATGTTCATGGCTAATCCCTCCCTGAGCACAGAAAAATAGAACAATTTATGATTATAAAGCAAGAAAAGGAAAACAAGTTTACTTGCTCTCTCACATTAATCCTAATTAGAGGATGATTTGCAAAGGTGTAGGCTCTAACCTTAAATTTAGTGCTAGGTTGATTTTTGGCATATTCTTTCTGTATGACAGTAGACCAATCTCCCAATTGTCAGAGTACCCAGGATGCAAATAACCCTCTAAAAAAATAAATTACACTCCATCAGTGGAGTAAAAACACAGGTGTGAACCAATGTAAATTATAAATAAAAATGTACATATGTATGTATACATTTGTGCATAAGGAAGCTCTAAGAAAATCAGCATCATAAAGCCATTCTGTATTTAAGCACCTATATTTCTTTCCTGATAATTAAAAATTGCTCAGTGTTATATTTCATGTTGCTAAGGCATAATTTCACATCTGTAATATCAGCTACTAGAGTACTTTTCATTTCCATTAGATTACAAAAATTAATCATGTTCTAGTACATTGAATATATTGGGTTCTAATGTACTTTTTCCTGCTGCAAATAACTTTTTGTAAGTCAACATAATATTTTCATTAAAAATACAAATATACTTACCTTATTAAATATTTGTTTTTTGTGTATAGAAATTTATTTGATTGTCTTGGGATCAGTGAGTGACAAATAGATCTATGCTCATGCTAATGAACCAATTTTTCTCTCTTCTTCCTCCCTTCACTCCCAAATTAGGCAGGGCTCACAGCCTGGAGAAGAAAAAATATTTAATGATTCATCATTACTGGAAAATCTCCAAAGTAATCATGTAAGTGCCATGGAAACATTTTTTAAAACTTTTATGAGAAATGATGAAAGAGGTCTTCTGAAGCATAAACTAACTTTCTCTGTATATTTCTTTTTAAATAATGAATCCGTGGGAATATCTTAATTTCTCATTTGTTTATATATTTAACAAATCTTAAAACAACTTAGTGAATCAGTAATAATCTGGTAAGGAATGTTTAATTTTTAGTAGGTTGGTGTAGTGTGATCAACAACCAAAATGGTGTTTTTTCAAAATGCTTTCCTATGAATTAATTGTGGAACTCTTTTATTCCTGCTAAATAATAAATACTATTTTGACAGAATGGAAGGAAGAATTGGAAGGAATCTAGACAGACATTTATTCCAAACCAAACCTGAAACAGAATCCCCTCTCTAGCATCCTGGATCAAGAAATTATCCATCTTTTGCCAAAAGTCTTCAAATGATGAAAAACCCATTATTTCCTAAGGCAGCTATTTTGTTTTTAGATAAACTAGAATATTTTTCTTGACATCAAGACTTCTTTGATCTCTTTGAAATCATCTCTACAATTTCCACTCATTGTTTCTGTTTTTGCCTATGCGCCAACCAAACAAGTGTTTCCTATTCATAGCATCTGAAGTACCATAGTCTGTCCTTTAAGCTAACCATCCTCCACGTTCTTCAGTCGATCCTTGTGGACCTGAGGGATTTAGTGACCCTCCTCCATCTTTTGTCCTTCTCAAACTCTGGTGCCCAGAACTGAACAAAGTACATGGGTGGAAAGGGGTCATGAGGGAAAAAAGTTTGAGAGGTTTACTGAAGTAAGATTTATAAGCAGAGTCAGGACACATTCCCCATGGAATTTCTACTGGAAATATCCTCCTAAATTGATATTAGTTCATGTCTGAACACTTTAGATAAAATGTTTCCGCCAGTTCCAACTGTACCATTTTCCAGTGCACATCTCTCCATCTTAATCATAAATAATCATAGAATTTTAGAGCAACATGTCCACAAAAATATCATGTGAAATTTTGTTAAAAGCTATGACAAAATCCAGGTACTATGTGTTTATAGAACTTATCATTTTAGTATTCCCCTTTAATTTCCCCTGCTATAATACAAGCTTTATGAAGTCAAGGATTATGTCTTATTCTTCAACATATTTCCTATAGCTATTATACCACAGCCACTCAAACTTTTTCAACTCATGACCCTTTTCTGCCCAAGAACTTTTTATGTCCTCTTGGATATGTAGATATATAAAATAGGTATACAGATCAAATACTGATAAAAATCATACTGTGATAACAAATCATAATTTCAAAGTCTCAACATTCAGTTACAAGACCCATATGGAATCAAGAACCATAGTTTAAAAATCTGGGCATTATGCTATAATAAAGTATCTTATATGCAATAAAAATTTGGTTAATATTTGTTGAATTACCCAGTTCTGTAACTAAAACCTTCTAGACAACAGAACATTTGCCTCTTTAATTTTCACTTATAAATTGATGGTGGTGGTATCCTAACCTAAAGACTTAAGATAGTAATGTTCCTATCACTGGTTAGAACACTTAAATGATTTTTAATATATTATTTATTTTATTTATTTGCTTTTTTCTCTCTAGCCAACTGCACCAATTATATGTGAATTTCTTACAATGATGGCCGTCTGTCATACAGCAGTACCAGAAAGAGAAGGTGATAAGATTATTTACCAAGCAGCATCTCCAGGTAACAATTAAGTGATGGTTGGAACTTTCACTATAGAAAATGATTCTGTTTGCAAATAAAATCTCATTTCCTAGGATTTAGGATTATCATTTATTTTCTTAAAGTGAACTGTTACCATTTGTGAAAGTAAAATAAATCACTGCCCATTAGAATCTATTTTGTGCAGACTAAAATTCTCTCATTGGAAGCTTTGACTCCATTAAAACAATTGATAATATAAAACACATAATTTTTACTTCCATTTTTATAGTTCTCAAAAGAATGAATTTAATACTAAAATGAAAAATATTTTCTGATACACAGCAATGTGCATAATATTTATTCCTTCTTTATGAATAACTAGACTTAAGGTTAAAGTAATAAACTGTCAGTGTGAGGAAACTTTCAGGAAAGAAAGTTCTGTTTTCCCAGGAGTCATCAGGTCTTATGTACTTCTTTTCCACTGTGGAGCTATTAAGCAAATAATTTTTATTGTACGCTTAGTTCAGTGAGAACAGACTAGATCATTTCAAAAGATTTTAAAGGTAGTTTGTTGATGTTCTTTCTATTATAGTGATTTAGTAGTCATTGAGAACTTAAAAACAAATGAGTAACTCAAGATTTAGTAGAACTGTAAGCTTGAAACTGGTTACATTGCCAATTTTATAAACACAAAATTCTGAGAAAGCAAACAATCTGGAGAATAGTATGTTCTATATAGACATAGTGGGTGAGTTGTGAAACTCCATAAAATAAATTAATGTCCTATAAAATGTTGTCACATTTCCTAGTTTCCAGGCTAAATAGTTGTAATGCATTTATCATACTGCTTAGATACATAGCACTTAATAAATGCTTTTTCCTTTCCCTTAATATTATATTTTTGTTCTGATGTTGCCATTTTAGTCAATATATTCATTGACCAAGCTTCAGTTTTAAAGCTGCTGGGCCAAAAAATTGGACTTTTGGTGCCCAAAGTAACAAATCTGCATTAAATCATTAAAATGTCAGAGCTAGAAAAGATCTCTCAGATCCACTAGTCCAATTTTCTCATTTTACATACAAGGAAGCTGAGGTTAGAAACAGCCCAAAGCCACATGGTCAGTAGCAAAGCCAAGGTAGCAAGCCTACATCTTATGACTCTCAGAACAATGCCCTTCAATTATGGACATTTTACTATAAGATAGCATCAATTAACAGAAACTGAGGTTGGGTGCATTAGTATATCCAGCCCACATTTCCAATTTAATTCAATAAACATTTATTAAACACCTATTGTATTTAGTAGTACAGTTCTATAGCCCCAGAAATAGACAATTCTTTTTTGCCAAAGATTGTTATGTGCAATATTCCGTAGTTATTCAGTTGAGGAGAAATAGTTTATATAGATTTACAAGAACAAAAATTGACCTAAAAAGGACTTTTCGCTTCATATTTGGTTAATTTAAAAAAATATTTAATTAGAACTTTTTATATTAACATGGTCAATCCATGTGTATTGATTTTAATGTATTATATTAATTAAATAAATAAATGTAATGAGCTACTATATTAATTTAATATAATGTATTTTAAAAATATATTTATTTCATATTATTATTTTGGTTTTTCCCCAAATTTATGATTTCATTGAGATCAAAAGTTTCCCATATATAAAATTCTTCCATTGATATAAACAGTTCTGTTTTTTCAGTTGGTTTCAGTTTGTCAAGTATTGAGAAACTGTCCATTCTCCAGTGCTTCCATGGAAATCCCTAATATCAATGATTTCTTAAAACAGATGAAGGAGCCCTGGTCTTGTCCATTACCCAACATATTATCTTATTTTTTTATTTTGTGATAGTATTTTGTTTTTCCAAAGATAGTTTTCAACCTTTACCTTTGCAAAACTTTGTGTTCGACATTTTTCTTTCTCCCTCCTCCCTTCCCAAGACAGCAAGCAATCTGATTTAGGTTAAACATGTACAATTCTTCTAAACTTATTTCCATATTCATTATGCTGCACTAGAAAAATCAAATCAAAAGTGGGAAAAAACCACAAGAAAGAAAGAAACAAACAACACCAAAAAAAGGCAGAAATGGTATGCTTAAATCCACATTCAGTCTCCATAGTTCTCTGTGGATGGCTCTTTCTATCACAAGTCTATTGGAATTGCCTTGAATCACCTCATTGTTGAAAAGAATCTTCTACTTATTATAGCTAATATTTTGACAGCGTTTTAAGGCTTGCAAGATGCTTTACATATATTACCTCATTTGATCCTGAAAACAGCTCTGTGGAGGAGGTGCTATAAAACTGAACCAGAAAGAAATTAGGTGACTTCCATAGTGTCACACACCTAGTATCTGAAACCAGGGAACTTAGGTTGCCTTGCTTCTAGGTCTAATATTCTATCCATCATTTACCCAGAGGCCTTCTATCAACTTTAGATTGCCTGTGACAATGAAACAAACCCTAGTCAACAACAAAGTTCCTGAGCTATTTCAGAAACTGGACTTACCCACTGTTTTCTAGCCATTATGTGTTACAAACCTAAATTTTCCTTTAAGACCAGTTAGCCCTTAATATGTTAAACGACATTATTTCTCCAGTGCTTCCATGGAAATCCCTAATATCAATGATTTCTTAAAACAGATGAAGGAGCCCTGGTCAGAGCTGCCAAACAGCTGAATTTTGTTTTCACTGGAAGAACACCTGATTCAGTCATTATAGATTCTGTAAGTTCTTATTTTAAAAAATGTATTTCAAAAAAGAGCACATTAATACATAATTATAGTTTCAATACTAAATTTTGTACAAAAACCAAGAAAGATAACTGCTCGCTACTATTGAGATTTTTATTGTTTCTTTTTTTTTTCCTCCTCTTAGCTTGGACAGGAAGAAAGATATGAATTACTCAATGTCTTGGAGTTTACCAGGTAAATCATCTAGTCCATTGATTTATTTTTTCATTATTTTTTAAAATCACTTATGAATGGGATTTATCAATGCTTATTTTTAGTTAAATGTTTTAATAATGGTTATGTCCATTTTATGTTTTATTGAATTTGATTGGACTTATTCTAAAACATTTAAATTTTCATTTCTAAAAGTTTAGCAATCATTACTTTGGGAGATAGTCAAGTCATAGGCAACCCATTTCAAAGTGTACCAGAATAGGGATTGGGATAAATCTTTTTTGAAAGTTTTTCCATTCTGCAGCCCTAGTAGATCTAGAGATCATTGGCCAATTAACAGAAGATAAACAACTAGAAAATTAATTAATTGTTTCTGTTCATATTTTTCTAGGGTATTTTTTTTCATTTCCTTATATACTGATCAGTAAAACTTCTGTGACTTATTTCTTCATTCATATATTTATCTGTATAGTTAAGTAAATAGATCTCCTGAAATGATTTCCTTTGTTCTAAGACAACTATACCTAGATAGTTATGTTTTCTCAAAAGGAGATAAATACTTCTTTTTTGATTACTTTTTTTTACATTCAAATTCTTTGACATTTTAGGAAACAAATTATTCTAAACATAAACACCAAAAGTGATCATTTCTACATATACAGCAGAAGAGAAAAAGATGATTCTCTAGAAAACCAGGATTCTCCATTTCATAGATTTTGCTTTTTCTAAAAATTCAGCACATTAACTTTCAAAACTGTCCAAATTATTTGTGCTTCCTTTTTTTTCTGTACATTTAAAAAACATGAGTGGTACTCTTTTATTCTAGTATTACTATTACTAACTTCTTCCTCCACCCAACTCGACTTCTCCATAGATAAACCAAGAGGGGAAAAAAATCCTCTGTAATAAATTATTAAAGTTAAGCAAAAGTACTCCACACAGTGGCCATGTCCAGAACCATGTATCTATCAGATAGGTACATTATTCATAGATCCTGTGAAAATAAAGTTGGTAGTTGCATTGATCAGAGTTCTTGAGTCTTACAACTGAATTGTGTTTTTTTTTTCCCTCCACAACTTCATTTTCCTTGTATAAATTGTTCTCTTGGTTCTTCTCATTTTTGCTTCAGTTTGTATTATTCAGGATTCTCTCAAAGTCTCTCTTTGGTCATTTCTTATGGCATGATAATATTCCATTACATTCATATGCCACAATTTGATAATCCATTCTCCAATTGTCTAAGAGGTAAACAAGTCCTCTTAGATTCTAGTTCTTTTTCCCTCCTATTAGTTGCTTTCTGAAGTATCAGAAAGTTTATTCCACTTAGGACTATTTCCTCCCCAGGAGCATTCTTTGTTTTAATCTTTCCCATTTCATTTGTTTGGCTGTTGCGTTTTATGGTTCTTTTCGCCAAACTTATGTATTTGGATCCAGTTTTCCTCTGTCTATTTGAGATATAAATCAGATTTTCATTTCAGAGTAAGATTCATCTTCTGTTAACTTCCTCCATAATTTCTTTCATTTTTATTTTTCTTTTCCTCCTGTACCCCAAATATGAGAAATTTTATAGCTTTTTCCAGCTTGCTCAGGTAAATTTGCATTTCAAAGTTTCTCTGCTCTTCCATCTATCTTTCAAAATTCCTACTGTTTGGTCTTTTTCTACTCAACTTAAGCACTAAATACTTGAAATTCAGTCTTCTATTCCATTAAAGGTCCATATTTCTCCCCTCTGTAATCATTTGCAGCTTTGGTGGTAATTTATTCTTAATTGTAACTTCACCTCTTTTCCCTTTTGGAACATTTTATTCCAAGTTCTCCTCATTTTTAGTAGAAGCTGCCAGGTCTTATGTGATCCTGACTGTAATTCCTTGACATTTGAACTGCTTTTTTTCTGGATACCTGCAATATTTTTCCTTTGACATGGGAATTCTAAATTTTGGCAATGACATTCCTGGGACTTCCTTCTGGAATTCTCTTCAGCAGATGATTAGTAGATTCCTTCAATTTTCATATTGCCCTTGGGTTCTAATAGGCAATTTTCCTTTATGGTTTCTTGAAATATTTTTTAAATCATGGTTTTCAGAGATCCCAATGATTCTTTAATTATCTTGACTTGATCTCTTTTCAGATCATTTGTGCTTTTAACTCAGATATCCTATTTTTAAATTTTTTCCAGTTTTTTGATTTTGTCCTAGAGTCACTGATTTCTATCTGATCTATTCTAGTTTTCAGGGATTCCATTTCTTTGGTAAGGTTTTACTATTTTTCCTCCTAAGTTACCAATTCTATTTTGAATTCTTTTTATTTTTAGCTTCATTCTCCTATAGTCCTCATAGAAAAAAAGCCATCTTTCCCTCCAAATTGCTGTTTATTGTTGAGTAATTAGATGGATGTCTTGATTCCCAATAATTTTTGAAACTTATTGGTGCTTTACTCTTCTCTGTAGCTTTAGTTCCTAAAGTAAGGTCATGTTCCACTTCCTGTTGCACTTTTGGACAGAATGCTCAATCCTGCTTTATTTTATCATAGCTCCCTCAGGTTCTCGCTGACCTCCAACTTTGCAGATGAGGCCCCTGGATCTTTGAAATTCAGAATACTCCTCTCTGAAATCTCAGGACAGAATTTGTGAGAGCTCAAGAGTCCCTGAACCTGGGCTGTCCTTGTCAGAGAGCCTGAGTATTATAGTCTGAAATTTCCTGATTTTGTTCTGGTCAGTCCCAGGCTTTTCTGAGGGAGCTTTCACTGCCTCCTGACAATACTTGTCCCTTGCCCTGAAAGGTAGCTTGCAGTATTCTGGAGCTGGAAGAGCCCCTTTCCTATTATCCATGAGCTTATGGTTGACCACCTGTGCAGTTATGGAATAGAGAAGTCACTTATTATATTTTCTTAATGTATTTCTTACTCATTATTCCTCCTGGTTCAAACTTTAGGTTTTAGGTCAAACTTTAGGATCTGAATATCCTGCAAAATTTCATTTAAGGCAAAAATACTTCTGATTATGTTCTTAATGATGATGATGACAGTAGCTCACATTTATATAATTTACAAAGAACCGTCCTCACAATCCTATAAAAACCTAAATGCAGTGCTGATACCTTGCCTTCAAAAAAGCCATTATTATTCCTTCTGAGAAAAAACCACAACAGAAAAGCAAGATGCTTTTCATTTTTCATATACCACTATAAAATAAAATAGCTAAAATAATGGATTTTTAACTTAATTTTAAATTCAGTCCTCAGTGTATGAAGTTGACTGCTCTCCCTAACAACCACAAGAAGCTCATCAAGAGAGCGGGGGACAAGGAAGGAAGGGAATATCATAGGTGCACTTGGATCATAAAAGAACCTTTTTCTAGTCACGAAAAAGAACATGTAGATTTCCAAATGAAGGCCTAGGATGTTTTTGATGATGCTATTCTGTCCTCGGTATAATCTGCCATCTTTTCATCGATGCATTGAAACATTTTGTGCATTTGGCAGGCCGTTTTCATTAAACTGTGCTTATCTGTATCATCAACCACAGTGATGAAATGTTTGTTCTTGATAGCTCAGATTTATTTATGTAAATTAGATTTTTTCATGATACTAGCGGGCTGCCTCCAGTCACTGAAGAAGGATCGTTTTATATATCCAAATTCTTGTTTTAAGGGTCAGTAGTTAATTTAATCAGTGTTTTTATTAAAAATTAAAGATAGATCGATTATATTTCCTTTTTAGCCACATTTTCTTTATACATTCAATTCATCTACGATATTACATATTTATTTAAGATAAATATACCAAATGAAAACACTGGAGCAGAACCTATCACAGGAGTTCCCCAGGAGTAGCATTTGGGGAGGTGCATTAACTCTTTCAGGTCACTAGAGGACCGTTTTCTAAATTATTCCTCCTAGATAGTAAATTGTGCCCTGGTGCCTTGAAAAATTTAATGTTGCTTCAAAAATACCTAACTTTACTCCTGGGGAATAGTTTGTTTGTCCGGAAGGATGTGGCCCATTATTGGTTCGAATTTATTTCTGCACTGTGAGTATTAAAGTCTTTGTTGCATGGCAAACATTTCTATGCACATTCTGGTAAAAGTGCACATTACAGAAAGCCTCTTTTCTTTCAGCACCCGAAAAAGAATGTCAGTGATTGTCCGCACTCCATCTGGGAAGTTACGGCTCTACTGCAAAGGAGCAGTAAGGTTCTATTTTGCATTGTTAGAGTTTTGATTTATGAGCGTTTATAAATGCATATTCTAGGCAAAAGGGAAAATTTCCACGATGGAAATGTAACACAGATGTTTAGCATGAAGTCGCTGACATCAACCCCTGTTGATGTTTTGTGGTAACATTATCCAGCCTCTTTTAGTGAAATGTGGGGCTCCCTCTGCATGCTTTGAAGAATTTGTGCTAGGTTATTTTTACAATTCAGTTTTAATACATAAATATTAATGCTTATATTGTAAAAGTCTGTTAGGAAACATTTAAATTTAAAATTTTTGCATTATAACTCTGATGGCCAAAATTAATGTGATGTTGAGTGTTTTTTTTTTTTTTCAGGCCATCAAAATGAAAAGACTATTTTAATCATAACTATAATCTAAGTAGTTTAAGTTGTAGTTAGAAAAAAATCTTCATATAATTATAACTTTATTTTTACTGATTTGGCTATAGTAGATTTGGGGTTTCTGGGTTGCTTTATAGTATCTTGTCAAGTTGGATTTAAATATATTCAGAAACAATGTCTTATGGATTTTGCTGTTATACCTTTTCACTCAGTTTAAGGATTTGTGATTTCATGAATGTGGGTATTCCTTCCACTATGCAGATAGCAACTCTTTTCACAAATAGGACAGCATTCATAATTTAGAGGTCTAAAACAAAATTTAATTACCTGATGGCCAACTCTCTCAGCAGCTCTGCATTTGGGGACCAGGCCTCAGACAAACATTCTCACTGAACCCTGACTTTAAAAAATTTTGAGGATGAATATGATGGTATTCTACTAATTTATACTTTGGAAACATGAGAACACTCATCTAGTATAGAAATTCAGAATAACAAAGGTTCTTCTTAATGCATATGGGAAAATTGGGAAGATACAGTTCCAGGCCTCTATCTAAAAACACAAGAAAATTATACTACTAGTCAATTATTATTTTTAAATTATTTCTCCAAAGATTCCATGTTATAGTTGACAAATATCTGAAACTGATGAAAATGGGAATCCAAAATTTTGCTTTGAAATATACTTAGTTTAAAGTCGAGGTTTTTCACCTTCTTATTTTGTCTGTTGGTGATTTAGGAATTATATTAGATTAATCCATTTTTATATATTATTCTGGAACTTTATCTTGATTTTGTCACATTTTTCATATGACATTTAGTTGATTTGGTCTGATAATTATTTTGATTTCTTCTGCCAAAATTTTTCAAATTAAATCTTGTTATAAAAACAGAGAACAAGTCAGTCAGTCAACAAACATTGATTAAAAATTTACTATGTGCCAAGCACTGCACTAGGTGCTAGCTATACAAAGCCTTTAATATATCATATATAAATTTTTAAAAACAAGATAAGTCTTTGCTGGGTCATTCTTTAGTGGTCAGAGGTCTATAAGGTTCCTTTTACAAAAACAAACAATGTAAATCACTCTTCCTAAAACACATTTTTAGTTAAAGTTTTGAAACTGCCTAGATCTAAAAACCCATATTTGCGTATTAAGATCCTGAGGAAAGAACAAGAAATTGGGCTCACATCCCTAGCAAGGTTGGTGATTTTAAATTATTCACTTTAATGTCAGCTTCCTATCTTCTTTTTCTTACTCCTTTTATGAAGTTGAATGTGCTATGGCCAATAGTGTGAGGAAAAAGTCTTATTTTTAAAAAATTGGGAAGAAGTGAGAAAAACTATACAAAACATGAACAAAGATGGAACAGTCTGTAGAATCCCAGTCACTTTCTCTTGTATAGAGAAAAAGAGGCCTTGTATAGGCCATCTCCTTGGCAAAAGTGGATGCAGATAGGATAAGATCATCTTCTGTCCTGTGGCAAGAAATAGTTACACCTTAGAGTATCATTCATGAACAAGGACAGAAAGGAGACAAAGCTGGGGTGTTTAGGGCAGAATTGACTTCAGAGGTTCCTCATTCTAAACCCCATATTCTGAGCACTCTGCCACTAGATGACTCCACAATGACTTTTTCTTTCTTTCAAACACAACTCCACATTTATGTAGCACAAGAAAAATCAGATCAAAAGGGGAAAAAATGAGAAAGAGAAAAACAAGGCAGAAAATAACAACAAAATGAAAATGCTTTCTTATGATCCACATTCAGTCCTCACAGTGTTTTTTCTGGATGTGGATGGTCTCTCCATCCCAAGTCTCTTGGAATTGGCTTGGATCACATTGTTGAAAAGAGCCATGTCCATCAGAATTGATAACATAGTCTTGTTGTCATATACAATGTTCTCCTCGTTCTGCTCACTTCACTCAGCATCAGTTCATGTCAGTCTCTCCAGACCTCAATGAAAATTATCATGCTAGTTTTTTCTTACAGAACAATAATATTCCTTAACATTCATAGAGCATAACTTGTTCAACCATTCCCCAATTGATGGGCATCCACTCAGTATCCAGTTTCTGGCCACTACAAAAAGGGCTGCCACAAACATTTCTGCACATGTGGATCCTTTTCCCTTTTTTCTGATTTCTTTGGAATATATACCCAGTAGGGACACTGCTAGATCAAAGGGTTTGCACAATTTTATATAGTCCTTTGATCATAGTTCCAAATGGCTCTCCAGAATGGTTGGATGTATTTATAACTCCACCAATTAAGTATCAGTGTCCCTGTTTTCCCACATCCCCTCCAACATTTGTCATTATCTTTTCCTGTCACCTTAGGCAGTCTGAGAAATGTGAAGTGCATGCTGTAATCAATAGTGATTTAGAGCATTTTTTATATGATTAGAAATGGCTTTAATTTCTTCATCTGAAAATTGCATAATGAAAGGACACAATGGCTTATTTCAAATTTCTCTTCAAGTTTCCTACAGGACCTTCTCTTCCCACCCTCCCAGCCAAAGTCCTCACCTTATGCTTTAATGAAAAAAATTAAACTCCTGTTTTCCCTTTTCTGCTCCTAGTCATCTCACATCCCCTTGACACAATCCTCCCATCATTTCTTCCTTTACTTCAACTTCTGATGAAGAGGTGACCTTTCTCCTCTTCAAAGTCAACCCCTCTATATTCCCTTGATCTTATAGCCTCCTATTTTCCCTAACAGATAGCTACTACCATCCCTTCTATAATTTTGAATCTTTCCTCTTTTATTTGTTTCTTTTCTGCCACCTATAACCCACTCAAACTACCCCCATATCTCTGCTCACTCTCTTCACTGAGAAAAACAAATTGCAATTACAATATTACCCCTTGCATTCTGGTTTCCAACTTTACCATACAACTGAAACTACTTTTCCAAAGTTTTTTTGCCATTTTTCAAAATTGCAAAAATTTCAATTTTAATAGTCTCTTCTCAATCCTCATACTTCTTAACCTCTCCATGGTGTTTAGTCACCTTCTCTCTTTCTTGATACTCTTTCCTCTATGTTATTATGTCACTACTCTTTCCCAGTTCTTCCCCTTCATGTCTTACCCTCCTCAGTGTTCTTTGCTGATTTGTCATCTCTGTCATTCCCCTACCTAAGGATATTCCCCAAGGCTCTGACCTCATGGACCTCCTCTCTCTTCACTCGCTCATATTTCATGAGCTCATCAGCTCCCGTGGGTTCAATTACCATCCCTATACAGATGACTTGCAGATCTATATAGCCAGCTGTAGTTTCTCTCCTAAATTCTAGTCCCACTTCATCAACCACTATTGGACATTTTAAACTGGATGTCTCCTAAGCATTTCAGCATGTCCAAAATGGAACTCATTACTGTCCCGTCCCCCATTCCTCCCCACAAAAACCCCACAACTTACTTCTTGAAGATTGGTAGTGATGTTAAGAACTCATAAAAGAATGTTATAAGTTTGGTCTTCCTTCTGCTGGTCTGTCCCCACTACAGTCTGTCCTCCCCATGGTCACCATGGTGGCCACTGATGCTTTCCTGATGTTTAAGTCTGATCTATAAAGTCTAGTTGACTTGTACCTTGTGGATCAAATATAAATCCTGGGTGGGTATTTAAATGTTTTAACAACCTCCCCCCTCTCTACCTTTCCAATAATCTTTCATTGATCCCTTCACAAATTTTGGGACCCAATCAAACTGGCCTCCTCACTACTTCATACCCAGAACACCCCCATCCAACCATCCATCTCTGTACCTTTGTTGTTCCTCACCTATAACCTCCTCCCTCTTGATTTTCGCCTTTTGTAATCCCAGGTTTCTCTTCAAGGCAAAGTAAAAACATTTACTTAGATAGTATTTACAAGGGCCACTTTTAAATGTTATGTTGTTCAATCCTTCAAGATTTAAGTACAATTCTTTTTTTTATTATTTTTTACTTTTTTCCTGAGGCAGTTGGGATTACGTGACTTGCCCAGGGTTAAACAGCTAGGAAATGTTAAGTGTCTGAGGTCGGATTTGAGCTCCTTTGACTTCAGGGCTGGTGCTCTATTCACTGCATCACCTAGCTGCCCTACGTACCCCAATTCTTTTTGGAGCTTTTTCTGATCCACAGCCCTCCCAGCTCCCAGTGCACACCCTCCAACAAACATGCATACATTTTTATCAAATCCACATATATTATCCATATATATATATACATAATACACACACACATTTTATATATACATATACATGTGTCTTCTCCATTCAGTATAAGACCTTTCAGAACAATATTTTTCTTCTCTTTATATCCCCAGCAATTAGTACAATGCTTAGCATATTATGAACCCTAAATGCATGTTTGTTGATTGATTATTAGACTTTATCTTCTCAAATCAAATATCATTGATATTTTTATATTTTTTAATATTTTTAAAGGTTCAGTGAAGAGAGTGTAGAAAAACCTCTCATCTCTAAAACTTTTTAACTGTGTGATCATGGACAAATCACTTAATATCTCCAACCTAGGCAGCTCACTAAAATTATCTATTAAGGTATAGATGCATTAATGGTGGGAGTTCCTACATTCATGA
The DNA here is from genome assembly GCF_902635505.1 of Sarcophilus harrisii. Taxonomy (NCBI): domain Eukaryota; kingdom Metazoa; phylum Chordata; class Mammalia; order Dasyuromorphia; family Dasyuridae; genus Sarcophilus; species Sarcophilus harrisii. The sequence goes on along the minus strand of NC_045431.1, from coordinate 30,519,496 downwards.
AATTAATATATTATCATAAATATTTTTTTAAATATTAGAAAAAATATTGTTCTTTCCCCATAACTATGTATTTAATGTATCATATTATAATTTAATAATTATTATGTTTACCAATATTCTGAAAGTGAAGAGTCACCTGAAAATTAATTTAATTTAGAGACAATGTCTTGTATATAAAATATTTGGACGTATTGTAGACTATTCTCCTTAGTTTTCCTACCTATCAGTTTATTCCTTAGTAAAACTTAAATTTTATGGAAGAGATTCCTTCATTTTTTTTAAAAGCTCTTTGCCAATTTCTTTTAAAATATTAATTGCCTCCAGAAAAAGGAAATTAATAAACTATAACTTTTATTCTTGGGAGGCAGCCATGACAGGAAATCGTCATTACCCATTTCCCTTGTCTCTTCTTTGTACCATTGAGAAATGAAAAGAAATTGATAATTGAGACCTTGAGTATTCCATATGGGTTGAGGTCACAAGGTTCCCTTTCTCTCAAGGGCTGTAAATCTAACTCTATTAGTCAGCTTTCAAATCTCACCTCTGAGGCTGGAGCCCCAAATGGGCAGTACCTTCTGAGAAAGTAATTTCAGGTAATGATTTATTTGGTCTTGGTCTAATATAAAGTCCATGTAAAAAAGACCATTTGCTGAAATTCTTAAAAACAATCAACTCTAGCAAAAGAATAACTAGAGGAATATGACTTGGATTATGAAAAAAGATCTTAAATAAAAGCCACTACTGCTATCTTGGGAATGCACCAACAGTATCCGGAACTCTGCTATTTGATATTCTGGATTGGTGGAGCCCTCCTGGAATGGAGAAATAAAGTTCAGATCATCAGAATATGGGCCCTTGAGAATTAGTGTGATTGAGAGGCAAATCAGAAAGGTTAAAAACAATGGTCCTGACATTCTCATGCCTTTAGAGGAAAGGAAAATACTTAGGCATTAAAAGTTAATTCTCAGAAATGTGTTTATTTTGAGGACTGCTTTGCTAGTTATTGCTTTACTAACATCAGATCAAGTAGAACTGGCGCACTTAATTAAGTAAATAATAATTTTCTCCTGTTTTATATTGCAGGACACTGTAATTTATGATCGTCTGGCTGAAAGTTCAAAATATAAGGAAATTACTTTAAAACATTTAGAGCAATTTGCTACAGAAGGTAAGTAATAAAGTGTGATTTTTAAATGCAGGATAATAATTCTGTTAATTTTTAATGAGTAAGGGTTTTGTTTTTTTTTTTTTTGTTTTTTTTTTTTTTAGTGTTATTGTCAGATTCCTAAAAATAAGTCTCAATTATGGGTGATAATATAATACTGGCAAAGAGCAATTATACCAACTCAGTATTCTCACTTATTCAACTTAAGCCACAATTTACTAATAATTTTTTTCCTCTGTTTTTTTTAGAGGGGGAGAAGAGGGAAAAGAAAATTACTACATATATATTATCATTAACATCAGCATATTTGCATTTAAAAATTTTAAACTTATTTTTTAAAAGATGAAAGTTAAGGAAAGTTTGCATGAAGAAATAATTAATACATTCTACAGAGATGAAATGAGTATCTTAATGCAAATTTAGCAGGAAGGGGTTGTAATCTCCTACATTTGCCACATTGGCTGCTAGAGGGAAGAAGCTGAGGAGTATGTATCTCAGGACAGGTTCCTTATCCCAGCCCTGGTATTGAGAAGGAAGGGAGATTCAATTGTTGGGGTACAGGCTTCCTGATCCCAGCCGTTGTATTTTCTGTTTCCCAAGCCATGTCTTGGGAAGTAGGGGTGACTACCATTCTGGCCTCTGTCCACTAAACTGACGTGTGTAGGAAACAGTACCCCAAGAGCAAACTTAGCACAAGAAAAAACGTAAAGGAAGCCATTCATTTTATACATATTTAAATATGTCCCTAAAATAAATGGTTTTATTATATCGTGTATTAAATGCATATGTATTATATTGGACATAATATATAACTGTGCAATTGTACATAATATATATGTATATATAGTACATAATTGTACACATGTGCATATATACATAAATGTGTAATATTGTACATATATATATATTATGCCATAATATATGTTAAATATAATATATGTAATATACAACATATAATATTACTGTATTATACGGGGCACTCAGGGAGTGTGGAAGCAAATCCATTGGGGGTTCTAGTGTCAGTAAATCACATAAAGTTTTACCAGGGCTATTATTCAATACTGATCAATTATTGGTCAATGGTCAATGGACCAAAAATGGTCATTCAGGGTGCAAAGCCTAGACTTGGTGAAGTCTTGGTTTGTGATTTGGTGCTAACTCCTGGAGGAACACCAGAGGAACTGTCGGGTTCATTTATATTCAGATTCTGACTTTTCCTGGTAATTCTGGGGCTGTAGCTCCCCCAGCATTTTTGTTTGGCAGGGTCAAAAGGTTATTTGGTTCCTTCTAGCAATTAATGCACACCAGCAAAATTATGGCTCAAAGTAACTATTAGTAGCATTTGCTAAGTAATCTGTAAAGCAAATTCACATAAAATTTCTCATTTAATACAACTACTTTAAAAATATTGAAGTATCTGACGATTCCTTTTGACAAATGAGAAAACTGAGGCTCATGGGCCTTGAATAACTTGCTCAAACTAGTGGCTAAGCTGAGTCTTCTCACTTCACTAACGCTACCTGTTTCATAATACCAAACTGCCTTTCTTTCCTAAGAAAGACTAAAAATCCTGGAATTGTTTAACATGAAACGATAACCTATCATTGTAGTCCCTGTGATAAGGGCCAGCAAAAAAAAGGATGGTAAACAACTATTAACCATTTCTAGGGAGAAAGAACAAGAAAAAGCAAATTATGATACAGCAGGAGGGAATGAGATTTCTTAGTGAAGATTGTTAATAACAAATTAAGACTGGTAACCAGCTATAAATGTGAAATCTCTTTTTTTTTTTTTAAAGAACTTTATGACTAATAATATTATTCAATAAAATGTTTATATTTAAGTCATTTAAATTTAGGGTCTCAAATTCAGCTTTTATAATATAAGAGTATTATAAATAATTTCCAAGAAAGCCACATTTTGATCAGTGTTCTCTGTTGACTTTTTCAGGGTTAAGAACTTTGTGTTTTGCTGTGGCTGAGATTTCAGAGAGCGACTTTCAAGAATGGCGTTCAGTATATGAGCGAGCTTCAAGTGCTATACAAAACAGGTTGCTCAAACTGGAGGAGAGTTATGAGCTGATTGAAAAGGTAAGTGGCAATTTGTATCAGGAAATTTTTGTTTTTGTTTAAAAGGGAAACATCACAACTTTTCTGGGATAATAGACCATTTTTGCTTATGATAGATAGAGGCTTCACAAATCTAGGTAGAAAATTAATTTCTTGCCTGATAGAATATTATCTAAAAGCTATCTTAAATCACCTGTGTATTAAATGGCCATCCTCCTAGGCTAAAATTTCCATTCTAACCTTGCCTTCATCTCTTCTCTACCATTTCAATCAATCCTTAGATAATACATTAAGAGGAAATCTCATTAAATGTAATTTAAGTGATTTTTCTTTTACTTTTTATAACATGACAACAACTTCCCAAATTTCCTGAATTCAGGACCTTGTCAACTGACTTTCCTATTACTTTACTGTTCTTATCCACATTTTTATCAAAGTTTGGGCCCCACTCACTGGAAGGCGAACATCACACCACAGTACTTCTCACACTCTCCCTGTTTTACCTATGAATAATTATGAGTACATTTTATTTGTTTGGTGTGTCTCTCTTCATTAAAAATAACCTGTAAAATCTGCCAGGGCCACCAACCCTACCAGTCAGTGGTATTATTCACTCTTCCCAATTTTCATTCTCTTGTGTTGTTGCCTAATGACTGTGTATATGACATCATCACCACTGGTTTTCTGCAGATATACTTTAAAAATATAGTTCTAAACCAGAACTTCTCCCTTGCTCTAAATATTGTCTTCCTCCTTTTCCCCACCCTCCTTGACCGTTTCAAAAATATTCCTTATATTTGAAACTCTATACCCCCAAGGAAAATACAGCAGATGCTCCAAGTTTTTCTGGATAAAAGTACAATGGCCTAGTTAGAAAAACTGGGGTTCTTATACTACCTCTAACACACACATTCTAATGTGACCTCAGGAAAGGCTCTTAATAATAATAATAGCTGATTTAAATAATGCTTTCTCTGTGCTTAATATTTTGCCAGTATAATCTTATTTGATCCTTACAATATTCTTGAGATTCCCTGTTTTAGAAATAAGGTACTACCATTATTCCCATTTTACAAATGGCTACACCAAGGCAAACAGGGGTAAGTGATTTACTGAGAGTCATACAGCTAAAAGTGTCTTAGGTCAGATTTGAACTCAGATCTCCTGACTCCAGAACTGGATCTCTATCCACTGACCCACCTAATTGCCTTTCCGTGGCCCTGGATAACTCTGAAAGATCACAAGTTGTGGAGAAGGCACCTGGAGCATTGGTAGGAGCCCCCCTCTGTCAATCAAATGAGAGGGCACAGCCCACACGTGAAAAATTCTCACTGCATATTCTGTGTACAATAAGGGGTGTGTGTGTGGGAAATTTCAAATAGAGATATATACTGAAAGTTTCAATCACTGAATTGAGTGTATAAGATTTCAGCTATAGATATACATTCAATCTACTGACTGAAACTATATGTGTATATGTTAAATTTTAGATATAGACATATATTTATAGTTTCAGTCACTGGATTCTGTATGTGTGTAAAATTTCATATATAGTTTCAGTAGCTGGATTTAGTGTGTATATGCAAAATAGAGAGATATATTTATTGTTTCAGTCATTGGATCCTGTGTGTGTGTGTGTGTGTGTGTGTGTGTGAAGTTCATATTTTTTAAAGAAACTTTTATGTTTGTGAAATTTCCTTCATTATAAAAGTCAGGAACAATAGAAGTGTTTTAAAAGTACTGACTTGTTCATCCTGCCTCCCTTTCTCTGAAACTCAAAGAACACAGAGCCCTTTTCCCAGCAGCAATGAAACACGGTGCTATTATTACTTCAGCATTTTAAGGATCAATGATTTTTATGATATTGGTGTTTTAAAAATTATTTATGATTATAGTCATTATTACTCCCTTTCACTAAACTCTTCAATTAAAAAGAAAACTCATCACAACATGCATAATCTAATCCAGAAGTGTCAAACATGCATTAATGTATAATTGGGAAATGCTTACAAAATTAATAAAAAGTACAGCAAAGCATAGGCAACATCAGCATTAATTAATTGATTCATTGATTGATTAGTGTTCATAAGTGTGTTTTCGTGACACGGTAGATACCAGGATTGGGTTCAAATCCAGCTTCTGACACTTAGTAGCTGTTTGACTCCGGGCTGTCACTTAACCTCTTAGCTGCAATTTCCTCATCCATAAAATGAACTGGAGAGGGTAATGGCAAATCTCTTGAGTATTTTTGCCCAAAAGACCCCAAACGGGATCACTGAGAGTCAGACAAGATTGAAAAATGACTGATCAATAAAAGCAACATTATGGTTTAGTAACCCCCAGTTTCTATTTGATTTTGACACCACTGGTCTAGAAAAAGAGATTCCATATTGACCATGTGTCTCCTTTTGAATTTTAAGTCTACCAGCTCTTTGGCCATTGTCATTGTTGTTTCTTCCTTGTTCTCCAAGACAACCATTTGACACTGGGGAAGTGATGCCATGATATGCAAGTAAATTGGATTTCAGTGAGGGAGAGCTGGACAAGGTCACCTGCTCACCTTCCCCTCCAGAGCCAGCTGGGTAGCATTAATTCTCTTGGTTATCATTGCAATGAATATGTTGATCCCTGATTTCTACTAATTTCTCTCTGTATATTCATGGTGGTTTTTCCAAATTTTCTCTAAATTTCCTAAATTTCTCTATTTCTATTCAGTTCTAAATTTCTAAAATTTCTCTCTAATTTCTCTCTAAAATTCCAATTAAATATTCCTTAGAGTGCATTAATATTCTATGACATTCATATAATGTCATATATATATATATATATATATATATTTAAAGATACGTATGTGTATGTATCTATCTCTGATATATATCTATATCTAGATAGATAGATAGATATAGACCCACCATTAGGTGGGTCATCCCTTTAGTTTCTAGTTTGGGGCTATTAAACAGCTATAAATTTTTTGTAGATATGTAGGTCCTTTTTCTCTTTCTTTGATCTCTTTGACATATAGTATGTATTTCTGAGTGAAAGAAAGAGTACACAGTTTAGTGACTTGTAAGACATAGTTCCAAATTGTCTTTCAGAATCAATTCCCAGCTCCACATTGGTCTTAATATTTCTTCCATCTCTATGTAACTCAGCCCAACTTCAGAGAGAGAGAATTCTTTGTGAGTTACTGTGACTAAAACAATTATCACCAGAAATTCTTCTAGCTTAGATAGGCTTGTCCTTTCATAATTGACATTTGTTACTGTCAGTGAGCTTTTCTATTTCAGTAAAATCTATGTAAAGAGCTTGTTTTCTTCTTATGTAGCACTTGAAGATCACAACATTTGAATCATTTGTAAATCATTTCAATATAACTTTGGCCTAAAATTATATGTGTGGATGTCTCTTTATTTATATACAAATCTCGATATATGTAAGATTAGTGAAAGTTTCATGTTTACCTAGAAAAGAATGTTAATCAACTTCCAGTTGAATAATTTTTTAGGGAACCCCAGGAGTATTGAAAATAACAATTTATGAAAGGATCGAAATTAGTGGATATGATAGTTCAACTTCAGATATTTTGAGGAATAAAAATTTATGGCTAAAACAGTCGTTTTAGAAGTCCCTTCTTCCTCTTAAAATGTTCAACATATTGGCCAGCAGATGGTAGTGGTGAGACATTTAGATACCCACAATAAACTTCAAGATCTCTTAAAATATATGCTTGAAACAGCGGGGTCCCAATTAATACAAATAATGAATCCCATGAAGTAGCCACATTATTCAAATTCACACTGCATCTTTCTCTTGGGCTGGAACCAATTATTACATTTTACATAAATTATAACTTTGAGTAGGGTGAATTTGAATACACATGACCACTTTCCTAGATTAAATATTTTCATGGGATGAAGCAGTCACACTAATAAGGGTCTAGCACTAAACCTGACTTATGAATAAAGAAGCTTCCTTATCACCTTTGCCTCTTATTTCAACTAATAAAAATGGGAAACTGCCTTCTAATTCTTCCTTTCGATATGACATAGGGTCATAGGGTACAAGAAGACTCCTACTCTCCGAATTTTAGAAGTGAAAAGGTGTTTAGAAATTATCTCATTTTAATTCCCTTGTTACATAAATGAGGAAACTATGGCCCAGAGAGGTTAAGTGATTAACTTAAAGTCAGTCAGCTAATTAGTGTCAGAGTTGAAATTAAAAAAACATCTATGGCTTAGTCAATTGCTCTTTCCACTTTACCATAGAAAGGACATTTTGAGGGGGCCAAATGAAGAAGAATACTCAGCACTTGCCCTAATCTTGGAGACATTCTGCAGTTACTACATGCTATTCTTCATTTTGGACAATTAAGAGTTAACTTAAGCATCAGATAAGTTTTCATTGTGTTCTGTAAACAGTTGAGAATAATGAAACAGGATTGAAATGGTAGCTTGATATAATTAAAACTTTCACAAGTTTCTTTGTTCACCAGTTATGAACTATAGTGGACATTGATTTTATCAAGACTTTGGAAATCTGCGTAAGTTTGAGTTTTGTCATTTTAGCTTCAAGACATCCCTTGAAACTTGCTTAACTACTTAGTCAACTGTCCATGGCATATAAGTGACTATTAGTTATTTAGCTAGTTTAGATCTTTGTGACACATATTGTACTAAAATTCTCACATTTAAAATATTAACTTAAAATATTAGACACCAAATGACATCTTTCTTACATTACTCAATCCTTGTGGGATCTTTTAAAAAATCATCATGATTTAAATATTTGACTTGATAACAAAAGAAGAAAATATCATCTCTAGTTAAAGACCAAATGTTTCCTAATTATATAAGTAGAGAAAAAAGATTTTATAAATAAATCTTTGAAGGAACATTGTGTTTTGGCTCAGAAATTAGATTTTAATCTCTCTGTGTATAGTGATAACTTTACACTTTATGTGGTTTCAATTCCATTTTGCTTCTGGCATGTGATTTAGGTAAAAATTTTCTTTTTTCTTTTTTAATTTTATGAAATGAGTGGAAGAAATGCATAGTAGTTTAATGCTGCAAATTCTACTGGCCGATTTTTAATTGAGACTAGCTGGTCATTTTTTTGTTTTTTTGCTCATTTGTTTTTAAATGTTATCAAAGCATTTCTATATTTTGAAGCAGTCATTCGCTATCCAAGCTGAAAAATTACCTAATTAAGGAAACTGGGCATTTATTAAGGATTGGAAATTCATTTTTTGGTGAACAGAATCATTAAATTTTAGGACTGAGGCTTCAGAGATCACGTAATCCAAACCCTCCTTTTAGAAATGAGAAAACTAGCCCTTCCTCTCCCCCTGAGAAATGAAGCAATTTGTTCAAGATCACCCAAGTAGCTAGGGGAAAGCTGTCTACCACCCAGTTCTAACTCCTTAACCAATGCTTTTTCCCCAGAAAAATACTGCTTGTCCCCTTTATTCTGTGTCATCATTGGCTTTACTACAGAATGCTAAAGTTTTGGGCTCCCACAATATAATTAAGATGAACTTTTAAGGAAGTATTAGATAGAGATATGCCTGACAATGTCAGTTTGCAAAACCAAGTTCTAATATCTTATTGCTACGTCTTAAGTTACTTAAATTCAGGACAAAGGATCAAACTTAGTTTGAAAAGCCCCTAAATTGTTGAAGAGCAAGATTATTATTATTAAGGGGAGGTTGGAGAGGACTAGAATTACCATCAGATCCTTCCTAGTTACCTTGACCCAATTTGAGAAGGAAAACGTCAGCATGACAATGTGGTATTGTGGACATAACAACACTTTGAGGCTGTTTTAGTCACTACTTGAGAGAATTTACAGTTGTCTCATTCTTTCAAAGGAGAAAATTCGCTCTCACTTTCTCTCTTAACCCTCTTCTCTGCAAATTATCAACATAATTTATTTCATTAACATAAATTTATTAGAATCAGAGTTTTTTAATATTTATTGGATCTGGTCACTGGTCAACATTACATTACATAAAAGGATTTCATTTGCAGGTCTTCCCCTCCCCGCCCCCCCCCCCCATTGGACATGAAAAAGAATAGATAAACTGAAAAGTGATATATTTGCTTCATTGTACCCAGAAATGCTTCATTCAGCTCAGGAATGCTTTCACTCTCTTATTTATTCTATTGCTTGCACAGCAACTTGATTATTGACTTCAAAGGCACTTAATTAATTTTGGTTCAGTTTTAATATAAGTAAAATGGGAATAAATGCATCTAACCCCTTATTTCCTCACAAGGTTTCTCTGTTAATTCATGGCATAAATTATTTGACCTATTCAGAGGTTATTTTATCACTGCACACATGTACATATATGTATATGTATATTTTTAATCTGTGTATAAATATGTATTATATAAAGGTTAAAGTATATGTGTAGTATATATATAGTATATAATGAAGGTGTTTGTATTCTGCTAGAAACCAAAAAGTTCTTCATATTTGTTTTCTAAAAGAAAGTTAAACATAAAAATGCCATTATACACAGTAGTCCTGGTGTCCCTGCAGAGTAACTAATATTAGTTCTCACATTTGTGAATGTGAGCTTTGTGTGAGTTATAGAGGAGATAAAATAAGATATAATCCCTAATAGTCCATGGTCTACATCAGTGGCATCAAACTCAAATAGAAATTGAAGCCACTAAACTTTTATTCTATGTCCCCTAAGGGCTTCTTCCTTCTTATTCAATACGTGCCTTATTTCCCTGTCTGATAGTTGAAGGAAGGGACCATCTTATCTGACTCAGATTTTCCTCTTTCCCCATTCTCAGAACACAGTGCCATGCACACAGAACAACCCTTAACAGACATTTGCCCAATTAAAATTTCTAGAGGAAACAAAAGCTCAAAAAAATCAATTTTGTTTTGTTTTAACAATTCAGAGTTGCCGTGTATATCAGCATAGTTACATTGGTCCTAGAGAAATGCTACTGGGCTTCAAAATAGATCAAATCATGGGAAGGTAAGAATTTGCAGAAGCTCAGTAAGTACTTGTAAAATTACAACTGGATCCCCTCAACTGAGTGGAATCCTGGCTTCAGTGATTCTCACGGTGTTACAGAAATACCATGGACATTTGGGAGAGATTTACTTTCTCTGCCCTTCTTTTCCCCCCCAAAAAAACTAGGGCAAGTTTATGTGTTACCCTCCCTGAATAATTCCATGGTTACTTAGCATCATATGGAATGCAATGTGCATTATGGACTGGGATTGGTTTGATTGAGTCTATCAGAGAGATCTGAATGAGGTGCTCATGTTGAGTTACCGGTCATAATATGACCTAATTTTCCTTTCTCTAGCAGTGGTTCTCAAACTTTTGTTTTCAGTATCTTTATCCTATTAAAAATGATTGAGGATCTCTCCAAAGAGTTTTTGTTTATCTGGGTTATATTTATAGACATTTACCATATTGGAAATAAAAACTATTTTTGAATTTGTAGACTCTCTAAAAGGGTTTCAGAGATCCCCAGGATTCTCTAGATCATACTTTGAGAACCACTGCTCTAAATTAATACAGGTCTCTATAATCTGTCACTTCTTCAGGTACTTCTTGGGGACCCAAGATCAGGCAAAAAGACTTGAAAAAACTCTTGAATAATTTTTTTTGGTGAACTTTCACTAGCAGTCCCTCTTTTCCAAAGTCTCTTGCCCCATGATTGTATTTCTGGAATTTCCCTACCAAGCTTCCACCTTGGATCCCTCTCCCAGTGAGTTCTGTGCCTTCACTCCTGCACACGCTGTTGAATGAGGTTGAAGTAAATTACAGGATTGAGCTGACTGGGTCAGCTACAAATTGATATTTCCTAACCCAGCTGGGCCCTGACTCGCCTGCCCCAGGGCTGTCTGTTGAACAGTTAACACCATTCCACTCACGCACCATGGCGGCTCTTCCTAACCTTTCATCTTAAGTCTCCCTCTCCTCCTCCTCCATCCTCTCACCAGAGAACCTCATTTCACATTTTAGTGAAAAACCTTCCTTTTCTCCCTTCTTCATTTCTCATCATGGAGACACCCACCACTACCTTGTCTTAAGTCCTGAGGTGATCTCTCTATTCACAAGGGATCCCATCCCATCTCCTCCAGCAGATTCCTCTTTCCACGTCTTCTCACTTATCTTCTATTTCCATATAGCATCATGTGTATCCCTTAGGATGATATTTGAGTTTCTTAATATACTTCATGAGCTTTGGGAAAAGGAGGATGGCATTCACTTTTAGCATTTAGATGTTCACTGACAAGTGATAAGATTAAAATTTTTGGTCAATGTTTCTTCTAACAGTAAAATTATGAAATAATACAAGAAATAAATTATTTGGGGTTGACGTATTTTTAAAAATGAATCCATTGATGAATCTTTTTTTAATTTAAAATGATTATGTACTGAAAGAAATATATTAAGAAGAAACTTCTCAGCTGTTTTTTTTTAATACTTTGATGTGAAAAATCAGTACATCAATTGACAAATATTTATTAGGCACTTATTATAGGCTAGATGCTGTGATGAGCATTTAGAATAACAAGATAGCATGAACTAGACTCTACCATTAAGGAACTTAGAACTATCTTGGAACATGTACTTATAAGGGCAAAAACAAAGCAGATCCAAAACAGTTGGGATGAAAGTTAGGAAGAAGGCATTAAATGCTGGAGAGGTCAGAAAAGGCTTCAGGTAAAAGGCAGCAGATGAGCTGAGTCACAAAGAAATTCTAAGAGGTAGAAATGAGGAGGAAGGGAAGTATAGCCATGGTGGACAGCAAGAGCAAAGGATTGGACATAGAAGAAAAGTGCTCTAATTGATGAACATGAAGACCACTTTGGCTGAGGGAAGTACTCGTATTTCTAGTAAAGTTGTTCACTTGTTTTAAGCCATGTCTGACTCTTCATGATCCCATATGGTGTTTTCTTGGCAAAGAGACTGGAGTAGTTGGCCATTTCCTTCTCTAGTCCAATTTACAGATGAGGAAACTGAGACAAAACAGGGCTAAATGCCTTACCCAGAGGGCACATTTAGGAAGAGCCTCAGGCCAGATTTGAATTCTGGAAGATGAATATTCCTTAGGATAGGGTTAGGTTGTAAAGGAATTTAATTCACAGAGAGGAGTTGACCTCTGGGATAATAGGAAGGCTCTGGAGATGGGTGAGAAGGAGAAAGACATGGCTTAACCCATATTTTAGGAAAATCACTTAGCTGTCTGGAATGATTTTTGGAATATAAAGATAATAGAATAGTATAGTCAGAGTGATTATAGGCAGGAAGGTCAATGAGGAAGTTGTGAAGAGTCAAGAGATGATACCTGAAAGGATGCTGGTCCCCTGAATAAAAATAGGAAAATTGGTGGAAGAGAGATAACCAAGTTCTGTTTGGGAATGGAATTTTAAGGTGTCTGTGGGACATTAGGAAGAAAGGACGAGTATCCTATAGAAGTAAAACTTATTCACCCAGAGAGACTCAAGTTTTGTTGTAAATTAACTAACTTGGAAAGTAATCTATGTACATTAGCAGGGCTAGCTGAGCAGGAAAAGAAAGAAAAATGGAAGAACTTTTAGAACAGGTTCACTTTTTGACTGAGCCGTGGTTCGTGAATATAGGAAGGAGACATGATTTTCTCCCGATGTGAGAACACTCTCCATCAATGCAGATCCCAACCTTGCTGTGACTTTGGGAAACGCCAGGGATTTGCCACCGATGTATTGACGCTGACTGACTTGCCCAAGATCACATAGCTAGTGACAGCAGTGGGAATGAACCCAGGTTTTCCTGGCTTTGAGCCAGCTTGCTTTCCAGTCTAGCGTGCTGCCTCTTTCAGCTAAAAATAAGTAACATTTCCTTTCATGTTATTTACATTACTGTTCTATAAAGTGTGTCTGTGTTTTCTGAGACTAAGTACCTCCTTGATGTGGCACAAAATAGATCAACCTTGTTCGGCTAGAGATGGGGGAATCGAGTGCTTTAAACACGGGCAGAGTCTTGGGTTAGTAGATTCCATGTGAGATATAAAACCTAATGAAAAACAGGACTTTTTCTTGAGTGTATGTGACAGCCAAGCTCACCCTGCCTTCTATATTAACAACAGAATGCTTTTTTTTTTTCCAGATAAAACATAACCGTTATTCTCCTCAGGGACTACAAATATCACTTCTTATTTGTACTAAAACTAGATGAAAACTGGTTTGAAATAGGAGATGCATGGAGAGGCTTAGCACTATAAACTTGTAGTAATTTACTGCTTCATTTCAATTGACAGTTAGGAGTATTTCCAGCTTGATCAGAAGGAAGCAATAAGGCTTCTAACAGTTGGGGAAGCTTAACAAAAAGACAACTGAGGACATAGATGCATTTGAGCAATACTTGATCCCAAGCCCAACAACTACTGCTGCTGTTATGCTACATCTGCTCAGCTAATGAAACTGGCTAGAAATTAGAAATTCTCCTTCAAAAAAATTTTTTTATTTATAAAACCATATGCATGGGTAATATTTCAGCACTGACCCTTGCAAAACCTTCTGTTCCAACTTTTCCCCTCCTTCCACCCACCTTCTCCCCTAGATGGCAGGTAGTCCCATACATGTTAAATATTTAAAATATATGTTAAATCCAATATATATATATATATATATATATATATATATATATATATATATATACAGTTATCTTGCTGTATAAGAAAAATTGGATCTAGAAAGAAAGAAAAAAACCTGAGAAGGAAAACAAAATTTCTGCTTCAAAATTAAAGAGAAACCACCTATCTTATATGTCTGTCTGTCTATAAAGTCAGGGGCAGAGGGGTATCATAAATCTTCAATTCTGTTCAACAGGTACTTTTTTTGGGATCTATCTTGTACCAGTATAATTATACAGATAATTATATGTGTTCAAATTCATAGTATTGAAAGTGAGATTTATACAAAAATTGAATTCAGCACAATGGAAATATGCAGGACAAATTCAAATAATGTAACCACTTCAAAGAATTCATCATTCACACCAATCACTAACCCAATCGTACTTATTAAACTGGGGATTCAAAGGCAAATACAATAAATAAAATGTCTCCCTTCCCTCAAGGAGCTTACGTTCTACTAATATGAAAACACTTCAGGTTAATACTGATTTAAGGAGAAAAGCTTCCTGATGGACTTCTTTTTTTCTTTTGGCTTCTTGTGATATTTTTAGAATGTGTATCTGGAAAGTGAGACTAGGAGGTCAATCAAAAGGGATGAGACAAGTAGAATATAGGTAATAAAAATCAAGGTCTACAAATTTTCAAGATTAGGTAATTGGCAGAAGTCCAGATGAGTAGTAATAATAACTGACATTTATATGATGCTTTAAAGTTAGCAAACCACTTTATGTATTTTCCTGCATTTGAAACTCAAAACAACTCCATGAGGTAGGTATTACCTCATTGTGCAAATAAGAAAACTTATGATCAGAGATGCTTTGCTTAGCACATTCAGCTAATGAGTGTCAGAGGTAGGTCCGGTTCTTCTTAACTCTTAAGGTCTCCATTTTATTTACTGTGTCATGTTGCCACTATAAAAGATAAGTTATATACTTTATGTGTATGTATTTATATGTAATGTATTTATGTATATGTATTTATTTGTAATAAATATACATTAGTTACATATATATTACATGTTTTAAGATTTGAAAAGTACAATATTAATATAATCTTTATGAGGTAGATAGTGCAAGTAATAATTATTTTTATTTTACAAATCAGATAATTGAAAAATGAGAAAAGTAAAAAACATAATTTACCCAATATCATTGCCCAATGATAGCTGGGACTAGAACTGAAGTCAACTCAATCTAAATCTTTCCTTCGTATACTCTGCTGCCTTCCAAAGAAGGCATAATAATACCACATATTTCCATAAAACTTTACAAATCATTTCCCTTACAGCAAGCACTGGGGAAGGTAGTATAGATATTATTAAGATAGAATGCAAAAGACTCAGTTGGGTCATTTGTAAAATGAGGTGGTTGAATCTTTCAGGTTGCTTCCAGCCCTGAATCTGTAATCCTCTATCTTTCTTAAGCTTCCTTGGTTAATTGGTGCTGAAACTGAGTAGAGACTGCACATCAGGAAGTCAGGGAGCAGTTGTCATATATCTAGACAAAGGTATTCAGATAATTTGGGGTTTGGGATCAGAAACTAAGACACTAGAGAAGAGACAGGAACAGAAATAGTCACAGTGAATGTCATCATTGCACCCTTCAACAAGACTGGATGATTACTTAAAGAATGATTAAATTAGATTAGATTGCTGGTGCTGTTTTTATATATTCCCTATGGCTAGAGTCCAGTTGATTCCAGAGTGTGGGATGAGTGAGGTTGATTCTACAGATGGGAAGAAAGGAGCTAAATGTTCACATCCTATACAATTAGAAAGATGGAGCATGAACAAAAGGAAAATCCACACAACAAAGAATTTTATAAGAGTCTTGATTTTGAAGAATTAGATGTAATTAACTCTACAGTGATATCATTTGGGTCCTTTGAGAACAAAAGACAGCAGCCAACCAATATTAGCCAGATTGGACTGCTACCACCTTCTAAACAAAACTCAAAACTTTCCCCTTCTTGCCACACAGTTCACTGTACTAGGAATTGCCTCTCTAATTAACAGTGCTCTTTTTTATACTTCTACCAGTCAGTCTTCTCCCATCCTCCTAGGTCCAGGTCAGATCCTCCAGGGTAACTTTTCCCTCCTTCCAAGTCTTATGGCACTTTGCACCTCTTCTATGAATTTCTGTTGCTCTCTTCTATAATATAGTTGGGTGCAGAATTACTTTATGTCTTACAAAATTATATGGTCCTTAGAGAAAGAGATAAGCCCTGATTATTCTTTGTATCTTCTGCAGCATATTCATTTGAATTACAGAATCACTGACAAATCTATTCCATTTTTACCTATTAATTATATGGATTTTTTTCATTTCTTAACCACATCCTATTTCCCAATATTTTTGACAATCTTTCCTTAGGTTCATGTTCCTTTTGAAATAACCAAGTATCAATATATATAGATCTTCACTCAGAAGATCTTGTCAATTTTTTATATAGTCTCTATTTTTCCATCCAGGACAGCTAAGTGGTGCAACGAATAGAGCATAGGACTTGGAATCAAGAACACTTACCTTTCTGAGTTCAAATCTTACTAGCTGTGTGTCCCTGGCCAAGTCACTTAACCCCATTTCCCTCAGTTTCCTCATCTGTAAAATGAACTGGAGAAGAAAATGGCAAACCACTTTAGTTTCTTTGCTAAGAAAGTCCCAGATTAGATCACAAAGAATCTGACATGACTAAAACTACTCAACATCATTTCATCTACTGCATTATAGATATTAACACATCATCATGGGCATTTATTAAATGACCATATGTAACAGATAACTAAGATTAAAAAGGCAAAAAATGAAACTGGTCTTTCTCTAGAGATTAGAGAGAATCTATATATCTGTAAGTAATATAAGATATAAAGCAAATTTAGTATTTAGAAATAAAAAAATTCTTGTTTTGTTCACATATATTTGAAATAAAGGGAAACATGTTAAGCATTCCTTCTCTGTGGTTTAAGGATCATCACAGCAAATGTCATGTTGTAATTTAAAGAAGTGACTATGCCTTAGTCATTTTGGTATATTTTACTTTTTCATTTGCAGGCATGTGTCAAATTGATCTTTTTCAGTCTAGAATAACTTTTCCACTTCAAAAAGTTACTAATCTGGAAAGAAGTTATTTGAGAATCTATCTAATGAAACATATATTGTTATTTTTCAAACAATTTACAAATTTGTCATATGATATTCTGCTATATAAACATTAAACACTCAGCATGCAGTTATTTTTATTAAAGTAGAAAAGAATAATTTACATTAATATGTCCTTTTCAAAATCTGCATAAATTATCTGAATATTTTAAAAAGGTAATTAAATTAGTTGGGGACTTTCTGAACCAATAAATATTTTTAAGTGAATTTAATAAGATAGATAAAAATCTTTTATTTCTGAACTTAGAACCTTTATAATAATTGATGCTGTGGCATTTTGAGAAAAAAAAATGAGTCTGGTTTGAGTTTTATATGTTTTTTTAATTATTATTATTCCATGAATACTATTGAGATTTTCACGTGTTTCTCCACTCCCCGAATAGTAATTCCCCTGGTGCCCATTAGTAGCCATCTGTGTAAGGTAATACGTATTTTGAATGGAATTGATTAAGGCATAAATGCACTGGTGGTATGATCAGGGAAAGGAGGCAAAGTTCAAATCTTGTCTCTAATGCCCATTATGGAATTGTAAACAATAGATTGAAATGTGACTTTCTAGATTCAACACAGCCTATTGTGAAAAAACTCATCTTAAAATAAGCAATACTCAAAAGATACAACTAAATTTAGTGAGCATTTTACTAGAGAAACTCATGAAGTTAACCAAAGAATCAGTATTTATTAAGCACCTACTATGTGATACCCACAAAGGGCAGATGGCCCTCTAATTACATTCTAATGACAGAAAACAATAATATGTATAAGGAAGCTAAAAAGCAAGGGATCAGTGGGAGGAAAAAAGGTATCCAGGTGTTAGGAGAAAAGGTCATGACATAGTCCAACATCCAGGTTGTAAATGAAGAAATGACAGGTCCTCTCCATAAATGAAACATTTGGGGTTCATGGTCCCTTTCTCCAAATTAGAGGAGCAGGGGAAAAAGAAGAATTCAGGATGCAGGATGATGATCCAAAGTAGACATGTGTTTTGCTAAACTATTTGTTAAAAAGGATTTTGTTTTGTTTTTAGCATGGTAATATTTAAGAGAAAGGGGATTATTAATGCTTGTTAATTGAAAATTTAATAAATAAATATTTATTTTAAAATATATTTTGTATTAAATATTAAAATCTATATTTAAAAATAAAAATAAATAAATTAAATAAAAAAGGAAAGAATGAAATAAACATATACAATTTTAAAATACATCCTAATACTACTTGGGGAGTTCATGTATTCTTTGTCACTTCCAGAGATAGGATTATTAGAAGGCTATATGTGAGTCTGCTGCGTTCTTCTAGTCCAACCCCTTCATTGTACAGAAGTGGAAACTGAGGCCCAAATGGATAAATAATTTGCTTAAAGTCACACAAAGTAGCAGCAAAGCTGAGATTTAAATCCAAGTCTCCCAATTTCAAATCTAGTCTTTGAATAACAGCTAGGTATTCTATTGAAAGGGTGCTGACCTTGAAGTCAAAAAGTTGTGAATTCAAATTCTGCCTTGTGTACTTCATAATTGGCAAGTCATTTTTCCTCTTTTAGTCTCAGTTTCCTAATCTATAAAATGAACATAATAATAGCACCTACTGTACAATATTGTTGTAAGGTAAACCTTAAAATGCCATAAAGCTAGTTACTATAATTCATAATAATCCCAGCATTAGTATTGTTACTTGTGTTCCTTCTTTACATGGAGTTTTTAACAAACCATGTTCTTGAACATTTTCTATTTTAATCTGAATCTTTGATTATTTATTCTTACAACCTCTTGTCAATAATATATGGCTCTCTGTAGAGCTCTAATGATATTTTTATTTATATATGTATGTCTCTGTGTGTGTTTCTTTTGTGTATATCTTTCTTCTCTTGCATCAGATTATAAATTCTTTTGAAAACAGGGGATATCTGCCATTTTGTTGTTTTGGAAAGAGAAGAACTAAATTTGATCCCCAGCTCTCATGTTAGTTGAATCTGGGCAAGTCATTTAACATGTTTGACTCAAATGGTAACAAAAATTACACAGCCTACCTCACTGGGTTGTTGTAAGGTGGCTGCTTTGTGAATTTTTAAGTGACATAGAAATGTATATTATTAATATTGAATGAATTGCGATTGGGCACTGAATGTAGTTGGGAATTTCCAGAAAAATAGAGGTGTTTAGGTTGTGATTACTTATATGTACTAAAGTGAGGAAGGAAGGAAGCAAGGAAGAGGAGGGAGAGAAGAAGGAAAGGAAGAAGAAAAGAAAAGGGGAGAGAGGGAAGGAAGGAAAAAGAAGGAAGAGGATTAAGGAAGGGAGGGAAGAAGAGAGGAAGGACAGAAGGAGAAAAGGAGGAAGGGAAAAAAGAAAAGTAAGAAGGAAGGAAGGAAGACTGGAAAGAAGAAAGACAGGAAGGAAGAAAAGAAGGAAGGAACAAATGGACAAACACTGCTTTTAGCAATGGCTATGGGAGCAAGCCGGTGCTGCTATTTGCAGGACTCTTGACCACAGGGTCCTTCTCTGTCTCTTCTAGAGAATGAGGGGAGGTGGTAGCTGAGAGTGGTGTTCAGGGTTTGACACACCTGGGACATTCTTCCTCTGTTTCTCTCACAGGGCATCTTAGTGTTTCAATTACACTTGCCTGCTTATGGTACAGGTGGCCGTTGGACAGCAGCTGGCGTTGGACATGACCCCCTTCTTCATTAGCTCCCCTTAATTCCTTCAAGGGATGACTGGGAACTATACTGTTTGGGGATAGAGATGAGCATTTTCCTGACACCAGATTAAGGAAAAAGTTGTTCCTTGAGTTCTCACATGAGGGACACTGAATATTATAATGGATTGGCCCACACCATCCATCATGTTTACAATCCACTTCTTCCTCATCTCTACCTTATTTTAAGATTTAACTAAAGTCTCATCTCCTTCCCTCTTCACCCTTCCCAACCTTTCCCTCTTTTCCTTCCAATGAAATTTTATTTTCTTATCTGCATATGTCCTAAGAGAATGTAAACTACTTGAGGACAGGTTTCGTTTCATTTTTGTTTATATCTCCGTTACCTAGCACCGTGCCTTTCACAGAGGGGCTAGTTAATGTTTGCTTATTGAATTTAATCAACGTCCAAATGGATGTTTCTTCCAGTGGTCTCTGTTTAAGTTGAAGGCATAATTTTAAATCAGTAGCCTACTAAGAACGTAACTGGGGACAGAGGAGCAGAGGGAAGAGTGAATCCCATATTGTAGTTGAAAGAACACTAGGTCCAAATTCAAAACACATGTGTTTGAATCCAGTTTTGATATAAGTCATTACCTGAAGGAATCTGGACAAATCATTTCACTTCTCTCTGCCCTGATTTCACTTATTAAACAAGGCAGTTGACTAGATGCCCTTGGAAGCCCCTTGCAGACCCTAAATCCATGAACCTATATCTCCCAGGGAAACTTATGACTATGAACATCAATCTTTATGACTTTGGGTGGATGTTATCTCTGGTGATTTAATAGCAGGGAACTGGTGATGGAGGAAAGGATGTTCCTCCATGTGCACATTTCATGATCATCTTGAGACAGATGCAAGCAAACTACTACGATCCCCCGAGCCTCTGACCTATCCCCTTCCAGGTGTGTGGGGACGTGTGAGAAATACACATTGATTTCCATTCAGAGACTAATGCTGTCGATTTGTGGTCACTGCTGATATTTGTTCCTCATCGAGTCTTAATGCATTATCCCTGTAGCCTTCCTGGTGTTTGCAAAAACCTACAATTGGGTAACATCTGCAAACACTCTCACTTCCTCGCTGCGAGTCCACACAGCTGCTCAGTAATCTCCCACCCCGGCATCTGTTTCTGTTCCCCAACAGCTACTGACCCTACTTTCACCGGTTTCCAGCTCCATCCTTTCTCCTATCTGAACTCCCTCCATAGTACAGGGGGAATTGGAAGGGAAACCAAAGTCGAGTCCCATTGTAGGACTTGTAAAGAAGGATAAATATATTTGGCGCCTTTTACAGAGACTCCTCCCAAGTCAGTAAATTATCTTTTGGCCACCGAGTCAGTTTTCATTGTTAACATTCAGGGGATATAAGTGAATTTTGCAACTATGCTCCACTCACCTGAACTTGTTGAATTTGTTTTTTCCCCTAGAATCTTCAGCTACTGGGAGCCACAGCCATTGAGGACAGATTACAAGATCAGGTACCCGAGACTATAGAAACGCTAATGAAAGCTGACATCAAAATCTGGATCCTCACAGGAGATAAACAAGAAACTGCCATTAACATTGGTAATTAATACCATTCAAGCTTTGAATCTCAGTTTTTTTTCTTTTTAATAAAAGGTGGGAGAAGAAAGAGAATTTGAAGGAGGGAATTATCTATATTTCTAGCTTTTAAAAATGGTGTAACTATTCTATATTCTACTTCATATATGCATTATATATAGAGATATACATGTGTATATCTATATCTATATCTATATATACTACTCTGTATTCAGTTGGCTTGGGGAGACTATTTAATATATTTTCTTCCTTTCTCATCTCCACTTGCCATCACCCCTTCCATAATTTACACAGGAGCTAGTCAGCCACCTTCTCGTGCTTAGTTATTAATGACAAGATTGTTTGTGGCAATTCTGTACTACTTGTGATTGATTCTCATTTATGTGACTCCATTGTGTTTTGAGGGCAAGAGAAATATTTTTAAAAGATTGCTCTATTTTAATCCATATTTCAGAGAAATCTTTAATGTCACATTCTTCAATTTTTTTTTACAAAGAATCCTGCATAAAGAATAAATACTAATTAAAGGAAGAAAAGAAAACTAAATGATGAAAGAAGGCCTCGGTCTCTAGTAATACACTAACATTCAGGAAATCATAACTTTCTTTTTAAATGAAATCTGAAAGTGCTTTGAATATACTTGAGCCTCTAATCAATATCTAACCTCTGACTTCTCTGTAATTAAGTATGGCATTACATATTGATTTGAACAAATAACCTTTTCCAGAGGTGACTGCACCTTGGCAAATACATTCAGAAAGTATAAGATGACATTTTTAGAAGGCTAACATTGTACACCATACAAATGAGAATGATAAGTTTGTATTCCTTTGAAAAGTGAAAGCACCTGGCTCATGATACTCTGTAAACAAAAGATTCGCATAGATTCATAGTAACTAATATATTTGTATCCATAAAATTGATCAGAAATTGATTTCCAGCATTCTCAGAAATAAACCTAAAAAATGATATGTTTTTGTTTGATGATTAAAGATTATCATCAATAGTAAATAGAAAAAATAATTGCAATTAATTGAAAGGAAATGACTTAGACCACAAGAGTTAGAAAATACTATACTTGGAAAATGAAAATATACTATGTACTGTAATAAATATAACAGTATTATATATTTATATGCACATATAATGATGTAATATTAAGTACAACTATAATTAGGAAGAAATTAGAGCTATGTAGAGAAAAGTTTCAGTGGGGTTAAGCCCATAAGGAAAAGACAAGGATTTGTTCAGGATGTGCAGTTCCTTTAGGGAACCTTGTGTGTATAAAAAGTAAAATGGCGATTTCTGGAGATTTTTGTCATAATTATTATAAGAAAGTACAGTTGAAAATAATGAGAAAGCTTCCTTGAATGCCATCAGTGAAACTATAGTCTATATTTGTTTGAAAATCATTGTTTTCTCCTTTCCTTTTGACTGCTAAATCAAAATTACATTAGCCTGCCTTAATAAGATGGTTTAGTCAATTTTTTAAAGAGCTTACTGAATAGTCAACTTATTCCAAAGAGGCTATACTTAAAAAAAATAAGAAAACTAATCATCTGGTCCATCTCCAGCAATCCCAGCCAATCTGTACCTAAGTTATTTGATGGATGATTGTCTTGAGTATTTCCAGAAAAGACTCAGCGACTTCCCTTTGGTAATCTCCTTAGGAAGATAGCAACCGTTACGAGCAGGGAATGATCCTATGTCTAAGCTAAATCCTAACTTTAGCAATCGAAGCCCTTCTTTTCCCGACTCCCATCCACTGAAGGTGGAGAAAAGCTGACTACCACCTCTTGGATAAAATAGATTTTAAGACTATGACTTTACCAGCCCTCAGCCTTCTCACCTTCCCAGTAAAATGCCTGAGTTGCTCAGAGATTCTGAATCATTTTAATTTGTTTCCTTTGAACCTTAGGAATCATGTCAAAATCTCACTATAGTTGGATTTAGTTATAAAATTATGCCATCTGTTAGATATCAAGTATCATTACATCCCAGTCACCTAATCTGCAATGTTTTGGGTTATAGGGCATTCTTGCAAACTCTTGAAGAAGAACATGGGTATGATCGTCATAAATGAAGGGTCTCTGGATGTAAGTAAAAATTACAAATCCACCAATGTGATAGATAACCTTGCAAACTGTTTTGTTTTACTCTTAATCTAGGCTATCTGAATGGCTACAAAATATTTTCCTTTAGGAAGGGGAAAACTAGCTTATTACCCATTGCACTCCTTTAATGTAATGTACACTGTTTTGAACCTCAGTAATGTAAATGGATTCAATCTTTGCTTCTTTGACAGCCAAAAGAAATTGCTAGATGATTTGCTTAATGTTGTGCGACAGGAAAGCTGCATAATAAAAGCATTATGCCAGAGGGTTGCTGAGTGAACAGCACTAGTCGGTATCTATTAGGACAAAATACTATGGAATATTCTGTATCTGTTTCAGCTTTGAGTGCCAATATAGGGTTTGCTGTTTGTAAACGTTCATGAAATCAACTGAGAAGGAAAATGTATGTCTGCATTATTCCTTATTAATGATTTAACCCCCTCCCCAGCATTAACATTGTCCTATATGCTCTCACATATTTCTTTATACTGCCCTAGGTGTCTCATTCAGCCATGAAAATAAATATTAGCCCATGTTGTAATATTTATAAATACTAGCTCCAGACCAAACAGTGTGATTCCTAATTTAGTATTTGGCCCAGAGCTCAGGACAATGTTCTTCAACATTTCAGTGAAGAATGTTGTCCTAAGTTTTAAACCCACCCTGAATCTGAAACCTCAATATTTGGTCCAGAGCCAGTATTTATGAATACTAGCATGGGGGCTAATATTTATTTTCACAATTGAAATTTAAGCATTATAAAATAATATGTGAGAGAGTGGAGAGAAATTTGGTCATTTGGGAGAGGTTATGGGGAGAAAATGAAGGAAAGATGGAAATGTCTTATAAAGAATTATACCCCAGGAGATAGTCAAGTGATATGAACAGTTTTCATAAACAGCATTACCAGTTATCAGTAACTACTTAAAAACACACTCCAAATCATTAATAAGAGATATTAAAATTAAAACAACTCAGTCATTTTATCAGGTAGTCATCAAGTTCACAAATGGAAAAGGTCATTTTTCTAAGGGAACTATGGGTAGACATGCATAGTGTCAAAGAGCTGTGAGTTGTCCCAAAGTATTTTAGCTTTTCATAATGTAACATTGACATAATTTGAGCCAGTGATTATCCTCTGTTATTTTCTCCATTTTCAGTTGATTAGTCAATAATATACCATGCTAAATACTGGAGACAGAGCCAGGTGACATTCTACTGGAATTCTACTCCCATTAATCATCGGGTCTGATAACTTATCTACTTCTGAATTCATTATTTTCCTACCTACCCCTCCATCTTTTCCACAAGTACATTATGAAAGACTGTTAAATGCTTTGCTGAAATTAAGCATATCTCCTATATTCTCCTAATACCTTATCTATTCTGTTTCTTTAATATATCAATCTAGTATCACTTTTCAAAAAGGTAATATGGTTTATGTGGTATGATTTGTTCTCAGTAAGCTTATGCTATCTTTCAGTAATCATTGCTTTCCTTTCCATATATTTACAAATCAGTCATTTAAATCTAAATCAAATTTTCTAACCTACAGTAGGATAATTGCAATACTGTTTGCCCATTTCCAAGGCTGAAAGACTTTTTTTTTTTTTTTTTATTTAATAGCCTTTTATTTACAGGATATATACATGGGTAACTTTACAGCATTAACAATTGCCAAACCTCTTGTTCCAATTTTTCACCTCTTACCCCTCCCCAACCCCCTCCCCTAGATGGCAGGATGACCAGTAGATGTTAAATATATTAAAATATAACTTAGATACACAATAAGTATACATGACCAAAACATTATTTTGCTGTACAAAAAGAATCAGACTCTGAAATATTGTACAGTTAGCTTGTGAAGGAAATCAAAAATGCATGTGTATATAAATATAGGGATTGGGAATTCAATGTAATGGTTTTTAGTCATCTCCCAGAGTTCTTTTTCTGGGCATAGCTAGTTCAGTTCATTACTGCTCCATTAGAAATGATTTGGTTGATCTCGTTGCTGAGGATGGCCTGGTCCATCAGAACTGGTCATCATCTAGTATTGTTGTTGAAGTATATAATGATCTCCTGGTCCTGCTCATTTCACTCAGCATCAGTTCGTGTAAGTCTCTCCAGGCCTTTCTGAAATCATCCTGTTGGTCATTTCTTACAGAACAGTAATATTCCATAATTTTCATATACCACAATTTATTCAGCCATTCTCCAACTGATGGACATCCATTCAGTTTCCAGTTTCTAGCCACTACAAAAGGGCTGCCACAAACATTCGTGCACATACAGGTCCCTTTCCTTCTTTATAATCTCTTTGGGATATAATCCCAGTAGTAACACTGCTGGATCAAAGGGTATGCACAGTTTGATAACTTTTGAGCATAGTTCCAAACTACTCTCCAAAATGGTTGGATTCGTTCACAACTCCACCAACAATGCATCAATGTCCCAGTTTTCCGATCCCTCCAACAATCATCATTATTTTTTCCTGTCATCTTAGCCAATCTGACAGGTGTGTAGTGGTATCTTAGAGTTGTCTTAATTTGCATTTCTCTGATTAATAATGACTTGGAGCATCTTTTCATATGACTAGAAATAGTTTCAATTTCTTCATCTGAGAATTGTCTGTTCATATCCTTTGACCATTTTTCAATTGGAGAATGGCTTGATTTTTTATAAATTAGAGTTAATTCTCTATATATTTTGGAAATGAGGCCTTTATCAGAACCTTTGACTGTAAAAATATTTTCCCAGTTTATTGCTTCCCTTCTAATCTTGTCTGCATTAGTTTTGTTTGTGCAAAAACTTTTCAGTTTGGTATAATCGAAATTTTCTATTTTGTGATCAGTAATGATCTCTAGTTCTGCTTTGGTCATAAAGACCTTCCCCTTCCACAGGTCTGAGAGGTAAACTATCCTATGTTCCTCTAATTTATTAATAATTTCATTCTTTATGCCTAGGTCATGAATCCATTTTGACCTTATCTTGGTGTACGGCGTTAAGTATGGATCAATGCCTAGTTTCTGCCATATTAGTTTCCAATTTTCCCAGCAATTTTTATCAAACAGTAAGTTCTTATCCCAAAAGCTGGGATCTGGCTGAAAGACTTCTAACATATTCACTGCACTTGGAGCATCTTTTTAGCCCCCATTAGGCTCCTTGATTGTTCCTTGTTCTCCAAAAGAACCAGAATGCCATCACTCTGTAGAGTCACATTAGTGGGTCCAGCTGTGGCTGATGAGACTGATATGAGCTCGGAGTGCTCTGCTCCAGGTTGGACACAAATAGTCCCTATGAACATTTCAGGGGCTTCTCTAAATTTGTGCATCTCGTGTTTCTTCTGGTGACTTAATTTCGGCTTTGCTCATAGAGCACCTTCTCTGATAAGGATACCACTCTAAGTGGTCCTAAGCCATGTCAGTAAATCAATTCTAAGATTCTTAAGAGAGACCTTGAGTATCTTTGTATTGCTTTTTCTGACCACCCTGTGCCTCTTGTCCACTCCTTATTGTTACAAAGATAAAATGATATAATTTCTTTTGTCTCATAGTTTGTAGTCTATTTCATACAAATATATTTGAAGGAAATTCAAGCTAGAGAAAATAAACAAGTCAGGAAGAGCATCAGGGAAATAGGGGAACAGATCAAAGAACATTTCACAGAGAAAGATGGGACCTAAACTGAACTTTGAAGAAAGTCAGGGATTCTGAAAGGAGATGTACATCTTGGGCAGAGGTAGAAGGTAGAATTTAGGGAAATACTTCATGAACATGAGAAAAAGGAATAATAGGAAATAGTTACCTAGGTTGAAGTTGGAGGGAATGGAGATGGTGGAAAAATATCAGGCTGAGAAGTTTGTATGTCCTGGAGGCAGTAAGAAGCCAAGGAAGGTGTTGGAGGAGGGGGGTGATGTGGTCAGACCTTTCATTTCAAAGCTCTCTGACAGTTTCCAATATTATGGACTCTGGAGGACTGTGAGATGTAGTTGATCTGGCCCATTAGTTTACAGAAAGCAGCCAGGTGCCCTCATATCTGCTTTTCATTTAGCTTTCATTTACAATTCCTCTCTCCCATTTTAGCTCTCTTTCTTAGTCATAAGTGCTAGGATAAAACTTTGGTCTCTGTTTATCATAAAGCTACTGGAATTTTTTGATCAGGGAATTGCCGTGTTCAGAGTCTTGTTAGAAAGAGATTAATCAGAGTACAGTGTGAGGATGCTTTGGAATAAAGAGGGAAGACCAGGGAGAAAACTATCGTCATTTTCTACACTAGAGAATATTGTGAGTGGTGAGGTGGTAGTGGGGATCAAAATGTGAGAGAGAATTAGAATCAGCAAACTTTGATGGATTGAATATAGGAAGACGAGAAGGGGACTGAGAGAGTGTCTGAGTTTGAATGTCAAGAATTGATGACATTCTGATGAAAAAGGCATTTCATCATTTCCTATTTGTAAAATCTGTCAATAATAGGAGTTACATATGGTATAAAAATGGATGTGCTTGAAAAAAAATCAAAGCAAATCATCTCAAATTTAAATAATGAAAAGAAAAATTATTTTTGCAGATGAGTTCAGTTTTGCTTGTTTAGGCTATTTTATAAATTATTTAGGGTATAATATTTTTTCCAACTACTTCTACATGAAGAATGTTCATGAATCTTTGACATAGCAAACAACACCAGTAGACTCTAGAGAGGGAAACTCTAGGTAAAGAAGCAGGTGCTAAACTATGGCTTTCCAATCCATCTGGACAGCTTCAAGATACAAACCCTTAGTGCTTCATCTCATAGGAATTAGTCTAAATCCCTCAGCCTGGCATTCAAGGCCTTTTACAAACTAGCACCACTATTTAATATTTCTAGCTATGTCCTCCCTGACACAGATGTTGTGTATCAGCCAGAGTCAAATATGACCTATTTTTTCATGACCTAAATTCATACTTTTGCCTCTATGGAATGCTCTTCCCTATCCTCTCCACCAATCTCTCCCATCCACGTCTCCATAAAATTCCCTTTCACATTGACCAACACTCATCTCTTTCTCCGAGTTCCTGTGACTCATAAGAGTCTGAAAAAAAATTAGTTTGGTCATTCTTTACACACATGTTAATATTAGACTTGTTACCCCAACTACACCATAGACCTCTAAAGGGCAAGTGTCATGCCAGGTATCTTTTAGATCCCTGGTGTGAGGAGCAGGACTGAGCCCCGAGGATTTAAAGGAAAAATCCACTACTTTTAACATGATAGTTTCTATCTGCTTTCAATTAAAAATAGGAATAGGAGATAGAGATCAAACTGGAGATTTCATTAGTCCCAGAAGCTCCTAGATAAAGAAAGTCCTTATTCCACTACAAACTGGCAACATCTTCACAACTTAAAGTTATGGTTTTCTTGAGCACTGAGAGAGGTTGCAGGATTTAAATACCAATTTTCCTTATTCTACCCACTGTGTCACATTGACATTCACACTAAAGAGATATTTTTGAAAAGTTTGACATGTCAGGTAAGCACTATAACAGATTCAAGAAAGAACAGCCAAACAAACATTGAAATTTGTGACAATTGTTTCTCTCTCCAAGTATGACTTTCTACTTTAGTCTTCCAGGAGAGTAATTCAAAATTTACAAACATTGAGACTTTAAATCAAAGTAACTAATTTTTCTATCTGCTTCCTCTGAAGGAAACATGAATAGAAATACCAAGAACACATATATTTTCAAACTTCTCATGATTTGGGATACTTTGTGATGATTATACCTTTCATATAAAATAATACCTTTCTTTAATTTTTAAATATAATTATAGATCCTTTTTAAAATTTTGATAGTAACCTATCCTGTCTGAATTTCCAAAACTGAAATGATGGGCAATCTTCTACCCCCTATAAGGGGCAAGAACAGAAACCCAGGCAAGCGCTGTGGATGAACAGTTGCTTTCATTTGTTCAATCTTAGGCTGCCATGGATTCCAGCCCCCACTATTTGAGGAAGGGTTTTCTTCCAGGGAGTTAAGTGGTGACTTTACAAAGCTCACTGTTTGGGGTCAGGCGCACAGTGGTACACTCATTTGTTTCTCAGCAGGAAGGGAAACATCACTTTGCATAGATTCGTCAGATCTCATATCATAAAATCCATGGCTGAAATTTCAAGCAGGTTGCTAGACTTGTTAGGATTCCGATCGCTGAGGCATTTGTCTTCGTTACTGTGGCAAAAAGAAAGCATCCTGTCTGTTCAGGTTTTACTGAAATAATCATAATGTAAGATGAATTCTATTAACACATGGTTAGAATAATTGACATGTAAGTAATTTATTGCTTTGAGAGTATGACAGAAAATAATTAATGCTTTCCTATACTAATAAACAACAAAACAAAATTAATTTTTCCCATAAGTGAAATGTATAGGACAACTCAGATACTATAAGGTGAAATCCTATCGT
Source organism: Sarcophilus harrisii (assembly GCF_902635505.1). Taxonomy (NCBI): domain Eukaryota; kingdom Metazoa; phylum Chordata; class Mammalia; order Dasyuromorphia; family Dasyuridae; genus Sarcophilus; species Sarcophilus harrisii. Next base: position 30,489,633 of record NC_045431.1, on the reverse strand, counting down.
TTACATTTTAAATATTATGTCAGCAATTAGAAAAAAAATACACTCCCAATGATCTGAAGTTGTTTGATATAATGATAATATGTATGACTTAGGTATATGGTAATGACCTTTCATCATTATTTTTCTAAGTTAACAGAGTTTTGTAAATTCTGATTATACTTCCCATAAATGGTACTTAATTCCTCTGAAATGTTTTCTGTAAAATCGCTTTGTACTTAATCACAAAATTAAAAGACTGAATGTTTCTCTAAGTGATAAACTTTAAAAGAAGAGGAAGAAATCCTATTTAGAATTCTTTCCGTTTTAAAAATAAAGTATTTCATATGTGCAGCTGTGGAGTAAGACCAAAAGAAAAAAATGTCCATATGTTTGTTAAAATATTGCTAATTATTCAATTTTCAAGTCCAAATTAGCACAGAAATCAGAAATACTTATGTATGGTTTTACAATCCATTTGTATGCTTATATTTGAACATGAGTTTTAGTAGGGGAGTTCACAAAATTATGAACAAAATAATCATATTCCTGCCAGCTTCAGTCAGTTGACAAGTTGTTCTCCTTCCCTTCCCTTTCCCCCCATTCCAGTTATAGAATGGGCAGTATTATCTCTGGAGCAGACAGGGCTTTCACTGGCCCCTGCAATATTCTGGTGAAGCTATCTATGTCCCTCTTCTCATAATTTTTTTTTTATCATTGGGGAGAAATGTTAAATTTCATTGAGTAGTTCATCAAAATAAAGGTATAATTTATTCTTCCATATAGAAGTTCATGAATCTACTGAAATCTCTTTTCTTGGGGGTCCATGGTTAAAACCATTATTCTAAATGGATACGAAGCTTTCTTTTTTCTTCTGATAGCTTCCTTGCTCATTTCTATGTTTGGCTTTAATAGTTCTATTTTAAAAGGAAGACCTAGTCTCTTCTTGCAGTTTCTATTGGGTCCTGAACAGAAATGTTGACAATAGCAACAAAAGAATTTCTTTCCGCTTTCTTGTGATTTTTTTTTTTTTTTTTTGCCTCCTTGCTGACATGAATAATACGATGACAAATTATGGCTTTTGTGAAAATAACAAGGATTGCCTATGCATATTTTCACATCATTGATATTCTTATTGTGGCTTGGTGGATTGTGAGTGATTTTTTTTTTCACAATTCCTCATTTTGAGGGCAGGAATCACTGACATGGAGCCGTAAGACAAATTTCGTGAGAAGCACAGCATGATATAGTGGGGAAAGAACTGGGCATCCAATTAGAAGAAGCCCCACCCTTGATACTTGCTAGCAGTGTGACCATAATAATAAAGTCACTTCATTTTTCTGAGTCCTCATCCATTAATTGGAGTTACTAATAAATTTTTAAAAATTCACATTTAGAGAGTACTTTATTTAATTGCTTAATACTTTACTACCTAGCTCAAAATGTTGTGAAGGTAACATAAACTTTAAAGTCCTATTTAAATGTTAATTGCCCTAAATGCCTGAAAACTGCAAAGATGAGAGAAATCATAGAATAATGGGCAGAGAACTTGCCCCTACACCAGGTTCATCCCATCTGATACATCCTGGCTTTGTGACTCTCAGGGCTTTAGACCAGTTTTTAATTTTTTTTACCCACAACCCCTTTCTACCTGAGAAATATTTATACAATTCTGTATATATATATATATATATATATATATATATATGTAAAATAAGTATACAGATCAAACATTAAGAAATTTATCTTAAAATATTTCTTAGACATACATATAATTTTGCCATTTATTAAAGATGGAAGCTGGTTTGCATAGTAACAAAATGAATGTGCTTGTTTATTTTTACATCAAGAAGAATATTTGATACCTTTTACTCTTGCCTAATTTTCCTCACCAGCATTTAGTTATACAACCCCATATAAGGTCATAAACCATAGTTTAAAAAAGCTTTTAATCTAGGCAGTGCTCTTAGGACTATGGGGAAAAAAAATGCCTACTTGCATTGAAGAGGGAATTTCCTTACCTGAGAGTCCTCTATATCAAAGAAATCACAAGTCCAGTCACCCTCCCTAACCCATGTAAAGATGGGGAATGACAATCCCTTAATCCCAATTCTACTGTACAAAATGACATCTGTATCTAAATCTCCCCTTCATAACAGGCCACATAGTTCACACCATTAGCATGATTCCTCTCATCTGTAAAGTTAAGTGTTTCCAGATTTTTTAACTTTTCTTCATATAATAGTTTTAGGTCTCCTCAGTTACATAGGGACGATTATCTGGACATGTTCCAACTCAGAAGTGTTCCTTTTACAATCTAAAGTCCAGAGTGAAACAGGTCTCCTGATCTGGCCTTGCCAATGAAAAACAAAATGAGACTATTAACTTCCCTTTTTTGGAAATATATTTCTATTGATATAACCCAAGATTATTCATTTGGGGATCATTCTTAGAACTCATCCCCTTCCTATTGCAGTTTCAAATGCTTCTTCTAAGCTAATCATTCCACAAATATATAAAATTTATCAAATTTGAATTTAAATAGCAATTTAAGAATTCATTGTTCTGAACTCTCTTTAATCTACATGGCAACACAATGAGAAGAGATTTTCTTTCTTAAGAGCACAAGATCTCTTTCAAGAAGAGCTAAGATTATACAATGATAAGGGTTATAACTATCATATTCTCTCTGTCCCTAATATCATAAACAGCTTTGATGCTTCCTGTACTGATGACAGGGCCAATCTGCCCCAAGAAGTTTGCCCATTATGAAGCTGGGTTTATTTTATTTAAGATTCTTTTCAGAGGAAACTATTACCTTTGCTTTGAATGAACTGTTAAGTTTACAAAAGCTTGGGCTCCTCTGAGATCATGGCCTAGACTAGAATGTTGTCACTTTTTCAATTACAAAGGGCATAAATACAACAGGTATTATATTATTCAAAATTTCAGTTTCCATTGAGGGAATCCTAGTTTGCAAACCTGGGGTCATCATTAATTCTTCTCACTTCTTTACCTTTATACAATCATTTGTTAAGTCTCATAGATTAAGCCCTCACCTTTTTTAAATTCATTTGGCCACTACTTAGTTCAGGCCTTCATATGCTCATATGCCTATAAGTAATAAATTGTCTAACTCATGATCCTGTGAGTACTTAGGTTCCTTCACCATATTATCTCACCTATGGTGTCCTTACAAAACATTCGTTGAATGAAATAATTTTAATTTCATTAACCTAAACTAATAGCTATCATATGTTGATAGCTGTATTTACCCTTCTGTTTTTATAGTCTGGGATGCTTTCCAAGCAAATAATATGCTCATATCAACTTATTTTCTAGAAATACTTTTAATATCTCTCTTTTATTGGACAGTGATCTAAGGTGATTTGTAGGGTGTGACATCATTGTTTGCATCTTGAGTTCCTCTGCTTTCCAGAATATGTTATTTCATTCCTTTCTGCAGTTTCCTGTGATTTAATAATGTATTTCTTGCCCTTTTTATTTGAAAATCTTTCTCTTGATTGCTTGTAGATTTTATTGTTTGCCATTGGAATTTTTCAATTTCACTGCTATGTGTGTTGGAATTTGCAACATGGGATTTGGGATTTTTTTAGAGTTTGGGTTTTTTTTTGCTTCTTCTATGATCCCACTATGAATTCTTTCAACTTGTACTTTGTTTTCTATATTCTAAAGATCTGGGCAGTTTTCTTATATGTTTAGATTGTTGTTGGTTTTATTTGCAAAGTTCTTCTGAGAAACCTACAATGCTTAAATTTTCTCTGTGCAGCTGTTTTCAATATCAGTATGTTTTGTTTTTATAGAGATCATGGGTCTCAGGCAGCTAGGAGATGCAGTGGATAGAATACTGGATCTGGAATTAGATAGAATTGAATTCAAATCCAACCTTAGCCATTTAGTAGCTGTATGATCCTAGGCAAATCATTTAATCACTATCTGCCTCGGTTTCTTCAACTGGAAAATGAGTATAATAATAATAATACCAATCTTACAAAAGGTAAAATGTTATTATTTATCATATTATTTATTATTTTTACATATAGTAGGTACTATCTATCTATATATACATATGTGTCTGTATGTGGGTACTTATTCTTTTCCTTTTCTCTTTCAATAGCTTTTTGCTTCTGTTTCTCCAAATTGCCCTTCACTTCAGTATATACATTGTGTGTCTATATATATATATGTGTGTGTGTGTGTGTGTGTGTTTTATACATATGTATGGATATACATTACATATAATATATATGTGTTATATGTGTGTTTTTATACATATATGTGTATTTTTTCAGTCATCAGTTTTCTCTTTCATTTATTTGGAGAGACTCACTTCCATAGATTCAAGTTTTTCTATTCTGTTATACATGTCATTAATTCTGCTTTCATGATTCTTATTTCTCCCTTGAACCATTTGGGAACATCATGTTGTTGTTCCAAGCTGTTGGGGAGAAATTCTCTGCCTCATCAGATACTGCTTCACTTTCCTTTGTCTTAGAATATTTACTCTAGAGATGTTTGAATTTGATTAGATGTTTGATGGCCATCTTCCCTTCTGCTTTTAATATCTCCCCAGTGAATTTATTTTTTCATCCTTATGGCTTTTCACTGAGATTTCTTCCTCCTGTGATCTTTGATTTTTTTTTTTCTATTACCCCATTTCATATTTTCTGATTCCTGCCATGTTGTTGATGGCAGATTCCTGAAAAAATGCTGGACCTTAAATTGTCTCCAACCTTCCTCATGGATTGGTCCATTCACATTTTATGGGCCTCAGATCCTGACCCATGTGATTTCTAAGGGATCAGAACCAGCCTCAGCCAGAGACTAAATATCCTTTCCTCCGTGCCTTTTGTAACCACACACATACTCTAGCAGAGGAACCATGTCTCACTTTGCTCTGTCATTTAGTTCTGGCCACGTGATTTTGTAGGGAGTTGCTACTTCCATTTTCCAGTATCTCCTCTCCCTTAAAAGGGATTAGAAAGGGTTCGAGTCTACTGTTTTTGCCGAAAGTCTGGGAGGGAGGACAGGGACCCAATGTATTGAGACTGCAGCAACAGTAAGAAAATTTTGAACATCTAAGTCTTTAGCATGTAGAAGTTCCAACAGTCTTCAAGGATCTCAAGAAAAACGGTTCTCGAGAATTCTTGTTTTCATCTACTAATCATGTAGATCCACTATCAATGTCTCTACTTTCTACCTTCTGCTCATCTCATCTGCAGTTGAAATCTCCCTTTCTTAGCCAGAGAGCTTTGTATGTCAAAGCTGTATCTCTCACTAATGTCCCTTGCCACCCTATCATGACAAATAAAACCTTTTTTAACCACTATTTAATGAGTCCACACAAACTGTGTGTAGCAAATGTTCCTGCTCAGTAAGTGAATTTGTGGCCCTAAACCAACTTCAGTTTGTTATATTGCTTTTTTCTCCTCCCTTAATAAACACAATTCTCCTTCTGGAACAAAGAAATTCCCTTTATCTGAATTTGATACCACCAGAACCATGTATGAAATAAAATGCTATCCCTCTGCATGAGTCTGCTCAGAATATAATTGTGAAGTTGTCATCTACACCCTATGAAGCTCAATACGTATGTATTATTCAGTCAAGTTTAACTGTCTGGGGAACCAGCCACTGCTGAATGACTTCTGAATAGAATCCAGAATAAGCAAGTTATTGACTTGATTCCAGAAAGAAAAATTGGGCTACTTGAGGTTTTGTTTTGATATGCCCCTTAAGTCTCTTACTATAAATTTTATGCTGCTTTGAAAAGTCATTTCGGCATGTTTAAAACACTGCATTTTCTTCACTAGAGTTACTGACGGTTTGCTACTATGGATTTTTCTCTTTTTACAAGCAAAATGGTGTAGGTTCTCATGCATTGAAAATTTTACTTAAGACCTTATTTTAGCTTCCAGGGTGCTTGAGGTATCAACCCCAGGAGCAAAAGCGCTTTTTAAAAAATACTTTTTGTGAGAACAAAATTAAATGTGACATTTTCTTTGGAGCTGAAATTACCAAAAAAAAAAAAAAAAAAAAAAAAAAAAGGTGATGTGTTGTTTTTTTCAGATATAAAAGTCTGGTTAGCCATTTGTGTTGGTAGGAAGAGTGTTAAAATTGCTTGTATATTGTTTGGCACATAAGTTACTAAAAGTAGACCTCAGGGAGGAATGCCAACTTTGCTACAATGGAAAGAAACGGATTAGAAAAAAATTAATGTTATAAAAGAATGAAAACAATATATCACAAATCATATGTTCCCATTCTTTACTGATTTAAGGCTGTGTCAACATTATAACAAAACAATTGATTGAAAAATATTGAAGTCATACTTTAATCCTTCAGTACTTCAAGTTTATTAACAGGAGTGTTTGTTTCCCTTGTGCCTTTAGCAATCCCAATATACCCAAATAATTTACCGTGGGGGACCAAGCCCCCCAGTTAGTTTGTGCAATGTTGCAGAGGCTGCTGGTAGCCCTGTGATAGAGCACTGGGTTTGGGGTCAGCAAACCTGTGTCCAGCTTAGCCTCTGACACTTAGTAGCTGTGTGACCTTGAGCAAGTGGTTGATCTCTGTCCACTCCAGTCTCCTCAAATCTAAAGTGATGATAGTAATAGCACTTTCTGTCATAAGGATCAAATGAGATATTTGTTAAGTGCTTTGTAAAAACCTTAGGGAAAAAACTAGGCCCCCAGATATTATATAAATATATATAATTATATATTATATAAATTATATAAATGTTCATTCCCTTGGCCTTTCCTACTAGTATTAAATCCTTAACACCTCCATACTCACCAGTAGTCTTGTGGCACAGAAGAAATTTATAAGAAAAATAAGTACCTCAATGGTAAATTTTGGAGTCCCCTGTACTTACGAGTTTTGAAGTAGTTCCTTAAGAAGAATCTTAAGCTGTAATTATTTTACACGTTAACTAGGTAGTTCATGATTATATGTTTGGATAATGGTCAACATGACTGTTAGTCAAGGTGGCTTTTCTGTCAGTAATCAAAGGCAAATGAGGAGTTGATAACAAGGAAATAAGCTTGAGTTTAGATTTATTTACCACTCTAAACTTGCAGGGATTTCTTATTTCATAGAATTGCAGAAGTTTAGAGTTAGGAGGGACTTCAGCAACCATCGAGCCTAGCCCATGTCCCCAAAAGGATTTCATTTGTGGCAAAATCCAAAAATGACCATCCAGCCTTTGTTTTGATTAAAGACTTCCAACAAAAGGGAGGATACAGCTCCCTGAGGCAGTCTGTTCCACTTTTGGACAATTCTGATGATTAGGATTCTTTTCCTTTTATGAAGTCTAAATTTGCTTTTGTGACTCTTGCCATCAAATGGAATAAATATAATCCTTCTGCCAAGTACTTGGGGACTCCTAAATTTCCTTGCCTTATAAAACCTTCTCAATTTCTTCTACCAGTCTTCTTATGGGCAGACTTTGAGGCCCTTAAATATTCTGGTTGCTATCCTATGGAAATTCTACAACCTATAACATCCTTCTTAAACTGTGGTACCCAGAACAAAATACAATACTCCAGATTTAGTCTGACCAGAATATAATATAAAAAGGATGATTGTTTTCTTATTCCAAGAAGCTGTCTGTCTTAATATCATGTAATTACATTATCCTATTTGGTGGAAGCTAAAATAAGGTCTTAAGCTATTATAGTTGCTTATACCACTAACTATTGGACCTTACAATCCACCAAAACCTCAGGGTTTTTTTCCCCAGACAAATTACTATCCAGCTTTTCCCAACTTGTGAAGTAAAATGTTTTAACTCAAATATAAGACTTCACATCTATTCTTAATAAATTTCAGCTTATTTAAATTGGCTCCATGTTTAATATGTTATTATTTTGGGGGTTCATTTCTTCCTTCATCCAAATGCACACACACTAGTCTCTTGTCCCAAATTTCTCCATTTTAAGGTCCTATTGCTGAATCAATGAATGCCAATTCTTGCAATATTGAGAAATGAGGCAAGGATTGGGGGAAGAAAATGAGTGTTTCTTACAGAGTTTGCTACTTTGGAGTGCTTTTGGGCTACCTCAGGCAAAGAGAAGCCTAATTTTCCCCTTAAGCCTCTCTACCACACACATAACTAAAAAGAGTTGATTATTGCAACTGGATGATGTTGATGGGATACTAAGGATGAAATATGATGGCAGTCTCTGCAGTAGGATAGGAGGGAAATCTTGAGTGGATTCCAAAAGAGGCAGCCCATGGGCAGATAATGGGTTCTGTCTCAACTTGGAGGCTAGCAGGATATGGATTGAATGCATGAAGGCTTTGGCATTCTTCATTTTTATAACATAAGTATTTTGTTGGACTTCTTTCTTTCTCATATGGCTTCACCTATAATTGCTCAACTTCTGACACAAAATTCCTCTTGAAGAGTTGTAATTGTTGTTGGTGAATCTGTGGGGACTAGAGAAAATACGTAGTGTTCTCTCTTATTGCTTAAGTGACCAAATCCATCATGGTATCATTCGCAGACCCTATTTTCTTCTGTTTGTCAGTTCAGTTCTGCATGTCCTTTATTTTCACAATATTTCAAAGAAGAGATCATTGAAGATGGCTCAGTAATCCCATCTGCCAATTCTCTCGGTGACTTGCCATATAGTTGTGAGTTGAATGCAAGGTCAGCTAAATACTTTACTTAAAATATTAGATTAGATTAGAATACTATCTCCTTAAACACATTTGATGTTAATTCTAGACATATTTGTTTCCTTCTTCGATTACAAAGGTTAATATTCTTAGTAGAGAAACCAAACAAAAACTAATTAGGTAATTCCACCTCCTCTCTTTGATCAATTATCATCATTCTGTCATCCATATTCTAAGGAGCTGTACTTTCCCCTACTTTTTTCCCAATATAACTAAAAAAAAATTAGGCACTTTATTTTCATTAGATATCCTAGTCTAAAAATACTGTAGAAATACTACAATACAGTCAATACTGTGTTATCAATTTGAATTAATATTCCATAATCTACCTTTCCTTCTACATATCTTTCATATATATATATCGTTTTAAAATCTAAATTGGAGTTCTCTGTGACAATTGTATCATCCTTTCAGACTTCTGTTTTTCTTCTTCATAAAGTTGTTGTTATGTTGTTATGTTGCAAGTTATGTTGCAAGAATTCCATTCTTGAAACCTGCTCATATCTCTTGGGCTCACTTTCCTATTAGAATCTTCTTCTCTGGGCACCTAAAATGAGTGTTTTTTCTGAGCATTTTGAAAGCTGTTTTCCCCAAATCTAGTAATATACGAGTCATTCATAGAATGCCCAGTTTCACCCTCCTTTTTCTTTCATAAACTCTGTAAGGGAGAGCTTACTTCTTCCCAAAGTTCCCATAATTTCTACCCCAGTTACCAAATCTCCCCTAATTGTGAGAATTATATCCAGAATAGAATTCTCTCAGCTTAGTTCTTACCCTTTAAAAAAGGATGGAACTATTATTAAAGTGAGTCACAGTTATTAGCTGCTGTGCTTTGGCAGGGATAGAATTCCTGTAGGTATCAGGATAATTGAAACAATACCATCTTCTCTGTGTGGGAGATTTGGGTTCTCTTCTATAAATTTCTCATTTATTTTCTCTTGATTCTTGGGTAGCCTGTTGTGGTAGAGTAGCCAGAGTGGATTGGGTACCAAGCTTGGAGTAAGGAAATCTCATCTTCCAGAATTTGAATATGGCTTCAGTGGGGTGATCCAAGCAAGTCACTTCACCCTACTTGACTCGGTTTCCTCATCTATAAAATGATCTGTAGAAGGAAAAGACAGACCACTTTAGTATCTTTGCAAAAAAACAAAAAAAAAACCTAATTGAACAACACACACAAAAACCTGTTGATTTGTTCTAAGGACCATCATTTCTGTTTTTCCTTGCTTCTCTCCTCTGGTTCCAGGATTTCCTCAAGTATAGCTTCTAGATATACAGAATCTACCAAAATTCTTAGCTTCTCACTCCCTTAAATCCTCTACCTTTTTAACCTTTCCCATTTCTTTTGAATATGATATCCCTACCCCAAACCATATTCCAGTCACGGTTCTCATCCCGTCAAGCCTCAATAATATAAATCAAATTTACCTCCTTGTACGAGTCTCTAGTTCTGCTTACTCTTGCATCTGTATATAGACATTTGAAGACCTTGTTTCTTGTTTTGGTTTGTTTTGGCTATTGATTGATTACTGGTTCAGATTTTTTTATCTTCAGGATGTCTTAACTGCTATTCTTCCTCCATTGTACCCACTCTTATTAGCCTCACCTACTTGATAAACCAATGTAAACCAGTGTTTCTTGATCTGGAATCATGAATTTGGCTTCTAAAGAATATATTTTTGACAACTGTATTTCATTTTAATTGATTCATTTCATAATCCTATGTATTTTATTTCATGCATTTAAAAACATTATTCTGAGAAGGGTTTATATACTCCACGAGATTGCCAAAAGGGTCCATGACAGAAAAAATATTAAGAACCCCTGATGTGGACAGTTTCTTTCTCCCCATTTATTTTTCAGTTTAAAACTGTTTTCTTGGTAGTAGCAGTTTTGGCCTAGCCCCTACTATTGCCTTTCTTAAGCTTTAAACTGAATAATTTATTCACCTTCAGGGGCCTGTGCTGCTATACACTGAGAACAGCTTCTTCCAGGAAAATGTAACTCAATGGGATATATGCCAGCATAAATCCTGAGAAAATGTTTCCTTCTGCACTTGAGTCATTCTATCACCAGTGAAAAAAAGTTAACACAAAGCTCAAATTTTAGGCATTTAGGGGATTATGTGAAATAATCACCATGAAGGCTTTTGTAAAACCTTTACACACAGTAATGCTTAAATCATTTCATGGTGTTCACATCACTTTGCTCTCTCTTTTCTTTCCTTTACTTTTCTTGCTTTCTTGCTTTTTGTTCTGCCCCCTGTTCTCCCTCCTCAATGAAAATTAAATGGGAATAGAGCGTACATTAATATATGATATAACACAACAACTAGTTTTTAAGTCCCTGCTGTATGTAAAGCACTATGGTAAAGCTGTAGTGAAGGAGTTTAGATAAAACATGATCCCTACCCTCAGGGAGCTTACAATGAATTTATTGGGATAACAGTTTACACAAGCAGCTTTTCTATTATGTGACACAATCTATTGTATTACACAATAATTGGCAAGGGCGAAATACTCTCCTAATCAAATGGATTTGAGAATTCATCTTAAGTGATGTCTTTCCTTCTAGTTTATTCTCTGTCCAGTTGCCTCTGCCTGGTGGCCAAATGGATGTTCCTAGTACACCTGTCTGGCCATGCTTAGTAAGCCTCATGGTTCCCCACTGCATTAAGGAAAAAATGCAAGTTCTTCTGTTTGGCCATTGAAGCATTTCACAATCATCGCAACCTCATCTTGCTTATCTCCTAAAATAAAAAAAAACCAAATTTACATACATATATATATGCACATGCATATGCATAAATACATGCTTTTTCTTTTAAGACACTAGAAGCCAAGGAAAATATTTGTTCACTAATTATGCATTCACTCCCCCTCCATCCAACTCCAACTGTGTTCCAGCCACACTGGTCTACCTGCTGTTCTTGTCCATGTCCATACTTTTACACACATTATCCCCTAGCTTTTGATACTCTCCCTCTTCACCCTTCTTTTTCTCCTACTTGTAATCCTTGCACCTTTTGAAGCTGGGCTCAGTTACCACTCTAAATGCCTTTCCTAATTCCTTCAGCAGTTAGCAGGTCCTCCAACCACTGATTTTTTTTTCAGTTATATATATAAATTTGCATCACATATATATTATATATGTGTATAATATATATATATACATGTATGTTTGTACCACATATATATGTATGTGTAATATATATGTATGTGTGTCATATGTATCTATAAATATGTTATTTATCCCAGGAGAATATAAGCTCCATATGGTAAAGGATTGTATTGTGTTTTTATTTCCCAGGGCCAGACATTATGCTTGACACTTATTGAGTGCTGGTTAATTGATATTCCCCGTAATGGCAAAAATCACCCCCCTTCCCTGCCATTCATCCTGTGCTATATATACCTCCCCCATAAGTTTGCTCTAGTGGGGCAACGATTGCACTGGCTACCTTCACTTTTTCTTGATAGAGACACTACCCATAGGACATGCAGGCTGCTTATTAGGAGGAAATAGAGATTTACAGTGTCAGAAGCTGCAGAGAATAAAGGAAGAATTGATAAGAAGGCTTTGTGTGTGGCCATTAGAAGATCCTGCAGCTTCAGAAAAGTAGTGGGAACCTCAGTTCTAAGGATTCAGACCCTGAGAAGGTAAAGAGGAAGCAAAAATATTAGGGATTTAAATAAGGATTACTTTGCTGGGATGATAGTAGACACTAGTTACTAGTGCAGAGCTTCAGGTCCCATCATTACTATGCTTTGCACCTTGGAAGATGGCCTGATCTGCAACAGTCCCTGCTCAGAACAGACATTTTGCCAGGTTCTGTGAACATACTTATTTGAGGCCACAGATTCCCTCAGAAAAACCTTTTCTTGTCTGACTCCTTTGTTCTGCTTGATATTACAAAAGGCAATAACCACAGGAGAGATAGAGCCTTTCTCCCAACTAAACTAGAATTTGAGTGCTTGAAACACAGCAAAGGGACTTTTGGTTTTTAAATAATAAGACATTCTAGGTGTCTTTATTCTGTTTCTCTCTCTTAGACCAAGGGTATTGTCAAAGAGTGGTCAGGTCCTCAAAGTCAAAAGTATTTTCATCTTTTATTTGTAGGATGGCAAATGTTGACTGACATGACCTAAATAAACAAATACTCTTGGGCAGATAGTGTTGTAAGCATATATATATATAATTGTCTAGGGGTCCCGGGACCCCAAAGGTTAAGAATCGCTGGTATAACATAAGGAGGATCAGATCTGGTGTTTGTTGTTGTACTTCCCTTTGATCCTGGCTTTGCGGCCTACTCCATCCTAATATAGGATCACAAAGGGACCTGGGAGGGGATTGAGTGTCGCAAGCCCTGACTTGAAGGATTCTGAGACGTAGTAACCCAGTGAGTGGGTTTTTAAACCAGCATTGCACCCTAGAGATTCGTGTTTCCAAAGTCAACCTCTTTGGGTCTGAGTTTCTTCATCTGTAAAATGCCAAAGTTAAACTAAATGACTTTTGAACCTCAAAGTCTTTGATCTTATGATCTTTCACAATTTATTTTTATTAAATGCTCCCATTTAAAAAACATCAAAGTAATCCTGGCTTTGAAGCATCTCTGACCCTTTTTTTCCATTGTGTCAACTCTTCTCTACCCTTGCTTTTGGTGGGAGGAAAAAAAAAATCACTTTATATTTCATATATTCTACTTATATGTGTTTTTAAAAGTTCTATGTTAGTGTAACTTGGGAAGTTAGCGATTCCAGGTCTCTTCAGCATATAAAGCTCAGTAATTTTTCATTTGATACTGTTTGAGACAGTTACCAAGGGGACCGTCATATCGTAAGTACAATTTTCACCTTCTAGACAGCCAGTCATGTCTTCCTTAGTTTTCTTTCTTCTCTACCACTTCAAATGAGAATCAAACTGTAGTAGTTTGAGTTTCTAGTTCCTAGACACTGTGCTTAAAAACACCTAAAATATCCATGAAACTGTGGAATTAGTAACACTCTAGAAAAATAAGCAATGTCCAATAGTTTATACAAATTGCTATTATGGGAGCCATAACTCTTTGTTTAAGAACATGTTAACATTTTTCATATTTGTTTTTGGCTATAAGATATTGTAAAGAACACTTTTGGAATGTTCTGCTAATTTGTAATAACTTTGGAGTGTGAATATTTGGAGATTATAATCATGGAGGAGAGAGAGAGAGAAACGTTACTTGATCATAAATTTGCAAATACCACATGTCTTAAATGATGATTAGGTGGTGGCAAAGACCACCAAAGGGCTAATAAAATATGCAAGTTAGATTAAATTTGTTTTATTTCTTCTCTTGCTTTGAAATTTCTGATAATCTTAAATGTGGAGTAATAGGTCAAATCTGAAAAACCCTTAAATTTATAGAGTTAAATGTAAAATTCTAGGCTTGAGTTCAGAAAATCAATTTCACAAGTATGGAACAAATGAAGGTATAGCTAAATGATAGTTTGGGTTTTTTTTGTTTTGTTTTTTGTGAAAAAGATTTAGGAGTTTTAATGGACTGTGATCTCAACATGATTCATCAATGCAACGTGGCAACCCAAAAAGCTCATGAATTCCTAGTGTCCATCAGATGGAAGGGGAAAAAAATAGTGTCACTATTCTCCCCTTGTCAGATCACACATAAATGATTGGGCTTTCTTCCAGGGACCAGTTTAAAAGAAATATTAAGCCATGACAAGAATATACAGTAATTTAAATACATTAACACAGTACTATGTTGATCATTTCATTATTTTGGGAAGAAGTATAACCTACAGACAAGAGAAAGGATATAAAAACATTATCAGCTCTTCTCAGTACTTTTTGGAGGGGTCACCTTAAGGATACCATTTAAACAAGGATACAGTAATCTAGCATATTGTACATATTACTTTAAGATATTTTTTATCTTTTTGTTTTTGTTGAAGTCAAAACAGCTGAAAACAAGGCAAGTTTAGTGGTCAAAGCATCCCATCTTAAACTTTGTATTTATAATCTTGACTATTTCATATTTCTTCTCTTCCTTGTTCATATTCACTTCTATCTTTTTTCTAACTACCTTTTTGTCTTTTCTTTTTTAAGATTTTCTTTGGGCATATTCTTGAGTAAGATTATCCTAGTACCTTTGCATAGAAATCTCTGTGTTTTTCACAGAATTAATAGACCAGAAGTATTGACTTAAAAGTGAGGTATGCTCTACAAGATTACAGATTAGAACTCTGAGGTGGCCTTTGGCTTTCTTGGCCCTTCCAGTCTCTTGTCACATCCAACTTTGCCAAGCCCAGTTTTGCCAAAAATAAAATGACATCTTCATGCTATAACTGATTCCACCCAATTCAGGGCTTTCATTTTATTTCATTATAAAATTATGTCAGATTTCATTGGCAAAGGTTTCTTCTGTGATGATTGTATTCCCAAAAAGCTTCCTTGTAAAATGACATGTAAAATAATGGAAAAAATAATGATTGGAGCCTGTCAGGCCCATAGCAAGACACAGAACTAATGCTCAGTTGGATCATTGTACAAGAATTTCTTACTGGAGATTGTGCAAGAAACAGAGAAAGACTTAAAAGACCAATTCCCATGTTGGACCACCAAGAGACAAAAGCAGAAGCCAGGGATTGTGATAGACTGTAGGGTATCCAACTGTGGAGAAGACAGAACTAAAAAAATTTTTTCCTTTGACTTAGAAAATCTGGATTTTGGCTATACCATTCTTAGGTTTTTTAATACAGGGTTTCTTTCAGGAAGTAGCCAATGGATTCTTCTCATTTTTACTTTGTCTCGAGGTTCTAATAGATTACTTTTATATTTTTATGACTTTTTCATATACAGAACCCAGGCTTTTTTGTTTGGTCATGATTTTCAGGGAATTTGATGATTCTTAAATTTTATTTCCTGTTTTGATATCCTATTTTTCAATCTTTTTACTTTTTTTTCTCCCAAATATTGCTTCTTGTTTCATTGGGCCATTGTGTTCTATTTGTTCCATTAAAAAAAAAATAATCCAACTACTTGGTTACGTTTATTTCTTGGACTTAATGTATAATATTTCTTCATTAAATTCATTTTTTCTGTTTATATCTTCAGCTTTTATAATTCCCCTTTATCGTAGTTGAAGAGGTAATTTGGTATGGGTAATTTAGAAAACTTCTCTCCAATCAAGGAATTTCTGGATTCCACTCTTACTTCTAACACAAACTATGACTATGACAAATGGTTAAATTAGAGTGGTAAAGAAAATACCTTTTATAGCTATAGATGAGTGTAATTTTTGACAAAATATGGGATAAAGATGGTAACAAAAGACAAAACAAGTAATGTTTATAATATAAAATTGAAAACTTTAGTCCAAAGAAAATAAGTGTAGTTAAAAGTAAAAGAAAAAAGTTTTATTTACTTTGAGTATTTTTTGGTGGTGGTGGGGGAGAATTGCAGATAGAAATAGTAGCCAACAAAAGAAATAAAGAATCTTTCTCTGCATTTAGAAGTTATTGACACTTTACTAAAAAGTAATCTCAGACATTTTAATAATTCCAAAGGCAAAGGTGTAACCTTTGGGCAAATCTATTAAAAGAATTCCATTTCAATGAACTTAAGCTTCAGAGGTATAAAAAAAATATGTATGACTAACAAAGCCTAGAATTAAATTATGTGTTTATACATATGCTTATTTACATATGTGATTAAATATAGACATATATGTATATATACACATATACATAGGTATATATGTCTGTGTGCCTATTTAAATATATATATATATATATAATATGCATCATATAAGGATAAGAGCATGGAAACATTTTTCATTAGTCTATGAAAAGGAAAAAAAGCTATTGTATGGATGACAGAATTGTTAGCATAGGAAATCAATAAAACAACACAAAAGTTGATTTCTATGCAGTGTGATCATATGTTAATGATAAAGAGCACCTGTGTTTCACCAAGAATTAGAAATAATTTCCACAAAGCAAAAAGATTAGAATGCACAAGGCTGAGTTCTTTGACAGCAAGAACTGTCTTTTGCCTTTCTCTGTATCCCCAGAAGAATCTGGCATGTACTAAGGGCTTAAAAAAGATTATTGTCTAGCTGACTTGTGGGAAATAGTCATGGTAGTATTACAGAAAACAGTCTCCTTTCTAGAACTTTAATATTTCTCTGGATGTTTGAAGATCACAATCTATTTAGACTTTCTCATCATGTAGAATTATTGGCCTGATAACATGTAAATGAACAGCTCAAGTTTTTAATTCATTGATTAGGGATACCACATACCCTCCCTCTGGATGGCTAAGTCTCCCTCAACAACTTTCTACCTATGCCCAGTAGGGAACCATCCTGATCTCTCATAGTGCAGAAACTGTTCTAATTGTAACAGCAGATGCTATTTTCCACTCTCAAGAAGATATGTAAAAGGGAGGAAGGGGCAAGGGGAGGAGAAAAGGGAAAAATAAATAATGGTTTCATTCTTTAGTTCTATATGTTCTCGTATTCATTCTCTATTTCATTTTAGCTTATTTTTGAAATTTCACTTTCACAAGCTGTTGAATTCAAATGTTTAAACTTCTCTCCCTTCAAGAGACAAAAATAAAATAGAGCAACATATACTAATAAACCTACCCCTGACTCCAGGAGATAAGCTTCAATGCAATATGGTCATAAAGTATGTCCTCAAGACTTAGAGAGAAGTAATAAATTTACATAAACAAAATAAATTTAAATGCAGATTAAAAAAATAAGAAAAACATAATTGACAATGCATAGGCAACAAAACTAATTCCAAGAAAAACTAAATTTAGATTTTTTTTTTCACATTTGTGTGTGTGTTTCTGCATATCACCCTAGGTGGGCTGACAGGAGAATCCAGTTTAGAAAGAGGTCTTTTTTTTACTCACCTTTTAAAAAAATGTTATTCTTCTCTGTTATATCTTCTGACACCTTTTGATTTCTGAAGATCTGTGATAATCATCAAAAAGGCCAGGCACATTTATTCCATAAATAAGAGGTCTTTAACAAATCAAAAGGTGTCAGAGAATGTCTTAAAAGAGAGGAAAAAAATATTTGGAAGAGAGAATCTTCTTTTTTCTTAGCTGTATCCCTCAGGCTAATTAATTGAGGGCATTCACACACAAATTTATGACTTACCTGGTTTTTATTTTAGCTTCATGGCTCATCCTTGATAATAATTGCAATTTTTCTGTGGCTCGTGAGTAATTTAGTTTATTTGAAAAAAAAAAATAAGGAGAGATTTGAGTGAGCAAAATCTCCTAATTTGTAGGACTTGAAAAAATGGCTTCCATGTAATGGGCATTGTAGCAGAAGTTTGTGGTTGAAAGTATAGCAGTCATCAATAAATAAGGATTCTTTTTTTTTCATCCCAGGATTGATAAGCATTGGAAATCCACCTTAAAAGACATTGAGTCCAACCACTTCAATTTATAGATAATGTATATGAACTCAGAGCCCTCCAGAAGATATTATTTGTCCTTTGTTCTCAGAGAGGACCATGACATTAGGGAGGGGATGTCATGACATGGAAGTGAGTACATATAAGTAAGGGTGGACTGTGCCGAGTCACCAGCCATCTTATTCCAAATGGAAAGATATGGATTAGGGTGATTGGAGATGATCCCCCCCAGAAGATAAAAGACAGAAAGAAAAACCCTGTATATGCAAAAATACCTAAAGCAGGAACTTTTTATAGTGACAAGAAGCTAAAAGCAAAGTAGCCCACCCAGTGATGAATGGCCAAATTTATTATGAAGATAGGCATGTAATCAAATATCACTGAGCTATAAGAAATAATAAATAAGAAGAATAAAGAGGAATAAGAGAAAACATGAGAATTATTGCAAAGTAAAGAAAGCAGAACAATATACATAGTTACTACAACAATATAAATGAAAAAGACAAAGTAATCTAAAACTGATTTTCCTAGTAACCAAGGGTGGTCCCTCAAAATATAAGATAGACCTTTTTCCTTTCTTTGAAGAAGTAGATAACTCTGTAGAATGTTCATGTATTGGTTAAATTTGCTGAACTGCCTTCTTTTCCCTTCTCTTTCTTTTTTATTCTTTATTATAAAGAATGGTTAAAATAAGCAATAAATTCGAAAATGTAATTTTAAGAAGAAAAAAATAATCCAGATCATTGAAAGCTTTTTAAAAAATAAAAGATACTACTCTATTTGTTCAATAGTGAATAGAACCAGCTACACCTAGCAAAAGAACTCTGGGAAATGAGTGAACCACTACATAGCATTTCCAATTCCTCTGTTTTTGTCCACTTGCATTTTTGATTTTCTTCTCAGGTTAATTGTACACTATTTCAAAGTCCGATTCTTCTTGTGCAGCAAAATAACTGTATAGACATGAAATAACTGTGGACATGTATACATATACTTTAATATATTTAACATGTATTGATCTACCTGCCATCTGAGGGAGAGGGTGGGGGGAAGGAGGGGAAAAGTTGGAACAGAAAATTTTGCAAGGGTCAGTGCTGAAAAATTACCCATGCATATGTCTTGTAAATAAAAAGCTATAATAAAAAAAAAAATAAAAGGTACTAAGCAAATGTAAGTTGTTACTTTTGTAATAAAAAAAAAGTTTGATGTGATCAGAAACAATAATTAGTGTTTATGTGTTGTTATAGGCAACAAGAGAAACTCTCAGCCATCATTGTACTACCCTTGGTGATGCTCTCAGAAAGGAAAATGACTTTGCTCTAATAATTGATGGCAAAACTCTGAAGTATGCCTTAACTTTTGGAGTGAGACAGTACTTCCTGGATTTAGCTTTGTCCTGCAAGGCTGTTATCTGTTGCAGGTAAGTTTGTTGTTCTTAATATGAAAAGCCTTCCAGTGAACTGTGAATTTCACATCTTCTGTATAAAGGTCTTTCATATGAGTTTGTTCAGGAGCTACTCACAAAGCACTTTTACTTAAACTTCACTAATCTAAAAACTATTTCTGTACATAAATTACTAGTTTTGAATTTTTTTCAAAAAGTTTTACAAAAGTGTTATGAATTTGTTTAATTTTAGATGCATTTTAATTTTAGAATTCTACATTTCATTGCCTCCTATTCTTTATTGACTATTTTGGTATCTTCACTAGTCCACATTTCTAATATGGATTAGTAAAATTTTAAATACTTACTTGAATCATTTAGAATATAAGCAGATAAAACTATCGCAAAGATACTTGGTCTCCATTAAAGCTTAATTTAGATGTCCCATGATGGATGTCCTGGAGAAGATGTTGGGTTCTTGAAAGATTAGCCAGCAGAACGTAATGCAAATTCTGGCAGGAAAGCCTATAAGAATAAACAGAGATGGACTCTATATTATCTGAAGGTTAGCCTTTCTAAGTTCATCTATAACTTAGCCACACAGGGATGATGTATCTTTTTGGCTTTAATACTTTCAGAGATAATTTACTAAGTTTTTCAGGGATTGTGAAATTGTTGTTTATCTCTAAAATATTAAAGTGCTCATTCTTTGTATTGTATTTACATATTTTCAAGAGATAGTCTGATAGATGAAGTAATCAGCAAATTAAACTGGTCTCTTTCTTCTCCTTAGCATGGTAACCTTTTTAAAAATCTCATACATTCCTTATTTTCTACCTATAACCCTGATAAATGAATATGATAATAAAGCATTTTGCCAATATTATAGCATTGAGTGTGAAGGGCAATATACTGTACAATATGCTTTCATGGCCTTTCAGATATCACTGGTGAGAGATTTTTTTAGTGTTCCTCATTTACTGTTTAAACTAATATAATAATAAGGTTCATAAATGATCAATCAAGTATACATAAATATTGATTTAATTTTAAAGCCATTTGCTTACTTTTTGGAAGTACACATCTTCTAGAATCTAAACTGATAATCTGTATCAAGAAATTATACTTTTAAAATATAAAAAATTATAATATAGTTTAAATATTAGGGAAGCAACTTTCTTTTGCAAAAATAATCACACAGCCAAACTTTTTTTGATGGGATTTCTCAGTAAACTGCCCCTTCTCCCCCTTCACAGTGTTAAACCACAGAATTAAACAATAGCAGAGCAGGGAGGGAAACTAGGAGGTAGAGTCAAGGGAGGGAAAAAATATGTTCTTGACTCATGAAATTGCCTCCAGAGATCCCATGCTGGAGTAGTCACAAGGCACATGGGCCTCAGAAAACTTTAAGGCACCGAGCCCTTAGGAGAGGATCACATTCTATTATACACGTGCAGATCAGGACTGAAGCTGAGATTATTAAGATGTGTGTGGGCCCTCTTCCTCCCGTGCTCTTGTTTTATACACGTTTGTGGACCTTGGAGGTCCCAGTGCAGGCCCTGAGTTGTGCTCTCCTTTGTTTGTTTTAATGTAAAATATCTTTTCTCAGCATTTTTCTTCTAATTGTCTTAATTCCTAGTCTCCCCTTTCCCATAAGGAATCTTGTCCCGCTTCCTGCTTGGTGCTGTCTGTGGCTTCAGGCCCACCATTACATCAGGGCCATTAGCTGATTTACATCCCTGCTCCCCACTGGCACTAGGGGCATTGGCACAGGGCCACTTGGCATCCAGACCACTGGCGTAGGGCATCTCCTTGGCACCTGGCTCCGCCGAGCCCCGAGCACTGCGTCAATGGGGAAACTCTTGCCCCTTAAGAAAGTCGCTGGGGCGGAACAGTTTATCATTCTCTGTGAGAAAAGGAAAGCGTCCCTCATCCTTTCTCAGGTTCTTGAAATCCCCTTCTATCGAGGGACTCCATCCTATCCGACGAGTCTTTTCTGCATTGAGTCTCCAGATCAGCATCGTACAATATTTCAAAACAGTCACTGTGGACAGAGCGGTTTCCAGAGCCTATTTATATTCAGCCTTGGCTTTGTGGTCTTGTCTCTGAGACTTAGTATGCTTAAAGGCACCGTCCATACCTAAGCTGAATTCACAATCTGATCCTCCTCTCTCCCTCAAGACTCATGTCTTAGTTACAGTGAAAGAAGGAAAAACAGCTGCCTTATAGTGCATAAAGTGGCTCTGAGGCTTCGTTCCATCTTCAGAATTAAATCCATTCCCATCTTCCCTGACACATCAGCACAAGCAAGGAAGAAAATTTGGAAACGTTCGCCTGATAAAAGTGGTGTTTAAAGACTTTAGAGTTTCGTGTCCTTAAAGACTTAGAACAAACATTGATTTTACTAGTCATTATACTTCTTTTCGAACACCTCAGAGTTCTTGTCTGTACATTGTAACTATTATAATTTTAAAATATTAGTGTGGGATTCAATATAGTGATTATTACAATTATTACTCAAACAAAGGAAGGATTTTAAAGCCCTAAACTCCTCAATAAGAAGCCAGAGATTTGAGGAAATGCACAAAATAACAAGCCCCATGAAATCATTTATTTCTTTCTAGATACTTTTTTCTTTTTTCCCCTAAATAAAATTTTAACTGATATATTTTATTTCAGTGATGTTGAAATGTTAACTGATATATTTTATTTCAACCTCACTGAAATTTCTTCATGAATATTTGTCATATTCCTCTTAACTAATTGTCCAGCTTACTGAGAGCAGACAGTAAAATTTCTCTCTGCTACATATCAGTGGTATCAAGTACAGTATACTATGCAGACTTGGTGCTTATGTTTATTGAATTGAATCCCATTTATTACTTTTTAGAGACTTCTTTTCCTTTTTCCCCTAAAATTTTAACTGATATATTTTATTTCAACATCACTGAAATTTTTTCATGCATATTTGTCGTATTTCCCCTAACTAAATGGCCAGCTTACTGAGGACAGACAGTAAGTCTTCTCTCAGTTATAGATCACTGGTACCAAGTACAGTATATTATGCAAAGTCCAGTTAAATCCAATTGAATCCAATTAAAATTCACTCAATTTTAATAGGGGAAGTCTGTCATTTAATGAAGATTTGACCTTTTCATTGCTAGGACTAGCCCCAAAGCTCAGGGTGTTGTCAAAGGTCAAAGTCACTTATCAATCAAGTCACTTAATCCTGCTTACCTCAGTTTCCTCCTCTGTAAAATGAGCTGGAGAAAAAATGGCAGATCACTCCAATATCTCTGCCAAGAAAACCCCAAATGGGATCATAGTCATATGCACCTGAAAAATGACTGAGCAACAAAAAGCTCTGTGTACAAAAGCTGCATTTCTATATCTTGCTCCTCAAAATGAGATCCTTATATTTAATCATTTTTTAATTCCCTTCCATCTCTAACTTGCCACCCTTCATCATCTTTAGACCAGAGTACTATGTGTCTTAACTGAGCATCCGTTTTATTTAGGTGCTCTTTTTTCAGGGAGTTGGTTTCTCTCCTTCTTGGGTCAGTTTGATTTCAATAACCATTTGTAATGCTTCTTTGAACGCTCCCCGCTTGAAAGGGTGGGAATAAAATGGTGAAAATTGTCTACGTTAAATAGCTCGTGGCTTCCAAGGTCCTCATCAGTCCTGGTAGGCCAGCCTTGAAAATTATTTTACATTTTTTCCTACAGTTGTCAGTTTAGTTTAAACATACTTTGAAACTTATGTTCTGTGACAGTTGGTTGAAAATTGGCTTACAGCCTCCAGCTTTTAGACTGTCTGGCAATCACTGTTCTTCTACATAATTTATGTATCCATGTCTTCTCAAAAAGAGAAGTTAAATTGAAGTAAGCATTTTTCCCTACTTGCGACATTGCTAATCAAAGTTTAATCCCCTTCCAGGCTATTTTTTTTTCCCTTCACTCTGTAAAGAGACTCAATTTTAGTAACTGCTGTCACTTGGGAGTGACATACCAATCAGAACCTTTCACCCTGGTTTACTAAAGGGGTCCTGCAAGCAGAAAAGAAATCTGGAGAACCACTTTGTATATTTTCTGCTATGATGCGATAAGCACCTTAAATAAAGGTTCCGATTAAGTGCAGTTTTGGGAACCCCTAGCATTCTCGTTCTAAGAACGGGTTCCTCTAAAAATATTCCATTAAAGGAGAGTCATGAAGCATAAATATAGCTAATAAATGTTCAGCAGACGCTTCATTTCCAGAAAATCGGCAAACACTCTCAATGCCAAGCAGATGTTTGGCTTGGGAAAGACTTCCAAACTCCTAATGAATCCCAAACTCATACTTGCTTCCCAGAAAAGTAGGAATAAAGTTGAAAAAGTTAAGCAGGTATTTCCCTCATAGACACATGTGACTAAGCCCAGATAAGTTTATTAGCTATATTAAATGGCCAGATTTTGCTTCAATAGCAGTCAGCTGTTCCTGCTCCATTGGATTCATTAGGTATTCCAACTCCATTGATAAATTCTATGGCTATCTTACAAGTAATACCCAATAAGATGATTTGCTACAAATGATGTGTGTGTGTGTGTGTGAAATTAGGTTTTTAAATCATTTCCACTGGCTGATATAAAAAGTTAAATCTTAGCCAACACCAGTACAACCACCTGTGTTATTTTGATAGAATACAAGATGAAAGTGTTAGTCCCTTCCCCAACATCCAGCATTATAAAGGAGTGCTTTAGGTATTGTTCTTGGTGTGAGTTAAATATTATTAGCTCCTGTATACCCCACTGAACTACCCAATATTGATCTCCTCTTTCTTCATGCTTCCTAATTTTCCCAATCTGTTCCTTATATCCTGACTTGATTTCCCTCTTCTCTTATGTTGACACAACACATAGACATTTCAGTAAAGTTTCTGTCCTCCAGCCTCCAATCATTTTCCTGTAATTAAATAATATTTACTTATTGAATAATAATAATTGTGAAATAATTCTTGACCTAATCCTGCTAATTCCCAACCCTGGATCATCCCCACCATCTACCTTCATATCTAGCTCCCTAGCTCACTCTAGCTAGAAGAAGTAGCAAATATACACCATGTACAATGATCATATTATCGAAAAACTCTCCTCAGAGAGTCCAAACCAGGTTGAGGATACCCCAACCACAAACCCATCAGTGAGTTGGGGAGAGATGCACCCCAAACATGGGAAGTCTTTACCAAGCAGAATGGGCGGAAGAAAGCAGTTTATTCCAAAAGCCATGGAGCCATGCTGAGGCAAGTACTGGGGGTGTTTTGAGCTGAGCTGGACATTGAAAACCAAGGATTGTCCATTGCATCCTGGAACATCACCCATCATTTATTTTTGTCTTGCTTTTGAACTTCTGTGACTCTGGAAGAGAATGAGGCAGGCGACTTTATGCATTACTTAAATTCAAGTCAAGATATTACTCTGGGATGACATTGGTCCTCTTCAAAAATGAAGGGTGAAAATCAGCTTCTGGACAAAGACACAAAACCATGCAATATGCTCCAAAATCATTCTGTCCCACCCCAGAGGGCTCTCACATAGCAAAGATGCTATTCAGTTCTGATAATGTATTTTGTAGCAACTTTCCAAATCTTTTCCTTAACTTGACCTTCCTTCCTACTTGACTAAGAAGTTTGTTCATTGTTCATATTTTCAGCATCTCTAACACCTACCTGTCCTTTCTTATCTGCAACAGTGCGCATGGGACAGCTTTCCTCTTCACTATAATCCTTGTGTGCTGAATCTCCTACCTTCTAGGATTTTGTGCTATTCATTTTCTCGTTTCCTCCTTCAAAGTCTTCATTTTTTATAGCACAGTAATATTTGATTACTTGTTTGGCTATTTTCAAACTGAGGGACATCTATTTTGTTTCAAGCCCAAGTGCTGCTATGAATATTTTGATATATTGTATATGAGACTTGCTTTTTTAGTCATTGTCCTCAACTCATTGTCTCAGTTCATCACTTTTTGTAACTCCCTTACACTAGTTCATTTATTTCCTCTCAATCTCTTTCTCACCTGTAAGTATGATTATCCAGAAAAATTATGTTCTTCATCCTTATTCTGTATACACAGACACACAGAGATGTAGAGACAGGGACACATTTTTTTTTTATTTGATTTTTTTGCGCATCAAGATAATTGTATAAGTTTGTACGCATATATTGGATTAAATATATTTTTACCATGTTTAACGTGGATTACTTGCCATCTAGGGGGTGAGGGGAAAAATTGGAACACAAGGTTTTGCAAAGTTGAAAGTTTATCCATGCATATCTTTTGAAAATTAAAAAGCTTTAATAAAAAAGAAGTAGAGACATTGTGAATATGTATGTACACACATGCATGCTCTGTCTTTAATGATCTCAACCACAATCATGGCTCCATCCATCACTTCTGTGCATATGAATCCATAAGCACAAGTCAGCAGCCCCAGTTTCTCTGTTGGGTGCCTGTCCCACATTTTCAACTGCCAATCGGAAACCTTCTCTTGGATATTCCACCAGGAGTTTCTGGGGTGGTTGGAAGAGAGTACTCAGATGGTTGGCCCCCATTTTTTCAGTGAAGTTTTTAGCAGTCTCATTTATTTTGAAAGAGAAGGAATTAAGCTCCTTGAAGACAAGAAGCTTTATCATTTTTTTACTTGTATACGTGCAGATCTTATACATTGCTGGTGTTAAATATAACTTTTTTAAAAAATTTATTGATATTTTTGTTTTAATGTTATATATATTCCCAAAGCATTCCTCCTGAATCACCACTTCAGAGACCTATCCCTTAAAACAAAGGAAAAAAATGAGGGAAAACAAAAACCATCAAGCAAGGCTGACATTACATTGGTGTTTATTCTGTGTTCATGGTACCTAGTGCATGGTCCCTGGCTTCTGAATAGGGAAGAAGTATTCTTCTGCTTGAGCATCAGCATTTTTCAGCATTCCGCTCCCACTTTTCTTCCCATTACATTGCTGTAGTCACTGTGTATATGTTTTCTTGGTTCTGCTTTTTTCACTTTACATCAGTTGATGTTTCCCCGTGCTTTTTTCTGTTCTTTGAGTCTTTATTTTTATAGCACAGTGATACTTGTTTAGCTTTTTCCAAGTGATGAACATCTATTTGTTTCAAGCCAAGTGCTGCTAGGAATATTTTGGTATATTGTATATGGGACTTGCTTTTTCTCATTGTCTTCCTTGGGACTGGCACATAGTAAGTACTATGTTAATGTTAGCTATTATTATTGCATATAAATCAATAACTAAGCTTGCTTCCTGTGTACCAGACAATATGCTAAGTGCCGAGGATACAAAAAAAAGCAGTCACCTCCCTCAAGGAGTAATAAGGGAAGTAAGATGCAAATAAAAATATTTCAAGCAACCTTTATACAGGATAAAGGGGAAATAATTCAGAGAGGGAAAAGGCTTCCAAGTAAAAGATATTATTTTAGTTGGAACTTAAAGGGAGCCAGGGAGATCAGAAACCAGAATTAAAGAGGAAGAACATTTGAGAGCCAGAGAAAATGCAGAGTCAAAAGATTTTCTTGTAAGTGGAAAAGCCAGAAGGCCAAAATCACCAGATCAAAGAGTATGTGCCAAAAAGTAAGGTCCACAAAGGCCAGTAGGATACCAGAGGGCTAAGCTGTGAAGGGATTTCAATGCCAACCAGAGCTTTTTTTATTTGATCCTAGAGGGAATAGAGAGCTACAGGAGTTGTAGCTTCTTGAATAGGAGGTTCACATGGTAGAAAATATGTTTTAGAAAAATCATCTTGATGATTCAGTAGAGGATACATCAAAATTGTTAAGTTCTTTGGGTGGCTGAAGAGTTCTGAAAGGAACAGTAAACAGTACTTCTTAAAGATTCTCTAGATACTTAGTCTGCTAATGAAAATCACCATGTCTTAAAAAGATATTTTCCTTCCATGATTTAAAAAATATTTTATAGAGTTGCTGTGGCCAAAAATGTTACTGCCTCATAGCCAAACTTCTGGTAATGAACTTCTAATGGCATATCGGATAGAAAACTTGGAATCATAAAACTCTAGGGATCTCACATTCAACTCTTAGCAGCAGTGTAATTCTTGGTAAATCTCTCAATTTCTCCAAGTCTCAGTTTCCTCATTTGCAAGATCACCTTAATAATAATACTTTGCTAAAAGAAATATTGTAAAGACCATTTGAGACAATGTATGTAAAAATGTTTTGTAAAACCATAATATGCGACGTAAGTATTAGTGATTATTTTTATCAGTAGTAGTGATAGACATTGTCTTGAACGGCAAACATTCAATCCATCACTGGGCCTGTGCTCTAATATATCTCTGCTTTTGTAGGATCTGCTGGAACTTTCAATGTAAGCATAAATTTTAGAAATTCAAAGTAACCCCCTTTCTAAAACATAATTCACCAGAATGAGATTTTGATAAGGGAAATTAGCCATACTTTCCAAATATCACCCCGTGCTCAAGCATTTTCAAAGTTCACTTTCAATATGTTCAGTCTCATGACTTTGTTGCATATTGGTCCAGATTGGTATGTACATTTGTAACAATACAAAGAAAGTATGGCACACTTCTTTCCAGTAAACTCCTTTACAAGAAAAGGGATAGGTTAATGCTTATGTTTTCTCAAAAAATTAATCTATTGACATTTATTTAGCGGTTTCCTTCCAGCCACACTCTTGAGACAACACTTCATGAACGTTCTAACTTATATACCTACCGGCCTTTACTGATTTGTCATTCTCCTTAGATGCCTTTTACTATGTTATTTTCTGTCAATCAGCAATATATGTGAAAATATTTTGAAAACCCTAAAGCATTATAAAAATGTGTAAGCTAATTTTTTTAATCACCCTCTTCTGAAAATGTCTCCTTTTAGCTCCCATGATACAAGCTCAGACATCATCTCATCCAACTCCACCTAAGTTTACATAGGAAGAATCTTAAACTCAGAAAATTAATGTGAATTTCTCGTGGTTACATGGGAAATAATTAGTGAACAGGAATTTGAAATGAAGTGTTTTGACTCTATTTCCAATACTTTAATACTTTGTTCTACTTCCTCTAATCCTGTTTCTGTTCCAATTTGCCCAATCAATCCTTTTCCCTCTTGTTTGTAAGCTTATTTTCATTTTATAAAATCTTAATATTGGATATAATTCAGAAATTATCTGTTCCTACCTTCTACCCAATGAATTAATCCCCATAGCCATATTCCTACTAAATGGTGGAGAAAGAAGTGTTTAAACTTATATTTATATCCCTACATTTACACACACACACACACACACACACACACACACACACACACTTACCCCACCCAGCCACATTAGTGTTTTTCCACTTATAAAGCACATTTGCCAAGGACATTCCTATGTGAATGTAAAAATTTAGTTTAAAAACAACATTCTGTCCATTATAATGGAAAGAAGGCTAGTCTTTCTAAAGTACAGTATAAAGAAGCAGAATAAGATAATGGGAGCATTGGCAGATCGAAATTCTGAGTTCTGGATTCTGACTAGTATTTGTGTGACTTTGGATAACTCACAAAACTACCTCAGCTTTTTCATCTGTTAAAAAAAAAAAAAAGAGGGAGTTGGACTAGATAATCTCCAAAATTCCCACTGACTTTAAATTAATATATTATAAACTATATTATCACCAATTAGCTGACATTCAAAAGCACTTTATATATGTCCACTCATTTTATCTACAAGGTCTCCTACTAGCTAGGAAAAAAAAGTATTTGAAATTAAACATCACTTTTGTGCCTTGAACACACTTACATAGGACTTTCTTTCCCAGAATTCCTAAAGAAATAATAGTCCATCATAATTGTAGACTCAATTTGTGTATTATAAGAGATTTTAAATAATTGTGATAACACATTTCATTAACAAATCTTAGCTTTGGAGGATATGAAGAAAAGGTATTTATTACCCTAACCATGTAATTATAGTCTTATTAGTCAATATTTGTGTGAATTCTACTTACTATAGATTATGTAGAACAACCTTTGAGAAGTAGGAGATTCTAGCTTTCCTTTTTATTCTAACAATCCATTTACAATAATTGAGACTTGCACCAATATGTAACTCTGGCACTTGGAGCAACTCACATTAAGAAAGACATTGAAATGTCTTTTAAGAGTTTTTAGATTACATCATAAATTCAGATAGCAATTAAAATTGCCCCCTTTTATATTAAAATCAAGGAAGATTTGAAAAAACTCCTGGATTAAAATTCATTATTACATTAAGAATCTCTTCCTCTCATTTTGTGAATTTCCTCATGTAGTCAGCCAAATAGAACTCACTGAGGAATATTCTGATAGTCACAAGGGGAAATCTAAGGAAGTTTATCAGAAAAGGAAATAATGGCCCTACATTAGATCTGCTGATCTCAGAACAACCAGGGTGGTTCTCACTCTGTAAGCTCATAGACATTTTTCATACCTGAGGATAGTGAAATAAAGTCAGGTCCCCTTGATGTCTTCTTATGGAAATCTCAAGGTCTTCATCCTTCAAAAGCAGACCTTGCGGTACATTTAATGATCACATTTCATCAGTAAAAGCATTTGAAGTGTGCCAAATAATCCATCTCACACGTTGTAAAGTTACCCCGGGAGCATCATGTTATTGAGCCAGTGTTTTTGAAATGTTAAGAATCCTATGATACTCCTTACCAAACAGAATTTTTAAAATTCTCTTCTTGTACCCATTTTGGTTTTTACAAACCCTTTAAATTATTCTTCAAAAAGGGCTTTCTTTTTATATTTACCTGATGCTCTTTATTGTATTTTTTTTTAATATTCCATACAGTAAAGGTGATTCATTTTAACTGATCCCATCAAAGCTATTTTGTACAAAATTGTATTAGGTGGTTCACCCTGTATAACTTTTTTTTTTTTTCTACCAGTGAACTGATATTTTCCGGTGCTTCTGCATAGCACTAGAAGAACAGTGGAAGTTGCTGCACAGAAAATAAGAAAAATAATGAATAACATGTGCAGGAACTGCAGCCAAAATAATATCTGAAAAACATATTGCCCTTTTTGTACTTTCAAGTTGTATTGCAAAAGACCACCCTCTGTTTGTGGAACCATGGGGAAAGAAAATGGACTTTAAAAGTGCAAGCTGAATGGGAAGTCATGCCTACAGAGGCTCTTAATGGTATTCCCAATGAAAAAAAAGAACCGAGATGGCGGCTCAGAATTGTGAATCATTTACATTCTTACTCAGAGCATGAACATAGATCTTTCCTGGAAAACACATACACAGATTTTATGATGGTTTGGAAGTATACATTTAGTCAGGAATGAATATGTGGTAAAATATCAAATTTTAAGGGTTTTGTTTTCCGTTTCCTTCCTTTTGATTGAATTTTGTTTGGGAAGTGAAAATCTGAAGGAGCTTGAAAAGGTAACTTAAAATGTAATAAACCTGCTCCAGGACAAGGTCCCAGGAGCAAACAAAGATTTTGAAGAGAGGGGGAGAGAGAGAGATTGATGATCCCAACAAAAGTTGGGAATGAGACCTCAAAGAGAAAAAAAAGAAAAGAACGAAAAATATTCATGGAAGTCTGAATTGTAAGGGTATAAACACCCTACTTATTCACTTTGTGAAGTCATTTCAGTCTTGTCTGACTCATGATGACCCTATTGGAGATTTTCTCAGCAGAATTACTACATTGGGTACCATTTCTTCTCCAGTTCATTTTCTAGATATGGAGATTGAGGTCAAAAGGATTAAATGTCTTGCCCAGCATCACATAGCTAGTAAGTGTCCAAGGCCAGATTTGAACTTGGGAAGATGAGTCTTCCACTATACCACCTACCTGCCCTTCTTTCTGTGTATAATCAGTATAAAACACAAAGCTGAGCAGATGGATGTGAAAGTCTGAAATCTTTAACAAGGTATAGGATAAGGAGAAAAATGAATAAGCAAGAAATAGGACAGAATGACAGAAATGATGAAGAGATTTGACAATCATTAGAATAAACTTCAGTAAATATTTCTTAAGTGCAAGGCACTGTGCTAAGTCTGGGGATACAAAAAGGGGTAAAAATAATAGAAATAAAACCACCACTGCCCTCAAGGGATTTACAGTCAGATGCAGGAGACAATTTACAAACAAGCTACATAGAAGTTAAATGGGAAATATTTAAAAGAAGGAAAGAGGAGTTGAGAAAAGCTTCCTGTAAATAAATGATGGGATTTTAGTTAAGATTTAAAGGAAGCCAGGGAAGTCACTACTCAAAGTGGGAGAGGGAGAGTAGTCCTAGAATGGGGGACAGTCAGAGAAAATGCCCAGATCGTAGGAAGGAAACCAATAATCATTTTATATAAGAGCAGTCCAAGACTTGACCAGTTTGTCACTCGTCCAAAGTTTTGGTGACAGAAAAGTATTCTGACTTAGACTTTGCTTTCCCTTCTCCGGCACACATGTCTTGCAAACAAGCTGGGTGAGAATCTGATCAAGTACTGGCCCAATTCTCAACAGAGAATTTAAATCTTTATTTTCAGAACTTTGGTTCTGTGATAAGTAGCGGTCTACTCAATCTCATTCTTTTACCTCTAGTTATCTAACAACTCATCTTTTAAAGAACCATTAGACATCGCATGCTGCAGCTAAACTGGACTAGTTATTCTCCAAACTGGTCTTAGTCCTTCCTGATTTTATGCCTTTAATCTTTGTCATCCCCTATACCAAGAATGTAAATTCTCTATTTTTGAATATCAAATCTCTCCCATTCCACTGCAGGAAGACAATACTGTTGGCAAAGCTGTGACTCAGACCCCCGAAATTCTGCAAAATAACTGGATTTAGGCTAAAACAATCTTGTAACCCAGAGGTCTATAAAGGCATATGCTTCCAGGGAAGTCAGAAGAAAAGGGAGTGAGGGATATGGAATAGATCATGTAGAACATGATATTCATAGCAGCCCCTTTTATGATGACAAAGAACTGGAGTGAGCCAGAGGCAATTCATGAATTAGGGAATGACCAAAGAAATTATAATTCATGGATATCATGGGACATTATTATACTCTAAGAAATATGAAGAATTAAGAGAAACATGAATAATACAGAATACTGGAACAGAGCTAGAAAAAATACATAAGTACAATATAATTATAAAGAACACAAATATGAAACTGAATCATGTACAACTATAATGACCAAGCTCAGTGTCTAGAAAAGAATTGAAAAAATGTATCTCTCTTTCCTCTTAGCCAAAGTGAGTGGGGGCCTGTGGAAGTAGAATATTGCTAAACTTCCTCCCCCTTTTTTTAAACCTTATTTCCGAGAGAAGCTCACTAAATAAAGGAAGGAGGAGAATATTCAAAAATGAATATGATTTAAAAATAAAAGCCATCAATGAAAGTAAGGTTTTTCTTTTTAAATAAAAATCACATATGTCCCATTCTACTCAGCTCAAAGGCCGCCTTTTCTTTTAAACCTTTCTTGATATCTCCCACCAGAAGTGATCTCTTTACATAATCCTGATATCCCTTTTTACCTTCTCTATGGTTTTATCACATTCTATTTTGTAATTGTGTTATATTTTGGTGGATCTCTGTAGTGGCTACTATACAGCCAGCATCACTCATCACCTTGCTTCTAAGTTTGCACATAATAAAACAAGTTTTACCTCTTCCCTGAAACTTCCTTTTAATATTTAGTCTTCCACCCAAACTTCTTGGCCTGCCCTTCTCTGAAGCCCCAAGTTCAAATTGCTCTCTTATTTTGTTAGTTTTAGCTAAATTGCAAATATTTTGAGGCTGTTTGTTCTTTCCATTTCTCACAAAAATGAAATATAAGTTTATTCTCAATAAATATGTCACTTTGTAGGTTTTTCATACTTTAAAAAGAACTAGATTTGGGGAGCTTTTTAGTTACTTGAATGCCAAACAAGCCATCTCATCTTAGTTCCTTCCCCAGACTCATACCTGCTGTCCCCTACCCAGTGGCAGTCACGGGGCCGTTTGTATATATATTTACAAGTTAGTTTTCTGTGTTGGGTTAGCATGGATTGTCTGCCAAGACTGTTCGCTTCTGGTATGATTAGAAACTGATTTCTTGGGCCAATATAGATGATCTCCAATCTAGGACCAACTTGATATCCAGAAATACTGGTGACCTAGTAGTCTTGTAACTACTTCCTGCAGGGGTCCTCAAACTTTTTAAATAGGGAGCCAGTTCACTGTCCCTCAGACTGTTGGAGGGCCGGACTATAGTAAAAACAAAAACTTTGTTTTGTGGGTCTTTAAATGAAGAAACTTCATAGCCCTGGGTGAGGGGGATAATCGTCCTCAGCTGCCACATCTGGCCCGTGAGTCGTAGTTTGAAGACCCCTGTAAGGGGAAACTATATCACTGGAGAGAGAGAATTGGGTCTGGGGTCCACAAGACCCAACTTCTTCTACTCTGGTCTCCAATGTTTATCAGCTATGTGACCTGGACAAGTCATTTAACCATTTCCCTCAGTTTCTTCAACTATATAATAACAATAATAATTGGGTTGTTGTGAGGATCAAATGAGATTTTATAAAGTATTTTAGCACAGGAACTGGAACACAGTAAATGGATGATAAACTTCTCCTTTTCTTCCAGTCATTATAGTACAAGATAGAAATTAGCCCATATGGGGTTGGCTATTTCTTAAAATTGTTAGTATAGTTTATCACATTTTCCTCAATGTTGTCTTTCAGGTTATAGAAATAATTTCATAATTTTTTAGCTCTTCAGCAAGATGGCATATATTATAATTTGAAAATATTCTAACACTCAAGTAGAAAGAAAATTTGATAGGGAATTTCAAATGTTCATGCTGATCCATGATAATTCAGTCTTTGCTTTTTAGCTCACTTCTTTGGAGTCACCTTTGACATCAGCCAAAGTGTTGCAATGTGCTGGTGATAACTTGATGTGCAGTTAGAGAACCTGGCTCTCCAAATTGGCTCTGCTACCTCTTTCCCTGGGGGCCTTAGGCATTGCATTTTCCTCCCTAGTTCTCTGTTTCTTTCTGAATATGTGAGATGGTTGGATTAGGTCATTCAGGCTCCTCCCGGTTCAAAGTCAAGGATATCTGGTCCCTACAGAGTATTTGACCTTATGCCCTGGATTTTCATATTTACAGTTGTCATGTTACAAAATGAAGCAAATTAAGTAAAAGGAATGAAAAATATGTTGGGGAAAATATAGGGTGAAAGAATTTATCAGTCTATTATATATGCTCACGATCTCACTCATTCCCTTATTCTTTTCATGTCTATGTCATATTTGGACCACACATTCACACACACACCAGATTTTAAAATTCAAAATAGTGATGGTAATCCAGAAGTCACTCAGGATTTTTTTATCAACACCTTAGTTCAACATAGTAGTGAGGCAAAAGCTTACATAAAATATCATCTCCATCTTCTTGAAGTTTCATGGTACTCCTAAACTATATTCAATATTAAGTGAGAATAAAATAGAATACATATTGGAGTGCAGCTAATCTGACACCAGCTAAAAATGCTTGATAAATTAGTTTCATATCTGAGCATCTCTACAGTGAATGAATGTCTGCATAATACAAAAGTTACTGAAGAATGAGGAGCAAAGTAAAAAATCCACAATCATCATCATCATCATCACTAATTTTATATAAGATATTAAGATTTTCCAAACCGTTCTGAGTGTTGTGCCATTTAAAGGTGGAAACAAAAGCATTACTTCAAACATTTTGTCATAATTATGGAAATTTTGGAATTAGTACCAGTCGTCAGTCCAACTTAATATGGCTGGCAACTTGGCATTTTTAAAATAAAATAAAATAAATTCCATTCCTAGATATCCTGAGACAACCACAAATCAACAGCCTACCAAATACAGTTAGTTACAAACTCAAGACCAATTGTTGTACTCACAATGTTAAAAAAAAAAAATGGTGTTTCCTTTTCTCAGTTATGTCTATATATGATGCTGAATTACATTTTTCTGAATTCATTTCGAATATAAAAAGTAATAAAAGAAGTATTTTTTATTCAAAAAATGTTATTGTTCTGTTAACTCCTGAATTCTTTGACTTTTGTTTTTCATACTACTTTGTGTATGTTACCTGTTGTGTAACATTTGATCACCATCTAACTTTTTTCTGAGTCTATTAGTCATTTCTTCTCTCCTTTTCTTTTCCATGAAATCCCTTAATATCTAATGGGCTTGTCATTTCAAAATTAAGTAAGCTCCTGCACTTCCTATGAACCCTCTTATGATTGTCTTGGGTGTTATTTCTATGCTGAAATAGCCTTAATACATTTTATAAGACTTGATGAATGATTTAATTTCAAATCAGGCCCAAAGTTAAAACAGAATGATGTCTCATAACAATATTTAATTCTTCTGCCTCCAACATAAGTTTCTAGCAAAGATTTTGATTTTTTTTTTCAAAATTTGTCACCAGAAGCTTTGGGAAATAATGCGAATGAGTAGCTCCTGGTTTTTTAATTTACATGGAATTTTTCAAGTTTTTCATTGTATTTAAGAATAGGTGAAAGAGCCAAAAGCTCCCTTACCTTAAACAAAATATAGAGTAAGTTCTTTTCTGTATATTATAGATTTCCTTAGACCAGATCATAAAATTCAAGAGTATTTTATTTTATGTGTGTCCATAATTAAAATTTGTAAAATTTGAATAGGATTCTACAATTCTAACCTTTGTTGTCAGATTCAGTGGAGCCACCTACCATGTCTAGAAGTGAAAATTATTTCTATATATCAAAATTGAAGCTTTAGCATTATTGCCTCTTCTACAAGTTCATGCAGAATTCTTTTAGGACTTTGAAACTTAGCCACCCAAAGAACCAAAGCTCTAAATTTGGATCTACCCTGTGACAGTTCACTTATGAAAGGGGGATGTGTTTCAAAACGTTGAATTTTCCATTTAAAAATTTTTTTCACTAAAAAAGAGTCAATTTTATAAAAAGTTTAGAGCCCAATGCATTCATCAGCCACTTAGATATAATTTGTCCTTGACCTTGTTTAGAGCAGGTGCTTATTATCTTTTTTCAAAGGCCTCAGTTAATTTTCACTTTCAATTTAAGGGTATCACCTCTTCAAAAATCTGAAGTTGTGGAGATGGTTAAAAAACAAGTGAAAGTCATAACACTGGCAATTGGTGATGGAGCAAATGATGTTAGCATGATACAGACAGCACATGTCGGCGTCGGGATAAGTGGCAACGAAGGGCTGCAAGCAGCTAATTCTTCTGACTACTCCATTGCACAGGTAAGATACTATCGCAGCAAAGGGAGACCCTTGTTCAATATGTTCACTTCTAGGACCGGGGCCGATTAAGAATATTTATATTGTTGTTTCAGTTCAAATATCTGAAGAACCTACTGATGGTTCATGGAGCCTGGAACTACAACCGAGTATCCAAATGCATCCTCTACTGCTTCTACAAGAATATAGTGCTCTATATTATTGAGGTAAGTCTGGAAAGTGGACTGGCACAGTGGGAATGGAGCCGGTGAATATTCAAAATCCAGCTCTGAAATCTAATTTTGTGTGACATGAGGCAAGTCACTGTATCTCATCAGGTTCCAGTTTCACTGAAATCTATAAAAATGAAGGGAAATGACTAGAATCAGAGCTTTTTAAACTTTTCCCACTCACAACCTGTTTTTGCCTGAGAAGTTTTTACATTACCCTGAGTATATAGGCATATAAAGTAGGTATATAAAGCAAATATTTACTGAGAAGAAATCATAATTTCACAACCCCCACATTCAGTTTTGAGATCCCATCTGGTGTTAAAACCCACAGTTTAAGAAGCCAGTGACTAGATGATCTCAAAAAAGTAACTTTCAGTTCTAAATTTATGATCCTTAATTCTTGTAACTTTTTATTGGAAAATCTACTTCCAAATTTTGAAAAGAAATAAAAACCAAATGTACGACCATCTTAATTGTATTAAAAATAAACTTTAAATTTTTTTTTTTATCCTTAAAAAGAAATGGTTTAAATTGTTAGAAATCTAACATGCCTCTAGCAAATGCAAAAATCCTTCAGGGTTCTTGTGAGGATAAAATGAGATCTTATTCATAAAAAGCATTTATCATAGTGTTTGAGACATAGGTAATATATAAATGCATATCTCCTTTTGTTAAGAATGAAAATTGGATTTTTTTAACCAGTAGAGGACATAATGGTCCTATGTAGATATTTATCCATGATATGCAAACAAAAATACGTAACTATATAACTTCCTTCTCACTCTCCAGCTCTGTATGACACCACCATATGCCCTCCATAGCTCTGGGTAAATCTTCCATCTTCTACTCCTATAATATTCAGTCAGATTTTTTTACCTCCTCATAAATCACCTAAGAGCTTTCCTAGAGCCATTCATGCTTCTAGGTCCAAGACCTGTGCAAATATATATTTCTACACTTTAGAGGGAAAGATGAAAAAAGGAAATAAAATATGAAAATACAATTTGAGACTTTATACAAAGCCAGTGAATGTCCCTATAGAGATAACCAACGAAAAGGTGCATGAATTATCCAACTGTTTCCACTTCAAGGAAAGCTAGGAAAATGCATTGGTTTAAGCTATGGTAGCAGGGACAAAGGAGAATGTGCTCTATTTGAAGTTAAGAAAAGTTGGATTAAACTCCTGCTGCAAACACCCTAAGCAAGCCACCTAACTAACTTCTGCCTGCCTCAGTTTCTTCCTTAAAAAAGAAAAAAATGTTAGAATTGAAGACTTCCAGAGCCCATTCCAATTTTAAGTCTGTGATACAATTATCTTAAGATCCCATATCCTGATCAGAAGTGATCTGTATGAAAATGTTAAGTGAACTTGCTGTAAAATGTAAAACCAGTGAAACTCAGACATGGTTGAAAAACACAATTATCATTTATTTAATGGCCAGTAAATGCAAACATATGGAGTAAATAAACCAAATGATTAACTGGTAAGGTAATTTATATATAAGCTAATTTATTCACTGTTCTTCCCTATGATGTATTGACCTATATTTGGAAATTAACATAATTAACCTTTCTTGCAACGCCTTCATAGTACATACAGTACACCAGTAAATCAACTGTTGAAGTAGTTTGTTGATAAACGCTACATTTAGATTTTTTTTTTAATTGTTGAGGTGGATTACATTATTTCATCATTCCTCCACTAGATGATAATTTTACATTAAAAAAAATTTTTTTTCACTAAAAAAAGGGTCAAATTTACACAAAGTTTAGAACCCAGTGCATTCCTCAGCCACTTAGATATAATATATCCTTGACCTTCTTTAGAGCAGATGCTTATTATCTTTTTTCAAAAGCCTGAATTAATTTTTACTTTCAATTTAAGTATCTATTGCCTCTTCCAAAATCTCCTCCATGTCTTCCCATATTATTAAGTTTCTTATTCATGGACCATCTTCAGAGGTCCACCTAACAATCTAAAGAACGTTCATCCTCTAATTCTTTTAGCATTTCAAGAAAACAAACTACATATATATATATATATATATATATATATATATATATATATATATATATATATATATATAAAACATGCCGACTTGTTTTAATACGCTGTACCTAATTCTCTGTATAACTACTTTGCTTCCTTTGCTAGTCATAAGTGCCTTAATGAGTACTTCTGTGGCAGTCTTTATGGTTCATTGTTGGGAACCTGCTGCAAGTTATATTTATAGCACTACATCTTTCCATTGTCTTCTAGGTCACTTACCGTTTTTATTCTTCTGAGATCACAGTATTTTAAGTTTCATAGCTGTGTAAATATTTTGGTATTAAGAGATGGGCTTTCATAACATCAAGCCATTTAGGAGCATTGGAAAGGCCACAGTGTTTTATGAAAATTTTGGTTTGTTTCTAATTGCATCATGCAAGCAAGCATACAACCCACCTAGTTACTTCATCATACATATTTATATACCTTAGATAGTTATTATTCATGGGCAGTGGGCTGAGGTCAAAGCCATAGAGGAGGAGGAGGAGGAGATTGAACTGAATTACACTAATATATAACTTAATGCTTTAAAACTGACTCGATTCCCTATTTTCCTTTTTTTTCCCCTCTTTCCCTTATCCCAAACTTTTAAACAATTATCTCCTAGTGGATTTCTGTTATTAAACTCCTTGTAGAGATCATGGGTTAAAAATGGGTGGAGTGTAATAATTGCCAACAATAAATCAGTTTACAAAAATATAATTTCACAAAATAAGCTTGAGAATCAAGGCTGGTTCTTTTATATTAATCTAGATTATTTGACATTAAACAATTAAATGACTCCAATTTGGAGGCTAATAGAGAGAAAGTGAAATATTTTTTAACCTAAATGAATGATAACTAGATTTGAATAGCCTGTTGTATACTCCAGAGGTTATGTGATTCAAAGCTAGTTAGTCTTCAATTTTACTTGGCTTTGAATTTGAAAGTTCATTACGAGAGATTTAATACTTTAATACTTATCAAATTCTTTACACTCTAAAAAGGAAACAGGTTATAAACCTTAGGGAAATCTCGTTTTAAGGTATTTTTCTTTTAGAACTTCATGGAAATGTATTTTAAAGAAATGTAATTCAGCTATCTTGGAAACAAGTTGACCTTTTAAATCAATTCCCAGATACCCAACTTTTGCCAGCTAAAACAAGTTCTGCAGATGTTAATGGCTCATGTCAATACTGTGAATGAATAGACAGAAAATACATCATTGAATGTCCCCAGTGAGGACAACTGCCAGTCTTGAATCTTTCCTTTCAGTTTTTTGTGCTGATCAGCCGTGGGAGCTGAGAACTCATTGACTATTTGTAAGCTGCTGTTTAATATGCAGAAATGCTACATCAGGAACTTGTCTGTGGGGCTTTTGCTGCCACGCCTCTGCTGTGCCTTGGAATTTAGAAAATAATGCCGAGGTCTGAAGTTTCTTTGCTAATGAAGAAATTGTCTTGAGCAGAAGGGATAACTTCCAAGATTAGTTCTGTAACTACTTTTTCTTACATCCTTTCCATCTTCCTTCTTTTTGGTGGAAGAGATATTAGTGAGAAGATATGGAAGGACAGGTAGTTTATTATGATAATCTGTTCTTTAAATTGCAATCAGCTATCCAGTCCTTGTTTTTCCATATGGGTCTCGACAGAAAGTAGCTGCAAATAATAACTACCCACCAGCACTCATAGGTTCATTCAAGTTATTGGCTCACAGTATAGAATCCCTCAGTCGTAATGTTCTCATTCTAAATCCCTTGGTTTTGGTTCAGTTCAAGAAAAAGAGTTAATGTTTTTTATGTGAAGTTGGATATTCTTTTAGTCATTCCTTAATCTGTGTTCATATTTTGATCATAAAAATACCCTGAATAGCATAATATCAAGAATAACAAAAAAGATGATTTTTCAGAGTGGAAATATTACTTACAATGAAGAAAAAGAATTTTTACTGATGAAAACTGTCTTTCTAATTTAAAGATAGTTAATAACAATGGTGTAATATGGAAATTTTTGCTTATTTATCATTTTGTATTTTTACTTACTAAATTCCAAAATGATGTTCGGGATAAAAATACTGAAGGGCCTTTTTAGAAAGAAGTGAATTCATTTCACAGTAACTTTTAGAAGGTAAAATAATAAAAGTAAGAATGTGTTGGCCCTGCCAATTTAAGTATCTCAACACTTCTAACCACAAGGCACTTGATGATGATGCATTTTAAATTGTGATTAAAATGTAGTGTGAGTTGAGATGTGCTAGTTTAATTTGAAAGTTGAAACTTATTTTGAAGTTTAAAATTATTAAAGTAACAATATTAATCTGTGCATAACTAGTTTGTTTTATTGAGGTTTTCCCCATTTTTGGTTTATATTACCTTTTTGAACCATACTGATATTTTTGTATAAACAAGAAGCTGCTGTGAACATTTTCAAAATTTTCTTTCTCCTCTCCTCCCCCCCCAAAAAAATTGATTGCTGCATATTTCTCTTGCAGTATTAAAGATATCAGATGTACTTGTAAAGAAAAACCTTACGTTAAATTAATGTCCATTTAGTGAATTTGGTATGCAAAAACATCAGTCCTCTTCACACTGCAAGAGCTTGGAAAGATTCTCCACAGTCTATTGAGACTATAATTGAAAGTTTGTTTTTGTAAAGTCCTTGTATGTATTTCCATGATGCTCTAAGAACTCTGAAAGAGCTTCTTAGTATGTATTAATACAATAGGCTGTAGTGGCTTTGAAGGGGGACCATTACTGTCACAGTGGGTATCACAAATATGTATTTACATAATCCACATTTCCAAAAGGCCAAACTCACTACACAATAGGCAGCATTAAAGTCTGTCTCATCAATTTGCCTATACTTATGCAAAAAAAAAAAATGTGTTTTTTTTTAAAGCACAATTCTGAGGAATAATCTTAGCTCAGATGGATTCGCCAAGCTATTGCATGAGCAAATTCTCCCAGTCCCATTATGAGCAGAGATTTTAGCCAAATCAATGACACTCACAGTTACAATCTCAGCTTTGAAAGTGCTTGCTTTTAGGGGGGTGTCCATTTATGTCATAGTCCCATCGTAATTTAGACTTATTTTGTGTGTGTTCTGGCGACTTTGTTATCCTTTCCATCTCACGAGGGCAACATTTCTTTTTATACATGTTCACTCATTCCCTTACATGATAAAAAGGAGGAAGACCAGCTTGTGCACAGAAGTTCTTTATGGGGGCCAGCCTGGGCACATATTGATAAATGGTGAATTTGTAGCAATTCATGCTTCCCTAATGAGGTTAAATGAAACGTGAATTGTAGCAAAGTCTCTGCAATACTGATTCTCAAATTCACTTGACCAGCGTGTCAGGCCGGCTTTATTTTAACAGGTTTAGATTTTGTTTTTTATGTAATCTTATTGCTGGGCCAACCTCTGCTGTTTCAGCTAAAGTCGATTTTAAATTATATAGATCATCTATTTTCACTGTTATAAGAAAGTGTTTACAAGCATAGAACACTATTCGACTCTTTTCTGCTTAAAAAAAAAAAATCACTTTCATTTTACTATGAATA
The DNA here is from genome assembly GCF_902635505.1 of Sarcophilus harrisii. Classification (NCBI taxonomy): domain Eukaryota; kingdom Metazoa; phylum Chordata; class Mammalia; order Dasyuromorphia; family Dasyuridae; genus Sarcophilus; species Sarcophilus harrisii. The sequence goes on along the minus strand of NC_045431.1, from coordinate 30,447,036 downwards.
TTTTCCATTTGACTTAAATATTTTGAAAAAATTTAATTTGTTTTCTGATTTATATATTGGCATCCCCAAGTCAGTGATCCAAGTTAAAAGATAATTGCAAATATCAATCAATGTTGCTGGAAAAACATTATGTTTTTGACCTTTTCTTTCCAAGTATAAAATTTTAAAGAAAGAAAAAAAAGGTCAAGAACTAAGGTTTTAATTTTTTGTCCTAATTTGTAATTTTCTAAAGTTTGTGTTAAAGTGTAAAAGTTTGGAGAAGTGTCTAATTTCATCACTACAAAAAGTGTGGGGCATGTCATTAAAATAAATTAACACAAGGTACCTGAAGTACCTCAAAATCTCTTATGAATTTATATAAATAAATATTTAGATGCCCATGTATTTCTACATACACTTTAGAGTTATAGAAAAAAGTTTTTATTTTATTAAAATTCATTTTTAAAAGTCAATATTGAGGTTATTAGTAGAAAATTATTTCTCACACATCTGTACTCAACATACTATAATAAATGTAGGCATCAGAACTATTTAGGTTAAACAAATGTTGACCTGAATAACAAAAGCATCCATTTCAGCAGAAACAAAATGAAAATAAGAATACTGCTTTAAAATCTAGTTCAGAAGAACAGCAAAATTTTAAATATAAGTTCAGTGCCCTTGTGTAGGATATCTTAAGTGTCTAACAAACTGACAAAATTATATTTTTATCTTTTAATTGTCTTTTTCAGATCTGGTTTGCCTTTGTAAATGGCTTTTCCGGACAAATTCTCTTTGAACGCTGGTGTATAGGCCTTTACAACGTGGTAAGCTTGATATGTAGGCTGGTTACAGTGCCCATCATCTTGTGATAAATATTTCTTCATTGGGATTCTTAATATGATGCTTAAAACTTTTAAAACTTATGTTTTGTCTGGCTTAGATGTTTACAGCGATGCCTCCTCTCACTCTTGGAATATTTGAAAGATCTTGTCGAAAAGAGAATATGCTGAAGTATCCAGAATTATACAAAACGTCTCAGAAGGCGTTGGATTTCAACACAAAGGTAGGGGGGAAATCAGCCGAGCCTATGATTGTTTCTTTTATGACAATTTCTAAATTCTTATTTGGTATATGTCTTCAAAGAATGAGATTTCTCTTAGTCATAAATAAAAATAAGCTGCCTTTCATGATCATAAGTCTCCTATATATATACATGTGTGCATATATATATATATATATATATATATATGTGTGTATTTATATGTACATACCTATGCACATATATAGTGTCTGTGTATAAGTATATATATATACATAGGTGTTTATATATATATAATATATATCATATCATATATGCACTTATGTATTATATGTATCTATACTCACCACATATATTGATAGATATATATAGATATAGATACATTTATATATATTATAATAAATATATATGTATTGTATATACAAACACACACACACACACACACACACAAGATAATACATTGATAGGCTTTTTTTTAAAACTACAATTGCTACTAAACAGTGTTCAGCTTTTACTAGCTGATAATGAAGCTGTCTTGGGCAGTCAGAAGTGATTGTCCCCTTGGCCCTTCTGGTCTTATGTATTTGAAATGTTGTGTGGAAATGGATTACTGACCTCTGTGGAAAAGTGAAGCAAAGGACAATGAGGGCTGTCATTAAGTTTGTAGGGGGAGGAGCTTTTATATCATTCTCCATTAATTTGGAGGCCATACAGAATTAGAGTGTTTTAACTTAAATTTCAGGTTCTATTTATGGTTTTAAATATTTTTCTGTGAGGAAGAACAAAAAGATCGTGGCACTCAACGTTGCCGAGCCACAAAAGGAGATGTTAAATTGGACGGGGGACGTGTACTGGACCTGAGATTTCATTGATATAGGCAACTCTTGTATGAGGAAATTAATTCTGCCTATGCAGGTCGTTCATCACTTTCCCTTCAACTTACAGCCCCAGAGTATTGCCCAGATCACTGAGAGATCAGTTCCTCGCTCAGAGTCACGCAGCCAATGAGGAGCCAAACTCATTCCTTCCTGGCTTCAAAACCATCATTTTATCCCCTGTGCTACTGGTGTCTCTCTATTAAATTAGCGTATGTGGGATATTATAATCTACAGTTGGGAATTTATATCCTACTTCACATTAGAAGCACAGGCTTTTGCTATTTATGCAAATATCAAAGTTCTTGGAGTGCTGGTTATTTGCCTAGTTCTATCCTAAGTACTGTTCTCATCCCCCCAAATTATAGGCTTTGTGGCTTTCTCTCTTGTTCTCATCTTCAGTGTTTTATATTCACCATTCTCTTTATGCACGCATCTGTAGGTTCCATATAAGTGGGGGGCAAAATACATACTGTAATGGGAAAAAAAATCATTCCTTATTGAAATTTTAATATTTATGAGTTTTGTCATTTCAAATATACTGAGTTCTATGAAATAATACAAAGTTATTTCATATGTAATTTAATATACTTTTAATTCATCCCTTGATTTCATAGATATATGTGTGTGAATTTTAGCATGATCTTCGTGACTAGAGAGACCTACCAATATAAATAGTGTCTCTCTTCCTACCAACCTTCAGTATTGTCTAATTTATGGGGCTCTCTGAAAAATAGATGGCCTGAAGTTTCTAATATCACAATTAACAGTGCCAGGGGCTTATGAGAAAAAGAATCGTGGTTTACATGGTACTAGAGAAGGATGAGATGCAGCATTTTTTACTTTTTTTATTTTTCCAAGTATTTTTTTTTCAATTACCCATAAAAACTTGTAACATTTGTTGTGTGTGTTTTTTTTTTAATTATGAGTTCCTCCCAACTTTCACTCTGCCCTTCCCTCCCTCATCATTGAAAAGCAAAGCAATTTAATATAGGTTATAGATTCAGCACATGTAAACATTTCATGGATGCATTTTATATCCAACTACCTGATTATCTGCTGTATTTTCCCTATTTCCATAATTACTTGCTTCAAAGAAAAAATTCTGACTTTCTTTTGGTCATGACATGTAAATATTAGAAATATTTCTACATTCTAATTTCTTCTACTAACAAAATTGAATTGACTTCATATAGTAAAGAAAAGCTAAAACCATCAGATTATTTGTAGATATTCCATCTATCAGGTTGCTCACTAAATAAAAAATTATACCAACTTGCCAAACATTTGGTTGTGAGTGGTTAGTTTTCTTTTTTTTAAGGGAATGAAATCCATCATGTCTTTTTTATGCTTCACAGAATTACTTAGCACTGTATTTGCAAAACTGTTATAATATTTTATAAGAAATATAAAAACTGAATTGACTTAATTAATTTTATATATTTATCTTTAAGTACTAGGAAAGAATCTAGAATTTTTAAAGCCAGATACTTCGAGTTTAGGAGACACATTTGTGAGGATATTCTTTTTCTTCTCTTAGATTAAAAATAACTTTGATATTTGTAAATCCTCCCAAAAAGGGCAAATCATCTGAAATCATTTATGCTGCTGAAACATTTCAGTAACAGAAATGTTTTATTTTTTTAGACTTTGCTACCCACTTTTATCTCATTTATTTTGTAGGATATTAAATTTTCTATTAATTTTAGCGAAAATTCCGTGCTTAAATTCCATCTAAGCATTTGAAAATTCGGAGACAAATGACTACAAAATACATAGTTGTATAAACAGCAGTTGATGTGGGTCCCGAGTGTGGGAGCATTGTTGCCTTGAATGATGATGCATGCGTTTGTTATGGTAAAAAGGGTCACAGGTTATGAGGTCATGACAGAGGTTAAAGGATTAGCATGTGACAATAAGTATCGGTCAGGAAAATGGAAAAGTAGAACTAATTTTTCTTGCACCCACCTGTGCTTTCTGTCAAATAAAACTTGTGGTAATGACATAGCGAGGAGAAGAGACAAAGGTTAATGAGTAACACAAGTTCAAATGTGTAATGTATTGGAGCGTAAATTGGATCATACAATCCAGTAGAGTTGAGTAAGCTAACAAAGGATGTTGAGATCACAGTGGAAAATTTTGGAAGGCAGGCAACTTAATTTCTCTTGTTTGAACAGCTTAAAACTATTAATACATGCCAATTTTATACAACAAAAGTTACATTTGCAAGTAGCACTTTTAAATGAGAAAAGTTAATTACCGTTCAGAAGGCTACAAGAGTTCCAAATCGGTTTTCTATAACTTTCTTTCACACATCCATTCCAAAGAAAGCACCAGTGGTAGTTGTGTGATGGTGTTTAGAATGCAATTGCTTTAAGTAGGTTATTTGACTTTTATGAATGTTTATATCTATGACATGCAGATCCCACTTAACATTTGACAGGTGTAAAGAAAAAATTTAGAAAGTCTTTTGAATCAGATTTTACAACTTTATAGTGAATTTTTTAGTTCAGAATTTTACATTTTATGTTTTTTTTTTCAACTCAGAGCATTATATGTTTGTTACAGGAGACTTTAACCTTGCATGGGCAGATTAAATGAATCCCAAAGATATAAACAGTTCTCTTGTAAATATGGAAATAATTCCCATCTAAAGAATTTGGGCTGTTTAAATTTTAAATTTTACTTTTCTTTATCAGATAAGTATTAAACTTGGTATATTCTTTCAAGATTTTCCAAAAAAGAGAAAAAAAATTAAAAGTGAAACTGAATAAACACTTTTGGAAACATAAAAATAAATAAATGACCCATGAAGGGCTAAGAGGCAAAAAGTGTCTGTCAGTTCTATTAGTTCACAGTGGTGGCCTGACAGAAACACATTTTGTGAATCTAGCCCACAGATAAAAAAAGAAAGGTCAGAGTTCATAGAGCTAGTTTATCGCAAATGGTTCTCATGGATTTTTGTTTTCCCTTAGGTTTTCTGGGTTCATTGTTTAAATGGCCTCTTCCACTCAGTTATTCTGTTTTGGTTTCCACTAAAAGCCCTCCAGTATGGTAAGTAGAAGGGATATGAATGTTAAGAGATGCCTTTTTACTTTAAAAAAAAAATAACTCTATGTCAATATGTGTTAAAATTACTGGAGTATCTTGTTTTACTGTATTTTTCTTGACCTGAAGTAATGTATATATTTTTAAATTGCATATACATTAAAATTTCTTATTATTCTTTTGACTTCAAAGGGATTTTAATATATGCAAAAGCTCAGCTTTTCATGTTTTTGAAACTTAAAGAGAGTTAAATGAATTTCACTTCTTTTAATTCAAAAGGTTTTAATGCTGTGTCTATATGATGTATGGGTGAATGCTTATTTGCATTCCATTTGTTCTTTATCTACAAGACTTTTGTGAAGTCTAAACATTAAGAAAATATATGTCGTTGTTTTGTTCCTGCCGCATTAATGTATTCCATGAATAAGATTTCTTTTATTTGAAATTATTGGGTCATCCTTTGGTTTAAGACCTTTTGCTGCCTTTTTTTTTTTTTTTTTAAGGACATGATTTTATTTTGTCTTTGTTGATAGAATTGTAGTACATTTCCTTTACCCGTAAAAGTAAATACATAGGATTTTCTGAATGGAGCTCTCCAGAAATGCAATAGTTTATCCTGGCATCTCTGTAACAGACTATGTTGGGAATCTTGGAAGGGATGCTAATTTATCAGAGCCTTTGTTTATATTGAGTAAATAAATATGCATATTATATACTGCAAAACTGCGGATTCAGAAATGCAATATTAACATAACCTTCATCTTCTGTTAAACATTATCTGCTTACCAAGTTACCTGTAGATTATTTGATTAATCTGATCTGTCTCTGAATCTATTCCAAAGTTGCAAAGAAGGAGTTTTGAATTACTGATTGTTTTCACTGTATTTGTGCTTCCCTCAAATAATGTGAGTACATAGATCTGCTTATATAAAGTCATGGTCTTCATAGTGTCCCTGTTGGTGGCTTGAAAATATTTCTTTCTGCTCCCTTATATTGATTTTAATATTTAGAATTTAGAAAAATCAAATAAGAGAGATGAAAAATCTCTTTTTGTCTATAGTTTTCTACTTCTTAATCAACTTTGCTGCTTAACGTTAAATTATTTTTTCTTTAGTAAACTTCGAAGGCTTCCCTTCTCTCCAGAAAATAGGAGTAGGAAATAGGAATGTGAAATAGACAATGACTGTGGGGGAAAAAAATCAAATAACATACACATCTGAATTTGTTTTTTGCTCCCAGACTCCATTCAATCTAGAAAGTTTTCAAAATTGTATGTCTCTTCTTTATAGAGGGTTTAGTTAGAAAGGAGGGTCAGACAATCAACCAGTGATTAATATTCTCCTGTCACTTCTGTTTCTCTTATGATCCATACTGTTGTATGGATAAATGGAAGGAGTGTATGCAGATTACAGTTGAAAAAGTGACTAAAGGAGCTATTTCATTATGATCCTAAAGGCAAAAAGGAACCAGATTTCTTAGATACTTCACCTAGAAGTGATGAACTTAAACATATATAATAATACCGTGAAGGTGAATTCCAGTTGGTGTTACAGAATGCATTTCAGAGGATGGAGAGTCAGAAAAGTTCTTTAAAGGCTCCTCCAAACCACATAACTTGCCAGTTGGCAATTTTGTTTTGAGAAAGTTTGCTCAAAGAAGGACAAAGTTGGTGAGAAATATGGATGGGGATCAACAAAAGAAGTCAACAAGGCAGAAGCCTCATGAATGTAATACTTGAATATTTTTTCCAGAAAATCATCAGAACTAACTTTTCTCATTGTTTAATGAAAAGTATTTGTTGTATCAAAACACAATTTTGACTTTCACAGCAAGCTTTCATTAAGCAACTTCTCTAAAGCTAGATGCAAGGGATTCAGAGAGAAAAATAAAATAGCTCCTGTCCTTTGGGAGTTTACATTAGATTGATTTTTTTTTAAGATGAGAATCAGAAGCCACTGAAAATGAAAAGCCAAAGCAAATGAAAAATGAAAGCATCCAAAAAAATTAAATGTAATTGATTAACAGGAAATAATGCAATATAGACAAAGCATCGTCTGGATGAGACAACATTGAGAAAAACACCAAATTAGAAGTGGAGTGCTTTTGTCTCCAGATTCTGTTAGGGACTTGGAGCTTGTGCTCCCCAACTTTCCTGGAAAGGAAATCAGGGCTGAGGGGGAACACTTCTAAGGAGATGGTCATACTGCTGTGACTCGCGAGTTTCTAAGGGTAATTCTAGCATGGGGAAGCTATACCTCCACGACACACAACAAATCAGCCAAAAAAGTACCATTGACTTTTAGTCATGAAATGTTTGCTACCCAAAATGCAAAGGCAAATATGCCCAAAACAGCCCATCCATAAACATAGATTCCAAACTCTCCCCAGTGTACCCAGTGTCAGCCCAGGAGAGTAGACAGCAATTTTCCAAAGCTTAGGAAACCTTTTTGGCCAGTGACCAAACACTGAAGGTCTTTAAAGTTCTTGGCCATGTTCAACAATATTCTGGCCAAAAGTCACCTGTCCAGCTCTGTCATTTCTCCTCTAGCTGGACTCCAAAATCACCATTCAGTTCTTTCAGCAAAGGCCTGAATCTCCAAAGGTTTTCATATATATTTTCTTTCTGGGATGGGCTCTCAGGGGTCTTAAACCAAAATGGCAATAATGGTCAGCACAGAGAAAACTCTTATGGCCTCCACTCTGTCAGACCCTAGGTGGAAGTAAAGCATACTGCAGACAAAGATTTCCTTCTCCCAGACAGCTCCCCTCTCAACAACAGACTCCAAACCTGGCTTCCACCATTTCTCCATTAGGGAGAAGAGATAGGATCTAAATTCTCCTCTCAACGCTCAGACTGTCCTTCTTTGAGACATCCACTCAGTGAGACTCAATTCCTTTTAAGGAGCAAATTAATTCAAATTAATTCTAAATTCTACCCTCACCTAAACATGACAGATTTCAGGGTGTGATGGGCAGTATTCTTTCCCCTAATGGATTCCTGCCTCAAAGCAAAATTTCTATATCTGAAGTGACATGCTTGTATTATTATAGTTTGAAAAATCAAAAATCATCTTTCTGTGAAACATGGCATAATCAGACAATATACAATTATCCTATTCCCTTGAAAAGTTATGAGAATTTCCTAAGTGTCAGCTTCAAAATAATAGTTTCAGTTATGATAATAGTTCCAAAAATAGAAAACAAAAAACTTTGAATATCTCTGACTTAAGTGAGTACTTTTCCCCCTCAGAACTTATTTTTCCTAAATTATTGTCATTGTTTTTGTCTCTTTCAAAAAGCAAAATGTCCAAATAAAATAGGCACATAATAGGAGAAAAGGGTAAGATGAGAGAATACGTAATTATTACAATTTGAATCCAACTTGATTGGACAGGCTATCAACAGTGGAAAAATAGCAAAATTAAATATATTGAGTCTTAGAGAAGGAGAAACAGTCAACAAAACAAGGAAGCTAAGAGATTCCAGAATCCAGTTCATCAAAGCAATATATATATAGTCTCTTCACCAAGTAGAGGGACATGACAGTCAAAATCTCTTGAAAATTAAAGTTCATTTATAAAACATTATGGAAGCTATAGATGGACTTAGATCATTATATTCTCACAAAATAATAAAAACACTTTTGAGAAAATAAATCCTTCAGAAACCTTGGCATAAGGTCCCACCAGAGCACGTGCCCTCATCACTATAACCTAAACCATTCTAGCTGTTCTCTTAACCTCTTCCTATTCATCTTTCATATCAATCCAAGTTAATGCATAGGAATTTCTGCTTGGGTCAAAAATATGACCACTTTGAGCTCATTAAATCCATTGAGTACACTTATCTCTTCAATCTCAGTGATCATTTAAGTCTGCTTTTTCATTGGTGTACATAATTTAATGGGTCCATAAGCATAGTAGCAATAAATTCAAATCTGGAGGTTGGAAATGGTGAGTTAATTAGACATTGCCCCATTTCCCTAATTTATTATTTACCAAATTACATCTATCTACCTCTTGTTGAGTATAATGAGATATTTATTGTAAAGTCCATAAGCATAATAACTATACCTTATCTAAAGTTTCTCTCCCAGTGGGTAAGAAGTGTCTTCCTGTAGGGAGCATATACTAAGTAATTATAATTTTCTTCTATTAGGTATATATGTTTTAAGGAATAGAAAAGAATTGAAAAAAGTTAAAATGCTTTTAAAATTTTTTTCTTTTCCTTCAGGTACTGTATTTGGAAATGGAAAAACTTCTGATTATCTATTGTTGGGAAACATTGTTTATACTGTGAGTCTGAACATTTTAGTTTTTGTTTTACAAGTAAAGATATTTCCTTATTTCTTATTCACCTAATGTTTTCTTTTTAAATATATAAATTTGTGAGTTTTGCTTAGGTCTTCAAGTCATTGGGATTTTTAAAAATAAAATTGCTTTATTTTGAGTTTTAATAAATTGGCATTCCTTTAAGCAAAAAACAAACATCTTAGAGTTCCTTATGATTTGTGTAGTACTTTAAGATTTTTATACCACTTGATTGATTGCAAAGGGCTTTTTTCTCCTTTAAGCAAGGTGTCAAATGAAAAAGAATATTGATTATAAATAAGGCCCCAAAGACCTGGGTTTGCATGAAAGCTCTTCTGCCTACTGCCTTTGTGACCTCAAGAAGCCACTTAGCCTTATTAGGCCCATTTCATCTACAAAACATGTCTTTCAAGTTCCTTCCAATTCTAACTCTGATTTTTTGAGACTTTTTGAGGAGAAAGTTTTACTCATTTCTTTGCCCAAAGTCCTATGACTAGTAGCAAAGTGGTAACATTTGAGGTTTGAACACAGATTTCTCCCCATTTCAAGTCTAATACCTTTATCACTATATCAAACTGCCTTTTAAATACAAAATAATAATGTGAATTATCTGGTGCTGAATTTTTAGGCCTTTAGAAAAAATTTACCCTTCTTTTGGCTTCCCAAAAGTCTTATTTCATACCTAATTGTGCTGGAGGTGAACTTCGATAACTAAAATGGTGCCCAAAAAGTCTTAGCGGGTGTTTTAACTAGCATGACATTGGGTCTGAGTCTGGACATATAACACATGATGTATCTTATATCCATGAAGAAACCTAGGTAAATTCAGAGAGTTTGCTCTGATACAACAAATTTGGTCATTTTCTCATGTTTGAAATTAAGGGGTAGATTAAGTAAGCTCTAGGAATCTATCTATCCAACTTTAAAATCTATAAGATGAGCAACAAATCACCAGCAGTTTCTATGATGAGCTGAATAATAACTAGCATTTTTTAAATCTTTGATTATATCATTTAGAAAACAGTCATGGCAATAAAATGAAATAACCAATTTATCTTTTTGTTTTAGTTTGTAGTGATCACTGTGTGTTTAAAAGCTGGATTGGAAACATCATATTGGACTTTGGTAAGGACGTTTTACCTTAAGACAAAAAACTATGTGCTACCTTATGGTGTGTGTTGATAGCTATCATTTTTCCTTTTCATTTCTAATTATGCAATTTCCCAAAACATAAGATCTTTTTTAATTTTAAAAAGCTTTTTATTTTCAAAATATTTGCATAGATAATTTTCAGTATTCACCCTTGCAAAACTTTGTGTTCCAAATTTGTTTCTTCCTCCCTTAAACAGCAAGTAATCCAATATATGTTAAACGTGCAATTTTTCTATACGTTTCCACAATTATTATGCTGCACAAGAAAAAAATCAGATCAAAAAGGGGAAAAATGAGAAAGAAAAAAAAAAAGCAAACAAACAAGAACCAAAAAAATGAAAATACTATGTTGTGATCCACACTCAGTCCCCACAGTCCTTTCTCTGGGTACAGATGGCTCTCTGTCTATTGGAACTGGCCTGAATCAAGGCATTCTAATATTAAAGAGTGAAGAATAATTATGGTTACATACATATAACAGAAATGTCCATCATGCTTCATTCAACAAACATTTATTCAACATGAACTATTTGCTAGTAGCTAAGTTTGACATCAAGTTTAGATAAAAGTTAAGAAATATTCCAAATATGTGAATTTTTCAGATAATAGAGACTTAAACACTATGGACCCAAATTTTTAAAAACAGTTCTCATTTGTTTTATATATATATATAATGCACTGTCTTTTTAAAAGGATTATATTTGAAAAGAATCTTTTCTAGATCAGTCTTTGTGATTGAATCAGTGGACATTTTGAACTTTGATAACTACACCATATATATATATATATATACCCTCAGGGGTATTAAAAATATTTGTAAGATTATTTGCTGAAATATCCTAAATTCTTGTACCAGTAAAGTTTCTTCTTGCTTTTTAATAATTTTTCTTTTTGTCCTCTTCATTAGCTATCATTTCTGAAATACATTGAGCTTTTAATATCTCTACCCTGCTGCATGATTTTATATGCAGTTTTATTGATAAAGACCTAAAGATAGGCCCTTCCCTTATCAGTGAGTAAATCTCTTGCAATTTGTTCATGACTATTTTCTTTAATGCACAGAGGTCCCTTCTATTTACATTAGAGTTCATAGCTGGCTGACATGAAACTTCTAAAAATCTGACCTCCAGTCAGATATACATAACTGTCATTTCCAGAAAAGATACTGACTTGCACTAATAGACAGTTTCTTATATCAATGAAATCACAGCTATATCGGATAACTCTCTTCATTTATGAAAACTTCAAAATTACCTTAAAATCATCTCCTGCAATATCTCTTAATTAATTTTAAAAATTTGTATCTATTTTAAAACACAATATGGATTAAATTGGTCATACACTTTGAAAAAGCATACTGATAATAATGAAAATAATTGTGGCTAGATGCCAACATCTGTCTCAGAGGATGATAAAGTAAAAAAATTATGCAGAGAGCTTGGTGAATATATTCACCTGATACTCAATGAATTAAGTAGAAATGTAGGCTTAGAAAAAGAAAGTTAAAAATATGTTAGAAACTAGAATTCAGAATTAAGAAATGGAAGAAACCAAAGACCAATACCACAAGTTTTTGTCCTGAGTCAGAAGTTAGATGTGGCAAGCACTGAACATTACAAAAATGATATTGACTGGTGGAGTCATTTCCAAGCCATGACATGTCTATATGCAGTCAAGCCAGTCAAATTATTAGAGCAAAAGTCAAATTTAAGACCAAATTTGAAAAAAAAAAATGACTAGAGCCAGTAAATCCTTGGTTCTATAATCTCCTTCATGTGTAGTCCCACATGTAGTATAAACCCTCCCAGACTATTCATTCTGTGTCGCTTATCTACATCATACCATCAGCGCCCAGAGGAAGCCCATTCATGGGCTAAAATCTTAGAATCTAGGTCTTTAATATCACATAAGTAATAAAGCAGCACACGGGCTACAAGACATCTGTTACTACTGGTCGCACTACCTGACTGACCATATTAGTTACTTCATGGACAATAACTTGAATGTTACCTTTTGTGTACAGGCCATCACTGGCAATATGCTATAGCCATTTGTTTCCTCCATTTTCCTATCATACATCTATTATTTTGATTCTGCAGAGACTGGTATTCCATTATTTGTATCCATATAGAATCACTGGAATACAGGTACTAAAAATAGGAGGTTTTGTTTTGTAGAAGAAAGAAAACAAACCATAAAAAGTGACACAATTTTGAAAGTGTTATGAGATCAGTTTTTAAGATTCCTGAAAGAAGGAGAAATTCCAAAAAGTAAAAGTCATAGATGGAATTATTAAGAATATAATGAAATTGAGAATCTTCAAATAACTACCTATTTTCATCCCTGTCAAGTGTTTGTGAGAATGATCCATAATGATGTTAATGTTAAAACAGCAGGCTTTTACAATTTTACAGTGTTTTCTACAATAAATTATAGCTTTACAATCACACAATTGATTGGAAGGGTCGAAGAATATAGGATCTCCCAAGACTATATTTGGATTTTTTTTAAGTATTTGACTCAGCAAAGAAAAAGTTAGCCTTAAATGTTTTCCTCCAACAAGATGTCTTCCATCTTGTCAAGACCTTACCAAATTAATCGGCAAATAAAAATAGAGCGGTGATTTTTTTTCAGTGGTTCTCTGGTTATTGTTATCAAATGGAGGACAGAGGGAGAGATTTGCTTACTAAAAATCTTTTCCACCTCTATGGAGGATGTCTTACAAACCAGCCAAATGGAGGAGTTCTTTATAGGTTGTGATGCCCTTCTGATGCTCCTGTTTGAAGATGACATTATATTGACTTCATTCAGCTTCAAAATATTTGACTAAGCAGAGCCTGCTTAGTTAGTAGTACGCTAAACCCTCAAAAGAAACCCATCTTAGAATCACATTAAAAAAAAGTCCACATACACAAAGAATTACTGTTCTTTAGACAATGACATGCAGTTGACATGGATCCTCTAGGAACATTGAGAATGCCTTTGTGATACCAATAGGAAGTTACATTTTCCTTTCCATAATTGATGTGTTTTTTCCCCTTGGATAGTTTTTCAAATTGCAGTAACTTAAAAACTATTTTTCTTTAAAATAAAGCTTTTTCAAGTCAGTCAGTGACCAGAATAGTAAGCATTCAGGTTCAGATGTCTGCAGCAGTCATTCCCAATTTCTAAAAGCATATCTCATTGCTAGGATTTTTTTGGATTTCACTACTGAAGGGCCTTTATTTAAAGTAATGAATAGTTCTAGTGATGTATATGTGTATTAGTTTCTATCATTGGAATTTTTTATTTGTGCAAGACATTCTAAAAAGAACATTTCCATAAAGCATTATTCCTATAATAGATGTTATGTATATAATCTCCTATTTAGAATTATATATTTAAAATTACAGTGAAATTCAAAAGAATAAGCCAGAACTGCAAATTAAACCAACTCTGAGGTTTCACTAGACATCCAACAAATTATCAAAGAGGGCAAATGATGAAAACGTTTGATCATGAAGAGGTTGCATGAGTCAAGTCAAATCAATTTGGGTAACTTCTTGGTTACTTTTGAAGAAGTGATTATTTTTCTTTGTTATAGGCATTAGATCTGTGGAGAAAGGAAGAAAGAGACTCTATTTTGAAATAAAAGTAATATATTTTTTAAAAACATACCAATAATATATTTTTTAAAAGTCAGGAAAGACAATTACTATAATAATAACGGATGAATACCTCAATATATAACCATGCTGACCCTCAGAAAGAAGCTATATATATGTATTTATTATAATTTATGATAATGCCCCTAACATCACTCACACTAATATTCTTGCCTTCAGAATGTGTCTAAAAGTCTGACACCAGGAAATAGCAGCAGTGAAAATAGGTAGCAAATTTTGTCATTGTGCTTATGTGTTCATATTCATAAAAATAGCTGACAAAAAGTCTCATGATTATTATCCATAATTTTTTAAAATCTTGGCATTTCACAAAAATATTTGGTTTTCACAAGTCTCATATTTTATTACAAGCAAACCAATCTTTATATTTGACTATTTAAAAATAATAAAAGTAGGAAGCTCTACTTAAATAAGCAATGACTTTAGAAAAGAGAAATATCAACATATAATCAACATATATTAAGCATCTACTACATACGAAGCACTGTGTTAAAGTACTGGGACTTGCAAAAATAGACAAAGACAGTCCCTATTCTCAAGGGGCTTACAATCCATTAAGGAAGGCAACATGTAAGTAAATATATAGAAAGCAAACTATAAACAGGATAAATAGGAAATAATGAACAGAAGAAGAATACTGGAATAAAGAGGGATTGGGGAAAGCTTTCTGTAGAAAGTAGGATTTGAGTTGGGACTTAAAAGAAGCTGGGGAGTTTCTCTTTTTAAGTAGTTTAGTAACAAAGAGTAGAAGAAATCAAATTAATTGGCAAAGATAGAAGGACCAAGTTTTGTTTTTTTTCAGGATAACAGAGACATAGTCATGTTGGTAGGCAGCAGAAAATGAGCCACCGGAGAGTGATAGATTGAAAACAAGTGAAAAAGTAAGTGTGACAGGAGAAAAAAATAAGTGATAGAATGGGGAGAAGACATGTATCATTTACGAATTTGTTGGACTTTCTTCCTTATTTTAAACATTACCTAGCATTGGCTTTTGGGTACTTCCTAAGATCAGTGATTTTTATCTATGTGAATATTATTTCAATTGATGTAGCTGAAAATTCCTTCAGCTTTAGTAACTGGTTTCCATGAGTTGCTGTGGACACAGTTCATTACTTGGTGGTCAGCCCTCTGGTAAAGAACCTTTTCTTTCGGTAATTTTCAGTCACTGAGGAGTCTTTCCAGCTTTATGTAGGCTCTGCCAAAACTTATACTCCAGTAATACACTCTTCAAGAACTTAGTAACTTCTATACCATTCATCCTGTGAAGCATTGGAATAGAAATCTAATCTAGAGGTTGTCATATATAAATGAGAAATTGCATTTATATGTGCTTTTTTTTTTTCTCTGTATGGAGTTCCTTTGATCAAGAGTTTTGAATTTTTAGTCAAATTTGGCAAAGACATTACCACTTAACCTCTCATAGTAGGGTAATTTGTATCTCAACTTATAATTTTCCAAAGCCATAGAAATATAAATGTTAAATGATATCTTTGTTATAGTTGAAACAATAATTGAATCCATCAAGTTACTATTAGATTCTTAGATAAGCATCTTTATACAGTCCATTCTCAAATATCCATGATAATTAATACAAGGAGTAGAATGGATAATTGAGAACAGCAAATAATCCAAAAGAATTATCGTTGGTTTGGTCATTTAAAATTGAATATGAATTATGCCCAACTGGAAATTCACAATGCTACAAAACAAACAGAGGCTCACATGTAATGTCTTCCCACTATACTTTTTTTTTTTCTTATAGCAACCTCATGTTACAAGCAATACAAATATAACTCTCCTCATTTTATTGATGAATATATCAAAAGGACCTGCCCAAGATCTCAAGGCAGGTAACAGAAATAGTATTCAGAGGGATATTCTCAGACTGAAGTTCAATGCTCTTTCCAATCTCTAAAGCTTCACTTTCAACAAACTAACTGAGGGAGAATAAAGAAATCTTGAGTGTCCCTATTCTTTCCCTCCTTCCCAAACATCCACTCTGCTACATGTTGAACATAGGCTGCACCATCAGCTCTCAGCCCAAGCACCTTATTTCATTTCTCAAACCTCTTAGCTTTCCAGCTTTTCCTAACACAGACAAAATAACTGCAGGTTTTGTTTTTAATAGTTTTTTTTTCTTTCCTATCATGTAAGACTGCAGACTACAAATGGAAATTTGCCTTTGTGGGGAGTGAAAATATTAACAAGGATTCTAAATCAACAAGAAGTTAGAGGAAAAATTATTTAAATAGGTTGAACTGATGTTCTATTTTACAAGTTTGTATGGAACCCAAAGTAGTCAGACTGGCAATTTAGCTGCAGTTAGCAATGTGTGCTTTATTATGGTGGGGGGAGTACTGAGAATACAAAAATACAGGTATCTCAGATTTTTGTAATTGTAGAAGATCTTAGGCTTCTTGAAATCGAACCCATTTTACAAGTGAAAGAAATGGAACCCCAGTGAAATATATTGGAAATTATAAAGAAATATATGTTTACATTTGAGTCATTATTACTGTTTTATTATAGCCAAGGATCAATTAAGAAAGTTTTTATTGAGCATCTGCTATGGACCACACTGTGTCTAGGTACTAGGGATTCAGAGACCAAAAACTAAACAGCCTTTGCTTTCAAATAACCTTAGATTTTCTTGAATGCACAGCCAGGGTATAGCAAATTAGATACCCAATCTCCCATCACCTAAATTTTAGTCAGCTCTGTGCTGCCTTTCAAAAAAGAAACCGAAAACATGGTTCACAGACCACCAAGATATTATTATTCTCTAGTCAAGTTCTCCAGTATCTTGTACAAAGCTGTTGAAGTGGAAGAGAAAGCTTTTAAAGCTATTTCAGTTTAAACTTTTTTAATCTGCCCAAGGGAAAGCGTAAGCCAGATACCCAGCCAACTAAATGTTGAGAACAAATGAATATAGTGCATACAGAATCCCTAAATGCAAGATACAGAATGAAAACAGTATGATTTCAGTGCTATCGGTTAATCAGTGACACACTTCTTTGAAAAGGTGTTTTGAATAAAACTTCAAAAGCAGTGACATGAATCCATCTAAAGATGAAATCCCATGTAATGGAATATTATTGTTGTATAAGAAATGATCAACAAGATGATTTCAGAAAGGCCTGGAGAGACTTACAGATACGGATGCTAAGTGAAATGAGCAGGACCAGGAGATCATTGTACCCAGTAATAACAAGATTATGTGATCATCAACTGTGATGGACGCCGTTCTTTTAAACAATGAAGTGATTTAGGCTAATTCTAATAAATTTGTGATGGAGAGAACCATCTGCATCCAGAGAGAGGGCCATGGGGATTGAATCTGGATCACAACATAGTATTTTCACCTTTTTGTTGTTATTTGTCTGGGGTTTTTATTCCTTTCTCTTTTTTTTCCTTTTTGATCTGATTTTTCTTGTCCAGCATAATAAATGTGGAAATATGTTTAGAAGAACTGCACATGTTTAACCTATATTACTTGCTGTCTAAGGTAGAGGGATAGGGGGAAGGGAGGGAGAAAAATTTGGAACACATGGTTTTGTAAAGGTGGATACTAATAATTATATTTGCATGTGTTTTGAAAAATAAAAAACTAATATTAAAAAATAAAGATGAAATTCCATTTCAGAGTAGAGAACTGCAGAAGAAGGATGATGTATGCAAAGCAAGAAAAGGAGCAATTTGCTTGAACAGATCTGACAATTTATCTTAAATATTAAGAAATAAGGCTGACACAATGTATGAGTGAATTAATATGTTATTGGATGGATCCTATAAAAGGAGTTGGTTCTTATGTGTATGAGGGACACTTAAGGAGGATCAAAAGGAGTATCTCCAAAAGAAATATAGAGAAGAATGCACAAGAACTTAATAATAAATTGAAATAAAACTGCAGATTCCAAAGTTAAAAGCGGGTAGGGTGTGATCTCATTTGAATATATTACAGAAATGACTTCTGAGTACACACAGTAGGGCTCTCTTTATTCTGTAACATTTTTGATTAATCCAGCTGAGACTTCTTCTCTAGAAGTTAGTGGTTTCTGTGAAATGACATTTTTCCTTTGGCTCCCATTTACTATGCACACACAAGTTTCTCATTTACTTCATAACTCTAGAACTGTATATATTGTGACTGGGGTGGGGGGAAACTGGAATGGAGAATGGCATTTAGTGAGAGACTGAATAGCCATATAATCCTTAGGGGGGGGAGAAAGCTTATTTTCAATATATCGAAAATAATCCCTTTGGGATAAAATCAGGAGCTACATGGGATTTATAAAAGTCACATCTGCATGTTTTTCTTGAAATAATAATCCAACACTTTTTTTAAAAGTGTATTAATTTCAACACCCTCTTTTTTTCCCTTCCTCCTCCCCCTCTTCCCATACAGTTCAGCCATATAGCAATTTGGGGCAGCATTGCACTCTGGGTGGTGTTTTTTGGAATCTACTCATCTCTGTGGCCTGCAGTTCCTATGGCACCTGATATGTCGGGAGAGGTAATATATGCTAAACATTCTTGTCCATAATTGATGACCTGCCGCTTTTATTTTACGTCTGAAATATTCATATTTTAGCATCATTTTTCATTGGTCTGACCTGCTTTTTAATTCTGTAATTGTAAGTGATAAATTTTGTGAGAACACTTATTTTTGCAAGTTTCCCATGTTCTACTTATCCTCTCCTAATCATTTGAGGAACAATAAAAGGTAGTTTGTGAGGAACTGGAAACATCGTATATGCATTTATCTGTTTGCTTACACAAATCATACAATAAAATGTACAGTTAAAACCAATTATACATCTTGAATCTGAAATTGGAGGAATGTTGAAGATATACATTTATACTTACTAAATACAATAATTTGTGCTGTCACTTTTTTCCTAGAAAAAAGGCATTCACTGGTCTATTAAATGTAGTTTTTATAATGGTTTTAATGATATCAGTTTGGTTTTCATTATGAAAAATTCGGCCATTTGACATTTCAGCCTTATCATAGTCCATTTTCAATCCTGTCTTTCAGTGTCTTGTTACTGGGCTAGGAATTGAGTTATTAGGTGTTCGGGAGGGAGTGTCAGAAGATCTCTTTTCTTTCAGAAGAAGTTCCAACAGGACGATGGCTTATGATTTCAGTTGCAGGAAATTTGACATAAAATGTATGAAAGAAAATGTGGAAAACATTTCAGGATTTCCTGTGACCTCACAGTAACTTGCAAATCCACGTAACGTGAGCTGTGTTACCGTGCTTTCTGTTGCTGCAGTAACGGGAAACCTTTCCAGTGGTTTTGCTGTATTTGTTGCCCATAAGTACTGCCCTGAGTACCTTTCACTTTTGACAGTCTGGTTTATAGATCATTTTCATGAAATTTTATCTGACAGGATTCTGCTTTTTATAAATTAGCAGAAAGCAGTTACTTAAAAAAAAAAAAAACTCTTGTGGTTAAGTTTATTAGGGAGAAGGTTTTGATATAGTTACAATGAAACCAGACATATCAAGAAACATTCACTTCCACCTAAAGCGAAAGTTTTTTTTGAAGCATGTAACTATTCAAACTTTAGGACAAAGGTTCTTAACCTTTTCTTTTTTCTTTTCTTTCTTTCTTTTTTTTTTTTTTTTTTTTTTGGATTGTGGAACCCTTTGCAATCTAGTGAAACCTATCATTCCTTTTCCAGAATAGTGTTTTAAATGCATATGTGGATTTACAAAGAAAACCATTTTAAAATGTCATCAAATTTTAAATATTAACTATATAATTTTTTAAATTCTCAGACCTCAAGGTCAAAAACCCCTGCAGAAGTTGACAAGTCTATATTTTAAGAAAACGAGAATAAGGATTTTCCCTCTTAACCCTTTTTGCCTCTTGCATTAATTAAATCAGACTATGTTCCTCTAGTAACATCCTTTAGAAAGTTCAAACCTATTCTTTATTTTTTACCCAATACACTTTAAAAAATGATTTTTACTTAATATCGACCTACCTTCTCTTCTTCTTCCTCCATGACAGTCATCTTGTCTGAGTTCTTGTTCTCTTATTCTTTTTTTTTTTTTATTTTTAATAATAAATAAATAAGGAATAGCATGAAATGAATTTTAAATGATTTAGGCACCCAGGACAATTGAATTGCATTCAATGTTTATTGAGCGTTAATTACTCTTCAAGCACATGCAAGGCATAGGTTTAATAAAACAAATCCAGGATCATAGAACCCTAGAATGAAAGCTGGAAGGGACTGTTTAATGCTTCCATTTTGCAGATAATATGGTTAAGTGACTTACTTAGATTCATATGGGGAGTTAACAAAAGAGGAAAAATTAGAACCAATTTCTCCTAACTCCATATCTTTTCACTGCATCTTGTCATTTGCTAGCAAAACTGGAAATAATGTGGAAATTCTATTAGAGGGTGATTTCTATTCTGGTATTAAGTAGGAAAGCCAGGATCTGGTCCCAGGTTCTTCCAGCTCTGCTATACCATGCTGTCTCTCAAAACAAAAGACAGTGGCCTTTTAAGGGTTTAAATCTCTGCCCTGAGATGGCCTTAATGTAGCTGGGATTGTAGGTCCATCAAAGTAGGAGATTGTTATTGGGCCCTTCCCCTAGGATCATTAGGGGGCTTAATCAGACCCTAGGAAACACCTCTGCTCAGGCTGGATTCAGAGGACCCCATAGAACTGTGGACCCCTGCCTTTCAGGGAATTTTCTGATTAACAGGACTGGGGGGAGATGTATTGGATTGGTATCCAGTGGGGAAGCAGTAGTTTGGACCCTCCTCAGGATGTGGGAAGGAAAGATCATTGCCATCTATGGTTCACTACCTGCCCAGTAATGGTGTGGACTCTGTTTATCCCCACCTCTTCCATACATAGCCATTGGAATAAATTTGCTGTTTTTGACTTTTTTCGGAATCTTATTTTTGTTGGGGAAAATGGGAGTATACTTATATGAGAGTTGTGCTAAAAAAAAAAAAAAATCCATACCTCTACCTATTTACAGTGTCTCCTCCCCTCAAGTGTATCCCACATTTTAGAAAATGTGAGTTTTATCTTATCTCTTGAGCCCTGTGATATCACTATTTATAATTCATGATGCAATGAATATTACATCTTATTTTAGTCAGTTGCTATGTGTTGCTAAATGCTAACAAGACTTTATTTTCTTTTGTTATTTTATTAATCCTTATTTTTTTGTGTGTGTAGTCTTTAAATAGCTGGGACAGGTCTAGAAAGAGTAAGGAATGGGAGGTAATGCAAAATGAGCTCGATTAACATGCCATTATGCAAATCACTTTACACTCAAGAAAGAATATCTCAAATCCTCTAGTTAATGTCTTCTGTGTGTTGATTCCCAGCCTGTAGGATAATAGGTGTTATAATAAATCAGCACCTGCTCTATACCTCACTGTGTTTGGGAATTGCCTGGAGCATTGATTTGTTCCTGAGGTTACCCAGCTAGTAACAGGAGGAACCCAAATTGTCCTAATTCTGAGCCAAACTCTCTACCACCACAACAGGGCTTCTTAAATTTTTCCACTCGTGACCTCTTTTTGCTGGAGAAATTATTACATGACCCTGAGCATCTAGATATACAAATCAAACAGTCACTGATGAAAAATCATAATTTCACAATCCCGTATTCAGTGACACAACCTCACATTGGGTCACAACCCACAGTTTAAGATCCTTTCTCCATATCACATCAGCCCTCTGCTTGTATATGACAACTGTTATTTTTTTTATTGACGTTAAAAACAAGTAATATTAAAAAAAATAGATGTTCTACTATTATATTTTACACATGCCAAATTTTATTGGGATTACAAATGAAGTATTTGTATATACATATGAATACCTATACACTACACATAACAAATTGTTCTACCACCTTAAGGGAAAAAAACACAGGCTATTCATCTGTTAATATTTATAGCAATACTGTATTGTTTGGAGGAAATTGTATTCATCAGCATTATTTGAAATTGTAATGTTGAATGAAATATAAACCCTCATACTCAGTGTTTGACATATTGTACATCATATCTCTAATAAAACATGGCAGCCCGCAAACAGAAGTGCCTTTGGCTAGTTTCCCTTCCAGTTGGCTAATTTTTCCCTACTACCACCTTTGGAGGCGAGGGAAGGAAGGAAATAATTTGGGGTGGGAGGAGGCTTCTTCCTATAACTATACCTCTAGGACCATAATCCTTTCCTCAGGGCTGGGCTTGAAAATAGTTGCTCTGAAAACAGATCTGATGGTTTTCATATTCCAGCCTTTCCTTGTACCAATAATATAGGGTGGCTTCTAAACAAAAATAAAACCTATCATGATCTTAGCATAAATACAATTCTAATATTCAGATTATGGAAATTAATCATCTCACTTTACTTTCCCTTTGTCAGACATCTCCTGGCACACACTGTGCACACTTTGGGGCACCAGATTTTATGAGAGAGATTGAAAAACTAGAGTTCTTCCAGTTTTTTCATGCATCTGTAAACCATCTTATATAATGCTTGGTTGGAAAGACCAAAGATAGCCCAAAAAAAATAAGTCTAGAGGGGAAAGGTAATATAGTAGCCATCTTTAAATATTTGAAAATAGTTGCCATGATAATAAATTCAGTCTGGGTTACTCTAGAGCATGGTATTAAACCTGGGCTCTATGAGCTTATTTTTAAATTATATTTTGACAATTATTTCCACATAATTGACCTCTTTTGTAAACTTAGATGTGCAATTTTATGCTTTTTTAAAATATTATTCTGAGGACTCCATCAAACTGCCAAAGGAGTCCATGATGCAGAAAAAGGCTAAGATGCTTGCTTCAGAGGGAAGGACAGAGAAACAATGGCCAATGGGTGGAAAGGAAGGCAAAGTGTAATGTATAAGTAAGAACCTTTTAAAAGAATGTTCTAGTGCATAAGATAGTGAGTTTCCTATCATTCAGAAGTATTCATTTAGAGACTGTGTTTATTGACAGTCAGTCAGAATGATGTAGAAGGAATTCTTGCATTAAGTGGAAGTTCGAATTATCTTAATCGACTTTTTAAGTTATATAGATTACTTTGCTATAGTGCAGGAAAATCTCAAAGCATAAATTAGGTAAAATATAGATATAGCTCATACTACTTAATTCAGTTCAATGCAGATTCAAACATAATTCAGGCCTTTAGAGTCCCTTGCATTTTTCTTCCTACTATTCTTATTTTCAGCCCTAAGATTGAAAGTAATTTTTACTCATTATCCTTGATCATGGAGGGCAAGATCCTTTCTGGCTGATGTCTTTTTCCAGATTGAAACTTCTTTCCCTTTGAATAGCCAGACTCCTTTTCACTGCTCTCCACAGCCCCCATGTTTTGTTCACAAAATTACTCATAATTAGCCTCTCCTTTTTCTAGATACTCAACCCCTAGTCAGAGTTACCCCAAACTGAAAGCCTTATTTTATTTCTTTTATGACCCGTCCATTTCCCGAAAAACTGTCTTGCCATCATTGTTCTTACTGGGTCAGAGTCCCAGAATGCCCTGTCTCCCAATCTGCATTTGAACTTCTTCAACCCTTGACTCACCTCTGTGATCCATTTCTTTTCAGCACCATGATCAACAAGAATTCCATCATCTCTTAAAAAAAAAAAAAAAAAAAAAAAAAGTTTCAATTTTTAAAAACCTCAATTATACAGCATAATTCATAGACTGTCTTTATAAAAGATTAAGATTATTATTATTAAACTTATTTAGCACTTACCACTTTAGATCTTTAAAAGCTAATAAAATATAAATGATTTCCTCCTTCTCTCATCCCATCCAGATACAAAGATAACACACTTATTTGTGTCTGGATATCCACCTTTTCTATGTTCAAGACTCCTCTACCTGTTACCTGGGTTTTCTGTCACACTTGTCCCTCCATTGTTTCTTCTAATCATTGTATACTTCCCCTCCCACTCCTAATACTTTAGTGACCACCACATTCTCCCCTCACACTCTCTGCTTTATTTTTCCTTTGCTTTTCTTGTCATTCTCCCAAACATCTTAGTTTTAGAGAAGTAAAGATGAAAGAAACTGGCCCTTCAGAGATGTTGCCAGCCATTCAGGCAGGTATAACCAAAACTGAAGGTTCTTTGCCATTATAAAAGGTATGTTTCCCTGTTGGAGATTGGGCATCCTTCTGGATACTTAAGGACTCCAGAAGACCATTTCCAGATAGTCAAAATGGTTTTTTGTTTTTATTGTTATTTTCTTGAATATTTTGATTACTTTGGTCTCAACCATTCCTTGGTACTTAGCCCACATATGAATTTGGAAGGAAGGGAGTCTTTGACACAATCCCCACTTAGGAAACACATTCCTTAAAGTTACTTGCTTTTAAATTTCTTCTTTGGGGAACCTCCATGTAAAACTGTTCTCAGTTCTTTACTTCAGAAAAATGAACAATTATATAAGAACCATAAATAATTGCAATATTTAACTTTTTAAAAGGAATCATCGTGACATCAGTGAAACTTAGTAACAATAAGAAAATCATTTAGGGCAGAAAAATAATAAAGGAAAAATAGCACGGCATGCTTAGCAACCCCTTTAAATATGCAGTTGTCGTCTTTTTCTCTGGCAAATATGGTTGTGATTTAAGAGGAGACCCCCCTTTTTTTTTTCAGACCTGACTTGTATTTTTTCACACCAGTAGAACAATTTATGGGGCAAGGTAGGCCTTAGGGAAAAGCATAATGGTATATAAACAGATGCCGGCCTGCTTTCCTGATTTGTCTGAATGATATTGCCAGGCTTTTGAATTTTGAGATTGAGTCTTAAAAATATTTTAGTTGATGTGATTAGCAAACAGATTAAAAAATTTGAAAATACCATGGTATTCTCAGAACTATTTCATATCAGGATTAATACCAGAAGCTCGCTATCCGCAAAACTTTTAAATTTATTGTGGTATTACAGGCATGCACTGTAAAGTTCTCCAGAGCGCCATCTGTTTCTGCTCTGTCTGGCCTAAGGGATCTATAAAACTACTGAAGGAAATTGAAGTTAAGGAACGAGCATGTGTTTTACAGAATTTCAGATCACTTGATTGAGGTTTGTAGAGTCTCTCTGAAAAACAATAAAACTCTTTGTTGAACTCTTTAGTGTCACCCCTATAGGAAAGGTATTAATAAACTATATTAGCAGTATTATTTTCTTAAATTTTGCTGCTGTCCATATTGTCCAACATAATAAATTACTTTTCATGTGAGGAATTTCCTAGTTAAAATATCCCTTCTCACATATTGGCATTTATAATTTAGATAGCAGCGAATAATTTATTGGTCATAAAATTAGTCCTTTTGAGGGATGGGGGTGGAAGAAGGTCCTGATATGATGGAATTTCATCCAGGGTTATCATGCTCAGACCAGAAACCTTAAGAGAGCAACTCTCATAAACCCTGTCAGATATTCTCCAGTGAACCAAGGGTTGTGAGGCAGTCTAATAAAAATATGTTCCTTGATGTTGGTCCTTGCGTCCCTAATATTTGTGACTACTTTGAGTTACTCAGGTAGCCCCATCCCTATGGACCTCTGGAATCCATTTTGTAGTAATAACCCTGTAGTCCAGCAAGAGTGCTAAGTAGAATGGAGGAAATGGGTGTCATCTATTACCATAAATCAGAATTTTAGGTCACAATGGAAAAGGGAAATCAGCAAGCAATTTCTTCCTCGACTTGGCAAGAAAGGTGGCGGTGCTTTGTGAATACATCAAGTCTTCCACCCTATTCTACAATTTTCCCTTTAGCTATTTCACAAGAATCCTCACTACTCTCAGTAATGATGGCATATTTATTGTAAAGATGGATATATTAAAAATAAGAAAAAAAGATTCTTTGTCTTAGCTAAAGTCACATAGCAAGTCAGTTTTAAATAGGATGGTAAAGATTGGTCTTGATCACGGGGAAAATATAGGACAGGTGGGACCCATTAGAGTTGGTAAATCAGATAGATGGTTGCTCTTTTGAAGAATGATTTCTCCATCACTGCAAGA
The DNA here is from genome assembly GCF_902635505.1 of Sarcophilus harrisii. Classification (NCBI taxonomy): domain Eukaryota; kingdom Metazoa; phylum Chordata; class Mammalia; order Dasyuromorphia; family Dasyuridae; genus Sarcophilus; species Sarcophilus harrisii. The sequence continues at coordinate 30,420,932 of NC_045431.1, read as the reverse complement.
GTAAAAATCCTTCCCCACAAAATGGTAATTTGTTTTCGGAGATCTCTAAGCCCTACCAAAATGTACAGAGAAGAATCAGCAATGTCATCATGACCTTGGCTTCGATAAATCAAGTATTATTTTAGCTGTGTGGAACCAAGTAGCAATAATAATAACTTACCTCTATGGGATAAGAAGCTCTTTCCTTAATAACCCAATGAAAGAAAGTCATGCAAGTATTCCCATATTTCAGAATAGGAAATTGAGACTTTAAAAATTTGTAACTTGCTCAAGTTGAAGAAACTTAGTCTGGAATTTGAATCCAGATCTCCTGATTCTGAGTGACATTTTTTCTTCTGAACCCTCTTGACCCGATATTCTAGTTTGAGATCATAAAGCAAGTCAAGTACATCCTACCTATTAGTCAGTGACTACCTTTCTTTTTTTTGTCAAATCAAGCTGTCTTTATCATTCAAAAAACCGAGCTATTTTATGAAGTGTTTTACTTACCAAAAGAAATTGGGTTGCTTTTAATTCAGAACAATTTTATTTGCCTTTTTTTGTTCTCAGTAGAATTACCTACATGAAAACATGTCCAACAGTCTTCATTTCTAATATATAGATTAGTTATTTTTACCATCCCATTTTACAGACTAGTAAATTTTCACTCAAATAATACCTACTATAGAGTTTTATCTAGATGTCACAATGGATAGATAGAGTGCAGGTCCTGAAGTCAGATAGACTCATCTTCACGAGATCAAATCTGGCCTCAGAAACTTATTAGCTGTGTGATTCTGGGCAAGTCGCTTAACTCTGTTTGCCTCAGTTTGCTCATCTTAAAATGAGCTAGAGAAGGAAATAGCAAACCATTCCAATATCTTTGCCAAGGATACCCTACGTAGTATCACAACGAATCAGACACAACTGAATTGATTCCACAAGAACAAAATAGAGTCTTATACATTTTACAGAGTTTAGAAGTTGTATAGAGATAAAACAACAAACACACCACAAAATGATAAAAATGTGTTATACTCCTAATGTACTGTGTAAGTTTTTAGTATGTAAATTTTTACCATCTATTTATAATGATATTAGAGTCATGATTTAAAATCTTCATTTAACCTAATACCATGGGATATAAACAAATTCATCTTTCCTATGAATAATTTGTTAAATGTATCAAATAGTTTAGCACAATATTATAGTGTAATGGAAAATTTATTTCTTCTGGCAAAATATTCTATTTCATATTTTTTTCATTAACTTATTCACAGATTTTATAGTTTTTCTTTGTCATGGTTATGTGTATTTCTTTGCTAGTTCTTGTGTTAATGGGACCTAATCTTGATAACATAAAAGGAACATTTTATTTCTGGATGTTCATATTCTATTGGTATCATGCATCCCTTGTTACTTCTGCGAAAGCTGTTTGCTGTAACACAGGAGAATAGATACTAAGATTTGAAATATAAAAAAGATTTCACTATTTAGAGGAGATTATTCAATTTTTTCCCTAGGTTCTCTTTTTCTTTCTTGCACTATCCACATTTTAATCATTTCATTGATAAGTGTTGATTGATTGATTAATCTCATATCTTAACCAGATGTGAGAGAGGAAGAGAAAAAACAGTGATTTAGTTTCAGAAACCATTTTCTCAATATTGAAAATAACCAATAATCCTGGGAATTGATTGTGTGTTCATTTGTGCCAACAATAGTGCAAAAGAAAGAGGTGTCTGTATTTGGAACCTGGAGATGGGGGTTCAAATTTGCTCTGAGCTTTCTGGCTTCAAGGATTTAAGCAAGGCAATAAATGTATAATTCTGTGCAATGCACAAATGGTGCAATTCCTCACCTATAAAACAGGATCTACAAAAATAGCAAGCAATCTAAATAAAATACATTACTAGTACTCTGAATGGATTCTGACTTATATTTGCAAGCATATTTTTGATCCAGGCAATCCAAGTAGAGATTTCCTTCATCTTTGGATCAAGATGTAATGGTAACCAAATTTGTAACTAAATAAATGTGTATGTTGACACCTCTTAGCAAGAGCAATTATTCAGCCCTTTCCTCACTGTTTTATGAGTAGTCCAAAGTTCCTGCCTTTCTGATAGACTGTCTAAGACTCTAGTTAAGTGATGAATTCAGACTATCTTAGCACATCATCCAAATTTCTTCGCAACTGAACTTTTTCTGAGAAAATCATTCTGCTTCTAAAAAGTGAGCTCTGGATTGTGACCAGGCTTCTAGTAAAGTAAGGAGAGAATCAGGTCGCTTGGGGATATGGTAAAACAGAATTCTATGAGAAAAGTGACTATATTATAAATATCCTCTGACCTAGCCCGTGCTAGACCTTTTACTCCGAGCAGGTCAGTGACAAAGATCCCACATAAAATAGATTTCTAACAGCGCTCCTTGAAGTAACAGAAAACAGGAAGGTGAAAGGAAAATTGTCAGGATGGAAATGGCTAAATAAATTGTGGCATTTGGAATGTAATGGAATTTTTGAATCATAAGAGAAGACTGGGGAAATGATACAAATTTATACAGAATAAAATAAAGAGAATAAAGATTATGATGAGGAAGAGAAAACAACATTAAGATATCAGTACTCAGATCCATTTAATGACCATCCTGACTTCCAGTCTTGGAACATACTTCTCTCCTCTTGGTAGAGAGATGGTGAACTACAGGTGTGGAATGAGGCTGTCAGATATGGTCAGTGGTGGCAGTTTCTTTTAGCTAAATTGCTAAGGAACAGCTCTATTAGCAAATTGCATGGGAAAGGAAAACAATGTTATCAAAAACATAGATAAGACTTTTTATTTTTTTTGGAAGGTAGATCATGAAAGGAATAAACAGGAAGGTTTTTTTTAATGCAAAAGGATGTGAGTGAAGTTCACCCATTATGTTGCAATAGCCATTACAACTTCAGATTAAAATTACTCTGAAATATTGAATTCTAATCCTGATTCTAATTTTGTGAAATATCCCTGTGTAAACAGATCTAGACCAGGCCCTGCTGTGATAATGTCTGCTCATAATCTCCATTCCTCAGAATAGACATTAACCTTAATTGCATGGATGCCAATGACATTGTCAATTGTAGAAAATGGAAATAGGAAGGAAATAAATTTTACATCTCAATGGGAAAGAAGGTTCCACATACAAAATTGTTTTTTTTTAAATTAGATAACATACAGAGGACTTTGTAAATCTTAAAGTGCTATGTAAATGCTAGCTATTAATAATAATAATAAAATGTTCATTGATCTTTTTGTTTTCAGGTCACTTATACTTCCCAGTGCATTTCCTTCTCTCTTTTCCTCCTAAAGAGGCACCCCTTGTAACAAAAAATAAAGAAGAAGAAAAAAATTGGGGCATAACTAACTAATGCTTGATGGGGGTGGGAAGGGGCAGATTCTGATATTATCTGTAATGTTCCAAACCCATAGTTTCTCATTTGTACAAATATACAAGCACCCACATATACACATATGTAGGCATGTATATGGAGGGAGTTGGCTTCTTATTTCTTTTCTTTGGAACTATTTTTGGTTTTTCACAGCATTCAATTTTATGTACTTAATTGCTGTTCTCTTTATTTTGTTGGATTTTATTTTCCAGGTTTTGCTTTAGAATTTTCTATAAATTGTAGAAAGATGCTTTGGTAGAAGTTTCCCCACTTGGAAATTCTCAATACTAATGAAATCATATATCCACAATTACATACCTCAACTTGTTTCAGCCATTTCTCAATTGATGAGGATCCCTGCAATTTATAATTTTTTTGCCATGACAAAGAGACTTGCTATAATAATTATAATATATATATATAATAATTTGTACATTTTCCTCCATCTAATTTTACTTACTATTTTCCTCCTTAGCATCTCTTTTTACCGTGATCTTCTCTCCTTACCATCCTATTTCTTGTTTTTCTCATCTGTTTTTTTCCCCCACCCACCATCCTAAATCTTAATCTAGAAGAGAAAGGGGAAAAAATGAAATTTACATGAAAACTTCATTATATATTTAAAAAGGAATCATAGATTACACATAAGTTTTTAGTTTCATTGGAATCATTTTGCAATAAATGCTTGTTTTATTCCACAACTTAAAAATAAATTGGAAAAAAAAATCCTAGGTCTGATCTATGTCCCTTAACCTTTTGTTTTCTAATTTTGTCACATATCTCAATTCTTATAGCATAACAATATCCCATCACAGTCTGTTTTCTCTGTTACAAAGGAGGGTAACAGTGACAATGGGAAATGATTGTAGTATAATTTTAAAAAACAGAAACCAGAAGACTTAATAAAACTTAATAAAATAATAATTAAAACAGTGACTTTAGAGAGGTCATCATATCATTTAGTCTTTCCCTACAATCCTTCCTAGATTGCCATCAGGTCTGTATTTATTGTCACTCACCAAAATTTCTATTATTTGGACCTATGTTTGAAACCACTTCTGCAAGGTTCTCCTTAATGGTAATGTTAAATTATCATCAGAACATTAGCATTTAATAAAAGACACATTTCAATAAAGTGTAAAAAAAACAAGATTTAGTCATTGTATATTAGCTTTCTTGCTGAAAAGCTACAGTTGGGTATAGTTGTAATATTTCATTTGTTTTCCTTAATTATGATGAAAAGCTATTTTCATTGTTCAAGGTAGCTTGCTTTGTGCAGAAAAGTGATACATGATGGATGAGGGAAAGCTGGTTCTTTTGAACAGTGATATGGCAAATAACCATAGATTCAGGAGTAGCTAAACAAGTTATGATACATGATTGTGGTGAAATATTATTATGCTATAAGAATTGATATATGTGATAAAATTAAAAAACAGAGGGATAGGGGATATAGATTAGACCTATGATTTCTTTTTTTTTTTAAGTTATGGAATAAAGTAAGCATTTATTGCAAGATGATTGCAATGAAACTGCAAATCTATCATGTACAATAGTAAAAGCAACTCACAGAATTGCTAAATCTAGCATTATATATAACACCCATCTCCTGTTTTCTTCAGTATGTCATCCAAGAAGAAGGATTTCTTCATCTGCTCCTTGAAACCAGAATTTGTCATTACAACTAATTTTAATTCAGCTATTTAAGGAAGGGTGTATTTCCTTAAATTTACATTGTTTTGTCTTTCACTTTCAAAGAGTACCAAAATGACATCACTACATTAGAATCAAATTACTATGTGTCCATTTCTTGAATCTTAGAGAGAAAAGAAGCCATAGAATAAATTACTATAGCCCCTCCATTCTCAAAGTGAGCACTGAACAAAGCATTTCACAAAATAATCAGATTTTATTAACACGTTATTAATTTTAAGGCAGCTAAGAAATAACTTTTTGCATCTTCCCTTTCACAGGACTCTCACTTCCCTTGTATTGATTATGCCAATGTCCCTTAGAGATGAGATGGGAAATATTAGCCCCATTTTAATAAGGAGCAAACTACAGGCAGTTAAATAAATCACCAGGTTGCATGGATGGTTAATGACAAAGTTGGAACTACACCCAGTTCTTCCTACCACATAAGCCTCAGAATGACTGCTGTGATTTGTCTCTTACCAAAAGCATCTAATAATCCAATATTATTTAATAATCTGATCCCTGATGGCTTTGAGACAAGATTAAGAATAAAGCTGGAATGCAATAAAGTATCTTCAGTAGAACTTGCATGATAATATTGCAGCTATCCAACTTTAAAGTGTCAACTTTAAATATAATCAAGAGGAATAAATGGGTAGAACTTGAAGAATTCATTTTAGATGATTATGCTTCAGTTTAATAGAAGAAGCCTTTAAGATTAATCAGCTCCTAAAAGCAAGGGGAGAAAAACCTTGAAACTTAAGAATGGGCTTCTTAAAACATGTCTAAAAGAGAAGCACAGAAAGTGGTAAGATAATATAATGAAGAAATTAAAGATTTGGCAGACCACAGAAAAAGTACAAATTACTCTGTGAATCAAAACACCCAATACAGATCATCACTTCAGGAATAATTGCTTGAGGGAAATAGACACAAAACAATTAGCAATTAGTTTTGTGGTAGATGCCTTGTTCAGACATAATAGTCTTCCATACTTTTTAGAATCTGACTTCTAACAAAACTCATTTCAGTTCCCCAGTTTTCCAACTTGGAGTACGCAGGCCCAGAATATTAGGCTTCTGATACACTGAGGGCATTTTCTGTAAGTAATATGGGAGAAGAATGGATATTTCCTATCCTGTCCTGTCTTCCTCCTCCATCTCCATCCTATCCCTAATGCCTGGAAGGTGCTTCCATTTATACTTTGCCCGTTTCTTTCTTTTTAAAGTTTCTCCCTTCATTAAAGAACCAGTGTATCTTCTGACAGTGTCCAATCCCCTCTGTACTTCACCAATTAAAAGCTGTTTTTTTTTTCCTTTCAACAAGTAATTTTTCTGCATTTAGTGCATAGAGAACCAGACTTAAAGTTAGGAAATTCTGAGTTCAAATCTAGGTTTGGATTGTGCAACCTGAGCAAGTCACTTAGTTTCTGTTTGCCTCAGTTTCCTCAACTGTAAAATTAGGTTGATAATAGCACCTACCAGGGTTCTTAGGAGGATCAAATGAGATTATATTTGTAAAACACTTAATATCATGCCTTGCCTATGGGGAGCAATTGATAAATCTTTTTTATCTAATACCTTGAAGTTAATAAGTACTTAATAAATGCTTACTGAATTGATATACATATTTCATTTCAAACTAACCCCTTTTGACTAGATTTAAACTGTTGGTAGAGTTTGAACTATTCCAACCATTCTGGAGAGCAATTTGGAACTCTGCCCTAAGAGCTATAAAACTGTGTACATACCCTTTGACCAAGCAATATCATTACTAAAAAAACATTTAACAAAAGGAGGAAGGACCTGTTGGTACAAAAGCTATTTAGAGCAGCCCTTTTTGTAGTGGCTAAGAATTGGAAATTAAAAGTTGGGGAATGGCTAAACAAACTGTGGTATATGATTGTAATGGAATATAACTATGCTATAAGAAATGTCGAGCAGAATGATTTCAGAAAAACCTGGAGAAACTTACATGAACTGATACATAGTGAAGTGAACAGAGCCAAGAGGACGTTATACACAGTAACAGCAATAATAATCAATTGTGAATGACTTAGCTATTCTCAGCAATACCATGATCCAAGACAATCCCAAAGGGCTAATAATGAAGCGAGCTATCTGCTTCTAGAGAAAGAACTGATATCGTTTGAATACAGGCTGTTTTTCGCTTTCATTTTTTTTCTTTTATTTGGGTCTTCTTGCACAAAATGACTAATGTGGAAATGGTTTATTTAATTGCAATTACATAACCTATAGCTGATTGCGTACAAAATTTTAAATAAAATATTTAAAAATTTAAAAATAAAATAATAGCTAACAATAGCTACTATATGTGTATACATATATATATATATATATATATATATATATATATATATATATATATATATATATATTTGTGTGTGTATATATATATTTATATACACACACACACACACACACACACACACATAGTGCCTATTGTTTGCCAGGCATGGTATTAAGTACTTTGTAGTTATCTTATTTAATCCTCACAACAATCCTCTCTAACTTCAGGGAGGTAGGTGCTAATATTGTCCCCATTTTGCAGAACAGGAAACTGAGGCAAAAGGAGACATTAAAGAATGCAAAATGCATCCATCATAAATCTTATGGTTGTTTTTTTAAAAGTGCTAGAAAATAGCTCAGTAGGCCATGAATTTATATATCCCAAGGATCTGTTAATGCCCATTGTGTATGTACTATATACACAAACAGGATACGTAGAATATCATTTCACTTTATTCTCCCCTGGTCAAACGGCATTTGGACCATTATGGTTATTTAGGAAGACCACATTTTTAAGAAAGACACTGACCTCTTTCTTCCTCCTATCTAACATAAGTTATCTTTCTCTTCATTGGAAAAATAGGCTATCATTAGCTCTGTCTCCTTAATTCTCTACTTCATATAGCTTCCACATTATCCCCCATTTCCTCTCCTTTTCTTGAGTCTCAGAGGAAGGAGTAGCCCTTCTTGCAAATACAAATCCCTCTTCTTTTACCTTTGACCTATTTTTTCCCTTCCTTATATCCTCAGCACTTACATGCATAGCACAGTGTCTGGCACATAGTAGGTGCTTAATAAATGCTTATTTAGTGAATGGGTGACATATATATTATACATGTTATAACATTATAATTATATTATATAATAAATGTGTATCCAACTATGTGCAAAATCCAGCCCTCTTCGTACTTTATCTATTTCTATTGATTTCCTTGCCAACACTTTAAACCTGGCAAATTATCCCAAACTCTTTTTCTCTCCCTCACACCTGGTATCTAATCAACTTACAAGTTCTGTCAAGTCTCCCTCTGCAGTATATCTCATATCAGGCCCTTCCTCTTTACTCATACAGCCAGCTCACACTCTCATCACCTCTTTTCTGGATTACTGCAAGAGCATCTTAATTGGTCTCTCTGCTCCTAATCTCTCCTTGCTGAATTCCATCCCCACACAGCTGTTAAATGAATAGTCTTAATACCTAAGTCTGACATACCATTCAAGCTCTGCTCCGCGAAAATTGAAAAGGAAGCAAAATTTGGTTTGATCCCCTCAACCTTCTCTTTCTAGACTTCTCTTATAAATCCTAGTGACTTTTCTCCCAGAAAAAAAAAATGTTATTTTGATTTCATGCACAACCCCACATTCAGATTTCTTATTCAGGTCCATTCTCCCTAGAATAATCTCCATTCCAAAATCGCCTCTTCTCCCCAAATTTTTCCCACACAAATGTAAACTATAACCCCCTAATCCTTTACTATTATACTGCTATGGAGTAGTATTAGGTTTTGTTTCTTTGTTTGGGGGTAATTTACACTAATAGTGGAATTACTGTCATAGAATTATTTAATTTCTCTGATATGTGTGGAATAGATATTTTTGACATAAGGCCATTCCCAGGATCTTTTGCCTTCTTTCTGTCCAGCTTCCAAACCTCCATGCATTTCAGGAGAATAAAGGTCAATGATTTGATACCATACTTCTAATAAGTAAAATTTAGCAAAAATGGTTCTTGTCCACAAAATGTTTGAAAAATCGAAGTCAAAAAACAGATAAAGATTTAATGTGTTTTGCAGTAATTGAATACCAAGGATGTTGATATTAAAAGGAACCTTAAAGATATTCTTATTCAAGTCCCTCAGTTTACAAAGGAGGAAACTGAGATGCATGATGATAAAGTCGTATAGCGTTGGACCTGGAAGACCCGAGTTCAGATACTAAACTTATGATTCTGGATGAGTCATTTAATTGTTGTCTGCCAAAGTTTCCTTATATGTAAAATGGCAATAGCATTTCTCTTTCTCAGAATTTTGGCCAGGATAAAATGAGATAAAATTTCTAAAGCACTTTGCAAATTTCAACTACTACATAAAGATACTTATTATTATCATTACTATTATTCCATTGTCACAGAAGGATGTTAGAACAGTCTTGGCTAGAACTAAGGTCTCCTGACTCTTAGACCAAAGATAAATAAATGCATTAGGCAGGTGGGTAGTGCTGTAGATTGTGGAATTAGGAGGACCCGAGTTCAGTTGGAGCCTCATAAACTTTACTAGATGTGACACTTAAGCAAATCACTTAACCCCAGTTGCCTCCCAATAAAGAAGTGAATGAATGAACAAACCAATGAATGAATGAAAAGATGAATGTATTCATGAAACTGAAGGTTCCTGTTTTGATGGGATTAGAGTGAAGATTACTTACCTAATGTTTCATTTGGGAAGATGAGAAATGCTCAGAGCTATTTGGCTAATATTTTATTTAAGATTTTAGCATCAATATTCATTATGGAGATTGGTCTATAGTTTTCTTTCTCTGTTTTCAACCTACCCAGTTTAGGTATCAGTACCATGTCTGTGTCATAGAAGGAATTTGGTAGGACTTCTTCATTCCCTATTTTATCAAATAATTTATATAGCATTGGGGCCAATTGTTCTTTAAATGTTTGGTAGAATTCACATGTAAATCCATCTGGTCCTGGGGATTTTTTCTTAGGGAGTTGTTTAATTGCCTGTTCTATTTCTTTTTCTGAAATGGGACTATTCAAGCAATTTACTTCCTCCTCTGTTAGTCTGGGAAGTCTATATTTTTGGAGGTAGTCATCCATTTCACTTAGGTTATCAAATTTATTGGCGTAAAATTGAGCAAAATAACTCCTTATTATTTCTCTAATTTCCTCTTCATTGGTGGAAAGTTCTCCCTTTTCATTTTTAAGACTACTAATTTCATTTTCCTCCCTCCTTTTTCTAATCAGATTTACCAAAGGCTTATCTATTTTATTGGTTTTTTCATAGAACCAACTCTTAGTTTTATTTATTAGTTCAATAGTTTTTTTAGTTTCAATATTATTAATTTCTCCTTTTAATTTTAGAATTTCAAGTTTAGTAATTGATTGGGGGTTTTTAATTTGGTCTTTTTGTAGCTTTTTAAGTTGCAAGCCCAATTCATTGACCTTCTCTTTCTCTATTTTGTTCAAATAAGCCTCTAAGGATATAAAGTTTCCCCTTATTACCGCTTTGGCTGCATCCCACAAATTTTGGTATGATGTCTCACCGTTGTCATTATCTTGAGTGAAGTTATTAATTGTGTCTATAATTTGCTTTTTCACCCAATCATTCTTTAAGATGAGATTATTTAGTTTCCAATTACTTTTTGATTTATTTACACCTAACTTTTTGTTGAATGTAGTTTTTATTGCATTGTGATCTGAAAAGAAAGCATTTACTATTTCTGCCTTCCTGCATTTAATTTTGAGGTCTTTAGGTCCTAATATATGGTCAATTTTTGTGTAGGTTCCATGAGCTGCTGAGAAGAAAGTATACTCCTTTCTATCACCATTCAGGTTTCTCCAGAGATCTATCATACCTAGTCTTTCTAATATTCTATTTACTTCTTTAATTTCTTTCTTATTTGTTTTGTGATTTGATTTAGCTCAGAGCTATTTGGAAAAAGAAAAAGATAATTCAAAGGAACTGTGGCAAGAAGGTGCCCAGCACGTCAGAGAGTAAGATGACAAAGGCAAATGAAAGTTGTCCCAAACAATCTGGAGTCAGCTTTGGAAAGGGCTAATAATGTGGATTTCAGAAATCATTTGTCTTAGAGAAGGAACGTGAATCGGTACATGTGTGGGTTTGAATCCTCTCTCCAATGTTTACAGGCTAAATGACCATGGTCAGTTTTTCCTACGTCTTTGAAGCTGTTTCCTCATTCATCAAAATAGGTATCGTAATTCCAGGAGTCTTGGGAATCAGATGAAATAATGTAATGAGATCATGCACTTGAAACTTGAACATGTTTATATATGTGTTAGCTAGTATGATTATCATCTCTGAAGCTCTGCCAGCCTATAGACTTCATTGATAATAGCCTTAAAATAAGTCACAACCTTAAAGAATGGTCAAAAAAAAAAAAAAACTTTTTATGTCTAATACCAACCAAGGATTCATAGAAAGGAAGAACAGGGTTATTTCAACATTGACATCTTTTGGCTTTCTCAATCATACCATCTCAATTATCTAGAAAAATCTTTCTCTTTACTAATATTCTGATCATCATCACTTTCTTTTTTTTTATTATAGCTTTTTATTTACAAGTTACATGCATAGGTAATTTTATAGATTGACAATTGCCAAACCTTTTATTCCAATTTTTCCCCTCCTTCACCTCACCCCCTCAGCCCGATGGCAGGTTGATCAATACATGTTAAATATGTTAAAGTATAAATTAAATACAATATAAGCATACACGTCCTAACAGTTATTTTGCTGTACAAAAAGAGTCAGAGTTTGAGGTTTGAAGTAATGTACTACATCATCACTTTCTAAAAAGAAAGAAAAAGTAAAAACAGGTGACTGTCTCACCTGTTCAAATTATTTCATTATACTGTTCTTGATATAGGAAGGCATAAAGGAATGATTGCCAGAAAAAAAGAATATTCTCTTCAGTCTAGGGTTTTAGAAAAGCTTTTACTACCATTGAAGGATCTCTTGTGATCTATGGCTAAGAGCAAAAAATGCTGAGCAAGCACCAAATCTTATAGTTCTTCAGGCTTATCAATCAAGCTAAGGTCATTCCCCAAATGTATTCTCTCTTTCTCTCCCCCCCCCCCCCCGCCCCCTCTCTCTCTCTCTCTCTCTTTCTCTCCCCCTCTCTCTCTACCTCTCTCTCTACCTCTACCAAAACAGATTTATTCCTTCTTCCACACAAAAGCCCTTCAACTACCTGGAAAAGCCGTGATATTGTCCTTAGCTCTTCTCTTCTGCAAACCAAACATGCCCTTTTCTTCTCACTAATTTTCCCATGGCATAATTTCAGATGCCTAGATGTATAAAGTCATATTTATTACTATTAAATATCAATTGATTATATTCACCTCGACATTCTACCATGTCAAAATCTTTTGGAATGTTAACAGTCATCTACTGTGTTTGTTCTCTCCCTCAAGTTTGTATCATCTGCAACTATGATGTGGGCAAACTAAGTTTATGGGATCTGACCAGTGCTTTCTCAGAATTCTTTGAAATACCCTATTCAATGAGTTCTAGTCCACCCAATTATATCATGTTCTAGCTCATTTATCATCATTTCCACAAGAAAAGCAAGCAAGAAGACCAAAATCTTTTCTAGTGTAGATAAAATCTAGCTAGAACATTGGTTGTCCTGCTGTAATAACCCTATACAGAGAGAGACAAACAGAGACAGAGGGAAAGAGACAGAGACAGAAAGAGAGGGGGGGGGGGGAGAGGGGGGGAGAGAGGGAGAAAGGGGGGGGGAAGGGGGAGGGAGAAAAAGAGGGAATTAGGGAGGACGTAAGAGGGAAGGTAGGAAAGAGAGAAGAAAAGAGGGAAGGAGGCAGGCAATTAGGATTCTTTGTCAGGATCCATTCTTGATAAAGCCATTTTGTTGTTGTTTAGTCATTTTTCTTCATGACCCTGTTTGGGATTTTCTAGGCAAAAAGACTGGAATGGTTTGCCATTTCCTTCTTCAGATCATTTTACAAAGGAGGAAACTGAGGTAGTAGGGTTAAAGTGACTTGCTGAGGGTTTCAAAGCTTTGAAGGGACTGGGGCCGGATTCGAACTCAAATATTTCTGGCTCCAGCACTGAAGAAGCCATGCTCGGTTTTTTGATGAGAATGAGAATAACGACATTGATAACAATCAACATTTATATCATGCTTCCCATGTGCTAGGTTACAGTACCAGGCACTTTATACTCACTGTTTCCCATTCTAGATATTTCTTTAATAAATCCTTTATCCTCTAATAAATAGTCCCCAATTTTGCTAGGATTTTAAGTCAATAGCTAGTCTAATCAATGTCAAGTCAATGTTTGTCCTCCATTTAATTCTACTGTTACTCTGATCTTTCAAATATCACTAACGGGGAACCAACCATCAATTCTGCCCATTTTTTCAGTAGCCAGGGATTAAATTCATCAAATCCTGGTAGTATAAACTCATCAAAGGCAGGTAGGAGTTCATTAATCTTTCTTTCTTGAATGTCACCTCTTTTTAGCTTATTATAGTAGGTGACTATTGGATAACTTGATGACTGTTACTATTTTCTTTTAAATTTCATGACTGTGTGTCAAAAATAAATGGCAAATTTTAGGAAAAGGATCCTGTCCTTCACATTTTTCTTATTTTCATATGCAACAAAATCATGGTGTAACTTATGAGAGATCTGAATTGCATGAGGTTATGTTTGACTTGGAAGGCAGCTGGACATAATGTATAGAGTCCTGGACTTGGGGTCTGGTAAGACAAGTTAAATCAGACTCTTAATACTTAGGTAGGGAAGTCATAAACTCTTCTTGCCTCAGTTTCTTCAGCTGTAAAATGGAGTAAACAACAGCACCTGTGTTTCTCAGAGCTTTTGAGATGATCATAATGTAAATCACTTTCCTGTTGTTTTTTAGTTTATCTCCTTTGAGGGATAGTTTGAAATAAAACTGAAGGTTGTAGAATAAATGAAGAGGATTTGGCTGCTCTAGAGCAGTCAGTAGAGATAAGAAGTGGGGAGGGGGGGGAAGGAGAGGAAGAGAGATTGTTCTTCTCTTGTCCAAGTAAGTGCCCTTGAACGATTCTGAAAAACTTGCTCTTGCTTCCCCAATCCTAGAGATTTGGTTCCCTTTAATGGGTCAAGATCGCCAGTAGGCAAAAGCCATGGACTGAGAAAGCCTTTTCTCACCCAGTTCACACGGAATAATTCTTTGACGTAACTTGAGTTTTGAGAGACTGTTCATTTATTTTTGAGGTTCCATTTGTGTAATTTTGAGTCCTTGTCACTCCACGGAGACAAGAGGTTATTTGTTTTCCCCGCCGGGCTCGTTGGGCCTCCAGTTTACCAGGCTTTGCAAGCCTGATTTTCTGATTCTTTCTGAAGTCCCCCGGGAGCCACTTTTGTGGCAGATTCCATTTGGTTTCACAAGGCCTCCAGGCCGAGTGGGGGCAGGGGCAAACTTGGCATAGACCACAAATCTCACACATTAGGAACAATTTGTAAACTTCGAGCGGAGGGAGCCAGAGTCCATCCCCAGAACAGGCTGCTCCTGTTACTGCCATTGTCTGGGAGGGATTGCTTTGCCATTTCCCAGATGACCTGCCTGTGTGTGGAGAGATGTGAAAAGTTAGAGACAAAAATGGTTTCTACAGAGTGAGGGGGAGCTTTCTTGTGCAGAAAGGAAGGAAATACCTCTGTGGGATTTTATTTTTTTCCAAAAAATACAAAGAGGCTCTCTGTCTTTAATGCGAATGTCAGCTTTAAATCTTTTAGGTTTGGATTAACTCTGCAAAAGAAAAAAAAATCTGACAGGCTTTCAAATATGATGCAGAAAAAACTTTTTTTCCCTCAATTCTTGTTGTTCATTTGTAAAGCCAAAGGCTGGGGAGGCTGTGAATAGTGGGCGCCAGTTGTTCCTTCATTCATCGTTAGCATTACAATGGTCAGAATTAACATCCTAAAACGTACATCACCACTTTCACCAGCAGACATTGAGTACAAGGTGGCAAAAGCAGAAAATAAACTTTCCCTGCCTTCCCCAGGAAAATAAAAACGTTAGAACCAAAGCCAGGAAAACCTGAGATTTTAGTTTAAAATACCTAGAATTATTTTGCTTTTTTTTTTAATATGAAAAAAAAAATGGCTTTTCTACAGTTATTATCTTACTATAAAACTTCCTAGGAAACACACTACGGGCACCAGCAAACACCCCCCCCCCCCGCCCCCATCCTTGATAGACATTTCCTATTACACAGTTAGTGTTGGTTTTAACAATTGAGAATGTCAGCTAACATGTCCAAGATCATGTTTTGCTTATAAAATAAAGTGACTTTTATGTGAATATTTTTCTTCCCGTTTGGTTTCAGAGGTATATGGGTGTTGTTCTGTGAAACCCACGAGTTATTGTTTAATTTTATTTGCAGAATTTGTTTGTTTTAGAGACCAGTTTGTAATGGTTTTGACTTTATTTTGAAAAGGAGTGTTTTCAGGGCTACTCTGCTTGGTGCAGACAGAATCTGTGCCCCCAGAGCTGCTTATGTGTGTGCTGAGTCTGATACGTAGGCAATGAAAAATACAACTTAGAACAAACTGGGTTGCTTAGCTCCAGTTACACATCACTATCAGTAGAAACTCTGAAAAGCAATTAGACCTCTCATAAGAGAGGTGATTTTTTTGTTTCTGAATATTAGTTTTCCAAGTATAAAAAGATAAATGATGACATGTCTGATGGTAGAGCAACAGCCCCCGTAAAAGGTAAATTCTTAGGAACTTTCCCTCACTTATCTGCAATATAAAAGGTTTCTTTTTCTTTTTTCATTCCTAAAAGTTGTTACTTTTTTGAAAAAAGTATAACCATATTTTTCTTAAATGGTTTCCATTAAAATCTACAAATTTTGCTTTCTAGAAGTAGAGTCTAAGAAATAAATTAAGAATTTTCTGGTGCCATTGCATGGCACTGTTAATTTTAACTTAATTAAATTACAGAGTAGTATAATTGCAGCCAACTAATGGTAATTTATTAATAGAATCATTTTCTTTGCAACTATGATATTTCTGATATAGATATTTGGCATGTGATACAAAGGCGGGTTGTTTATTTTAATACAATTTGTTCTCATTTTACATGCAAGTTATTTGCTTTGGCATTGGCTCAGCCATAACAGGTGTGTTGAAGCAAATTATATAATTAATTTGAATAGAAGACAACTGATTTCTCTCCAGAATCAGTCAAAAAGTGACCCAACGCTTATTGTGAGTGATATCTCTATTTTCCCTGCACTGTAGGAAATTATGATATCATAGAATCATGACATTACATAATTTAGCAGAATGTTATAGGGTTGAAATTTTGAAATCAAGTCTTATTTATTTTTGGTAGAGTTTATTTTTATTCGATAATTACATGAAAAGGTATTGGAAATGTGCAAGATTTTCTGTCGAGGGTTTGGAAGACTTCTTTTTTTACATTTTCGAGTTTAAGGAAAATATTATTCAGACCCAGTCTGGGTTTTATTTGGACTTTTGCTTGAAAAGAATGGAGCATGATATTCCAAGCCATTAAAAAGGCATATAGGAATGTCAAGATTTATTATCTCCCTCTAATGTTCGTGATCAACACAGAGAGAAAACTCTATTAAAAGAAATTCGTGTGACAGAATTTTAATACTATTAGACTGTTGTAGAAAAGAAAGCTACTCTGAAGATTTAATAAAATAAAATTTTTACAAATTCAGTTTTTTAAATTAAAAGATTTTACATAATTATGTTAATGACTGTCATTCCAAAATGGTAACCTGAATTATTTTTATTTTATTATAAACTCAATAAAATTCAAAACTTTTTGAATTATTTTTAAAGTGTATTTATTTGTTTTTATTTATTCAGGCAGCCATGCTCTTTAGTTCTGGAGTCTTCTGGATGGGACTGTTATTTATTCCTGTGACATCTTTGCTTCTTGACATTGTATACAAAGTGTAAGTTTATCTGTCTTTGATGTATAAGATTATAGGCAGGAGCCTCCCTTCTTTTGATTGACATATTTCTCTAATTGGGAGGTCATCTTGAGAACTTATTTTTTGCCACTTTACAAGGTTTAATAGTAATATGAGATTAGGAAAAAGAAAATTAAAAAAAGAAAGGGTCAATTGAACGGCTGATCGAAGGCCACACAGTTGAAAAACTGAACCAAAACAGAAAGTCCATATTAACGTTGGGGAGCATTGCACCGAGAAGGAGAATTACTTGGAAGTTTTACTTAAACCATCCCAGATAAAAAGGAGATTGATGTAAGAATTTTGTTCCCTTTGAATGTGTAAGGTT
Source organism: Sarcophilus harrisii (assembly GCF_902635505.1). NCBI lineage: Eukaryota > Metazoa > Chordata > Mammalia > Dasyuromorphia > Dasyuridae > Sarcophilus > Sarcophilus harrisii. The sequence goes on along the minus strand of NC_045431.1, from coordinate 30,403,480 downwards.
TTTGATGACAGTATATAGAAGAGTAGATGGAAAATTTGTCTGAATCTTTGTTGATTTATCTTTATTATAAGAATGTTTTAGCATGTTAGATACTCCCACAATATAAAATTTTCACCCGGCACTGACTTCATACATTTATTTAATATTTATCAATGTTTTTATGTTAAGCCAAAAATATTTTCCTGTAAGCAGCTAGCATGATTATTTTAAGATTTAAAGGGGGCCCAGCTGAGATTAATGTTCTTGTAATTGTTTGTTCTGGGGTGATCATTGTACTTATAAATTATTAGTATGGCATTAAAATGAATAACTAGCTCTTATATTTTGACATTTGCAAGGAAATTTTCATATGAAATTTATTTTTTGTTTTTGTTTTTTATTAAACAGAATCAAGAGGGCCACTTTTAAAACACTGGTAGATGAAGTTCAGGAGTTAGAGGCAAAATCCCAAGATCCAGGGGCTGTTGTACATGGAAAAAGGTAAAATAAAATAAATAAGTAAATTTTTTAAATATGCTTTTTATTTACACATTGACTTGTAATTTTTTGGTGCCTAATATCATAGAAAAGTATTATGCAATGTAATCATGGCACTAAGCTTGAAAGATAACCTATATATGTATGTATGAATGTATGTATGTATGTAAACAAAATTAGTATTTAGCATAAGTATTGAAGAGCAATACAAACCTGCTACATATTTATTTTAATTGGAACTCAGCATCAGGAACACTTGATTTTGAGTAAACCATTGGACCTTGCATTGTCCCTGGAAATTCTCTGAAACCCAGAATTTCAGTGTTTGTGCTGAAGGACCTTTTCTCAGGAGAAGTTCCCAGAATCAGTGAAATACCAAGTCCTCCCCCTCTCCCCCCCAAAAAAAGTTATAATTAATTTAAATTAATTAGTTTGGTTTGGCACAATAAGTTTTAGACAATTTTTTAAGGCACTTAATTTCTTGAAGCTCTTGGTAACTCCAAAGACCCTAAAATTTCATAGAAGATGCTGACCACACCGGCAGAACAAGTTTCCTATCATATAATAAAAGCATGGGTCCAGGCTCTAGCCTAATCCTTTATAGATTTCAGAATGACATTCCCATCACCCACACACTCTCCAGTTCTTTGGTCCTGGGAAAGTCACTTATCTCTTGGTACTTCTTTGCTGGTGGGTACTCTGTCTCTTAGAATTGAGAATAAAATTATTTATTCAAAAATAAATTGTGGCAGATTTTGGTAATAATGATGGATCTCTCCTCCATTAAGTAAGTTTTTCCATTTTAAAACTGACATGTGAATGCTACTTAATTTAGGATCTTGTCATATAATAGTTGTTTAGAGAAACTGGAATATTTATGTGTCAACTAAGTAAAGGTATGAGAGAGGGAAAAGAAATTTGGCAATATTCTCTTAGGAGCCATATTGCCTGTCTCCCAAAAAGAGAGACCCAAATTTCCACTAAAAAGGAATGAAAATTGATTAAATCAATGACTAAAGGCTTCCCTACCAAAAAGGAGTATCCAGATCTGTAGCTTCTCCTGCCACTGTGATGGTGGCAAACCTGAACAACAACCTGTTCTTTCTGAAGAAAACGAAGCAGAAAGAGAAAGGTGGAGGATAGGTGGAAGGAGGTAGGAACTAAAGAAGGGGGAGGGTCAGATGACAAAAAGAAATTGGAAGAAGTCACTGGAACTAGCTATTATATTAAAGAGGGTAACTTGGTAATGTGATCTCAAAGGCAATATCAATCATCTTTTAAAAATAATTGCTCATAAAAATAGTGCCAAAGATGGAATTGAGCAAATGTCCCATTTTCCAAAATGGAAATTTCTTTACAATGTACTACTGATATGCTATTCAAATAAAGAGAATTCCACATACTACAATAAACTTTATATGGACAGCAGATCATTAAACTAAATAGTATGTGGAAGTCTCAGAGAGAAAAATAAATCAATCAGTTGGCATTAATATGGGTTCATGAAGAATAAGTTATACCAAACAACTTTTTTAAAGGACTTACTAGGCTAGCATATTAAGGGGATTCCATAATAGATATCTTGTTTTCATTAAGGCATCTGCCAAAATATCCTTTTAAACAAGATATGTGGATGGGATGGAAACACAATTAAAGGGTTTCAAAACTGGTTGAATAGTAACATTTTAAAAATACTGATTAACTGATTGATGTCAACCTGGCAGGAAGTCTCTAATTGCATGCCATAGGAATCAATCTTTGGCTGATCCTTTTTAGTGATTTTAATAATGACTTAGAAAAGGACTTGGTAAAAATAAACTTTAAGTACTGCATAAGTTTGAGTCATTTATTATAAAGATAAAAAGGCATGCTGTGTCAACTGTACAGGTGATGGAAAAATAGGAAGAATAAATGATATGAAAGATGATTAAATCTAGATTTAATCATCTTTCATATCATTTATTCTTCCTATTTTTCTAGATTTAAAAGGAGCTTGACAGGCTGGAAGGTTGGGCTTTTATAAAAAGATGGCATTTAAGAAGTATGAGGCTCAACTGAGTAATTATAAACATGCTTGAAACCTGAATTCACAAAAGCTTATATTTAAAACGAAACAAAACTTGGCAATACTAAACAGCTACAAACTAAGTAGGAGATAATGACGTGATGGATTTATTTACACTAGTAGATATAGAATATCAGGTTATTGAATATAATAGCAGCACTGGTCAGACTCATCTACTGTATTATGTCACTTCTAAAAACTATATTTTAAGAGGAATATTGACAAACTAGAACATTTACATCCAGAAGTTGAGAAATTAGAATGATGAAGCACCTGGAAATTAGGTGATATGCAACTGTTAAATGAACCTTAAGAGATTTTCCCTAAGAAGAAGACGGGAGGAACAAAAGATGATAAATATCTTCAAGAATTTTTAAAACTGTCATATCAAAAAGAATGGAAATATGTTTTGTGTTCTTAACAGAGGGCAGAAATTATAAGGACACATTTCAATCTCTCCCAGTTAGAGCTATCCAACAATGGAGTGAGTTTCTTGAAAAACTGAGCTATCCACCACTCCTTGTATTCAGTGTCTAAATAACTACCAATTCAGGGGTGCCAGTCAGGTGATTCCTGTGTTAGATAGATGATGAGAGCAGGTAATCTCATTTCCCTGCCTTTCTGTGGTAACATTTCAAAATGCACTTGTCATTTTCACACTCAGTCAGATTTTGCTTTAAATTTTCAGTCTGTCTAAAACTTTAAGCTAATTCATTTTTACTTCCAAACATTAATGACTTTAATCAAGGCAGAACATTAATGAAAACAAACCAATGAAATATAAATGGAAATCAGATTTCTGAGTTTGCCGGGTTTTTAGTCTTCATTGAAGACATCAACTAGAGTTTATTTTAAAAACTTTTAAGTAACCTAAGCTAGAATGGAATTATCCAAAGAAATTTTTACAGAAAGAATTTTTCAAGAGGATTTTGAATTTGTTACTTGCTTTGCCTCATAATGACATTGGAACTGTCCCCCAAATCCCACTTTAAATTTTATTGGGTTTTTTCCCTTAATATCAAAAGTGTGTCGACAAAAACAGGATATTCTCTGTCTATCTCATAAGTTCCAGACCCAGCAGAGATATAATTTCAAGTGATAGCTAAGTGAAAATAGATCTGCGGGACTAAGGCTAGTTAAATCTGAGCATTATTTCACCGAGAGTTAATACCCACACACTCCTGGCTATTCCTGCACCAACTCTCTACTGCCATCTGGGTCTAGTTTAAGCCAACTGGATATCATCACAGAACTAATTGTGGACGGCAAGAGATAATACGATTCCAGAATTTGGTGTAAAAGAGATATAGACATGGTCATTACTTATATGTTGGAGGTCAGTTTTAATAAGATAAACAAAATAACTTGCCAACTGAACATAATTTTTAAAAAAGTTTGCCAATAGACTGAATAACAAAATATGAGTTAGTATATGATTAATTGTATTGTATTACCTAATTACCTAAGTAAAAAAGTATTGCTTTTCAAATAATATGTCTATACCCTCACTTTCATTTAAAATTGCTCTATCTTCATGATTGTTGCAGCTGAATTTTTTTCCAAGGGTAGAACTGAATTTCTAATTGAATTTCATAATTCTGCATGATGCGATCTAACCACAATAGTGCATAGGACTCTAGGATACAGTACAAAAATCTAACATAGCCTAATGCTGAGAAAAGGGATAAATGTGATAGGACGTAGATTTATGATGATGTAAGTAGAGAAAACTTTTCTTCATTTTCCGTGTTGGGTTTTTGCAGCAAAAACACAGAATTTTTATTTGTTCCTTTTTTATGTATCACATATTTTCAGTAGAGTAGAAGTTATTACTTTACAGTAAATATTGGTAACCATAAATATCCATGGCACTGAAGAGCATTTTTTAAATATAACAGAGTCCCTGTTGAAAGGCGTATAAATTCTAAGTTGAAAGGTTCACTATAGGTGAAATACTAGCGAAATACCATTCCTCATCATATAATGTTTACTATGCTCCCTCCTGTGCATGGCATTTATATTTATATGCTGTGGTAAAGAATTAACTATTAAATCGAGACAGAACAGAAAGATGTTTGATATTTTACAAAGTATCATTTCTGTGTATGTATGTGTACACACATATGTTCTAGCTAATGTTCAACAATATGTTTATGTTCCCCATTAGCCCGAGGAGTTGCTTATAAACCAAAACGCACTCTTAAAGGGTAAAAGCACCTGCTATTTTGTGATTGCATCTCTTCTGATTGAACTGGTAAATTAAATTGCAGAAAGCCAGGGAAAAGGAACAGGTTGGGTGTTTTGTTTTCATTGAACATTACACAGCCCTTCAGGCTAACATTTAACATTACTCAGCTAATGTGGAACATTACCTCGTTATAAACAGTTGGTTAGATGCCGTCTTCTGCCATGAAGCTACAAACCTGCACAAATAAAAATGACTGTTCTCCTATTTAGAAATCTATAATATGGAAGTTAATTTTCACATATACCTTCTAAACACATTTATGTTTTCACATTAGGACATTATATACTTAGGGAAAACGCTATGAAACCTGCCAGAAGTGTTTTTGATAAGGAAGTTGTAGCGTGATATATTTGAAAGTTCCCTGCCTTATTATTGTCTAGTCATTTCGGCATAGAACACCAGAGGCTTCCCACCACCCCCATTGCCAGTGGTTCTGCTAATAAAATTAGACCACCTGCTGCTAAAGCTGCCTATTTCCTCAAAGCAGTTACATATTTTAGGATCCCACAGGGTCCTCGAGTCTGTAATGTTATATCATTTAAAGAGTAGTTGTAGTCAGAAAAGTGACTAGGTTAAAATGGCACCTTCCTCTTCGCGGTATCTGTTTATTCCATTGAAAAACACAAATTTTACTACTCTTTGCAAAATTAATATGGTTCTGCATGGTCTGCTTCTTACAGTGAGGTAGTTATTCCCAATGAGAATGTGAAATTTTCTATTCATTTAAACTATGAAAAACGTTAACATGGCACTTTTGAAATGTTTTTTGTTATTATTTTTCAAAAATGTTTGAATCTTCAGGGCCCCACTTGAGATTTTTTTTGGCAAAGATACTAAAGTGGTTTGTCATTTTCTTCTCCAATATGATTAAGAGACTTTTGTATCATCCTATGGACATTTTCTTTTTATTGGTTGCAATTGATAATATGCCTAATTATAAAATGTGCATTCTCCAGGAGCTTCAAGTTTCAGTATTCGTGATATAAATATAATTTATTTTGATTTCTAAAAGAATAGAGGCAAAATATAACACTAGTTTATTATAATTGAAGCCTCTAGAACTTCATTGTGGTGTGGTAATAGCATTGGGTCCCAATGATGATAAGAGTCATTGAGAGGTTCTATTTAGTTGGAAAGGCTTCAAGTATGGCTGCAGCAAAAGACTATATCCACTGTGTTTAAGTTTGGTGAGATTCATCACCCCAAGATTGGCCACCTGGTAATAAACATTTTGTGTTTGCATCTATTCAGCAAATAGATAAGAATGCAAAATGGCTTTTAACTCTGTTTCTTTACACTTCTATAATTAGTCGTTTATCTTTTTATTTTTAATTTGCCATTGTTCTGCAAAATCTGTGAAAAACACATTGCTGAAAGAACTGAACCATATCTATTTTGAAATTCTCTGTAAATTCATGGCAAACAAAATCAGAAAACCTAAAGACGTTGCAGTTAGATGGAAAGTTGCTTAAGCATTTTGCTTGGAGAGACAAATAATGAAGTTGGAGAAATGGTGCACTTAAGGAACAATGAGATCCATTGACTACTTAGTGAAATTAAGTAGTTAAATTACACCAAATATCGAAAGATAAACCTCTATAAATATAATTTATATTTATTATACATATATAAAATAAATATAATAATAAATAAATATAAGTATAATATTCTCTTTACCTCTCATTCTGTTAAATGACTATGAAGATGAGGATCTGAATTAGAAAAATGTAAACTTGCCTATTCCTTTCTAATGTTTTCATCAAGGATATTCTGGATGCATGCATAAATAATTTTCTCTGCTATAGAGTTTTCACAAAGAAATGTGGGCCACAATTACACAGGAGGAGAAGGCTTCAAAAAAAAAAAAAAACCAAACAAAAAACAGGGATTTCTGCTGGTAGAGGAGCTACCTATATCACTGAAATCATAGATTACCTAAAACATCTACAGGAATAAACTTCTATAATGTGCCATTTTAATGCCTGAATAGACATGATACATCCTTCTCTTGAGGAACCTGGAGTCTAATAGGAGAATAAGTGGGAAAGAAAATAAATATACTCCATAAAAATGCATTTAAATTAAACACAAAGAACCATGGCTAATTTAAGGAGAAGGGTTGGAATCATCTGAGGAGATCAAAGAAAAGAAGTAACTTTATTTAAAAGCCTCTAAAATAGAAAATAATTGTTTTATCTAGTAAAATGTTATCCCTATAATTTTCAGTCAGTTCTAGCAAAGAATGGAAACTGTATAGCCATTTGGAATTTCTTGAAAAAACTTTTGATTCCCTCATTCCCTCTTTTTTTTTTCATTCTGATTCTTATTTTTCATATCTACCGGTGAGAGCCAGCTTTCATTTTCAAATATGGTAAGGTTGGCTCCATTTTAAAGACAGGGCATGTTGATGATCTTAGTCATCAAAATAATGTGCTTTTCAATTCAAGAAATATTATTCCTTGAGGCATGCTTTTAATAATTACGTGATTAATTACACAGATTTACTTTTGTCAGAAAGACTGCTATGAACATTTTATTGAAAAATAAATATTGCCCTTTGCTGTGTTATATTGTATAATTATTTCTAAAAAATAGTTGGAAAAATAAAATGATAAACACATTTTCTGTTACTGTATCTCAGTAGTGTTTGAATTATTCTGACTAGAGAGCTATATGCAATATTTACATAGTGTTAATTTCCCTTTCTTACAGAAATATAATATCCTTGAGGGATTTTTTATTTCTCAAAACATAATTTTGTACCCTAAATGGTGACATGAAAAAAAATGTTTATAATAAGGGTTTTTTGCCCCTAGCCAACACGATATATTTGGAAGATGCTTTATTGTAGAATCCATTTTGAATCAATTAACAGTGTCTGAATTCTTCATCTTTAGGTAATATGCAGGTACCGTTATTGTTTTTTTTTTTTATTTATAAAATGAATTGATTAAACTAACTGACCTCCAAAATCCTTCCCAAATCTTAAGGTTGTGATTTGACGGTATGCCAATAAACCTAATATAGCTTAAAACTCATATAAAACAGTTTCACCCTTTTTCCTCTCTTAAGAAGATAATATCCACAGTAGAAAATACTTTGTGGTTTTGTGGTGTTAGAATATTGAATGAATAAATGCCATACGAGGATCAAACGTTTGGTTACCATTTTATTATCTCTTAGTAAGCTCAGGCTTTACAAGGGACTTTGTTGTACCTGAAATAGTACAAGTTAATTTAAGAATTCTTTGCAGGCAAGATATCTTGAACCAGAAACACTGAAAATCATCTCATTTTTTAATCTCCAGAACCAGAAACACTGAAAATCTTTTCATTTTTTTAATCTCCCTCATTTTTGTCTCCATTCACCTAACTTAAGTAAGTACAGGAAGTTAAAAAAGAAAAGTTTATTGGGTGCAGTATTCTTCTTCAAATATGGTTACAGCTCAAGATGGAATATATAATATAAAGTGGAATTGCATGAATCATCTTTTTTTTTTAATTGCAAAATCAGTAGATTATAAATTTCTTAAAGAGATATTTTGTTTATATTTTGTATACTTATTCTGCTGGCCCCTAGGCTAAGCTCATATATCATGTGCATATTTCATTATTATATAATTGTGTGCTTCATATGTTTGTGCTTTTCTTGGTAGCCTAACAGAAAGAGCACAACTTTTGAAGAATGTCTTTAAGAAAAACCATGTGAACTTGTACCGTTCTGAATCTTTGCAACAAAATCTGCTCCGTAAGTGTTTATTTTTAATTAGTGTTTTTCCTTTTAAAAAATGTATACCTTAGCATGATTCTTTGATAGGAATAAATATTGTTGAAATAAGGTTTTTATGGTGTTGGGCAAAATAAAAACCATTGCATGATAGAAAATAGCATGTGTGTCACTGAAAAGTAAAACATATAATTAACATATCAGAAGAAAATTCCTGTAGTCCAACAGTCTAAATTTATCTGTATAATATAGCTACAAAAAATAAGACATCAACAAAGCAAACAATAAAATGTTATATTTCCTGGTCCTTTGCCACATTTCAAAAAGGTTCCAGTGGTAGAATATGATGGAATATCGTAAAGTACTTTGGATAATGAACACTTTATGAGATTTTATTAACTCTTTTATGATGGATCATTTTTACTTGATCTGTTTTGCAAAAAGTGGAATTCTTGCTTTAAAATATAATCTATTTTTCTTTTTTTCATTACAAATATCCATAAATATGCAAACTCGTACAAAATTGGTTTGGTACTTCTACCTGTTAATATTATAAGCATCTAAAAAATAAGCACTACTATTGAAAAATCTTAACTGTATCATCAAACCTAAAGTAAATTTCTCATTCATATCATTAATGTTTAAAGGGTTGGGGGTTTTTTGGACTAAGATTATTATTTGCATATCTGGTTTATTTTTTATTTATTTTACTATAACTTTTTAAATTACATTTTAAAATATAGGAAACTTTTGACAAAAATAGGGAATGTATTCTAGAGAGCTCTGAGAATAAGGAAATCGAGAGACACTGCTCTTCATGTTAATCCTGCTCTTGGATTTCCCTAATCATATTGACCAAAGAGCACATTTTCAGCGGCAGAACCATGGAGAGAGAAGCAGTGGGAGGTATCCCGAGGAGAAGGACCTGTTTGTCTATACCACCACAAAACATGATAAATGCAAAGTATCATCTAAGCTATATCATTGGAACCCATAACCCATGGATGTTCAAACCGTCAAGTGACAGGGATTCGCCATAGTCAAGTTCCAGATGCTTAATCAAAATAAATAATTTCTCCTTTCTTTTGTAGATGGCTATGCTTTCTCTCAAGATGAAAATGGAATAGTTTCACAGTCGGAAGTCATTCGAGCTTATGATACCACAAAACAAAGACTGGATGAGTGGTGAAAGGGACTTGACTGAAGAAGTGGGCTCGAATACTTACTTTCCTGAGACAACCTACTAGGGCTTTACTGGAATCCGCTAAATCATTCCAGTCCAGGAAGTTACAAAAAAGATCCGTGCTGATGTCATTGCGTGAAGTTCAGATCCATCTCTTCTGTAGACAGAAGCACTGTGCAACTCTACTGGAACAACATCTCTTTCAAAGTTTTCTAAACAAGTATTTGCTTCTCTCTTTGTAAACAGAAGTTGAAAATGTCTCCTGCCAGATTGCTCACTTAAAATGAGGTTTTTTTCAGTGTTGTTCTTACTCCATAGCTAGGGATAAAGCTAGTGCTGAGATTGCTGAATATACCAGACGATGACAGATCTCTGCTGTTTATGAAAAAACTGTGAAATGGCATTATGTCAAAGAGGGACTGGACTGTTGGTAACAAGACTCAGATTCGAAATGAGCTGATAACCAGCATTTTTAAGGGGCGGACTCATCTTTCCGAGTAAAATTTCTAAGCAAGGCAACAATGGTTGTGAGTGTCAAAACCGTCCTAATAAATGTTTGCCAAAGAAGTTCAATAAATGTATTTCTCTTTCAGTAGCCATTTGCACAGAAATGTCAAAGAAAAATTTCCTTCTCGTCATTTTGTCCGAACTGCATGCTTGACTTTTTATCCGTAAGATGATCAGTTTGCAAAAATGAGTCAAATTCAGGTTTCGTCTATGGCATTTGCTACTAAAATCTGTAACGTTTTGCACCTTCAGCCTTACGAATGCTTCTTTCTTCCTTGTCTCGTTTATCTGTCGGTGTCAGAGAGGTACATTTTCACGTGGCAACTCTCTTAGTTATGATGGTAATTTTTTAATGTTGTGTTTCTATCTATTAGCCAGCTCTAGTGGATTTCCATCTTTTTCTATGATGTTTCTCTGCTCTAAATTTTGTGGCCTGACGTGGTATTGTAAAGTCCTAAGAGGAGCCTTTTTTTTTTCCACTTGAGAAAAATACATTTACATATTTATATAAGATTTCCAAAGTTTCTGTTCAAATCTTTGAAATACCACATCAGATAAATGCATTTGCTTTTATAACGTCCTTTGGTTTTACTTTCCAATTCCCCCTGGAGGTTACCGCTGTCTTATATAGACAAACCATGTGTAATCTATATTTAAGAATGAGTAATTAGTTTGCTGTTCAGTTGTCAGAAGTAGCTACTACATTTCATTTAACTAAAATGAATCATATGTTAATGGAAAAAACACATTTTTTAAGATGCAAAAAAAATGCTCATTTTACCCAAGGCCAGAGTTGAGAAATGAGGAGCACGCCTCAATATAGATGGTTGTATCGATATGCTTGTTAAATGAATGTTTAGTTCATTTGACACTTCTGAACTATTAAAAATGCCTATTTTGCTATGAAAAGCAAGTGACAATATGCTTGACGAAGCATAAGCAAATTTGTATTCCCATTTTAAACATATTGCTTTTATTTTAGATAAAGAGAACTCCAATTTCCAGATACTTATAGTAGATTGAAACACATGTTGCCTTTTAGTGAGTAGCAGATTTGCCTTTCAGTGGACAAGAGATGCCTAAGACATGAAACTTGCTTCTTTTTTTGTTTTTTTTTTCTTTTTAAAAAAATTTGTATGTAAAACATTTCCATATTACTCATTCTGTAAGTCTTTGTTTTTAAGAAAGGATTGTTTACTAAATCAACCCTTGAGTTTAACAATTTCACAGTCATCATTCTAAATTCAGATTTAAAATAATTGGGTCATATCTCAAGGGCATCTAAAGTCCCTTTCAGTTTTGAACTTCTCTGGTTCTATGACAAAAGAATCATTTCACTCACTGTATCCACAGCTACTCTCTACTTCTTTGTCAAGTAAATTCCCCTTCCTTTCTCCTTTCCCTACAGAAAGATATCACATGTTCAATTTAACTTTAGTTCAGGGCACTTCCAGCCCATATTCAGAGATAACAGTTTTAAGGAATCATGACCTAGAAAGATTATTGAAGAGTTGAGTATTGAAGAATAGAGCTATTTTCTGAATTATGTCATTTCTAAAGTTTAAAATATATAATGCCCAAATATTTATCCCTTCTTTTAAATGTCTTTAGTCATCCCTTCCCTAGTTCATATATTTTTATATACTTACCCAAGTGAAGATTTTTGAGAAAGAACCACAAATATTCAAAAAGAAGTAAATATATCCCATCTACCAAAAAAAAGAGATCTTTTCAAAAAATCATCTTCTACTTCTATTTCCTGCCCCTCTTCTTACTCTAAACACCTTACCTTCCAAAAGTTATCAATGAGATAGAATTGAATTTCCTGGCCTAAAGGTAATACTTATATTATTGATCCATGGTTTATTTTGGTGAAATTTATTAACATTAGTGAGATATTCTATTTAAATGATTCTCTTTAAATTCACAAAATTAATTAATTTATCATGACTCAGTTTCCCCCAGCACTTGCATTACAGTCTGGCATAGAAGTCAGGGTGCTAGATTTTAAGTGAAGGCAGCTATTCTAATTCTGCCACTGACACTTAGTATGGCCAAGGTAATTTACCCCTCTGAACCTCATTTGTCTCATCTGGAAAATGAAGACTATAATCCTTGCAGTTCCTTTTTCATAGGTTAATGGGATCTTATGAAATGAGAATATTTTATAAACTTGAAAGCATTCTATAAATTTTCATTCTCAATAATATCCACATTTCTATCCCATAAAGAACATTTTAACCAAAAAGAAAAAAGTCATGGCTTTGTTTTCATGATATCAAACCTTAGTAAAACTTAAAATATATATTTAATCATAGGATCTTTGCATTATTAAAGCAAATCACAGCTACTCTAAGATTCCTTGTTACCTTCTTCATAAGAAAAAAAAAGTTTTCACAGGATTAGTAGAGCTGAGGTACACTGATTCTACCTTCTCTTTGTAGCCTATTCTGAGTTAGAAGTCTGTTTTGGACATCAGACATCCCAAGTCGGTTTTTACTCTTAGGCACTAAGGAAACTTGTTGCTTCACAAGAACTACCACTTATAAATTTTTCATGTGCAAATCTCAACCTATCTAGCTGTATCAGGGTTTTGATTGTATATTTGCACCAAGAAGTTGCTATTTTCTGAAAAATGTTAACAGCCCAATGGTGTTTCTCAGGAAGTTAGTGTAAAAAAAAGAAAGAAAAAAGAAATGATTCAGATATTTTAGGGAAGAAAAAAAAAAAACTTTAGGCCATCTTTGCCTATTGCTAATCAGGTCAGATGCACTATACCGGGTTTCCCGCTCACTAGAGTTAGTTTCATACATTTTGTTTCTGCTTATTAATCTAAGCCAATGATTTCTGCTCATTTCAAGTGAGAACAATGAGTGGTCAGTTATTGAATAATAAATTTTATTGTGAAATGTTAAATTATAATTTCTGAATCCAGTATTTTCCAAATTCAGTATAGAATGCACTGAATAATTTGTGAAATTCTGCATAATGTGCAGTGCTGAATAACAGCTTTGCATTTAAAATCCCCTTTCACAAACAATGCCTCTATAACATTGGATTTCTTATAACCGGTTATGACATGCTTGTAACCATGTCATAATTATTGTTAGCTAAGTAATCCTCGGTGATTTTTGCATATATTGTGGAATTGCTTTTTTGCTCATTTAAGAAGTCATTTTGTCAATAAAGTAGTTGACTTAGGAATGATCATTTTCTAAAAAGTTGTTCCTCCATATAACTGTTAAATACACATGCCCCCACACACAAACACATATACACGGACCAGATTTGTTTGGTTTTCTTTGTAAAGTATATAACACCACCCATGATTAGGGGCCTAATAAATGAGATGATAATGATAATGAAAATTTCTATTATATGATGAAAGGTTACCATATTGTGAATTTTTCTCATTTAAATAACTAAACTTCCTTTATGAAACTTCTACTTTGTCACATTTTAATTAATCTTGGACAGCTATAAAATGGAAAGTATGTGAAATTGTAAAGGAAAGGAAATGATTTTTCCCTTTTAAAATCTCGATTCGCAGCTATGCTTCTGATGAGTAGTTTATGGTTTGTCTGCATGAATTAATATTCTAAAGTGGCCTAAGCAAATGCATGACTTTTCCTATAAATCTTGATATTTCCTTCTGCTTTCCAAAGTCATATCATAGTATATCCAAGAATTAATGTTCATCAGTAGATAAATGCATTGGTCCTCAGTTCAGCCTTTTAAGATGAGATTATTCTTTTCAAACAAATTTCAGGAGATTTGACTAAATCATTTATTTGAATTGATTGACAGAATTTTGCGTTTTGAAGTTTTTTGGCAAATAAACCTCTTAAGGAGGAAATATGGTAGCATTCTGAAGATTGGATTTTCATACCTGCTTATTCCTAATTCTGACTTTCTTTAAGTGAATCTCTTGTTGTAAAATGTGACCAGAATATATAAAAAGATTACATGTGTGTCGTTGTTCTAGAATAGAAGCCATAAATACAGTGAGCAGTGGATTTTTTTCCTATCTGGAGCTTCATTTTTGACTTAAGTATTTCAGTGTATATTAAGTGAACGTGCTGCATTGAAAGCAGCAACCAGGCAAAGCTACAGTTTGCCTTAAAGGGATTGTGGGATTGTCTGATTGCACCTCACTGTTAGTGCAGAAGCTGTTGTGGAACCTTCACAGTTGCATGAGTGGAGAATTGTTTTGACTCTGTGTTTATGGTAGTTTTCTCAGGTTTGTTTTAACTTGACATTAAATGCACTGTGTTTTATAAATAGTTATTAAAATTTAGTAATGTTCAGTTCTGTGCAGTGTTACATGTCACTGGCATTTTGTGAATGTGCATGTTTTGACTGCAAATTTTAAATGCATCGTCTTTTAATTGTTATTAAAATGAAATAAAATATGCCATTACATAAAAAAGTCTTGATGTTTTCAATGCCGATCAGAAAGTTTTCAAAATAGTTGTTTAAGTGAGTTTCTTTAAACCCAAATGATGTATGAAAGTTAAAACATCATTTTTTTTTTTTTTTTTGTAAAAAGTTTTTGTTTTGTTTTGTAAAAAGTTGTTTTTTTTTTGGAAACCACAAAACATCTCCTCCTTTTAAACTGAGGAAATGGAACATAATGACAATTGAGAATGCTCTTTTTCTGATTTGGGATGAGGTATTTACTTGCATGGAAAAAAGAAAGAGAAAATTGTTTTTATTATTGTTAGTTAATATTCAATGCTACTCCATCCTCTTTGGCTTTGTTTTCACCAAAACCAATTTTATTCTAAGCATCCCTATTAGCTATCACAGAGCTCTATAAAAGACAAGTCCATTCATGTTAAGTAAATATTTTTTTGAAGCACTCATTTTATTTACCTATTCTCTATTTCTCTGAGTTTGTGTATGTGTGTGTATCTGCCTCTGCAAGAGACGGATAGGAAAACAAATAGTGACAAGTATTAAAACTAAAGCAAACTTGGACAGAAGGATAAGAATTAGATCAGAGTAAAACTAGAAATTAATTTGGGGAAGGATCATATATCTGGCAAATGTTTCTGGGTTTGAAAAAAAGGATGAATCATAGAAAAGAGCCTTACCTTTTTCTTTGTAGAAAAAGCTGAACTTCTCATTTGATAAATTGAATTAGACTAAGTGAACATGGGCATAGTTGAGAAAATGGAACTTGGAAACTTTAGATTGTATCAAAGTAAAGGAGTTGGTATGATTTTGAGTTATATAATATCCAATTTCACTCTATTCTTTTCCTACCCATTATATGTATCAATAGATTTTAAAAATAGAAATGGGAGTTATAGAGAAAATGTTTACTCTTGAAGTATACCTAAAATATTAGCAGATTTAAATACATACTTGAAACATTGTACTTGTCCTACTTTAAGATACATCTTGTAATAGAAAATGGAATTTTGAAATCTTTTGCCCACAACCGTGATTTACTTCTCTAGCTACTCTTGACATTTCTGACATCATATTTCTCTTTTAAATAACAAATCACCTCATTTTAATTAAAAGAACAAAACATCATTAATTTGGGTAAATTGGAAAAGTTGTTAGAAGAAATGGAAAATACTGAATATCAAATATTTATGAAATTTTAGTTTATTACTTTCAAGAATATACAATATCTAGAGTTTCAAAAGAATTCTTGTCAGGCCTGGTAATTAATTGCAATTAGCAACAATTATGTGCAGATAAACAGCAGGAGAATAGTTTCTTTTTGTTAGATTTGTCATATCCCCATAGCCTTTTTTCACTATTAGCTCTCTAAGCAAATGCATACAGTAGGATAATAAATCTCAGTCCAGGTCAGCCATGACGTATACCTAATTAGTGAAGCTCAAATTACTATGGTGTTATGATGCTTATTCATATGTGAGTGTACACAACCACACACTCAAATATGGTTTTGTTATTTATACTTCAGATCATAGGAATATATATATGTATATGGACACATACACATGCACACAGACCCATAGGTATAAACGTTAGAAAGGGCCTTGGAGGTAATCTAGCACTACCCACTTATTTTACTGGTTAAGAAATTGAGGACCAGAGAGTCAGCTTATTTGTCCAGGTAATAACAATGCTGGCAAGTGTTCAACCCCCAAATCCATCATTTTCTATTTCCAAACTTTCAAAAGTAGATTAAACATTCTTGGGTACATTTTAATTGAGTTTAATTCCACCTTCATCTATGGAAATTCCTTTAAAATAGAAATGATTTCCTACAAATTTTGAATTTTAGATATGTTATTAATTAAAAAGAAATTTCCCTAGCAGAAGAAGAAAAAAAAAAGGTGAGGGAAATCTCCAAGAACGTTATCCATTTGGACAATTTAAAAGGTAGTCCCCAGCACTAATGGGATTATCTACACAATAAAACAGATTATCCCCCAAATCAATTAAATCATTTATATTTGTCTTCAGAATGCATCATTTGGATAGTTTTATAATAATACCTATAATTTATGTAGCACTTTTAGTCTTGCAAAATACTTTATATTTTTGTTTACAAATGAGGAAACTAAGGCAAAGTTGTGTCTTGCCCAAGGAGTCTGAGATTAAATTTAAACTTTAGATTCTCTATCCACTGTCTCACCTACCTATCTAGCAAATCTGCCTAATTATCTTTTCTTAAACTAATAATGCCATTGCCAAGTACATATTGGTGTAGTGTATGTTTGTGGGCTTAAGGAGAAACTAGTCAGTTATTTAAAATAGTTTGTCAATTTGTTGCTATTCAGTCATTTTTCAGTCACGTCCTATTCTTCTGACTCCATTTGGAGTTTCTCTGGCAAAATATAATAATGGAGCATTTTGCCGTTTTCTTTTTCAGCTCATTTTATAGATTTAAAAAAAAAAAAAACTGAGGCAAACACTGTTAAGTGACTTGCCCAGGATCAACAAACACTGGTACCAGATTTCAGCTCGGGAATATACTCATTTGACTCCAGGTCTGACAATCTATCCACATCACCACCTCGATTCTCCAATCTGTCGATAGCCAAGAGTTAATTATATCTGAAGAATCAAAGCAATTTTCTCTATTTTATCAAGGAAATTTACTGTTTTTATTAGCATCATATGAATTGATAATAACTTTTCCTTCTAATAGATCACCTGAAAAATAGGTCAACCAAAGTTTTTCCCTCCGTGAGGAAATAAGGTCAGATATGGACCGATTTTTAAAGAAAGGATTTACATAATCCAAAAAATGGTTCAATGCTAATGAACAGTTAGGAGTTCAACTACAAGAATAACCAAGTGTAATTTATACCTCCTCATCTAGTTATGTAGTCTTTTGGTAGAGAAAATCACCTTGCCTCTTATTCTATTGCATATAATTAGGCTGCAGACTACTGAGAGACACAGAGGTATCCCCTTTTTTCATCATGGAGCAATTGCTTGAAATCCATTAAATGTCATAGAACCCCATTATTCTGTTTGTCTGAAAGGATAACGTTCCTGGACATCACCAAAACACTAACACTGGATGGACTGTGTGAGCATTGCTTGTTTTATAGACTTTGGATATTAAGTCACTTTATCTCTACACTTTACATCTCCCTAATGTTTGATCTGTACAAATAAATCCACCATATAGAGGGTAGCGTATTATAAAAGTATACCACGTATTGGATTTTAATTGAATGATAAAATTATTCTGAAATTGTCATTATAAGTGGGATGGGAAATTTGGCCCTAGGACAGCTGCTTAAGAATTAGGACAGGCTGTGTCCCCTTTCAAGAACTTTGTTTATTCATCTATGAGATAAAGGAATTGCCCTAGATCTCCCTGAAGGTTCCTTTTCTCTCCAGATCTAATAATAAACTCATACAAGGTATGTATTTTCTATTGATGTTTCTTATGCAACTTAATCATTCTGGAATGCTTTTAGTAAGAATAGCCTTCTTATTCTTAAAGCTATCTTTTAAAGTTTCCATTATCATCAATGCTGAAGAGGGTGAGTATGTTGGAAGTTAATGACCACTCTAAAGTGGAAACAGCTCTTAGAACGACTTTAAAAATTGAGGTTTTTTTAAGATTTATAATAAATTAGCTTCAGAAACCTTATTAAATTTGTCACAACAAGAAGTTTGTTTTAAACAAGTTTCCCACTGAATTTATTACAGAAATAAAAAGAGAAGGGGTGGTACAATTTTAATAAGTTTTTTTTAAACTTTCAAGTATTTATAGCCAATAAGTTTGGTTGGTTAGAATGTACTGTTGACAATACTAAAGTTGTAAGATCTATGAGTCTGTTAGCTGTGCCCTCTTTTAAAGGCTCACACTAATCTTAAAGCCATAGCAAAGGTGTATACTTCTCACCTGAGTATACACCAAGATTTAGATCAGTCAGCAAGTGAACAGGTTTCCTGAGAAAAGGAACTGTTTTATATTTACCTATATCCTCTGCAGTAGCTACTGGAAAAACCTCAATATATATGTTTGACTAGTAGTAAAGTAACTATTGTATGCAAGAAACTCCATAGGTAAAAATAATTACAGTCTTTATCAATAATACAGGTTATTATCACTAATACAAGTTTCAACTGTCCAATTTTTAAATTATGGGGGGGGGAACCTATAGAAACTAAGTTGCTCTTGGATATCATAAGAGTCTATCTCTGAGTAAGTGACTGGAAATAAGAGAAAGGAAGATATACACAAGATTTTTGCTAACTTTCTTCACCTTTTTTTAGGTGCACAGTGACTACCATATACTAAGTATTGAATATATGCTTATTGCTGCCTACCTTTTCTGATTAGAGAGGAGAAATTACTTTTTAAAGCAAATTAAATTCAATATTCGATATCACCAAGTTTCTAAATTTAGTAAGTGTGTCTCTTTTACTGATTTTCAAGTGGTTTCTGTCACCTACAGAATGAAGTTCTTTGATAAAAAGTTTTCACAAAAGAAAATCAAATGTATACTGCATCTAACAACAGTATGGGTAATATATATTCTTTAGCTCAAAGACCTCTCCATCTTATCTAATTGGCACAGAATAACAACATAGGGAATTTTAACCACAGCTTTTATTAACATAAAAATTCATTGTGATTACTAAATAATTAGTATTGTCAATGTGTAAATACATTAAATTACAAATATCTTCACATTTTTACATAATTAATTTTACAAATAAAACTTTAAGATTCAATTGTCCCACTTTCATTTATATACTAAATGTCACTGAACAAAAGTTCACAATAAATATTCCTTAGAGGGAAATTTTAGTTAGGATTTGCCTGACCATGAAAATTACTAATTAAATTTTTTCATATGTTTTGTCTTCTGAAAAGTATGTATTCCAACTTGTATGACTATTAATACAGTAATTATATTGACACGCTTAAATATTGTCCAAGATGCTCGGGGTGCTCTTAGTTTATTAAGAAGTGATTAGTGTTTTTAAAAATGAATTTCTGATAACTATAAACAGGTACTTCCTTTTTTATTATAATTAAATTAATCATTCAGGCATCTTCTGAAAAGTATGTATTTCAACTTGTATGACTATTAATACAATAATTATATTGACACACTTAAATACTGTCCAAGATGCTCAGGGTGTTCTTAGTTTATTAAGAAGTGATTAGGGTTTTTAAAAATGAATTTCTGATAACTATAAAGAGGTACTTCCTTTTTATTATAATTAAATTAATCATTCAGGCTTACAAGAGTAACTTCTAATATCTTCTATACAAATAATGTTTTGCGTTGAGGGGTGAAATGTTTTCACCGGAATATTGGATTAAAGTTCTAATTGCTGTAATTATGAGTAAAGATATCAAATTAAAGTGTAAAGGTCACCTTGAAAAACCCCAATAACCTACAATATTCATTTTGTGGGATCTAAAAGAGGAGAAGGCGTTAATTCTAGTACTTCTCCATGATGATTTGCTGCTGCTGCTGCTGCTGCTGCTGCTGCTGCTGCTCTAGAACATCATGAACATGACTCAGACGCAGTCCATCTGTCCTTGGTTCTGCTGCATTATTCATGTCAACTGGGACTGAAGTCCGAGCAGCTCTTCCCGGGAAGCGCGGGCTCCTGCTGGATGGGATAAGCAAAGTATTGGGGGGACACCAGGAAGCCGGAGGGCTGCGCCAGGTGGATGGGGTGAGCCGTCTGTAAGCAGCCCGACGTGTAAGGCGGGGGAGGTGAGGGCACCAGGCAGCCGGACTCGGCTCTGGCAAAGGAGAATCTCCGCACCGAGCCTCCGTTGGAGCTGGAGCTGGTCGCGGTGCTGGACTGCCTGGAGGGCGCTCGCAGGGTGCCCGAGGTCAGGATCATGGGGAGGGTCTCGTTCTGGTAGCTTCGGAGGGAGAAGCGAATGGGCTGCTGGGAGGTCTGTTTAGGTCTTAAGCAGGTGCAACAGTAAATGGCTACTAAGGAGCCCAGGATAATGAAGGCGATGAAGATGGAACCGACGATCAGGAATGGCACATAGACTGGTTCTAAAAGGAAAAGAAAATCCCTTATTAAAGACTTCTAGTTCTACTTTAAAAGATCATGTTCTGGCTGCTCATTGGCTGGAGTTCAAGGTAGGGGAGACCCAGAGGTCTTGCGATTCCATTTCCCAGAGCGCTTTCTTGACAACCTCTGATGCACAGAGATTCCAAGTGTAATGTAATGACCAAAGAGACGGGGCCCTCATTTAGGAGAAAACCAACCTCTGGCCACATCTTTATATTATCCTTGCTTGGAAATTGTTGTAGCTGAAAAATCCCTGGCCTTCATTAGAGCGATGGGGGTAGGGAGCAGAATTTCATTTGGACGGATTTTATGGTGTCAAAAATCCAAAATGGTTTGAGATTAAACTTCCCTCCCGTCCCAGGAGCCCCCGCTTACAGCTGAAAGTCTGGGGCCTAGTCATGTGCATCCAGAAGTTGGAAGACACTCCAGAAAAGCCCACACAAAGCCAATGCAGTCCCCATTTCCTAGTTCTCTTGGAGACCTAGTCATGTCTTCTACAGCATCTTATCCATGGTAACCTAGGAAGGTCTAATGTTTTTTCCAAGGCATTGAGGCCCCTAAACTTCCTCAACGTATCTCTAGGAGGCCCGCTGGGCCATAGACTGACCATGCTGGGCTGCAGCTGCCTTCAGCCCTATTTTCTGCCTGACAATCTCTTTCATAAGCAAGGCCAAATAACATCTTAATCTGCACCCATCCGGGCAGGTATATGGGAGGTGGATTTGCCTCCTGGCCAGCTCTCATCAGTCAGTCCCTGAGTGGGCCAGGCCTTCACCCAAAAAGTGCCACTTAAGAAAGGGTAAGCAGCAGCAAAACGGGCAGAAGGGGTATGGGGAGGAAGCCGCAGGGAGAAGGCCCCTTCTTTTTTAGGTAGAAGTATTTGTGCTTCTGTTGACTTCAAAGAAAATATGGGACAGAGAATGGGAGCCTGAGAGAGACAGAGACAAGGGGAAATGAGAGAGACAGAGATGGAGACAGGGAGACAGAAAGAGAGACAGAGGGAGATACACACACACACACACACACACACAGAGACAGAGGGAGATGCACAGAAAGAGACAGAGGACAGAGACAGAAACAGATGGAAACAGAGACAAACAAAAGAGATAGAAACAGAGACAAGGAAAGAGAGACAGGGAGAGACAGAAACAGACATATGGAGAAAGAAAGAGAGATAGAGATGGAAATAGAGATACACAGAGAAGAAGAGACAGAGAGAGACAAGAGATTGCTAGGCTGTTAGTAGCAAGAATAGTATAAACTGAGCAACTAAACAGAAATGATTTAAGCACCTTGAACCCCAGGAAGGAACCAGGTTCTCAAAGGATGAGGAGGAAGGAATGGTTGGGAGATTTATACTCTCTTTTTCTATAACAACAATAATAATGTCACACGGGTGTAGCTTTTTAAAGTTTGTCAGGTGGTTTACATATAATGTAAATCGATTCATTAACAAAAGGACCTGTTCTCGAGGTGTGACCAGGCGACTCCCAAGAAGCATCTAAAATAACCTTCCCCCCAAAGACTTCCCGAATGCGACCCCCAAACACAAGTGGGGAGGGGGGGGGAGAATCAGATCCTAAAAGAAAGCTGATCCCAGAGGTCTCCGTGCCTTGGCTTTCCGACAGCAATCACCCTCCTGGGGCGAGGGCGTCACTGAATGCGTCCCCCGGGAAGCCCCTCTGGGCTAATCCACCTGTTCGGTCCAAACCTGCCCCGCTCTCCCCTCCAGCTTCGCGCTTAGAGTGTTTCCCCAAAGCTGAGGCTCAGGTGGGAAACGCCAAGGCCCTTCTCGCTAAGGTATAAGGTTCCCCGGCCGGGCTGTGATTTATTCAGCTCTGAAGGGAGCGGAAACTCGAGCCGTGTTTTCCGAGGCGAGAATAAAGGGGAGGGGGCTGCCCACCGGGGCTTTTAAAGTCGCCACGCCGGTGGCGGTGATTTGCGCCCTTCTCGTTGGGCTGGGAGGAGGGGGCCGGTAATTTGATGCAGAGAAAGGAAAGGGTGGGGGAGGGGTGCAGGAAAAGTTTAAAAGAAAAAGTGACTCGGGCTTCGCCCCCAGTGTCGGGCTGTTGATTAACTGGCGTCGGGAGTAAAGTTTCACACTCCATCAGCGCTCACTGACGTCTTCCAGCTCGGGGCCGCCGGGGGGCCCGACCCTTCCCCCCCTGCGTTTCCTCCCCCTCCCCCCCCTCACTAGTTTGCGCGGAAAACTCGGAGAATCCACGCACGTGGAGGCCAGCGCAGCTATTAACACAGAGACAGAAAGTCAGAGACAGAGACACAGAGACAGAGACAGAAAATTAGAGACAGAGCAGAGAGACAGAGACAGAAAATCAGAGACAAGGAAAGAGAGACAGAGACAGAAAATCAGAGACAGAGACACAGAGACAGAAAATCAGAGACAGAGCAGAGAGACAGAGACACAGAGACAGAGACAGAGCAGAGACACAGAGACACAGAGACAGAAAGTCAGAGACAGAGACACAGAGACAGAAAATCAGACCGGGAAAGAGAGACAGAGACAGAAAATCAGAGACAGAGACACAGAGACAGAGACAGAGCAGAGAGACAGACAGAGACAGAGACACAAAATCAGAGACAGAGCAGAGAGACAGACAGAGACAGAGACACAAAATCAGAGACAGAGCAGAGAGACAGAGACAGAGCAGAGAGACAGAGACACAGAGACAGAGACAGAGCAGAGAGACAGACAGAGACAGAGACACAAAATCAGAGACAGAGCAGAGAGACAGAGACAGAGCAGAGAGACAGAGACACAGAGACAGAAAATCAGACAGAGCAGAGAGACAGAGACACAGAGACAGAGACAGAGCAGAGAGACAGACAGAGACAGAGACACAAAATCAGAGACAGAGCAGAGAGAGACAGAGACAGAGACACAAAATCAGAGACAGAGCAGAGAGACAGAGACAGAGACAGAGACACAAAATCAGAGACAGAGCAGAGAGACAGAGACAGAGACAGACAGAGACAGGGAAAGAGAGAGAGACCCCTGAGGATGTGCCGGGCTCTGTGCTGAGCGCTGGGAAATCAGAAAAGCTGGTCTCTCGGGCAGCGCTGGCGCGGCCGACCCACCCCCGGACTCGCACCCATCTAGCGAGCGGGCTGCGCGCCTCCTCGCCTCGCAGCCCCGAGCGGGATGGGAAGGCGCGGAGCCGGCTCACGGGCGTCCCGGCTGCCGCCGCCGGGTCTGCCCCGGGGGGATGTGAGGGGAGCCGGGAAAGCAGCCCTCCTCCCTCTCCCCGGGTCCGCGGGCTCCCCCTGGGCAGAGGGGCACGATTGCGGCCGGGGGCGGGCGGGCCCGGGGCGGGCGGGCGCGGGGGCGGCCACTTACGCGCGGTGATCCCCGGGTGCTCCAGCTCGCCGCGGTCGTTGGTGCAGCCGCCCTGCTCCAGCCTGGCGTCGGCGGCCGCGCAGCAGTAGCGCAGGGCGCAGGAGCCGCAGCAGATGGTGGCGTCCAGCGTGTCGAAGTCCTCGGGGCACTGGAAGCCCTCGTGGTAGTTGCCGCGCGCGTCCACCCAGCCGTGGCAGTACTCTCCGTCCTGCTGCGCGCCGGCGGGGCCCCAGCGCAGCCCGCCCAGCAGCAGGCAGAGCGCCAGCAGCGCCCCCATGGCCCTTGCCGAGGCCGGGGGGAGAGGCGCGGGCGGGAGGCGGGGGGCAGGACCGGAGCTTGCTTCCCCCGCAGCAAGTTGTGGCAGCCGGGCTGGGCCCCGCCGCAGACACTGCTCCCCCGAGATCAGCGCGAGCCGGGCCGGCGGCCGCGATGGCCGGGTGCTCCCCGCGGTCCCGGGGTCAGCCTGGAGCATCAGGCGGAAGGGAGCGGGGGAGCGCGGCCGGCCGAGGGCAGGGGGGGCTCGGAGCCGAGCGCCTACGGGCGGCGCCCGCGGCGGGATCCCCCGGACTGCGGCCCGCGCCGGAGGGGGCCGCTGGGGCCGCCGCCGCTGCTGCTGCTTCGGGGAGCGCGGCTCCTGGGGCTGCCGCTGCTGCTGCTGCTGCTGCTTCGGGGAGCGCGGCTCCTGGGGCTGCTGCTGCTGCTGCTGCTGCTGCTTCGGGGAGCGCGGCTCCTGGGGCTGCTGCTGCTGCTGCTGCTGCGGCCGAGGCTTTTTACCCGGCTCATAGTTCTCCGGCCCGGGGGGCGCTGCCGACCCCCGCCGCCGCCCCCTTCCCCTCTCCCCACTCCCCGCGGGAACGCGGCCGTCTCAGCGCGCGCCTCTCCGCCGCAGCCCGGGGGGCCCGGGGCCAGCAGGCTGGGAACGGGCGGCGGGCGGGGAGGCCGCTGCTGCGCGCCTCGCGGGGGCTCATCCCCACCGCGCCCGCCGGGGAAGAGGGGCCGCTCCGCACCGCGCCGAGAACCGGCCGCTGACAGCGCTCCCGGCCCGGAGCCCTTTAATAGCAGAGGAGAGGGAGGAGGGGAGAGAGGTGGATGAAAAGGGCGGGGGGGAGGGGGGGAGGAGGGGGAGTATAAAAAAATCCGCTGTCCCGGGTCGCGGTGCGGGAGCAAATCCGGCGGCGGCGGCGGCGGCGGCGGCGGCTCCCGGGTGATCCCTCAGTCTCCCCTTCTCCCGCTCCCTCCGCCGGGGTGCCCCTTCCCGCGCGCTTTCCCCACCGTCACTGTCCTAAAGTCCCGAAGCTCGCCCCTCTGGGGTCCGGAGGCGAAGCCCTCGGGGGAGACCGTCCCAAAGCGAGCAGGGGCTGCCCTGGCCCGAGCGGCTCCGGGGCGCACAGGTCCCGGCGCCGGGTCCTGGTTCTATCTTTGACACTCGGGGTCTGGGCTGAACGAGCCCGGGATCCCTTTCGGGGGTCGCATCGGACCTTGCCGCTCCTGTTCTCGTTCTCCCCGCGCGATCCAAAGTGGCTGCGACGCTTTGCTGCTCAGTTTCTCCCAAGGAGCGCGAAATAAAGAAAAAAATAAAGAAATAAAAGGAAAAAAAAAAAAAAAAAACAACCTCTGTCGGATCGCGGCCGGATGAATAATCACCAGTAACCTAGACGGGCCAAGCGCTGCCTGCTAAGTCTCAGAGGCCGCGGCTTCTTGGTTCACGCTTGGGGAAAAAAATAATAATAATAAAAGGCACAAAATGAATGATAATTGAGCAGGTTGAACTTCTGTTCAGGCAAAGGAACACATTTATTTAAAGGATGGGTCCCCTGTGGACTCTCTGAAGGGTCCTGCTGCCTTAGTATTCTAAGTGCTTTATGCAAGCGCTGTTACATGAAACCGGGACTAAACTCTCGAAATTTATTTTTACTGCATCTTAAACTTCCCCTCATCAGTTATTGGCGTGTATGAATATGGACGGCGGATCTCAGCCTGACAATTTGTCAAACGCCCTCGGTGCCTGTTTCTCTAATGAGACGCCGGCAGGTTGAGCAAGAACAACAGAAATAAAGTATGTTGTGTTCGAGCAATAAAGTACCGCGTTCGACGCTGTTTGTCAGAACCTGAACTCCTCGGGTGGCAGTTGATTCTACTAGGATGTGATTCTTTGTTTCACTTTTTTGGTTACACAAACTTTGAAAGATAAACAGAGAAAAGACGATTTCTTTAAACTAAGTCATGGATTCATGGCACACAAATTCAAGAGGCACTTTTTGGAGTCTGAATTCTAGGCTTTTGACAATTTCTTATTCTTTTTTAAGAAAATAGTTGTTAGCCAATATTTTGCATTTTATTTTTTTATTATAATATTTTGCATTTTAGAGAGGAATGGAAAAAAAATAACATTTTAGCTTTCTGAATAGTTTATTAATTGAGCTAATATGTTAGATTTTTAAAAAACATCTAAAGGTAGGGTTAGCGTGGATAAACCAAATAAAACGAGGCTTTTCATTGAACGTTGTAGTTTCCTCTGCTCCGTCCACAATGACGTGATTTAAACTTCTGAATATTTGTTGCACCAGCATTGTTTATAATTCTCTGTGCATGTGTTTTTTTAATTGACAGTCAAGTCAGCTTTCTTTGTAGGACCTAAAAAGTGGGGTTGTTTGTTTGTTTTTAAGTTAGGGTAGGCTTTTCAGAAGTGTTTTGGAATACACCAGTTGTCACATAGTTCTCTACATATGGCCATTGGAGGGAAGTTCATTAGGAGGGATAGCAAAAATAAACAATTAGAGTGATCATGAAAAAAGAAACACAGAATATCACATTCGTGTTTATTACTAACAACCTTCCTGAACTCATGTTTTATGAAATTATTGATAATGTTTGGAGAAATAGCCTTACTTCTTTCTCGTTAATTAGCTGTCCGACCCTTTTTGTTAAGATTATTCAACAGCAAAACACACATACACATACATACACACACACACCCATTCTCTTTTAGACTTTGTTGGACTTTTTTTAGGCTTTTAGGCAAAAGGTTTAAGACTTGCTTTGTTTTCACTATCCATTGCCTACTTTTCCAGAATGATTTAAAAATCCTGGGGATTGGGTTTCCATGATACTAAGAGTAGCAATTTCTTGATAGTACCTGGTATTTTCAGAGTTGTTTTTATAATAAACTATAGGAGTACACGTCATTGTTTTCCCTTAGGCACATTTGTGTTTTCTTGACGAAGTAACCCAAAACAGTGTGAAATCTTCCCTTACCAGGCAAGGCCATTTGGTATAAGGAGAAGTGAAGAAAGGCTTGAGGGCTCAATTCTCCATCTTCTGAGCTGCCATCATTCTTATTTTAGTTGCAAGTAGAGATGGGATTCAGTCTCATAGTGATCTGAAGGTAAGAAAGGGGAAGTAGGGAAATCAATAAGTATTTAAATATTAAGCACTTGCTATGTGCTGGGCACAGAGCTGAACACTATTAATGGGGAAGGAAAAAAAAAAAAACACTCTGCCTTCACAGAAATCATATACTAGTTGGAAAGACAGTATGTAAATCATGAGGTATGGACAGAGCAGAGAGAAGATAATCTCAGAAGGGCCGGCACTAATAACTGGAGGGGTGCCGGGTGGAGAGACCAAGAATAGTCTCCTCCAGAAGGGAGGATTTGAACAGAATCTTAAAGGATTTCAGAGACCTTATGAGATGGAATGAAGGAAGAAGCAAATTCCAGGCATGGGGGATTTCTAAGGCAAGACTATGGAAGACAGAGTGTCCTGAGAGATAGTAGATAGCCAGTGGGACTGCATCATACTATGCTTAGAGGGAAATAAAATATAAGAAGACCAGAAAAGTAGGAAGAGGTCAGGTAAAGAAGAGCTCCAATTGCCATCAGACTTTCTATTTCATCCTGGCAGTAAAAGGGAGCCACAAGAGTTTAGTGAGTGTAGAGTGAGTAGAGAGGGGGGTGACATAATCAGATCCATGATTTAGGAAAATCACTTTGTCAGTGGAATGGAAGATGGATGGGAGTAGGGTGACATTTGAGGCAAGAAGACCATTCAGAAAGTTATTCTACTGACTCCTCCCCCACCCAAGATTTTAGCCCTCTACACAGCCCGGTGGAGTAGTCTGGCTGGATGTCTTTACCTTCCAGGTTGAGCATCTCAAGAATATAAGTTCTTCATGGGCAGGATTCTTACATGTTTATCTTTGCATCATTGTGGGTAACACGATGCTCATCATATAGCAGGTTGTTTTATTTATATTGAATAGCCAGAGGATTCTGGAATTCTGGAAAATTTTTTATTTTGGTATTCTGGAAAATTTCTGGAAAAAAAATCTGGAAATTTTCGAGCCGTGGTGATCCAGGATATAGGTTTTGACTTTGGATATCAATGACCTTGGCTAACTTTCTCCCTTCCTTCCCCCATCCCCAACAATCTTTTTTAAAATCCAGAACTTCCTTTGACCATTAGATATCAAAACTATTGCCTAGATCCAAAATAAATTAGCCAACCCCTTATTACCTCTTCAATGGAATCTTTTCCCTCAAGTCAAACATTGATCTTTGGTCTAAACCAGTGACTTCCAGGATAAAGGGAGGAGGGAGGAGTGGTAAAAAAAAAAAAAAAAAAAAAAAATCTAAATTTGGAGTTACAGAATGTGTAACTTTGCCCCTTCCTATATCTAGGTGTCCTTGGGAAATTTTTCTAATTTCTCTGGCTCTTATTTTCCTTTTTCCAAGAATAAGGGTGTTATAGTGGATAAATTCTGAAGTCTCTTCCAACCTTACAGCCAAGATCCTATGATTTAATGAGCTGTTTCCAGCAACCCAGTTCATCAACATACCTGCAGCTGATTCTATTAAAGAATTGCCTAGAGTATGGAGAGATTAACCAACTTCCCATTGGTTGCACAGTGAGTTAAATATCCCGGACAACACTTAAATCTATGCCTTCCTTACTTCAAGGGGAACCATCTATCTGTCCTATCACCCTGATATTCTTGCTCCTATTCTGTTACTCCAAGCCTCAAAACATATGGATTGTGGAGAATACACTTCACCCAGATTTGGTTAACTGTGAAAATAATGCACAGTAGCCAAATTCTCATTTCACTTCATATTGCATAGATCAAGAAGAAATGAACATCCAGAAGGCTAGACTTGGAACTCGGAGAACTAAATTTGAATCCCAAATCAAATGTGTCTCAGTTTTATAGCCACAAAAAAGGCACTGAACATCTCTGATCTCATTTCTCCATCTGTAAATTGGAAATCATACTTGTACCACCTACCTCCCAATGGATATCAAGCAGAGTGTTAGGAAAATGAGTTATTACCAAAATAGCCATGTGTGTGCTATGCTGGGTTGTTGCAAAACTACGGAAACATCCACTTTGGTGGTTTTGTCCCAGAAAAGAAAAAGATGTGCCAGTTTATCTGGGCTTTGTTGCAAGAGATCTTTTGGATGCTCTTCCCTTGCGTGCTTTAACATCACAATTGTTGTTCTTCTCAGTGTGTGTTTTGGCACTGTGGAGACATTTATCTGTGAATTTTGTATTCACAGTAAAGAGAGTTTTGTACTGAAACCAAAAATGTCTACGTTGGTCTGTTCAAGTTCAAGTAGCTTGGAAAATTTTTCCCAGCAGTATAAATTTTAACTCAAATTTGCCCTACCATATATCCTTGACTTTATGGCACTCACAGATTTATGTACAGGGTTTTTTTTTCCAAGCACTATTTTCTTTACCTACAAAACTAATAATATAACATTAACATTTGTAAATCACTTTGATGTTAGTCTTACCATAATTTGGTGTCCCAGGTACCACTGGCATAATTTTGCCTAGTCTACAGATTAGGAAACTGAGGCTCATGGAAGTTTTTAAAGTAGACCTAGATGGACTAGACCTTTTAAACTAGACCTAGTTGGACTAGATGACCACTGGTAAGGATGCTATAGTGAAGGTATGAATTGAACTCCCTGGACATAGAGGCCCCTTCCAACTCTAAAATTCTGTGATTCTGTGACTCCGCCATGATCACAACCAGCCAGCATCAGAAACCACGTCTATCTGACTCGAAGTTCAGTGCTCTGGCAACTATAGTCATAGTAATGATGTGACAAGTAACGTAATCATAAGAAATCACCTCTGAAAATGACTACAGGAAATTTTCAATGACCTTCAGAATGGAAGGTAGAACCTTCTGCTTGATCTCTGAGTGGCCCATTCTGGGCGACAGGAAAGTGGCCAAAGAGTAAGAACCATTGACTCCAAACTACCTTCTCAGATGAGCTGGTTTGGGTCCCATTCCTGATATTCCTGCTTTGGGTAAGGGGATGGTAACTTTGTCTCACCTGGATCACATCACAAAAGATCCTGATGAATAAGAAGAGTAAGGAAGGGCTTTGACGTAGTTCTCTCGATGAATAGATTGCTTATTGATCATCAGGAGTTGAATGTGCACTCCCACTGAGAATACAGAGTCTACCCAACATTTAACATGCCTGAGCCCAACATCTAAGGAACCATCTCCATTCTCTCTCACTCCATAGATACCCTCAATTTTCCATAGGTATGGGAATGACCGAGGGTAATGGGAGCATTAGTAGTTAGAAAAAGCACTCTTTTATCTGACCCAAAGGAACATGGTTAACAAACCAAGAAACTTTTAGTCATGGTTGAACCAAACTACTCCAGTATCTTTGCCAATAAACTCTCCCCAAAAAAGCCAAATGGAGTCACAAAGAGTTGGCTAGGACTAAAAATGACAGAGCAACAAAACAAGTTGAACAGCACCAAAGAAAGCTTTTCTCAGACACCACAGATATTCTCCTCCCAGTTATATCCTCAATTTTTGAGTTCTAGATCTATCATTCTCTCTCTTCACTCCAACCTTCCCATTGCTTTCCACTTTACTGTCCTCTGGGTCTCACTGTTTGACTACATTTTCTTTTTCATTCTCCTTTTTTGCTTTTCTCACTAAGGCAAACAACCAAGATTTAAAAAAAAGCCAAAAAGAAATACAACCCAATGGATGTCTGTCTTATTCTACTACCATAGAATTGAAGTTCCTAAAGGTATGTATTACTTGAATCATGAACCCAAGACTAGCATTAGCTTTTGTGGGGCCTGAAGCAAATCTCCCATTTTTCTAATGGTGGGATTAGTAAAAACTGTAAGTGGAAATGTTTGTACCAGGGGCAAGTCCTTCAAATCTGCTGAGAAGGAGCAAGTAGGGGAAGAATTGCAGAAAACATACAATCTGATAGAATTATCTTGCTGACTAGGTCCTAAATTCAGGTGATTCTGATATGTCCTCCAAATTTCAGAGCCGTAGAACAAGTCCCATTCTCCACACACACACACTATTTATGTCCCTGAGAATCAGGTTTAAGGGGGAAAAAAATCATTAAGATGTGTTCTTGCCGCTATGAGCTAAACTGAAGGAGGAAAGAAGGCACAGGAAGATAACAAAGCGCATTGGAGTGAGGAACCCATCACGTGCTTTGTCTTGTTAACAGTCAGAGGAAATAAGCTAAACAAATCATCTAGAAGTTAAAAATGCCTTAGACTCTTTTTTTGCCCTTTCTCTCCCAGACACTCTTCCTGAGTCATTGCCCAAAACTCACAGGTAGTGATGATTCTAATTCAATACACTGTAAGCAACTGCAGCTGTTTCTTGTGAGTTCTTTTTGGGTTCTTTTATTCCTGTTTATAGAAACATAGAGTTTTAGGACTGGCAAGTTTCTCAAGGATCAACTAATACTTACCCAAAGCATGATGCCCTTTTAGCGATATCCCTGACAAATGCTTGTCCTCCAGCCTCCCCTAAAAACCTCCACTGGCAAGGAAGTCTCCATATTATGAAGCAGACAATTTTTGGACAGCTCTAAGTTATCGGGAAATTTTTCCTTATACCTAGAGAAATCTGTCTCCTTATAACCTGCACCCACTGGGCTTAGTTCTGCCCTCTGGGGCCAACCAAAAACAACCAAAATAAAAATAAACATGTCCACTGTCTTTTCCATAAGACAGCCTTCAAATACTTGAAGACAGCGATCATCTCTCCTCTAAGCATTTTTTTGTTTCAGACTAAACATCCCCAGTTCCTTCAATCCTCAGAAATCTTTGTTTCTAGTGTCTTCAAGTGTTCTATTCACTGTCCTCTGGCCACACTCCAGCTTATCAGTGTCCCTTTTAGCCAAAGTGCCAGATTCCCATAAGGCCAGGACGTGATAAATCCCGAGCCCGACCCCAAACACAAGTTGGTGTTTAAGACATTTTCCAATAGTCTGTGATTCCATAACATCTGCGAGATATAATCTATGGAGGCAGAACTCTCGACATTCTTCCAGAGAATGAACAATATAGTGACACTTCCATGAGTAAATAGAAATGAAAGTAATCTGCTTCTCCTTCTAGCTGAGATGTCCGTGACAAGTTCAGAGATTCCCCATAACCTTACTCCTTTAGATGAGGAAGTTCCTTTTGACAGCTGCCAGAGAAGAAATACAAAAGGAAGCCAGACCTTACTCGTGGAAATCCCCAAGGAGCTGGAATTCTCTAGGATTTGGGGTAGCACAGAAAATGAGCCGATGGAATAATCATCGGCCACTCCTGTGCTACAGTTTGTACTCCAGGAGAAAGTACAGGGTACGTTGTACATTTTTTAATTTTTGAGGAGGGCAAGGGAGGTATGAAGGATACTTTATTCCCTACCCTTCTTCCCTGCTCTTTATTGTCTTCAAAAGACTGTTTTAGGGGCAGCTAGATAGAGCATCAGCCCTGAAGTTTGGAAGACCCGAGTTCAAATTTGATCTCAGACACCATGACTCTAGGCAAGTCACTTAACCCCAATTGCCTCAGGGGGAAAAAAAGACTGTTTTAAACTGAAAATTTAGCTCCGTGTGATGGACTTGCCTGTAATGACTGACCTAGTGGATTACTTGAGCTCAAGAGTTCTAAGCTTTAATGAATTAAGCCAATTGTGTATCTGCAATGTCACTAATATGATGAGACCAGGACAGACTGGCCCAGATCTGAAATAAAGCAAATCAAAGCTCCCATAACTATCACTAGCGGGCTCAGGCTATTAGTGGTCCAGCCTCGGTGAGATAGGGAGCTGTTGTTGTTGTTAGATGGTTTCAATCATGTCCAACTCTTCATGATCATTTTTGGGATTTTCTTGGCAGAGATATTTGTTATTTTCTTCTCCAGCCCCATTTTACAAATGAGGAAACTGAGGCAAACAGGTTCAGTGACTTACCCAGGGTCACACATCTAGTGAGTGTCTGAGGCTGATTTTAAATTCATCTCTTTCTGACTCCATGCCCAGTGCTTGATCCTCTGAGCTACTTTGCTATCTTGAGATAAATAGCAAACAAAACCAAAACAACTAATGGTTTCCATCTAAATCTTATTAAGTAGTTTAGAATAAAATAACTCTATAAAACAGGGTTTTTTTTAAAGTTGAGACTTTGTGCGTTTATTTATGCTACTCATCATAAAATGACATTTAGTTAAAACATGGTGCTAATTAGAGAAAGGACACAAGTTCAATCCCCTGTAGACCAGCTGATTTTGGCTCAAATTTATAAAAGCACATCTGGGCAAGAAAATACTATCTGTATAAATCCAGTCTCAACAACCCAGTCAACTCATGGTTGAGTATGATGACTGAACCATCATTGTCTTTATTTATTTTTTTAAGTACAAAACATTGTCATAGATGAACGAATGAATGAATGAATGGACAGATTTTAAATACTTACTAAGTACAAAAGACACAGATAGAAAACTCAAGTCCCCTCTCTCCCAGAGCTCATATTTTCATGGAGGCAACAAGACACAGAGGTTTTGGGTCAGACAAGTCCCATGGTTCTCGGAAGGTCTGACAGAATGGAAAGTAAGGCAGCTTCGTGGATGTCCTTTCCGCCGGGGAGCACTTGCAGAACCATTTGACAGCACCAAGGACTTTGGGTGATAAAAACTGTATTTCTTGGCTCCCTGATGACTGAGCCTGCCCAGGAGGCAGGATCTTCAGCACCTACAGGAGCAGTTTCCAGGTTACAGGACAGCCTCATCCTCATCATTTAGACGTATGCTTGTGAGGGAAGGAACTCTCTGGAGGGGCTTATTCATTTGTGATCTAACCCATTTTGTACTTTTACACAAAACTACACACTCACACACATTCTGCACAACGCTTCAATTCCAGCTTCCGAGTGAAGAAAAGGGGAAGGGGACTTTTTTTGGCTCCCTCCTTTCATCTTCTACTCAATCTGGTAGGATGGGTAAGGAGAGACTTACCCTTCTGGAATAAATCCTTGGGGCACTCTACCCACTTGCCACCATTACAGAAACTAGACTTATTAGCAGGATTTTTTTCATGGCACAAGGCAAAGACTCAATGATTCCAAAAGCTGCTGGATTTAAAGTCAGTTATTTGGTCATATTCAACTCCTTGTGACCCCCATTTGGGGTTTTCTTGGCAGAGATACTGCAATGGTTCACCATTTCTTTCACCAGCTCATTTCACCAGCTTTTGGAGGCACACAAAGTTAAGTGAACTGCGCAGGATCACACAGCTAGGAAGTGTCAGAGGCCAGATTTGAACTCATGAAGACGGATCCTCCTGACTCTAGATCCAGAGTTCTGTGCACTATGACACCACTTAGCTGCCCTTTAAGTCAGAGAATCCAGGTTCAGCTGTTAGTTGTGCTACTTAATACCTGTGTGATCTTGGACAAATCTTAGCATCTCTGGGACTCAGTTTCCTCATCTGGAAAGTGCAGAGGTTGTATTATATGGCCTCCAAGATCTCTTTCAACTCTAAATTTAAGATCCCATAATCCCCTAAATTCCAGATAGCTATGTTTCACTTCCATAGAACTAAGCTGTCTAGCAAACTTACCTACCTTAAGCATTGCTAAAAACCCAGTAAAGAAGCAAAAAAAAAAGTTTTTACACAGCTGAAAAAGATATCACAAATTCAGGGCACCAAAGTTTTACTTATACATGAATCCATCTGGTTCTAATTCAGATCCTATTTATTCTTATTTTACACATCATTCTAACAAATTTGGTTATCCTCAGAAAAGCAGCAGCAAATTAAAATAGAAAAGAGGGACTTCTTACAGGTAAACATTAGTATTCAAAATTAATTATCCCTAACATCTTCCATGCTGCTGAAAATTCATTTTTATAAATCCTTCACTACTGTACAAATGTGACAAATCCAATAGTAGGTAAAATTACAATTGCATCTTGACCATCTGGAACCCTCTGGTAATGACTTATACTGGAGAGATGAGTTGTAAAAAGAAAAAAAAAAAAGGAAACAGACCAACAATGGAAAAGACAGAGAAAGTATTAAAAACAGACCCAAGAATTTCTTATTGCATCACTATATGAGGACATCACTGCATTAAATCCCAGTTTAAGAACAGATATGCAGCTAGAAGACTTGGTGGATAGAGCACTGGGTCTGCAATCAGGAAGATTTCAGTTTAAATTCAGCACCAGACATTCATTAGCTCTGTGATCCTGGTCAAGTCATTTAACCTCCTCTATTTGCCTTAATCCACTGGAGAAGGAAATGGCAGAGCATGTCGGTATCTCTGCCAAGAAAAACCCATATGGAGTCGTGAAGTCACACTGAACAACTGAACAATAAGAACAGATATACTCATCGCTACATCTGGACTATAAAGAAGAGGTTCAATTATATCTTAAGATATAATTGCCTGTTTAAGAAGGCAGGGAAGCATCTAGTACATTCAGGAAGATTTCCATTCAAAACAGTTATAATAAAAAAGTGATTGGTGCTTAAAAAGGGAAACCTTTGTGTGCAATTAATTTAGGGCATGTATGATGTTAACTACAATTAATTTTTATATGCTCATATTTACATTACCTAAAGGAAATACTATCCAAATAAGCCAACCTATGAAATAAAATTTCTCGAAAGAATTATAGAAGTCATCAGTCTTGTGGTCATTATTCATTTTCACATTACATAATTTAAGCCACTTGAATGAAAATATTAGAACATATTTTTTGACAAGGTAGCTAGACGACAGAAGTTAGATTACAACATGGAAAAATAATAACAAGTTCCTACATAAAGGCCTTTTTTTTTTTTTTTTTTTTTTTTAGAAAACCTTCATTTAAAAGCATAGCACTTGCTTGACATTTGGTTTTGTTTTTCCATTAGGTGTAATTTTATGATCACCTTTCTTGGAAGCCATGAATTATTTTATTTGGATTCCATTCTCCTCCCCACCCTCTCCCTTAGATGTTCACTTCTCCCTCCAGAAAAGAAAGACAGAAAGACAGAGAGAAACAGAGACAGAAAGACAGAGAGAAGCAGAGACAGAGAGAGACGGAGAGAAAAAGAGAAGGAAAGAAAGAAAGAAGGAAAGAAAGAAAGAAAAAGAGAGAGGGAGGGAGAAAGGGAAGAAGGGAGGGAGGAAGAAAAAGAAAGAAAGAAAGATAGAAAGAAAGAAGGAAAGAAAGAAGAGAAGGAGAGAGGAAGGAAGGAAGGAAGGAAGGAAGGAAGGAAGGAAGGAAGGAAGGAAGGAAGAAAGAAAGAAAGAAAGAAAGAAAGAAAGAAAGAAAGAAAGAAAGAAAGAAAGAAAGAAAGAAAAAAGAAAGAAAGAAAAAAAAGAAAGAAAGAAAAGAAAGAAGAGGAGGAGGGAGGAGGAAGGGAGAAAGAAGAGAAGGAGGAAGGAAGGAAGAAAGAAAGAGAGAAAGAAAGAAAGAAGAAAAGGAGGGAGGAAGGAAGGAAGAAAGAAAGAGAAAGAAAGAAAGAAAAAAGAACGAAAAAGAAAGAAGAGAAGGAGGGGGGAGGGAGGAAGAAAGGAAGGAAGGACGGATGGAAGGAAGGAAGGAAGGAAGGGAGGGAGGGAGGTCACACATTAAGTGTCTGAGGCCAGTTTTGAATTCCAAAAGATGAATCTTCCTGACTCCAAGCTTAGCATTCTATCCACTATCACCTAGCTGTGACAGAGATTACAAACTTTATATTAATATTTATAAACAGCGAATGAGTATTTTTTAATAATTGATTTCACAACAAAAAATAATTCCTTACTACATGGTTATATTCTTGCAATGTCAAGAGAATCAATAGAAAAAGAACACATCCTGTCAATCAATTGGTTGTTTATCTATATGACGGCAAACAATTACAGAGACGGGTTTCTTCTCCTTATTGATGTGTTTCCTAACTGAACGTATCTAACATATTTGAGATGTCTACATACAAGCCTAAGATTAAATACATTGATGAGCTTATCCCCAGGAGACGTTAAGGGGGCCCTCTAGAAGTTCACAAGTAAGTTGATAGAGTTCCCTAAACCTAAAAATTTCCCCATCACAGAAACAGTCACATCCCATTAAGTGTCAAACACACCTCAGAGCAGGGCTGACAGGCTGAAAACCGTTTTTGTTTCATAAATTTAAAAAGTTCAGATTTCAAGGAACACGGTGTACTTAAGCTTTCGTCTTTAGGAAAAGTAGGTTTTTGACCATTAAAATGGAGTTTTATTGAAATGATATATTTTTAAGTGTGTGTAAGTTTTCTCCTGGGTTTCTATTCCTTTACTCACATTAATGTTTTGTGCAATGTTGGGATTAATGCTTAATTTTAGCTGTCTAAATGAGATCTGCTGACTTCCCCTTATAGGAGTCACTTAACTACCAGGACCAAATGGATCACCAATCAAGAGGGACTCTGCCCAGGAATGAGATTTCAATACATGACAATTCCCTCCCTGCACACGCTCACAGACATGCTCACACACAAAACACACGCACTCCATTGGTCATCAGTTCCCCAAGTTCATCACTGGAGCACAATCTTCTTGTAAAAAAACCAAGTCTCTACATTGAACTGGGATATTCCTCAGGCAGGGGATGGACAATTTCTAGGTTATTCTTCCCACCTTAGCAGTACATGACAAAGCCCAAAGTTGATGGTGAAGATACTTTCCCTGCTACTCTATTTTTCTGAAATAATTTGATTTTGAGCCAACTGACTATAATCTATGGCTGATTATCAAAGCTAAATACATCATTTGGGATTTAGCTTAATGGATTAACCTGTAAGAGTTTTTTATGAGGAACCTGAATTTGGACTGAGAGGGATGGTGGGATTGCCCCCCCAAGTCCTACATTACTTTTATTTTTGTATTTTAATCATGAAATCTAGCTTGATGATCAGGATCAACAACTGGGGAATCGAGACAGCTCCAATCTTATTCCATTCTATCAATGTCCAACTAATTGTAGAGTGATTTTTTTTTGCTCAGTTCCCCCATTGAATGACAAAACTTCACATTGTCTTACTGGATTTATCAACTGTGCAATCATAAGTTTCTTAAAAATGACTTGCAAGTGGGTTTTTCTGTTCAACCAAGGCCAGGAATAAGCTTGGAACACTGTGAAGAATTAAATATGTCTTCCTTGATGCTATTTCTGTGTTCAGTGCATGAAAGAGACTTGAATCACCAGAATAAGTCTGATGCCTTTCCATAGTCCCATTAACTTTTTTAAAAATTTAATCAAATTTTAAAATTTTTCCAATAAAATATGGTTTTATACATTTGGCAAATATGAAATTAATCAAATTACAACAAAATATCAAGAAAATAACAGTACCCAGAAAACATTATTTTTACCTCATGCTTAGAAAGAAAAAAATAATCCAAATGTATTTTTTTGTCCCCACAATGAACTTGTAAAATATTCATATTAAAAGAGGTATGGTATATATTTACTATTTTTCCAATGTAAATATTCTGTATAACTATCGAGCAGGAAAGGGAATATAGAATCTCTAAAGAAGATCATTCTTTGGGACTTAGGATCTTCAATCATAGATTAGAGGTCATCTCAAGGGCAGTGACATCCAGAGTGATTAAGTGACTTGTCCAGGGTGACACAGGCAGCAAGTGCAGAATCCAAGACCTCTGATTAAAATCCAGTATTCTTGCTTTAAGTGTCATAGAACATGAATTGCTTCTAATGACTTTAAGATGGTATTAACCTTTTTGTTTTCTTTTCTCAAGAGAATGAATGACTTGTTTTGACTTCATAATATTAAAAAACATTTTAAAAGATAACAGATAAAAGCTAGTTGTACTCATTTCAACCTTATTTCCTTGGATTACTTTTGAGGGCTTATTGGGTATCAGGAACTTGGACAGTATTATCAAATGAATGTGAAAACACTTTAAAATCTAAAGTATTCAGTTAGAAATGGTAAGAAAAATCCTCTGGATGTACCAAAATTTGAATTCAAATTTGATAGTTATTAATCTGTATTTTTATGTAAATTCGCAGAGGAAACAGTATAGTGCCATCTGTTGGTGAGTTCTTGGGGTATTTGAAGAACGTTATCCTTCTCACCAATCACAGTTAAAATTCTGCAGTTTGTGGGTGATCTATTATTATTTCAAACAAAAAAAGTTTGGCAGCAAAATCATTTTTCGCTCTGTCTCAGGCTCATTACTTGTTCTGAAAAATAGAAAATGTCCCATTCTGCTATTTCAGGAAATAGTGCCAGCCATTTCCTTTACTCTTGCCAACCTATCATTTTCTCTAGTTAGTCCTAAATACAACTCTATGAATGTTGATGGCTGCTTTTGCACAATAATATGGCAAATGGAATGACTCTTGGGGGTTCCTTCTTGCATTTTTGATCATTCCTTGGTGGATTTCTTGAGGGCAGTTGTAGACTAGATGAGATTAGAATCCCCATGTGAACACATGGATATTTGGGTGATTATTCAGTGTGGGTAAGGGTTTCATAAAGTATAGGAAAGGAGACAGCTGCTCCTTGAGGGAACAGACTACATTTTTTGACAGATTTCACCTGCTAAATAGCCTGTTTTCTAACTATCTTTTTGTTGAGTGTGCTGAATATAGAGTCTTCCAAACAGCCACAAATAGGAAGCTTAAAGGTGACGCTATAGTCTATAACCAAGAAATTGGAGAGGAAGCCACAAGTTCCCTGTCTCGCTGTCAACAACTTCCAAATCCCTGCCGGGTGTGCCCAGTTGCAAAGGCCATCAGCCAAAAGCTTGGAGGTGCTACCTGCTGTGAGTTCCAAATGTCTTTTTTTCCTGGAGATTGCTTATATATAAAAAACTGTTAGGAAAAAATAGAAGATTTCAATGTAGACAATAATATCAAAAGGTGTTGGCAATGGTGAAAATCAGAGAAGAAAAATCACTATGAAGCAACATCGGTTTATTTGTTTATTTTTGACACCTTCATGAAGGAGGTAAAATTTCAGATAG
This sequence comes from Sarcophilus harrisii, assembly GCF_902635505.1. Lineage (NCBI taxonomy): Eukaryota > Metazoa > Chordata > Mammalia > Dasyuromorphia > Dasyuridae > Sarcophilus > Sarcophilus harrisii. The sequence continues at coordinate 30,363,114 of NC_045431.1, read as the reverse complement.
TCCTTGACAGATGGGTAGAATTCAGATTGGCAGAAAAATAGAATGGGCAATGAGAAAAATATGAGGGAAAGAATAAATATAATTTGTTTCTTGATCAGTGAGTCTTATGAGAGGACTGGAAAGGTGATGAAAATAAGAAACCAATAATTCTTTGTGAATTCTTGTTTGTTGTCACTAATCAGATTTTAAAGGGGTTAGTGAATTTAGGGCTAAATATAAGCGAGTAACGGACAGAATAAGTGCTGTTTTGGTAGCCAGAAAACATCAAAAGCATAAGAATTCCTCCAGCAAATCAAGCAGAATATATAAGATGTGGATAAGAGATACCTACATGTGGAAAGACAAGGAGGAGTTTCCATGGGCACTGTTATAGTTTCAATCAAAATTAAAGGCTTTGATTTTTTTTTCAAAATCCTCTGCTAGGGATGCTTGTGGTGGTTCTTTTTGTGACAGCACGGAATTGGAGATTGGGTGGTTGCTGAATGGATTGTGCTGTATGAATATAATGGAGTATTATTGTATTATAAGAGTGGGCTGAATGCAGAAATGCATATGGACATAAACATGGATTGGAACACTAATGCATTGTTGGTGGAGTTGTGCACTGATCCAGC